>NC_082673.1:47044627-50004627 GCF_025265405.1 Mesoplodon densirostris | reverse complement strand
ATATCTGATCAGACTCAGACCAATACTGAAATGTTGTGCAAATCTGATGATTATTAAAAACAATCTCTATGTTCATCTCTCTGTTTTTTCACTTGAAGTTAGTAGTTGACCAAAGATATTTCATAGGATTAGCCTTTTTCAACTGGGTAAGTAACTAGATACAAAACTGAATGTGTCAGGGAGCCTATTTTGAGGTTAATTGAACCATGTATGTATTTAATGTACCCTCTGTCTTCCTTGTGGAAAACAGAAATTGCTCATAGATGGAGCTGGAATCTGATATCCTGTAGAGCTTATAATGCTTGAGTATGAAGGGATCTTAACATAAATAAGAGCCACTCCCAGTGTTATTAAAGGGGCTGAAGATGGGAGAGGTGAGACATCCCTCAGACATCTCACCCAACCCAGGCCCCGAGGGAGGCTAACATTGTAGCCAGTCCTGAGGGTTGTGCCTGAGAACTGCATTCATTCAGTGGCGTTGTGTTTAGCCAAGTTGTGGCGTCCGGTCCGCCGGTGTTTGAAAAGTGGAGTAGGTCCACTGGGTAAAAGGAGCCTTTGGGCTATCCTCTCATTCCTGTCATGCCCCTGCAGGCCAACTTGCCTCTTCTGCAGCGTGAGCTCCTCCACTGCGCAAGGCTGGCCAAACAAAACCCTGCCCAGTACCTCGCCCAGCATGAACAGCTGCTTCTGGATGCCAGCACCACCTCACCTGTTGACTCCTCAGAGCTGCTTCTCGATGTGAACGAAAACGGGAAGAGGCGAACTCCAGACAGGTGAGAGGGAGGAGGACCCCAGACCTGCAGTATGAGGACAGGTTTCATGTCATGTTTAAACTGCTGACCGACACCTCTTGCAAAATAATAAAAAGCTAGAGTGGCCATCTAGGGAATCTTGCTCTGGCCTGGGGTGTTACAGGGTGATGAGTCTCTGGCCTGTGTCAATTAGCTTTTTGTGCAGGTTAATCTTTGCTACTTGTAATTATTTTTTTTAAGTTTAATTGACCTACAACACATGATAGTTCCAGATGTACAATCTAGTGACTTGACTTTTCTATACATTACAAATGGTCACCACCACTGCTTGCAATATTAAAGGAAAAGGTAAAGATGAATGATATTCAGATATGCCAAGTGCCACTGATGGTTGTTAGACACACAGTCAATACAGGCATACCCTGTTTTATTGCACTTTATTGTGCTTCACAGATACTGCTTTTCTTTCTTTCTTTTTTCTTTTTCTTTTTTTTTTTTTTAAACAAATCGAAGGTTTGTGGCACTCTGCATGGAATTACTCTGTTGGCGCCATTTTTCCAATAGCATTTGCTCATTTTGTGTCTCTGTGTAATTCTGTGAGAATTTGGTAATTCTCACAATATTTCAGACTTCTTCATTATTATATTTGTTATGGTAATCTGTGGTCAGTAATCTTTAATATTAACCATTGTAATTGTTTTGGCATTTTTTACAAATAAAATATTTTTTAAATTAAGGTATATACATTTTTTTAAGACAGTGCTACTGCACACTTAAGAGACTACAGTATAGTGTAAACATAACTTTTATATGCACAGGGAAACTAAAAAAAAATTGTGTGACTGGCTTTATTGTGATATTTGCTTTACTATGGTGGTCTGCAACTGAACATACATTATCTCCAAGGGCATCTCTGTATTAAAATTATCGTTTACTATGTAATTCATCCCAACCACATATTTTACCCTTCAGTGTTAGGAAATTTGTTATTCTAAGTTTTCTCAAAACATGGTGGTTTTGAAATCTGGCCTAAGCACAATGCAGTAGCTATTTAATTTTGGTTTTTTTTTTTTTTTTTTTTTTTTTGCGGTATATGGGCCTCTCACTGTTGTGGCCTCTCCCGTTGCGGAGCACAGGCTCCGGACGCACAGGCCCAACGGCCATGGCTCACGGGCCCAGCCGCTCCGCGGCATGTGGGATTTTCCCAGACCGGGGCACGAACCCGTGTCCCCTGCATCGGCAGGCAGACTCTCAACCACTGCGCCACCAGGGAAGCCCCTTAATTTGGGTTTTAGATGAACGAAGAGAAAACTTCTGGGAAGCTAGATGGACTGAGTGAAGATTAGAGTTAAGTAATAGAACTTATAGATGACATTTTTGCTGAAAAATTTTATCAGTCAATATTCATTCTATCAGGTACTCTGCCCTAATAACTGAGAATTCTAAGAAATGTAAAATAAAATCCCTTCTCCATTAAACCTTACAAATTAGTTGTTGAATAAGGCATACACATGAAACTTCCAATGTACCTTACTAAAATAATTTTCCTGAATACCTCAGCCTCATATATAAATATTTTATAATCCAGGAATATAAAGTCTTATCAGCATCTTGCATAGTATTTGTAAAATATGGAGAATCTTAAAATGAAACTATATTCAGAAACTTATTTGTCATATGCTTTGTTTCCTTTTTCTACTTATCCATTCACTCTTTCTGCATTTTATCAGGGAACTGTAGACCAGCCTTTGAGAGGTTAACACCCACACAGATTCCTAGGAACTTATGATCCTTGGAGCTGCTCAGAGACATCTATCTGTGACCAACTTAGCTACCCTTAAATGTATAGTTGCTTTGCAAATCAGAATGTTATTAAAAGCCAGCCAGTTTACATACAGTTATTACATAATCCTCTGTTAAGCAGTTTTTATGCTACAATCTCTGGAATTTTTTTCCACTTGACATAGGATCTCTTAATAGTTTAAAATGCCTAAAACAAAAGATTAAACATTAGTTTACTTCTGACGTACTGTAGACCCACCTCCATACATGACCTACCAACAGTGCTACTTTCTTATTTTCGCAAGTTGTATTTCCATAGTCATATTTAAGCATTTAGTACTTTAGCTTTTAAAGGCAGCTGCCTAATCCAGGTGTCTGAGTGGTGTGTCCACATGATACTAAAAACCAAGAAGCAGCCCAAAGATAAATGATTCACATGTGTATTCCTATCTGATCCTAACCATTTATCCTGCAGGGAATCAGCACTACTTGCTGGTATTGAGATGTTTCAGGTCCATTTTTCCAAGATAGTGTGGTAAAGGAAATTAAGGAGAGACTAGATAGAAAATTGGGAAGAAGAACATTTACCTGTGTGGAGGAGAGGGTAACAGGGAAAGGTTTAGATAGCTGTGATAAATGTAAAGGTAATCCTAAAAGCAAAATTGGAAATGGACACAATCTATTCTAGAAACTCTAACTGCTAAGTAACCGTAACAGGCAGAATGAAAACTTGCTTTATCCACTTCTTTATATTCCCAGCACTTTCTCCACTGGTTCTTTCCCAGTGTTTCATACGTGAATATACTGTGACTTTAGACCTCCCTTGAACAGTGCTGAGGTAAGCCCTTGGCAATGTGCTAACACTGATATGGAAACTTCATATAAATTCCACAGAAAATCAGCATTTTTGTTTTGATGATCTGTAGCTGTGTGTGCATGCATGTTTACATTCAGTCAGGTAGAACTTTCTTAAAAGAGCCTTCAGTGCTCTTCTCCCTCTGGTTATCCATAGACAGTTGCTGGAGTCAGAATTCACACAGTTGCTCTTTGGGTGGAACATTCTTTTTCAAGTGGAACCCTGAAGTGTGCGTTATAATGGAAAGATGGCAAATGGATTTCCTTAGAGAGGAGGAAGGGTAATGAGAATATGTTGTGTAAATACATTTGTATCTTGTGGGAATTTGATCAGAGCCAAGAAAATATGGGCCTCTACTATTTCTTTGCATATATTTTCTGCATCTTGTTTGCATGTGCATTTTCCTCTTCTCTGGTTATTTATCTGTATATCCAGATCTACTATATGAAATTTTATAGAGTATGGAGCTGTTTGACAGCAGAGCTTTTTTTTGTTGTTTTACTGAATGTTTTGTTGGTGCATATGGTCTGACATGGATGAGCAGCCACGGTGAGATTTTGGAGTCTATTAAACTGGCTCATTAAAAAGATCAATCTGTTTCTGTAATAACACTGGGAACCATCAGTCACTAAAAGAGGGAAAAACTGACACCTGAGGAGAAAACACATTTTGATAATTTGTTCATGACATGTCACGAACAAAAGAGCGCTCTATATTTTGTTTACAACTTTGGGGCTTAAATTCTGTTATGATTGCTGATTTAATCTACTAAACAGTCCTCACGTATTTCAGGGATGGGTTTTGGCAAATGTAACTTCTCATCCTTAAATGTGATTGTCACTGGTTATATTTTTTCTTTTTTTAAGCATTACTTTTATTTACAGAGAAATGAATACTCTGGGAAAGTCTATGGATTTTTCTTTTTTTTTTTTTTTTCCTGTATGGAACAGTAAAATTTATTCTACTTCTTTTTAAAAAGAGATCTAGGGTGAGTCCCTGAACAACTCTACTAGATTTGTAGGTCTGTGGTAGAATAACTTAGAACCCAAATTAGAAAGAGACAATTTTCATTTAAAAATCGTGCTTTTTTTCCCCTAAAATATTAGAGAAAGTTAATAGAAAGTACTGATTTCTATTCTTTGTTCATATGTAAAAGGTTATTGTTTATCTTGCCATTTTATGATGGGAAAAGCTGAGGAAGGGAATACAAACCGTTTTTGGAGCTGATTAAATGAAGAGACCACTTTCAAACAGAGACTAGAAGTTGAGAGTCCTCTTTAAAACTGCTCACCATGATGGTCATGAAAACACAGTTTCAAATGGAGTGAGGAGGGAAAGAGCAGTTAGACAAAGACTGCATTTTTTTGAGACTACAAAATAGTTAAAAATTACTACGTTTAAAAGGATACTTTTTTGTTGTTAATTATCATTTGATGTCTTTTCTCACAGCTTTGATGTTGCAGCTTTTGTTATATTTGTCTTTAACATTGTGCTCTCTCCTGTCATGCCGATTTTCTGACTCAGAATCTTCCTGGCTTAAATCAAATCGAATGATCATTGGTTTTGTATGTGTAACACTGTCTCCAGTGCCTTCCTCCCTGTTTCAAGTGATTTATTTTAAATATTAATCCCCTTCATCTATCTATCTATCTCTATATCTCTATATTTTATATAATCATTTTATTGTAATTATGCTTTAAATTACTCTCAGTTTAACACATCTTGGTTTTTATTATGAAGGCCACATGGTTGCATTAATATGTATGTCCTCCACCCCCAATTATTAAAGATTATTTTCTAAAAAGATTTTCTTGAGCTTTAGAAGTATGTAATTTGTTAGCTGGGAGCAATCTTATAGATTTACGAGGCCAGTCCTTTATCTTGAGAAAACTAAGGACGAAAGAACTTGCTTAAAGTTACAGAGCTTCTTAGTGGAGAAATTTACCTACCTGAAATCTTCCAGTTGCACAAAATATGATTTAATGTGCAGAATGTAAACAAGGAAAGCTTAACTGAGAATTGTGTATTTTTCCCTCCTTACTTTCCCTCATTTGTTTTTTCTCTGTAATTGCTCATGTGGGCAAATGCAACAGTATAATAATCTGAGGTTTCATAAATTTTTATACTGATAGAGGATTCACAGTAAGCCAGATTTCCTGGCTTAATGAGTAAACTAGAAAACACTGAATGTTGGAGGGTCATAAGGCAGTCATTTTGAAACCGTGTTGGTTGAATGTATAAGATTTGTCAGCAAAGCACACACCAGCTGAACCTATTAAGTCCATTTTTCCTTTTCTGCAAAATGAATGAGATTTCAATATTTTTGTCTTTCTAAAGAGAAAAGATAGGGGCACTTTATAAGGAATTGTAGGGACTTCCCTGGCAGTCCAGTGGTTAAGACTCAGCACTTCCGATGCAGGGGGTGCGGGTTCAGTCCCCGATCTGGGAACTACAATCCCACATGTCGCACGGCATGGCCAAAAGAAAAAAGAAAAGTTATAAGGAATTGTAGAATTAATTGACTATGCAAATAAGAATTAAATTTTTATTATCTGCTGCATTCAGTTTTCTGTGAAAAAATATAAGAGATTTACATTATATTCACACATTCTTGTTTTGTGTTGCATTTTTTAATGCATTCATCAGTTTCAAGAAGAGAGTAATCATCCCTGTAGAAATGATTTTTTTTTTTGTATTAGTCATATCAATTGTGGAGGCTTCTAGTGAAATTGCATTAAGTTGCATTTACATGATAAGAAAGATTGTGTGGCTGTAGAGAACATTTTGGTCTCCACACTCCAGCCTCAGCGTAAACTTGCTAGCCTTATTTTTGCTGCTCTACTAGGGTCTGGCTCTGCTGAACATTGTTCATGCCTTAGTCTGTATTCTGACTGATGGTTTCTGTTCTTTGCCCTAGTTCTTGTATATAATAATTCTATTCATACTTGGCAGGCTAACTCAAGACAGGTTCTACTATTTGAATGAAGGCTTCCCAATCATGAATATTATAATAATGGTTACTATTTACTGAGCACTTAAGATGTGCCAGGCCCATGCTAAATAATTTACATATGAACACACAGCACTTATTTCCTGACAGTCCTATTGCATAGGTTCAGGCTGGCTGGATAATATGTCTGAGGTCACATGGCTTGTAAGAGGCACTGATGGGATTCTAAACCCTAGGTTCTCTGACTTGAATGCCCACGCTCTTATAACTATGTTTGTAATACCCCAGCCTCTGAACGCCTCAGCTTGAAAAATAAGTGCTTTGGTTAAGTTGTTGAATGCCAAATATGTGTTAGGCTCTTTATGTAGAGTCTCTCATATAGACCTCTCAGTAGCTCAGAAATAATTGCCCCTATTCTGTGACTCATAGAGATTCAGCCTCCTCAGTTCATATGGCCAGCAAATAGCAGAGCCAAAATTTGAAGCCAACTCCATAGCCCCTGCTCTTTCAAATGTAGTGATCTTTTCTCCTTCTGATCTCCCATAGCACTTTTTACTCTTTTTTTTGGTAGTTGCTGGGTTCAGGTCCTGCATAACAGTATAGAAGTCTTGTACCACTAATTAAACTGGGTTTATGGTAAAAAATTTCTCGCTAACACACTTCCAAAAAGCATTTAAGTCTACTACTAAACGATAATCTTAGGAGGGTGTTGGGGATCATGTCTTGCTTACTTTTGTATGTCCAGTAAAGCTCAGGATAGTGCATGTTACACATACCAGCTATCTAAAACAAAACAAAGCAAAACACCACAAACACAAAACAACAACAACAAAACACTAGTTGAACAAATAAATATTCAAAATTAAACTTAATACAATCGTTTTTAGTAGTATAGCAAATGGCCCTCTCCCCTAAGAGTTTTTTTGCTTTCTTGTTTACTTTCTTTCTATCATTTTAAAAGATGTGTCTCTGAAACACCTACAGCCGTGAAAGCAGCCAGGAACAAAGTGCCATGATTGATTCATTAAAAAGAAAAAATTAGAGGTCTCCAGTTGAAATGTGTAGATGACAGATTAGAATAAGAAAGCGTAGTTCCACAGGCTAGAAAGCCCAGAAATAAACCCACACACATGTGGTCACCTTATCTTTGACAAAGGAGGCAAGAATATACAATGGAGAAAAGACAGCCTCTTCAATAAGTGGTGCTGGGGAAACTGGACAGCTACATGTAAAAGAATGAAATTAGAACACTTCCTAACACCATAAACAAAAAAACTCAAAATGGTTTAAAGACCTAAATGTAAGGCCAGACACTATAAAACTCTTAGAGGAAAACATAGGCAGAACACTCTATGACATAAATCATAGCAAATTCCTTTTTGACCCACCTCCTAGGGAAATGGAAATAAAAACAAAAATAAACCAATGGGACGTAATGAAACTTAAAAGCTTTACACAGCAAAGGAAACCATAAACAAAACGAAAAGACAACCCTCAGAATAGGAGAAGATATTTGCAAATGAAGCAACTGACAAAGGATTAATCTCCAAAATTTGCAAGCAGCCCATGAGCTCAATATCCAAAAACAAACAATCCAAAAATGGGCCCAAAAATAGAACTACCGTATGACCCAGCAGTCCCACTACTGGGCATATACCCTGAGAAAACCATAATTCAAAAAGAGACATGCACCACAATGTTCATTGCAGCACTATTTACAATAGCCAGGACATGGAAGCAACCTAAGTGTCCATCCACCGATGAATGGACAAAGAAGATGTGGCACATATATACAATGGAATATTACTCAATCATAAAAATAAATGAAATTGATTTATTTGTAGTGAGGTGGATGGACCTAGAGTCTGTCATACAGAGTGAAGTAAGTCAGAAAGAGGAAAACAAATGCCATATGCTTACACATTCATATGGAATCTAAAAAAAATAAATGGTTATGAAGAACCTAGGGGCAGGACAGGAATAAAGACGCAGATATAGAGAATGGACTTGAGGACACAGAGAGGGGGAAAGGTAAGCTGGGACGAAGTGAGAGAGTGACATGGACTTATATATATTACCAAATGTAAAATAGACAGTGGGAAGCAGCCGCATAGCACAGGGGGATCAGCTTGGTGCTTTGTGACCACATAGAGGGATGGGTTAGGGAGGGTGGGAGGGAGACACAAGAGGAGGTGATATGGGGATATTTGTATACATAAAGCTGATTCACTTTGTTATAAAGCAGAAACTAACACACCATTGTAAAGCAATTATACTCCAATAAATATGTTAAAAAAAATCTACAAACAATGAATACTGGAGAGGGTGTGGAGAAAAGGGAACCCTCCTGCACTGTCGGTGGGAATGTAAATTGATACAGCCACTATGGAGAACAGTATGGAGGTTCCTTAAAAAACCAGGAATAGAATTACCATGTGACCCAGCAATCCCACTACTGGGCATATACACTGAGAAAATCATAATTCAAAAAGATACATGTACCGCAATGTTCATTGCAGCACTATTTACGATAACAAGGGCATGGAAGCAACCTAAATGTCCATCAACAGGTGAATGGATAAAGAAGATGTGGCACATATATACAATGGAATAGTACTCAGACATAAAGAGGAACAAAATTGAGTTATTTGTAGTGAGGTGGATGGACCTAGGGTCTGTCATACAGAGTGAAGTAAGTCAGAAAGAGAAAAACAAATACCATATGCTAACGTATATATATGGAATCTAGAAAAATGGTACTGATTAACTTAGTGGCAGGGTAGGAATAAATACGCAGATGTGGAGAATGGACTTGAGGACAAGGGAAGAAGAGGCTGGGACGTAATAAGAGAGTAACATTGAGGTACGTACACTACCAAATGTAAAATAGATAGCTAGTGGGAAGCTGCTGCATAGCACAGGGAGATCAGCTTGGTGCTTTGTGACAACCTAGAGGGGTGGGATAAGAACAGTGGGAGGGAGGCTCAAGGTGGGGGATATGGGGATATATGTATGCCTATAGCTGATTCAGTTTGTTGTACAGCAGATACTAACACAACATTGTAAAGCAATTATACTCCAGTAAAGATGTATTAAAAAAAAAATGTGGTTCCAGACAGCAGGAGCAGTAGCAACTGAATACTTCAGCAGTGGTCAGAAATTAGTGAAGACAAGGGGACGGCCGCTCCCAGTCAGTCTGAATGTTCAGCAGATGGAGAGCTACAGGGACATGTGCCTGAAGGTTTCCACCTTCTCCTTGCGGGAGGAAGGCTCTGGGAACCCACATACTGTAATCCTTAAGGGTCCAGGTATCTTGTTTTTGTCTGGAGGGGCCAACATCTACCTGCATCTATCTTATTTACTCCAGAAGGTGTTAGCCTGCTTCTCAGGAAGTTATCTCCTAGGTTGTGGTTTAGCAATAGAGAGATGGAAGGCACTTCTTTCCATGTGGCCCAGTAGTGTTGGTCCTGTGTCACTCAGTGCTTTGTTTTTCACCATCTGAACATCCCACTTCCTGCAGGGTGATATTTCTCCAAACATAGAAATCCCCACAGGTTGTCCATGAAGAATTAGGTTTGATTTTCTTTTTAAGGAAGCAGGGGAATTTGTAATGTATTTAGTTTCAGATACATTATTCAATACCAATATAGGGTGTTATATAAAATTCTTATCTAAACTCACCTATTTCCTAAAAGTTCCTGAAGAGACCTTTTACTGAGTTGTGTTTTGAAAGTACGATGCCCTAAATGACCACTCCCCCGCCCTTTAATTCAGTGTCTAGTCTTTCTGTGGAAGCCTTAACAAACTGCATGTGTTAGAAAAGGGAAGGAAGCTTTGTTTAAGATTAAGTTATTAATGTCTTTGGGCTTTACTTTAACAGAACTGTCACCTCCTGAGATTTAGATATATGCTTCTTTCTAAAATAAAAAGTAAAGAATTGTGTTTTTTTTTTTAAAGACTCAGCCAGCATCTCAGCCCTGGTTCTGGCTGAGATGCCTGCAGAGTAAGACAAGGGCATGATAAGGCCAAGATAATGTGTCCTGGGGTACGGCAGAAGGACCTATGCCAGAGAAGCTTATGAGACCATCAGCAGGACTTTTTTTGGGAGAAGAAAGTTATAGAGTGACTTCCAAGTTTCTACTTTGGTGGCTAAGTAGAAGGTGGCATAATTGACTGGTGCAGGAAGTACCAGAGAAAGACAAGGTCCGTTTAGACATGTGCCGTTTGAAATACATGTGGTCAGTCAGAGAAGTCAGCACCTAAGGCATGTATTTATTTGTAACAGGACTAATATCAGAATTTTTAAGTTTCTTCCTTGCCATTCTCAGGTTTATTATGCTGTACCAATTTGCCTTTCCTTAGAACAATCTATTAGTGCTGTTTTCCCCACTTAAAATACATTTTAATCGAGAAAAAAAACTTATGTCTGTTCCTGTCATGTAAGAAATTGATTGGTCCTTTTATTCTAGTTATTGCCACGATCTTAATAATTTCTTTCTTCATTCTTCCCCATTTTCATGTTACTAAGGAATTGTCAGTACATACTAGCCTATTATGACATTTAAAATATTTTAGATAGAGGAAAGTTTTTTTAAAAGTTTGCTTCCTTTCTCAAGTAAGTCAGTTTACAGCCTCTGTTTTGAGGAGCTGAGAGAGAACAGCCTGAAGTGGGGTAAGGTGTAAATTAGGTTGTCTCTTAAGTGTTTTGTTTTTTTTTTAAACATGTATTGTTTCCTATCAGTTTCATTTTACTGGGCAGGAAACTGAAGCCAGCTTATCTCAGGGTCACACAGCTGAGTCCTGAGCAGTCTTCTACTCTTAGGACTTCAGACCCTGAGAGAGAAGTGATTGGGATCTAATTGTTGAAGTAGTTAGGTTATATTCAGGAAAATTTCTCCTGGAAGGGAGATAGAATATAAAAAACAAACCAAAAAATGCCTTCTAGAAACCCATGAGACATGACAGACTTCCCACTAGAATTTGAGTTATTTTGAGAGTATGCTGGTATGGGACAATGAAAAGTATTTGTTAGTTTTGCCTAATACATTTTGAGAAGGCAAGAAACATTCAGACTTGGAATTTGCCCCCAAGCAAATGAGGTTTTAGATAGTTTTAGGCATTTCTAAGAAGCAGACAAACAAATAGCAATTAAGTTGTTTTGGTTAGCTTTCCAGACATACATCCTTTGAATAGGGTTGGCTTTATAGGTAGACATGAGTGCTTGGAGGAAGCACAGGGAGACTTCTCATAACTATTTATGTGGGCCGTTTGAATGCTTTGCTGCTGAAATATACCTACCTCTGTGAGGTGATGAGCTTTATTGTTTCAATAGCTGCAAGAGTGATAAGACCCAGAATAGGGACTGTCACTGCAAGGACGTGATAGAAATGACAGGACAGACTCAGGAGCTAGCCCTGCTTTTTAGGACATTACTGTCCTTGCTTTAGGAGGGAAAAAAGCTTCAATACAGGCTCATTGAAGTAATAGCACTGATCAGAGGATTGATCTGACAGCAAAGATAAATAACGTATCTAACTACTTTGAAAATAGTAAGAATTCTTCCAGTGTTGAATGTTCTTGTTATCTTTGAACAAGGAGACACAAAACCAGTAAGTTGAGTTGGTTTGACACAATTGGATCAAAGATGTTTTGATATTTAGAAATGTTTTGATGTTTATATATTTAGGCTGCTATAAGGTATTTAGAGAATATTTTCTATTTTTGCACGAAAAAGTTATACCCCACTTATAATTATTATAAAATATTGGCTATATTCCCTGTGCTGTACAAATGACATTTAGAAATAAATATAGAATAACTGAATTGCAGAGTTTTCAAACTAAAAGGGACCTCAGAAATTATCCTAGTCCAGTGGTTTTCAAACTTGATTTTAGCAGCTTTTTCCTTCAAAAATGAAACCTTAGGTGGAACCTCAACTTTTAAAATAGATAAGAATGATAAGTGGGTTCCTCTGGCCCTTTAAATCTTGATTGTTTGGGGTAAAAGCTCTTTATTGCCCGCAGAATCCCTAAGCACCTCAAGTGGCACAGTTTGAAAACCACTGATCTAGTCCAACCCTTTCATTTTACAGATGAGCAAACTGAGGTCCAGAGAGGTTAAGTGACTTGCCCAAGGTCACACAGCTAGTCGTGGAAGAGCCAGGACTAAATCTCAGGTCTCTTGATTCCCAGTCCAGTGCTCTTTCCACTACACCACACTGCCAGTAAGGTAGGTGCTGTGTTGACATTATATTCATAGCTACTAATAGTCTTCAGTATTTTCCAACTGATTTATGCTGAAAATGTTTATGCATTGAATGTTCAAGTGTATTATTCAGAAATGTGCAGGATATGGAAATACAGATTAGAATCACATAAATATCCTCTTAGAAGATATATATCTAGAATGTTTCCATTCACTTTTAAAAATTATTTTGAAGCAGTGCATTGTGACGTTTGAGACATTTTAGTCTGGTCAATGATCAATACGTACGGAGTCAGAATATTTTACTGTAGACACTTTGACAGGAGCAGCATTGAGACTTCTGTTTGACACCCCCATGGGGACCATGCCCTGCTGGCATTTCCAGTGTTGGACAGTCTCCTGGCTCCAGAACATCTTTCACCAGCATGTATTGGACATGTATTCATTTCCCATTGAACTCTGCAGTTTCCCTCAGTTCTTAGTGTGCCTGTACCTTCTATCTCTAACTCCTCTGTCCTTTATAATCTGATGTATGTGTGCAAATTGTCACTGGGGCTCTACCCTAAAGGGACATAAAGGGCGATTCATTGTAGAATCCTCTAGCCCCTAATGATCTCTGTTGTCAAGTCAGTTTCCATTCAGATCCCTCCAGTTTTATCAGACAAAGACTATCCCTGGGCACTAGGAAAGTGGGAAAAGTGTCTAAAGTATCTAAACCAAACCAACCTAAAATCAAAAAAAAAGGTGTGCAGATGGAAATTCCCTGGCAGTCCAGTGGTTAGGCACTGCCATGGCCTGTGTTCGGTCCCTGGTCGGGGAACTAAGATCTCACAAGCCACACGGCAAGGCCAAAAAAAAAAAAAAAAAAGCACGCAGAAATCTGTAGCTACTGTGATTTAGTAGAATTCTTATGGGGAAATTTCCCAGGGAAAATAGATGCTGCCACTGGTCTAAGGATAGAGAGCTGGTCTTGTGAGGAGAGCCAGCTACTAGGTAAAAAATTAGTTTGGGAGCTGTGCTTGCAGTCAAAGTGGAGGTGATGCATTCCTATCTCACAGACTACATTGAGTTCATCTCTTAGAGATACGTTCAGTCAGAAAGTATTTCTTTAACCCTACTTCTGTTT
The DNA here is from genome assembly GCF_025265405.1 of Mesoplodon densirostris. NCBI lineage: Eukaryota > Metazoa > Chordata > Mammalia > Artiodactyla > Ziphiidae > Mesoplodon > Mesoplodon densirostris. The sequence continues at coordinate 49,990,957 of NC_082673.1, read as the reverse complement.
GAGAATCTAGGAGCAGTTATCAGGTCTCATTTATAGAATGTGTTCCTTCTGAAAGACAAGTACAGTTTTGTGTATCACATGATGAAATGCAGTCAGGGTGTGCATACCCTGCCTGAAGATCTCATGACTTCAGACAGGTCACTTGTGCTCTCTGGGCGTGTGTTTCCTCAACTTTGAAAGAAAGGGGTTCGCCCCAATCTTTCTTCTAATCCCAGCTAGCTCTGTATGACTGCTGATTGATTATCTTGGTAGCCCAAGGTAATGTCAGTCCCAGACATTACATTGTTTTATTGCATTAATTAAGTTAATTAATTCAGTTTGATCGGTGCTTTCTAATAGAACTTTCTGATATCATGGAAATGATCTGTATCTGTGCTGTCCAGTACCATAGCCACTAGCCACGGTGGCGATTACACTTGCAATGTGGCTATTGCTACTGAAGAGCTGGCTTTTAAACTTTATTTAATGTTAATTCACTTTTTTAAATATAAATTTATTTATTCATTTATTTAATTTTTGGCTGCATTGGGTCTTCTTCGTTGCTGTGTGTGGGCTTTCTCTAGTTGAGGCGAGCGGGGGCTACTCTTGGTTGCGGTGCGTGGGCTTCTCATTGTGGTGGCTTCTCTTGTTGCGGAGCACGGGCTCTAGGCGCACGGGCTTCAGTAGTTGTGGCACGCGGGCTCAGTAGTTGTGGCTCGCGGGCTCTAGAGCACAGGCTCAGTAGCTGTGGCGCACGGGCTTAGTTGCTCCGCGGCACGTGGGATCTTCCCGGACCAGGACTCGAACCCATGTCCCCTGAATTGGCAGGCGGATTCTTCACCACTGCGCCACCAGGGAAGCCCTGCTAATTCACTTTTAATTTAAGCAGCCACATGTGGCTACTGTATTGAACAACACAGCTCATAGATGTCCTCTGACACGGAAGTCAGACACAGCTTGGATCGGTGCAATAGGTATACCTGAAGAATTCACCAAAAGAGTGATGCTGTTGTACCTTGATGAATCTTCACCAAATACAGTTGATCCAAGGGTAATTTGTTAGAAATCAAGTGTTTGCTTTTGAATGAAAATGTTATCTGCAGGGCGGAGATCAGGCTTCCTCTTATTTGTGACAGAACCACATGAACTTCAACTGAAAGATGTTTGCTAATTGGATGAGAAATGGAACATTTTCTCCTGTGCAGTCATGTGATCATTTAGGCCTCAGCGTGGGTTTTAGTGAATTCCCACAGGTCTAGGAAGCTGAGTTTAGAAAGTTTCTGGCCAGTAAAAGAATATTCTGTTTATATTACAAGTTCAAATGTGAGTGTCCAAACTATGCTGGTTTCTGAGTACATTATGAAACAAACTCTTTTTCTTCCTCCCTCAGAACCAAAGAAAATGGCTTTGACAGAGAGCCTTTGCACTCAGAACATCCAAGCAAGCGACCATGCACTATTAGCCCAGGCCAGCGGTACAGTCCAAATAATGGCTTATCCTACCAGCCCAATGGCCTGCCTCACCCCACCCCTCCTCCACCTCAGCATTACCGTTTGGATGATATGGCCATTGCCCACCACTACAGGGACTCCTATCGACACCCCAGCCACAGGGACCTCAGGGACAGAAACAGACCTATGGGTAAGACTGAAGGATCTCTTCACTTCTTATGGGACTGTATGCTTCAAGACTTGCATCATTACTTCTCAGCTAAACTTGAGGCTTGATATCTGTGATGGGGTAAAAATTCCCTTTCTTTATGTAGTGTCTCCTTTATGAGAAAACTTTGTTGGTATTACTGTGTCCTTTAACAGCTGTGCTTTCTCTCTCTTAATTACTTATGTTCTTTGTGACAGCAGGTTATTATTTTTTGGGGGGGCATCTAAATACAACCTCCTGAACTGTATTAACATACGCAAAACAAGTTTTTAATTTTTTTTTAATATGAGGGATTTCGTATGTAGTTAGTCTGCCACAAGTATTTTTAAAAAATTAGTTTCTTTCATTGTATCTTTTATTTCAGATAGTCTCAAAGTTCATTTGGAGTTTTTCCAGTCTCTGTGATAGTTTGTATTTGAAAAATACAATATGGTATTATTATGTCTGTGGTTTAAGTCAACAGATGTTCTTTGAGGAAAGATTTAGTACTTTTTTTTTTGTTTTCCAACTTAGAAGTGTCAGTGATTCAATTTAGTGTTGACAATTTAGTGTCAAAGATCAGAATACCAAAGAAGGGAATGAGTTTGGGTAAATACGTGTTCTGTTTGCCTGTGTTCATTCCTTCTTTGCATAAAACTGTTGGAAGTGAAGCATTTAGGAGATACTGTCTTCTAAAGAACAGGTGCTCACCATGAAAAATGAGAAGGAAGACGAATAGGTAAGTTTTGATACATGATCAGTGTTTGAGGTGATAGTATTAGAGCACTGTTCCTGTTCCTGGAGCTTCTTGAATTCTTGATTTTTGGTGAGTCAACCTAGTGATAAACTGAGAGCAATAGTCAGCCCTCTTTCTTGTCTTTTTCTGTCCCCTGAATCCATGCTGTCCAGCAGCAGGACTGCCTTTACCTCTTAGCTAGCTGCTGACAAACTTCCCTGACATGGAACCGTTTGGTGGGCAAGATACTGGAAGCAGCACAGGACGAAGTCCAAGTAGAAAAGCAGAACACAGAGCTGAGGGCACAGAACTTGGGGAGCACGGCTAGTTCCCTGCCTGAGTAGTAGGACAATGGTTTTTTTAGCCACAGGCAGAGAGCGTGTGGTGAGCAGAGATTTATGTTAGACTTCTAGCTAGGTTAGTAGGACATAGGGGCTTCCATATGTAGGGTCTTTTGCTTGAAAACACAACCCTCCAAATGTTTAGAAAACAGAAAGGGAGAGTCAGGTTGAGGGGAGGGGCGATGGAGGCCCTGGATGTGAGATAGTAAAACAGTAGTTTCACTTCCCCACAACATCATTTCTACATTTATATAGTGTGTCAGACAAATGGCTAAGCATATAATTTGTGCTTTCTTAATAACCAATCTGTCTAATGTTCTCTCAGGTGCCATTTAGAAAAGCTCTCAAAAATGGTTATGTTATTTCTCAGTCTGGACTGATATCTTGACCCTGAAATCAAATGCGATAACAGCTCCCTTCAAAGCAAAAGCCTTGCCATTTATTTATGACTAATGCCCTCAAACCATGATTGCTTGTTTTCAAATAGAAGTGGAGTTACCAGGTCATTGTAAGACCAACTCAAGTTACCCCACTTTGTAAGTGCTAGGAAATGGCCTATTTCTTAGGCAGCAGATTATGTTTTATGAAATATTAGTTCCAGTACACTACAGAGTAATCAACAAGGAACTAATTATGCTTATATTCAATGATTATGTTTTCATCTAGTAATATAAAATATTCCTTTATGGGTTATATCTGTACCCACTGGTTTCATGTGATTTTTTTATCAGACCATGTTCCTTACCTTTTAATTATATTAGCTTATAAAACTAATAGTGGTAATCTTTATGAATATATACAACTACTTAACTGTCCCTGAAGTCTGGCATAGTTTAGTATGTGTTAAAGTAAAGTAAAACCTTGACGTATGAGTAACACATCATGGTGTTACATCAGGCTGCCATTTTGAGAATATAAAAATGGTCATAAATGTATACTTAGTCTGGTACGATTTATAAATGTCTATTATATGTAGAGACATATTTGCAGAGACGTGTACTCACTAGAATCTTTTAATAAAATAATTTTACAGGCAGCATTAGTTTATAAATAAACTTAGAGTTTCAGCCTAGTTAGGAATTGGGTAAGACTCAACATTAGTGTCAGATTGCCCACAAATGAAAATGTGTTTTAATGAGTCTGAACTGCTTTCCCCTAGTACATCCCTCTGGTATTATGGATATAAATAAAAATTGTGTGGTGATGAATATATAAGTATCTGAAATAGAAAAATTAATAAATGTAAAAATTTGAGTCGTTTTATTTTTTTATTTTTAAAGATTTGGCTGTATCCAACAAATGACCTTCAGAGTTCAAAAGCAGCAAACATATGAGACCTGTATTTTTTCACCAAGTACTTGGGCTCAAACATGTTTCTAATGTACTTATTATTTTTCTGTTGTTGTTAAATGAGATGATGCTTAGCACTGTTCCACAAATGCTGTTATCCCATTAGCCACAGACATCCTATTGCTTGCTAATATTATTCCCGGTGGTAGAGCTCATGTCACTATTGATTTAATCTGCTGAATTTTTGAAACTTTTAAGACCTCTGAAGTTCTTGGTCTTTATATAGGCCAATATAGTAAGAAGACTCCATCATGAATCTTAACACCGCATTCATATCTTTATCACTCTCCAGTTGTTTTCTGTGATGACTCATTTCAGTGGTAGTGTTTTTTCCCTAAAACACAGGCAAAAAATAAGTCAACAAAAATAACATATTTGCAAACATTTCAACTTGAAATTGTCACAACAGAGAAATAACTAAATATTACTCTTCTCCAATGTCTTTTCTATTATGCAAATTATTAAAGCTTATTTGCAATTTTACTTTTTTACCAATAGGTGGCATTGACAATTTTAGCTTTAAAAATGTATTTCAGAATATATTCTAATTGGAGAGGAATGGTGCAGTGTTTTATATTTAGCTTTTAATTTAGTCTGAGAAAGCTGACATGTATGTGTTCACTTCCATCAGCTATAAATTAAATTGTATTTTCATGGTTGGCTGAAAAAAGTCATATGACTCATTATCTTTATTTCACTAAATCAGCTACAAGGGGATTTCTAACCATTCAGATTTCACAAAAAGTGGAATGCAGTGTCTCATAACTTTTATTGTCATTTAACTCCTATATAACTCCCTCAGAAAAAGAGCCTACGTGTCTATAGAAGCCTAAACCATGTCAAGCTTAATTTGCTATTCAGAGTAACAGTGAGAACTGGCAACCAAAATAAATAGTTTTAATTGTTTAAAATGGAAAATCTTGCCATAGCCTAGTGCCTTTCCTTGATAGTAGAACATGAGGTGTTCTACACAATTTGTTAGAAGAGCCACACGTTTCTAGGTATCTCTGATTAGACCCTTTCTTTCACCCTGTCCCTTTAGGAAGACACATTTATTTTTTATTTTGATGAGCATCCTGGCTAATTGCTCATGTTCGTTACTATTGTTCTCACTTGGTAAGTGTTTCCTTATTACCTTTTCATGGTAGCATCTTAACTGTGATGCTAAAGAGCATTAATATTTATGCTGTGGACTACAAATTAGGATTTTTAGTTTCTTAGCTTGGATTTATGGTATTTGTCCAAAATTATATCTGGTATGTTGATTTTGTTTTCATAGAGGATGTCCAATTTATTTTTATTTTTTACTTTTTGATAAATTGAATGAGTATATTTTGCTTTTATGTTATGCAAGCCCTCTCTTCATGGCCTAATTTTATCATGAAGGTGCATGTAATAGGATTGTGTTCATTTATACGATGCTGAAATGTGGAATAGTTTTACCATGATTGTTTTAGAAAAGCATATCCCTATTCATATAAAACAATTTATGCTGTCTTCGTTTTTAATGCAGGTAAGCCACACTTTGAAACCACTTAATGTATACTTGTGGTTTCTTGTATTTATTAAGATTCAGGATATATTTATATTTTCACTTAGGGAACATTATATGGATAACTGGCTCAGGGCTTGGTATCTCCTCATGTGTAAAAGAAATGGTTCTGACCAGATGACCTCTAAAATTCCTTCTAGTTTTCTAACATTTTATCATCCTATAAGAGACCCATGAGGTAATTCTGAATCTGAATATGACTCATGCCTCCGTTCAAAAATCGAATATATTTTCACATCGTTTAGTTTGCCCACATAGTCTTTGCTAAATGCCTATGTGCATATGGATTATGTCCTTAATGTTTTAGGGTGATTCAACCTTCTTTATATTTATAGGGTTGCATGGCACACGTCAAGAAGAAATGATTGATCACAGACTGACAGACAGAGAATGGGCAGAGGAATGGAAACACCTTGACCATGTAAGATGTTGGTAATCATTTCAAAAAATGTTTTGAAAACAGCTGGAGCGAGGTGACATGATAAAAGTGTGGGGATGCTTTGAAGGTATTTCCTGCCATCCTTGAAAAAGTAATAAATGAGAATGTTTAAAGTAGAATATAGGATTTGATTTCTAAATTGATATCAAGGCCACTTATATAAGAGAAGTGTTTAGATCATGGAAAGGATTCCCTAAAGCCAGATCAGTGGGCTGCTGTTTTATTTGTAGAGAGTTATTTAGTTTATCCAGTAATGAGATTAGTATTTGGAAAGATGGGTTTACTTCAGCTGAAATCTCCCTGTCATGCCTCCCACATTTTATTCTCATTCCTATTGAGTTAACTCATCTATTGGATCTCTGTGTCAAATCTAACCTTTGAAAATATTAGAGGGAAGCCTTCAGAATAAAATAGCATTCTTCATTGTCCTAAAATAGTTTGTTTCACTACCCACCAAAGTCTTTGAGTTGTGGTGATTGATATATCCTTCCTTTCTCCCCCTGCCCATTTCTCCCATAGCTGTTAAACTGCATAATGGACATGGTAGAAAAAACAAGGCGATCTCTCACTGTACTAAGGCGATGTCAGGAAGCGGACCGGGAGGAATTGAATTACTGGATCCGGCGGTACAGCGATGCCGAGGACTTAAAAAAGGGCGGCAGCGGTAGCAGCAGCCACTCCAGGCAGCAGAGTCCTGTCAATCCAGACCCAGTGGCGTTAGGTATCTTTTCTTCAGATGGACATATTGAACAGATACTTCTTATGCTATTAATGCTGATTTTATTTTTAACTCGTCTTTTCAAAAATAAAGGCTATACAGGGAATTGTAGAACAATAAACACTTTATATCCTCAAATATGTCTTGTCTGTTAGGCAGATTGGCATAGAAAGAGGTAGTTACAAAAATTAAACTCCTTTTCGAGGTTAATGTTTTGGGCTTATGACACAACTTCAAAGCTGGACCAGAATTTCACATGAATCACTAAAATGCGTGCTCCTTCATAAAACAGCTCTTTGGACCCTGTCTCCAAGCTGCAAAGACAAAATCTCTGGGAGTGGGCTTGGAGCTTCTAGCAAGCTCTCTGGGGAATTCTGCTGCACCCTAGTGTTTGAGAGTAATTTATCTCAAAACCCTTCCAGGAAGAGACCTAAGGGCTCTATAGTTTGCCCACTGCCACTTGAAAATTAGTGATAGAGATGTAGCTCTTCCATGACCTTAACTTAGATTGCTTAACTGTGATTTTATTAATTCTAGTAACTTACAGGACTATTAATATAACCATGCTTTAGAAATTGAATGCATACATGTAGCCGTATTTAGTATTGAGATTTGGGAATTGTTGGGGTTATAAATAGAATGTAATCCCAAGTATATGGAAAGAAAATTTGAACCTGAAATAATTTTTGAGTGGCCTGTGGACTTTTTCCTAAATTAATAATAAGCTACTGTCATTTACGTTGCTGGCCACTACTTGTATATACAGTCTGAGTCAACTTAATGGAGATGGATTTGTGTTGACCCCTGTTCTCTCATCTCATTTTTCTTATGTGTTTAGCCCCACACCTGCTACCTAGCTTAGGTTAGGGTACAGTCCATGCTGTAAAAACAAAACTAATTACCTGTGTGCAGATTAAGCTGGTGACTTTGGCCTCATTATCATCCATGGCTGATTATCAAATATTTAAAACTTGAAGTATATTATCTGGCTATTGATCACGTTATCTTTTTTATTAAAATGATTCCTAGTCAATAAAGTTTCCTTTGCACTTAGGTTCCTGCTAATCCCTGAATGCTGAATGTCTGTTGCCATAATAAGCATTAAATAAAGGAAGATTCCAGGTCACTTAATTTACCCAACAGACATTATTCTAAAGGATATTTTAAAGAGAAAAGTGTTATTTGTTAGCTTATGTTAAGACAAGCAGTGAAAATAGGTTTAAGTTTAATTTGAACCAAATTAAACCAAACTGTTTAGAATAGAATAAGCATCTTGCTTTTTACTTCTGTATTGTGAACCAAAATTGGCTAATAATAATAATAAAGAGAATATTTGTAATCATCCAATCTAGGCAAAAATTGAGAGCCTTAAAACTTTGGGAGTAAAAATATCCATTTTAGCTGGCTCTATTGAACAAATTCATCGAGTCAGTGCTTATTTGTTGAACCTGGCTTACTGTGTGCCTGACATCATGCTAGGCACTGTAATAAAGGAACAATGTTCTTAATTCCTTCCTTTGAGGAACTTTTAAGCTAGTGGAAGAGATAGGCAAGGAGATAGCTAGTGGCCATACCAGCAGGCCACTCAATTCAGTCCTCTGCACTGACAGGATTAATATTATCTTCTGCCTATTGTAAAAGAAAAATTTCAGAAATGGATAGGATTTCAGACCTATGTGAGTTATATTCAGCACACTGAACATAGGACCGTTATCATATAATCACCTATAGTCACGCATTCTAATGATGCAAGTGTTCATCGTTCTCCGGGAAGCTAGGTTTAGTTTCCCTGTTATGTAATCAAAAGAATAAACTTGGTTTTAAAAACTCCTTAAGAGTACACAAATTGCATTACTTTTTTTTTTTTTGCGGTACGCGGGCCTCTCACTGTCGTGGCCTCTCCCGCTGCGGAGCACAGGCTCCGGACGCGCAGGCTCAGCGGCCGTGGCTCACGGGCCCAGCTGCTCCGCAGCATGTGAGAACCTCCCAGACCAGGGCACGAACACGTGTCCCCTGCATCGGCAGGCGGACTCTCAACAACTGCGCCACCAGGGAAGCCCCACAAATTGCATTACTTTTAATGATGCTTAATGAATTCATATTTTTGGTAAAAGAGAGATCACTTTGGTTTTAAGCTTTTATAGATTGTATTTTTCAAAGACTACAAGTAGTTCATTTCTTTGTTGAGACTCTGTTAAAACAGTCCTCTTCTTTAGGGACACTGAACCCTAGATTGTGTTTTAAAGAAACTTACCACAGCCATAGGGAGAACCTGTCAAGAGCCACACAGTATGCAAGTTTTAGCATCCACAGTTATATTTCACTGGTGTCTTTTGCTAGTAGATTCCTGAAGTCTTCGAGTTCCATCCATCTTGTGAGCTGGGCTATGGCTATAAATAAGGCAGGTAGTTTGTAATCATGGGGCACAATCATTTACATTAAGTGCTTTCTGAGGTTTTCTCTTAGGCTTTGGAGTCGAACGTATTAGTGTGTGTAATTAAAGGATTAAGGATATTGACTGATAAATTTATGGATATGGATTTATGGATATAGGCATATAGATATGCCTAAGAGCTCCATATCCTATGATTATTCTGCATGTGTTTCCTTTAGCTGGATTCTCTTAATTCTTAAGCTGCTGTCTGGTCTCAAATGAGACCTTCAGAATAATGTTGTAGAAGATATCTTTAGTTCAAAATATTGCCCTAGTCACATTCCTATCTTAGAAGCAATGACAACATTTAGTCATACACTCATTTTTAGCATTTTAAATTGTATTTGGTGACTGTACAGAGAAAAATGTAACTTCCATGACTGTTGTGTTGTGTTTGTTAAACTCATTCTCATTCTCGCTTTTGAAATATATCCATAGTATTAAGTCAGTTTGAGGGATTGGTAAGATAACATGATTAATCTATTACTAATTGAATTTTGGGAGTTCCCCCCAGATATTAAGTAAAGACTATTTTAAATGAGTAGCCTCTTAAACAGTTTTAAAGTTGAGTACACACTAAGTCCATAATGTTATTTCTACTCTTTAAGTCAAAAACAGGTTGTTATCTTGAAGGACTTTCAAAATAATACACTTTTCCTTGAAATAATAGATTTTAATTATTTGTATTATTATTATAACTCACTTGCTTTCCAGGAAAAAACTCCAAATATCCAAGTCTTAAGAAAATTAGAAAACTATTTTTTTAAACAATTTTTAAATTTTTTTAAACAATTTAAAAACTATTTTTTTAAACCTCAGAAAGAGGTTTTTGTTTTAAATGAAATGATACATCAACTTGATCATTCACAGAAGGCTTAGAAATTCATAAGTTTGTTGAATTAATACCACCTCCTGCCTCAAGTAATTGGTAGAGAAATTAATATTTTAAAATTCCTTTGGCTGACAAGTTTTATCACTGTCACATGATTGAATTATAGAGTTTCTCATTACTGTCTCAATGCTCAGGAAATCTAGCATGAAAGTTAAAGGCACAGGGTTTGAGCAGATGTCTGGATCTGAATCCCTGGTTCTTACTAGTTTTGTGACCTTTGGCAAGTAACTCTCTGCCTCAGTTTCTTCATCTGTTAAGTGGGGATGGTAACAATACATATTTCATAGGTGTTTCTTTATTAAATGAGTTAATAGTTATACAGCATATGGGACAGTGCCTGACACATAGTAGATGTGCTATAAGTAATAGCTATTATTATGATTTCTAACATGCAGTCTCACAGTTTAGAGAGTAGCGAGCGGTACGTAAATTTAGTGTTATTGCTTGGCACACAAGTTTATGAAATTATAGTAGATTCTTAGGTATTTTTTCATTCCAAAAGTATTTCCAAGCAGTAATGTTTAGGTGGCTAATTTATTTAATAGGCACAGAAACAAGAAAAGGGGAATTCCGTCTTAAATACAGTAAATCTATTGTACCTTTGGGACCCTAATTCATAATACAGGGCTATAGAAAAATAGTTTACTCCCATCCAAAGGAATATACTTTTCTACTTCTGTACTATCAGATTATAAAAACCACAAACAAGTTATTCAGAGTATATCTGCATATAAAAGTTTAGATTTTATGTACTTGTATTGATTCCTTTTAAATTACATCATGAAATTCATTTCAAGATGATGCATCTGGGCTCCTAATGTAAAGTGCCTACTGTATTTTAAAGAGTCTACTGTATTTAGTATACTGGGTTAAAAAAGATGTGACTACTAGTTAAATATGTCCATCCTTGAAAAACAAGAAGAGATGGTTGCCTCCTACAGCATTAGGTATTTTTATTGTTAAAGATGAAAATCCTAATGTAGTTCTTGGCTTCTAGGTTGGGTTGGGCTGCTGTACATAAAGTTGAGATTTCTGGATTTATTATCCTTTAAAACAAAAATAAGTAACATTTCTAAAGATGAACTCATTTAACCCTTCCTTTGTTTTGATGGTTTTTGTAATAGATACTGTCATGATCACAGCCTCATTCTGCCCACTACAGGATGAAGGCCATAACATAGGTGCTGCCAAGCTTTGAGCATTGCTGTCCTGGGTCATATGAGGTCACATTGGTTCTCCAAAGGCCATCAGCTCATCCCTTCATGTATATTGATGGCGGCCCTTGCTGTATCTAGTATCCAATGGTCTCCATCTGTCGTAAGTGTAGTGCATCTTCCATCTCTTCCATACATCATAGATTGCTTTTTCTGTCTTTTCACATTTCTTAAAACATTTCCCCCACTTCGACTTGGGCTCCTCATTTCATAGATGTATCTTCTGGGGGCTCCCCTCCTCCTTTTCTTTCATCCCCAAGCAGTTTGCGTCCCAAAGTAAGCTAAACTTAATTTATAAGGTCTTTTCTATAAGTTTTCCATCTTTCAATAGTTACATATGTATACATTTCACATTTTAAACCATCTCATACAGACTCTTCTGTTTTTGTTTCACCACTACATTTTAGAACAACCATCTATTTTACAGCAACTGATATTTTATAGGTGGTCAAGATTTAACGGTTAAAAATTAGCTTCTTCACAATCTGACCCTTAGAATGTTTTGCATAAGTTTGTCTAGATTCACCATAATCTAAAATAAGAAAGTCTTAAGAGAGAAGTTATCTCTTGTAATATTGATCAATTTCAGGATTTGTTTTGGTTTTTCACTTTTTTTTTTTTTTTTTTTTTTTTTGCGGTACGCGGACCTCTCACTGTTGTGGCCTCTCCCGTTGCGGAGCACAGGCTCCGGATGCACAGGCCCAGCGGCCATGGCTCACGGGCATAGCCGCTCCGCGGCATGTGGGATCTTCCCGGACCGGGGTACGAACCGGTGTCCCCTGCATCAGCAGGCAGACTCTCAACCACTGCGCCACCAGGGAAACCCTGTTTTGGTTTTTTAAACTCAATTTTGTGGACTCTGTTATTGCTGCTACTTAATCAGAAGAGAAAATATTAAATTAGTCATTCAGTTTCTGTAGCTATTAAAGTAGTATTTGTCAGTGAATCAAAATAGTTTCTGAGCAGTACCTCTACTGTCATCACTTCATTCTTTCTGTTGGTACACCCAATGCTTAGCTAGGACACAGTAACTTAGAACTGGAGGGGATATTGTAAAATATGTATATATATATGTAATTAGGTGTGTATTATATAAAAAATTTATTTGCCTTTATATTCTGCAGCTATTTTTGAGAAAAAAACACTTTCTTTTATAAAGCAGGATAGGATTAAGAAAACTTTTGCTTGATTGGAGTTGGTATTTCTATCAGGGTTCTAGGTTAGGTGGAGTTTGACTCTATGTGAATATGACATTGTGTCATTGAGAATTCTAGGGAAATGTAGCCAAGAAGGTGAAATACAGCACAACTTTCCCATATGGCATATGGATCCTCACGATCTATACCGACTGTATAGCACATGGGACGGTGGGTGCACAGTTGACTCCAGTACATTATCTATCTTTGAGCAAATTTGGGGGCTATTCATGAGGTTTGAATAAAATTTATAATAGTTATCATCTAAGAAGTTTGAGGACTTCCCATCAAGGGTTCAGACAGTGAATTGCTAACTATAGACATAACTTCTCTCCCCAAGTGACATGTACTGAGGGAGTAAAAATCTACTGGTGTATATTACTTAATCCAAACCTCTTCAATGGTTTTGTTTTGTCTAAAGTTTTGTGCCCTTTGGATGTCAGTGCTGGGTGAAAAAAGAAACTTTACGGTGCTCTTCTCACCTTAGTTTTTTTAAATAAGAAAATAAGTATACAGTCGGCCCTCCATATCTGCAGGTTCCACATCCATGGATTCAACCTACCACACATCAAAAGTATTTGGGAAAGGGCTTCCCTGGTGGCGCAGTTGTTGAGAGTCCGCCTGCCGATGCAGGGGACACGGGTTCGTGCCCCAGTCCGGGAGGATCCCACATGCCACGGAGCGGCTGGGCCCGTGAGCCATGGCTGCTGAGCCTGCGCGTCCGGAGCCTGTGCTCCACAACGGGAGAGGCCACAGCAGTAAGAGGCCCACGTACCACAAAAAAAAAAAAAAAAAAAAAAAAAAAAAAAAGTATTTGGGAAAAAAAAATTCCAGAAAGTTCCAAAAAGCAAAACTTGAATTTGCCATGTGCTGGCAGCTATTTACATAGCATTTACATTGTGTTATAAATTATAAGTAATCTAGAGATGATTTAAAGTATAGGAAAGGATGTGTGTAGCAAACAAATTAGCATCCAAAGCAAATACCATGCTTTTTTTCTTTTTTTAATTAAAGTGTAGTTGATTTATAGTGTTGTTAATTTCTGTGGTACAGCACAGTGATTCAGTTATACATATATATACATTCTCTTAAAAATTATTTTCCATTATGGTTTATCACAGGTTATTGAATCTAGTTCCCTGTGCTATACAGTAGGACCTTGTTGTTTATCCATTCTATATATAATAGTCTGCATCTGCTAACCCCAAGCTCCCAATCCATCCCTCCCCCACCCAACCTGCCCCTGACTACCACAAGTCTATTCTCTATGTCTGTGAGTCTGTTTCTGTTTCAATCCTGGGAATATACATATCTGGATAAAACTGCAATTCAAAAAGATACATGCACCTCTATGTTCAGAGCAGCACTATTCACTATGCCATTTTATAGAAGGGACTTGAACATCCTCGGATCTTGGTCCCCGTCAGATACCAAAGGATGACTGTATATCCATTCTTACTGGGCAATCTGCTAAATAATAATGATGGGAGTAGCACTAACATCTAATCAGAGTTTAGGATGTGCCATGCCAAGCATGTAGTAGGAAGTACCTCACTGAGTCCTCACAGCAGCAATCTCAAATGTGGTAGTATTGTCCCCACTTTACAGATGTGGTGACTGAGACATGGAGAAACTAACTTGCCCAGTGTCACAGGGAGAGCAGGTGGCAAAGCCAAGATTCACCTTCTCTGGGCTTTAGAACTAACTCTTCTGCCTGTGCTGCCTAGGGCTGGTAATTAGTATTTGGATAACTTAACATCACTTTTCCTGTTCCCTGTAATAATAATGCCCCATTAAAAAATAATTTTTATAAAGTTATAACTCTTTCCTTAACCCAGTAAATGGAAAAAAACTTTTTTCTTTTTTTTTTTTTTTTTTTGCTACTGTGGAGAAAGCATTTTTTTTTGTTTGTCTTCAGACTTTACAAATCTATTCTTATCCAGTAAATTATTCTTAAGCCAAAGCCTTTTCTCCTAAAAATAAATGTCTAAAAGTTGTCTTAAGTAAATCTCTGTTTCACTGTGTCATGTGGCTAAATGTGAACTTGAACTTGACTGCACTTTATAATGATGTGAAAGGTAATTTTGACAAATCTAATTAGCCACGTGATATTTCTTTGAAGTCGTATATGCATCAAACGGTTTTATCAAGCTCTTTAGCAAATGAAAATTACTTAAATAAAGACATTTTGCTTTTCATCATTTACTGTATAGAAATGAATGTGTACATGAGAATGCATGGGTATTTCCAGTCCATTTGATTATCAAGTAGTCATAAAATTATAATGTAAACTTTAAAATTTTTTTTATATTTGGAATAATTTTAGACTTAAGGAAACATTGCAAAGATAGTACGGAGAGTTTCCATATGCCCTTCACTAAGCTATAATAAGGTTTTGCTAATTCAGAATAGTTGTGGAAATTTTATGTTCTGGCCAACTGATAATCTATGTACCCTCAAAGGATTCAAAATATTCAAATGTGTCTAAGGCATTCAAATATAAAATGATATATACTTAGATAAATTGATTGTGCTTTTCTCATTCTGTAGCTCCATAAAATATAGAAGACAGGACTGAATTTATTTTGATCTTTACCATACATTAGATAAAATATTCTTTAAAAAGTCTGCTACTTAATATTTCTTATACATGTAGAGAAAACTTCAATTATTTGAAATTTATCATGGGTTGAAAGATTGCTGTATTTATAAAAGTTAAAATGATTTTTTTTCTTCCCCTCAAACTTCTAAATACATAGACTTTCATTTGAAAATCCAGTATGGAAGAAGTTTAGTGCATATTTTATCTCTGAAAGACTGTACACTTTACTTTCAAGCATATATAAAAACATATATAAAAGGTTTCATGTCATTTTCATGAAGATGTTATTTTGGAGGTGAGCATTTCTACATCAGCTTTATTATGATCCGTTTCCTCAAACTTTTAAAATTTGGCCAGCATAGAAGCACAGCATTTCACTTAAAGTGGAACTTCATTTTTTTTTTTTTTTCCAGAAAGCATGTCATGTACTAGTTATATTTGGTCAACTGGCTATCTGTGAATCCATTCTAATGATTCTTGCTTGCTTGCATCCGTGTCAAATCCATATGATCTACTTTTGTGAGAATTTTTAATGCTCATCAAGATTTTTTAAAGTAATTAAGTGTTAGAGCCGGTTAGCCATGGAGTCAGGCTCACTATTTATTGAAAGGTGATAGAATCAGAGCTGTGTGAAAATTATGTTACCCTAACATTTGACTTTCTAACTACCAATTTGACTTTGAAAAAAAAGAAAATTACCAGATACAGTTTATTTTCTTTAATAAAATAAAATATACCCATAGAAATTCCCATACTTAAGGAGTGTTGGGAACAGTGTTCCCAAATATCATATTGTATAATGAAATATTTAGAGTTGTTTTGGCTTTGAGCATACAAGGCATTTAGACCAATGACCTGTTTTCCTTGCACTCTGATGACTGGTCTTGCTATTTTTGTTTATTTTTTAGAAGTGAAATGCCCAGCCTTTTAAAACTATGTTTTTGTAGAGAAGGCGAGATAATGGGCATTGCTTGCTTCTACCCTGTGTAATGACATAACAGTGCTTATGGTGCTTTCCTCCTCTCTCCACCGATTTTTATCCTTTTCATAGATGCACATCGGGAATTCCTTCACAGGCCTGCTTCTGGATATGTGCCAGAGGAGATCTGGAAGAAAGCTGGTAAGAATTGTTTAAAAACACGAATTTAGTGTTCTGACAGCTGTGTGCAGTTGTTAATGAAGTGACGTGAAGAATGACAAGAAGGGACTTTACTGCTAACAACAACAAAACAAACCCCCACACACAAAATTTAAAAATCCTGATGAATATTCTTAAACCAGGCCTGATTAGAACATGAAATAGTTTTTATTTTAGTAGCATCTGCTAGTGCTACTGTAATGAGAGTCTGGTGATGCTTCTGTTATAAACCCCATTTTTCAGGGGCTATAATGGTTTCAGGCTGGAAGCCTGAGGTCTCAGATTGCATGCAATTTTTCCTTCATGAAAACAACGTCTGGTGTTTTACTTCAGCCTTCTCTTCTAATTTTTTTTTTTAATTGGGGTATAATTGACATATATCTCCTGAATTCTTTTTAAAAGTATCACAGCAAATCTAGTTCACTTGCTGAGGCACTCAGAAATTTTATGGTTACAACCAGTTTTTAAAGTTGATCTTTTGTGCTAATTAATATTCAATGACCAGAACTAAATTAAGATAAATGACAAAGTTGCTAAATTTCAACTTTTCCTTTCCATGTATACTATCTTGATTTTCATTAAGGGATATTGTTCTGCATTTTGAAGTAGATTTAAGTTTCTGATGACTCACTGACTTATTGGGCTTAAAGAAGTTCAGATCTGGCAGAATCTTGGTAGAACACCAGCCCTGTAAAAGTTGAGCCAAAACCTTATTTTTAAAAAGAAACCAACTCAGGAGATAAAGCACAAACCTGTTTCAAGAGTTAAAAATGACATTGCAAACACATAATGTGGCTTTGAGCTACTATAACTTCCAACTGTTAAAATAGTTTGGCTGAGTTGAGAAACTGGAAAATGCTGTTTCTGCAGACGATCAGATGAGTATAGGGCTGAGAACCCCAATCAAGGAGGAAAGGGTTTTTTCCCCACAGAAGATTTCTATTTGGGTTTTGATTTGACACAGCTATGTCTATAGTTCTGTGCAACTTGGTGACTCTGGTCCCTTGGCTCTTGTTCGAGTTTTGTGGTTGTTTTTTTTTTTTTTTTAATTTTCTAAGAAATAACTCCTTTTGTAAGTGTGACAAGGAGTTTCAAAATCTGATAGTATAGCAGCGTAGATTAAGAACCAGAGAAAGATCTGTTGCATGTCCAGTATACAAATCAGGTAGATCCATTCAGCCTAAAGGTTAAGGTTTATATATGTGTATATGTATATGTGTGTGTGTGTGTGTGTGTGTGTGTGTGTGTGTGTGTGTGTGTGTGTATATATATATATATATATATATATCATCTGTATAGTCTTACCAGATTTAGAGCATTGCCTCTAAGAAGAAGATTTTCTACCAGGATAATAGTCATGGGATACTCGTAAGATGTTAAAATGTGCTGGGTGCCACCTACCTGGAGAAGGAATTGCTACATCTTTCTTCTGACCATTTTTCTTCCCCAATTTTAAGCTGTCAGTTCAATTTGTTCCAATAATAGGTACAAAGAGTTGCCATTTTGGATAGCACAAGGATGACTTTTTATGTTGAGGGATAGAATCTCTGCATTTCCCTATTTATGTGTATTTAAGTTAAATCTTGATAGTTCATAAAGAAAAATTGACAGTGAAGTCGTGCAGTCCAAATTCCTTCTGTGCTATTATCTACTCAAGCCTTTGTTTGACTGCTGTGAAGTGAGAGCAGATTTTTCTGCATATACCACCTTTGTTGGAAAGTCAACTTGAATAGCTGTGCACAAAGGAAATCCTACCATAAGTGGTAAGCAATTGGAAGCAGATTCAAAACTTCACTATGTACTTTCCACTTAATCAGTTTTTTTTTTTTTAACTTGACATGTTGTAATCTATTGAGTCCACTATTATTTTTCTTCACTTGTCTGTTTTGTGGGTTTCTGAAACCAGTTCTGGGTGTACTTTGCATCGTGGGGACTCAGAGGAGGGGAAGAACGATACTTGTTTATGTGGTGTCCATGCATTCTTTAAGAAGGGTTAAACCTTATCAAACCATGTTTCAAATATTTTTAATATGTGCCTATCCATCGGCATTAGGTCTTCAGTCTAAAATCTGACTTGGAAGTAGTGTCCATTAAATTCGTATTCTTATCACTATCTTAGGGATAGTGATATCCCTAATCTGCTGCATAAAAACAGTTTGGGAATAGTTTTCTATGGATAGATGCTAAATTTTAAGGAGTATATTGAATCTCTAAAGTA
Source organism: Mesoplodon densirostris (assembly GCF_025265405.1). Classification (NCBI taxonomy): domain Eukaryota; kingdom Metazoa; phylum Chordata; class Mammalia; order Artiodactyla; family Ziphiidae; genus Mesoplodon; species Mesoplodon densirostris. The sequence goes on along the minus strand of NC_082673.1, from coordinate 49,972,510 downwards.
TAGATGACAGTTTCATCTGGAAGTCTCAAGTAACTGCTTATAATATTCATCTTTATAGGCTTCTTAGAAAGCATTTCTAGTGTCCGAAGTGTCAAGGCATTCCAACATGAGGAAAACACCAAAGGCAGAACGGGACATCTACACTCAGCCTGTTAAAATTTGAAAGCTTTTCCCCCCAGGAGTCTAAAATTGGCTGTGGGCATTTTTTTTTCCCTAGGAAAAAAACCTATAAAGTGTGTCTTTGCAATGAAACTATTATACACTACCTTTGTGACAAAAGATAAGTAAATAAAATCAAGTTTAAAGCATTTGAAAGATATCAAAGGGGCAGAGCTCTAAAATTGAATGTACTATAACCCATGCATCTTCTTTTCAGAGAAAATTATAATTGCAAAAAGTATATCCTGTGCTTGAAAGTACATCATGTAATATTTTGCACCATTTTATTTTGAAATGATTTCAAACTTGCAGAAAAAGTTGCAAAAAATAGTATTAAAAAATCCCATATACCTTTCTCCCAATTTTCCCTATTTCACCATATTTGCTTTGATGTCTTCTGTTTCTCTCTTCCTCTTTCCTTCCCTCTTTTTCTGTTGTGCGTTATATTTTTCACCTAAGTACTTCAGAGTAAGTTGCAGACATGATGTCCCTTTACCGTAAACATTTTAGTGTGTATTTCCTAAGAACAAGGACATTTTCTTATGTAACCACAGTACAGTTACCACAGTCAGGATATTAACATTCATACAACACAATTATTTAACCTACAGACCCTATTCTAAGTTTGCATGTAATCCTAATAATACAATATAATAATATAATGATATACATATTAAATATTTGGAGTCCTAACAAATGTCGAAGGCCATATCAGTTTTCCCCTAAAAGTAGTATTTTTAAAAGCAACCGCAAAGATAACAAAATACACTCTGAAGTTTAAAGGTCTTTATAAAATTGGAAAAAGTCTACCATAAATATAGTTTTTAAATTGCAACTGTTTTCTTCAGTATATTTCTTTTTCAAACGATCAGTGAATGTTTGCAGTTGGTAATAAATATTCAAGCACCTTGCACATGTCCTACCAATTCTCTTTGCTGATCTGTATGTGCCTGTGGGATTAGAATAGGAATGCATAATTTAAATATAAATTGCCTGATTTGCATATACAATTAGTCAAGCTACAGCTTTGATCGTAAGCAAAAATTATTGTCCTGTATTACCACTTAGATAGAATTTTAATTCACCTTGAATATTCAAACCAAATTAGACCCTGACTGTATAGTTAGAAGGGCAGTGCTTCCCTGGTGCCCCAAGTCATTTATGATAGGATAATAAAGGCATCTTTTTACCTCCTGGTGAAGAAGGTGCTGCCAGCTCTGTGCAGTGCTCTGTTTTCAGATTTTAAATACATATCTTAAAGCAACCAACAAAGGCTTAACATATTTTAGTTAATATTTCCAGTCTGGATCTTTCCCTATAATTTAGTTTATAAAATCTAGCAGACAGTAATTACAAATGAATGAACAAACTTCAGAAATAATTCTGGGAAAATGGTGGAGGCTACAAAAGTCACCATGGTTAATTATTAGTGGAGGGCTTTTCATGATCCTCAAGTCATGAACTATGGATGTGTGAAATATAACTATAGAAATTTAAGGAACTATAGGAGTATTTGCATCTCTTAACATTTTTAATCTACAATAAAACATTTTTATTAGGAATCTATGTTTTTAATTAAACAGAACATTTAATTAAGGTGCTTTTCAAGTGAGTGAAACAATTAAGTGCAAACACTTGAATGAAACATGTCATAATTAGTTTTAATAGAGTGTTAATTGGTAGTAGGTTTGCCAAGTTAATAATTACTGCTTATTAAATTTTCAATTAATCATTGTCATTTTGCTTTGAATAAAGATGAAAATTAGATAAACTAATTCAGGGGGAGGATATTTTCCCTTGTTAATTAGAACAGTTAATTTTTTAAAATGGAAATTACTTGTTTTAGTTGTCAATCTTATGTTGTACATTAGTCAAATCTTTGCACTCTTTCCACAGCCAAAAATAAAGAGCTAATTTGACACCTTGCAGGTTTGTAGTCAGGCCTGATTGTTTTGGCCTGCAGTATGATTCAATTATATTTGTCCAGTGCAACAGTTGGTTATGCAAGACTGTTTATATTTGATTCAGTAGATGGGCAACAGCTGAAAGTCTGGAAATGAGAAAATGATTTTTTTTTAATCCCTACCATTTAGTCTATAGAGTCATATGTCCACATTACTCAGGAAATGACAAGAAAAAGAAAAGCTGGATCTTCTGTATGTTTCATCTTCAATTTTCTTTAAAAGGTCTGCATTGAATTAATTGTTATGAGATACCTTCTCGTTATTGTGTTGTATCTTTTACTAGCAAAATAACTTTGCATTTACATATGTGTCTGTGTAAAATCTATTCCCTTCCTCTCTTTCCCTGAAAGCTTTACCCCTGTACTCCCTGTGTTCATATTAACCTATTGCATTGTAGCAAAACACCTTCTTCATGTGTCTGAATTATCCAGGCAGGTTTCTTGTGGTTATTTTCGCCTTTTGTCTACTTAGTCTGGTCTCAGAATCCTTTCTGGGGTACTAGTTTGGTAGAAAAGTTGTAGTGATGCTACAGTAGTTTAAAAGATATTCCCAGGAGTGTAAATTAAAGGAAAAAATCTCACCCTTTGCTCTCTTAAAATGAATTTCCAAAATGTGGTTCTTTAGACAGCCCGAAGAACTGCCCAGTAATTGGGATGAAAGTCATGCGTGTTGTCTAGCATTCTGTGTAACAGCGATCAGTAGCCCAGGTCCCGCGCTAACAGAGAGCTGTTCTCTTGTCCGGTCCGGCCCGCCTGGCACGCAGAGGAGGCGGTCAACGAGGTGAAGCGGCAGGCGATGACCGAGCTGCAGAAGGCCGTGTCCGAGGCCGAGCGGAAGGCGCACGATATGATCACCTCGGAGCGCGCCAAGATGGAGCGCACGGTGGCCGAGGCCAAGCGGCAGGCGGCGGAGGACGCTCTCGCTGTCATCAACCAGCAGGAAGATTCGAGCGAGGTGAGGCGCCTGATGGAAGACTCCCTGGGGAGATGCTTCCGTTAATGAGGGCGGGCCTTTTCGATTTCAGGAGATCACAAGTAAAGGCGGATATTGGAGTTGAGACAAACGAATCTTTGGAGGGGTGGGGAATTGGAGTAATTCGGAGAGGCTTGGTACTTGTGGAGTTGACCAAGAGCTGATCAAATTTTGTTTTTATTAAAGGCCTAAAAGAACAACTGCCATAAAAGGTTTTTAATATATTTGGTGGGTAACAGATTAAAGTGAAATTCTTAGAACTTCCTAGCACTATTTAGATTCAGAACTCTGTTGTGTGTGTGTGTTAGCATATGTGTGTGGTTTCCTTCTAACAGCTGGGATTTAGGAGAGAGACCCTGTGTAAGCTGTGTAGTCTGAAGACATATTGCAGGCCAGGGATCAAAGTCATTTTCTTAACTATTGGTTCTGAAGTCCAATGCTAAACCAATGCTTGCATCAAACATTTCTAAGAGATCTTCTGCACAGTCTGTTTTTGCACATTATTTGTAATAACCATTATGATGGTCATTTCATAGCATAACATCACTGCCAGAGGTAATATTATTTAGTGTTATTACAGTATATTTAAAACACATACACACGTAGCCTAAATGGCAGAAGGATCTGGGAAGTAACTAAAGCACAGTGTCTAACAGAATGCCTTTTCAACAGAGACTAAAGTCAGAGCAACATGGTAACGCTCTGCATTAATTAACACAGCACGACAATCCCCAGCCCAAAGGACCCTTAGATAAGGACTACAGTTAGCTAGTCACACCATGCTGAACTAGCAACAGCATAAGCTGATAAATCAACGGTCCACTAAAACATATCTACAATTTGTGAAGGAGAGTAAGAATTTAATTTGTACCAGGCTTGTCTGTAGATGAAAGACCCTGTGGGAATTATTCGATACCCAGAGTTTCTATTTAATGTGTAGCAGATGAATAACAAGGGGACAAAAGCAATTGATTTTCAACATTCGAAAGTTTCTCGGGAAAAGAGGGACAAAGGGAAGTGTATCTACCCTTTAACTGCAGACTTTTCCATTGTTGAATTAAACTAGACATAAATTCAATTTTACTGGCATCTTATGGCTAAGATATTTAAAGACTTTGTATTGTGTTTTTGAAAGAAAACACAAATTTTATTAGCATCTTTTGGACAGAATTTGTCCTGCTCTATTCAAGTTAGTAATACTGTGAGGCACAGTTGTTACCATCATTAAAACATTATCACTTTCATATGAACGTTTTAGGGCTGTTATGCATGTTAAGAGTATTTTATAGGTCACTAAATTCTAAAGATAAATATCTTGGAGAAATTAAGTCTTTATATTTGGCTAATAATGCTGTATTTCTTTAGTATCTATAAGCTGTGTACCTTTATTTCTAATATTTATCCAGAAAAATATATGAGCTTGACACTGGTATTGAGCATTATAAAAATATGGTGTATCGAGCAGTAACTAGAAATAGTAGATAGGATGAAATAACCTAGATATGAGTGATCTTCTAAAGTAACTGTTTTCTTTCTTTCTTTTTGGGTATCTTGAGAAACTGATCTTTAATAGCACTACCCTTGTCTTCGGTGACATTTCTCAAGGATTTTAAAGTAGACTATGCTAGGAGGAAAGGTTTGGGAGCCAGAGAGCCACATTTAATTCCTGGCTCCATCTCTTATAATTCTGTGATTTCAAGAAAACCACTAAACCTCTAAAAGCTTTGGTTTTCTCATCTCATACGGTGGCTAGAACCTTGAGATGTAATCATTTTATCATGTTGCAGGTGAGGAAGCTCACATGGCTAGTCATGCAGCTAGGGGTTGGCAGGATCCACGCTGGAGCTCTCAGCATGCTGTCAGTCCTTACATTGTTCCAGAACAATGAAATAAGCATCATGAAGGTCATTTTTGGATACAGATTTTAAAACTGTACCCTATGGACATTTTTTTAAAAAATCAGGTTTGCAACCTGCCCAGGGCAGTTTGTTATTTGATACATATTACTCCAAATTTTATCCATTTATTTATTTATTCTGTCAATAGCAAATTATTCTATGTCGGGGACAGCGCTAGGCACTGAAGATACAGTGGTTCCTACCTTCTTGTTCACTATAATTCATTAGAAGAGTCAGATCACTAAATTATGAGTCTTAGTAGAGTTTAGTGTAAAGGCTTCTGGGAAAAATTTTTGTTTCATCTGATACTTAAGGATAATCAGGAGCTGTTCAGCAGCCACCTTCCACCCACCTCCCACCCCACCCCCACATTGCCTCATCACTGCTTTTTTGGGCCATGCGCACGTCAGTGCCTTCGTACAGAGAAGATGGGAAGGCAAGCTTTGCTAGGCTTTGAAAACAGGATGACTGTGTGGCTGATGAGTGTTTTGGAAGGATCACGCAGTCTGCAGTGTGGAGAGAGATGAGAGGAAATGAAAAGGAGGGACCGATCTGTTTTAGGAGACAGATGAGGAGGAAGATGGTTGGATGAAGATGGTTGGCAGTGGTGCTGGGGGTGGAGAAAATTGAACCTGTGAGATAAAATGGGCAGGATTTGATGATTGGTCAGCTGACAAGGAAGGGAGAGAGTTGTGGTTTTTCAGTAGACATGCAGAGTTTGGGGTGTACACATCAGGTGATCCTCCTTAAGCATTAAACCTTTAAAAACTTACTGGCTTTGATCTGCCCAGCAGTTTTTTGTGAAAGGTAACCTTTCTTCATGTTTTTTTGTGAATAAACAACAAAAGTTAAAACATTTAAAGAAGTTCAAATCAATTATTTAATTCAACTAGACAGACAGATTTCCTCTGTAGATTGGAAAGGGCAGATAGAGCACAAAGGCCTAAATAGTTTATGCTGTCTAATGTGAAAACCAGGAGAGTGCATGTTGATCCTCAGCCCAGGTGCCTGCCTCTCAGGCCACTTCTTTAGTAGCCACATGGCAGTACACTCGACTCCTTCAGGGTATTCCCATCCAGTTCTCTAAATTCACTTTGGTTTATAGACTAATAATCATTATTACTAACCGTTAGAATGACACTGGACTGCTTAGGCAGACACAGGCAAATGACATTTTCTGTACTTTCTCTTTTAGCATGTATTACATATTTCATCAAGACTGTAATGCTAGCATTAGCATAAATCAAAAGAAAGGAAATTCAGTGAATCTGACCATCTTCAACCATTTCATTTTTTTCTGTATTCATTTCTGTTTCCTATCTGTAAACATATAGAGTCTTTTTTTCCAGTGAATATTGTTAGATTTGGACTATTTCAAAAGGAACCTGCCGCAGCTTTTCTTTGAGATCCGTAACTTGTTCTGGCTTAGGGGATCAAAGCACATGGCTGGAATTGAGCCTCGAACAGAGAGCAAATAATTGTGCTGTTCCAATCGTTAGTTTCAAGTTTAAGCCACTAAAGTGATATTTTCCCCCAGATTGAAACAGTCTTTATTCATTATTCCTAGATAAGTGCAGAAGTGCACACGCTTATATTGGGTGGTTTTGTGGCACTTAAGCAGAAACACTGACTGAACCTTTAAACTTTGTTTCCAGAACCTGCTGAGCCCTAATAGTGTGAACAGGTCACTCTGGGAGGTTCATCTTCATTACCCCCTCTAGAATTAATAGAGCCATCCCCATTGGATCCTGTGCAGTGCGGCCCAGACTCTGGGGATGGACTAAGTGGGCTCAGTAGGAGGTAGTCACCACACAGTTACTCCACACAGTCTCCCAGCATGGCTCCCATTAAAGCCTCACAATCTGATCAGACCTATCGATCCCCAGAAGAATTTGGAGCTCTCACAGTATGAGCTGATTCTATGTTACCTAAGATTTTTGCTCATTTGTTTCATTTATTAGAAGACCAGCTGTCTGAATCCATAGATGTTCATGGTGTATTGGATGGTCTGTTGGGCCTGGAATGATATGGAGTGGTTTACCTCTTGCAACTTTGGTTTTCTCATCTGTAAAACTGGGATAATGTTTATAACTCACTTTGCAAGGTGGTTGAGAGGTACAAATAAGATGAGTAGAAGTATTTTGTAAACAAGTCACCTTATAAAGAGCAGTGTGAGTATGTAAGAGAGAGAAAAAAAATGAAAACAATTAAGAAGCTATTCTAACAGGAAGGGCAGGGAAGGAATAGTAACCGTGAGATTGGAAAGGAAGGGAGGCCATGGGGGAAGCAGGGTCTGTAGGATTTGGCACTGAGAGGTTTCAGGGGAGTTCCCAATGAGATGACAAAGTCGTTGGCCTGAGCGTTGCCAGTGACCGAAAAGGACCACACCAGAGTCAGGTTTAGGGATGACTGGCTTGGGTGACAGAGGAGCATCCTTGTGGTGCTATAGAACAGGCAGTTGAAAATAAGAGACAGCAGCTCAGGAAGGAAATGAAGGCTGGAGGAAGGTTTGAGAGTCATTTTCTTACAGCTAATGGTTTAAGACCATGACTGCCAAGGGAGAGTGTAGGAAGGAAAGGATATTTCTTTTCTTTATGCCAACTTCCCTCCTTGCCAAGTATTTAGGGGAAAATGAAAAATAAGAAGAGGAAGAGGTTATAGTATAAGAAACAGAGTTTTATTATCTTGAAACCAAAGTTAGAGGGACTTTCAATAAGGGAAGTTTTTTTTAAAAAGGAGGAATGGGGAAAAAGTCAGTAGTGGTAAATCTTCAGAAGGTCGGAGGACAGCGAGGAAGGAGAAAAAGTAACTGGCCACTAATGACGTATAAGTGGAAGTAAGCTCATGTTCTGTCTGTGTAGCTGTCAATGCCTATCAGGGGAGGCACAGGGCCACGAGCTTTCTAATTGTAAAAGTTGTGCCATGCAGAGATGGTATGTAGTCTCATTTGCTTTCAGCCAGTGCCAAGAGGAGGAGGTGGTGTTAGTTCCTGCCGTTTATTCAGGACCCACCGAACATCAGGACACTTCAGTTAGCACTGACATAATCCTGAATAACCCTATCATTATGATTCCTACTTTATAGTTACTCTCACTCTACGAGGTTAAGTAACTTGCCTGTAGTTCTGAAGCCACTAAGTGATATAGTTGGAAGTGAAAAACCAAGAAAGGGTGACTGAAGCCACTCAAAATTGGAAGCCATTTCCATTACACACCATGATACCTTGTCTTTGGTGTTCCAACTTCCTGGTCCAACCTCTGTCTACTTTCAGGGTTGAAGTGCCCTCCTAACCTTATTCCTGCCAAAACAGTCTCTAAGAAAGATCTGAAATAGGTAAAGCTTGGCATTTTGGAAAGAGTATTTGGTTTGCAGTGCAAAGACCTGAGTGAATCAAACCTTGCCTATGTAATTTCATATCTAGGCAAATCATTTACTATAAAAGTTATTTACATTTTGGGAATTTTAATTCTAATCATTCTACTTTATTCATTGAACATCACTTGCGTGCAAGGGTTTTTCTGGAGAATTATAGGTGTGTGAGACCTGGAGAAACTTTTTAGGAGAAAATGTTTTGTTTCTGGTAAAAGGAATTTCCAACAGTAAGAACCAGAAAGGATATTATTTTGCTGGTAGGACAGAAAGACCATTCTCTCTGTATCTAAAATAACAAGATGAAGGAAATAATTTTGTTCTTAGGGACAAAAAAGAATTGCTGATATGAAACAAGTGTCAACAATCTTTGACATGCAGCTTTGGCACCAAAAGCTTCAACTCATCATTTCCATTTCCCTATGTAGTACCAGTACATTTAGAAAAGGGAGGGTTGTGTTCTGCCTCCTATTTTTCATATGAGTCCTAGCCTAATTTTGGCCAATTGCTGATTCCCATAATAGGGAGGAAAACATTCCTTATGCTGAAAAGGGAATAATATTATCACAAATAAAGGGAGACTATAAAGTGCCATGGGCTTTGGGAATGAAATTTGCTATGAAATGGTATTCTCGAGACTTCTGTACTATTTTAGTAATTCAGTCACCAGCATCATTGCTTAGAGGACTGAAAGGGAAGCTCAGTTATATGAAAAATGAATGATTGAATGAATGAAAGAAATAAGCAACCATCAGGTAATACAAGCCTGAATATGAAAAGCACAAATTGAAAAATGTAAAATTAGATTAAGCCATTGACCACCTTAATCTCTGCCCTACAGATACACCCCTGGGTATCGTACACAATTTGCAGTTTCCACCTTTGTGAATGGCAGAAAGCTTAGAAACTTAAAATGGTTAAAATTAGAGTACTCATAAGATTCTGCACATTGCACAGTTCCCAGAAGTGATGGTTGAGAGGCCGAGTGCCAGTGGTCAGGCATCAGTCTTACAGGTATGGATTAGTTAACAGGAAATTTGGTAGAGCCACCCAGGAGAAATTAAAAGAAATTGCTGTGTCTGTCTTCTAATGAACTTTTAAAGAGGAATATGCACTTTGGGAATTTCCATTGGTTGAACACTTGAGCTAAAGTTCCCTATACATTCATGGCAATGCAATGTCAACAGCAATAAAAATATGCAGGTTTTTTCCCACCAGCTCATTTGACTTGCTCTTTGTTGCACCTTCCTAAAGTCAAAGGTTGTTTTTGTCTCAGTGGTGGGTGGTGAATGAATGGGATTGAACAACTTTGGAGTGGGACTGGAGGTAAAGCTAGCCAGAGCCCTTGAATCCTGGGTCAGAATCCAGAGATGCTAGGCAAAAAGGCTCCATTCCCAGCAGCTTCATAATCCAAAACATCTGTTTCTATATTTGGCACAATTCCACTTTTTTATTTGTAAAATTGTTCCCATCTTTGAAAACACTTTAAAAAATAAAGAAGTCCCCATTCTGTCTCCTCTTTCCATTCCCCAACACATGCATTTGTAATTACCTGGTTTAGTCTGTGTGTTTAATCAACTTAAATTGAGAAGGTTGCCTACATCTGATTTCAATCTGAAGGAGCCATTGAGAACTGGGCAGTTACTGCCTTGTGTCTGCCAAGATGTGCCTCTGCCAGAAAGCGGATAGGACTCACACCAGGGTATTTCCTAAAGAAGCCACTTAACTCAGATTAGATGTTTAATTTCCTTAAAATATTGTTTTGGATCTGGGTCTGTGTTCTCTAATTGGGGTTTTCTGATGTAATTTAGGAATTTCACTTATTTCTGAGTTTGTTCCAGGATCCAGCTGGCATTATTCTAAATGCCTAAAGCTCAAGGAAGTAAACTTCCTTGAGTGATGAGTGTCATACCTCGCTGCTCTGGAGGATGGGCCAGGCCCATGTTTGTTCAGGCCTTTGTGGAACCATTGTCCTTGAAATAAGATTGAATTAATTTTGAGAAAGAAGGGCTTCTAATTTTGGTAATGAGGCCTCTGATCAGAGGTACATATTTTTTGAGATATTTTCCTGGCTAAATTAAATGGAAGTAGGAAAAAAATTACTTTGTTCTGGTACTATTAATTTTAATTCCATTTTTATTTATGATATTAACATATAAATCAAGCTTCTAGATTTCTTCAGCTATGTTCACTTAAAACACCTTCCATTGGCCAGAATTTGAGATCTTAAAGTTTTATTTTTTTTCCCTTCATTGGGCCATACTTTCTGAATGGTAAAGAAATATGAACATAGGGCTGAGCTCTTTCTAAAAGTTTTAAGCTGTAGTTCTTGAGTTTTTAGGCTTCCAGCACTTGAAAGACTCTAGGAGCTCCTTTAGTTTTTAGCCAAATTAGAATGAGTGCTAAAAATTGCTTTGCATATTTTTGCACAGTGGTAAAGCCATACACAGACCAGGGTGATGGGCTGACATTCCACTGGGGCATTTTTAATAGGCTTATGAGCCCACCTTAAGCCACACAACCAACATGCTGAAAGCAAAATAATTGCAGGGAACATAGTGGGGAGATTTTTAATATCCATATACATCAGGGCTTTAAAAAATGTATTTTAACTGTGACACAGCTACATACTGTCAGCTGGTTGGGGTTACCAGATTACAGTCGGAAGTTTGTTTTGCAAGAAAATAAAACCAAGGAAGATACAGGATAAATGGTAAAAGCTAAGATCACTTGCTATAACATTTCACAATGGGGATGGTCTTGCCAAAGGAAGCACAAACTTCAAGTTGGCTTCCTGAGGTTCCCCCTCCTCCTGGAAGCGTCCTTAGGGCACTGTCATTGTTAGTCTCCTCCCTGACACTCCCTCATTCCCCAGGATCTGTCCCACTTAGGGGCTCTTCCATCTCTAGCATGTCTGTCCCCAGATTCACAATGCATTTTATCTCAGAGGCAGCCTCACTGCCTGCTTTTCTCACTTCTTGGAAAGCACCAGTGGAGATTGGCAGTAGGCTTGCTAGGGTCCTAAAACTTCACAAATATTTACTGAGCACCTACTATATATATCAGGCACTGTTGTGGGTGCTTAGAATATATCAGAGAAAAAACAAACCAAGGATCCAATCTCCAGGGAGCTGAAGTAAAGGGGATTGTTTCGAGACTTTCCTACCATTTGGTTGTCAGGTACAGTGAATAACTGATTGCAGTGGGAAGAACTAAACACATGTCCTACTTTTTCTGGTCTGTGATAGAGCAGAGGATAGAATCCTCTATCTAGTCCATTATTTTCCTTTGAGTCTAATAGAGCATCCGCATAGTCCCTTTGTGATTCCTGTTAGTGTCTAGAAGGAAGAAGCTTCTGCCAGGAGTGCTATCTTTGAGTCTTTCCATGGTGGTAGTCGTATTAGAAAGGAGAAAATTTAGATGTAGGCAGTTGTTAGTATGGGTGAACAGAGAATTTAGATGTGAAGAGATAATTAAACCTAAAGGGAAGGGCTTTTATAGTAAAAATGGAAAAGAGCTTCAACCAGTTTATTTAGATGTCATAATAGTTTTTGGCAGAAAAGTCTGGGCAGTTACACCAAAACCTGCATCTTCAGGGTGTTTAGTGTGTGTACACATACACACCTGGATTTTTCATTCTTATAGTTCTGAAAAATAAGGGGGTAGTGCTGCCTAGCATATTTCCTTAGACTTTAGCCTGGTCAATGTAATAATTTGGGATTTCACTTTCTTCTGCCTTCTCCAATAGAGTTGCTGGAATTGTGGCCGTAAAGCGAGTGAAACCTGCAGCGGCTGTAACACAGCCCGATACTGTGGCTCGTTTTGCCAGCACAAAGACTGGGAGAAGCACCACCACATCTGTGGACAGACCCTGCAAGCCCAGCAGCAGGGGGATACGCCTGCTGTCAGCTCCTCCGTCACGCCTAACAGTGGGGCCGGGAGCCCGATGGACACACCACCAGCAGCCACCCCGAGGTCGACCACCCCGGGGACCCCTTCCACCATAGAGACAACCCCTCGCTAGATGTGCACTCAGAACTGTCAGAGGAAAGACAACACAACCAACGTGAAACCAATTCCTCATCCTCAGATGCTCAAAGTTGTTTTTTGTTTGTTTGTTTGTTTATAGGTGAACTATCCTGGTTCAGTACTTCAGCAAGAGAGAACCTAACTGTATCTTGAGGTGTTAGTAAAACAGAGGGCCAGTAACGGGTCGTAATGACTTACTGTGGATAACAAAGATTTCTTTTCCTTAGAGAACTGAAAAGAGAGCAGAAAATATAACATGAAATGATAGATTTGACCTCCTCCTTGTTATTTTCCAGTAGCTGGGATTTTAAACTAGATGACCTCATTAACCGATGCTTTACCAAACAGCAAACCAAGAGATTGCTAATTGCTGTTGAAAGCAAAAATGCTAACATTAAAAGTCACAATGTTCTTTATATACAATAATGGAAAAAAAGAGGAAAACCCTCAAGGGCATGAGCATTGGCTACAGCAGTAGACATTTTAACAAGAAGATGAATGGCGTCCGTGGGTTACTAACTGAACTTTGAAGACCCGCCACAAAACGCGCAGATGTGTAGCATATTGGAAGGAGACACAGATGTTCGGTTTTTTTCCTGTTTCTGAAAAGAAATAATATCCAGGTCAACAGAAGGAAAAATGAAAGATGATTTGCAGTGGGATACGTGAATACAGCAGCAAGAAAAAAATACCATAACACAAAAGGCTCCTTTATATATATATACACACACACACAGAAGTAAGAGACTCAGCCTGCAGTTATTAGCATCCTGGCAGCTTTGACACCAGCCAGCTGCCCTAAACAGCCCTCAACGTTTCTTCACTTTTGCAAGGTTCCACAGAGCAAGACATTGGGTCTATTCCAGCTCATTCATTTTATATTGAAAAATAATTTTTAAAAATGATGGCTCCAGCTCCAGCCCCTTTCTAAATTTTTTCAACCCCACCCTGTTTGGATTTTTAATTAAAAACTAGTAGTTCTCTTGGTGTTAAAACACTTCTGTCCTGTGAGGTTTCCCAATGGTGTTTTTCTTGTAAACGTGCTGGACGACTGTGAAGACGCGTTGTAGTTTAACCACGTGCCCACATTTAGTCTCTTTATTCCTAGTTGGTGAGAAACCTGTATCTTTCTATGCTGCTTTTATATCTGTATGTATTAGTGGTATTTCTCTAGTAGTTCAAAAAAAAAAAAAAAAAGGAAAAAAATACTTTTTTTGGTTGTCCTCAAGAAAAGAAAGAAAAAGGCTATCTTTCGGAGCTGCTATTTCATTCTCTTATAGAATTTTTTTTTTCCTGAAAACCAGCATGCTTCACGGAATGCTAACATATTGGTGTTTTTGTAAGAGGGATGTACATAAATGTATTTTGCACTGTCACAATGACTCCCTAGGCATGCTTTTTTTTTTTTTTGAGCAAACTTTTTAAATATGCTAGAGCCATTTCACCAAGTTTAGCTGTAGCATAGAGTAGTAGTGGAATTTTTCTTTTTTCTTTTTTTCGTTGAAAAATCATTATTAGGGACTTAAAAAAAATAACAAGATATCCTACTTTAAAAAAAAAAAAGACAGTGCATGCGTATTGTTGTAAGGTTGTTTAAGTATTTCTAATTTTACAAAAAAAAAAAAAAAAGATAAATCATTAGAGCTCCAAATGCTGAGGTGTAGACTGACAGCTTTAACACTGCTGAATGCCAGGTTATACAGTATTCTTACAAAAAGGGAAGTCAGCCAAAGACTGATCTGATGGACCAAAATCGGAATTTTGAAAAGCACCAGTACTACTTTCCAAAATGATCAGCAGGTTAAACATGTTCAGCAAGGTATAGTGTGAATCCATTAACCCTTCGTCGTCCAGGGTCCAGACCAGAACTACTTGTTAGTTTTGAAAACAGTAGCCCAGAATGTGGTTATGTGCTTTAGGGAAAGTCAGCAGGGCTGCAGGCTGTGTAGACAACCAAAGTTTTCAAGGCTGGGAAGACACTTCTCCACATACATACACATACCAGGCATTGATTTAAAAATCTAAAATGGTCCATTAGCTTTGGTTTTGTTTTGTTTTTAAATATAGCCTTGGATACAGTTTTAAATGGCTTTTAAGTATCTGCATATAGGTAATCCTAAATCTCTTAAACCTAACATTTTTTGCATTTTCCCCTGTATTTTCACATACAAGTTGACTTTAATTTTGTTTGGGTGGTATGTTTATTTTTAAATGGCTTTTTAGTTTAGAAACTTCTGATGAGCAAATACATCTATCTGCATGTTGGAAGTCCATCTGCCAGCACACCTGCTTAAAGTGAGATGAAAGCACATAACCAGGCTCTGAATGGGTTATATTTTATCATGGTGCTCCCAGAATCCTTTGACCTCACTCTGCTTTCTAGTCTGCTTGTGACACTGGACAGTCCTTTCTTACAGAGCTATTATATGTTCTAGGCTACGAAGGGTTAAATAATCCCAAAAATGAGGTATGTCATACCCACACGTCTTTATCTCTAGAAGCTGTGATGTATGTGAAACAGCACTGTTATTCTTAACACTAGTGTGTAAAATAAGGATTAGTACAGTACGTCTCATTACTTTTAATTCAGGGCACCCTGAGTGAAAACAAATACAAAAAAATCCCTAACTCTGAGCTCTATCTCTGATTCCTCTTCCTCCTTGCCCTCTTCCTCCTCCTCTTCCTCTCCTCCTGTTTTGCTACATTCTCCTCAGTGGCAAAAAGTTTCACTCTACCTCTGACAGCATGTATATTGCACCAGTAGCTAACAAAAACTGGTCTAGTCAAACCAAATGGGCACAAAAGAACCAGGATACCAAAAGTTAAGCTCATACAGCTGCAAACCATATCACTTCTTGGTAACAATGCAGACCTCATAAACCTAAAGAAGAGAAAGAAAAGAAAACTTTTGTTACTTTCCTTTTTTGCTTGTCACTTATATACAGGCTATGTGAGAGTATAATTTGTAGGTATAACACATTTAAAAAAAAAGTTATCTTCATTGGATAGAATTGAATGGTGGTCGCTGATAGGAATAGGGCGTCCTCTATCTCTTATCTCTGTCTCTGACTCTTTTTTTCTCTGTCAGGAGACTGTGTGTGACAGGGCCACCTGTCTTTTTTTTTTTTTTTTTTTTTTTCTTAACTTTTTTTTTTTTAATGTGTAGGTGCATGTCTTGGGGATTTAAAAATTTCAAGGCTGGTTTACTTATGCAAAGCATGCCTACGTCTGGAATACTTAGGGAAAGAAAGCGACTCCATGTTGTCCGAATTCCTCAAGGGACAGAAAAAAATTGGAGACTGTTGAAATGCAGATTTGAAGTAATTTTTTAAAATATTATTTTGGGTTCTGCGACATTATTGTGAAAAATTAAAGTTGTTGTGCAATACTTAATTCAGACATGTACCACAAGTTAACGGTAGACTAACACTGGGGGGCGGGGTCTAGGCATCATGCTTTTGTCAGCATACTCTTGAGCTTTTAAGTCTACTATGTCTGAACTGTGGTTTCTTGTTTATCTTTTTTTTTCCTTAGTTGGACTGTAATGTATGGTCTGTCAACCTGTGAATCTTTAAAGTATGATTCAGGTATTGTTGTATTCTTTACTGTGTAATAAAAAAGTTAAAAAAAAATCTGTATTCTCCTGCCTCCCTTATCCTCAATGTGTGCCACGGCTGTCCACACAGTGGCCCTGATCTGGGTGTCCATCCTCATCCTCCATGGTGCTGAAGCACGTTTGTAGAGTTTTTAATTAATTAATTAATTTTTTGACTGTGTCAGGTCTTAGCTGTGGCATGTGGGATCTTTCGTTGTGGCGCTTGGGCTTGGTTGCCCCGCAGCATGTGGGATCTTAGTTCCCCGACCAGGGATTGAACCTGCATCCCCTGCATTGGAAGGCAGATTCGTAACCACTGGACCACCAAGGAAGTCCCATGTCTGTAGAGTTTATTCAACTACAAAGCATGCCTCTGTAACAGGAATTGGCTCATCCATGATTGATGAATAGGGAATGATGTCAGAAGAGTGCCAAAGTCAAGTTAGTTCAGGGGGCTGTTACCAGGCAAGAGGAGCCAGAAAAAATGGGAAGAGAGCTACAACCTTCCAGAGGAAAGGGGTGCTTGGTTTGCTTAGTTTAGCTGCTGCATAGGCAGGGCAGCAGAGGCCTTTTTGGCTGTATTTTGATAAAATTAGAAATGAGTTTCCTGCTTCTGGGTCGACTGTGCCAGAAAGGTTCATCACAACCTTGAGCACTGGCTCTTCCAGTGCTCAGCTCACCCAGGCACACCTGAATGGCAGACCCACTGCTGCAGGGCTTGCTTCCATTTGCCTTGTCCACCATCCTCTAAAAGTCGCCAGCATCTCCACTCTTCTTTTTTGTATATTGTTAGACATCCCCTGTGACAATCTCCGCCTTTGCTGGGAGGTCGGAAGTATTCCCTCTGACATACAATTTTTCATGCTCTAGTTATAAACTTGATTAAGGTTTTGACGCACCAACCCTTCTCCCACTGGCCCATGAATCCTATTAATTTTTATGTGTAATTTTCAAAACACAGGATTTTGGTTTTGGTTTTGGTTTGTTTTTTGAAGTAACGTATGTACTGTATTATAGCAGAAATTTCTCTTCCCTCTGAGTGTTCTCAACTTTGTGGGTTGAAGAATAGTTGCAAAGAACAGGAGGACAAAGCATATACAAGGGCCTGTATCTGGAGAGAGTGAGAGCTGGTTAAGTGGAGGCTTGAGACTGGCCATTCAGCTTCCTCCTTGTATCAGCTGGGTCCTTGTCCCATGGCCTGGCTTCTCTAACTTGTCTTCCTGGGAAGTATGCCTATTTTCACATTTCTTACTCTAGAAACACACAGAAAAATAAATACAAAACTTTAAAAAATTAATGGTGGACACCTCCTTACCCCTGCAATTGTGATAGGGTTGGATACTTACCTTAGTAGTTAATGACTTATTTTGGCAAAAGACAGGCCAGCCTGACCTAAGGTGCCTACCCTTTAATGTGTTAATGTATCTTTTTTTTCCTCTTCAAAGTGGAACAGGCCAGAAGACAGCAGACAAGGATAGAAATGAGACTCATTGAAGTAGTTCCCTTATAAGTAATTCTTGAAAACACGTCTGTGATGTTTTCATGCAAGTAGATATATTGGACAAATGGGGAATGCTTTGTAGTTTATATGAAAGACATGAGCAAAATCTGGAGACTTCTAGGTGGTAGACACCATACTTTTTAGAAGTGTTAATGATGTATTTGATAATATTATAAAAGAATGTGTCTGCCATGAAAGAACATTACAGCCATTTTTATGTAATGGGAGGGGATGGAATGAGCAAAGGGGCTTTGTTGCGTATGGGTGTCTATACCCTTAGTCTAAAGTGAAAAAATAAAGTTGTGTTTGCTCAAAGCTGTCCCTGGTCAGTCTGTTCTCAGTCATACTGGGGAAACTGAGTCAGACTAATACAGAAACTGTTTCTTCCCATCCATAGAAGAACAGATGTAGGACCAAGATACTGTGGTCATTTGCTTTTGGAATTTTCAGATTCAGATAACATTCTTGAAAATTCTTCAAGATTATACATGGGCAGTCTATGAGAACTCCTCAACATCAAGACAATTGTCTATTTTACTATAATAAAAATAATAATTGAATGTGGAGAAAACTTCAGATGAATAAGAGAAGGATTATCTGCTCTTAGTTCTTAATGTTCTTGTGTTGGAGTTCTATATTCCACTGTCAAGAAAGGGATAAATTGAGATTGGTTCAAGATGTCGGAGTAGAAGGATATGCTCTCACTCCCTCTTGCAAGAGCACTGGAATCAACTAACTGCTGAACAGTCATCGACAGGAAGACACTGGAACTCACCAAAAAAGATACCCCACATCCAAAGACTAAGGAGAAGCCACAATGAGATGGTAGGAAGGACGCAATCACAATACAATCGAACCCCATACCTGCTAGGTGGATGATGCACAAACTGGAGAACACATAAAGCAGAAGTACATCCACTGCAGTGAAGGTTCTGAGCCACACGTCAGGCTTCCCGAACTGGGGGTCCAACAATGGGAGGAGGAATTCCTAGAGAATCACACTTTGAAGGCTAGTCAGATGTGATTGCAGGGCTCTGACAGGACTGGGGAAAACAGAGACTCCAAAAGCAGTGTGCATGTCAGGACCCAGGGGAAGAAGCAGTGACCCCATAGGAGATTGAACCAGACTTATCTACTAGTGTTGGAGGGTCTCCTGCAGAGGCAGTGGGTGGCTGTGTCTCACTGTGAGGAAAAGGACACTGGCAGCAGAAGTTCTGGGAAGTACTCCTTGGCATGAGCCCTCCCAGAGTCTGCCATTAGCCCCAACAAAGAGTCCGGGTAGGCTCCAGTGTTGGGTCCCATCAGGTCAAACAACCAACAGGGAGGGAACCCAGCCCCACCCATCAGGAGACAAGAGGATTAAAGTTTTGCTGAGCTTTGCCCACCAGAGCAACAGCCAGCTAAACCTACCACCAGTCCCTCCCATAAGGAAAATTCTACAAGCCTCTTAGATAGCCTCATCCACCAGAGGGCAGACAGCAGAAATGAGAAGAATCATAATCCTGCAGCCTGTGGAAAAAAAAAAAAAAAAAAAACACCACATTCACAGAAAGATAGACAAGAGGAAAAGGCAGAGGGCTATGTACCAGATGAAGGAACAAGATAAAAAACCCCAAAACAGCTAAATGAAGTGGAGATAGGCAACCTTCCAGAAAAAGAATTCAGAATAATGATACTGAAGATGATCCAGGACCTCGGAAAAAGAATGGAGGTAAAGAACAAGAAGATGCAAGAAATGTTTAACAAAGACCTAGAAGAATTAAAGAACAAACAAACTGAGATGAACAATACAATAACTGAAATGAAAAATACGCTAGAAGGAATCAATACCTGAATAACTGTGGCAGAAGAATGGATAAGTGACCTGGAAGACAGAATGGTGGAGTTCAATGCTGCAGAACAGAATAAACAAGAAAGAATTAAAAGAAATCACGACAGCCTAAGAGACCTATGGGACAATGTTAAAGGCAACAGCATTCTCATTATAGGGGTCCCAGAAGGAGAAGAGAGAGAGAAAGGACCCAAGAAAATATTTGAAGAGATTATAGTCGAAAACTTCCCTAACATGGGAAAGGAAATAGCCACGCAACTCCAGGAAGTGCAAAGAGTCCCATACAGGATAAACCCAAGGAGAAACACACTGAGACACATAGTAATCAAATTGGTAAAAATTAAAGACAAAGAAATATTTTTGAAATCAGTAAGAGAAAAATGACAAATAAGACACAAGGGAGGTCCCATAAGGTTAACAACTGATTTCTCATGAGAAACTCTACAAGCCAGAAGGGAGTGGCATGACATATTTAAAGTGACAAAAGGGAAGAAACTACAACAAAGATTACTCTACCCGGAAAGGATCTCATTCAGATTTGATGGAGAAATCAAAAGCTTTAGGGAGAAGCAAAAGCTAAGAGAATTCAGTACCACCAAACCAGATCTACAGCAAATGCTAAGTGGGAAATACAAGAGAAGAAAAGGACCTACAAAAACAAACCCAAAACAATTCAAAAAATGGTACTAGGAACATACATATCGATAATTACCTTAAACATGAATGGATTAAATGCTCCAAGCAAAAGATACAGGCTCGCTGAATGGATACAAAAACAAGGCCTATCTATATGCTGTCTACAAGAGGCGCACTTCAGACCTAGGGACACATACAGACTGAAAGTGAGGAGATGGAAAAAGATATTCCATGCAAATGGAAATCAAAAGAAAACTGGAGTAGCAATACTCATATCAGATAAAATAGACTTTAAAATAAAGAACATTACAACAGACAAGGAAGGACACTACATAATGATCAAGCGATCAATCCAAGAAGAACATATAATAATTATAAATATATATGCACCCAACATAGGAGCACCTCAATACATAAGGCAGTTGCTAACAGCTATAAAAGAGGAAATCAACAGTAACACAATAATAGTGGGGGATTTTAACACCTCACTTACACCAATGGACAGATCATCCAAACAGAATATTAATAAGGAAACACAAGCTTTAAATGAAACAATAGACCAGATAGATTTAGTTGTTATTTATAGGACATTCCATCCAAAAACAGCTGATTACACTTCCTTCTCAAGTGCAAATGGAACATTCTCCAGGATAGGTCACATCTTGGTTCACAAATCAAGCCTCAGTAAATTAAGGAAAATTGAAGTCATATCAAGCATCTTTTCAGACTACAACACTACAAGATTAGAAATCAATTACAGGGGAAAAAAATGTAAAAAATGCAAACACGTGGAGGCTAAACAATACATTACTAAATAACCAAGAGATCACTGAAGAAATCAAAGAGGAAATCAAAAAAACACCTAGAGATAAATGACAATGAAAACATGATGATCCAAAACCTATGGGATGAAACAAAAACAGTTCTAAGAGGGAAGTTTATAGCAATACAAGCCACCTCAAGAAACAAGAAAAATCTCAAATAAAAAATCTAACCTTACACCTAAAGGAACTAGAGAAAGAAGAACAAACAAAACCCAAATTTAGCAGAAGGAAATAAATCATAATGATCAGAGCAGAAATAAATGAAATAGAAACAAAGAAAACAATAGCAAAGATCAATAAAACTAAAAGCTGGTTCTTTGAGAAGATAAACAAAATTGATAAACCGTTAGCCAGACTCACCAAGAAAAAGAGGTAGAGAACTCAAATCAATAAAATTAGAAATAAAAAAGAAGTTACAATAGACACCACAGAAATACAAAGCATCCTAAGACACTACTACAAGCAACTCTATGCCAATAACATGGACAACTGGAAGAAATGGACAAATTCTTAGAAAGGTATAACCTTCCAAGGCTGAACCAGAAAGAAATGGAAAATATGAACAGACCAATTACAAGTAATGAAATTGAAACTGTGATTAAAAATCTTCCAACATGGGCTTCCCTGGTGGCGCAGTGGTTGGGAGTCTGCCTGCCAATGCAGGGGACACGTGTTCGTGCCCCGGTCTGGGGGGATCCCACATGCTGTGGAGCGGCTGGGCCCGTGGGCCATGGCTGCTGAGCCTGCGTGTCCGGAGCCTGTGCTCCGCAACGGGAGAGGCCACAGCAGTGGGAGGCCCGCATACCGCAAAAAAAAAAAAAAAAAAAAAAAAATCTTCCAACAAACAAAAGTCCAGGACCAGATGGCTTCACAGGTGAATTCTATCAAACATTTAGAGAAGAGCTAACATCCATCCTTCTCAAACTCTTCCAAAATTTTCCATATGAAGGAACACTCCCAAAGTGATTCTATGAGGCCATAATGATACCAAAATCAGACAAAGATACTATAAAAAAATAAAATTACAGACCAATATCACTGAATGTAGACGCAAAATTCCTCAACAAAATACTAGCAAACAGAATCCAACTACACATTAAAAGGATCATACACCATGATCAAGTGGGATTTATCCCAAGGATGCAAGGATTCTTCAATATATGCTAAAAATCAATGTGATACACTATATTAACAAACTGAAGAATAAAAACCATATGATCATCTCAATAGATGCAGAAAAACCTCTGACAAATTCAACACCCATTTATAAAAAAAAACTCTCCAGAAAGTGGACATAGTGGGATCCTACCTCAGCATAATAAAGGCCATATACGAGAAACCCACAGCAAACATCATTCTCAATGGTGAAAAACTGACAACTTTTCCGCTAAGATCAGGAACAAGACAACGATGTCCACTCTCACCACTATTATTCAACATAGTTTTGGAAGTCCTAGCCATGGCAATCAGAGAAGAAAAAGAAATAAAAGAAAGCCAAATCGGAAAAGAAGAAGTAAACTTGTTACTCTTTGCAGATGACATGATACTATACATGGAGAATCCTAAAGATGCCACAGAAAACTACTACAACTAATCAATGAATTTGGTAACATTGCAGTATACAAAATTAATGCACAGAAATCTCTTGCATTCCTATATACTAATGATGAAAAATCTGAAAGAGAAATTAAGGAAGCACTCCCATTTGCCATTTCAAGAAAAAGAATAAAATGCCTAGGAATAAACCTACCTAGGGAGGCAAAAGAACTACATGCAGAACACTATAAGACACTGATGAAAGAAATTAAAGATGATACAAACAGATGGAGAGATATACCATGTTCTTGGATTGGAAGAATCAATATTGTGAAAATGACTATACTACCCAAAGCAATCTACAGATTCAATGCAATCCCTATCAAGTTACCAATGGCATTTTTTACAGAACTAGAACAAAATATCTTAAAATTTGTATGGAGACACAAAAGACCCCAAATAACCAGAACAGTCTTGAGGGAAAAAAATGGAGCTGGAGGAATCAGACTCTGACTTCAGACTACACTACAAAGCTACAGTAATCAAGACAATACGGTACTGACACAAAAACAGAAATATAGATCAATGGAACAGGATAGTAAGCCCAGAGATAAACCCACGCACCTATGGTTAACTAATCTATGACAAAGGAGGCAAGGATATATAATGGAGAAAAGACAGTCTCTTCAATAAGTGGTTCTGGGAAAACTGGACAGCTACATGTAAAAGAATGATATTAGAACACTCCCTAACACCATACAAAAAAATAAACTCAAAATGGATTAGAGACCTAAATGTAAGACCGGACACTGTAAAACTCTTAGAGGAAAGCATAAGAAGAACACTCTTTGACGTAAACCACAGCAATATCTTTTTTGATCCAACTCCTAGAGTAATGGAAATTACAAATGGGATAAACAAATGGGACCTAATGAAAGTTAAAAGCTTTTGCAAAACAAAGGAAACTACAAACAAGGCGAAAAAACAACCCTCAGAATGGGAGAAAATATTTGCAAATGAATCAACAGACAAAGGATTAATCTCCAACATATATAAACAGCTCATGTAGCTCAATATTATAAAAACTGACAACCCAATTCAAAAATGGGCAGAAGACCTAAATAGACATTTCTCCAAAGAAGACATACAGATGGCCAAGAAGCACATGAAAAGCTGCTCAACGTCACTAATTATTAGAGAAATGCAAATCAAAACTACAATGAGGTATTACCTCACAACAGTTAGAATGGGCATCATCAGAAAATCTACAAACAACAAATGCTGAAGAGGGTGTGGAGATAAGGGAAACCTCTTGCACTGTTGGTGGGAATGTAAATTGATATAGCCACTGTGGAGAACAGTATGGAAGTTCCTTAAAAAACTAAAAATAGAATTACCATATGATCCAGCAATCCCACTACTGGGCATATACCCAGAGAAAACCATATTTCAAAAAGACCCCTGCGGCCCAATGTTCATTTCAGCACTATTTACAATAGCCAGGTCATGGAAGCAACCTAAATGCCCATCGACAGACAAATGGATAAAGATGATGTGGTACATTTATACAATGGAATATTACTCAGCCATAAAAAGGAACGAAATTGGGTCATTTGTAGAGATGTGGATGGATCTAGAGACTCTAATACAGGGTGAAGTAAGTCAGAAGAGGAAAACAAATATCGTATATTAAAGCATGTATATGGAACCTAGAAAAATGGTACATATGAACCAGTTTGCAGGGCAGAAATTGAGACACAGATGTAGAGAACAAACGTATAGACATCAAGGAGGGAAAGTGGCTGGGGGTGGTGAGTGGTGGTGTGATGAATTGGGAGATTGGGGTTCACACATATATACTAATATGTATAAAATGGATAGCTAATAAGAACCTGCTGTATAAAAATATAAATAAAATAAAATTCAAAAAAAAAAGAGAAAGGGATAAATAACACAGTGGGAATTTGAGACTGGGTAGAACATGGCTGCTGGAGGCCACGTGGGTCCCCACATAAATCAATGGCACCTGGAGTCCTTTTCAGTGCCTCATGTGGGGCCAAGCACCCAGTTAGCACTCAATAAATACTAATTAAAATACAACTGAGTTTGCAGCTAGAATAATGTGGTGCCAGTTTTCCCAGAAATGAACAAATTGGCCAAAGGAACAGAAAATAAGGGAAATGATTTAACTGGCTGGAGGAATAGTTTGAAGAGGGGAGATTAACCTACATGCAGCTTGATCAGATGGCATTGAAGAGGCAGCGTGACCACTGTTGACAAACATCAGAGGCTATAAATGCCAAAGGTGTGAGGGAACTGTTCAGGTTACTATTTGCAGGGTAATTGTTACAGTTCTCTATTAATTTATTCATGTAGAATACCACATGTTTCTAACGTTCTGAAACATTAGAAAATATTTTGGAATTTTAGAGATCTAACAGCCCACAGTGACAACTGGCGTAGCTGGAACCTCATGGTCTCGCTTCTGACCATTTAGGGCTTGCCCAGGTTCTGGATTCCCACATGAGGTCAAGTTAAGCAGGAAACAGGTTTACAATGCCTCACGGGCCACAGGTGACATTTTTGTTCCTGTGCCCCACTGCTGACTTACAGAATCAGAATCTTATAACAGGATATGCAGCCGCATTTAGGGGCTACTGATGGTGATAATGAAGCCCTAGTGCTCTTTGTGTTTATCAGAGAACTAAGCCTATCTGACCAAAGGGTTGGGCAAGAAGGTGGTCATCTTGGAGTAACGGGCAGAGGGAGCAAAGTTTTCCAAACCAGTTCAATTAATAACTCATTTTGGGGGTCCCTGCATTTGCTTCAGGGAATGTTCTCAAGATGAGCTACACAAGAATGAGGACAAAGAGGTGCCACAAAAAAGAGGGTGTGATGGTGCTATGATCAGAATATGTTCCCCCCACATTCATATGTTGAAACCTAACCTCCAAGGTTAGGAGGTTGGGGGGTGGGTGGGTGAGAGGTGATTAGATCAAGAGGGTGAAGCCCTCATGAATGGGATTAGTGCTCTTATAAAAGAGACCCCACAGAGATCCACCATGTGAGGACACGAGAAGTCTGTGCCCCAGAAGAAGACCATCCCCCAACCATGGTGGCATCTTGCTCTCAGCCTTCCAGGCTCCAGAGCCATGAGCAATAAGTTTCTGTTCATAAGCCACCCAGTCTGTGGTGTTTTGTTGCAGCAACCCAAATGAACTAAGACAGAAGGAGAGAACATTCCTGGCAGAGGTGACTCCATGAGTATAAGCACAGATGCCAAAAAAGCAACATCGCGTGCCTGTGAAGAAACAGCCCTGAATTTTGCTGAAACATAAGAAATAAGGCAGTGTTGGGTTTTTGTTTTTGTTTTTGTTTTTGTTTTCAGAGGGAGGGAAAGTTTTATAATAATAGGCTTTCTCAGGAAACTGATGATGGCTTGACTTTCTTGTAAATAAATAAATTATCAATTCTTTGCTTACTTGAAAATGAGGTCAATATTTTCTCTGGCAAAGAAAAACATTTTTGTATTCTGAATTAAACTTGTTGCAAACCCTTGTTTTAGATGGTGTATACTGCTATTTAAAACCCATCTTCTGGAGGTGTGATGAAGGATAGAGTGTCTGCAAAAAAACTAATGGCAGACTTTTACAATTCTGCTTATTACAGTTGTGCATTTTGCTGACAAAGTCACAGACAGTAAAATTAAGGCAAGTACAAACCACCCCTTTTGATGGCGAGTAGTACATCCTTTTTGTTCTGTTAGCAAAGACTTTGAAAACTGTTAGCAAGATACTTTTTTCCTACTGTTCTATTTAATACATTCCCCATAAAGTAGGCACAAAGTAATAACTATCGCTTTTTGTGGAATTAAATGGATTATAAAGAATACAAACACACATATACACATATACATAAATGCACACATGTACACATGTATACATGCATATACTGTATACATGTGTTCATGTCAGTTGTGATTACTACCTACTTTTATGAAATGTTCTTACAACATTATCATCTAAGTTAATTTCAGTAACCTAGTAATTTATGGTTCTGAAACAAAAATATTAAGTTGAATTCAAATATGCTTATACAAGGTCTGAGATTGATAACCCAAGGCTGAACTAGAAACTACTAATAAAAAAGCTGAAGCTTGGTCAACAAATAACTCAGCATTTCTCAAATCATGTTCTTTGGAACTGTGGCTCCAGAAGTCAGTAATAGGCGACTCATGGGAAAAATGTAAAATGTGTTCAGTGATCAACACGTGGATAATGTTATAATTTATATGCTCTAAGGGATCTGAAAAGTCTAGTATTGGAATTATCAGGTAGTTCTGTGTACTTTGATATTTCCCAAACTTAACTGAATGCTTTCATAAGGCACTTACTCATATAAGTTTCTGTAATAGATTTTTCCCTCTCATTTATCACATTTATCATAAACAATGCCTCGAATGGATATAAATCTTATCATTCTCTCCCATTATATTTTTCTTACAAAGTTCAGCTCTTTATCATCCCTAACTGCACACCTAAATGACCAATCTTTTTTAAACTCAACTTTTAACAGAAACCTTTATTGGCAGTTCAGTTGTCTTCAGAATAAAGGCTGAACGCCATGGTCTGGATTTAAGGCCCTTCAATAACTAGTCTTTCTCCCTCCTTCGTACCTCTAGATTGCACTACTATCTTTGACAGATCTCCTTGCCAGCCATGTTTATTTATTTATGGATAAATTAGCTATCTTCTTCCTGCCTCTGTGCCTTTGTCCACACCCTCTTACCACGAGAGAGCTGTCAATGGCCCTCTCTAGTGGAAACAGTCCCTGCTGGCTCCCTGACCCCACTTCATTCTCTTCTGTAACAAAAACAAAATCATTCCCGTTTCATTTGTGAACTCTTCACACTTAGGCTTGTTCTGCTTCTTTCACTACTGTAGTTGGAAAGTTAAGAGAGTGGTTAAGAAAAGCATAGGACAGGAATAGATACGTAACCCCAGGTGCACATCTGGCAATGGGGAAGGAGTGTATGGAAAAGAACAGAGTCAGTCCATCCACACATCTGGACCCCCAGCTGGTGCCAGTTCCAGTACGGTCACAGAACTCGAAGCTCCAGGATAGACAAGGTAGTGGATGCATCAGTTTACTTTCCTATAACAGTGCACAAGTGTTCCTTTTTTGCCACAACTTCCCCAGCACTTGTTATTTCTTGTCTTTTTGATAATAGACATTCTAACAGGTGTGAGGTGATATCTCATCATGGTTTTGACTCGCATTTCCCTGATAATTAATGACACTGAACATCTTTTCATATGCCTGTTGACAATCTTTGGAAAAAATCTATTCAGATCCTCTGCCCATTTTTTTAAACATACTGTTTGTTTGTTTTGCTATTGCTTTGTATTAGTTCTTTATATATTTTGGATATTAACCCTTATCAGATATATGATTTGCAAATATTTTCTCCCAGTCAGTAGGTTGTCTTTTTATTTTGTTGATGACTTCTGTTGCTGTGCAGAAGGTTTTTAGTTTAATATAGTCCCACTTGCTTATTTTTGCTGTCTGTAGTATTATTAAAATATTTATTTGTACAATTATCCTTATTCAGAAGAAAATATTGAGGTGCAGGAGGTGTTGTAATTGCCTAAGGTCACACAGCTAATAAATTTAAAGTCAGGGTCTTAATCCAGGTCATCTGACTCCAAAGCCTGTGCTTGTGACTGCTTTTTTTGTGTTGCAAATGTTAAGGATTATTCTAGTTCTAAAAAAAGATTCTATGTCATTAACACATTTAAATGCTATTCTTTATTTGGGTTTTAAATGTTTAGTGAAAAAAACATGCTATAATTTGGGGGAAACAGCTGTATACTTCATCTTTCTTTTGTAGCATGGATAATGGAGTGCTCTTTATAAGTACAATCATGCTCTTTATTCTTCCCTTGGAAGAACTGAGTAAGTGGCTCTTTGCAAAGCAAAGCAGTAAGAAATGTATTATCCCCCAATTGGATGAAATGCATGCCATTAGAAGGAATATGATCCATAATCTAAGTCACTCTCTTCATGGTAAAATGTTCTTGTGCCTTAATTAAGGAAGAGAGAACATTAAGGTTCAATAAGAGTCAGTGTCTGTCCTGTTGTTTGGCGTCTGAACTGATTTTCACACCTGATTTCCATCTGCAGATGTAATCAGCAAGAAGGAGGGGTTTGAGAAGAGAGCTCTTATGGAGTTCAAGGAAGCAGCACTCCAGATATTTTAGCTAGAGCTGAGATTTACAGAGCAAATCAATATTTTTTCATCCTTTCTACCAGGAGATTAATCAATATGATCAGTCTGACCACTTAAGAAACAATGTTTGGATACAAACATTGGAAAGAGAGAGGGATAGTGAATATTATATGGTAACTAGCTTCTGGACTTAGAGGAAGCAATGCCACAGTCAATATGATCTATAGCTGCCGTAATCATGATATGGTGTTTTTGAGGCCAATCTGTGCATGTGTGGCAATTAAAAGTGATATAAAATTGATTATCTAAAGCAAACCTTCTAGAAATGATACATTCAAGCATGGGTTGTTGAAAATCAAGCTGTCCAATGCATTATTCTTCCCAATTACTAAGTAGTTGCTTGTACATTCTGTTTAATCAAAATAAGTAAAATTCATTTTTTGCTACTACTAGTTGAAAGAATTAGTTCAACAAATATGAATTTCTAAGCTCTGTGTTAAGGGAGGGGCTATAATTGGCAACAAATTGAATGAGACATGACCCATAGTTTCATGGAATTTACAAGATAGTGAGGTGATAAAGCAACCGGTACAGCCAGGATTCTAACCAAGTGTGTGAGCTGTCAAAGCTCAATCGCCTTAAACACCATCAAAGAGTACTTCCTAAATCTATTAGAAACAGAAGTTTCCCTCTGTTCTCTGAGAGTCTAATTTCTTCATGTCAACATTTTGAAGGCGTACACTGCCTGGCATGTCTGTATCAACTTGCTATTTAAGTGTGCAGAGAGCTTGGTATTATGAAAATACACGGAAACCAATTTGAGCAAGGAGAACCAGGCTTCACCAAAATGTAGACGCAATCATAGAGCAGCTCTGTCTTTCCTTGGGCTGCTTTTTTTCTGGACCTCTGGTCTGTGCTTTCTGTGAATGAGCTGCTTCTGAAAGGTCTATAATTTCTATTCCCCTGTAATCTCAGCTTCTATGTGACTTTGGGTTGCCATTTTAGTGGACCTCTGTCATGTTTGTGACCACTGAGCACCTTTTGAACAGACTTTTTATGTTTTGGGAATTTGCCACATGATGTGGCCAATCCTACCTACTTAATGTTAAATCAAAACTCATTTTCCAGCCTCCAGCTCAGGAGTAGGCTCTCCCAAATGGAGCCACTCTCCTGAGATACTCTTATTCAGAAGGGAACATCAGGAAGAAACAGGTGGAGCTGTTGCATAGCATCCATATTCTATGAGAATAGCAGAACGTGGAGAAGAGATAACAGGCATTCCAGAGGCAGTAATGAAGATGTCACAGGGATAGTGATGATATGCACGTATGCAGTGTCCACTGTGTTAACAGCTATGTCTATGCTCAGAAGGACCTCTACTGGAGAGGTGTGCAATTTGAAGATTTTTTTTTTTTTTTTTTTTTTGTGGTATGCGGGCCCCTCACTGCTGTGGCCTCCCCCGCCGCGGAGCACAGGCCCAGGGGCCACGACTCACGGACCCAGCCGCTCCGCGGCATGCGGGATCCTCCCGGACCGGGGCACGAACCCGTGTCCTCTACATCAG
The DNA here is from genome assembly GCF_025265405.1 of Mesoplodon densirostris. Lineage (NCBI taxonomy): Eukaryota > Metazoa > Chordata > Mammalia > Artiodactyla > Ziphiidae > Mesoplodon > Mesoplodon densirostris. The sequence goes on along the minus strand of NC_082673.1, from coordinate 49,942,403 downwards.
CAGGCGGACTCCCAACTACTGCGCCACCAGGGAAGCCCCTGGAGATTGTTCTTGTACGTGAGTCTTTAAGCCTCCTGAAGCTTTCCATTAGTTTTCTAATAGCTTACAATAAACTATTTTTCTACTTTAACTCAAGGGGTTTATGTTGCTTGTCAGCAAGATCTTTGATGATAGATGTAAACTTCAAAGCGACAATTTTCGACAGGTTCAGAATTCTGGAATATCAAGTACAATGAGTCATATCAAGCAGTAGGCATACTCTGAAGTGATAAAATAGACAGGTTAAACTGATTCTATAATTGTCAGTAAAGAGATAGAATGAGTGTGAGAACTGAGTCAGTATATCTTGGTGCTTAACAGTGTAGATCTTGCAATCAAAGTTAGATTTGAGTCTTAGCTCTATTATTTATTAACTGACTGATCTTGATCCAGTTATTCAATCACCTGGATTTTCATTTTTATAATCTGTACATAGGAACTACAAAATTATATTTTGCTTGGCATATGAAAAGTGCTCAGTTCTTACAATGTCATATGTAGGTATTCACATTTATTTTTGTGATATGTTGATAAGGATAATTATTTATTTGTTTATTGTCCAGGAATTTTAATAGAGACAATATGATCAAGACTGTCATTCATACTAGCTGAATTAGTCACAATAGACTAACTGGCACAAGAAAACAGCCCTATAATTTCAGACCCTTAACACATTTACAGTTTATTTAATAGTCAATAGTCAACTCATTGTTGGTCACTTCTCATCCAAATGGCAACTCAGGGACCTAGATCATTCTGCCTCTTTCACCTCTTCCCTTCTCTGAGTTCTTGGAGTCCCCACATTTAGCCAATGGATGGGAAAAGAGAACGGATGGTTGTACACAGGAGAGATCTTTTAAAGGACAGGCATGGAAATGTCAGGCATCACTGCTGCCCATATCCTATTGAACAGAACTCAGTTTCATATAGCAGTATCTAAGTTCAAGGAAGGCTTGAATATGTCATATAACTGTGTGCCCAGGGAGCAAGAGGATAACAATTTGGTGAACAACTAGCTGGTCTTCACCATGCTATTTCACTCTTTTGGTTTTGACAAATAGAGCAGAGCTCCAAAACTGGGATAGAGCAGCATCCAACCTTTTGCTTAGAATTTTGCCATCTAAATCTACTGTGATATTCTTTGTGTGTTTCATTTAGAACAATGAGTGTAAATCCCAGCCCAAAGATATATATGAGAAGAGCAACTAGATAATTCATAGTTCTTGCTCATTCTGAAAAATATGATAACTGGATTTGGCTGTTTTCATACACTGAAGATGACCTTGCTTTAAAGTAAACTGAAAGGGACCCAGATTCTATTTATTTATATGTAAAGAATATTAATTACCAGAAATTTAAATCTGAAAGGTTAAACTTCATTTTTAGATTGGTTGCTTGATTAATCTAATAGAAGCAAGTGGGTTTAAAAAAGAATCTACCTCAGCTCTCTGAGTTGGGATTACTTTTTGGCCTTGTAATAAATTGTACTTATAAGTGGTTGTAATTTTTATCTCTAACTATACCAACAAGGTCTGAAATGTCAGCATGTAAATTTTTATTCTGAGGAATAAAAAAAAATGTTTAAAGAAATTTTTTAATGGGAAGTGAACACCAATACATAGCTACTTAACTTTGAAGGACTAAGTGTGAATTCTCATTAAATCAACATAAATAATAGCAGTTATCTCTTGTTAGTGAAAGTGCCAAACACAGATAATGTACTCCCCATTCAAAGGTATTCAGATCCAATTTATGATGTCTTATTGACCACCCATTGCTACTGCTCTGGATTTTGAGTTTTGACACATGGGACATCAGTCATTTCCACGTATAGAAAACACAAAAGGACCAGTTCCAAGATAGCTATGTTGATGATGGAAGTTTTCATAAGATTGGAAAGGCCTCAGGATGACAAATCTGTGGATGAAAACTGCCATGCAAACATCACTAATGAATGATGGTACTCATTTCTGCTGAATCTATTCTTGACCTCAGAATTCTTATTTCATCTCAAGTAGCATTCTCAATATATCAGAATTATCACTTGTGATGAAACTCTTTTATGATCCTTGGGCTAAACTTTGGTGGTTTCGTAAAAATTATTAAAAAGGATGGGAGGGCTTCCCTGGTGGTGCAGTGGTTGAGAGTCCGCCTGCCGATGCAGAGGACACGGGTTTGTGCCCCAGTCCGGGAGGATCCCACATGCCGCGGAGCGGCTGGACCTGTGGGCCATGGCCACTGGGCCTGCACGTCCGGAGCCTGTGCTCTGCAATGGGAGAGGTCACAACAGTGAGAGGCCCGCGTACCGCAAAAAAAAAAAAAAAAAAAAAAAAAAAAAGGATGGGAAGTTAAAAACATTTAAATGGCAAGCTTCATTGTTGAAACTGGGTGGACTTAAGTCTCGAACCCTCAGCAGGGTGTTGACCCCAGGATACTGGATCCTCAGACATTAAGTCAGACTTGGGTGGGTCAGAGCAAACTGAACTGGAGTTCTGAGGCACATGGCAGGTCTGAACCCCTTGCACAGCACAAGTCCCCCTGCACACAACTATAAATTTAGAGATAGGGAAAAGACCATTAGGGTTTTTAATGTTAGTTTTCATGTGGCTAATTTATAATGAATGGAAATCACTATAACACAGTGGTCACTGACAAATATGATAGGCCCTTTCTGTTGATAACATCAGAGACTGTGGGATAAGGACAGAACCAGAAAGGTTTAGAGAAGATAAAATACATTGAGATGCTGGTAGCTTTCAAAGCAGGATGGTGAATGACTGCTTTATGTTATTAGAATGGTCACCAATCGCCAGGAACTAACATCAACAAAGGGCCCAGATCAGTGTTTGAGTTACAGATGGGGCAACTCAACTGGAATAGACCCCACTATGCACCTGGTAAAGCAAAGAAGCCAAGTTGGCATTGCTTACAGACTGGGCAAACCCCAGGATCATTCACTTAACAGGGATTATGTATTTTGTAAGTGTGTTTTGTTTGCTGAGTTACTGAATAACAGGCATCAAAGCTGTTTCTTCAGACCAGCATTTCCCAAAGTGTGTTTGTGGTAGTCCTGCTGTTTACCAAAGAATTTGGCTCTCTGCCTTTGTAGCACATGGTAGAATTAAGATTCACCTTTGACACAGCAGTTGGACATAGCAATAATATTTGCCTTAGTAAATGAGATTTGACAGAAAGAGAGGAATGTCATTTCCTGGAGGAATTTTTTTAAAGTAGTGAATGATTTGCTAAACTTCTTTACCATTGTTGTAGTGACCGTGAAAAAAAAAAAATCCAACTCACACTCTTCACCACGTGAACACAGTAAGTGGAACTTCCTCCTGAACTACATTACATAAGTGGTCTGAGTGATAAATAAATTTTCTCATGTTATGTCACTGATATTTTGGGGTAATTTGTTACCATGGGGTGACAAATCACATCCTAATTACTATGATACTGTGAGTATTGTTAGGTGTTGGGTGTAAAATGGCACCATGGTCAAATACATTGGGGATATACCAATCTAAATTTTTTTTCTGTAGGACTTTTGGAAGACTTCACTATACTAATATGAACTGTGAATTTTCGAGAATGTAATATAGCAAGTAGTGCTTCTCAAACTTATGTGACTCCAGCATTTTTTGTTTTTTTCCTACGAAGATTTCCCAATGAAATACTACCTTAGAAAAACTAATATATATGAGATATAGTTTAAAAAGAATATATAACACAATCAACAGATGCACCTTCAAATAAGAAGTGTGTGTGTGTGTGTGTGAGAGAGAGCGAGAGAGAGAGAGAGAGAGAGAGAGAGAGAGACAGAGAGAGAGACAGAGACAGAGAGAGAGGGAGAGAGGAGAAAAGAGGAAGTAAGCAAGAGAAAGAAAGAGAGTAAAGAGGAATTCTTTTTGTTTTAGATCTACTTTCTGTTCTATTTCATTTGAGTGAAGAAGACAGAATTTTAGTTCTAAATTTAAGAACATTTCTGTTTGCTTTAGTGCAGTGAATTGGTTAGTAAGTTTTTACAGTTGTACCTGTTGTATATTATTCATAATAAATAATAATAATTTTGGACACAATTACACAGCATGGCCAAAATTCTATGCTTCTTCTAAGGGTTTATGCTTAGGTTTATTACAATTAGGTGAAATGTTAGATTCAGAATTTTAAAATGCTTTTTTCTAAATATAAAGATTTATTTTTGTCAATAAGATAGAGCATGTTGAATAAAATTCAAGAGCTCTGTAATGTTGATATTAAAATGTTGATGTTTGGTTACTTCTATGGTTAACACGGTTTGGGTTTTTTTTTTTTTTTTAAGCCTTATGAAAAACCAAAGCCCCATGTAGTTTGCAGCTTCTAATGACACTAGAAGAATTTGGGAAGACACATAATTATCTCAGACTATTTCAGTCTTGTTCAATACATGATTTCCTATGTGCATTAGTGAATATGTACTAAAGCAAAGATACACTTTGATCAAGTTCTATTGATTCTTCTCCTCATTTTCTCTTGGATTTTTCTCTCTTAATTGCACTTCCAAACCAATTACAGTAGCCTATTTACTTCCCAGATCTAAACTAGATGTGATTCTAGAAATTCTTCAATAACGTATAGTTACCTAGAATTCTATATCATAGGCTATCTTCAAAGTATCTGTCATACAACTTACAAGATTATCTATAATAAAGTCCACAGGTACTTCTTAAATAATTAGGGGTAATACAAAAGCCAATATAGATATTCTTGAGGAGTTTGAAATATTATTGAGAAGAAAGCACTTTCCTACATAAAACAACTTGATAGTAATAAAAAGCAGTTTAGAACCAGGTGCTAAATTTTACTGGGATCTATACAGTAATATAAAATTCAGAGATGGAAGACAAAATGGGTCACTAGCAAAATGGTCTACTATGTCCTATTTATCAGCAATAATCATTTAGAAAATTTAACAGAAAAAAGAGATTCAAATCATAACAGGAAAGGAAGGAAGGAAGGAGAAAAGAAGTGAGTGAGGGAAAGAAGGAGAGTGGAAGAAATCAGAACACTTATGCAGTGTTAGTGGGAATCTTAAATGGTGCAGTTACTGTGGAAAACAGTTTGGCAGTTCCTTAGTAAGCTAAACATAGAATTACCATATGACCCAGCAATTCCACTACCAAAAGAACTGAAAATAGGTGTTAAAATAAAAACTTGTGTGCAACTGTTTACAGCAGCACTATTCACACTGGTCAAAAGGTAGAAACAACCCAAATTTTCATCAGCTGCTGAATGAATAAACTAAATGTATATCCATATAATGAAACATTATTCAGCCATAGGAAGGAATGAGATACTGATATACAACACAACATGGATGAAACTTGGGACCATTATGCTAAGTGAAATAAGCCAGATACAGAGGACAAATGTGTGTGATTCCACTTACATGAAATCCATTAGAGACAGAAAGCAGATTTGTGGCTGCCAGGAACTAGGGGGAGGGAGCAAAAAGGAATGACTGCCTAAAAGGTATAGGTTTTCCTTCTGAAGTGAAGAAAATGTTTTGGAACTAGATAATGGCAATGGTTGCACAACATTTGAATGTACTTAATGCCTCTGAATTTCACACTTCAAAATGGTTAAAATGACTAACTTTATATTATGTTTATTTAACCTCAATATTTTAAAAAGCCAAGTAAAAGCTGAGAAGAATAGTAATTATTGGGGAGGGTTTATATCACCAAAGCTACAAAAATTAACTGAATATTGTACATGTGCTGGAACAAATGATAGATTAAGAGAGTAGAATATAAATCCTCCAAAATAAGTTCGAAGTGTTTAAATATTTGGAATGTAATAAAGAGTCTTTAAAACTGGAGGAAATTTCAAATATTTTACAAATGATTACTTGATAATTGATGGATAAAATTAAGTTATTAAAGAATTAAATGTAAAAATAAAATAATGGAACTAGAAAAATATTGATGAATGTATAAATTTGAATAAAGGAAGGCATTTATAAGCTTAACATTAAGATATAATCATACATGAAAAGGTTTGACTATCTAAAATGTTAAAATGTATGTTTATTTAAAAATTCTATACAATAGAATTAAAAGGTAAAAGACAAATGGGAAAACATTTGCAGCATATATGACAAAGTCTTGTTATCCTCAATAAATAAAGAGATGCTTAAAAAGGGAAAAAAAAATAAGCATGTGTGTTACAAAATAGGCCCTTTTTGACATTCTTTTAGAAATTACAACCAAAAAATTGAGTTGGTTTTCAGTTACTCTTAGTTTCCTCTGCACCACACAGTTCTCTCAAAACATTGTCATTGCTCTCTCAACCCCAGAAACCTCTCTCCTCATATGAGAGGTTTGCTTTCATTTTCTGCCTCTTCTCCAGTCTTCCTGGGTATGTCCTTCTTACCTCTCCCTGCTGCCATTTTGCTAGATTTCTCCCTTCTAATATCCTTGGCATGGGTATTGGTCTTTACACAGGAACAGCAGTCTGTCTTACCAACACTGGGACTAATTCAGGCCACTTTTCCTACAGTGAACACAACCAAGTGGAAACCAAAATAGAGAAAAAAGTGTAGTAAACATCATGTGGTGACAGCAGCCCAAAGATGACTTTTGAGCACTCTTTTATGATTCCCATAGTTAATTGGAAGGAGGGAGCAAGGGGAGCTTTATTTCCTGAAATGAAATAGGTAGGCTCGAGCTATTGCATATATATATATATATGTGTGTATATATATATATATATATACACACATATATATATATGGTTTTACCAACAATTCCCCCCACCCGACACAAAAAATTGATACACATTTATAAGGTCAACCCACTGATTTCAGACTTGTTCAACATATTAACAGATTATGAGGAAACAGTGTTTCAATGAGTGAAAAAATACTTAACATTGTAAATCAAGAATATGAGTTAAAACTTTAATATTAATTAACTGTAATATAAATTAATATTAATATATTAGAAAAAGTATTTAAATTAGTATCAGCTTTGAGCCACACTATTTGGTAAGCTAAAGTATGAATAGAGAGCCATCATATTTTGATAGTTCAGTTGGTGTGAGTGAATTGAAATTCTTTCTATCACGAACCTTATTATAATCAGTATTTACTTTGTACCTTGTAACTGTACATTTTTGATGAGCAATATATTTTCTTAAATTTAATCTGAGTATGATTATGCTGCCTGTCTAGACTGTGTCTCTAGGGCAGAGAAGTGTTGTAGCGTTTTGTTTCTTTTAAAATTAATTAATTAATTAATTAATTTTGGCTGCTCTGTGTCTTCGTTGCGGCATGCAGGCTTCTCTAGCTGTGGCATGCAGGCTCTAGAGAGTGCAGGCTCAGCTGTTCCAGCATGTGGGCTCTCTAAGTGCAGTGCGCAGGCTCTCTAGTTGTGGTGTGGGAGCTCTAGATTGCATGGGCTCGGTAGTTGCGATGCACAGGCTTAGTTGCAGTATGTGGGATCTTAGTTCCCCAACCAGGGATCGAACCCTGGCCCCCTGCATTGGGAGCGTGGAGTCTTAACCACTGGACCACCAGGGGAGTCCCCTGTTGTAGTATTTTAATCAAATCTCTTACAATGAAACCCTCTATTATTCCTTTGGTCTTCAATGTTTCCCTTGGTTGTATCCAACCATATGTAAACAGCTTTGGAAAATTCTACTGGCAAAATAGAGTACTTGTGTTTCTGAAATTCTTGATAAGAAAACTGATCTAGCAGCATGTCAGTGACAGGGAAAATCTATTCAGCCTTTGTTTGATTTGTGTGTTATTTGTAGTGATGGTTACTAGATATATCTATGACTCAACCTACAGATTTAATGATTCAATAGGCACATATTAAATGGGTTCCATGAGGCACCATGTTGTTCTAGTAATTTTCCTTTAACAGGGATGGAAAATATATATATTTCCCCTTCAGGCTTTATATGAATTTAATCTATTCCTTGATGCTCTGCTTTTGTTCTCTTTTATTTTTTAAACTTTTTTTTCCATCTTATTGACCAGTTTTTTCTGATAGGTGATTTTTCTATGCAGAACAATCTTTAGTTGAATGTGGTTCAAAAGGCACAAAGCCCCTGAAATTATTAACCTCTATTTCCAATTTACCCATGAGATTACCAGCAAGAAAATCATCCATTTAATTCCCTTAGGAATTGAGGAAGGAAAATGTGAAGGATTATTTGCAGAAGCTGCAAAAAACATATGCTGCGATCTAAAGAAATTATACCGTTTCACCACTTGTAATAAAAGGTTTATGAAAAGGCCAGTTGGTGAAAGATACAGCTATAAGAAACATTGCAGAAGCAAGAGTTATTCCAGGTAGATGGTATTGAATACATCATTTGCAAAAGAGTCCTGAACACAAATTTCAAGTATAAAACAATTCAATGGGAAAATATGACTTAGTTTGTAATTACACTTTCAGGAACAAAACTATTACATAAAGCAACATGTGGTGAATCTTTATTTTTTCCATTTTTATTGTTGGCAGATTATATCTCTTTTAAATTAAAAATATCCTGAAAGAAACCCTTTCACTAGTGAAATGGCACAATTAATTAACCTTCTAAAACTGTCTCATTTTATACCACTTTGTGCTGTAAGCTAACAAATATGGATTAATATGCTTTAAAGCCTCAACTACTCAGAAAGACAAAATTAGTTTCTGAAGGTTGAGAATGAATGTGTTGCCTGTTCAATCCAGTGTAGATATGAACTCATCTTCTTTAAGCAAAGTAAAACTTGAACTTGTTAGTTTCAAAAAGTATTTTTTTACATATATGCTATATTAAAAAAAAGACAACACACTTGAATGCAGATCATGATAGACAGTTACATCTGAGATGTAAGAAAAATTCTGGCACTGTGAAGGTGTCAACATAGTAAAAAATTATTTTTGATGACATGAAGAGGAAAAGTGTTAGCAGAATGAGAAGAATTTTTGAACAGCAGACACACAGCAAAGTCCTTTCCCCTTGTCTGCCAAATGCACCCACACTTGTCATCAGTGAATGCAATTAAATTTTTTTTTCTTTTACAATACAGAAGAGACTTTTGGCAGTCAATGAGGGCTAATTTTTCCTTCATTTGTATACCCCTTTTAGCCACTGTGAAGATGTGAGCTGAAAGATGTTCATAGGGTTGACTTTGTCCCTCAAGTATGAATTTATGAAGAAATTGAGACAGAAATTGGGAAATTGGAAGACATCAGACACTGTTACATATGAACACAGGCTTGGCCAAAAGGTTAAATCACTTAAGGGCAAAACAGTCCCTTCTGGTATTCTCGTACTTTTTTAAAACAAATGAAATTTTATTTTTCAGACAAAGAAAAAATGACAAAATAACAAAAATCTCTTCATGACTTCCTTAGGCAACAAATAGCATAAAAACTTAATAGTTGCAATCTATGTAGTGTAATCACAGAGAATTACATGGCAAGAATTTATAGCACTTTTCAATGAATACTCACATTTGTTATCTTCCATGAGCCTCAGATAAACATCCTGATATATTTTAGTTGTGTAAGTGTTAAATGTATCATGGTCTTTGGATTCTATATTCGTCTGTGGTCACTTCAATGAAGGAAAATGCATGGAGGAATCAAATTCTATCAGTCTCATTTGTTCTTAACACCTCACCACACACACACACACAAAACACACACACACACACACACACACAATATTTCTTCAAGTGATTTGACAGAATGAAAATGAGAATGTTTTGAAACTATAAGGCTCTGAATTAATGAAACTATCTGATTTTTATAGTCAACTGATTAATCCAGGTGGGAAATAATTGATATTGGAATGCTAGATACAATAGTATATGAGCCTACATTTTTCTGCAACTCTAATAATTACCAGGTTATACTTTCTAATACTGTTAGTATTGTGGCAAAGTAGAAAATATTTAGTTTCTAACTGGAGTTCAAATTTACCATTAAAATTAACCATTCTGTCCCTCCCATCTGCTATCCCTGATTTTTCAAGCTAACTTACATGGCAAATATTTTCATCTATTTACCTAAGTTCCTCAAAGCCAACCTTTGTTGAATTAAATTTGTTGAAATCTTAGTTTTGCTAGCATTAGTTAAGTTGCACTCTTGGGACAAAATATACTTCAAAAAATAATTTGCACCTAACTTCCCATCAAAAATTACTACTGCATGTAATCAAGAGAATGGCATTTCTAATTGAAATACTTTATTTAACATCTTCTAATTGGCATAATGTTATTGCCCACACATCATTAAGATGGGCATGGGTGATCAACAGGCATTTAGAAAGAGGAAGAAAAAATGTGGGCCTCCTCTGTGGGTTTCTGATAGTAGAGATGACTTCTTGGCAGGCTAGTCATATTTCATTATTCAAACCCACTTGTTACCTTCTGCTCACATTTTCAAAGGCAGCTATGTCCATATGGGTGAGCATCATCAGACACTATAGAAGTGAAACAAGTCAGACTCATATGGGTAACTGGGCAATATGAGGACTGACTGTACTGAAATTAGGACTTCAATTTCATAAGCACTTTTAGTGGTCTCATCACTGTGTTGTTCAGACAAGCAAGATTCTATATGGGTGGCCTGATATTGGCAGCCATTTCTTTCCTCCTCATGTTCTTTATGGCACTACTATTTACACTCTCTTTTTTCTCTTTTGTTAGATTTTGTATCAACATTAAGTTATAAGACAATGGTTTAACATCAGTTTCTCTTCTCAGCATCTTTAGACAATGGGAAAGGCCTAGTGAAAGCCACAAAATAAGTAGAATATAAAACTAGGAGTCCTTACCAAGTAGGGTCAGAAATATCGTTGATTTTTTTCTAACTTCAGTTAAGTTATTTTTTCTTTGTTTTTCCCCTAGCTCTAGCATTAAAACAGAGGCCAAAAATAATTCTGGAGTCTTTATTTTTTTCAATTAAAAAATTTTTATTGGCGTATAGTTGATTTACAATGTTGTGTTAGTTTCAGGTGTACAGCAAAGTGATTCAGTTATACATATACATATATGCACTCTTTTTTAGATTCTTTTCCCATATAGGCAATTATAGAGTATTGAGTAGAGTTCCTTGTACTCTACAGTAGATCCTTACTAGTTATTTTATATATAGTAGTGTGTATATGTCAATTCCAATATCCCAATTTATCCTTCTCCCCACTTTCCCCCCTGATAGTCATAAGTTTGTTTTCTACATTTGTGAATTCTGGAGTCTTTAGGAGGTAGAAGAGAAAACTGAAAAAATCCAAAGGAGAGTAGAAAGTAAAGACTGAGGGCCTATGAAAAACAAACATTACCTAGAAAACAGAAAATGTACACCTTGCTGTATTTTGCTAGGTATTAATTACCCTCTACAGTATTGGATTGAATTATCCTGAAATTCCAAGAAAGAACAATTGGAGAAGTGAAAAATACAAATCCCTTTGTTTTGTTTTGTGTGATGGTTCACTGCACAGTCATTTCTTTAATATAAACATGATTTTCTTTTTTTTTTTTTTTTTTTTTTTTTTTTTTGCGGTACACAGGCCTCTCACTGTTGTGGTCTCTCCCGTTGTGGAGCACAGGCTCTGGACATGCAGGCTCAGCGGCCATGGCTCACAGGCCCAGCTGCTCCGCGGCATGTGGGATCTTCCCGGACCGGGGCACGAACCCGTGTCCCCTGCATCGGCAGGCGGGCTCTCAACCACTGTGTCACCAGGGAAGCCCTAAACATGATATTTTTAAAGTAAGACAAATAATTGTATCAGAAAGAAAAACACATGGAATTAGGGGGACTCATCTAGATTTTGGTAAAGCTGAGGGAATTTGCTCTTCTTCTTTATCAATGCAGTTGCACCATATTCTTGAGGTAGTATATCTGAAGTTAGGAAACACAGCTCTATAGCTAAGTTATTGTAATTTCATTAAAATTACTTAGTAATGTTTTATTTTTAATGTCTCACAAGTGTAATTAGAGAATGATAGAGTTAATTATTTAAATTACTTCAGAAAATGTTTGCAAATCTTTAAATCAAGAATTAATATATTTATTCAGTTAGTGAGTCACATTATTAGATATTGTTTTTCTCTGCCTTATAAATGAAGTAGTTGAGAGTTTCATGATGATGCAGTGAATATGTGTACAGAGTTGAGAGGCACTTGAAACCTCCCATAATTATTTCTGCTTTTGAATCAATAATTTCAGGCTCTCACCTGCTGGTTATAATCCCTCACCTCAAATAATTATTTAAAATGTATTAATAGCATATTGTGTGTTTGATGCTATACAGGGTATAGGCTTAGATTCTGTCCTTTACTGTATAACTAAAACTCAGCAGATAAATTAGACAAAAATGAGACATGCCAGACACTCACAAGTAAGCAGTGATTAGGTTTATGTTAACACTACTTTGCTTTTGTTATTTTATGATGTAATTTTTCCTGATTATAAAAGAATGGCAAAAAAAAAGTGGGAATAGAAAGAAATATAAAGAATGGAAGGGGGGATCAAGATGGTGGAGGATTAAGACATGAAGCGCACCTTCTCCCACAAAAACATTAAAAATACATCTACAAGTGGAACGATCCACACAGAATTGATACTGAATGCTGACAGAAGACCTCAGACTTCTGAAAAGACAAGAAACCTCCACGTAACCAGGTAGAAAAAAAGGAAAAAGAAAAAGAAGGAATTGGGGTGGGGCCTGTGGCCCAAGGAGGGAGCTGTGAAGGAGGAAAGATTCCTGAACCCAGGGAAGTCTCTCCACTGGTGGGAGATCAGACTGGACAGAGGGGGACCCTCAAAGCCTAAGAGGAGAGCAAAGTGACCAGTTTGTGGAAGGCAAAACAGAGAGTAAACTGCACAGAAGTCAGAACTGCCACCCTGTGGTGCCCAACCTGAGACACTTATCTGTTGGTGTGTGTGGGGGCTGGGTGCTGAAGCTCAGACTTCAGAGGTCAGACCCAGGGAGAGGATCAGAGTTGGCTGCATGGAAGCAACCTGAAGAGGTTGAGCTGTGGCAGCTGAGGGTGTACTCAGAAGAAGCCTGGGCCCACCAAAGAGGCAAGGTGCCATTATTTGGGAGCACACGAGGAGAGGGGTGGGACCACCATAAGTGCATCTTTCCCTGTGAGTGCTCCCAGACAACAGGACATCTCCTAGTGGAGCTCTGGGTGCAGGTGCAAGTCACTGCTGCCATCATGGGCTCCAGAGGTGGGCACTGGCTGCTGCTATGAGACCCATAAACAGGTGGCAGGCCTTTCCTCCACTGTCCTGGGAGGGCATGGATAACACCCATCCCTAGAAAATCCATGAGCAGGCACTGGGTCCTGTCCCCACTGTCCCGGGAGGGCACGGAGAGCATCAGCCTGTAGGAAATCCACGAGCAGGTGCTGGACCCTGCATCTGCTGTCCTGGGAGGGTGTGGAGAGCACCAGCCCCTAGGAATTCTGCAAGCAGGCACCAGAACCTGCACCTGCTGTCCCATGAGGATGCGGATAATGCCCATCTCTAGCAAATCTGTGAGCAGGCATCAGGCCCTGTGCCTGCTGTCCCAGGACAGCATGGATAGCACCTGTCTCTGCCATGACCAGGCACTGGGCCCTGCCCCTACTGTCCCAGGAGGAAGTAGAGAGGAACTGTCCACAGAAGACCCTCAAGTAGGTGCCAGGCCCTGCCCCACTTGCCCCCTGGGAGCGTGCAAGGGCCGCTGTAACTGCACACCCCATATCAGGGGGATAACGGCCAGCACACACTGAGGAGACAGCAAGTATCCAATCTAAAAGTAGCCCTTTGATTCCAGAAAAGAGGGTGGACTAGAAGGACTTGAGCTCACCTCCTCTCACAGAAACACCAAAATCACAACTAACTGCTGAAAATCGATCAATAAAAAAGACTGGAATCCACCAAGAAAGATATTTGACATTCAAAGACAAAAAGAAGCCACAGTGAGATGGCAAGAAGGGTGCTTTCGTGACATAATCATATCACATACCTGCCAGGTGGACAACCCAAAACTGGAAAATAATTATATTGCAGAGGTTCTCCCACAAGAGTGAGTCCTGAGCCCATCAGTCTCCTCAGGCTGAGGGTCTGGCATCAGGAGGAAGATCCCCAAAGCATTTGCCTTTGAAGGCCAGCAGAACTTGAGTGCAGGAGCTCCACAGGAATGGGGGAAACAGAAACTCCATTCCTGGAGGTCACACACAAGATTTCACATACACTGGGACCCAGCACAAAGCAGTAACTCAATAGGAGCTGGGGCTGAACCTACCTATGAGATGGAGGGTTTCCTGGGGAGGTGGGCATCAGCTGCGGCTCACTGGGGGTGGGTAAGGACACTGGTGGCAGAGGCCCCAGAGAATATTGATTGGCATAAGCTCTCCCAGAGGTCCCCATTTTGGCATCAAGACCTGGCCCCACCAATAACCTACAGACTCCAATGCTGGAGTGCCTCAGGCCAAACAACCAGCAGGATGGAAACACAGACCCACCCATCAGCAGACAGGGTGTTTAAAGCCATACTAAGCTCACAGCCACCTATAAACACACCCCTAGACACAGCACTGTCCACCAGAGGGACAAGACCCAGCTCCAACCACCAGTGGGCAGGCACCAGCCCCTCCCACCAGAAAGCCTCCACAAGAAGCCTCAGGACCAAACTCACCCACCAGAGGGCAGACACCAGAAGCAGGGAGAGCTATGATCCTCCAGCTGGAAAGGAGTCCACAAACACAGAAAGTTAGATAAAATGAGATGGCAGAGAAATATGCATCAGACGAAGGAATAAGATAAAAACCACAAGAACAGCTAAATGAAGAGGAGATAGGCAACCTACATGAAAAAGAATTTAGAGTAATGATAATAAAGATTATCCAAGATCTTGGAAAAAGAATGGAGACACAGACCAAGATGTTACAATAAATGTTTAACAAAGAGCTAGGAGATTTAAAGAACAAACAAACACAGATGAACAATACAATAACTGGAGTGAAAAATACACAGAAAGAATCAATACAGTATAGTGAGGCAGAACAATTAAGTGAGTTGTCAGACAGAATGGTGAAAATCACTGTTATGGAACAGAACAAAGGAAAAGAATATGAAAAGAAATGAGAACAGTCTCTGGGACTACATTAAATGCACGAACATTCACATTATAGGGGTACCAGAAGGAGAAGAGAGAGAGAAAGGGCCTGAGAAAATATTTGAAGAGATTATATCTGAAAACTTCCCTAACATGAGAAAGGAAACACTCATTCAAGTCCAAGAAGCACAGAGAGTCCGATACAACATAAACCCAAGGAGGAACACACTCAGACACGTATTAATCAAACTGACAAAAATTAAAGACAAAGAAAAAATGTCAAAAGCAACAAGGGAAAAACAACAAAGAACATACAAGGGAACCCCCCCCAAGGTTATCAGCTGATTTTTCAGCAGAAACTCTGTAGACCAGAAAGGAGTAGCATGATATATTTAAAGTGATGAAAGGGAAAAACCTACAACCAAGAATACTATATAAAGCAAGACTATCATTCAGATTGGATGGAGGATTCAAAAGTTTTACAGACAAGCAAAAGCTAAAAGAATTCAGCACCACCAAATCAGTGTTACAATAAATCCTAAAGGAACTTCTCTAGGCAGAAAAGAAGAGGCCACAACTAAAATCAAGAAAATTACAAATTGGAAAGATCACTGGTAAAGGGAAACATAAAATAAAAATACGAACTCATCCACACACACAAATATGATATCAAAACCAGCAATCATGAGAAGAGGAGAGTATAAAAGCAGGATATTGGAAATGCATTTGAAATTAAGAGATTAGCAACTTAAAACATTCTTCTTGGGGCTTCCCTGGTGGCGCAGTGGTTGAGAGTCTGCCTGCCGAAGCAGGGGATGCAGGGTCATGCCCCAGTCTGGGAGGATCCCACATGCCACGGAGCAGCTGGACCTGTGAGCCATGGCTTCTGAGCCTGTGCATCCAGGACCTGTGCTCCACAACGGGAGAGGCCACAACAGTGAGAGGTCCATGTACTGCAAAAAAAAAAAAAAAAAAAAAAAAAAAATCTTTACCTATAGACTACTATATCAAAACCTCATGGAAACAACAAACCAAAATTTATAATAGATACACACAAACAAAAGAAAAGCAATCCAAGCACATCACTAAAGATAGACATCAAATCACAAGAGAAGAGAATAAAAGAGGAAAGGAAGAAAAAAGACCTTCAAAAACAAATCCAAAACAATTAACAAAATGGCAATAAGAATATTCATATCAATAATTACCTTAAATATAAATGGATTAAATGTTCCAACCAAAAGACATAGACTAGCTGAATGGATACAAAAACAAAACCCATATATATGTTATATATGAGACCCACTTCAGACCTAGGGACACATACAGACTGAAAGTGAGGGGATGGAAAAAGATATTCCATGCAAACGAATATCAAAAGAAAGCTGGAGTAGCAATACTCATATTAGACAAAATACACTTTAAAATAAGGAATGTTACAAGAGACAAAGAAGGACACTACATAATGATCAAAGGATCAATCCAAGAAGAAAATAAAACAATTGTAAATATACATGCACCCAACATAGGAGCACCTCAGTATACAAGCCAAATGCTAACAGCCATAAAAGGAGAAACTGACAGTAATACAGTAACAGTGGGGAACTTTAGTACCTTACTCTCATCAATGGACAGATCATCCAGACAGAAAATCAATAAGGAAACACAAGCTTAAATGACACATTAAACCAGATGCACTTAATTAATATTTATAGAACATTACATCCAAAAGCAGTCAAATACACTTTCTTCTCACTCACACACAGATCATTCTCCAGGATAGATCACATCTTTGGCCAAAAATCAAGCCTTGGTAAATTTAAGAAAATTGAAATCATATGAAACATCTTTTCCAACCACAAAGCTATGGGATTAGAAATAAATTACAGGAAAAAAAAGTGTAAAAAACACAAACACATGGAGGCTAAACAATATGTTACTAAACAACTGTGGATCACTGAAGAAATGAAAGAGGAAATCAAAAAAATATCTAGAGACAAATGACAATGAAAAAACGACGGTCCAAAACTTTTGGGACACAGCCAAAGCAGTTCTAAGAGGGAAGTTTATAGCAATACAATCTTACATCAGGAAACAAGAAAAATCTCAAATAAATAACCTAACATTACACTTAAAGCAACTAGAGAAAGAGGAACAAACAAAACCCAAAGTTACTAGAAGGAAAGAAATCAGAAAGATCAGAGAAGATATAAATGAAATAGAAACAAAGAAAACAATGGCAAAGGTCAATGAAACTAAAAGTTGGTCCTTTGAGAAGATAAACAAAATACATAAGCCTTTAGCCAGACTCAAAAATATGAACAGACAATTCAAAAGTACTGAAATTGAAACAGTGATTAAAAAACTTCCAACTAACAAAAGTCCAGGACCAGATAGCTTCACAGGCAAATTCTATCATTTAGAGAAGAGTTAATACCTATCCTTCTAAAACTCTTTCAACAAATTGCAAAAGAAAGATCACTCCCAAGCTCATTCTAAGAGGCTACAATCACTCTGATACCAAAACCAGACAAAGATATCACAAAAAAGAAAATTACAGACCAATATCACTGATGAACATACATGCAAAAATACTCAACAAAATACTTTCAAACCTAATCCAGCAACAACATTAAAAGGATCATGCACCATAATCAAGAGATTTATCCCAGGGATGCAAGGATTCTTCAATATCTGCAAATCAATCAGTGTGAGACACCACATTAACAAAGTGAAGAATAAAAACCATACAATCATCTCAACAGATGCAGGAAAACCTTTTGCCAATATCCAACAACATTCATGATGAAAACTCTCCAGAAAGTGGGAATAGAGGGAACTTACATCAACATAATAAAGACCATATATGAAAAACCCATGGCTGACATCATTCACAATGGTGAAAAGCTGAAGGATGTCCATTTGCACCACCTTTATTCAACATAGTTTTGGAAGCCTGAGCCATAGCAATCATAGAATAAAACTAAATAAAAGGAATCGAAATTGGAAAAGAAGCAGTAAAATTGTCACTGTTCGCAGGTGACATAATACTATACATAGAAAATTCTAAAGATGCTACCAGAAAACTACCAGAGCTCATCAATGAATTTGGAAAGTTTCAGGATAAAAAATTAATACACAGAAACCTCGATGGTGGAGTAGAAGGATGTGCTCTCACTCCCTATTCTGAGAACACCAGAATCACACATAGCTGCTGGACAATCTTCAGGAGGAAGATGCTGGAACTCACTAAAAAAGATACCCCATATCCAAAGACAAAGGAAAAGCCACAATGAGATGGTAGGAGGGGCGCAATCACAGTAAAATCAAATCCCATAACTGCTGGGTGGGTGACTCACAGACAGAAGAACACTTATACCACAGAAGTCCACCCACTGGAGTGAAAGTTCTGAGCCCCACGTCAGGTTCCCAAACTGGGAGTCTGGCAAAGGGAGGAGGAATTCCTAGAGAATCAGACTTTGAAGGCTAGTTGGATTTGACTGCAGGACTTTGACAGGACTGGGGGAAACAGAGAATCCACTCCTGGAGGGGACACACAAAGTAGTGTGTGCATCAGGAACCAGGGGAAGGAGCAGTAATGTCAGGGGAGACTGAACCAGACCTACCTGCTACTGTTGGAGGGAGGGTCTCCTGCAGAAGAGGGTGGTGGCTGTGGCTCACCGGGGGGACAAGGACACTGGCAGCAGAAGTTCTAGGAAGTACTTCTTGGTGTGAGCTCCCCCCCAGAGTCCACATTAGGCCCACCAAAAAGCCCAGGTAGGCTCCAATGTTGGGTTGCTTCAGACCAAACAACCAACAGGGAGGGAAAACAGCCCCACCCATCAGCAGTCAAACAGATTAAAGTTTTACTGAGCTCTGCCCAACAGAGCAACAGCAAGCTCTACCCACCACCAGTCCCTCCCATCAGGGAACTTGCACAAGCCTCTTAGATAGCCTCATCCACCAGAGGGCAGACAGTAGAAGTGAGAAGAATCATAATGCTGCAGCCTGTGGGAAAAAAACCCACATTCACAGAAATATAGACAAAATGAAAAGGCAGAGGGCTATGTACTAGATGAAGGAATAAGGTAAAACCACAGAAAAACAACTAAATGAAGTGGAGATAGGCAACCTTCCAGAAAAAGAATTCAGAATAATGATAGTGAAGATGATCCAGGACCTCAGAAAAAGAATGGAGGCAAAGATCGAGAAGATGCAAGAAATGTTTAACAAAGACGTAGAAGAATTAAAGAACAAACAAACAGAGATGAACAATACAATAACTGAAATGAAAAATACACTAGAAAGAATCAATAGCAGAATAACTGAGGCAGAAGAACAGATAAGTCACCTGGAAGACAGAATGGTGGAATTCACTGCTGTGGAACAGAATAAAGAAAAAAGAATGAAAAGAAATGAAAACAGCTTAAGAGACCCCTGGGACAACATCAAACACAACAACTTTCTCATAATAGGGGTCTCAGAAGGAGAACAGAGCGAGAAAGGACCCGAGAAAATATTTGAAGAGATTATAGTCAAAAACTTCCCTAACATGGGAAAGGGAATAGCCACCCAACTCCAGGAAGTGCAAAGAGTCCCACTCAGGATAAACCCCAGGAGAAACAAGCTGAGACACGTAGTAATCAAACTGGCAAAAATTAAAGACAAAGAAAAATTATTGAAAGCGACAAGAGAAAAATGACAAATAACATACAAGGGAACTCCTATAAGGTTAACAACTGATTTCTGACCAGAAACTCTACAAGACAAAAGGCAGTGGCATGATATACTTAAAGTGATGAAAGGGAAGAACCTACAACCAAGATTAATCTACCCAGCAAGGATCTCATTCAGATTCGATGGAGAAATCAAAAGCTTTACAGATAAGCAAAAGCTAAGAGAATTCAGCACCACCAATGCAGCTCTACAACAAATGCTAAAGTAACTTCTCTAAGTGGGAAACACAAGAGAAGAAAATGACCTACAAAAACAAGCCCATAACAATTAAGAAAATGGTAGTAGGAACATACATATTGATAATTACCTTAAACATGAATGGATTAAATGCTCCAAGCAAAAGACACAGGTTCGCTGAATGGATACAAAAACAAGACCCACCTATAGGCTGTCTACAAGAGAACCACTTCAGACCTAGGGACACATACAGACTGAAATTGAGGGGATGGAAAAAGATACTCCATGCAAATGGAAATCAAAAGAAAGCTGGAGTAGCAATACTCAAATCAGATAAAATAGATTTTAAAATAAAGAATATTACAAGAGACATGGAAGGACACTACATAATGATGAAGGGGTCAATCCTAGAAGAAGATATAACAAGTATAAATATATATGCACCCAACATAGGAGAACCTCAATACATAAGGCAACTGAAAACAGCTCTAAAAGAGAAGATCAACAGTAACACAGTAATAATGGGGGATTTTAACACCTCACTTACACCAATGGACAGATCATCCAAAATGAAAATAAATAAGGAAAGAGAAGGTTTAAATGACAGAATAGACCAGATAGATTTAACTGATATTTATAGGACATTCCAGCCAGAAACAGCAGATTACACTTTCTTCTCAAGTGTGCACAGAACATTCTCCAGGATAGATCACATCTTGGGTCACAAATCAAGCCTCAGTAAGTTAAAGAAAATTGAAATCATATGAAGCATCCTTTCTGACCACAATACTATGAGATTAGAAATGAATTACAGGGGAAAAAAGGTAAAAAGCACAAACACATGGAGGCTAAACAATACGTTACTAAATAACCAAAAGATCACTGAAGATATCAAGGAGGAAATAAAAAAATACCTAGAGAAAAATGACAATGAAAACATGTCGATCCAAAACCAATGGGATGCAGCAAAAACAGTTGTAAGAGGGAAGTTTATAGCTACACAAGCCTACTTCAAGAAACAAGAACAATTTCACATAAACAATCTAACCTTACACCTAAAGGAACTAGAGAAAGAACAAACAAAACCCAAAGTTAGTAGAAGGAAAGAATCATAAAGATCAGAGCAGAAACAAATGAAATAGAAACAAAGAAAACAATAGCAAAGATCAATAAAACTAAAACCTGGTTCTTTGAGAAGATAAACGAAATTGATAAACCATTAGCCAGACTCATCAAGAAAAAGAGGAAGAGGACTCAAATAAATAAAATTAGAAATGAAAAAGAAGTTACAACAGACCCTGCAGAAATACAAATCATCCTGAGACTATTACAAGCAACTCTATACCAATAAAATGGGCAACCTGGAAGAAATGGACAAATTCTTAGAAAGTTAGAAACTTCCAAGACTGAACCAGGAAGAAATAGAAAATATGAACAGACCAATCACAAGTAATGAAATTGAAACTGTGATTAAAAATCTTCCAACAAACAGAGTCCAGGACCAGATGGCTTCACAGGTGAATTCTATCAAACATTTAGAGAAGAGCTAACACCCATTCTTCTCAAAATCTTCCAAAAATTTGTGGAGGAAGGAATACTCCCAAAGTGATTCTATGAGGCCAACATCACCCTGATACCAAAAGCAGACAAAGATACTCCAAAAAAAGAAAATTACAGACAAATATCACTGATGAATATAGATGAAAAAATCCTCAACAAAATATTGGCAAACAGAATCCAACAACACATTAAAAGGATCATACACCATGATCAAGTGGGATTTATCCCAGGGATGCAAGGATTCTTCAAGGTACATAAGCCAATCAATGTGATAAACCATATTAACAAACTGAAGAATAAAAACCATATGATCATCTCAATAGATGCAGAAAAAGCTTTTGACAAAATTCAACACCCGTTTATGATAAAAACTCTCCAGAAAGTGGGCATAGAGGGATCCTACCTCAACATAATAAAGACCATATAGGACAAACCCACAACAAACATCATTCTCAATGGTGAAAAACTGATAGCATTTCCTCTAACATCAGGAACCAGACAAGGATGTCCACTCTCACCACTATTATTCAACATAGTTTTGGAAGTTCTAGCCATGCAAACAGAGAAGAAAAAGAAATAAAAGGAATACAAATTGGAAAAGAAGCAGTAAAACTGTCACTGTTTGCAGATGACATGTTACTATACATAGAGTATCCTAAAGATGCCACCAGAAAACTAGTAGAGCTAATCAATGAATTTAGTAAAGTTGCAGGATACATAATTAATGCACAGAAATCTCTTGCATTCCTATACACTAATGATGAAACATCTGAAAGAGAAATTAAGGATACACTCCCATTTACCACTGCAACAAAAAGAATAAAATACCTAGGAATAAACCTACCGAAGAAGACAAAAGATCTGTATACAGAAAACTATAAGACACTGATGAAAGAAATTAAAGATGATACCAACATATGGAGAGATATACCATGTACTTGGATTAAAAGAATCAATATTGTGAAAATGACTATACTACCCAAAGCAACCCACAGATTCAATGCAATCCCTATCATATTACCAATGGCATTTTTTATGGAACTAGAACAAAAACTCTTAAAATTTGTACTGACATACAAAAGACCCCAAATAGCCAAAGCAGTCTTGAGGGGAAAAAAATGGAGCTGGAGGAATCAGACTCCCTGACTTCAGACTATACTACAAAGCTACAGTAATGAAGACAATATGCTACTGGCACACAAACAGAAACATCGATCAATGGAGGAAGATAGAAAGCCCAGAGATATACCCATGCACCTATGGTCAACTAATCTATGACAAAGGAGGCAAGGATATATAATGGAGAAAAGACAGTATCTTCAATAAGTGGTGCCTGGAAAACTGGACAGCTGCATGTAAAAGAATGAAATTAGAACATTCCCTAACACCATACACAAAAATAAACTCAAAATGGATTAGAGACCTAAATAAGACCAGACACTATAAAACTCTTAGAGGAAAACATAGGAAGAATACTCTTTGACATAAATCACAGCAAGATCTTTTTTGATCCACTTCCTAGAGTAATGGAAATAAAAACAAAAATAAACAAATGAGACCTAATGAAACTTAAAAGCTTTCACAAAGCAAAGGAAACTACAAACAAGATGAAAAGAAAATCCTCTGAATGAGCAAAAATATTTTCCAATGAATCAATGGATAAAGGATTAATCTCCAAAATATATGAACAGCTCATGCAGCTCAATATTAAAAAAAAATGAAACAACCCAATCCAAAAATGGGTAGAACACCTAAATAGACATTTCTCCAAAGAAGATATACAGATGTCCAAGAAGCACATGAAAAGCTGCTCAACATCACTAATTATTAGAGACATGCAAATCAAAACTACAATGAGGTATCACCTCATACCAGTTAGAATGGGCATCATCAGAAAATCTACAACAACGAATGCTGGAGAGGATGTGGAGAAAAGGGAACCCTTTTACACTGTTAGTGGGAATGTAAATTGATACAGCCACTATGGAGAACAGTATGAAGGTTCCTTAAAAAACTAAAAATAGAACTACCATATGACCCAGCAATCCCACTACTGGGCATATACCTAGAGAAAACCATATTTTAAAAAACACCTGTACCCCAATATTCATTGCAGCACTATTTGCAATAGCCAGGTCATGGAAGCAACCTCCATGCCCATTGACAGACAAATGGATAAAGAATTATGCTACATATATACAATGGAATATTAGTCTTAAAAAGGAAAGAAATTGGTTCATTTGTAGAGACGAGGATGGATCTAGAGACTGTCACGTAGAGTGAAGTAAGTCAGAAAGCGTAAAACAAATATGTTAACACATATACGTGGAACCTAGGAAAATGGTACAGATGAACCAGTTTGAAGGGCAGAAATTGAGTCACAGATGTAGAGAACAAAAGTATGGACACCAAGGGGGGAACATGGTGAGGGTATGGGGGCATTGTGGTGTGATGAATTGGTCTATTGGGATTGACATGTATACAGTGACGCATATAAAATTGATGACTAATAAGGACCTGCTGTATAAAAAATAAATAAAATAAAATTCAAAAATTAAAAAAGAGAAATCTCTTGCATTCCTTTACACTAACAACAAAAGATCAGAAAGAAAAATCTGTGAAACAATCCCATTTACCATCTTATCAAGAAGAATAAAATACCTAGGAATAAACCTAACTCAGGAGACAAAAGAGCTCTACTCTGAAAACTGTAAGACACTGATGAAAGAAATCAAGAACAACACAGACAAGTGGAAAGATATATCATATTCTTGGATTGGAAGGATCAGTATTGTCAAAATTAATATACTACCCAAGGCAATCTACAGATTCAGTGCAATCCCTATAAAGTTACCAATGGCATCTTTCATGAAACTAGAACAAAAAATTCTAAAATTTATATGGAAACACAAAAGACCTTGAATAGCCAAAGCAATCCTCCCTGACTTCAGACCATATTATAAAGTTACAGTTATCAAGACAGTCAGTTACAAAAACAGAAATATAGATCAATGGAACAGGATAGAAAACCCAGAGATAAACCCATGCATCTATGGTCACCTAATATATGACAAAGGAGGCAAGACTATACAATGGAAAAAAGACAGTCTCTTCAATAAATGGTGCTAGGAAAACTGGAGAGCTACATGTAAAAAGAAATGAAATAGAACACCCTCTAACACCATACACAAAAATAAAGTCAAAATGAATCAAAGACCTAAATGTAACGCCAGGCACTATAAAACTCTTAGAGGAAAACATAGAACACTCTCTGAAATAAATCACAGCAATATCTTTTATGATGTACCTTCTAGGTTAATGAAAATAAAAACAAAATTAAACAAATTGACCTAGTTAAAATTAAAAGCCTCTTCACAGCAAATCAAACCATAAATAAAACGAAAAGACAACAGAATGGGAGAAAATATTTGCAAATGATGTGACCAACAAGGAATTAATCTCCAAAATATACAAACAGCTCAAGTAGCTCTATGTCAAAACAAACAAACAAACAAACAAACAAACAAACAAAAACCCAAACAACTGAAACAAAAATAGGCAAAAGTTCTAAATAAAAGGTTACCAATGGCATTGAGGGTGGTCAGAAAAGAGAACCCTCGTATACTGTTGGTGGGAATGTAAATTGGTACAACCATTATGGAGAACAATATAGAGGTTCCTTAAAAAAACTAAAAATAGAACTACCATATGATCCAGCAATTCCCTTCAGGGGCATATACCCAGGGAAAAATCGAATTTTAGGGCCTCCCTGGTGGCGCAAGTGGTTGAGAGTCCGCCTGCCGGTGCGGGGGATACGGGTTCGTGCCCCGGTCTGGGAGGATCCCATATGCCGCGGAGCGGCTGGGCCCGTGGGCCATGGCCGCTGGGCCTGCGCGTCCGGAGCCTGCGCGTCCGGAGCCTGTGCTCCGCAGCGGGGGAGGCCGCAGCAGTGGGAGGCCCACGTGCCGTGGAGGGAAAAAAAAAAATCTAATTTTAAAAGATACATGCACCCCAATATTCATAGCAGAACTCTTTACAATAGCCAAGACTTGAAAGCAACCTAAATATTCATCAACAGATGAATGGATACAGAAGATGTGATACTTATATACAGTGGAATATTAGTCATAAAAAGAATGAAATAATGCCATTTGCAGCAACATGGATGGGCATAGATATTATTATACTAAGTGAAGCAAGTCAGACAAAGACAAATGTCATATGATATCACTTTTATGTGGAATCTAAAAAAAGTGATAAAAGTGAACTTATTTACAAAACAGAAAAGAGTCACAAATATAGAAAACAAACTTATGGTTACCAGGGAGGAAAGTGGCGGGGAGGGATAAATTGGGAGATTGGGATTGACACATACACACTACTATATATAAAATCGATAATTTTTGGTAGATAAGTAATAAAGACCTACTTTATAGCACAGGGAACTCTACTCAGTACTCTGTAATGTCTTATATGGGAAAAGAATCTAAACAAGAGTGGATATATATATATATATATATATATATATATATATATATATATATATATATATATATACATATACATATATAAATGATTCACTTTGCTGTACACCTGAAACTAACATAACATTGTAAATCAACCATACTTCAGGTTACAGGGGAAGATGTCAGAATAGTAAGATGCGGAGATCACCTTCCTCCCCACAGGTACATCAGAAATTCATCTACACGTGGAACAACTCCTACAGAACACCTACTGAACGCTGATAGAAGACCTCAGACCCCCCAAAAGGCAACAAACTCCCCACATACCTGGGCAGGGCAAAAGAAAAAAGAATAAACAGAGACAAAAGGATAGGGACGGGACCTACACCAGTGGGAGGGAGCCGTGAAGGAGGAAAGGTTTCCACACACTAGGAAGCCCCTTCGCGGGCAGAGACTGCGGGTGGCGGACGGGGAAAGCTTCGGAGTAGCGGAGGAGAGCAGAGCAACAAGGGTGCATAGGGCAAAGCGGAGAGATTCCCGCACAGAGGATCGGTGCCCTCAGGCACTCACCAGCCCGAGAGTCTTGTCTGCTCAGCCGCCGGGGCGGGTGGGGCTGGGAGCTGAGGCTCGGGTATCGGGTTTCAGTCAGAGCGCAGGGAGAGGACTGGGGCTGGCGGCAGGAAGAGAGCCTGAAGGGGTTAGTGCACCATGGCTAGCCCGGAGGGAGTCCGGGAAAAAGTCTGGAGCTGCCGAAGAGGC
Source organism: Mesoplodon densirostris (assembly GCF_025265405.1). NCBI lineage: Eukaryota > Metazoa > Chordata > Mammalia > Artiodactyla > Ziphiidae > Mesoplodon > Mesoplodon densirostris. Next base: position 49,915,572 of record NC_082673.1, on the reverse strand, counting down.
AAGAGACTTTTTCTTTCCTCTTTGTTTCCTGGTGCACGAGGAGAGGGGATTAAGAGCACTGCTTAAAGGAGCTCCAGAGACGGGCGCTAACCGTGGCTAAAGGCGCAGACCCTGGAAATGGGAGTGGGACGCTGGGACTGCTGCTGCCACCAAGAGGCCTGTGTGCGAGTGCAGGTCACTGTCCACACCCCCTTTCCAGGGATCCTGTGCAGCCCGCCACTGCCAGGGTCCTGGGATCCAGGGACGGCTACCACGGGAAAGCGCACGGAGCGCCTCGGGCTGGTTCAACGTCACGACGGCCTCTGCCGCCGCAAGCTCGCCCCACACTCCGTGCCCCTCACTCCCCTCTGCCTGAGTGAGCCAGAGCCCCTGAATCAGCAGCTCCTTTAAACCTGTCCAGTCTGAGTGAAGAACAGATGCCCTCCGGAGACCTATACGGAGAGGTGGGGCCAAATCCAAAGCTGAGACCCAGGAGCTGTGAGAACAAAGAAGAGATAGGGAAATCTCTCTGTGCAGCCTCAGAAGCAGCGGATTAAAGCTCCACAATCAACTTGATGTACCTGCATCTGTGGAATACATGAATAGACAACAAATCATCCCAAATTGAGGAGGTGGACTTTGAGAGCAAGATTTAAGACTTTTTCCCCTTTTACTCTTTTTACAACGAATTATCCCAAATTGAGGAGGTGGACATTGAGAGCAAGATTTATGATACTTTTCCCCTTGTTCTCTTTTTGCGAATGAGTATGTGTATGTGTATGATTCTGTGTGAGATTTTCTCTGTATAGCTTTGCTTCCACCAACTGTCCCAGGGTTCTATCCGTACGTTTTTATTTTTATAATTATTTTTTTATTTTAATAATGCTACTATATTTTATCATACTTTATTCTATTTTACTTTATCTTCTTTCTCTTTTTCCTACCTTCACTTCCTCCCTCCCACCCTCCCACCTTTCTTTCTTTCTTTCATTCATTCATTCATTCTTTCTTTCTTTCTTTTTCTTTCTTTCTGTCTTTCCTTCCTTCCTCCCTCCTGTCTTTCATTCTTTCTTTCTTTCTTTCGCTTTCTTTCTTTCTTTCTTTCCTCCCTCCAGCCCTCTCTCCTTTCTTTTTTTCTTTCTTTCTTCATTCCTTCCTTGTTTTCTTTCCTTCTTTCTTTCTTTCTTTCTCTCTTTCTTTCTTCTACTAATTCTTTCTTTCTACATTTTCTCCCTTTTATTCTGAGCCGGGTAGATGAAAGGCTCTTGGTGCTGCGGCCAGGAGTCAGTGCTGTGCCTCTGAAGTGGGAGAGCCAACTTCAGGACACGGGTCCACAAGAGACCTCCCAGCTCCACATAATATCAAGTGGTGAAAATCTCCCAGAGATCTCCATCTCAACACCAGCACCCAGCTTCAGTCAATGACCAGCAAGCTACAGTGCTGGTCACCCTATGCCAAGCAACTAGCAAGACAGGAACACAACCACACCCATTAGCAGAGAGGCTGCCTAAAAACATAATAAGGTCCCAGGCACACCAAAACACACCACCAGACGTGGACCTGTCCACCAGAAAGACAAGATGCAGCCTCATACACCAGAACACAGGCACTAGTCCCCTCCAACAGGAAGCCTAAACAACCTAATGAAACAACCTTAGCCACTGGGGAGAGACACCAAAAACAACGGGAACTACGAATCTTCAGCCTGCAAAAAGGAGACCCCAAACACAGTAAGATAAGCAAAATGAGAAGACAGAAAAAAACACAGCAGGTGAAGGAGCAAGATAAAAACCCACCAGACCTAACAAATGAAGAGGTAATAGGCAGTCTACCTAAAAAAGAATTCAGAATAATGATAGTAAAGATGATCCAAAATCTTGGAAATAGAATAGAGAAAATGCAAGAAACAGTTAACAAGGACCTAGAAGAACTAAAGATGAATCAAGCAACGATTATAAACACAATAGATGAAATGAAAAATACTCTAGATGGGATCAATAGCAGAATAACTGAGGCAGAAGAACGGATAAGTGAGGTGGAAGATAAAATAGTGGAAATAACTGATGCAGAGCAAAATAAAGAAAAAAGAATGAAAAGAAGAGAGGACAGTCTCAGAGATCTCTGGGACAACATTAAATGCACCAACATTCGAATTATAGGGGTTCCAGAAGAAGAAGAGGAAAAGAAAGGGACTGAGAAAATATTTGAAGAGATTATAGTTGAAAACTTCCCTAATATGGGAAAGGAAATAGTTAATCAAGTCCAGGAGGCACAGAGAGTCCCATACAGAATAAATCCAAGGAGAAATACACCAAGACACATATTAATCAAACTGTCAAAAATTAAACACAAAGAAAGCATATTAAAAGCAGCGAGGGAAAAACAACAAATAACACACAAAGGAATCCCCATAAGATTAACAGCTGATCTCTCAGCAGAAACTCTACAAGCCAGAAGGGAGTGGCAGGACATATTTAAAGTGATGAAGGAGAAAAACCTGCAACAAACATTACTCTACCCAGCAAGGATCTCATTCAGATTTGATGGAGAAATTAAAACCTTTACAGACAAACAAAAGCTGAGAGAGTTCAGCACCACCAAGCCAGCTTTACAACAAATGTTAAAGGAACTCCTCTAGGCAAGAAACACAACAGAAGGAAAAGACCTACAATAACCAACCCAAAACAATTAAGGAAATGGGAATAAAAACATACATATCAATAATTACCTTAAATGTAAATCGACTAAATGCTCCCACCAAAAGAAACAGATTGGCTGAATGGATACAAAAACAAGACCCATATATATGCTGTCTACAAGAGACCCACTTCAGACCTAGAGACACATACAGATTGAAAGTAAGGGGATGGAAAAAGATATTCCATGCAAATGGAAATCAAAAGAATGCTGGAGTAGCAATTCTTATATCAGACAAAATAGACTTTAAAATAAAGACTATTAGAAGAGACAAAGAAGGACACTGCATAACGATAAAGGGATCGATCCAAGAAGAAGATATAACAATTGTAAATATTTATGCACCCAACATAGGAGCAACTCAATCCATAAGGGAAACACTAAAAGCCATAAAAGGGGAAATTGACAGTAACACACTCATAGTAGGGGACTTCAACATCCCACTTTCACCAATGGACAGATCATCCAGAATGAAAATAAATAAGGAAACACAAGCTTTAAATGATACCTTAAACAAGATGGACTTAATTGGTATTTATAGGACATTCCTTCCAAAAACAACAGTATACACATTTTTCTCAAGTGCTCATGGAACATTCTGCAGGATAGATCATATCTTGGGTCACAAATCAAGCCTTGGTAAATTTAAGAAAATTGAAATTGTATCAAGTATCTTTTCTGACAACAATGCTATGAGACTAGACATCAATTACAGGAAAAGATCTGTAAAAAATACAAACACATGGAAGCTAAACAATACACTACTTAATAACGAAGTGATCAGTGAAGAAATCAAAGAGGAAATTAAATAATACCTAGAAACCAGTGACAATGGAGACACGACGACCCCAAACCTATGGGATGCAGCAAAAGCAGTTCTAAGGGGGAAGTTTATAGCAATACAATCCCACCTTAAGAAACAGGAAACATCTCAAGTAAGCAACCTGACCCTGCACGTAAAGCAATTAGAGAAAGAAGAACAAAAAACCCCCATAGTGAGCAGAAGGAAAGAAATCATAAAGATCAGATCAGAAATAAAAGAAAAAGAAATGAAAGAAACAATAGCAAAGATCAATAAAACTAAAAGCTAGTTCTTTGAGAAGATAAACAAAATTGATAAACCATTAGCCAGACTCATCAAGAAAAACAGGGAGAAGACTCAAATAAATAGAATTAGAAGTGAAAAAAGAGAAGTAACAACTGACGCTGCAGAAATACAAAAGATCATGAGAGATTACTACAAGAAACTCTATGCCAATAAAATGGACAACCTGGAAGAAATGGGCAAATTCTTAAAAATGCACAATGTGCCAAGACTGACTCAGGAAGAAATAGAAAATATTAATAGACGAATCACAATCACTGAAATTGAAACTGTGATAAAAAATCTTCCAACAAACAAAAGCCCAAGACCAGATGGCATCACAGGCGAATTCTATCAAACATTTAGAGAAGAGCTAACACCTCTCTTGTCAAACTCTTCCAAAATATAGCAGAAGGAGGAATGCTCCCAAACTCATTCTATGAGGCCACCATCACCTTGATACCAAAACCAGGCAAGGATGTCACAAAGAAAGAAAACTACAGGCCAATATCACTGATGAACATAGATGCAAAAATCCTCAACAAAATACTAGCAAACAGAATCCAACAGCACATTAAAAGGATCATACACCATGACCAAGTGGGGTTTATTCCAGGAATGCAAGGATTCTTCAATATATGCAAATCAATCAATGTGATACACCATATTAACAAGTTGAAGGAGAAAAACCATATGATCATCTCAATAGAGGCAGAAAAAGCTTTTGACAAAATTCAACACCCATTTATGATAAAAACCCTGCAGAAAGTAGGCATAGAGGGAACTTTCCTCAACATAATAAAGGCCATATAAGACAAACTCACAGCCAACATCGTCCTCAATGGTGAAAAACTGAAACCATTTCCACTAAGATCAGGAACAAGACAAGGCTGCCAACTGTCACCACTGTTATTCAACATACTTTTGGAAGATTTAGCCACAGCAATCAGAGAAGAAAAGGAAATAAAAGGAATCCAAATTGGAAAAGAAGAAGTAAAGCTGTCACTGTTTGCAGATGACATGATACTATACATAGAGAATCCTAAAGATGCTACCAGAAAAGTATTAGAGCTAATCAATGAATTTGGTAAAGTTGCAGGATACAAAATTAATGCACAGAAATCTCTGGCATTCCTATATACTAATGATGAAAAATCTGAAAGTGAAATCAAGGAAACACTCCCATTTACCATTGCAACAAAAAGAATAAAATATCTAGGAATAAACCTACCTAAGGAGACAAAAGACCTGTATGCAGAAAATTATAAGACAATGATGAAAGAAATTAAAGATGATACAAAGAGATGGAGAGATATACCATGCTCCTGGATTGGAAGAATCAATATTGTGAAAATGACTGTACTACTCAAAGCAATCTACAGATTCAATGCAATCCCTATCAAACTACCAATGGCATTTTTCACAGAACTAGAAAAAAAAATTTCAAAATTTGTTTGGAAAAACAAAAGACCCCGAATAGCCAAAGCAATCTTGAGAAGGAAAAATGGAGCTGGAGGAATCAGGCTCCCTGACTTCAGACTATACTACAAAGCTACAGTAATCAAGACAGTGTGGTACTGGCACAAAAACAGAAAGATAGATCAATGGAACAGGATAGAAAGCCCAGAGATAAACCCATGCACATATGGTCAACTTATGTTTGATAAAGGAGGCAGGAATGTACAGTGGAGAAAGGACAGCCTCTTCAATAAGTGGTGCTGGGAAAACTGGACAGCGACATGTAAAAGTATGAGATTAGATCATTCTCTAAAACCATACACAAAAATAAGCTCAAAATGGATTAAAGACCCAAATGTAAGGACAGACACTATCAAACTCTTAGAGGAAAACATAGGCAGAACACTCTATGACATAAATCACAGCAAGATCCTTTTGGACCCACCTCCTAGAGAAATGGAAATAAAAACAAAGGTATACAAATGGTACCTAATGAAACTTCATATCTTTTGCACAGCAAAGGAAACCATAAACAAGACTAAAAGACAACCCTCAGAGTGGGAGAAAATATTTGCAAATGAAGCCACTGACAAAGGATTAATCTCCAAAATTTATAAACAGCTCATGCAGCTCAATAGCAAAAAAACAAACAACCCAATCCAAAAATGGGCAGAAGACTTAAATAGGCATTTCTCCAAAGAAGATATACAGACTGCCAACAAACACATGAAAGAATGCTCGACATCATTAATCATTAGAGAAATGCAAATCAAAACTACAATGAGATATCATCTCACACCAGTCAGAATGGCCATCATCAAAAAATCTAGAAACAATAAATGCTGGAGAGGGTGTGGAGAAAAGGGAACACTCTTGCACTGCTGGTGGGAATGTGAATTGGTACAGCCACTATGGAGAACAGTATGGAGGTTCCTTAAAAAACTAAAAATAGAACTACCCTATGACCCAGCAATCCCACTACTAGGCATATACCCTGAGAAAACCATAATTCAAAAAGAGACATGTACCAAAATGTTCATTGCAGCTCTATTCACAATAACCCGGAGATGGAAACAACCTAAGTGTCCATCATCGGATGAATGGATAAAGAAGATGTGGCACATATATACAATGGAATATTACTCAGCCATAAAAAGAAACGAAACTGAGCTATTTGTAATGAGGTGGATAGACCTAGAGTCTGTCATACAGAGTGAAGTAAGTCAGAGAGAGAAAGACAAATACCGTATGCTAACACATATATATGGAATTTAAGAAAAAAAAAAGTCATGAAGAACCTAGGGGTAAAACAGGAATAAAGACACAGACCTTCTTGAGAATGGACTTGAGGATATGGGGAGGGAGAAGGGTAAGCTGTGACAAAGCGAGAGAGATACATGGACATATATACAGTACCAAACGTAAGGTAGATAGATAGTGGGAAGCAGCTGCATAGCACAGGGAGATCAGCTTGGTGCTTTGTGACCGCCTGGAGGGGTGGGATGGGGAGGGTGGGAGGGAGGGAGACAGAAGAGGGAAGGGATGTGGGAACAGATGTATATGTATGACTGATTCACTTTGGTATAAAGCAGAAACTAATAATAAAAAAATAATAATAAAGTAAAAAAAAGCATACTTCAATAAAAATTAAAAAAAACAAAACAGTGGAAAAGCAAATTACCTTAATCACATCAACTAGGAACAACTACTGCTGTTAACATTTTGGTGTATTTCTTTGTAGTATTTTTCCTGCATATTTATAAATTTGCAGCTATAATATATATACAAATTTATTCTCAGTTATTAATATTTAACGTTTGTATTTTAATTATGTGTGTAATTTTTATGTCCTGAATTAGTATTCACAAATAGAATTTTTTAAATGACCCATAAGTCAAAAGCCTATTTCCATTCTTTTTAAAAATTATATATATATATATATATATATATATATATATATATATATATATATATATATATATATATATATTTATTATTTATTTTTGGCTGCACTGTGTGTTCATTGCTGCACACGGGCTTTCTCTATTTGCAATGAGTGGGGCCTATTTTTCATTGCAGTACCTGGGCTTCTCATTGCAGTGGATTCTCTTGTTGTGTAGCACGTGCTCTACATGTGTGGGCTTCAGTAGTTGTGATATGCAGGGTCAGTATTTGTGGCTTGCTGGCTCCAGAGTGCAGGCTCATTTGTTGTGGTGCACAGGCTTAGTTGCTCCTTGACATGTGAGATCTTCCTGGACCAGCAATCGTACCCTGCACTGGCAGGCAGATTCTTAACCACTGTGCCACTAGAGAAGTCCCTATTTCAGTTTTTAATGCATATTGTCTAACTACCTCTGGAAAAGATTGTATTAATTAGAAATCTTACCACTAACCTGTGAGAGTAATTGCCTTACTACATATTCTTACCAGCAGTGGGTATTATTGGTTTATAAATCTTACCAATTTAATACGTTGAGAATGGTATTTCAATATTGTTTTAATTTATTTGATTGCTATACTGCTAGATACTTTTAATACCTCCTTAGAGTTGTCTTTTCATATTCTTTGTCTACTTTCCTATTGGGTATGTTTAATCAATTTTTACAATCTCTTTATATATTAAAGGTGTTAAATCCTAATTAAATTTATTTTTGCAAAATTTTCCAATTTTAACTTTATTTACGTATTTTAACACATACAGAAATTTAAAATGTTTATGCAATGAAATTCATTGGTACTTGCCATTTTCATTTTTTTCTTTGCTTTTATTCACTGTGCTGAGTTTCCTATTGATTTATATTTACTTCTTTTAAATTATTATTTTTTTATTTTAAGGGGTGGGATTAAAATAATTGTACATCAAATCTTCTCTGTGCTGTTTCAATTTTAGTATATTTGCTGCTAAAATGAGCACATAATCTTGTTTTCTTATGGTTTAACAGTTTTATATTTAACCCTGCTATCCATCTGGAATTTATTTTGTTGAGAATTTATATTGAGTTTTTTCCACAAATAGCTGAATTTTCCAACATAATTTGTTAAACAATCCATTTCTTCCTATAGGCTTCTGATCTCTCTTTTATCATATATTAAATTCTTACATACATACATGACATATCTGATTTAGGGCTCTCCCATTCTAGTCATCTGTAGATTCTAGAGATAATACAATGTTGTTTTAATCTTCAGAGTTTTTTTTTTAATTTAATATAATTTATTTTTTTATGCAGCAAGTTCTTATTAGTTATCTATTTTATACATACTAGTGTATATATGTCAATCCCAATCCCCCAATTCATCACAGCACCACCACCTCCCTCCACCGCTTTCGCCCCTTGACGTCCATACATTTGTCCTCTACATCTGTGACTCAATTTCTGCTCTGCAAAGCAGTTCATCTGTACCATTTTTCTAGGTTCCACATATATGCCTCAATATACGATACTTGTTTTTCTCTTTCTGACTTACTTCACTTTGTATGGCAGTCTCTAGATTCATCCACATCTCTACAAATGACCCAGCTTCATTCCTTTTTATGGCTGAGTAATATTCCATTGTATATATGTACCACATCTTCTTTATCCATTCAGCTGTCAATGGGCATTTAGGTTGTTTCTATGACCTGGCTATTGTAAATAGTGATGCAATGAACATCGGGATGCATGTGTCTGTTTTTTTCTTTTCTTTTCTTTTTTTGAATATTATTTTTATTTTATTATTTTTAATATTTTTAATATTATTTTTATTTTATTTTATATTTTAAATCTTCATTGGAGTATAATTGCTTTGCATGTTTTTTTTTTGAATTATGGTTTTCTCTGGGTATATGCCCAGTAGTGGGATTGCTGTGTCATATGGTAATTCTAGTTTTAGTTTTTTAAGGAACTTCCATACTGTGCTCCATAGTGGCTGTATCAATTTACATTCCCACCAACAGTGCAAAAGGGTTCCCTTTTCTCCACACCCTCTCCAGCATTTGTTTGTAGAGTTTCTGATGATGCCCATTCTAACTGGTGTGAGGTGATACCTCATTGTAGTTTTGATTTGCATTTCTCTAATAATTAGTGATGTTGAGCAGCTTTTCATGTGCTTCTTGGCCATCGGTATGTCTTCTTTGGAGAAATGTCTGTTTAGGTCTTCTGCCCACTTTTGGATAGGTTTGTTTGTTTTTTTTCTAATATTGAGCTGCATGAGATATTTATATATTTTAGAAATTAATCCTTTGTCCATTGATTCATTTGCAAATATTTTCTCCCATTCTGAGGGTTGTCTTTTCATCTTGTTTGTAGTTTCCTTTGCTTTGCAAAAGATTTTAAGTTGCTTTAGGTCCCATTTGTTTATTTTTGTTTTTATTTCCATTACTCTAGGAAGTGGATCAAAAAAGATCTTGCTGTGATATATGTCAAAGAGTGTTCTTCCTATGTTTTCCTCTAAGAGTTTTATAGTGTCTGGTCTTACATTTAGGTCTCTAATCCATTTTGAGTGTATTTTTGTGTATGGTGTTAGAAAGTGTTCTAATTTCATTATTTTACATGTAGCTGTCCAGTTTTCCCAGCACCACTTATTGAAGAGACTGTCTTTTCTCCATTATATATCCTTGCCTTCTTTATCATAGGGTAGTTGACCATAGGTGCGTGGGTTTAGCTCTGGGTTTTCTATACTGTTCCATTGATCTATAACTCTGTTTTTGTGCCAGTACTTTGATTACTGTAGCTTTGTAGTTTAGTATGAAGTCAAGGAGTCTGATTCCTCCAGCTCCGTATTTTTCCCTCAAGACTGCTTTGGCTCTTTGGAGTCTTTTGTTTCTCCCTACAAATTTTAAGATATTTTGTTCTAGTTCTGTAAAAAATGTCATTGGTAATTTGATAGGGATTGCATTGAAGATGTAGATTGCTTTGGGTAATATAATCATTTTCACAATATCAATTCTTCCGATCCAAGAACATGGTATATCTCTCCATCTGTTGGTATCATCTTTAATTTCTTTCATCAGTGTCTTATAGTTTTCTGTATACAGGTCTTTTGTCTCCTTAGATAGCTTTATTCCTAGGCATTTTATTCTTTTTGTTGCAATAGTAAATGGTTGTAAATAGTAAATGTATCCTTAATTTCTCTTTCAGATGTTTCATCATTAGTGTATAGGAATGCAAGAGATTTCTGTGCATTAATTATGTATCCTGCAACTTTACCAAATTCATTGATTAGCTCTACTAGTTTTCTGGTGGCATCTTTAGGATACTCTATGTATAGTCTTATGTCATGTGCAAACAGTGAGAGCTTTATTTCTTCTTTTCCAACTTGTATTCCTTTTATTTCCTTTTCTTCTCTGATTGCCGTGGCTAGAACTTCCAAAACTATATTGAATAATAGTGGTAAGAGTGGACATCCTTGTTTTGTTCCTGATGTTAGAGGAAATGCTATCAGTTTTTCACCATTGAGAATGATGTTTGCTGTGGGTTTGTCCTATATGGCCTTTATTATGTTGAGGTAGGATCCCTCTGTGCCACTTTGTGGAGAGTTTTTATCATAAACCAGTGTTGAATTTTGTCAAAAGCTTTTTCTGTATCTATTGAGATGATCATATGGTTTTTATTCTTCAATTTGTTAATATTGATTTGCATATATTGAAGAATCCTTGCATCCCTGGGATAAATCCCACTTCATCATGGTGTATGATCCTTTTAATGTGTTGTTGGTTTCTGTTTGCTAGTATTTTGTTGAGGATTTTTGCATGTATATTCATCAGTGATATTGGTCTGTAATTTTCTTTTTTTGTAGTATCTTTGCCTGGTTTTGGTATCAGGGTGATGATGGCCTCATAGAATGTGTTTGGGAGTATTCCTTCCTCTGCAATTTTTTGGAAGAATCTTCAGAACTTTATAAATATGTTTTAGTGTCTGTTAAGACAAATCCCTTTGATTAATCTCCTTTTTATTATATATTTTTGATGAATTTTAGAATAATATTATCGAACATAAAATCATTTTAGATTTTGATTGAAAAACGTTAAACATATTAAGGTATTTGGTCATCTCATTCAGGATAATTACGTGCCTTTTCTTTTATTCATAACTTTTTATATGTCCCTTGGTGGAGTTTAGCAGTGTCCTTCATATGGGTCTCTATAAAGTCCTAGTTCTAAAAACGACAAACAGTTCATTCTTTAGTATCTAGTAAAAGCACTTCTTACTCTTCAAACGCCTTAAAATTTTCTACAATTTTGGCCACTGGTATTCTCCGTCTTCCACTTACTTACCTCATGGTTACATCCTCATTTATTTTTTTCTGATTATTTCACGTAGCTTAAGCTATTATTCCTTAACAAAATTAATCACTTTTTTTTTTTTTTTCAGTACGTGGAGCTCTCACTGTTGTGGCCTCTCCCCTTGTGGAGCACAGGCTCTGGACGCACAGGCTCAGTGGCCATGGCTCACGGGTCCAGCCGCTCTGCGGCATGTGGGATCTTCCCGGACCAAGGCATGAACCCGTGTCCCCTGCATCGGCAGGCGGACTCTCAACCACTGCACCACCAGGGAAGCCCCCTAAATTAATCACTTTTAAAGAATATAGACAATGCTTTATAGTTTTTTTTGAAGTACATGCAGTAATCATTTTCACTCATTACATCATCAGCTACTCACTTGGTTCCAACCATTTGAGTGGCCCTGCACTAAGCACGAATATATATCAGCAAACAAGTCCAACACAGAACTTAGCCTTTGAGGAGTTTATATCCTAGTGTGAGAGATAGATTTTAAGAGACTAATTGAAAAAATAAATTTCAAAAGTGATAACTAATAGAATAAAGATCCGCAGGGTGTCATGAGAAAACATAACAGAGACACTTGATTTACATCTGGGGTGTCTAAGAAGACTTCCTTTTATAAGGACCAAAACCTGAGTTTTGGAGGATAACTATGTGTTAATTTGGTAATGAAGGTTTAAGGGTGGGACAACAAGAATTCCAGATATAAGGAAAATAATAACTAAGAGCTAACACTGATTACTTATTACTTATTATGTACCAAAAACTGAACTGTGCTAAGCTCCATATATACTATATATATATATTAACCCTAACAGTCTCCAGTTAACTCATGGAGAAACTGAGGCATAGAGACCTTAAGCAACTTACAGTTTGCAGGCAATGTGTACAAATCTCGTGTGACTCCACAGCTCATAGTCTTAACTCCTATGCTATCTGGTCCTTCTATGCAGGCTTTGAAGGGGGAAGAAGCATTTCATGTTTGCATATCTAAAAGAAGGTCCAGAGTATGGAGAGCTGGGAAAAGTGGAGCTACCTCAGACTGTTGGGTCAGGTAGGTGTCAGATTGAATTTGTAGACCATGGTGAGACATTGGCTTTTGTCCTAAAAGAATTCAGAGCCCACTGGTAGGTATTCATCAGGAAAATGACAAGATCATATTATCACTTAAAAAGGATTTCTCTGGCTATGGTATGAAGAATAGATTGAAAGAGGTGAAATGAGGGCAGAGAAAACAGTGTGGAAACTATCTCAGTACAGGCACACCTCATTTTATTATATTCACTTTATTGTGTTTCTCAGATACTGCATTTTTTTTTTTTTTTTTTTTTTTACAAATTGAGGGTTTGTGGCAATCCTGTGTTGTCAGATGATGGTTAGCATTTTTTAGCAATAAATTATTTCTGATTAAGTTATGTACATTGTTTTTCTAGACATAATGCTATTTCACACTTAACAGACTATAGTATAGTATAAACATAACTTTAATATGCACTGGGAAACAAGAAAAATTCATGTGACTTACTTTATTGTGATATTCACTTTATTGTGGTGTTCTGGAACTGAACCTGCAATATCTCCAAGGTCTGCCTGTACTACGAGTTAGAGATAATGGTAGCTGAGAGTAGGGTAATAGTGACGAACATAGAAAGAAGACTATATTTGAAATATACAGTGGAGCCATAAAGAAATGGACTTCTGATAAGTTGGGTATAGAAATAAGTGAAAAGGAAATATAAAGCACATTTTAGGCACATGTAACAGAGTGACTAGTGGTGACAATCACTAAAATGAGAATCACTTATTAGTTCTAGAAAGAAAAACAACACAGAAAATAGTCTGATTTTTTCCCCCTCTTTAAGAACGCTAAAAAACATTTTTTCTTGTCTTTGATTTTCAGTTTCACTATACTAGCCTTAGGTGAGTTTTTCTCAGTGTTTATCAGGCTTCTTAAATCTGTGCCTTGATATCTTTTGTCAAATTTTTGGAAAGTCATTTGTCATTATCCTTCAAATATTGCTTCAGTTTCCCTTCTCTGTCTTCCCTTTCTGGGACTCCAATTATATATATGGTAGAACTCTTAATTTATTCTCTTTTCTGTATACTCTCTTTTTTCTCTACAGCTTCAGTCTAGATATTTTTTTCTGTCCCCTTCCACATAACAAATGCTCTCTTCACTGAGTTTAATCTGCTGTTAAATCTACTGTGTCAGTAATTACATTATTGCCTCTCAGCTCCAAACCTACTCTTCTGTACTCTGCTTTGGGATGTTGAACTGGGACTCTGCAAACCACATTTCTGCTTCATCACTAGGATCCAAATTAGGTCGTCTGGTTCTACATTAGGATCTGACCAGAGGAAACACTAGAGGGAGAGTGCAAGATTGGAGAAGGAAAAAGGAACTTGTTTCTTACTCTGTGTCCTGTGAGTTTCCTATGAGATTTCTTTCTCCTACCAGATCCTTTGAGCATTACCTCCATGCTTCTTGAAATGCCTTCCTGTTGCATCAGCTGAATACTGTTTGCAGTTTTTCCATATGAAGCTAGCAGAGATAGCTTCATTGTTCTTCCCTCTAAGGCCACAGAATCTCAGAGATTTAAGTCCCAGACTCAGAAACACCAACACCAGCTGGCCAGGGCCTCCTTCTCAGAGGCCCAAGTTTCATCTTCACAGGACTCTTCCTCTAAGTTTCTAAGTTTTAATAATGTCAATGTCTTCACTTTGTTTCCCTATTTCTGTTGTAGGTGTGGTATTAACTCCTTGAAGTTGCTAATTTCATGATATATTAGAGTTCTTATCCTACTCTTTTAGTTACTTAGTTAATAAATTTATGCCTAGCTAACCATTCTCTACATTAAACTCCTCTGTTCAAATTACTGGTAGTGGTTTTCTCTCCTGGGTCCTGTTACTTCCACTTATTGTGTTCTTATTTTCAGTTGTATTTCTCAATTCTGAAATTAGCATTCGTTTTTTTAAAAAGAATTTTTACTTTTCTGATGAAAATTTTCATTTTGTCGTCTAATATATTGTGTATAAAATCATACAACTTAAGAGTTGGTGTCTGGTACTTTTAATATCTCAATATCTAAATCACCTGTTAGTCTATTTCTACTATCTATTTTGTTTGTATGATTTTTATTGCTTGTTTGTGTTTGATCATTTGGTCTTGTTCCTGGTATCCCTTGTAACTTAATGATGAACCTTGTATATGAACATTTGTAAAGGCAATTTGGGTCTTTGGATATATTAGCATCCTCCAGAAGATTTATGCTACTTGTGTCAGGCAATTAAGAGTCAAGAAGATCATCTCAATCAAACAAGGAACTGAGCTGACTTGAAGACAGTTTTCAATATTTTTAGGGCCCAGCTTCTTTTAGTTTGTCTTTATTTCTAGGGTATGACCTTCAGGGGTCTCAGCTAAAAGCTAGGGTGTTTACATTGGTGTAAATGTATCCTGAACTCCATTTTTATTATTACATCACAGGAGATCCAATTAACAATTAAAACAGCCTTACAAATCACTAAATATAGTAGAAAAATGATACTGACTTTGTATATTATTTTAATATTAGACAAAGTTTTCAGCTCAGATGAAGCTGTGTTGCACATACATATCCAATTGAAGAATTAAGGCAATTGCTTTTATAATTTAGGCCACCATCACTCCCTGCCCACCTCCTCAATCCATTAACACATAAATATATCCTTAAATGATTTGTTGGTTTTGGAAGATGAAAAGATAGTAGAAAGATGACTGGTGAATAATGAAGAGAAGAACTTCTTTAAACAATTTAACTGAATAATTTTATGTTATCTATGTGCACATGGAGTTTTGGGTCTCTCTGGTTGAACATATATACATTTGAGATATTTGCAATCAATATTGTTGCATGTTAAATTAAATGAGTTTGCATGTATTTCTAAGGTTGTATGAAATAACTAATGTATATCCAACTTTTAGCTACAGTAATAACTAATCAATTACATCTATTTTAAGATGTGAGTCTATTATAAAGTCTGTTATAGTACTGACAGACAAGCTTCCCCCAAAATTTAGGAATATAAGTTGCAGTATCCATTGCAGGTGGGATCTTATTGTTTTACCTACACATCAGACATTTTCACTAATATGCGAAATAAGCCATAAATTCAACTGATGTAGTTTTTTCCCCCTCCTTATTTACTAATTTGTTTGCAATGCTACTTAACTATCTGGGTAACACAGGTTTATTTCAACTATTGTCAGAAAGAAGTTAAAGAGTCCCTTTCTCTTATTCAAGTTCGATTTCTTATAGTACTGCAAGTATGTCTATATAACTTGAACATGGCTAGAAATATCCCTTAGAGAAATTATACTGGTTTTACAGCTTATGGTGCTTCAGTATAGACATTTTAAAAAGCAAGAGAGTTAATTTAGATACTTTGAAATGACTATGTTAATATGAGCTTGAGATTTGTTTTCAAAAACTAATTTAGGTCAATAGAAAAACCTTGGATGTTGTAACCAATTGGTTGAAGGAGTGAGAAACGTTAGTCTAGGATATAATTTTACTAACATTGGAGCCATTCAGGCTTACGATATAGGCAGTATTGAAAAAGATGCAGGAATTGGTCAATTTTAAGTTATTTAAAGTTAGATGGAGTGAACTTTTACTAATTTTAGTGGTCAAATAAATGAAATACTAAGTCAAGTAACCTAGCAGATATGGGTCAGTGTTCAGGCTTTTTTGAATTGATAAAAGAAGTTGGTGGCATAAAAGTGTTGCAGGTCACATGAACACTTCTTTCAAGTCACGGAGTCACTGCCATAGCAACTTTAAATAGAGTTCAGTGTGTTTCTGCAAGGTCATGGCTGAAATTCTATTAGTGCTTGAGTTGAAATGTCTGCTCGTTATGCCACTTTAAGCATCTGAGGTGGTCTCCCCTTCAACTGCTTAGGGTGACAAAGTTGCTTTCCTAGTTTATTATCAACTTCAATCCTGGAAAATTTTAGAATTAAGTGTAGAAGTGTTACAGAGACTTAAACACATTATTTATTTCTTTGCTTCATTCAGTTTTTTCCTCAAATATTGTCTCAAAACAGATTCAGGTTTCCTAAAACAGGAAATCCCGTCCATTTCCTTATTGTGCTTTATTTTCTTCTATAGCATCTATTACTACCTATTATATATTATACTTTATATAATATATTTATTTAAGTTATTTGGTTCTTTTTCCATTCGGATATAAATTCCTCTAGGGTGTGGACTTTTTTTTTTCTTTGCTATATCCCCAACATATAGAGTAGTGTACCCTGCTGTTACACAATAAACTGTTGTTAAATGAAAGAAAATAACTACTGGAGTCACTGTAAAAAGGAACCCTCACTTTTCAGGCTTCTAAAGCAATCCAAGGAAGCTAAAAATGAAGAAATAATTCCTTAGCATTACTTTGTCTTTGAAATTACAGAACAGCATTTTTATTTTAAGTAGTATTTCTTCCAGTGACTACCTGTTCTTTTCTTATAGTTCTCCAGTTCTAAAAGGTATGGTAGAGGTGTTAATTATGTACTTTTGTATTTTAGTCATCCATAAAATAAGTTAAGCAAACAAGCATATTAAAAACCTTATAATGTTCCAGGCACCCTATTAGATGCTCTAGATTTGAAAGTAAAGAACATGTCCTTGTCCTTAAGAGGTTTTCCAGTCCTGTAGAGGAGGCAGCAAGAAAACAAACACTTAGAACATGATGCAATGACATTTGCACAGAGTGTGAAGAGAGTCCAGAAGTAGGGCATGTAATCTAGAACAGGAGTGTCAGCAAAGATTTGCTAGAATAGATGCTACTTTAACTCAGCATTGACTGATAAACATAATAAAAATATTAACAATCATCATTCATTGAGTGTTTATTATATGTCAGACAATTTACAACCCTGATGTCATTATATCCTTTCAAGAAGCTTCATGTGGTAAATATTATTATTCTTATATTACAGAAGAGGAAAGTATGTTTAGAAATACTGAATTAGTAATTTGCCCAAGATTACATAGGCAGTTCAGTGTCAAAACAGAAAGTTGAGTGTAACAGAACATGACAAGGCAGGAACTAATGGGACTGAATCAGGTATTCTTTGGAAGCTGAGGGAAGTAGCAATAATTTGATCTAATGTTGCAGATGAAAACAGAGCCAGATCATAATGGACAAGGATCACTCCAAGAATTTTAAAGTTTATACTGGTTTTGACCCAATATTCCAAAGAATTGTTAATTAGGTTTGCACAGAAATTGGTGGAAAACTTTGAGATATTAAACGTTCCTTATTTAGTAACTTTTTATTCTTTAGACTAGTGAATTTATTGATTTATTGATTTATATTTTTTGAAAAGCACTTGTTAACATTTAATGAACCTTCTACCATGTGGCTTCAAGCTACCAGGACACAAGCCCCACCTACATCCTTAATCTTCTCCTCAGCTCTTCTGCTGAAGAATTTGGGCTTCACAATGACAGGCTGCTTTGGGAACTTCCCCTTCCCCAGAACTTTGTAGTAGCCCGATAGCACCATATAAATGATAGGAGCAGCTCCAGTCTTGTTCTTTGCAGCATTTACCCAAGTCTCCTCACTGACGAAGGTCCATAATTTATCAAGGTTGACAGATGGGCAGAAGTTCTGGTTCTTCTTTAAGTGGTAATGCCTCATACCAACTTTCCCAACGTAGCCTGGGTGGTATTTGTTGAAGTTGATCCTGTGGCGATGTATGCCACCAGCATTACCCTGGACTTCTGGGTGCTTCCAGTGTTTGCCGATGTGGCCGTGGCTGTGGCCATGGCTCACTTGGCCCCTAATAGACTAGAGAATTTAAACAAGTGTTTTGTCTATGAGTTTGTGAAAAAGACTGAGAATGAAGGAGAGGGAGAAGGTTTAAAAGGGTTTGAAAAGCAGTGTTTCTACAGAGAGCTTGCTCCCTCTTAGGCTTTTTGAGATTTAAGGGATGATCCATGAACTAATATTTATTTTCATTCTACCATATATCAGAGAATGGGCTTGGATTTTCACATGTCAACTCAATGATCCTCACAATCTTCCTGCAAAGTAGGAATATTACCTCCATTCTAGGGTTGAGGAAACTGAGCATATGAGCTAAGGATCTTGCCAAAGGTCACATGGCTGTCAATAGCAAAGTCAGATTTTAAACCTATTTCAAGACACAAGCTCTTTCTAGCTTAAGCTGCTTTCATCTCTTGAGACAGTGTTTTTCAACACTTTAGGTCAAGACTTAAAGGATAATGGAATCAATTTAGTGGTTCTTAAACAGCATTTGAAAAAAATACGAAGACTAGAATAAAATAAAATAGAGGGTATCAGAGTGTACTACACATAGTAAGGGTCAACACTGGTTGAAATTCGTGCTTCAGTTAGACATACACATGTATAAACATAAATACTAGTGTGTCCTGAGTTGTGATGGGAAATATACTTCTTACAATTGGCTGAGTTTTAAAAAGTTTGAAAAACTCATCTAGTGAAATAAAGATCATATCACAGCTACTACGTTAACTCATTTCTTATTTCCTCCTATGAAGTTGAATGTTCGTAGGTAACCGACAGGACACCACACCTCACAGCAAGGGTAGAATAGGAATGAGAAGCAGAAAACTTCATGAGGGCTGAAGGAGGACAGTGGACCTTCATTTCAGTCATGGCAAACTACAAGACTTCTTTAATTTAACCCTTCACCTGCCATATCAAGGGAAGATAGTAGTAATTACTGTTTAAAGGAAAATGTATGTGTGTGGGTCATTTATTGAGGTGATAAACTGAGAGGGGTTCCCCACCTCCTGCTTCCCACCTCCCTCTGGATTTTTTACCTGTAATGAAAGAGAAAGAGGAATAACATTTGAAATTGAAGCGTATGTGTATGCTAATATGTCATACTTATTGAACACATGTGCTTTTGCAGATTTATTATTTATACTGTATAGAATTATATATAAAATCCAACTAAACTCTGTGTGTGGTGTTAAGTTACAATGTTTCTCTTTGGAATCCCATTCTGTGTACAAACATTTTTACAAAACGTGGATTAGTAGTAGGAGTAGATGGTTTAAAAACGTTATGTTAAAGCAACACCTTAAGTCAGCATGTTGAAAGAATGAGAAAATCAAAATAGTACTGTAGTTCCTTTACTGGTGGAAATAAGAGGGGAATCTTAGGATGAGGGGAATATATAGATTTCTCTGTATGTTTACAAATGTCCCAGTAGTTGTTAATTTCTCCTGGAAGAACCTTAGATACACTAAATTTCTCAATAAATATTATTTTACATTTTAGCAAAGAAACTAAACTACTTACCTAGTAAACAAGGTTTTAAATTTGCCATTTTCCTCTTTTCCCTTTTTATATTCAAATATCAGTGCTAGTGCTTTTTTTTGTTTGTTTGTTTGTTTTTTTGCATTACGTGGGCCTCTCACTGTTGTGGCCTCTCCCCTTGTGGAGCACAGGCTCCGGACGCACAGGCTCAGCGGCCATGGCTCACGGGCCCAGCCGCTCCACGGCATATGGGATCCTCCCGGACTGGGCACGAACCCGTGTCCCCTGCATCGGCAGGTGGACCCTCAACCACTGCGCCACCAGGGAAGCCCCGCTAGTGCTGTTTTGAAGAGCCTAGATTTTACTCTGTACTGTATTTAAATTTTATAAGTCTGAATAAATTATTGTAACTAGCTAGTTGTGTTAATTATATTTGAGTTTCTAACTAGTCAGATTTTAGAGGATTAAAAGACAGAAAATTTAATTGCCTAGTGTCAACCATTTCCAAATGCATGATGATACCAAGCAGAGTGGACTTAGATATAGTGAAATAAACAATTCTATGTGTATGTCACTGACACCATAAGATATTTAAATTTATCTAAACCAACTCTTTCCATAGTGTTGCCTACTATAAATTAATATAGAAAGCCCTTAGGATGCTTGGCCAGTGATATGGAAATTGACACTGTAAATATTTGTTTCCTGTTCTGGGAATTGTGTACACTGCAGATCAGTGGTGTTTAATCATTACCATTTGGCCAATTTTGCTTTTTCAGAACAAAGATAAATAATTATGTATTGGATATGGCAGTCTTGGTGCTTGTTAAACACATAGCTCTTTTAGGCTTATACTGCTCTACCTCGAGTCCCTTGCTCAGGAGGTGAAAGCTATAATTTGTGCAGAGAAAGGGAATTTGTTGTCTCAAATAACTGAGAAGGAAAAAATAGGGTAAATTCACGCATGGCTGGATTCAGAAACCCACTTATTGGATTTAGTAGCTGGTTTCTACCTGTTGCCCAGATTGGCCATGTTTTGGCTTCATTTTCAGGATCAGTGAGGTCACAAGATGGTAACAGCTGCGCCAGCCTCACATCTCCTCAAGTCAAAGCCAAACTGAAGGGGGAAATGTCCTTTCTGTTGAAATCTCTCTTTCTGGTTATTCAAGTAAAAGTCCTGAGATTAGCTCTGATTTATTCTGACTAACTTGGCTTGAGTTAAGTGCCTATTCCTGGATCAATCTTTGTAGCCAGGGGAATTCATAGTTCTGATTAGCTGAACTTGGGCCTTATGTTCCATCCCTGGAACCAGGAATTGAGGTTGGATTCAAAGCACATGGATTGAAAGTTGGGAAGGGGTATTGTTTTTAGAATAAAGAGGAGTGGGCTGCTGGAGAACAAAAAATATTCACAATGCTCAGATCATTTTTATTTTCTTTAGGCTAATTCAATATTTTTTAAATGAGAATGGGAAATATATGTATATTTATCAGTCTCAATCTAGGGAGAATATATATGGAAGGAGCCAGTCACTTACTGACTTTATTATCTTGTGTGGATCAAAATATCTTTGATCCTTGTTCTCCTCAGCAGCAAATGGGGATAATATTGTTTTTCTACTACCTCACAGGTGGTTGTGAAGACTCAAACAGTTAATGCTTCTAATGAAAATCATAATATCTAATATTTAATGAGCAGTTTGTCTAGAAATTACATTGTTACATCCCTATAATCATTCTGTACAGTAGATACTACTACTGTAATACTTATTTTTAAATGACCTAAGGCTTACAGAGGTTAAGTAACTTGCCCAGTATCAATCACACAGCAGTTAAATGACTGAGTCAGTACTCATGTCTATCTGGCTACCAAGTTCATGCTAATAGCCACCATGATGCAGATATAGGGGATTGTCATTGGATTCTTCAATTGTAAGACTCACATGTTTTCACATTTCAGCATTAAAAAAAATCAGTATGTGTCTTACAACTGATGGTAAGAGGACAATCATGACGTAGTAGTTGTTGCCTGCTTATGTGTAACTTGGTTACCACTAGTCTTATTGTTATTTCAATTGACTCTGCTACATGTGTTGAGTTTAAATGCTATACAAATATTAAAATATTACATTATGATTTGGCATTGAAATAGAAATTTATTTAATAGAAAGATGCAGAAACAGAACAATGAAGCCTAAATGTGATACAGTGAAGTAATATCCATCACCAGAGGAATAGCCAGTTTCACATTTTCTTATAAGGCAATGACCACATGCTTTATGGGATCTTAGAAAGGAGGATCCCCAAAAGTAGAAGCTACCTTATGTTTTCTACTGATATATGTGCTAAAGGACTGCCTGTCAAATGACAACATTTACCAAAGCAATAATGAATTTATTTTGCTTATATTTTGCTTTCTATGTAGGAATAAGATGATAAATATCTATGTCCAAGTAAGTCACAAAGATCTCTTTTTTAAAATATAGAACACAATGTTAAGTGACAAGAAGCTTTGTGCCATAGTTTAATTGACATTGGTCTTCCATTTTAATGTGTATAAAACATTTGTGTTTCTTACAGTTTATGGAGTCTTAAATTCTATAAAATATGACATTATTGTAATGTAGAAATAAGAGAAAGGTTTTTTGTTAAACATCTTTATTGGAGTATAATCACTTTACAATGTTGTGTTAGTTTCTGCTGTATAAAAAAGTGAATCAGCTATACATATACATATATCCCCATATACCCTCCCTCTTGAGCCTCCCTTCAACACTCCCTATCCCATACAACTAAGTGGTCACAAAGCACCAAGCTGATCTCCCTGTGCTATGCAGCTGCTTCCCACTAGCTATCTATTTTACATTAGGTAGTATATATATGTCAATGCTACTCTCTCACTTTGTCCCAGTTCACCCTTCTCCCTCCCCGTGTCCTCAAGTCCATTCTCTACATCTACATCTTTATTCCTGCCCTGCCACTAGGTTCATAAGAATCTTTTTTTTTTTTTTTTAGATTCCATATATATATATGTTAGCATATGGTATTTGTTTTTCTCTTTGTGACTTACTTCACTCTGTATCAGAGACTCTAGGTCCATTCACCTCACTACAAATAAATCAATTTCATTTTTTTTATGGTTGAGTAATATTCCATTGTATATATGTGCCACATCTTCTTTATCCATTCTTCAGTCGATGGACACTTAGGTTGCTTCCATGTCCTGGCTATTGTAAATAGTGCTGCAATGAACATTGTGATACATGTCTCTTTTTGAGTTATGGTTTTCTCAGGGTATATGCTCAGTAGTGGTATTGCTGGGTTATATATAGTTTTATTATTAGTTTTTTAAGGAACCTCCATACTGTTCTCCATAGTGGCTATATCAATTTACATTCCCACCAACAGTACAAGAGGGTTCCCATTTCTCCACACCCTCTCCAGCATTTATTGCTTGTAGATTTTTTGATGATGGCCATTCTGACTGGTGTGAGGTGATACTTCACTGTAGTTCTAATTTGCAGTTTTCTAATGATTAGTGATGTTGAGCAACCTTTCATGTGTTTGTTGGCAATCTGTATATCTTCTTAGGAGAAATGTCTATTTAGGTATTCTGTCCATTTTTGTATTGGGTTGTTTGTTTTTTGGTTATTGAGCTGCATGAGCTGTTTGTATATTTTGGACATTAATCCTTTGTCAGTTGCTTCATTTGCAAATATTTTCTCCCATTCTGAGAGTTGTCTTTTGATCTTGTTTATGGTTTCCTTTGCTGTGCAAAAGCTTTTAAGTTTCATTAGATTCCATTTGTTTATTTTTGTTTTTATTTCCATTTCTCTAGGAAGTGGGTCAAAGGGGATCTTGTGTGGCTTCCCTGGTGGTGCAGTGGTTGAGAGTCCACCTGCCAATGCAGGGGATACGGGTTCGTGTCCCTGTCCAGGAAGATCGCACATGCTGTGGAGTGGCTGGGCCCATGAGCCATGGCCACTGAGACTGCTCGTCTGGAGACTGTGCTCCAAAACGGGAGAGGCCACAACAGTGAGAGGCCTGCATACCACAAAAAGAAAAAAAAAAGGGATCTTGCTGTGATGTATGTCATAGAGTGTTCTGCCTATGTTTTCCTCTATGAGTTTTATAGTGTCTGGCCTTACATGTAGGTCTTTAATCCATTTTGTGTTTATTTTTGTATACTGTGTTTGAGAGTGTTCTAATTCCATTCTTTTACATGTAGCTGTCCAGTTTCCCCAGCACCATTTAATAAAGAGCCTGTCTTATCTCCATTGTATATTCTTGCCTCTTTATCAAAGATAAGGTAACCATATATGTGTGGGTTTATCTATGTGCTTTCTATCCTGTTCGATTCACCTCTATTTCTATTTTCATGCCAGTAGCATACTGTCTTGAATACTGCAGCTTTATAGTATAGTCTGAAGTTAGGGAGCCTGATTCTTCCAGCTCCATTTTTCTTTCTCAAGATTGCTTTGGCTATTCAGGGTCTTTTCTGTTTCCATAGAAATTGTGACATTTTTTGTTTTACTTCTGTGAAAATGCCATTGGTAATTTGACAGGGATTGCAATGAATCTGTAAATTGCTTTGGGTAGTATAGTCATTTTCAGTGTTGATTCATCCTAACCAAGAACATGGTATATCTCTCCATCTATTAGTATCATCTTTAATTTCTTTCATCAGTGTCTTACAATTTTCTGCATACAGGTCTTTTGTCTCCTTAGGTAGGTTTATTCCTAGATATTTTATTCTTTTTGTTGCAGTGGTAAATGGGAGTGTTTCTTTGATTTCACTTTCAGATTTTTCATCATTAGTGTATAGGAATGCCAGAGATTTCTGTGCATTAATTTTGTATCCTGCTACTTTACCAAATTCATTGATTAGCTCTAGTAGTTTTCTGGTAGCATCTTTAAGATTCTCTATGTACAGTATCATGTCGTCTGCAAACAGTGACAGTTTTACTTCTTCTTTTCTGATTTGGATTCCTTTTATTTCTTTTTCTTCTCTGATTGTTGTGGCTAAAACTTCCAAAACTATGTTGCATAATAGTGGTGAGTGTGGGCAACCTTGTCTTGTTCCCGATCTTAGAGGAAATGGTTTCCATTTTTCACCATTGAGGATGACGTTGGCTGTGGGTTGGTCATATATGGCCTTTATTATATTGAGGTAGGTTCCCTCTATACCTACGTTCTGGAGAGTTTTTATCATAAATAGGTGTTGAATTTTGTTAAAAGCTTTTTCTGTATCTATTGACATTATCACATGTTTTTTATTCTTCAATTTGTTAATATGGTGTAACACATTGATTGATCTGCATATATCGAAGAATCCTTGCATTCCTGCGTTAAACTCCACTTTATCTTTTTTTTTTTTTTTTGTGGTACATGGGCCTCTCACTGTTGTGGCCTCTCCCGTTGTGGAGCACTGGCTCTGGATGCACAGGCTCAGCGGCCATGGCTCACGGGCCCAGATGCTCCACGGCATGTGAGATCTTCCCAGACCGGGGCATGAACCTGTGTCCCCTGCATCGGCAGGCAGACTCTCAACAACTGTGCCACCAGGGAAGCCCTATCATGGTGTTTTATCCTTTTAATGTGCTGTTGGATTCTGTTTGCTAGTATCTTGTTGAGGATTTTTGCATCTATGTTCATCAGTGATACTGGCCTATAGTTTTCTTTTTTTGTGACATCTTTGTCTGGTTTTGGATCGGGGTAAGTTGGCCTCGTAGAATGAATTTGGGAGTGTTCCTCCCTCTGCTATATTTTGGAAGAGTTTGCAAAGGATATGTGTTAGCTCTTCTCTAAACGTTTGATAGAATTCCCCTGTGAAGCCATTTGGTCCTGGGCTTTTGTTTGTTGGAAGATTTTTTTTCTTTTTTTTTTGCGGTACGCGGGCCTCTCACTGTTGTGGCCTCTTCCATTGTGGAGCACAGGCTCTGGATGCACAGGCTCAGTGGCCATGACTCACGGGCCCAGCTGCTCCGTGGCATGTGGGATCTTCCTGGACCGGGGCACGAACCCGTATCCCCTGCATCGGCAGGCAGACTCTCAACCACTGCACCACCAGGGAAGCCCTGTTGGAAGATTTTTAATCACAGTTTCAACTTCAGTGCTTGTGTTTCCTCTGCTTATATTTTCTATTTCTTCCTGGTTCAGTCTAAGAAGGTTGTGCTTTTCTAAGAATTTGTCTATTTCTTACAGGTTGATCAATTTATTGGCATATAGGTGTAATCTCTCATGATTCTTTGTATTTCTGCAGTGTCAATTGTTAGTTCTCTGTTTTCATTTTTAATTTTGCTCATTTCAGTCTTCTCCCTTTTTTTCTTCGTGAGTCTGGGTAATGGTTTATCACTTTTGTTTATCTTCTCAAAGAACCAGATTTTAGTTTTATTGATATTTGCAATCATTTCCTTCATTTCCCTTTCACTTATTTCTGATCTGATCTTTATGATATCTTTCCTTCTGCTAACTTTGTTTTTTTTTTTAATTCTTTCTCTAGTTGCTGTAGATGTAAGGTTAGGTTGTTTATTTGAGATTTTTCTTGTTTCTTGAAGTAGGATTGTATTGCTATAAACTTCCCTCTTAGAACTGCTTTTGATGCATCAAATAGGTTTTGGGTCATCGTGTTTTCATTGTCATTTGTTGCTATGTATTTTTTGATTTCCTCTTTGATTTCTTCAGTGATCTCTTGGTTATTTAGTAGTGTACTGATTAGCCTCCATGTGTTTGTATTTTTTACAGTTTTTCTTCCCTGCAATTGATATCTAGTCTCATAGTGTTGTGGTTGGAAAAGATACTTGATATGATTTCAATTTTCTTAAATTTACCAAGGCTTGATTTGTGACCCAAGATATGATCTATCCTGGAGAATGTTCCATGAGCACTTGAGAAGAAAGTGCATTCTGCTGTTTTTGGATGAAATGTCCTATAAATATCAATTAAGACCATGTTGTTTAATGCATCATTTAAAGCTTGTGTTTCCTTATTTATTTTCATTTCGGATGATCTGCTTATTGGTGAAAGTGGAGTGTTAAAGTTCCCTACTATTATTGTGTTCCTGTCAATTACCCCTTTTACGGCTGTTAGCATTTTCCTTATGCATTGAAGTGCTCCTATGTTGGGTGCATAAATATTTACAATTGTTATATTTTCTTCTTGGATTGATCCCTTGATCATCAAATACTGCGTGTCTTTGTCTCTTGTAAGAGTCTTTATTTTAAAATCTATTTTATCTGATATGAGTATTGCTACTCCAGCTTTCTTTTGATTTCCATTTGCATGGAATATCTTTTTTCCATCTCCTCACTTTCAATCTGTATATGTCCCTAGGTCTGAAATTGGTCTCTTGTAGACAGCCTATATAGAGGTCTTGTATTTGTATCCATTCAGCCAGTCAATGTCTTTTCATTGGAGCTTTTAATCCATTTACATTTAAGGTAATTATTGATATATATGTTCCTATTACCATTTTCTTCATTGTTCTGTGTTGTAGGGCTTTTCCTTCTCTTGTCTTTCCTGACTAAAGAAATTCCTTTAGCATTTGTTGTAAAGCTGGTTTGGTGGTACTGAATTCTCTTAGCTTTTGCTTGTCTGTAAAGGTTTTCATTTCTCTGTGAATCTGAATGAGATCCTTGCTGGGTAAAGTAATCTTGGTTGTAGGTTTTTCCCTTTCACCTCTTTAAATATGTCCTGCAACTCTCTTCTGGCTTGCAGAGTTTCTGCTGAAAGATCAGCTGTTAACCTTATGGGGATTCCCTTGTATGTTATTTGTTGCTTTTCCCTTGCTGCTTTTAATATTTTTTGTTTGTTATTAATTTTTGATTGTTTGATTAATATGTGTCTTTGCATATTCCTCCTTGGATTTATCTTGTATAGGACTGTCTGTGCTTCCTGGACTTGATTTACTATTTCCTTTCCCATGTTAGGGAAGTTTTCAACTATAATCTCTTTAAATATTTTCTCAAACCTTCTCTTTTTCTGTTTTTCTTCTGGGAACCCTTTAATTTGAATATTGGTGTGTTTGATGTTGTCCCAGAAGTCTCTGAGACTGTCCTCAAGTGTTTTCATTCTTTTTTCTTTATTCTGCTCTGCAGTAGTTGTTTCCACTATTTTATCTTTCAGGTCACTTATCCGTTCTTCTGCCTCAGTTATTCTTCTATTGAGTCCTTCTAGGGAATTTTTAATTTCATTTATTTTGTTGTTCATCATTGTTTGCTCTTTTGCTATTCTAGGTCCTTGTTAAACCAATTTTTGTATTTTCTCCATTCTATTTCTATGATTTTGGTCACCTTTACTATCATTATTCTGAATTCTTTTTCAGGTGGACTGCTTGTTTCATCTTCATTTGTTTAGTCTGGTGGGTTTGTACTTTGCCCCTTCATCTACTGCATATTTCTCTGTCTTGTCACCTTGTTTAACTTACTGTGTTTGGGGTCTCCAATCTGCTGGTTCATATTTCCTGTTGTTTTTTTTCTGCCCCCAATGGGTGAGGTTGGTTCAGTGGCTTGTGTAGGCTTCCTGGTGGAGGGGCTGGTGGGTGGGACTGGATATTTTCTTTCTAGTGTGCATGACTGTGTCCGGTGGTGTGTTTTGAGGTGTCTGTGAACTTATTATAATTTTAGGCAGCCTCTCTGCTAACGGGTGGGGTTGTATTCCTGTCTTGTTAGTTGTTTGACATGGGATGTCCAGCACTGGAGCTTGTGGGCCATTGGAGCTGGGTCTTAGCATTGAGATGAAGATGTCTGGGAGAGTTCTCACCAATTGATATTACTTGGGGTCAGGAGGTCTCTGGTAGTTCAATGCCCTGAACTCGGCTCTCCCACCTCAGAGGCTCAGGCCTAACAGCAGGCTGTAACACCAAGACCCGGTCAGCCACACGGCTCAGAAGAAAAGGGAAAAAAGAAAGAAAAAAAACAATAAAAATTATTAAAATAAAAACATTAAAATAATAATAATAATAAAAAGTAGAGAGCAATCAAACGAATATACTAATCCACCTAAGATAACAAGCACTAAAAAGCGTACTAAGAGAAACATAAAAATCTGAAACAAATCAGTCACAGACAGCAAACCCCAATTGTACAGTTGCTTGTAAAGTCCACCGCCTCTGTTTTGGGATGATTTGTTGTCTATTCAGGTATTCCACAGATGCAGGGTACATCAAGATGATTGTGGGAATTTAATGTGCTCCTTCTGAGGCTGCATGGAGAAATTTCCCTTTCTCTTCTTTGTTCGCACAGCTCCTGGGGTTCAGCTTTGGTTTTGGCCTCACCTCTGCATGTAGGTCACCCTCAGGCACCTGTTTCTGCCCAGACAGGATGGGGTTAAAGCAGGGCTGATTAGGAGGCTCTTGCTCATTCACGCCAGAGTGAGGGAGGGGTATGGTAGTTATAATTGTAATATGGAGTGAGCCTGCTGTGGCAGAGGCCAACGTGATGTTGCAATAGCCCGAGGAGCACTGTGTGTTCTCCCAGGGAACTTGTCCCTGGGTCACATGACCCTGTCAGTGGAATTCTGCGCAGGCTCCTGGTGGTTGTGTGCATGGATAGTGACCTGTGCTTGCATACAGGATTCCTGGTGTCTGTAGCAGCAGCATGAGCATTTCATGCCCATCTCTGTGGTCTGAGCTGATAGCTGTGGCTCACGCCCATCTCTGGAGCTAATTTAGGTGGTGCTCTGCCTTCTGTGGGCAGACAGGGAAGGAATCCCCTCTCCTTGTGCACCCTGAAACAATGGTCTCTTGCCTCTTAGGAAGATCCAGACTTTTTCCTGGACTCCCTCTTGGCTAGCTGTGTTGCACTGGCCCCCTTCACGCAGTCAACCCCAGTCTTCTCCCTGGGGTCTGACCTCCAAAGCCCAAGCCTCAGCTCCCAGCCCCCACCCACCCTGGTGGGTGAGCAGACAAGCGTCTCAGGCAGGTGAATGCTGGTTGGCACTGATACTCTGTGTGGGAATCTCTCCACTTTGCCCTCTGCACCCTTGTTGCTGCTTTCTCCTCTGTGGCTCTGAAGTTTCACCCTGACCACTCCCCATCTCCACAAGTGAAGGGGCTTCCTAGTCTGTGGAAACTTTCCCTCCTTCACAGCTCCCTCACAGAGGTGCAGGTCCAGTCCCTATTCTTTTGTCTGTTTTTCCCTCTTTCTTTTGCCCTACACTGTTACATTGGGGAGTTTATTACCTTTTGGAAAGTCTGAGGTCTTCTGCCTGCATTCAGTAGGTGTTCTATAAGAGTTGTTCCACATGTAGATGTATTTTTGATGTATCTGTGGGGAGGAAGGTGATCTCCATGTCTTACTCCTCCACCATCTTGAAGGTCCCCAAGAGAAAGTTTTATATTTTGAGTTTTTCTTACAGATCTGTAGTAGATCAAATATTTTCAAGATCTTTAATATAAAAATTAAACCATTAATTCTAAAAGCTAAAGCATTGGAGATTCATTATAAAATTCAGAAAAATTATAAGTACTTAAATTTTCATTTAACAAATTATAAAATTGGCTAAAAAAATAGAAACAGGAACAGATTTCTGGCCAGGTAATTACTCAACCTACTCTTTCTTTAGCAAATACTAGACAAATATGGGTATATGGGCCTCAAAGTATTTTGAAACTAATACTTAGTTTGGGGCTCAAGATTGCTCTTAATCAGCTCTACTTTTATTTTTGTATAAAATAGGAAGTTTTAAAAATATTCTCTATCATCCATAACTATGATTTCATAGGGAAGAAAGAGGGATCAGTTGAAATCCAGGAGGGATTATTTCTTACCATTAATGATTCTCCTTCCTCCAAAGAATTGAATCTTAAGATACTAAACCTTTTCCCACAAAACAATTATTACAGAGAAAGGGTATCCATTCTCAATTTGCTTGAAGCATTTACTTAAAAACCCCATTTTGATCAACTTTTATTAAACTGCAGAACTTCTGCAGTTATTAAACTGCAAAAGTTCACAGGAACCTCTTATTCAGAGGCTGTGAAGTAACTGAATGAAATAAAATCAAATTTGGCCTGGTATTGCATGGAAATCTCATTAGCAGAGGCTGGGCTGTTTTCCTTGGGATTGAACCTACTTAGCACTGTTTATTGATGATCTCCTAGGTCTCAATAGGTTCAATAGTAACAGAATATTTTTACACTAAATTGTGCTGAAAAATACAATATATTTTCTTTTCTAGGAAAATGTCAATATGAGTAAATTTGATTTGATTTTTATCCCTGGACATTTACAGATTGCCATTTTAGTCTTGAGTTCCTCAAACTATGAAGTTTTGCAAATAAATAACAATGAATGTGTTCTTAGAAATTATTACTGTTACTACTGCCAGTACTACCTAAACTTCATCTAATGCTTTGTAATTTATAGTGTCACTTCACATGTATTATCTCACTAAATTCTTACATGTTTATTGTAGAATACCTATAGAATTCAATATGTAAAATATATTTTGTCTCATGTACTGGTTTCCATATACTGACCTCAATCTTTCCTATTACAAAGGGAGGTGTGTGCTTTACCTGGTAGAAACCTCCAAAGATTATGCAGTGTGTCTGTCAGAACAATTTTCCAGTTAGTCATGATGGGTAATCTCCCTAGTATTACAATAGTCTTGATACAATGTTTGAGAGTAAGGGTTGGGAATTTGTGGCACACTGAAAAATGGTGTGAAGTATAAAGTATTGAAAAGGAATTCGATTAATGCATTGAAAGATTAAAAGGAAAACAAAAAGGAGAAAACATGCTCTCACAACACTTCAGAAAGTGTCAATTTTGTTAGTTCAAATTATTAGTTATCTAGCTTTTTTTTTAATTTAAATGTTCTATCATGGAGACACAATCTCATCTTAGTCCATGACTTTGGTGTTGGGACGTTGATTTGGGATTCTGGGATTTTGCTTGTATTTATCAAATAAAAAAGATTATCTTAAAAATGCAGTCCTTCAGGAGTTGAGCTTTTTATTTTAAATTGAATTTTCCTTATCTGTTTTATTACATGTATATGTTTATGATTTTTATCAAGATGATGAAAAGAAATTTTAAATTTTAATTTTTATGATAGACTAGATACACTACTTCCAGTTAAGGCCATGTTCATGCAAATCAGGGTCCCTGGGAAGCTTCAGTAAGCCAAGGCCCCTCAGAGTGAACCAGCAGGAGGAAAAAATAGGTTGAGAGGCAGTGAGAAGAAGCTCATAATTGCACATGTTTAATTTCAATAATTAGGCATAGTGTTAATAGAAACATTCATTTGAAGCAAAGGCTGGCTATTTGCACAAACAGAGGAAATATGTGGTGCTGTAGTTTTGCTATGAAGACTGCAAAATTAAGCAAGAAATACTCAGCTCAACGTAAATTTAAAAACATGTTTTCAAAGAGAATTAGAAATAGAACTTGGGAACTAAACCTCAAAATGTCTAATAGATTTTATTTCAGAAGAGTGTCCTTAACATAGTTAGTTCTATTTTCTTTTAAAAGCTTCATTGAAATATAATTAGTATACTATACAATTCATTCTTTGAGTGTAAAATTCAGCACCTTTCAGTATATTCATAGTTGTGCATCCATCACCACAATCAATTTTAGAACATGTTCATTGCCTAAAAAGAAACCCTGGATCCCTTAGCTACCATTCTCTAATCCTCCCATACTCTTAACAACCTTAGGCAATCTCTGATTGATTTTCTGCTTCTATAGATTTTCCAATTCTGTACATTTTATATAAATGGAATTGTACAATATATGATCCTTTAACACTGATTATTTAACTTAGTCTAATGTTTTCAAGGTTCAACCATGTTGTAGCATATATCAATAATTTATTTTTATTGATGAATAATGTTCTATTGTAGAGGTATACTGCATTCATTAGTTGATAGACATTTGGGATGTTTCCACATTTTCACTATTATGAAGAATGCTGCTAAGAACACTTGAGTACAAGTTTTTGTGTGCACATATATTTTAATTTCTCTTGGGTGTATACATAGGAGTGGAATTGCTGGATCATATAGTAACTCTATGTTTAACATTTTTAAGGAACAACCAGACTGTTTCCCAAAGTGGCTGCAACATTTTACATTCCCATCAACAATGCATAAGTGTTCCAATTTCTCTATATCCTCTCTGGTACTTATTATTTTCTCTCTGTGTGTTGTATGTGTGTATGTGTGTGTGTGTAATGATAGCCAGCCTAGTGGCTGTGAGGTGGTATCTCCTTGTGGTTTTCATCTTTATTTCCATGTTGGTTAATTACACTATCTTAGACATTTGTATATCTTCTTTGTAGAGCTATCTATTCAGATCCTTTGCCTATTTTTAATTGAGTTGTCTTTTTATTATTGAGTTTTATAGCTCTTTATGTAGTCTAGATACAAATCACTTATCAGATTTATGATTTGCAAAAATTTCTCCTGTGAGTTGTCTTTTCACTGTTTTTTTAATTTTATTGCAGTATAATTGCTTTACAATGTTGTGTTAGTTTCTGCTATACAATGAAGTGAATCAGCTATATGTATACATATATCTCCTTCTTCTTAGACCTCCCTCTCCCATCATCCCACCCATCTAGGTCATCAGAGAGCACTGAACTGAGCTCCCTGTGCTATACAGCAGGTTCCCACTAGCTATCTATTTTACACATGGTAGTGTATTTTTGTCAAACCTTATCTCTCAATTCATCCCATGCTCCGCTTTCCCCACTGTGTCCACACGTCCGTTCTCTATGTCTGCATTTCTATTCCTGCCCTACAAATAGTTTCATCTGTACCATTTTTCTAGATTCCACATATATGCATTAATATACGATATTTAGACTCTAGGTCCATTTCTACAAATGACTCAATTTCATTTCCTTTTATGATCTCCCTGTGTTACACAACTGCTTCCCACTAGCTATCTATTTTACATTTGGTAGTGTATATATGTCAGTGCTATTCTTTCACTTCATCCCAGCTTACGCTTCCCTCTCCCTGTGTCCTCAAGTCCATTCTCCACGTCTGTGTCTTTATTCCTGTCCTGTCCCTAGGTTCATCAGAAACTTTTTTTTTTAGATTCCATATATATTGGTTTGCATACAGTATTTGATTTTCTCTTTGTGATTTATTTCACTCTGTATGACAGACTCTAGGTCCATCCACCTCACTACAAATAAATCAATTTCATTTCTTTTTATGGCTGAGTGATATTCCATTGTATATATGTGCCACATCTTCTTTATCCATTCATCTGTCAATGGACACTTAGGTTGCTTCCATATCCTGGCTATTGTAAATAGTGTTGCAATGAACATTGTGATACATGACTCTTTTTGAATTATGGTTTTCTCAGGGTATATGCCCAGTAGTGGTATTGCTTGGTCATATGGTAGTTCTATTTTTAGTTTTTTAAGGAACCTTCATACTGTTCGCCATAGTGGCTGTATCAATTTACATTCCCACCAACAGTGCAGGAGGGTTCCCTTTTTTCCACACCCTCTCCAACATTTATTGTTTGTAGATTTTTTGATGAAGCCCATTCTGACTGGTGTGAGGTGGTACCTCATTGTAGTTCTGATTTGCATTTCTCTAATGATTAGTGACGTTGAGCATCCTTTCATGTGTTTGTTGGCTACCTGTAGGTCTTCTATGGAGAATGTCTGTTTAGCTCTTCTAACCATTTTTGTATTGGGTTTTTTGTTTTTCTG
Source organism: Mesoplodon densirostris (assembly GCF_025265405.1). NCBI lineage: Eukaryota > Metazoa > Chordata > Mammalia > Artiodactyla > Ziphiidae > Mesoplodon > Mesoplodon densirostris. The sequence continues at coordinate 49,881,116 of NC_082673.1, read as the reverse complement.
ATATTGAACTGCATGAGCTGCTTGTATATTTTGGAGATTAATCCTTTGTCAGTTGCTTCATTTGCAAATATTTTATCCCATTCTGAATGTTGTCTTTTCGTCCTGGTTATGGTTTCCTAGGCTGTGCAAATGCTTTTAAATTTCATTAGGTGCCATTTGTTTAGTTTTGTTTTTATTTTCATTACTCTAGAAGGTGAGTTATAAAAGATCTTGCAGTGATTTATGTCAAAGTGTTTTTCCTATGTTTTCCTGTAAGAGTTTTATGGCGTCCAGTCTTACATTTAGGTCTTTAATCCACTTTGTGATTATTTTTGTGTATGGTGTGAGGGAGTGTTCTAATTTCATTCTTTTACATGTAGTTGTCCAGTTTCCCTAGCACCATTTAATAAAGAGTCTGTCTTATATCCATTGTATATTCTTGCCTCTTTATCAAAGATAAGGTAACCACATTTGCATGAGTTAATCTCTGGGCTTTCTATTCTGTACCATTGATCTATATTTCTGTTTTTGTACCAGTACCATACTGTCTTGATTACTGTAGCTTTCTAGTATTGTTTGAAGTTGGGGAGTCCTGATTCCTCCAGCTGCATTCTTCTTTCTCAAGATGGCTTTGGCTATTTGGGGTCTTTTGTGTTTCCATAAAAATGGTAAAATTTTTTGTTCTAATTCTGTGAAAAATGCCATTGATAATTTGATAGGGATTGCACTGAATCTGTAGATTGTAGATCTGTAGATCTACAAACAATAAATGCTGGAGAGGGTGTGGAAAAAAGGGAACCCTCCTGCACTGTTGGTGGGAATGTAAATTGATACAGCCACTATGGCGAACAGTATGAAGGTTCCTTAAAAAACTAAAAATAGAACTACCATATGACCAAGTAATACCACTACTGGGCATATACCCTGAGAAAACCATAATTCAAAAAGAGTCATGTATCACAATGTTCATTGCAACACTATTTACAATAGCCAGGATATGGAAGCAACCTAAGTGTCCATCGACAGAAGAATGGATAAAGAAGATGTGGCACATATATACAATGGAATATTACTCAGCCATAAAAAGAAATGAAATTGATTCATTTGTAGTGAGGTGGATGGACCTAGAGTCTGACTATAATCATTTTCACAAAATTGATTCTTCCAACCCAGGAGCATTGAATATCTTTCCAACTGTTTGCATCATCTTTGATTTCTTTTATCAGTGTTTTATAGTTTTCTGAGTACAGGTCTTTTGCCTCCTAAGGTAGGTTTATTCCTAGGTATTTTATTCTTTTTGTTGCAGTGGTAAATGGGATTGTTTCCTTAATTTCTCTTTCTGATTTTTTTGTTGTTATTGTATAGGAATGCAAGAGATCTCTGTGCATTGATTTTGTAACCTGCAACCTTACCAAATTCATTGATTAGTTCTAGTAGTTTTCTGGTAGTATCTTTAGGGTTTTCTATGTATGGTATCATGTCATCTGCAAACAGTGACAGTTTTAATTCTTCTTTTCCAATTGGGTTCCTTTTATTTCTTTTTATTTTCTGATTGCCATGGCTAGGACTTCTAATACTATGTTGAATAATAATGGTGAGAATGGACATCCTTGTTTTGTTCCTGATCTGAGGAAATTCTTTCAGTTTTTCACCATTGAGAATGATATTGGCTGTGGGTTTGTCATATCTGGCCTTTATTATGTTGAGGTATGTTCCCTCTATGCCCACTTTCGTGAGAGTTTTTATCATAAATGGGTGTTGAATTTTGTCAAAAGCTTTTTTTGCCTCTATTGAGATGATCATATGGTTTTTATTCTTTAATTTGTTAATATGATGTATCACATTGATTGATTTCCATATATTGAAGAATCCTTGCATCCCTGGGATAAATCCCCCTTGATCATGGTGTATGATCTTTTTAATGTGTTGTTGGATTCTGTTTGCTAGTATTTTGTTGAGAATTTTACACCTATGTTCATCAGTGATATTGGTCCATAATTTTCTTCTGATATCTTTGTCTGGTTTTGGTATTAGGGTGATGGTGGCTTCACAGAATGAGTTTGGGAGTGTTCCTCCATCTGCAATTTTTTTGAAGATTTTGGGAAGGAGAGGTGTTAGCTCTTCTTCAAATGTTTGTCAGAATTTGCTGGTGAAGCCACCTGGTCCTGGACTTTTGTTTGTTTGAAGATTTTAAGTACACTATCAATTTCATTACTTGTGATTTTTCTGTTTATATTTTCTAATTCTTCCTGGTTCAGTCTTGGAAAGTTGTACCTTTCCAAGAATTTGTCCATTTCTTTTAGACTGTCCATTTTTTTTTTTTGGCATATAGTTGCTTGTAGTAGTCTCTTATGAGCCTTTGTATTTCCTCATTATCAGTTGTAATTTCTCCTTTTTCATTTCTAATTTTATTGATTTAAGTCCTCTCCCTTTTTTTTTTGTTGAGTCTGGTTAAAGCTTTGTCAATTTTGTTTATCTTCTCAAAGAACCAACTTTTAGTTTTATTGGTCTTTCATATTGTTTTCTTCATTTTGAATTCATTTATTTCTGCTCTGATCTTTATGATTTCTTTGGGATTTCTTTGTTCTTCTTTTTGTAGGTGAGTTAGGTGTAAAGTTAGGTTGTTTGTGATTTTTCTTGTTTTTTTGAGGTGAGATTAAATTGTTATGAACTTCCCTCTTAGAACTGCTTCTGCTGCATCCCATAGGCTTTGGATTGTTGTGTTTTTGTTGTCATTTGTTTCTAGGTATTCTTTTATTTCTTCTTTGATTCCTTCAGTGATCTCTTGGTTATTTAGCAGCACACTGTTTAGCTTCCATGTGTTTGTGTTTTTCACATTTTTCCCCTGTAATTTATTTCTAATCTCATAGTCTTGTGGTTGGAAAATATGCTTGCAATTTTCGTAAACTTTCCAAGTCTTATTTTGTGACCCAAAATGTGATCTACTGTGGAGAATATTCCATGTGCACTTGAGAATAAAGTGTACTCTTTTTCCTTCGAGTGTAATATCCTATAAATATCAATTAAGTCAATCTGGTCTACTGTGTCATTTAAAGCTTGTGTTTCCTTATTTATTTTCTATCTGGATGATCTATCCATTGGTGTAAGTGGAGTGTTAAAGTCCCCCACTATTATTGTGTTACTGTTGATTTCTCTTATGGCTGTTTGCATTTGCCTTATGTATTGAGGTGTTCCTATGTTGGGTGCATAAATATTTATAATTGTTATGTTTTCTTCTTGGATTAATCCCATGATCATTATGTAGAGTCATTCCTTATATCTCTCCTTTTTAACTAAATTTTTTTTTTTAATTTTTGCCTGTGTTGGTCTTTGTTGCTGTGCACAGGTTTTCTTTAGTTGCAGTGAGTAGGGGCTACTCTTCATTGCTGTGTGGGGGCTTCTTTTGTTGTGGAGCATGGGCTATAGGCACGTGGGCTTCAGTAGTTGTGGCTTGTGCACTCTAGAGAACAGGCTCAGTAGTTGTGGTGTACAGGCTTAGTTGCTCCATGGCATGTGGGATCTTCCCAGACCAGGGTCTGAACACATGTTCCCTGCATTGGCAGGTGGATTCCTAACCACTGCATCACCAAGGAAGTCTCTTTCCTTGTCTCTTGTAACAGTCTTTATTTTAAAGTGTATTTTATCTGATATGAATATTGCTACTCCAGCTTTCTTTTGATTTCCATTTGCATGGAATATCTTTTTCCAGCCCTTCACTTTCAGCCTGTATGTTTCCCTAGGTCTGATGTGGGTCTCTTGTAGACAACATATGTATAGGTCTTGTTTTTGTATCCATTGAGGCAGTCTGTGTATTTTTGTTGGAGCATTTAATCCATTTACATTCAATGTAATTATTGATATGTATGTTCCTATTACCATTTTCTTAATTGATTTGTGTTTGTTTTGGGGGGTCCTTTTCTTCTGTTGTGTTTCCTGCCTTGAGAATTTCCTGTAGTATTTGTTGTAAAGCTGGTTTGGTGTTGCTGAATTCCCTTAGCTTTTGCTTGTCTGTAAAGCTTTTGATTTTTCCATTGAATCTGAATGAGATCCTCACTGGGTAGAGTAAACTTGGTTGTAGGTTTTTCCCTTTCATCACTTTAAATATATCCTTCCACTCCCTTCTGGCCTGCAGAGTTTCTGCTGAAAAATCAGCTGATAACCTTATGGGGATTCCCTTGTATATTATTTGCTTTTCCCTTGCTGCTTTTAATATTTTTTCTTTGACTTAAATTTTGTTAGTTTGATTAATATGTGTCTTGGTGTATTTCTCCTAGGGTTTATCCTGTATGGGACTCTCTGGACTTCCTGGACTTGGGTGGTTATTTCCTTTCACATGTTAGGGAAGTTTTTGAATATAATATTTTCAGATATTTAAAAATATTTTTCAAACATTTTCTCAGGCCCTTTTTCTTTCTCTTCTTATTCTAGGACCCCTATAATTCAAATGTTAGTGCATTTAATGTCTCAGAGGTCTCCAAGACTGTCCTCAATTCTTTTCATTCTTTTTTCTTTATTCTCCTCCTCAGCAATTATTTCCACCATTCTATCTTCCAGCTCACTTATTTGCTATTCTGCCTCAGTTATTCTACTATTGATTCCTTCTAGTGTATTTTTCATTTCAGTTATTGTGTTGTTCATCACTCTTTGTTTATTCTTTAGTTCTTGTAGGTGTTTGTTAAACTTTTCTTTTATTTACTCGATCCGCGCCTCCCTTCTATTTCCAAAATTTTGGATCATGTTTACTATCATTAGTCTGAATTTTTTTTCTGGTAGGTTGCCTATTTTCTCTTTTTTTTATTTGGTCTTGTAGGTTTTACTTTGCTCCTTTGTCTGTAACATATTTTTTTTTACTTGGGTGTTGCTCTGTTGCTGTCTTACTGGTTGTTTGTCCTGAGTTGTCCAGCACTGGAGTTTTCAGGCAGTTGGGTAGAGCTGGGCCTTGGTGCTGAGTTGAGAACCTCTGGGAGACCTCACTCTGTTTAATATTCCCTGGGGTCTGAGTTTCTCTGTTAGTCCAGTGGTTTGGACTTGGCACTCCCACCACAAGAGCTCAGGCCTGACCCCTGGCCTGGGAACCAAGATTCCACAAGTTGTGTAGTGTGACAAAAGAAAAAAAAAGGAGAGTACAATAACAAAGAATAAAACATGAAATAAAAATAGAAAATATCTTAGGAAAAATAAAAATATAGGTGAAACAACTACAACAAGGTAAAACAGAACAATAACAGAAAAAAGAAAAAAGAAAAAAAGGGGGAGAACAAGCCAAAAGGAGGAGAACAATAATAAAATATCAATAAAATAAAATTAGAAAAATATAAATTTATTAGAAAAAATAAAGATATAAATGAATCAAAAACAACAAAGTAAAACAGAACCACAACCTAAAAAACCCCAGAAAGGTCAGAAAGGCTTTGGCTGTGGGGCCAGGACTTAGGCGGTGGTGGGGCTAAGGTTGGGTGGGGTTTAGGGTGGAGGCGGGGCCTAGACTCAGGACCCACGTGGCCAGAAAAGGCCTTGGGAGCAGGGCCTAAGCGGGGGTGACATTAAACATAGTGCAGCTGGAAAAGGCAGCAAGGCTGGAGGGGTGCCTGGAGTGTGGAGCTTGGAGGTAAGCACCTGGGTTGGACTGTGGAGACAAGGCTTAGGCTCAGTTCAGCAGGAGGGAGCATTGGAGGGCAGAGGATTAGGCCTGGGACCTCAGTAGGCTCCCTGGGGCCCAAGTGGGTAGGGGAAACAATGGCTTCATTCCCTTCCAATTCTCCCCTCTTCCGAGGGCCTAACCCATCCCTGTTGATCCCCTAACCATGGGTGGGCCCCTCTGGGCATGAAAACCCATCACTTCCCTCAGCTGCCCCTCAGAGGCGTCAGTCCCATCTTGTCAGCCTTTACTTTTCCTCCCCCATTACTCCTTCAGGACTCACGTGGCTGGAGGGGGCCTCTCTGGGCAGAGAATCAGGTCCAGGACCTCATCAGGCTCCCTTGGGCCCAATTAGGCAGAGGAACACTGGCCTCATTCCCTTCTGATCCTCCACCCTCCCAAGGGACCTTCCATCTCCATTGACCTGTTGATCCCCTAACCATGGGTGGGACTCTCCAGGTGTGGGAACCCCTCTCCTCCCTCAGCAACACCTCAGGGGTGCTGGTCCTGTCCTACCTCTACTTCTCATCTCCTATCTCCCGCCACATCCTACCCAGTTGTTTGGGGATTCCTTCCATACCCTCAGGTGTCTGTGGTCCTCCACTAGTGCCTGGTAGGTGGCTTAGTTGTGCGGAGAAGTGAACTCTGCATCCTCCTAGTCCACCATCTTGACTCTGCCCCCTTTTTTCACTTTCTTCATAGTGTCCTTTGGAGCACAGAAGTTTTTAATTTTTATGATTTACAGTTTATTTTTTTACTTGTTGTTTGTGCTCTTGGCATGACATCTAAGAAACCATTGCTTAATCCAAGTTTACAAAGATTTATGCCTAAATTTCATTCTAATATTTTTATAGCATTTACCTCTTAGGCTTAGTTCTTCAATCCAGATTGAGTTAATTTTTATATATGGTATAAGGTAAGGGTCCAACTTCATTGTTCTTCATGTGAATATCTAGCAGTCCTAGCACAATTTGTTGAAAAAACTATTGTCTTGTCATATTTGTCAGAAATCAATTGGCTGTAAATGTGAAGGTGTACTTCTGGACTCTCAATTATATTCCATTGTTCTATATGTCTATTCTTAAGCTAGTACCTTTTTTTTTTTTTTTTTTTTTTTTTTTGCTTACCATAGCTTTCTAGTAAGTTTTGAAATTGGGAGGGAAATGTAAACCCTCTAACATTGTTCTTCCTTTTCAAGATTTTTTGGCTATTCTGGTTCTTTTGCATTTACACATAAATTTTTTTTTTTTTTTTTTTTTTTTTTTTTTGCGGTATGCGGGCCTCTCACTGTTGTGGCCTCCCCCGTTGCGGAGCACAGGCTCTGGATGCGCAGGCTCCGGACGCGCAGGCTCAGCGGCCATGGCTCACGGGCCCAGCCGCTCCGCGGCATATGGGATCCTCCCAGACCGGGGCACGAACCCGTATCCCCTGCATCGGCAGGCGGACTCTCAACCACTTGCGCCACCAGGGAGGCCCTACACATAAATTTTAGAATAAATTTGCTAGTTTATCAATTTGTGGAGTATTGCCATCTTAACAATATTAAGCTTTCCAATCCATGAGCATGGTATGTCTTTCTATTGATTTAGATCTTTAATTTCTTTCCACATTTGTAATTTTCAGTGTATAACTTCTTCACTTATTTGGTTGAATTTATTCCTAAGTATTTCATTACTTTGCTGAATTGGTTTATTAGTAGTTAGTTCTATTTTTACAATAAGCTTTCAATGGCATATTTAAGACTTAAGTTTGGGTCACATTCTCAATACTTTCTGACAAGATTAGAGACTTCCTGACTTACAGCAAAACATGGTCTGAAACACAAAAACTTTATCATTTCTTTTTTAAGTAAATTAATACTATGGTGGAATAACAAACAATGCAATTCATTTTGTGGCACTAAATTTCCATTATTTTGTATACTACGTTTAAAATCTAGATCTGGGGCTTCTCTGGTGGCACAGTGATTGAGAGCCCACCTGCCGACACAGGGGACACTGGTTCGTGCCCTGGTCCAGGAAGATCGTACGTGCCGCGGAGTGGCTAGGCCTGTGAGCCATAGCCACTGAACCTGCATGTGCAGAGCCTGTGCTCCACAATGGGAGAGGCCACAACAGTGAGATGCCCGCATACCACACACAAAAAAGTCTAGATATGAACTTAAGAAAATAATAAGTTAGGTGCATGAAAAATTTTAAATCATTCTTTCTCAAAATGAAGTCTCCAGACCAGCAGAATGTACTAGCATCACTTGGAAAATTGTTAGACACTCTTGTGTCCCACTTCAGACTTACTGAATCAAAAGCTCTGGGGTTAGTTAGGGCCCAGCAATCTGTGTTTCAACAGGCCCTGATGCATATTAAAGTTTGAAAGCCACTGCACAAGTCACCCTTTCTTTAGTCTGTACATAAAAATCATCTGAAAAACTTAAAAAAAAAAATTCCTGGTTTCCATTTCAGATATAATGAATCAGAATTTGGGGGGTTGGGTACTAAGAATCTATATTTTTAAAATGCACCCTAAGTAAATCTGATGTGCAGGTTTGTGATCCACTGCTTCAAATAATGGTATACCCTCATATTTAGAAGGGTTTCCTGGAAGTTCTGAAGCTGGTGAAAAAAAATAGTGAACTTGTTATAATTTTAGGTATCATATTTTAATCTTGGTAACTGAAAAAAGCTAAATATATTTATATCTTGTTAATTTTGTAACTTCTTTTAATGAAAAACTATTTCAAATAATTTTGTTGACAATTTAATTAATTGTTGCAAAACGTTTTCCTCCTTACCTGAAATCAGGGGTTGGTAACCTTTTTCTATAAAGGTCCAAATAGTAAATATTTCAGTCTTTAAATTTATACATAAGATAAAATACATGGCACCCAGTTAAATTTGAATTTCAAATGAACCACAAATAATATTTTTGTATAAATATATCCACATTACTGCACAGATCATACTTATAATAAAATTATTTGTGGTTTATCTGAAATTCAAATTTGACTGAGCTTCTTGTATTTTTATTTACTAAAATACAAATCTGGCAACGTTATCCATTTGGTCTCTGACTCTGTTGCAACTACTCAACTTTGACACTATGGTGTGCAAATAGCCATAGACAGTATGTAAGCAAATGGGCATACATTGTGGTAATCCAATAAAACTTTGTTTACAAATATATGTACAGTGCATGGATGGATTCCCTGCCCATATTAATGAGCACATGTGGTGTGGCCTTCTTTAATCCATCTCTTCCTGCTCCCACCTAACCCTGAATGTTAAATGTGTCTTGTCATACTGCACTGATTACTGAAGCTTTATAGTTAAGTCTTGGACTGAGGTAGTGTGAATCATTAAACTTTGGGGTTATAAACAATTATTTTGGTTATTCTATGTCCTCTGCTTTTTCATATAAATAGTAGGATCATATTTTCAGTTTCTACAAAAGCCTTCTGGGTTTTTGATTGGAATTTCATTGACTCTATTGATCAGTTTGGGGAGAATTGGCATCTTTATAAATATTGATCATTTTAAACCATGGACACCATATATTTTTTAATTCCTCTCACCAATGTTTTATAGTTTTAACATACGAATCTTGTTAGATTTAACATACAAATTTTTTAGATTTATTTCTAGTTTATTTTTTGGATGCTATTTTAAATAGTACTTTAAACATTTCAACATGCAATTTTTCAGTTATTGAATATAAAAATACAACTGATATTTGAAGATTGACCTTATATCTTGAGAGCTTGCTAAACTTCTCATTAGATCCAGTGGTCTTTCTTTCTTTCTTTCTTTCTTTCTTTTTTTTTTTTTTTTTTGTAAATCCTTGGTATTTTCTACATAGACAATCATTATTCTTAAATTTTTTTAAAAAAGTTTTATTTCTCTTTCCCAATTTTTTTTTTTTTTTTTTTTTTTTTTTTTTTTTTTGCTGTACGCGGGCCTCTCACTGCTGTGGCCTCTCCCGTTGCGGAGCACAAGCTCCGGACACACAGGCTCCACGGCCATGGCTCGCGGGCCCAGCCGCTCCGCGGCATGTGGGATCTTCCGGGATCGGGGCACGAACCCGTGTCCCCTGCATCGGCAGGCAGACTCTCAACCACTGCGCCACCAGGGAAGCCCCCCAATTTTTAAAATTATTTTTCTTCCCTTGTTGCACTGGTTATGATTTCCCATATAATGTTAACAAGGGGTGATCAGAGCATAAAGCATTTCAAAATGTTTTATCTACCATTACATGTTATGTGGAAATGTGGGAGAAAGGCTTTAAGATATAAAATTATGATATACTTATTTTGTAATCATCAGAAAAAAATCAATTAACAATTTTAAAGAGAAAATAATAGATTGTACAAAGTTTTACACCAGCATTTGACAACAGAAATAGGAGGAATGGGAGGATATAGGAGATCACTCTATCCAACTCTCTTATTATACAGACTGTGATACTGATGATCTAAGTTGAAGTGACTGGCAAATTTTAGTATAATAATCAGATCTTGAGACTCTTAGCCACATTCTCTTTCCCTTGAAAGATAATTTCTTAAGAAATGATGACATCTCCATAGCCATTGATTTAAGTTTTAATTTTGGGTGTCCAGAGCTCAGTCTCCACACCCTCAACACACCACATAAAAAAACACTGCAGCTTTGCACTATGAGAAGTGGTCCTTTCTGTCTGCATCCTGCCCTCTGCAGGGGCAGTTTATAGATAAGTATTGATGCTTGGATCCACCACCAAAGATTCTGACTTAATTGGTCTGGGGTATAGCCTAGCCATTGGGACTTTTAACAACTCCCCATGTGATTTTATTGTGGTAATATTGTCCTTCCTAAGTGCTCAGAAGCTTTAGGTGGAAACTTGTTATAATCTTAGAATCAGATGTGATTCAGGAGTTTGGGATATTAATATACACCAGGCCCTTCTTTGGACAGCTTAAGTGTTCAGTGTATATCACCCTTGGCCTACTGCCTATGTAGACATAAAGAGCTCTTAGAGGGCAATTTCTGCTGCTGGGGAAACAGCCTTTCTGTGCAATCAACTTTCAGTGATCATCCAACATTGATGATTGCCATCTGGCCTCCACCTGCAGATGTCTGCTTGCCTGTTCTCACTGGCTGGCTTGGCAGAACTGCTCATGCCATCTGTCCTGGGCTGCCTGGACCAAGAGGGTGTGAACAGAGGGCAGACTTTCCAGGGAGACAAAAGTCAGCCATGTACACTAGTCCCCTCCACCAGGAAGCCTACAAAATCCACTGAACCAACCTTAGACACTGGGGACAGACACCAAAAACAGTGGGAACTATGAACCTGCAGCCTACGAAAAGGAGACCCCAAACACAGTAAGTTAAGCAAAACGAGAAGACAGAGAAACTCACAGCAGATGAAGGAGCAAGGCAAAATGCCACCAACCTAACAAATGAAGAGGAAATAGGCAGTCTACCTGAAAAAGAATTCAGAATAATGACAGTAAGGATGATCCAAAATCTTCAAAATAGTATGGAGAAAATACAAGAAACGTTTAACAAAGACTTAGAAGAACTCAAGAGAAAACAGTGAGGAACAACATAATAAATGCAATTAAAACTTCTCTAGAAAGGATCAATAACAGAATAACTGAGACAGAAGAACGGATAAGTGACCTGGAAGATAAAATAGGGGAAATAAATACTGCAGAGCAGAATAAAGAAAAAAGAATGAAAAGAATTGAGGACAGTCTCAGCAACTTCTAGGACAGCACTAAATGCACCAACATTTGAATTATAGGAGTCCCAGAAGAAGAAGAGAAAAAGAAAGGGACTGAGAAAATATTTGAAGAGATTATAGTTGAAAACTTCCCTAATATGGGAAAAGAAAGAGTTAATCAAGTTCAGGAAGCACAGAGAGTCCAATACAGGATGAATCAGAGGAGAAACACGTCAAGACACATATTAATCAAACTATTAAAAATTAAATACAAAGAAAAAATATTAAAAGCAGCAAGGGAAATACAACAAATAACACACAATGGAATCCCCATAAGGTAAACAGCTGATCTTTCAGCAGAAACCCTGCAAGCCAAAAGGGAGTGGGAAGACATATTTAAAGTGATGAAGGAGAAAAACTTAAAACCAAGATTACTCTACCCAGGAAGGATTTCATTCAGATTTGACAGAGAAATTAAAATCTATACAGACAAGCAAAACCTAAGAGAATTCAACACCATCAAACGAGGTTTACAACAAATGGTAAAGGAAATTCTCTAGCCAGGAAACACAATAGAAGGAATAGGCCTACAATAACAAAGCCAAAACAATTAAAGAAAATGGTAATAGGAACATAAATATTGATAATTACCTTAAATATAAATGCATTAAATGCTCCAACCAAAAGATATAGACTTGCTGAATGGATAGAAAAACAAGACCACTATATATGCTGTCTAGAAGAGACCCACAGCACACCTAGGGACACATACAGACTGAAAGTGAGGACATGGAAAAAGATATTCCATGTAAATGGAAATCAAAAGAAAGCTGGAGCAGCAATTCTCATATCAGACAAAACTGACTTTAAAACAAAGACCATTACAAGAGACAAAGAAGGACACTACATAATGATGAAGGGATCAATCCAAGAGGAAGACATAAAAACTGTAAATATTTAAGCACCCAACATAGAAGCACCTCAATACATAAGGAAAATATTAACAGCCATAAAAGGAGTAATCGACAGTAACAAAATCATAGTAGGAGATTTTAACAGCCCACATTCACCAATGGACAGATCATCCAAAATGAAAATAAATAAGGAAACACAGCTTTAAAGGATACATTAAACAAGATGGACTTAATTGATATTTATAGGACATACCATCCCAAAACAACAGAATACCCATTCTTCTCAAGTGCTCATGGATCATTCTCTAGGATAAATCATACCTTGGGTCACAAATCAAACCTTGGTAAATTTAAGAAAATTGAAATTGTATCAAGTATCTTTCTGAACCACAACACTATGAATTACAGGAAAAAAATCTGTAAAAAATGCAAACACATGGAGGCTAAACAATACACTACTTAATAACGAAGTGATCACTGAAGAAATCAAAGGGGAAATTAAATAATAACTAGAAACAAATGAAAATGAAAACAGAATGACCCAAAACCTATGCGATGCAGAAAAAGTAGTTCTAAGAGGGAAGTTTATAGCAATACAATGCTACCTTAAGAAACAAGAAACATCTCAAGGAAGCAACCTAAACTTATACCTAAAGCAATTAGAGAAAGAAAACCAAAAAACCCCAAAGTTAGCAGAGGGAAAGAAATCATAACAATCAGATCAGAAATGAATGAAAAAGAAATGAAGGAAATGATAACAAATATCAATAAAACTAAAAGCTGGTTCTTTGAGAAGATAAACAAAATTGATAAACCATTAGCCAGACTCATCACAAAAAAAAAGGGAGAAGACTCAAGTCAATAGAATTAGAGATGAAAAAGGAGGAGTACCAACTGACACTGCGGAAATACCAAGGATCATGAGAGATTACTGTAAGCAACTATATGCCAATAAAATGGACAAACTGGAAGAAATGGACAAATTCTTAGAAATGCACAACGTTCTGAGACTGAACCAGGAAGAAATAAAAAATACGAACAGACCAATCACAAGCACTGAAATTGAAACTGTGATTAAAAATCTTCCAACAAATAAAAGCCTGCAACCAGATGGCTTCACAGGTGTATTCTATCAAATATTTAGAGAAGCGCTAACACCTATCCTTCTTAAACTCTTCCAAAATATAGCACAGGGAGGAACACTCCCAAACGCATTCTAGAAGGCCACCATCACTCTGATATCAAAACCAGCCAAAGATGTCACAAAGAAAGAAAACTACAGGCCAATATCACCGATGAACATAGATGCAAAAATCCTCAACAAAATACTAGCAAACAGAATCCAACAGCACATTAAAAGGATAATACACTATGATCAAGTGAGTTTTATCCCAGGAATGCAAGGATTCTTCAATATATGCAAATCAATCAACGTGATACACCATATTAACAAACCGAAGGAGAAAGACCATATGATCATCTCAATTGATGCAGAGAAAGCTTTTGACAAAATTCAACACCCGTTTATGATAAAAACCCTGCAGAAAGTAGGCATAGAGGGAACTTTCCTCAACATAATAAAGGCCACATATGACAAACCCACAGCCAACATCATCCTCAATGGTAAAAAACTGAAATTATTTCCACTATGATCAGGAACAAGACAAGGCTGCCCATTCTCAACACTATTACTCAACATACTTTTGGAAGTTTGAGCCACAGCAATCAAAGAAGAAAAAGAAATAAAAGGAATCCAAATCGGAAAAGAGGAAGTAAAGCCATCACTTTTTGCAGGTGACATGATAATATACATAGAGAATCCTAACGATGCTACCAGAAAACTACTAGAGCTAATCAATGAATTTGGTAAAGTAGCAGGATACAAAATTAATGCACAGAAATCTCCTGCATCCCTATTCACTAATGATGAAAAATCTGTAAGAGAAATTAAGGAAACAGTCCCATTTACCACTGCAACAAAAAGAGTAAAATATCTAGGAATATACCTACCTATGGAGACAAAAGACCTGTAGGCAGAAAACTATAAGACACTGATGAAAGAAATTAAAGATGATACAAATAGATGGAGAGATATACCATGATCTTGGATTGGAAGAATCAACATTGTGAAAATGATTATACTATGCAAAGCACTCTACAGATTCAATGCAATTCCTCTCAAACTACCACTGGCATTTTTCACAGAACTAGAACAAAAAAATTCACAATTTGTATGGAAACACAAGACACCGAATAGCCAAAGCAGTGTTAAGAATGAAAAACAGAACTGGAGGAATCAGACTCCCTGACTTCAGACTATATTACAAAGCTACAGTAATCAAGAGAGTATAGTTCTGGAACAAAAACGGAAATATAGATCAATGGAAGAGGTTAGAGAGCCCAGAGATAAACCCACACACATATGGTCACCTTATCTTTGATAAAGGAGTCAAGAACTTACAGTGGAGAAAAGAGAGCCTCTTCAATAAGTGGTGCTGGGAAAAGTGGACAGCTACATGTAAAAGAATGAAATTAGAACACTCCCTAACACCATACACAAAAATAAACTCAAAGTGGATTAAAGACCTAAATGTAAGTCCAGACACTATCAAACTCTTAGAGGAAAACTTAGGCAGAACACTCTCTGACATAAGTCACAGCAAGGTCTTTTTTGATCCACCTTGTAGAGTAATGGAAATAAAAACAAAAATAACCAAATGAGAGCTAATGAAACTTAAAAGCTTTTGCACAACAAAGGAAACCATAAACAAGATGAAGAGACAACCCTCAGAATGGGAGAAAATATTTGCAAATGAAGCAACTGACAAAGGATTAATCTCCAAAATTACAAGCAGCTCATGCAGTTCAATATCAAAAAAACAACAACCCAATCCAAAAATGGACAGAAGACCTAAATAGACATTTCTCCAAAGAAGATATACTGATCGCCAACAAACACATGAAAGCATGCTCAACATCATTAATCATTAGAGAAATGTAAATCAAAACTACAATGAGATATCATCTCACACCGGTCAGAATGGCCATCATCAAAAAATCTACAAACAATAAATGCTGGAGAGGGTGTGGAAAAAAGGGAACCCTCCTGCAGTGTTGGTGGGAATGTAAATTGATAAAGCTACTCTGGAAAACACTATGGTTGTTCCTTAGAAAACGAAAAATAGTACTACCATACAACCCAGCGATCCCACTACTGGGCATATACTCTGAGAAAATCATAATTCAAAAAGTATCATGTACCAATATGTTCATTGCAGCTCTATTTACAGTAGCCATGACATGGAAGCCACCTAAGTGTCCATCGACAGATGAATGGATAAAGAAGATGTGGCACATATATACAATGGAATGTTACTCAACCATAAAAAGAAACAAAATTGAGTTATTTGTAGTGAGGTGGATGGATGTAGAGTCTGTCATACACAGTGAAGTAAGTCAAGTCAGAAAGAGAGAAACAAATTCCATATGCTAACACATATATATGGAATCTAAAAAAAAATAAAGGTCATGACGAACCTAGGTGCAAGACAGGAATAAAGACACAGACCTACTAGAGAATGGACTTGAGGATATGGGGAGGGGGAAGAGTAAACTGGGACAAAGTGAGAGAGTGGCATGGACATATATACACTACCAAACGTAAAATAGATAGCTAGTGGGAAACAGCCGCATAGCACAGGGAGATCAACTCGGTTTTTTGTGACCACCTAGAAGGATGGGATAGGGATGGTGGAAGGAGGGAGACGCAAGAGGGAAGAGATATAAGGAGATATATATATGTGTGTGTGTGTGTGTGTGTGTGTGTGTGTGTGTGTGTGTGTGTGTATAACTGATTCTTTTTCTATAAAGCAGAAACTAACACACTATGTAAATCAATTATACTGCAATAAAGATGTTAAAAAAAAAGCCATGTTGCTGTAGCTCAGAGCAAATATTTTCTAGCTGGCTCTATTTCACAACTTCTCACATCACATTGTGTCTTAAAAGAGGTGTGGAATATATATATGGAGGATATTTATGTACTTATGAAATAAAAAACAATTATATGCAATTATTTGAATTATTTTCCACAGCCAAACAATTGTTATATGCAATTATTACATGTAAACAATTATTTGCCTATAATAAGGACATACAAATCTTATTTAATGAAATAATTATAATATTTTACCTTCATTTCACTAACCAGTTTATTGACTGTAGTAAGAACTACTCCAAGACCAAAGATTTAAAAAGCTTACAAATTAAAACCACTCCTGATGTGGAAAAATCCCTTCTAATCTGAAACATTCCTTCTGATTCTGTTTTTAAGATCTGTAAACACCATATGTTGAGGGGACAGTATTATCGTGTTTTGACTTAAACTGTGGTCTGTTTCTCTTTCTTTCTTTTTCTTTTTTTATTCTCCTGAGACTGACCTAATTGATTCAAAAGACAAAAGACCAAGGACATTACAAGAGAAATAGGAATTGAATACTAACAATTCATCTACATATGGAATTACTTATTTTAGCATCAAAAAATGTTCACACAGAGAATGGCCAAAGTGATTCTTTTACCATCTGATTTCTCAGTTAATGTAAAGAGTCCTGTGCTGCATTCCTACCCTGGAAAGACATGCAATAAAGTAGATAGTGGAAAGTTCTCTTACCCTGGCAAAATAGCAGTTACAATTGGCCAAAGAACAAATTTTGCTGCTGAGAAGCTTGGGAAAAAATTTACAGACACCCAAATTCACAAGATCATGGCTACTTTTTCTCTGGAAATAGGGTCAAATTTTATGGATTATGAGCCTCAATAAGAGTAAAAGTTTTTTAGGAAATTATTTTCTACCTAAATCTAGCTCCATGTCACTTTCTGCACCCCTCCCTCTCTCCTGATTTGATCCACCTCAGTCCCTCCTTACACATATTCAGACTTGCTGTTTCAGGATGTCCTTGGGTGATGAGTGAGAAAGGCTAACATTCGTGTAAGATGATCATCATGTTGATAAAACTGAATCTGTGAGTTCATGGGCTTAATATGCCACAAATCAAAGAACTGTATTGTCAAACATATGTATTTTTTAAAGAATAAACATTATTGACAGCAAGCATATGCCTTATGAAACTGATAACATACAATCCAGCATTGTTTCATCTCAGGACTGGTACACCTGGCTGTACCTCAAACCCTATCCACTGACAGACAATAGAGTTCTTAGCTGTAATATTCAATAAGATTCATCCTCCAGTAAAATCACCTTTGTCAAGTGCCGAGCCACAGATGACTGCTCACTAGCAGTGGAGGCCACACCTGTTGAGTCCATGAATAAAGATGCAAGTCTAAGACCTCTTAAATTCAGGCCAGGCAAAGGAGAGTCCTTCATGATTCCACTCAGGAAAAAGCATGTGCCTGAAGCCATCTGATTTCACAGATTGCAGGGCAATGCACACCCCATCCTGGAGGTATTGATAGATGGGTCAGGATGAGTCGAGATGCAAGCCTAATGTGCACCCCTCCCCATTTTCCACAGCCAAACAAGTACACCTCCTTTCTCCTGGGAGAAAAACAAATGGGTTTAGAACAGAAGAGAAATAAGGGGAGAATATTTCTCTCCTTTTGCTGTGGGAACTAGATAAGGAAACAATTGAAAGTAAATACTGTTTCTTTGGCCCTGGATGTTTCCAAGTAACATTTTTAGGAACTCTAATAATAACAGCTAATATTTTTGAGCATTTATCATGCATTAGGCACTTCTATAAGCGTATGAATTAACTAATGTAATCTGCACAACAATGCTCCTAGTATTTATTATCTCCATATTCCCGAAGAGGAAACTGAGACTAAAAGAGAATTACACAGAAAGTATGTGACGTGTTTATGTTTAAACTTTACACTGAGGTTAGAGTCTGCATTATTAACCATTATTTTATAGGGATGTCTTTGAATAAGCACTTTATGTACATCAGCTTATTAAATCTCAACAATGCTATGAAGTGACTACTGTTGTTTTCCTACTTTACAGATTAAGCTACCGACGTCTGGAGAGGTTAAACAACTTGCTTAAGAAAACCCATCTGTATACTTCTGGAGATGAGGTCCAAACCCACACAGGTTGACCAGAGACAGCTCCCTTAACATCCTTGCAATATGCCCAATGTTTCTGATCAACCACAGTCAGCAGAGACTGCATCTCTGTGGTCTTCTGCTTACCTCCTCCCTTTGCCTTCGGCATTGCCATTTCCACCCCTGTCCTAGGATGAGCTCATGTGAACATAATTGACTACACCAGCTCCGGGGTCACTCATTTCGCCATTTCTAAGCTCCAGGTCATGGCAGGCTGCATTTTCAAATCACATAATCATTATACTTTAGGACTGATATTAAAACTGTGGATGGTATTTCTATCTATGTTTGCCCTTGTGACAGAAAATACCTATGCAAAAAGAATGCATTTTCAAACATCAAAATATACTTCAAAATAGAGCTTAAATACTAAGACTTTCAGTCTGACTAGGTACCTTTAGAAGGCAAGCTATCTTTTGTTCAAAATATATTTGATATGAAGAAGCAAGAGTTAGAATATATTTCCCCTGGAGTCTATAAAATTCACATAGCTTGCAATAGAACATCATAAATTTACTTGAGCCCTTTCAGATATTGAAACTAAATATATCAAATATAAAATACATTCACATATCTTTAACCTGCACATGTTTATGGTAGTTGGTCTCTGTGGAATTTCTCTTCTCGTTGTATAATGACTGTAAATTCTTTGAGAGGCAGGGAGAGAAGGAACATTCCTTTCAATATCTCCAAATGATAAAAGATAGACATCTTTTGTTTGATGAGAACTATGGTCAAAATAACCATTTAAAGGATACAGAAAAAGAGAGCACAGAGCAAAGTACAATTGAACAAAACCAGACCCTGAGTCTCTTTGGCAGAGAGAGTCCAGATATAGCACAGATGGATCCCGAAAAAGGCCAGCATCATTAGACTTTTAAAATGAGGGATGCAATCTTTGATAGGAGGTGGGGGAACAAAAGCTTTCTTGGCTGTTGTCCACTTTGGAAGTCTTTATCAAAGAATAAGAGGAGTTTCCTTTTGATAATGGCCTCTTAGATAGAGTTAATCCTTCAATTTTGGATTCCCCCTGTTGTCTTGTGCCAGCTACAAATACTTAAAGCAACTCCAAGATTCCTAATGTCTATGTAAGTGCAACTGCAAACACTGAATAAGGTGTGAACATTTCACTACATTATAAAATATTTTTACCAATATTGTCTTGAAAATCCAAATGTGGACTTCAGTGTTTATCTGAATAATGTCAAACAAGAAATTTTGTTTAGAAAATTTTCAGGTTTGTGAAAGTTTCAGGGAGAGAGAAAGGGAATCCCTAATTTCTTGGTTTCCAGTGATATGCTGGCAGAGGATAGAAGGGTTCTAGCTTTTGGGATGATAGCAGGAACCATTGCCCTGAAAAATCAGAGACACCTGACCCAAGAGGTATCCTGGATTGGTGGAGAGAGTATTAAACAGAGAATCAAAATTATAGATTTTCACTGAGCCTGCCTTAAGTTGCCTATCCTGGATCTCAGCTATTAAACTGGGTAAGCTCTGGAGGCCTCTTTCAAAAGTCTAAGCTATAAATTTACTGTTATTGTTAGTAGCTCTTATTATTATTATTATCATTTTTATTATAACCCACTTTGTACAAAAAGTGTTTGAGGTCATGGTTTGAAAAAACAGACAACTTGCAACTAGATACAATAAGTAGATAAATGGGTCAAAGGAAGAGTAGAATAGTTAAAATAAAGATTAGTGCCCTGCCACTAATATTGATATTAAGGTGGTCTGAAGTACTGGCTAAAGGTAAGACAAGTTTTTATGCAGAAAAAGTCCTTGGTCCACTTGAACTTTTATGCCCATGGGTGACTGAGTTCCCAAAGTCCAATTCTATAGAACACAACTATACCAGTTTATTTTGAAGTATTTTCAAATGAACCATTGCCAAATGTCTGTGGTAGCTAAAAAGTTTCAGTGAAATACACACAGGTTAACTAATTTAAAACAATTCAGCTTCTTATAAAAATCAGATAAAGATTAGTGAGTAAAACGTAACCCTGGAACATGGAATGATTTGATTCCATGTGTAGAACTGACAGGTACTTGCTAATTAAATATTAGAGGCCACCTGTCAAAAATGATTATTTTGGTCTTAGAATAATTGATTTTGTCTCACTCTTTTTTATGAAAATCACATGGAAACCCAACTACTGTTTGTAAATTGGCCTTTGTACTTGTACACAGAGGGCAAAGAGACATCAAAGAAAGATGCAGACCACTCCAGGTTGGTAGGTAGCATGTTTAATAAGCAAGGGAACTTACTTAGGAGGGTGTCTTGGGCGGCTGAGTAGATTCCCGCACATGTGCACCAGAATCTTAAAGTTTATATAGAAGCCTTATCTGGGTTCAGTCACCTATACTGTTCATATGGCCTCAACAACACTTTACTCTCTGAACTGTGTCCTTGGGGCAGCTTCTAGTGTGGGGAAGGCAAGTGGAACACACATCCCAAGGGCGGAAAGGGAGTGAGGAGACTAATTGCCTGGATCCAGTTTGCCGGTCAACCTGATGGTCATGTCCTGTCGATGACCTCCTCCAACAACTACTCTTTTTATCACTATTCTTAGCTACCTAGGATCGTCATTGTCTTTGAGCCAGCATATAACTACAGGTACAATGAAGGAGACATTTGTCTAGTTGATCAGAACAAACCTGATGAGAATTGAAATGACAGATTGTGGTACAAGATCACTCGATTATCCATCTGAAAACAGTGAAATAGAGAAGAATGTTTAGCTCTTTATATTTGGTAGTACATGGCTATAGCTCCTACTTCTTAAGTATTGCCTTCAAATCATTAAGGTGCAAGGCAAAGAGAAGGAGGCCAAAACCCATCACCATTTTACATATCTCAATCTAAAAAAATGATACAAATGGACTTATTTACAAAACAGAAATAGACTCACAGACTTTGAAAACAACCTTTCCAAAGGGGAAAGGTTGGGGGAGGGATAAACTAGGAGTGTGGGGTTAACATATACACACTACTATATATAAAATAATCAATAAGGACCTACTGTATAGCACTGGGAAATCTACTCAATATTTTGTAATAACCTATATGGGAAAAGAATCTTAAAAAGAATGGTTATGTGTATATGTAAAACTGGATCACTTTACAAACTAAACGACATTGTAAATAAACTATAATTCAATATAAAAAATTAAATTAAATTAAAAAAATTTGATATCCAGTCTGTACATTAATAACAATGAATCTAGGTAAATTCATACATGATCGGTTTCTGCCCACAGTCAAACCCTAAGTAGATACTAGCTGAAGAATAGTCAGTCTTCTGTTACACCTCTGAATTTCTCAAAATATGATGGAGTGTGTTACAATCATCAATTGTTGGAAGAGCTCACCTGCTCCTTGTGTGGAATATTGGCCAAAACTTAACAATTTGTGGGGAAAAAAAACCGGCATGAAGTTAGAAAAAAGTGTTTAACTAACCAACATGTTCATAATTTGCTGAGGCTATAGGGTTTTCTTTTCTTTTTCTTTAGTTTTATTGAGATATTATTACATATAACACAGTAAAAGTTTAAGGGGTACAACATAATGACCTGAATTATAAATACTGCAAAATGATTACCACAGTAAGTTTAGTAAACATCCATCTCCTTATATAGTTACAAATTTTTTCCCCTTGTGTTAAGAACTTTTAGGATTTACTCTTAGCAACTTTCAAATATACCATAAAGCAGCATTAACTATAGTCATCATGTTGTACTTTACATCCCTAATATTAATTTATCTTACAACTGAAAGTTTGTACCTCTCAACTACCTTCATTCAATTCCTCCTCTCTCCACCCCCAGCCTTTGGTAAGAACAAATATATCTCTTTTTCTATGAGTTTTGTTTGTTTGATTTTTTAGATTTTATGTATAAGTGAGATCAAACAGTATTTGTCTATCTGTCTGGCTTATTTCATTTAGCATAGTGTCCTCAAGATCTATCCATGTTGTTGCAAATGGCAGGATTTCCTTCTTTTCTTAGGGCCATATATTATCCATATATCCATATCTATATCTATATCTATATCTATATCTTTATCTATCTATCTATCTATCTATCTATCTATCTATCTATCTATCTATATACATACAGTAAGTCCCCTACATATGAATGAGTTCTGAGAGCATGTTTGTAAGTCCAATTTGTTCGTAAGTCAAACAAAGTTAGTGTAGGTACCCAACCAACACAATCGGCTGTATAGTACTGTATTGTAATAGGTTTATAATAATTTTCTCACAAATGATACATGAAAAACAAATAACAAAAAATAAAGAAAACATTTTTAATCTTACAGTACAATATCTTGAGAAGTACAGTAGTACAGTACAACAGCTGACATACAGGGGCTGGCATCAAGTGAACAAGAAAGAAGAGTTACTGACGAGGAGAGAGGGGAGGTGGGAAATGGTAGAGCTGAAGGATTATTAGCAATAGGAGATGGAGGGAAAGGTGCAATTTCACTTATGCCTGACGTTGAAGGCACAGGTTCTAGTTCCTTGCTGGATTCGATTCTATCTACCCTCTTGAAAAAATGATCCAGTGATATCTGGGTAGTAGCTCTGTAAGCTTCACATACTGTTCTACATTTGGGCCCTGTGTCTCAAAAACTAACAGTGCCTCCTCAAATAAAGAAAATCCCCTTGCCATTTCCTGCATCATGAATCTCTTCATTTCTTCAGTTCTTCTTCCTCTTGTCTCTCTTTGTCCTTTCTCTGGGCCTCCAATTCCATCAGGTCTTCACTAGTAAGCTCCTCGTGTTACGCAGCAAGGAGTTCAATGAAGTCGTCCTCTTGCAGATCTAGCTCCAGCTTCTCTCTGAGGATCAATAAGTTGCAGAAGACCTCTTTGGACTCCTCATCCACCTTCTCAAATCCACAAAAATCATGAACAAATTGCAGGCAAAGGTTCTTCCAAGCCACATTCATGGTGACAGCTGTAACCTCATGCCAAGCAAAGTCAATGTTTTTTATGGCCTCATAGATGTTATAGTCCTTACAAAATTTTTGCAAGGTTGTTCCTGATTTGTCACTCACCTTTACTGCTTGACAAAAAGTGTGACATAAATAATATTTCTTGAAAGTTGCTATAACTCCCTGGCCCATAGGTTGGATGAGCAACATAGTATTTGGTGGCAGATGCACTACTTTGATGTTGGGATGAAAGTTGTCCATGAATGGAGGGTAGCCCAGAGCACTGTTGAGCAGCAAAATAATGTTGAATGAGACTTCCTCCTCCAAGCAATATTTCTCTACCTCCAGGATAAAATGGTGGGAAAACAAGCCTTGGAAAAGGGCCTGTGTAACACAGGCTTTGAGGTTACTCTTCCACACAACAGGAAGAGAGCCCTTGACCATGTTTTTTAAGGGCTCTTGGTTTCTCTGAATAATAAACTAAGAGAGGCTTCAGCTTCATATCGCTGGAAGCATTGCCACCAAACAATACAGTTAGCCTATCCTTTGCTACGTTATAGCCTGACATCAACTTTTCCTCCTTAGTGATGTAACTTCGGTCTGGCATCCTCTTCCAGTACAATCCTGTCTCATCCACATTAAAAACTTGCTTGGGTAAATACACGCCTTCACCAAGAATTTATTGAAGGGTTTCAGGAAATTTCCGGGCAGCTACCATATCTGCACTTGCTGCCTCGCCACTTACTTTTACATTGTGAAGGTTGGCTCTAGCCTTGAACTGATGAAATCAGCCATGGCTGACATTAAAAGATGTTCCCTCTGATTCTTCTTCATGTTTCTTCTTCAAGTCTTCATAAAGGCTTTTAACTTTCTCTTGAAACAGCATTAAGCTAAGCAGGACTCGACACTGATGCTGATCCTGCATCCACACACTGAGAAGTTTCTCCATCTCCTCCCTCACTTTTCCACATTATTGTTGACATCATCGGCACAGCAGACTTCACATGTTCCATGATCTTGCCTTTGTTTAGAATCCTGCTGATGGTTGAACGATTCATGTTATAAGAATGAGCAATGTCTACCAACTTTTGCCTTTCTCTACTCTCTCAATTATTTTCACTTTTGTTCCCATCATTATCTCTTGGTGCTTCTTAGCAGTACCAGCTATATCACTGTTGCTTTTACACTTGATTCTGGATACCCTGGGCTTGAAATAAAGAGACTGTACTACCGTACTGTATGCAGTACTGTAAAGTACAAAAAGCACAACCACTTGTAGAGGATACACACACGTGACAATGTACACCAGACACATACATGAACTAACTTACATGATTGGACATGTGAATGCACGTTTACATATTTGAAAGTTCGCAACTTGAAATATGTAGAAGACACTGTATATGTTATATATATATATATATATATATATATATATATATACACATATATATATATACACATACACACACACACACATCACATTCTCTTTATCCATTCATCTACTGATGGACACGTAGGTTGTTCCCATGTCATGGCTATTGTGACTAATGCTGCAATGAACATGGGGGTGCAGATATCTTTTTGACATAATTTAATTTTTTTCAGATATATACCCTGAAGTGGAATTGCTGGATAGATTTTCTTTCTTTTAGAAAACTGATAATTTCTACTTTGGGCCCTTTCAGTGTAAAATTGGGGGTCATACTCATAGAGTTAACAACAGAAAATGAGGAGTCAATGATCAGGACTCACAAAAAAGAATTAATATAATAAAATTCCAGTGGTAAAAAGACAGAGATTCTATAAAACTCTGCCATTACTTTTCTGTTAAAAAACAGCCTCTGTAAATGCCAACCAAGATTGGTACTTCTATAATTGTATTTATTGTTTGCCAAATTCATGACAAGAGAAAATATATCATCAAATCTGACCTCATTCTTTTCTAATTGCCAAAGTCATGTCTTACTATCAGGATTATTACATTTAAATTTTATAAGGGCTGTAAAGAGCCTAGTACAGTTTAAATGACACAAGCACCTATGTGGCTATTTCCAAATTCTGTCTCCCCCGTTACCCCTCCAACCTGGTCAAGAGTTAGTTTAGCTCCTTGGTGGTCTTCTTCAAACAAAGGACTAAGAGGGTGAGCCCCATGACTAAAAACACGCATAGTACATGCACCAGTTTTAGTTTTATATACTGAGTGATATAGACTGAATATTTGCGTTTCTCCCCTCCTCCCCACCAAATTTATATATTGAAACCTAATCCCCAGTGCAATGGTATTAGAGGGTGAGGCATTTGGGAGATGATTAGGTCCTGAGGGTGGAGCCCACATGAATGGGATTAGTGCCATTTAAAAGAGACCTCAGAGAACTCCCTTGCCTCTTCTGCCATGTGAGGACACCGCAAAAAGCCATCTATGAACCAGGAAATGGACTCTCATCAGACACTGAATCTACCAGCCCCTCAATCTTGGAATTTTTCAGCCCGCAAAACGGACATGAATTTCTGTTGTTTATAAGTAACCTAGTTTATGGTATTCTGTTATAGCAGCCTGAATGGACTAAGACACTGAGACATCAATGATGGAAGTTTAAAAAAGTTCCTAGGCTTAAAAGGTCACTAATGGATATTGAAAAAAAAATTTTATTCTATTTTTCTAAAAAATTGAAGACTTACCATTCCAATCTTATGAACAAAACAGTATGGTATAACTTTTTCAAGGATTAGGGAAGGGGCTGCTATTGTGTTCTACTTGGTCTCAAAAACCTTACTAAATGTGTTGGTAAGCAAAGAGGATAAACATAATACAGCCTGTAACGTTGGCCCACCAGGAAGTGATGCAAAGATAGGTACACCCAGAGTTATTTTATGTTTTACCATTTAGGATATTTGCATAGGATATTTCACATATATTATCACATTTAATTATCATTTCATAAGCTTATTTTACAGATGAGGAAACTGAGGATAGGAGAATAGGAATAATATTTACCATATTTAGTACATATGAGTCTTGTCTGATGTAGTCTCCTCAAAATAAGAAAGCATTTCTTAATAATTATTTCATTAAAAGTTAGTGTTAAAGCTGTTGCTGTCTTAGTAGTTTATGGTTTGTAACAATCTTCAAGTAATAAATTTAAACAAGGTAGATTGGATTATAGACATTTAAAGAAAAAGTAAGTTAAACTACATATGTTTTCTCTTTTCAGTAGTGACAATTAGCATTGATATTTGGTTGGTTGAAATGATTACCTACTTCTAAGATATAACTGTAATAATTTTACCAAAAATTCCAAGTACAATGTACCAAGAACTAGTTTCTTTTTTGTTAATTAACTTTTATTGGAATATAGTTCCTTTACAATGTTGTGTTACTTTCTACTGTACAGCAAAGTGAATCAGCTATATGTACACATATATCCCCTCTTTTTGGATTTCCTTCCCATTTAGGTCACCACAGAGCATTGAGTAGATGTCCCTGAGCTATACATATGTTCTCATTTGTTATCTATTTCATACTTGGTATTGGTAGTGTATATATGTCAATCCCAATTTTCCAATTCATCCCACTCACCCCCTTTTCCCCTTTGATATCCATATGTCTGATGTCTACATCTGTGTCTCTACTTCTGCTTTGCAAAAAGATCATCTATCTAGATTTTCTAGATTCCACATATATGCATTAATATATGATATTTGTTTTTCTCTTTCTGACTTACTTCACTCTGTATGACACTCTCTAGGTCCATCCACATCTCTACATGACCCAATTTTGTTCCTTTTTATGGCTGAGTATATTCCACTGTATATATGTATCACATCTTCTTTATCCATTCATCTGTCAATGGACATTTAGGTTGCTTCCATGTCCTGGATATTGTAAATAGTGCTTCTATATACTCCAAATGCAACTGTCTTTTTGAATTATGTTTTTCTCTGGGTATATGCCCAGTAGCAGGATTGCTGGGTCATATGATCATTGTATTTTTAGTTTTTTAAGGAAATTCCATACTGTTTTCCATAGTGGCTATATCAATTTACATTCCCACCAACAGTGCAAGAGGGTTCACTTTTCTCCACACCATCTCCATCACTTATTATTTGTAGATTTCTTTTTGATGATGGCCATTCTGACCAGTGTGTGGTGATACCTCATTGTAGTTTTGATTAGCATTTCTCTAGTAATTAGTGATGTTGAGCATCTTTTAATGTGTTTGTTGGCAATCTGTATGTCTTCTTTTGAGAAATGTCTGTTTAGGTCTTCTGCCCATTTTTTGACTGAGTTTTTTGTTTTTTTGATATTGAGCTGCATGAGTTGTTTGTATATTTTGGAAATTAAGCCTTTGTCAGTTGCTTCATTTGCAAATATTTGCTCCCATTCTGAGGATTGCTTTTTATGTTGTTTATTGTTTCCTTTGCTGTGCAAAAGCTTTGAAGTTTCATTAGGTCCCATTTGTTTATTTATTTTTGTTTTTATTTCCATTACTCTAGAAGGTGGGTCAAAAAAGATGTTGCTGTGATATATGTCAAAGGGTGTTCTGCCTATGTTTTTCTCCAAGAATTTTATAGTGTCTGGCCTTACATTTAGGTTTTTAATCCATTTTGAATTTATTTTTGTGTATGGTGTTAGGGAGTATTCTAATTTCATTCTTTTACATGTAGCTGTCCAGTTTTCCCAGCACCACTTATTGAAGAGACTGTCTTTTCTCCATTGTATATCCTTGCCTCCTTTGTCATAGATTAGTTGACCACAGGTGCGTGAGTTTATCTCTGGGCTTCCTATCCTGTTCCATTGATATATATTTCTGTTTTTGTGCCAGCATCATATTGTCTTGATTACTGTAGTTTTGTAGTATAGTCTGAAGTCAGGAGTCTGATTCCTCCAGCTCCTTTTTTTTTCCCCTCAAGACCTCTTTGGCTATTCAGTGTCTTTTTTGTCTCCATACAAATTTTAAAATTTTTTGTTCTACTTCTGTAAAAAATGTCATTGGTAATTTCATAGGGATTACATTAGGTAGTAGATTGTAGATTGCTTTAGATAATATAGTCATTTCAAAATATTGATTCTTCCAATCCAAGAACACGGTATATCTCTCTATCTGTTTGTGTTGTCTTTGATTTCTTTCATCAGTATGTTATAGTTTTCTACATACAGTCTTTTGCCTCCTTAGGTAGGTTTTATTCCTAGGTATTTTATTCTTCTCATTGCAACCAAGAACTAGTTTCATATTTTCTATGATACATCTTGATCTCTTATTTCATAATCAGTATTTTCCTTGAACTTCCTCCCAATGCAATTATTACATGAGTTTTCAATGAGTTGATTTTCATTAAAATCTGGTGTCTCAGAGAAAATTGCTTTGGATTAAAAATGGTGTAGGGCTTACCTGGTGGTACAGTGATTAAGAGTCTTCCTGCCAATGCAGGGGACATGGGTTCAAGCTCTGGGACAGGAAGATCCCACATGCCATGGAGCAAGTAAGCCTGTGCGCCACAACTAGTAAGCCTACGCTCTAGAGCCCGCAAGCCACAAGTACTGAAGCCCACGTGCCTAGAGCCTGTGCTCTGCAACAAGAGAAGCCACCACAATGAGAAGCCTGTGTGCCACAACAAAGAGTAGTCCCTGCTCACTGCAACTAGAGAAAGCCTACGTGCAGCAATGAAGACTCAGTGCAGCTGGAAAGAAAGAAAGAAAGAAAGAAAGAAAGAAAGAAAGAAAGAAAGAAAGAAAGAAAGATAGAAAGAAAGAAAGAAAAAGGAAAATTAACAACAACAACAAAAAAGAAAAATTTGGTGTAGATCAACTGTTTGCCTTTCAGCAACTGTTTGGCAAAGCTCTCATATTCTGATTCTCCTCAGAGCAGTCTCAAGAGGGGACTATGTCTTGCACAAGTTGTGTCCTTAGGGATATGAGGGCCTGACTCAACAGGCCAAAACCTGAGAGATGATGTCTTTAAAGTATTTGTCAGAATACCCTTCAAGAAAAGAAAAATAAAACAGATAAAAATCTCTAATACATCTGAAAATTATATACTCTACTGTACTTTCCATTTGGTGAGTGAAAGAACAAATTACATTATTGATTAACGTATTTCATAGATGGATTTTTATCTGTTCAGTACTTCTAGAGAAGGTTACTAATATACAGTTCTGTATCAAAAAGTTGGAATCAGCAGAAATTGCACTTGTCA
Organism: Mesoplodon densirostris; assembly: GCF_025265405.1. Classification (NCBI taxonomy): domain Eukaryota; kingdom Metazoa; phylum Chordata; class Mammalia; order Artiodactyla; family Ziphiidae; genus Mesoplodon; species Mesoplodon densirostris. Next base: position 49,851,631 of record NC_082673.1, on the reverse strand, counting down.
ATTGATCACAGATGCCACTTTTTAGGATATCCTTGTAGGAAACATGGATTTCATGTACCTTTCTCTGAAGAGCACTCAGCCTTTGCTAACTAACAGAATGAACCAAGAGAGGTATATTTGGTAATGTCATAATCTTTCTCCACTAAAAAAGTTGCCATCACTTCTACAGCTCTAGAAATCTAAAATCACAAAGTACCAATCTACAAACAAAGTCTTTTCAAGACTTCTCAGTGCTTTACTCACAAGTACAAGTACACATGCTTTGTTTTGTTGTGTTTCTAGAGACATCCGGTCCCTCAGGCCCTCTCTTTTCTCCCTTTCTTCCCACTTCATTCTCTAGTGGCCTTGATGGTTCAGTCATTCTACCACTTTTCTCGTTTCATGACCAGCACACTAGATCCCCTACATTTTTCCCTCAGATGTCCTGTAAACTCTCAATTATGGATCAGTCCATACATATGCCAAATTTTTAAATTCTGGAGCTGCTTTTTCATAAATTTCTCCTCTGCTTGGATAGCCTTTATAAAGTATTTTCATCCATAAAACTATGGTATTTCATACTCAGCTCAGATGCTCCCTTATTCTGAATCCCGACTTCTTCTTCTTCACTTACTCTGCAGTTCATAAATCTCCTGTGTGCTTCCTTAGTACCAAAGCACACTATCACCCTGTATCAACAGTATTTCTCTGTTTTACCTGCCTGTGGATTATGTGATTTTTTTAGGCAAAGGTCAATGTCCAATCCACTTTATATCCTCAGAATCTATCCAGGAGTATGCCACATTCTCAGAAGTGTTTATTGAACAAATAAATGAAGAACTTATTAAGAGTTTGAGAACATGACAAGATAAATGCTCTCAAAGCACTCATGTATGTCTTTCTCTGGGGAAAAGGCAAAGATTGCAAATAAGAACAGAATATGATGATCTAGGTTAAGAGTAGTAGCTAACTACCAAGAATGCAAAAACACTCTAATGTAACATTCAAGAATATGGATTTTGGAGCCAGGGTTCAAATCCTAGCTCTCTCTGGTCTTTGAAGAGGTTTATTTTCTCTTCCTTCAGCAAAAGAAAAAACTATTTTTAAATACTTACTATGAAAAAGTGCCCAGCAAAATTCAAACCTGTTAACGTATCTTGATTAATTTATTCATATATCAAATTTATGACTTTTTTGAGACATATGATGAGTACATGAAACCTCTAGTCTCTAAAGAAATGAACCCTCAGGTATTTGGGACACAGGTATTATAAATTAAATGATCTTCATTGCTGCTAATCAGAATCAATACAAATCTGACAAGTTAGCCACCTGCACCAGTCAGTTGTGGCCACATCAATTTGTAAACCTGAGTCAGGGAAGGATATTTCACAAGTGGCTTAGCAAGAGGCCTGGTGCTCTCAAATCAAGCAAGATGGCTAGTGTCTTCCTGAAAAATATTACTGTATTGCAACTGATAGAAAGATTGTCTTCACAATCTGAGGCAAATTGCAAAATAACTAAAATATGATTTTCATGAAATACAGAAAATAATAAACAGAAAATTTTGTGTGTCTTTTGAGAACTGCCCAAGATAGAGCATCCTGAGACTAATAAACACTGTGTGTGATAGTAACATGGTTACTAGTGTAGGAATTATTAAACGGGAAATAGTGTGTACAGCTAGCTAATGTGAATATATACTTGCTTGCTCCTGTGCATATTTTTCACTGCAAATTAAAAAAATGTACTGCAGTCTTTGTATAGTATTGCTTTGTAGTTTTATAGATCTATTTTCATATCCTGACTTTCTGGGTAACTTTGGACTGGATTATTGAATCTCCCAGATACTCAGTTTCTTCATCTGGAAAGCAGAGATAAAACACCTTCCTCAGCGTAGTTATGGAAAGTTAATTAGCAATACATCAAAAGCACTTTCTGCAGTGACTGACATTTGTGTAATTCCCAGAAATGTCTTCAGCCATGGGTGACCCTTTTCTTGGTCTGACATCAGGCAAATAAACAAACATATGTGTGTTCATGTGACATAATGCAAATAAACAATTGTGTCTATGTGACATCATACCAATAAATAAGACTTTGTTTAGAAATGGCACCATTGACAATTATTCTTGATTGATTTGTATAAACAAAATTGTTTGGTGAAATAAATCATTTAACTATGGGTCCATACTATTCTTTAGGCACTAGGACCCCCAGTATTATAGACATGATGGGAACTCAATAAAATATAAACTCTCCTTGATTTATTGCTCAGTCAGCCTCTGGATCACTAGTCAAGAAAATAAAAATATTACCCTCATGCTCAGAATGCTCAGAATTTCCACCCTGTGTCTTTCATGGAAAACCAGACTTTTATGAATGTTGAAAAAAAATTGTTTAAATGAGACAAGGTACAATTTATCCATCATTGGAAATCTATTGATTGTCACTAAGCCTGGGCCTTTTACATCTTAACCAGGCAGATAATGAATTAAATATAGAAAATAGTCATTAAGAGACTTCATAGAACACTAAGAGAACAAGTTCTGGAGTAAGTTTGTAAGGAGTCAGCTTCTCTATTTCCTTCTCTTAGTTAGTTCCGTGATCTTGAGCAAGATATTTCATCTTACTGTGAAATGGGGATGGTAACAGCTATAGCCTCATCAGAGAAGAAGAATGGTGCCAAGAAGAGGGATGAGAGTGTCAGATGGTGAGGGGTAGTAAGAGAATTTTAAATAATGTGGTTAAGGAAGGCCTTACCGAGGAAGTGATTAAGAGCAGAAAGGGGATGGAGGGTGAAGAGGAGGTGTCTCAGGAAAGAGGGTACCAGGCAAAAGGATCATAGAAAGTTAAAGGGCCCTGAGGAAAGAGCATGCCCTGTAAGACAGAGAAGCATAGTGAGCAGTGTGAGATGAATTCACATAGAGTGTGGAAGAAAAGTGTGTGAGGCCATTATAGTGACTTTGAGCAAGGAAGTCATTGGACCGTGCTATGGGTTGAATTGTGTCCCCCACCAGTTGAAGTCCTACCCACCAGTAGGAATGTGAATATGATCTTATTTGAAAACAGGATCCTTGCAGATGTAATCAAATGAGGTCATACTGGATTAAGGTGTGCCTTAATTCAATGACTGATGTCCTTATAAGAAGAGGGAAATTTGGACACAAATACATAGAGAGGGAAACGCCATGTGAAGATAGGAGCAGAGATTGGAGCAAAGTATCAACAAGTCAAGGAATGCCAAGGATTGCCAGCAACCACCGGAAACTAGGAAGAGGTAAGGAAGGATCCTCTCTTAGAGCTTTCAGAGAGAGCCTGACCCTGCTGACACATTGATTTTGGACTTCTAGCTTCCAGAACTGTGGGACAATAAATTTCTCTGGTTTCAATTTCTTTTTTTTTGTTCTGATGATCAGTGATCATTTGGATTTCACCATCTGTTTGCAGTCAGATGGTGGCTGGGCTGAAGTCATATGAAAGCTCGACTGGGCTGGACATCCCAGATGGCTTCTTCACTTGTACGGGCTGGAACAGCTCAGGCTGTTCAGCCTCTCTCCCACCATGTGGCCTCTCACATGGCTATCTTAGCTTCCTCAGAGCATGGAAATCTTAGGGTAGTCACTCTTCTCACATGGCAAGTGTCTTCCATTAAAAAGTATGTTCCAAAGAGACCCTAGTAGAAGCTGCAAGACTTTTTAAGTACTGGCCTCAGATGTCATGCAGTGTCACCTTTACTGTGTTCTATTGGTCAGTCAAAGGGTGAACCTGATGAGTCATAGGGTCAGCCTGGACTCAAGGGGAGGGGACCATGCATAGATTTGCATACCAGGAGGTGTGGTTCATCAGTGTAACCATCATCAGAGACTAGCTATCACAGTGGTATCCTCACTAAGAGTTACTGAAACAGTCAACTTCTCTTCTTTCCTCCTCAGTTTTATCCAAGTAAAATACATACTTATTTCAGATTAGACATGATTAAGTTCTTGTGCTTTCATAAATCTAGGAATACCTCTAGATAATGGAAATGTGGAATCCTAGAGCTAGAATCTTAAAAGCCTATAGAGCTAGAATCCTAGAACTCACATAGATCAATCCTATACTTTTTAGGCAATTTAGAAGAAACCTTTCATGGAAGGTGTGGAGATAAGGGAACCCTCCTACACAGTTGATGGGAATGTAAATTGGTACTGCTACAGTGGATAACAGTAAGGATGTTCCTTAAAAAACTAAACATAGAGCTACCATATGATTCAGCAAATCCACTCCTGGGCACATATCCAGAGAAAACCATAATTTGAACAGACAGATGCACCTCAATATTCATTGCAGCACTATTTACAATAGCCAGGACACAGAAGCAACCTAAATGTCTATCAACAGATAAATGGATAAAGAAGATGTGGTACATATGTACAATGGAATATTTCTCAACTATCAAAAATAATAAAATAATGCCATTTTCAGCAACATGGATGGACCTAGAGATTGTCACACTGAGTGAAGTAAGTCAGACAGAGAAAGACAAATACCATATTGCTTATATATGTAATCTAAAATAATGGTACAAATGAACTTATTTACAAAACAGAAATAGAGTCACAGGTGTAGAAAACAAACTTATGGTTACCAAGGGGAGAAGAGGGGTAAGGATAAATTGGGAGATTAGGATCGACACATACACATTACTATATATGAAATGGATAACTAATAGTACTTGCTGTATAGCACAGGGAATTCAACTCAATACTCTGCAATGACCTATATGGGAAAATAATCTAAAAAAGAGTGTATATATGTATATGTATAACTGATTCACTTTGCTGTACACCTGAAACTAACACATCATTGTAAATCAACACGAACCCATGTCCCCTGCATCAGCAGGTGGACTCTCAACCACTGCACCACCAGAGAAACCCTGTTGGAAGATTTTTAATCGCAGTTTCAATTTCATTACTTGTGATTGGTCTGTTCACATTTTCTATTTCTTCCTGGTTCAGTGTTGGAAGATTATACCTTTCTAAGAATTCGTCCATTTCTTCTGGGCTGTCAATTTTATTGGAATAGAGTTCCTTTTAGTAGTACTCTAACAAAAATTTTAAAAAAAGAAGAGACCTTTTATGGAATAATGACATTGAAGTAAATTGAGTGCTTTTTTCCTACTGACTTTATTGTAAAACTGCAGAGTAATTTAATTGGCAAATACTTTCCATAAAAGTGAAGAAATCATAATAGAGAATATGGAATCATAAAACACACACACATACATATACATATCATATTATATATGTGTATATTATAACTTCTTACAGAACACTTAACAATAACATCAAATTGTAACACTTAAGAACTAATCTAGACCTCCAAATAAACCTCACTCATTTTGCTTATTGTAGCAATCTTTTAGACTTAGAAAAGTGACTGTTTTTCAACAGTTCTAAACAAACTTAAACCTAACTTTACATTTTAGTTTGTCATTTTAACTTTTGTAAAACTTTTCTTATAATTTGAGCCTACTAGTATCTTTCTGGATGGCTTTACTTAGTATAACCTTGTTGTTAATAATAGAATTCTAGGATAGAAAGAAATAATACTACCAAAAGCAAGGAACCAAGATGTCAATATCTGGATTAGCAATGGTGATCCCATTTGCCAGTTGACTAAAAAACACAACATAATGGCTGCTGAGATACTATACTGCCTGGGAAGAGTAAAGTACACACCAAATACAAAATCAGTAGTTTATTATTTTGAAGATTCTTTTCTCAAATTAAATATATATATTACAGATTATTTACTGTAATGAGTCACTAAGTACATCATTTTACTTATGATGTACAGTGATGACATGTCTTCACTGTCAGGATTTTAAAGTGCTATCGGCCAAGGTGTTAATGGCTTTCATATTGTAGCTGATTGCTATGTTTTAGGTAAGCATATAGGGTAGAGAGTACCACAAGTAGATCAGCAGACTCTACTTGTTCCTATCTTTATCCACTATTCCTTTTTTATTCTTCTGAATTTTATTTTATTTATTTTTTCATACAGCAGGTTCTTATTAGTTATCTGTTTTATACATATTAGTATATACATGTGAGTCCCAATCTTCCAATTCATCACACCACCTCCATCCCCCACCACTTTTCCCCCTTGGTGTGCATATGTTTGTTCTGTACATCTGGGTCTCAATTTCTTCCCTGGAAACCAGTTCATCTGTACCATTTTTCAGGTTCCACATATATGCATTAATATACGATATTTGTTTTTGCCTTTCTGACTTACTTCACTCTGTATGACAGTCTCTAGATCCATCCACGTCCCTAAAAAAGATCCAATTTCGTTCCTTTTTATGGCTGAGTAATATTCCATTGTATATATATACCACATCTTCTTTTTTGATTCATCTGTTGATGGGCATTTAGGTTGTTTCCATGTCCTGGTTATTGTAAATAGTGCTGCAATGAACATTGGGGTGCATGCATCTTTTTGAATTATGGTTTTCTCTAGGTATATGCCCAGCAATGGGATTGCTGGGTAATATAGTAAATCTATTTTTATTTTTTTAAAGAACCTCCATGCTGTTCTCCATAGGGAGAATTTACATTCCCACCAACAGTGCAAGAGTGTTCCCTTTTCTCCACACCTTTTCCAGCGTTTGTTGTTTGTAGATTTTCTGATGATGCCAATTCTAACTGGTGTGAGGTGATACCTCATTGTAGTTTTGATTTGCATTTCTCTAATAATTAGTGATGTTGAGCAGTTTTCATGTGATTCTTGGGCATCTGTATGTCTTCTTTGGAGAAATGTCTATTTAGGTCTTCTGCTCATTTTTGGATTGGATTGTTTGTTTTATTATTATTGAGCTTCATGAGCTATTTATATATTTTGTAGGTTAATCCTTTGTCCATTGATTCTTTGGAAAATATTTTCTCCCATTCTGAGGATTGCCTTTTCATCTTGTTTGTACTTACCTTTGCTTTGCAAAAGCTTTGAAGTTTCATTAGGTCCCATTTGTTTATTTTTATTTTTATTTCCATTACTCTAGGAGGTGGATCAAAAAAGATCTTGCTGTGATTTACATAAAAAGTGTTCTTCCTATGTTTTCCTCTAAGAGTTTTATAGGGTCTGGGCTTACATTTAGGCCTCTGATCCATTTTGAGTTTATTTTTGTGTATGCAGTGTTCTAATTTCATTCTTTTACCTGTAGCTGTCCAGTTTTCCCAGAACCACTTATTGAAGAGACTGTCATTTCTCTATTGTATATCCTTGCCTCCTTTATCATAGATTAGTTGACCATAGGTCCATGGGTTTATCTCTGGGCTTCCTATGCTGTTCCACTGGTCTATATTTCTGTTTTTGTGTCAGTACCATATTGTCTTGATTACTATAGCTTTGTAGTATAATCTGAAGTTAGGGAGTCTGATTCTTCCAGCTCCGTTTTTTTCCCTCAAGACCTCTTTGGCTATTCGGGATTTTTTTTGTTTCTCTACAAATTTTAAGATTTTTTCTTCTAGTTCTGTAAAAGATGCCAATGGTAATTTCATAGGGATTACATTGAATATTTAGATAGATTTAGGTAGTATAGTCATTTCACAATATTGATTCTTCCAATCCAAGAACATGGTATATCTCTCCATCTGTTTGTATCATCTTTGATTTCTTTCATCAGTGTCTTATAGTTTTCAGTATACAGGTCTTTCTTCCACATAGATAGGTATATTCCTAAATATTCTATCCTTTTGTTGCAGTGGTAAATGGGAGTGTTTTCTTAATTACTCTCTAAGATTTTTCATCATTAGTGTATAGGAATGCCAGAGATTTCTATGCATTAATTTTGTATCCTGCAACTTTACCAAATTCATTGATTAGCTCTAGAGTTTCCTAGTGGCATCTTTAGGATTCTCTATGTATAGTATCTTGTCATTTGAAAATAATGACAGTTTTACTTCTCCTTTTCCAATTTGTATTCCTTTTATTTCTTTTTCTTCTCCAACTGCTGTGGCTAGGACTTCCAAAACTGGGTTGAATAATAGTGATGAGAGTGGTTATACTTGCCTTGTTCCTGATTGTAGGGGAAAGGCTTTCAGTTTTTCACCATTGAGAATGACGTTTGCTGTGAGTTTGTCATATATGGCCTTTATTATGTTGAGGTAGGTTCCCCCATGCCCACTTTCTGGAGAGTTTTTATCATAAATCAGTGTTGAATTTTGTCAAAAGCTTTTTCTGCATCTATTGAGATGATCATATGGTTTTTATTCTTCAGTTTGTTACTATGGTGTATCACATTGATTTGTGTATATTGAAGAATCCTTGCATCCCTGGGATAAATCCCACTTGATCATGGTGTGTGATCCTTTCAATGTGTTGTTGGATCTGTTTGCTAGTGTTTTGTTGAAGATTTTGCATCTATATTCATCAGTGATATTGGTCTCTAATTTTCGTTTTTTGGAGTATCTTTGTCTGCTTTTGGTATCAGGTTGATGGTGCCCTCATAAAATGAGCTTGTGAGTGTTCATTCCTCTGCAATTTTTTGGAAGAGTTGGAGAAGGATGGGTGTTAGCTCTTTTCTAAATGTTTGATAGAATTCACCTGTGAAGCCATCTGGTCCTGGAGTTTTGTTTGTTGGAAGATTTTTATTATTATTTTTTTTTATGTTACACGGGCCTCTCACTGTTGTGACCTTTCCCATTGTGGAGCACAGGCTCCAGACGTGCAGGCTTAGTGGCCATGGCTCAAGGACCCAGCCACTCCATTGCATGTGGAATCCTCCTGGACCGGGGCACAAACCCATGTCCCCTGCATCAGCAGGCGGACCCTCAACCATTACACCACCAGGGAAGCCCTGTTGGAAGATTTTAAATTGCAGTTTCAATTTCATTACTTGTGATTGGTCTGTTCACATTTTCTATTTCTTCCTGGTTCAGTCCTGGAAGATTATACCTTTGTAAGAATTTGTCCATTTCTTCTCGGTTGTCCATTTTATTGGTATAGAGTTCCTTTTAGTAATCTCTTAGGATGCTTTGCATATCTGCAGTGTCTGTTATTACCTCTCCGTTTTCATTTCTAATCTTATTGATTTGAGTCCTCTCTCTCTATTTCTTCATGAGTCTGGCTAATAGTTTATCAATACTGTTTTTCTTCTTAAGGAACCAGCTTTAGTTTTGTTGATATTTTCTATGGTTTCTTTGTTTCTATTTCATTTATTTCTGCTCTGATCATTATGATTTCTTTTCTTCTTCTAAATTTGGGTTCTGTTTGTTCTTCTTTCTCTAGTTCCTTTAGATGTATTGTTAGATTGTTTATTTGAGATTTTTCTTGTTTCTTGAGATAGGATTATATTGCTATAAACTTCCCTCTTAGAACTGCTTTTGCTGCATCCCATAGGTTTTGGATCGTCGTGTTTTCATTGTCATTTGTCTCTAGTCATTTTTTGATTTCCTCAGTGATCTCTTGGTTATTTATTAACGCATTGTTTAGCCTCCATTTGTTTTTATGTTTTACATTTTTTTCCCTGTTATTGATTTCTACTCTCATAGCATTGTGGTCAGAAAAGATGCTTGGTATGATTACAATTTTCTTAAATTTACTGAGGCTTGATTTGTGAACCAATATGTGATCTGTCTTAGAGAATGTTCCATGCGCACTTGAGAAGAAATTGTAATCTGCTGGTTTCGGATGGAATGTCCTATAAATATCAATTAAATCTATGTGGTGTATTGTGTCATTTAAAGCTTCTGTTTCCTTATTTATTTTCATTTTGGATGATCTGCCAATTGGTGTAAGTTTGGTGTTAAAGTCCCCCACTATTATTGTTACTGTTGATTTCCTCTTTTAGAGCTGTTAGCAGTTGCCTTATGTATTGAGGTGCTCCGATGTTGAGTGCATATATATTTATAATTGTTATATGTTCTTCTTGGATTGATCCCTTGATTATTATGTAGTGTCCTTCCTTGTCTCTTGTAAGATTCTTTATTTTAAAGTCTATTTTATCTGATATGAGAATTGCTACTCCAGCTTTCTTTTGATTTCCACTTGCATGGAATATCTTTTTCCATCCCCTCACCTTCAGTCTGTATGTGTTCCTAGGTCTGAAGTGAGTCTCTAGTAGACAGCATATATATGGGTCTTGTTTTTGTATCCATTCAGCAAGCCTGTGTCTTTTGGTTGGAGCATTTAATCCATTCACATTTAAGGTAATTATTGATATGTATGTTCCTATTCCCATTTTCTCAACTTTTGGGGGTTTTGTTTTTGTAGATCCTTTTCTTCTCTTGTGTTTCCCACTTAGAGAAATTCCTTTAGCATTTGTTGTAGAGTTCGTTTAGTGGTACTGAATTTTCTTAGTTTTCGATTTCTCCTTCAAATCTGTCAGGTAGAGTAATCTTGCTTGTAGTTTCTTCCCTTTCATCACTTTAAATATGTCATGCCACTCCCTTCTGGCTTGTAGAGTTTCTGCTGAGAAATCAGCTGTTAACCTTATGGGAGTTCCTTTGTATGCTATTTGTCATGTTTCTCTTGCTGCTTTCAATAATTTTTCTTTGTCTTTAATTTTTGCCAATTTAATTACTATGTGTGTCAGTGTGTTTCTCCTTGGTTTTATCCTGTATGGGACTCTGCACTTCCTGGACTTGGGTGGCTATTTCCTTACCCATGTTAGGGAAGTTTTTGACTATAATCTCTTCAAATTTTTTCTTGGGTCCTTTCTCTCTCACTTCTCCTTCTGGGGCCCCTATAATGTGAATGTTGTTGCTTTTAATGTTGCCCCAGAGGTCTCTTAGGCTGTCTTCATTTCTTTCTTTTTTTTTTTTTTTCTTTATTCTGGTCTGCAGCCATGAATTCCACCATTCTGTCTTACAGGTCACTTATCCATTCTTCTGTCTCAGTTATTTTAGTATTGATTCCTTCTAGTGTATTTTTCATTTCAGTTATTGTATTGTTCATCTCTGTTTGTTTGTTTGTTCTTTAATTCTTCTAGGTCTTTGTTAAACATTTCTTGCATCTTCTTGATCTTTGCCTCCATTCTTTTTCCAAGGTACTAGATCATCTTCACTATCATTATTCTGAATTCCTTTTCTGGAGGTCACCTATCTCCACTTCATTTAGTTGTTTTTCTGTGGTTTTACCTTATTCCTTCATCTAGTACATAGCCCTCTACCTTGTCATCTTGTCTATCTTTCTGTGAATGTGTTTTTCCCCCCCCACAGGCTGCAGGATTGTACTTCTGCTTGCTTTTGCTGTGTGCCCTCTGGTGGATGAGGCTATCTAAGAAGCTTGTGTAAGTTTCCTGATGGGAGGGACTGGTGGTGGGTAGAGGTGACTGTTGCTCTGGTGCACAGAGCTCATTAAAACTTTAATTCCTGGTCCGCTGATGGGTGGGTCTGGGTTCCCTCCATGTTGGTTGTTTAGCCTGAGGCAACCCAACACTGGAGCCTCGTGGGCTCTTTGGTGAGGCTAATGGTGGACTCTGGGAGAGCTCACGCCAAGGAGTACTTCCCAGAACTTCTGCTGCCACTGTCTTTGTCCTCACACTCACTGTGTGTGTCTCACACACAGCCACACCCCGCCCCTGCAGGAGACCCTCCAACACTAGTAGGTAGGTCTGCTTTAGTGTCCTATGGGGTCACTTCTCCTTCGTCTGGGTCCCAATGTGCACATTACTTTGTGCGTGCCCTCCAAGAGTGGAGTCTCTGTTTCCCCCAGTCCTGTCAAAGTAGTGCAATCAAATCCCACTAGACTTCAAAGTCTGCTTCTCTAGAATTTCCTCCTCCTGTTGCCAGACCCCCAGGGTGGGAAGCTGTTGTGGGCTTAGAACCTTCAGTCCAGTGTGTGGACTTCTGTGGTATAAGTGTTCTCCAGTTTGTGAGTCATGCACCCAGTAGTTATGGGGTTTGATTTTCTTATGATTGTGCCCCTCTTACCATTTCATTGTGGCTTGTCCTTCATATTTGGTTGTGGGGTATCTGTTTTGGTGAGTTCCAGTGTCTTCCTTTGATTTTTCAGCAGTTAGTTGTGATTCTGGTGCTCTTGCAAGAGGGAGTGAGAGCACCACCTTCTACTCTGCTATCTTGAACCAATCTCCCCACTATTCCTTTTTTTGCACTAAGAGATTTCTGGTTTTGTTCAGGATGGCCAAGTGTCTGAATAAAAATACTTAATCTCTCAGCCTTCCTTATAGTTAGGGTTGGTCATGTGAGAGTTCTGGCAAATGATTATTTTTAGAAATGCTTTCCTGACCTTTCTGCATTAAAGGTAAAACCCTCATTAGGAGAAAGTCCTTCTCCTCTTTCCTCTCTGTCCTTACTCCTGACTGGAATGTGATCGAGAGAACTGGAAGTACAGCATACATTGAGCAATTGTGAGGTACACATGGACTTTTTGCAATATGAGGCAAATAAACTTCCTTTTCTTTAAGCTACTCAACAATTGTATTATATATATATATATATATATATATATATATATATATATATATATATCAAAAGCAACAGATATAAGTGCATTTGTAACGTGATTCACTAATTCCAGACATATGAAATTCCTTTAAGCAAAATGTTAAGCAAAGTAACACACAGGTTTCAATGAAGTCCACCATCATGATCAGTCTAGAGAGTACTCAGTTTCCAATCTTTCTCCCTAAAATCCATTCTCCACACAGTAAACAGAACAAGGTCTTAAAGAAGATTAGCTAGGTCAAGTTACTCCTCTACTTAAAATTTGAGTGTTTTTTCTATAGCAATTAGAAAAAAAATCACAGAAGCCCTACAAGGCCTACAGGTCTGGCTCTGGGATGCTTTTCTTTTGCTACATCTGGCTCCTCTCTGCCTCTCTGACCTCATCTCATATTCCAAGGCTGCTGCAAAAGACCAAGCAGGCTGTTTGTGGTATATCACCAGGGGATCCCACCCACATTAGTTCAGGGAAATAGGAACAACTATTTCTAGTTGACCTCTAATCTTTCTAAGGCTAAGATTTATCATTTCTATTTGGGGTTGGGGCACAAAAATGTGGTAAATGGCCACTGCCTATATCTATATAGTGGTTTCTATCAATGTAGTCATTTTTTAGATCTATTACTTTATTCGTATTTCATGCTAGACCAAATGCTGGGGTAAAAGGCTAAAATTAGGAACAGCCAGTGTCTAAATTATCCAGTTGAAGAAGACTTACAGAGCAGTGGACAGTTTTATCCTTTGTACCTCCTTATACTCTTCCCAATGGCAGGGCACATATATTCTTTGTGAGGAGGTTGCCTTTCCATTCAAGAATCTAATACAATTACATCTTTAAACCATTTTAATCCCTGAGACAAGTAGTTTGAAATTGTTATAGTTTTATGTTTCTGTAGTTAATACAGCAAGCATCTATTGAAACAGTCCTTTCTTTGGCAGCCCAGTGAGAGTTGAAGCACACATCTGTTTCCCACCCAATTGACTCTTTACAGAAGATAGGTAGTGTCTAGTTTTCCAAAGTAAGGCATCCTAATTCAAATTTGTTGAAACCATTTGCATTTCATAACTGTTTTTCCTTACCAAGATTTTTCATGGCAAAAATAAATCCATATCGGACATTGAAATGGTTATTTCTCAGTTTTATCTCTGACTGAAAAACAAATCTTTTGAAATGTGGACTCCCAGGTCCAGAAACAGTATTTCTTATAGTCATACACACCAATTTGAGAAAGATGAGGAGAGCAAGAAAGCTCTGTAATGTGACCTGTTTCAAACCATCCAGAGGAAAGACCACAAAAACTGATCAAAATATTTTACTCTCTGCTTTTCTTCTCTAGTTTGTTTGAAGAATATTTTCAACGGTCCCTGTGAAGAGAGAATGCCCGGTCTCCTTCCTAAGTTTTGATTTCCAGATGTACTCAATGATGGTTTAACAAGAAGAGCATATATTTTCAACATGATTTCAGTTTGTAAGGTCTTGCTACTCTGAAATGCAAAGTTGCAGGGTGATTATCTCTGACCAGCAGACTTTAAAAAGATGCTCCAGAGATTATCCTGCCCCATTTTAATCTTTCTCAATATCTTCCTTTAATCAAGCACCTTTCATTTAAAGAGACTACAGTAGATGCATTGTGCACGTGTATGGCTTTGCATTATGATTTGCACTTGTCCGTGTGAGTCTTCCAATCAAGGGAAAAATGTAGAGATTGGATATAAGTGATTTTGAAAGAAGGGCAATTCATTTTATCTACTCAGAACAGGGGACTGCCTATTTGATTACATAATTTTAGGACTAAATTTTTAGTAATTAACATTCACATAAGTTGAAATTGGAAAGAGAGGACATTTAGTAATAAGAAATCATGGTTCATCTCTAAGGACAAGACCACTTAGCTTACTCTTCAGTGTCACTGAAAATGCTCCCTGCCCACAGCCATGGAAGAATAACCTGGACGTCTTCTTTTCTTCCCTCTGCATAGCCAGATCCAGTCTTATGGTGTGATGTTGCTTACTCAGTACTCACTACAGGTCAAGAAATAGGATGCTGAGCATGCTGTGTACAGTATAAACCACTTTGGATCCTCTCAGCCTCATTTCTTCCTCCTGTCACTACCTCAGTGACAGTTTTGTGGCATCCACCTTCCTTACCAGATGCAACAAGATATCACCTCCCCTCAGGCCTGCAGGGCCTGACCTGGGGTTTCTCTGATGTGGGATTTTCACTACAAAGTGAAAGAGAAGTTAATACCTGTGGGACCACTCTTGACCAACAGAAGGTGAAAGATGATGTGTTACCTTTGTATCTATTGGGAAGATACCTTTGAGAGAATTTTATAAGATTCCTCAGATTTGTCCATGGTGGTGGCCAACTCGATAACTCATTCTAGTGTTGGCTCTCCCTATTTCCCTGAGATCACTTCCAGAATATTCTACTTGTTCATTTGCCTTTGTCCAGGCTCTGTCTTCAGGAGAATCTAGGCTAAGACACAAGAATGACATAAAACAAGATTCACAAGAGTACTAAGAAGAAGGTTCTATTATCTCTAGCCTTCCTGTTATTCCATGAGCTACCTGACATCATTTAAAAAAATCTATTATCTGTCTCAATTAATTGGAATTACTTTTTGTTGCTTACAAGCTAAAGAAATCTCCTGGATAGGACTAACCAAAGAACTAACCAAAGCAAATATATATTTTTCCAAGGTAATAATTTGTAATTCTCTGATTATTGATTTAAACACCATACTTCATTGTAAGTTCTGTGTAAAAATAATGCTCTTTCAGATTCCACATGGCTTCTCAGACTCTTAGAGCCCAGCGCCTGTGAGGTCAGCCAGGACAAGGCAATGCTGACTAATGGTTAAGTACATGGGCTCCTAAATTTGAATCCTGACTCTGTTACTTACAAACTTGGGCAAGTTACTTAATATCTCTATGTCTCATTTTTCCCATCTGTAAAGTGGAGGAAGTTTATTGTCAAGATTAGATAAATTAACATATAACTTACTTTTAAAAAATTTAGTAAAATCTTACTCTTATTCTAGAAGGAGTCTGCCTGATCATGAATTGTGCACCAAACATCTCTTCTAACTGAGGTTTCTTGCTTGACTCTCAATACTATCTTTATATTTTCTAGTTCTTTATTTCTCTCCCTTGTAGTCTGCACCCTCAGCTTTTAGATGATCATGCTAGAGGCTGCCATGTGTTCACCAAAATCCCACTGTCGTCTTACTGCTGGCCACACATCTAGCTCATTTTAGACTTATTTCTAGGGTGGGCAGTGTCTAAGCTGCAGCCAACAGTATGTGGACAGAAGAGATACATCCTGCTTCCAGGCAGGGCCTGTGGACACCTCCTATGAGATCCTCTGAACTCTGTTCTTCCACAATCAGCCATATGCAGAGGATAAAGAGAGGACTCTTGCACCCCAGGCGGACAGAGTCACAGATGGGGCCTGGGTTCCTGAATGATCCTATGGAGCTCCACTTGCCAAACAAGAATGTCCTTGTTGATTTTTATTGAGAAATAAACTTCAACGGGATTAAGCCTGTGGGTCTTCAGAGTTTATGTCACATCATAGCCTTAGATGACATACTCCATAGGGTAGAGACCATGTGTATCTTGTTCTTCAGTACCAGAGCAGTGTCTGGCATGTGGTAGGCACCAAACACACACTTGTTGCATCAATAAATGAATATATATGTACAATTTCTATCACTTATTTCTCTCTAGTCTTAAAGGAAGAGGTCCCCTTCTGTATAAAATAAATCCACTCTTAATGGACAGATTATATTCCTCAAGTATCTATCTTCTAAAACCAAGGTTTCTCAAACTTTAATATGCCTATGAATCACCTGGAGTTTGTGAAAATGCAGATTCAGATTTGGTGGGTCTGGTGTGGTGCCTGAGATTCTGCATTTCTAACAGGCTTCCAGGGGACTCTGGTGCCAAACCTTGGGCTGCACCTTGAGCATCAGGGTTCTAGACAAGTAGTTCTTAAATTACATCAGAACCACCTGGGAATGTCTAAACTGCAAGCTCTGGATTCCTCAGTCCCTCTTTTAAAGTCTAATCAATGATTTTGGTATAAGGCTCAGAAATTTGCATTTACTAAACCTGTAGAGATTCTATTACAGATTGTTTGGGAGTCACACTATAAAAAGACACTGTTCTAGATGGTTGCTTTATCACTTATCACCTCTTTTGTCTGTATTTTGACTTTTCCTTTTCCTAAGGATTTTCTGTAAGACACATCTTCCTTATTTGTTTATAATCACTTATATATAGCATTTACATTGTGCCTGGCACTATCCTATGTGCTTCACATATATCAACTCATTTAGTCTTCACACAAAGCCCATCCTTAACTTGCACATGATGTGTAGAGAGGTCCAGTTACTTTCCCAAGGGCCCTGAGGCAGTAATTAATAGAATCATAATCAAACCCTTGCACTGTGGTTCCAGAACTCTTGCACCCAACTACTAGTCTACGTAGCCTCCCATCCCTGATGTTTTCATGCCTCCTCAGAAAACAAGTCAGCTCAAAGAGCTCAGTTTGTGGAAATTCTTTCAGGACGCTCTTTATCTTTCTTTTCACATCTGGCTCTATTACCTTAGCTGCTTTGCAAGTGGGCAAACCGTTTGAGTTCCGTTAACTTTGAGTGCAATCACTTGGGAGCCCATTTTAATATCTCTCATCACAACCAGTTGAAAAATGGAAAACCGTATTTCATTTATGCTGTGTCTACTTAATGTCAAATAAGTAATTTCAAGTCTGCAAGCTCCTAGAATGCATTCATTATGAGTGAGGCCGTCTGCTAAGACTTGGGAAGAATACAAAGAGAAGTAAGACATGATCTTTGCCTTCAGTAAACCTATAATACTCTTAGGAAGATAGATGTTTATACAAAAATTTTTGGTATTAGGTAGAACCATTTTAGTGTTATATAAGTAGTAAAAAAAATGTTGTGGGAGGTGAGGGGAAAAGAGTGAGCATAAGCACAGATGGGGGAAAGTGAGGCTGTGTTTGGGAATCGTGCAGATATCCAGTACTCCTGGTGCAGAGGGCAGATAACTGAAGAGGAGAAGGCTGTGGCAGTTGCAGCTGGGAAAGCTTGTGGTTTGGGACCAAATGTGGGAAGGTCTACCTACTAACCAGTGTGGAATTCATTATGTAGGTAATGGGTTAGCAAGCCATGTTATTTATTTATTTATTTATTTATTTATTTATTTATTTATTTATTTTCTTAATCAGTGGTTGACATAGTAAGAACTGTTTAAGGAGCTTGTTTTATTTTTTTTATTTATTATTTTTATTTTATTTTTTAGCAAGAGAAAAGAGACTTCTTATTCATATGTGTCTATGGGTGCTCACAGAAAAATGTGACTCAAGGAGCCAGTTAGAATTTGGGGCTCATATATCATCTTAATAGAAAAGGAGGAGAGAAGGGCCCTTATGGGAAAACCAATAACTTTTAGGAATGATAAATGGCCCCTTCGAGGAATAGAAGGGAAGTAGGAGAGTTTTGTAATAAAGTTTGTTAGGCAGTTTCTCAACCTGGTGCCAATTTCTTGTCTCCAGTGCTAAGAGTCAATCTTCCCTGGTTTTGGAGCTCCCAGGGAGGAAATTTATGACAGATAAATTATTTTTAATTAATTAATTAATTAATTTGGCTGCATTGGGTCTTTGTTGCTATGCATGGGCTTTCTCTAGTTGTGACGAGTGGGGGTCACTCTTCTTTGCGGTGGGCGAGCTTCTCATTGCGGTGGCTTCTCTCATTGTGGAGCACAGGCTCTAGGCACATGGGCTTCAGTAGTTGTGGCACAAGGGCTCTGTAGTTGTGGCTTGCGGGCTCAGTAGTTGTGGCTCACAGGCTCTAGAGCACAGGCTCAGTAGTTTTGGCCACGGGCTTAGTTGTTCCGTGGCATGTGGGATCTTCCTGGACCAGGGCTCGAACCTGTGTCCCCTGCATTGGCAGGCAGATTCTTAACCACTGCGCCACCAGGGAAGTCCCCAGATGAATTATTTTCATGGCTTTGATTTTAGGCAGATAAGGGGAGCTCAGAAAAAAAAAACAAAACAAAACAAAAAACTCTATAGTGGTGTATTTTGGATCCCTTCACTTCCAAGAACACTGCTCTCAGGAAGGGACATTAATGTGGGAAGATCATCTGACATTGCAAAGTTTGTTTTGTGGGTAAGGATGGAAGAAAAATATTCTTGAAGGGAACGTCTATATTTATGGAGCATCTGTATTGTTTCAAATGTTTTCACATTATATACAATTAAATTAATTATACAATTAAATAAATGTTATGATATACAATTAATTAAATTAATTAAGTAGTTAATTCTCACAATATCCCTATGTGATAAGTCCTAGTATCTCTCTTTAATAGGTTTATAAACTGAAGATGACACTGCTTATTTATATAACATGCCCAAGACACAGCTAGTAGGTAGTAGAGGCTGGATTTGAACTGGATCTCTTCGTGTTTTTTCTAAAACACCCTTTTGAGAGTATGTTAGGTAAACAAAGGAGGAAAAAAGGTTTTGTATGTGCCTTGATCCTCTTGATGGAAAACAAAGAACATGTGCAGGAAAAGATTTTAAAATATTTACTATTCTATGTGAGATAGTTAAGACATGGGTAACTCTTTTTCCCCCTTCAGTAATTTAGACAGTTATCTGTCATACCAGATGACAGTATAAGTCCTACCGGATACCTATTCATTTCAGACGAAAAGTGTTTTGGAGGTGAAGATTTAGACATTTAAAAATCTTCACTTTGAATACATAGACTGTCTATAAACTCAAAGAAAGTCTTCCTGTGAAACCACTGTAAAGGTTTTATTTGTCTTATTCTTGTCTTATCCATCAGAGAATGTTAATAAAAACTGAATTTTTTTTCAGATGAAATGAAGGTGATAAATGCTCTCAAAAACCATTATTTATTCACAGGCTTGATTTAGCAGTTATTTGCATCTTACTAAGCTTCTGATTTTGCCAATTCTAGCACCTTATACTATTATTTAAAGGGGAAAAAAGAGATGAGTAGTAAGGGTATGACAATGGGAACTCTTGAAATAATAAGATCCTATTGTCTTACTATAATTGCTATTATTTAATGACTATTGAGACAATTCTCAGCCCAGGAAAGGAAGAGAGGAGGGAAATCATCTTTCTTTTCCATGATGCTGGAAGCAGCTCCAGAGAGGGGCTTGTGTCTTATTCATCTCCATAGTACCAGAACACAGTGAGTGAGCAAAATCTTTGCCTAAGGGCTACAGATGGAGAAATCAAATCCTCAAATACCTAGGGACTTTTTATGTCGATAAGCTAATGAATGACAGCAGTGCAATTCAAACCGTAGTTTTTGGTTTTCATTTTCACTGTCCTTTCCACACCACTATGCTACTTGTTTAGGTTCATCTCTACACTTATCCACTCAACAAATTCTGATTGGTTGTTTTCAGTGAACAAAACTCTACACTAGACACTAGGAAAGAAAGACAAAAACCATGATTCCATCTGCCTGGAGTTTGTAAAGCTAATGAGGAAAACAATAAATAAATAGCAGTTAAGTAAATATGACCCAATGAGATTTGTGATATAATTGAGTTACATAATAAATAGATAGATAGATAGATAAATAAATAAATAATGGTGGAACTTTATAAAACAGTATTCCAAGTGCTTTTAAAGTCAGATTTTATTTAAACTTCCTAACATTCTCAATAGATAGATACTACTCCCGTTTTACAGATAAGAAATCTTGCAATGGCCTATAAATCTAGCAAGTGCAGACTGCCTGACTATGGAGGCTGTGTATTTTGTTTGGCTAATTCTAACATAATATGGAGTAGTATCTGCTTGCATTCACATCTCAGTCACTGGAGTGGAGATAATATAAACCACTGGCTCCCAAATTTCCACATTGTAAAATCACCTGGGAAGCTTTTAAAAATCCCAGTGTTCGGGTGACAATGAAATCACAATTCTGCGAGTGGGAGCTAGGCATCAGTATTTTAAAGCATATGTCCAAGTGATTCCAATGCACAGTAAAGTTGGGGACCACAGTTACAAATTATAAAGTCTATACCAATGTAAGATTTCTTTTCCCTTATCCCAATCTTTTTAAAGAGCTCAGTTTCTAAAAGCTCAAAGTCAGAAGACGTGTGGATACCTAATTTCAGTTAGCTTAGTCTTGTTTGTATCATATATGGGCTTAGTACAGTGTTTGTTGAGCCAGTCTCTGATTGATTAATCATCTATCATTACTAGTCACAGGGCAGATAACTCAAGCTTAGCTCAGGGGTTGGTTATTAGAAAAATTAGTCGGGTTTTGTCAGAATGCCAGAGGCACAAGGGAAAGGTAAATTCATTCCTGCATACAGACCCTGGGAGTCGAGTCAGTGGGTCCTGCTTTAGTGAATGAACTGAGTGTTTATGAGGACTTCTGTCACCAGCAGCTGGTGGCAACAAAGCTTGAAGAAGTGGGTTTGATCATTTTTAAAAGAGGAAGTAAGGTAAAAGAAAACAATTATGTGTAGGGCAAAAAAGCAAGGAATTTGGAACTAGACCATGTTTAGTAGTCCAGGATTGCCACATTCTAGCTTTGTGACGTTAAGTATTTTTACCTCTCTTATTTTACAATAAGATTAGTATGGCAAGAATACTTTCCTAATTGAACGTAAGTGAAAACGAAATGATCTGTCAAGTGGCTTATGCATATTAACACTTAAAAATAATTAAAAATGGTTGTTGCAGTCGTTGTTGAAGTTTTTGCAGTAAAAATATTTTGTTTTTTTCTGATCTTTACTCACAAATCCAGGCTGTGGACTCCATGCCTAGCACAAAGAGGCAGGAGATAATAATCTTTTATCCCAAATTCTAATTTTTAAACAGGTGTAGCTATGTTTCTTTTTATGCAATATCTGAAAAGGTACTTAGTTCTTATGACCATCTCCTCTCCTTTTCCAGTTTTCTTGAAAAAGGACCTTTGCATGGAAAGAGCAGGTATGAGACAGATCCAGAAAGGCCAGTGTGCTCAGGCTTGGTTGAAAAGGGATTATGAACATAAAAGAAAAGCCAGAGATTCTGTGTTTGGCAGTAACCTCAGAAGAAGATGAGCCCACAAGGGGTCCCAAAGAGAAAAATATGGGAGATGAGACAATGTAAAGAAACAAAATGTGAGACCACTAATGAAATATCCAAACTGGGTTTAAGATTCCAGGACACCATCCAAAATCTGCCTGTTCTGGTTAGCCTGGTTCAATGTTTTGTATAAAAGAAACCCCTCCTGCAACCAAGACTGATATAACAATAGAAGATGGAACGTTATCTAATTGCTTATAAGGAATGTTATCAAAACTCAACCACATTTTTGTCACCTAACGAGTTTCCATAATGAGATACATAGTCACCAAAAGACCCATTTAAGCACATGGTTTTGAGTGGTGAAGTGATTCCAACCCTCCTCCAAGAAAACTCAATTAAAGAGTGTTATTGTTGGGATCTACATGGAGTGAAAAGAAAAATCTTGTGAAGAGCCAAGAACATAAGACTCAAAAGGTTGAGTCATGAAGCTGAAACCAAGGCATCATTCTGAATATCTAGGTAGGTTAGAGGCATGGAACACCCCTAGCGCATTGTCACTAACATGATACAATTACCCTTTGTTTGTATCCTTCTTTCTGTCCTGCTATCAGGTGCTTCCCTTTAAAATCATGATTTCATATATTTAAAACCATCATGTTCTTTTTAGCTCCAGCTACACATCGTAACTTCTAGTAATGGCTCGTAGCACTGAGTGGCTGATTTTCAAGACAATGAGAGAGAGAGAGAGAGTTTAATTAGCACCCATCATTTCTTTGAGGCAGGCTCACAGGTCACTGGATTTCTTAGTGATTCATTGTCCTGGAATCAGATGTAGACTTCTGGCCCAATCATCTGCATTCAGGGAGAGAAATTTTACAAAGTCCAGTATCGCTGCTTAGCTACCAGATCTTTGGTGAGGGGCAGGTTTCCTTTGAGGAGAATGTGAGTGGGGTAGGAATTATGATTGACACATCCAGCACTTTCCCAAGACCTCATAGTTAGATAGAAATGGAATTTGAATTCTAACCCCCTGGGTTTAAACACAGAGCTCTTCATTACATCACAGCTTCCTCTGAGGTAAAAAAATTTAGTTATCCCACATATGCATGCATATACTCATGTACACTCACACAAGCACAGTGTCTCCCTCTCATTCCCTCCCTCTTCCTCTTTTGTTCTCTCTCTCTCTCTCTCTCTCTCTCTCTCTCTCTCTCTCTCATACACTCACACACACATACACACACTCTAGGCCACAGCTTAGAATAGTTCATGCCTAGAGTCCTACATTCTCTGGCATGGTGGAAACATGTAGATTTGTAACTTTAAGATTATATAACTTTCCTCTCAGGGCCAAGGGGTCAAGCAGTAGGTTTGATAAATGAATCTGCTCTGATAACTAATTGAGAAGATGAGGGCCCATTAACAGTTATCATAAGAGCAAATTCTCTAGAGAAAATATCCTTTGAATCATTATTCATCATGTTAGTTGTTCTGATATGAATTTCAAATCATATAGGAAACAATGGAAAACCATTGTGGGGACCACTGTGGAGCTCTCTGACAGCGATCTGGTCTGTCACTAACTCTTGATTATATAAATTATAAAGTTGGTCCCCCGATTTTCCTATTTGAGCTCCAACATTCAAGCCAAATTCCTTAGGGACATGAACATTTTTTTTTCTTAAAAATGAAAAGATAGGAAAGTAAATGTTTTCCCTTCTTTCCCCAAAGCCATGATCATGAATATTTTATTTTTGACTCAAAAAACTTACAAATGTGAAAAAAGATAGCAATGGTCAAAAGTAATGGAAGCTAGGATTTTGAGTTGGTAAATGAGCCAGTGGTTCCCTGTTATTCCTCAAAAGAAAGACATCTTTTAGGGGTATGAGAAATCCAGTGGTTTTGGGAAAATACTTGGCAAATGTCTAAAAATATGTTTCAAATGTTTTAAACTCAAACAAATTAAAAACATATTTTTTTCCTGGCACTATCTTCCTTCATTTTAAAGGATATGTGTATTTTTCAGGGAAATTTTAGGCATGTGGCTCTAATTTTCACTTAACTCATCATGATACTGTTTCATAAGAGCTATTCAATGACTAAAAATCCTTATGTCTTTTTTTATAAACCTTTAAAAAAAACTTTATTTCTTAGAAGAGAAACCAGAACCTGAAAAGGACAAGTAAGTCCTACAAGTTTTTCCCCGACAAGACAGGATCAACCCTGATCCATTTTCTCCCGGTGAGACTTAACTCCCTGAAGTCAAGTACTTTTCTGGAAACACTGTCTCATTTGAAGGGGACTTCTTTCATTATGTGTCATGATGGAAAGTAGCAAAAACCATTCCAGACCTGCTGATAGTACCCATATATCATTCTAGTGACCAGAAGTGTTTCTGTCCTGTAGATAGTTATTGGGCCTTAACTTGTTCCCATTATCTTTGAAAAGGTCTCAATGCCCTCCTGTGTTTCTCAGGCAGTATTCTGACTTTTTCTGAACTTCAATTAGTCTGTGTATATACCTGTTTGTGGTTGTGGTTAATGTTGGTAATAATAATATGCTAAGCTTTTCAGATAGATAGTCTTCTAAAATGGGCAGTTTCCTGTGGCTGATCACTCCACATATGTTTTTCAATATTCACTTTTTCCCAATGTTCCATTATTTTTCTCCTTTTTTTTTTTTGGAATACTTCTGAAAGAGGAGGTTTATCTGCTCAACAAGAGAATATATATTTCTCAACAACAAAATATATAAAAATATACATTTATGTATGTATGCATGTATGTGTGTGAGTATAGGCCAGGAACTACACTAATAGTTAATTAGTATAGTTAACTTTCTAATTCTAATTTTCTCACTCATTCAGTCTTTCAGCAGATGTTTATTACATTATAACTTACAATAACACAGGAACTGTCCAAGATATCAGGGGTGCAAATTTGAAAAAGACAAAAATTCTGATTTCAAAAAGTTCAAAGCACAGTAGTTGAGAAAATAAGTTAATAAAATGTATAATAAAGCATAACAATAGGAGTATATTGAAGACTGAAAGTTGGTGTTTTCAGCTGTCTAGGGACAACAAAGAAAGAGTTGTAAGAGTAGCTGACAGGCCAGGGTCTTATAAAACGGATAGCTCTTCACCATACAGACAGGAGCAGGCAAGTCTAGGCTGAGGGAGCCATAGTAATGAAGGCATGAAAATGAAAACTCCTGACTCATTTGGATAAAGGCCAAGCATTTGGCATAACTGGTGTTGTAAGTGAGAGATGAATCTAGAGTGGCCCAATGAAGGACATTGTAGGCCGTGTTAAGGGCTTAGAACTTTATTCCAGAGACAGTGGAGATGATTACATGATGTTTGCCTTTTAGAAAAACTATTCTTGTGGCTTTATGAAAGATTGATTGGGAGGTAGGTGGAGAAAAAGAATAGAGGAAAGTTTATATATCTAAAATACTTACCTAAAAATGTGGGTGAGAAGTGATTGGTATCTGAATTAAAGGCAGCATCCACAAAGATAGAGAGAAAGGGAATAGGGAGGAAAAACATTAAGGAAGCAGAATTGACAAAATGAGTTGTCTATTGATGGAAACAGGGCAAGATGAAGGGAAGTGAGTGTTGTAGGATTACCACCCTCCAAGGAGGAGAAAATATGGAAGTATGGGAAGTGTGGAAAAAGGATGATGAATTCTATTTAAAATATGGTGAATTTGAGGTGCCTGTGAGACATCCATGTACACAAAGTATTCCCTTTTCTCCACAGCCTCATCAACACTTCTATTTCTTACCTTTTTAAGATAGCCATTCTGAAAAAAAAAAAAAAGATAGCCATTCTGACATGTGTGAGGTGGTATCATATTGTAGGTTTGATTTGCATTTCCCTGATGATTAGTGATGTTGGGCATCATTTCATGTGTCTGTTGGCAATCTGTATGTTTTTTTGGAAAAATGCCTATTCAGGTTCTCTACCCAGCTTTTTTTTTTTTTTTTTTTCAGTACACGGGCCTCTCACTGTTGTGGCCTCTCCCATTGCGGAGCACAGGCTATGAATGTGCAGGCTCAGCGGCCATCCTCACGGGTCTAGCCACTCCACAGCATGTGGGATCTTCCCGGACCGGGACACAAACCCGTGTCCCCTGCATCGGCAGGCAGACTCTCAACCACTGCGCCACCAGGGACACCCTCTACCCAGTTTTTAATTAGGTTGTTTGTTTATTGATATTGAGTTGTCCGAGTTCTTTATATATTTTAGATATTAACCCCTTATCAGACACATAATTTGCAACTATATTCTTCCATTCAGTTGACTGCCTTTTGCTTTGTTGATAGTTTCCTTCACTGTGCAAAAGCTTTTTAGATTTTATAGTTTTTTAGTTGATGTTGTCCTATTTATTTTTGCTTTTGTTTCCTTTGCCTGAGGAGACAAATCCAAAAAATATTACTAAGAATGTATGTCAAAGAATGTATGGCTTATATTTTCTTCTAGGAGTTTTATGGTTTCAGATCTTACATTCAGGTTTGAGCTATTTTGAGTCTAATTTTGCATGTCATGTGAGAAAATGTTCCAAATTCATTCTTTTACATGTAGCTGTCCAGGTTTCCCAAACCATTTATTGAAGAGACTATCTTTTCCCCACTGTATATTCTTGCCTCTTTTATCAGAGATTAATTGACCAAATGTGTGTGCATTTATTTCTGTGCTCTCTATTTTGCTCCATTGATCTATGTCTGTTTTTGTGCCAGTACCATACTATTTTGATTATTGTATCTTTGTAGTACAGTCTGAAGTCAGGGAGAATGATACCTCCAGCTTTTTTTTTTTTTTCCTCAAGATTGCTTTGGCAATTTAGGATCTTTTGTGGTTCCATGTGAATTTTAGGATTATTTGTTCTAGTTCTGTGAAAAATGTCATATGAGTATTTTGATAAGGATTGCATTAAATCTATAAATTGCTTTGGGTAGTATGGTCATTTTAACAATATTAATTCTTACAATCTATGAACACAGAATATCTTTCCATTTATTTGTATCATCTTCAATTTCCTTCATCAAAGCCTTACAGTTTTTAGATTATACATTTTTCACCTCTTTGGTTAAATTTATTCCTAGGTGTTTTATTCTTTTTAATGAAATTGTAAATAGGATTATTTTCTTGACTTCTCTTTCTGATAGTTTGTTATTAGTGTATATAAATGCAACAGATTTCTGTATATGAATCTTATATCCTGCAACTTTACTAAATTATTTATTAGTTCTAATAGTTTTTTGGTGAAGTCTTTAGGGTTTCCTATATATTATTGTCATCTGTAGATAATGACAGTTTTACTTCTTCCTTTCCAATTTGGATACCATTTACCTCTTTTTCTTGTCTTATTGCTGTGGCTATGACCTCCAATACTATGTTAAGTAGAAATGGCATGAGTGGACATCCTTGTCTTATTCCTGATCTTAGAGGAAAAGCTTTCAGCTTTTTACCATTGAGTATAATATTAGCTGTGGGTTTGTCATAAATAAGGTGCGTTCCCTCTATACCAACTTTGTTGAGAGTTTTCATCATGAATTGATGTTGGATTTTGTCAAATGCTTTTTCTGCATTTATTGAGAAGATCATGTGATTTTATCCTTTGTTTTGTTAATGTGGTCATCATGAAGTTTTTATATGTTGACCTATATCTACTTATTTTAAATGATACTCATTTAAATTCAAACACATTCTAAAACATTTACATTTTTTTACACCCTCCCACCACATCTTGTGTTTTTGAAGTCATACTTTACATCTTCATGTCTGTGCCTTAACAGTTTGTTGTAGTGATAGTTGATTTTACAATTTTTGTCTTTTAAACTTTGTACTAACATATTTAAGTGTTTTATCCACTGCCTTAACTATATGTTTGCCTTTACCAGTGGAATTTCCCCCTTCCTATATTTTTCTTATTTCTCATTATAGCCTTTTCTTTTTCATTTAAAGAAGACCCTTTAACATTTCTTATAAGTTTGGTTTAGTGATGATGAACTCTTAGTTTTTGCTTGGCTGGGAAATGCTTTGTCTCTCCTTCAATTATGAATGATAAATTTGCTGGGTGGAATGTCCTAGGTTGTAGGTTTTTTTGTTTCAGTACTTTAAAAATATTATGCCACTCCATTCTGTCCTGCTGTAAAATTGGCTGATATCCTTATGGAAGTTTCCTTGTATATGACTCATTGTTTTCCTCTTTTTGCCTTTAAAATTCTCTCTTTATCCTTAACTTTTGCCATCTTAATTAGGTCTTGGTGTGGGTCTCTTTCGATTCATCTTGTTTGGGATTCTCTATCCATTCATCTTGTTTGGGATTCTCTATCCTTCCTGGACCTGTATATCTGTTTCCTTCTTCAAGTTAAGGAAGTTTTCAACTATAATTTGTGAAATACTTTTTCTGCCCTTTTCTCTCTCTCTTCTTCTGGGACCCCTATAATGCAAATGTTAGTATGCTTGATGTCATCCAGAGGTTTCTTAAACTATCCTGATTTAATTTTTTTTTCTTTTTGCTATTCTGACTGGGTAATTTCCACTATGCTATCTTCCAGGTCGCTTACACATTCTTCTGTAACATCTAATATACTGTTTATTCCTTCTAGTGTATTTTTCATTTCAGCTATTGTAATCTTCAGCTCCAACTCGTTCTTTTTTATATTTTCTAGTTCTTTGTTGAAGTTCTCACTGTGTCTGTCTATTCTTTTCCTGGGTTCAGTTAACATTTTTGTTACTATTGTTTCAAATTTTTATCAGGTAAATTATTTATCTCTGTTGCATTAGGTTTTTTCCTGGGGTTTCATCTTGTTTTTTCATTTAGACCATATTCATTTATCTTCTTATTTTGTTTTATTTTCTCTGTTCCTCTCTAGGAAATTAGGTGAAATAGTTGTCTATCCAGGTTTTGAGGATGTGTACTTTAGTGGGGACATCCCTATGCTGGCTGTGTGTGCCCAGTGGCTTTGGTGGCAGAGCTAAATCTGAAGTGAGCTTCTTCTTCCAGTGTGTGCCAGGAGCCATTGCCACTTTGGGAGGTAGGGCTGGAGTTGGAGGGCCTAGAACCAGAGCCAGGCTTTTTCTTAAGTTTAATGGCAGGTGAACTATTAAGGGAATGCTGGGGCTAGGGGAGCTGAAACAGGAGCTCTGAGGGAATTGGGCTTCTCCCTGGGGTGATGGCAATCTCTACCTTTTTTGGGGGTGGGGCCAGGGCCTGAGAGGTTGAAGTGGCCACTGAGCTGGCTTTGCTCCTTTCCTGTTGTTTGTACAGGGCAGTGCAATGCAATTGCAATGGCAGGCTCTGTCTTAGAGATGGGGTCAGGGCCCAAGGAGTTGGAGCTGCAACTCTGAGCTGGCTGTTTTTTCGCAGGTGTGCATGATTCTTGGGAGCACACCTGATAATGGTGGTCTCCACCCAGGCTAGAGGCAGTGCTGGGCCTGAGCTGGCTCTGCCTTTCCCTGCTGCATGCAACAGTGGTGGTAGTCTTTGCCTTAGTGGAAATCAGTGTCAAGGCAGGAGAGGCTGGAGCAAGAGCCTAGTGTGGGCAGGGCATGTTGGGGCATCCTAGCAGGCTGGCCAGAGCACCAGGTGGTTTTTTCTCTGCTGTCTCTGTGCTGAGACTGGGAGCAAGCAAGTCTGTGCATGCACTCTTCAAGAGCCTTCTGATGAACTGGTAAGCCCCACTTGTTTCAACCATCTTCTCTTCCTGGTGTCGTACCCTAGGGCTGAGGTGCCTAATATGTGGCTTTAACCCCTCACTCCTTAAAGAGGATTCCCAAGCCTGTTATATCCCCCTCCTCTTCTGAGTCACCCACTAGTGGTATGAGTCTCTATTAGATTGATACTTGCCCCCTCCTACCAAACTTTGTGTGGTTCTTTCTTTACAGCCTTGGTTGCAGAATAGCAGTTCTGCAAGTCTTCAGGTTGTTATCAGCAAGAGTTGCTCTATATGTAGTTGTAGTTTTGATGTGTTTGTGGGAGGTCATGAGCTCAGAGTCTTTCCACTCTGCAATTTTGTTCCCACTCCTTTCGAAACTTTATGTGTATTTACTCATTTGATCCTCATTAAAATCTTTTGTCAGATATTATCATTATCTTCATTTTTCAGACAAATAAAGTTACAGAGCAAGTAAGTGACCTGATTAAAGTTACTTCACAGATTTAATGCAAGGATTTAATAAGGCACTATAGGTAAAATACCCAGCATAGGGCCTGGCACACTTTAAAAAAATTGTCAATATATGTTAGTTTCTTTCCTTCATCTTGCCCATCTAATTCATTTGTAAAGCTCAGAAGACTTGTTGAAGAGATCAAATAAAACAATGGAGGAGACAGAGTTTTGAAACTGAAAAAAAATTTTGTATTTAAATTAATTAAAATTATTGTTACTATTACTCATTAATCAGCCATCAAACCTAAGACCTATGACTGGGGACTCTAGTTTTATAACAGCAGAATGAAGAATACAAAATTCATTTTGAAAATAAGATTCAAATTTAAAAAGTCGTGATTTCTACTCATAATGTTTAAGAGCCATTTTAAAAATAAAAATCACTTATTTAGTGCCTTTATTTTATTTTTTAAATAAAATTCACTTATTTAGTGGAATCCATACTGTAGGATTTAAAATGGATTAATTTTTCTTGCCCTGGTATCACTGGGGGCAAGAAAATCTGAAGGGAAAAACCTAACAAAAGTTCCGTAGGTTGACCGTGAATCAACGTATGCAATCTTTCTTTTCAAAGTGTTTGTACTTGAAGTCTGAAGGAGACAGATCCAAGAGATGGGGAGATAAAGGTGTTTACATAAGGCTAATCTTAGCAGTGTTTTCAGCATATTTTTGTCTTATGAGCAAATTCATAATTACTTTGTGTTTCAGCTATTTTTAAGTCAATTCATCTGTATGTTGTAAAGTAACTTTGAACTAAATTCACATTTTATCTCTCTCTGTCTTTCCATGTGTATTTCATTTCCTTTAACCACTGGTTTTGAAATCCCTTTGCCTAAAGCTTTCACGTCTGTTTGGAGCAGCTTCCTACACATACCCTCTAAATTGTCTTTTAGCCAGGGATATGTACACAGTGTCTTGAACATTGACTGGTAATTAATGCAAGTTAAAAGATTCATCTCAGAACTATTCAGTTCTTTGCCACAATGCATCCACGGTCTTTCTCATGGTATAGGCCTTGTAAGCCTGTGCATCTTACTCTATGACTCTTTACTACTCCTTTTTTCTCCCTCTTTTTCCAAAGAGGTGAGTTTAATGGCTCCAGGAAAGGACAGAGATAAAGGCAATAAGAGAGCAGGAAAGAGACAGAAAGATAGGAGTGCGGAAATATGCACAGAGGGCCCTGTCACCAATTCTCAGGATGCTCCAAACCTTTGGTCTGTTACCAAGATATCCAGGGAGCTATTGCTAAATAAACAACAGCCAGAAAAATTACCTCTTAAGAAAAGACAAAGTCTGACCAACATAGAGATCAATCAATTTGGGAGATTTTTGGAAACTCTTAAACCTTCAAAACTTTTGAGCTGTTCAGTGGCACCTGGGGATTGATAAATTATTAATAATTATTAATTGATGATTGATAATTAGCTTTCATTGTTTATTTTTATTAAAACAACCTTTCTTTAGGAACAGAAATCATGGCTTATATTTCTTTCTTTGTAATTGGTGCCTGGTACATAGTAGGCTTTCAGTAAATGCTTGCTTGTTAAATGAATGAACAAACTTTCTTTTTCCATATCACAAGATATTGACAATTATCATAGAAAGAACTAAACCCAGTATCTAGAAAGCAAACTTTCTTTCCAAGTGCTGTAAACATAGAAACCTTATACTATTTCCAAGATGCTGAAGGACTGTGTAAATAGTCAGATATTGACATTTTTAAAAATTATATTAAGACCAAGAATGAATCTTGGGTAACTTAAATAAATTTGAAAATAAAGAAACTTCTCAAAATCAAGGTGAAGAGAAAAGGGAAATGAAATAAGTGGAAAGCCCAAGAGAAAAAGCTCTTGTGTCTAGAGAAATAGTAGGTTTATTCTACACATCTTTCATTCGAATTATTTGGCAAGTACATGTAAACCACCTTGTGATACTTTTTAATTTGGTGTCTTCTATTCCTATTTAACTTTTCATACATTTATTTTTCTCTTTCTGACTGTAGTGTAAGTTCCTTAAAACAGAGACTACTGTATGTTTATCACATATGTAGCACTTTTTTACACAGCGTGTGTGTGTCTGTGTATGTTTCTCTGTGTGTGTATACAGAGATTCTCATATTTTTTTAATCATATTTTAGGAAAGGTGAACACCAAGAAGAAGAGCCAAGAACTAATTCTGCAAGTAAATTCTTCAGCTGGCATAATCACTTATACAAATCAATGGTATTTACTTGCATGTTCACACATATTTATAGTGCTTTATGTCTTAACTAGTTGTACATAACTGGCCACATATGGAAACCTGTCCACTTGCAGATGGGCGCATCTACCTACAAGTGATGATTGTCTGTGTCCAACTTTAGAGAGTTATTTAGTGACATTCAAAATCAACCATAGTATTAACATACTTTGAAAGACAGTTCCAATGCCTTTCTAAGGCACTTATGAACTGGGTCTTTCCAACTAACAACAGTATGTACTTAGATTATTTTTTGGATTTGGACACCAGCTTTTGATTTTAAGAGCTGAGGCTACTGAAATTAAAGTTTACTGAGCACCTAGTGTTTGCTCTGAAATTCATTATTATTGTTTCACACATCAGCCAAGGTAATCATTAGTAATAATTTAGCTTCTAATATTTCTTAGTTATATAAATTGACCCCTTTTTGTCCATTTAATGTTGGGAGGATGGGAAGACATAGTCCATCATAGAAAAAAAATCTTTTTATAGAAGGTCAAGTACATACCAAGAAACCAGATAATTAATTTAAAACATTTTGCATTTCCCCTAAATCACCTGTAAGTTCGTATAAGTCCTCCTTGGATTGGCATGTGGGAGTATCTACTGTGTGTGTTGTTGTCACAATTTGCCCTCTCCTTTTGCCCAGACTAGTAGGGTTCCATTTCTTTTTTCTCTGAACCTCAAGCCATCGCATCAATCCTTTGGTTTCATCTGGTTTCCCTCAAGGAACTACTCTGAGAATAGAGGATAAAGGACAGCAGGCTTTCAGGATCCAGTCTCAAATAGAAACCTCTAAAAGATCATCTTTTTATTGTCAAACTGTCCTCTGAACACAGTTTTGGATGTTATTTTGCTTTAAAGAATCTCTGCTTCTTTTTTTGTTCTGCAAAAACTCCCTCCTATTATCCTAGCTTGGTATTTGTTACACCTCAGAAAGTAGCTGATGGTGGAAGGAAACCAAATTTTGCTATAGAACATTAGATGATACCATCACATTTTTCTGCCTCTTGTGCCTTTATCTTCCACCTTTTATTTCACTTTATTTCTATTAAGTTTTTTCATGTCAATGTTACTTTTCCTGTGATAGCCCAAATTAGTAAATCATTGGTTGGACTTTGTAATTTACTTCGCGTGTTACATCAACTCATGTTCTGAATGGAAAGCAAAAATGAGTAATTGCTGCAACAACTGTTTATAGAAAGACTAAGAGCCTTAAAAGATAAAATAGTAACAACAATGTTATTGGTAATAATAACAGCCTTGAGGATAAACACCTCAAGCACCATTCTAAGTGCTTTATATACTATAACTCATTTAATTCTCACAACAATTGCAAGATGTGGACACTATTCTCATTTTACAGATGAAGACACGGAGGCAAAAAGAGATCAAATAATTTGCCTAATAGCTAGCAAGAAGGAGAGTTGAGATTCAAACAGTCTGGCTGTAGAGTCTAAGTTTATAACTATCACACTATTAAAAAAATATTGTGGGTATTGCATCTATCACACATATTAGCATATAATCAATTGGTTTATAAAGGCATGATTTAATAGAGCAAAGAATTACTGCATGCTGGAAAGAGGACTGGCTTGCTGATCCCATAGATCTAATCTCATCTCTCTTGCTTACTAATATAGGATCTATAATTGAGAATGCCCTTGGAAACCTCCTTGGTTTCTGGCATAACTCAGTGAGGTAAAAGACCAATCTGTTTTGCAAAGTTTTTAAGGTTTATTGATTTTAACATGGTCATTGACATCAAGAAATCAGGCAGCATATGGACATTGGAAAGTGTATTTTCTGCTTCTGTTATGTCCTATAGTGACCCATTTCAAATATTTTTAGTTCAATGTACTGGAAGCCATTTGCCATCCCAAACTTTAATTATTAATGTATAAGTGTTTAAAATATATGCATTAAGGCTGATAAAGCAGTGTCTGATTAATGGGCTTTTCATAAATACACTGACACAACCTTTTAAAAAAATTAATTCAGCCTGCAAATGAACATCATCCATTTTGCTATCATATTTTATCAGTCTGTAAAGTGCATTCTCACTTCAGTTTTCAGCTCTGGATGCAGAACACTGTGAAAAATGACAGAATTTTAATGAGAAAGTGAACAACATGCCATCAACACCCTTTTGCCAGTAAAAATGGCACAACATCAAAGCTTTAAATCATGTTTTCTCCATACCTTTTGGACATCTGTGATTCTGAGTCCTCAAAAATCTGCTACATCCATCACCAGGTGCAGCCTTTAAATATGGAGGCACTGTCTGCTTCACTGGTTGGCATGGCAACAGTTGTCAAATCATCCCTTGATAATGCTCTTTAATTGATTGTATATATTATTCTGAGATACGTGATTACAAAATGATGTACTGAGGCTCTTAAGTGTGCAGAGCAGCCTAGCTGCATTTAAAGATGCATTGATCCCCTGTCTTTACCCAGAAAACTGACCCTCAGAGTGCTGGAACACTTAGGAAGAAGCATAAATATTAAGTGTTAAGGAAAAGTGGTAAAGCAATGGCACAGTTAATTGCTACTCCAAGTGCATGTTAACTTACTAAACACCAACAGGCTGCATGCAGATATAAAGATATTTCTTAAAATCACATGTAGAAATAAGTCTATTCAAAGATAGCATTATTACCGGAATAGAATTTTTTTATTGCATTGGTGGAGAAGTTATAGGCTATTTGGAGACACATGGCATAATCTCTCTTCATTAGCATGCCTTGGGTTTTTTCTTCTCATGACTCTTTATATACAATTAGTACAGAATGTGTTGCCAATGTATTGGCTCTCCTGTTGTCTCCATCTCTCAGCTGAATGGCATTCTGTGATTTCTGGCATCTCTATTCAATTGTGAGCAACATGGAAGTGATTAACTTGGAAACTATGCCTAAAGCATCCTGTTGTTTTCATTTCAAGTCTTTTTGTTTCCCTCTATAAAATATCCCTTCTAGCATTCCCTCTGCTCTCAAACTTAAGTCCAATGCAATCTACATGAAAGTATAAGTGTGGTTCCCAGTCTAGCAGCATCAGCATCACCTGGGAACTCATTAGAAATGCAGACTCACTAGAAGCTTTGGGAGAAACAAAAATCTATGTTTTAATAATCTCTTAAGGATTCCTATGCAGTTCACATTTGAGAACCATAGGAATAGGCTAGTCTTAGTTGCACATTAGAATTACCTGGAGAACTTTAAAAACTACCAAAACATGAGCTGCATCTCCCAGAGATTTAATTGCTTTGAGATGCACCTGGTACTTTCCCATGTGATTCTAATGAGCTGAGAAGACTGAGGCATCCTGGTATAGGACAACATTGAATGTAAGATACTGAAGTGCTTAGGAGATGGTTACTAACAGACATTCTTATAGCATTCTTTTTGCTTTTATTTTTTAGATCCTATTTCACATTTGTTCATTTAGTTGTACTTTCAGCATTCATTTAGTGCGTATTATATGCCATGTGCTGTACTCAGCTTTGGAGATATAATGAAAATCACAGTCTTTAAGTTGGGGGAGGGGCAGACAATAAAATAGTGAACAGAAGAAAGTAAATACATATGTAATTATAAATGATAATAAATGCTCTAAAGGAAACAAATCAAATACTGTGATGAAGAATCCAGTGGACCTACTTTATTTAGGGAAAGTCTAAAACGGTGATATTTAAGCTGAAAACTAAAGAATGATTGTAAAAACTTCTATGATTAGGTGGACTCTGGTTGCCGGGTGCAGTTGTGTGTTTGGGGATAGGTAGGGGAGTGTTCTAAGAAGAGGAAAGAGCATGTATACAACCTGTACTGAAGGAAAGTACTTGATGTGTTCAAGGAATTGAAAGAAGGCCACAACAGCTGACACTGAAGGGCTGGAAAGAAAGACCCAGACGAGTTTGGAGAGGAAGGTATGAGGTCTGTTTCTGATATGAGATGAAATAAAGAACCATGTAGGTGCCACAGTGTAGTCTGAAGAAGAGGAAGTAATACGAATAGATGCCCTCAGGTGATTTCAAGTCAGTAAAGTCAAGGAATCTTTTAAACTAATCACTTTTCAGCAGGTTTCTAACTGCTTAAACAGATTGCTGCCACTTCAGTTCAATGTTTTGACTCCTACTCTTTCAGAAACTCTTGGCCTTCTTGGCTGGAGCAGCTTTGGATGGTATGTTGCCTGAGTTGACATAATCTAGTACTGACTTTTAGATCTAGAATCATAATGAAAATCTTAAGATATAGGTAAATTTTCCTAGAGTGACTTAGGATTTTAGCTTCATCTTTAATTACTAGCAGCAGTAGAAATTGACTTTTTCTTTACTGTCTATATAGTAGATATAACTGTATATCTAAATAAGTTGAATATGTAAGGAGAAAACAGAGATTTCCCCTTTTGAACATGTTTGGATTTGTTTTGCCAAATTTCTTTGTGCCTCTTGTGTTCTTCTTTACATTCATGTGCTAAATGTTTAGTGCCTTTTACAGTCTTTCTGGAATCTAATTTTCTAAAGTATATATATATTTTTATATATATATATATTATGTATATATAATTATATATATAATATTATATATAATATATATATAATATATATATATACTGGTTTATTATTGCCACAAGTTATTTCTGTCTTTGAATTTTAGTGTCCTATAAGCATCAAAACTTCCTTTGGAACCAGTCCCAGTAGAGATGAGAGAGTTACAGCCAAATTACCTATCAAAAGTGTGACAAACAACCCAATAATTAAGTATCCATTTGCTATAAAAGAGGTCCAAAAGTTTGAAATAATTAAATCAGGTTATATCAAGCCTAAGGTTTATACCAACTTTGTAAATAAGGACAGCATGACAGAAACAATGCAATTTTAAAGGAGACCTTACAAATACTACCTATTAAAATTGTTAAAAAGGAATACTATGATGATTAGCAGGAATAGGGTTTCTTTTTTTTTTTTTTTTTTGAACTTGACAGATGATTTTCTTTTTCTTTTCTCTTTTTTTTTCACAACTCACACACAGACACAGTGTATTTTATTTTTACAAGAGATAAATAAACTGACACCAAGCATTGTAAATGGATGACCACAACAAAAGCAACAATGATTACAATTACCAAACACGAAACACACTCATACTATGTCATAATATTGACATTCAGTCCAGTAATCTTCCACTGTAACAGCTCCTTTACTTTGCAGTGAAAATTGATTTGTATATTTTTTGCCTCTGAGTCCTTGTGGGATTTTTTTTTTTAATTCAAACAAAAAGTCACAAAAATTATGATCATCCTCATCAGTTCACTCAGTCCCATGTAATTAATTTCTTTTTTCATCTTGATGTTTTGTTAGCACTTTTATGAATTCATCAGTTTTCCATTAGAGTTCTGAAAATGCTTATTCATTCAGTTCAGCTGTATAGTCAGTTACCAGAAACCTGTACTTGTCAGTCTTTTCCATGAATTCCTTGAAGATGAAACACTTTTATAGGAACATTTTTGTGAAAGCATCAGAGTACACCCAGAACTGTCTGTAAATGACAAAAGACTTAAAAATGACCACAGTTAAAGATTTGATGAAAGTTCATAATAATGCAATTGACAAGGAAATTTAGTTATTTCTGAGATATACATTTTAAAGTAATAACTAGAATTATGGCTTATAACATTATACCAGAACATATAAGATTTTTAGGAATTCCATGTGTCTGAAACATTTATATTAACAGTTCCATACAAATAACCCAAAGAAAGTTTAGTCTTAGTTGTTTTTTGTTTGTTTGTTTGTTTTTATACTGAAGGTTCTTATTAGTCACCAATTTTATACACAACAGTGTATAAATATTTCTTAAAAATTATTTTTCACCATAAAGCTAAGGATACACATAGATAGAAACAGTAAGTCTAGTGAGCAAATTGGAATGTAGACTGGAAGCTTTTCTGCTTTCTCCAGGTGAAGTCACTGGTAGGTTAATCACCTGTGCTGTAGCAAACACCTTGTCCTTCAATGCTTGTTTGAGATACAGAATGAGAGCAGGTCAATCAACACATGAGTAGAGTTTAAGAGGATTGCCTTTTTCATTCTTTAGAGGTCATCAGAGGCCAAGGAGAGGTGAGTAACTGAACCATGGCAAAGGACATTGAGCCAATCAAGAGAAATGAAACGGTGAGTGGCTAAAAGGACTCTTTTATATATCTTCCTGTCCCACTTGGTTTAAAACTAGCATAAGATACTACATTATGATGGTGACTTTAACTGTTCTCAACTTGTTATAAAAAGCTCTAGACCTAGTAGCTCACATGATTTTCCCCGGGGTAATATCACTTCTCTTTGAAAAACAACTTTGAAAACATTTAAATATATATGCAGTGAAAAATAGCATTTTCTCCCTAAAATTACATTTATTGACAAGCAGATCATGAAAAAAAAAGAAAGAAAAAGAAAAAAGAAAGAACTTCACTTTGTGTAGACATCTGGAATGGAGTGCAGGAATTATCTTTTATATTCCACAAAATAATATACCAAATTATCTCTATTCACTCTCCATTTTCAGACTGTACTCAACAGGCACATTGTTCAGGAAACATCAGCAGTTAGAGAGAAATTGTGGAGAAAGCAAGTCTGGAGTTCACAAATGTGCAGACACAGCATGGTATGTGATCGGTCATGGCACAATACATACTGGGGACATCTTTGTGTTGATGTTTCCACTGGGATAATTAAGAGTGGCATTGTGAGCCCCGAGGGAGACATAAACTTCGAAAAGAAGGAATTTCTCAGAAAGAGGAATGAGGACATCATTTAATGAACATTTTCTGAATGTTTACTCTGTGTCAAACACTGAGGCTATAAGAAGTTTCCTGTATATTGGGGAGATATAGACAGTAAAGATGTAATTATGAAATATGTGATAGCAATAATAAAAGTGTTAATATTTATTGATCATTTACTAGCATGTTAAATGCATTTCTATCTTATTTAATTTAAACTTCATAAAAACCTAGGACATTTTTTGTAAAGTTTACTATTTCTATTACTATAACTATTAAAAAAAATTACTATTGTTGTCCCATTTTGCAGATGAAGAAACTGAGGCCCAAGCAGTCTATATATATCCCTCAGTTTAATCATCTGGTAAGTGGAAGGGTGGAGATGCAAACTCAGCTTTGTGTGGCTCCAGAGACTGTGAATTTTTTTTTTTTTTTTTTGCGGTACGGGGGCCTCTCACTGTTGTGGCCTCTCCTGTTGTGGAGCATAGGCTCCGGACGCGCAGACTCAGCAGCCATGGCTTATGGGCCCAGCTGCTCCGCGGCATGTGGGATCTTCCCGGACCGGGGCACGAACCCGTGTTCCCTGCATCAGCAGGCCAACTCTCAACCAGTGCGCCACCAGGGAAGCCCCAGAGACTGTGATTTAAGTTCTCTGTTACACTGTCTGGGGGAGAGGAGGGCAGATAAGGAACACAGGCCTGGGGCCCAGGTCTGGCCTTGCTGAGGAAAAGGGGAAATTCTTCCGTGAGAAAATGACTAGCTAGGGACTGCCTATTCTTTTCTCTCCCCATGGGATAAATCTCATTTTTCCACCAAGGGAAGTCTAGAAGAAAATTTTTGCTGGGCTTCCCATGAGAGGCTGCACAGCCCTGTGGTAAAGAGCATTGACATGGAGCTTCCTAGGGTGAAACCTTCGCTCACAGCTTTGGAGCTATGCAAACTTAGGCAAGATTATATAAAATGGAGGTAAAGATTTCTACCTCATAGGTTCATTATGGGAACTGAATTAAATGAGTTTATCTCTGTAAAACATTTACACTTAGCACACACTGCACAAGTATTAAATAAATAAATTTGAAAAAGTTATAATACCAAAAATATCAGCAGAAATTCTTCTTTGGGAGAGTTAATCACAAATGGCTTTGCTTAAGAATGCCTCCTAGTTCTAAAACATGTTTCATCTCAGGTGGAATACTGAGGTTCTTGGTGGTGACAAGGGAGGAGTGCCTTGGGATGAGAAGGGCTGGGGTAACTGTCTTGGGTTTTATAAAATGAGCTTGATTTTGGTGTTCAAACATTCCTGGATTCAAATCCTGCCTCTGTCTTTCAGATCTTGAGCAAACCATTTAATAACTTTATTCTCAATTCTTATTGGAGAAATGAGAAAAATAACTCCTATAATTAAATGAATTATTTTTTATGACAAAACTTGTCATAGACTAGGGACTAAAATGGTGGCTGTTAACATATTACCACTTATTAGTGCAGTAATTTAGGAAAACCCAATTTATCTCTGAGTTTCAATTTTCTGCTATATATATCAAGACTTATGGAAGTTATAGTATTTATATACATAGTATTAAAGTAGCTAAGAAGGTTATTTCAATTCAGGAAAGACAAAGAAATGAGTAGGACAGAAATTCTTTGATTCTTTATCAGGTATAGTACTTGACTTATATTTAGGGGTCATGTGTATTGATGAGAGACAAATTTAAATGACTCTGACGGTTTCTCCCTCCTTCTGGTGGCTTAGCAGACAGCTGGCTCAGCTGGACTGACCCAGGTAGTCAGTATTACTGCCGATTAAGGATCTTCCTAGGGCCCTCATGTATAGACTTTGCCCTTAAGTACGTGAAACCAACAACATTGTTCCTGGACCTGAAGATCTATCAAAATATTTTTTGGTACTCAGAGAAACTAGGTGTTCCCTAGCCCCTCTTAGGCTTAACCCGTAATTAAGTACTGAGATGTGTGGCAGGGCTCATGCTCTCTTGGCCTGCTCACTGTCACATGTGTAGTCCACTGGCCTGTGCAGGCTCCTCTCTCCTGGTATCTTGGCCATAGTGTGTTATGACTGCCTATGACTGGCCTATGCTGTGAATAATGTCAGTGCAATGCATATGTTCTTTTGCTTTTCTCTTTCTAAGTTTTGTCCCCAATAAACCCTATATTATGCTTGTATTATGTGGCACTATTGATGTGTATCCATGATCTGCTTGCATAACATGTACCAAAAATGTCTGTCTTTAAATTATACTTTGAGCTGCAAAATCTTCTCACAATAGGTGGCATAAGGGCCTGAGATCAACCTCTGGTGAATAGTTGCACTGAAAAAAAATTGTGGGCAGAATGCCTCACACTTCATTATTTCAATTATCTCTCTCTCTCCCTCTACCCACTCTCTCCCTCTTTTCTTGTTGCTGGGTGATAGCATTTGATTCATAATTCATGAAAGTTAACTGCACATATGATTCTACTGTCCAGTTTATTTTATGAGGGGTTTTGATGATTTCATGGGAAGGACCCATCCCATACTTGGGAAAAAGTTGACGAGAGGTGAGTAGTGTCTTCTCCCTGGAGGTTAGGAGGATGGCAGTGGTGGTGGTGGCCACAGATGGAAAACAGCTTTAGACAGTGTAGTGACAGGTTCATAAGTCTCGAAGCCAAAGACAACTTTCAGAGGAGGCCTGCACTGGGCAGGAATGGGACTGTACTGGTACCCCTGCTGTGCTCAGACACTGACTGGGGGCAGCCTAGGGGAAGAATGGTCTTGGCACAAATGTAGAGATGAATCCAGAGGGACAGCAGCTGGATCTGCCAGGCAGCCATGCTCCAGGCAGCAGGAGATCTACGCAGTGTCTTTCCATGACTGCTGCAGCCTTAAGACCATATAAGATCTAGTCTCTGGCTACTTCTGTGCCATATCACCAACCACAGTCCCGCTAGCTTATCTGCTCGTGTCCTGCTGACCTCCTTGCCGCTTCCTGAACACAATGAATATTCTCCTGCCTCATGGCCATTACAATAATTACTTCATCTACCTGGAAAATTTTTACCATATATTTATCTGTATGGTTTGCTCCCTCAATTTGGTTTTCCTTCAAGAGTTCCATGTCAGAGTTGCCACTCTGACCACTCTATCCAAAATAGCACATTCCCTGCTCCATCATACTCCATTGTACTCTCCTTTTTTTTTTTTCTGCATTGTGTTTATTTTCTGTTTATTTCCATAAGAAGGTAAGCTTTATGAGAGCAGACCTCACTTTTGTTCTCTAATAAATGACATGCATCTAAGATAAGTGTCTATCACATATTAAGTGCTCAGTAAATGTTTTTGGAATGAATAAATATTTACTTGCATTTCATTCATTCCACACAATCTCACTTATTGTAAACAGTACCCTTATATGCCAGGAGGGAGATCTATTACTT
Source organism: Mesoplodon densirostris (assembly GCF_025265405.1). Taxonomy (NCBI): domain Eukaryota; kingdom Metazoa; phylum Chordata; class Mammalia; order Artiodactyla; family Ziphiidae; genus Mesoplodon; species Mesoplodon densirostris. The sequence goes on along the minus strand of NC_082673.1, from coordinate 49,809,475 downwards.
TTAGACATATGTCAGTAAGCATTACTTCTATAATCTGCTGAAGAATCTCTACCGGGGAGATGATAAATGTTCTCACTGATTTTAAATTTCATGACACAAATCAGTGGGGGCTGGGGGGAAAAACTTCCTTATTTTTAATTGACTTCATTTATTTACAAAGTCTTGGACTCAAATGAGCTTTTCTACAATAGAGCAAACTCCAATCTCTAAATCAGTATGATGTCTTTTGCTTAGGTTTTATCACCATTGTGTTATATTTTGCTCATAATTGTGTAGTTAGTCTCTAGATATTCTAACCCCTCCTACCGTCATCCCTACTTCTCAGCACTCCATCTTTCATTCCTTTCATAGCAAAATTCATTTTAAATTTTGTTCTCATTTTTGTGCTCTGGTGGCCCCACTGGATTACTAGTCTCCACAGGGTTCAAGGACTCCACTAATCGGTATCCTCTACTATTTTAATGACCACATGGAATGCAATCCATTCTTTTAGATTATTACTGTTGATGTTAAGTGGAACTCAGTCTAAGCCTGATTCTTTTGACTCACCACTGGATACCTCTTTCACACACTCAGTCTGTTGCTCTTTATCATTATTCCTTGTTCATATTCCTCATTCATTTTCCATTTATGTGAATATGGTTGTGTGCAGGCAAATTTTACTTCAGTTTTAAAGTAGGATTTCTTGAGATCCAATTAAGCATTTTTCTAATGCTCAAATACACAGTGTCTACTACAGGATTCCCTTTGTGCTCTAATTTTATAATGAAACTGAAAGGAAATCAATCAAGTTCCTTTGACATGGGTTGGTTGTTATAAACTCATGCTGTTTATTGCTTATTTTATGTTCCTCTGCTCTGCATTTTACAGAAATACTTTTCAGTATGTTTCCACTATTTCAGTAGATTATTACTAAACCTTGATCACAGTTTGTTTTTCAAGAAGTTAATACTATTTTTGTATTTCTTGGTTCTATCTCAGTTCTTACTGATTTTAAAATGACATTTAATATGAAATGATTAAGCAGTTCATCTGACAAATGTATGTGTATTTACACTATTAGTTACTTATAATATATGAAGTTTTCCAAATAAATTTATTCATAAAAATATAATATCACAGAAGCACTCCCCTAGAAGACAGTGCTCTGGTTTATGAAGTACAAGCAAGAGAATGGCTATGAATTTACTAGTTTCATCATGAAGAAAAGACAGAGAGGGCTTCCCTGGTGGTGCAGTGGTTGAGAGTCCACCTGCCAATGCACGGGAAATGGGTTCGTGCCCCGGTCTGGGAAGATCCCATATGCCGCAGAGCGGCTGGGCCCGTGAGCCATGGCCACTGAGCCTGTGCGTCCGGAGCCTGTGCTCCGCAACGGGAGAGGCCACAACAGTGAGAGGCCCGTGTACCGCAAAAAAAAAAAAAAAAAGACATAGAGAGATGGTCAATGTATTAGTTTCCTAGGCTACCATAACAAAGTACCACAAATTAGGTGTCTTAAAAAAACATAAATTTATTCTTTCATAGTTTTGGATGCCCGAAGCTCAAAATCAAGGTGTTCACAGGCCAGCCTCCCTCTGAAGGCTCTATGAAAGAATCCTTTCTTGCCTTGTCCTAGTTTGTGGTGGTTACTGACAATCCTTGTCTTATAGCTGCTTCATTCTGTTCTCTGTCTGTATTGTTCTGTGACCTTCCCTGTGTCTCCTCTGCGTCTCTCTATTCAAATATCCCTCTCCCTTCCCTTATAAATAAATCAGGCATTGGATTTCAGTCCTACCTTAATCCAGTATGACCTCATCTGAACTTGATTACCTCTGCAAAGACCTTATGGTAGTAATAATAAAGTCATATATTCACAGGTACTAGGGGTTAGGACTTAAACATATCTTTATGGAGAGCACAATTCCATTCATGACATCCAAGTTCCCAAACCTCTGAATCTTTGGCCAGTTACTGTGTTGAAAATACACCAGAAAGGTTGTCTTAGTCCATTTGGCCTGCTATAATAGAATACCACAGACTGGGTGGCTCAAACAACAAACATCTCTTTCTCACAGTTCTGGAGGCTGGGAAGACTAATATCAAGGCACTGGAAGATTCAGTGTCTGCTGAGAGCCCACTTCCTGATTCTTACATGATCGTCTTCACTCTGTGTCCTCACATAGCAGAAAGAGGACTAGAAAGTTCTCTGGTATCTCTTTTATAATGACACTAATCCCATTCATGAGGGGTTCATACACTGGGGTTTAGGATTTCAACGTATGAATTTTGGAAGACACATTCCATAATAAGTATAATCTGGGCAGAGGGATTCAATATCTGATTGCTCTCCTATTCTGGTGACCAGGTTGGGGCTTGAGCGATCCTTTGGCTTAGATTAGAGGCAGACTCAGTGTCTTGCCCATTATACATTTTTTTTTTTTTTGCATTGAGTCCCATTCTGGTTCTAAAAGAGACTGAGAGACAAAATCAAAAGAGGCAACATATACATAAATAGCAATGATGGGGGGAGAGAGAGAGACAGAGACAGAGAGAGAGAGAGAGAGGGAATGAATTCCTCAAAAGGGAATTATATACTGCATCAAGATCTTTTAACCTCTTTGCTACTCTGTGGAGAGTACCACTATCATCATGGCTAATTATGGGCTGAATCCCTTTCAGAGCAATTAGAGGGAAGAATTGAACTCTTTGTGAAAGTTTAAATGCCTCAAATAATTCTGAGAGACAATAATTCTGTCTTACTTATTTTGTAACTTAAGAGATTGCTTAAACCAATGGTGTGCTGGTAAGCTGTCTCTATTTTTAAAAAGTCCTGATTTGTAGCATTTGTCAATTTACATGGTGTAAATATTTCCACCATGGTCAGTTTCATGATACCAATGGTTTAACAACTGGCTTTCAAAACTCCTGAAAATTTTATAATTGGATCTTGTGAGACAGTATATAACATAAATATGGTCTCATTATGGTTTAAGACATGAAAAATATGTAAAAGGGAGCAGGGAATGTCAAAATTTAGCTTTTTTTTTTTTTTTTTTTTTTTTGCTGTATGCAGGCCTCTCACTGCTGTGGCCTCTCCCGTTGCGGAGCACAGGCTCCGGACACACAGGCTCCGCGGCCATGGCTCGCGGGCCCAGCCGCTCCGCGGCATGTGGGATCTTCCGGGATCGGGGCACGAACCCGTGTCCCCTGCATCGGCAGGCGGACTCTCAACCACTGCGCCACCAGGGAAGCCCAAAAATTTAGCTTTTTTTTGTTTTAAATTTAAAGATGCAAATTAAGTCAACAAAAAGCATCCCATGTAAAGTTATCAATTACTTCAAAAATTGTAATCCTTCATGTCAGTGAGTTTACACTGTCATGGGGATACTTACAGGTAGATGTTTAAATCGGTGTAAATTTCATAGAAAACAACTTGCTGACCCTATTCAAACCACTACTGCCTCCATCACTCTATTCTCTTGCTCTGCATTATTTTTCCTTTTAGCACTTATCACTATATAATATTATATTATTTATTAATTTATTTTCTGTTTTTTTCCTACTATATAAGCTCCATGGGGCAGGGATCATGTTTATCTCATTCACTGTGGAATGGCCATACCGAGAATAGTGCCTATCATTTAGTAGGTACTCAATAAATATTTGTTGAAATAATAAATGGATGAATAAATGAATGTGTGAGTGAAACAAAAATCTATTCTAATTTACACATATTGCTATAATTTATTCTTCTTAAGGCCTGCTTAATATTTTGTCATAGGTATATACCACAATTTTTTAAATCAATCTTCTATTAGGTGTATCTTCCTGTATTGAATATCCTTATGTGTACATCTTTGTACACCTGCATATCTGTAGGTTAAATATCTAGAACTAGAATTGCTGGGTTAAAGAATATATACTTAAATTTTTTTGTATATATATCACCAAGTTGCCCCCAAAAGTAGTTATACAGATTTGTATTCTTTTACTGATTTAAAAAATCCTATTTCTGAGTTTTTCAAATGACTTGTTAACAAATAGGCTTAGATGGATATTTCAAATTCATGATGAAATACACGTAGTTCAAATGAAAAGCCAGCCTCAGGCTTGATGAACACTAGAAGAATTTCCATTTATATTAAGAACAAGGCAAAGGTGCTCATTGAAGACAAAAGAGTTGGATGGAGCAGGACTTTGGAGATGGTTGATGAGGCATGGGATGATGAGTTGAGTGATCAGGGTCAACAGGTCATTCCACATACAGATGTGCAGGCATGGAGTGCACAAGGGGGCACATTTAACAGAGTGCCATTCACATGATAGACAGTACAGATTTGTGTATTTGATATGACAATTTTCTGGAGATAGCAGGAAACCATCTTGTTCCAACAAAATCAGGATATTATGACAATTTTCTGACAGATGAAAGGAAACTGTTTTGAGGAAGAGCACTTATTCTAATTTGCTCAAAGGTACAAAATGGGCTAGTGGCTCTGAAAGACAACATTGAAAGATGGCCCAGCTCAGCCCATCCACTATGTCAGGAGCTGAATGGAGCCAAAGAAGCAACAGATTATCCATTGCCATTAGAGTGAGTTCTGTACGTGGTCTGGGCTGACGAGCCACAAGATCGGTTTTCTCATTTCAATCTAGTGAGGACCAGCCACTGACAGCTGCCTGTCAATTGACAGGTGAAGATCATCTGGCAGAAGTGAGACGTGTCCAGACTCTGAGATTTGTTGAAATCTATCACTTTACCTGCCCAGAGCATAGTAAAGCATCTTCAAACAGAAAAACAGAAAGTGGGATCCTTGACACCAAAGACATGGGAAGGAACTCTTCCAGCACCTGTTATCAGCTGAGATAAAATGGACATACGTCTGTGTACATGTGATACAATATTGTTTGATAAATTCAAGCGATTTATAAATTCATGGTATCTTTATTACATGTGGCTCTGGATAAGCGTGTGGAAATGTAAGCCAGGTATAGAATTCTCTGGAACAAATTCAGGTTCTTCAAAAGAAAAAGACTTTGCTTAGAAATAGAAGAAACATGGGCCTCCCTGGTGGTGCAGTGGTTGAGAGTCCGCCTGCCGATGCAGGGGATACGGGTTCGTGCCCCGGTCTGGGAGGATCCCATATGCCGCGGAGCGGCTGGGCCCGTGAGCCATGGCCGCTGGGCCTGCGCATCCTGAGCCTGTGCTCCGCAACGGGAGAGGCCACAACAGTGAGAGGCCCGCATACCGCAAAAAAAAAAAAAGAAAAAAAAAAAAAAGAAATAGAAGAAACAAAATAACTATATGTAATAACTAGACAAAAAAAAGGAAAATTGGGTCAGATTGGAACCAAGATGAACATAATTACTGGAGTGCACAAATTCTTATTTTTTAGATCAAAGTGGGCCTTAATGTCCACATACCCAAGTCCCCTGGCTTGTCAACTTTCTGTATAAACAAATGCCTGATTGATGCTATTCCAGTGTGAGAAGAAGGCTCCTCTTGTCACCATTGGAACGGAGAGGTACTTTTGAAGCTCTAAACATCCAAATAATTGGAGCCAATCCCACAGGAAAAACTTACTCAGCTTTTGGCTATATCTAGAACAGACTGGTTCCCTTATTAATATGTGCTTTGGAATGCATTTCCCTGCCTAAATATGTTATAAGTGATACTAGCACTGTCTACAAGAACCTCCAAAACCACACTGTAGTTGTATCCCTTATTTGTTATTCTAAATTAATGCGCTCAACTAACATTAAAAAATGGTGTTGTAAGTGATATTTAGGAAAAATATGCAAGAGGATTGTAAAATGATTTAAAGACATGATCTTGGGCTAAAACTGAAAATAACAGAAGTTATTATGACTTAAGAGAATATGGGTCAAGTGCTGAAAAAGATCTTAGATTTTTTTACTCATCTATTCAACAGGGTCTTATTAAGTACCTCATATGTGAAGCATTTTGTGAGCTATTATAAAAGTTAGGAAAAAATGGAGGTGTGGCCCAAAAGTTCACTTGAAACATGTAGATCAATAGGAAAGATGAGGCACACTTACATGGAAATAACAGGAGAATGAGGAGTTAAATAACAAAGCACCAACTTATTGCCTGGGCCACAGTGAGTAGTATAGTCTACAAGTTGTACAGAAGAAACAAATATGAATTGAAGTGTAGAGAAGATTTCTTGGAGGAAATAGAATTTGAGCTATATTTTATTTTATTTATTTTTTTGTGTTCAGATTTTTTTTAACATCTTTATTGGAGTATAATTGTTTTACACTGTTGTGTTAGTTTCTGCTGTATAACAAAGTGAATCAGCTATATGTATACATATATCCCCATATCCCCTCCCTCTTTGAGCTATATTTTAGACTAGGTAGGATTTTTCAATTCATTAAACATCGTGAGCAGTGACTTGTAAACTGAAATAAGCATGGAGTCCATTTCTATAACAAGCTGAGAACTCAAATGGAGCAGAGGATTTGTGTATTGTAAAGTTTGGATAGCTGGGAGGGAGAGGATGGAGGGAGAATTAGAGGTGCCAGACTATGGAATGCCTTAAAATCTGGCTATAGGCGTTGATCTTAACTGCAGACAATGAGAAATTTTTGTCATTTGTTGTATTAGTCAGGGTTATCTAGAGAAACAGAACCTATCTATATCTATATCTAATCTATATCCATAATATTACATATATAAATAAAACATAATGAGATTTATTATAAGGAATTGGCTTATGTGATTATGGGGGCTGAGGAGTCCCATAATCTGTTGTCTGAAACCTAGAGACCCAGGAAAGTTGGTGGTGTAAATTCCAGTCCAAGTCCAAAGGCCTGAGAACCGAAAGTGCTGATGGTGTAAGTTTTAGTCCGAGGTCAAGAGCAGACAAATGTCTCAGCTCAAAGTCAGGCAGAGAGAGCCAATTTAACCTTCCTCCACCTTTTTGTTCTATTCAGACCCTCAACAGATCGGATGTTGCCCACCACACTGGGTAGAGCTATCTGCCTTATTCAGTTTACTGATTCAAATGCTAATCTCTTCCAGAAACATTCTCACAGACACATTCAGAAAGTATATTTAACCAGATATCTGGACAGCCTGTGGCCCAGTCAGGTCAACACATAAAACTAATCATCGCAGTTGTTGAATAGGAACAATATAACATATTAAAAAAAAAAACTTCCCTTTAGAAATATTGAGCTGTAATAGTGGGTTAAGTGGTTAGAGGCAAGACAGATGAGAAGCAATGTTAACACACTGTTAACATGCTCTTGCAGGGCTATAGAAGTTAAGTAATAAAAGTCAAGGGTGTATTTTATAGGAAGGATCTCAAAGTATTTGGTGATTGACTTGGAGGTAAAGAAGTGAGTCAAAAGTTTTATGCCCTGGATGTAGCATTAGCAAAAATGAGAATTTTGAGGGAAGACTACAATTTTGAGGAATTTCATATATTCAAGCTCAGATATAGACAACATGAGACACAATATACAACTTGGGAATGAGGCCGTGATTAAGTGTTATGCCATGGTGTGAATAAGAGGCAAAGGACTTTTGGCCTCCCAGACAATCAAGATTATTATATTTTTATTATTATTTTTTTTTTTTGCTGTACGCGGGCCTCTCACTGCTGTGGCCTCTCCCGTTGCGGAGCACAGGCTCCGGACACACAGGCTCCGCGGCCATGGCTCGCGGGCCCAGCCGCTCCGTGGCACGTGGGATCCTCCGGGATAGGGGCACGAACCCGTGTCCCCTGCATCGGCAGGCGGACTCTCAACCACTGCGCCACCAGGGAAGCCCCCTCAAGATTGTTATAAAGTCTGGTCAGTACATAGAGACTTTTTTAATGTATATAATAGTCAAATAGCAAAATTTTAATAAACTTTAGAGCTCAGAGCTCATAATGGGACTGAAGAGAGGGGATTCTAGAGTAGAGTACTGAAGAAGTAGAGAAACAGAGGATATTTACAAAGTTAAAGGAAGACAAGCACTGAAGGCAAATCCTGTGAGCAGTGGTGCTGGCAGTAAGTGAGGGAACATTAGATAAGTGCTTGGTTGTAGAGCAACCCAGAGAATCAGGAAGAAGAACAAATAGACCTTAGTTGGAAGGGGTGGCTACCCATATTTTCTCAAGGTAATCAAGTTGCTATCCACTTTTTAATAAAAATATAGTGAGTAGCACAAAGCAGTGCCTGACATTAAATGTTTACAATTTTTAGCTATTAGTACTAGTAAGTTATTTAAAAAAAATTAATGGCTCCCTTCTTTTCTCCTCATATGATATAGGTGTAGTTTATATTCTGATTCCTTCCCTAAACTGGGTTTCTTGAGGACTAAAGAACCTGTTTTCTTTCTGATCCTTGGATATGAAAAATTAATAAGTATCTGGTTATCAATCATATTTATGGAATAAATACGAACAGATAAATGTATGAAGGGCAGAAAGGAGGAAGGAAAATAATACAGACTTAAATATTCTATACAAGAATACTCTATCCTAGAAACTATTCAGCAAGATAACATACAGTCTTCCCTCAGTATCTGTGAGGGGTTGTTTCCAGGACTCTCTGGGGATAACAAAATCTGTGGATGCTCAAATCCCACATTCAGCCAGCTGAGTCCCTTGTTCCTATCTGAGCTTCCATATCCACCATGGATCAGGTAGTACTGTATTTATTGAAAAAAACTGTGCATATAAGTGGACACATGGTTCAAACTCATGTTGTTCAAGGATCAACTGTAATCTAACTACAAATCGGAGAGGGCATAAAAGTGTTTTTATTCAGCAAAGCTAGATTTGAATCAGGAAATTTCTACATGTATGCCCTCAATAACTTTATATTATAAAATGAGGTGAAACTCCAGCATAAAGACTTGTAATTAATTATTTTTTTTCTTGTTAATCATCCATTTTATACATATAGGTGTATACAGGTCAATCCCAATTGCCCAATTCATCACACCACAACCCCCCCACCTGCCACTTTCCCCCTTGGTGTCCTTATGTTTGTTCTCTACTTCTGTGTCTCAATTTCTACTCTGCAAACCAGTTCATCTGTACCATTTTCTAGGTTACACATATATGTGTTAATATACGATATTGTTTTTCTCTTTCTGACTTACTTCATGCTGTATGACAGTCTTTAGATGCATCAACATCTCTACAAATGACCCAAGTTCGTTCCTTTTTATGGCTGAGTAATATTCCTTTGTATATATGTACCACACCTTCTTTATCCATTCGTCTGTCGATGGGCATTTAGTTTGCTTCCATGACCTGGCTATTGTAAATAATGCTGCAATGAACACTGGGGTGCATGTTACTGTCAATTTCCTCTTTTTAGAGCTGTTAGCAGTTGCCTTACATATTGAGGTGCTCCTATGTTGAGTGCATATATATTTATAATTGTTATATGTTCTTCTTGGATTGATCCCTTGATTATTATGTAGTGTCCTTCCTTGTCTCTTGTAAGATTCTTTATTTTAAAGTATTTTATCTGATATGAGAATTGCTACTCCAGCTTTCTTTTGATTTCCACTTGCATGGAATATCTTTTTCCATCCCCTCACCTTCAGTCTGTATGTGTTCCTAGGTCTGAAGTGAGTCTCTAGTAGACAGCATATATATGGGTCTTGTTTTTGTATCCATTCAGCAAGCCTGTGTCTTTTGGTTGGAGCATTTAATCCATTCACATTTAAGGTAATTATTGATATGTATGTTCCTATTCCCATTTTCTCAACTTTTGGGGGTTTTGTTTTTGTAGATCCTTTTCTTCTCTTGTGTTTCCCACTTAGAGAAATTCCTTTAGCATTTGTTGTAGAGTTCGTTTAGTGGTACTGAATTTTCTTAGTTTTTGATTTCTCCTTCAAATCTGAAAGAGATTCTTGCCGGGTAGCATAATCTTGGTTGTCATTTCTTCCCTTTCATCACTGTAAATATGTCGTGCAACTCCCTTCTGGCTTGTAGAGTTTCTGCTGAGAAATCAGCTGTTAACCTTATGGGAGTTCCCTTGTATGTTATTTGTCATTTTTCTCTTGCTCTTTCAATAATTTTCCTTTGTCTTTAATTTTTGCCAGTTTGATTACTCTGTGTGTCAGCATGTTTCTCATTGGGTTTATCCTGTATGGGACTCTCTGCACTTCCTGGACTTGGGTGGCTATTTCCTTTCCCATGTTAGGGAAGTTTTTGACTATAATATCTTCAAATATTTTCATGGGTCCTTTCTCTCTCTCTTCTCCTTCTGGGACCCATATAATGTGAATATTGTTGCTTTTAATGTTATCCCAGAGGTCTCTTAGGCTTTCTTCATTTTTTTAAATTCTTTTTTCTTTATTCTGGTCTGCAGCCATGAATTCCACCATTCTGTCTTCCAGGTCACTTATGTGTTCTTCTGCCTCAGTTATTCTGCTATTGATTCCTTCTAGTGTATTTTTCATGTCAGTTATTGTATTGTTCATCTCTGGGTTTTTTTGTTCTTTAATTCTTCTAGGTCTTTGTTAACCATTTCTTGCATCTTCTCAATCATTGCCTCCATTTTTTTTTCCGAGGTCCTGGATCATCTTCACTATCATTATTGTGAAATTTTTTTCTGGAAGATTGCCTATCTGCATTTCTTTTCATTGTTTTTCTGGGTTTTATCTTGTTTCTTCATCTGGTACATAGCCATCTGCCTTTTCATCTTGTCTATCTTTCTGTGAATGTGGTTTTTGTTCCACAGGCTGCAGGGTTGTAGTTCTTCTTGCTTTTGCTGTCTGCCCTCTGGTGGATGAGGCTATCTAAGACACTTGTGGAAGTTTCCTGTTGGGAGGGACTGGTGGATAGAAGAGCTGCAAGACTTTTTTTTATTACAACCTAAGTTGAACTTTGGTAGGATCTCATTACTTTTTTTTTATTTCTACATTTTTTATTAGTTTCTGCTTTATAACAAAGTGAATCAGTCATACATATACATCTGTTCCCACATCCCTTCCCTCATGCATCTCCCTCCTTCCCACCCTCCCCATCCCACCCCTCCAGGCAGTCACAAAGCACCGAGCTGATCTCCCTGTGCTCTGCGGATGCTTCCCACTATCTATCTACCTTAAGTTTGGTAGTGTATATATGTCCATGCCTCTCTTTCGTTTTGTCACAGCTTACCCTTCCCCCTCCCCATATCCTCAAGTCCATTCTCAAGTAGGTCTGTGTCTTTATTCCCGTTTTACCCCTAGGTTGTTCATGACATTTTTTAAAAAATTCCATATATATGTGTTAACATACAGTATTTGTCTTTCTCTTTCTGACTTGCTTCACTCTGTATGACAGACTCTAGGTCTATCCACCTCATTACAAATAGCTCAATTTCATTTCTTTTTATGGCTGAGTAATATTCCATTGTATATATGTGCCACATCTTCTTTATCCATTCATCCGATGATGGACACTTAGGTTGTTTCCATCTCCGGGCTATTGTGAATAGAGCTGCAATGAACATTTTGGTACATGTCTCTTTTTGAATTATGGTTTTCTCAGGGTATATGCCTAGTAGTGGGATTGCTGGGTCATAGGGTAGTTCTATTTTTAGTTTTTTAAGAAACCTCCATACTGTTCTCCATAGTGGCTGTACCAATTCACATTCCCACCAGCAGTGCAAGAGTGTTCCCTTTTCTCCACACCCTCTCCAGCATTTATTGTTTCTAGATATTTTGATGATGGCCATTCTGAGTGGTGTGAGATGATATCTCATTGTAGTTTTGACTTGCATTTCTCTAATGATTAATGACGTTGAGCATTCTTTCATGTGTTTGTTGGCAGTCTGTATATCTTCTTTGGAGAAATGCCTATTTAAGTCTTCTGCCCATTTTTGGATTGGGTTGTTTGTTTTTTTGCTATTGAGCTGCATGAGCTGCTTATAAATTTGGGAGATTAATCCTTTGTCAGTGGCTTCATTGGCAAATATGTTCTCCCATTCTGAGGGTTGTCTTTTGGTCTTCTTTATGGTTTCCTTTGCTGTGCAAAAGCTTTGAAGTTTCATTAAGTCCCATTTGTTTATCTTTGTTTTTATTTCCATTTCTCTAGGAGGTGGGTCCAAAAGGATCTTGCTGTGATTTATGTCATAGAGTGTTCTGCCTATGTTTTCCTCTAAGAGTTTGATAGTTTCTGGCCTTACATTTAGGTCTTGAATCCATTTTGAGCTTATTTTTGTGTATGGTGTTAGGGAATGATCTAATCTCATACTTTTACATGTCCCTGTCCAGTTTTCCCAGCACCACTTATTGAAGAGGCTGACCTTTCTCCACTGTACATTCCTGCCTACTTTACCAAAGATAAGTTGGCCATGTGTGCGAGGGTTTATCTCTGGGCTTTCTATCCTGTTCCATTGACCTATCTTTCTGTTTTTGTGCCAGTACCACACTGTCTTGATTACTGTAGCTTTGTAGTGTAGTCTGAAGTCAGGGAGCCTGATTCCTCCAGCTCCTTTTTTCGTTCTCAAGATTGCTTTGGCTATTCGGGGTCTTTTGTTTTTCCAAACACATTTTGAAATTTTTAGTTCTAGTTCTGTGAAAAATGCCAGTGGTAGTTTGATAGGAATTGCACTGAATCTGTAGATTGCTTTGGGTAGTAGAGTCATTTTCACAATATTGATTCTTCCAATCCAGGAGCATGGTATATCTCTCCATCTATTTGTATCATCTTTAATTTCTTTCATCAGTGTCTTATAATTTTCTGCATACAGGTCTTTTGTCTCCTTAGGTAGGTTTATTCCTAGATATTTTATTCTTTTTGTTGAAGTGGTAAAGGGGAGTGTTTTCTTGATTTCATTTTCAGATTTTTCATCATTAGTGTACAGGAATGCCAGAGATTTCTGTGCATTAATTTTGTATCCTGCTACTTTACCAAATTCATTGATTAGCTCTAGTAGTTTTCTGGTAGCATCTTTAGGATTCTCTATGTATAGTATCATGTCATCTGCAAACAGTGACAACTTTACTTCTTCTTTTCCAATTTGGATTCCTTTTATTTCCTTTTCTTCTCTGATTGCTGTGGCTAAAACTTCCAAAACTATGTTGAATAAGAGTGGTGAGAGTGGGCAGCCTTGTCTTGTTCCTGATCTTAGTGGAAATGGTTTCAGTGTTTCACCATTGAGGACAATGTTGGCTGTGGGTTTGTCATATATGGCCTTTATTATGTTGAGGAAAGTTCCCTCTATGCCTACTTTCTGCAGGGTTTTTATCATAAATGGGTGATGAATTTTGTCGAAAGCTTTCTCTGCATCTATTGAGATGATCATATGGTTTTTCTCCTTCAACTTGTTAATATGGTGTATCACATTGATTGATTTGCGTATATTGAAGAATCCTTGCATTCCTGGAATAAATCCCACTTGATCATGGTGTATGATCCTTTTAATGTGCTGTTGGATTCTGTTTGCTAGTATTTTGTTGAGGATTTTTGCATGTATGTTCATCAGTGATACTGGCCCGTAGTTTTCTTTCTTTGTGACATCATTGCCTGGTTTTGGTATCAAGGTGATGGTGGCCTCGTAGAATGAGTTTGGGAGTGTTCCTTCCTCTGAAGTTGTTTGGAAGAGTTTGAGAAGTTTGGATGTTAGCTCTTCTCTAAATGTTTGATAGAATTCGCCTGTGAAGCCTTCTGGTCCTGGGCTTTTGTTTGTTGGAGCATATTTAATCACAGTTTCAATTTCAGTGCTTTTGATTGGTCTATTCATATATTCTATTTCTTCCTGATTCAGTCTTGGCAGCTTGTGCATTTCTAAGACTTTGTCCATTTTTTCCAGGTTGTCCATTTTATTGGCATAGAGTTTCTTGTAGTAATCTCTCATGATCTTTTGTATTTCTGCAGTGTCAGTTGTTACTTCTCCTTTTTCATTTCTAATTCTATTGATTTGAGTCTTCTCCCTTTTTTTCTTGATGAGTCTGGCTAATGGTTTATCAATTTTGTTTATCTTCTCAAAGAACCAGCTTTTAGTTTTATTGATTTTTGCTATTGTTTCTTTCATTTCTTTTTCATTTATTTCTGATCTGATCTTTATGATTTCTTTCCTTCTGCTACCTTTGGAGTTTTTTTGTTCTTCTTTCTCTAATTGCTTTAAGTGCAGGGTCAGGTTGTTTACTCAAGATGTTGCCTGTTTCTTAAGGTAGGATTGTATTGCTATAAACTTCCCCATTAGAACTGCTTTGCTGCATCCCATAGGTTTTGGGTCGTGGTGTTTCCATTGTCATTTGTTTCTAGCTATTTGATTTCTCTTTGATTTCTTTGATTTCTTTGATTTCTTCAGTGATCACTTCGTTACTGAGTAGTGTATTGTTTAGCCTCCATGTGTTTGTATGTTTTACAGATCCTTTCCTGCAATTGATGTGTAGTCTCATAGCATTGTGGTCGGAAAAGATACTTGATACAATTTCAGTTTTCTTAAATGTACCAAGGCTTGATTTGTGACCCAAGATATGATCTATCCTGGAGAATGTTTCATGAGCACTTGAGAAAAATGTGTATTCTGTTGTTTTTGGATGGAATGTCCTATAAGTATCAATTAAGTCCATCTTGTTTAATGTATCAGTTAAAGCTTGTGTTTCCTTATTTATTTTCATTTTGGATCATCTGTCCATTGGTGAAAGTGGGGTATTAAATTCCCCTACTATGAGTGTGTTACTGTTGATTTCCCCTTTTATGGTTGTTAGTATTTGCCTTATGTAGTGAGGTGCTCCTCTGTTGGGTGCATAAATATTTACAATTGTTATATCTTCTTCTTGGATCGATCCCTTGATCATTATGTAGTGTCCTTCCTTGTCTCTTCTAATAGTCTTTATTTTAAAGTTTATTTTTTCTGATATAAGAATTGCTACTCCAGCTTTCTTTTGATTTCCATTTGCATGGAATCTTTTTCCATCCCCTTACTTTCCATCTGTATGTGTCTCTAAGTCTGAAGTGGGTCTCTTGTAGACAGCATATATATGGGTCTTGTTTTTGTATCCATTCAGCCAATCTGTGTCTTTTGGTGGGAGCATTTAGTCCATTTACATTTAAGGTAATTATTGATATGTATGTTCCTTTTCCCATTTCCTTAATTGCTTTGGGTTCGTTATTGTAGGTATATTCCTTCTGTTGTGTTTCTTGCCTAGAGAAGTTCCTTTAGCATTTGTTGTAAAGCTGGTTTGGTGGTGCTGAACTCTCTCAGCTTTTGTTTGTCTGTGAAGGTTTTAATTTCTCCATCAAATCTGAATGAGGTCCTTGCTGGGTAGAATAATATTGGTTGCAGGTTTCTGTCCTTCATCACTTTAATTATGTCCTGCCCCTCCCTTCTTGCTTGTAGACTTTCTGCTGTGAGATCAGCTGTTAACCTGATGGGGATTCCCTTGTGTATTATTTGTTGTTTTTCCCTTGTTGCTTTTAATATGATTTCTTTGTGTTTAATTTTTGACAGTTTGATTAATATGTGTCTTGGTGTATTTCTCCTTGGATTTATTCTGTATGGGACTCTCTGTGCCTCCTGGACTTGGTTAACTATTTCCTTTCCCATATTAGGGAAGTTTTCAACTATAATCTCTTCAAATATTTTCTCAGTCCCTTTCTTTGTCTCTTCTTCTTCTGGAACCCCTATAATTCGAATGTTGGTGAATTTAATGTTGTCCCAGAGGTCTCTGAGACTGTCCTCTGTTTTGTTCATTCTTTTTTCTTTATTTTCTCTGCATCAGTTATTTCCACTATTTTATCTTCCACCTCACTTATCCGTTCTTCTGCCTCAGATATTCTGCTATTGATCCCATCTAGAGTATTTTTCATTTCATTTATTGTGTTTTTAATCGATGCTTGATTCATCTTTATTTCTTCTAGGTCCTTGTTAACTATTTCTTGCATTTTGTCTATTCTATTTCCAAGATTTTGGATCTTGGAAATAGAATCTTGGATCATCTTTACTATCATTATTCTGAATTCTTTTTCAGGTAGACTGCCTATTACCTCTTCATTTGTTAGGTCTGTTGGGTTTTTATCTTGCTCCTTCACCTGCTGTGTGTTTTTCTATCTTCTCATTTTGTTTATGTTACTGTGTTTGGGGTCTCCTTTTTGCAGGCTGCCGATTCGTAGTTCCCATTGTTTTTGGTGTCTGTCCCCTGTAGCTAAGGTTGTTTCAGTAGGTTCTGTAGGCTTCCTGGTGGGGGGGACTAGTGCCTGTGTTCTGGTGGTTGAGGCTTGATCTTGTCTTTCTGGTGGACAGGTCCTTGTCTGGTGGTGTGTTTTGGGGTTCCTGTGGCCTTATTATGTTTTTAGGCAGCCTCTCTGCTAATGGGTGGGTTTGTGTTCCTGCCTTGCTAGTTGCTTGGCATAGGGTGACCAGCACTGTAGCTTGCTGGTCGTTGTCTGAAGCTGGGTGCTGGTGTTGAGATGGAGATCTCTGGGAGATTTTCCCCGTTTGATATTATGTGGAGCTGGGAGGTCTCTTGTGGACCCGTGTTTTGAATTTGGCTTTCCCACTTCAGAGGCCCTGACTCCTGGCTGCAGCACCAAGAGCCTTTCATCTACCGGGCTCAGAATAAAAGGGAGAAAAAGTAGAAAGAAAGAATTAGTAGAAGAAAGAAAGAGAGAGAGAAAGAAAGGAAGAAAGATAGAAAGGAAGGAAGAAAGAAAGAAAGGAGGGAGGGTGGGAGGAAGGACAGAAAGAAAGAAAGAAAGAAAGGAGGGAGGTACAAGGGAGGAAGGAAAGAAAAAGAAAGAGTGATAGGTAGATGGGAGGGAGGGAGGGAGGAAGGAAAGGAATAAATAAATAAATAAATAAAGACAGGAGGGAGGGAGGGAGGAAGGAAAGAAAAATAAAGAGTGAAAGGAAGAAGGGAGGGAGTTAGGAAGGAAGGAAAGAAAGAGAGAAAGAAGGAAATGAGGGGCAGAGGGAGGGAGGGAGGAAGGGAAGGTAGGAATAAAAGAAAGAGCAGGTAAAGTAAAATAGAATAAAGTATAAAATATAGTAGCATTATTAAAATTAAAAAGTAATTATTGAAAAAAAAAACGGACAGGTAGAACCCTGGGACATATGGTGGAAGCAAAGCTATACAGAGAAAATCTCACACAGAAGCATACACATACACAGTCACAAAAAGAGAGCAGGGGGAAAAATCGAAAATCTTGCTCTCAAAGTCCACCTCCTCAATTTGGGATAATTCGTTGTAAAAAGAGGAAAAGGGGGAAAAGTCTGAAATGTTGCTCTCAAAGTCCACCTCCTTAATTTGGGATAATTCGTTGTAAAAAGAGGAAAAGGGGGAAAAGTCTGAAATCTTGTCCTCAAAGTCCACCTCCTCAATTTGGGATGATTTGCTGTCCATTCATGCACTCCACAGATGCAGGGCACATCCAGTGGACCGTGGGGCTTTATTCTGCTGCCTCCGAGGCTGCACAGAGAGATTTCCCTGTCTCTTCTCCGCTCTCACAGCTCCCGGGTCTCAGCCTTGGACCTGGCCCCGCCTCTGCGCATAGATCGCTGGAGGGCGTCTGTTCTTCGCTCAGACAGGATGGGTTTAAAGGAGCCGCTGATTCAGGGGCTCTGGCTCACTCAGGCAGAGGGGAGGGAGGAGCGCGCAGTGTGAGGTGGGCCTGCGGCGGCAGAGGCCGGCGTGACGTTGCACCAGACCGAGGCGCTCCGTGCGCTTTCCCGGTAAAGCCGTCCCTGGGTCCTGGGACCCCGGCAGTGGCGGGGTGCACAGGCTCCCCGGAAGGCGGGGTGGACAGTGTCCTGCACTCGCACACAGGCCTTGTGGCAGCGACAGCTGCAGCCCCAGCGTCCCATGTCCGTCTCCGGGGTCCGTGCCTTTAGCTGTGGCTCGCGCCTGTCTCTGGTGCTTCTTTAAGCAGCTCTCTTAATGCCCTCTCCTCGCGCACCAGGAAACAAAAGGGAAGAAAAAGTCTCTTGCCTCTTCGGCAGCTCCAGACTTTTTCCCCGGACTCCCTCCGGGCTAGCCGTGGTGCACTAACTCCTTCAGGCTCTCTTCCTGCCGCCAGCCCCAGTCCTCTCCCTGCGCTCCGAATGAATCCCGATACCCGAGCCTCAGCTCCCAGCCCCCCCCCCCCCGCCCCGGCAGCCGCACAGACAAGCCTCTCGGGCTGGTGTGTGCCTGAGGGCACCGATGCTCTATGCGGGAATCTCTCCGCTTTGCCCTCCACACCCCTGTTGCTGTGCTCTCCTCCGCTACTCTGAAGCTTTCCCCCTCCGCCACCTCTAGTCTCCACCCGCGAAGGGGCTTCTAGTGTGTGGAGACCTTTCCTCCTTCACGACTCCCTCCCACTGGTGCAGGTCCCGTCCCTATCCTTTTGTCTCTGTTTTTTCTTTTTTCTTTTGTCCTACCCAGGTATGTGGGGAGTTTCTTGCCTTTTGGCGGATCTGAGGTCTTCTGTCAGCGTTCAGTAGGTGTTCTGTAGGAGTTGTTCCATGTGTAGATGAATTTCTGATGTATCTTGGGGAGGAAGGTGATCTCCGCATCTTACTCTTCTGCCATCTTCCTCCGGGACCCCTCTTTTTTTATTCTTTTTTCTTTATTCTGCTCTGTGGTGGTTATTTCCACTATTTTATCTTCTATGTCACTTATCCATTCTTCTGCCTCAGTTTTTCTGCTATTCATTCCTTCTAGAGAATTTTTAATTTCATTTATTTTGTTTTTTATCATTGTTTGTTTGCTCTTTAGGTCTTCTAGCTCCTTGTTAAACTTTTCCTGTATTTTCTCCATTCTATTTCCAAAATTTTGGATCATCTTTACTATCATTACTCTGAATTCTTTTTTAGGTAGATTACCTATTTCCTATTCATTTGTTTGTTCTGGTGGGTTTTTACCTCGCTCCTTCATCTGTTGCATATTTCTCTGTCTTCACATTTTGCTTAACTTACTGTGTTTGGGGTCTCCTTTTTGCAGGCTGAAGGTTTGTATTTTCTCTTGTTTCTGGTGTCTGCCCCCACTGGGGAAGGTTCGTTCAGTGGGTTTTGTAGGTTTCCAGGTGGAAGGCACTAGTGCCTGTTAATCTGGTGGATGAGGCTGGATCTTCTCTTTCTGGTGAGCAGGACCAATCCCCTGATGTGTTTTGTGATCTGTGAACTTATTATGATTTTAGGCATCCTCTCATCTATTGGGTGAGGTTGTGTTCCTGTCTTGCTAGTTGTTTGGCTTGGGGTGTCCAGCACTGGAACTTGGTGGTCATTAAGTGGAGCTGAGTTTTAGCATTGAGACTGAAATCTCTTGGAGAGCTCTCGCCATTTGATATTATGTTGGGTTGGGAGGTCTCTGGCCGTCCAATGTCTGAACTCAGCTCTCCCACCTCAGATACTCAGGGCTGATGGCGAGCTGGAGGACCAAGATCCTTTCAGCCACACAGCCTAGAAGAAAAGGGAGGAAAAAAAAAAGAAAGAAAGAAAAAATAAATAAATAAAGTTATTAAAATTAAAAAATATTAATACAAAGAATTTAAAAAGTTATAAAAATAGAAAAGATGAAGAGAGCAATGAAACGAATAAACAAATCCACCAATGATAACAAGCACTAAAAATTAAGATAAACATGTAAATCAGAAACTAGTCAATCACATACAGCAAATCCCAAGTCTACAGTTGCTTCCAAAGTCCACTGCCTAATTTTTGGGCTGATTCATTGTCTATTCATGTATTCCACAGATGCAGGTACATCAAGTTGATGGTGGAGATTTAATCCTCTGCTCCTGAGGTTGCACAGAGAAATTTCCCGTTCTTTTCTTTGTTCACACAGCTCCTCAGGTTCAGGTTTGTATTTGGCCCTGCCTCTGCATGTAGGTTGCCCTCTGGTGTCTGTTCTTCACCCAGACAGGAGGGGGTTAAAGGAGTGGCTGATTAGGTGGCTCTGGCTCACTCAGGCTGTGGGAAAAGAGGGGTACAGAATGCGAGGCAAGCCTGTGGCATGACGTTGCAACAGTCTGAGGCATGCCATGTGTTCTCCCAGGGAAGTTGTCCTTGGATCATGGGACCCTGGCAGTGGTGGACTGCACAGGCTTCCAGGAGGGGAGGTGTGGATAGTGACCTGTTCTTGCACACAGGATTCTTGGTGGCTGCAGCAGCAGCTTTAGCATTTCATGCCTGTCTCTGTTGTCCACACTGATAGCTGCAGCTTGCACTAGTCTCTGGAGCTCGTTTAGGTGGTGCTCTGAATCTCCTCTCCTCGTACACCCCAAAACTATGGTCTCTTTACTCTTAGGCAGGTCCAGAGTTTTCCCCAGACTCCCAGACTTCCTCCTGGCTAGCTGTGGTGTACTACCCACCTTCAGTCTATGTTCACGAAGCCAACCCTAGTCCTCTCCCTGGAATCTGACCTCTGAACCCTGAGCCTCAGCTCCCAGCCCCCACCCGCCCTGGTGGGTGAGCAGCCAAGCCTCTTAGGCTGGTGAGTGCTGGTTGGCACCGATCCTCTGTGCAGGAATCTCTCTGCTTTGCCCTCTGTACCCTTATGCCTGTGCTCTCCTCCATGCCTCTGAATCTTCCCACCATCCATCTTCTGTCTCCACCAGTGAAGGGGTTTCCTAGTCTGTGGAAACTTTTCCTCCTTCACAGCTCCCTCCCAGTGGTGCAGGTCCCATCCCTGTTCTTTTGTCTCTGTTTTTTCTTTATTCTTTTGCCTTACCCAGGTACGTGGGGGCGCTTCTTGCCTTTTGGGGAGTGTGAGGTCTTATGCCTGCATTCAGTAGGGGTTCTGTAAGAGTTGTTCCACATGTAGATGTATTTTTGATGTATTTGTGGGGGGAAAATTGATCTCCACGTCTTAGTCCTCTGCCATCTTGAAAGTCCTCCTGCAATTTGTTTTTATTTCATATTTCTTTGCTCTAGGTTCAACATTAAGTAAAGGATATAAGGATCTATGACATGCAAATAAAAGAAGGTTTGCTTTATTCTAATACAGAATTAAAAAGCCAATTAAAACATTTTGTTCCTAAAGGTTGAAGTCAAGGAATAACGATGGAAAAACCTGACTTGTTTCCCAGTCCATATTCTTTATTTCATAAAATCTTTTTTATATGTTCATCTTACATGAAAATGCATAATGCTTCTTTTCCCACTCAGTCTCACACACATCCTGGAATTCCCTGTGTGCTGTCAGCCTGGGAAAATAGTCCTTTAAGGTTTTGCTGTCTCTATTCATTGCATATACTATAGCTTTGTACATGTTTATTTTGCTAGTTATATGTGTTCAGGCAGGAATTCAAATACATGATTCTCATTCTAGCTTTCCAAGAGAATTCCCCTGAGGGGGGAAAAAACAATGTACATGTTTCTCCTCTTATTTGACAAAACCAAAAACAATCCTGGATTTAGACCCTTACAAGGAAATATGTTCCACACAAAGTAAGAGTGAAGGACTATCTTTGTTTCTCTTCTAGCTTTTGAAACTGGTTGACTTTTATTATGAGAAAATATAGGCAGCATAGCATTAACTCTAAAACCAAGGGGTCTTTTGTGCTTAATTGCCAGGTAGAAGGGACAGAGCATTACAGACAAGTAAAATTTCTTGCCAGAGGCGTGATAGGGCCATGGTCATACTTTGTGTTTAATAATTGTATAATCTTTTCATATTGGGGCTCAGTTAAGAAAAGTATCCATGTCCTTGAGTACAGGGGAAAAAAATAAACTGTTGAAAATCCAGTTTAGGGGGCTTCCCTGGTGGCGCAGTTGTTGAGAGTCTGCCTGCTGATGCAGAGGACATGGGTTCATGCCCCAGTATGGCAAGGTCCCACATTCCACAGAGCAACTGGGCCCGTGAGCCATGACTGCTGAGCCTGCACGTCCGGAGCCTGTGCTCCACAACGGGAGAGGCCACAACACTGAGAGGCCTGCGTACTGCAAAAAAAAAAAAAAAAAATCCAGTTTAGGGGAAAATGATGTGACTTGTGGAGAAATATCCAACTTCAAGTCAGTTCCCGGGCCCATAAGTGCATGAAGTTCATGAAAAAGTCTCCAGCAACCAATTGTGATTACTCTCTGCCTTTAATTACTTTTCAACTGATGTGGAACTCAAGATATTATCAGCCTCTGCTTTACGGAGGTAGACAGTTGGGCAATTCAGTAGAGGGCAGAAAATGAACAAAAAAATCAGAATGATGAATAGAGAATGCTGCTTGAAAAAACTTAAAATTTTTTTTGATATGGTCTTCGTTGGACATTTTTTTCCCCTTATCTGCTTGTATTTTCACTTTCAAGTTGATAACTCCCAGACTGAGTTGAAACACGATGATGTTTCTGCCATTCTCTTCGGCGTTCATTGTGACTTTTTTTTTATCATCAGCAGAAATAGAGGGAGACTGAATTAAATGGGAGCTGCAGAACTTGTGAGTGTGATAACAATACAAATGGATTTTCTCTAACAGAGAAAAACAGCTGTCTCCATTATTTGAATGCTTCACCTTTCTCCATTCCATTAATTGGGTCTTTGATCACAAGCTGAGGTGGAGAGGCCCTGATAAGGAATAGGTTATTAGTAAAGTAGCCTAAAGGAATGAATTGGGCCTGGTACTTGCTGCAGAAGATGAGATAAACTCATAATGCCTGTGGATGTGAGTGGTGGAGAGTGATAGGGCCTCCGACTGCCCTGAACTGCTTGCAAAGGGAGAAGACTAATACTCTAGTGCTATGATAGCTAATGCAGGATATAAATTTAGCTCCCGGGAATGGAATAGGATAGAAATTCCATAAAGAGTTTTCTGTAAATGGCTTACACTTTTATATCAAACTGTGGCAGAGTAGTTGCTAAAAAATAAAATAAAATAGTTTCTTGATCTCACTATATGTTGAATACAACTGAAATCTTTCATATAAAATGAAGAAAAATGACTGTTAAATTTGTTCTCCAAGACATTAATAAGAGCACCCTTTGAAGTGTGGTAAAGCTAAATTGGAGGAATTAAATTTGATTGAATCTAAGCCTGTTTATTTTTCATTTCTGCAGAGTGAGTGTTGAGTGATTTGTAATACTTCATTGGAAATCTTCAGGAACTTGCTATCATGTAATCCATTTTTTTTTTTTTTGCTGAAGAATACAACCGCGGGGGACAAGGCCATATTGGTTTGTTGTTAATGTACTGGAAAGAGGTACTATGGAGAAAACAGTTAATATTAAATTATGAACACAAGGTTATCTTTCTGCCGCACATGCTCCACTGCCCTAGGCAGGGGTAATCTGTTAATAGCATTCAGCCAAAATGACACCATTAAGGAACTGAAGCTACACATCTTTTGCAAGCTGAATGATGTATAAAGCTGGTTTTCTATCATCCTAGATGCAATAAATTATCCATGCTGCTAAAAATTGAGACAAGACAGAAGTTAGATAGAACCGGCACCCAAACATAAGTGGAAGACCAGCCTGGCAGAAAATGACATTAAGATGTGAATGCTACCATCATGGTGTTTTTATTTGTGTTGTTCTCTCTCCCCCCAGCTCTGATTTTTAGGCTTTGGGGGCCATGATGACCGATGGACTATCGTGGCATTTTCATGGTAGAGAGTGAGGAGTGACTGAGAGAGAAAACGAATAACACATACAATTATGTAGATGAGCACCTCAGGAAAGGTTTGGATGTCAGATCTACTTTGAATGAATCATTGCCTTTCAGCTTTAGTTTCTGATTGTCAATGCCTGCACACAAAATGAAGGGCATTATAAATGGTCTATATTGAGAGTTATCTGATTGGTGTGTGCACATTAGGAAACCATAACCTACTCATACTCATTGCCCTACATATTATTGGTTCCATCAGCATGCACAATAAATAGCTGGGGAAACAATTTAGGATGATTTCCCCTGATGGTTTTTCTCATTTTAAATTAATACTAATGCTTAATAGACTTAAGAGACATAGGGCAGCTATTTGCTCTAGCAGAGCTCCTCACAGTATGAGGAAAAAAAGTTTTTCTAAACTGCAATGGCAATACCAGTGAAAAAAAGTAATATATTAAATCAACGAATGTATATTAAATTTGCACCAATTTCTCCAGCACTCTGGTAGGCACTGGCCATGTAAAGATAAAAATAAATCATCCCTTAAAACCTTATAATCTAGTGGGGACTCAGACAATTGCAGCAAAATGTTGTAATGAGGGAGGTTAGAGGAATGTCTGTCAGGAGAATGAGGGCTGGCTTCACAGAGGAAGTGACCAGCACAAAGAGAGGTTTTTAAATATCCTGGTACAGAGAAAATAAGCATAACCAATAAATCCAACCATAGTCCTTATCATATTTCATATGATTTTAAGGGTGGAATTAGCAATATATACATAAGCAGATAACTATAGTGAAAGCATGGAATTTAGCACACAAACCAAATGAGGAGACAATGTGAGGTATTCCCAGAAACCCAGAAGTGAGAACATTCAGATTGGACTGGGGTAACCGGACAGGAGAGATTTTATTGGGGTCCAGAGCATCATCCCCAGCCCCTCTCTGACATTCTTCACTCCCAATTATTCACCAGTTCTAGTGTGTTCTATATATGAAATATCTGTCATTTGATCTATTTTGTCCATCTTTATGAACATAACCTTAGTGAATAAAAATTTTCGATTTGTATCACTACCATACCCTCTTCACTGGTATCTCTGCCTCAGTTTTGTCCCTCTCCAATCCTATCTCTGGAGGGAGGCCAGAGTGATTTTTCTTAAACAAAAATTGAACTGTCAAATCCAGTGTAAATCCTGTGTTGTGGTTGCAATAAGGTAAAGACCAAATTCCTTAATCTGGTGTAGAAAGCTCAGAGTATTCTGGCCTGGCTACCTCTTGAGCCTCTACTCTTGTAATTCTAACTGCATCTGTGCTCTAGATACTGCAGCTATCCTCAGTTTCTCATTTTGTCAACCCTTATCCACCTCTAAACCTTCAAGCATTGGTTGCTTTTGCTTACATTTACTTCCCAAACCTATCGTCTCATTCCTTCCCTTCTCCTAACTCGTTTGAATTTATGATTCAGATGCTAGAACTTTCCCTGACAGATAAATATGGGGCAAAGTGCCCTTGTCTCTGCCCTTGTGACACTGTATTTCTCCCATCTATGTAATTATCCTAGAGAGTGTATATTCTATAAAGGTAGGGTCTGTAGGTATCTTGTCCACTTCATATCTCCAGTTCTTGGCACAGTGAGAGTAAATATTTGTTGAACACCGAATAAATGATGTGGACAATACATAAATAACAACCTGGAGAAATGGTTGGGAATGACCACAGGAAGATATCAGGACCACAGGGAATGAGTTGAGATCATTCTGATCCTTGGAGACATTTCTCACCGACTGAGCTAAGGAGAACTGAGGAGTAAACTCAATTGGGAGCTGAATAAAAAGAGAAGAGAAGGGTGGTTTTTTAAACTGCAGTGCCTTGACAAGAAATAAGCCTTTATTGGAAAAGGAGAAAGAAGAGATTGGTCAGGAAAGCTTAGATGGCTGCGCTGACTATTTTATCCTGTGCTAAATTGTTCAAACTGAATTGGGATGTTCCATGCACTTGCAATATAGTTGCTTACTGTTGAAATTTTATTTTGTACTGTGTAGACCTTTTGATATCATAAGGGGTAGTCTTGAGGTAGACATAATGTAGGGAAGTTATTCTGAATATCTTATACCAAGGCTATATACAAATATCACAGTGAAGTGACTGTAAATTTGAAATTAGATCAACAATTATTAAAAATTGATTAAAAATCAGATTAACAATTGATTCATTAAACAGCATTTATTTACTCCTTATCTTGCTCCAAAAACTTATAGACAAGAGAATGAAGTATGATGCTGGCTTGCAAAGTGTCCACAGCCAGGGAGAAAAGACCGAAAAAGCAAGTGAACAAATAATTACAATGAAATGTCATAAATGTTATGACAAGTTGCTATGTAGGTCAGAAACTGGGGAAAAAGAGAGAAAGGAAATTTCTTAGAGAAGACAACATTTGAGCTGCATTTCAAAAACCCAGGAGTAACGAGTAAGGAAAAATAGGAAGAAGAAGGATGCTAGAGGCAGAGGAAACAGCAAAGATACAAAGTCAAAGGAAGAATTTTAAAAAGTTTTGTGGGCAACTATTTGGGCATAGCTAAGATTTTTCAGAGCATCTCTTTTCTCAAATACTTTGTCTCATTGTCCTCATAAGAATTCTTATACTTGTCAGATCCTTCAATAGTCCTGGTTTCCCAGACAACTCACAAAGTATAAGGCCCTCCGTGATATGACCATGGTTTATCTCTTTAACAACAACATTGTACCCATCTTCTCCAACAACACCAGAATGCTTGCTGCTTCTTTCCTACCATGACTTTTTTTCTCTCCATGCATTTTTTTTAATGGTCACCCCTCTGACTGACATGCTTTTTCTACTGGCTGCCATCCCCAGTCCACCTCTTCCCACCCTGGGTTAGATGCTCCTACCCTATGTAATAAAGATGCTCCATTTATTTATTCAACAAGCATCAATCAAGCCTCTTCAAGTACTTAAAAGCGTGAGTTCTGGGGCCATATGCCTTGGGTTTGAGCGCTCTCTGCCTGATCTAGTAGTTATGTGAACTTGGGCAATTTGCTTAACTTCTGTGTATGCTCCAGTTTCCTCCTCTGTGAAATGGGGATAATTATAATGCCTATTTTACATGGTTTGGGGGCAGATTAAATAACAAAATTATTTTAAAAATATCCATAACATAACTCAAAATATTTAACCATATTATAATCATCACCATCATCTTAATGATTAACTATTTCTAAGAGCCAAGCTCTAAGCTTAGATAGTGAAGACACAAAAATGCATAAAGCACAGCTCCTGCCATCAAGAATTTCATAATCTGTTGGAAAACAGACATAACCAGACAGTAATAAAAGAGTGTAGATTATTCTATGACATGCATAAAGTGAACATAGACTTTTTGAAGAAGCAGGAGTCTTCTATATTTTGTAGAACCATTGAGATGGTTGTTTTAATCTGTTTGAAATCTACTCAGAGAACTACCAGCTATTTTTAAACCACTCTGCATAAATCTGGCATTCAGGTATCAACATAAATAGGAGGAATCTAGTATAAAATGATTATTGCAGCTGAGAATTAAATTTAGCTGAGGACAAGCACTCTTAGAAGTGAGAAGGAACATCTCAAGCCCACTTGGCTCTATGCCTTTATGTTATAGACGAGGAAACAGTGACACCACTCCACCACAATTGGTTAAGTCCTTGGACTAGAATCATGCAGTGCAGTAGTGGCTGCATGAAGGGTAGGACCCACATTTTCCCAACCTTAGTTCAGCACTTTTTCCATAACTTCACTGATGTCCCTTTGGTTTTGTCCTTTCATTACCATGATTCGTTTCAAAATCTGTACAAACCTCTGTTTCCCCCCAGAAAGTTACACATGGCTTTCCAGTCTCATGTTATTCATCTGACATTCTGGGCTTGGGCCAACCTCAGTGCAGCCTCCAACCACAATGGAACCTGGAAGATACCTCCTGCTCTCTGCATAGCCCGTCCAGAGAGTATCAGTCCAAAACTACTCCTTCCTTTTCTGATGTCACTGCACAGAGTTTTCTGAACCTCTACTTTTTGTACCTCATTTCATTCTATATTGTTTCACATTTCATGTATCGCCCTTGGATTTTTTCACATACGTGTTTTCTAGGGAAAAGTGCAAATCACGCAGGTATTTCCAAGTTGCCTAACCCATGCTACTAGGTATATTGGGTTGCTCAAATGCATGTTGAATGGAACCGAATTAAACTTAAGTACTATTCCTCCAAACTCTAAGTCATTTGGGAAAAAAAAAATACATCTTTCTTATTTTCCTATGTATTTTAGGGGTAGTGTTGAAAGCCTTGCTTTCCTCAATTTTTAATAAACTGGCTATTTAAAGAACATTCTGTACTTTGTAAACTCCAGTTTTTCCCTAAGGTTTACATAAGCCATTTGTTGTGCCAGAAACAATACTCTTCCTAACTTGCTTGGATAACATCTCTTTAAACAATACAGCTTATTATTCTTTTAATGTACTAAAACTATTGACATATACACTTTAAGATTTTCTCTTATTTATTTATTTATTTATTACCTGATTGTCCCACAGGATTCTAGGAAGGTTTAAATCTCTATTTTCTTTTTTCCTTTGCGCTGTTGGCTCTTGATTCTAATTATTTTCTTATACTTGTTTTTTTTTTTCAGGTTTTCTATTATAACAAGTGAAAAATGTTAAGATGGGGAGCTGAGCTATAGGTAGCTTCTTAAATATACTAAACTCTTTTCAACTATCTGAAACTAGTTTTTCAGTTAATTTTTAAAGTTAAATTTATTTTCAGGAAGATTTCCTATTATGGTCCTGGCCAGGAAGATTTAGATCAGAGCCTGAGTCTCCATCTTTCCATCTGTACAATAGGTTAGCCCACCCATTGTTATTGTGGAGAATAGTGACTTAATGCCTGGGAAGATCTTTGAATATTCAAGAAAAGATTAGCTTGGCAAAACTGTGATTGGCTGAAGGATGACTGCCATATGAATACTGCGTGCATATTGTACACTTTTCTAAGATTTACGAGAGATAGCTCATAGGTTAAAGGCAGGACGTAGAGAGCAGATAGTGTTCAGAAACAAATTGTATACCTACTGTAGTCATCATTTCAAGCATCCTTAGCAACTCCTGGTAATCCTGGCTGTAATCTAGCTTCCACTGCTTTTAATCAAGCATTGAATTTGCAATATTTATGAGGAAAAGTTCATTTGCCATGTTTAAATTAAAAAAATAACTTCTTCAAAGTTGGTTCTATCTAGGATAAATTGTTGAATAGGGAAAGACTTCTGGAAACCCCCAACTTATTTTTTTCTTCCATTTTCCTACCCAATGGTATCCTCACTCTTTTCTAACCCACTTCAAATGCCTGCTGTATCAAAACTGTCTACAGTTCTTCACATTCTTAATCAAACCCCAAACTCAGGAGAGTATTTTATAGAATTGTAACAAAACACAAAGTTTAAGATCAAGATTTTTTTACCCTCAAGAATAGTTACCTTATAATAAAGCACAAGAAACTTTATGACAATGTAATGATTCTCTAATTATGGTTTCCTAAGAATCAAGGAATAGATCTTGATATATATATATATATTCAGGATAGAAATAATCTTTTCAATTCCGTTTACATTACACTTGAATGAATTCAGCTAAAGACGCTAGATACGTGTAATACTTTCAACATTTGCTTCAGGCCTAGTATTTTCTTCAGAGAATTTTTAGAATTCCATGATACTCATCTTTTTTAATAGCTGAACCAACAGTGACTAGGTAAGGCAATTAAGATATAGACTTTGAAGCTGGACTCCATTGGTTTGACTCCTGGGTCTGCTACTTAATAGCACATTGCTGCAAATGGCAAAATGTCATTCTTTTTTTATGACTGAGCAGTATTCTAGTGTGTGTGTGTGTGTGTGTGTGTGTGTGTGTGTGTGTGTGTGTGTGTGTATAATATCATCTTTATCCATTCATATGTTGATGGACACTTAGTTTGCTTCCATATCTTGGAAATTATAAATAATGTTGCTATGAACATTGGGGTGCATATATCTTTTCCAATTAGTTTTTTTGTTTTTTTCAGATATGTACCTGGGAGTGGAATTGCCAGTCATATAGTAGTTCTATTTTTAGTTTTTTGAGAAACCTCCATACTGTTTTCCACAGTGGCTGCACCAATTTACATTCCACCAACAGTGTACAAGTGTTCACTTTTCTCTACATCCTCACCAACAGTTGCTATTTGTGTTCTTTTTGATGATAACCATTCTGACAGGTGTCAGGTGATATATCATTGTGGTTTTGATTTGCATTTCCCTGACAATTAGCAATGTTGAGCATCTTTTCTTGTGCCTGTTGGTCGTCTGCATCTCCTCCGGAAAATGTCTATTTAGTTCTGCCATTTTTTAAAAATTGTTTTTTAAAAATTTTTATTGGAGTATAATTTAGTTATGCCCATTTTTTTAAATTGTATTGTTTGGGTGTTTTTGTGTTGAGTTGTATGAGCTGTTTATATATGTTGGATATAAACCGCTTATTGGTCATACCATTTTCAAATATCTTCTCCCATTCAATAGGTTGCCTTTTCATTTTGTTTATGGTTTCCTTTGCTGTGCAAAATCTTTTAAGTATGATTATGTCCCATTTGTTTGTTTTTGCTTTTATTTCCTTTAGTTTAAGAGATGGATCAAAAAAATATTGCTGAAATTTAGGTCAAAGTGTGTTTTCCTATGTTTTTCCCTAGTAGTTTCATAGTATCCAGTCTTACATTTAGGTCTTTAACCAATTTGAGTTTATTTTTGTGTATGATGTTAGAGAAATTCTAATTTCCCTCTTTTACATGTTGCTGTCCATATTTCCCAGCATCACTTGTGAAAGGGACTGTCTTATAACCATTGTATATTGTTGCCTCTTTTGACATAAATTAATTGACCATAAGTGAGTGGGCTGTCTATCCTGTTCCATTGACCTATGTGTCTGTTTTTGTACCATTACTATATTGTTTTGATTACTGTATCTTTGTAGTATAGTCTCAAGTCTGGGAGTGTAATTCCTCCGGATCTGTTCTTCTTTCTCAAGAATGTTTTGGCTATTTGAGGTCTTTTGTGTTTCCATACAAATTTTAAAATTATTTGTTCTAGTTCTGTGAAAAATGTCATTGGTATTTTGTTAGGGATTGCATTGAATCTGTAGATTGCCTTGGGTAGTATGGTCATTTTAACAATATTGATTCTCCCAATCCAAGAACATGGTATATCTTTCTATCTGTTTGTCTTATCTTCAATTTCTTTCATTAGTGTCTCATAGTTTTCAGAGTACAGGTCTTTTGCCTCCTTAGATACATTTATTCCTATGTATTTTATTCTTTTTGATGCAATGGTAAAAGGGGTGGTTTCCTTAATTTCTCTTTCTGATATTTCATTGTTTGTGTATAGAAATGCAAAAGATTTATGAATATTAATTTTGTATCCTGCAACTTTACCAAATTCATCAGTGAACTCTACTAGTTTTTTGGTAGCATTTTTAGGATATTTGATGTTGAGTATCATGTCATCTCCCAACAGTGACAGTTTTACTTCTCTGTTTCCAATTTGACTTTCTTTTATTTCCTTTTCTTCTCTGATTGCTCTGGCAAGGATTTCCAAAACTATGTTAAATAAAAGAGGTGAAAATGGACATCCTTGTCTTATTCCTGATCTTAATGAAGTTGCTTTCAGCTTTTCACCATTGAGTATGATATTAGCTATGAGTTTTTCATATATGGCCTTTATTATATTTAGGTATGTTCCCTCTATACCTGCTTTCTGGAGAGTTTGATCATAAATGGATATTCAATTTTATCAAAAGCTTTTTCTGCTTCTATTGAGATGATCATATGGTTTTTATTCTTTGATTTGTTAATATGGTGTATCACATTGATTGATTTGTGGCTATTTGAAACATTCTTAAATCCATTATAAATAAATTCCATTTGATCACGGCATATGATCCTTTTAATGCATTGCTGGGTTTGGTTTGCTAATATTTTGTTGAGGATTTTTGCATCATTGTTCATCAGTGATATTGTCCTGTAATTTTCTTTTTTTGTGATATCTTTGTCTGTTTTTGGTATCAGGGTGTTGGTGGCCTCATAAAATGTGTTTGGAAATATTCCTTCCTCTGCAATTTTTTGAAATGTTTTGAGAAGGTTAGGTGTTAACTCTTCTCTAAATGTTTGGTAGAATTCACCTGTGAAGGCATCTTGTCCTGGACTTTTGTTTGCTGGGAATTGTAAAATTACTGATTCAATTTTGTTACTGGTAATTCATCAGTTCGTGTTTTCTATTTCATCCTGGTTCAGTCTTGGGAGCTTGTACCTTTCTAAGAATTTGTCCATTTCTTTTTGGTTTTCTGTTTTATTGGTATATAATTGCTCATAGTAGTCTCTTATGATTCTTTGTATTTCTGTCGTGGCAGTGGTAACTTCTCCTTTTTCATTTCTGATTTTATTGATTTGGGCCCTCTCCCTTTTTTCTTGATAAGTCTGGCTAAAGGGTTGTCAATTTTGTTTTTCTTTTCAAAGAACCAGGTTTTAGTTTCATTGGACTTTTTTCTTTTTTTAGTCTCTATTTTATTTATTTCTGCTCTGATCTTTATGATTTCTTTCCTTCTACTAACTTTGGGTTTTGTTTGTTCTTCTTTCTCTAGTTGCTTTAGGTGTAAGTTTAGGTTTATTTTATTTGAGATTTTTCTTGTTTCCTGAGGTAGGCTTTTTTCACTGTAAACTTCCCTTTTAGAACTGCTTTTGCCATGTCTCATGGGTTTTGGATAATCCTGTTTTTGTTTTCATTTGCCTCTAGGTATTTTTTGATTTCCTCTTTGCTTTCTTCAGTGATCCATTAGTTATTTAGTAGCATATTGTTTAGTCTCCATGTGTTTGTGTTTTCTGCAGTTTTTTTCTGATGGTTGATTTCTAGTCTCATAACGTTGTGGTCAGAAAAGATGCTTGATATGATTTAAATTTTCATAAATTTACCAAGGCTTCTTTTGTGGCTTGGTATGTGATCTATCCTAGAGAATGTTCCATAGGCACTTTAAATAAATGTGTATTCTACTACTTTCAGATGCAATGCTCTCTCTATATCTGTTAAGTCCATTTGGTCTAATGTGTTATTTAAGGCCTGTGTTTCCTTATTGATTTTCTCTCTAGATGATCTGTCCATGCATGTAAGTGGGGTGTTAAAATCCTCTACTATTATTGTGTTACTGTTGAGTTCTCCTTTTATGTCTGTTAATATTTGCCTTATATATTGATGTGCTTCTATATGTGTACACAATTTGTATACCTTCTTCTTGGACTGATCCCTTGATCATTATGTAGTGCCCTTCTTTGTCTCTTCTAACAGTCTTCATTTTAAAGTATATTTTGTCTTATATAAGTATTGCTACTCTAGCTTTCTTTCGGTTTCCCTTTGCATGGAATACCTTTTTCTACCCCTTTCAGTTTGTATGTGTCTCTAGATCTGAAGTGGGTCTCTTGTAGGCAGCATATATACAGGTCTTGATTTTGTATTCATTCAGTCACTCTATGTCTTTTGGTTGGAGCATTTTGTTCATTTACATTGAAGGTAATTATCAATATGTATGCTCTTATTGCCATTTTGTTAATTGTTTTGGATTTGTTTTTGTAGGTCTTTTGTCCCCCTTTCTTCTTCTTTTCTTCTATTCTCTTGTGATTTTATGACTATTTTTAGTGTTATGTTTGGATTCCTTTTCCTTTTTTGTGTGTATATCTATTATATATTTTTGTTTGTGGTCACCATGAGATTTTTGTATACCAGTGTGTTTTATATATGTGATTATTTTAAATTGTTGCTTTCTTAATTTCAAATGCATTTCAAAAACCATATATTTGTACTCTCATCCCCTCACAATCGTTCTTTTTGATATTATATTTTATACCTAATTGTCTTGTGTATTCCTTAACTTCTTATTGTGGATATAAGTAATTTTACTACTTTTGTCTTTTAACCTCCCTACTTGCTTTGTGAGTCGATGATTTACTACCATTGCTGTATATTTGCCTTTACCTGTGAGATTTTTCATTTAATAATTTTCTTGTTTCTAGTTGTAGCCTTTTCTTTCTTTTTTGCCTAGAGAAGTTTCTTTAACATTTGTCATAAAGCTGGCTCGATGGTACTGAACTCTTACATCTTTTGCTTTTCTATATAAACCTCTTGATTTCTCCATCAAATCTGAACAAAAGCCTTGCTGGGTAGCATATTCTTGTTCATAGATTTTCCCCTTTAATCACTTTAAATATATTTTGTCACTCCCTTTTGGACTGCAGAATTTCTGCTGAAAATTCAGTTGATAATCTTGCATGTTATTTATTTCTTTTCCCTTACTCTTTCTGATAGTCTCTCCTTATCTTTAGTTTTTGTCATTTTAATTACACTGTGTCTTGGTGTGGTCCTCTTAGGGTTCTAACTGTATGGGACTCTGAACTTCCTGGACTTGAGTGACTGTTTCATTTCCCAGATTTGGGAAGACTATTCTCAGTCCCTTTCTCTATCTCTTCTCCTTCAGGGACCCCTATAATGTGAATATTACTGTACTTCATTTTGTCACAGAGGACTCATAAACTGTCCTAATGTCTTTTCATTCCCTTTTTTCAGTTCAGTCGTAATGATTATCATTATTCTGTCTTCCTGATCTACTCCTCTGTATCATTTTCTCTCCTATTGATTCCTTCTAGTATATTTTTCATTTCAGTTATTGTATTTTTCATCTTTTTTGGTTATTATATTTTCTAACTCTTTGCTAAAAACTTCTAACTTCTTGCTCTGTGCATCCATTCTTCTCCCAAGTTCTTTGATCGTCTTTACAATCATTACTCTAAACTCTTTCTCAGATAGATTGCCTATCTCCATTTCACTTATTTCTTCTTCTGGGGTTTGATCTTATTCCTTTATCTGCAACATGTTCCTCTGCTATCTCATTTTGTCTTAAGTTGATATTTGTATTTTTACATATGTGGTAGCTTGGGTGTTTTTCATCCCCAGAGAAGTGGCCTTCTGTAGATGTTCTTTGTGTTCTAACAGTGCATTCACCTCTTGTCACACAAGCTATTTGCTCTAGGGATTATCTCTTAAAGGGCTGTGCGTGTCCTTCTCTTGTGGTGGGCTATGTTTACAGTCTGGTAGGATTGGTTGGCTCCTAGCCCAGTTGATTGCCAGGCCTTGCCTTGTGTGGATGCTGCTGGATGCTGTTTAGCAGGGCCAGGTCATGAGGTGGCTGACTGCAGAACACTATGGGACCCTGGGGTTAGTGCTGGCTCACTGGTGGGTGGAGTCAAGGTCCTGAAGTCTCTGGAGCTGTTGTCCACGAACTGACAACCAAGTCAGGTCCTGGGGTTAGTGCTGGACTACTGGCAGAGAGAGCCAGTTTGTGGAGTCTGGCTGCAGGGACAAGGGATCCCAGAGCTTGCATCAGATAGCTGGTTGAGGGGGGCCAGTTCCTGATGCAGTTGTGTATGGGGTCCAGGATGTCCTGAAGCTTATGTTGACATGCTGTTGGACAGGGACAGGGCCCCACTGGTTCTAGAGTAGAATCTTGCCTGCTGTGAGCAGGCTGGGTCTCTACACTGTGTGACTGTAGTTTTCTTGTGTCCAGTGTCTGCTCCCTGGTGAATGAGGCTGGTCTAGAGGCTAGTGCAGGCTTCCTAGAGGGAGGGGCTGGTGCCTGTCCACTGGTAGGTGGGGCTGGGTCTTGGCTTTCTGGTGGGCAGAGCTGCATCTACGGGCATGTCTAGATGGGCTCAGTAAGACTTTAGGCAGTCTCTGCTGACGAGTGGGCTGCCCAGTTAATTGTTTGGCCTGAGGCTATAGGGTGGAGCCAGGGCTTGGCGAGAATGGGTCAAGATGGCAGCTGCCAGCAGCAGTGTTCACAATGTAATATGTTCTTAAATATGGTTGCCACCAGTGTCTATGTCCCCAGGGTGAGTTGTTTCCTCACCCTAACTCTCCAGAGACTCTCAAAGATAAGCAGTTATGTCTGGCCCAGGCTCCTATCAAATTATTTCTATTGCTCTGGGTCCTGGTGCATGTGAGATTTTGTGTGCACCCCTTAAGAGTGAAGTCTCTGTTTTTCCCAGTCCTATGGGGCTTCTGAAATGAAACCCTGCTAGTCTTCTAAGCCAAACGCTCTTGGGGATTGTCTTCCCAGTGCAGGACCCCTGGGCTGGGGAGCCCAATGTGAGGCTTAGAACACTGACTCCTGTGGGAGAACCTCTGAAATATAATTATTCTCCAGGTTGTGGGTTTCCCACTGAGGGGTATGGGATTTGATTATATTGTGAGTCTTCCCCTCCTACCTATCTCATTGTAGTTCCTTCTTTATGTCTTTAGTTGTAGAGGATCTTATCTGGTATGTTCCAGTCTTTTTCATTAATAGTTGTTCTGCAGATAGTTGTGATTTTGGTGTGTTCATGAGAGGAGGTGAGCTCAGGGTCTTTCTATTATGCCATCTTGGGTGCTCTTCCTCCTCTTTCCTTTCTTATTTTGTTGATTTGGGTCTTTTCTGTTTTCTTTTTGGTGACCTTGGCTAAAGGTTTATCAACTTTGTTTATCTTTTCAAAAAGCCAGCTCTTGGTTTTATTGATCTTTTCTTTTTTCTCTATTTTATTTATTTCCTCTCTGATCTTTATTATTTTCTTCCTTCTCCTGACTTTGGGCTTTGTTTGCTATTCTTCTTCTAATTTTAGGTGGTAAGTTAGGTTGTTTATTTTAGATTTTTTTGTTTCTTGAGGAAGAACTGTATCACTGTGAACTTCCCTCCTAAAACTATTTTTTCTGTGTCCCATAGATTTTGGATCAATTTGTTTCCATTTTCATTTGTTTCAAGGTATTTTATTATTTTTTTCTTTGATTTCATCATTGGCCTATTGGTGTTTTAGCAGTATGTAGTTTGGTCTCCTTGTCTTTGTTTTTTTCTTGTTTTTCTTTCTGTAGTTGATTTTTATTTTCATATTCTTGCGGTTGGAAAAAAACACTTTATAATTTCTAACTTCTTAAATTTGTTGAGGCTTGTTTTGTCACTTAGGATTGTGACCTTTTCCTCAACAGCATTTCATGTGCACTTGAAAAAAATGTGTATTTTTCTGTTTTTGGATGTAATGTCCTGTAGATATCAAATAAGTCCAGCTGGTCTATTGTGTCATTTAAGTCCACTCTTTCCTTTTTTAATTTTTCTGTCTGGATGATCTGTCCATTGATGTCAGTTGGGTGTTAAAGTCTCCTACTACTATCGTATTATTGTCGATTTCCTGTTTTTATATCTGCTAGTATTTGCTTTATATATTTAGGTGATTCTGTATTGGGTGCATATATGTTAGTGAGTCTAATATCCTCTACTTATATAGATCCCTTTATCATTATATAATGCTCTGCTTTGTCTTTTGTAATAGCCTTTATTTTAAAATCTATTTTGTCTGATATGAGTATTGTTGCCCCTTTTCTTGTCATTTTCACTGACATGAAATATCCTTTTCCGTCCTTTCACTTTCAGTCTGTGTGTTTCTTTTACCCTGAAGTGATGCTCCTGTAGGCAGAAATTGAAGGGTCTTTCTTTTTAATCCAATTAGCCACCTTATGTCTTTTGATTGAGGCACTTAGTCCATTGGTAATTATTAGTAGTTATTGATAGATATGTACTCATTGCCATTTCATTCCTTGTTTTCCAGCTTTTTTTTAGTCCTTTTCTGTTCATTTCTTGTTTTTGTTTCTATTGTGATTTGATGATTTTCTTTTCTATTATGTTTGAGTTTCTTTCTTTTTGGCTTTTGTATATCTATTCTACATTCTTGATTTGTGGTTACATTGGGTTCATATATGCTGACCCATAGTTTTATCTATTTAATTTAAACTGATAGTCATTTAAGTTCAAATACATTCTAAAAGCTATATTTTTTACCCTACTCTCCCACACTTTTTTTTTTTTTTTTTTTTTTTTTTGCGGTACATGGGCCTCTCACTGTTGTGGCCTCTCCCATTGTGGGGCACAGGATCTGGGCATGCAGGCTCAGTGGTCATGGCTCACGGGCCCAGCCACTCCATGGCATGTGGGATCTTCCCAGACCAGGGCACGAACCCGCGTCCCCTGCCTCGGCAGTCAGACTGTCAACCACTGCACCACCAGGGAAGCCCACATTTTTGTATTTTTGATATCATATTTTACATATTCATGTATATTCCTTTGCTGTTTATTGTAGTTATAGTTGCTTTTACAATTCTTTTGTCTATTAGTCTATGTACTGGCTTATTTATGTGATCTTTAATCCTTGCTATATATTTGCCTTTCCTGTTGTGAATTTCCCTTTCCTATATGTTCTTACTCCTTTCCATTTAGAAAAGATCCTTCAAAATTTCCTTTTTTTTTTTTTTTTTTTTTTTTGCGGTGCACGTGCCTCTCACTGTTGTGGCCTCTGCTGTTGTGGAGCACAGGCTCTGGACTTGCAGGCTCAGCGACTATGCCTCACGAGCCCAGCCGCTCCGTGGCATGTGGGATCTTCCTGGACCGGGGCACAAACCCGTGTCCCCTGCATCGGCAGGCAGACTCTCAACCACTGTGCCACCAAGAAAGCCCCCAAATTTCCTTTTGGATGGTTTAGTATTGTTGATTTCTTTCAGTTTCTGCTTTTCTGAGAAGTTCCTTATCTCTCCTTCCATTCTAAATGATAAACCTGCTGGATGGAGTATCATAGATTGCAGGTTTTTCCCTTTCAGCACCTTGAATATATTATGCCACTCCCTCTAGCCTGCAATGTTTCTGCAGAGAAATTAGCTGATAACCTTAGGGAGATTCCCTTGTATATATATGACTCTTTGTTTTTCTCTTTCTGCCTTTAGAGTTATCTCTATATCTTTAATTTTTGCCATTTTAATTATGATATGTCTTAGTGTGGGTCTGTTATGCTTCATCTTGTTTGGGACCTGCCATGCTTACCAAACCTGGATATCTGTTTCCTTCTTTAGTTTTGGAAGTTCTCAGCCATAATTTCTTCACATATATTTTGATACCATTCTCTCTGTCTATTCTCCTTCTGGAACCACTATAATGTGACTGCTGGCATGTTTAATGTTATCCGATAGATCTTGTATGTTGCACTCTTTTTTTTTAATGTGACTTTCTGTTTGCTGTTCTGATTGGGTGATTTTCATTATTGTCTTCCTGATCATTTATGCATTCTTTGTTATTTAGTCTGCTATTCATTGCTTCTAGAGTGCTTTTTATCTCGGCTATTGAATTATCTATTTTTGATTGGGTCTTCATTGTAGTTTTTTAGTTCCTTGTTAAAATGAGCTGTCTTAAATAAGTTATCTTCCCTAATTCAGTTCATTTTTATTACCAATGTTTGAATTCTTTGTCAGGTAGATTGCTTATTTCTGTTTCATTATTAATTTATTTTCATTCGTTTTCTCTTGCTATTTCAATTGAGAGTACTTCCTCTGCCTTTTCATTTTATTTAACTTTCTCTGTCTCAATGAATTTAGGTGAAAATGACTGTGGTCTTGAAGGGGGCTTCTTATGTGTGAGTGTCCCCTGTGTATACTGCATTTGCCCAATGCCTTTGGTAAGAGGGCAGGATTTGATGTAGACACCAGTCACATCTTTCCTCAGGGTGTGTTGATCACTATTACTTCAGTAGGGGGTGTGGCTGGTGATGGAGGAGCTAGAGCCTGCACAGTGTGTAAGGCAGGACTTCTTCTCTGCTCAGTGGCCACGCCCACCTTGTCAGGGGGTGAGGTCTGCTCCCAAGTTGCTGTAGCAGAAGCCCTGATGGTTGAGCTGAAGTTGGCTCTGTTTCCTTTAAGTATGTGTTTTTCCTTCTCCCTGCACTGGGGCCTCTGTTCCAAAGGAGGAAAGTGCTGAAGAATGTGAAGCTTGTGAACTTACTAAGTCTGATGCACTAACTGTGTATGCATCTGCAGCTCTGCTGAGATGCAGTCCATAGTTGCATCTTTTCCCCTGTCATGGCTGCCCCAGCTCTAGTGCTAGGCTGTGGTGTGCAGTGGGTGGGGATGGTGCATTGCCTCAGCTTGGGCTGAGGCTTATAGCAAGGCAGTCGCAGGGA
This sequence comes from Mesoplodon densirostris, assembly GCF_025265405.1. NCBI lineage: Eukaryota > Metazoa > Chordata > Mammalia > Artiodactyla > Ziphiidae > Mesoplodon > Mesoplodon densirostris. Next base: position 49,769,880 of record NC_082673.1, on the reverse strand, counting down.
TTCTGGCAGATGTGCTACAGTCAGAAGTGTGAGCTAATTCTGGGACTCTGCTTGAGTAAGTGCTGACAATGGCTGCTGCCACCCCACTGGGGCTATGTCTCCGGCTTCTGGTTACTTCTGCATCCCTAGGTCAAGTCTTTTGCCAGGTTGTCTCTACCCTAGATGCAGTGCCAAGTTCTGGCATGGAGTGATGTTCACTCAGCTTAGAATGGAGAATGTGGTGAAGCAGCAGTTACTAGGGCAGATCCCTTTCTGCCTGCCTGGAGGCAAGCCAGCACCTATGCGCTCCTCACAAGTGAAATCTAGTCTTCTTCAGTCTTTCTATCTGTCCCAGTGGGTTTCCAAGCAGCCAAGGTAGCTTGTCTCCTATGCATAGGACCCAGAACTGGGATGCCCAGTATGTAGCTCAACCCACTTAATCTCTAGTGCAAGTGTACACCAGTGTGATCTTTTTCTGCTTAGTCCCCTCTCAGGGGTATAGGTCCTGACCCAATGCTTTTCTTCCCATCCTACTTGATTATGTGTATAATTTTTTTTATAGCCTCAGTTGTTTAAGAGTCTTTCTACCAGCTTTCAGTTAGTTTTCTGTGGGAATTTTTCCACATGTAGATACATTTTTGATGTGTTCATGGGGGGAGGTGAGCTCCACGTCCTCTTACTCTGCCACCTTGATCTCTTTGCCTTTCTTGTCTTATAAGGACACCAGCAATATTAGATTAAGCACTCCCTCAACACCATTATGACCCCATCTTAACTTACATTTGTAAAGACAAAAGTTCCAACATTCACAGAGGTTAGGACTTTACTATTGGGGGGACACACAATAATTCAACTCATAGCACCCCAATACTTACCACTTCTATTGCTCTTCCTCCATTCCCAAAGATATAATTTTCCTCTAGTATCATTTTTATTCATCCTGAAGAACTTCTTTTTGCATTTTTTGTAGATCAATTCATAGGAAAATTGTCTTTAAATTTTCTTTATCTGAAAATATCTTTACTTTTATTTTTGAAAGATAATTTCACTGGCTATAGAAATATGGTTTGACATTTCCTTTATTTCTTCACTTTGAAGATGTTCTACCTTATAGCCTCTGTGGTTTTTAATGAGAAATCCAGGGTCATTTGAATTGTTGTTTCCCTGTAAGTACCTTATAATTTCTCTCTAGTTGCTTAATTATTTTCTGTATCTTTATTTTCTATCAGTTTATTTTTGATGTGTTGAGGTGTGATTTTCTTTAAATGCATCTTGTTTGGGGTTTGTTGAACGTCTTGAGTCTGTAAATTTATGTCTTTTAGTAAATCTGGGATAATTTCAGCCATTATTTTTCAAATACTTTTCCTGACTTAGTTTTTCTCTTTTTCACATGAAACTCTAATTACATTCATATTAGACATTTGATATTGTCCTTCATGTTATTTAGGCTCTGCCCATTTATTCAATATTTTTTCTCTGTTTTACAGATTAGATAATTTCTATTCACCTGGTTTCAATTTCACTCACTATTCCCTCTGACATTTTTATTCTGTTATTAAATCCACATAGTGAGACTCTTTAAAATTTTCAGATATTGTATTTTTTGTCCTAAAACCTGCACTTATCCCTTTTTTATAGTCTCCATTTCTCAGCTGAGTTTCTATCTTCATTAAATTTAAGTGTGTTTTCTATTATTTCAATGAGCATAGTTGTAATAGCTGCTATAAAATCCTTGTATTACAGCTCCAGCATCCAGGTCATCTCAGGGTTGGTATCTGTTGGTTGTCTTTTCTCTTGAGAATCTGTCACATTTGTTTTGTTTTGTTTATTTATTTATTGGTATGTTAATGGTATCATATATCACCTTGTGACTCATATTGTGTAGACTCTAGGACTTGTTATAATCTTCTGGAGAATGTTGATTTTTTTTTTCTTTTTTTAAATCCGGCACTCTACCTGGGAGGGACAGATGGAATGCACCGTAAAGGACTGGGAACATGGTGGCACCCAGTGGAGGTCCACTGTGCACTGTTCCTACACAGAGGACTTTTGTACTATCCAGACTCCAAATACCTCTAATGGGAAAATGACCTCAAAGAGAGTCAACCTAGAAACAGCTGTTGGAATGCCTGTTGAAATAGCAGCAACACCTGGAAGGAAAAACTTATTGATGAATAAGCATATATGATACTCTGGGATCTCTTATTGGGGTAGTTGGGATCTTCCTAGGAAATCAAAGATCTGACAGGAGTACTTGGTGACAAGGGTCAGTGAGATCTGATTTGGTTCTGTATCAGAGTTCATTATATAATAATGAATTACATAAAATACATAAACTGATGACACTTGCAGAAACTTAGTTGCACTAAGGTAATGTTGTTAAGTAGTTTTGCTATTTTAATGTGGTTTTAGTTCCATCCACCTTTTAAGTAGTTAATAATCTCACTATTGTGATTCTTACTTCAAATTCTCTTAACATGCTCTTGCTACAATTGGCTGATAAAGAGAAAATTTATTTGACAGAGTCACCTCCTTGATTTCTTGATCTGTGCTACATCTGCCTTAGAGATTAAATAATTATATACTTCTGGAAAGTAATTAATCTTCTGGCAGGACAAAAATCCAACGAGGCCTCTTTGGAAAGATCATCTTGTTTAACCTCTGACCTATTTAGGGAGAGAATTCCATTGGACAGAACATTTCTGGTCTCTCTATTATACTTACTCTGTTGTTGTTGATTCCAAAAGTGCTTCTGCAGAGAGAGAAGTGAAGTCAGTGAGCCACTTTATTAAACAAGAGATGGGCTTATTCTAGAACTTTCTGTGTCTTTTCATACAGGCTTGAGTTTATGCTCTCCTGACTCATTTGATTCTAATTTTTAAATAATCTAAAAGGGGATTCTTCCTAAGAGAGAGGGAGTGGGTTAGTCTTTATTTACATATTTGAAACAAACATGCTTACTCTCTGCCCTTCACTTTTTTCTCCCAAAATTTCTTCACCCTGTTCAACTAGATCATCACATTACTCTAGTTTTTACTACCTCCTGACTTAATGAGATACATTGCATTGCACTCATGGTGTAAAAGAAAAAGTGATTAAAGCATACCGTAGCAGATGTGTCAGGGAGAATACTATTTCTAAGCCTGAGGGAAGCCACTGGAAATTTTCCAAAGAATTATTCAATAAATTCTTCTGCTCATGCAACTAAGAATGAGTTTATTACTGATATATTCATCCAAGACAAAAAGTAACAGAAAAGAGAAGATTGTTTGGTTAGAGAAAGAAATGAAAGCAAGAAGAATATTTTAAGACATAGTTCTAAAATGAGTTTATAGATAGTTTGAAGAACATCTGGATAGCCTATAGTGAATAGTTAAACTCTTTTAAAAAAATCGCTAGATGAAAAAGAATAAAAAGAAGAAAAAAAGACTTTCCAATTAGTTTCCATGCTGTTGGTGAGTGGATCAGTGTGAGTACTGGAGGAAGCTGTGGAGATGTTTTTGTGTAAATAATACAGTTAATCAAGGTTTTAAAGCAGTTTGTTCTAAAGTTCCCAAAGGAAGGTCTTATTTGTTAAATAGTGAAGACAAACAGAACCTTTAGGTTTTTAATAACAACTCTACTTTTGACCAATTTAGTTCAGGATTTTTCCTGTAGCCAAGTGACACAACACATTTGACAGTCAGTTTGGTGTTATTTAGAGTCTGCATGTTTCTGTACCTTTCCTCTCCATTGATTCATTAACTTTTATGCAGGGAAGGGAAAGGAACCAGTTCTTTGGTTCTTTGTTATAACACATGTTTGATTGGGTGAGAATTGTTGGCTAAAATGATATTTTGAAGTCTATTTGTGATTCCAATAATTAGGAAAGCAGTGCCACCACCACTTTCATATTGATTTATCTGAAATTTAACATTCAAGACTAATTATTCTAAGGGTCATAAGAATAGTTCAGATAACACCTACAATTTTTACCAACTAATTCTGTCTATAATATAATAATTTTGAATGATTCTTCTGATGGTTTTATATACATTTTTGAACTGCTTTTCCTATCCTCATTCATATTCTGTTATCCTCTATGATAGAATTATTTTTACATATCCAATAATGGCTACTTCACATTATGTATTTGGAAAATGTTGATGTTCATGTTTTTGTACATCATAATGTGTAATGTAGTGAAAAGCATATGTGGCCAGGTTGTCTGTCTTCTAGAAAACGTTCTACCAGTCAAGTAGACAGTCTAATCATTCCTTTTTTTTCTCTTCACCCTATAGATATATGCACTCACATACATACCTCATCCATTACTCTTTTAGCTTCTTAAAAATACTGTTTTCTTTAGGCATCTTCTGCCTAAATGAATTTTAAAAACAAATAAACAAACAAACCCAATGAAACTCTAATAGTCTGAAATTTGTCTAAGCTGGTCAACGTTTCTTCCTGCTCACAAGTTCTCCATTTATAAGATTGGTTCAAGTCACAATATATGCTTAATAGAGTTAAGATTGAAGAGGGCTTAGAAAAATGCCTAGAGAGCATGTTGGAAGGTGTAGATCTCAGAAAAATTAGTTGAGAACAGCTCTACAAAGAAAGAAGCACAATCTGAGAGAAAAATGAAATAATTTCCTATTTCAAACAATTAAAAACAGGGTATATGGGCCAGGGGTCAGAACTTCCATCCTATTTGGGTGGGATGATGGAATAAGGAAATGGGGATGATACAGTGGTGATGGTGAGGAAACCAATAGATGTGCCATTTTTGCAGAGTGCAAGAGGATATCTTTGAGTGATAGCAGGCTTATGCTGACAACCTGTTGTGAGAGAAATGTAAATACTAAAACAGTTCACTCACATGCACAACTTTTTATTTAAAGAAACCTCAAGGTGTACCAGGGAGAATTTCTGCTGGCCTGGAATTCTGACCTGGTCTCTCCCTCTACACAGATCTCATCCAGATTGATGATCCAGGAAGAAATATTATCACTCAAAAATGATATAAACCAGATAAAGCACAGGATCAATACAAAAACACTAGAAGTAAAACGGAAGAAAGGAATAAGGAAAATAAATGACAAATGAAGAACATTCACTAGAAAAATGTTACTAAAAAGTGTATAAAAAAAGAGACCAAACATGTTGCTATGACTTATAAAACAAATATATTTTGCAAGTATGAATCCAGAGTAGATATTTGGGAGTTTAAGGGAGACATGATGACAACCAGAGGAGATAAACAGAAGCAGTTATAATTCAGGAATGAAAGAAAAGAAAAAAATACCATTCTCGATATAAAGACAATTTTGTAAGTGGCACAAGGGGGAGTTGCCACTATTGAAAATGTAAGGTATAAGGACAGGATTGAGATGAAGTAGTAATGAACAAAGGATTAAAAATAGAGAGAAAGATATATACTGGGCACAAAGAAAATTCAACCCAAGTGTAATAGGTGGTTTTGAAAAAGAATAAAACATAGGAGAAATATTTTAAAATTGTCTTCATTTTCTATTGCTGCATAACAAATTCCACAAATTTAATAGCTTAAAACAACACTCATTTATTATCTCATAGCTTCTGCAGAGTAGAAATACAGCATGGTTGTACTGAGTTCCTCTGCTTAGGGTTTCACGAAGCTGAAATCAATTTGGCCAAGTTCTTACCTGAATGATCTGGGAATAAAACTTCTTCCAAGCTTATTCAGGTTGATGGCAAAATTCAGGTTTTTGGCAACTATAGGACTGATGGCCCTGTTTCTTGACTGTGAACTGTGGGTCACCCTCACCTTTTAGAGAGCTGCATGCCTTCCTCATTATGTGACTCCATTTATCTTCAAAGCCAGCAACAGCACATCAGATTATTCTTGTGCTTCCAATCTCTCTGACTTTTTCTTCTGCTATTAACCTGAGAAAACTCTGCTTTTTAAAGGGCTCATGTGATTATATTTGACTCATCCAGATAAATTCCTTATTATGAGATAAATTGTGCCATTAATGTAACATGATCATGGGAGAGATATCTCATCATAATCACAGGATCCAAAGATTGGAATGGGGAATACTGGGGGTGATATTTAGAATCCTGCCTAACACAAAAATATAACTATAAAAAAATCCTCCAAACTAAAGGAAGAATTAAACTTATAGTTTCAAAGGGCAAGCTGTCCTTAAAAGTAAATGCAGATAATGTAATGATGGATTCATGTCATTATACATTTGTCCAAACCCATAGAATGTACATCAAAAAAGAATGGTAATGTTGGGCTTCCATGGTGGCGCAGTGGTTGAGAGTCCGCCTGCCGATGCAGGGGACACGGGTTCGTGCCCCGATCCCGGAAGATCCCACATGCCGCAGAGCGGCTGGGCCCGCGAGCCATGGCCGCGGAGCCTGTGTGTCCGGAGCCTGTGCTCCGCAACGGGAGAGGCCACAGCAGTGAGAGGCCCGCGTACAGCAAAAAAAAATAAATAAATAAATTAAAAAAAAAAAAAAAAAGAATGGTAATGTAAACTATGGACTTTGGATGATAATGATGTGCAATATAGGTTCATCAGTTGTAACAAATGTACTGGTCTTGTGGGACTATTGATAATGGAGGGGGCTATACATGTGTAGGGACAGGGGTATATGCAAAATCTCTGTACATTCACCTAATTTTTGCTGTGAACTTAAAACTGTTCATAAAACGTCTTAATAGTAAGTAAATAAATAAATGCAGAATAATAAAAATTGACACATAGCCTAGAAATATTACTGGACTTCAAGAAAAAAAAAGAGTAGCACTATTCACAATAGCTAAGATATGGAAACAACCTAAACGTTCATTGATGGATGAATGGATAAAGAAACCTCATAAAAGAAGTAAATCCTGTCATTTGTAACAGCATAGATAAACTATGAGGACATTATTCTAAGTGAGAGAAGTCAGAGAGAGAAATACAAGTACAAAATAATTTCACTTATAGGTACAATCTAAAACAGTCAAACTCATAGAAGCAGGGAATAGAATGGTTGTTGCTAGGGGAGAGGGGGAAATGGGGAGATGTTCGTCAAAGTGTAGAAAGGGTCAGTTATGCAAGATTAATCAGTTCCTGAGATCTAACATACAACATAGTGTCTATAGTTAACAGTACTGTAATGTATATCTGGAATTTGCTAAGAGGATAGTTTTAAATTAAGTTTTCTTATCACACACACACACAAACACACACACAAACAAAATAAAAAGAAATGGTAACTATGTGGAGGTGATGTATATATTAATTAGCTTGGTTGTGACCATTTCACAATGTACATGTATCAAAACATCAAGTTGTAGACCTTAAACATAAATAATGTTTATATGTCAATTATACCTCAATAAAGCTGTTGGAAAAAAGAATTCTCTTTGCCTACAGTTAAAAAAAAAATCAACTCACCCAAAAAGCAGAAAAATTCAAACTGGCCTCAGATTTCTCTCTAGTGACATTAAACGTCAGAACAGAATTTAGTATTGCTTGTGAATTTCTCAGGGAAAGAAAGTATAAACAAAGAATTTTATGTCCAATAAAACCATTATTTCAGCATAAAAGCCACAGACAGGCATTTAAAAATATGCCAGAAAACAAGTAATATAGTTTCAATTAAGCTTCCTTGATAAAAGTATTAGACAGAGGATTTCAGTCAGCCAAGTAATGAATAGAAATACTCCAAAAATGGGCTTGTATTCACATAATCAGTGTTATCTGCTACAATATAATATATCCTCCCCTAAGTTTCAATGGCTTAACAAAATAAAAGTTTATTTATTGTTCATATCTCTGTTTACATTGTGACAGGGATTTCGGCTCCTTCTGTGTTGTAGCACTATTTCCTAAAGCCTCCTCAGAGACCTTCTTGGATATTCTGCATTCTACCAGCTAATGAGCAAAGTGAGAGAGGATAGGATCATGTGACACATTAAATTTCTAGATCAGGAAGTGATACACTTTTCTTTGGTTAGAACTTAATCTGGTGGTCCCAGCCTAATCCAAAAGTTTGCTGGGATACATAATCTTCCTGTGTGTCCAAGAAGACCAAATGCAACTAACGGCTATCTGGCACTAGGAATTGACTTCAGAACTTTCCTTTCTTGTCACAATGTGTCTGTTTCTCTTTTCCTTCCTCACAAAGAATATTCATTATCCCATCCAACCACTGCATCTAGTTCAAGGTCAAGGCAATCTTATCAGATTCAGATAAGGTTTCTATGATCTAAATAAAAGTAAATAAATAATAAAAATAAATTTAAGAATGTTATATAGAAACATCTAAATAAAAATAAAATTTAAAATATACGTCCCCTTCTCCCACTCATTTAATATACAGTGATAAATTAGCCCTACCATGCTGTTAAGATGTGGCATGTGGAAGTCTTGTCCCAAGTATGGAGTCTTGACTCCATACTTGCATTATAGTTGGTCCAATGATCATTTCCCTAGTTCATTATAAGCATAATTAGGATGGACATACTTAGCATTAAGCAGTTCACTCACATTGGTTCCCAGACTAGTGGAATATGAGCTATAATAAAGGAAAAAACAAGTGGAGACCCCTGAAATTGTCCTCTCCCCCATAGCCAATATATGAAGTGAATCAGCAGAAGCCATACAGTATCCTGAGTGCAGTGGCCTCATAAAGACCCAACTAAAGCACTATCTTGGAGAAGATACCCTGCATATTTGGGGCAAGTCCTTTAAGAATGTGGTGTGCACATTGAAATAATAGCCATTATGTGTTTTTTCTGTGGTTAGGATGCTGAATGCCTGACTATGGAACATCAAGTGACTATGAAATCAGAACTGCTTACCACACCCTAAGTATTTTCATACCAAAAAAGTCATAATGTACAGCATTAATCCACAGTGCAATGGAAATTGTACTTTTGGGATCAAGCCCAAGCAGGCCTGGAGGGCACAAATAAGTCACAAGCATGGATATCACACGGCCCAAGTCACCTACCTCTGCTGCATCTATGCAGCTCACATTTATGTCCTTTCTTTGAAATACCATCCCTTTAGGACACTAGCCATCCAGTGATGGCAAGTTGATTATGTCAAACCATCATCACCATGAAGGTGTGATACAATCCCTCAAGATCACAAGCCAGCCACTCAATGGCAGATTCATACCAGAGTCCTACCCTAGACAGGGAGTGAGTCAGACTTATGGTTTGCCTTGCCAGCCACGGTACTTTGGCCAGCAGCACTTTCCAAATGTGCACAGAGTATCTGATTTATTGTCATGAGATCCTGTAGAATGATGTTTCAGACCAAGGAAGATGGTGAAGAAGATGCAGCAATGGGCACATGGTCACAGGATCCACTAGTTGTACCATATAGACATATACCCTAAACCCTTTAACTGTCAGCCTATTAGAACATTGAAACGACCTCATAAAGCCTTGACTAAAGCACCAGTTCAGTGATGACATCCTGTTATTTGGGGTGCTGTCCATCAAGATGTAGTACATATATTTAAGCAACAGTTATTATATAGCATTGATCTCCGACTGGTGGAATACATGGAAGTAAGAACCAAGGCATAGAGGTAAGAGTGGCCCCTCTCAGTCAGTAACACTCATAGTGACTTTGTGTTTCTTGTCCCCTTAAGTTTATTGTCATCTGGACTAGTTTTGGGAAGGATTCCTTCTATAGGTGACAGAGCAAATATTTTATTTTATTTATTTATTTATTTTTTTGGTGTATGATGGGAACATTTAAGACCATTATTTTCCTTTTTAAAATAGCTTTTCCAACTTTCCCTTAACTTTATTGAGATATAATTGAAATATAACATTCTGTAAGTTTAAGGTGTACATGTTGATTTGATACACTTGTTTATATATTGCAAAATGATTACCACTATAACTTTAGCTGAGATCTCAGTCACCTCACATAATTACCATTTCTTTTTTTGTGGTGAGTATATTTAAGGTCTACTTTCTTAGCAACTTTCAATAATATAATACAGTATTGTTAGCTATAATCAACATTCTGTACATTAGATCCTAAGAACTTACTCATCTTATTACTGGAATTTTGTACCCTTTAACCTACATCTCTCTATTTCCCCCACCCCCCAGCACCTGGTAACAACCACTCTACTTTCTGTTTCTCTGAATTTGGCTTTCTATATTCCACGTATAAGTGATGATGTTCAGTAATTGTCTTTTGCTGTTTGACTTATTTTACTTAGCATAGTGCCCTCAAATTTTTCCACATTGTTACATGTGGCAGGATTTTCTTTTTTCTCATAGCTGAATAATATCCCACTATATATATGTACACATCTTCTTTATTCATCTATTAATGGGCACTTAGGTTGTTTCCATATCTTGGCTATTGTAAATAATGCTTTAATGAACATAAGGTTCATATATCTCTTTGAAATCCTGTTTTCATTTCTTTTGGATATATACCCAGAAGTGGGATTGGTGGATTTTATGATAACTCTATTTTTAAGTTTTTGAGGAATCTCCATTCCGTTTTCCATAGCACCAATTTACATTCCCACAAACAGTGCACAAAGGTTCCCTTTTCTCCACATCCTCACCTACACTTGTCATTTTGACGATAGTCATTCTAAGGGTATGAGGTTATATCTCATTGCAGTTTTGATTTGCATTTTCCTGATAACTAGTGAAGTTGAGCACCTTTGCATGTACCTGTTGGTCATTTGTATATCTTCTTTGGAAAAATGTCTATTTAAATTCTCTGCCTATTTTTTAATTGGATTATTATTATTATTATTATTATTTGCTTTTTTTTTCTTGCTGTGTGGTATGTGGGATCTTAGTTCCCTGACCAGGGATTGAACCTACACCCCCTGCAGTGGAAGCACAGATTCTTAACCACTGGGCCTCCAGAGAAGTCCAAATTTTTGTTATTGAGCTGCATGAGTTCTTTATATATTTCAAATATTAGCCCCTTCTGAAATATATGATTTGTAAATATTTTCTCCCATTCCACACATTGCTTTTCCATTTCATTGATTATTTCTTTTGCTCTGCAGAAGATTTTTAGTTTGATGTAGTCCCATTTATTAAGTTTTACTTTTGTTGCTTGTGTTTTTTGTGTCATATCCAAAAAGTTGTTTCTAGGAACAATGTCAAGGAGATTTTTCCTGTTTGCTTCTAGGAGTTTTATGGTTTCAGTTCTTATATTTTTAAGTCTTTAATGCATTTTGAGTTAATTTTTGCATATGGTGTAAGATAAGGGTCCAGTTTCATTCTCTTGCTTGTGGTTATCCCATTTACCCAACACCACATATTGAAAAGATTATTTTTTCCTTGTTGAGTATTATTGTTTCCCTTGTCAAATATTAGTTGTGCAGGTTTATTTCTAGGCTCTCAATTCTGTTACATTGGTCTATGTGTCTATTTTTATGCCAATCTCATCCTGTTTCATTACTATACCTTTGTTGTACAGTAGGAATTGTTTGGCTGTTTGGGATCTTTTATGGTTCCATACAAATTTTAGGATTTTTTTTTCTATTACTGTGAAAAATTCCATTGGAATTTTGATTGAGATTGCATTAAATATATAGGTGACTTTTGCTAGTATGGAAGTTTTAACAATATCATTTCTTCTGATCCATGAGTAAGGGATATCTTCATATTTGTTTGTGTCTTTCTCAATTTCTTTCATCAAAGTGTTGTAGCTTTAAGTATCAGGTTGGCCAAAAAAGTTCATTCAGCTTTTTCCGTAAGATGTTACAGAAAATTTTGGCCAACACAATATATAGATCTTCTACCTCATTGGTTAAATTTATTCCTAAGTATTTTATTGTTTTTGATGCTATTGTGAATGAGATTGCTTTCTTTATTGCTTTTTCAGATGTTTTGTTGTTACTGTATATAAACAACTGATTTCTATATGTTGATTTTATATCCTGCAACTTCACTAAATTTGTTAATTAGTACTAGTGGTTTATTGGGGAGTCTTTAGGATTTTCTTATAATTCTTTTTTATAAAATCATATTAGAGGAGTGGTTAAGATTTCAGAGTAGGGAGACTTTGACCATACCTCCTTCCACAGGCACACCAAAATTGCAACAATTTTCAGAGCAACTATCTATGATAGCAACCAGGAGACTAGCAGAAAAAATCTTCTACAGTTAAAGGTATAAGGAAGGAGCCAAAATGAGACTGATAGGAGGGTTAGGGTTGTGCTATAGTCAAGAACCATAACCATAACCATAGACTACCCACACATAAGAGAATAATTACAATTGCAGAGGTTCTCCCCAAGAAGTGAGGGGTCCAAGTGCCACATCAGCCTCCCTAGTCTAGGGATCCTGAACCAGTAAGATGAACCCCCAGAACGTTTGGCTTGGAAGGTCAGTTAGATTTACTTTGGGAGAACCAGAAGGCTGTGGGAAATAGAGACTACACCCTTAAGGTGTGCACACAAATCTCGCATGCCCTGAGACACAAGACCCAGGGCAGAAACAGCAATTAAAAAAAAACTGGGTCAGATCCATCTGCTGATCTTGGAGAGCCTACTGGAAAAGCAGGATGCAGTTAAAACTTACCCTGGGGACATAGACTCTAGCAGCAGCTATTTTGGGGAATTCATCCTGCCACCAGCTGGTCAAAACCAGTACTGAGACACCCCAGCCAGGCAGCTAGATAGCTGGGGAAATAGCCCCACCCAGTAGCAGGCTGGCTTCCATAGGACTCCTTAAGACCTCTGCCACCCTAGAACACAGCCCTGCCCACCACAGGGCCTGCATTAACCCTGGAGCGTCCAGGGTTTCCTGCAGCAATCTGTCAGACATGGCCCTGCTCACTAACAGGTCAGCACTATCCTGAGGACACAGAATCAACCACCAGGGACAGGTACCAGCCTCAGGAGTACCTATGCCCTGGTCCTGCCCACCTACAGGCTGACACTAGCTCTGAGATACTTTTGGACCCTCAGCCAGCCACCATGAGATCCAGTCCCACTCACTAGCAGGCTAATATCAGCATTGGGACACATCAGATCCCACAGCCAGCCATGTCAGGAACTGGCCACTAGCAGGCCAAAACTAACTCTGGGGCCAGCCCCCCCCCACAATCCCATAATAAGCCATCTTGGTAGGCCAGAATTACCCCCAAGATCCTCCAGAGCTCCACAGCTGCCTCATGACCCAGCTCTGCCCACCAACAGTCAGCAGCCTCTTCACTAGGCAGAATGTGGCAAACAAAAGGACCAGGGGCTGGCCACACCTACCAAACTGCCCACAGTAGTCAGCCTTCCACAATAGAAGGACCCACACAGCCCACATAGGGGGCATAACCTAGAGCATATAGCTCTTGACACTAGAGGTGTATGTGCTGCTGGGATCCATGGGATGTTTCCTACATGAGGCCACTTATTGAAGATTAGGAAATATAACCAACCTAAATAATTAATTAGAAATAAAAACAGCAAATGAGGTGACAGAAAAATATGTTCCAGATGAGTGAACAAGATAAAACCCTAGAAGAAGAACTAACTGAAGTGGAAATAAGCAATCTAGCACAAAAGAGTTTAAGGTAATGACCATAAATATGATCAAAGAACTCGGAAAAAGAATGTATGTTTACAGTGAGAAGCTAGAGGTTTTTAACCAAGAGCTAGAAAATATAAAGAGTCAAACAAACTTGAGGAACATGAAAACTGAAATTAAAAATACACTAGAAGGAATGAACAAGTAGATTAGATAATACAGAGGATGATAGAAGCAAACTGGAGGACAGAATAGTGGAAATGACAGAAACTGAACAGAAAAGAGGAAAAAGAAAAGAAGTTAGGTCAGTTTAAGAGAATTCTGGGACAACATCAAGCATACAACATTTGCATTATGGGAATCCCAGAAGGAGAAGAGAGAGAGAAAGGGACAGGCAGTATATTTGAAGACATAATAGCTGAAAACATCCCTAACCTGAGAAAGAAAACAGACACCCAGATCCAGGAAGCACAGAGACTCCCAAACAGGATCAATCACCTCAAGATGCATTGTTATTAAAATGGAAAAAATTAAAGATAAAAGGAGTATATTAAAGGCAGAAAGGGAAAAACAAGTTACATACAAGTTAACTCTCAAGACTGTCAGCTGACTTTTCAGCAGAAACTCTGCAGGCTAGAAGGGAATGGCATGATATATTGAAAGTGATGAAAGGAAAAACACCTACAACAAAGACCACCCAACCTAGCAAAGATTTCAATCAGATTTCATGGAAACATCAAAAGTTTTAAACAAGCAAAAGCTAAAAGAGTTCATCACCACCAAACCAGTTTTACAAGAAATGTAAAGAGACTTCTAATTGAAAAAGAAAAAGCTGCAACTAGAAAGGTAAAATTATGGAAGGGAAAGTGTCACTGGTGAAGGCAAATATACAGTAAATGTGGTAGATCAAACACTTATAAAGCTAGTAAGAAAGTTAAAGACAAAAGTAGTAAAATCATCTATATCCACAATAAGTAGATAAGGGATATACAAAACAAAAGGATGTAGAATGTAATGTCACAAACAGTGAACATAGTGGTGGGGATTAAAAATGAAATGTTTTTAAAATGCATTCAACTTAAAAGATGAGCAACATAAAATAATCATATATAGAGATAGAGAGAGATACATATAGATTTCTATATATGAACCTTGTAGTAACCACAAGCCAAAAATCTATACTAGATACATACACACACAAAAAGAGAAATAAATCCACACATAAAACTAAAGATAGTCATTGAATCACAAGGGAAGAGAAAAAAAGAAGAAAGGACAACTGAAAAAAAAAAACAAACAAAACAAGTCTACCCCCAAACAATTAGTAAAATTACAATAAGTACATATGTACCAGTAATTACTTTAAATGTGAAAAGGATAAATTCTCCAATCAAAAGACATAGAGTGGCTGAATAATTATAAAAACAAGACCCACATTATATACTCCCTACAAAAGAATAATTTCATATCTAAAGATGCACAGACTGAAAGTGAGGGAATAGGAAAAGGCATCCATGAAAATGAAAACAAAAAGAAAGCCAGGGAGGCAATATTTATATAAGACAAAATAGACTCTAAAACATAGACTATTGACAAGAGACAAAGAAGGACATTACATAATGATCAAGGGATTGATCCAAGAAGAAGATATGACAGTTGTAAAAATATATGCACCCAACACAGAAGCACCTAAATTCATACAGCAAATATTTACAAACATAAAGGAGGAATTTGACAATAACACAATAACAGTAGGGAACTTTAACACCACACTTACATCAATGGACAAATCATCCAGACAGAAAAGTAATAAGGAAACACTGGTTTTTAAAAGAAACATTGGGCTTCCCTGGTGGCACAGTGGTTGAGAATCTGCCTGCCAATGCAGGGGATACGGGTTTGAGCCCTGGTCTGGGAAGATCCCACATGCCACAGAGCAACCAGGCCCGTGAGCCACAACTACTGAGCCTGAGCAGCTGGATCCTGTGTTTGGCAACAAGAGAGGCCGCAAGGTGAGAGGCCCATGCACTGTGATGAAGAGTGGCCCCCGCTTGCCACAACTAGAGAAAGCCCTTGCACAGAAACGAAGACCCAACACAGCCAAAAATAAATAAATAAATTTATTAAAAAAAAAAAACATTAAGCCATAAGGACTTAATAGGTATATCTAGAACATTCCATGCAAAGCAGCAGAATACACATTCCTTTCAAGTGCACATGGAACATTCTCCAGTATAGATCATATGCCAGGCCACAAAACAAGTATCAGTAAATTTAAGAAGATTGAAATCATATCAAGCATCTTTTCCAACCACAGCAGTATGAGACTAGAAATCAACTACTAGAAAAAAACTGCAAAACAGTAGAAATACTTAGATGCTAAACAATATGCTACTAAGCAACCAATGGATCACTGAAGAAATTAGAGGAAATCAAAAAAAGACCTGGAGACAAATAAAAGCATAAAGATCCAAAATCTATGGGATGCAACAAATGTAGTTCTAATAGGGAAGTTTATAACAAAACAAGCCTACCTCAGGAAACAAGAAAAATTTTAAATAAACAATCTAACCTTACACATAAAGTAACTAGAAGAAGAACAAATAAAACCCAAAGTTAGAAGAAGGAAAGGGATAATAAAGATTTGAGCAGAAATAAATATGAAGTAGAGACTTTATAACCAATAGAAAAGATCAATGAAACTAAGAGCTGGTTCTTTGAAAATATAAACAAAAATGATAAACCTTTAGCGAGACGCATTAAGAAAAAATGAGAGAGGCCCCAAATCAATAAAATCATAAATGAAAGAAGATAAGTTACAGCCAACACCACATACATACAAAGGAATATGAGATTACTGTGAACAATTATATGCCAATAAAATGCACAAATTAGAAGAAATGACAAATTTCCAGCACTATACACTTTCACAAGACTGTATCAGGAAGAAATAGAAAATATGAACAGTCAAATTACCAGTAAAGAAATTGATACAGTAAACAACAAGAACAACAACAACAAATCAATAAACAAAAATCTAGGACCAGACGTCTTCACAGGTAAATTCTATCAAATATTTTAAGAACAGTTAATGTCTATCCTTTTCAAACTATAACAAAGCATTGCAGAGGAAGGAATGCTTCTGAACTCATTCTATGAGGCCAACATCACCCAGATAACAAAACCAGATGAAGATATCACACACAGAAATTACAGGTAAATATCACAGATGAACAATAATGCAAAAATCCTCAGCAAAATATTATCAGACCAGTTTCAACAATACATTAAAAGGAACATACACCTTGATCAAGTGGGATTTATCCCAGGGATGTAAGTATGGTTCAATATCCACAAATCAATCAATGTGATCACATTAACAAAATGAAGGATAAAAATTATATTATCATATCAATAGATGGAGAGAAAACATTTGACATAATCCAATATCCACTCACAGTAAAAACTCTCAACAAAGTTGGTATAGAGAGAACAAACCTTAACATAATAAAGGTCATATGTGACAAGCCCACAGCTAACATCATATTCAATGCTGAAACGTTGAAAGAATTTCCTCTAAGATCAGGAACATGACAAGGATGTTCACTCTTGCCACTTTCATTCAACATAGTATTGCAAGTCCTAGCCACAGTAATCAAACAAGAAAAGAAATAAAATAAATCCAAATAGGAAACAAAGAAGTCTAACTTTCACTGTTTGCAGATGACATGATACAGTACATAGAAAGTTCTAAAGACATTACCAAAAAATTACTAGGCCTCATCAATGAGTTCAGTAAGGTGGCAGGATACAAAGTTAACATACAGAAATGTGTTGCCTTTCTATCCATTAACAATAAACTATCAGAAAGAGAAATTAAGAAAACAATTCCATTCACAATTACATCAAAAAGAATAAAATACTTGGGAATAAATCTAACTAGGATTTAAAAGACCCATACTCAGAAAACTATAAGACACTGATGAAAGAAATTGAAGACAGCACAAACAAATGGAAGACACACTATGCTCATGGCTTGAAACAAGTAATATTGTTAAAATGACCATACTACCCAAGTCTATCTACAGATTCAATGCAATCATTATCAAAATATCCCTGGCATTTTTCACAGAACTAGAACAAATGATTCTAAAATTTGTATGGAACCACCAAAGATCCTGAATAGCCAAAAAATCTTAAGAAAGAAGAAAAATAAATCCAGGTGATATCTCATTCCATGATTTCAAACTATACCACAAAGCTACAAAAAAGGTAATCAAACATTATGGTACTGGCACAAAAACAGAAACACAGATCAACAGAACTGAATAAAGAGCCCAGAAATAGACCCATAGTTATATGGGTAATTAACATATGACAAATGATGCAAGAATATACAATGGGAAAAAGATAACATTTTCCATAAATGGCCTTGAGAAAACTGGTCAACTACATGTAAAAGAACTACACTGGAATAATTTCTCACACCATATACGAAAATAAGCTAAAAATGGATTAAAAACCCAAAACTATACACCTCCTAGAAGAAAACATAGGCCGTACACTCTTTGACATATGTCTTAGCAATATTATTTTGGATCTGTCTTCTCAGGCAAATGAAATGAAAGAAAAAATAAACAAATAGGACTACAACAAGCTTTTTAGCTTTTGCATAGCAAAAGAAACTATCACCAAACCAAAAAGCAACTTACTGAATAGGTGGAGATATCTGATAAGAGTTTAATATCCAAAATATACAAGGAACTCATGCAATTCAACATAAAAAATACAAACAATCCAATTATAAAATAGGCAGAAGACATGAATTGACATTTTTCCAAAGAAAACCAACAGTTGGACAACAGACATATGAAAAGATGCTCAACATCACTACTCATCAGGGAAATGCAAATGAAAACCACAATGAGATATCATCTCACATCTGTCAAAATTGCTGTTATCAAAAAGACAACAAATAAGAAGTGTTGGTGAGAATGTGGAGAAAAGTACATTCTCATGCACTGTTGGTGAGAATGTAAAACGATGCACCCATAATGGAAAACAGTATGCAGATTCCTCAAAAAATTGCACATAGAACTGTCATATGATACAGCAAATCCACTCCTGGGTATTCATCTGAAGAAAACGGATAATTCAAAAATCTTAATGGAAAAGATGTATGTACCCCATGTTCATTGTAGTATTTTTTACAATAGCCAAGATATGGAAGCCACCAAGGGTTGACACTGATAGAAGAATGGATAAAGAAGATGTTGTATATATACATACAATGTATACATAATGGAATATATTTCAAATATAAAAATGAATGAAATCTTGTCATTTGTGATAAATGGATGGACTTTAGGGTATTATGCTAAGTGAAATAAGTCAGAGAAAAACAAATATTATATGATTTAACTTTCCTGTGGAATTTCAAAAACAAAACAAATGAACAAATACAATGAAACAGAAACAGTCATAGGTACAAAGAACAAACAAGTAGTTGCCAGAGCAGAGGGGGTAGGAGGGGGAAGGAAAGAAATAGGTAAAAGAGATTGAAAGGTACAAACTTTCAGTTACAAAATAAATGAGTCACAGGTATTAAATTTACTGTGTGGGGAATATAGTCAATAATAATGTAATACGTTTATATGGCAACAGATGACAACTACACTTATCATGTTTATCATTTTGAAATGTATAGAATTACTGAATCACTATGTTGTATACCAGGAACTAACATAGTGTTGCAGGTCAACTATACTTCAAACACAAACAAACAAACTCATAGAAAAAGGCATCAGATTTTTCATTACCAGAGGCAGAGGGTTGTGGGAGGGAGAATTAGATGAAGGTATTTCAAAGGTACAAATTACCAGTTATAAGATAAATAAATAGTAAAGATGTAAGGTATAACATGATAAAGATAATTAACAATGCTATATGTTAAAAATGAGAGTTGTTAAGAGAGTGATACTTAGGCTTTCTCATCAAAAGGAAAAAAAATTCTTTCTTTAATATTATATCTATACGAGAGCTGGATGTTCACTAAATCAATTGCGATAATTATTTCATGATGTATGTAAGTTAAATCATTACATTGTATACCTTAAGCTTATACAGTGCTGTATGTCAATTTTATCTTAATAACTCTGGAAAAAAATTCTAGAAAAGTCAAAACTATAGTGGTAGTAGGTCAATCTGTGGTAACTAGGTGTTGACGCTAAAAGGAGGAGACTAATTGCAGAGGGGCATGATGAAACTTTGTGGGTGAAAGAACTATTCTATATCAGAGATCAGTAAACTTCTATAAAGGCCCAAATAATAAGTATTTTAACATTTGCTGGTCACATAGTCTCTGTTGCTTCTACACGGCTCTGCCATTGTAGTGCAGGAACAGCCACAGAAAATACATAAATGAAAGGGTGTTCAAATAAAATGCTATTTGTAAAAATAGGCGGCAGGCTAGATGTGGCTTGTGAGTTGTAGTTTGCTGACCTCTGTTTTATATCATTAGCATTGTAGCTACACATGTATATCTGTTTGTCCAAATTTTCAAATTCTTATCTTAAGATTGGTGAATTTTTACCTAAATTATACCTCAATGAAGTTGGGTTTTTTGTTTACATCTCTCTAGGCTATGAACTGTCCAAGTTAAGGACCAAATCTCATATATATATATATATATATACTTTTAATAACCTGAGAGACTGCATAGCAAAGACAAATTCTTTTTTTTTAATAAATAAATTAATTAATTATTTTTTGGCTGCATTGGGTCTTTGTTGCTGCACTAGGATTTTCTCTAGTTGTGGTGAGAGGGAGTTACTCTTCATTGCAGTGCACAGGCTTCTTATCGTGGTGGCTTCTCTTGTTGCAGAACACAGGCTCTAGGCACACAGGCTCAGTTGCTGTGGCTCACGGGCTCTAGAGTGCAGGCTCAGTAGTTGTGGCGCACGGGCTTAGTTGTTCCTCGGCATGTGGGATCTTCCTGGACCAGGGCTCACACCTGTGTCCCCTGCATTGGCAGGTGGATTCTTTTTTTTTTTTAATTTTTTTATTTTTTTTTTATTTTACAAATTTAATCAGTTATACATATACATATGTTCCCATATCCCCTCCCTTTTGCGTCTCCCTCCCACCCTCCCTATCCCACCCCTCCAGGCGGTCACAAAGAACCGAGCTGATCTCCCTGTGCTATGCGGCTGCTTCCCACTAGCTATCTACCTTACGTTTGGTAGTGTATATATGTCCATGCCGCTCTTTCACTTTGTCACAGCTTACCCTTCCCCCTCCCCATATCCTCAAGTCCATGCTCTAGTAGGTCTGTGTCTTTATTCCTGTCTTACCCCTATGTTCTTGATGACATTTTTTTCTTAAATTCCATACATATGTGTCAGCATACAGTATTTGTCTTTCTCTTTCTGAC
This sequence comes from Mesoplodon densirostris, assembly GCF_025265405.1. Lineage (NCBI taxonomy): Eukaryota > Metazoa > Chordata > Mammalia > Artiodactyla > Ziphiidae > Mesoplodon > Mesoplodon densirostris. Next base: position 49,748,977 of record NC_082673.1, on the reverse strand, counting down.
TTACTTCACTCTGTATGACAGACTCTAGGTCCATCCACCTCATTACAAATAGCTCAATTTCATTTCTTTTTATGGCTGAGTAATATTCCATTGTATATATGTGCCACATCTTCTTTATCCATTCATCCGACGATGGACACTTAGGTTGTTTCCATCTCCGGGCTATTGTAAATAGGGCTGCTATGAACATTTTGGTACATGTCTCTTTTTGAATTATGGTTTTCTCAGGGTATATGCCCAGTAGTGGGATTGCTGGGTCATATGGTAGTTCTATTTGTAGTTTTTTAAGGAACCTCCATACCGTTCTCCATAGTGGCTGTACCAATTCACATTTCCACCAGCAGTGCAAGAGTGTTCCCTTTTTTCCACACCCTCTCCAGCATTTATTGTTTCTAGATTTTTTGATGATGGCCATTCTGACTGGTGTGAGATGATATCTCATTGTAGTTTTGATTTGCATTTCTCTAATGAGTAAAGATGTTGAGCATCCTTTCATGTGTTTGTTGGCAGTCTGTATATCTTTTGTGGAGAAATGTCTATTTAGGTCTTCTGCCCATTTTTGGATTGGGTTGTTTGTTTTTTTGCTATTGAGATGCATGAGCTGCTTATAAATTTTGGAGATTAATCCTTTGTCAGTTGCTTCATTTGCAAATATTTTCTCCCATTCTGAGGGTTGTCTTTTCGTCTTGATTATGGTTTCCTTTGCTGTGCAAAAGCTTTGAAGTTTCATTAGGTCCCATGTGTTTATTTTTGTCTTTATTTCCATTTCTCTAGGAGGTGGGTCAAAAAGGATCTTGCTGTGATTTATGTCATAGAGTGTTCTGCCTATGTTTTCCTCTAGGAGTTTGATAGTGTCTGGCCTTACATTTAGGTCTTGAATCCATTTTGAGCTAATTTTTGTGTATGGTGTTAGGGAGTGATCTAATCTCATACTTTTACATGTCCCTGTCCAGTTTTCCCAGCACCACTTATTGAAGAGACTGTCCTTTCTCCACTGTACATTCCTGCCTCCTTTATCAAAGATAAGGTGACCATATGTCCGTGGGTTTATCTCTGGGCTTTCTATCCTGTTCCATTGATCTATCTTTCTGTTTTTGTGCCAGTACCATACTGTCTTGATTACTGTAGCTTTGTAGTATAGTCTGAAGTCAGGGAGCCTGATTCCTACAGCTCCGTTTTTCGTTCTCAAGATTGCTTTGGCTATTCGGGGTCTTTTGTGTTTCCATACAAATTGTGAAATTTTTTGTTCTAGTTCTGTGAAAAATGCCATTGGTAGTTTGATAGGGATTGCATTGAATCTGTAGATTGCTTTGGGTAGTAGAGTCATTTTCACAATGTTGATTCTTCCAATCCAAGAACATGGTACATCTCTCCATCTATTTGTATCATCTTTAATTTCTTTCATCAGTGTCTTATAATTTTCTGCATACAGGTCTTTTGTCTCCTTAGGAAGGTTTATTCCTAGATATTTTATTCTTTTTGTTGCAATGGTAAATGGGAGTGTTTCCTTGATTTCACTTTCAGATTTTTCATCATTAGTATATAGGAATGCCAGAGATTTCTGTGCATTAATTTTGTATCCTGCAACTTTACCAAATTCATTGATTAGCTCTAGTAGTTTTCTGGTAGCATCTTTAGGATTCTCTATGTATAGTATCATGTCATCTGCAAACAGTGACAGCTTTACTTCTTCTTTTCCCATTTGGATTCCTTTTATTTCCTTTTCTTCTCTGATTGCTGTGGCTAAAACTTCCAAAACTATGTTGAATAAGAGTGGTGAGAGTGGGCAACCTTGTCTTGTTCCTGATCTTAGTGGAAATGGTTTCAGTTTTTCACCATTGAGGACGATGCTGGCTGTGGGTTTGTCATATATGGCCTTTATTATGTTGAGGAAAGTTCCCTCTATGCCTACTTTCTGCAGGGTTTTTATCATAAATGGGTGTTGAATTTTGTCAAAAGCTTTCTCTGCATCTATTGAGATGATCATATGGTTTTTCTCCTTCAGTTTGTTAATATGGTGTATCACATTGATTGATTTGCGTATATTGAAGAATCCTTGCATTCCTGGAATAAATCCCACTTGATCATGGTGTATGATCCTTTTAATGTGCTGTTGGATTCTGTTTGCTAGTATTTTGTTGAGGATTTTTGCATCTATGTTCATCAGTGATATTGGCCTGTAGTTTTCTTTCTTTGTGACATCCTTGTCTGGTTTTGGTATCAAGGTGATGGTGGCCTCGTAGAATGAGTTTGGGAGTGTTCCTCCCTCTGCTATATTTTGGAAGAGTTTGAGAAGGATAGGTGTTAGCTCTTCTCTAAATGCTTGATAGAATTCGCCTGTGAAGCCTTCTGGTCCTGGGCTTTTGTTTGTTGGAAGATTTTTAATCACAGTTTCAATTTCAGTGCTTGTGATTGGTCTGTTCATATTTTCTATTTCTTCCTGATTCAGTCTTGGCAGGTTGTGCATTTCTAAGAATTTGTCCATTTCTTCCAGGTTGTCCATTTTATTGGCATAGAGTTGCTTATAGTAATCTCTCATGATCTTTTGTATTTCTGCAGTGTCAGTTGTTACTTCTCCTTTTTCATTTCTAATTCTATTGATTTGAGTCTTCTCCCTTTTTTTCTTGATGAGTGTGGCTAATGGTTTATCAATTTTGTTTATCTTCTCAAAGAACCAGCTTTTAGTTTTATTGATCTTTGCTATCGTTTCCTTCATTTCTTTTTCATTTATTTCTGATCTGATTTTTATGATTTCTTTCCTTCTGCTAACTTTGGGATGTTTTTGTTCTTCTTTCTCTAATTGCTTTAGGTGCAAGGTTAGGTTGTTTATTCGAGATATTTCCTGTTTCTTAAGGTGGGATTGTATTGCCATAAACTTCCCTCTTAGAACTGCTTTTGCTGCATCCCATAGGTTTTGGGTCGTCGTGTCTCCATTGTCATTTGTTTCTAGGTATTTTTTAATTTCCTCTTTGATTTCTTCAGTGATCACTTCGTTATTAAGTAGTGTATTGTTTAGCCTCCATGTGTTTGTATGTTTTACAGCTCTTTTCCTGTAATTGATATCTAGTCTCATAGCATTGTGGTCAGAAAAGATACTTGATACAAGTTCAATTTTCTTAAATTTACCAAGGCTTGATTTGTGACCCAAGATATGATCTATCCTGGAGAATGTTCCATGAGCACTTGAGAAAAATGTGTATTCTGTTGTTTTTGGATGGAATGTCCTATAAATATCAATTAAGTCCATCTTGTTTAATGTATCATTTAAAGCTTGTGTTTCCTTATTTATTTTCATTTTGGATGACCTGTCCATTGGTGAAAGTGGGGTGTTAAAGTCCCCTACTATGATTGTGTTACTGTCGATTTCTCCTTTTATGGCTGTTAATATTTGCCTTATGTATTGAGGTGCTCCTATGTTTGGTGCATAAATATTTACAATTGTTATATCTTCTTCTTGGATCGATCCCTTGATCATTATGTAGTGTCCTTCTTTGTCTCTTCTAGTAGTCTTTATTTTAAAGTCTATTTTGTCTGATATGAGAATTGCTACTCCAGCTTTCTTTTGGTTTCCATTTGCATGGAATATCTTTTTCCATCCCCTTACTTTCAGTCTGTATGTGTCTCTAGGTCTGAAGTGGGTCTCTTGTAGACAGCATATATATGGGTCTTGTTTTTGTATCCATTCAGCCAGTCTGTGTCTTTTGGTGGGAGCATTTAGTCCATTTACATTTAAGGTAATTATTGATATGTATGTTCCTATTCCCATTTTCTTAATTGTTTTGGGTTCGTTATTGTAGTTCTTTTCCTTCTGTTGTGTTTCTTGCCTAGAGAAGTTCCTTTAGCATTTGTTGTAAAGCTGGTTTGGTGGTGCTGAACTCTCTCAGCTTTTGCTTGTCTGTAAAGGTTTTAATTTCTCCATCAAATCTGAATGAGATCCTTGCTGGGTAGAGTAATCTTGGTTGCAGGTTTTTCTCCTTCATCACTTTAAGTATGTCCTGCCACTCCCTTCTGGCTTGGAGAGTTTCTGCTGAGAGATCAGCTGTTATCCTGATGGGGATTCCCTTGTGTGTTATTTGTTGTTTTTGCCTTGCTGCTTTTAATATGATTTCTTTGTGTTTAATTTTTGACAGTTTGATTAATATGTGTCTTGGTGTATTTCTCCTTGGATTTATTCTGTATGGGACTCTCTGTGCCTCCTGGACTTGATTAACTATTTCCTTTCCCATATTAGGGAAGTTTTCAACTATAATCTCTTCAAATATTTTCTCAGTCCCTTTCTTTGTCTCTTCTTCTTCTGGAACCCCTATAATTCGAATGTTGGTGCGTTTAATGTTGTCCCAGAGGTCTCTGAGACTGTCCTCTGTTCTTTTCATTCTTTTTTCTTTATTTTGCTGTGCAGCAGTTATTTCCACTATTTTATCTTCCACCTCACTTATCCGTTCTTCTGCCTCAGTTATTCTGCTATTGATCCCATCTAGAGTATTTTTTATTTCATGTATTGTGTTTTTAATCGATGCTTGATTCGTCTTTAGTTCTTCTAGGTCCTTGTTAACTGTTTCTTGCATTTTGTCTATTCTATTTCCAAGATTTTGGATCATCTTTACCATCATTATTCTGAATTCTTTTTCAGATAGACTGCCTATTACCTCTTCATTTGTTAGGTCTGGTGGGTTTTTATCTTGCTCCTTCTCCTGCTGTGCGTTTTTCTGTCTTCTCATTTTGCTTATGTTACTGTGTTTGGGGTCTCCTTTTTGCAGGCTGCAGGTTCGTAGTTCCCGTTGTTTTTGGTGTCTGTCCCCAGTGGCTAAGGTTGGTTTAGTGGGTTGTGTAGGCTTCTTGGTGGAGGGGAGTACTGCCTGTGTTCTGGTGGATGAGGCAGGATCTTGTCTTTCTGGTGGGCAGGTCCACGTCTGGTGGTGTGTTTTGGGGTGTTTGCGGACTTTTTATGATTTGAGGCAGCCTCTCTGCTAATGGGTGGCGTTGTGTTCCTGTCTTGCGAGTTGTTTGGCATAGGGTGTCCAGCACTGTAGCTTGCTGGTCGTTGAGTGAAGCTGGGTGCTGGTGTTGAGATGGAGATCTCTGGAAGATTTTCGCCGTTTGATATTATGTGGAGCTGGGAGGTCTCTTGTGGACCAGTGTCCTGAATTTCGCTCTCCCACCTCAGAGGCACAGCACTGACTCCTGGCTCCTCAATTTGGGATGATTTGTTGTCTATTCATGTATTCCACAGATGCAGGGTACATCAAGTTGATTGTGGAGCTTTAATCCGCTGCTTCTGAGGCTGCTGGGAGAGGTTTCCCTTTCTCTTCTTTGTTCTCACAGCTCCTGGGTCTCAGCTTTGGATTTGGCCCCGCCTCTGCGTGTAGGTCGCCGGAGGGCGTCTGTTCTTCGCTCAGACAGGACAGGGTTAAAGGAGCAGCCTCTTCGGGGACTCTGGCTCACTCAGGCCGGGCGGGAGGGAGGGGCACGGAGTGCGGGGCGAGCCTGCAGCGGCAGAGGTCGGTGTGACGTTGCACCAGCCCGAGGCGCGCCGTGCGTTCTCCCAGGGAAGCCGCCCCTGGATCCTGGGACCCCGGCAGTGGCAGGCTGCACAGGCTCCCGGAAGGGCGGTGTGGACAGTGACCTGCGCTCGCACACAGGCTTCTTGGTGGTGGCAGCAGCAGCCCCAGCGTCCCACGCCCGTCTCTGGGCTCCGCGCTTTCAGCCGCGACTCGCGCCCGTCTCTGGAGCTCCTTTACGCGGCGCTCTTAATCCCCTCTCCTCGCGCACCAGGAAACCAAGAGGGAAGAAAAAGTCTCCTGCCTCTTCGGCAGCTCCAGAGTTTTCCCGGACTCCCTCCCGGCTAGCTGTGGCACATTAGCCCCCTTCAGGCTGAGTTCTGGCCGCCAGCCCCAGTCCTCTCCCTGCGCTCTGACCGAAGCCCGAGCCTCAGCTCCAGCGCCGCCCGCCCCGGCGGGGGAGCAGACAAGCCTCTCGGGCTGGTGAGTGCCGCTCGGCACCGCTCCTCTGTGCGGGAATCTCTCTGCTTTGCCCTACCCAGGTATGTGGGGAGTTTCTTGCCTTTTGGGAGGTCTGGGGTCTTCTGCCAGCGTTCAGTAGGTGTTCTGTAGGAGTTGTTCCACGTGTAGCTGTATGTCTGGTGTATCTGTGGGGAGGAAGGTGATCTCCGCGTCTTACTCTTCCGCCATCTTACCCGGAAGTCGGCAGGTGGATTCTTAACAACTGTGCCATGAGGGAAGTCTCAAAGCTGTTTTTTTAAGTGAAAAAATCATATTGTCTGCAAAGAAAAAAAGCAAGGATTTTTGGTAAACGTAAAGTTACAGATTCTGTGTGGTCATTTTGGACCTTCGTTCCAGTAGATCAGCAAATAGATTAAATAACCCTGATTATCAGGAACTCTATCAGCTGCCTCTAATAATGGCAGCACGGTGGAGTATGTCTGGAACTCAGGAGATTCACTGGGGCATTTCTTGCTACTTCTGTATTCAGTAAAAAACATAAATGGGTAATTGCAACAACAATGACCTGACAAGGGCCTGACAACTAGGGGCACAGACTCCTCAGGCATAAAGGTCTAGACTACCTCACCAGAGAAGTGACCAAGACAAGCAGAAGTGCAGGCTGAGGGAGAAAGAATATAGAAGGGGTAGTGGAAAGGGACCAATTGTAACCACATGCACTGCAATTTAACCCACTAAACCTTCTGGGGTGTCTTTGTTTGTTTTTGTTTTAGAATTGTGATAAGCTATCAGTTTGAGCAAGCAGATACCAGGAGTGGACTGAGCAGGTAAGTTTGAGCTTCACTCATACCCCTTGGATCTCACCACTCTGGTGTGCACCAGCCCACTTCCAATCACCAGTATCTTCATTTCTGTGCCTAAAGACCTTTCAAGCTTCTCCCAGAACTGTATTATATACTTGAAAGTTATTAGGAGAGTAGAGTGTTAATGTTCTCACAGTTACATCAACAACAAAATGGTAATTATGTGAGGTGAAGGGGGTGTTAACTAAACTTATTGTGGAAAACAGTTCACAATATGCATGTGTATAAAATCATCACAGTCTACACCTTATACTTACACAGTGTCAAGTCAATTATATTTCAGTAAAGCAGGGAAAAAATGATTGGAGGGAGTTGGTGTGTCAGTGATCTTTACTCATTGGGTGATATATATGGAGGAAAAGAGGAGGAAGTGGGGAAGAGAGAGGGAGAAGAAGAGGGAGAGAGGGAGAGAAGGGGAGGGGGGGGAGAGAGATTTTAAGGAGTTGGTTCATTGGTTCATGTAGGAGCTGGCAAGTGTGTTGTTTATAATATAGGCCATCAGGCTGGAAATTTAAAATATTGCTGGTGAGTTGTTACTGCAGTCTTGAGTTGATACTGTAGTCTTGAGTCCAAAATCTGTAAGACAGGCCAGCAGGCTAGAAATTTGGGCAGGGTTTTTATATCACACTCTTGGGACAGAACACTGTCTTCTTCAGGAAACCTCAGTCTTTTCTCTTAAGACCTTCAACTGATTGGATGAGGCTCATGAACATTTTGTAGGGCAATCTGCTTTACTGAAAGTCTACTGATTGTAAATGTTAACCACATCTAAAAAATACTTTCACAGCAACATCTTGACTAATGTTTGACCAAATGACTGGACACCATAGCCTAGATAAGATGACACATAAAATTAGCCATCCCATGTGACTTGTGTTTTATACTGTTTGACAGCATTTTCTCATGAAATGTAGCCTTTGTTGCCCATATGGTGACTTAACACACCCTTTATTGGCTTCCTTCTTTTCTCTTTGTCACTATATTACTCCAATACCTCCAAAAGAAACTATGTGCTTTTGAATACTTGGAAGAGTATTTTATTATTAAAATTTGAAATATTTATACAAATCAAATCTTCTGTAATAGATAAATTAAATAAATAAATAGATTTTTTTGGATATTTCTTACAAACTATCATAGGTTTCAAATATTATTATGAATGCCATTGTATAGGGAGCTGAAGAGTCCTACAGACTCAGAGAATAAGAGAGGCTCACTGAGGTGTGCAGTCAAGGGGAGGTGGAGAGGCGAATATGGAGAACCACACTTCTGATCACATGCAGAGGTCCAGGATCCCTCGTATGAGCCTGGGGAAGAAGTTTAAAAACTGGAAAACACTTTGATGTGGCTTTTGAAGGATCCCAACCAGCAAATTGGCAACAGCACAGTGGCACTCCCTGCAATTCCCTGGCATTGCAGGGCTGGTGTTGACAGTGATGCTATCTTGAGACATATAACAAAACCTTTATTTGTCTTGCTATCCTGGAGAGGGAAGGCAAGCTGCTGAGGTATCACCTCATTTTAACTGCCTTTTCTTTTATCCCAAAACTAGGGGACTGAGGGTGGGATACTGGAAGGAGAGGCAAATGGTGTAAACTAATTGATTTATGTTAAAACCATTTAAAAGTTTTATATGTCTAAATGCATGAATAAGCATGAGAAAGCTCAGGGCTTTCAAAATCAAGGTAAACAGATAGATTAAGGAGTTAATGGAGTTACGTCTTCCTTTTTTCTCTTATCTCAATTTGGTAACCAAAGTCAAGAGACTTTAAATTTTATAGACCTTGGATAAATGGATAACACTTATATAAGATTTATATTCCTAGGTGTAGAAAAATAACATTTATTTTACACAAATTAAATACCGCACATAGTGGTAAACTAAAGATGTTATAACTGTTGACTCAGTTAAGCTTCTCAACAGTCCTATTACATATGTACTATTTTATACCCAATTTACAGAAGAGAAAACTGAGACAGAGAGATCAAGTAAATGTCACATTATGTAATTGGAACAGGCAGATTTGGAACTCAGATTGTCCTCCTTCAAAGTTTTAAATTTATTAGGACATTATGTATAATTGAATGAAAGTATTACATAGTTACTGGTAACCCATTGGTTAAATATGGATGACTTCTTAGCAGGGTTTAACTTGGGCATTGGAAAGAGTTTAGCTCTCATTGTCAAGGTTTTTCTTTGAGAGTAAACTTATAAATCTCTTATATTGAACATTTTAAACCAAAGCCCTCCTTTCACATACACAATAGCACAAATTTACAATGACACTGATTTTTTGTTATCAAAATATTTGATATTTTGCTTCTATCTCATCTTAAGGAACATATCATGATAAGGGGTAAATGGAGAAGCTGAACAACTTTTCTTAGACCTAATGGGAATCCATAGTGGGCCCTTTATAAGCAGACACCACTGCTTGGCGTCAGCCTCAGCTAGGTTACATTAAATATTTTTAATATTGCATTATCTGTAATACACAGCAATTAAGAGACTCTCAATTCTTATAAAAGGAAACAAAAAAAATGAACAATAGATTTAGCCAGATACTTTCATACAGAAAATAATGTTCTCTGTTCCCAAAAGTTCTGTGTGTCTATGACAGAGAATTGTCCTGAACCAGTTTGGGAAAGCTCAGAGAGTCTCATGGCCTTTAGCTCCATCCCTTACTTCCTGACAGCTTAGAAAGTGCAGGCCAGTTGTTCCACTTTAGTGCTTGGTTTGTCCCATATTTGTTTTTGTGTCTCTGAGACAGTGACTACAGAGGATGTAGGAGGGAATGACAAGTTGTTAATACTTTTGTTTCAGCCTACATCAAAAGATGTTTTCCAATGGCTAATCACTGTCAACCATTTAATGTGGATATAATTCAAGTAAGAGCACTTTATTTCCCTAAGAAAATAACTAAGAACACCATTCTGTTGTGGTGGACATCTTATTATACACAGTGCAAAGGAAGTCTAGGAAGTTGCTGTGTTGGCCACCAAGAAATGGAGAAGAAACTATCAAACTATCAGCAAAATAATCACTGGCTGGGGCAAAAAGCTGATTCGGTCTGACCCCATCTTAAATCAGTGGTAGTATGAACCATCAGAGACACAAGTGATCTCACAAAACTTCCAAGCATTAATAAAATCTCTTTACACTTATATAATTATTTTTACATATTTATTGGAGTATAACTGCTTTACAATGTTGTGTTAGTTTCTGCTGTACAACAAAGTGAATCAGCTATATGTGTGTGTGTGTGTATATATATATATATATATATATATATATATATATATATATCCCCATATCCCCTCCCTCTTGAACCTCCCTCCTACTCTCCCTATCCCACCCCTCTAGGTTGTCACAAAGCACCTAGCTGATCTCCCTGTACTATGCAATAGCTTCCCACTAGCCATCGATTTTACCCTTGATAGTGTATACATGTCAGTGTTACTCTCTCACTTCACCCCAGCTTCCCCTCCCCTCTCCCACTGTGTCCTCAAGGTCATTCTCTGCATCTGTGTCTTTATTTCCAGACTTCCACTAGATCATCAGTACCATTATTTTAGATGCCATATATATGCATTAACATATGGTATTTGTTTTTCTCTTACTGACATACTTCACTCTGTATGAGAGACACTATATCCATCCACCTCATTACAAACTCAATTTCGTTCGTTTTTAAGGCTGAGTAATATTCCACTGTATATATGTACCACATGTTCTTTATCCATTCATCTGCTGATGGACATTTAGGTTGCTTCAATGTCTTGGCTATTGTAAATAGTGCTGCAGGGAACATTGTGGTACATGTATCTTTTGAATTATGGTTTTCTCAGAGTATATGCCCAGTAGTGGGATTGCTGGGTGATATGGTAATTCTATTTTTAGTTTCTCAAGAAACTTCCATACTGTTCTCCATAGTGGTTGTATAAATTTACATGCTCACCAACAGTGCAGGATGGTTCCCTTTTCTCCACACCCCTCCAGCATTTATTGTTTCTCGATGTTTTGATGATGGCCATTCTGACCGTGTGAGGTGATACCTCATGGTAGTTTTGATTTGCATTTCTCTAATGATTAGTGATGTTGAGCATCTTTTCACGTGTTTGATGGCAATCTGTATATCTTCTTTGGAGAATGTCTATTTAGGTCTTCTGGCAATTTTTAGATTGAGCTCTTTGTTTTTTTGATATTGAGCTGCATGTGCTGCCTATATATTTTGGAGATTAATCCTTTGTAAGTTGCTTCATTTACAAATATTTCCTCCTATTCTGAGGGTTGTCTTTTCATCTTGTTTATGGTTTCCTTTGCTGTGCAAAAGCTTGTAAATTTCATTAGGTCCCATTTGTTTATTTTTGTTTTTATTTCCATTACTCAAGGAGGTAGGTTAAAAAAGATCATGCTGTGATTTTTGTCATAGAGTGTTCTGCCTATGTTTTCCTCTAAGAGTTTTTTAGTGTCTGGCCTTTAATGGATTAGGTCTTTAATCCATTTTCAGTTTATTTTTGTGTATGGTGTTAGGAAGTGTTCTAATTTTATTCTTTTAGATGTAGCTGTCTAGCACCACTTACTGAAGCGGCTCTCTTTTCTCCATTGTATATTCTTGCCTCATCTGTCAAAGATAAAGTGACCATACGTGTGTGGGTTTATTTCAGGGCTTTCTATCCTGTTCCATTGTTATATATTTTTGTTATTGTGCCAGTATCATACTGTCTGATTAGAGTAGCATTGTAGTATAGTCTGAAGTCAGGGAGCCTGATTCCTCCAGCTCCATTTTTCTTTCTCTAGATTGCTTTTGTTATTCGGAGCCTTTTGTGATTCCATACAAATTGTAAACATTTTTTTTTGTTCTACTTCTGTGAAAAATACCATTGGTAATTTGATAGAGATTTCATCGAACCTGTAGATTGCTTTGGGGAGTATAGTCATTTTGACAATGTTGAGTCTTCCAATCCAAGAACATGGTATATATCTTTCCATCTATTAGTATCATCTTTGATTTTTTTCAATAGTGTCTTACAGTTTTCTGCATACAGGTCTTTTGCCTCCTTAGTTAGGTTCATTCCTAGGTTTTTTGGTTTTTTTTTTTTTTGCTACAATGATAAATGGGAGTGTTTCCTTAATTTTGATTCCTGATTTTTCTCTGTTAATGTATAGGAATGTAAGAGATTTCTGTACATTAATTTTGTATCCTGCTAATTTACCAAATTCATTGGATAGCTTTAGTAGATTTTTGGTAGCAAGTTTAGGATTTTCTATGTATACTATCACGTCATCTGCAAACAGTGACAGTTTTACTTCTTTTTCAATTTGGATTACTTTTATTACTTTTTCTTCTCTAATGGCCATGGCTAAAACTTCCAAAACTATGTTGAATAATTGTGGTGAGAGTGGGCACTCTTTTCTTTTTCGTGATCTTAGAGGAAATGCTTTCAGTTTTTCACCATTGAGAATGATGTTGGCTGTGGGTTTGTCAAAAATGGCCTTTGTTATGTTGAGGTAGGTTCCCTCAATGCCCACTGTTTGGAGAGTTTCTATCATAAATGGGTGATGAAATTTGTTAAGCGGAGGCATTCAAGGTGGTGGAGGAGTAAGACGTGGAGATCACCTTCCTCCCCACAAATACATCAGAAACATATCTACATGTGGAACATTCCTACAGAACACCTACTGAACACTGGCAGAAGACCTCAGACTTCCCAGAAGGCAAGAAACTCCCCGAGTACCTGGGTAGGCTAAAGAAAAAAGGAAAAACAGAGACAAAAGAATAGGGACAGGACCTGCACTTCAGGGAGGGAACTGTGAAGGAGGAAAAGATTCCACACACTAGAAGCCCCTTTACTGGCAGAGATGTTGGGTGATGGGGGTGAAGCTTCAGAGCCAAGGAGGAGAATGCAACAGGAATGCAGAGGGCAAAGTGGAGAGATTCCTGCACAGAGGAATACTGCCAACTAGCACTCACAGCCTGAGAAGCTTGTCTGCTCACCTGCTGAGACGGGTGGGGGCTGGGAGCTGAGGCTCCGGCTTCGGAGGTCAGATCCCATGGAGAGGACTGGGGTTGGTTGCGTGAATACAGCCTGAAGGGGGCTAGTGCACCACAGCTAGCCAGAAGGGAGTCCGGGAAAATGTCTGGAACTGCCTAAGAGGCAAGAGACCATTGTTTCAGTGTGCATGAGGAGAGCAGACTCACAGCACCACCTAAATGAGCTCCAGAGATGGGCATGAGCTATGGCTATGCACACGGGACACCAGAGATGTACATGAAACACTAAGGCTGCTGCTGCAGCCACCAAGAAGATGTTGTGCAAGCACAGTTCACTATCCACACCTCCCCTCCTGAGAGACTGTGCAGCCCACCACTGTCAAGTGGTCAAGTGATACAGGAACAACTTCCCCAGGAGAATACATGTGCACCTGTTGCAACATCACACCAGCCTCTGTCACCACAGGCTCAACCGGCATTCTGTATCCCGCCCTTCCCCTGGCCTGAGTGAGCCAGAGCCCCTTAATCAGTTGCTCCTTTAACCCTGTCCTGTCTGGGAAGGAACAGATTCCCTCAGGTTACCTACACATAGAGGCGGGGCCAATCCAAAGATGAACCCCAGGACCTGAGTGAACAAATAAGAGAAAGGGAAATTTCTCCCAGCAGCATGAGAAGCAACAGATTAAATGTCCACAGTCAACTTGATGTACCATGTATCTGAGGAATAACTGAATAGACAATGAATCATCTTAAAATTGCAGTGGTGGAATTTGGGAGGAACTGTAGACGTGGGGTTTGCTGTATACGACTGACTAGTTTCAGGTTTTATGTTTATCTCAGTTTAGTATTTACAGTTTATAATCATTGGTAGATTTGTTTATTGATTTTGTTGCTCTCTTCCTTTTTTTAATACATATATATATATTTTTTTTTCCTTTTTCAATTTTTGTGAGTGTGTATTTGCATACTTCTTTACGTGATTGTGTCTGTATAGCTTTGATTTTATCATTTGTGCTATGGTTCTGTCTGTATGTATTTTAATTTTTTTTTAATATAGCATTTGTTCTCATTAGTGAATTTGCTTTGTTGGTTTGGTTTCCTCTTCTCTCTCTTTTTTTCTTTTCTTATTACTTTTCAATTTTTAATTTTTAATAAATTTTTATTTTTTAACAACTTTATTTCTCTTTCTTTCTTTCTTTCTTTCTTTCTTTCTTTCTTTCTTTCTTTCTTTTGTTCTCCCTTTTCTTCTGAGCCATGTGTCTGACAGGGTTTTGGTGTTTCGGGCAGGTGTCAGACCTCTGTCTCTGAGGTGGGAGAGCCAAGTTCAGGATATTGGTCCACCAGAGACCTACCAGGTCCATGTAATATCAGACAGTGTAAGCTCTCCCAGAGACCTCATCATAATGCTAAGGCGCAGCTCCACTCAATGACCAGTAAGTTACAGTGCTGCACAACCTATGCCAAAAAGCTAGCAAGACAGGAACACAACTCCACCCATTAGAAGAGAGGCGACCTAAAATTATAATAAGGTCACAGAAACCCCCAAACACACAACCGGATGTGGTAGTCCCCACCAGAAAGACAAGATGCAGCTCATTCACCAGAACACAGGCACTAGTCTCGTCCACCAGGAAGCCTACACAACCCATTGAACAAACCTTAGCAACTGGGGGCAGACACTAAAACAATGTGAAATATGAACCTGCAGCCTGTGAAAAGGAGATCCAAAACACAATAAGTTATGCAAAATGAGAAGGCAAACACAACAGCAGATAAGGAGCAAGGTAAAAACCCACCAGACCTAACAAATGAAGAGAAAATAGGCAGTTTATATGAAAAGGTTTCCAGAGTAATGATAGCAAAGATGATCCAAAATCATGGAAATAGAATGGAGAAAATACAAGAAATGTTTAGCAAGGACCTAGAAGAAATAAAGAGTAAACAAACAATGATGAACAACACAAAAAATGAAATTAAATATTCTCAGGAAGGAATGAATAGCAGACTAACTGAGGCAGAAGAACGGATAAGTGACCTGGAAGATAAAACAGTGGAAATAACTACTGCAGAGCAGAATAAAGAAAAAGAATGAAAAGAATTGAGGACAGTCTCGGAGACCTCTGGGACAACATTAAATGCACAAACATCCGAGTTATATGGGTCTCAGAAGAAGAAGAGAAAAAGGAAGAGACTGAGAAAATATTTTAAGAGATTACAGTGGAAAACTTACTTAGTATGGGAAAGGAAATAGTCAATCAAGTCCAGGAAGTGCAGAGAGTTCCATACAGGATAAATCCAAGGAGAAACATGCCAAGACACATATTAATTAAACTATCAAAAATTAAATACAAAGAACAAATATTAAAAGTAGCAAAGGAAACATAACAAATAAATACAAGGGAATCCCCATAAAGTAAACAGCTGATCTTTCAGCAGAAACTCTACAAGCCAGAAGGGAGTGGCAAGACATATTTAAAATGATGAAAAGGAAACAACTACAGCCAAGATTACTCTACCCAGCAAGGATCTCATTCAGATTTGGCAGAGAAATGAAAATCTTTACAGACAAGTAAAAGCAAAGAGCATTCAGCACCACCAAACAAGCTTTACAACAAATGCTAGAGGAACTTCTCCAGTCAAGAAACACAAGAGGAGGAAAATACCTACAATAAAAAACCCAAAACAATTAAGGAAATGGTAGTAGGAACATACATATCTGGTCAGAATGGCCATCATCAAAAAATCTAGAAACAATAAATGCTGGAGAGGGTGTGGAGAAAAGGGAACACTCTTGCACTGCTGGTGGGAATGTGAATTGGTACAGCCACTATGGAGAACAGTATGGAGGTTCCTTAAAAATCTACAAATAGAACTAACCTATGACCCAGCAATTCTACTACTGGGCATATAACCTGAGAAAACCATAATCCAAAAAGAGTCATGCACCAAAATATTCATTGCAGCTCTATTTACAATAGCCCAGAGATGGAAACAACCTAAGTGTCCATCATCAGATGAATGGATAAAGAAGATGTGGCACATATATACAATGGAATATTACTCAGCCATAAAAAGAAATGAAATTGAGTTATTTGTAGTGAGGTGGATGGACCTAGAGTCTGTCATACAGAGTGAAGTGAGTCAGAAAGAGAAAGACAAATACCATATGCTATCACATATATATGGAATCTAAGAAAAAAAAATGTCATGAAGAACCTAGGGGTAAGATGGGAATAAAGATACAGACCTACAAGAGAATGGACTTGAGGATATGGGGAGAGGGAAGGGTAAGCTGTGACAAAGTGAGAGAGTGGCATGGACATATATACACAACCAAAAGTAAAATAGATAGCTAGTGGGAAGCAGCCACATAGCACAGGGAGATCAGCTTGGTGCTTTGTGACCACGTAGAGGGGTGGGATAGGGATGGAGGGAGACACAAGAGAGAAGAGATATGGGAACATATGTATATGTATAACTGATTCACTTTGTTATATAGCAGAAACTAACACAGCATTGTAAAGCAATTATACTCCAATAAAGGTGTTAAAAAAATAAAATAAAATATGTATCGATTAAATGCTCCCACCAAAGACATAGACTGGCTGAATGGGTACAGAAATAAGACCTGTATATATGCTGTCTACAAGAGACCCACTGCACAACTTGGGAAACAGACAGAATGTGAGGGGATGGAAAAAGTTATTCCATGTAAAAGGAAATCAAAAGAAAACTGGAGTAGCAATTCTCATATCAGACAAAATAGACTTTAAAATAAAAACTATTACAATAAAAAAAGAAGGAGTCTGCATAAGGATCAAGGGATCAATCCAAGAAGATATAACAATTGTAAATATTTATGCACCCGACATAGGAGCACCTAAGGGGCACATAAGGCAAATGCTAACAGGCATAAAAGAGGAAATTGACATTAACACAATCATACAAGGGGACTTTACCACACTACTTTCACCAATGCACAGATCATCCAAAATGAAAATAAATAAGGGAATACAAGCTTTAAATGATACATTAAACAAGAGGGAATTAATTGATATTTACAGGACATTCCACCCAAAAACAACAGAATACACTTTCTTCTCAAGTGCTCATGGAACATTCTCCATGATAGATCATATCTTGGATGACAAATCAAGCCTTGGTAAATTAAAAAAAATTGAAATTGTATCAAGTATCTTTTCTGAGCACCATGCAATGAGAGTAGATATCAATTACAGGAAAAAATCTATAAAACATAAAAACACAAGGAAGTTAAACAATACACTACTTAATAACTAAAAGATCACTGAAGAAATCAAAGAGGAAATTAAAAAAAATACCTAGAGGGCTTCCCTGGTGGCACAGTGGTTGAGAGTCTACCTGCTGATGCAGGGGACATGGGTTTGTGCCCTGGTTCAGGAAGATACAGCATGCTGCGGAGTGGCTGGGCCCGTGAGCCATGGCTGCTGAGCCTGTGTGTCCGGAGCCTGTGCTCCGCAATGGGAGAGGCCAAAACAGTGAGAGGCCTGTGTACCACACACACACACAAAACCCTAGATACAAATGACACTGAAAATACGACAACCCAAAACCAATGGCATGCAGCAAAGGCAGTTCTAACAGGGAAGTTTATAGCACTAAAATCCTGCCTCAAGAAGCAAGAAACATCTCAGGTAAACAACCTAACTTTACACCTAATGCAATTAGAGAAAGAAGAAGAACAACAACAAAAAAAGCCAAAGTTAACAGAAGGAAAGAAATCATAAAGATCAGATCAGAAACAAAGGAAAAAGAAATGAAGGAAATGATAACAAAGATCAATAAAACTAAAAGCTGGTTCTTTCAGAAGATAAACAAAACTGATAAACCATTAGCCAGGCTCATCAAGACAAAATGGGAGAAGACTCAAATCAATAGAATTAGAAACGAAAAGGAGAAGTAAAAACTGACATTGCAGAAATACAAAGGATCAAGAGAGATTACTAGAAGCAACTATATGCCAATAAAATGGACAACCTGGAAAAAATGGACAAATTCTTAGAAAAGCACAACCTTCTGAGACTGAACCAGGAAGAAATAGAAAATATAAACAGAACAATCACAAGCACTGAAATTGAGACTGTGATTAAAAATCTTCCAACAAACCCCCTCCCCGCCCAGTACCAAATGGCTTCACAGGTGAACTCTATCAAACATTTTAAAAAGAGCTAACACCTATCCTTCTCAAACTCTTCCAAAATACAGCAGAGGGAGGAACACTCCCATACTCAAACTATGAGGCCACCATCACCCTGATAACAAAACCAGACAAAGATGCCACAAAGAAAGAAAACTGTAGGACAATATCACTGATAAACATACATGCAAATATCCTCAACAAAATACTAGCAAACAGAATCCAAAAGCGTATTAAAAGAATCATACACCATGATCAAGTAGGTTTTATTCCAGGAATTCAAGGTTCTTCAATATACACAAATCAATCAATGTGATACACCATATTAAGAAAGCGAGGGAGAAAAACTATATGATCATCTCAATAAATGCAGTAAAAGCTCTCCACAAAATTCAACACCCATTTACAATAAAAAACCCTGCAGAAAGTAGGCATAGAGGGAAGTTACCTCCACATAATAAAGTCCACATATGAAAAATCCACAGCCAACATCATTCTCAGTGGTGAATGCAAAGATTTCCTCTAAGATCAGGACAAAAACAAGGTTGTCCATGCTCACCACTATTATTCCACATATTTTTGGAAGTTTTAGCCATAGTAATCGGAGAAGAAAGAGAAATAAAAGGAATCCAAATCTGAAAAGAAGAAGTAAATCTGTCACTGTTTGCAGATGACATGTTATTATACATAGAGAATCCTAAAGATGCTACCAGAACACTACTAGAGCTAATCAATGAATTTGGTAAAGTTGTAAGTACAAAATTGATGCACAGAATCCTCTTTCATTCCTATACACTAATGAGGAAAAATCTGGAAGAGAACTTAAGGAAACACTCCCATTTACCACTGCAACCATAAGAATAAAATACCTAAGAATAAACCTACGTAAGGAGACAAAAGACCTATATGCAGAAAAGTATAAGACACTGATGAAAGAAATTAAAGATGATACAAACAGATGGAGAGATATACCATGTTCTTGGATTGGAAGCTTCAACATTGTGAAAATGACTATACTACCCAAAGCAATCTACAGATTCAATGCAATCCCTAGCAAATTACCAATGGCATTTTTCACAGAATTAGAAGAAGAAAATTCAGTTTGTATGGAAACACAAAAGACCCTGAATAGCCAAAGCAATCTTGAGAAAGAAAAATGGAGCTGGAGGAATCAGGCTCCCAGACTTCAGTCTATACTACAAAGCTACAGTAATCAAAACAGTATGGCACTAGTACACAAACAGAAATAGATCAATGGAATAGGATATGAAGCCCAGAGATAAACCCTTGCACATATGGTCACCTTATTTTTGATAAAAGAGGCAAGAATATACAATGCAGAAAAGACAGACTCTTCAATAAGTGGTGGAAAAACCAGACAGCTACATGTAAAATAATGAATTTAGAATACTTCTTAACACCATTCAAAAAAACAAACTCAAAATAAATTAAAAACCTAAATGTAAGGCCAGACACTATAAACCTCTTAGAGGAAAGCATAGGTAGAACACTCTATGACATAAATCACAGCAAGACCCTTTTTGACCCATCTCCTAGAGGAATGGAAATTAAAACAAAAAATAAACAAATGGGACCTAATGGAATTTAAAAACTTTTGCATTGCAAAGGAAACTGCAAGCAAGATGAAAAGACAACCCTCAAAATGGGAGAAAATATTTGCAAATGAAGCAACTGACAAAGGATTAATCTCCAAAATTTATAGGCAGCTCATGCAGCTCATTAACAAAAAAACAAACAACCCAATCCAAAAATGAGCAGACCACTTAAATAGACATTTCTCCAAAGAAGATATACAAATTATCAAAAAAACCCATGAAAGGATGTTGAATGTCACTAATCATTTGAGAAATGCAAATCAAAACTACAATGAGGGCTTCCCTGGTGGTGCAGTGGTTGGGAGTCCGCCTGCCGATGCAGGGGACGCGGGTTCGTGCCCCGGTCCGGGAGGATCCCACATGCCACGGAGTGGCTGGGCCCGTGAGCCATGGCCTCTGGGCCTGCGCATCCGGAGCCTGTGCTCCGCAATGGGAGAGGCTGCGGCAGTGAGAGGCCCACGTACCGCAAAAAAAAAAAAAAAAACTACAATGAGGTATCACCTCACCCCAGTAAGAATGGCCGTCATCAGAAAATCTACAAACAATAAATGCTGGGAGGGTGTGGAGGAAAGGGAACCGTCTTGCACTGTTGGAGGGAATGTAAATTGATAGAGTCACTCTGGTGAACAGTATGTATGTTCTTTAAAAATCTAAAAAGATAACTACCATACAGCCTTGCAATCTCACTACTGGGCATATACCCTGAGAAAACAATAATTCAAAAAGGGTTGTGTATTGCAATGTTCATTGCACCTCTTTTTACAATAGCCAGGATATGGAAACAATCTAAGTGTCCATTGAGAGATGAATGGATAAAGAAGATGTGACATATATATACAATGGAATATTACTCAGCCATAAAAAGAAACGAGATTGAGTTATTTGTAGTGAGGTAGATAGACCTAGAGACTGTCATACAGAGTGAAGCATGTCAGAAATAGAAAAATAAATACCATATGCTAACACATATATATGGAATCTGAAGAAAAAAAAATGTTCTGAAGAACCTAGGGGCAGAAAAGGTATAAAGACTCAGATGTAGAGAATGGACTTTAGGACATGGGGAAGGGAAGGGTAAGCTGGGATGAAGTGAGAGATTGGCCTGGACTTATATATATTACCAGATGTAAAATAGATAACTAGTGGGAAGCAGCCACATAGCACAGGGAGATCAGCTCAGTGCTCTGTGACCACCTAGAGTGGTGGGGTAGGGAGGATGGGAGGGAGATGCAAGATGGAGGAGATATGTGGATATATGTATATGTATGGCTGATTCACTTTGTTATAAAGCAGAAACTAACACACCATTGTAAAGCAATTATACTCCAATAAAGATATGTTAAAAAAGAAAAAAAAAGTTTTTGAAAAGTTTTTCTGCATCTATTGAGATTGTCATATGGTTTTTATCCTTCAATTTGTTAATATGGCATATCAAATTGATTGATTTGCATATATTGCAGTGCACTTGCATTCCTGGGAGAAAGCCCACTTGATCATGGTGTATGATCCTTTTAATGTGCTGTTGTATTCTGTTTGCCAGTATTTTGTTAAGGATTTGTGCATCTCTGTTCATCAGTGATATGGGCCTGTCATTTTCTTATTTTGTGACACCTTTGTCTGGTTTTGTTATCAGGGTGATGGTGGCCTTGTTGAATGAGTTTGGCAGTATTCCTCCCTCTGCTATATTTTGGAAGAGTTTAAGAGTGTAGGTGTTAGCTATTCTTAAATGTTTGATCAAATTTGCCTGTGAAGCCATCTGACCTTTTGGTTTTGTTTGTTGACAGGTTTTTAATCACAGTTTCAATTTCAGTGCTTGTGATTGGTCTGTTTATATTGTCTATTTCTTCCTGGTTTAGTCTTGGAAGGTTGTACTTTCTAAGAATTTTTCCATTTCTTCCATGTTGTCCATTTTATTGGCATATAGTTGTTTGTAGTAGTCTCTCATGATCTTTTGTAGTTCTGCATTGTTAGTTGTTACTTCTTTTCTGTTTCTAATTCTATTGATTTGAGTGTTTTTCCTTTTTTGCCTGATGAGCCTGGCTAATGGTTTATCAGTTTTGTTATCCTGTCAAAGAACCCGCTTTTAGTTTTATTGATCTTTGCTATTGTTTACTTCATTTCTTTTTCATATATTTCTGATCTGATCTTTATAATATCTTTCCTTCTGATATTTTTGAGGTTTTTTTTCCTATTGTTCTAATTTTTATTTATTTATTTTTTACAGCATGTGGTTATTAGTTATCTATTTTTTACATATTATTGTATGCATTTTTTTTGTTTTTCTTCTTCTTTCTCTAATTGTTTTAGGTATAATATTAGGTTGTGTATTTGAGGTTTTTGTTGTTTCTTGAGGTAGGGTTGTATTGCTATGAACTTCCCTCTTAGAGCTGCTTTTGTGGCATCTCATAGGTTTTGGATCGTGTTGTTCTTGTCATTTGTGTGTAGGTACTTTTTTATTTCCATTTTTATTTCTTCAGTGGTCTCTTGGTTTTTTAGTAGTGTGTTGTTTAGCCTCCATGTATTTGTATTTTTTTTTACAATTTTTTTCCAATAATTGATATTTAGTTTCATTGACTTGTGAGAAAAGATGCTTTATATGACTTCAATTTTCTTAAATTTACCTAGGTTAATTTGTGACCCAAGATGTGATCTATCCTGGAGAATGTTCCATGTGCACTTGAGAAGAAAGTGTAATCTGTTCTTTTTGGATGGAATGTCCTGTAAATATCAATTACATACATCTGGTCTAATGTGTCATTTAAAACTTGTGTTTCCTTATTTTTTTTCTTTTTGGATGATTTGTCCATTGGTGTATGTGAGGTGTTAACGTCCCCTTTCATTATTGTGTTACTGTCATTTTCCCCTTTTACGGCTGTCAGCATTTGCCTTATGTATTGTGGTGCTCCTATGTTGGGTGCATATATATTTACAATTGTTATATCTTCTTCTTGATTTGATCCCTTGATCTTTATGTCTTGTCCTTCTTTGTCTCTTGTAATAATCTTTATTTTAACTTCTGTTTTTTCTCTTATTAGAATTGCTACTCCAGCTTTCTTCTGATTTCCATTTGCATTGAATATATTTTTCCATCCCCTCACTTCAGTGTGTATGTGTCCCTAGGTCTGAAGTGTGTCTCTTGTAGACAACATACATACAGGTCTTGTTTTTGTATCCATTTAGCCAGTCTGTGTGTTTCATTTGGAACATTTAATACGTTCACATTTAAGGTAATTATTGCTATGTATGTTCCTATTACTATTTTCTTAATGGTTTTGGGTTTGTTTTTGTAGGTCTTTTTCTTCTCTTGTGTTTCCCACTTAGAGAAGTTCCTTTAGCATTTGTTGTAGAGTTTGTTTGCTGGTGCTGAATTCTCTTAATATTTGCTTCTCTGTAAAGCTTTTGATTTCTTCATTGCATTTGAATGAGATCCTCACTGGGTAGAGTGAGCTTTGTTTTAGTTTTTTCTCTTTCATCACTTTAAATATATCCTGCCCCTCCCTTCTGGCCAGCAGAGTTTCTGCTGAAAAATCAGCTGATACATTATGGGGATTCCCTTTTATGTTATTTGTTGCTTTTCTTTTGCTGCTTTTAATATTTTTTTCTTTGAATTTTATTTTTGATAATTTCTTTAATATGTGCCTTGGCATGTTTCTCCTTGGGTCTGTCCTGTATGGGACTCTGCCCTTCTTGTACTTGATTGTCTATTTCTTTTCACATGTTATGGAAGTTTTCAAGTATAATCTCTTCAAATATTTTCTCATACCCTTTCTTTTTCTTTTCATCTTCTGGGAACCCTATAATTCAAATGTTGGTGTGTTTAATATTGTCCCAGATATCTATGAGACTGTCCTCAATTCTTTTCATTCTTTCTTTATTCTGCTCTGTGGAAGTTATTTCCACAGTTGTATCTCCAGCTCACTTATTCATTCTTCTGCCTCCATTATTCTGCTATTGTTTCCTTCTAGAGTATTTTTAATTTTATTTATTGTGTTGTTCATCACTGTTTCTTTTTTCTTTGGTTCTTCTAGGTCCTTGTTAAATGTTTCTTGTATTTTCTCTCTTCTATTTCCAAGATTTTGCATCATGTTTATTATCATTATTCTGAATTCTTTTTCAGGTAGTTTACCTATTTACTCATCATTTTTTTGCTCTTGTGGGGTTTTTATCTTTTCCTTTGCCTGTAAGATATTTCTCTGTCTCCTCAGTTTGTCTAATTTACAGTATTTGAGGTCTCCTTTCCCTAGGCTGCAGGGTCATAGTTCCTCTTTATTCTGTTCTCTGCCCCTGCTGGATAGGTTGGTCCAGTGGCTTGCATAGGCTTCCTAATGGGCGGGACTTCCGCCTGTGTTCTCACAGGTGGAGCCGAGTCTTTTCCCTCTGATCAGTAGGGCCATGTCAGGTGGTGTATTTTGGTGTGTTTGTGAACTTAGTATGACTTTAGGTAGTGTGTGTGATGAGTGAGTTTGTGTTCCTGTCCTGTTTGTTGTTTGTTGTTAGACATCCAGTGCTGGTAGCTGCTGACTGTTGGGTGGAGTCAGGTCTTGGATTCCGATAGAAACCTCTGTTCAATCTCTTGGTGATTAATCTCCCCTGGGGCCAGCAATTCTCTAGTTTTCCAGTGTTCTGAACTCGTTATTCTCACACCTGGCCTTGGGTTCGACTTCTGGTTGAGGAACAAAGACCCCACAAGTTTCTCCTCCTGGAGATAAAGGAGATAAAAAAAAAAGACTAACAAAACCCCAGAAAAATGGTAAAAAGTAAAATCAAAGAAACAAAAACAGAAACAAGGAAACATGCACATACACAAAAGAAACAAATATAGAACCAAATAAAACAAAAAGCAGGAGAATAACCAGAAAAACCCAAGAATGGAATCGAACAATGAAAAAGAAAACTGAAAAATATACAAAACCAAAAGCAAAACCAGAGTGCTCACTGAAGAATTATGTAAAAAAAAGAAAACTAGCTGATGAAAATGATTTAAAAAAGAAAGAAAAAGAGAAGGGAAAAAACACAGAATAACAGAGAAGCAACATAGAAATAGAAATATAAAAAAAAAGAAAATAGAAAATATATTAAGGAAAAAGAGACAAACAAAAACTGAGAGAAATGTTAAAAACCAAATAAAACAAAACAGAAAGAAGGAAACACACACACACATGCACAAGAAACAAAAATAGAACCAGATAAAACAAAAAGAAGAGAATAATTAGACAAATAGAAGAACTCAAAAACAAAATTAAACAGGATCAAAAATAACCAAAACACAAAACCTGAAAACAAAAGCAAAACAGTGTGCCAACTGAAGAATAAAGCAAGGAAACAGAACAAACTGATACAAATCATTTAAAAATAATAATAATAAAATAAAATAAAAAGGGAAAAAACACCAGACAATAGAAGAGCAAAGTAGGAATGGAAATATTAAAAAAATAAAATATACCAAAGAACAAGAAGAAGAAAAAAATTAGGGAAAAGAACACAAAGCAACAGAAAAGCAAAGTAAAAATAGAAATATATAAAAAATAAAAAATATGTTATAAAAATGAAGACTCCCCCAAAAGACAAACAAAAAAACCCCCTAAAACAACAAAGAAAAAAAAAAGCCAGAACCAACAGAATGAATCAAAACATAATAAAATTAATAATAATAATTAGGTTTCCATGTGGTCTCAACTGTAAGTGTCCTTGCACATGCTGTGAGACACAGCCCAGCTCCACCTCTCCAAGAAGCTCTCCTCTGCCTCTGGGCTGGTCTCTGTACCTTCTGTGGGCCCTGTGTGGACCACTCAGACTCTGATCTGGCCCAATTCTTGTGTGTGCTTGCCCCCAAAGTCCACAGCTGCCAGAGCTAGACCGTTTTCATTTGTGGGAACACTCATTGTCTACTCAGCTATTCCATAGACACAAGGTCTACCTAGCTGGTCTTGGGGATTTAATCTGCAGCTTGTACAGCTGATGGGAAGATTTTTGATCTTCTTCCTCAGTTGCCCCATATCTGGGGTTCAGCTTTGGTTTTATCCCCACCTCAGTGTGTGATTCACCCACAGGAGTCTCACCCTGAGGCTTCCTTGGAGCTCTTGGATCTGCCCCAGTGTGGACAGGGCACAGAGGTCATATGACTTCTTGGATCTCAGGAACCCCAGCGGCACCAAACGTGCAGGGAAGCTGGTGACCACTGTCACAAGAGATATGAACCTAGTGAGGGCCTTTTCTGGCACCCAGCAGCAGGCTTATGAGGCCCAGCCCTGAGGGAGCTTTTTCTATTGCTTGGCAGCTGGAGCATGAGAGCCAGCCCTGAGAGGGCTTCTTTTATTGTCCGCCTGCAGGTGTTGGTGTGTGGGGAGAAAGAAGCTACAATAGTGGATCCTCCCCTTGTGTGTGACTCAGCACTGCTACTGCTGCTTCCATGGCAATCTGGTCTTCCTCCTTAGGCATTCCCTGTTGTGGGTTTCCTCCCTCCCTTCCCCTCAGTCTGTCTTCCCTCAGCCAACAGCTGTTCTTGCTCTGGGCCTGTTCTCCAATCCCCACTCTCCATTTCCCAGCCCCTTGCACACCTATGAACATACATCCCAGTCTGGGACACATAGTGCCATGGTACGGACCATCTGTGTATTTCTCACTATGTCAGGTCTGCTACAGATTGACCTCTTCACCCTCTTCTGACAGCCTCAAGTGCTTCCCTCCTGTCCCAGTCAATTTCCCCATCAGTGAGAGGGCTTCCCTGAATTCAGGAATCTTTCTTCTGTTTCAGCTGCCCCATCCCAGGGTGCAGGTCCCATCCTCCTTCCTCTCTTCCTTCTTCTCTCTTCTTTCTTTCATCCTAGCCAGTTATGCAGGGATATTTATAGTCCTTTCTGGTATCCAAGGTCTTCTGCTAGTGTTTAGCTGGTGTTCTGTGAGAATTGTTGCATCTATAGTTGTATCCCTAAGGTATTTGTGGAGAGATATGAACTCCATGTCCTCCTACTCCTCCTCCATCTTCAACCCGGAAAACAACTTATATACTTTTTTTTTAAACTTTTTATTTTGAAATAATTTGAAACTTACAGAAAAGTCAGAATAATAGTACAAAGAACTCCTATATACTCTTCTCAGATTCACCAATTGTTAACATTTTGCCACATTTGCTGTAATATCTCCATCTCTGGTCCCCTCTTCCCATATGTGTGTGTGTGTGTGTGTGTGTGTGTGTGTGTGTGTTTCTCTTCAGAACATTTGAGAATAAGTTACAGGTATCATGCCCCATTACTGTTAAATATTTTGGGGTATGTTTCCTAAGGTTAAGGTTATTCATGTATATAACCGCAATACATTGATCAAAAACAGGAAACAATGTTAATACAATTATCTAAAGATCTTATTAAAATATTTTCAGTTGACATATGTCTTTTATAGTGTGTGTTGCTTGTTTTGGTTTGGTTTTCTTGGCTCAGGGTCCAATTCTGGGGCATTTATTACACTTAATTTTTGTTTCTTTTTCTTTCATGACATTAAAAAAAATATGCCATTTATTTTGTAGAAGTTTCCTCATGAGGAGATTCAGGTTATGTATTTGAGGCAAGTTATGAGTGTCTTCTCAGAGTCTCATACCAGGAAGCCCATGATGACACTGTATCCTGGTGTCTACCAGATTTCTCCAGTAAAAAAAAATGTTCTTCTTTGTAAACAACATATACGACTTTTAAACCACTAAATGCAGGGCATTTCAGAAATTATTCTCTGATAAGTCAGGTGTAGAAATATGAAATAAGGCTATTTGAATTGAGGACTGAGAAGAATAACTGGGTTCCTCATTTTGGGCTTGAGAGGAGTAATGTGGAATGCCATCTTTTTTTCCAGTAGGTGATGAAATAACTCAATGCTGGTGTTCTATACTAGGAGAAAAACCTGACAGAATTTAAGTTTCCCCAAGGTTTCCTTTGTTTTCCATTTAGGTAAATCTGAGGGTGTACCAATCTTATTATAGTTGAGGAGCTTATCAAGAATAATTGATGTGGTAATCATGGAACAGAATAGGAAATTACAACGCATTTATTTTAGTTTATTGGAATCGATATAGCAAAATGTTGTAAAGTTTTTGTATATGTCTGTCATTTTATTTTCTGATATCATTATGAGAACAGCTTCAACACAGAACACCCCTAGAATCCTTGAAATCTGTATCCTATAAAGCAATAGAAGTTTCCAGAAACATTGGAAATTGGGACTTATGTTCCAAAATTCAGTAAATTAATGATAATTTTGGAATCCTCAAAAACATCATGAGTAAATGTTTTCTGATTAACTTGTATGACATAAAATATTACATATTTTTCATCCCAATAAGAACAGAGGAAAAATATGTTTTATCTAAGTGTCTCATCCATTAGAATTTAAAATCTCTATGAAGTTTCATTTTCATGAAACTTTAGTAATGACTTATTGATGGACTCCATGGATGGATTTACATGTGCTGAGCTTATATCTTTTGATTCAAAAGTGAAGATCACTTTTGTCTTCCATCTTAGAGAAAAACCTACTATTTTCAGTAAGGTTGGGCATAGTTATATCCAAATGGAATGGCATTTCACATTTCCTTGGAGAATAATTTATAGTTTTCTATAATTATGATGTTCTAGTAGTGGCTCTACTGGGGAGAAGCTATTTTTTTTAGTGGTGTGTAGTGTTCTTACCTAAAAACTTTTGGCCTTATGTTACTAAACTTTAAAGAAAAAGTTTTATAAGTATATATAAAGGTAAACAGCCAAAAAATGAGACATAGTGAATATTTTTTGAGGTATAAGAAGAGGACAGGAACTCAATGTGTTAATTTGAGCCTAAAGTAAAAAAAAAATTTTTTTAGATGTTCTACTCTGTGTGTGTGAGAGAGAGAGGAGGAGAGAAAGTGGGGAGGGCAATTATTTTTATTCTTCAAAGTTCTTCAGCTGAAAAATTAATATTAGGCATATCTTCTTTTTGTACTAGGACATAGGCATGTTTAAGATAATACATTGTAGGGCTTCCCTGATGGCACAGTGGTTGAGAGTCCACCTGCCGATGCAGGGGACACGGGTTCGTGTCCAGGTCCAGGAAGATCCCACATGCCGTGGAGCGGCTGGGCCCGTGAGCCATGGCCGCTGAGCTTGTGCATCCAGAGCCTGTGCTCTGTAACAGGAGAGACCACAACAGTGAGATGCCTGTGTACCACACACACACACACACAAATAATAATAATAATAATACATTTTAGTGAGTCCTGTAATGGTCCTAAGGCAAAGCTGTTGTAAATAGAAGGCATTATTATATACTGAACTAAAAAATATAAGGTCACAATCTACTCAGAGTTTCCAAGTTGTGTAGCATTTTGGGGGGATGAAGGAAACATACACAGCAAGGAGAATTTACTCTTGGGAAAATGATACTGTTCACTAAACCCCATTTGAGCTTTAGGCACAAATCAAAATCATCAGATTTCAATGCCTGGATCAATGCAGTATAACATCCCAGAGACAGCAATAATTAGTAAGCACTTGCTGATGTGAAAGGAATGCAGAATCCATTTTATTTAGCACAAGCAATTTTAGAATATTCACATGTAAGGTTACTTTGTAAAATGAACCAAAAAATGAAGAGCAACAATACTATTCAGTTTGCATTAAACATCAAAATTCTGTGCTGTAGTCTAAGGAATTTGTGAATTTTATTTATTTTACCCCAATGCAGTTTTCAAATTGTATTATCTTCCTATTACCGATAACATACTTTTGATGGATTGATTTTTTAAAAATAGCTAGTACTTCCAAATAGGCTCCCTTAATGTTTTGTAGGCATTTCAATGAATCCTGTCTTGATAACAACCTATTTTAAATGAAATTATATTATGTCCTATGTTTACTCAAATCTTAAGAAGGACTTTATCATAAAACTAGAAATTAAAGAGAAATAATCTTTCTGTCTTGAGAAGCAGATTAGTATCATGACCAGTGATAGATGTCCAGAGACGTTCTCTTTGCTCTTACTCTCAGCCTCGCTGTCTCGACATTTTTGTGTGTGTGTGGTTTCAAAAATATTCTTATGTAAAACATACTCCATAAGTAACATTATTCAGGAAAAGCAGTAATTCTATGGTGTGTCTGAAATAATTACTTTCCCCACTTTCATCTCAAGGGGGTATGTCTAAATTTCCAAGGGCACTAGTATGAAAATGAAATCCCAGATAGTCTGATACAAAAGTCTCTTAAATTGTCTCTGAGGAGTTAAATCATTCCATGATTAGGTTTGCTTTTCATTTGTAAGTAAAGATTTGGGTATTTTTTGAGAAATACCTGTAAACACAAATATTAGCCCCTCATAATTTCCAACCACAATTGAGCTCTCAGTGTTCTTATCAGTTCTGACTCATGTTTGGTCAGCTCTCTCTTTCCATTCCTTTGAAGGAGTTAAATGGACAGGACTTTATAAATAATTGATTGGTTATAGTTGCTGCCCTGGTTTGTAATGTAGGTGACTGAATGGAACCTAAGAATAGAGAGAATACAGAAGAAGAATATTTAAGGTAAGTGATGATGTGTTACTTTGGCCCTTGTTGAGTTTGAAGTTTCTATAGGACATTCAGTAGGATATGTTTACAGGCAGTTGTACATGTCCACTCCTGTTGATTTAGTTCAGGAATTGTCTCCTCTGGAAAGTATTCTATAATTGCCCAGTGTAATTTGGTTACTCCTTTATGCTCCTGCAATATTTTATTTGTTTATCTATTTCTCCATTGCTCTTATACACTGTATTCTGCTTTCTGCTTATGTTTCTACTTCCACCACTAGCTGTGAGTTTCTTGGAGGCAGAGATTGTATCCTATTCCTTTTTGAAATCTGTAAACCAAACATAGTGCCTGACATAGAGTAGACACTGATTACGTGTTTGACAAGGGAATCAATAGAAAAATGACTCTGTTTAACTTTAAAGGGTTGTTTTTATATTCTGTAGAAGCAAAAGCTATTGCCATAAGTATTCCAGGGTCAGTTAAGAGATTCAAAGGAACTGATATAAGTAAGAGTTATCAGTAGGGATATATATATACATATAGCTGATTCACATTGTTATGTAGCAGAAACTAACACAACATTGTAAAGCAATTATACTCCAATAAAGATGTTTAAAATAAAAAAGAAAATTCTGTACCATGAAACTTTTTTCACCTAAAACACATTACTCTCAAGTGACAAAGCCACTTTCACATCAGCACTCATTTGCATATAGCACTACATGTGTTATCAAGCCACTTGCAAATAACAAAAGTCATTTATGCCATTTGCAGTTTATATTCACAGGGAATTTTGAGTCTTTGTAATCCATTTGGCTGCAGTAGATTTTTACCTCCAGAAAACTAAACTATGATTATGGCCAGAACAGGAATAATGTGGCTCAAACCAAAAATAAAAATAAAAAAAGCTAACAAATGGATAAGAAGGGAGGGTATCACAGCCTTTTGAAAGGTGAGAGAAAGTTGAAGGCAGAAAGGTAAACATCAGGAGGTTTAACATGGGGATTAAAGAAAAAACAACTCTAAAAAAGGATGATGGAGAAGGCAGACACAATAAATATAGGGCTGTTTTATGCCTGAGGGGTTGATGTTTCTGTCTAACAGAAAACGGATAGTGCATTCAAAACAGATAATTCAGTGTGGGTTTCTTTATAATGGGTTGTTTAAAAGGGTATGAATGTAGAGTTACCACAAGGGGAAATGTAGTAGCTTGGAGATGACTATTATCATTACTAGGCCTGAAGAAATGAAGAAGAGGAGTCAGTGGCCTGAACCTGGA
Organism: Mesoplodon densirostris; assembly: GCF_025265405.1. Lineage (NCBI taxonomy): Eukaryota > Metazoa > Chordata > Mammalia > Artiodactyla > Ziphiidae > Mesoplodon > Mesoplodon densirostris. The sequence continues at coordinate 49,717,565 of NC_082673.1, read as the reverse complement.
AGGACAGAGACCTTCAGTCACAAGACATAGGTTGGCCCAAGCCAGCCTTTCAGGGAGAGAGGAAAATGAACAAATACCAACCCTCACTCTTCTTCCACCACTGTGCTCCTAATGGTGCTTTTCATAGACCTTCTTCAACCAGAACCAGAAGTCACAGTAATTCTGGTGATGTGAAAGATAATCTCTAGTAATTTCCAGTAAATATTCATCTTCATAAAAACTCATATTTGACTTTCTATTATAACACATCTATAAAATATATCTTTCTTGGCAGGAAGTTAGCTCTCCATACTGTGAAAATAAATTGAGTTCACTGAATCATAAACGTGTAATCTCATTAAGTCCTAGTCACAGATACCCCAACTTTCCAAATTTGGGACTTCAGCCGTCCTGATTTTATCAGTCTTGATGCTAATGGATAGTTCAGGGTCTTTTATGGCATGTGTTAAACCCCGAGACAGGATGTTCCAAAAATCTAATTGAAGCTGCCCTGAATTAGCCTTGACTTAAAGCACCAAGAGAAACATAAATGTAAGGAAGTCACAGTCACTGTCCTCCAGGAGTCACAATTGTGCAGACTTGGCAGTGAGTGGTTCCTCAATTTTAAGGTATAGTGAAGACTGTTACAGTGTAGCAGTTGGCTCGGATAAAGACATCCTCAAGGAAATGTGTAAATCATTCCGCTGTGAACACACATTAAGTTGGTTGACATGGGAAAGATTTACTAATTTGCTGATTGCTCTTGGACTTAGCCAGTTGACAGACAAAACTCATCTCCTAAGTTTTTCTTTCAGTTTTAACCTAAAGGATTTTTAAAATCTCTTCATCCCTAATCCTACCTACCTAATGCCACTATCCCAGACATATAACCACTGGCAAATTTAGGATAACATATCTCCCTATAGGATGGTTCTAATTTGAAATGCTTTAATGTATGTGGCATATTAAGCACAGGGTCTAAGACATAGTCACTCGTTACCTTATATTTTTTTCTTAAAATCTTTATTGGAGTATAATTACTTTAAGATGTGTTAGTTTCTGCTGTACAACAAAGTGAATCAGCTATATGCATACATATATCTCCATATCACCTCCCTCTTGTGTCTCCCTCCCACCATCCCTATCCCACCCCTCTAGGTGTTACAAAGCACTGAGCTGATCTCCCTCTGCTATGCGGCTGCTTCTCACTAGTTATCTATTTTACATTTGGTAGTCTACATATGTCAATGCCACTCTCTCACTTCATCCAAGCTTACAATTCCCCTTCCCTGTGTCCTGAACTCCACTCTCTACATCTGCATCTTTATTCCTGTCCTGCCCCTAGGTTTGTCAAAACCTTTTTTTTTTGTAGATTCCATATATATGTGTTAGAAGATGGTATTTGTTTTTCTCTTTCTGACTTATTTCACTCTGTATAACAGACTCTAGGTCTATCCACCTCACTAAAAATACCTCAGTTTTGTTTTCATTGCTGAGTAATATTCCATTATATATATGTGCCATATCTTCTTTATCCATTTATCTGTTGATGGACATATAGGTTGCTTCCATATCCTGGCTATTGTAAATAGTGTTGCAATGAACATTGTGATACATGACTCCTTTTGAATTATGGTTTTCTCAGGGTATATGCCCAGTAGTGGGATTGCTGGGTCATATGGTAGTTCTACTTTTTGGTTTTTAATGAACCTCCATATTGTTCTCCATAGTGGCTGTATCAATTTACATTCCCTCCAACAGTGCAAGAGAGTTCCCTTTTCACCACACCCTCTCCAGCATTTATTGTTTGTAGATGTTTTTTTTTTTTTTTTTTTTTTTTTGTGCGGTATGCGGGCCTCTCACTGTTGTGGCCTCCCCCGTTGCGGAGCACAGGCTCCGGACGCGCAGGCTCCAGACGCGCAGGCTCAGCGGCCATGGCTCACGGGCCCAGCCGCTCCGCGGCATATGGGATCCTCCCAGACCGGGGCACGAACCCGTATCCCCTGCATCGGCAGGCGGACTCCCAACCACTTGCGCCACCAGGGAGGCCCTGTAGATGTTTTGATGATGGCCATTCTGACTGGTGTGAGGAGATACCTCATTGTAGTTTTGATTTGCATTTCTCTAATGATTCATAATGTTGAGCATCCTTCCATGTGTTTGTTGGCAATCTGTATATCTTCTTGGAGAAATGTCTGTTTAGGTCATCTGCCCATTTTGGGATTGGATGGTTTGGTTTTTTTTTTTGATATTGAGCTGCATGAGCTGCTTGTAAATTTTGGAGATTAATCCTTTGTCAGTTGCTTCATTTGCAAATACTTTCTCCCATTCTGGGGGTTGTCTTTTAGTCTTGTTTATGGTTTCGTTTGTTGTGCAAAAGCTTTTAAGTTTCATTAGGTCCCATTTGTTTATTTTTGTTTTTATTTACATTTATCTAGGAGGTGGGTCAAAAAGGATCTTGCTGTGATTTATATCATAGAATGTTCTGCCCATGTTTTCCTCTAAGAGTTTTATAGTGTCTGGCCTTACATTTAGGTTTTTAACCCATATTGAGTTTATTTTTGTGAATGGTGTTAAGCAGTGCTCTAATTTCATTCTTTTAAATGAAGCTCTCTAGTTTTCTCAGCACCACTTATTGAAGTGGCAGTCATTTCTCCATTGTATATTCTTGCCTCCTTTATCAAAGATAATGTGACCATATGAGCGTGGGTTTATCTCTGGGCTTTCTATCCTGTTCCATTGATCTATATTTCTGTTTTTGTGTCAGTACCATACTGTCTTGATTACTGTAGCTTTGTAGTATAGTCTGAAGTGTGGGAGACTGATTCCTCCAGCTCTGTTTTTCTTTCTCAAGATTGTTTTGGCTAATCAGGGTCTTTTGTGTTTCCATACAAATTGTGGAAATTTTTGTTCTAGTTCTGTGAAAAATGTAATTGGTAGTTTGATACGGATTGCATTGAATCTGTAGATTGCTTTGGGTAGTATAGTCATTTTCACAACATTGATTCTTCCAGTCCAAGAACATGGTATATCTCTCCATCTGTTTGTTTCATCTTTAATTTCTTTCATCAGTGTCTTATAGTTTTCTGCATACATGTCTTTTGTTTCCTTAAGTAGCTTTATTCCTAGGAATTTTATTCTTTTTCTTGCAATGGTAAATGGGAATGTTTCCTTAATTTCTCTTTCAGAGTTTTCATCATTAGTGAATAGGAATGCAAGAGATTTCTGTGCATTAATTTGGATCCTGATACTTTACCAAATTCATTGATTAGCTCTAGTAGTTTTCTGGTAGCATCTTTAGGATTCTCTATGTATAGTATCATGTCATCTGCAAACAGTGACAGCTTTACTTCTTCTTTTCCAATTTGGATTCATTTTATTTCTTTTTCTTATCTGATTTCTGTGGCTAAAACTTCCAAAACAATGTTGAATAATAGTGGTGAGAATGGGCAACTTTGTCTTGTTCCTGATCTTAGTGGAAATGCTTTCAGTTTTTCACCATTGAGGATGATGTTCGCTGTGGGTTTGTCATATATGGCCTTCATTAAGTGAACATAAGTTCCCTCTATGCCTACTTTCTGGAAGGTTTTTTATCATAAATCGGTGTTGAATTTTGTTAAAAGATTTTCCTGCATCTACTGAGATGATCATATGGTTTTTTATCCTTCAATTTGTTAATATGGTGTATCAAAACAATTGATTTACATATATTGAATAATCTGTGCATTCCTGGGAGAAAACCCACTTGATCATGGTGTATGATCCTTTTAATGTGCTGTTCAATTCTTTTTGCTAGTATTTTGTTGTGGCTTTTTGCATCTATGTTCATCAGTGATATTGGCCTTTAGTTTTCTTTTCTTGTGACATTTTTGTCTGGTTTTGGAATCAGGGTGATGGTGGCCTCATAGAATGAGTTTTGGAGTGTTCCTCCCTCTGCTATACTTTGGAAAAGTTTGAGAAAGATAAGTGTTAGTTCTTCTTTAAATGTTTGATAGAATTTCCCATCTCGTCCTGGGCTTTTGTTTGTCAGAAGTTTTTTAATCACAGTTTCAATTTCAGTACTTGTGATTGGTTTGTTTATATTTCCTTCCTGGTTCAGTCTTGGAAGGTTGCATTTTTCTAATAATTTGTCCATTTCTTCCAGGTTGTCCATGTTATTGGCATATAGTTGCTTGTAGTAATCTCTCATGATCCTTTGTGTTTCTGCTGTGTCAGTTGTTACTTCTTGTCCATTTTTAATTATGTTGATTTGTGTCTTCTCCCTTTTTTCTTGATGAGTCTAGCTAATGGTTTATCATTATTATTTTCTCTTCTCAAGGAAGCAGCTTTTAGTTTTACTGCTCTTTGCTATCATTTCCTTCATTTCTTTTTCATTTATTTCTGATCTGATATTTATGATTTCTTTCCTTCTGCTAACTTTGGGGGATTTTGTTCTTCTTTCTCTAGTTGCTTTAGGTGTAAGGTTAGTTTGTTTATTTGAGATTTTTCTTGTTTTTTGAGGTAGGATTGTATTGCTATAAATTTCCCTCTTAGAACTGCTTTTGCTACATCCCATTGGTTTTGGGTCATCGTGTTTTTCATTGTTGTTTGTTTCTGGGTATATTTTGAATTCCTCTTTGACTTCTTCAGTGATACTCTCGTTATTTAGTAGCATATTGTTTATCCTTCATGTATTGTTAATTTTTACATTTTTTTCCTGTAAATGATATCTAGTCTCAGAGGATAGCAGTTGGAAATGATACTTGATAAATTTTAATTTCTTAAATATACCAAGGCTTGATTTGTGACCCAAGATATGATATATCCTGGAGAATATTCCATGAGAATTGAGAAAATGGTATTCTGTTGTTTTTGGATGGAATGTCTTATAAATATCAATTAAGTCCCTCTTGTTTTATCTGTCATTTAAAGTTTGTATTTCCTTTTTTATTTTCATTTTGGATGATCTGTCCACTGGTGAAATGGGAGTGTTGAATTCCCCTAGTATGATTGTGTTACTGTCAATTTCCCCTTTTATGGTTGTTCGTATTTGCCTTATATATTGAGGTGCTCCTATGTTGGGTGCATAAATATTTACAATCATTATATCTTCTTCTTGAATTGATCCCTTAATCATTATTTAGTGTCTTTCGTTGTCTCTTGTAATGATCTTTATTATAAAGTCTACTTTGTCTGATATGAGAATTGCTACTCCAGCTTTCTTTTGATTTCCATTTGCATGAAATATCTTTTTCCATCTCTTCACTTTCTGTCTGTATGTGTCCCTAGGTGTGCAGTGGGTCCCTTGTAGACAGCAGGTATACTAATCTTGTTATTGTATCCATTCAGCCAATCGCTGTCTTTTGGTTGGAACATTTAATCCATTTACATTTAAAGTAATTATCAATATGTATGCTCCTATTACCATTTTCTTCATTGTTTTGGGTTTGTTTTTGTGGGTCTTTTCCTTTTCTTGTGTTTCCTCCCTAGAGAATTTCCTTTAGCATTTTTTGTAAAGCTGGTTTGGTGGTGCTGAATTCTTTTACATTTTGCTCGTCTGTAAAAATTTTAATTTCTCTGTCGAATCTGAATGAGATCCTTGCTGGGTAGAGTAATCTTGGTTGTACGTTTTTTCCCTTTCAGCACTTTCAACATGTCCTGCCACTCCCTTACGGCTTACAGAGTTTCTGCTGAAAGATCAGCTATTTACCTTGTGGGGATTCCCTTGTATGTTATTTGTTGCTTTCCCTTGCTGCTTTTAATATTTTTTCTGTGTATTTTATTTTTGATAGTTTAATTAATATGTGTCTTGGCATGTTTCTCATTGGATTTATCCTGTACGGGACTCTCTGCACTTACTGGACTCGATTGACTATTTCCTTTCCCATACTAGGTAAGTTTTCAACTGTAATCTCTTAAAATATTTTCTCAGTCCCTTCCTTTTTCCCTTCTTCTGCTGGGACCCCTATAATTCGAATGTTGGTGTGTTTAATGTTGTCCCAGAGATCTCTGACACTGTCCTCAATTCTTTTCATTCTTTTTGTTTATTCTGCTCTGCAGTAGTTATTTCCACTATTTTTCCTTCCAGGTCACTTATGCATTCTTCTGCCTCAGTTTTTCTGCTATTCATTCCTTCCTGAGAATATTTAACTTCATTATTTATTTATTTATTTTAAAAAATAAATTTATTTATTTTATCATTTTTGGCTGCATTGGGTGTTTGTTGCTGTGCGCCAGCTTTCTCTAGTTGTGGTGAGCTGGGGCTACTGTTCGTTGCGGTGTGCAGGCTTCTCATTGCAGTGGCATCACTTGTTGCAGAGCACAGGGTCTAGGCACATGGGTTTCAGTAGTTGTAGCACATGGGCTCAGTAGATGTGGCTCGTGGGTTTTAGAGCAAAAGCTCAGTAGTTGTGGTGCACGGGTTTAGTTGCTCCATGGCATGTGGGATGTTCCTGGACCAGGGCACGAACCTGTGTCCTCTGACTTGGCAGGTGGATTCTTAACCACTGTGACACCAGGGAAGCCCTGATTTCATTTACTGTGTTTTTCTTCATTTTTGTTTGCTTTTTAGTTCTTTTAAGTCATTGTTCAACATTTTGTGTATTTTCTCCATTCTATTTCCAAGATTTTGGATCATCTTTACTATCATTACTTTGAATTCTTTTTCAGATAGACTTCCTATTCCCTCTTCATTGTTTGGTCTGTTGGGTTTTTACCTTGCTCTTTCATCTGTTGTGTGTTTCTCTTTCTTCTCATTTTGCTTAAATTACTGTGTTTGGTGTCTCGTTTTCACAGGCTGCAGGTTTGTAGTTCTTGTTGATTTTGGTGTCTATCCCCAGTGGGTAAGGTTGGTTCAATGGGTTGTTTAGGCTTTGTGGTGGAGGGGACTGCTGCCTGTGTTCTGCTGGATGAGGCTGCATCTTGTCTTTCTGGTGGGCATGACTGCGTCCGGTGGTGTGTTTTGGGTTTTCTGTGACCTTATTATGATTTTAGGCAGCCTCTCTGCTAATGGGTGAGGTTGTGTGCCTGTCTTACTAGTTTGGCATGGGTTGTCCAGTACTAGTGTTTTCTGGTCATTGAGTGGAGCTGGGTCTTAACATTGAAACAGAGATCTCTGGGAGAGCTCTTGCCAACTGATATTACACGAGGCTGGGAGGTCTCTGGTCATCCAATGTCCTGGAATTGGCTCTCCCACCTCAGTGGGTCAAGACTGACACCCAGCTGGAGCACAAAGACCCTGTCAGCCACATGGCTCAGAAATAAAGGAAAGAAAGAAAGAAAGAAAGAAAGAAAGAAAAAACATTATAATAAAATAAAATAAAGTTATTAAAATTTTAAAATGTATTAAAATAGAAAGTAATAAAAAAAAGAAGAGAGTAACCAAACCAATAAACAAATCCATGAATGATAACAAGCATTAAAAACTAAGCTAAGATAAACCTAAAAATCAGATGCTATTCAGTTGCATACAGCAAACCCCAAGTCTACTGTTGCTCCCAAAGTCCACCACCTCAATTTTGTGATGATTTGCTGTCTATTTAGGCATTCCACAGATGTAGGGTGCATCAAGTTGATTGTGGAGATTTAATCCACTCCTCATGAGGCTGCACAGAGAAATTTCTCTTTCTCTTCTTTGTTTGCACAGTGCCTGGAGCTCAGCTTTGTATTTGGTCCTGCCTCTGCATGTAGGTCTCTCTCTGCCTTCTGTTCTTCACCCAGATGGGAGGGGGTTAAAGGAGCGGCTGATTAGCGGGCTCTGGCTCACTTTGGCTTGGGGGATGGAGGGGTACAGAATGTGGAGTGAGCCTGTGACAGCAGAGGCCAGAGTGACATTGCAACAGCCTGAGGCACACCGTATGTTCTCTCGTGGAAGTTGTCCCTGGATCATGGGACCCTGGCAGTGCTGGGCTTCACAGGCTCCCAGGACGGGAGGTGTGGATAGTGACCTGTGCTTGCACACAGGCTTCTTGGTGGCTGCAGCAGCAGTGTTAGTGTTTCATGCCTCTCTCTGTTGTCAGAACTGATAGTCGCAGCTCGTGCCCGTTTCTGAAGCTCATTTCTGGTGCTCTGAATCTCCTCTGCTCCTACACCCTGAAACAATGGTCTCTTGCCTCTTAGGCAGTTCCAAGATTTTTTCCGGACTCTGTCCTCCTATCTGTGGTGCACTAACCCCATTCAGGTTGTTTTCACAGAGCCAATTACTGTCCTCTCCCTGGATTCTAACCTCTGAAGCCTGAGCCTCAGCTCCCATCCCCCACCTGCCCCAGTGTGTTAGCAGACAAGCCTATCAGGCTGGTGAGTGCTGGTTGACATCCATCCTCTGTGTGGGAATCTCTCTCCTTTGTCTTTACACTCTCCTCTGTGGCTCTGAATCTTCCCTCTCCTCACCTCCACGTCTCCACCAGTGAAGGGGTTTCCTAGTGTGTAGAAACATTTCCTCCTTCATGGCTCCCTCCCAGTGGTGCAGGTCCCATCCCTATTCTTTTGTCTCTGTTTTTTCTTTTTTTTTTTGGCCCTATGTAGTTACATGGGGATTTCTTGCCTTTTGGTAAGTTTGAGGTCTTCTGCCCACGGTCAGTAGGTGTTCTGTTGGAGTTGTTCCACATGTAGATGTATTTTTGATGTATTTATGGGGAGGAAGGTGATCTCCATGTCTTACTCCTTTGCCATCTTGAAGGTCCCCCCTCCCCCATTTTATTACTTTTACTGTTATTGTCATTCTTCTAAACTAAGTGATAGTCTACTTATTGTTTTAGCATTTGTACTTTCATATTTTAAAATTTTCTATCTTTACCTATAAAAGAAACCCCTCATATGAGCCCACTTAGTCTACTCTCAGAAGTATTTAACTCAGTAACTAAAGGCAGGGAGCTAATGAACTGGTCTGTGAAGCTTGTGGCTGAGGAGGCAGGGAGGTCATAGGCTTGAATATACTTCTCAGGTATCCAAAGCTCAACACTATTCCAAAGTCAGAGGTGAGCCCAAGTAGATAGGGAGCACTAATGCTACATCAAAAGAAGGCATAGTTAAGCCTTCAATGCAAGGCAGATCAAGGACTTCATGAGGGACTGTCTTATCCCATGTGTACCTGACTTCAGTTCATAGGTGCAGGAGACATGGGTTGTTGGTGAAGGATAAGTGCACAACACTTCAACCACTATTGTACTAGAGCTGGAAACAAGACTGAAGTAATTTGATTTCCCAGAGATATGTCAGGTGCTGAAACTTGCTAGTAAGTTGCAAGCATGAGGTAAAATCAAGAACCAGATGTAGACTCTGATGATCATGATGAAAGTACCCCCATTGCTCATTTGCTTTAAGTATACTTGAATTATGGCAGATACCACTGATGGAATCCTCTTCTAGAGGTTATGGAAAGGGCACTATCCTGCTCAAGAGCATGCTCTAGTAACTCTTAAAGGAGACCTGAACATTAGAGGTGCTATATTTTATGGTCACCCTCTCCCATGCACCACACACTGGCACTGGACCTATGTCCATGGCACATTAGTGACCTGAAAAACTTAAGCAATGTTTTGGGGTATTCTGTCATTGTTCTCTACTGTTTCCAAAAACTCAGATAATCTATGGGATAAGCTTCTGAGAAAGAAAACTAATTGTCACCTCTCCACAATGAAGCTCCTCTCCTTAGTAGAGTTACTGGATTCTTGGTTCGGGCCTGAGTTCCTGAAAATAAAATTGGAAGATTAAAAGGGATAGTTTCTATTTTGTGGTTTTATGCTCACTTCTTAAAAGTTTTAAAAATTTAGATCCAAAGGCAACCAATAGAGTGAAAATCAATAGAAAAATGTGGCTAAATTTGTTCTAGAGGTATGTATGCATGGATAAAAGTAACTGTCTGGTTTTTCTTGAGATAATATTGTATAATTATCTCTGCATTGAATTAATCTAACACAGTGGGAGATGAAACTTTTATTATTTTGTGATCCAAATAATCTTTTCAAGGCACTCATGGAGAAAAAAAAATTATTAGTTATTCATCAAGACCTTTAAAGATTGCTAGTTTTCCCTATGTTTATATTCTTCAAGAAAATCGCTTCTAATATTTATAAGGTTATATAGAAAACTTTTAAGAATGAGGCACTCATATTTTCACTTAAACATTTATAGGATATATTTATATTTATTTGTTTCAATTTCCCCAAACATAGGAAGCCTCCAGTGGTGAAAATAGAAAATATGTACATCTACTGAAGCACTACCCATGCTCTACCTACTGTCTGCTTCAATTAAAAAAACAAATAAACAAAAAAAACTCATTGTTTTCGCAACATAGCCAAGAAATTTCCAAGTAAAATTTCTGTAGATTATGTTCTTTCTTTCTTTGTTTCTTTCTTTGTTTCTTTGTTTCTTTGTTTCTTTCTTTCTTTCTTTCTTTCTTTCTTTCTTTCTTTCTTTCTTTCTTTCTTTCTTTCTTTCTTTCTTTCTTTCTACATTGGGTCCTCATTACTGTGCACAGGCTTTCTTTAGTTGCAGCGAGTGGGAGCTGCTCTTCATTGTGGTGTGCAGGCTTCTAATTGTGGTGGCTTCCCTTGTTGCTGAGCATGGACTCTAGGTGCATGGGCTTAAGTAGTTGTGGCTCAAAGGCTCTGGAGCACAGGTTCAGTAGTTGTGGCACACAGGCTTAGTTGATCCATGGCATATGGGATCTTCCTGGACCAGGGCTCAAACCTGTGTCCCTTGCATTAGCAGGCGGATTCTTAACCACTGCACCACCAGGGAAGCCCCTGTAGATTATGTTTAACCTAGAAGGATAGTCTTTGGGTATATGTTGCTGAGAAATCAAAAAGGTTGGGGACCATATAATAAAGATGGAGATAAATTTGTCAAGGAGCATCATTCCATCCTAAGCAGCAAAGTTGCCATCACCAGCTACAGCTGCTAAAGAGCTGAGTGTCTCTGTGTGAGTGTGTGTGTGTGTATGTGTGGTCTCTTGAATTTAAAAAGTAAGACCTGAGGTTCAGAAAAGTGAAATACATTATTCATGGCCACAGAGCTAGATAGTGGCTCTGGCAACAACTGCTTCAAGATTTCCCAAGTTTAGTTCACTATCTCCTCCATATGATGATAACACAATAAGAAACTGAGGAGTTCTGAAACTTGATCACTATTTAATAGGGAAAAAATTCATTAAGGTTTTTGGTTTTTTTTTTAATTTTTTAAAAATTAATTTTCATTGGAGTATAGTTGATTTACAATGTTGTGTTATTGTCTGATGTACAGTAAAGTGAAACAGTTATACATATACATATGTCCAATCTTTTTTAGATTCTTTTCCCTTATAGGCCATTACAGAGTATTAAGTAGAGTTCCCTGTGCTATACAGTAGGCCCTTATTAGTTATCTACTTTGTATATAAGAGTGTGAATATGAGTCAGTCCCAGTCTCCCAGTTTATCCCTCCCACCACTTTCCCCCCTGGTAACCATAAATTTGTTTTCTACATCTGTAACTCTATTTCTGTTTTGTAAATGAGTTCATTTGTACCTTTTTTTCTTTTTTTTAGATTCCACACATAGGAGATATCATATGATATTTGTTTCTCTGTCTGACTTACTTCACTTAGTATGGTAATCTCTAGGTCCATCCATGTTGCTGCAAATGACATTATTTCATTCTTCTTTTAATGGTTGAGTAATATTCCATTGTATATAACTACCACATCTTTATCCATTCATCCATTGATGGACATTTAGATTGCTTCCATGTCCTGCCTATTGTAAATAGTTCTGCAATGAACATTGGGGTGCATGTGTCTGCTCGAATTATAGCTTACTCTGGATATATACCCAGGAGTGAGATTGCTAGAACATATGATAGCTCTATTTTTAGTGTTTTAAGGAACCTCCATACTCTTCTCCATAGTGGCTGTACTAATTTACATTCCCACCAACAGGGTAGAGGATTCTGTTTTCTCCACATGCTCCATGAAATGTTTCTTCTAAATTGCCTAAAATATATAGGATTTATGATGAGAAAATATATATTGGAGCTTAATATATATGAATAAATAATATATATATATATATATTGGAGCTTAATCCCTGGTCAGTTGCTTCATTTGCAAATATTTTCTCCTATTGCATATAGGTTGTCTTTTTGTTTAGTTTGTGATTTGCTTTGTTGTGAAAAAGCTTTTAAGTTTAATTAGGTTCCATTTGTTTATTTTTTGTTTTATTTTCATTACTCTAGCAGGTGGATCAAAAAAGATCTTGCTGTGATTTATGTCAGAGAGTGTTCTGCCTATGTTTTCCTCTAAGAGTTCTAAAGTATCCAGTCTTACATTTAGGTCTTTAATACATTTTGAGTTTATTTTTGTGTATGGTGTTAGAGAATGTTCTAATTTCATTCTTTTACATGTAGCTGTCCAGTTTTCCCAGCACCACTTATTTGAAAAGACTGTCTTTTCTCCATTGTAAATTCTTGCCTCTTTCTCATAGATTAGGTGACCATAGGTGCATGGGTTTATCTCTGGACTTTCTATCCTCTTACATTTATCTATATTTGTGTTTTTGCTCCAGTACCATGACTGTAGCTTTGCAATATAGTCTGAAGTCAGGGAGCCTGATTCCTCCAGCTCTGTTTTTCTTTAACAGGATTTCTTGAGCTATTTGTGATCTTTTGTGTTTCCATACAAACTGCAAATTTTTTTTCTAATTCTGTGAAAAATGTTATCAGTAATTTGATAGGTATTGCACTGAATTTGTAGATTAATTTAGGTAGAATAGTCATTTTTGCAATATTGATTCTTCCAATAGAAGAACATGTTATATCTCTCCATCTGTTTGTGTCATCTTTGACTTCTCTCATCAGTATCTTACAGTTTTCTGCATACAGGTCTTTTGCCTCCTTAGGTAGGTTTATTCCTAGGTATTTTATTCTTTTTGTTGCAGTGGTGAATGGAAGTGTTTCCTTAATTTCTCTTTCAGATTTTCATCATTAGTGTATAGGAATGCAAGAGATTTCTGTGCATTAATTTTGTATCCTACTACTTTACCAAATTCATTGATTAGCTCTAGTAGTTTTCTGGTAACATTTTTAGGATTCTCTATGTATAGTATCATGTCATCTGCAGTGACAGGATTACTTCTTCTTTTCCAATTTGGATTCCTTTTATTTTCTTTTCATCTCTGATTGCTGTGGCTAGGACTTCCACATCTATGTTGAATAAAAGTGGCAAGAGTGGACATCCTGGTCTTGTTCCTGATCTTAGAGGAAGTCTTTCAGCTTTTAATTGTTGATAATGAGGTTTGCAGTAGGTTTGTCATATATGGTCTTTATTACGTTGAGGTATGTTCCTTCTATGCCCATTATTTGGCAATTTTTTATCATAAATGGGTGTCGAATTTTGTCAAAAGCTGTGTCTGCATCTACTGAGATGATCATATTCTTCTTATTCTTCAGTTTGTTAACTTGGTGTATCACATTGATTGAATGAAGATGAAGAATTGATGAAGAATCCTTGCATCCCTGTAATAAATTCCACTTGATCATAGTGTATGATCTTTTAAATATGTTGTTGGATTCAATTTCCTAGTATTTTGTTCAGGATGTTTGGGTCTATGTTCATCAGTGATATTGACCTATAGTTTTCTATTTTGTGTGCTGTCTTTGTCTAGCTTTGATATCAGTGTGGTGGTGGCCTCATAGAATGAGCTTGGGAGAATTCCTTCTTCTGCAATTTGCTGGAATAGTTTGAGAATGATAGGCATTAACTGTTCTCTAAATGTTTGATAGAATTCGCCTGTGAAGCCATCTGGTTCTGGACTTTTGGTTATTGGAAGTTTAATAACTGCAGTTCAATTTCAATACTTGTGATTGGTCTGTTCATATTTTCTGTTTTTCCCTGGTTACATCTTGGAAGGATGTACCTTTCTAAGAATTTGTCGAGTTCTTCAAGGTTGTCCATTTTATTTTTATATAATTACTTGTAGTAATCTCTTATGATCCTTTGTATTTCTGTGGTGTCCATTGTAACTTCTCTTTTTCATTTCTAATTTTATTGATTTGAGTCCTCTCCCTTTTTTTCTTGATAAGCCTGGCTAAGTGTTTAACAATTTTGTTTATCTTCTCAAAGAACCAGCTTTTAGTTTCATTGATATTTACTATTGTTTTCTTTGTTTCGATTTCATTTATTTCTGCTCTGATCTTTATAATTTATTTCCTTCTACTAACTTTGAGTTTTGTTTGTTCTTCTTTCTCTAGCTGCTTGACATGTAAGGTTAGTTTGTCTATTTGAGATTTTTCTGATTTCCTGAGGTAAGATTGTATTACTTAAACTTCCCTCTTAGAACTGCTTTTGTCAAAATGGATTAAAGACCTAAATGTAAGGCCAGACACTATCAAACTCTTAGAGGAAAACATAGGCAGAACACTCTATGACATAAATCACAGCAAGATCCTTTTTGACCCACCTCCTAGAGAAATGGAAATAAAGACAAAAATAAACACATGGGACCTAATGAAACTTCAAAGCTTTTGCACAGCAAAGGAAACCATAAACAAGACCAAAAGACAACCCTCAGAATGGGAGAAAATATTTGTAAATGAAGCAACTGACAAAGGATTAATATCCAAAATTTATAAGCAGCTCATGCAGCTCAATAACAAAAAACAAACAACCCAATCCAAAAATGGGCAGAAGACCTAAATAGACATTTCTCCACAGAAGATATACAGACTGCCAACAAACACATGAAAGGATGCTCAACATCTTTGCTCATTAGAGAAATGCAAATCAAAACTACAATGAGATATCATCTCACACCAGTCAGAATGGCCATCATCAAAAAATCTAGAAACAATAAATGCTGGAGAGGCTGTGGAAAAAAAGGAACACTCTTGCACTGCTGGTGGGAATGTGAATTGGTACAGCCACTATGGAGAATGGTATGGAGGTTCCTTAAAAAACTACAAATAGAACTACCATATGACCCAGCAATCCCACTACTGGGCATATACCCTGAGAAAACCATAATTCAAAAAGAGACATGTACCAAAATGTTCATAGCAGCCCTATTTACAATAGCCCAGAGATGGAAACAACCTAAGTGTCCATCATCAGATGAATGGGTAAAGAAGATGTGGCACATATATACAATAGAATATTACTCAGCCATAAAAAGAAATGAAATTGAGCTATTTGTAATGAGGTGGATGGACCTAGAGTCTGTCATACAGAGTGAAGTAAGTCGGAAAGAGAAAGACAAATACTGTATACTGACACATATATATGGAATTTAAGAAAAAAAATGGCATGAAGAACATAGGGGTAAGACAGGAATAAAGACACAGACCTACTAGAGAATGGACTTGAGGATATGGGGAGGGGGAAGGGTAAGCTGTGACAAAGTGAAAGAGCGGCATGGACATATATACACTACCAAACGTAAGGTAGATAGCTAGTGGGAAGCAGCCACATAGCACAGGGAGATCAGCTCGGTGCTTTGTGACCACCTGGAGGTGTGGGATAGGGAGGGTGGGAGGGAGACGCAAAAGGGAGGGGATATGAGAACATATGTATATGTATAACTGATTAAATTTGTTATAAAGCAAAAAAAAAAAAAGAACTTCTTTTGCTGCATCCCACAGGTTTTGGATCATCGTGGTTTCATTGTCATTTGTTTCTAGGTTGTTTTTTTTTTTTTTTTTTTTTTTGCAGTATGTGGGCCTCTCACTGTTGTGGCCGGTCCCATTGCAGAGCACAGGCTCCAGACGCATAGGCTAGGTGGCCATGGTTCACAGGCCCAGCCTCTCCATGGCATGTGGGATCTTCCCGGACTGGGGTATGAACCCGTGTCCCCTGCATCGGCAGGTGGACTCTCAACAACTGTGCCACCAGGGAAGCCCATGTTTCTAGGTATTTTTTGTTTTCCTCTCTGATTTCTTCAGTGATCCATTGGTTATTTAGTAAAATATTGTTTAGCTTCTATGTGTTTGTGTTTTTTACAGTTTTTCTTGTAATTGATTTCTAATCTCATAGTGTTGTGATTGGAAAACATACTTGATATGACATCAATTTTCTTAAATTATTCAAGCTTGATTTGTGGCCAAAGATGTGCTGTATCCTGGAGAATATTTCATGTGCACTTAAGAATAAAGTGTGTTCTGCTGCTTTAGGATAGAATGTCCTATAGATATCAATTAAGTTTATCTGGTCTAATGTGTCATTTAAGACTTGTGTTTCCTTACTGATTTTCTGTCTGGATGATCTGTCCATTGCTGTGAGTCAGGTGTTAAAGTCCACCACTATTTTTGTGTTACAGTTGATTTCCACTTTTATGGCTGTTAGCATTTGCCTTATGTATTGAGATGTTCCTATGTTCAGTACATATATATTTAAAATTGTTATATCTTCTTCTTGGATTGATCCCTGGATCATTATGTAGTGTCCTTCTTTGTCCCTTGTAATAGTATTTTAAATTCTATTTTGTCTGATATGAGTATTGCTACTTTAGCTTTCTTTTGATTTCCATTTGCCTGAAATATCTTTTTTCATCTCCTCATTTTCATTGTGTATGTGTCCCTAGGTCTGAAGTGGGTCTCTTGTAGACAGCATATATATGGCTCTTGTTTTTGTATCCATTCAGCCAGTTTATGTCTTTTGGTTGGAGCATTAATCCATTAACATTTAAGGTAATTATTGATATGTATGTTCCTATTGTCATTTTCTTAATTGTTTTGGGTTTGGTTTTGTAGGTCTTTTTCTTCCCTTCGTCTTTTGTTCTCTTGCAGTTTGATAACCATCTTTAGTGTTGTGTTTGGGTTGTTTTTTCTCTATTGTGTGTGTATCTGTTGTAGTTTTTGTGTTTGCTGTTCCCATGAGGTTGATATAGCAGTCCATATATGTACAAGGTCGTTTTAATTTGCTGGTTTCTTTCCTGCTTAGAGAAGTTCCTTTAGCATTTATTGTAAAGCTGTTTTGATGGTGCAGGAATTTTCATTGCTTTTGCTTGTCTGTAAAGCTTTTGATTTCTCTGTCGAATCTGAATGAGAGCCTTGCTGGGTAGAGTAATCTTGGTTTTATGTTTTTTCCCTTTCATCACTTTATATATGTTCTTCCATCCCCTTCTGGCCTGCAAAGTTTCTGATGAAAAATCAGCTGATAACCTCATGGGGATTCCTTTGTATGTGATTTGTTGCTTTTCCCTCATTGTTTTTAATTTTTTTATTTGTCTTTAATTTTGTTAGTTGATGAATTTGTGTCTTAGTGTGTTCCTCCCTGGAATCATCCTGTATGGGACTCTCTGTGCTTCCTTGACTTGAGTGAGTGTTTCCTTTCTCATGTTAGGAAAGTTTTCGTCTATAATATCTTCAAATATTTTCTCAGGCCCTTTCTCTTTCTCTTCTCTTTCTGGGACCCTCATAATGTGAATGTTGTTACTTTTAATGTTGTCCCAGATGTCTATGAGACTGTCTTCATTTATTTTCATTTTTGTTCTTCATTCTGTTCTGTGGCAGTGATTTCCACCACTTTGTATTCCAGCTCACTTATTTGTTCTTTTGCTTCAGTTATTCTATTGATTTCTTCTAGTGTATTTTTTATTTCAGTTATTGTATTGTTCATCTCTATTTGTTCTTTAAATCTTCTAGCTCCTTGTTAAACATTTCTTGTATCTTCTTTATCTGTGCCTCCATTCTTTTTCTGAGATTTTTGGTCATCTCTAATATCATTACTCTGAATTCTTTTTCAAGGAGATTACCTATCTCTGCTTCATTTAGTTCTTCTTTTTTATCTTCTATTTTATCTTTTTTATCTGGATTTTTATCTTGTTTCTTCATCTGCATCATATTTCTCTGTTATCTCATTTTGTACAGCTTTCTGTGTTTGTGGTCTCATTTCTACTGGCTGCTGGATTGTAATTCCTCTTGCTTCTGGTGTCTGCCCCCGATGTGTGAGATTGATCCAGGGCCTTGTGCAAGCTTCTTGGTGAGAGGAACTGGTGCCTGCCCTCTGATGGGTGGAGCTGCATCTTATCCCTAGCAGGGACAGGGCCTCAGCCTTGATATGGGCAAGGCCATGTCAAGGGATGTGTTTTGAGGTGGCTGAGCTCAGTTAAACTTTAGGCAGCCTGTCTTCTGATGGGTTGGGCTGTGTTCCTGTCCTGTTGGTTGTTTGGTCTGAGGCTTGACAACACTGGAGTCTACAGGCTTTTGGGTGGTGCCAGGTCTTGGTGTTGAAATGGGGACCTCCAGGAGAGTTCACTCCACTCAGTATTCCCTGGGGTCTCTGCTACCAGTGCCCTTGCCCCCACAGTGGAGTCTCTGTTTCCCACAGTCCTGTTGACCTCTTGCACTCAAGCCCCTCTGACCTTCAAGGCTAAATGCTCTGGAGGTTCTTCCTGATACCAGACACTTAGATTCTCTTGGAGGGCTATTTTTACGTGGAAACTTCCCTGTGTAGCCTGAGTGGCTTTAATATGTTTTGGTGTAAGGAGTGTTTTTAGTATAGATGTCTGCTGACTTTTTCCTCAGTGTATGCTGGCCATTTTCTCCTTGATAGTAGGTGTGACTAATGTTGTGGTGACCAGAGCCTGCTCTGGTTATTGAGCAGAGCCTCCACTTTGCTCTGTGGTTGTGACTGCCCTGTCATGATTGGGGTCTGCTCCCTCACTGTTGGAGTAGAGTCACCCAGCTCTGTTTCTTAGTTGTGTTTCTGATCTGCAATGTGAGGTAGGCTGGATTGGAGCACTCGCATTGGGAGAGTATTCCTCTTCTGGAGATGTTCACCTGTGGGTATGCTCTGTTGTGTCACCTTTCACCCATTGTGTGAGCTCTCAGATTACACTGTTTTTGTCACTGCTCTCAGCCTCACCATAACTGTGGTTATGCTGGCAATTGTCCCTGGTGTCTCTCAGGAGTTGTTTTCAACAGGCCATCAGCATAGATCTACTGAAATCAGGTCCTAGGATTGCAGTAATCATGGAAATGAACCCACTGTAGGTGCTGTGGGGACAGCTCAGACTCTGGCCTGACCCAATCCCCACAGGTACATGCCCACAAAGTCTACAGCTGCTAAAGGTAGACCCATTTTGGCTGTGAGAGCACTCATTGTCTGTTCAGATGTTCTGTAGGTGCTGAGTGTATAAAGCCAGTCATGGAAATGTCAATTTACAGTTTGCCCAGCTGCGAGGAGAGACTTCATCTTTTCTTCCTTAGTTGCTTGGTCCCTGGGGCTCAGTTTCAGCTCCACCTCTGTGTGTGGGACCCCCACAGGGGGTCTGCTCCTGAGGCTGCCCCGGAGCACATGAGTCTGCCCCATTAAGAAGGGGGAGTGGAGTCAGCAGTGGCTAGGGACGTGAGAGCACCTGCCATGGAGATAAGGCATGGAAGAGGAGGTGGCAGGCACCAGTGTCATGGGAGCACCCACCAGGTGAGAGCTCTTCCTAATGCCCAGGGAGGCAGGGATCAGTGTGAGGGAAGAGAGGCTGCAATGGTACCCCCCACCCCGCACATCACTCAACAATGCTGCTTTGTTTCTATGGCGGTCCAGGTTTCCTCCAAAAGCATTCCCAGTTGCAGATTTCCTCACTCCCGTCCCTTCAGGCAGCTAACAGTGTTCCTCTGCTTGGATTTGGTCTCCAAAAGCCCTTGTCTGCACTGGAGGGCACACATCTTAGGCTGGGGCAGGCAGGGCTGTGGCTCGGACCATCTGTGTAGGTCTCACTTTGTCCTGTCTGCCACAGACTGGTTGCTGCACTCTCCTCTAATAGTCCCTGAAGCTTCCCTTCTGTCCCAACTGATATCGCTGGTTGTGAGGGGGCTTCCCCAGGTGCAAGAACCTCTCCTCTCCTTCAGCTCCACACTAGAGGCACAGGTCCTGTCCCACTTCCTCTCTTCTTCCTTTTCCCTTCTTCTTTTTGGTCCTATCTGGTTATGTGGGAATCTTTCTTGTCCTTTTAGGTGTCTGAGGTCCTCTGCTCATGTTCAGCTGGTACTCTGTGAGAATTGTTTTATTTGTAGATGTATTTTTGATGCATTTATGGGGAGAGATGAACTTCATGTCTTCCTACTACTCCACTATCTTGACTCCTCTCCAAAGGTTTTTGAAATCAAAATCAATAGATGAAAGTTTTCAGAATTTGGGAGCTGTGATTAAATTCTTTGGTGATGATTGAGAACATAGGGCTTCAGTTCTTATAATTGAGGATTTAAGAAATTGAAAGTAATTGAAATTGGTCTGAAGTAATACTTTTTCTTCAGTGAAGTAGTTTCTGTGGTTAGGATGTAACTTCTTGAAAGAAACAAATTATTTTATACCACTTGGTATCTTTCTAAGTTCTGTACACATTGTAGGGAGTCAACAAATATTTGATTGATGGGTCAGGAAGAACTGAAAAATAAAGAACTGATGTCAGTGTGCTTTGCCTGGTAAACAATTCACAGCCTTCTATAATCCCTTTGGGAGGGCCTTGTCTATCTGAAGCCAAACAGCATCACCATATTATGTGTGTGTGTGTGTGTGTGTGTGTGTGTGTGTGTTAAAATAGCATTTATTGAGAGTTTACAATGTGTCAGGTACTTTGCTAAGCATTGAATATGGATTATTTCATTTAATTCTTATCACCAACTTATGAAGTAAGTTCTAAAAACGAAAGCAAAAACAACCAGAATGTGCACTGGGAAAGAAAGAGATACCAATTTAGCCAACATGGTCACAGTCTGATAGTAACAGGAACTCCAAGATAAATTCTCCACTAATAAGTCCAGTTTAGTCCAACTAATAATTGTCCAGTTTACAGTGATCTAAAGTGTTATAAATAATTGTGAATATTTTAACCTTTCCTTAAACATAAACAAATGAAACCATAAATTTTAATTGAGTTAATGCAAAAATAACCACATATATGAGTTTTTGCAAATTTGAGAGTGATGGTCATTAAAAGAAACATGAGGTATAATTTCTTAAGATCATGGAAAGGATCAAGTGCATTGAGAAGAAATTTGTAGCTGATGATTGGAACCAGTAAAACTGTTATCTTAAGCATTATAGCAATTTTAGCAAAAATGAAAACCACCTAGTCCAAGGTAAGCTAGTTGGTTTTTAAAAATACAAGCACAGGGCTTCCCTGGTGGTGCAGTGGTTGGGAGTCTGCCTGCTGATGCAGGGGACACGGGTTTATGACCCGGTCCAGGAAGATCCCGCATGCCACGGAGTGGTTGGGCCCGTGAGCCATGGCTGCTGGGCCTGTGCTTCCAGAGCCTGTGCTCCGCAATGGGAGAGGCCACAAAGGTGAGAGGCCCGCATATCGCAATATATATGTGTATATATATATATATATATATATATATATATATATATATATATATATATATATATATATATATACAAGCACCATAAATAACAGAGAAATTCAATTACAATGAAAGTATTTACTCCCAAACACATTCCACAGAAAATATTTATTTAGTAAATGTGCTTTGCACTAAATTATCTCTCATATTATTGCCCCAAGCAAAATATGTGTTATTTTCTTTTAATGACATCAAAATTGGACCTAACCATCTGTCTTATAGTATTTCCTATCACTCAATTTTGTAATGAAAGAAAAATAACTTAATGGCCTATATGACAATATTTAAGATGTGGAAAGTAGAATCTTTGTATTCCATGCATTTTTAATAGGATGGTTCCATGTCCAGAATATGCATGTTCCCATGTGTCTTTAGTCTAATGCAGGTGGGGAGGAGGATACTGCTGATGGTCTTTTCCTCGGCTCTCAATATGTCTTGTTTTCCTCTGCTCTCAACATGTCTTGTTTTGGTAAGCACTACCTAAAATGTACTTAACCAATACTGAGAGAAAGAATAATTATTTCACAAAATAATCCCAACATTCTTTTTATTTTACCTGAAATTCATTCATTGCTGTGTGGACCAGAGCCCTAAGGACTTAGCAGACCTAGTGCTAAACAGCCTTTGTTCAAACAGTGTTACACTGCAAGCTGGTATCCGCTCTAGGAACATGTAATAGGAGCCAGGAGTCAGAGGCAGATTGGTTTCTCAGTTATTTCAATAGTAGAGCAAGTGCCTGATTGAAGAAACTATCTTCCTAGGATAAAGTGTTAACCAACACCATACTGATCACAACACAGTAGGCCCTCAGCAAATATGAGTTGCTTGAGTATTTGCTGCCTGAACTAAGAAAAATATTGGTGAAATGTGAAGGCTAATTAAACAAGTTCACTTTTGAAATACAACCTCCTATAGTCTTTACACCATTTTATAATGTACTTAGCAGAAACCAAGATTACTATTTTAAAACTAATGAAATTGTGTTCATTTCTTTATGTAGTTTTTCAAACATAGGAGTGGGTCCAGCAGCAGCAATATTAATGTGGATTTTATTAACGCCATGAATTCGTTTTAACTCCAACCTCCACAACCAGTAATTAAGTACTTGGTGCTTTGCTCTATCTCTCTAGGCACTTGGATTTCCTTCAATACTATTATGCCCCTGTGAACTCTGTAATAACTCATCGCCAATAAGGTCCATGCAGCAACTTCTTTAATTGCCTGCATATCTTCCTCTCTCCCCCAAAATGGAATTCATAAATGCAGGTGTGGAAACATAATTAAGGACATAATATTTTCTATCTCTTATCAACTGCTTTAACTTCATTCAAATTTCAGCTTATGAAGCCTTACTCTCAATGGAATAACACACAGGAGAATTTCACAGATGCCAGAAACACATACACACTATAAATTAATCATTGCCAATTAAAGGAACTAAAGAAAAAGAAAAGAACTCACATGATCCAGTATAATATATTAGATATCTAGTGACATGACTTTATATTTAAATTCATCTTAATATGCAAGTTTAGACACCAATTGTTAGAGAACACAAAACTGGCTCTTTTTGATAAATATAGTCAAATGGTTAATACTGTACTGTGTTTTTTGGGAAAATGGACATATGTTAAATAAATAGGACTGTAATGTATCTGAAAAAGTATACATTGTGAATTTTATCCATAGTGGTTGAAATAACATCCTATTATTTTAGTATGAAAATGTTCCATATTTCCATATCTTCCATAAGATACTATATTTATACAACATATATTTATCTATAAAGCACTCTCATGTACTTCATTTTCTTTAGAACTTACCACAGTCCTGTAAAGTAAGACCATTATAATTCATGTCTGAAGTTTTGAGATGACTGATATAATATTATTCACTTATTGAATCATGAGATCAGAAATTAAATCATTTACTTACTTATTCATTCATCCCATTAATACTTTTCTAGGTGCTAGAATTCACATCTTCTTTTTAATGATTTCTATTTATTTATTTATTTATTTATTTATTTATTTATTTTTTATTTTACAAATTTAATCAGTTATACATATACATATGTTCCCATATCCCCTCCCTTTTGCGTCTCCCTCCCACCCTCCCTATCCCACCCCTCCAGGCGGTCACAAAGAACCGAGCTGATCTCCCTGTGCTATGCGGCTGCTTCCCACTAGCTATCTACCTTACGTTTGGTAGTGTATATATGTCCATGCTGCTCTTTCACTTTGTCACAGCTTACCCTTCCCCCTCCCCATATCCTCAAGTCCATGCTCTAGTAAGTCTGTGTCTTTATTCCTGTCTTACCCCTATGTTCTTCATGACATTTTTTTTCTTAAATTCCATATACATGTGTCAGCATACAGTATTTGTCTTTCTCTTTCTGACTTACTTCACTCTGTATGACAGACTCTAGGTCCATCCACCTCATTACAAATAGCTCAATTTCATTTCTTTTTATGGCTGAGTAATATTCCATTGTATATATGTGCCACATCTTCTTTACCCATTCATCCGATGATGGACACTTAGGTTGTTTCCATCTCTGGGCTATTGTAAATAGGGCTGCTATGAACATTTTGGTACATGTCTCTTTTTGAATTATGGTTTTCTCAGGGTATATGCCCAGTAGTGGGATTGCTGGGTCATATGGTAGTTCTATTTGTAGTTTTTTAAGGAACCTCCATACCGTTCTCCATAGTGGCTGTACCAATTCACATTCCCACCAGCAGTGCAAGAGTGTTCCCTTTTTTCCACACCCTCTCCAGCATTTATTGTTTCTAGATTTTTTGATGATGGCCATTCTGACTGGTGTGAGATGATATCTCATTGTAGTTTTGATTTCCATTTCTCTAATGAGTAAAGATGTTGAGCATCCTTTCATGTGTTTGTTGGCAGTCTGTATATCTTCTGTGGAGAAATGTCTATTTAGGTCTTCTGCCCATTTTTGGATTGGGTTGTTTGTTTTTTTGCTATTGAGCTGCATGAGCTGCTTATAAATTTTGGAGATTAATCCTTTGTCGGTTGCTTCATTTGCAAATATTTTCTCCCATTCTGAGGGTTGTCTTTTGGTCTTGTTTATGGTTTCCTTTGCTGTGCAAAAGCTTTGAAGTTTCATTAGGTCCCATGTGTTTATTTTTGTCTTTATTTCCATTTCTCTAGGAGGTGGGTCAAAAAAGAACTTGCTGTGATTTATGTCATAGAGTGTTCTGCCTATGTTTTCCTCTAGGAGTTTGATAGTGTCTGGCCTTACATTTAGGTCTTTAATCCATTTTGAGCTTATTTTTGTGTATGGTGTTAGGGAGTGATCTAATCTCATACTTTTACATGTCCCTGTCCAGTTTTCCCAGCACCACTTATTGAAGAGACTGTCCTTTCTCCACTGTACATTCCTGCCTCCTTTATCAAAGATAAGGTGACCATATGTCCGTGGGTTTATCTCTGGGCTTTCTATCCTGTTCCATTGATCTATCTTTCTGTTTTTGTGCCAGTACCATACTGTCTTGATTACTGTAGCTTTGTAGTATAGTCTGAAGTCAGGGATCCTGATTCCTCCAGCTCCATTTTTCGTTCTCAAGATTGCTTTGGCTATTCGGGGTCTTTTGTGTTTCCATACAAATTGTGAAATTTTTTGTTCTAGTTCTTTGAAAAATGCCATTGGTAGTTTGATAGGGATTGCATTGAATCTGTCGATTGCTTTGGGTAGTAGAGTCATTTTCACAATGTTGATTCTTCCAATCCAAGAACATGGTACATCTCTCCATCTATTTGTATCATCTTTAATTTCTTTCATCAGTGTCTTATAATTTTCTGCATACAGGTCTTTTGTCTCCTTAGGTAGGTTTATTCCTAGATATTTTATTCTTTTTGTTGCAATGGTAAATGGGAGTGTTTCCTTGATTTCACTTTCAGATTTTTCATCATTAGTATATAGGAATGCCAGAGATTTCTGTGCATTAATTTTGTATCCTGCTACTTTACCAAATTCATTGATTAGCTCTAGTAGTTTTCTGGTAGCATCTTTAGCATTCTCTATGTATAGTATCATGTCATCTGCGAACAGTGACAGCTTTACTTCTTCTTTTCCCATTTGGATTCCTTTTATTTCCTTTTCTTCTCTGATTGCTGTGGCTAAAACTTCCAAAACTAGGTTGAATAAGAGTGGTGAAAGTGGGCAACCTTGTCTTGTTCCTGATCTTAGTGGAAATGGTTTCAGTTTTTCACCATCGAGGACGATGCTGGCTGTGGGTTTGTCATATATGGCCTTTATTATGTTGAGGAAAGTTCCCTCTATGCCTACTTTCTGCAGGGTTTTTATCATAAATGGGTGTTGAATTTTGTCAAAAGCTTTCTCTGCATCTATTGAGATGATCATATGGTTTTTCTCCTTCAGTTTGTTAATATGGTGTATCACGTTGATTGATTTGCGTATATTGAAGAATCCTTGCATTCCTGGAATAAACCCCACTTGATCATGGTGTATGATCCTTGTAATGTGCTGTTGGATTCTGTTTGCTAGTATTTTGTTGAGGATTTTTGCATCTATGTTCATCAGTGATATTGGCCTGTAGTTTTCTTTCTTTGTGACATCCTTGTCTGGTTTTGGTATCAAGGTGATGGTGGCCTCATAGAATGAGTTTGGGAGTGTTCCTCCCTCTGCTATATTTTGGAAGAGTTTCAGAAGGATAGGTGTTAGCTCTTCTCTAAATGCTTGATAGAATTCCCCTGTGAAGCCATCTGGTCCTGGGCTTTTGTTTGTCGGAAGATTTTTTATCACAGTTTCAATTTCAGTGCTTGTGATTGGTCTGTTCATATTTTCTATTTCTTCCTGATTCAGTCTTGGCAGGTTGTGCATTTCTAAGAATTTGTCCATTTCTTCCAGGTTGTCCATTTTATTGGCATAGAGTTGCTTATAGTAATCTCTCATGATCTTTTGTATTTCTGCAGTGTCAGTTGTTACTTCTCTTTTTTCATTTCTAATTCTATTGATTTGAGTCTTCTCCCTTTTTTTCTTGATGAGTCTGGCTAATGGTTTATCAATTTTGTTTATCTTCTCAAAGAACCAGCTTTTAGTTTTGTTGATCTTTGCTATCGTTTCCTTCATTTCTTTTTCATTTATTTCTGATCTGATTTTTATGATTTCTTTCCTTCTGCTAACTTTGGGATGTTTTTGTTCTTCTTTCTCTAATTGCTTTAGGTGCAAGGTTAGGTTGTTTATTCGAGATGTTTCCTGTTTCTTAAGGTGGGATTGTATTGCCATAAACTTCCCTCTTAGAACTGCTTTTGCTGCATCCCATAGGTTTTGGGTCGTCGTGTCTCCATTGTCATTTGTTTCTAGGTATTTTTTAATTTCCTCTTTGATTTCTTCAGTGATCACTTCGTTATTAAGTAGTGTATTGTTTAGCCTCCATGTGTTTGTATGTTTTACAGCTCTTTTCCTGTAATTGATATCTAGTCTCATAGCATTGTGGTTGGAAAAGATACTTGATACAATTTCAATTTTCTTAAATTTACCAAGGCTTGATTTGTGACCCAAGATATGATCTATCCTGGAGAATGTTCCATGAGCACTTGAGAAAAATGTGTATTCTGTTGTTTTTGGATGGAATGTCCTATAAATATCAATTAAGTCCATCTTGTTTAATGTATCATTTAAAGCTTGTGTTTCCTTATTTATTTTCATTTTGGATGACCTGTCCTTTGGTGAAAGTGGGGTGTTAAAGTCCCCTACTATGATTGTGTTACTGTCGATTTCTCCTTTTATGGCTGTTAATATTTGCCTTATGTATTGAGGTGCTCCTATGTTTGGTGCATAAATATTTACAATTGTTATATCTTCTTCTTGGATCGATCCCTTGATCATTATGTAGTGTCCTTCTTTGTCTCTTCTAGTAGTCTTTATTTTAAAGTCTATTTTGTCTGATATGAGAATTGCTACTCCAGCTTTCTTTTGGTTTCCATTTGCATGGAATATCTTTTTCCATCCCCTTACTTTCAGTCTGTATGTGTCTCTAGGTCTGAAGTGGGTCTCTTGTAGACAGCATATATATGGGTCTTGTTTTTGTATCCATTCAGCCAGTCTGTGTCTTTTGGTGGGAGCATTTAGTCCATTTACATTTAAGGTAATTATTGATATGTATGTTCCTCTTCCCATTTTCTTAATTGTTTTGGGTTCCTTATTGTAGTTCTTTTCCTTCTGTTGTGTTTCTTGCCTAGAGAAGTTCCTTTAGCATTTGTTGTAAAGCTGGTTTGGTGGTGCTGAACTCTCTCAGCTTTTGCTCGTCTGTAAACGTTTTAATTTCTCCATCAAATCTGAATGAGATCCTTGCTGGGTAGAGTAATCTTGGTTGCAGGTTTTTCTCCTTCATCACTTTAATTATGTCCTGCCACTCCCTTCTGGCTTGTAGAGTTTCTGCTGAGAGATCAGCTGTTATCCTGATGGGGATTCCCTTGTGTGTTATTTGTTGTTTTTGCCTTGCTGCTTTTAATATGATTTCTTTGTGTTTAATTTTTGACAGTTTGATTAATATGTGTCTTGGTGTATTTCTCCTTGGATTTATTCTGTATGGGACTCTCTGTGCCTCCTGGACTTGATTAACTATTTCCTTTCCCATATTAGGGAAGTTTTCAACTATAATCTCTTCAAATATTTTCTCAGTCCCTTTCTTTGTCTCTTCTTCTTCTGGAACCCCTATAATTCGAATGTTGGTGCGTTTAATGTTGTCCCAGAGGTCTCTGAGACTGTCCTCTGTTCTTTTCATTCTTTTTTCTTTATTTTGCTCTGCAGTAGTTATTTCCACTATTTTATCTTCCACCTCACTTATCCGTTCTTCTGCCTCAGTTATTCTGCTATTGATCCCATCTAGAGTATTTTTTATTTCATTTATTGTGTTTTTAATCGATGCTTGATTCATCTTTAGTTCTTCTAGGTCCTTGTTAACTGTTTCTTGCATTTTGTCTATTCTATTTCCAAGATTTTGGATCATCTTTACCATCATTATTCTGAATTCTTTTTCAGGTAGACTGCCTATTACCTCTTCATTTGTTAGGTCTGGTGGGTTTTTATCTTGCTCCTTCTCCTGCTGTGTGTTTTTCTGTCTTCTCATTTTGCTTATGTTACTGTGTTTGGGGTCTCCTTTTTGCAGGCTGCAGGTTCGTAGTTCCCGTTGTTTTTGGTGTCTGTCCCCAGTGGCTAAGGTTGGTTTAGTGGGTTGTGTAGGCTTCTTGGTGGAGGGGAGTACTGCCTGTGTTCTGGTGGATGAGGCTGGATCTTGTCTTTCTGGTGGGCAGGTCCACGTCTGGTGGTGTGTTTTGGGGTGTCTGCGGACTTTTTATTATTTTAGGCCACCTCTCTGCTAATGTGTGGCATTTTGTTCCTGTCTTGCTAGTTGTTTGGCATACGGTGTCCAGCACTGTAGCTTGCTGGTCGTTGAGTGAAGCTGGGTGCTGGTGTTGAGATGGAGATCTCTGGAAGATTTTCGCCATTTGATATTATGTGGAGCTGGGAGGTCTCTTGTGGACCAGTGTCCTGAAGTTGGCTCTCCCACCTCAGAGGCACAGCACTGACTCCTGGCTCCTCAATTTGGGATGATTTGTTGTCTATTCATGTATTCCACAGATGCAGGGTACATCAAGTTGATTGTGGAGCTTTAATCCGCTGCTTCTGAGGCTGCTGGGAGAGGTTTCCCTTTCTCTTCTTTGTTCTCACAGCTCCTGGGTCTCAGCTTTGGATTTGGCCCCGCCTCTGCATGTAGGTCGCTGGAGGGCGTCTGTTCTTCGCTCAGACAGGACAGGGTTAAAGGAGCAGCCTCTTCGGGGGATCTGGCTCACTCAGGCCCGGCAGGAGGGAGGGGCACGGAGTGCGGGGCGAGCCTGCAGCGGCAGAGGTCGGCGTGACGTTGCACCAGCCCGAGGCGCACCGTGCGTTCTCTCAGGGAAGCCGCCCCTGGATCCCGGGACCCCGGCAGTGGCAGGCTGCACAGGCTCCCGGAAGGGCGGTGTGGACAGTGACCTGCGCTCGCACACAGGCTTCTTGGCGGTGGCAGCAGCAGCCCCAGCATCCCACGTCCGTCTCTGGGCTCCGCGCTTTCAGCCGCGACTCGCGCCCGTCTTTGGAGCTCCTTTACGTGGCGCTCTTAATCCCCTCTCCTCGCGCACCAGGAAACCAAGAGGGAAGAATAAGTCTCCTGCCTCTTCAGCAGCTCCAGAGTTTTCCCGGACTCCCTCCCGGCTAGCTGTGGCACATTAGCCCCCTTCAGGCTGAGTTCTCGCCGCCAGCCCCAGTCCTCTCGCTGCGCTCTGACTGAAACCCGAGCCTCAGCTCCAGCGCCGCCCGCCCCGGCGGGGGAGCAGACAAGCCTCTCGGGCTGGTGAGTGCCGCTCGGCACTGCTCCTCTGTGTGGGAATCTCTCCGCTTTGCCCTACCCAGGTATGTGGGGAGTTTCTTGCCTTTTGGGAGGTCTGGGGTCTTCTGCCAGCGTTCAGTAGGTGTTCTGTAGGAGATGTTCCACGTGTAGCTGTATTTCTGGTGTATCTGTGGGGAGGAAGATGATCTCCGCGTCTTACTCTTCCGCCATCTTACCCGGAAGTCTTAATGATTTTTTTAAAGTTTTATTGAGAAATAATTGACATGCATCACTTATAAGTTTAAAGTATACAGCATGATGGTTTGGTTTACGTCTGTTTTGAAATGTTTGTCACATCAGGTTCAGCTAACATACATCATCTCATATAGATACAATACAAGTAAAAGAAAGAAGAAAAGAAAAAAACTTCTCCTTGAGATGAGAATTCTTAGGATTTACTCTCAACAACTTCCCTATGTATCATGCAACATATAGTCACCATGTTGTACATTAAATCCCTAGTACTTATTTATCTTGTAACTGGAAGTTTTAACATTTTGACCACTTTCTTTCAATTCTCCTTCACCTGATCCTCTGCCTCTGATAACCACAAGTCTTATCTCTTTTTCTGTGTCACATTTTTTTGTTTTTCAGTTTGTTTTTAAATTCCTCATATAAATGAGATCATACTCTTTTTGTCTTTCTCTGACTTTTTTCTCTTAGCATAATGCTGTCAAGATCTATACCATGTCTTCTGATATTTAAAAGATGAATGCTTCCACACCACATAGTCTCTCAATGGATACTCTATGATGGCTCTCTTAGGTCACAGCTCTTTATTGACATTGTGATAGCAAAAGTGAATTGGTGATTCTATACCTACCTTTTAATATGGTTTGAATCTGAAATGAGGTTACAGAGTATGACTGTAAAAAGCTCATAGAGGTTCAATAAATTGCATTGTTTGTCACATTTGAGTGAGAAAACATAGCAGTGGAAGGAAATATGATAAAGAGTGAAACTGTATCAGCAAATTTGCTCATATTTTCATAAATCAAAGGCTATGTTTTCATTAGGGTACTGACACTTCCTGTGTTCAACATATGACACAAAACCTACCAGTCAGGGAATGCTATCAAAGTTATTTGTAAACATTTCATCTATGGATACTAAACTAAAAAAGTTAAACCTGTGCCTAGAGAAGTGTGCTTTTTTTTTTTTTTTTTTTTTTTGCCTTTTGATGATGAGGTAACTGCTATGATACCACGAGGCTGCCTGGTCATGTCTGAAGAAAACTCTTTTCACTCTATTTTTTTCCCAAGTAGTATAGGTTCATTTATTATTTTTTCAGTACTGGAAAAGATGTTTAAAAGCTCACAACTCTATATTAAATTGTGCTTTATTTTATTCATTTATTCCTGCATTCATTACATTGATTGCACTGTAATGGAATCCAGGAACTTAAACAATGAAAGAGAAATTGGATAGGTACATATGTAAGAAAATTAATGGGTCATTTGTCTTGCATTTTGACAGACAAACAGAAAGTCACAAAAATTATTATTATTTTTTTGAGATGAAATTTAGT
Source organism: Mesoplodon densirostris (assembly GCF_025265405.1). Classification (NCBI taxonomy): domain Eukaryota; kingdom Metazoa; phylum Chordata; class Mammalia; order Artiodactyla; family Ziphiidae; genus Mesoplodon; species Mesoplodon densirostris. The sequence goes on along the minus strand of NC_082673.1, from coordinate 49,686,348 downwards.
AGTGTATTTTATTTAACCCAAGATATACAAAATAGTATCTTCTCCACATGTCATCCACATGAAATCAATTGTACCAAGTCTTTATAATCCAATACATCAGTTCAGCTTACAACACATCTCAGTTTGGATGAGCCACAGGTGCTACTGGCTGTACTGTTGGTCAGTACGGGTCCATAATCTTCAAAACCACCCAAAAGATTGAAGGTATCTCTATTTGACAGACAGGAAAAGTATGGCTCAGAGAAGTCATATAACTTGATCAGGAATTAATATTTAAAACCAGTCCTGTCTAACTCCAGCCTCTATATGATTTTTGTCAACCTATACTGATTCTTTGGGCATCGTCATGAAGAAACATGAATAATACCCTCAGAAGGTCAACATGAGACCAGCGAAATTAAGGAAGCACAATTCCACACAAATATTCTACCACAATCACCACTCAAATTTCACTTTTTGTTCAGGATCTTCTTTGCCCTTTTTAAAACAATCTATTAAGCAGGTGTCAATACTGTTGTAGATGCTTATTTTGGCGACAAGATGGCAGCAGTCCACTTCTTCAAGTCAAGCAGGAAATAGCCAAAGCCACGCAGTAAAATGTTTAAGAAACAAGACTCCAGTGGAGCAGAACTTGGAAACGAAGTAAATTCTCTCTAACAGGAATTACTTCGCTAGTATAGAACTCTCAAAGTTATTTCCTAAATGGCTGGAAATTTAGAGGAGGAGGGAGCACAGGCTGGCATGTTCTGTAATGCTGCTGCCTGTGGCTCCTTTGCTCTTTCCTCGCCCAGTCTGAGCCAGCTGAAGGGAGTCTCAAAGTTTTGATTTAGAATTTTACTCAACCTTTGCAAAAGGATGTATGTAATACAGGCTCAAGAGAAAATTAAAAATCAAGAAATCATAGTGTCATTTTACGGATGAGAAAACTTTGAAAGAGAAAATAGGTGAATGTCCCAAGATCACAAAGCCTATAACCATAAGAGGAGGACTAGGAATCTCCTGATTTTCAAAAGAAAGTTGTCAAACCATGGAATAAGGGAAGTTACTTGCAGTGTATAGTTCTAATGAAGGACTCACGTTCAGGACTCCTATTCATCAATCTAAAAAGACAGATCACCCAATAAAAAGGAAAATGGGTGAAAAACTGGAACACACACATCATGCATGTGAATATACTATTTACCAGTAAACAATTCGGTGGGCTATATTCATGTATAAAACTTTTCACAGAAGCATTTTTTAAAGTAATAAATTAATTTATTTATTTTTGGCTGCTTTGGGTCTCAGTTGCTGCCCACGGGCTTTCTCTAGATTCGGTGAGCATGGGCTACTCTTGCAGTGCGCGGGCTTCTCATTGTGGGGGCTTCTCTTGTGGAGCCTAGGTTCTAGACATGCAAGCTTCAGTAGTTGTGGCATGTGGGCTCAGTAGTTGTAGCACACGGGCTTAGTTGCTACACAGCATGTGGGATCTTCCCAGACCAGGGATAGAACCCATGTCGCCTGCATTGGCAGGTGGGCTCTTAACCACTGCGCCACCAGGGATGTCCCAGAAACTTTTTTTTTTTAATATCTTTACTGGAGTATAATTGCTTTACAATGGTGTTTTAGTATCTGTTTATAACAAAGTGAATCAGTTATACATATACATATGTTCCCACATCTCTTGCTTCTTGCATCTCCCTCCCTCCCACCCTCCCGATACCACCCCTCTAGGTGGTCACAAAGCACCGAGCTAATCTCCCTGTGCTATGTGGCTGCTTCCCACTAGCTATCTGTTTTACGTTTGGTAGTGTATATATGTCCATGCCACTATCTCACTTTGTCACAGCTTACACTTTGCCCTCCCCATATCCTCAAGTCCATTCTCTGGTAGGTCTGTATCTTTATTCCCATCTCACCCCTAGGTTATTCATGACATTTTTTTCTTAGATTCCAAATATATATGTGTTAGCATACAGTATTTGTCTTTCTCTTTCTGACTTACTTCACTCTATATGACAGACTCTAGGTCCGTCCACCTCACTACAAATAACTCAATTTGGTTTCTTTTTATGGCTGAGTAATATTCCATTGTATATATGTGCCACATCTTCTTTACCCATTCATCCGATGATGGACACTTAGGTTGCTTCCATCTCCTGGCTATTGTAAATAGAGCTGCAATGAACATTTTGGTGCATGACTCTTTATGAATTATGGTTTTCTCAGGGTATATGCCCAGTAGTGGGATTGCTGGGTCATATGGTAGTTCTATTTGTAGATTTTTAAGGAACCTCCATACTGTTCTCCATAGTGGCTGTACCAATTCACATTCCCACCAGGAGTGCAAGAGTGTTCCTTTTTCTCCACACCCTCTCCAGCATTTACGTTTCTAGAGTTTTTGATAATGACCATTCTGACCGGTGTGAGATGATATCTCATTGTAGTTTTGATTTGCATTTCTCTAATGAATAATTATGTTGAGCATCCTTTCATGTGTTTGTTGGCAGTCTGTATATCTTCTGTGGAGAAATGTCTATTTAGGTATTCTGCCCATTTTTGGATTGAGTTGTTTGTTTTTTTGTTATTGAGCTGCATGAGCTGCTTATAAATTTTGGAGATTAATCCATTGTAAGTTGCTTCATTTGCAAATATTTTCTCCCATCTGAGGGTTGTCTTCTTGTCTTGTTTATGGTTTCCTTTGCTGTGAAAAAGCTTTTAGGTTTCATTAGGTCCCATTTGTTTATTTTTGTTTTTATTTCCATTTCTCTAGGAGGTGGGTCAAAAAGGATCTTGCTGTGATTTATGTCATAGAGTGTTCTGCCAATTGTTTCTGGCCTTATATTTAGGTCTTTAATCCATTTTGAGCTTATTTTTGTGTATGGTGTTAGTGTATGTTCTAATCTCATACTTCTACATGTACCAGTCCAGTTGTCCCAGCACCACTTATTGAAGAGGCTGTCTTTTCTCCACTGTATATTCTTGTCTGCTTTATCAAAGATAAGGTGACCATATGTGCGTGGGTTTATCTCTGGGCTTTCTATCCTGTTCCATTAATCTATATTTCTGTTTTTGTGCCAGTACCACACTGTCTTGATTACTGTAGCTTTGTAGTATAGTCTGAAGTGTAGGAGACTGATTCCTCCAGCTCCGTTTTTCTTTCTCAAGATTGCTTTGGCTATTCGGGATCTTTCGTGTTTCCATACAAATTGTGAAAATTTTTGTTCTAGTTCTTTGAAAAATGCCAGTGGTTGTTTGATAGGGATTGCATTGAATCTGTCGATTGCTTTGGGTAGTAGAGTCATTTTCACAATGTTGATTCTTCCAATTCAAGAACATGGTATATCTCTACATCTATTTGTATCATCTTTAATTTCTTTCATCAGTGTCTTATAATTTTCTGCATACAGGTCTTTTGTCTCCTTAGGTAGGTTTATTCCTAGATATTTGCTGTGGTAAATGGGAGTGTTTTCTTAATTTCACTTTCAGGTTTTTCATCATTGGTGTATAGAAATTCAAGAGATTTCTGTGCATTAATTTTGTATCCAGCTACTTTATGAAATTCATTGATTAGCTCTAGGAGTTTTCTGGTAGCATCATTAGGATTCTCTATGTATAGTATCATGTCATCTGCAAACAGTGACAGCTTTACTTCTTCTTTTCCAATTTGGATTCCTTTTATTTCCTTTTCTTCTCTGATTGCTGTGGCTAAAACTTCCCAAGCTCTGTTGAATAAGAGTGGTGAGAGTGGCAACCTTTTCTTCTTCCTGATTTTAGTGGAAATGGTTTCAGTTTTTCACCATTGAGGCTGATGTTGTCTGTGGATTTGTCATACATTGCCTTTATTAGGCTGAGGAAAGTTCCCTCTATGCCTACTTTCTGCAGGATTTTTTTTATCATAAATGGGTGTTGAATTTTGTCGGAAGCTTTCTCTGCACCTATTGAGATGATCATATGGTTTTTCTCCTTAAATTTGTTAACATGGTGTATCACGTTGATTGATTTGTGTATACTGAAGAATCCTTGCATTCCTGGAATAAACCCCACTTGATCATGGTGTATGATTTTTTAAAGTGCTGTTGGATTCTGTTTGTTAGTATTTTGTTGAGGATTTTTGCATCTATATTCATCAGTGATATTGGCCTGTAGTTTTCTACAGGGTGATGGTGGGCTCGTAGAATGAGTTTGGGAGTGTTCCTCCCTCTGCTATGTTTTGGAAGAGTTTGAGAAGGATAGGTGTTAGCTCTTCTCTACATGTTTGATAGAATTCGGCTGTGAAGCCATCTGGTCCTGGGATTTTGTTGGAAGATTTTTAATCACAGTTCCAATTTCAGTGCTTGTGATTGGTCTATTCATATTTTCTATTTCTTCCTAATTCAGTCTTGGCAGGTTGTGCATTTCTAAGAATTTGTCCATTTCTTGTCGATTTTATTGGCATAGAATTGCTCATAGTAATCTCTCATGATCTTTTGTATTTCTGCAGTGTCAGTTGTTACTTCTCCTTTTTCATTCTAATTTTATTGATTTGAGTCTTCTTCCTTATTTTCTTGATGAGTCTGGCTAATGGTTTATCAATTTTGTGTATCTTCTCAAAGAATAAGCTTTTGGTTTTATTAATCTTTGCTATCATTTCCTTCATTTCTTTTTCATTTATTTCTGATCTGATCTTTATGATTTCTTTCCTTCTGCTAACTTTGTTTTTTTTTTTGTTCTTTCTCTAATTGATTTAGGTGCAAGATTAGGTTGTTTATTCAAGATGTTTCCTGTTTCTTAAGGTAGGATTGTATTGCTTTAAACTTCCCTCTTAGAAGTGCTTTTGCTGCATCCCATAGTTTTTGAGTCATCGTGTCTCCATTGTCATGTGCGTCTATGTTTCTTTTTGATTTCCTGTTTGATTTCTTCAGTGATCACTTCGTTATTAAGTATTGTTTAACCTCCATGTGTTTGTATTTTTTACAGATCTTTTCCTGTAATTTGTATCTAGTTTCATAGCATTGTGGTCGGAAAAGATACTTGATACAATTTCAATTTTCTTATGTTTACCAAGGCTTGATTTGTGAACCAAGATATGATCTATCCTGGAGAATGCTCCATGAGCAGTTGAGAAAAATGTGTATTCAGTTGTTTTTGGATGGAATGTCCTATAAGTATCAATTAAGTCCATCTTGTTTAATGTATCATTTAAAGCTTGTGTTTCCTTATTTATTTTCATTTTGGATGATCTGTCCACTGGTGAAAGTGGGGTGGTAAAGTCCCCTATTATGAATGTGTTACTGTCAATTTCCTCTTGTATGGCTGTTAGTATTTGCCTTATGTATTGAGGTGCTCCTATGCTGGGTTCATAAATATTTACAATTTTTATATCTTCTTCTTGGATCGATCCCTTGATTATTATGTAGTGTCCTTCTTTGTCTCTTCTAATAGTCTTTATTTTAAAGTCTATTTTGTCTGATATGAGAATTGCTACTCCAGCTTTCTTTTGATTTCCTTTGCATAGAATATCTTTTTCCATCCCTTGATTTTCAGTCTGTATGTGTCCTTAGGTCTGAAATGGGTCTCTTGTAGACAGCATATATATGGGTCTTGTTTTTTTTCCATTCAGCCAGTCTGTGTCTTTTGCTGGGAGAATTTAATCCACTTACATTTAAGGTGATTATCAATATGTATGTTCCTATTCCCACTTTCTTAATTGTTTTGGGTTTGTTATTGTAGGTCTTTTCCTTCTCCTGTGTTTCTTGTCTAGAGAAGTTCCTTTAGCATTTGTTGTAAAGCTGGTTTGGTGGTGCTGTTCTCTCTCAGCTTTTGCTTGTTTGTAAAGTTTTTAATTTCTGCATCAAATCTGAATGAAATCCTTTCTGGTTAGAGTAATCTTGGTTGTAGGTTTTTCTGCTTCATCACTTTAAATATGTCCTGCCTGTCCCTCTGGCTTGCAGATTTTCTGCTGAAAGATCAGCTGTGAACCTTATGGGGATTCCCTTATGTGTTATTTGTTGTTTTTCCCTTGCTGCTTTTAATGTGTTTTCTTTGTATTTAATTTTTGATAGTTTGATCAATATGTGTCTTGACTTGCTTCACCTTGGATTTATCCTGTGTGGGACTCTCTGTGCTTCCTGTACTTAATTCACTATCTCCTTTCCCCTTTTAGAGAAATTTTCAACTATAATCTCTTCAAATATTTTCTCAGTCCCTTTCTTTTTCTCTTCTTTTTCTGGGACCCCTATAATTCGAATGTTGGTGCATTTAATGTTGTCCCAGAGGTCTCTGAGACTGTCCTCAGTTCTTTTCATTCTTCTTTCTTTATTCTGATCTGCAGTAGTTATTTCCACTATTTTATCTTCCAGGTCACTTATCCGTTCTTCTGCCTCAGTTATTCTGCTATTGATTCCTTCTAGAGTATTTTTAATTTCATTTATTGTGTTGTTCATCATTGATTGTTTTCTCTTTAATTCTTCTATGTCCTTGTTAAATGTTTCTTGCATTTTCTCTATTCCATTTCCAAGATTTTGGAACATATTTATTATCATTATTCTGAGTTCTTTTTCAGGTTGACTGTCTATTTCCTCGTCATTTGTTATGTCTGGTGGGTTTTTACCTAGCTCCTTCATCCGCTGTGTGTTTCTCTGTCTTCTCATTTTGCTTATCTTACTGTGTTTCGGGTCTCCTTTTTGCAGCCCGCAGATTCTTAGTTCCCATTGTTTTTGGTGTCTGTCCCCAGTGGCTAAGGTTTGTTCAGTGGGTTGTGTAGACTTCCTCGTGGAGGGGATTAATGCCTGTGTTCCAGTGGAAGAGGCTGGATCTTGTGTTTCTGGTGGACAGGTCCATGTCTGGTGGTGTGTTTTGGGGTCTCTGTGGCCTTATTATGATTTTAGGCAGCCTCTCTGCTAATGGATGGGGCTGTGTTCCTGTCTTTCTAGTTGTTTGGCATAGGGTGTCCAGCATTGTAGCTTTCTGGTCGTTGAGTGAAGCTGGGTCTTGGCATTGAGGTGGAGACCTGTGAGCGATTTTCACCATTTTATATTATGGCAAGCTGGGAGGTCTCTTGTGGACCAGTGTCCTGAAGTTGGCTCTCTCACCTCAGAGGCACAGCACTGACTCCTGGCTGGAGCACCAATTGTCTTTCATCCACACAGCTCAGAATAAAAGGGAGAAAAATTAGAAAGAAAAAATAAAGAGCATAAAATAAAATAAAATAAAGATAAAATAATTAAATAATTAAAATAAAAAATAATTATTAAGAAAAAAAAATTTAAGTAAAAATAGCAAAAATGGACAGACACAACCCTAGGACAAATGGTGAAAGCAAAGCTATACAGACAAAATCCCTCACAGAAGCATACACATACACTCTCACAAAAAGAGGAAAAGTGGAAAAAATAATATATCTTGTTCTCAAAGTCCACCTCCTCATCTTGGGATGATTCGTTGTCTATTCAGGTATTCCACAGATGCAGGGTACAATAAGTTGATTGTGGAGATTTAATCTGCTGCTCCTGAGGCTGCTGGGAGAAATTTCCATTTCTCTTATTTGTTCGCACAGCTCCTGGGGTTCAGCTTTCGATTTGGACCTGCCTCTATGTGTAGGTCACCTGAGGGCATCTGTTCTTCACTCAGACAGGACAGGGTTAAAGGAGTCGCTGATTTGGGGGCTTTGGCTCACTCAGGCAGGGGGGGAGGGAGGGGTACACAGGCGGGGTGAGCCTTCAGCAGCAGAGGCCAGCATGACATTGCACCAATCTGAGGCATGCTGTGCATTCTCCCGGGGAAGTCATCCCCAGATTATGGGACCCTGGCAGTGGCAGGCTGCAGAGGCTCCCGGGAGGGGAGGTGTGGATAGTGACCTGTACTCGCACACAGCCTTCTTCTTGGTGGCTGCAGCAGCAGCCTTAGCATCTAATGCCTGTGTCTCAGGTCCACGCTGTTAGCCATGGCTCGTGCCTGTCTCTGGAGATCCTTTAAGCAATGCTTTTAATCCCCTCTCCTCACATACCAAGAAACAAAGAGGGAAGAATAAGTCTCTTGCCTCTTTGGCAGGTCCAGACTTTTTCCCAGACTCTCTCCCAGCTAGCCGTGGTGCACTAACACCTTCAGGCTGTGTTCACGCTGCCAGTCCTCTCCCTGTGATCTGACCAAAGCCCGAGCCTCAGCTCCCAGCCCCACCCACACCAGCGGGTGAGCAGACAAACCTCTCGGGCTGGTGAGTGCTGGTCGGCACTGATCCTCTGTGCTGGAATCTCTCCACTTTGCCCTCTGCACCCCTGTTGCTGCGCTCTCCTCCATGGCTCTGAAGCTTCCCCTCTCCGCCACCCACAGTCTCTGCCCACAAAGGGGCTTCCTAGTGTGTGGAAACCTTTCCTGCTTCACAGCTCCCTCCCACTGGTGCAGGTCCTGTTCCTGTTCTTTTGTCTCTGTGTTTTCTTTTTTCTTATGCTCTACCGAAGTATGTGGGGAGTTTCTTGCCTTTTGGGAGGTCTGAGGTCTTCTGCCAGTGTTCAGTGGGTGTTCTGTAGGAGCAATTCCATGTGTGGATGTATTTCTGGTGTATCTGTGGGCAGGAAGGTGGTCTCCGTGTCTTACTTTTCTGACATCTTCCCACAAAAATTATAGTCATCCTCATCAGTTCACTCAGTCCCATATAATTCATTTTTTTAATCTTGATCATTTTTTAGCACTTTTATGAATTCAACAGTTTTCCATTAGACTTCTGAACATGCTTATTCACTCAGTTCATCAGTTTAGTTAGTTACCAGAAAACTGAACTTGTCAGAGTGTTTTCCATGAATTCCTTGAAGATGAAACCCTTTTATAGGAACATTTTTGGAAGAGCATCAGAGTACACCCAGAACTGTTTGTAAAGGACAAAAGACCTAAAAATGACCACAGTTAAAGATTTGAGGAAAGTTCATAATAATGCAATTGACAAGGAAATTTAGTTATTTTGGAGATAAACATTGTAAAGTAATAACTAGAATTATGTCATAACATTATACCAGAACACATAAGATTTTTAGGAATTTCATGTAATGTCTGAATCATTTATATTAACATATTTCCATAAAAATGACCCAAAGAACGTTTGTTTTAGTTTTTTTAATTTTTGAATTTTATTTAATTTATTTTTTTATACAGCAAGTTCTTATTAGTCATCAATTTTATACACATCAGTGTATACATGTCAATCCCAATAGCCCAATTCAGCAAACCACCATCCCCAGCCCCCGTGGCTTTCCCCTGTTGGTTTCCATAATTTTGTTCTCTACATCTGTGACCCAACTTCTGCCCTGCAATCCGGTTCATCTGTACCATTTTTCTACATTCCACATACATGCATTAATATACAATATTTGTTTTTCTCTTTCTAACTTACTTCACTCTGTTTGGCAGTCTCTAGATCCATCTACGTCTCAACAAATGACTCAATTTCATTCCTTTTCATGGCTGAGTAATATTCCATTGTATATATGTTCCACATCTTTATCCATGCATCTGTCGATGAGCATGAAGGTTGCATCCATGACCGGGTTATTGTAAATAGTGCTCCAATGAACATTGTGGTGCATGTGTTTTTTTGAATTACGGTTTTCTCTGGGCATATACCCAGTAGTGGGATTGCTGGATCATATGGTAATTCTATTTTTGGTTTTTTAAGGAACCTCCATACTGTTTTCCATAGTGGCTCTATCAATTTACATTCCCACCAACAGTGCAAGAGGGTTCCCTTTTCTCCACACCCTCTACAGCATTTGTTGTTTGTAGGTTTTCTGATGATGCCCATTCTAACTGGTGTGAGGTGATACCTCATGGTAATTTTGGTTTGCATTTCACTAATAATTAGTGATGTTGAGCAGCTTTTCATGTGTTTCTTGGCAACTTGTATGTCTTTATTGGAGAAATGTCTATTTAGGTCTTCTGCCCATTTTTGGATTGGGTTGTTTGTTTCTTTATTTTATTTTTTTATTTTTATTATTATTATTTTTTTTATTTTACAAATTTAATCAGTTATACATATACATATGTTCCCATATCCCCTCCCTTTTGCGTCTCCCTCCCACCCTCCCTATCCCACCCCTCCAGGCGGTCACAAAGAACCGAGCTGATCTCCCTGTGCTATGCGGCTGCTTCCCACTAGCTATCTACCTTACGTTTGGTAGTGTATATATGTCCATGCCGCTCTTTCACTTTGTCACAGCTTACCCTTCCCCCTCCCCATATCCGCAACTCCATGCTCTAGTAGGTCTGTGTCTTTATTCCTGTCTTACCCCTATGTTCTTCATGACATTTTTTTTCTTAAATTCCATATATATGTGTCAGCATACAGTATTTGTCTTTCTCTTTCTGACTTACTTCACTCTGTATGACAGACTCTAGGTCCATCCACCTCATTACAAATAGCTCAATTTCATTTCTTTTTATGGCTGAGTAATATTCCATTGTATATATGTGCCACATCTTCTTTACCCATTCATCCGATGATGGACACTTAGGTTGTTTCCATCTCTGGGCTATTGTAAATAGGGCTGCTATGAACATTTTGGTACATGTCTCTTTTTGAATTATGGTTTTCTCAGGGTATATGCCCAGTAGTGGGATTGCTGGGTCATATGGTAGTTCTATTTGTAGTTTTTTAAGGAACCTCCATACCGTTCTCCATAGTGGCTGTACCAATTCACATTCCCACCAGCAGTTTTCCCAGCACCACTTATTGAAGAGACTGTCCTTTCTCCACTGTACATTCCTGCCTCCTTTATCAAAGATAAGGTGACCATATGTCCGTGGGTTTATCTCTGGGCTTTCTATCCTGTTCCATTGATCTATCTTTCTGTTTTTGTGCCAGTACCATACTGTCTTGATTACTGTAGCTTTGTAGTATAGTCTGAAGTCAGGGAGCCTGATTCCTCCAGCTCCATTTTTCGTTCTCAAGATTGCTTTGGCTATTCGGGGTCTTTTGTGTTTCCATACAAATTGTGAAATTTTTTGTTCTAGTTCTTTGAAAAATGCCATTGGTAGTTTGATAGGGATTGCATTGAATCTGTCGATTGCTTTGGGTAGTAGAGTCATTTTCACAATGTTGATTCTTCCAATCCAAGAACATGGTACATCTCTCCATCTATTTGTATCATCTTTAATTTCTTTCATCAGTGTCTTATAATTTTCTGCATACAGGTCTTTTGTCTCCTTAGGTAGGTTTATTCCTAGATATTTTATTCTTTTTGTTGCAATGGTAAATGGGAGTGTTTCCTTGATTTCACTTTCAGATTTTTCATCATTAGTATATAGGAATGCCAGAGATTTCTGTGCATTAATTTTGTATCCTGCTACTTTACCAAATTCATTGATTAGCTCTAGTAGTTTTCTGGTAGCATCTTTAGCATTCTCTATGTATAGTATCATGTCATCTGCGAACAGTGACAGCTTTACTTCTTCTGTTCCCATTTGGATTCCTTTTATTTCCTTTTCTTCTCTGATTGCTGTGGCTAAAACTTCCAAAACTAGGTTGAATAAGAGTGGTGAAAGTGGGCAACCTTGTCTTGTTCCTGATCTTAGTGGAAATGGTTTCAGTTTTTCACCATCGAGGACGATGCTGGCTGTGGGTTTGTCATATATGGCCTTTATTATGTTGAGGAAAGTTCCCTCTATGCCTACTTTCTGCAGGGTTTTTATCATAAATGGGTGTTGAATTTTGTCAAAAGCTTTCTCTGCATCTATTGAGATGATCATATGGTTTTTCTCCTTCAGTTTGTTAATATGGTGTATCACGTTGATTGATTTGCGTATATTGAAGAATCCTTGCATTCCTGGAATAAACCCCACTTGATCATGGTGTATGATCCTTGTAATGTGCTGTTGGATTCTGTTTGCTAGTATTTTGTTGAGGATTTTTGCATCTATGTTCATCAGTGATATTGGCCTGTAGTTTTCTTTCTTTGTGACATCCTCGTCTGGTTTTGGTATCAAGGTGATGGTGGCCTCATAGAATGAGTTTGGGAGTGTTCCTCCCTCTGCTATATTTTGGAAGAGTTTCAGAAGGATAGGTGTTAGCTCTTCTCTAAATGCTTGATAGAATTCCCCTGTGAAGCCATCTGGTCCTGGGCTTTTGTTTGTCGGAAGATTTTTTATCACAGTTTCAATTTCAGTGCTTGTGATTGGTCTGTTCATATTTTCTATTTCTTCCTGATTCAGTCTTGGCAGGTTGTGCATTTCTAAGAATTTGTCCATTTCTTCCAGGTTGTCCATTTTATTGGCATAGAGTTGCTTATAGTAATCTCTCATGATCTTTTGTATTTCTGCAGTGTCAGTTGTTACTTCTCTTTTTTCATTTCTAATTCTATTGATTTGAGTCTTCTCCCTTTTTTTCTTGATGAGTCTGGCTAATGGTTTATCAATTTTGTTTATCTTCTCAAAGAACCAGCTTTTAGTTTTGTTGATCTTTGCTATCGTTTCCTTCATTTCTTTTTCATTTATTTCTGATCTGATTTTTATGATTTCTTTCCTTCTGCTAACTTTGGGATGTTTTTGTTCTTCTTTCTCTAATTGCTTTAGGTGCAAGGTTAGGTTGTTTATTCGAGATGTTTCCTGTTTCTTAAGGTGGGATTGTATTGCCATAAACTTCCCTCTTAGAACTGCTTTTGCTGCATCCCATAGGTTTTGGGTCGTCGTGTCTCCATTGTCATTTGTTTCTAGGTATTTTTTAATTTCCTCTTTGATTTCTTCAGTGATCACTTCGTTATTAAGTAGTGTATTGTTTAGCCTCCATGTGTTTGTATGTTTTACAGCTCTTTTCCTGTAATTGATATCTAGTCTCATAACATTGTGGTTGGAAAAGATACTTGATACAATTTCAATTTTCTTAAATTTACCAAGGCTTGATTTGTGACCCAAGATATGATCTATCCTGGAGAATGTTCCATGAGCACTTGAGAAAAATGTGTATTCTGTTGTTTTTGGATGGAATGTCCTATAAATATCAATTAAGTCCATCTTGTTTAATGTATCATTTAAAGCTTGTGTTTCCTTATTTATTTTCATTTTGGATGACCTGTCCTTTGGTGAAAGTGGGGTGTTAAAGTCCCCTACTATGATTGTGTTACTGTCGATTTCTCCTTTTATGGCTGTTAATATTTGCCTTATGTATTGAGGTGCTCCTATGTTTGGTGCATAAATATTTACAATTGTTATATCTTCTTCTTGGATCGATCCCTTGATCATTATGTAGTGTCCTTCTTTGTCTCTTCTAGTAGTCTTTATTTTAAAGTCTATTTTGTCTGATATGAGAATTGCTACTCCAGCTTTCTTTTGGTTTCCATTTGCATGGAATATCTTTTTCCATCCCCTTACTTTCAGTCTGTATGTGTCTCTAGGTCTGAAGTGGGTCTCTTGTAGACAGCATATATATGGGTCTTGTTTTTGTATCCATTCAGCCAGTCTGTGTCTTTTGGTGGGAGCATTTAGTCCATTTACATTTAAGGTAATTATTGATATGTATGTTCCTCTTCCCATTTTCTTAATTGTTTTGGGTTCCTTATTGTAGTTCTTTTCCTTCTGTTGTGTTTCTTGCCTAGAGAAGTTCCTTTAGCATTTGTTGTAAAGCTGGTTTGGTGGTGCTGAACTCTCTCAGCTTTTGCTTGTCTGTAAACGTTTTAATTTCTCCATCAAATCTGAATGAGATCCTTGCTGGGTAGAGTAATCTTGGTTGCAGGTTTTTCTCCTTCATCACTTTAATTATGTCCTGCCACTCCCTTCTGGCTTGTAGAGTTTCTGCTGAGAGATCAGCTGTTATCCTGATGGGGATTCCCTTGTGTGTTATTTGTTGTTTTTGCCTTGCTGCTTTTAATATGATTTCTTTGTGTTTAATTTTTGACAGTTTGATTAATATGTGTCTTGGTGTATTTCTCCTTGGATTTATTCTGTATGGGACTCTCTGTGCCTCCTGGACTTGATTAACTATTTCCTTTCCCATATTAGACAAGTTTTCAACTATAATCTCTTCAAATATTTTCTCAGTCCCTTTCTTTGTCTCTTCTTCTTCTGGAACCCCTATAATTCGAATGTTGGTGCGTTTAATGTTGTCCCAGAGGTCTCTGAGACTGTCCTCTGTTCTTTTCATTCTTTTTTCTTTATTTTGCTCTGCAGTAGTTATTTCCACTATTTTATCTTCCACCTCACTTATCCGTTCTTCTGCCTCAGTTATTCTGCTATTGATCCCATCTAGAGTATTTTTTATTTCATTTATTGTGTTTTTAATCGATGCTTGATTCATCTTTAGTTCTTCTAGGTCCTTGTTAACTGTTTCTTGCATTTTGTCTATTCTATTTCCAAGATTTTGGATCATCTTTACCATCATTATTCTGAATTCTTTTTCAGGTAGACTGCCTATTACCTCTTCATTTGTTAGGTCTGGTGGGTTTTTATCTTGCTCCTTCTCCTGCTGTGTGTTTTTCTGTCTTCTCATTTTGCTTATGTTACTGTGTTTGGGGTCTCCTTTTTGCAGGCTGCAGGTTCGTAGTTCCCGTTGTTTTTGGTGTCTGTCCCCAGTGGCTAAGGTTGGTTTAGTGGGTTGTGTAGGCTTCTTGGTGGAGGGGAGTACTGCCTGTGTTCTGGTGGATGAGGCTGGATCTTGTCTTTCTGGTGGGCAGGTCCACGTCTGGTGGTGTGTTTTGGGGTGTCTGCGGACTTTTTATTATTTTAGGCCACCTCTCTGCTAATGTGTGGCATTTTGTTCCTGTCTTGCTAGTTGTTTGGCATACGGTGTCCAGCACTGTAGCTTGCTGGTCGTTGAGTGAAGCTGGGTGCTGGTGTTGAGATGGAGATCTCTGGAAGATTTTCGCCATTTGATATTATGTGGAGCTGGGAGGTCTCTTGTGGACCAGTGTCCTGAAGTTGGCTCTCCCACCTCAGAGGCACAGCACTGACTCCTGGCTCCTCAATTTGGGATGATTTGTTGTCTATTCATGTATTCCACAGATGCAGGGTACATCAAGTTGATTGTGGAGCTTTAATCCGCTGCTTCTGAGGCTGCTGGGAGAGGTTTCCCTTTCTCTTCTTTGTTCTCACAGCTCCTGGGTCTCAGCTTTGGATTTGGCCCCGCCTCTGCGTGTAGGTCGCCGGAGGACGTCTGTTCTTCGCTCAGACAGGACAGGGTTAAAGGAGCAGCCTCTTCGGGGGCTCTGGCTCACTCAGGCCCAGCGGGAGGGAGGGGCACGGAGTGCGGGGCGAACCTGCAGCGGCAGAGGTCGGCGTGACGTTGCACCAGCCCGAGGCGCACCGTGCGTTCTCTCAGGGAAGCCGCCCCTGGATCCCGGGACCCCGGCAGTGGCAGGCTGCACAGGCTCCCGGAAGGGCGGTGTGGACAGTGACCTGCGCTCGCACACAGGCTTCTTGGCGGTGGCAGCAGCAGCCCCAGCGTCCCACGCCCGTCTCTGGGCTCTGCGCTTTCAGCCGCGACTCGCGCCCGTCTTTGGAGCTCCTTTACGTGGCGCTCTTAATCCCCTCTCCTCGCGCACCAGGAAACCAAGAGGGAAGAAAAAGTCTCCTGCCTCTTCGGCAGCTCCAGAGTTTTCCCGGACTCCCTCCCGGCTAGCTGTGGCACATTAGCCCCCTTCAGGCTGAGTTCTCGCCGCCAGCCCAAGTCCTCTCGCTGCGCTCTGACCGAAGCCCGAGCCTCAGCTCCAGCGCCGCCCGCCCCGGCGGGGGAGCAGACAAGCCTCTCGGGCTGGTGAGTGCCGCTCGGCACCGCTCCTCTGTGCGGAAATCTCTCCGCTTTGCCCTACCCAGGTATGTGGGGAGTTTCTTGCCTTTTGGGAGGTCTGGGGTCTTCTGCCAGCGTTCAGTAGGTGTTCTGTAGGAGTTGTTCCACGTGTAGCTGTATTTCTGGTGTATCTGTGGGGAGGAAGGTGATCTCCGCGTCTTACTCTTCCGCCATCTTACCCGGAAGTCACTAGCATATTTATAAGAAGGAGATCTGTTTCTTTAATATTGAGCTGTATGAGCTCTTTATATATTTTGGAGATTAATCCTTTTCCCATTGATTCATTTGCAAATATTTTCTCCCATTCTGAGAGTTGTCTTTTCGTCTTGTTTATGGTTTCCTTTGCTGTGCAAAGGCTTTGAAGTTTCATTAGGTCCCATTTGTTTATTTTTGTTTTTATTTCCATTATTCTAGGAGGTGGATCAAAAATATCTTGCTGTGATTTATGTCAAAGAGTGTTCTTCCTAGGTTTTCCTCTAAGAGTTTTATAGTGTCTGGTCTTACAGTTAGGTCTCAAATCCATTTTGAGTTTTTTTTGTGTGTATGGTGTTAGGGAGTGTTCTAATTCCATTCTTTTACCTGTAGCTGTCCAGTTTTCCAGGCACCACATATTGAAGGGACTGTCTTTTCTCCATTGTATATCCTTGTCTACTTTGTCATTGATTAGTTGACCATAGTTGTGTGGGTTTATCTCTCGGCTTTCTATCTTGTTCCATTAATCTATATTTCTGTTTTGGTGCGAGTACCATATTGCCTTGATTACTGTAGCTTTGTAGTATAGTCTGAAGTCAGGGAGTCTGATTCCTCCAGCTCTGTTTTTTTTCCCCTCCAGACTGCTTTGGCTACTCAGGGTCTTTTTTGTCTCCATACAAACTTTAAGATTTTTTGTTCTAGTTCCATAAATCATGTAATTGGTAATTTGATAGGGAATGCATTGAATCTGTAAATTGCTTTGTGTAGTATGGTCATTTTCACAATATTGATTCTTCCAATCCAAGAACATGGTATATCTCTCCAACTCTTGGTATAATCTTTAATTTCTTTTATCAGTGTCTTATAGTTTTTGCATACAGGTCTTTTGTCTACCTAGGTAAATTTATTCCTAGAACTTTATTCTTTTTGCTGCAATGGTAAATGGGAGTGTTTCCTTAATTTCTCTTTCAGATTTTTCATTAGTGAATAGGAATGCAAGATATTTCTGTGCATTAATTTTGTATCCTGCAACATTACCAAATTCACTGACTAGCTCTTGTAGTTTTCTGGAGGCATCTTTAGTATTCTCTATGTATAGTATCATGTCATCAGCAAACAGTGACTGTTTTACTTCTCCTTTTCCAATTTGTATTCCTTTTATTTCTATTTCTTCTCTGATTGCTGTGGCTAAGACTTCCTAAATTATGATGAATAATAGTGGTGAGTGTGGAAATCCTTGTCTTGTTCTTGACCTTAGAGGAAATGCTTAATTTTTTCACCATTGAGAATGATGTTTGCTCTGGGTTTGTCATATATGGCCTTTATTATGTTGAAGTAGGTTCCCTCTATGGCTAATTTCTGGAGGGTTTTTAACATAAATCAGTGATGAATTTTGTCAAAACCTTTTTCTGCATCCACTGTGATGATCATATGGTTTTTATTTTTCAATTTGTTAATATGGTGTATCACACTGATTGATTTGCGTGTATTGAAGAATCCTTGCATCTGTGGGATGAATCCCACTGGGTCATGGTGTGTGATCCTTTTAATGTGTTGTTGGATTCTGTTTGCTTGTATTTTGTTGAGGATGTTTGCATCTATATTCATCAGTGATATTGGTCTGTAATTTTCGTTTTTTGTAGTATCTTTGTCTGGTTTTGTATCAGGGTGATGGTGGCCTCATCGAACGAGTTTGGGAGTGTTCCTTCCTCTGAAATTTTTTGGAAGAGTTTGAGAAGGATGGGTGTTAACTTTTCTCTAAATGTTTGATAGAATTCACCTGTGAAGCCATCTGGTTCTGTACTTTTGTTTGTTGGAAGAATTTTAAACACAGTTTCAATTTCTTTACTTGTGATTGGTCTGTTCATATTTTCTATTTCTTCCTGGTTCAGTCTTGGAAGGTTATATCTTTCTAAGAATTTCTCCATTTCTTGCAGGTTTTTCATTTTGTTGGCATAGAGTTGCTTGTAGCAGTCTCTTAGGATGCTTTGTATTTCTATGGTGTCTGTTGTAATTTCTCCTTTTTGATTTCTCATTTTATTGATTTGAGTCCTCTCCCTCTTTATCTTGATGAGTCTGGCTAATGGTTTATCAATTTTGTTTATCTTCTCAAAGAACCAGCTTTTAGTTTTATTGATCTTTGCTATAGTTTTCTTTGTTTCTAATTCTTTTATATCTGCTCTGATGTTTATGATTTCTTTCCTTCTGCTAACTCTGAGTTTTGTTTGTTCTTCTTTCTCTAGTTCTTTTATGTGTAAAGTTATATTGTTTATTTGAGATTTTTATTGTTTCTTGAGGTAGGCTTTTGTAGCTATAAACTTCCATCTTAGAACTGCTTTTGCTGCATCCAATAGGTTTTTGATCTTTGTGTTTTCATTTTCATTTGTCTCTAGGTATTTTTTGATTTCCTCTTTGATTTCTTCAGTGATCACTTGGTTATTTAGTAACGTATTGTTTAGCCTCCATGTGTGAGTGTTTTTTGTTTTTTTCCCTGTAATTCATTTCTAATCTCATAGCGTTGTGGTGAGAAAAGATGCTTATATAATTTCAATTTTCTTAAATTTACTGAGGCTTGATTTGTGACCCACATGTGATCTATCCTCGAGAATGTTCCATGTGCACTTGAGACAAAAGTGTTATCTGCTGTTTTTGAATGGAATGTCCTATAAATAGCAATTAAATCTATCTGGTCTATTGTGTCATTTACAACTTCTCTTTCCTTATTTATTTTCATTTTGGATGATCTGTCCATTGGTGTAAGTTTGGTGTTAAAGTTGCCCACTATTATTGTGTAATTGTCAATTTCCTCTTTTATAGCTGTTAGCAGTTGCCTTATGTATTGAGGTGCTCCTCTGTTGGGTGCATATATATTTATAATTGTCATATGTTCTTCTTGGATTGATCCCTTGATCATTATGTAGTGTCCTTCCTTGTCTCTTATAACATTCTTTATTTTAAGGTCTATTTTATCTGATATGTGTATTGTTACTGCAGCTTTCCTTTATTTTCCATTTGTATGGAATATCTTTTTCCATTCACTCACTTTCAGTCTGTATGTGTCCCTAGGTCTGAAGTGGGTCTCTTGCAGACAGCATATATATGGGTCTTGTTTTTGTATCCCTTCAGCATGCCTGTGTCTTTTGGTTGGAGCATTTAATTCATTTATGTTTAAGGTAATTATCGATATGTATGTTCTTATGACCATTTTCTTAATTATTTTGTGTTTGTTTTTGAAGGTCCTTTTCTTCTCTTGTGCTTCCCACTTAAAGAAGTTCCTTTAGCATTTGTTGTGGAGCTAGTTTGGTTGTGCTGAATTCTCTTTCCTTTTGCTTATTTGTAAAGCTTTTGATTCCTGCATTGGATCTGAATGAGATCCCTGCCGGGTAGAGTAAGCTTGGTTGTAGGTACTTCCCTTTCATCACTTTAATTATATAATGCCACAACCTTCTGGCTTCTAGAGTTTCTGGTTAGAAATCAGCTGTTAACCTTATGGAGTTCCCTTGTATGTTATTTGCCATTTTCCCTTGCTGATTTCAGTAATTTTTCTTTGTATTTAATTTTTGATAATTATTACTATATGTCTTGGCATGTTGCTACTTGGGTTTATTCTGTATGGGACTCACTGTTCTTCCTGGCCTTGGGTTGCTATGACCTTTCACATGTTAGTGAAGTTTTCAACTATAATCTCTACAAATATTTTCTCTGGTCCTTTCTCTCTTTCTTCTCCTTCTGGGACCCGTATAATGTGAATGTTGTTGTGTTTAATGTAGTCCCAGAGGTCTCTTAGGCTGTCTTCATTTCTTTTCATTCTTTTTTCTTTGTTCTGTTCCACAGCAGTGAATTCCACCATTCTCTCTCCCAGGTTACTTAACCATTCTTCTGCCTCAGTTATTCTGCTATTGATTCCTTCTAGTGTAGTTTTCATTTCAGTTATTGTATTGTTCATCTCTGTTTGTTTGCTCTTTAATTCTTCTAGGTCTTTGTTAAACATTTCTTGCATCTTCTCAATCTTTGCCTCCATTCTTTTTCTGAGTTCCTGGATCATCTTCACTATCATTATTCTGAATTTTTTTCTGGAAGGTTGCCTATCTCAACTTCATTTAGTTGTTTTTCTGGGGTTTTATCTTTTTCCTTCATCTCCTATGTAGCCCTCTGCCTTTTCATCTTGTCTATCTTTCTGTGAATGTGGTTTTTATCCCACAGGCTGCAGGATTCTAGTTCTTCTTGCTTCTGTTCAACTTCCTCCTCCCATGGATGCACTAACTTCCAGAGCAACTCTCTGTAAGGACATCCTGAAAATTGCAATTTGTGATGGATTGTCCTCGGTGTTCTAGTGTGGATCAGTGCTCCTGAGAAATTCTGTTAGAACTATGCTGTCTTGCTAGACAAACTTCTGTCTCCTTCAGCTGGAGTAGCTGAGTATCTCTAGGTTTATCTGGATACTCACTGGAGATGATCTCAGGAGCTAAATACATCTCATCAGTCTCTGCTAGTGTTGGAGGGTCTCCTGCAGAGGCAGGGGGTGACTGTGGCTCACTGTAGGGAAAAGGACAGTTGCAGCAGAAGTTCTGGGAAACACTCCTTGGCATGAGCCCTCCCAGACACTGTGATTTTTGTTTTGAGCTTTGTAAGTCTTTTACTTTGAGACCGTGATAAACAACATAGATTATACGTTTTCCATATATAATTTGGAAGAATGTTTTTCTTTGACACATTTTTACTATAGGTTTAAAATATGTTGATAAATGAATCTACTTTCATATATAAAACTTCAAGATAATGAAAAATATTCATTGTGGGGAGTTCTTGCTGGCCCAGTGGTTAGGACTTGGCACTTTCACTGCCATGCCCCTCGTTCAGTCCCTGTTTGGGGAACTAAGATCCTGCAAGCTGTGTGGAAAAAAAAATTTCTTTGTAAATCATATATAGTTGAGTTTAGGCATTAGAAGAACTGGTTCCTAGCTCAGAATTTTATGTTTTCTTAATATTTCTGTGCCTTAATTTCTTCCTCTGAAAACTGAGCATAATCACCTCCTGTTTATTTTATAGACATGTTGAAACTTTGTTGAGGTAATACATAAGAAACCACTTTGTAAATTGAAATTCCTATATAAATATAAAATGACAGTTGCTTTCTTACCATTATCATGGTTTAAAGGGATTATTAAATGCTTTATTGACTTTATACTTTCTCTAAAATGACTGGTTTGGGATTTTAACATTCAACATTTTGGGTTGCTTTTATTTATTTATTTTTTTTCCATCCTACCATGGTCTGCTTTTATTTTATTATATTTTTTATTAGTTTCTGCTTTATAACAAAGTGAATCAGTCATACATATACATCTGTTCCCACATCTCTTCCCTCATGCATCTCCCTCCCTCCCACCCTCCCCATCCCACCCCTGCAGGCGGTCACAAAGCACTGAGCTGATCTCCCTGTGCTCTGAGGCTGCTTCCCACTATCTATCTACCTTACGTTTGGTAGTGTATATATGTCCATGCCTCTCTATCGCTTTGTCACAGCTTACCCTTCCCCCTCCCCATATCCTCAAGTCCATTCTCAAGTAGGTCTGTGTCTTTATTCCCATTTTACCCCTAGGTTCTTCATGACATTTTTTTTTAAAATTCCGTATATATGTGTTAGCATACGGTATTTGTCTTTCTCTTTCTGACTTACTTCAATCTGTATGACAGACTCTAGGTCTATCCACCTCATTAGAAATAGCTCAGTTTCGTTTCTTTTTATGGCTGAGTAATATTCCATTGTATATACGTGCCACATCTTCTTTATCCATTCATCCAATGATGGACACTTAGGTTGTTTCCATCTTTGGGCTATTGTGAATAAAGCTGCAATGAACATTTTGGTACATGTCTCTTTTTGAATTATGGTTTTCTCAGGGTATATGCCTAGCAGTGGAATTGCTGGGTCATATGGTAGTTCTATTTGTAGTTTTTTAAGGAACCTCCATACTGTTCTCCATAGTGGCTGTACCAATTCACATTCCCACCAGCAGTGCAAGAGTGTTCCCTTTTCTCCACACCCTCTCCAGCATTTATTGTTTCTAGATTTTTTGATGATGGCCATTCTGACTGGTGTGAGATGATATCTCATTGTAGTTTTGATTTGCATTTCTCTAATGATTAATGATGTTGAGCATTCTTTCATGTGTTTGTTGGCTAATGTAGAATTTCCTGAAATACAAAGTAAGTCACTGATGGACTTAAATAATAGTACTGGTAACTGAGCAATATACTAACATTTTCCTTTTCAGTTTCATTTTTCTTTTGTTACTAAATTGATTAATATTAATACTTACATTGTTTCTAGTTTTGTGGTTTTTAAATAAAGCAATAAAATATATTTGAATGCACATGCCTTTGGATATTTGTATAATTTAATCCCAAATTTCCTTGTTGGAATAGTATGCACTTTACAAAGCTTTTTGTCCAGTACCTACCTGGTTAAAATGGAAGACTCTTTCTTGTCCTTTTCCAAATTCTTAATTGTAATAATTTTAAATCTGTGGGAGGATAATCTGAATGTCACATTCCACAATATATGCAAGTACTGAAACATATTCAATTTATGTATCGAAAACAAAAAAAGAGTAACTTGGTGTTATTGTTTCCTGGTTTAATTCTATTGTGGTCAGAGAACACACTTTGTATTACCTGTGTCATTGGTTTTATGGCCCAGAATATGATCTTAGTAAATATTCTATTTGCAATTAAAAGAAATGTGTATTCTGTTATTGTTGGGTGGTGTGTTCCACAGATGTCGATTAGATGAAGTTGACTGACAGTGTTGTTTACATTTTTATATCTTTGTCTTAGTTTGCTAGGGCTTCAGTAGCACAGTACCAGAAACTTTTTTTTTTTTTTTTTGCGGTACATGGACCTGTCACTGCCATGGCCTCTCCCATTGCAGAGCACAGGCTCTGGATGCACAGGTTCAGTTGTCATGCTTCATGGGCCCTGCCACTCCATGGCATGTGGGATCTTCCCAGACCGGGGCATGAACCCGTGTCCCCTGCATCAGCAGGTGGACTCTCAACCACTGTGCCACCAGGGAATCCCCAGAAGCTATTTTTATGTGATTTTTAGATTATGTTAAGAATATTTAACTTGAGATTTACCCTCAACAAATTTTTAAGTGCACAATACAGTATTGTAGACTATAGGCACAATGTTGTACAGCAGATCTCTAGAATTATTTATCTTGCATAAATGAAACTTTACACCCATTGTAGCAACTCCCTATTTCCTCCTCCTTCTAGCTCCCTGGCAGCCCCCATTCTACTTTCTGTTTCTTTGAATCTAACTATTTTAGGTCCAGCATGTAAGTGGAATCATGAAGTACTTGTCCTTCTGTGATTGGCTTATTTCACATAACATAACATGAATTCCCCCAGATTCAACAATGTTGTTGCATATGGCAGGATTTCCTTCATTTTTAAGGATGAACATTATTACTTTGTATGTATATACCAAGTTTTTATCCATTCACCTGTCAATGGACATTTAGGCTCTTTCCATATCTTGACTATTGTGAATAATGCTGCAATGAACATGGAAAGCATGTATCTCTTCCAAATCATGATCCCAATTCTTTTGGATATATACCCAGAAATGGGATTGCTGGATCTTATGGTACTTATATTTTTAATTTTTTGAGGAACTGCCATACTGTTTTCCATAGCAGCTATGTCATTTTATATTACCATCACAATATGCAAAGGTTCAAATTTCTCCACATCATTGCCCACATTTGTTATCTTTTGTGTTTTTAATCACAGCCATCCAAAAGTGTGTGAGGTGATATCTCATTGTGGTTTTGATTTGCATTTCCCTAATGATTAGAGACGTTGATCATGTTTTAGATATTTGTTAACCATTTGTATTTCTTCTTTGGAGAAATATCTATTCAGGTCCTTTCACCATTTTTAAATTGGGTTATTTGCTTTTTTGCTATTGAATTGTATGTGTTTCTTATATATTTTGGATATTAATCCCCCATCAAATATATGGTTTGTAAATATTTTCTCCCACTCTGTAGGTTGCCTTTAACTCTGCTGATTATTTCTTTTGCTGTGCAGAAGTTTTTAGTTTGATGTAGTCCTACCTGTTTATTTTGGCTTTTGTTGCTTTTGATTTTGGTGTCATATCCAAGAAATCATTGTTAAAACCAATCTTAAGGAGTTACCTTCTACATTTTCTTCTAGGAATTTTGCTGTTCCAGGTCTTACATTTAAACCTTTAATTAATTTTTGTTGATTTTTATGCATGGCATAACATAAGGGTTTTTATTTCATTCCTGTGCATGTGGATATTTAGTTTTTGCAACCTTTTAATGAAGAGACTATCCTTTCCCCATTGTGTATTCTTGGCACCCTTGTTTAAGATTAGCTGGCCATTATTTATGCCAGCACCATACTGTTTTGATAACTATAGCTTTGTAATACAGTTTCATTTCTGGAAGTGTGATACCTCCAACTTTGTTCTTTCTCAGGACTGCTTTAGCTATTTGGAGTCTTTTGTGATTTCAGATAACTTTAGCTTTTTTTCTTTTTCTATAAAAAATGTCATTGGTATTTTTAGGGATTGCATTGAAGCTGTAGATAGTTATATGTAGCATGGACATCTTCATGTAAATCTTTCAATCTATGAATATGAGATATATTTTCATTTATTTGTGACTTCTTTAATTTCTTTCATCAATCATTTGTAGTTTTTAGTGTACAAGTCTTTCACCTCCTGGGATAAGTTTGTTTCCTAGAATTTGATTCTTTTTGGTGTTATTATAAATGGGATTGCTTTCTTTATACTTTTTTTTTTTTTTTTTTTCAGTATGTGGGCCTCTCACTGTTGTGGCCTCTCCCGTTGCAGAGCACAGGCTCCGGACGTGCAGGCTCAGCGGCCATGGCTCACGGGCCCAGCTGCTCCATGGCATGTGGGATCTTCCCGGACCGGGGCACGAATCCGTGTCCCCTGCATTGGCAGGCGTACTCCCAACCACTGCACCACCAGGGAAGCCCTGGGATTGTTTTCTTAATTTCCTTTTTGGATAGTTTATTATTATTGTACAGAAATGCAACTAATTTTTATAAGATAATTTTTGGTCCTGTAACTTTACTGAATTTGCTTATCAACTCAATTTGTTTGTGGAGTCTTTAGGATTTTCTACACTTAACATAATGTCATCTGGAAACAGATGATTTTACTTCTTTCTTTACAACTTGTCTGACATTTTTTGTTTTGTTTTTTCTTTTTTAAGTGCACTTGCTAGAGCTTCTAGTAAGATAATTGGAATATATATAGCATATATACACACTAATAAAACTCCAATGTTATAGTTGAATAGAAATGGTGAGAGTTGGCATCCTTGCCTTATTCTTGATCTTAGGGGAAAAGTTTTCAGTTTTTCACCATTGAGTATGATGTTAGCTGTGGGTTTTATATATCACTTTTATTGTGTTAAGGTAAATTCTTCCCTTACCTACATTATTGAGAGTTTTTATCATGAAAGGCCATTGCATTTTATCAAACGATTTTTCTGCATCTATTGAGATGATCGTTTGATTTCTATTCTTTATTCTATTAATATGGTGCATCACATTAATTGATTTTTATATATTGAAGCATCCTTGCATCCCAGGAATAAATCCCACTTAATCATAGTATATAATCCTTTTAATGTGTTTTAATTCAGTTTGTTAATACTTTGTTGAAGACTTTTTCATCTATACTCTTTAGGGATATTGACTGTAGTTTTCTTGTATTGTATTTTTCTGGCTCTGGTATCAGGGTAATTCTGGTTTCATAAAATAAGTTCAGCCTGTTATACCAGAATACCATAGACTGGTGACTTATAAACAACAAAAATTTATTTCTCACAGTCTGGAGACTGGGAAGTCTAAAGTCAAGGTGCCAGAAGATTTGGTGTCTAGTGAGAACCCACTACCTGATTCATAGACAGCCATCTTGTCACTGTGTTCTCAGTTGGTGGAAATGGTGAGGGACCTCTTTGAGGTCTCTTTTATAAAAGCACTAATACATGAGAGCTCTGCCCTCATGACCTAATCACCTCCTAACAGTCCCACCTCCATATACTTGAGGGTTATGATCTCAACATATGAATCTGAGGGGGACACAATCATTCTGTCTATAGTGTCAGCCACTTGGAGAGTACACTGAAAGGCTAAGGACATGAAGCCATGCTTCACTCCTCCCTCCAGGAAAGTCTCAGTTTTGTGCTTTCCCCAAAACTTGAAGAGTCTTGCTGGCTACAGGAAGGTCCCTAGCTATTCCAGTTATCTTGACCATGTCAGCTCTAAGCACTCTGTGTGAATTGAGGCAGAAACCAACCCAGTCAGAAAGCACAGTGAAAGTCTAGAGATCTTGTCTCTCTTCCACCCCTGCCCCACACCCCCTGCCCCAGAAAGGAGTAGCAACCCCTCTCGGAACTGAGGTGGCCAGCTTGAGGGAAGGGCTGATGTGGGCAAAGTGAAATTGCTTCTCTCACTGTTTCAGTTGGCTGATCTCATATTTGTGCTCATCTGCCATACAGCTACTTCTTAACTTGATTCTGGACTTTTCCTAAAGGTACTGTGTTACTTATATTATTGTTAAATCTATGTTTCTGTGGGTGAATGAGGGCTGAGACTATCCCATCATCTTGATGACCTCACTTCCCCCTACCCACAATCTCAGTACTATTTCTAAGCTATGTATAAATAAATAGATTCAATCATTACAACTGTCAATCTAGCATATACAGGCTCCAATTAACAACAAAACCAAGAAGATATTTTAAAATAGTCTGAAGAGTTTAATGTTTATTCTCTGAGCTGGTTTTTCAAATTAGAAATTAACATTTAAGAGAAAACAAACAGAGGGTTGTGGCCAACCAGGGTTAAAAAATCTCACGTTAGCACATGGTCATGTGGATTATTTTTTCAGGAAAACTATTTGAGATTCCACAGATTGTAGTGGAAAAACAAAAACAGAATTCCCATCCATTTCCAAGTATGGCAAAGTCTGCATAAAACTTATGCCTTCATAAAACAGGGAGAAACCTGCCCTATTCTCTCAAAAGCACAAACTGTTACCCTAGTAAATCACACTCAGTGAGCAGGGCTAAGACAATGTATCATAGTAGAGAAGATATTGGACAAAGACACAGAAATATTTGATTCTAGCTTCAACACTATCATTGTCAGCTCTAGTATCTGGAGCCTCAGTTTCCTCATCTATAAAATGGGATGATAGATAATACCTTCTCTACTGCTTTCACAGAACTTTTGTGAAGATTAAATGAGATAGTATATGAGAACCTGTAAACTATAAAATATACAAGGAACATTTATTCTTAACTTTATTGTTTTTGTTCAATTGCTTTTGTCATGTAAACATCACTTTAAAAATTATCTCTAGTATTAAATATGGACAACATCCAATAGTGTGTTGGTAAACCTGCTCTGAGGGGAAAAAATTGCTGACTTGTGGTGTTTGCTAAAATCTATGGGATAAATACTTTCATCATGGCCAATTGTTAAGCTACCAATTCATGAAATTCCTGAAAATTTAACAGCTGGCTCTTGGGAGGTGGTAGTGAATGGCTCCAGCACAGCTCTGGAACGTCAAAAAATATTTAACCAGAAGAGAGGGAGCTTTGAGAAAAAAATTTTGTCTCAACTTTTGCTTACTGTTCTTTGCAGTTGTTCTAGTTTTTTACTCTCTCCCCTAATTATTTTTTTAAATGCTCCCTTATCTGCTAAATCAACTATGACTGCATCTGGCTGTTATGAAAATTAAAAACTGGCTGAGTATTTTTTTGTGACAAATACTCAAATACAATAATGAAAATATCAAACACTGTGACAGTTACCCTAAGAATATGAAAACCCTCATTTCAAAAACCACATTAGAAATTAAATAATAAAACTACCTTAAAAAATCTGGTGAATATGTATACTGGAGAAGAAGGAAAATTCACACACAATATGCTTTCATTCTCCAACAGGTTAGAGGTAGTGGCATGCAAATATAATGGGATTGTCATCAGAAGTTTTATGTTCAAATCTCAGTGCAGTCAGTGCTCAATGTTTCATAATGGGCAATTCTCCTCCAAGCTCCCAAGTGCAGCTTTATCATCTATTCCATGGAGACAATAACATGCATCCACCCACCACACGAGTTAGTTTTGAGGTTCACATGAGGCTCAGAAGGGAAACAAAAGCAACTTTTCATCCTGAGATAACCACAAAAATCAGAAACACCCAGTCTAGTAAAAGTACTCAAAAGGACACTTCTTGAGTCCCCTTTACTCGAGAAAAAAGACTTGGGACTTTCTTTGTGGCTCAGTGGTTAATAATCCATCTGTAAATGTAAGGGACATGGGTTCAATCCCAGTTCTGGGAAGATTCCACATGCCATGGAGCAACTAAACCCGTGCACCGCAACTACTGAGGCTGCACTCTAAAGTCCGTGAGCCACAACTACTGAGCCCATGTGCCACAACTACTGAAGCCCACACATTCTAGGGCTCAAGTACCACAACTACTGAGCCTGTGTGTTGCAACTACTGAGACCCGTGTGCCTAGAGCCTATGCTCTGCAACAAGAGAAGCCACCACAATGAGAAGCCCATGAACCTCAGTGAAGAATAGCCTCTGCTCGCCACAACTAGAGAAAGCCCATGCACAGCAACGAAGACCCAATGCAGCAATGAAGACCCAGTGCAGCCACACACACAAAAAAAAGAAGAAATACTTGAACCCTTCCTGAAAGTTAATAACAAATTTATCCTTGACTTTTATAACCTTGATATCTACTGATATATAATGATCCTTGAAGATATGATAACAAAGTGAGGAACTTCTCTTTTTGAACAATGAAAATAATAAGCAGACATTATTTTAAAATGCATTTTTATTATAATTAGTCGACCTACAATATTATGTTCGTTTTAGGTGTACTACATAGTGATTTGACATTTGTATACACTATGAAATGATCACAACCATACATCTGGTAACAATCTGTTCCCATACAAATTTATTACAGTATTATTGACCATATTCCTTATGCTGTATATGCTGTATATTACATAGCTTATTTATTTTATAACTGGAGGTTTGTACCTGTAATCCCCTTCACTATTTTGACCTCCCCCCCCAGCACCCTTCCTTCTGGCAACCACCTGTTTATTCTTCATATCTATGAGTTTGTTTCCATTTTGTTTTGTTTGTT
The DNA here is from genome assembly GCF_025265405.1 of Mesoplodon densirostris. Taxonomy (NCBI): domain Eukaryota; kingdom Metazoa; phylum Chordata; class Mammalia; order Artiodactyla; family Ziphiidae; genus Mesoplodon; species Mesoplodon densirostris. The sequence goes on along the minus strand of NC_082673.1, from coordinate 49,657,179 downwards.
TTGTTTTTAGATGCCACATATAAGTGAGATCATACAGTATTTATCTTTCTCTGTCTGATTTATTTCACTTAACGTAATAACCTCCAGATCCATCCATGTTGTCACAAAGGGCAATATTTCATTCTTGTTTATGTCTGGGTAATATTCCATTATATATATATATATATATATATATATATATATATATATATATATATATACACACACACACATATCACATCTTCTTTATCCATTCAACTATCAATAGGCACTTAGATTGCTTCTTAGCTGCTATAAATTATTCTTCAATGAACATAGAGGTACATATATCTTTTCAAATTGGTGCTTTCATATTCTTTGTTTAAATACTCAAGAATGGAATTTCTGGATTGTACAGTATTTCCATTTTTAATTTTCTGAGGATCCTACATACTGTTTTCCATAGAAAGCTGTACCAATTTACATTCCCAAACAACAGTTTATGAGGGGTTCCTTTTCTCCATATCCTAGCCAACACTTGTTATTTATTGTCTTTTTGATAATAGCAGTTCTGACAGGTATGAGGTAATATCTCATGGTGGTTTTGATTTTCATTTACCTGATGATTAGTGATTTTCAGCATTTTTTTCATGTGTGTTGGCCTCCTGCATGTCTTCATTGGAAAAATGTCAATTCGGGTCCTCTCCCTATATTATAATTAAGTTGTTATTTTGATGTTGAGTCATCTGAGTTCTTTGGATATTAAACCCTTATCAGATATATCACTTACAAATATCTTCTTCCATTCAGTTGGCTGCCTTTTTGTTTTGGTGATAATTTTCCTCACTGTGCAAAACTTCTTTTGTTTGATATATTCCCATTTGTTTATTTTTGCTTTTGTTCCCTTGCCTGAGAACACATGAAAAAACTGTTACTAAGACTAATATCAAAAAGCATAATGTCTACGGATTCTTCTAGGAGTTTCATGGTTTCAAGTCTTTACTTTGACATCTTTAATCAATATTGAGTTTATTGTTGTGCACAGTGTGAGACTGTTGTCTGGGTTGATTCTTTTGCATGTAGCTGTCCAGTTTTCCCAGCACCATTTATTGAAAAGGCAGTCTTTTCCCCATTGTATATTGTTACCTCCTATTTCATGGATTAATTGACCACACAAGTATAAGTTCATATCTGGGCTCTCTATGCTGTTCCATTGGTCTATGTGTCTGTCTTTGTGCCAGTTATCATGCTGTTTTGAAGACTATAGCTTTGTAATATAGTTTTGAATCAGGAAGTGTGATATCTTCAGCTTTGTTCTTTCTCAAGTTGTTTTGGCTATTTGAAGTCTTTATGTTTCCATAGAAATTTTAAACTACTTTTTCTAGTCTGTGAAAAATGCCATTGGTATTTTGATAGGGATTGCATTGCATTTGTAGATTGTGTTGGGTGGTATGGTCATTTTAACAATATTAATTCTTCCAATCCATAAGCATAGTATATTTTTCCATCTGTTTTTGTTATCTTCAATTTCTTTCATGAATGTGTTATAGATTTCTGAGGAAAGGTCTTTTACCTTTTTAGTTAGATTTATTCCCAGATATTTTATTCATTTTGATGTGATTGTAAATAAGATTGTTTTCTTAATTTCTCTCTCAGATAGTTCATTTTTTGTACATAAAAAGCAACATATTTCTGGATATTAATTTTGTATCCTACAACTTTACTGAATTCATTAAACAGTTCTAACAGTTTTTTAGTGGCATCCTTAGTATTTGCTATGTATGGTATCACATCATCTGCAAACAGTAATAGGTTTACTTCTTCCTTTCCAAATTGGATTCCTTTTATTTATTTTTCTTGTCTGATTGCTGTGGCTAGGACTTCTGACACTATGTTAAATAAAAGCAGTGAGAGTAGGCATCCTTGTCTTTCCTGATCTTAGAGGAAATTCTTGCAGCTTTTCATCATTGAGTATTGATACTTGTTGTAGGTTTGTCATATATGGCCTCTACTATGTTATGTTAGCTCTATACTCACACTGTTTATGGTGCTTATTATAAACAGATGTGAATTTTGTCAAAAGTTTTTCTGCATCTATTGAGATAATCATATGATTTTTTTTTCTTTTTTTGCGGTATGCAGGCCTCTCACTGTTGTGGCCTCTCCCGTTGTGGAACACAGGCTCCAGACGTGCAGGCGCTCAGCGGCCATGGCTCACGGGTCCAGCTGCTCCACGGCATGTGGGATCCTCCTGGACCAGGGCATGAACGTACATCCCCTGCATCAGCAGGCGGACTCTCAATCACTGCACCAACAGGGAAGCCCATAATCATATGATTTTTATTCTTCAGTTTATTAGTGTGATGTATCACTTTGATTTATTTACAGATATTGAACCATCCTTGCATCCTGGGATAAATCCCACTTTATCATGTGGTATGATCCTCTTAATATATTGTTGCATTCACTTTGCTTATATATTGTTACATCATTTTTCGTCTGTGATATTATCCTATCATTTGTGTGTGTGTGTGTGTTTTCTTTGTCTGGTTTGGTATCAGGTTGATACTGGCCTCATAGAATGAGTTTGGAAGGTTTCCTTCTTCCTCAACTTTTTGAAATGGTTTGAGAAGGATGGGTGTTAACTCTTTTCTAAATGTTTGATAGAATTCACCTGCGAAGCCATCTGGTAATGAACTTTTGTTTGTTTTGAGTTTTTTATTACTAGTAACAACTATTCTGTTCATATTTTTTATTTATTCCTCTTTCAGTCTTGATAAATTTACATTTCTGGGAATTTGTCCATTTCTTTTGTTTGTCCATTTTTTTGTTGTATGTTTGTAGCAATCTCTTATGATCATTTTTGTTTATATGTTGTCAATTGTAACTTGTCTTTCATTTCTGATTTTATTGTTTTGGACCCTCTCTCTTGTTTATCTTTACAAAGAACCAGCTCTTAGTTTCATTGATTTTCTTTTTTTTTTTTAATTTGGTCTCTAATTCATTTATTTCTGCTCTGATATTTTTCATCCCTTTCATTCTACTAACATTGGGAGTTTTTTTAAGATTATTTTTTGATTGGACCATTTTTAAAGCCTTTACTGAATTTGTTACACTATTGCTTCTGTTTTCTGTTTTCTCTTTTGGTTTTTTTTTGGTCACGAGGCATGTGGGATCTTAGCTCCCTGACCACAGATCGAACCAGCACCCCCTGCATTGGAAGGTGAAGTCTTAACCACTGAACTGTCAGTGAAGTCCCTAACATTGGGTTTTATTTGGGTATATTGCTTATCTCCACTTTGGTCATCTCTGTTCTCAGTTTTTATCTTGTTCCTTCATTTTAAAAATATTTATCTGTCACCTCATTTTACTTGATTCTGTTTTTATTTGTATGTATTAAGTAGGTCAGTTATGTTTCCTAATCTTGAGGAAGTGGCTTTACGTAGGTGAAATCCTATTGGGCCTAGCAACACATTCCCCTCTGTTCACCAAAGCTATATGTTTAAGGGATGCCCCTTATATGGGCTGAGTAGGTCCTTCAATTGTTGCAGGACAGACTACTGTGGATATACTGGTAATCCTGGCTGGCCCTTGGCCTGGTGGATTGCCAAGTCCAGCCTAATGCAGAAGCTGCCAGCCACTGGTGGGTGGGGCCTGGTCCTGAGGTGGCAAGTGGGTTTGAAGGTCTCAGAGCTGTGCTAGTCTGCTGGTGGGCAGGGGTGCATCCTAGCACTGCTGGCTATGGGACCCGTGGGAGTCTCAGAGTTGCTATCTACTCACTGTTGGTTGAGGCTTGTTCCCAGGGGATCCTTGGTCTGGTTTCCATCTGCTGTGGTCAGGGGTAGTTCCTGGGTGGCTTAAGGAATCATGTGAACCAACATCTGCTACTAGCCTGCTAGTGCATAGGGCTGTGTCCTGCTAGGCTGCCTGTTTGGCCTTGGGGTGAAGTCTCAGGAATAATGCTGACCAGCTGGTGGGTGTATCTGGGTCCTGGGGCTAATACATTGGAGAGAGAACTGGAAATTGCACAAGGACAAGAACCAGTGTCCTTGTAGTAGAATGAGGTCCTCAAAACGGTTTTCACCAGCTTCTATGTTCTCAGGGTGAGTCTGTGATGCCTCCTGCCACTCTAGGAAGCTCTCCAAGATCAGCATATATCATGTATGTCTGAGCCATGCTCCTTTCAAATTACTGCTTCTGTCCTGGGTCTTGGAACATGTGAGATTTTATGTGCACCCTTTATGAGCAGAGTTTGTCTCCTACACCACTCTGACTTTCCTAAAAGCAAGTCCTGCTGGATTTAAAGGCCAGATGTTCTAGGGGCTTGTTTTCCTGGTACAAAATCCCCAGGCTGGGTAGGCTGATGTGAAGCTTGAACCCCTTGCTTCTTGGGGAGAACCTCTGCAATTATGATTATCCTCCCATTTGTGGATCACTTACCTGGGGGTGTGGGTCTTGACTATACCATGTGTCTGCCCCACTTACCCATCTTATGGTTCCTTCTTTATATCTTTAGTTGTACAAGCTGTTTTCTGCTAATCTTCAAGTCATTCTCATTGGTAGTTGCTCTATAAATAGTTGGAAAGTTGATGTGCCTATGGGAGAAGATGAGCTCAGGGATTTCTTACTCCACCATCTTGGCCACTCCTCCCCATATATTTTCAAATTAGTGTTTTTATTTTCTTTGGGTAAGCATCCAGAAGTTAAATTACTAGATCACTTAGCAGGTTTTTTTTTCTTCCTTTTTTTTTTTTTTTTGAGGAAGCGTCATGTTGTTTTCCATCATGGCTGCACCAATTTACAATCTCACCAACAAAGCATGAGAGGACCTTTTGCTCCACATCCTCATCAACAGTTGTTATTTGTTGTCTTTTTGAACACAAAAGACCCTGAATAACTTAAGCAATCTTGAGAAAGAAAAACAAAGCTGGAGGTATCACACTCCTTGAGTTTTAACTGTACTACAAGGCTTAAGTCATCAAACAGTATGGTACTGGCACAAAAACATATACATAGATAAATGGAACAGAATACAGAGTCCAGAAATGAACCAACACACATACAGCCAATTAATTTATGACAAAGGAGACAAGCATATGCAATAGGGAAATACAGTTAATACAGTTTCTTCAAAAAACGATGTTGGGAAAATCAGACAGCTATGTGCAAAAGAATCAAACTGGACTACTTTTCCACACCATGTACAAAAATAAACTCAAAATGGATTAAAGACTTAAATGTAAGGCCTGAAACTATAAAACTCCTAGAAGAAAACAGAGACAGTATACTCTTTGACATCAGCCTTAGAAATAATTTTTTGGATCTGTCCTCAGTCAAAGTAAACAAAAGCAAAAATAAACAAATAGGACTACATCAAACTGAAAAGCTTTTGTGTAGCATAGGAAACTATCAACAAAATGTAAGGTTTTCTACTGAAGGGGGAAGATATTTGCAAATGATATTTCCAATATGTGGCTAATATCCAAGATGTACAAATAACTCATACAACTCAACATCAAAAAACAAACTGATTAAAAGTAGGCAAAAGATCTGAACAGACATTTTTCCAAAGAAGACATACAGACACATGATAAGATTTTCAACATCACTAGTCATCACAGAATTGCAAATCAAAGCTACCATGAGATACCGTCTCATGGCTGTAAGAGTGGGTGTAAGTTAGTTAAATATCCCCTAATATACTTATAGTGTTAGTAAAAAGAACTTCAGGTACTTTTATAACTTGGTAAACTGTTTATAAACAGTATGTATTTGAAAAAGTTGCATGGGGTCAATTAAGAATCACAGTCCAAAATGTTTGAAGGAATATCTGAGACTCCTATGAGGATAAAGAATCACACACTAAACACCTCCCTTGATTTAAAAGCAGACTCAGATATTCAGAAATAGAGAGTTGCTTCCACTTATCTTGGAAACATTTGGGTATCCAGTGTTTGTGTATAACTGAGGTACAGCAGACAGGCATGAAGGGAAGAGGCACTTTTATCCGTTGTTTGCAACACCCCAAATTATCATTATAACTTGGTGAGTTGTAACTCTAAAATGACTTATGTGATCTGGATCAAATCTCTGAATCTTTTACTGACAATTCCACACTACTTGCCGTGGGCTTTAGAGCAGATGGTATTATAGGCAAGAATCATTTTACATTATTAGACAGGTCTTTAGCTTCAAACCTCTATCTGTTTCTTTTCCCTGGTAAGTTGCCTGGATTAATCTCTGCCATTTCATTCTGCAAATTCCTAAATCTTACTGATCATGATCTTCCTCTTCTATGAAATGGAATAATTTTTTACCTCTTTACTATAATGTAGGATGTCAGAAAGGGAACCTATCTCCCTTAAAGTCTAGAGGTGAGCCAGCCTACCTCCCTCCTCCATATGTTTCCTTCTCTGGACCTGAGTTTGGATACATTCAGGCTACGAGTGTTTCAATGCAAAGAGACACCTCCAGGACTTGTTCCACCCAGTTAGCTACCACAGAGATGGACAAGGGAAGAAAGTCACATAAGGAGTAGAATCTAAGAACAGAAAATGGCTTCTCCTCTAAGACCTACATAGAGGTACTCTAATTAGCTTTCCAAGGTTGATAGTGTGTTCATTCAGCTGGTATTTTTGGTCTGATTTTACCAGACATTTAAATGGGAGAAAAGAAGGAGAAGATCAAAGGGAGAGGTCACAAAAAGAGATCTTTTTCCTCCTAGTTCTACTTATAATCCTTTAGTCCTCCCACTAAACACCCTATTCCCCGTATCAGTATCCCATTTTGAGATATTGAGGATTCTTTTTTGTCATAACTTTTTCCCTTGAGGTGTGGAGTGATAGGGGTAGGGGAGGATGAGAGGGTAGGGGAGAGTCTTACATTTCCTGCATAATGAGTGACAAGCAATCATGACTCATTCCCAGTTTCTTTGAAATAAAGATGAAAAGATTTGCAAATTGGTCATAATCCCATTTTCCTATATAGCCAACAATGTGGAAAAAATATCTGTAGTATTTTTATGTTAATATCATGGAACTTATTTGAATTTAAAATTTATGCTAAGAGAAATTGCCTGAGAAACTAAAAGTAAAGACATGGTTTTAACACTTTTGAATAATTAATATAATCTATAATATTCAGAAGCAGGCAAATGAAGGTCTCAGAAACTTCATCATTCAAATAAAAATAGATATGTAGCAGGGGATGAACATCTAGATGTTAATATTACATAGTTCATAAGACTTTCACAAGAGAGAACATTTCTTTTTTAAAAATAATTAATTATTTATTTATTTTTGGCCGCATTGGGTCTTCACTGCTCTGCCGTAGGCTTTCTCTAGTTGCAGTGAGTGGGGGGCTACTCTTCAATGTGGTACACGGGCTTCTCATTGTGGTGGCTTCTCTAGTTGTGGAGCATGGGGTCTAGGCATGCGGGCTTCAGTAGTTGTGGCTCGTGGGCTCTAAGTGCAGCCTCCGTAGTTGGGGCTCATGGATTTAGTTGCTCCGTGGCATGTGGGATCTTCCTGGACCAGGGTTCGAACCTGTGTCCCCTGCTTTGGCCAGCAGATTCTTAATCACTGTGCCATCAGGGAAGCCTGAAAGAGAACTTTTCAAGAAAAAAAAAAAAAGAAAGGGAAAGAGAGAGAGCAAGCATTCAAATGACTCTTCTATATTTTTATATTATAGAAATGTATACTATATACAAAATATAAATGATTCCTTCACTCTAATAAAAATGTATATTTGACAAGGAATTGAACAATATCTGTGGATTATAGAAATATAATAACTAGTCAGTTAAGCTCACAGAAGGATTGAAAATTTTCAACAATGCACAAATGTGCCAAAAGAAAATAAAAAGAACTTGTCTTGCTCTGGAAGCCCCATCCCCTATATGAGGAGAATGGGAGAGCACATAACCTCAAGAGCATCTTTCAGGTTAACTCACTCTCATTGGGTTAATATTTAATCAACTCAAACTTCCAACTCACCACTAGAGGTGTCTGTCGCCTCTCGAAAAGGTTTTTCTTTTTGCCTCCTTCTCAAGAAGGTACCTGGCTTTCTCAGGGTACATGCCTAGTAGTGGGATTGCTGGGTCATATGGTAGTTCTATTTGTAGTTTTTTAAGGAACCTCCATACTGTTCTCCATAGTGGCTGTACCAATTCACATTCCCACGAGCAGTGCAAGAGTGTTCCATTTTCTCCACACCCTCTCCAGCATTTATTGTTTCTAGATTTCTTTTTTTTGTGTGTGTGTGTGTGGTATGCGGGCCTCTCACTGTTGTGGCCTCCCCCGTTGCGGAGCACAGGCTCCGGACGCGCAGGCTCAGCGGCCATGGCTCATGGGCCCAGCCGCTCCGCGGCATATGGGATCCTCCCAGACCGGGGCACGAACCCGTATCCCCTGCATCGGCAGGCGGACTCTCAACCACTTGCGCCACCAGGGAGGCCCTCTAGATTTCTTGATGATGGCCATTCTGACTGGTGTGAGATGATATCTCATTGTAGTTTTGATTTGCATTTCTCTAATGATTAATGATGTTGAGCACCCTGAGAAAACCATAATTCAAAAAGAGACATGCACCAAAATGTTCATTGCAGCTCTATTCACAATAGCCCGGAGATGGAAACAACCTAAGTGTCCATCATCGGATGAATGGATAAAGAAGATGTGGCACATATATACAATGGAATATTACTCAGCCATAAAAAGAAATGAAACTGAGCTATTTGTAATGAGGTGGATAGACCTAGAGTCTGTCATACAGAGTGAAGTAAGTCAGAAAGAGAAAGACAAATACCGTATGCTAACACATATATATGGAATTTAAGAAAAAAAAAAGTCATGAAGAACCTAGGGGTAAAACAGGAATAAAGACACAGACCTACTTGAGAATGGACTTGAGGATATGGGGAGGGGGAAGGGTAAGCTGTGACAAAGTGAAAGAGAGGCATGGACATATATACAGTACCAAACGTAAGGTAGATAGATAGTGGGAAGCAGCCGCATAGCACAGGGAGAACAGCTCTGTGCTTTGTGACCGCCTGGAGGGGTGGGATAGGGAGGGTGTGAGGGAGGGAGATGCAAGAGGGAAGGGGTGTGGGAACAGATGTATATGTATGACTGATTCACTTTGTTATAAAGCAGAAACTAATAAAAAAAAAAGGTACCTGGCGACCGTTCATAACAAATTTGTACATGCTAAAGCCTTTAGGAGAAGGCTCCTGTTTGCGTGTTCTCCTTTGGCTATGGGCAGTTTCCCATGGGGTGTGGTGTGGATGGTTGGGTCTTGCTTCTGAGAATACTGCCCTGGTGCTCCTTAGGGAGGGCTGTTCCCTCCTAATTATTTTGTGTGCTGTGTGGAACTGGCTGCATCTCTGCTGAAGTCTTTACTTGAGAGGTGTCTGCTTCCTGTGGCCATTACTCCCAACTCGAGCCTCTTCTTGTCCAACAGTTCTTTCAGCATCCACATAGCTCTTGGCCATTGTAAATATATGAAAAAAATATTGCTGGCAAAATATTGTGGATGCTAAATGCATGGCCTGCAGTTTTGAGAGAGCAACAGACATTTTTTTTATTTTTTATTTATTTATTATTTTAATTAATTTATTTATTTTGCAGTACGCGGGCCTCCCACTGCCGCGGCCCCTCCTGCCGCAGAGCACAGGCTCTAGATGCGCAGGCTCAGTGGCCACGGCCCGCAGGCCCAGCCACTTCGTGGCATGTGGGGTCCTCCCAGACCGGGGCATGAGCCAGCTTCCCCCACATCGGCAGGCGGACTCCCAACCATTGTGCCACCAGGGAAGCCCCATAAATTTTTTTTAAATAAATTTATTTATTTTTATTTTTGGCTGCGTTGTGTCTTTGTTGCTGTGTGTGGTCTTTTCTCTAGTTGCGGTGAGTGGGGGTTACTCTTTGTTGTGGCGCACAGGCTTCTCATTGAGTGGCTTCTCTTGTTGCAGAGCACCAGCTCTAGGTGCATGGACTTCAGTAGTTGTGGCACTTGGGCTCAGTAGTTGTGGCTCACGGGGTCTAGAGTGCAGGCTCAGTTGTTGTGGTGCATGGGCTTAGTTGCTCCACGACATATGGGATCTTCCCGGACTAGGGCTCAAACCCGTGTCCCCAGCATTGGCAGGTGGATTCTTAACCACTGAGCCACCAGGGAAGCCCCCTCATAAATATTTATCTTGCTCCCCCACTTTCCAGCTGGGTGAACTTAAGCTAGTTGCTTAAACTTTCTATGTTCAATGGTCTCGTCTCTAAGAAGGGCTAATTTGTTTATTCAACAGGTACTGATTTAGTGTCTGCTATAAGTTGGTCACGTTACTGAGGTTTGGGAATATCTAGGTGAAAAAGAGACACAGTAACTGTCCTCACAGGGCTTATGATATGGTGGGGAAAGCCAGTGATATCTGTGCTGGAGAAAACTTAGAAACTTCTATGGTAAGAGAGCTATTCTTATGGTAAAGAGATTTCTACTCCAGTACTCAAGAGGTGTGGCCAATAAGTAGAGTCTTGGTGAGGCAGTTTTGAGCCCAATAAGAGGAGACTCTAAAAATAAGTGATTTCTAATCATAGAAGAAGAGGTCTGAAACAGTAAGGTCATTGTTGGAAGTATTCAGTCAGAGGTGGCATGACCACTGTCAGCTTGCGACTGGCCTGATTCCTGCATTGGACAGGAAGCTAGGTTAGGTGACCTTCTACATCAAGCTTAGTTCTTGATGTGAAGATGTGATGCCTCAGCAGGATTACAGCACAATTAACAGTTGAGAACTTAATGGTTAATGTCACAACTGACCCACTAGTTTGTTAAGTACATCTGTGCGTCTACATGGATCCAGTTCCTAATGATGTATACATATTTCCTTTCTTCTCTGTTTTCAAGCAAGAGTTAGTGTGGATTTTTCTTACTGCCATTGCCAATTTACTGTGTAGAGCTGAAGCTTGGGATGGAAAGGATGTTAGGAAAAGGAAAAAAATGAAACAAAAGGAGCAGCTGCTTCTGTGTTCCTAGGCACAGGAAAAAACAGTCCAGACAAGTCAAAGGCAGGGGTAGAGGTGAACTCGGGGACAAAGAACAGATGAAATGTGATGAGGGTACAGAGAAACAGATTTGTGAAAAATACTATGAAGGAAATGCAAAGTGGGAACAGTAAGGAGACTGAAGTGGAAGAAAAGGAAAAAAAAAATGTGGACCCAAGAAAAGAATGAGATACAATCAGAGGGAGCTAATTTAAAACACAAAGAGAAAATGCAAAGCAGAGGAGAAACAAACAGTTTATTAGGTAACATTTCGGTTTCCACTGAGAGCCTTCTTTCTTGAGTAGGGGACAGAGTAAGAAGCAAATGTCTGTTGATGTGTTGGCCTTCCCTCCAAAATGTCACAATGCAGGTTATTCTGGATGGGCTTCGTCCCAGCAAGCCACCCCAGTTCACTGTAGAGCCATGTCTCTCTGTCTGCTTTCTCAGCGAGAGAGGGAACAAGAACTTTCTTCAAGTCAGGCAAAAATCTTTTTAGTACGAGAATCATTTTTTATGAGTAAATATTTCTTAACCTCTAGTTATTCATCCAGGCCAGGTAGCACTTCAGCTTCTTCATTAAGTCACTGGGCTTCACACATGTTCTGTTCAACAGAAAGCAAAATAAAAAGTGTCATGTTTATTATTCTGCTTATAATCATGAACATTATTTGTTTTATTTATTAATTGATTATAAAGAAACCAAGGTAACTGTGATTCCTTGTCCTTTGTGATTCTCACTAGCCCTTCTTTTGGCCACCGAGATGCAGGACAGGCCCTCTGTCCTGGGTATCAGCTCCAGACACAGGAGACTGCCTGAAATAGAAAGTCAGAAAGAACAGCTGCAGTCATCAGCAGGAAATAAAAAATAAATCTGATAGGATATTATCTTAGCCCAAATAGTAATTTTTAAAAACACTGGGATTTCTCTGTTGTCTTCCTTGTCTTCATAATTCATTAATGGCATTTTGCTCAGCATTTTGTCTTGAGCCCCATTCTTCTTCTTTAATACTCATATTTCATATATGTCAGATTCTCTGACACACTGACCTGTGATAAAAATGCATCAAAGTCCTTGTAATGCTGTATTTATATACACTCAACTGTTGTCATCTGTTACTCCATAAATGATATCTCTCCATATCTCACTTTACAACCCCCTTCAATTATCATTTACTTCTGGCTCGATATCTACTACTTTTTGTGTTTTTATTTTGAGGAAACAATCTTATCACATTTTAAAAGCAAAATCTGCTAGCTAATATTTAGGAATTTTAGGATGCATTTAGAAAAATTACTTTAAAGTTATGTTATTTCAAAAACATAACTGACAATTTTCATATGTTCAAATAAGATGAATGAAAGCACACCTATGTTTTCTGAGTTTGGTGCTTTAAAAATGGAACGACTTTATCCTATGAGTAAAATACTCATTTTTACAAGTTACAAAATGTCTTGGCTGCCAGTTTTAGACTAAATGTGAACCTTTGGTGGTTGAAAACCATTTATTTCTGGCAAAATGTGACTTCCTGCTTCTAAGAATAAAGGCTTGAAAAGACTTATTAAAGGGAGTCTCCAAAAAGACTTCTTAAACATCAAACAGGTCTTACAAAACAACATTCTGATGACTAAAGTGCACATGAATTAGAAGCATATGTATTAAATTTCCCTCAAAATACACATGGGTTTAAAAATTAAGGGAGGGGAAAAGACTCGACAAAAAACTATTTTAGGTTTAGCTAAATCCAAACCATTTGAAAAGTAATTCTAAGGAATGGGATAAAAGATAGATTAAAATTCTTAAACACTTTTGGACATTGAGTATGTTTTATTTATTTATTTATTTTTTGTGATTTAAGCTTAATTGACTGAGAAATGCTGCATTAAAAAAAAAGTTCTCCTAAAAAGAAGGGAAAACTGCCTGGGAGCAATATCCATTTTTTGAAAACTCCAAATGTTTGGGAAAAAAGTTTGAAGATCTTGACAATCTTAAATCAAGACCAGAACTGCCTGGAGGAAAAATAAGACTTTATTCAAGATAGTTGTGACTTTTGTCCTGTTTTGCTGCTCATGTTCCATCAGGAAAAGCTGAAAACCCTTCCAGATAATTGTTTCTTCATCTCTCACATTGGTGATGTCATGTGTCCTTTCTCCTTCAAATACACACACACACACACACACACACACAGACAAGACACTGAGAATTAACTGTATAATGCTTGTCAGCAATATGAATGTACAGAAAAAAAACTCAGTCTTGTATTAAATCAGGCATAATGCCACAGTATTCATTTAAATGGAATGACAATAAAACATGGATGGTTTAAAAGTAATTGATTTTGTTGATATGAACCTAGAAAAATGGACCAGAAGAAACTTAGTAAGCCCTATTCTTATATTAGACAGAGAATAATAGTTACAGTTTCTACCTGTATCTTATTCTTGAAATGTTCCTTTTTAATAAATATCAAGGTCTTAGTTCCTAAGCCACAGAAATACAAGGTCATTCAAATGCATTACAATGTGACTATTATGGGAAGAGCATAAAACCAAAGTCAGAAACCTAAAAGTGACATAGATCTATGAAAAACATTTTAAAAGAAACTAGAGTTCAGAGTACTTGAGACCATAAAAATGTCATTTTCATGCTTCTAGTTTGTTTGTTTGTTTTGGGTGAAGAGATAGGTAAAAATTGAACAAAGACAAGCCAGGAACAAGGCTTGAGAAGATAAGTATAACATTAAAGGTCAATTAATTCAATAAGTATTTACTAAGCATTTATGTCATTCCCAGCATTATGCCAAGTGTTTGCTTAAAAAGACTCAAAATTGTTTTGAATCTCAAGGTATCCAGAATCTACAGTGGATTTAAATACTGTATCTACCATTAGTATTACCTGTATGACACTAAGCAACTTATATAGGCTCTTTAAGCCTCAGTTTTTATGTCTATAAAATGGGATACTATCATCTTTTCTGTAGATATGTTGAATATTAGTTCAGTTGTAGAACTTAATACACAGCTGAAACAGTGGTTTCTCTGGAAGAACAGAGAAGAGAGAGTAGCTATGCTCTAGGGTAGAGGGAGGTGAAGAACTAAGTCTTTGGATCAGTTTGTTTTTATTCTGAAACAAACCGCCTCAAAGCATAGTGGCTTAAAATAATGAACAGTTATCATTTCTTAAAAATCTGTGGTTTAGCTGTGTGGTTCTTCTAGTCTGGGCTGACTTGGCTGGGGATGGATGGTATAGAATGGCCTCACTCTTATGTCTGGGTCCTTAGTTGAGATGTCTAGTGGTGTTGAGACAACTGGAATGGATGGAACCTCTCCAACGTTGTAACTTTTCATCCAACAGTCTAGCCTGGAATTATTTGCATGGGGAAAGGGGCTTCCAGAAGCCAGAGAAGGCAAGTTCTAATGTGCAAGCCCTCTGTTTTTTTATCACATTTGTGATTGATTCATTGGTCAAAGCAAGTCACATAGCCAAGACCAGATTCAAGAAGTAGAGAAATAGAATCCTCTGTTGAAAGAAGAAATGGCAAAGTTATATGGCAAAGGGACATGCTTATAGGGAGGTATGAATACATTGGGTCCATTACTGCAACAATGTACCAAGACCTAAAAAAGCGTCCTTGCACTTTTGTGTGCATAAGAATCACCAGAGGTGCTGATATGCCAGACTTACCTGGTTCAAGTATTGACAAAAATGATAATTAGGTCCTGGATGAAGTTATTTTCATTATGTTTGACTTCGGCATTGAAGACTGCAAATGATAAACTCCAAGTTAAGAACCCAGTTTAGTGGGAGGCTCCCCAGTGCTTCCTTTACCTGCTTATACAGGCACATGGAGGTAGCAGCAATAGTCAGCTTTTTGTGTGCATCAAGGAGCCACCAGGTCAAGGAGATCCAAACAATTCCAAGGCATTTGTAACACCCTCCCCCATCACACACACATTCAGAGGTAATTAACTATAAAGGTGCAGAATCTGTTGTTGTCAGACCTAACAATCTGCATGTAGCAATTACTAGGCATTCCATGTGTGTGGTCAGAGTTCAGGTATGTATCTGAGACCTGATCATAGGCATGAGCAATTGCTTACCTGCTGCAACACAGTGCCAGAGTGGAACCAATCATGACATGTCCAGAAAAGATCTGGTATAGAGGTTTGTTAAAAATAAAAATTCTTGGATAAAAACTGACACTTTTCTTCTAATTTCTGGAATTCATGATTGTGGAATTCCATAATTATGGAGACTTGTGGATGGGATAAAACTTGAAGTTATAAAATTGGCACTGCAAATGGGGACAGTTGTAAATATATGGCTTATTATAGAACAGCCTTTCTATATTAATTCAATAAAAAGATATTGTTGTGATCTTGGGTGAGTTAGGAGTTCAGCTGCTTGGTCTCTACTGGAAGTCATACATTGAAGGCCTTCTACTTATTCAAGTGTATAAACCCCAGGGTCTAATAAATGCTCTCAGTCACTAAGAAACCATTGTGTTTTGTTGTGACTTGGACTGGAATAGATCAATAGCTCTTTAACGTGTTCATTATGTTTAATATTTTATGCATGTATAAGATGATTGATCATCTAACCTCTTTGGATGTGCTACCTCATCTTAAGTTCTGCTCATGACCTGCTTGTTTGCAAAAGGGCTTTGTTATAAGACGAAGTAATGAAGTACTCTAGGTTTATTTTCAGCCATAAAGACACGGTCCATTCAATTCTCAAGAGTTTTGAAGATGCTGAAGGTAGTAAATATCCTTGCTGGTCTATAATAAATGAATTGCTATGCCTGAGATTTTCTAATATAATAGTTTCAGTAACGTTCTAATACTCTTTAAGTGTTCATTTGTGGGTCTGTAAAAGACATAAATTAGAGAAATAACTTGAACCTAAATTAAAACTGTTTGGTTTAACAATTGCTTTTATTCTACAAAGAGTGAGACAATATATCTCATTGGCATAAACCTGTGATATTCCCATTTAATATGGAAATTTCCTCCCCAAAACTCTTCTACTTCTAACTCCTGTGTTTTAACCTTTGGACATTCTTGACTGTAAAGTTTGGCCATGTGATTTTGGAAGTCATTTAAATGCCTTGTCCCAAATTGAAGTTATTGTCTCATCTAAACTGGATATATTTCCTGATGTTTGTAATTCTAACTACTTCATAATTTCCACAGTCTCCCTGGTTGTTGAATATGAAGATTTCATTAATGGCTTCCTCATCACCTTATTCTCCAACAGGTTCCAAGCGCTGTGGTTTCTATCACTAAATTATTTGAACATTTACAATTTTCCTTCAATTCCTATTTTCACTAGTCTACTTAAAGTTTTATTTTATCTCTTTTAGGTAATTGCAATTTAATACATTCTATGAGTTGCTTTAATTGCATTCTGCTTTTCCATCTAATACATTCTCTCTATTGATTCATACATTTATTCAGAAAACATTTACTACATGCTGCACTGTTCTCAACATAAGAGATAAAGCTGTGAACAACTGAAACATAAATCTCTGCCTTCCTGGAGCTTACATTTTATTAGAGGAGGCAGAAAATAAGATAAATACATAAATATATGGACTGCTATAGTATTGAATAATAAATGTTAAAGGGAACAATGAAACAGTAAAGGGGATATGAAATATTAGAAGGGTGTGAAATTTTAGGTAGGATGAATGGAGAAAGTTTCACTAGGAGATGAATTTTTGAGAAAAAAACCTGAAGGAAAGAGGGGGCTAACTGTATTGCAATTAGGGTGACTATAGTTGTTATAACATATAGCTGTAACATATAACATAAGTCACCAAAACTCTTCAGCTTAATTTTTAAAAATGTGCATCTCTTATTCACATAATAGTTCAGTGCAGGAAGGCTCATAGGCAGGAACACTCTAGGACATAGATTACTTACAGTCAGGCCAAATTTCACCGGTTATGGGCAGAGTCTTTCATATGATGGCTTTCGCTTTAGGTGCCAGCTGCAAGTTTGGAGGTCCCCAGGCCACACTCACTTCAGACCAGCTAGCTACAAATTCAGGGGTTCTCATTACCCCTGTCAGGTTTTGTAATTCCCTGGAATAACTCAGAGTGCACAGGAAAGTGCTATAAAATGACACAAATTTAAACTAGTCAAAGAGAGAGACATATATGGAAAGGTATGGGAGGATCCTGGAACAATGATGAGTGACAATACACAGAGTATTGTCAAGCAGTGATGCTCCCCCCCAATCTTTGAAGTCCAGAGTTTTTAGCAGGGTTACATTATGTAGGCATGATTGGTTGAACAATTAGCTATGTTACTCAACCTCCAACTCCCCTTTCCTCCTGGCAGCTTAGACCGATATTACATGTCTCAAATCTCCAATCCTCTAATCACATGGTTAGTTTTCTGGCATGTCCAGCCCCTATCTTCAGTCATCTCCTTAGCATAAACTATGGGTGCACCAGAAATAACAAAGACACTCTTATCACCCTGGACATTTTTCAAGGTAAAGATTTAAGTGTTTTATATTTGTTCCTCTTACTTTTAACTGCTATATATACTTTTAATAACATTGAAATGTGTCACTATAAATCCTTGTTATGTGCAATGAGTGGAAAATCCGTGGTATATTGAACAGAGTTCTCAGAAGGGCCTGACCTCAATGGTGGAGGAGCCATTAGTCCTAGATAAAACATGACTCTGGTCCCACCTAATAAATCTTAAATATAAACCTGAAAAGATAAATCTGATTTCAAGTAATTTAACTATATCCTACAACAAAGCTAAAAATATTTATACCCCCAGCCCTGTGTGAGCTCTAGGTGCTACTCCTTCTAATTCTTTCAGGTAGCCTTTTCCCTTGCCTTGGGTACTTTCCTAATGTGAATGTGCTGATTGTCATTCTGCTGAATATCCAAGGGGAACTTCTACAGATCTCCATGATTCTCTCTGTATAAAGATCTCTACTCACCAGTACTCTGCTCTGTGAATATTAGCCTTCCTGGTTTCTCTGAATTCTCAACTCTGTCTCCTCAACTAAAGGTGTGTGTCTGGATCCATATGTGTTCTCATTCTCTGTGTCATGTCCTGGAAATTCTCTCAAGGGGTAGTGTACTGGGACAATTATAGAATTCAACCATTTTATTTCCTGTCTTTCATGGGTTATTCTCCTTTGTTACCTGATGTTCAATAGGTTGAAAATGGTTATTTTCGTCTGTTTTTCTAGTTGTTTCAGATGGGAAGGTAAATCTATTTCTTGTTATTTCATCTTGACTGGAAGTGGAAATTGGCAATATGGTTTTGATTTGTGTTTTATTTTACATTTGTGTTCACTTTTTAAAAATATTATACTAAGGCAGTAATTATAATAAATATTTTCTAGAGGAGAATAATGCTTATGGTTAAGAGGACTAGAGAATTTTAAAGTTTTCTAGGGTAGTTAAGAGTTGTCTGTTCTCCAAAGGAATTAATTATTTGGAGAAAGCTAAGCATTTCATTGTGTTTTTTTTCTCTCTCTCTCTCATATATATATATATATATATATATATATATATATATATATATATATATATATATATATATATATATATTCTGTTTTCTTTCCTCTGTGTACTTTTTTTGGTAGATTTTGATGCTTCATTAATTTAAAAAATTACAAACTCTGGCTTTAGTATTTTTTCTTTGAATAACACTTTCAGGTGTCCTTAAAGAATACTATTTTACTGGGCAAGAATCAAACAAGCAACAAAATTAAAGCAATTCTATCTTTGCCTTGAAGCAACTATCCTTCCAATCACTTTATCAAGAGATAGCATTTGAAAAAAAAAAAAAAAAAAAAAGAGATAGCATTTGTGGAAGCAGTTTAGAAGAGATTGAACTACAAGGGTGTTTATGTAAGCATATTGTTGCTTTGACAAAGGCCATGGGAAGCTCACTGCCCAGAACTTCTTTGTACAGAGACACTCAGAGGGTTGGGAATAAGAGAACATAGGAATTCTGGGTCTCACCAAACTTCAAGGTACTTTTTAGCCATGGTCTGAGAGTTATCACTTCAGCAGCTTTATTAAAAGAAAAGTTTGGTTTTGCTCCATTTACCATAGGCATTCTGACCAAATAGGTCATCATCAGGTAGGGAGATGGAACAAGATTTTGTAGAAATTCTGGGAAAGACTAATAGTATACAAAAAAGATGAACAGCAATAAGGCAAACAAGATAGACTGGGACAAACTTTATTTAAAAAAAAATATCAACCTATAGCCATGAGACTGGAAGAGCCAAAACAAACAAACAAACAAAACAAACAAAAACAAGAAAAACTTGGCATGCAGACCAGCCCAGGGAGACAGTTTAAAAATTGAAGTGGAACTTGGTCTTTAATCCCCAATCTTCAGACTCCCTTAGCCCACTCTAAAAGAAAAAGAGGGAGAACACAGATGACTGGAGGGCATCCTCTTTCCAGTGGGGGTGAAGAGTAAACCCACCATTTCTTTTTTCAAGGAACCATGGCCTTTTAGATCATATTAAACCATGAACATCAGGGTTAGTAAAGAGGTTTTCTTCACCTCACCAAGGGACTCATTTCTCACATTTTTGTTTTATACTATTTACTACCACACTGCAGAAGTGTTTGAGATATTTTCCTTCTCAATCTCTGCCTCATTTCCATTCAACACTCTACAGTTTGCCTTCCCCCAGTGCATACAATTATCACCTCTCCATTCTAATTAGCTTCCAAGCTGCTTATATGTCACCCCTACTCTTACGATATTGGCTCCATATATTCTGATCTCTTAATTGGCTTTTGATTCATCCCATTTTACAAACTGTTGCCAAGAGCTTTTTTTTTTTTTTTTTTTAATATACTTTCAGGGCTGTTTTGCAGTGTACTTTTTTTTTTTTTGTATGTCCTTTTTCAAATCTGGTTTCCTACTCAATATAACTCAAATCTGCTCTTGCTGGCAACATATTAAATCCTAGAAAAAAGCTTTATTGAGGTTTTTTTTTTTGTTTGTTTTGGTTTTTCTTTCTTTCTTTCTTTTTTCTTTTTCTTTCTTTCTTTTTTTCTTTTTTTTTTTTTTTTTTTTTGCTGTAATGGTGCACAATGCACTGCCAGATCAATTTTTAAAAGGATTTATTACTTTTTGCTTGATATTCCTGGACTTTGTCAGTGATGACAATCACTTTCTATTGAGGCTAGGAAACTTCTCCCTTGCAAATCACATTTGTGATAGTTTGTAATGTCTTGAAATCTGTAGGAGGTAGACATCTGAAAAGTGTGATTTCTTGACAGATTGTTTATGTACTAATGTGTAAAATTTCCCAGAAATCTGCTCTGCCATTTCTGTTGCCCGTGGGGTTGAGAAATCCAACAGCTCTTTATGTTGGTAGATGTCTAATTATGTTGGTTGCTTGTCTGCTTGCATTGACTGTCACTCGGTAAAATAGTCCATCAAAGTTTCTAAAAATGTAAAAATAGTTATTTTTCTTATGATTTTGATAATGTTTTAAAGTTAAATTACTCCTTCCGGTTCATTACACATATCAAGGATTTATATTGACACATTTCAATGTTTAAATAAAAAGTAAATATAGTAGTTAAAATTGAGAGGAATAAATATGAAAATATAAGACACTTAAAGCATTACCATTATGATAATATCTGTTGCAGTCTTCAGTTTGTTATAGTTTTTGTTTTGCTTTTAACTACCCAAATTATGAGTTAAATGATTAAAATGAAATGAGTGATTCTGTTTTAAGGTGCCATTAACAGAAATTATTTTTAACTTAATTGCATGAAGAGCAGTATAAGCTAAAGAAATCTATGTGAATCATTTGAAAATTGGAAAGTTTGGATAAACAAGAAACAGTTGGCTTTTTTTTTTGGTTTAAATCACTAATTCAGTCAAACTGCTTAAATATTCTATGCCTCAATTGCCTCATCTGTAAAATAGAGATAATGAAAATCTTTAACACAAAATTGTGGTGAGGATTAGATGAGATGATGCATATCTCGGTGCCTGTCACATAGAAAATACCCATTAAATGCTAGCTTTAATTATTATTTGACTGAATGGATTGAATTAGATTATACTTAAGGCTTTAGCAAGTACACTGTATCTAGTACATTGTAGGAAATGTTATATTAAGCTTTTCGGTCTCTGGAGTAACCTTGAGTACTTGAATATGTGCATGTTTCTGTGTGTAAAGTGATCATATTGGATGAGAGAAGTGGGTTGTAATCTAAGTACTTCACCAAATCTATCTTATCAGACAGATGTAATCATATTAACATCATGACCAGATGAATTGAACACATGACCATCAAGGTCTATGTACTTTCAAGAGAGATAAAGATTACATTTTTATCCATGGCTGCCATAAACAGATTACTTCAAATTTAGTGGTTTAAAACAACACAAATTTATTATCTTCCAGTTCTGCAGGTTAGAAGGCTGACTCGGGTTTCATTGGCTAAAATCAAGGTGTTGACAGGGCTGTGTTCTTTCTGGAGACTCTAGAGGAGGATCTATACTTTTTTCCAAATTCTAGAAGCTACCTGCATTCCTTGGCTCTTGGATTCCTTCCTCCATCTTCAAAACCAGAAATATCAGATCAGGCTCTTCACATCACTCTGATCTTCTTTGTTAGCCATATTTCCCTCTCTCTGACTCTCCAGCCTCCCTCTTTCACTCCCTTGTGATTACATTGGGCCACCTCTATAATCCAGGATAATCTATTTTAAGGTCTGCTAATTAGCGACATTACCTGAAACCTTAATTCTCCTTTACCATGAAATCTAATATATTCACAGATTCCAGGGATTAGGATGAGG
Source organism: Mesoplodon densirostris (assembly GCF_025265405.1). Lineage (NCBI taxonomy): Eukaryota > Metazoa > Chordata > Mammalia > Artiodactyla > Ziphiidae > Mesoplodon > Mesoplodon densirostris. The sequence continues at coordinate 49,635,368 of NC_082673.1, read as the reverse complement.
GCATATTTGGGTGGCCTTTATTTGTATACCACACCAGTCTTTCTATATAGGTCTCATTGAAGAGAAAGAAGCAATTATTTCCACCAAGAAAACTGGTAAAAGAATCAGAAATTCTGTCTGAATGATCTATCCAAGTATAGAGACTTCCAAATAATGACCTATGCTAGAGATGTTTGGGGCAGTATAAAGAAACATGAATCTGCCTTCAGTGAGCCTTAAGGGAGTAGGTAGGAATAGACTCTAATCACAGAATCCCACAAAAAATGTAAAATTTCAATTGTGATACATATTACAGTGACATGGTATCTAAGAGAAGGAGCAGTACATTTAGAAAAGGCTTCTTTGAGGAAATGCTGATTGAACTTAGATATAGCAGGAGAGTTACATTAGATGAAAAGAAAAAAATGAGGATGGAGGATGGTAACAGCCCTGGTCAAGGCAGGCACAGGATTGAATAGGAGACGGTTGGAGAGTGTGAATGGCATTGCATATGATGAAGCTAGAGAAAAAGGCAGGCCCAGACCAGGTAGGGCCTGGCCACTACATTCACCACTTCACTTTTTTCTTAATCTCAATAGAGTATCACTGAAGCATGTTAAACAGAAGTCAGAAACAGAATATGTGTACATGAATATATTTGTCTTTTGAAAGGATCATTCTTGCTACTGTTTAGTGAATGGATTGGGAAGAGTGTGTCAGCAAGAAGAAACTAAATGGATTCAGAGGGATCAGTTGAGAGCATGTGGCACATACTGATAAAAGAGGTTGGCTGGTTTGAACTTTAGCAGTGACCATGTAAATGGAAAAAAATTAGACACACTGAGAGTTCTGTCAGAGGTAAAATCATCAGGACCAAAGGAAGAATTCAATGTAGAGAAATTATGGAGAGGAATATGTTGCATATGATTTCTGGGTCTCATGGCTTGTGGGATTTGGCCAGGTGGTCTTTTGTTTGGGTCTTCTGTTGCCTTTATCGCTAGAGGTTTGGTTCACCTGAGTCTGCATTTGCCCACATTCCCAGACCATCACCCATGGCACCATCTTTACTACCTTGGAAGCTATTCCTTGTTTTGTCCTCATCTTGGGCTACCTCCTGGACTTTCAAGGTGGTCTCTGCTCACTCTATTAGAAACAACATTTTATCTTCTTTGCCAAATTCTTGGGACTTCTGCTATCATTTGTCCTTTATGCTGACTCAACCCAGTGAACCTTTGCTACAAAAACACTTGTTTGGTGGTGACAGATGATCTTCTAGGGATTCACTATTGCACATCTTGCCTTAGATTTCCAATTTGATTTTTAAACACCAGCCTTGAATCTTTAAAGGGTGATTCTCATGACTGTTCCTGCTATCCAGATATGAGTCTTTGGAGTTGAGACCCTTTGCCTGATTAGCCTTGATTTTTCAGTGTTCTTTCTTTGCATTATCTCACTTCTTCCTCTTCAAGGACATGCTGGCCTGGGTAACTTGGTTTTCTAATTGCCATTTAATTATTACACCATTGTTCCTTGTGCTGCTGTGATCATATCTAGTCTGATTATGACAACTTCTAGTCTGTCTGCATGTGGGTTCTAAGAATGAAAATTATAACTTATTCTCAAAATAACTGATCGAGGATTTCTAATTGTCCTTTTGAGTTCAAAACACTTCACAGATTCATAGAATAACAAACAACCAAATTCATAGTGAAATCATTAGTATTTCACTTTATGGACATTATTGCTTATCCTTCAACAACTCTGAAAAGCAGGTATTGTTATATTTATTTTACAAATGAGAAAACAGAGACTCATACAAGTTAAATATATTACATAGCAGCGGAATAGCTTAGAGCGAGGTAAATTATTTTCCCAAAGTTACAAAGCTCATAACTGATAGAGCTGACACCAAAGGTCTATCTTACCTTTATGCTGGTCTACTTCCCTCTAGGCTACATTTATATCCTTGAGAAAGATCGACCCTATTTTGCAGCCCTATCCCACTTCCTGAATTCCTCAGTTCATTTGGAATCAGAAGTTTAACTGCCCTGGACCACAAACCTAAATAGGCCTAGGCCAGGAGAGTTATGCTGATAACATTTTTAGCACTCATTCTTTTAACACTGTGGCAATTCAGGATACACGTGGCTGCTCAACCCAGAACTTGGAAGTGGCTGTTGGTGCTACCATTGTACCAGGGAACTGCTCTTATTCCTTAATTTCCAAATTAATAGTTCCTTACTTTCAGGCCTCTTCCTTCAGATCTACTCATTCCATGGGCAGTTCCAGATAAGAAAGACTCAGGCATGACACTGTTGAGTGATCTTGGAGCTATACTCCTTCTCTGATCCCAGCAGTCTTATTATTTTGCTTTGCATTTTTGCTTAAATTGATTACTTCCCAGGTTTGTCTTCAGACCTGCTGAGTGAAAATGTTTCAGATTACCTCCCCCTAGACTGATTATTTGCATTTTTCTAAATGGAATCTAATTTTCCTCTTTTCTTCTTGTATTTATAATCTCATTAGATCCATTTGTATTAATTCTTAGTCTCCTGGTGTGTGCAACAGCGTCCAAATTTGTAACATCTGCAAATTTTATTAACATGCTGCGTGTTCTGCTTTCACATCATTAATGCTAACCATCAATAATCAGGATGCTAGAGAAGACAGGAGCTTCATGAAGACCCCTGTGAACCTCACAAGAGACAGTTTTATGCTCTGAATGTTGCCATTTGTTATCACCTTTTATTTATGACCATTCTGCCAAAATGACTTTAATGTGATCACATTTTCTCCATGTCTAATGGTCATTCATAACCAAAATTTTAAAGTTGTATCTCTTATTTTAAGGGCAAGAATGTAGTTTTTGGCACACCCTGACCTCTTGTGTAGAAGTTACAATCAAAACTGTTCTAACTCTGTGAAAGTCTAAGAAAGCATTTATGTAGCATTTTCTTATTCCTAACCCTTCTAAATACCATTGAAAGTCAGTTTATAATTATCCACCAATTTGGATCAGGTGTATTATTTTTTAGTTGGGGAAAGAAAATTAATTAACATTTATTGAACATCAATGTGCAAAATATGTGGATCTTGAATTCAGATGAATGAGAACTGCAATTTGATGAAAGTGCTAGCTGAATTCACCTGCAAGATACACCTTTATTGTTTTCCTACTCATACTCTTATTTAAATTTCTCTTTGCAAAAGATATTCAGTAGATTTAAAATATTTTATTGGAATAATTATTCAATTGTTAGCACGATATTCATGATAACATTATTCATAGGGTGATTCTTTCCACTTTATGGAGATCTATTTTTAGAGATCATTTCAGTGATTCCCATTTGAGCAAGCTTTCTTCCTTTTTAAAAATCCTATCCTGCCCTATGTCTCTTTTTTTTTCATTTTTATTGTATTTCTGTATTATCTAATTTCTAGAATTGATCATTTGGAGCCTAATTCTGTTTAATTCTAAAGCCTTAGAAACCCACTGATTAGATTCATATTCACAAAAAAGTGTGCCATGTTCTGAGGGAGTTTTACTCATAATTCATTAAAATTTTTTCAAACAAATTTGAACAACCTTTAACAAATTTAAAATAGCAGGCAATAATCAGAACAAACTATTAATGCATTACTAATGATTATATTTTATATGCAAATACTTCCACTCTTCAGTATAACTGTACATATTTTAACTCATTTTCATATGGAACCTTGAGGTAGACTACATGAAAGAATGACTAATTCCATTCTAAATGGGAGGAAAATTGAATAAAAAGGAATTCTCTTTATTTGTTCAAAGTCTCGCTTATGATGTACTGAGGAAAAGACTAGAGATCCACAGTTATGCTTGCTCATGGGTAAAGTCTATAACTAAGATTTCCTATGATAAAGGCTATTTTAACTAACTTTTCTCTAGCTGAGGACTAACAAATAAAGGTATTGAGGTAAAAATAAGGTCTATATAATTTGGAAATGAATGTAACATAAACATTACTAAAACTGACTAATCAAATAAAGGTTAACTTTTCTACTCTTGGAAATAGGCAATTCCAGACTCATGCTCAAGTAATTAAATAAGGACCCAACTTCCTTCTAACTTCTGGTTCTGTCGTCTTTACTGAGAGGGTTTGGTACTCAAAGTCACAAGACAGCTGCTCTTCCTCCAGGTATCAAATTTGCATTCTAGACAGAAAGAGGAAAGAACAAAAGGCTGAACAACAGGTTTTCCCAAAGCTCTACCCAGTATACTTCTGTTTACACCTCCTTAGCTGCAAGAGAGTCCAAGAGGTGAATATTTTTAACATCCTTCTGAACTTACATTCTGAGAAACAAAGAACTCATGCACTAGGCAGTACAAACCTCTTTCTGCATAGAATTTGAACCAGCTTTCTTGACTTTCTAACTGAAAACCCTAGAAGACCTTTGTAGCTACATGCACCAAAGTAAATGGGGCTCAAGTTGTCTAGGAAAGGAATACAAAAACCATGAATTATGCCTCCCTGTTTATTCAGAAAAGCATCTAGAAGGGGACCGAGCTTGACCCCAACCCCTCACAGGTTCAGGAAGCAGTATTTTTCAGGGTTTAGGAGAATGAAGGACTTGGGATAGAGCCAGACAGCTCTGCCCTTTACTAGCTCTGGGGTCTTTGGCAAGTTAATTAATCTCTGTAAACCTCTGTTTCATGATCTCTACAGTGTAATAAGGATAATTCTTACATTAAAGGGTTATTTAGGAATTAAAAGAGATAATGTATATAAAGAGTTTGGGACAAAGGAACTGCTCAATAAATGACAATAACTGACAGCAGAGTTATAGCGTGTCCACCATTCCAGAGGTTGGGGAAGGAGGTAGTCCATGACCACTTCTCACATCTGCCTCTCTAATGGAACAGAGAAGTAAGTTCTGAGTGAGACCTTCATTACTTAACAATGCCTAACTTAAATTGAAGGCTGGCTCTGGGCAAAAGTGTTGCATTCATTATATCCAATTCACAAAAAAATTAATCAAAGAAGAAACATAGGAAACAGACCTGTAAGTCTATTTTATTTAGACTTTAAGAAACTTAAAGAACATGAAAAAGCAACAGTTTTAAATGCTCTTGAAAAGTTAGGCTCTCTCATGATAATCATAATTTAACAGCTTTGCCTAATCAGAGATATTTGGACTGAATGAGTTGAGATTCCTACGTCTCTTTAGTGCCAAACAGTGGAAAATGATGAAGAGTTTATTAAAAGGAGGGCAGTCTGTGGATGAAAGTCCTTCAATACTCACTCTTTTCTTCATGTGTCTTGAATATTCTAGTCTATTGAATTAATAACACAGTATTAGCTGCAAATCCAGGAAAGGAGAAAAAACGAAATTTTATTAATTGCCTTAAAATCCTCTCTTTAATGAAATAAAGTGCACATCAGCTCACAGAGAAACTGATCTCATAAAGGTAATGAGAGCTCTTTGGCCTTTGTGAGCTGTGGCTTCAGAATACTCTCTTGATGTTGATAACACTATGTAACATTCTGCTCACTTGTCAGTCATCCTCATGAGACTGTGAGACATTTAAGTGCAAGAACTAGGACAGAATTTTATTTGAATCTCTAGCTTTAGCACAGAGCCTCCTATGTTGTAGGTGTTTAACAAATATTTAATTGAATGAATTCATAAGCAAAGTGTAATGAGAAATAATAATAACTAGTATTTCAGTGAAAGCAAAGTGAGCATTTTCAAATTAAGACTTCTTATTGAATTCCTGATGTTACAATAGCTGAGTTTTATCAAGTTATGAAGCTCACTAAGGTGAGTGAGATGAGTGCAGTGTGCTCCATGGAGCTACTCACACTCAAGAGCTTCCCTTTCTTCTGCCCCATCAATTCTGCCAACCAATCAAAGTCCATGCATATCATGCCTTCTTCATGAAGTCTTTTCCTTTAACTCCAACAAATGCTGATTTTCTCTCTTGTTTTATGTGTGTGTGCTTATTAACTCATAGTCTCTATAGTCAGCCCAGAAATGTTTTAAACTGAACTTTCTTGTTTCCTAATTGCTTCATAAGTCTTGTCTCATTCATTAAGTAATGATTTTATGAGCTAGGTCGTGGTCTAGGTGCCTGGAATATATTGATGAAGAAATCAACCAAGAAGATTTCAAATGCAGAGTAAAGAACATTAATGTGCCTCTATAATATGCTATGCCTGAACGCCCAAGTATGCTGCAATCAATGTTGTTGGGCTGATTCTCATCATTAATTGAGACAGAATATTCCAAAGAACAGGCACAAGGACTCCCAAGAGTACTATTCTTTCTCACACCATTGCCCATTTTGAGGCCTATAGTTGGCACCACACTCTGAAAGTCAAAGCCTTGGGACTCACTCTTTATCTGAGAATCATTCACATGCATGGTTCAAATAACTGTGAATCGTTCTAGGTCTTTCAAAGGGGTGGGATTTATTCTAACTGGACTTTTGAGGAAGAAGTCCAAACCTAATGATAGTTATACAGCTGATGCTGGGAATGGAAAATCTAGATGTTTGAGGTTTTTCCCCTCCTTTTCTGACCAAAGGCATAGATGGCATTTATTTGTAGAGTGGTTTCAGGAGACTATGCAATTTAAATTTTCACACAACTTCCAGCAAACCAGGAAATCTGGAATTAACATAGTTAAAAACACATGCTTCATCACAGAGTTTAAGTATGCATACTAGATGCATACCGTCGAAATTGGGGTTTTCATCTTTCTTGTACCCAGTAATAAAATATATAACTACTATTGGGGGTGTTCCTAGCAAAAGACAGTATACCATCAGGTCTAGTTTATTGAGTTCATTTTTACATGGGATCTACATGAATATACTGATAAAGATGCTATGGGTAAAAAATGTGTTAATTGATAATTCCAACTAAAGTGAATTTTGTAAATTGAATCACAATTGACAAGTTTTAGGGAAATTTGTTGTACAAAGAAGTCTCTTAATGAATCTAATCATCACCCCCTTCACATTTTTTGTAATATTCTGTGTAGTGAGAAGTACACAAATAAATAAGTATCAGATGGCCATGTGAATGCAAATGTCCCTAATTTTGACTTTGCACTACTTTTTGTGACTGAGTGAGGGCCAATTTTGTTTCTGTATTTGAAAAAAGCCCAATATGGTTATGGTCACTATTAGAATACAACTTTCCCAAATTATTATCACATGATATAATGATTAAAGCCTTATTCCTGGATTCTCTACACTAAAATTAGGTGTATTTGTGACTAGGTTACCTAAAAATTAGTTATATGACTCTGACTAATGTTCATTTGTGTTAATCTGGTCTCATTAAGAACCAAAAATAAAAAAAAACACTTTTAACAGTTTTGTCACTGCAATTAAAAGTTAATCAATTCCTTATCTATCCTTCATAAGATAGAAACAGAATTAAACCTGTCTGATTAATAATTCCACTATGTAACTAATGTTAATAACTGAGAAGATTAACATTCTCAGCAGATGTAATATTCATTTCTCATGATTCTATATCTTACACTTTCAAAGTCATTAATGACCACAGGTGTCTTAATTTTCATATATCTTCCTTTATAAAATAGGGATACAGTCTTAGCTTAAATATTTAGGTAAATGGAACTACAATTAAAACAAATTCTAACTAACTTAAACTAAACTGTGATTATTATTCACTCTGAAATGTCTAACATTTTTCTCTGGTTTTGTTGAGAACAACTTTTGATTATAAGAAAAATGTGATTGCAATAATATAACTCATGAAGTTGATTTGATTTTTAGAAAAACTTCTCAGACTAGCATTCTCAAGAAAACAATGACTGAGAATTTTAGGGAGAATGGATATTCTGTATGAACAGAACATCATAGTAAGATCTTCACACCGACAACAAATAAGTTATTCCTCTGTTGTTAGGAAAACCATCTGGTTAAATGTGCATGGATTTTCCTTTTTAAAGAAAACATGCATGTAATATAATGACAGTACTATCAGAAAAATTATTCAAAACTTAGAAATAGGCAAATGAGATTACTGAGTGTTCTTTCATTGCAGTGCTTGGCTCGACTTTCTATTGGCTGGACAATTTTCAGCATTGAAAGGGCAGATATTAACTTGTATATTTTTTTCAGGAAAGATGGAAATAATATCTGTACAGTGAAATAAACTCAAATGTTTCAGCTTTCTCTCTGTTAGGTATTAATCTGTTTTATGTCTAATGCAACAATCTTATCCAAACATTTTTTCTTAAATTGCCATTATATACTAGTTTCTCAAAATAAAAAGTTTTTGGACTAGCTTTAACATCTTATTGGTTCCCTTATTAATTACTAAATTAACTAATATTTGACTTGTGTTCATTTTATATTTGCCTGAGTGTCATGATTTTGCCTTTTTGGAAATTATTCTTCTATAAGTAGCAAAGAAAATGAACAAGAATAGGGATGGGAAAGCTCTTATATTATTTTCTTTATTTCATTTCTGAGTTATTTCCTTTTATTTTCCAAGGTCCTATTATGTTTCTGAATCTTAACTTTTCTACACTCATTTTTAACTTGCATGCAATTAATAAAATAATTCAGGAAAAAAAATATGACAAGCAGCAAGAGAAAAACAACAAATAACATACAAGGGAATCCCCATAAGGTAAACAGCTGATCTTTCAGCAGAAACTCTGCAAGCCAGAATGGAATGGCAGGACATATTTAAAGTGATGAAAGGGAAAAAAATTACAGCCAAGATTACTCTACCCAGCAAGGATATCATTCAGATTTGACAGAGAAATTAAAACCTTTACAGACAAGCAAAAGCTAAGAGAATTCAGCACCAGCAAAACAGCTTCACAACAAATGCTAAAGGAACTTCTCTAGGCAGGAAACACAAGTGAAGGAAAAGACCTACAATAATAAACCCAAAACAATTAAGAACATGGTAATAGAAACATACATATTGATAACTACCTTAAATGTAAGTGGATTAAATGCTCCAACCAAAAGACATAGACTGGCTTAATGGATACAAAAACAATACCTGTATATATGCTGTCTACAAGACACCCATTTCAGACCTAGGGACACATAAGACTGAGAGTGAAGGAATGGAAAAAGATATTCCATGCAAATGGAAATCAAAAGAAAGCTTGAGGGCCTCCCTGGTGGCGCAAGTGGTTGAGAGTCCGCCTGCTGATGCAGGGGATACGGGTTCGTGCCCCGGTCTGGGAGGATCCCATATGCCGCGGAGCGGCTGGGCCCATGAGCCATGGCCGCTGAGCCTGCGCGTCCGGAGCCTGCGCGTCCGGAGCCTGTGCTCCGCAACGGGGGAGGCCACAACAGTGAGAGGCCCGCATACCGCAAAAAAAAAAAAAAAAAAAAAAGAAAGCTTGAGTAGCAATTCTCATATCAGACAAAATGGACTTTAAAATAAAGACTATTACAAGAGACAAAGAAGGACACTACATAATGATCAAGGGATCAATCCAAGAAGAAGATATAACAATGTAAATAATTATGTACCCAACATAGGAGCACCTCAATATATAAGGCAAATACTAACAGCTATAAAAGGAGAAATTGACAGTAACACAATCATAGTATGGGACTATAACACTCCACTCTCACCAATGGACAGATCATCCAAAATGAAAATAAATAAGGAAACACAAGCTTTAAATGACACACTAAACAAGATGGACTTAATTGATATTTATAGGACATTGTATCCAAAAACAACAGAATACAATTCTCAAGTGCTCATGGAACATTCTCCAGGATAGATCATATCTTGGGTCACAAATCAAGCCTTGGTAAATTTAAAAAATTGAAATCATATCAAGTATCTTTTCCAACCACAACACTATGAGACTAGATATCAATTCCAGGAAAAAAATATATAAAAACCACAATCACATGGAGGCTAAACAATACACTACTAAATAACCAAGAGATCACTGAAGAAATCAAAGAGGAAATCAAAAAATACCTAGAAACAAATGACAATGAAAACACTCTGAACCAAAACCTATGGGATGCAACAAAAGCAGTTCTAAGAGGGTAGTCTATAGCAATACAATCCTACCTCAAGAAACAAGAAAGATCTCAAATCAAACCTTACACCTAAAGCAATTAGAGAAAGAAGAACAAAACGCCCCACAAACTTAGCAGAGGGAAAGAAATCATAAAGATCAGATCAGAAATAAAGGAAAAAGAAATGAAGAAAACAATAGCAAAGATCAATGAAACTAAAAGCTGGTTCTTTGAGAAGATAAACAAAATTGATAAACCATTAGGCAGACCCATCAAGAAAAAAAGGGAGAAGATTCAAATTAATAGAATTAGAAATGAAACAGGAGAATTAACAGCTGACACTGCAGTAATATCAAGGATCATGAGAGATGACTACAAGCAACTCTATACCAATAAAAAGGACAACCTGGAAGAAATGGACAGATTCTTAGGAAAGCACAGCTTTCCAAGACTGAACCAGAAAGAAATAGAAAATATAAACAGAACATCACAAGCACTGAAATTGAGACTGTGATTAAAAATATTCCGACAAACAAAGGCCCGGACCAAATAGCTTCACAGGCGAATTCTATCAAACATTTAGAGAAGAGCTAACACCTATCCTTCTCAAAGTCTTCCAAAATATAGCAGAGGGAGGAAAACTCCCAAACTCATTCTACGAGCCCACCACCACCCTGATACCAAAACCAGACAAAGATGTCAGAAAGAAAGAAAACTACAGGCCAATATCACTGATGAACAGAGATGCAAAATTCCTCAACAAAATACTAGCAAACAGGATTGAACAGCACATTAAAGTGATCATATACGATGATTAGTGAGGTTTATCCTGGCATGCGAGGATTGTTCAATATATGCAAATCAATCAATGTGATAAATCATATTAACAAATTGAAGGAGTAAAAACATATGGTCATCTCAATAGATGGAGAAAAAGCTTGCAACAAAATTCAACATCGATTTATGATAAAAACTCTCCAGAAAGTAGGCATAGAGGGAACTTACCTCAACATAATAAAGGACATATATGACAAACCCACAGCAAACATCATTCTCAATGGTGAAAAACTGAAAGCATTTCCTCTAATATCAGGAAAAAGACAAGGTTGTCCACTCTCACCACAATTATTCCACATAGTTTTGGAAGTTTTAGCCACAGCAATCAGAGAAGAAAAAGAAAGAAAGCGAATCCATATCGAAACGGAAGAAGTAAATCTGTCACTGTTTGCAGATGACATGATATTATACATAGAGTATCCTAAGGATGCTACCAGAAAACTACTAGAGCTAATCAACAAATTTGGAAAAGTAGCAGAATAAAAAAATAATGCACAGAAATCTCCTACATTCCTATACATTAATGATGAAAAATATGAAAGAAAAATTAAGGAAACACTCCTATTTACCATTGCAACAAAAAGAATAAAATACCTAGGAATAAAGCTACCTAAGGAGACAAAAGACCTGTATGCAGAAAACTATAAGACACTGATGAAAGAAATTAAAGTTGATACAAACAGATGGAGAGATATACCATGTTCTTGGATTGGAGGAATCAACATTGTGAAAATCACTATACTACCCAAAGCAGTCTACAGATTCAGTGCAATCCCTATCAAACTACCACTGGCATTTTTCACAGAACTAGAACAAAAAATTTCACAATTTGTATGGAAACAGAAAAGACCCTGTATAGCCAAAGCAATCTTGAGAAAGAAAAACGGAGCTGGAGGAATTAGCCTCCCAGACTTCAGACCATACTACAGTAATCAAGACAGTATGGTACTGGCACAAAAACAGAAATATAGATTAATTGAACAGGACAGAAAGCCAAGAGTTAAACCCACACATATATGGTCACCTTATTTTTGATAAAGGAGACAAGAATATACAATGGAGAAAAGACAGCCTCTTTAATAAGTGGTGCTGGGAAACCTGGACAACTACCTATAAAAGAATGAAATTAGAACACTCCTTAACACCACACACAAAAATAAACTCAAAATGTATTAAAGACCTAAATGTAACACCAGACACTATCAAACTCTTAGAGGAAAACATAGGCAGAACACTCTATGACATAAATAACATCAAGATCCTTTTTGACCCACCTCCTAGGGAAATGGAAATAAAAATGAAAATTAAAAAAATGGGACCTAATGAAACTGAAAAGCTTTTGCACAGCCAAGGAAACCATAAATATGATGAAAAGACAACCCTCAGAATGGAAGAAAATATTTGCAAATGAAGCAACGGACAGAAGAATAATCGCCAAAATTTACAAGCAGCTAATGCAGCTCAATATAAAAAAAATCAAACAACCCAATCCAAAAATGGACAGAAGACCTAAACAGACATTTCTCTAAAGAAGATATACAGCTTGTCAACAAACACATGGAAGGATGTTCAACATTACTAATCATTAGAGAAATGCAAATCAAAACTACAATGAGGTATCACTTCACACCTGTCAGAATGGCCATCATCAAAGTATCTACAAACAATAAATGCTGGAGATGGTGTGGAGAAAAGGGAACCCTCTTGCACTGTTGGTGGGAATGTAAATTGATACAACCACTATGGAGAACAATATGGATGTTCCTTAAAAAACAAAAATAGGGCTTCCCTGGTGGCGCAGTGGTTGAGAGTCTGCCTGCCGATGCAGGGGACATGGGTTCGTGCCCCGGTCTGGGAAGATCCCACATGCTGTGGAGCGGCTGGGCCTGTGAGTCATGGCCGCTAAGCCTGCGTGTCCGGAGCCTGTGCTCCACAATGGGAGAGGCCACAACAGTGAGAGACCCGTGTACTGCAAAAAAAAAAAAAAAAAAGGACTTCCATATGACCCAGCAATCCCACTACTGGGCATATACCCTGAGTAAACCATAATTCGTAAAGAGTCATGTACCACAATGTTCAATGCAACTGTATTTAAAGCAGCCGGGACATGGAAGCAACCTGAGTGTCCATCAACAGATGAATGGATAAAGAAGATGTGGCACATATATGGAATATTATTCAGCCACAAAAAGAAACAAATTGAGTTATTTGTAGAGACGTGGATGGACCTAGAGTCTGTCATACAGACTGAGGTAAGTCAGAAAGAGAAAAACAAATACCATATGCTAACACATATATGTGGAATATAAAAAAAAATAGAAAAGAAAAGAAAAAAGCTTCTGAAGAACCTAGGGGAAGGACAGGAATAAAGACACAGACGTAGAGAATAGACTTGAGGACACAGGGAGGGGGAAGCATAAACTGGGACGAATTGAGAGAGTGGCATGGAGTTATATATACTATCAAGTGTAAAATAGATAGCTAGTGGGAAGAAGCTGCATAGCACAGGGAGATCAGCTCGGTGCTTTGTGTCCAGCTAGAGGGGTGGGATATGGAGGATGAGAAGGAGATGCAAGAGGGAGGAGATATGGGGATATATGTATATGGATAGCTGATTCACTTTGTTATAAAGAAGAAACTAACACACCATTATAAAGCAATTATTCTCCAATAAAGATGTTAAAAGGAAAAAAAGAATTCACTGTGAAAAATAATTTTAAAGATTTTATCTAAAAATATTTTTTTCCACTAAGAATGAAGATCAACCAAATAACATGTCCATTGAGAACTGCATGGTACTTGAGCATTAAGAACCATCAATATTGATGGTACGTCACTCTAAAACAGTCAGTGCATCTGTTTCTTGGAAAATGATGGAATTCTTTTTACTTTTAATTTATTACTAAGACTTTATTTTTTTTAGAGTAGTTTAAAATTCACAGCAATATTAAGGGGAAGGTGCAGAGATTTCCCATATGTCTTCTACCTCTCTCATACATAGTCTTCTCCTGTAGCAACACCCTGCACCAGAGTGGTACATTTGTTACAATCCATGAAGGTATATTGACACATCATAATCACCCAAATACCATAGTCTACATTGGAGTTCTCTCTTGATGTTGTAAATTCTATGAGCTTAGAAAAATATATAAGGACATGAATCTACCATTATGGTGACACACAGAGTATTTTCACTGCCCTAAAAACTTCTGTTCTCTGCCTATTTATACGTCCCACTTTTCCCAACCCTGGCAACCAATGATCTTCTAATTGTCTTAGTATTTCTTTCTCCAGACTTCCATACAGTTGGAGTCGTACAAAATGTAGCCTTCTCAGATTGGCTTCTTTTACTTAGTAACACACATGTCTTTTCATGGCTTGAAAGCTTATTTCCTTTTAGAGCTGGATATTATTCCATTGTCTTGATGTACCACAATTTATTTTTCCATTCACTTTCTGAAGGACATCTTGGTTGCTTCCAAGTTTTGGCAAGTATGAATAAAGCTGCTATAGCAACCGTGTGCAGGTTTTCATGTGGACATAAGTTTTCAAGTCCTTTGGGTAAATACCAAGGAACACAGTTGCTGGATAATATGATAAGTGTATGTTTAGTTTTGTGAGAAAACTCTAAACTGTCTTCCAAGGTGGTTATACCATTTTGCATTAAATGAGAGTTCCTTTTTGCTCTACATATTCACCAGCATTTGGTGTTGTCAGTATTCTGGATTTTGGTCATTCTAATAGGTGTGTAGTGGTATCTCCTTGTTTTAATTTTCATTTCCTTGAAAATGTATGTTATGGATTCCTGACTTATTTTTCATTTTAAACATTATTATAGCTCTAGCTGTAAAAGTAACTGTGTACTGAGTAGTTGCACTGAATCCGGAACATTTACATGAAAAAAAATGTATCTTAAGCTTGAAGAGAGCTATGTCATGGACCAAGAGGTCAAAGTAACAAAGAATGAAGCTAAAGTGAAGCTGCTGGATCATTCATGGAACAGAGACCTCTGCTAGCCCCTTGTTTTTCAGCTTAACAGTCGGAATCATTTAATTATTCATTCATAAAAATCTTTCCTATATAAGACTCCAGAACAAGTCGTACCTCTGGTCTGGAGCACAGACATAGGAGCTTTGGATAGGTAATCCAGTGATTCAAGAGTGAGTAGGGGGACTTCCCTGGTGGTCTAGTGGTTAAGACTCCATGCTTCCACTGAAGTGGGCATGGGTTTGATCCCTGGTCGAGGAACTAAGATCTCACATGCCACATGGTGTGGGCAAAAAAAAAAAAAAAAAAAAAAAGATTGAGCAGGATTGGCTGCTGCTCTTAATATGAACTTTATAACCTGTTCTCTGGAAATTAAGCCCTTGCTTTACCTTCCAATCCCTCTGTGACTGCCTTATGCTTTAAATCCTCCTATCCTATGCTCCAGCTCTGTGGCAGCAGGTTCCTACTCTATTTTCTGGTTCTTCAATGACTTGGTTCTTCCCTTATTCTTCTCTCTCCTTTTACTTGGTAGATAACCTGAAGGGTATCCAATATCTCTTTCTTTTAGTGCCTGAATCTTGTCTCTAAATTTCAGGCTTCATATCATTCTTTGACATCTGACACTGGCCATCTGCCTTCCTGTACTCCTTCTGGTTTGTAGACATCCATTGATTTTTTTGCACCAGCCTAGCCCTTTATATTCTGGGGTGTTTTGTTTTTGTTTTTTTTTGTTTTTGTATAAATTTATTTATTTATATTTTATTTTTGCCTGCCTTGGGTCTTCGTTGCTGCACATGGGCTTTTCTCTAGTTGCAGTGAACGAGGGCTACTCTTTGTGGTGGATTTTCTTGTTGTGGAGCACGGGTTCTAGGCACACGGGCTTCAGTAGTTGTGGCTCATGGGCTCTAGAGTGCAGGTTCAGTAGTTGTGGTGCATGGGCTTTTTTGCTCCACGGCATTTGGGATCTTCCTGGAGCAGGGCTCGAACCTGTGTCCGCAGCATTGGCAGGCAGATTCTTAACCACTCTGCTACCAGGGAAGTGCCTCTCTATTCTTTACCCAGTTGCATTTCCCACTAGGTTTGAGTCATTTTTGATGGTGTTATGCCTTCTTTTTCTCCTTTTACAGCCTACACTTGAACTCATATCCACGTGTAACTGCTCTATCCTAAAAGCTGAACTTTGTGCTTTCAGAGTTCTCATTTTGGAGAATGAGAACTCTGGCCTCTTCTCCATCATTCCTCAGTATCAGTTAAGACACTTGGCCAAGAAATAAGAAAAAAATACAACACTTGCTCCATGAATGGATATTGTTAGAAAAATTTCTCACTGTTATGTCATAATTTGTGGCCCAGAGAAATTCAGAAAACTTATTGGTAAACTCTTGTAGCATTAAGTTTGTAATACAGCAATGTCTATATTTTTAATTTTAACTTGTGCAATCATATTCTACTTGTAACATGCTTTATCAGAGGTTCATTAGATGTATTACTCTTTTCCAAAGTCCCCTTGAGAATCTCTTACAAAACCCAGAAATTTGGGATAGATATTTCATGTGGTCCATTGCTTTAATAAACTTATCCATATACATGCAAACATTGCAAACCATGGATATAAGGATATTTTATTTATATTATCAAATAAACCACTGGGACTACTCTTACATACATTGCAGCTAAATAAGAGTTTGTCAAAGCATTTCTGAATTTTATTCCTAAATCTTGTCCCTGAGCTCTTTGCCTAATCTATTTTTAGTAACTATAATGATAATGAACTAATATCTACCATTTAATGAGCCAGGAATTGAACTAGGAAATTTAGACTTTCCAAAGTGAACTAATCACCTTTTCCAGAAAATACATTTATTACATTGCACTTGAGAAATTCTAAGATTTAAATAACAACAGCAATACATACATAATGCTTACTATATAACAGACCTTCTTTTCAAGGCTTTTACAAATATTGAATCACATAGCCCTCATAACAACCTTGAGAGGTTGGTACTATATATATATTTTTATATGAGAAAACCAAAACAAAGATAGTAAGTAATGTGCTTAAAATCAGACTGCTATAAGAAGTTCAGCTTTCTCTCTTTCCTAAGTTTTATTAAAAATGAGAATGAGGGGCTTCCCTGGTGGTGCAGTGGTTGGGAGTCCACCTGCCGATGAGGGGGACACGGGTTCGTGCCCTGGTCCTGGAGGATCCCACATGCCGTGGAGCGGCTGGGCCCGTGGGCCATGGCCACTGAGCCTGCGCATCCGGAGCCTGTGCTCTGCAGCGGGAGAGGCCACAAGAGTGAGAGGCCCGCGTACTGCAAAAAAAAAAAAAAAAAAAGAGAATGAACAGTATTTCCATTCTGTGCTTTAGGAATATGCTACCTCTGGAGTAATATGGCAGCTCCTTGCCATATTACTGTGAACATAGTGACCATGTGAAATCTTTTTTATTTTGTTAATTTTTATTTTATTTTTATTTAAAAAAATTGGGATATATTTGATTTACAATGTTGTGTTAATTTCAGATGTACAGCAAAGTAAGTCTGTTATACATATACATATACATATACATATACATATACATATACATATATCCACTCTTTCTTAGATTCTTTTCCCATACAGGCCATTACAGAGTATTGAGCAGAGTTCCCAGTGCTATACAGTAAGTCCTTATTAGTTATCCATTTTATATATAGTAGTGTGTATGTGTCAATTGCAATCTTCCAATTTATTCCTCCCCCCACCCATTTTGTTAATTTTTAAAGTCATGTCTTTATGAGACCAAGAATGCTAACTTAGCTAACTGAATAGCTGGAAAGTGGTCTAATGCATGATTCAGTTTGTCTGAAAACAGAAGATACAAAACTAATCACTTCTCTGTCTGCATCTATCTCAGCAGCACTGACCTCCCTCCTCTTTCCTCATCTTGTTCATCATTTATTCCCATTTCCTGACTGTGTCCTCTCCACCCCCACCTTAAAGACCATCCCTGGTGTCTGGAAAGCCTTATGAATTATCTTCAACTGGACATATTTAGTACTTAGGTCCATTAATACTTTGAGTATTGGCTAATATGTTTTTCTGATCTTGCATTTGAATGCATTTCCCTAATATTGAATCCCCAAATTGTTTTAAATTCTCCATTAGGATCATTTGGGGTATTTAAAAATGTATGAAGGTTTGATGCCTCTTGATGTGAGCCTGTCAGTCACTGCCAATGACTGCAGTCAGAGGCTCTGGTGATGAGGATGTGAGTTACTGCTGGACTTAAGTAGAGAACTGTAGAGTCTTCAATGGCCTGAGTGATATCTTAACATGTCTCTAATATAATGCTTTCATCAGCTAATTCAGTTTTCTACCCAGACTGTATTGTTTTCTTTCAGATCAGTGAATTGATGGGATAAAATGGAGAAGCAAGTTAAGAAAAAAAAAATTTCTAAGTATAACCCTACCAGCTTCTGAAATGTACACTAGAAATGAACTTAAACCTTGACAAAAGGTATTTGAAAAAAAATTAAAAATAAATTATTTAGATAAAAATTTTAAAAAACTATTTTTCTTCAAAATAAATCCAGAATACAGTCTGCTTTTAGAAAACATCCAGAATAACTCAACAAGAAGAGAGGTGGCAGTGGTTCAGAAGAGTTCAGAAGTCTATTTTGAAACTCAAGTGATGAGCATTGCTGGGCAGCCAGCTACTTCACTCTTATTTTGACATATAACCATGGAGAACCAGACTGGACCAATTCAACAAATTGTGACATTTGTAAAATTTTCTTTAAATTTAAAGAAGAAAAAAATCTAGGTCTTTCTTTCCACTGCAGTTTGAGATCAAAATCTTTGAAGGCCCTTTACTTGTCCCAAAAGAAAACAATCCTGTTGGTAACAATTTGGTGCTCACGCTTGCTGAAATAAGTTTACCAATGCAAGGTGTTTGGATTATACTAAGGTTTGAGGTATTTGTTTGGGGATAAATGGTTTCAAGTGATGTCCTGAGTCAAAGACTTCAACATGTGTGGACCAACTGAATAACTCTGTTATAATCAAGTACATGTATGTCTAAATTAAATGTATCATATGCTAAAATATATCACTTATTTAGCATTTATATTCCAAGTAGGTATTATTTACACTAGCTTTGGGTGGCTGCAGTAGTTGCTATCTTTATGACACCTTTGGACATATTTCTGTGAGTTAATATCATTTTGAAACTTAGATTTCTCATGTGATCACAGTGATTCTATATTACTTTTAAACAAGATGGTAAGCTGGAATAATTAAGTCAGGGCATTAAAATAATGTGTATGCAGAACTTCTTTTTTGCATTATTAATTTTTTCACCCTCAAGGAATAATTCCTGAGATTGTCTTTTCCTGATGGGAAAACTAAGTTAGACTGTCAGAACTCAGAAGAATGCAGTGAGGTTAGACAAGAGAGGACTTCATGATTCCTCATCTTATGTTGGTGCTGACCAGTAATGGACACCCCCTCCCTATTTCTCTCATTTTGAAGAGAGATACTTCAGTGGGCACAATACAGCCCTCAGCTATAGGTTCAAGGTATTATACTCCACAGCAGGACTCCTTTTCATCCTGCAGGGAAATAGGTTTCCATTATAACCCTCAACTGTCAGCAAGAACACAGTTAAGGACTGAATTAAGCTATTGCTCACAATTGCCAAAAAATTGGATACAACATCTTTTCATTACTTTTGAAGATATAATGACAATACATAGGTTTTCTTGAAGTGGAACAAACGTACTCAGTAGGCTCATGGGAACATAATTCTGTCTGTGACAACTGTAATAGAGTTATGCAGGCTACTGCTTGTTAATCAAGAGTTTAAGTCTTAGGCTGAAAAATTAAATTCTGTCGATTTTTGTTTTTTGAAGATCAAATCAAACTAGTTTTCTCCCACAGATTTGACACTGCTCATTTCCTGTTTCTTTTTTTTATCTCTCTTCATGTTTGCTCATCTTTAATGTAAATGTAACTTATGGATTGTTGAACTTTCTAGAGACTCCTGCTGTGTTGATTAATTGTTAATGAATGCTAATGAAGGAGTGAGGTGAATTTACGCTATGATGTATTTAAGGGATGATTGATTAGATTTAGCACTGGTTGTCAGGAGAGTACTTACCACAACAACAAGTCCATAAATATGCACAGAGTAGTTGGCAGTCTCCCTCTGTGACTCTGACCATTCAAGTCAAGTTCCTGGGGTCATTGAATCAGAGTAAGGGACTAACCTTTTAGCTTCTGTAGCTGAAATTAATTTTCTTTTTAAAAACTATAGTGATTTCATTGATGGGTTTTAATGTAAAATTGATAATCTGTGGATATTTAATTATTAAACTATTTCACAGATTTTTTAAAAGGATAAAATTAATTCCTAGTAGAAATAGGCTCTACCAAATATGTTTGGAATTCACGTAGTTAAATAACAAATTAACTGACTTTGCAAACAGGACAGTGTACAGTTAGTGTTTAATAATTATTTGTATATTGGTTCATTTAGGAAAGGTACTGAAGTGTTAAAATCAGATTCTATGATTCCAATGAATTTGATTTTAAAAGTCAATTCCTATTCTTTTTCCACTCATGACACTTGTACTTGCAAACCTTTCTTAATCCACTTGGTGAAAAAATACCTCCTTGGGCCCCTCTCTCCTGCTGAAGCAGCCCTGAAACAATAATTTGGGGGGGGTGGAGAATGTTTGGATTTGGGAGAGGCAACTAAATTATAATACACTTCTTTCCTACCAGCTTTTTGAATCAGTTGAGAGATAAGACAAAGCATTTCATAAGACAAACCATTATTATTCATAAAGCTAATGTTGGAGAATGTGATTTAGGTTTGTGGCAACAGTAGGTGCAATAGTATAAATGATCAGATACAGTCTCTCAGGCTCAGGTAGCATTGAGAACTCATGGACTCCTCCAAGGGGGCCTATATTGTGTTTCTTACCGGATGGAGAATTAGAGGAGAAAACCTGCTCCCTGTAGTCAGGTATTGCCTAAATAAGTGAGCAGGAAGGGCTAAGACATCATACATGATTCATCTCTTGAACTCATCAAATAAGTCAGCTCTCTCACTCAAGAGAGATTAGAGGGAAGTACCAAAAGAAACAGGAGCGTGAAACCCCCTTCACGTAGAAGGGGATATTAGGGAGATATTTTGGGGAAGAGCATTGCCCCCAGTCAAGATAAAAGTTGATTTGATCCACCTCAAGTCAGTAAAAGCCCATTAATAAATAAAAAGAAAAAATGTTAAATATTACTATGAAAAGAGAACAGCTTATCATGAAGAGTGGTTCCATGGGCCATCAGTTTTTTTTTTTTTTTTTTTTTTTTTTGCGGTATGCGGGCCTCTCACTGTTGTGGCCTCCCCCGTTGCGGAGCACAGGCTCCGGACGCGCAGGCTCCGGACGCGCAGGCTCAGCGGCCATGGCTCACGGGCCCAGCCGCTCCGCGGCATATGGGATCCTCCCAGACCGGGGCACGAACCCGTATCCCCTGCATCGGCAGGCGGACTCTCAACCACTTGCGCCACCAGGGAGGCCCGGGCCATCAGTTTTAAGAAGCACAGTCTCAGGTTCATGCCAGAGTTCAGAAATATATACACTCAAAAATTATTCCTCAAGGAATGTGCCAGGGTAAATATTAAAAAAATGAAAGAGAGATGATGACACTAAAACTTATAGATAAGTGTTATCTACATGAGATCAAGATGCAGTATATACATTGTATTAAATACAATACTGTATGTATTGTAGTATATCTAATTGACTAGATATTAACATATGTATTGTAGTATATCTAATTGACTAGATATTAACATTTGGATTCAAACATATAGTTCATCGATTGCCTTTTTTTCATGTAGCTATTTTGGCCTTGTGTTTTGTTGTCTTATACTATCAAATACTATAAAAGGTGTTAACATTTCTTATTAAAACTTAAATAGAGATTATTCAATTTAGAGCCATATGCTATTTTGATGATCAGATTGAGTCAGATTTACAATCAAATGTTCCTAAACTTTTACCTAGGGAGGTTTTGTAATTTTTTTTTGTCATATAAGAGTAATTACATATTCTGTACTTAGTTGCTTAATCATGTTGCTTCAAAAGATGTAGAATATAAGTTTTAGCTAATTCACTTTACAACATCATTTGCTATAAAGTTTATACAGTTGGATAATAAAACTGAGCTATTATTTGATGTAAGGAAGATTTGTAAAATACTAATCATATTAAATTTAAGTTCACTTTAAAATCCATATTCTACATGCTCTATTTGTTATTTTCTTCTTCGAGAAGGTATTTCATATGGCATGCTTTATTTTTTATCTGTTATCTAACATTTTTATTCACAGATCATAGAATATGGCTATTCCTCTAAGGCACCACGGGGATGTGAAAATGTAATTGCCTTAATATTATCATTATGTGGTAGACAAGCTTTTGGATGATAACTGGATATTTCTTTGTGGATTATTAATTTAATTTTCTTTTTTGATATTTTAAAGATTAGATAGGCTGTGCCTTAAGTTAAGTCTTTATATTCTACATGTTTTCCTATCTTATTTAATTGATTAACTTCTTAAGTTATGCGTGTGTTTGTGTGTATGTGATATCTTTTGCCATCTGAGCATGTGTCTATATTTTAAGGTGATGATATATCACTTCACTCTTTTTCTGTAGCACTTCCAGAGTAGGAAAACACTAATCAATAGCTATTTGAATCTTTATACAACTCATATAGTATAGCCTCCTGATTCTGGATAGTTTCAAATAATATGTTCAAAAAGTTTGCACAAACATAATATATTTGCTTTTTATTCTTCTTTTTTTAGATACACATTTTGAAAAAGATTAGATACTATACAACTCTATAAATTGAGGACAGCCATATCTAAAAGAAAAATAAATAAGTAAAACTATGATTATCTTTTACTAATTTAATTATCTTTTCTTAACTAGATGTACATTAGTACATCATGGTAGTCTTTTTCTGTTATCTTGATGCAGTTTTTTTTTGCCAATATTCTATTGCAACCCAGTGAAAATCTTTTGTGGCCCTAAATTAATTCCTGGACATTGGAAAAGACCTTGTCTACTATAGAAACTATAGAAACTAGTGAAAATTGTTACATCCTTTGCCTCTCAACCTCAAGTAGCTTTAAATATTTTCTTTTGTCTTGACTTTAGAATCCCATTTGTAATTGCATGGTTCCACCTGTGCAATATTCCTAAATCCACCATGAAACATGAGTATGGGCAATACTTTAAAGGGACAAATAAAACTCTTTCGTGTGAGTTAAGCTCTTGTCATGTGTGATGATTTAAATTTAATTATCAGTGTAAGGCCATGCTGTATCTCGAATAACTTTTGAGTTAAATACATCTGCCAAGGTAAATATTAAATAACTGCATAGGGAGAGAGAGAACAATTAACAAGTGTAGGCAATAGAGAGCCTTTCTCTGTTGATAGCTGAAACACAGAGAGTTGGTGACGTGAAGAAACTCTCAATGATAGAAATTACTTAGAAAGTTCTATTAAGAACAGAAAGAGTATAATTAATTTTATATACCAGACCATGACAAGGTGGAATTTAGGGGAGTGTTTTATGAAAGGATTTATTGTAGTTAGAGACAGAGGAGAGAAAGAGGAAAGGAAACTACTAAATAGTAGTCTCTGTCTTTGGTTTTTAAATTTTTGATTGTAATGTGTCTCAGTGTGGATCTCTTTGAGTTCACCTTACGTATAGTTTGTTGAGTTTTTTTGATGTTTCTTTTTCTTATTTTAAAGAACCATATTTTTTAAGAAAATTGTAATTACAATAGCAATACATTTTTTTATTGTCAAAGCTTTAGAAAATACAGAAATCAAAAAAAGGAAAAAAAATTATCCATAATCTACCTTCTTCCAAAAAAAAAAAAAAAAAAAACCCAAATTTTGGAGACCGTCCCTCTACTTTTTTATGCATATGTAAATATATTTATATAAAAATAGGATCATACTTGACATTTCTTTTCAATTTCCTTCTCTTTAAAATTATGAACACATTTCTATATTAATATATCTACATCATCCTTTTTAATGTCATGTATTCAACAGTATGGATCGACTGTAAGTTGTTTACTCTAGTCCCAGTTGCAAACACTATAGTTTCAATATTATTGCTTTTATTAAAATGCTGCACAGAATATCCTTTTACACACATTGGATTCTATCATTAGGATAAACATCCAAAAGTGGAAGCACTGGGTCAAAGGGTGTTTAAAATTTCAAGGCTTTTGATGCATATGGTTACCTCCAAAGAGGTTTATAAGCAAAGTGTAAAATTGGTTGTTCCCCCACAGCCTTAAATACTGGGTAACATTGTTCTTTTTAATCTCCGCTAATCAACAAAGGAAAAACAATAAAACAAAACGATAGGCATTTCCATGGTAATTTATGTTTAATTGCTATGGAGATTGGCTCCTTAAAGATATGTATTCACCGTTGAATTTTTTCTTTATTGTATAGCTTCTTCATATCTTTTGGGCATATTCACCTATTTTTTATTTTTTATTTATTTAATTTATTTAATTATTTTTGGCTGAGTTGGGTCTTTGTTGCTGCATGTGGGTTTTCTCTAGTTGCAGCGAGTGTGGGCGAATCTTCATTATGGTGCACAGGCTTCTCAATGTGGTGGTTTCTCCTGTTGCAGAGCACAGGCCCTAGGGTATGTGAGTTTCAGTAGCTGTGACATGTAGACTCAGTAGTTTTGGCATGAGGGTTCTAGAGTGCAGGTTCAGTAGTCATGGCACATGGGCTTAGTTGCTCCATGGCATGTGGGTTCTTCCCGGACCAGGGCTCAAACCCATGTCCCCTGCACTGGGAGGCAGATTCTTAAACACTGTGCCAACAGGGAAGGCCCTCACCCATTTTTTTTTAAACATTTTTATTGTAGTATAATTGTTTTACAAGGTTGTGTTGGTTTCTGCTGTACAACAAAGTGGATCAGCTATATGTATACATTTATCCTTATATCCCCTCTCTCTTGCGTCTCCCTCCCACCCTCCCTATCCCATGCCTCTAGGTGGTCACAAAGCACTAAGCTGATCTCCCTGTGCTGTGTAACTACTTCCCACTAGCTATCTATTTTACATTTGGTAGTGTATACATATCCATGTCACTCTCTCACTTCGTCCCAGCTTACCTCTCCCTGTGTCCTCAAGTCCATTCTCTACATCTGGCCCCCATTCCTGTCTTGTCCTTGCCCCTAGGTTCTTCAGAAACTTTTTTTTTTTTTAGATTCCATATTTATGTGTTAGCATACAGTATTTGTTTTTCTCTTTTTGGCTTACTTCACTCTGTATGACAGACTCTAGGTCCATCCACCACACTACAAATAACTCAATTTCATTTCTTTTTATGGCTGAGTAACATTCCATTGTATATATGTATAACATTCCATTCATCTGTTGATGGACACTTAGGTTGATTCCATGTCCTGGCTGCTGTAAATAGAGCTGCAATGAACATTGTGGTACATGACTCTTTTTGAATTATGGTTTTCTTAGGGTATATTCCCAGTAGTGGGATTGCTGGGTCATATGGGAGTTCTATTTTTAATTTTTTAAGGAACCTACATACTGTTCTCCATAGTGGCTGTATCAACTTACATTCCCGCCAACAGTGCAAGAGGGTTCCCTTTTCCCCACACTCTCTCCAGCATTTATTGTTTGTAGATTTTTTGTTGATGGCCATTCTGACTGGTGTGATGTGATACCTCATTGTAGTTTTGATTTACATTTCTCTAATGATTAGTGATGTTGAGCATCCTTCCATATGTTTGTTGGCAAACTGTATATCTTCCTTGGAGAAATATCTATTTAGATCTTCTGCCCATTTTTGGATTTTTTTTTTTTGATATTGAGCTACATAAGCTGTCTGTATATTTTGGAGGTTAATCCTGTGTCCGTTGATTTGTTTGCAAATGTTTTCTCCCATTCTGAGGGTTATCTATTCATTTTGTTTATGGTTTCCTTTGCTGTGCAAAACCTTTTAAGTTTCATTAGATCCCATTTTTTTATTTTTGGTTTTATTTTCATTTCTCTACAAGATGG
Organism: Mesoplodon densirostris; assembly: GCF_025265405.1. Classification (NCBI taxonomy): domain Eukaryota; kingdom Metazoa; phylum Chordata; class Mammalia; order Artiodactyla; family Ziphiidae; genus Mesoplodon; species Mesoplodon densirostris. Next base: position 49,609,415 of record NC_082673.1, on the reverse strand, counting down.
GTCAAAAAGGACCTTGCTGTGATTTCTGTCATAGGAGAATAAATTCATGAATTTATAAATACTACTTTAATTTTGTTTCATTCAAAATAATCCATTTTTTGTGAAATCTTTCTCTGTTTTTGTTTAATAATCTTGAATTAGTGTACTACTTCCACAAGTGAAAGATATTTTTCCAAAAAAGACATATGGATGGCCAACAGGCACAAGAAAAGATGCTCAACATCACAATCATCAGGGAAATGTAAATCAAAACCATAATGTGACACCACCTCACACCTTTCAGAATGGCTATTATCAAAAAGAGAAGATACAACAAGTGTTCATGAGGATGTGGATAAAATGGAACCTCTGTGTGCTGTTGGTGGGGATGTAAATTGGTGCAGTCACTATGGAAAACAGTATGCAGGTTCCTCAAAAAATTAAAAATAGAACTACCATACGACCCAGTAATTTCACTCCTGGGTATTTAACTGAAGAAAATGAAAATACTAATTTGAAAAGATATATGTGCCCCTATGTTCATTGCAGCATTATTCAAACAGCTAAGATATGGAAGCTGCCCATTGACAGATGAATGAATAAAGAAGATGTGGTATACACACACACACACACACACACACACAATGGAATATTACTCAGCCATAAAAAAGAATGAACTCTTGTCTTTTATGACACCATGGATGGACCTAGAAGTTATTGTGCTAAGTGAAATAAGTCAGACAGAGAAAGACAAATACCGTATGGTCTCACTTATATGTAGAATCCAAAAATTAGAACAAACAAATAAAACAAACCAGAAACAGACTCATAGACACAGAGAATGAACTGGTGGTTGCCAGAGCAGAGCAGTGTGAGGGGACAAATAACATAGGAAAGGGGAATTAAGAGGTACAAATTCCAGGTATAAAATAAATAAGGCACAGGGATATGATATATACATAGAGAATATAATCAATAATATAAAACTTTGTATCATGACAGATGGTAAGTGGTCTTATTGTGGTGATCATTTAATAATGTATACAAATATTGAATCACAATGTGGTACACGTAAAATTAATATAACATTGTATGTTGATTATAACTTAATTAAAATTTTTGTTGAATAAAAAACCCTTGCAGAGTATCTTAATTCCTCTATTCAAGTGACTGGGGGAGAGCTTAGACAATTCTTGTTTCAGGGTAATAGAAGATATATTTCCTTTCAATATGGACACAGACCTCCAGATATTTACATACATTTATACCAATGTAATCATGCATTGATTTTTCTGTATATACTTATCCATCATAAATAAGAACACAGGTATGTCTATCACATAAGGCAATTGTATGTATCTGATTTGGAATTCTCTTAAACACCCATGTTTACTATTGATCAGTACTAGTGTGGCACTATAAAATTATTTTTTATTCATCTCTCTAAAAATATACCTTTTTCTGCCCTATACTTATGTGTGTGTATTTCTGGAAATTCTTGGTTAGAACTTTACTTGATTTTAAGAGCAAAGAGCAGAAATGGGTTAGAACTCAGGAAAGTGAGAAACCATACCCCAGAGAAGGCTGGGATCATTGGAGTCAAAGCCAAAATCTGTAAATGGCTTCTATGCTTGAAACTCTTTCTTAAAAAATGGATACTGCCTTTGTCCTCCATGAATTTTCAGAAAGAATGACCATTGTGTTTGTGATAGAAAGCTTTGAATCCTTAGATAATTACATCAGCCACACTTCTTAGTCACGTTATCAAATGCATACTGATTTTAATACAGGCTTTTTCCCCCTTTAAGTATTTATAAAATGAAACATCTTCTCGTCCTCTAACTAGTGCATCTCATGTAAGAATTAGGACTACATCGCCACAGTTACCAGTTTACCTTTTTGAAAAATAAAAATGTTAAGAAAAACTGATGTGGAAAAACAGGGTACTAGGGAAGTTCAGACAGTATTACAATATGATATCAGCTTTTCCTAGTTCTTGAATATTACATTAGCTACTTGAAGCTTATTCCTTTGGTTCTAAAATTTTATTTTTAATAAACTTTAAATATAATTGACATTCAATCAAATGCACCCATTTAAAGTGTAGTTTAATGAGATTTGACAAATGCATGCACTTGAGTATCTGCTAGCACAAAGCATGGAAACATCACTCAACTACATTTTCTCACGCCTTTTTGCAGTTAGCCCCTTCTCTCCACCCTGGGTCTCTGGAAATCACTAATCTGTTTTCTGTCATTATAGATTAGATTTCCCTTTTATAAAATTTCATATAAATGTAATAAAGCAGAGTGCACTTTTTATGCCTGGTTTCTTTTCTTCAGTATAAATTTTTCCCCATTCTTATTACATATATCAATAGCCAATTTCTTCCAATAGCTAAGTAGTAATACATTTTATGAACATACCACAATTTGCCTGCACATTCATCTCTTGATGAACATTTACTTCCAGTTTTTGGCTAATATAAATGAAGCACCTATGAACATATTAATACAGCGTATAAATACACACTTTAGATCTTGTGCTACTTTTTAAAAAAAGATTCTAATCCACTTTAGATCCAGATTTTCAGAAGAAAATCTGAAATCCTTTGTATGGACATGTATTTTCATTTATTTTGGGTAAAGTCCTAGGAGTGAATTAGTTGGGTTGCATATAAATATATGTTTAATTTCATAAGATACTGTCAAATTGTTTCCCCAATTTGTTTTAATATTGTACATTATCATCAGCAATGCTTGAGAGTTCTAATTGCTCAACTTCTTCTACAAATCTTTGTACTGCCAATCTTTTAATTCTCACAATTTCAGTGGGTCAGTAGTGGTATCTCAAGTTTAATTTACTTTCCCTCATGACTGATGATGTTGAGTATCTTTTGATGTTCTTATTGGCCATTAATATATCATTTTTCATGAAATGTTTGTTCAAACACTTTGTTCACTTTATGTTATGCTGTCTTATTATTGAATTGTAAATGTTCCTTATTTTTTAAAAAGGGACATTTCTAAAGTCTTTGCATTTTCATATAAATTTTAAAATAAGTTTGTTAAATTTATACAAAATATCTGATTCAATATAAGTGATTGCAATCTCTATATCTATAGGGGGAGAAATTAAAATCTAAACAATATCTGAGTCATTTAATCCATGAACAAAATTTATCACTCCATTTTACATATTCTCTAATTTTTCACTTCAAAATTTTAGTCTTCAGTGTACACTTTACATATTTGTTAGCTTTTTCCTTAAATATTGCACATTTTTTACATTATTACAAATTTTATTTTAAACAATTTTAATGTCTGACTGTTTATTGTTAATATACAGAAACATAATTGATTTTTGTATGTTGAATATGTATTCCACAACCTTGTTAAATCACTTAACAGTTCTAGTAGAAGTTTTGGATATTCTTCAGGTTTTCTAAAATAGTCATGTCATCTGTGGGAAAAAAGACAGTTTCACTTCCTCCTTTCCAATTTGTAGTGATATCTCCTTCATTCCTAGATATTTGTTTCTCCTTTTGCTCTTTTTTTTCTTTATCATTATAACTAGAGGTTTATAAATTTTGTCAATTTTTTCAAAGAACCAGGTTTTAATTTCATTGATTTTTTTCTCTATTTACTTTTGCCAATTTAATAGATTTCTGCTATATCTTTATTGTTTTATCTTTCTGTTTGCTTTGGATTTAATACGCTCTTAGTTTTCTAGTTTCTTGGGTGGAAGCTCAAGTTATTGTTTTGAGACATTTTTTCTTATCAACTGCTGGAAGAGGTTTGTTAAATCTCTGAGTGTGTTTATGAAATTTTCTATTTCTCTCTTAAATTCTGCCAGCGTTTTCATCGTGTACTTTGAAGCTCCATTATAAAGTACATACAAATTTATAATTGTCATGTCTTCTAGATGTGTTATCCTTTTACCACTATAAATGTCTGCTTTGAATTTTGAAGTATTTTAAAGTAAGAAATTTTGACAAGATAACACATATTCTTCCACTTGTCCCTTTTAAGGGTAAGGATAGATATACTGAAGTGAATACTAGACTTCTAATTAGCAAAACAAAACAAAACAAGCTAGCCTAGACTTTGAAAAAAAATTTGTGGAGCATCAAACTCAGTTCAGGGGTCAACAGTGAGGACATCCTATCAGCTGTGGGTCTTTTAAAAGAAATAATTACATGATACCTACTTATTTATATGCAAACAAATCCTCAGCTTATGAATGGATCCATTAGCTCTTTACACTCTTCGTCTTCTATGTTAGTTCAGGTCTAACTGAAAAGCAGACTCTAAGATGGGATTATACATGAAAAAGAACACCTGAGTATGATAGAAGGAGAAGGAGTAGGAGAATACAGGGAGTCTTTAGACAATACTGCAGAACTGATGCCTACAAAAGAAGAGCTAGTGGAAGGAGGACTGGAGAAGAAAGTGTCTACAACAACAGCAGAGTTTTAGGAAGGAATCAGCCAGCAAAATATGTAATCTTCAAGCCAACATCACCTATTAGGAGAGTCTCCCATCTTGCAGGAAACTTTGTTTCTCTGCCACACGCAATCTTTGGCTGGAAGTAGCTCCTGGGAAGTGTGGTCTTGGTAAAACACAGTGGTAGATTCAATGTGCAGCAGCTGGAGCCATTAGAAAATTATATACTCACAGCCAGAGACCTGAGTGCTACATTCTCTTGACTGACACACCTTTTTTGAATGTATGTGAATTATGGAAATTATTAATTATGGGAATTATTCCTAAAACTAAACTCATTGCTTGAGTCAAGTATTTCTTATAAGGAAACCAATGATAACCTCTTTTACTTGATGTACTTTACTTAGTTATCCATGTCATATGAGTAAACATAATGTCATTGGTAGTTAAAATGTTAATTTTGGCTTAGAATTTTTCATTAGGAGAGGACTTAAGCTGACTGTTATAGGAACCTTGCTTCTAATAGTCCATTGAAAGGCTTGAGAGCTTTACAGTGAAGTAGAATGGATACTAAACTGGCTATCATATGTCTTGACCCTGCCCCTTGCTAATGATATGACTTCTGGCAGGCTACTTGACACCTCTGGTTCTCAATGTTCTGATAGGCAAAAGGGTTTTTTATTTCAACTGTAAAATTCTGTGATTTTCTAAACAAGGAGAAGTGTTAAGTTATCATAGAGATCCATATTAAGAAATAATGGGATAAAATAATAAGATGAACTTTTATGTTGTGTATAAGTGTCTGTGTGTTTGAGTTTAATAATAAACATGTTCATACCCTCTTACTTGTTAAAAGGGTAAGTAGATATAATCTTTCTTGAAACTCATTTGTCAATATGTATCTAGAACACCTAAAAAACAGCCATTTGACACACTCATTCAAGAGCTTCACAGAAATTCTAACAAAGGTTGATGTACAAGGATGCTTCCACAGCACTGTTTAAAATAGTGCAGAATTAAAAACAATTCACATGCTTACCCTGGTGGGATAGTTTTTAAAAAGCCTTGATTATATAGACTATTCCAGACCCACATCAAAGTATGTTTTTGAAGAAACAGTGACATGTAGTAATGTTATATGAGAAAAGAAAGATTAAAAACTATATACATTATTAGCAAATGTTAGAAAAAATATATGCAGACAGATATTGGAAGAAGCTTCAAATGCATGTTAATCATTCTTGCTAGGGATTATAGATGCATGTTTTTGTTTTTGTTTTTGTTTTTGTTTTTTTGTGGTACACGGGCCTCTCACTGTTGTGACCTCTCCCGTTGCGGAGCACAGGCTTTGGACACACAGGCTCAGCGGCCATGGCTCACGGGCCTAGCCGCTCCGCAGCATGTGGGATCTTCCCGGACTGGGGCATGAACCCGTGTCCCCTGCATCAGCAGGCGGACTCTCAACCACTGTGCCACCAGGGAAGCCCCTTATTTTCTTTTTATATCTGCTTTTATTTTCAATTTTTTGCAATATCCAGTGATTATTGCTTGAACAATTATTTTCAATAAGCAGTTTTTGGAATGAATGATTAATATGACCAAAAATATATTTTAAAGATGAAAGAGTTTGTTGAGAAAAGGAGCTGAAACAATCAAAAAGAGAATGAGATTCAACAAAGAGATGACAAATTTGAATTCTATCTTTAAAAATAAACCAAATACATTAGAAAAAAACATAATAAATATTAGGGAATGAATGCTATGAATCTCACATTGTTTTTGCTAGGCACAGTAACTTAAATATGTTTTCTTTGTCTGGAGTTGGCTCTGGAGATCGTTTGGGAACAGTACATCAAAGTCAAGCCTATTTTATTTCTTCATTGTTTTCATGCAGTTTTATTGAGATATAATTGACATACAGCACTGAATAGGTTAGAGGTGTACAGCATAATGATTTCACTTACATCATGGTATGATTATCACAATTAGTTTAGTGAACACCCATCATCTCATATGGATACAAAATTAAGTAGAAAAAATATTTGCCCTGTGATTAGAACTCTTAGGATTTATTCTCTTAACAACTTTCATATATAAAATACAACAGTTTTGGGCTTCCCTGGTGGCGCAGTGGTTGAGAGTCCACCTGCCGATGTAGGGGACACAGGTTCGTGCCCCGGTCCAGGAATATCCCACATGCCGCAGAGCAGCTAGGCCCGTGAGCCATGGTTGCTGAGCCTGTGCGTTCGGAGCCTGTGCTCCACAATGGGAGAGGCCAAAACAGTGAGAGGCCCGCGTACCACAAAAAAAAAGAAAAAAGAAAAAAAAACCAAATAGTTTTAATTATATTTATCATGTTGTACATTACATCCCTAGTACTTATTTGTCTAATGACTGAAAGTTTATACATTTTGACTGCTTTTATCTAATTCCTCTTACCCCCAACTTCCACTTCTGGTAACCACAAATCGTTATCTCTTTTCTATGAGTTTGTTTTTTATTGTTGAAGTATAATTGAACTACAATACTATGTTCTATTCAGATCTATGTTCATTTTTCAGTCAGATTGTTTTCTTGATGTTGAATTCATATGAGCTTTTTGTATATTTTGGATATTAACTCCTTATCGGATATATCATTTACAAGTATCTTCTCCCATTTATTAAGTTTTGTTGATAGTTTCCTTCACTTTTCAAAAGCTTTTTAGTTCAAAGTAGTCCCATTTGTTTATTTTGGCTTTTGTTTCCCTTGCCTGAGAAGACATACCTTATTTCTAATACTGATGTCAAGGAGTATCCTGCCTATGTTTTCATCCAGAAGTTTTGTGGTTTCAGTCTTACATTTAAGTCTTTAATCAATTTTTGAATTTATTTTTGTGCATGATGTGAAAGAATAGTCCAGTTATTTTGCATGTAGCTGTCCAGTTTTCTCAACACCATTTATTGAAGAGGTGGTCTTTTCCCCATTGTATATTCTTGCCTTCTTTGTCATAGATTAATTACCCACATAAGTGTCAGTTTATATCTGAGCTCTCTATTTCATTGGTCTATGTGTCTGTTTTTATGGCAGTACTATACTCTTTTTCTTTTGTGATGTGCTTATTATTATTATTAAAATTTTATAGAAAATGACCAATTTCACTCCTATATGTTACTCACAGCCAAGCCTTAGATACTACGGGGTGAGTAGCAAAAGAGTCAGTGATGCTGGCTGTTTCATTTCTGGTGACTGACTTCTGCTACTTCAGAAGGCTGCATCCTCATTCAGCACACCAGCTGAAATGGTAGGTGGCAGCATCATCTTTAAATTTCAAAAATACCCTTGCTATTCAAAGTAGCAATTTGATATTATTGTCCCCTTTTTCTTTTAGGTGGATTGGATATCTGCTGAAACAATTTAAAAGTAAATATTTTCATGCATATGTTTTCTTATTTTTAAGATTCAAAGAGAGTTCAAGATGGGAGAGAAAAGGTAAAATTCACCAATTTTCTTTCCTTTTACTTGGTTCAGAGAACCTCAGCATGGAGGTGGAAGTTGATTTACTCAGTTATTGTGCAAGAGAGTGGAAAGGAGAGACACCCCATGCCAAGCTGATGAGAAAGATGTGTCTATTTGTACAGCTCATGGAGGATGGAGAATTTTTGTGAAAAATCAGGAAACACATTCTATTCTGCTTTACTAAATCCCAAGACCAACTAATACCAAATGTGATTCAAGGAACAATTGTGGTTCTAATTAAAAACCAAACAACTGCTGGACATTGCCTTTGGGCCTTTCACCTAGAGCTAGTGTCTTTGAGGACTTGAGTAAATTAGGTCTGTAATTCCAGAACACTTGAGCATTGTACCCTTTTCTGCTCTTTCCTGGCCAGGTCTATTAAATATCTGCCCATGCAGTGGAGACTTCTGTCCTTGAAGGGATCAGGCAACTTGACATAAAATACTTGGAGGATTTTTAGAATTTTCCATTAGACCAATCCTGGTAAATATTCCCAGCACTGCTGTCTAAACTTGTCACTAGCAAAAGCCAAAAAGAAAAGAAAAAAAAAAAAAGACAAAAGTACATTTAAAGTGCTCTTTACTATGGCCTTAAAAGTGTATACTAGTGTTTTTCATTGTGCTCAAGTTGTATCCACCATCTCCCCAAAATGACCTTCCCTGGATCTGTATTTCCAGGAACTTATCAGCTAAAAAAGCATGACATGGATTCTATACACACGAAAGTCACTTTAAAATTATATGTGGTCATATTCATAACTTATAATTGTCTTTGTTTCTGTTGCCCACTTCATTTGTGAGTAACACTTTGCTGAAAATGCAGTAAATTCACTTTTTCTTTTTCTTATCCAATGTAATTAAAAACTTTTTCTTTTTGTGCTAATAGGCTCATGAGGAGCTGTTATGGTGGCATTATATTAAATGTGTTAGACAGTAAAGAGAGATAACAGTGATGCACCACAATTAATGCATCAGATCTTCAACCAGGACCTCTCTTTTCCACTCTGGAAAAGAACAAGAAATAGTGAAGGTGTGTTCTCATATCACTGAGTCCAAGCTTGTACTACTCACTATAGGACAGGTCCATAAATGGAGAGACAATGTGTTAGGGCAAGAAAATAACAACTTTATTCAGAAAGCCAGCAGAACAAGAAGATGGTGGACTAGTGTCTCAAAGAACCATCTTACCTGGCTTAGAATTCAGGCTTTTTTTTAATACTAAAAGAGGAGAGGGTGTGGCTTGTTGTTGCAAACTTCTTGGTGCTGTAATCTTTTGTTCTTGCAGCTGTCCACCTATATCTGGTCACAATAGTCCTATAAACCTCCAAAAAGACAATTGTTATTTTCTGTTCTGCAAATTTTTATCTCTGTATGAATGGAAAAGTGTATCTTAAAACGTCAGGCCTGGAGGCAGAGCATTGAGAAAGAGCTATTATGTATATTTCAGGCTATAAGCAACATTCTTTTACAAATGTACAGAGTCAGCATGACTAAGCATGGGAATCAGAGTATAAAGGTTAGCACTAAAGGAATAGGTCCAATATGGAGTCAGGTTTGTTCTTCTCTGTTACACTCACACTGGAAACACGGGAAAAAGTTACATTGATGGTAACTGGAGCACAGATGCTCTGGGTCTTCTTGGGTGGCTTTGTACACAGAATGTCATGAGATTGAAGGAATTTTGAGAGGTCTTTTAGCCAAGTCCTCTGTCTCTCATGTCAGTTTTTAAATAAATCATCTCAGAAAGATAGTCACACTCAATTTTGTTTGTTTTTAATCCAGCATCTGTTCTTGAGAATTGCATCTGTCTTTAATAAGTGAAATGTTCTACTAAAATTCACTTTTTTACTCCATAGTTATTTGACCTTTTAAAAATTATTATTTTTAATTGATGTATAGATGATTTACAATATTATATAAATTTCAGGTATACAACACAGTGATTTGAAATTTTTAAAGATTATAATTGTTATAAAATAGTTCATATAAAATATTGGCTACATTCCCTGCACAGTACAATATATCCTTGTAGCTTATTCCCTTTATACATAGTAGTTTGTATGTAACTACTACCCACTTCCTCCCCCTCTCCTCTTCCCTCTCCCCACTGATAACCACTCATTTGTTTTCTATATCTGTGAATCTGTTTCTTTTCTGTTATATTCATGTTAGTTTTATTTCTTAGATTCCACATATAAGTGATAATATAGAGTTTTTGTCTTTGTCTGAGTTGTTTCACTAAGCATAATACCCTCTAGGTCTATCCATGCTGTCTCAAATGGCAAGATTTCATTTTTTTTTTATGTCCGGGTAGTGTTACACACATACACACCAAATTTTCTTTATCCATTCATCTGTTGATGGACAGTTAAGTTGTTTCCATATCTTGGCTGTTGTAAATAATGCTGCTATGAACATTGGGGTACATGTATTTTTTTGAATTCGTATTTTTGTTTTCTTCAGATATATAACAAGGAGTGGAATTGCTGGGTCATGTGGTAGCTCTAGTTTTAGTTTTTTTAGGAAACTCCATACTGTTTTCCATAATGGCTGCACAAATTTACATTCCCACCAACAGTGTACAAGTGTTTGCTTTTTCCCATATTCTTGCCAACATTTGTTATTTGCTGTTTTTTTTAATAGTATTCATTCTGACAATTGTGAGGTGATCTCTCATTGTAGTTTTGATTTACATTTCCCTGATAATTAGAGATGTTGAACATTTTTTCATGTACCTGTCAGCCATCTGTATGTCTTCTTTGGAAATAATGTCTATTTGGGTTCTCCTGTCCATTATTAAATTGGCTTGTTTGTTTTTCTGATATCAAATTTATGATCTGTTTATATATTTTGGATATTTACCCCTTATTGGTCATATCATTTGCAAATATTTTCTCTCATTACATAGGATTTTGTTTGTTTGTTTTGTCAAAAGTTTCCTTTCCTGTGCAGAAGCTTTTAAGTTTAATTAGGTCCCACTTCTTTATTTTTTGCTTTTGATTCCTTTGCCTGAGGAGACAGAGCCAAATAAATATTGCTATGATTTATGTCAGGGTGTTCTGTCTATGTTTTCCTCTAGGCATTTTATGGTCTTTGGTCTTACGTTTAGGTCTTTAATATATTTTGAGCTTATTTTTGTAAATTGTGTGAGAAAATGTTCTAATTTTATTCTTTCACATGTGGTTGTCCAGTTTTCCCAGCACAATTACTGAAGGGACTTTTTCCCATTTATATTCTTGCCTCCTTTGTTGTAGATTAATCAACCATAAGTGTGTAGATTTATTTCTGGACTCCCTATGCTATTCCATTAATCTTTGGGTCTATTTTTGTGCCAGTAACATACTGTTTTGATTACTGTGTAGCTTTGTAGTATAGTCTAAAGAAAGTGTGAATGATACCTCCACTCTGTTCTTCCTCAATATTGTTTTGGCTATCTGCAGTCTTTTGTGTTACCATACAGATTTTAAAATTATTTGTTCTAGTGTTGTGGAAAATGCCATTGGTGTTTTGATAAGGATTACATTGATCTGGTAGATTTCCTTGGGTAGTGTTGTTATTTTAACAATATCAATTCTTCTGATTATGACCATGGTTTATCTGTCCATCTGTTTGTGTCATCTTCAGTTACTTTCATCACTGTCTGATAGATTTCCAAGTCCAGTTCTTTTACCTTCTTAGTTAGATTTATTCCAGGTATATTATTTTTTTGATGCAATAGAACTAGGATTGTTTTCTAAATTTCTCTTTCTGATCACTTGTTGTTAGTATATAGAAATGCAACGGATTTATGTATATTAACTTTGTATCCTGAAACTTTACCAAATTCATTGATGAGGTCTAGAAGTTTTTTGATGGCATCTTTAGCATTTTCTATGTATAGTAACATAACATCTGCAAACTGTGACAGTTATACTTCTTCCTTTCCAAATGGGATTCATTTTATTCCTTTTTCATCTCTAATTGTCTAGTAATTCCAATACTATGTTGAATAAAAGTAGAGAGAGTAGGGATCCTTATCTTTTTCCTGATCTTAGAGAAAATGCTTTCATCTTTTCACAGTTGCATATGATGTTAGCTGTGGGTTGTCATATACAGCCTTTATTATGTTAAGATATATTCTCTCTATACCTGCTTTGGGGAGAGTTTTTGTCATAAATAGATGTTGAATTTTATCAAAAGCTTTTTCCACATCTATTGAGATGATCATATGATTTGTGTTCTTCAATTTGTTATTGAGTTGTATATGGATTAATTTGTGGATATTAAATCATCCTTGAATCCCTGGGATATATCCACCTTGGTCATGGTGTATGATTCTTTTACTGTATTATTTTCTTCCATTTTTTCATAAAGTATTTATTAATTGCATGCTGATATTTAGTCACCAAAATAATCACTGTTATACTATACCTAAGTCATTCAAGTTTTCCCTTCTCAGTAGTTGCCCTAACAGTGGGAATATCCTGAATTGAATAAAGGTCAGGATTTTTTCTTTTCATCTCATAGGACACAAGAATGACAGATTTACAAGCACATACCACAACCCAGGGAAGTACTGACATTTTCACCTATTCTTTTGCCTTTCAGCTTTGCTTTTCAGATACAAAGAATTATCTGAATATAATCTTACTCTGAGTAAATTTATTGTAGCCACAGACACTTTAGGATAGTATTTGGCTTAAGAAAAAGAACACTGTTTCACAAACAAAAAAATATTGGTACAAACATAGGTTTGCAACTTACTGTTTGTGTGATCTAAACTCCCTGAACCTTATCTGTTGAGACAGGGCATCTATATAATATCAGCTATTTTAATTACAGGGATTGTGGTGAGCCTTATATAAACATATAATTATGAAAACTGGCAAGTTTCACCCATTGAAAGAGCGAGTCCCAAGGACCTGTATCACCATGGCAAGTGAATAAGTTAACCATTTTCTCAACCCTTCCCCAAAGGGACCTGACCTAAGACCATTTAGTCAATGAAGAAAATACCCAAACATTTCAAGGGTTTTGGACACAGGGTTTTGAGTTGACACTGAAACATCCTCATGTTCCCCCTGTTAGAGTACCAGAATATGGGGGTGAAGTAATAAATCCAGTCCTGTCAAAATCCTCTGCTAACAGTGGGTTCACAGAGCGCACCAGTGCCTATTTGTCCCCTCTCCTCTTTCTAAAGGCATAATTATTATGAACATATTTGGTAATTAGCAGAACCTCCATATTGGTTCCTTAGACTGTGGGATAAGACCTATGCAGCTTCAAACCACCTTCATCAAGATTATAGTTTTTTTAGGTATTATTATTCAAACAGAAAGTCACAAAAATTATAATCGTCCTAATCAGTTCACTCAGTCCCATGTAATTAATTTTTTTTTCATCTTGATCTTTTGTTAGCATTTTTATGTATTCATCAGTTTTCCATTAGAGTTCTGAAAATGCTTATTCATTCAGTTCAGCAGTATAGTCAGTTACCAGAAACCTGTACTTGTCAGAGTCTTTTCCATGAATTCCTTGAAGATGAAACACTTTTATAGGAACATATTTGCAAAAGCATCAGAGTACACCCAGAACTGTCTGTAATTGACAAAAGATTTAAAAATGACCACAGTTAAAGATTTGATGGAAGTTCATAATAATGCAATTGACAAGGAAATTTAGTTATTTCTGAGATATACATTTTAAAGTAATAACTAGAATTATGACTTCTAACATTATACTAGAACATATAAGATTTTTAGAAATTTCGTGTAATGTCTGACACATTTATATTAACATATTTCCATACAAATAACCCAAAGAAAGTTTAGTATTATTGGTTTTTTTGTTTGTTTGTTTGTTTTTTTATACAGCAGGTTCTTATTAGTCATCAATTTTATACACATCGGTGTATACATGTCAATCCCAATCACCCAATTCAGCACACCACCATCCCCACCCCACTGCAGTTTTCCCCCCTTGGTGTCCAAATGTTTGTTCTCTACAACTGTGCCTCATCTTCTGCCCTGCAAACCAGTTCATCTGTACCATTTTTCTAGGTTACACATACATGTGTTAGTATATGATATTTGTTTCTCTCTTTCTGACTTACTTCACTCTGTATGACAGTCTCTAGATCAATCCACATCTCAACAAATGACTCAGTTTTGTTCCTTTTTATGGCTGAGTAATATTCCATTGTATATACGTACCACAACTTCTTTATCCATTCGTCTGTTGATGGGCATTTAGGTTGCTTCCATGACCTGGCTATTGAAAATAGTGTTGCAATGAACATTGGAGTGCATGCGTCTTTTTGAGTTATGGTTTTCTCTGGGTATATGCCCGATAGTGGGATTGCTCGATGATATGGTAATTTTATTTTTAGTTTTTAAGAAAGCTCCATACTGTTCTCCATAGCGGCTCTATCAATGTACATTACTAACAACAGTGCAAGAGGGTTCCCTTTTCTCTGCACCCTCTCCAACATTTGTTGTTTGTTGATTTTCTGATGATGCCCATTCTAACTCGTGTGAGGTGATACCTCATTGAAGTTTTGATTTGCATTTCTCTAATAGTTATAGTGATGTTGAGCAGCTTTTCATGTGCTTCTTGGCCATATGTATGTCTTCTTTGGAGAAATGTCTATTTAGGGCTTCTGCCCATTATTGGATTGGGTTGTGTTTGTTTGTTTGTTTGTTTGTTTATTTATTTTTAAAATCTTTATTGGAGTATAACTGCTTTACAACGGTGTGTTAGTTTCTGCTTTATAATAAAGTGAATCAGTTATACATATACATATGTTCCCATATCTCTTCTGTCTTGCATCACCCTCCCTCCCACCCTCCCTATCCCACACCTCTAGGTGGTCACAAAGCACCGAGCTGATCTTCCTGTGCTATGTGGCTGCTTCCCACTAGCTATTTTACATGTGGTAGTGTATAGATGTCCATGCCACTCTCTCACTTTGTCACAGCTTACCCTTCCCCCTCCCCATATCCTCAAGTTCATTCTATAGTAGGTCTTTATCTTTGTTCCCATCTTACCCCTAGGTTCTTCATGACATTTTTTTTTTCTTAGATTCCATATATATGTGTCAGCATATGATATTTGTCTTTCTCTTTCTGATGTATTTCACTCTGTAAGACAGATTCTAGGTCCATCCACCTCACCACAAATAACTCAATTTTGTTTCTTTTTATGGCTGAGTAATATTTCTTTGTATATATGTGCCACATCTTCTTTATCCATTCATCTGATGATGGACACTTAGGTTGTTTCCATCTCCTGGCAATTGTAAATAGAGCTGCAATGAATCTTTTGGTTCATGACTCTTTTTGAATTAAGGTTTTCTCAGGGTATATGCCCAGTAGTGGGATTGCTGGGTCATATGGTAGTTCTATTTGTAGTTTTTAAGGAAACTCAATACTGTTCCCCATAGTGGCTGTACCAATTCACATTCCCACCAGCAGGGCAAGAGTGTTCCCTTTTCTCCACAACCTCTCCAGCGTTTATTGTTTCTAGATGTTTTGATGATGGCCATTCTGTCTGGTGTGAGATGATATCTCATTGTAGTCTTGATCTGCATTTCTCTAATGATTAATGATGCAGAGCATTCTTTCATGTGTTTGTTGGCTATCTGTATATCTTCTTTGGAGAAATGTGTATTTAGGTCTTCTGCCCATTTTTGGATTGGGTTGTTTGTTTTTTTGATATTGAGCTGCATGAGATGTTTGTAAATTTTGGAGATTAATCCTTTGTCAGTTTCTTCATTTTATGGTCTTGTTTATGGTTTCATTTGCTGTGCAAAAGCTTTTAAGTTTCATTAGGTCCCATTTGTTTATTTTTGTTTTTATTTCCATTTCTCTAGGAGGTGGGTCAAAAAGGATCTTGCTGTGATTTATGTCATAGTGTTCTGCCTATGTTTTCCTCTAAGAGTTTCATAGTTTCTGGTCTTACCCTAAGGTCTTTAATCCATTTTGAGCTTATTTTTGTGTATGGTTTCTGGAGTGTTCTAATGTCATACTTTTATATGTACCTGCCCAGTTTTCCCAGCACCACATATTGAAGAGGCTCTCGTTTCTCCACTGTACATTCCTACCTCCTTTATGAAAGATAAGGTGATATATGCATGGGTTTATCTCTGGGCTTTCTATCCTCTTCCACTGATATATATTTCTGTTTTGGTGCCAATACTATACTGTCTTGATTACTGAAGCTTTGTAGTATAATCTGAATTCTGGGAGCATGATTCCTCCAGCTCCGTTTTTCATTCTCAAGATTGATTTGGCTATTTGGGGTCTTTTGTGTTTCCATACAAATTGTGAAATTTTTTGTTCTAGTTCTTTGAAAAATGCCAGTGGTAGTTTGATAGGGATTGCATTGAATCTTAGATTGCTTTGGGTAGTAGAGTCATTTTCACAATATTGATTCTTCCAATCCAAGAACATGGTATATCTCTCCATCTATTTGTATCATATTTAATTTCTTTCATCAGTGTCTTTTAATTTTCTGCATACAGGTCTTTTGTCTCCTTAGGTAGGTTTATTCCTAGATATTTTATTCTATTTGTTACAATGGTAAACGGGAATTTTTTCTTAATTTCACTTTCAGATTTTTCATCCTTAGTATATAGGAATGCCAGAAATTTCTGTGCATTAATTTTGTATCCTTCTACTTTATGAAATTCGTTGATTAGATCTAGAAGTTTTCTGGTAGCATCATTAGGATCCTCTATGTATACTATCATGTCATCTGCGAACAGTGACAGCTTTACTTCTTTTTCTATTTGAATTCCTTTTATTTTCTTTTCTTCTCTGATTGCTGTGGCTATAACTTTCAAAACTCTGTTGAATAAGAGCGGTGAGAGTGGACAACCTTGTCTTGTTTCTGATCTTAGTGGAAATGGTTTCAGTTTTTCACCATTGAGGACGATGTTGGCTGTGAGTTTGTCATATATGGCCTTTATTATGTTGAGGAAAGTTCCCTCTATGCCTACTTTCTGCAGGGTTTTTATCATAAATGGGTGTTGAAGTTTGTCGAAAGCTTTCTCTGCATCTGTTGAGATGATCATATGGTTTTTCTCCTTCAGTTTGTTAATATGGTGTATCACATTGATTGATTTGTGTATATTGAAGAATCCTTGCATTCGTTGCATAAACCCCACTTGATCATGGTGTATGATCCTTTTAATGTGCTGTTGGATTCTGTTTGGTACTATTTTGTTGAGGATTTTTGCATCTATGTTCATCAATGATATTGACCTGTAATTTTCTTTCTTTGTGACATCTTTGTCTGGTTTTGGTATCAGGGTGATGGCAGCCTCGTAGAATGAGTTTGGGAGTGTTCCTCCTTCTGCTACATTTTGGAAGAGTTTTAGAAGGATAGGTGCTAGCTCTTCTCTAAATGTTTGATAGAATTCGCCTGTGATGCCATCTGGACCTGGGCTTTTGTTTGTTGGAAGATTTTTAATCACAGTTTCAATTTCAGTGCTTGTGATTGGTCTGTTCATATTTTTTATTTCTTTCTGATTCAGTCTTGGCAGGCTGTGCATTTGTAAGAATTTGTTCATTTCTTCCAGGTTGTCCATTGTATTGGCATAGAGCTGCTTGTAGTAATCTCTCATGATCTTTTGCATTTCTGCAGTGTCAGTTGTTACTTCTCCATTTTCATTTCTAATTCTATTGATTTGAGTCTTCTCCCTTTTTTACTTGATGAGTCTGGCTAATGGTTTATCAATTTTGTTTATGTTCTCAAAGAACCAGCTTTTAGTTTTATTGATCTTTGCTATCGTTTCCTTCATTTCTTTTTCATTTATTTCTGATCTGATCTTTATGATTTCTTTCCTTATGCTAATGTTGGATTGTTTTTTGTTCTTCTTTCTGTAATTGCTTTAGGTGCAAGGATAGGTTGTTTATTTGAGATGTTTCCTGTTTCTTAAGGTAGGAATATATTGCTATTAACTTTCTTCTTAGAAATGTTTTTGATACATCCTGTAGGTTTTGGTTGGTCGTGTCTCCATTGTCATTTGTTTCTAGATATTTTTTGATTTCCTCTTTGATTTCTTCAGTGATCACTTCATTATTAAGTAGTGTATTGTTTAGCCTCCATGTGTTTGTATTTTTTACAGACCTTTTCCTGCAATTCATATCAAGTCTCACAGCATTGTGGTCAGAAAAGATACTTGATACAATTTCAATTTTCTTAAGTTTACCAAGGCTTTATTTGTGACCCAAGATATGAGCTATCCTGGAGAATGTTCCGTGAGCCCTTGAGAAAAATGTGTATTCTGTTGTTTTTGGATGGAATGTCCTATTAAGATCAATTAAGTCCATCTTGTTTAATGTATCATTTAAAGCTTGTGTTTCCTTATTTATTTTCATTTTGGATGATCTGTCCATTGGTGAAAGTGGGGTGTTAAAGTCCCCTACTATGAATGTGTTAGTATCGATTTCCCCTTTTATGGCTGTTAGTAGTTGCCTTATGTATTGAGGGGCTCCTATGTTGGGTGCATAAATATCTATAATTGTTATATCTTCTTCTTGGATTGATCCCTTGATCATTATTTAGTGTCTTTCTTTGTCCCTTGTAATAGTTTTTATTTTAAAGTCCATTTTGTCTAATATGAGAATTGCTACTCCAGCTTTCTTTTGATTTCCATTTGCATGGAATATCTTTTTCCGTCCCCTTACTTTCAATCTGTATGTGTCTCTAGGTCTGAAGTGGGTCTCTTGTAGACAGCATATATATGGGTCTTGTTTTTGTATCCATTCAGACAATCTGTGTCTTTTGGTGGGAGCATTTAGTCCATTTACATTTAAGGTAATTATTGATATGTATGTTCCTATACCCATTTCCTTAATTGCTTTGGGTTCGTTATTGTAGGTATATTCCTTCTGTTGTGTTTCTTGCCTAGAGAAGTTCCTTTAGCATTTGTTGTAAAGCTGGTTTGGTGGTGCTGAACTCTCTCAGCTTTTGCTTGTCTGTAAACGTTTTAATTTCTCCATCAAATCTGAATGAGATCCTTGCTGGGTAGAGTAATCTTGGTTGCAGGTTTCTCTCCTTCATCACTTTAATTATGTCCTGCCACTCCCTTCTGGCTTGTAGAGTTTCTGCTGAGAGATCAGCTGTTAATCAGATGGGGATTCCCTTGTGTATTATTTGTTTTTTTCCCTTGCTGCTTTTAATATGATTTCTTTGTGTTTAATTTTTACAGTTTGATTAATATGTGTCTTGGCATATTTCTCCTTGGATTTATTCTGTATGGGACTCTCTGTGCCTCCTGGACTTGATTAACTATTTCCTTTCCCATATTAGGGTAGTTTTCAACTATAATCTCTTCAAATATTTTCTCAGTCCCTTTCTTTTTCTCTTCTTCTTCTGGAACCCCTATAATTCGAATGTTGGTGCATTTAATGTTGTCCCAGAGGTCTCTGAGACTGCCCTCTGTTCTTTTCCTTCTTTTTTCTTTTTTTGCTCTGCATCAGTTATTTCCTCTATTTTATCTTCCACCTCACTTATCCGTTCTTCTGCCTCAGTTATTCTGCTATTGATCCAATCTAGAGTATTTTTCATTTCATTTATTGTGTTTTTAATCGATGTTTGATTCATCTTTAGTTCTTCTAGGTCCTTGTTAACTGTTTCTTGCATTTTGTCTATTCTATTTCGAAGATTTTGGATCTTGGAAATAGAATCTCGGATCATCTTTACTATCATTATTCTGATTTCTTTTTCAGGTAGACTGCTTATTACCTCTTCATTTGTTAGGTCTGGTAGGTTTTTATCTTGCTCCTTCACCTGCTGAGTGTTTTTGTGTCTTCTCATTTTGCTTATGTTACTGTGTTTGGGGTCTCCTTTTTTCAGGCTGCAGATTCATAGTTCCTGTTGTTTTTGGTGTCTGTCCCCAGTGGCTAAGGTTGTTTCAGTAGGTTGTGTAGGCTTCCTTGTGGGGGGTACTAGTGCCTGTGTTCTGGTGGTTGAGGCTTGACCTTGTCTTTCTGGTGGACAGGTCTTCATCTGGTGGTGTGTTTTGGGGTTCCTGTGGCCTTATTATGTTTTTAGGCAGCCTCTCTGCTAATGGGTGGGGTTGTGTTCCTGTCTTGCTAGCTGCTTGGCATAGGGTGACCAGCACTGTAGTTTGCTGGTCGTTGACTGAAGCTGGGTGCTGGTGTTGAGATGGAGATCTCTGGGAGATTTTGGCTGCTTGATATTATGTGGAGCTGGGAGGTCTTTTGTGGACCCGTGCCCTGAATTTGGCTCTCCCATTTCAGAGGCACAGCACTGACTCCTGGCTGCAGCACCAAGAGCCTTTCATCTACGTGGGTCAGAATAAAAGGGAGAAAAAGTAGAAAGAAATAATTAGTGGAAGAAAGAAATAGAGAGAGAAAGAAAGGAAGAAGGAAAGAAAAGAAGGAAGGAAGGAAGAAAGAAAGGAGGGAGTGAGGGAGGAATGAAAGAAAAAGGAAGAGTGAATGGAGGAAGGTAGGGAGGATGGAAAGCAAGAAAGAAAGAAAGACAGGAGGGAGGGAGGGAGGAAGGAAAGAAAAAGAAAGATTGAAAGGAACAAGGGTGGGAGGGAGGGAGGAAGGAAAGAAAGAAAGAAAGGAGGGAGTGAGGGAAGAATGAAAGAAAAAGAAAGAGTGAATGGAAGAAGGGAGGGAGGGAGGGAGGGAGGAAGGAAAGAAAGAAAGAAAGAAAGAAACAAAGACAGGAGGGAGGGAGGGAGCAAGGAAAGAAAAAGAAAGAGTGAAAGGAAGAAGGGAGGGAGGGAGGGAGGAAGGAAAGAAAGAGAGAAAGAAGGAAAGGAGAGGCAGAAGGAGGGAGGGAGGAAGGGAAGGTAGGAGAAAAAGAAAGAGCAGGTAAAGTAAAATAGAATAAAGTATAAAATATAGTAGCATTATTAAAATTAAAAAGTAATCATTGAAAAAAAAAACGGACAGAGAGAACCCTGGGACATATGGTGGAAGCAAAGCTATACAGAGAAAATCTTACACAGAAGGATACACATACACATTTACAAAAAGGGAGCAGGGGGAAAAATCAAAAATCTTGCTCTCCACGTCCACCTCCTCAATTTCAGATAATTCGTTGTAAAAAGAGGAAAAGGGCGAGAAGTCTGAAATCTTGCTAAGTCCACCTCCTTAATTTGGGATAATTCGTTGTAAAAAGAGGAAAAGGGGGGAAAGTCTTAAATCTTGTCCTCAAAGTCCACTTCCTCAATTTGGGATGATTCGCTGTCCATTCATGCACTCCACAGATGCAGGGCACATCAAGTGGACCGTGGAGCTTTAATCCGCTGCCTCCGAGGCTGCACAGAGAGATTTCCCTGTCTCTTCTCTGCTCTCACAGCTCCCGGGTCTCAACCTTGGACCTGGCCCCGCCTCTGCGCGTAGGTCGCCGGAGGGCATCCATTCTTCGCTCAGACAGGACGGGTTTAAAGGAGCCGCTGATTCGGGGGCTCTGGCTCACTCAGGCAGAGAGGAGGGAGGGGCGCGCAGTGTGGGGCGGGCCTGCGGCGGCAGAGGCTGGCGTGAAGTTGCACCAGACCGAGGCGCTCTGTGCGCTTTCCCGGGAAAGCCGTCCCTGGGTCCCGGGACCCCAGCAGTGGCGGGGTGCATATGCTCCCCGGAAGGTGGGGTGGATAGTGACCTGCACTCGCACACAGGCCTTGTGGCGGTGGCGGCAGCAGCCCCAGCATCCCACGCCCGTCTCTGTGGTCCGCGCCTTTAGCCGCACCTCACGCCCGTCTCTGGTGCTTCTTTAAGCAGCTCTCTTAATGCCCTCTCCTCGCGCACCAGGAAACAAAAGGGAAGAAAAAGTCTCTTGCGTCTTCGGCAGCTCCAGACTTTTTCCCCGGAGTCCCTCCGGGCTAGCCGTGGTGCACTAACCCCTTCAGGCTCTCTTCCTGCCGCCAGCCCCAGTCCTCTCCCTGCGCTCCGACTGAAACCCGATACCCGAGCCTCAGCTCTCAGCCCCGCCTGCCCTGGCAGCCGAGTAGACAAGCCTCCCGGGCTGGTGTGTGCCTGAGGGCACAGATCCTCTGTGCCGGAATCTCTCTGCTTTGCCCTCCGCACCCCTGTTGCTGTGCTCTCCTCCGCTACTCCGAAGCTTTCCCCCTCTGCCACCTGCAGTCTCTGCCCGCGAAGGGGCTTGTAGTGTGTGGAAACCTTTCCTCCTTCACGGCTCCCTCCCACTGGTGCAGGTCCCGTCCCTATCCTTTTGTCACTGTTTATCCTTTTTTCTTTTGCCCTACCCAGATATGTGGGGAGTTTCTTGCCTTTTGGGGGGTCTGAGGTCTTCTGTCAGCGTTCATAAGGTGTTCTGTAGGAGTTGTTCCACGTGTAGATGAATTTCTGATGTATCTGTGGGGAGGAAGGTGATCTCCGCGTGTTACTCTTCCGCCATCTTCCTCCGGGGTCTTACATCTTCTTGATCTTTGCCTCCGTTCTTTTTCCGAGGTCCTGGATCATTTTCACTATCATTATTCTGAAGTCTTTTTTCTGGAAAGCTGCATATCTCCACTTCCTTTGGTTGTTTTCTAGGTTTTTATCTTGTTACTTCATCTGGGACATAGTCCTTTGCCTTTTCATTTTGTCTCTCTTTCTGTGATTTTGGGTTTCTTTCCATAGGCTGCAGGATTGTAGTTCTTCTTGCTTCTTCTGTCTACTCTCTGGTGGATGAGGCTAAGTGGCTTGTGCAAGCTTCCTGATGGTAGGGCCTAATGGTGGGTAGAGTTGAGTGTTGCTTTGGTGAGCAGAACTCAGTAAAACTTTAATCTGCTTGTCTGCTGATGCCTGGGACTGATGTCCCTCCCTGTTGGTTGTTTGGCCTGTGGAGACCCAGCACTGGAGCCTACAGGCTCTTTGGTGAAGCTAATGGCAGACTCTGGGAGGGCTCACGCCAATGAGTACTTCCCAGAACTTCTGCTGCCAGTGTCCTTGACCCTGCAGTGAGCCACAGCCACCCCTGCTTCTGTAGGCCACCCTCCGACATTAGCAGGTAGGTCTGGTTCAGTCTCCTATGGAGTCACTGCTGCTTCCCCCGGGGCCTGATGCACACTCTACTTTGTATGTGCCCCCAAGATTGGAGTCTCTGTTTCCCTCAGTCCTGTCAAAGTCCTGCAATCAAATTCCACTATGACTCAAAGCCTGATTCTCTGGGAATTCGTCCTCCCTTTGCCAGACTGCCAGGTTGGGAATCCTGACATGTGGCTCAGAACCTTCACTTCAGTGAGTGGACTTCTGTGGTATAATTGTTCTCCAGTTTGTGAGTCTCCCACAGAGCGGTTATGGGATTTGACTTTATTGTGATTGCATCCCTCCTACTGTCTTATTGTGTCTTGTCCTTTGTCTTTGGATATGGGATATCATTTTTGGTGAGTTCCAGTGTCTTCCTGTTGATGACTGTTCAGCAGTTAGTTGTGGTTCTGGTGCTCTTGCACGTGGGAGTGAGCACACGTCCTTCTACTCCACCATCTTGAATCAATCTCCTATGTTGATTTCTTTTAGGTTGTCCATTTTATTGGCATATAATTGTTTGTAATAATCCCTTATGATCCTTTGTATTTCTGTTTTCAGTTGTAACGTTTCCTTTTTCATTTAAGAATTTATTGATTCTGGCCCTCTCACTTTTGTGCTTGATTAGTTTGGCTAAATGTTGACCCATTTTCTTTATCTTTTCAGAGAACCAACTCTTAGTTTCATTAATCTTTTCAATTGCTTTTTTTTCTCTACTTCATTTATTTCTTCTCTCCTCTTTATGATTACCTTCCTTCTACTAACTTTGGTTTTTGTTTGTTCTTTTTTTCTATTTCTTTTAGGTGTAAGGTTAGGTTGTTTATTTGAGATTTTTCTTATTTACAGAGATAGGCTTTTATAGCTATAACCTTCCCTCTTAGAACTGCTTTTGCTGCATCCCATATATTTTGGATATTGTGTTTTCATTTTCATTTACCTCAAGGTATTTTTTTGATTTCCTCTTGGATTTTTTCAGTGACCTATTTGTTTAGTAGCATACTGTTTAGCTTCCACATGTTTATGTTTTCTGCATTTTTTTTTCTTGTAGGTAATTTCTAGTCTCAACACTGTGGTTGAAAAAAATGCTTGGTATGATCTCAGCCTTCTTAAATTACTGAGACTCATATTGTTGCCTAGCATGTGGTCTATCCTGGAGAATGTTCCATGTGCACTTGAAAAGAATGTTAATTCTGCTGTTTTTTGATTGAGTGTTCCATATATATCTATTAACTTCATCATTCTTATTGTGTTGTTTAAGGCCAGAATTTCCTTATTGAATTTTTGGCTGGATGATTTGTCCATTGTTGTGAAGGGGTGTTGAAGTCCCCTACTCTTGTTGTGCTACTGCTAAAATTGCCTGTTATGTCTTTTAATGTTTGCCCACATATTTAGGTTCTTTTATGTTGAGTACATATGTTTTTTACAATTGTTATATCTTCTTCTTGAATTGATCCCTTGATCATTATATAATGTCCTTCTTTGTCTCTTGTTACAGTCTTTGTTTCAAAATCTATTTTATCTGTTTTAAGTACTGTTACTCATGCTTTCTTTTCGTTTTCATTTGCTTTGAATACCTTTGTCCTTCTCCTCACTTTCATTCTGTGTGTGTCTTTAGATATGAAATTATTCTTTTGTAGGGAGCATATATATATATATATATATATGGGTCTTATTTTTGTATTCATTCAGCCACTCAATGTCTTTTACATTTTTTTTTTTTTGTGGTACATGGGGCTTTCACTGTCGTGGCCTCTCCCGTTGGGGAGCACAGGCTCCACAGACGCAGGCTTAGTGGCCATAGCTCACAGGCCCAGCTGCTCCATGACATGTGGGATCTTCCCAGACCGGGGCACGAACCCGTGTCCCCTGCATCAGCAGGCAGACTCTCAATCACTGTGCCAGCAGGGAAGCCCCCCCTCAATGTCTTTTGATTTGAGCATTTAGTCCATTTACATTTAAAGTAAATATTGATAGGTATGTACATATTGCCATTTTCTTAATTGTTTGGGGGTTGTTTTGTAATCCATTTTTTGGTTCCTTTTCTCTTCTTTTGTTCACTTCCCTTGTGATTTGATGGCTATCTTTAATATTACTTTTGGATTCCTTTCTCTTTTTTATGTGTGTATCTAATATAGATTTTTGGTTTGTGGTTATCATGAGGTTTACATATAGCAATCTGTATTTACATGTAATTATTCTGAGTAGCTGATCTCTTAAGTTGAATGCATTTTAACAACCTTGCATTTTTAGTCTCTCTCCCACATGTTTACTGTTTTTGACATCATATTTTACATTTGTGTGTGTGTGTGTGTGTGTTTATCTCTTAACTACTTTTTGTGAATATGGAGGATTTTACTCCTTTTTTTTTTTTTAACCTTCCTACTAACCTTATATGTGTTGATTTACTACTTTTATTCTCTATTTACCTTTACCAGTGAGATTTTTTCTTTTGTAATTTTCATACTTCTAGTCGTGGTCTTTTTTTTTAGCTTAGAGAAGTTCCTTTAACATTTCTTGTGAAGATGATTTGGTGATACTGAACTCTTTTGCATTTTGCTTGTCTGTAAAAATTTGATATTTCCATCAAATCTGAATGAAAGCCTTGCCAGATTGGGTATTCTTGGTTGCTTTTTTTCCCTCTCATTATTTTCAATATTGCATGACACTTATTTCTGATCTGCAGGGTTTCTACTGAAAAGTCAACTTATAACCTTATGCACTTTTCCTTATATATAACTTGTTGCTTTTCCCTTGTTGCTTTTAATATCTTCTCTTTGACTTTAATTTTTGCCATTTTAATTATAATATGTATCAGTGTGGTCCTCTTTGGGTTGATCCTGTTTTGGAGTCTCTGTGCTTCCTGAACCTGGAAGTCTGTTTCCTTCCTCTGGTTAGGAAAGTTTTCATCTATCATTTCTTCAAATACTATCTCTGCCCCTATCTCTCTTCTTCTGGGTCCTATATAATGCAATGTTAGTACACTTATTGTTGTCTCAGAGGTCTCTTAAGTTGTCCTAATTTCTTTATATTCTCTTCTTTTTTTCTGTTCAGCTTCAGTGATTTCCTCTACTCTGCCTTTAAGCTCACTGATCCATTCCTTGGTATTATCTAATCTACTGCTGATTCCTTTTAGTGTATTATTTATTTCAGTCATTGTATTTTTCATCTCCTTTTGGTTCCTCTTTTTAGTTTCTAATTCTTATTTTAAAGCTTCTAACTTGTCACTCTGTTCATCAAACCTTCTCCCAAGTTCTTTGAACATCTTTATTATCATTGAACTTGTACTCTTCATTGGGTAGATTGCTTACCTCCAATTTGCTTGGTTCTTCCTCTCAGATTTTATCTTATTCCTGCATTTGGAACATATTTCTCTGTCATCTCATTTAGCTTAATTTGCTGTTGTTATTTCTATATGTTTAGTACTATTTGTTGTGCTTCCTGACCTTGGAGAAATGGGCTTTTGTAGGAGACATCCTATATGTCCCAGCAGCACACTTCCCTCTGGCAAGTAGAGCTATATGTTCCATGGGTGCCCCCTTTGTGTCCTGCATTGGTCTTTCTGTTTTGCTGCACTGACTACTATGTGTGGTCTGGTGGGTGTGGTTGGCCCCTCATCTAGCTGATTTCCAGGTCCTGCTTTGTTCAGTGGCTGCTGGTCAATGGTGGACAGGGCCCAGGTCACAATGAAGGTGGCTGTAGAGCCCTGAGGGGTCCCAGTGCTAATGCTGGCTCACTGGTGGGCAGAATCAGGCTCCAGGGTGAGTGTTATAGGGTTGGGGGGTCTCAGATCTAGTGTCAACCTGCTGGTGGGTGGGGTAAGTTTATGTCATGGCTTGCTGTGAGACCAGGCTGTCCCAAAGCAGTTATTTTCCTACTGGTGAGTGGCACTGGATGTTGGGACATCTGACTGATGGCCCCAATGTGTCTCAGAGCTGGTGTCACCCTCCTGGTGGGCAAAGTCCTTGTACAAGATCTCGGCCTGCAAAGTCCTGATGGTCCTGGGTCTGGTGTTGGCCTGTTGGTGGGCAGAACCAATTCCTGACACAGCTGGCAATGGAGTCCAAGGTGTCCTGAAACTTGTGTGTGTGGCCTGCTGACAGGTGTCAGCCTGTAGTATGTGGTCTGGCTCCTGACACGACTGATTGTGGTGTTTTGGTGGTCTTGGGCTTGGTGTCCAACCACTCATGGGTGAGACAATTTCCTGGGGCTAATGCCAGACCACTGGTGTGTGAAGCCAGGTCCTGGCATCTGTAGCTGTAGGTCCCTGGAGATACCAGGGTTGGTATGTTGGCCTGCTGGTTGGTGGAGCTGGAGCCCAGGGAATCCTGGGGTGGCTCTGGGATTAGGAGGTCATAATGCAGCAGGTCTGCTGGTGGGTGAGGCTGTGTCCTCACCTGGCTAGCTACTTGACCTGAGCCATCTCAATACTGGTGCTGACAGGCTGGTGGTGGGGTCAGGTTCCAATGCTCATAAGCTAGAGGGAGGATCCAGAATGGTGATCGTCAGCAGCAGTGTACTCATGGTAGATCAAGTACCCCAAAATGGCTGCTGCCAGTGTCTATTTCCCCAGGATGAGATCCTCTTGCCTCTCTGGGAAGCTCTTCAAGGTGAGCAGGTGGGTCTGACCTAGGCTCATTTCAAATTATTGCTTTTTCCCTGGGTCCCAGAGCATGTGAGGGCTCATGCACACACTTTAAGAGTAGGGTCTCTATTTCCCACAGCCCTCTGGCCCCCTTGAAAGTAAAACCTGCTGGCCTTCAAGGCCAAATATTCTTGGGGCTTATCTTCCTGGTTCTGGACCCCTGGCCTGGGGAACTTATGTGGGGCTTGGACCCTTCACTCCTTGTGGAGAGCCTCTGCAGTTGTAATTATCTTCCCTTTTGTGAGTCACCCACCCAGAGTTACGGGTCTTGACTATACAATTTTCTACCCCTCTTGCCAGTTTCATTGTGGTTCATTCTTTATATCTTTAGTTTTAGAAGACATTTTATGCTAGTTTTCCAGTGTTTCTCATCAATAATTGCTCTGTAAATAGTTGTAATTTTGGTGTGCCTGTGGGAGGAGGTGCATTCAGTGTCTTTGTACTCCCCCATGTTGACCAAGAAGTCACCTTGTTCATGTTTTTTAAATTCCATCTACCAGTGCTGATCCTTCCTTTCTGATTAAGCCAATTACTACTGTGCTTAAGGGGTATCATTTCATATACAGAGACCAGACACCAAATCCTTCAAATTTTATTTCTGAATCCTTAATGTCCTAGTCTTCATTAATTTCTCAGCATTCTATCTCATGTATTTCCTTCTCCTGCCATCAAGGATCCTGACTGTGCAAAAAAATATATTCTTAAATATTAAAAGATCAGGGTTTTGTTATGATAAGTGATAGAGTTTTAGAAAATGAGGCACAAAAGCTTTTGGCCTGTGACATCAGGCTCCATTTTGGTTGGGTTCACAGATGATGGTCTGGCTGTGGAAGTAGGTGATAAGAATTTTCCTGACCTTCAGTTTTTCTTAATGCTGTACTCTGTGGCAGCACCATGAAACTATCACTCCCAATGATTTCTCTGCAACACAAGGACCCAGGAATAATCAATGTGATCAAAATCTTGACCTGTAGCCTACCTTCTATGTGTGTTCCGGATTGGACACAGGAAAAAATGTTATGAGCCAAATAACAACTAAATGCTAAATGTCTCTAAATCAAAAAGTGAAAAATTTCTCTAGCTTAACCCCTTCCCATCTAGCTTCTATGGATGTAAAACTAAAGTGCCCAAGATTTTTCTTGTGTCAGTAAAGACTACTAAATAATCAATGGTGACTTGTTTGCATATGAAGGTCAATCATTGTTTTCTAAGTATGCTTTCAGAGATTCAAGCATTTTTTTTTCTTTTTCTTTTTTTTTTTTTTTGGCATTTAACTGATCTAACTCAAGAGGAAGAATGAGGAAGCTAACATCTATTTAATATCCACCAAAACTTTGTTATGAGCTTTACATATGCTGTCTCATTTACATCTCTAAAGATCCCTATGTGATAATTATTGTTTTGACTTTTAACAATAAGGCTTAGGTACGTTACTTAACTTGGTTATAGCCACATACATAATTAGTAACAAATTTGAGGTTTGAACCCATGGTTGTCTGGCTGCAAACCCACACCACTTTCAATGCTGACTTCTTTTGTTAATGGCCTTGAATAAAATTACAGAATTTGAAATTTCTATTTTATGGAGTCATTTGCACCATAGGAGCAAGTGTTCTCTTCTTTTGATTGGGAAACAATAACAAATGTAAAAGGTGGTAAAGGGTAAGGAGCAAAGTTTTCTGCATCTTGTTCCTGCTACTTAACTATTTTTTAATGATGTATCTTAACTCATTCAACTTTTCTCTGTCTTGGTTTCTTATCTGTAAAATAAACATATTACCAAAAATTGCTTCACTTAGCTACTTAAATTGACTATGATAATATGAATACTTTGTAAACTATAAAGCACTACATAAATATTTATGTCCTCATTGTTTTAGCTTATGATAAGTATATTAGTTTCCTATGGCTGCCATAACAAAGTACCAAAAACTGTGAGGCTTAAAACAATGAAAATGTATTCACAGTTCTGGAAGTTGGAAATCTGAAATCAAGGTATCCACAGGGTCATACTCTCTCTGACATCTCTAGAGGAGAATCTTTCCTTGACACCTCTATTCTGGTATTCGTTGGCAATCCTTGACATTCCTTAGCTTGCAAGTACAGTCATTCCTTGGTATCCAAGGGGGATTGGTTCCAGGAACCCCTGTGTATACCAAAATCCAATAAATCCTCAAGTCCCATAGTCGGCCCTATGTATCTGTAGTTCTGCATCTGCAGATTCAACCAACCACTGAATGTGTAGCACTGCATGCACTTATTGAAAAATATCCTCATATAAGTGGGCCTGCCCAGTTCAAAACTGTTGTTCAAGGGTCAGCTGTACATCATTTTTCAATCACATGGCCATCTTCTCCCTGTGTTTCTTCATATTGTCTTCTCTCTCTCTATCTCTCTGTTTATCTCTGTGTCCAAATGTTCCCTTTTTATAAGGACTAATGCCTAACATGATGACCTCACATTAACTTGATTATTTCTGTAAAGATCCTATTTTCAAATATGGTCACATTCTGCCTTGATGGAAGTTAGGTCTTCAACATATCTTTTGGGAAGAGCACAATTCAATCCATAAAAATTGAGTCATTCTAAAAGAAATGGTTAATAAAGAGAATGAAAAAGAAGTAAAAAGGCAGTTAAGACCAGGTGATATCTACCCATATTTTTTATCAGAATAATAAAGGAAAATCCCTGTATGAGAAACCTCATTGATGATCAGGATTCCTTCTTCCAGAATATCTGTTATGTTCCTGGAAGCTGGCAGGATCATCAGGCTGAGTGACCAAATGATAAGAAGTTTGAGGCCTCTGAAGATCCCATAGTTCTTCTAGATGCATCACAAAATTACTTAGATATGTGATTTTACCTTTGGACCCCTAACCAGTATCTCCTTGGTAAATGAGGCAGATTATTCAACTGGAGCTTGGCCTGCAATAACTTATCACCATAATTTAAGTTAGTGGTTCTCAAGGTATTTTTCACAAAGCATTAGCATCAGAATCACCTGGGAAATTAGAAATGCATATTCTCATGTCTCACAACCCAATCCTCTTAATCAGAAAAATCTGAGTCTAGGGTTCATAAATCTAAGTTTAATTATCCAGGTACTTCTGATGAATCACAGAATTAAGTGATTTTTAATCAATTATGAACAACTGGTGAATCTGTAAAGATTTATAAAATATAAATTTGTCCTTGTCTCTGCCCCAGAGTTTCTGCATTAGAAGGTCTGAGATGGGACATGAGAATTGGTTTAAAAAGCTCCACATGTAATAAACACTTCTGGTTTAGAACTATTCAAAGTCTGTAGAAATGTACCAGAGACAAGCCCGACTCAGTAATTTTGAATGGCTTAGAATGAAAAGCCAAAGCAGTTCCTTGGAAGCCAGTGTTCACTGGTTCACTTGGTGCTGTCCTTGGTGCTGATCTAGCTCCATCTGATGCATCCTGCTCAAAAGTCTCCCTATTTATGCATTCTGTTAAGTGCTGGAACTATTTGTTGAGATTTACCATGACAGATCTTCCTGACCATGAGATTTAACTTGAAACATTTTTGTTGGCCCATCCTTGACTGAGTGAAGTCTGTATGATATTTATCACAAAAGAGAATTTAAACTAATTTAAATATACTGTAATGGCAAGACATTAAGGTTAATATGTTGTTAAAAATCTCAGTTGCTGTATACAGAACCTCAGTATAAACAAATGAATAGTGGGGCACATAAGAATCACTGTGAGTAAGTAAGAGACACCTGAGCCACAACCTGGGGGCTGGAACTAAGGGTGATGTAGCTTCAGAAGTCAAATGGATAATTTTGATGTGCACCGCCAGTTAAGAAGTACTGTCTTAATAGTTACTGACTGGTGAGTATAAGTCAAACTTTCCTGGAATATGGTATTTGTCTATTCAGTTGCAGAATCCATTTTCTAGGTTCACCTCAGAGTTTTTCAACAAAGAGATGCATACACACTGTTCCTTTTCTTCTTTTTCTGGTGTTTGTTTTTGATGAACAATTTGACTGATAAATAGATTTGGTTCATGCTGTTGGGTTGTTAGAAATAAGGAGGACTGAAAACAGCTGAAAAATGTCTACTAATTCAGAGAAGGACAATCACCTCTAAACAACTCTCAGCTTCCCTTCACTCTCAGACAAGGATTCACCTGTCATGCTATTTTTGGAAGCAAAATGTCAACAGTGTTCATAAAATTAAATATTATATCATCGTATGTTAAACCACACAACTTTGGCACTAATGAGTATAACAAACATCAGTGCATTGTAAATCCAGTGCTTAAATTTCAAATCCCAATGTTCTTTTTGTTAGTTGCAGAGTGGAACTGGGATGTGTCTCGGCTGCAATGGAGAAAAGAAATGGCGAGAACATTTTAAATCTTATTCACTGGAATCACTGTTAAAGTGATTAAAAATTTGCAGACATAGTAGGAGCTTAACTTCTTTCAAAATAGTTCAGATTATCACCATACAACCTATTTTCAGTTTTATGAAGAGCTACAGCTGCAGCTACATTGAATTTAACAAGGTGTCTCTTTCCACGAACATCAGTCCCAGTAACTTGTGAAAGCAGAAGAGAGGAAGTGCTACTAACAATGTAGCTCTGAATGCCTGAAAAGTCAGGCTTTGAAAGATACCAGAGCTATATACAGTGTCCAGATTCTGAAATTCCATTACTACTCAGTTTCAGGAATACAGGAATATGGTATTACCCCTGCTTTTGAAAAACCACCTAAAAATAATCTTCTTACATTCCAAACACAATGAGCTGTAACTATGGTATTACCTAAAGGCATTTGAAGGTAGAGGAATTGAATCTTGGCAGTTGTTATAAATTCTTCCAAGCTGTTAGAGCAGATGTTTTTGCCTTACCACCTTTTACCTCCTTCACTCTTAACTGAGCTTTTTTTTTTTAAATTTTTAATTTTTGTCTTTCCTTTTATTATTAATTTTTATTGGAGCATGGTTGTTTACAATGTTGTGTTAGCCTCCACTGCACAACAAAATGAATCAGCCATATGCATACAGATATCCCTTCCCTTTTGGAATTGCCTCACATTTAGGTTACTACAGTGCATTAGGTAGAGTTCCCTGTGCTATACAGTATATTCCCAAAAGTTGTCTATTTTATACATAGTATCAATAATGTATTTGTGTCAATCCCAGTCTCCCAATACCTCCCACCCCACCCCTTTAACCTTGGTATCCATACATTTGTTCTTTAGTCTGTGTCTCTATTGCTGCTTTGCAATTAAGATCATTTATACCATTTTTATAGATTCCACATATATCCATTATTGTATGATATTTGCTTTTCTCTTACTTACTACACTCTGTATGACACACTCTAGGTCCATCCACATCTCTACAAATTACCAAATTTCATTCCTTTTTATGGCTAATATCTCATTATATAGATATATACCACTTCTTCTTTATCCATTCATCTGTCGATGGATATTTAGGTTGCTTCCATGCCCTGGCTATTGTAAATAGTGCTGCTATGAACATTGAGGTGCATGTCTTTTTTTGAATTATGGTTTTCTCTGGGTATATGCCCAGTATTGGGATTGTTGGGTCATATGGTAGTTCTATTTCTAGTTTTTTCAATAACTTCCATATTGTTTTCCATAGTGGCTGTATCAATTTATATTCCCAGCAACAGTGTATGAGGGTTCCCTATTCTTGATGTCCTCTCAAGCATTTATTGTTTGTAGATTTTTTTGATGATGGCCATTCTGATTGGTGTGAGGTGATACCTCATTGTAGTTTTGATTTGCATTTCTCTAACAATTAGAGATGTTGAGCATATTTTCATATGTTTGTTGGCCATCTGTATATCTTCTTTGGAGAAATGTCTATTTAGGCCTTCTGCCCATTTCTTGATTGGGTTGTTTATTTGATATTGAGCTGTATGAGCAGCATGTATATTTTGGAGATTAATCTTTTGTCAGTTGCCTCATTTGAAAATATTTTCTCCCATTCTAAGGACTGTCTTTTCATCTTGTTTATGGTTTCCTTTGCTGTGCGAAAGCTTTTATTAGGTCCCATTTGTTTATTGTTGTTTCAATTTCCATTACTTTAGGAGATGGGTTAAAAAAGATCTTGCTGTGGTTTATGTCAAAGAGTGTTCTACCTATGTTTTCCTCTAAGAGTTTTATAGTGTCTAGTCTTACATTTAGGTCTCAAATCCATTTTGAGTTTATTTTTGTGTATGGTGTTAGGGAGTGTTTTAATTTCATTCTTTTACATGTAGCTGTCCAGTTTTCCCAGCACCACTTATTGAAGAGGCTGTCCTTTCTCCATTGTATTTTTGCCTACTTTGTCATAGATTAGGTGACCAGAGGTACGTGGATTTATCTCTGGGCTTTCTATCCTGTTACATTGATCTATACTTGTGTTTTTTGTGCCGGTATCACACTGTCTTGATTACTGTAGCTTTGTAGTATAGTCTGAAGTCAGGGAGCCTGCTTCTTCCAGCTCCATATTTTTTCTCAATATTGCTTTAGTTATTCAGGGTGTTTTGTGTTTCCATACAAATTATAAAGTATTTTGTTCTAGTTCTGTGAAAAATGCCATTGGTAATTTGATAGGGATTGCATTGAACTTGTAGATTGCTTTGGGTAATATTGTCATTTTCACAATATTGATTCTTCCAATCTAAGAACATGGTATATCTCTCCATCTGTTTATTTCATCTTTGATTTCATTCTTCAGTGTTTTATAGTTTTCTGAGTACAGGGGTTTTGCCTCCTTATGTAGGTTTGTTCCTAGGTATTTTATTCTTTTTGTTATAATGGTAAATGGGATTGTTTCCTTAATTTCTCTTTCTGATCTTTTGTTGTTACTGTATAGGAATGAAAGAGAGATTTGTGTATTAATTTTGTATCTTGCAACATTACCAAGTTCATTAATTAGTTCCAGGAGTTTTCTGCTGCCATCTTTAGGATTTTCTATGTATAGGATCATGTCATTTTCAAACAGTGACAGTTTTACTTCTTCTTTTCCAATTTGGATTCCTTTTCTTTTTCTCCTATGATTGCTGTGGCTATAACTTCCAAAACTATGTTGAATAATAGTGGAGAGAGTGGACACCCTTGTCTTGTTCCTAACCATAGAGGAAATGCTTTCATTTTTTCACCATTGAGAATGATGTTGGCTGTGGGTTGGTCATATATGGTCTTTATTATGTTGAGGTAGGTTCTCTCTTTGCCCAATTTCTGGAGAGTTTTTATCGTAAATGGTGTTGAATGTTGCTGAAAAGTTTTTCTCCATCTATTAAGCTGATTATATGATTGTTATTCTTTAATTTGTTAATATGGTGTATCACAGTGATTGACTTGCATATATTGAAGATACTTGCATCCCTGGGGTAAATCCCACTTGATCATGGTTATGATCATTTTAATGTATTGTTGGATTCTGTTTGCTGGTATTTTGTTGAGGATTTTTGCATCTATGTTCATCAGTGATATTGGCCTGTAGTTTTATTTCTTTGTGGTATCTTTGTCTGGTTTTGGTATCAGGGTGATGGTGACCTTGTGGAATGAGTTTGGGAATGTTCCTTCCTCTGCAATTTTTTGGAAGGGTTTGAGAAAGATGGGTGTTAGCTCTTCTCTAAATGTTTGATACAATTCACCTGTGAAGTCTGGTCCTGGACTTTTGTTTATTTAAAGATTTTTAAATAAACACAGTTTCAATTTCATCACTTGTGAATTGTCTGTTCATATTTTCTATTTCTTCCATGGACGAGTGTATTTTTCTAAGAATTTGTCCATTTTATTATTGTATAGTTGCTTGTAGTACTGTCTTATGATCATTTGTATTTCTGTGGTGTCAGTTGTAACTTCTCTTTTTTCATTCCTAATTTTATTGATTTAAGTCTTCTCCCTTTTTTTCTTGATGAGCCTACTTAAGGTTTATCATTTTTTTTAATCTTCTCAAAGAACCAGCTTTTAGATTTATTGATCTTTGCTGTTGATTTCTTCATTTCTGTTTCATTTATTTCTGTTCTGATCATTACGATTTCTTTCCTTCTACTAACTTTCAGTTTTGATTGTTCTTCTTTCTCTAGTTTCTTTAGGTGTAAGGTTAAGTTTTTTATTTGAGATTTTTCTTATTTCTTGAGGTAGGATTGTATTGCTATAAACTTCCTGCTTACAACTGCTTTTGCTGCATTCCATAGGTTTTGGCTGGTTGGGTTTTCATTGTCATTTGTTTCTATGTATTTTTTAATTTCCTCTTTATTTTTTTCAGTGATGTCTTGGTTATTTAGTAGCATGTTGTTTAACATCCATGTGTTTGTATGTTTTTCAGTTTTATTCCTATAATTGGTTTCTACTCTCATAGCACTGTGGTCAGAAAATATGCTTGATATGATTTAAATTTTCTTAAATTTACTGAGGCAAGATGTGATCTATCCTGGAGAATGTTCCATGAGCACTTGAGAAGAAAGTGTATTCTGCCACTTTCGGGTGGAATATCCTCTAAATATCAATTAGGTACATCTTGTCTAATGTGTTATTTAAAGCTTGTGTTTCCTTATTTATTTTCTGTTTGGATGATCTATCCATTGGTGTAAGTGGGGTGTTAAAGTTCCCCACGATTTTTGTATTACTGTTGATTTCGCATTTTATGGCTGTTAGCACTTGCTTTATGTATTGAGGTGTGCCTATGTTGGGTGCATAGATATTTAAAATTGTTATATCTTCTTCTTGGATTGATCCTTTGATCATATGTGTGTCCTTCCTTGTCTCTTGTAATAGTCTTTATTTTAAAGTCTATCTTGTGTGATATGAGTATTGCTACTCCAGTTTCTTTTGATTCCCAATTGCATGGTATATCTTTTTCCATCCCCTCACTTTCAGTCTGTATGTGTCCCTAGGTCTGAAGTGGGTCTCTTATTGACTGCATATATATGCGTCATATTATTTTATCCATTCAGCCAGCCTTTGTCTTTTGGTTGGAGCATTTAATTCATTTACATTTAAGGTAATTATACATATGTATGCTCCTATTATCATTTTCTTGATTCTTTTAGGTTTGTTCTTGTAGGTCTTTTTTAAATTTTTATTTTTGAATATTATTTTATTTAATTTTTTATACAGAAGGTTCTTATTAGTTATCCATTTTATACATATTAGTTTATATATGTCAATCCCAATTCATCACACACACACACACACATGCACACACACACACACATACACACACATTGTAGGTCTTTTTCTTTTCTTGTGTTTCCTACCTAGAGAAGTTCCTTTAGCATTTGTTGTAATGCTGGTTTGGTGGTGCTGAATTCTCTTAGTTTTAGCTTGTCTGTAAAGCTTTTGATTTCTCCATTGGTTCTGAATGAGATTCTCACTGTGTAGAGTAATCTTGGTTTAGGATTTTCCCTTTTTACACTTTA
Source organism: Mesoplodon densirostris (assembly GCF_025265405.1). Lineage (NCBI taxonomy): Eukaryota > Metazoa > Chordata > Mammalia > Artiodactyla > Ziphiidae > Mesoplodon > Mesoplodon densirostris. Next base: position 49,572,439 of record NC_082673.1, on the reverse strand, counting down.
AATATGTCCTGCCATTCCCTTCTGGCTTGCAAAGTTTCTGCTGAAAAATCAGCTGATAACCTTATGGGGATTCCCTTGTAGGTTATATGTTGCTTTTCACTTGCTGCTTTTAGTATTTTTTCTTTGTATTTAATTTTTGTTAGTTTGATTAATATGTATCTTGGTGTGTTCCTCGTGTTTGTCCTGTATGGAACTCTCTGCACTTCCTGGACTTATTTGAATATTTCTTTTTCCATGTTAGGGAAGTTTTCAGCTATAATCTTTCAAATATTTTCTCAGGCTTGATGTTGATATGGATACCTTCAGGAATGCACATGCTGATTAATATTCCCTGGGTCTGGGAATTCTTTATGTTTCAGCCTCCTGAAGTCTATGTTTCCATCCTGGGGGCTCAGACCAAATCCCAGTTGGGGCACCAAGAGCCCTCAAGCTGCACAGTGTGGCCCAATAGAAATATAGAAAATAAAATAGAAAAGAAAAACAAAACAAAACAAAAAACAAGAAAACAAAACCAAAAAACAGACAAACAAAACTCAGGGCAAATAACAAGAATGGAAGCAAACAAATAGCAGCAACAGCAACACAACACACACACACACACACACACATACACACACACACAGAGAAAAGTAACCAAAAACAAGGGAACAGACAACCAAACAAGAGGATTCTCATATGGGAACAGTTGATAAGGATTATACTAATGTAAACAAAGAATGAAAAATAAAACAGAAATGGGAGCAAGCAAACAACATCAACAACAACAACAGGTAAATAAAACAGAATATACACCTAAAAACAATTTTAAAAAAGAAAAAGGGAAAAATATATAAAATGAAGAACAAAGACAAGACTAAAGCCACAGAGCAAAAATAAAGGAAGAATATAAATATAAAAATTTTATGTATATTAAGAAAATAACATAAGATAAAAAATTAAAAAATAAAAGTAAAAAATAAAAAGTAAAAGTAAAAAATAATAAAAGCAGCAACACCAAGAACTGAAACAAAAAAACAAAGTATAGTAGTAATAAGAATATTTTCCTTTGGCCACCTCCCAGGAGGCATTCCAACACCTCTAGGTAGGTCTCTGGACCTGCTGTGACCTCTGTGGGACCAGCTCAGATTCTGATCTGGCTCAATTCCCGTGTGTATTTGCCCACAAAGTCCAATGCTGTGAAGGCTAGACTGGTCTCAGATGTTGAAACACTTACTGTCTATTCAGGTATTCCACAAACGCAGGATTTACCTAGCCAATCTTGGGGATTTAATTCACAGCTTGTGCTGCTGCATAAAAAGATTTGTGTTTCTCTTCCTTAGTTGCACTGCCCCTTGGGCTCAAGTTTGGTTTTAACCCCTCCTCTGAGTGTGTGCCACCCTCAGTTGTCTGATCCTTGCCCAGGTAAGTGGGAGCAAAAGCAGTGGCTGCTTGGAGCACACATGGGTACTCCCAGTACCTGCAGCAGCAGGAGTTACTGTATGGGAGTGCTATGAGCCCCACTCCCCATGCACCTCTCAACAATGGCACCTCACTTCCCAGGCAGACCCCACTTCCACTAGGGGCATTCCTGGCCATGCTTCCCCTCACTCCCATCCCTTCTACTGTATCTGCACAGCCAACTGTGTTTCTCTCCCTGGGTCTGTTTTACCAACCCCACACTTTAGCCCTCTGACCCTTCCAGCTTTGGCAGACTCTTGTCCAAGTTAGGGAAGCCTTGGGCTGATTCCCAAGGAGGTTTGGGATTGAGCAGCACTCAAGTCCCTGGAGCCTACACAGGTGGAGGCAACCCTGGCCGGAGGGGTGGGTGGGCCCCCTCAGGTGGGAACCCCTCTCAATGCCCACAGAGGCTGAAGAAACTGACGGTTGGGGACGGAGCTTATAATGGTGGCTCCTCCCCTTGCACATCACTGGCCAATGACACCTTGCTATTGTGTCTCAGACTTTTTCCACAGACTTTCCCAGTTGTGTCATCCCTTGCTCCTGTCCATTCACGCTGTCTTTTCACAGCCAAGAGCTGTCCTCTCCCTGGGTCTGTACTCCAAACCCCTCTTTTCAGCACCCAGTTCCCCTTCATAACAGGCAACACACGATTCAGTCTGGAAAATGCAGAGCTGTGTTGTAGATCATGCATGCAGTTCTTACTTTGTTCTGCCTTCCACAGACCATCTGCTGTATTCTCCTTTGATCCGCCAAAGTTCCTCTTCTGTCCCAGCTGATTTCCCCTCCATGAAGGAATCTTTCTTAATGTAGGGATCTCTCCTCACCTTCAGCTTCCTGCCAGGTTTGTTGGTCTCTTTTTTGATTCCTCTTTTCTTTTTTTCTTTTTTCTTCTTTTTTTTCATTCTTTTAGGTGTCCAAAGTCTACCTCTACTGTTCAGCAGGAGCTCTGTGGGAATTGTTCCATTTGTAGATGTGTTTTTGATGAACTTGTGAGGAGGTACAAATTCCACATCCTCCTATTCCAACATCTTGACTCCTCCACCTTTACCTGAGTTTTAAACTTGTTCAAACACACTTTAAACTGTTAACACTGTTCACTTGTTGGCATTTCTAACCATTCACTGCATAAAGGGTGACAAATTGAGGCTTTAGGAAAAGCCTGTTACTTGATGCAATACTTTCAGATGGATTCAATATGTAATAAATAAATGAGAACTACTTAGGTGTAAAATTGGTATTTTGGCATAATCTTATCAAATTACTTATTTTGTATGCTTTTTCTATATGGAGCATGATTTCAGAATGATTGGATAAGAGAAGTGTAGCTTTATCATTCAGTAGGGTCTTATAAATCTGTCATATATTATTGGACCAAAAACCTGTAATTCAATAGCTAAAGCAACCTAAGTAATATTTTTCCTATCCCCTTTCCTCCAGAAAAAGAAAAGGAAAAGAAATAAAAGGACATGGTGAAATGCATTCCTTTCTCCTCTCTCTTACCTGAATCTGGTAAGGTGCTCAAAACTTTTCTATTTAGTTATTTTTGAAATCCATTTCTTTTAATCCAAACCATCTGTTTTCTATGAAGAGTAGGCTGGAAAAAAATATTGTTTGAATAATACTTTCCCAAGCCTGTACATTCTTGGGGTTAGGGCTAGCTAAACCCATGAATGATTTACATTCCTGTTTATTCCAAGAGCTTTATAGTTTCCCATTAGTCTCATCCCCAGATCACAAACGGTTTCCCAAGCAGCAGCACATTCACTAAGCACACAGCTAATTTAATCACATTTGGACTAATGGACGTTTGGGAGATAGGAAAGTTTTTGTTAGAATCTTCTCAGTTTTAGATAAAATTGGGCAGAGAAACCTGAAGTAGAGCTTATTTTTCTATTACATATATTTCTTATTTTTCTATTACATTTAAATGTTTTAATTGCTTCTCTAGAGTGAATCTAATCTCATAATTATAAATAACTAATGTTTCCCTAGAATAACATTAAATCAAGCCATCATTTGGGGATACAAATACACAATAGCACCCAATAAAACATACACCTTAATATTATTACTAAAACAAAATGAAAGTGAAATCTCCAGAGGACTCAGGCCTCAGGAAGATATATGATATGAGTAACTAAAAGAAGGAAGGATAGATGGAATTTTTTGCTGTATGGATGTCTACATGAGACTCACTAATGTAAATTTCTCCAATTATGCAGCAAAATCAATATCTATAGGACACTCACAATTTTTATTTAAATAGGCAGCATATCCCATATGACTTCTGTAACTTATGGTAATTTTGCATATAGAAAGTTTCAATATATTTAATATTCAACTTTTAGATAAGTTTCCCAGGGCAAGCTATCTAAAATTAATCCCAAAGCACATATTCTTGCCTGACAGAGGTCCTTCCTCAATATCTAGTGTCTAACCTGCACTTTTCATCCTGAAGTACTGATTCATGTACCGAAAGAACAGCAAAGTCATGACCGTAACTTCTACATCTCGAAAATATGTACGCAGTGAAGAGCAAATTACTGGCATGTTTTCTGGTTAAATAAAACCCTAGACAGCTAGAGTTATAAAAAGGGTAATAAAGTTTTTATAACAAGCAATAAATACAAATCTCTGTTAAGACTGATTGAAGAAGATAGTTCTTCATCACCTAATATGGTTCATTTCTGGTCCTCCTATCTCCTCACTGCAATTTTTATACATGCAGGAGATGCTTTGATTTTTACTCAGAATGGTTGAGGGAAATTATGTCAGAGGCTCACTGCTAGGTGAGAAGTCATTGGCTGCAGCTTTATATTGTACAGTGTGTTGGAGGGAGATTGTAAAGTTTTGTGGGTAGTTTTTAAACCTCTTGTTTATTTAATAAACCACAGTAAGTAGGTAACTACAGATGAAAGATGCTTTTCAAGAACTTAAGTCTTCATTCAGTCATCTATCTATTCAGCCATCTGTTTCATCCATTCATTCATCCATTCCTATTGTGTGTGAAGCATACTAGGCATTAGGAAAATTCTACTAAAAGGTGATAGGAATTGAGTAAAATAGGAAATTTTTTCTGATGACTTCTGAATGTGGGTGCTTTCTAACTTTATTTCTCACTACTGGCAGCAGCAAATGGCCCATCTGCATGTCTGCTTTCCCTCTTTGTTCCTATCTTAAGAGATAGTACCACGGAAAGCCTGGACATAGATCTGCATAGATTGCGACCTAAGGCAAAGCAGGGTATACTAAAGATAGGTGTCTTTCTGTTCTAGAATAACAAGCTCTATTTAGGTCCAGAGATTCAGTGACTTTTCTCACTCAGGGCAGAGCATATTTTTTTTGTTTTGCTTTTCTAATAATGATTCTCACAGTCTTTATTTTTAACTTTTAATTTTATATTGGAGTAGAGCTGATTAACAATGTTGTGATAGTTTCAGGTGCAGAGCAAAGTGACTCAGTCATACATAAACATGTATCCATTCTCCCCCAGACTCCCATCTCATCCAGGCTGCCACATAACATTGAGCAGACTTTGCTGTGTTATACAGTAGGTCCTTGTTGGTTATCCTTTGTAAATATAGCAGTGTGTACATGTCAGTCCCAAACTCCTTAACTATCCCTTCCCTCCACCCCAGTAACCATAAGTTCATTCTCTAAGTCTGTTTCTGTTTTGTAAATACGTTCATTTTTATCATTTATTTTTAGATTCTACATATAACTGATATCATATGATATTTCTCTTTCTCTGTCTGACTTACTTTACTCAGTACGGCAGTCTCTAGGTCGATCCATGTGGCTGCAAATGGCATTATTTCAATATTTTTATGTGGCTGAGTAATATTCCATTCTATATATGTACCACATCTTTACCCATTCCTCTGTCAATGGACATTTAGGTTGTTTCCATGTCTTGGCTATTGTAAACAGTGCTGCAATGAACATTGGGGTTCATGTATCCTTTTGGGCCAGGCTCTTCTCTGGATATATGCCCAGGAGTGGGATTGCAGGGTCATATGGTAGCTCTATTTTTAGTTTTTTTAAGAAACCTCTGAACTGTTCTCCACAGTGGCTGTGCCAATCTACATTCCCACCAACAGTGTAGGAGGGTTTCCTTCTCTCCACATCCTCTCCAGCATTTACTGTTTGTGGATTTTTTGTTGATAGCCATTTTGACTGGTGTGAGGCAATACCTCACTGTAGTTTTGATTTGCATTTCTCTAATCATTAGCTATATTGAGCATCTTTTCTTGTGCCTCTTGGCCATCTATATGTCTTCCTTGGAAAAATGTCTGTTTAGGTCTTCCACCCATTTTTGATTGGGTTGCTTGTTTTGATGATATTAAGCCACATGAGCTGTTTGTAAATTTTGGAGACTAATATCTTGTCAGTCACATCATTTCAAATATTTTCTTCCAATCTCTGGGTTGTCTTCTCATTTTGTTTATGGTTTCCTTTACTCTGCAAAAGCTTTTGAGTTTAATTAAGTCCCATTTGTTTATTTTTGTTTTTATTTCCATTACTTTGGAAGTCGGATTAGAAATGATATTGCTGCGAGTTATTTCAGAGTGTTCTGCCTATGTTTTCCTCTAGGAGTTTTATAGTGTCTGGTCTCACTTTTAGGTCTTTAATCCATTTTAAACTTATTTTTGTTCATACTATTAAAGAATGATCTAATATCATTTTTTTACATGTAGCTGTCCAGTTTTCCCAGCACATTTTTTAAAAAGACTGTCTTTCCACCATTGTATAGTCTTGCCTCCTTTGTTGTAGATTAATTGACCATAGGTGAATGGGTTTATTTCTGGGCTTTCTATCTTGTTCCCTTGATCTATAGCTCTATTTTTGTGCCAGTACCATACTGTTTTGATGACTATAGCTTTGTAGTATAGTCTGAAGTCAGTCAGGGAGCCTGATTCCTCCAGCTCCACTTTTCTTTCTCAAGATTGTTTTGGCTATTCAGGGTCTTTTGTGTCTCCATACAAATTTTAAGATTTTTGTCCTATTTCTGTGAAAAATGCCATTGGTAATTTGATAGAGTTACATTGAATCTGTAGATTGCCTTGGGTAGTATAGCCATTTTGAGAAGATTTATTCTTCCAGCCCAAGAATATGGTATATCTTTCCATCTGTATGTATCTTCTTTGATTTCTTTCCTCAGCATCTTATAGTTTTCGGAATACAGGTTTTTGTCTCATTAGGTAGGTTTATTCCTAGGTATTTTATTCTTTTTGGTGCAATGGTAAATGGGATTGTTTATTGAATTTCTCTTTCTGATCTTTCATTGTTAGTGTATAGAAATACAACAGATTTCTGTGTATTAATTATATAGCTTGCAAATTTACCAAATTCATTGATTAGCTACAGTAGTTTTCTGCTGGCATCTTTAGGATTTTCTATGCATAGTATCATGTCACCTGCAAACAGTGACAGTTTTACTTCTTCTTTTCCAATTTGGATTCCTTTTGTTTCTTTTTCTTCTTTGATTGCCGTAGCTAGGACTTCCAAAACTATGTTGAATAATAGTGGTGAGAGTGGACATCCTTGTCTTGTTCCTGATCTTAGAGGTAATGCTTTCAGGTTTTCACCATTGAGAATGATGTTTGCTGTGGGGTGTCGTATATGGCCTTTATTATATTGAGGTAGGTTCCTCCTATGCCCACTTTCTGGAGAGTTTTTATCATAAATGACTGTTGAATCTTGTCAAAAGCTTTTCTTGCAGCTATTGAGATGATCATATGGTTTTTATTCTTCAATTTGTTGATATGGTGTATCACACTGATTTGCATATATTGAAAAATCCTTGCAACCCTGGGATAAATCCCACTTGATCATGGTGTATGGTCCTTTTAATGTGTTGTTGGATTCAAATTCCTAGTATTCTGTTGAGGATTTTTTTTTTTTTTTTTTTTTTTTTTTTGCGGTATGCAGCCCTCTCATTGTTGTGGCCTCTTCCGTTGCGGAGCACAGGCTCCAGACACGCAGGCTCAGCGGTCATGGCTCATGGGCCTAGCCGCTCCACGGCATGTGGGATCTTCCTGGACTGGGGCATGAACCCATGTCTCCTGTATCGGCAGGCGGACTCTCAACCACTGCGCCACCAGGGAAGCCCTCTGTTGAGGATTTTTGCATCTATGTTCATCAGTGATATTGGCCTATAATTTTCCTTTTTAGCTGTATCTTTGTCTTGTTTTGGTATCAGGGTGATGGCATCAAAGAATGAGTTTGGGAATTTTCCTTCCTCTGCAATTTTTGGAACAGTTTCAGAACTATAGGTGTTAGCTCTTCTCTAAATGTTTGATAGAATTTGCTTGTGAAGACATTTGGTCCTGTAATATTGTTTGTTGGGAGTTTTTTAATATCAGTTTCAATTTCAGTGCTTGTGATTAGTCTGTTCATGTTTTCTAATTCTTCCTGGTTCAGTCTTGGGAGACTACATTTCTAAGAATTTGTCCATTTCTTCCAGGTTGTCCATTTTATTGGCATACAGTTGCATATAGTAGTCTCTTATGATCCTTTGTATTTCTGTGGTGTCAGTTTTAACTTCTCCTTTTTCATTTATTATTTTATTGATTTGAATTGTCTCCCCTCTTTTTTCTTGATGAGTCTGGATAAAAGTTTACCAATATTGTTTATCTTTTCAAAGAACCAGCTTTTAGTTTCATTGATCTTTTTCATTGTCTTATTTGTCTCGGTTTCATTTATTTCTGCTCTGATTTTTATGATCTCTTTCCTTCTACTAACTTTGAGTTTTGTTTCTTTTTCTTTCTCTAGTTGCTTTAGGTGTAAGGTTAGGTTGTTTACTTGAGATTTTTCTTGTTTCCTGTATTGGGACCTGTATTCCTATGAAATTCTTTCCTTTTTTCTTAGAAATGCTTTTGCTGTATCCCATAGGTTTTGGATCATTGTGTTTTCATTTTCATTTGTCTCTAGGTACATTTTTTATTTCCTTTTTGGTTTCTTCAGTGATCCATTGGTTATTTAGTAATATATTGTTTAGCCTTCACGTGTTTGTATTTTTTATTTTTTTATTTTTTGCACTACACGGACCTCTCACTGTCGTGGCCTCTCCCGTTGCAGAGCACAGGCTCCAGATGTGCAGGCTCAGAGGCCATGGCTCACGGGCCCAGCCGCTCAGTGGCATGTGGGATCTTCCCAGACTGGGGCATGAACCCGTGTCCCCCACATCAGCAGGCAGACTCTCAACCACTGTGCCACCAGGGAAGCCTGTGTTTGTATTTTTTATAGTTTTTTTCTTGTAGTTTATTTCTAATCTCAGCATTGTGGTTGAAAAACATACTTTATATGATTTCAATTTTCTTAAATTTATGGAAGCTCACTTTGTGGCCCAGGATGTGGTCAATCCTGGATAATGTTCCATGTGCACTTGAGAAGAATGTATATTCTTCTACTTTGGGATAGAGTGCTGTATAAATATTGATTAAGTCCATCTGGTCTAAAGTTTCATTTAAGGCCTGTGTTTCCTTATTGATTTTCTGTTCAGATGATCTGTCCATTGATGAAAGTGGGATGTTAAAGTTCCCCACTATTATTGTGTTACTGTTGATTTCTCCCTTTATGGCTAATTAATATTTGCCTTATATATTTAGGTGCTACTATATTTGGCGCATATATGTTTACAATTGTTATGTCTTCTTCTTGGATTGATCCCTTGGTTGTTATGTAGTGTCCTTCTTTGTCTCTTATAACAGTCTTTATTTTTAAGTCTATTTTGTCTGATATGAGTATTGCTACTCCAGCTTTGTTTTGATTTCTATTTGCATGGAATACCTTCTTCCATCCCCTCACTTTCAGTCTGTATGTGTCCCTAGATCTGAGGTGGGTCTCTTGTAGACAGCATATATATGGGTCTTATATTTGTATTCATTCAGCCAGTCTATGTCTTTTGGTTGGTGCATTTAATCCATTTACATTTAAGTAATTATCAATATGTGTGTTCCTATTGCCATTTTCTTAATTATTTTGAGTTTGTTTTTGTAGGTCTTTTTTTCTTTCCTTCCTCTTTTGTTCCCTTCTCTTGTGGTTTGATGCCATCTTTAGTGTTGTGTTTGGGTTGCTTTTTCTTTTGTGTGTGTGTATGTATTGTAGTTTGGGGTTTGCTGTTCCCATGAGGTTTTGATGCAACAGTCTATATATGTACAAGGTTGTTTTAAGTTGCTAGTCTCTTTCCCACCTAGAGGATTTCCTTTAGCATTTGTTGCAAAGATGGTCTGGTGGTGCTGAATTCTCTTAGCTTTTGCTTGTCTGTAAAACTTTTGATTTCTCCATCAAATCTGAATGAGAGCCTTGCAGGGTAGAGTATTCTTGGTTGTAGACTTTTCCCTTTCATCACTTTAAATATGTCCTGTCACTCCCTTTTGGCTGGTAGAGTTTCTGCTGAAAATCAGCTGATTACCTTATAAGGATTACCTTGTATATTATTTGTTGCTTTTCCCTTGATACTCTTAATAATATTTTTTGTCTTTAATTTTTGTCATTTTGATTACTATGTATCTTGGCATGTTTCTCCTGGGTTTATCATGCCTGGCATTCTCTGTGCTTCCTGGACTTGGGTGGCTATTTCCTTTCCTGTGTTAGGGAAGTTTTTTACTCTAACCTCTTCAAATATTTTCTCAGGTCCTTTCTCTCTCTCTTCTCCTTCTGGGACCCCTATAATGTGAATGTTGTTGCATTTAATGTTGTCCCAGAGGTCTCTTAGGCTGTCTTCATTTCTGTTCATTCTTTTTTCTTTATTCTGTTCCACAGCAGTGATTTCCACCATTCTGTCTTCCAGGTCACTTATCCGTTCTTCTGTCTAAGTTATTCTGCTATTGATTCCTTCTAATGTATTTTTCATTTCAGTTATTGTATTATTCATCTCTGTTTGTTTGTTCTTTAATTCTTCTACATCTTTGTTAAACATTTTTTGCATCTTCTTGATCCTTGCCTCCATTCTTTTTCCGAGGTCCTGGATCATCTTCACTCTTATTATTTTGAATTATTTTTCTGGAATGTCACCTATCTCCACTTCATTTAGTTGTTTTTCTGGGGTTTTATCTTGTTCTTTTATCTGGGAACTTAATCCTCTGCCTTTTCATTTTATCTATCTTTCTATGATTGTGGGTTTTGTTCCACAGGCTGCAGGATTGTAGTTCTTCTTGCTTCTGCTGTCTGCCCTTTGGTGGATGAGGCTATCTAAGAGGCTTGTACAAGCTTCTTGATGGTGGGTAGAGGAACTTGTGGTGGGTAGATCTGGGTGTTGCTCTGGTGGGCAGAGCTCAGTATAACTTTAATCCACTTGTCTGCTGATGCATGGGACTGTGTTCCCTTGCTGTTGGCTGTTTGGCCTGAGATGACCCAGTACTGGAGCCAACTGGCTCTTTGGTGAGTCTAATGGCAGACTCTTTGATGGCTCACAAAAATGAGTACTTCCCAGAACTTCTGCTGTCAGTGTCCTTGTCCCGTGATGAGCCACAGCTGCCCCCTACCTCCACAGTAGACACTCCAACATTAGCAGGTAGGTCTGGTTCCATCTCCTATGTGGTCACTGATCCTTCCCCCTGGGTCCTGGTGCACAGAAGATTTTGTGTGTACCCTCCAAGAGTGGAGTCTCTGTTTCCCCCAGTCTTGTCAAAGTCCTGCAATCAAATCCTGCTGGCCTTAATAGTCCAGTTCTCTGGGGATTCCTCCTCTCCTTTCTGGACCCCCAGGTTGGGAAGCCTGATGTGTGGCTCAGAACCTTCACTCAAATGAGTGGATTTCTCTGGTATAATTGTTCTCCAGTTTGTGATTCACCCATCCAGTGGTTATGAGATTTGATTTTATCATGATTGTGCCCCTCCTATCATCTAATTGTGGCTTCTCCTTCGCCTTTGAATGTGGGGTATATTTTCTGGTGAGTTCCAGTGTCTTCTTGTCAATGATTGTTCAGCAGTTAATTGTAATTCAGGTGCTCTCACAAGAAGGAGTGAGCAAACATCCTTCTATTCCTCCAATTTGAACAAGTCTTGGGCAACCATGTGTTGATGCTAGGCCAAAACTCTAGAAATTGCTTGCAGAAGACTCTGCCATAGCTCTATAAAATGACATGAAAATATAAAATATCAATTTAAAAAACTTTGAGATACTCTTTCTTGTAGTAAATAAAACTAAGAATTACATTTAAAATTCATAAATGTTAGGCCTAAAGATAGAAGGGCAAGGTTGCATGGTTTTAATATATTGTTATGTTCAGTTTCAGAATAGTTTCTTGCCAAGGGATACCCAATTTTCTTACCCAATTATGTCTTTTTTTTTTTTGATACAGGAAACATGCATGTTTTGGTTAGGAATTACTTGACTTCAAAGATAAATCCACTGAAACAATGTTGAGAAGGAATGAAAGTATGTTGCAAAGATACAAGAGGCAGACACTTGACCCAGCATATAGAAAGTAATCAGCAACTAAGCTAGTTACTCTTTCTGTTATTTTCTCTCCTGGTGTCCCATGATCCCTTGTCTCCTTCTGGATGTCTGCATCCACATTCTCTCTTTAGACTGACTTTCTCTCCTTTGCAATATACTTGGAACACAAAGGACAACCCTGTCTCTTTACTTGTCTTCCCAGCTTTAGCACTTTGGGTCAACTGAAGAGTGTCTTTGTATACCAGTTTCAAATTCCTATTCAAGAGACTATGATTGACTTAGTTTAGCAAATCAATTTGACTCTCTTGAATCAGATACTACCCTTTCTCTAATATTTAGAATCTGGGAAATTTTCCTAGGGCAGTATAATCCACAGAATTATTTCCACAAAAACACTTCAAAGGAAAATAACCATGGAGTTCCATTTCTTTCTTTGAACTTATTTTCTTTATATACAGTAACTTTTAGTTTATGTAAAGTTTTTCCTCCCTGCATTTATGCAAAGTAATATGTTCTAAGTGAAAAAGAAGATTAAGTTTTTAAAATAACTAAAGTCTGCTGAGTCAATGATAACACATTACCGTGAGCAAGTTTTTCTTCCCTGCTAAAATGAAGCATTTTGTTATTATCTACCACCTCATCATTTATCCTGTGAACATCTTTAATGATGAATTATAACTACACATATTTCAATTTAATGTATTTTTTATCTAGAGACTTTCCCTTTCAACAGTTTCCATTAGCTTTATTTAATTGGATTTTATTAATTAATTTTAAACCTTTGATCAAATAATTTTAAGCTCTTATATGATATCTGGCTCATTGAAATCAGTCAAGCGGTCAAGGAGGAATTTGAAAAAAATAATTATTCCATTGCATACAGGTTAGTTTCATAAATTATCTGATATCTATCTTCTTATCTTATTATTGGATTTAGTAATTTTCTCTTTACCTAGTCTTATTCAACTCCAATTTAGCCTCAACGCTTCAGCCAGTGTTATTTTAAAGCAATATATCTGCTTATGACATTCTTTCTCTCTCTCAAAAAAAAAAATATCAGCTCTTTTGCTTATATGATAAAGCTCAATAACCTTCTTAGCCTGGCACCAAGACCCTTTAAAGACTATTCCCAAACTAATGTAACCTTATCTCCTATTGTTACTATTCCTTGAGTTTGTAATTCAGCCAGTCTGTTATTTCCCAAATAGTTCATGTTATTTAATACTGCACATGAAATAGTCCTCCTTCTAACCTAATTAATCTGGTGAACACCCTCCCCACCCACCTCTATGCCTTTGCACCACCTTCCTTACTTTCAGAGCCTAGCTTAAATGTCATTTCTTTGAGCAACGTTTCCTGAATCCCTCAGGAGGAATTATTCACCACCCAATTAAAGCGACAGTATCTTTGTATCATAATTAATTAGTTATATGACTGGGACTCCCACTCCCCCCAAATTGTTCTTTGCCTTGAGGGCTGTGACCTGGCTGGAAGCATTTCATCTCCAGAATCTAGCACATGGTTCACATGTGCTCAGTAAATGTTAACCCAAATGTGCTTATAAATTGATAAATGAATAGAATAAATGAATGAATGAATCTACTACAAATTACTTAGTGTGCTTTGTCAAGTTATCTGTAGTTTTTGGAGGGTTTTGATTTCTAATGAGTAAAGAGGTTATTTTTCTGTTTTTATTGCTATTTCTGCAATATGGCCTTGCTTATCAATATTTTCTAGTATAGTTACTAGGATAAGCTTTTCAAATTCTTTGTTAGTTTCCCAGTTAATTATTTGGTTTGTCATTTTGCCTTCTTTGCCATAGTTGAAAGGACACTGAGTTACTTTAGCCCAAATATTTTCCATAAAATAGTGTTTGTATTCTGATGCTTAAAAATTCAGAAATAGTCTCCTTTTTTTTTTTTTTTTTTGTGGTACATGGGCCTCTCACCACTGTGGCCTCTCCCACCATGGAACACAGGTTCCAGACACGCAGGCTCAGGGGCCATGGCTCACGGGCCCAGCCTCTCCACAGCATGTGGGATCCTCCTGGACCAGGGCATGAACCCGTGTCCCCTGCATCAGCAGGTGGACTCTCAACCACTGCACCACCAAGGAAGCCCCAGAAGTAGTTCACTTTTAAAATTTTGCTTATTTTAAAAATTTATAGTCCTCAGACTTATTTTAATGTTTAACCCTAGGTTGATTTCTTGATTATTTAAATAATAAACAGTACTACTCACCACATTCTCAAAATCATCAAGAAAATGTGTCCATGAAAATTTATCTTATATGTTTTCATTTTAGTCTATTCTCAAACATCTTGGGGGTGTTGTAAGCTCGTGGCTTTTCAATGCTTCAAGTCACATTATAGTTCAGTATTAATGTCAATCACACAGCAAACTGGATAATTTTGCAATGTGTACAGGTCATCATGATAACCCAGTGACCTAATTAGTTCATTCATTCATTCAGTAGGTGACCATTGTTTTGTATGGTGATATTTCAAAATATTATCTCAAAGTCATCCACAATATCTCTGATTAGAATCAAGAATAAATATGGAACATTTCTAATCCAAAATATATTTCGTCAGTTTACAGCTCCTTCTTATTCAGCTTCTAATTTTCATAGGGGTCTGCTAATCTTGACTAATTGAAATTTTAATATTTTAATATTAAATATTCATTCAATATCAAGGAGTTATTCATATCATCTCTTCCTGCACTGACTAAAATTCTGTGCCAGAATTTTAATGACAAAAATTATGCACCATCCCCCATTCTGGAGAGGATAAGCAAAGATTGTTGGTTATATGGGGTTAATCCTGACATCAGACACTTTACAAGTTAGTTGGGAAAATTGAATGCCACCAAATAACCGTGATATCCTTTTAAGGGAGAATAAAACAATGGTACATGAAACCATGGAGAAAGAAAAGAGTTCTTCTAGTTCTGAAAAATAGTCTTCTTGGCATAGGTAGCAAGCAGGAAGTACATTTAATGAACACCTGATCTGTGCCCGCCATGAAAAGAACACTCTACATAAATAAATGTATTCATTCTTCACAATAATTCTGTGAGGTAAGGATTATTCAGAGACGTTAAGCAATTCATTCTAGATCACACAATCTAGAAGTTAGAACTGTATTTGGACACACATCCATAGGATTCCCAACTTCCAAAGCCATGGAGGACAAAGAAGGGACAGGATTTCAACTAGCAGAGATAGCAGTGGTGGAGAAAAGATGCTTACATGTTCACATCTGTTCCTAATTACTTGGAGGCTTTACTCTCCCTTGACTTTCTTGAAAGCAGAATGGCATAGAAATTAAGAGCATAAAGCTTGAAGTCATATCAGCTGAGCTCAAGCCTTGGTCATGCTATAGAATAATATTTGAATTCGAGGAAAGTTACTTAAGTGTTCTGAGCCTCAAGTTCCACATGGGTTAAATGGAAGTAGTGTTGTGATGAAGATCAAATAAAATATTAGCACAGTGCTTGAGTAGTAGTATTTGCTCAGTAAGAGGTTATTATTTGTATTATTATTAATCTCTAGGCACAGGCTTAAAATTTTTAAGTATAGTGATCAGAGTTGCACGACAATGGTTGAACCTTGATTTCTTCTAAACTATTTTTTTTATCAATGAGCTATATACTCAGAGCACACCAACTCACTGAAATCTAGTCACTTATATTTATCATTAACTTACAAGAAACAGTTGCCTCAGTGGGATTTTCTTCTCTCCTGAATGTAGAAAATAGAAAATCAAATGACAGAAGCCTAGAAAATCTGTTTAATACCATTTGTCACTTGAGTTCTCTGGCTACACGTCAGCTGATCACAGGTTAACACAAAACAGAGGAAATGACCATAGAATATTTTTTCCAACTTATTGAGAAATAATTGGCAAGTATAATTGTATATACTTTAAAGTGTATGATAGGGTGATATATTAATATACACATACATTTGTGGAATGATTACCAAGGTCAAAATAAATAACACATCACATAGTTAACTTTGTGCATATATGTGTGTTGAAAACGCTTAAGGTCTACTCTCAGCAACTTTCAAACTTTATTAATTATAGTCACCATGCTGTATATTAGATCCTCAGAACTTATTATTCTTATAACTGACATTTTACAATCTTTGACCTATATCTCTCTATTTTCCTTTTCTCCCAGGCCCTGGAAACCACCATTCTATTCTCTGCTTCTATAATTAGCTTTTTTTTTTCTTTTTTTAATATTACACATATAAATGATATCATATCATACAGCATTTGTCTTTCTCTGTCTGGCTTAGCTTAATGCCCTCCAAGTTCATCCATGCCCTCCAAGCTCATCCATGCCCTCCAAGCTTAATACCCTCCAAGTTCATCCATGTTGTCACAAATGTCAGGACTTCATTTTTTATGGCCGAATAATATTCTATTGTGTGTGTATATATGTATGTATGTGTGTGTGTGTATATATATATATATATATATATATATATATATATATATATATCCATTTTTTGTGTGTGTATGTGTGTGTGTGTGTATCCATTCTTTATACATTCATCTGTTGACAGACCTTTAAGATGTTTCCATATTTTGGCTACTGTGAATAATGCAGTGAACACAGTTCAATACTCTGCTCAATACTCTGTAATAATTTAAATTGGAAAAGAACTTTAAAAATAATAGATACATGTATGTGTATAACTGAATCACTTTTCTGTACACCTGAAACTAATACAACACTGTTAACCAACTATACTCCAATATAAAATAAACATTAAGAAAAAATGTTGCAATGAACACAGTATGTTTTTGAAGAGCATTAAGCACACAGGCTCTTGTGTCATAAAGCAAGAAAAAAAGGCAAAACTCTACACTTGACAGACTGCATCTATATCCCTGTGTTTATATGCAGAGATGCATAAGATTAAAAAGTCAAAATGTGGCCAAAGAGTTTTTCATAGAGGATTCATTTAAAGTGAATCAGTATATATATATCTTTGGTTTTTGCACATTAAGGTCAACTTAATTTTTAGTGCAGTTAAATTGCCAAATTATTTTTACTGTATAATTTGCAATTTTTTCCTTCCCTTTTTTTGCCTGTAAAACTTTGAGAAAGAAGCATGTAACCCAATGTCATAGCTTAAACCCTCATAATATCCTGAGTTAATGCCAGTAGCATAAAGAGGTCAATGCATGCTCAGACATTTAACTCTCTAAATGTGTGTTTGTGTGTGTGTATACATATTCAGGATATTCTCAAATTGACTTTTTGGACAGTGCGAGCTTCTAATCAAGATTGTGAAACAACTTTAAATGAGGCTGCCCTTCCAGGAATTTTGCCTTAACTACTCACTCCCTATATAAAACAAGTCTTCTGCCTGTCATTTTTTCTAGGCCCTGCTATGAATCCAAACCAGGTGACTATGTGGATATGTTGGAGAGCAAAGTGACATAACACACCTGAGCTTCCATTTTGCTCAGGGCAGTGATTATTAATATAAGAAATCCGGAGTGATGTGAAATGGCCAGACTTTCAACAGAATTTATTGTTTACAGCTTTGGGGTCCCCTGGCCTTTACCAGCTGTTCCACACCTGGACATGGGGAACAGAAACATCCCTCTTCAATTTATCTTTCCTGGACTTGTTGCATATGGGATTCAGATGCCAGGTGACAGGGCTGGGAAGCAGCAGTGAGAGTCTCCACCTGCCCAGCTCTGAATTCCCCCAGAGAACCCTTGTACTGACTCTGGTGCAGACACCAGCTTTTAACAGTGTGTAAGCTTTAAGTCTGGGGGGAAAGAAAACTTATACAAAACTCTTTTTTTTCGTTTTAGTGTGTGATCTTTAGTCTAACCTGGGACAGATTGATTAAGTGAGCAGGAGACTGAAGTCTCCTGAAAGGTTCAAGGGCTTTGTCTTCCATGGGACATGAGTGCAACAAGCAGTTCCTTTTTGAAGGTCTTTTGTTGGATTTCTGTAACTCCAGAGAAGTTTCCTATGCCCTGAAATTCTGTTAGCTACATGAAGGTAAAAATCATTATATTCCCCAAATCATATACTGACTGGCACACAGTAGGCACTAAGAAAATGTTGTCTATCAAATGAATGAAAAAAATAAATGAACACAATATCACCCTTCTGAGTTCTAAGAGGCACCCTATGTACTTTGGTGGTTAAGAACACAATCCTTGGAGGGAAAGGGCCCAGCTTCTAATCATAGTTCTGCCAATTTTAAGGATGGGGCCTCAGGTAAATCCCTCAAACTCTCCAAGTTTCAGTCTCTTCTTCTGTAAAATGAGGATCATAATAATAACTGTCTCATATAACTGTTTTGAGGATTAGATGAGACAATGTATGTATAGCAAGGTAGGTTTCATTTCCCTTCCTACCTGATACCTGACATTTACCTATGCTAAAACAAATCAGAGTAGCTAAAGAGACCCCTTATTCATAATAGGATACAGGAGATATGCTATTTGAAAGTTAATCTTGGCAGCATTAAATGTCTCATTTTCTTTTACAAAATAAACTGGTGACCAGCCTATGTTGAGGGTCTGCATCCTCTTTGCTTCCGCTCTCAGGATCTGGAAACTCATGCAGAAGGAAAGTCCACAGAAATGAATGACAAAAGTATTTAGGTCCCCAAGACAATCCCTTTTAGGAGTCCTTCAAGCAATAACTATATGGTTAAGATTCTTCATTTGGTTACAAGACTGTATTCTAATTTTTAAACAAAATACGTTAAAACAACTTTAAAGGACAACCATGTAGTTTATAATGCAGAAATAATGCAATGCCAGAAATAAATAAGACAACTTTTTGAAATGCCATTATAAAGAATTGGAAGACTGCCCTGATGCTTGGCTACTCTTGCAAAAAATGTGGACACTGCTCAGGTAGACTTACAAAGGAAAAAGCCCATGGCAGATGAGGTAACAAAACACACATTTCGGTCTTTGTTCTTGCTCTTATACTTGCTGGTACCTGCTGGAAGAATTTTGTACCTCCTTTTCCTGGAGGAGTTGGATACAGCCCCTCCCAGAGACACACAGGGATGGGATAATGTGCACTTAACTCCTCCAGTATCAATGGTTCTCCTGAAAATCTTCACTCTTCCTTGAGGTATGAATCTTCTCCTTCTCTACTTTCCAAATCTAAGGAAGGTGGTAGATAGCATTCAGGCTAGCATTTGTTTTACTCTTTTTTTATGGGTTGTATTCTCTAAGAAAAAACACATATGCTTAGAATATATCCAGTTCTCAAGCCTACCATCAGAACTAGGAAGTCAATTTTCAACGAGCATATTACAGTGACTGATAACTTGTACAGGAAGCTGAATTTAAGAAGACATGATGCATATATATCTATAAATGAATCACTTTGCTATACACCTGAAACTAACACAACATTGTTAATCAACTATACTCCAATGTAAAATAAAAAGTAAAATAAAAGATGATACGGGAAACTCAGCATATATTAGAAAGTGACCCACTCTCGCTCCTGCCCAACTGACAGGAAACTAGCTTCTTCATGGTTCCCATGTCACTTACTCACTCTGTATGTCACCAACTAACAGGGGTATCCTACTGATAGTTGATCCACGCCCTGTGCTGGCCTCAGTATCTATATCACCTTTGGGACTTCTCTAATGGCACCAATCTCATACATTCCCAACTTCTGAAGCTGTTTGGAATTCAGTTTATATGAGAGGTACCACTTCCTCTCCACTTATTGGCAATGGAAGCTTAATTACATTCGTTTCTCAAACGAAGCAGAAATTTTAAATGACAGCTCTAACTATGAGAGAATCTATGGAAGAGAACTTTAACATGTGAATATCTCCCTTCTTTGGGGACATTAAGATACAAACAGTAGTGAACAAAACTCTCATTCTCCTTCTTGATATCTCATTCTGGATATGATCCAGCATTTCAGAAATATTCACACTAATGAGTTTTTGTGATACAGTGACAAATAGAAAATAACTGGAATGCCGAGATAGCCAAGCCAGGGTGTCCAACAAGTCAGTATATTGTGTTATAATTGTAACGGACACACACAAACACACATTGTTTTTGTTGAATAAATCTCTTACTTTATAGTCAAAAAAAAAAAAGAAGAAGAAGAAGACATGATTCCCATTGGCAGGTGGAGGGAGAAAGGAGAGAAGAATGTAGTAAAGCAGATCAATAGGCCTGAATGAGAAGAAAGAGGTGGTCTAAGGCAAGGGCTCCACACTGACAAAGAGAATGTGTCAGGAGACCGTCCTGGACTTTTTATGCTACTGTGTATTCTATATCATTGTAATATTCTACTCAAACTCCTGAAAAGCTGACATTTTGTATAATATTTCTTCCTTTCTTCTTCCTCTGTGTTCTCTTTTTCTTCTTCTCTGTCTCCCTCTCTCTAAACATATGTACACACACACACACAGACACCAAACACAACCATATACAAAAATAATGACTATTTTCACAGGAAACTTTGAACCCTCAAACAGTGCACTTTGCTAGGACTAACTTGCTTCCTGGCTAAGCAAGGGGATGCTTGATGCAAGCTAAGTTCATTAATGAACAACTTTTCTGGACATCTCAGCCAGCTGGAAAGATTTTGTCCTCATAATTGTTTTTAAACAATATTGCTTCTTATTGGCAACGAAATTACTCCCTGTTGAAACATGTGGGAAAAAAAATCATTACATCAAGTCAGTTGTATTCAGGGCACCGCTTCTCCTTACCTCAACTGTCAATACATAGCCTATAGAGGTATCACAGAGAGAGGTTGTGGGAGGTGACCTGGAGCCTTCTCGATATAGTCAGTTGTCAATTTTTTTTTAATCTAGTGAAAGGATGATTTAGTCAGGTTATCAATAATACATTTTCTTCTGTGGCATTGGAACAGCACATTTTGTGCTGCTTTACTACGGAGATGTACATACTCGACTAAAATTTACCTCCTCTTCTAGATAAAGCATGAAGTTATCTATCTCTCTTCCACTAATGAAATCAATATTTAAAACGCAGTATGTTTTTTTTTTCACTTTTTTGCATTACCACATTTCCATTTTAACAGGAACTCCCTGGTGATACAATGATTTTTTTCTGAAGCAAGATGAAAATCTGTAAGAATACAGACAGGTCATTTGGATATCTCAAATTGTAGAGGAAATGCTGTGAGTTCACCCTCAGTGCTTAGGTTTAACTTTATCATCCTCTTCTTTTCCTTCCCTTTAGGTAACGGTGAGGCTAGTGACAGATAATTAACCAACCACATCTGAAAACATTTTCTAATTCAAATTAAAACAAGGGCAAAATTATCTCTATATTTTATTAATTCATTGAATTAGTAATGAAATAAGCTTGATTTAGACTATGCAAACTGCTTTCCCAAGGAATACCTCTTTCAGAGCTCTGTAAGCTTCTTAGTTATTAAAAGCTTGGTTTAAGAAAAGGTACCTCTTCTGGGGAGAGGGGCTGCAGTCCCTGGACTGAGAATTGGACCCTGAGCATGTCAAAGCTCAATCTCAGTGTGGTTTAGTAAGATCATTCAAAAAGACGAACTGAGTGATAGAACCCATTATCCTAACAAAATGAACCTTGGATTAAAAGATGTTTTCTCCCTTGTCTCCACTTTAAAAATAACTTTCAGATTGAAAATTTGTCCTCACCCAAAGTAAAACCAAATGTGCTATATATTCCTTTATGAAATGAAAAGTTCAAGATGGAGTCATGGTAATGAAAGGCATCACAAATGCTTATAAGCAGAGAGGTTATCATGTTTCCTGAGAAAACATTTGACTAGGAGCAAGAAGACCAGATTCTGCATACCCCCTTTATGATTAGACATTTTTCTGGTACAACAATAGAAATCCCTTCTCTACTAACTACATGGGGTGAGAAGTCCCATGAAGTCTGGGTTCATGTCTATATTTTCTCACCTTGTTATTTCCTCCTTCAGTACTGTGCCTATACAGATTAGATGCTCAATGGATGTTTACTGAATGAATAAATAAATCAAAGTAGATACCTGCCTAAAGATCAAGCTTCCTTTCCCCCATCTTTGCTTCTGAGATGTCAGTCTGGAATAGTCTTTTCCTGCCTAAAGTTATACTCAGTTTCAGTTCTCTATGGCTTTGCTCCAGCTATTTTTCTTGTAAAAATATACTTTCTTCCTCTCTGTGAAGCAAAATACTAGTTATCCCCCATAATCTGAGTCAAGTTTCAATTCTTCCGTGAAGGTTCACCCTTCCAACTCTATTAGTCAACTATGATCTCTTTTCTTATATATTTACTGCAGTTTTAATTAAAGGAACATGTGATTTACATTTATTTTAATTTTTTCTAACCCAAATAGGTTGGAAATTTCTAGTGGCCATATCCTGTTTTTCATTTGTTTATTTTGCTTTTGTTAATTCTCATCACCATATATAATACCTTGAAGATGATAGAACTTTTTATATGAACCAGATGTTTGCTCATTTTTATTTCTGAATAATAGTCCATGTTATAGTTGTACTACAATTTTTTAACTATTCATCAGTTGCCAGATATTTTGATTGTTTCATTTTCAGCAATTATGAATAAAGCAACTATAAACATTTGTATATAGGTTTTTATATGAATATAACTTTTCACTTCATATGGGTAAATAGTGATCTGATAAAAGGCTTGTACCCAGAATAGATAAAGAACTATGAAAACTCAATAACAGGGGGAAAAATGTAACCCAATGTTTTAAAAGGCAAAGTATTCAAACAGACACTTCACCAAACAATGAACACAGATACCAAATAAGCCATGAAAAGAAACCCAACATCATAAGTTGTTAGAGAAATATAAATCAAAACCAAAATTATGTATCACTATGTACCTATTCAAATATTAAAACGCTTAAAAACTGACAATACCAAGTGTTGATGAGCCTGCAGACCCACTATGAAACATTGCTGATGGAAATGCAAAATGGTACAGTCATTTTGGAAAACAGTTTAGCAGTTTCTTATAAAGTTAAACATAAAACCTACCATAAGATCCAGTAATCCTGTGCTCAGGTATTTACCCAAGTGTTATTTTTTTCTTTTTTTTAATTGAAGTATATTTGATTCACAAAATTTCAGGTGTACAGAAAAGTGATTCAGATATATATATATATATATATATATATATATACACACACACACACACACACACACACACACATATATATATGTATATACATATATATACTCTTTCAGATTATTTTCTATTATAGATTATTATGAGATTTAAAAAATAATTTCCTGTGCTATACAGTAGGTCCTTGTTGTTTATTTTATATATACTAGTGTATATCTGTTAATTCAAAATTCCTAATTCATCTCTCACCTCCCTTTCCCTTTTGGTAACCATATTTGTTTTCTATGGCTGTGAGTCTATTTCCGTTTTGAAAATAAGTTCATTAGATTCCACATATAAGTGATATCATATGATATTTATCTTTACCTGTCTGACTTATGTCACTTAGTATGATAATCTCTATGTCCATCCATGTTGCTGCAAATGACATTATTTCATTCTTTTTTATGGTTGAGTAATATTCCATTATGTGGAAACATCTGATATATATATATATATATATATATATATATATATCACCTTTATTTATTCATCTGTCTGATGGACATTGGTTGTTTCTATATCTTGACTATTATAAATAGTGCTGCAATGAACATTGGGGTGCATGTATCTTTTCAAATTATGGTTTTCCCCAGATATATGCCTGGCAGTGGGATTGCAGGATTATATAGTAGCTCTATTTTCAGTTTTTTAAGGAACCTCCATACTGTTTTCCATAGTAGCTGTATCAATCTACATTCCTACCAACAGTATAGGAGGATTCCATTTTCTCCACACACTCTTCAGCATTTATTATTTCTAGACTTTTTGATGATGGTCATTCTGACCGATGTGAAGTAACACCTCATTGTAATTTTGATTTACATTTCTTTAATAATTAGTGATGTTAAGCATCCTTTCATATGCCCATTTGACATCTGTATGACTTCTTTGGGAGAAATGTTTATTCAGGTTTTCTGTCCTTTTTTTGATTGGGATATTTATTTTTTTGATATTGAGCTGTATAAGATGTTTGTATATTTTGGAAATTAAGCCACTGTCAGTTGCATCACTTGCAACTACTTTCTCCTATTCCATAGATTGTCTTTTCATTTTGTTTATGCTTTTCTTTGCTGTGTAAAAGCTTTTCAGTTTAATTAGGTCCCATTTGTTTATTTTTACTTTTGTTTCCATTATTCTAAGAGATGGATCCAAAAATTATTGCTGTGATTTATGTCAAACAATGTTATGCTTATGTTTTCTTCTAGGAGTTTTATAGTATCTGGTCTTACATTTAATCCTTTTTTTTTTTTTTTTGTGGCATGTGGGCCTCTCACTGTGTGGCCTCTCCATTGCGGAGCACAGGCTCCGGACGTGCAGGCTCAGTGGCCATGCCTCACGGGCCCAGCCACTCCACGGCATGTGGGATCTTCCCAGATTGGGGCACGAACCCGTGTCTCCTGCATCGGCAGGCGGACTCTCAACCACTGCGCCACCAGGGAAGCCCTACATTTAATCCATTTTAAGTTTATTTTTGTATATGGTGTTAGAGAATGCTCTATTTCATTATTTTACATGTAGCTGCCCAGTTTTCCCAGCATCACTTATTGAAGAGACTATATTTTCTCCATTGTATATTCTTGTCTTCTTTGTTGTATGTTAATTGGCCATAAGTGTTTGGGTTTATTTCTGGGCTTTCTATCCTGTTCCATTGAGTTATATGTCTGTTTTTGTGACAGAACCATAGTGTTTTGATACTGTAGTTCTGTGGTATAGTCTGAAGTCAAGGAATGTGATTCCTCCAGATATAACACATTTTAAGTGCTTGAATAATAAGCTTTTGTTGATTAGTCCTTGATATGTTTTACATTTAGAAAACTTTGTTTATTCATTAATACATTCATCTGTTTATTCTTCTAAAATACAAACACAATAAA
This sequence comes from Mesoplodon densirostris, assembly GCF_025265405.1. Classification (NCBI taxonomy): domain Eukaryota; kingdom Metazoa; phylum Chordata; class Mammalia; order Artiodactyla; family Ziphiidae; genus Mesoplodon; species Mesoplodon densirostris. Next base: position 49,547,551 of record NC_082673.1, on the reverse strand, counting down.
AGTTGTGACTTTGTCTTATTGTATCTTTAGGATCTGGAAAAATATTTGATACATTAGTAGGTGCTCAATTACTGAATACGGACCAAATTAATTATTGAGAATTTCAACATGGTCCCAATTCCTAAGAGTTTACTGTGCAGTGGGAGATACAGACAAGTAAGTATGCACTTAACATATAATATGTTGAGTGCTACCACAAAGGAAGTGGTGGAACTATGGGGGAATATTTTAATGAACCCTAAATAAGGGAAGGCAGGCATCAGGGAAGGCTGAAAGTAGAGACACAATTACTGTCCTGAGATCTGAATAAACACAGAGAATTATACAAAGGGGAAAGGCCATAAAAAAAAATCATCTGAGCAGAAAAGACAGAACATGAAAGGCAAGAGATCATGGTGCATTTGAGGAACTAAAAGTAACTCATCATGACTGAAATATAGACTAAGTTGAAGGAGAGTGATAGAAGCAATGAGAAATGAAGATGGTGGGTACAAAGGGGCCAAATTATGAAGGGGCTTGTGAGATTTATTGGTAAATTCAAACTTCGTCCTGAGGGCAATGGAGAGGCACTGAGTGGTTCTAAACATCTGAAACATAAGGCTGCCATTTCACTTTCCAGAAATACAGATATTGTAATTCTCTTGTTATTCCATGTAAATATATTGTTATTCTGACATTTTGTATAACTGAAATTCCAGATTGAAATTTAAACTCGTTCTGTTTTCTGTGCAGATTTCCTTTATATCACTTTAAATAGGTCCTATTAAATGCTACAACTCACTTATTGAGGACTGTTTTGTTATTGAAGAGTTTCTTGATTTCTTGTAAGTTTTCCTATACAAGATACCCTGCTGTATTTTGGTCTCAAGTTGGACAAATAAGCAGGTTGTGTGAAAAGCATCTAATTTCTTTGTATTTCTCTCACTCCTAGTCTTCCTTTCCATCAGATTCTTCCCACTAAAGTCTAATCTTTCTATGAAGTTTATTTTTTAAATCTTTCCAACCTCTGTCTTCCACTTAGCTCTCAAGTGCTATCTTCTTGTGAATTCTTATGGATTCTCAGCAAGTTCCTCCCTATGAGTAACAACTAAAACAAGAAGGCTGTCCACCATGAATGATTCCTTTATTGTCTTTACTAAATTAAGAAAGAGACGGGTCAACACCTTCTTAAAATAACTCAAGAAGCTGAAAACAGATAAAACATTTATCAAAATTAACCTCACCTTAGGAGGTTTATTTTACCTTTAAAAATATGCCTAGCCAATTTACAATAGAATGTGTGATAATGAGGTTTTCTGATCTTATATGTTAGTCCGTTCTAACATTCTCACCTTCTCGAATCTTCATACCTCTTTTTCAATGCTCTCAGGTGGTTCAGGTTGCTCCATCTTCCTAACAATTAGTCAACATTTAGTCTAAGCTTCAAAGAGCCAACTCAGTGGTGTAACAGGATCATTGCTAGGAATTCTTGGCAGGATGTCAGGACACTGGACTCCAACCAATGGATTAGTGCTCGCATGTCAATAAATTATTCCTTATCTAGCTTTATATTATACACCTCAATCCAACATCCTCCAGCTGCACTCCCATGTGCATTCTCCAGGTTTCCACTAATACATTTTAATAGGGAGTACAATTTCTTCAGTGTGTAAGTTATTTACTCCTGTAATCAGTACATTTTTTTTTCATTTGTGGATTCCCTGATTATCAGCCTGGAGGTAATGATGAGTAGTGAGGGTGGATTGTGAGAAGGATAAGCATCATTATGTGAGGCATCTGCATCTGGTGAGGTCTTTGCAGGTTCTCCTCTAGCAAGGGGAAGAAGACTGTTTCTTTTGGTCTATGGAAATCTAGGGTTTTAAGATTTTAAGGCTCATTGGCCTAAATGTCCTTATCTTAGGTCTCAAGGTCCCACTCTTCCCCTGTCATGACACTGGCTTTACCATAGGAGACCTGTTTTTGTTGTGCACTCAATCCCCTTTAAAGCTCATAATTAGATTCTGGAATGACCTTTCAACAAAATTATTTCTACAGCTGCAAAAGATAAGTGTTTTCTTAAATGCTGTCATAGAATCTCTCTGGCTTTCACAGTGTCTTGAATTTAGAGTTAGTTGACGTGAGAATATCATTTTCTTTTTCAAGTCTTCAAAAGCAGGTAAAAAGGCACCCAAGCCCAAAACCTTTTTAATTACCACAGCTACCATATGTTCAAGTGACCTACCTATTGAATAACCTGACACTGACCTGCAACTCAACTCAATCCACCTCTGTGAGATTCTTAGTACTTGAGGCACTAAGTGTTCCACTTCCACCCTGCCACTTATCACTGGGAAGATGTTCATTACTTCTACCTGATGGTGAGTGATCCAGCCCCTAAATCCCATTCTGAGAGACTGCTTTTTTAGGATTACTTCTGGTACCAATAGTCTTAGCCTAGGTTCCCACTAAAATTACTGAAATAAAGGATTTTTTATGTTATGGACTTTTGAGTACCTTATGAAGAGCTACATATATTTCTGTTGAATTGGAGAAAAGATTTGCCAATAGCAGCTATATATTTGTGCATGATATTTCTGCTAGGAAGGCAACATTCTACACATTGCCACTTAATCTGTATCTGATAAGAAATCATGTGATACTGCTCTACCAAATAGATTTATATAGTAGGAGTCAAATTAGAGAGCCTTCAGTCAGAATATGATCAAGTGACAGATTTTTAAGATGCTATATACCCCATGGTAGAACATAAGTTTACCTGTTAGAATTGACACTGAGGACTGATTCTGGTATATGATCACTTGTGATATGAACATAGAAGTGAAGTAGCAGATTTTTTTTCAGTGTTATAACCTCACAGAAAAATGTTGAATTTTTTAGATAATTTACCATTTTCTGATACAGTATTGGTGATGCTTTCTCATATTACATGACTGATAATAAACTCACAACAACAAAACAATAAAGCATGAGGTGAAGACTCTCTTTTACAGGAGCTATTTAGTGTCTGGTCTTATGCTGTGTGTGTGTGTATATATATATATATATATATATATATATATATATATATGGCTTCCTTTAATTTATTCAGTGGGTATGATACTAGCTGGATGAGCAAAAGCCCATGGCTCATTCCATTAATTTGTCTTTCAAAAAGAGCAATATTCTACATCTCACCAAATATCAGATCCATTTGTTTCATTTCCTGGACATTCCATCTATTGTTATATTCTGCCATGAAAAACAAAATTGGTTTTACAATCCAATATTCTACATGGGAAAACTGGAGATTCCATTGCTATCTTTAAAAAAAGTTATCATTTTATAAAAAAATTCCAGATAAGTAGTATTAAAAGTGTTAACATTTCTAGGCTTCCCTGGTGGAGCAGTGGTTGAGAGTCCGCCTGCCAATGTAGGGGACACGGGTTCGTGCCCTGGTCTGGGAAGATCCCACATGCCATGGAGTGGCTAGGCCCGTGAGCCATAGCCGCTGAGCCTGCACGTCCAGAGCCTGAGCTCTGCAACGGGAGAGGTCACAACAGCGAGAGGCCTGCGTACCGCAAAAAAAAAAAAAAAAAAAAAAAAAAAGTGTTAATATTTCTATTAACAAGGAATGATTTTAAGTTTAGTCATATGAACTTAATATATATGGCTTATTTCTTAATTCTTAGGACTTGCATTACAGATCTTTGCATGAAAGTAGGGTTGATAAAGATGGTCTCTTCACGTATCACCTAATAAAATCAAATAAGTGAAAAGGGAATTATATTTAACTCTATGCTTTTTACTTGCATCTTAATGATTTGAAACTACTTTTGGAAAAACTAAATGCATGTGCCATAATAAGCTTTTTTTTTTTTTTTTTTCTGGGCGGATAACATAGCTTACTTGTCATGAACTAGGAGCAGCCTAAATATGGTCCTACTATTTAATTATTACCAGAATGAATTACATAAGCTAAAGAAGTACAAGACCCAAATCATTATTTTTGGCAGATGCACTCCTACATTTGATTGGCTTATGTCAAACAATTCCAGTTGTGAGCCAAGTTTGTTAGTTAAGGGTTCATTTTACAGCTAATTTATTCCAGAGGATTCACCAGGAAGTTACATTGCTTAAAATAACTTCTTTGGCTGGAATGTGCAGGTGATGATAACTGGTTTACACATTTTCTAAGTAAAATTATCACAGATATACTCCAAAAGATAAAAATGTAGGGCCTCAGTGGCCCATTCTTTTTCAGGTTTTGGAGGAAACCCAGAAATATTCTCTAAAGAAAGCCTTGCCATTTTTTGCAGATAATACTTTGGTGCATCTTGGTCTGGTATTTATTTAGACATGAATACTGATTTGATTCCTGAATCAAATAATTGATTACTGAGACATATGAATCTGTTAGTAGGAAAGTAAACAATCTTTATTTCAGGTGTTTGTCAGGAAATATAATCTCAAACTTTCTGATACTCTTCTTTCATGAAAAAATAAATTCAAAAAATAAGTTAAAGGAATAACTCTGAATGTTATAATGTTGACTGTAGTTATCCTTAGATTCTAGAATTACAAATTGTAGTGTTTATTTGCAAGTTTCTTTTTGGGCTGGGCTTTTTTCCTACTTGAGGTATGTCCCTTACGAAATACCACCCATACTTACTAATAAAGGGGTCTTGATTTTCTCTCTTCTTGCTCCTTGGTAACAATATGCTTAGTATGTGACGTGGAATCTACACAATTGAAGTGGGAACTAAATATAGAACAAGAGAACCAATGTCTATGGAACGGTTGGGATTCATCCTATAACTCACAGTACCGGAGTCTGTACTGTCTGCTGTAATGCATTAGCATCACCTTAAGCTTCTCAGAAGTGCAGGCTCTGGTCTCACACTAGTCCTACTGAATTAGAACCTGGAGTAGAGCAAGATCCCCAGATGATTTGGATGAACATTAAAATTTGAGAATCCCTTCCTCATTAGTGTCCTGCAGTGAGACAGCAGCATCTGGCCAGGCTATTTCAGCTACAGGTATTATTGTGTTTCCTTCTTCCCTGCTCTCTGGATTAGCCCTTGTTCCTGCTCATTTTCAACCTGGTCACGTTGATTCTGTGAGTTCTTTATATTCTTCCAATAATGTTTCTTTTTGCTTGAGATAGAGTCAGTTTCTATTACTTGCAATTCGGAAAAAAAAAAATCCTAACTGATGCACAGGTTATTTTAAGTAGTTTAATTGTCTCCAGCGTTTCTAAATTTTCTGTGATGTCCATATACTACTTTTATAATTAGTTAAACAAACAAAAAATTTAAAATGTATGCTGGTGTGAAACCAGAGAGCTGTGAATTTGGACCACATTGCTTTTGTCCTTAATATTTATATCATATTTTTTTAAAACTACATTGTGTTTTGTTGTTATGCCCTCTGCCTACAATGAGGGGTAAATCAGAAGCATCTGTGTGATATTTACTATTGTTTTTGAAAGGATGTTTTTGAGGATATTATTCATAAATTTTATAGTATCCCTTTTCTGAGTGTCCACTTTCTGAGGATCCACTGGTACTGTGTAATCTTAACTTATGGTCAAAGTTTTACAAGCACTCTTTTGGCTTAAGTTGTAGTCCACCCAATTTTCTTACAATATGCATTCTAAGATTAAGTTTGTCCCTGTGCTTCATTTTACTATCCTGACACTTTTCCTTTTGTTTTAATTATATATATATATATATATATATATATATATATATATATATATATATATATATATATATATATATAGTTCCTGTTTCATCATAGGATGTAGTTAAATAATGTAGTTAAACATTCTATCACATACACTAGATCATCAGGGGATGAAAGCAACCACTTTTCCCAAGAAATTTCTCTCCCTGACAACTCTCTACCATCCAGTATTAATTGTTAAGGACTGAGGCCAACTGGCAAGAGACAGAGGCAGAAGCCTTAACCACAAAGCTGTGATTTAGGTAACCAGGACAGGGTCTGGGGGTTGTGGAATGTGAGAGGGGAAAGCAAGGGGAGAGATGGGGAATGGAGAGCATCCTTTTGCTGAAATGTGCGGCTGTTCCTCCCTGTGGGGAATACTGATGTTTGATACTGCCACCTGATGTCTCCCAGGATGCCCTGTAATATACATATTCAGGCCAAGGGCATATTCAAAAGGCTTAAAGAACTTCTATTTCCATTGCCAACCTATAAATGCTCATTGGATTTTTATGATTGCAAACCCCTGCTGTGACCAGAACTCATTATGGTGATAATGGCTACCCTCCCAAGGTACAATTTATCCCTTGCCTGCATTCTATCAACAAGCCTCTACCCTCCACTGATTAAAGATACTTTCAGAATTCACATTACTCAGCTACAACTTCTCTAAACCTGCCCCTGGGTCATGACCCAATTCTAGAAGGCAGTAGTTAAGCCAATCACCTCTGGTTCTACCTATCTGCTCTTTTGCTTTCAAACCAATAGCCATATGGAATGAATCAATAAAACATAATCATTAACATTTACTGAATACTTTTCCTATGGCAAGCATTTAGCATGTATTAACTCATTTGATCCTCACAAAACTATAAGATAGGTAGGTGCTATGATGTTGCCTCTTCTTTTCAAACAAGGAACTGAGAAAGAGAAGCTAAGCAAATTACCCAAGTTTGCACGATAATGGTTAAATTGCTGGGACTAGAGCCCCAGAGTCTGCATGCTTCATCACTTTCCTGTGATCATGTCACTGCTGCACATTGTACAGATGACAGCATGGGTTTACTCACCATCTGGGCTTTGCTTATTGTTTACTATACTCCTTCCACTGGAATTCATCCTTGTATTAGAACTATGGCTTTTACTCATAGTGCTTGCTCAGACCTCTTCATCTCCCCCAAGCAGAAGGCCAGCAAGGTCCTGCAAGAGCCACTGGCTATTCAAGGAGTTCTTAAAAACTCCCCTTAGCATACCAAAGAGCAATATAAAGCATACAGCAACAGGCACCAGGTCTCAGGAGAGAAAATCTGACAGTGAGATACCATCTGTTTCTACTCCTATCTTATATGGACCATCTGCTCTTGCTCAAAATACTGCACAAATGCAACTTAGGGTCATTTAAGGTCAGAGGAATCATCAACCTTTCAACTGTGTCTATCCACACACCAACCTTGTCTTCTACTGCCCATCATGCCTGGCTTATCAAAGCCCCACAATTCCCTGCCCAGGTCTGCATCCAGCCTTAACAACTAGATGGGAAATCTAATTGGAAAATATGGTACAGGGATTACTGGATTCCCATTAGTGTGAAGGCTGACTCCAGCAGCAGGTACAATTGAAAGCATGGAGCTGAAATTTTAGGCAAGGAAACATTCCTTCCACAGCATGAATATGGGGTCAAAACTTGGAATGCCTGGCTTTATCTTGCATAGGGAAGAGGAGCTAAAAGGAGGGATTATGCCTATTCCACTCTTTGTTATATAAACTTCTCTCCCACTCATCATACTTTCACTGACCCAAAAAAATTAGTCTCAAAATTTAACTAAAATTCAAAGCAATTACCAGGACTTCTTTTTCCCACAAGTCCCCTTCTCTTCACCTGCTTGTTCCCAGCCTCTTTTCACTCACTACTTTCCTGCTGTATGATGGCAGATCTGCACTCCAATACAAGCACTGCTTCTGGCCCTGACAAAATGTGGTACTGTCTCAGGTGGGCTCTTCAGAAGCACATCCTGTGATAGAATTTATTAGGGGTCGACATCTGGGAAAAGAAAGAGAAGAAACAAGATTAGGCTGAAAGAGGCCCAAAAAAAAGCCTTTGCCAGCTCAGAACACTGAAGTGACTATTACCCATCAGAGTTGTCTCTTAATGGACCAAAATGACAGATTTTGGGTCCTGTCCCACCCAGTCTGTAAATATGGGTTGCCCCAGGAAGGCTGTGACTTTGGATGAGGCAGCTCTCCATAACTGAGGTTAAAGGAGCTGATAACTGGAAGAAGTATGCTGACTGCCCTCTGTACATCTGGGCAGTAGATCCTTTCTAGAAAGGGGATCTGGGCAGTGTATCTTTGTGTCTGCCACAGTTATCCTTCCTGACACTCCTCTTCAGAATGGGACCATCAAGTCCCTGGTGGGGGATTCTTACTCAGCTTGTTACTCCAACTCCATATCACACTATGCCTAGAGAAATCTCCACGCTGTTGTTCTGGCCTAGAGAATCCCATATCTGGGTAGGGCAGAGGTTCAAATCTGAGTATGATGAACTCTTGCATAGTAAGTTCTATTCTGCCTTCAGAGATTCATTGCTATGAGCTATTAGAAGGGACTCTAGGGATTGGTTATAGTTTCCTATGCTTTTCATTTCTCTCATCTTCACTTAGGGATTTCTTCATACTTACTTTCTTAAAAAGTTTCTGGGTTTTTCCCTTTTCTAAAGCCTTCCTTTAGTTCTATATCCTTAGATGGATCACTTTTTTAGTTCTGAGATGACTCTTTTATTTAAAACTGATTCAATGTATCTCAAACATTTTCATCAAAGAATTCCTGACTTTAGAAAAGGATACTGTGCACTCCTGGTGGTCCCAAAAGGATAGCTTACAGCTGCTTTCTCTAGGCATAGGCTTTCTTTGAAGTCTCTGTATTTTATCTTAACAATTCATGTGAACTTTGTATTCTACTCTATAAACTATATATGCTAGTTTTAATATTAAAATAATGTTTTAAATTACTAGTGAATAAATTTATTCAGGAAGATGTACCAATTTTTACATTATTCCTTGTACCTTCTGAAAGAATCTTGCATATATCAGCTTTAAATTCATAAAACTAGGAGGTCATACTTCTGTAGCTTGGTATAAATTTCTTATAGAATGTTAAGAATGAGAATTTAGAATATATATTTAAGAGCAGCTTACATGTACTGAATTGAGTTTTCACAATACTCTATATTTTTATGTGCCTTCAAAGTGAAATTATGAATGAAAAATATCAACATATTTCTTCTAAGTGAATGGAGACAATTTGTCATCAAATCAGGAATTAGATGTTCAGTTCAATTAAATATGAATAAATAATCTTGCCAGATTATACTATGTAATCTGGAAACATAATTTAAACACAATTCATTAAAAACATTTCTATGAGAACATAAGCACAGTACACTTTAGGGTTGGAGTCTTTGGTGGCTTAGTTTAAGAATATAATTTGTAGATCCAGAATCTCCAGAAATATCTAAATATCAAGACTTCAGGCTCTGGAGAAACAAAAGGAAATCATTTAGGCTATTTGCATTATATTTTCCCCCAGAATTTTTTTTTTTTTGCAAGAATCAAGCAACATTCATTCAACAGCTATTGAGTACCTGTTATGTTTCAGGCTCTCTGCTAAGTTCTGTGAAAGAGTGATGAATAAGGCAAACATTCATTCTTCTAAGCAGAATATTTTGAAGAAGAGACAGGGAGATATAACTGAGAGTTTAAAGCGGTAATCTTTGTCAATAATTTAGAGTTCAGGTATTCTGAGATATTGATAAAATGCAGACCCATGTACTTTGACAATTACCCAGGTAGGAGAAAGGCTTAAAACCCTCTTGTAAACACTGAGAAGCTTTAATTGAGATATATGCTTAAATGGATGACCCTTCCAGCCCTGCATATAGATGATTCAAGGACATATCTAAAGGCAGGTCCAAAACTGTTTTCCAAAAACTATACTGTGTATTTCATTTAAGTAAATATTTAGTGTAAACTTATTGTGCAAGCACTCGGGAGGATAGAAGGGGTAAAATAATATTATGGATTTGATACCATTATTTGTATACTTCACTACCCATCCCTATTTGTATAGTGAAGTATACTAATAATGATATGAAAAGACTCTTCCTTAATAAGTGGTGAAATCGTGCTCAGATTTTAAAGCCTGAACAATCTCTACCATTTTATGTGGTATTTCATTCATCCAATAATTTATTCAGCAAATGATTTCTGAGGACCTGCTCTGTGTCATGCTCTGTCTTAAGTTCTGTGTATATAGCTAAAAGCAAAATAAAACTCTGTCTCTTCCTTCTTTGAAGTTTACTATTTATAGAAAATTTAAAAAAATAGATGATAGATAGATATAGATAGATGATGATAGATAGATAGATAGATAGATAGATATAGAGAGATAATACATAGATAGAAAATGAAAATAGCTATAAAAAAGTAGTATATTTGTATAGAGAACAATAGGATTGACCTCTTTGGATAGTATGTCCAGGGAAGGTCTTTCCAAGATGGGCATATTTAATCCGAGATCTAAAAGGAAAGGGAACTAGCCCTGTAAAAAACCAGGGAAAAAGCATTTAAGGCACAGGAAACAGCATGTGCATGTTTAAATGTTTAAAATGTTTGAAGAACAGAAGGAAAGGTCAGTGTGGCTGGCCACCATGAGTGAGAGAAGGAGTGCACATGATGGGGTGAAGATGACCAAACAAAATTAAATTATGAATTCATTTTAAGTGTAATAGGATGCTATTTAAGAGTCTAAGGGAAATGATATGATATATGACATATATAAACTATCAATATGGTATCTCTGTAAAGAATAGATTTAGGAGAACAAAATAAGGCACAGGGAGTCCCATTTCAGACGTTATTGAACTAGTTCCAGGAGAGGTTTGATTGTGACTTGGACAGGATAGAAAAAATAAGAATATTTTGGGGATATATTTTAGCATTATTGGCCCAACTTTAGATGAATAGGGGAGAGAAAGACTGGCTCTAACAATACTTTTTACCTGGGAGTTCTTTAGGTGGAACCAAACACTATGATAGGAAAATTTGATTGAAGGGGACACCTCAAATTATTTTCAACCTGTTAAGTTTGCAATACTTGGGAAACTACCAAATAGAAATATCAGATTGAGAATTATACATGCAAAACTAGAGAAAATGTGACTTGAGGTTTAAATTTGGGAGTCAGAAACATAAAGTTGGTATTTAAAGCAGTGGGAATAGATGAGATCACTGAAGGGGTGTCAAAAGAGTGAGAAAGTGTCCTGAGAAATAGCAATGTTTAAGTGTTGAATAGAGCAGGAGAAAACAGTAAATGATGCTTCTAAGTCTGAGCTGCCTCCATAGCACCCACAGTGGTTCCACTTCCATCATTACTGCAATCCTGACTTCAGTGGATCTATGCTGGTGACCTGGTGAAAACAACACCTGAAAGACCTAGGAGCAATTGCCAGCATACACATGGTTATGGTGGGGCCAAGAGCAGTGACAACAACAGTGTAATCTGAGAGCTCATACAATGGGTGAAAGGTGACACAACAGAGCACACCCACAAATGAACATCTCCAGAGGAGGAATACTCAGTGGCTTCTCTCCTAGTAGAAGTGCTCCAATCCAGCCTACCTCAACACAGGTCAGAAACACAGCTAAGAAACAGAAATTGGGGTGTCTACTCCAACAACTGGGAAGCATAACTCACCCCAGACAGGGCAGTGATAACTACAGAGCAAATGGGAGGCCCTGCTAAATGCCCAGTGCAAGCTAAGATCACCACAACATTAGTCACATCTCCTATCAAGGGAATAATGACCAGCATACACTGAGGAAAGAGATGGCAGACATCTACACTAACAACAGCCCTCACACCAAAAAATATTAAACCCATGCAGGCTACACAGGGATGTTCCCACATAATGATAGCCCTCCAAGAGAGTTTGAGGGTCTGGCTTAGGGAGGAAGAACCCCAAGAGACTTTAGCCTTGAAGGTCAGCGGGGCTTGAGTGCAGGAGCTCCACAGGGCTGGGGGAAACAGAGACTCCACTCTTGGAGGGCGCACACAAGTTCTCAGGACTCATGCACTAGGACTCAGCACTAAGCAGTACCTCCATAGGAGCCAGGGTTAGACTTAGCTAGTGTTCTTGGAGGGTATCCAGGGGAGGCGAGGGTCAGCAGTAGCTCACTGTGGTGGCAAGGACACCAGTAGCAGAGGCCCCAGGGAATATTGATTGGCATGAGCTCTCCTGGAGCTCACCATTTTGGCACCAAGACCCAGCTCCACCCAACAACCTGCAGGCTCTGGTGCTGGAAATCCTCAGGCCAAGCAACCAACAAGATAGGAACACAGCCCCACCCATCAGAAGACAGGCTGCCTAAAGTCGTATTGAGCTCACAGCCACCTCAAAACATGTCCCTTGACATGGCCCTACCCACCAGAGGGACAAGACCCAGCTCCACCCACCAGAAGGCAGGCACCTGTCCCTCCCACCAGGAAGACTACACAAACCCCTGATCCAAACTCTCCCACCAGGGGGCATACACAAGAAGCAAGAGTAACTATGATCCTGCAGCCTGCAGAACGGAGACCACAAACACAGAAAATAAGACAAAATGAGACAAGAGAGAAATATGTTGCAAAAGAAGGAACAAGATAAAAAACCACAGCACAACCAAATGAAGAAGAGATAGGCAAACTACCTGAAAAATAATTCAGAGTAATTATCATAAAGATGATTCAAAATCTTGGAAAAAGAATGGAGACACAGACCAAGAAGATACAAGAAATTATTAACAAAGAGATAGAAGATTTAAAGAACAAACAAACAGAGATGAACAAGACAATAACTAAAATGAAAAAATACACTAGAAGGAATCAATAGCAGACTAACTGAGGCAGAAGAATGAATAAGTGAGCTAGAAGACAGAGTGGTGGAAATCACTGCCATAGAGCAGAATAAAGAAAAAAGAATAAAAAGAAATGAAGACAGTCTCAGAGATCTGTGGGACAACATTAAATGCACCAACATTTGCATTATAGGGGTCTCAGAAGAAGAAGAGAAAGGGAAAGAGCTTGAGAAAATATTTGAAGAGATTATAGTTGAAAACTTCCCTAACATGGGAAAGAAAATGGTCACTCAATTCCAGGAAGTGCAGAGTCCCTTATAGGATAAACCCAAAGAGGAACACACTGAGACATATATTAATCAACCTGACAAAAATTAAATGCAAAGAAAAATATTAAAAGCAATGAGGGAAAAGTAACAAATAACATACAAGGGAATCCCCATAAGTTTATCAGCTGATTTTTCAACAGGAACTCTGCAGGCCAGAAGAGAGTGGCATGATATATTTAAAGTGATGAAAGGGAAAAGCCTACAACCAAGAATACTCTACACAGCAAGGTTCTCATTCAGATTCAATGGAGAAATCAAAACCTTTACTGACAGGCAAAAGCTAAGAGAATTCATCACCAGCAAACTAGACTTTCAACAGATGCTCAAGGAAATTCTTGGGGGGGGGGATTGGGAAAAGGCCACAACTGGAAACAAGAAATTCACAAATGCATAAGCTCACCAGTAAAGGCAAACATAAAGTAATAGAAAGAAATCATCCACACACAAATATATCAAAACCAGCAACTATGAGGAGAGTACAAATGAAAGAAATGGGGATTGCATTTGAAATTAAGAAATGAGCAACTGAAAACAACTTGTACATATATAGACTGCTATATCAAAATATCATGGAAACTGCAAACCCAAAAACTACAAAAGATACACACACAAAAAAGAAAAAGCAACCCAAACACAACACTAAAGATAGTCATCAAACCCAAAGAGAAGAGAACAAAAGAAGAAAGCAGACCAAGAAATATAAATAAAAATAATTAAGAAAATGACAATAGAAACATACATACCAATAATTACCTTAAATGTAAATGGACTAACTGCTCCAAATAAAAGACATAGACTGGCTGAATGGGTACAAAACCAGACCCATACTGTCTACAAGAGACCCCCGTCAGACCTAGGGACACATACAGACTGAAAGTGTGGGGATGGAAAAAGATATTCCATGCAGTCAGAAATCAAAAGAAAGCTGGAATAGCAATATTCATATCAGACAAAATAGGCTTTAAAATAAAGACTGTTACAAGAGACCAGGAAGTACACTCCACAATGATCAGGATATCAAATCAAGAAGATATAATAATTGTAAATATATATGCACCCAACATAGCAGCACCTCTATATATAAGGAAAATGCTAACAGTCATAAAAGGGGAAATCAACAGTAACACAATAATAGGTGGGGACTTTAACACTTCCTTACACCAATGGACAGATCATCCAGACAGAAAATCAATAAGGAAACACAAGTTTTAAATGACACATTAGACCAGATGGACTTAATTGATATTTATAGGCCATTCCATATGAACATTCCAGTGCACATGGAACATTCTCCAGGATAGATCACATCTTGGGCCACAAATCAAACCCCAGTAAATTTAAGAAAATTGAAATCATATCAAGTATCTTCTCCATCCACAATGCTATGAGATTAGAAATCGATGTTTTGATTATAAGTCAGAAAAAAATTGTAAAAAAACACAAACACATAGAGGTTAAACAATATATTAATAAACAACCAATGGATCACTGAAGAAATCAAAGAGGAAATAAAAAAGTACCTAGAGAAAAATGATAATGAAAATATGACAATCCAAAACCTATGGGATGTAGAAAAGCAGTTCTAAGAGGGAAGTTTATAGCAATATAATCTTACCTCAAGTAACAAGAAAAATCTCAAATAAACAGCCTAACCTTACACCTAAAGCAACTAGAGAAAGAAGAACAAGCAAAACTCAAAGTTAGTAAGAAGAAAGAAATTGTAAAGATCAGAGAAGAAATACATGAAATAGAGATGAAGAAAACAATAGCAAAGATCAATGAAAGTAAATTGTGGTTCTTTTAGAAGACAAACAAAATTGATAAACCTTTAGCCAGACTCAAAAGGAAAAAGAGGAAGAGGGCTCAAATCAATAAAATTAGAAATGAAAAATAAGAAGTTACAATGGACACCACAGATATACAAAGGATCATGAGACTGCTAAAAGGAAATATACATCAATAAAATGGACAACCTGGAAGAGATGGACAAACTCGTAGAAAGGTACAACTTTGAAGACTGAACCAGGAAGAAATAGAAAATATGAACCAACCAATCACAAGTACTGAAATTGAAACTGTGATTTAAAAACTTCCAACAAACAAAAGTCCAGGACCAGATGGCTTTGCAGGTGAATTCTATCAAACATTTAGAGAAGAGTTAACACCTATCCTCTGAAACTCTTCCAAAAAATTGTAGAGGAAGGAATACTCCCATACTCATTCTATGAGGCCACCGTAACCCTGTTACCAAAACCAGACCACACTGTTACCACAAAAAAAGAAAATTGCAGGCCAATATCACTGATGAACATAGACATAAAAATCCTCAACAAAATACTAGCAAACTGAATCCAACTACACATAAAAAAGATCATACACCAAGATCAAGTGGGATTTATCCCAGGGATGCAAGGATTCTTCAATATATGTAAATCAATCAATGTGATACACCACATTAACAAACTGTAGAATAAAAACCATATGATCATCTCAATAGATGCAGAAAAAGCTTTTGACAAAATTCAGCACACATTTATGATGAAAACTCTCTAAAAAGTGGTCATAGATGGAACATACCTCAGCATAATAAAGGCCATATGTGACAAACACACAGCCAAGATCATTCACAATGGTGAAAAACTGAAAGCATTTCCTCTAAGATCAGGTACTAGAGAAGGATCCCCTCTGGCCACTTTTATTCAACACAGTTCTGGAAGTCTGCTACAGCAATCAGAGAAGAAAAAAAATTAAAAGATTCCAGATTGGAAAGAAAAAATAAAACTATCACTGTTTGCAGAATGACATGATACTGTACAGAGAAAACTTTAAAGATGTTAACAAAACACAACTAGAGTTCATCAGTGAATTTAGTAAAGTTGCAGAATACAAAATTAATACACAGAAATCTCTTGCATTCCTATACACTAACAATGAAAAGGCAGAAAGAGAAATTAAGGAAACAATCCAATTTACCATTATAACAAAAATTAAAAAAAAATACCTAGAATAAACCTACCTAAGGAGGCAAAAGACCTGTACTCAGAAAACTATAAGATACTGATAAAAGAAATCAAAGATGACACAAACAGATGGAGAGATATACCATGTTCTTGGATTGGAAGAATCAACATTGTGAAAATGACTATACTAACAAAATCATTCTACAGATTCAATGTAATCCCTATCAAACTACCAATGATATTTTTCACAGAATTAGAACAAAACTTTTACAATTTATATAGAAACACAAAACACCCCAAATAACAAAAGCAACCTAGAGAAAGAAAACTGAAGCTGGAGGAATCAGCCTCCTGACATCAGACTATACTACAAAGCTACAGTAATGAAGACAGTATGGTACTGATACAAAATCACAAACATAGATCAATGGAGCAGGATAGAAAGCCCAGAAATAAACACATGCACCTATAGTCACCTAATCTATGACAAGGAGACAAAAATATACAATGGAGAAAAGACAGTCTCTTCAATAAGTGGTACTGGGAAAACTGGACAACTAAATTTAGAAGAATGAAGCTAGAACACTCCTTACACCATACACAAAAATAAACAGCAAATGGATTAAAGACCTAAATGTAAGGCTGGATAGTATAAAAATCTTAGAGGAAAATATAAGAAGCACACTCTCTGACATAAATTGCAGCAAGATCTTTTTTGATACACCTCCTAGAGTAAAGAAAATAAAAAGAAAAATAAACGAGTGGGACCTAATTAAATGTTAAAGCTTTTTGCACAGCAAAGGAAACCATAAAGGAAATGAAAAAACAACTCATAGGATGGGAGACAATATTTTCAAAAGATGCAACCAACAAGGAATTAATCTCCAAAATTTACAAACAGTTCATGCAATTCAATATCAAAAAACCAAACAACCCAAATCAAAAAAAAAATGGGTGGAATATTTAAATAGACATTTCTCCAAAGAAGGTATACATATGGCCCAAAAACACATGAGAAGATGCTCAACATCACTAATTATTAGAGAAATGCAAATCAAGACCACATTGAGATATCATCTCCTACTGATCAGAATGGTCATCATCAAAAAAATCTACAAATAGTAAATGCTGGAGAGGTATGGAGAAGGGAATCCTCCTACACTGTTGGTGGGAATGTAAATTGATACAGCTATTATGGAGAACAGTATGGAGGTTCCTATAAAAACTAAATAAAGAACTACTGTATGATCCAGCAATCCCACTCCTGAGCATATATCCAGAGAAACCCATAATTCTAACAGATATTACATGCACCACTATGTTCATTGCAACACTGCTTACAGTAGCCAAGACATGGAAACCACCTAAATGTCCATCGACAGAAGAGTGGATAAAGAAGATGTGGCACATATACACAATGGAATATTACTCAGCCTTAAAAAAGAAGAAAATAATGCCATTTGCAGCAACATGCCTGGACCTAGAGATTGTCATACTGAGTGAATTAAGTCATACAGAGAAAGACAAATATCATATGATAGTGCTTATATGTGGAATCTAAAAAAGAATTTTACAAATGAACATATTTCCAAACAGAAATAGACTCACAGATGTAGAAAACAAATTTATGGTTGTCAGAGGGGAAACAGGGGATAAATTGGAAGATTGGGATTGACATATACACACTACTATATATAAAATAGGTAACTAATATGGACCTACTGTATACCACAGGGAACTCTACTGATTACTCTATAATGACTTTTATGGGAAAGAAATCTAAAAAAGAGTGGATATATTTATATGTATAACTGATTCACTTTGCTCTACACCTGAAAGTAACACAACTTTGTAAATGAACTATACTCCAGTAAAAGTTTAAAAAAATTAAAGCAATAAATAAATAAATAAATAAATAAATAAATAAAACATTTTTGAAAAGATGGAATAAAGTGGGAGAAAATCTGTCCACCAAAACCAAAAAAGATCTTAGTTTTAACCTTGCTTCTCACAAGGCCAAGTGACCTTAAGGAAGTCATTTCAACACTCTTTGGAATCATTTTACTCATCTATAAACTGAAGTTATACTGATTTATTTCTTAGTTTTATTCAGCTTCTAAATTCTGTAAGTAAAACATTCATGAAATTTATAAAAATATGACTAAAATAATATTGCAGAAAAGCCTAGATTTCCCAGAAACATACTGTATTGTGAGTAAAAATCTAACCATCTAATGATATTTCATATAAAATCTAAATGTACATATTTATATATTTGACTTATTAATCTCACAAATAAAATTATGGTTTATAGGATTGGAGCTTATTACATAGAGCTGGAAATATGGTAGCCACTAGTCACATGCTGCTTTTTCTATTTCAATTAATTAAAATTAAATAAAAGTTCAGTTATTCAGTTATACTCATTATATTTCAAATACTCAGTAGCCACATGTGGCTAGTGGCCGATATAGAATATTTATGTCATTTCAGAAAGTTTATTGGACAGTGCTGATTTAGAGTATTCCCCATTCCTTATATATTCTGGACATTTTCCATGGGATAGTTCTTTTTCTAGCTTCATCTTCCAAACAGCATTAGCAAATGTCCAAACCTGGAACAGATGCTGGAGTGTCCTCTGAGAAAACATGCCACCATTAATCTGTCATCTCCTCCTGATATTTGTTTAATTTTTCTTAGAATATACATACATGAACAGTATTTTTTAAGCTGAAATATTCAATGACAATTTTTCCAAAAGTGCTATACTTTAATTTGAAGCAGTTTTTAAAATGACTTCCACTATTTACTTTCATTTAGTTGCATCTATAAAGCATAACATAAAATCCTGAAGTTCAACAAGAAGAAATCAGAAGTTGAAGAAGAACAATTGCTATCATCCCAAATGCATTTGGAAAATATCTTGTAAACCAGGGATGAGATATAATCTCATTTGTTTTGAAATATGACAGAAACCAGTCATGACTTAATTAATTCAGAGTTGTTTTCATTTTGATTGCATGGGACAGATCTGTTAATAGAAACAATGTATAAATAAAGAAGATCCAGAAAAGGGTATTGAATATTGGTAGTGTTAAGGGGGAAGGTTGTCAAGAACTAAGGTCTGCAAAAAATTATCTTTCAATAAGAGACAAAAACTGGCTACAGACAAATGCTTATAAGATCCCAGCTTTGTTGAAGAGGACAGCTTTATAAAAATAGATGCACAATAACAGAAGCCAGCTGTTCACAATAATTGCCAGGAGATATTTGGTGATGACAACCTGAAGAAAGTCATCAATGCAATTATTTCACAGCAGATCAGTCCAGCAGATCTATTGAACCCTCTTGCCTGTTGTGAGTGAGTATAATACTTGTTATTCTTGAGATGCCAATGTTGCTTGCTCATTTTTTTTCTATAATAAACAATGACTTCAACAGCAATTATATTGTTCCATCATTATTAATAATTTAATTAAGGACAATTAACTCAGTGGGTTAAAGTTTCAAACATGGAAGGCTAAGGTTCAATATACATATGTCTATAGAGAGATACTCTGTCCCAGCATAAAAGACTAGGTTCTTAACACTAGTTAGTCATTTCAGAAAAGCATACCAGCTGGCTGTAAATCAGGACGCTGTCCTATTGTGAATGTCTTGATCACTTTATCATGACATACATAGAAGAATTTCCCAGTAGTTCTATAAACTCAATCAGTGGTTACCTAAATGCATTTATTTTATAACTACTAATGTTCATCATTCATTTATTTCCTTCCATTACCTCTCGAATGCCCTGAACTTTTCTTTTCTCCCTTTCCCAATGCTTCCTCTTCAAAAAGCCAGTTTAGTTATATAACTGTCCATTTCTATGGCTCAACCATAGTGTCATGAACTTTTCCTGAGACATCTGCAATATGGTGTTTCATGTGAGGTTTACAGAAGTATTTGTGGCAGATCTGCTTCCTTTTTGAAAAAAAATCAGATTTTCATGACACAGCATCATGGAACAGATATTCAAGGGTAAAATATAAAGGTTATTCATTCAACAAATGTTAGCTTAATGGTAATTATGTGTATATTGGAGATAAAGTTATGGAATCCCAGTGGGGAGTTTTACTAATTAAGTAAAATAAAATGGTCTTTCAAACTTTGTGCAAAAGCAATGAGGCTTTAAAATTTAAGTTGATGCTGGGACAGTTTATTTACCTGTAGCTTTGGCATATTTTGTTCTTACCCCCATATCTGTCTCTAGATACTGTTCCCTGAATAAATGTTTTAGTTTAGGGGATACTGATTACATAAATACATATTTCTTGAGCACCTATCATGTGCAAGAAACTACTGATGGGAGGTAGAGTAAAAGAAGTAAAAATGACTCTTCTTATAGTAAATAAGGCCTAAACAACTGGAGAGATATGGCATGCTGATGGCTCACAAGATAATATAGTTAACATGTCAATTCTTAATTTACCTATGGATTTAAAGCAATCCTAATCAAGCCTCAGCAAGCAATTTTTGTAGAAATTGGCAAGTTGATTCTAAACTTTATATGGAAATGCAAATGATCTAGGACATACCTATTGTAGATACTTTGTATGCATGTATATTCATGTGTTTCACACATACATAATACAGTTGATAAGAGATATCTCTAGAGTTAAAAAAATTAGAAGAGATAATTATTTTAATTATATTTTCACCTGTCAACATTTACTTCTTCCTGCCATAGTTGATGAAATAATTAGATACTTTTTTTCCTATCATCTCTCCTCCCCAAACTGCAAATTTTGTTGATAATATTATCTTTACATAAGATATAATATTTTCATTCTGATCTATTACCATAAGTCCATAGTTTCTTAGTTTTATATTTAATATGATTTAATGTTCATCAGTAACGTTTTCATATTGGAATCCCCTTATCTCACCTTTTTATTTTGATACATCACTTGGTTGGCTAGATTTCATCCTAGTGTAGTTTTTTCAGTAAGCTTCATAGATGCAGTACTCCCTGAGATTCTGCATACGTGAGCATATTAGTCTGTTGACTTTATGTCTGTAAGGGAATGTTGTCGGTTCTAATTCTTTGGTCACAATTTTGCTCAGATCTTTGTAGACATTGTTCTACTGTCTTCTGGAAATGAACTTGTAAGATTTTATTATTTCTTTTCCTTCTTGAAGTGATTTGCTTTTAAAAAAATGGCTATTAACAAACATATTAACTTAATCCTTGAAATTTGAAAATTTCCACTTAATGCATAACCTCTGTCTTTCAAGTTGTTCAGGTCGTTTTTCAGAAAAGTTTTCTTCTATTGTATCAATTACATTTACAACATCCATTTTTTTAATTTTTATTTCTTCTGAAATGTTATCAATTTTGTCATCCATATGTGTCATATTCATTGTAATTATTTTTATAGCTTTTTATTTTCTATTTCATATTTTTATTTCTTTTTGCATCTTCTTTGTGTCTTTTTAAAAAATCAATGTTGCTGTTCTCCTTTAATGATTATTATTATTTCCATGTCTTTCCTGAGATCCACTAGCTCCTTTTGCTTCCTACTACTGATAATCTTTTTCTCTCTCTCTTTCTTTGTTTTTCTTTCTTTCTTTCTTTCTTTCTTTCTTTCTTTCTTTCTTTCTTTCTTTCTTTCTTTTTCTCTCTTTCTTAGTTCTTTCTTTCTTTCTTTCTTTCTTTTTCTTTCTTTCATTCTTTTTTTCTCCCCTTACTTTTGGATTCTTCTGTTAGAAAGATTATAAGTGAAATTTCAGAGAACTCTTTTTATTCATATTGTTCATTATCATCATTGTTTCCTTTCTACTTACTATTTATCATTGAATGAGTGTTCAACTGTGAACAGTTATTTGCCAAGGAAAGACAGAAGAGAATTAAACTGATTCAGTTTGGTTAGTACTCAGATTTAAATCAAATTTGTGTTCTTTGATATCCTCTTCCTGCATTTGTTACTATTATCTTGGGTGCCCATCTCCTTCAGTTTATGCCACTCAGGAATTCAGGTTGGCCTATAGTGAAGCCTCTTAAGTAATATGATCTCTGAGTTTATAATTTGGGTTTTACCACTTTCAATTTCTCTGTCATTATACCTCCAGCAGATATTTTTAACTAGGATGTTATAAAATCCATCACAAAAAAGATATATTGGTATGATTTGTGGAATTGTCCTTTAGCCTCATCTCTCTTAATAATCTTTTCTATAAAATTGTTCATTATAGGGACATTTTCCTCTTTTTCTATGACCTTTCTAAAACTTTTTATTTCATTGCTTTAATCAAAGGTTTAATACATGAACTTTAAAGAACATGGTTACTTAATTTTAAGAAATCTCTTCCTGTCTGAAGTTTGGGGGAGTATAAATAAACTTTCAATAATTTATTTTCTTTTCCAAGTATTATATTATTTGTTAAATGTTCTTCAGATTTTGTAATGTAAAATTATGAATATGTTTTTTTCATTGATAATAAAGTTTTCTTCTCTTTCTCCCTTTCTTTCCTCCTTTCCTCCTTTCTGTCATTTTAAATGAATATTAAAGGAGAGAAATGGAGAAAAATATCATTCTTTTATAAACAGAAACCCATATTTGAAATATTATTCAGTTGATAATCTCCTTTAAACTTACTCTTCCTTGAGATTGTTACACTAATAAGAAAAAAAAGTATCTATAAGAATGCTATCTCATATCTCATCCTTCTATTAGTTTGTAAATATTTTAAAATATTTACCTTCCTCAATTTTAGCTTCTGTTTCCTATCTCACTTTACAGGCTAGAGAAGTTATCCTGTAGCAGACAGTTAACAACTGATAACCTCTCCCTTTCTTGACTTCTCCATTCATGTCCTATTTACTGATTTCTTCTCATTCTGTTGACCTTTAGTGGGTCTTACTTAACCCCAGTAAAAAATCAAGCTGAGTGGAAAGAATGCTTTTCAAAATTTGGTTGAAACATCATCACTTCTATGAAGATTTTCCTAGCTTCCCTCTCTCACTACTCAGGAAGAACTAACCATCCCCTCTATTGTACCCCCTACAAACTTCTGCCATACCACCCATAACTCTTTGGTACACAGAAACCTTGGCACATCTTTCTCTCTCAATTGAAAGGATTCCTCAAAGACAAGAAAGTGTTTTACTCTAGAGCCTGCCTATTCTTACAAATATGATATACATTTTCATTAAGCATTTTTTCATAAAGCATTCATTCACATAAGAAACTAAGTGTTACAAACATTCAAAGAAATAACCAACATATTACATTTGTATAAGCATCTCCCTAGGGTTCTTCTAAAAAATTAAAACAGTTGCCTTCAAATAGCTTTTAATAAATATTAACTTTATCACTTCAACAACCACCTCTGTAATCACTTGTAGCTAAATTTTTAACATCTTACTCTATACTAGGCACCACTCTAAGTGTTATGTGTATTATCTCATTTAATGCTCACATAAACAACATAAGGCCTGTTTGATTATTACTCCGTAAGGCACAGAGTGCTTTAGTAACTTTGCTAGATCAACTTTTAAGTGTCTGACTATAGAGTCTGAACTCCTAACACCATATCCTGCTGCCTTCTGAAAATTAAAATAATAATAACAGGATACTCCACATTTTCCAGAGAACTCTCACATTTATGTCCATTATGTATTCAGTTCTTAAAGTATGAATTTTACTTTGAAGAAGTGAAAGGCATTTTAAAATACTTTGGAGTGATTGATTGATTGATTTCAATAACTATTTGTCAAACACCAGCTATATGTCAGGCCTGTGTATAGGAGAAAACATAGGTGTGGCCTTTGTTCACATTGCACACACAGTTACATAAAGGAGTTGGGGTGAGGTAGACATCTCTGGAACAATAGATGTGGAGTGGCAGGAAGGGAGAGCTAACATTTGAAAACACCTACATTGTGTTAGGGCTGTTGCATATATTATCTCTTTAACTTTCATTGCAAGCCTATGAAATAAATGTGATGATCTCCATTTAACAGGTATAAATACTGATGCTCAAAAAAGTGAATTCCCATTATTATATAACTATTTAGCAATAAACAGTATTAAAATCTATATTTGATTGAGTCTAAAAGCTGTGCTCTATTTATTGCATATTCCAGTCTCCTATGGACTAGAAATATTTTCAAGATATGCAGCACTTAATTGTCCTTCCTTCTTTCCTTCCTCCCTTCCAAAGAAGAGCTATGCCAATTAATAACAGAAAAGACTGTGTTTGCCTGGAGAAGTGGGAGAAGGCTTCAAAATGGAGAGATAAGCTGAGCTGGGCTTTGAATAATAAGTAGCTCTTCATTAGGTAGATGAGCTAGAAATGGCGTCCTAGGCAACTAGCACAGCATGGTAAAGGCATGGATATAAGGCACTGCAGGAAATGGTAAAATGCCTGAAATGGGTTATCAAAAGCAATAAGATTGGTAATGATTTAGGTCTGATTGCAAAGGCTTTGAAAATCATGGCAAAGAGCATAATGAAGGACTCTGTAAATATTCTTTATTGACTCCTCATAAGTTTCCAGGCACAAAACAAACAAATCATCAAAATCAACTGGGTTTACTTTGTCTGACTTACATCACTTAGTATGAAAATCTCTAGGTCCATTCATGTTGCTGCAAATGGCATTATTTTGTTCATTTTTTTAAAAACATCTTTATTGGAGTATAATTACTTGACAATGGTGTGTTAGTTTCTGCTTTATAACAAAGTGAATCAGTTATACATATACATATGTCACCATATCTCTTCCCTCTTGCGTCTTCCTTCCTTCTCACCCTCCCTATCCCACCCCTCTAGGTGGTCACAAAGCGCCGAACTGATCTCCCTGTGCTATGCAGCTGCTTCCCACTAGCTACCTATTTTACATTTGGTAGTGTATATATGTCCATGCCACTCTCTCATGTTGTCCAGCTTACTCTTCCCCCTCTCCGTATCCTCAAGTCCATTCTCTAGTACGTCTGTGTCTTTATTCCCATCTTGCCCCTAGGTTCTTCATGACTATTTTTTTTTCTTTTTTTTTTTTTTAGATTCTATATATATATATATATATGCATACATTTGTTCATTTTTATGGCTGAGTAATATTCCGTTGTATATATGTACCACATCTTCTTTAACCATTCCTCTGTCGATGGACATTTAGGTTGCTTCCATGTCATGGCTATTGTGAATAGTGCTTCAATGAAACTTGGAGTGCATGTGTCTTTTTGAATTATGGTTTTCTCTGGGTATGTGCCCAGTAGTGGTATTGGTGGATCATATGATAGTTCTATTTTTAGTTTTTAAGGAACCTCCATACTGTTTTCCATAGTGGCTGTATCAATTTACATATCTGCCAACAGTGTAAGAGGGTTCCCTTTTCTGCAAACCCTCTCCAGCATTTATTTTTTGTACATTTTTTAAAATTTATTTATTTATTTATTTTATTATTATTATTTTTTGCAGTACGCGGGCCTCTCACTGTTGCAGCCTCTCCTGTTGCAGAGCACAGGCTCCGGACGTGCAGGCTCAGCAGCCATGGCTCACAGGCCCAGCTGCTCTGCGGCATGTGGGATCTTCCCGGACCGGGGCATGAACCCGTGTCCCCTGCATTGGCAGGTGGACTCTCAACCACTGCGCCACCAGGAAAGCCCTGTTTGTAGATTTTTGATGATGGCCATTCTGACCGGTTTGAGATGATACCTCTTATATGTGGAATCTGAAAAAAGACTACAAATAAATTTATCTACGAAACCAAAATAGAGTTACAGAAGTAGAAAATAAACTTATGGCCCCCAGGGGGTAAGGAAGGGAGGAGGGATAAACTAGAAGATTGGGATTGAAACATATGCACTACCATATATAAAATAGATAACTAATAAGGACCTATTGTATAGCACAGGGAACTCTACTCAATAATCTCTAATGGCCTATATGGGAAAAGAATCTAAAAAAGAGTGGATATATGTATTTGTATAACAGATTCACTTTGCTGTACAGTTGAAACTAACACAACATTGTAAATTAATTATACCCCAATAAATTTTTTTTAAAATCAACTGGGTTTAAAAACAAAAGAGCCCCCAAACCAGAAACCAAACAAATATCAATTATTTCAACTTTACAGGAGAGATTACTTTTAAGTGTGGATAATAATCATGGAATTTCATAAATGCCCAATGAAATTTTGCTAATTTGAAAACAAATACTGTTAGCAGTTGCACAGAATAATATTTTTGTGGATTGCCAGGAAAATAAACAACTCCTAGCAAAGCAACCAAATCGTATACTAGCATGAATAGCCACTTCCAACATAGTACTAATTAGAATGGTGTGGGAAATGTGGTGGCCTTTAAGAAATCTGGTTTATGTCACTGTCTCTTCCAGGCTGAAATTTCTTATCATCAGTTTTTTTTCTAACTTGATCATAATCATACTACTTTGGAAGCTGTGTGGAACTGTCTAGAATTGCCACGATTTTCATCATTGACTTATTCTTGGCTCTTCATGTAAATTTTCAAAGAGCTGAGATAAGAATGTTATTGGTCACATATGACAGTCACACATCAGTATGTCTCTCTTGTTGAAATGTTGAGTGAAGTGCAGTGCTCAGAAACTTTTTTATTCATAGCCTTGATTATGTGGGTGCTTGCTTTATTATTCAGGTTCATGGAGTACATATCTATCCAAAGATGGGCTTCAGGGGATCAGTAAATGCCCCCAAATTGCAAACAAAGTATTGTGCATTTTTCCAAAGATAAAGTCTATAGTTTTCATCAGATATTCAAAGGGATCTTGACCACCCCTCCCCCAAGCATTTAAGAACCATTAGCATAGAGGAAAGAGTACCTGTGATTTGCTCTTTCCTATCTCAAACATAGTGGAAAGCAGGACAGTAGCTAGCCATTCATCTTGAATGCTTTTTGTGAAAAATGATCCTTAACTTAATTCCAAAAAGCTAGATGTTGTGAAAGGAACATGTGCTCAGCTCAATAGCTGTAAGCTTCTTTCCCTTTAGGTGTGAGATGGATGCTCTTAAAACTCCCAAGGACTACCTCTGGCAGAAGTGGTTGCAGTTTCAGAGAAGATAACAAGTGACAAATGTGTTTTCCTGATATTCATTTAAAAATTGGTGTGGGACAATATGTATATGCATAAGAGAATAAATATGTATGGAAATGTGGTAGATACTGTGGTGGCACAGTTTGTTAATCTATTAATGTATTTCACAACACAGCCATGGTGTTAGCTGGCCAAAATATCACTGCATTTGTCCCTGAAAAACAAGCTGACACACTTCCTCTTTTGCATTGTTCCTACCAACATCTGTTTAGAATTGTCTGAGCTCTGCTTCTCTGAATTCCAGCTACATGAGTGATCCATTAACTTTATTTTGTTCCGGGAATGTCTAAATGTTTTTGTTATAAATTCCTGACGTTCACTTAACCTTTGTAGGATGCTGGTGCTCTTTTGAAGGCTTTTTTATATGAAAGCTCCAGTATGATAAACAGACATTAAATGTTATCAGGATTCTCCTTGATCTTATTATATTTTTTGAATGGCTGTGCCTGCATAAGCTCTAGACTTACTAAATTGCCTGAGAATTATTCTAGTTTCTGACATTTATTACAAATTCTGGAAATCTAACTATTGGTGTTTAGTTGCAGACTACTTATTTTCAGTGCACTGGTATGATATAATATATAATATTAGGTATTTTAGAATTCCCTCTCACCTTGATGCAGAATGTTATATTTTTATTTTATTATTTCCTTATGATTTTGGCTAATCATAAACTAATATGAAGCTAGCACTACTACCATTTCCCTTGAATATTAAATTATAGCATTTTGATAAATTTAAAAGTTCTTCAATTTTAAAAATTTTCTAGTTCATTTTATAAATGCATCAGCATGACACTTAATATACTTTTGTAATGAGCTTTTTCATTTGTAGTGTTGCTAATGTTTCTCTACTCTTGTTCCAATCTGTTGTACCTATCAGTAGGTCATGGGTATGGTCTGGGAGTCATGTTAATTTTCTCATTCTGTTTCCTTTGTGTGCTTATTTCTCACCTGTGGAGTAAAACACAAAGTTAAGCCATGGGTCTGAACATCTTTCTTCTGGTGGTTACACCTAATTTATGGAATTAATATTTTTGCATTACATTAAGCATATTTTTGAATGACCTACTGCAAATTATAGGCACAGTGTTCTTTTCATCTGAACATAAAAATTTTGTAAATTTCCTTGCTAACATTGCCCTGGGAAGAAAAGTACAAGAGAATATGAGTGTGCTAGAAAACAAGGAAATATTTAATTTCAATGCTGATGAAAGAAAATACAAGCTAGCTCCTAGGGACTCCCACTGACCAAATTTGGGGTAATTTGAGCATGAATAAGAACCACAACTTTGATAATTATAAATAATAGAACAACTAAAAATCAATGAGTCTAAAAGAAGTAAAAGGAGGAAAACTCACTTGCCTTCATTAGTGATGATGATTATAACAATCACTTATTTTAAAACTTGGTAATTAAAGGGAAAGAATAAGTATTTAATCTGCCTTTTTCAGAGGAAGTAGAATTTATCTTAGCTGATGAGAGGAAGTTTTCCTTTATAGATGAATGCCAGGTAATAATTCTATCTAGAAAGAATGATAGAATTAGAAAAATTAAAATTTTGTAACTCCTAATACAATAATTAATTCAGTCACTAGATTCATTGTAGGAAAGACAGTCAAGGGAATAGGTAACTCACACTGCCAAAGTGTCAGTTCACAGACTACTTGCTAATTGCAATTAGAAAAATGTACCTCTACAATGGGGGCATCTGACTTTCTCCATCCTAACCAAGTGATCAAATGTGGGACAATATGTGCTCCCTGATGTGAAGAGATTTGACTTACACATCACTATCTATGAAATATTCTCTCAAACATGTTTAAACAGAATGTAATCTACTTTAAACATCATCTAATATTTACAGAAAATAAAGAAAGAAATTAAATGATAACACAAAAGACTATACAGACAAATCCAGAATTTGACCCATGGTACAAGAGAACGAGCCTGGTTTGGTCATGCATGGGCATAAGAAATAGGCAGCAGGACTACTGTTGTAAATTAAAAGAGAGAAAATATCCAAGTGGACTGTATGAAATTTCATTGGTCCTGGATTTTTAGTAAAGCTATAAAATATATTTTAGGAACAACTGGCAGAAATTTGAATATGGGCAACAATTTAGATGATACTATGGAATCTTTAATTTCTTAAGTATAATAATGACATATTATGGCTATAAATGAAAACATCTTCATTCTTAGGAAATACATGCTGTAACATCTTGATGTCTTTCACTACTTTCACATAATTCATTTTTTAAAAAGAAATATACACACATTTATAGCTATGTTAAGCAAATGTGGCAGAAGTTAACAATTATTGAATTTAGATGTTGAGCATATGGGTGTTCATTGTTCATTTAAACATTTCAGCATTGTAAAATGTATAATACAAATTTGGAAACAAAAGAATAATGGCATATGTGTTTTGTATGTGCAATCTTATTTGTGTATACACATGTAATTTAATCTCTAGAAATACAATAAAAATATTTAGTCTTTGAATTCTTTGTATATTCATGTGATGTCACTTTGTTGGGGGTTGATGGGCCCCCAAATCAACCTGTGAAGCAATGTCAGCTCATTTTGGATGGAAGCGTCCTCCCTTTCTCTAAAATCTGTAATGTATGCACAAAATTTATGTGGTGTCAGCAGTGTGATGGATGTTCCCAATACTATGAAGGAATTATAGACATATGTTGCAGTCATGACTGTATAGCATGCCATGAAATGAGAAAGAACAGGGCACCACAGTGAAAGCTGGGATGAAAGTAGAGATCAGAAATCTAAGAGCAGGGAAAAATTGTCAAAGTGTATATAAAGGGGATTAAGAGGATGGTGAACATAAGGAAGCGGGATGTATGGAAGCCATGTGACATAAAAATGTACCATATGGTCTTGGAAGGTGGCAAAGAAAGGGCAAGTGCCCTGAAGAGATGATGAGGGTAAAATCACATTGATGAGGACCAGATGGAGGTCAGTACAGCATAAGTGGGTGGCATTCCTATCACAAGGTCATTGGAAGCCTAGAAACAATTCAGAGCTAGCAGGATGGTGGAAATAAAGGAATCAACTTGAGCTGGTCAGTGGAGGATTTTGAGGTCAGAAAAATTGAAGTGATTTGAAGCTAAGTCAGCTTGGAAGAGTGAAAATAGTATGAGCTTTGTAATAGGGTAAATTTAATTTTAAATTCTAGCTCTGCTATTTTCTGTGACATTTGACAAGTCACTAGGGGTCTCAATTTCATATTTAAAACTCGTCAGAATTCTGAATAAAGATAATAGGTGAACAAAGAACTTTTAATTTTATCCACAGAATTAATCAATCAGATATGATAATCTGATACATGTTAATTATGATCACATAAACTTAAGAGTAATATAGAGATGATGTAATCTATTCGGAGTTTTTATATTGTTAGCTCTCTCTGACCAAGGGAGAAGGTATGATTCAGTGGAACACAGGACAATTGTAAAACAAAGGACTCACACTGGATGAAGTCCCTTGAATTGAGCTCATTCATCATTCATCAATTTATTTATTAAGGACATGCTGTGTACAATAGACATTATGTTAGGCAGTGGCTTATATTGAATAGATAGGATGCCTGTCCTCCATGGATTTATAACATGTTAGTTTTTGTTTTATTTATTCATATATTCCTTCAACAAACATTTATTGAACATTTTCTCTATACGTTATTGTGCAACTTCTATGTACCATGTTACTAAAACTATTCACACATATGCTTTTTTTTAAACCAGTTTTCATTTTTGATGGACCCTATGCTAAGGAAGTGCTAGAAACTGTGCTGTATAAAATATGAGATGAATAAATTATGTTAACATCATTCAAAAAGCTTGCAATCTAGTTGAATAGGGAAGGGCACACAAAAATGTCAGATGTAGGGTAAAATGTGAAATTCCAGAAGAGTCACAAATGAAGCTCAAAGAAGAAAGAAATCACATCTAATCTGTTAGTGGGGAAGAAGCAGTAGGAAAAATCTTGATAGAAAAAGTGGCATTTGAGAAGATCTTGATGACTGGATAGAATTTCAAGGAATTGAAATGGTACATTAATTTCTCCAGGCTGCCAAAGCAAATTATCATAGAATGGGTGGCTTAAAACAACAGAAATTTATTCTCTCACAGTTCAGGTGAACAGAAGTATGAAATCAAGGTGCCAGCAGATTTGTTTCCTTCTGGAGGCTTTCAGGAAGAATCTGTTCATGCCTTCCAGCTTCTGGTGACTGTTAGCAATCCTTGGTTTTCCTTGGCTCATAGTGGTATCACTCTACTCTAATTCCATCTTCATGTGACATTCTCCTCAGTGTATCTCTGGATGCCCTATCCTTCTTTTAATAAGGATATTAATCATTGGATTTAGGACCCACTCTAAATTCAGGATGACTTCATCTCAAGATCCTCAACAAATGTTATCTGATCCCCTATTAGGTCACATTCTCAGGTTTTGAATGAACACGAATACTGGGGAGACACTAATCAACCTGGTACAGATTGGAAAGGAGAAAAAACATAATCAAATGTACATTAAGGATGTGTTAACAGAGAAAAGTCATCTAGTCTAACTGGAAAGTACACAAAATGTGGGAAAAGAGTGAGAGATATGGCCTAAAGGAGCTCTTTTTTATCCTTTAATACTCAAAGCCAGCATCACATTTTACATATACTCTTATCTGAAGAGTCCTTTTCTGTCCCCCAGAACAGTTAGTTGCTTCTTCCTTTGTGTTCTTATCATGTTTTGTCCTTAGCTCCTTATTAGCACTCACTGTATTGTATTGTAATTTTATGTATTTATTTAAAATGTATTGTATTTTTTACATATATCTATTTTATTAGACTGATTCAGTATGTACCTGTGTTATTTGGCTTAGTATTCCCAAAGCCTAGCACAAGGCTGAACACATAATAATCACTCAGTAAGTACTTGTGGAAGAGTGAAAGGATAATCAAGGATGGAAGGAAGCAAAGAGGGAGAGTGAGATAGATGGATAAGATTGTTAGCCTTGTGATGCTTTGCAGAGGATCTTGAATGCCAGCTTGAGAGTTCTGTGCTTTATTCCATAGATAATAGGCAATCTCTGTAGGTTTCTGAATAGGGGAACAATAAATTATAATTATGCTTTAAAATTAAATATCTGGTAAAGGCATTTAATATGAACTGAAAGGAAAAATCTCAAAAGATCAATTTCAGAGGTAACTGAGATAGAACAAATATAGGAATTCAGGACCTAAAACAGCCCCTGTACATTGGGGATATAAAGAAGAAAACATTGGAGACAAAATGAACAAGCTTAGTGACTGGACTGCTGCAGTCCCATTAACATAAAAACTTAGGAAGGAAAAAAATAACTTTCATTTGTAAATGATTACTTTACCTTGGGATGTTTTAAAAGTTTAGGTAGAACATTCCAGAATCCAGATTTTACTATTCAACTAAATAATCAGGTGTAATTTTGAAGGTTTGGGATTGGAAGTCATTTAAAGAGAGGAAAGACTTTCACCATGGGGTGGGATTGCCTATGGAAAGAATAAAAAAAGGAGAAGAGAAATGGCTTAAGGAGAGAGCTTTACATGTTACTAATATTTAGAGAAATTGGGAAGGAAGAGGAACCTGTAAAAGAAACTGCTTAGAAAATTTTTGTGCAGTTGTCTGTGTACTTAAGTACAACATACTCATTCTGGGTTTCAATTTTTTTTCTTTATTTTACAGTATGGCCCCCTCTAATTGTGAACAAAAAATTACTTGTATACTGGTGCCCTACATAATTTTTTTCTTGTGACTGATATGCTCCTGGAAGTAAGTATTGCTATGTCTATTTTGGCACTTTTTAATTTTGCTTTTGGAAAGAGAAGATTGCGTTTGAATAAATGTTTTGAGATAGGTATTCAGGGTTAGATCTGAGCACAGAAAGCAAAATAATGGCACTTTAACACTTTGTATTTAGAATCCCTTCTATTTAGGGTTTCCTTTTTCATAAACTTCACCTTATGTAATTAAGGATCTCTCCTGACACTCAGCAAGTAAAAGAGACTGACCAATACATTCATACAGAGGAGCCAGCCGATGTAGCTGGAAAAGGCACAGCAAGTTTACAAGTTTTTATATTGTGAACTTTCCTATGGCAGACATCATTAATTGATTATAGCCAATATTCTTGCTGAACTTCCCTTGGAATTCTTCAAAATGTAGCATTCCAGGTCATCAAAACCAATCAGTGGGGATTAATTGGGGTGATAATAGGCATCTGTGATCTTATTAAACCATCAAGGTTTATGTACAAAATTAAGAGAAAACGTGAGCAGAGACATTCATCCGAAAGAAGAATATGTTAATATCAGAATTTCAGGAATTGTGGAAGCATTTGATTAGCTGCTGTCCTTCAAATCAGATGATGTGGGTGAATAATTACCTTGTAGGGTAAGGCTTAAGCTGAGAGTGGAAGGAGAAATTGTTAAACATCAGTTTGGCCAGCAGTCATGTTTAAACACAATCTATGAAAAGAGGTTTGGGTGTAAAAAGTTAAGGAATACTGAGGTCAGAAAGAGAAAGAATTTAAGGGAAAAATGGAAAAATCAGTGTGTATGTAAGTGATGGAAGTGAGGCAGGTAGAAAAGAAGAAGAAAGCATATTTTTTGGCTCTAAATGAAGCAGACATCAACATTTCTGAGTTTCATAAAATGTTTATGGCCATGTACTGATCCTTCGGATACTCAGCCCACTGAAAATGCTTAGGTGACCTTGACTTAAAGAAACATTAATTTTGAAGGTCACAAAAATATATTTATCCATCTGGACATACCTAAGACTGGAAATTGATTTTCATTTATTTTAAAACAAAACTGTTCCTTAATTGGTTTTACTAAAGTTTACTTTTAAGTAAATTGTTCACAGTTGATTTGTTTTTATATCATTGGAGGGGAGATTCTGAAAATTGTGGTATTCTCATACCACATAGATGTTCAACTATGTGTTTTAACAAATGTTTGTTCTTCTTAAATATTTATTAGGCCCCCATAACTTGTCAGGCGTGCATATTTACCCTCACACCTTACTCAGCTAAAGCAAAAAAAGGGCCATTTGGCTTTTGGTTTGGGATCCATTTATATTAAGGAAGGGGAGGAAGAAATGTTGAAAATTCAGTAGCATCCCTAATATTTCTCAGAATCTTTTTCATTTATTGTTGTAAAAAGATCTCAAGTCCAATTACTACTATTTATCACCTCCTCACTGCATGAAAAAATATTGAAAAACTGTATCCTGTTGGTAGTTAGAGAGCAAGTATGGCAAAAATTCTTTCCCTCTTCTGACCATGATGTAAACCTAACACTATTGCATTCAAGTAAAACTCCAAAGGCGCTCTCTGCTCCTAGACTTAATGGACAAATTTAACAATTCAGTCTGCTGTCCTGGTGTTTTCTAGTTGCTCAGGGCTGGTTGTCAGCAGCTCATTTGGCAACCCTGTAGGAGAGGTTAATTAGCAGGGAGAGTTGAAGAGTGCTACCCAGAGGGAGCAGGAGTTCTGTGCCCACTGGGAGCCTGGAAGACAAACAAAGAAGTTAGGAAGTATTTATTTTCTCTGTTGGGGAATCTTTTTCTCCATGGGACTTGAGTTCAAACAGGGGCCAGCAACTTGTTGCCTCCACATGAGAAGCACAGAATCAAAGTGCCCTGAAAATGAATGATGGTTAGAATGGGGATCAGAGACTTGACTTGTAGTCAGGAAGCCAAAAGGTTTTGTTGCTCTCCATAGTAAAAGGCTATTGATTGCTGCAAGTAAGTGCTCACTATTCCTTGAAGTTTAAGTTTATTCAATCTTTTGCCCTTTGAGAGTCCCTTGTTGTTAAGAACTACTATGGAATTTAGCACTTAATATAAAATGAATTATTTGTGATCAGCCATGACTGCTCTCACAGGCTACAAGTCTACTGTCAAGGGGAAAGTGAAGGACACTTTACCTAATATAGGTTTTACTGAGAGGTCATTTTTGAAGGGACCTTAACACAACACACCCTGGAATGCTCATCACTGTGTCTTACCTTCAAAACTGATGGATTGGGTGCTGGAATAGGAGAATCTTTTCAAAAATTTCCTACTACTGTGCAAGAAGGCACTGTAGTTGTTTTAAGCTGGAAAAATGGAAACAGCAGTACCAGGAAACTTATGCCTCCTAAACAGACAGAATCAATTAGGTTTGCAATCATTGATACATTTACTAGTGTGATGTCAGAGAAGAACGTTAACCATGCCAGTGTCTATCCAGTTGTATCTACAATCTCTTCAGCAAGAGTCTGGGCATTCGCAAATAATCTAAGGGCCACAGAGGCTGTTTGGGGCTTACCCATCTCTGTTTCTAGTATACAGGATAGTAGTTTTTCTGAAATGATGTTTTTTTTTCAGATTACAAATGTAATACCTAGTGATAAATATCATTAATATTTTTAAAGAGTTTATTTTTTAGAGTAGTATTAGGTTTACAACAAAATTGAGAGGGAAGTATAGAGATTTCCCATATACCCCCTAGCTACCTTCATTATCCATATCACTCACCAGAATGGTCCATTTTTTAAATCAGGTATAACCCTACATTGACACATTATTATCACCCAAAGTCCATAGTTCACCTATGGATTCATACTTGATGTTGTACATTCTATACATTTGTACAAATGTATAATAACATAAGCCTGTCATTATATTTTTATGACCCTAAAGGTCCTCTCTGCTCTGCCTATTCATCCCACCCTGCACAACCCCTAGCAATCACTAATCTTTTTATTGTCTCCATAGATTTACCTTTTTCAGAATGTCACATGGTTGGAATCATATAGTATATAGCCTTCTCAGATTGGCTTCTTTCACTTAATAATATGCATTTAAGTTTCTTCAATGTCTTTTCATGGCTTGATAGCTCATTTATTTTTACCATGAAATAATTTTCCATTGTCTGTAAATACTACAGTTTATGTGTTCACTTATCAACTGAAGGAAATCTCGATTTCTTTCAAGTTTTGGCAATTACGAATAAAGCTGCTATAAACATCCTTGAACATGGTTTCAACTCCTTTAGGTACTATGAAATATATACATAAACATACATAATCAAGTACATTTTGCTATTATTATTTTGAACA
Organism: Mesoplodon densirostris; assembly: GCF_025265405.1. NCBI lineage: Eukaryota > Metazoa > Chordata > Mammalia > Artiodactyla > Ziphiidae > Mesoplodon > Mesoplodon densirostris. Next base: position 49,511,384 of record NC_082673.1, on the reverse strand, counting down.
AACTGTTATCTGTTAGGTTAAAATTCTTTATTTTTACTTATTCCTTCACTGATGCTTTACTTTTCTAATGCAGACCAGAGATTCTGACCTGTATTATTTTCCTTCTTTCTAAAGAATGTCTGTTAACATTTCTTGCAAGACAGGTCTACTGGTAACAAATTCCCTAACTTTTGGTTTGTCTGGGAAAGCCTTTATATCTACTTCACTTTTGAAGAAAAATTTCACAGGGTAGAGAATTCTAGGTTGGTGGGTTTTTTTTCTCTGTCAACACATTATATATTTCACTATTCTTAGAAGTCAGATGTAATTCTTATCTTTGTTTCTCTATAGGTAAAGTGTTTTTCCCCCCCTGGATTCTTCTAGACTTTTTTCTTTATCTTGATTTTCATATTTTGTAAATGATATGCTGATGTGTAGGTTTTTGGGTCTGTGGTTTGGTGTCTGACATTAATTTGGAGGACATTCTCAGTCGTTATGGTTTAAAATATTTCTTCTGTTCATTTCTCTTTTTCTTCTCCTTCTAGTATTCCCATCATGTATATGTTAATCTTTTATAGTTGTCCCACATTCCTCAGATATTTGGTTCTGTTCTTCACTCTTTGTTCTGTTTGCTTTTCTGTTTTCAGGGATTCTATTGATATAAGCTCTAGGTCGGAGTTTCTTTACTCAGACATGTCCAGTCTGCTAATAAACCCATCAAAGGCATTCTTTATTTGTATTACAGTTTTATCTCTAGCACTTATTTCCAGTTCCTAATTAGGATTTCTATCACTCTGCTTTCTTTGTTCATCTGTCTTGCATATTGTATAGTTTATCTATTAGACCCCTTAGTGTATTAATCATAGTTATTTTAAATGAATGGTCTGATAATTCCAACATCCCTGCCAAGTCTGATTCTGATGCTTGCTTTGTATCTTCAACTTATGATATTTTGTCTCTTGGTATGCCTTGTAATTTTCTATTTTCCTTCCAGTTTTGTTGAAATATAATTGACACACAGCATTGTATAAGTTAAAGGTATACTGCATAATGATTTGATTTACACACATCATGAAATGATTACCACAATAAGTTTAGTGAACATCCATCATCTCATACAGATACAAAATAAAGGAAAAAGAAAAAAATATTTTTTCCTTAGGACTTACTCTCTTAACAACTTTCATATATAACATACACAAGTGTTAATTATATTAATTATATTGTACATTATATTCCTAGTACTTACTTGTCTTATAGCTGGAAGTTTGTAGCTTTTGATGACTTTCATTCAATTCTCCCTACCCCCATTCCCTGCCTCTGGTAACCACAAAGCTGATCTCTTTTTCTATAAGTTTGTTTGTTTGTTGAAGTATAATTGACCTACAACATTATGTTAGTCCCTAGTTCACAACATAGAATTTGTTATTTCTATACATTACAAAATGAACACCATGACTAGTCTAGTTACCATCTGTCACCTTACAAAGATATTATATTACTATTGACTATATTATTCATGCTGCACATTTCATCCCTGAGACTCATTTACTTTGTAACTGGAAGTTTTTACCTTTTAATTTCCCTCACCTATTTCATTCAACCCTCCAGCCCCCTTCTTTCAGATAACCACCCAGATATTCTCTGTATCTATGATTCTGTTTCTTTTTTGTCATGTGTGTTCATTTGCTTTTTTTTTTTTAGATTCTACGTACAAGAGAAATCATATGATATTTGTCTTTCTTTGTCTGACTTATTTCACTTAGCACAATACCCTGTAGGCTCATTCATGTCACAAATGGCAAGATTTCATTCCTTTTTATGATTGAGTTACATATATACCACATATTCTTTATCCATTCATTTATTGAAAGCACTTAGGTTGCTTCCATATCTTGGCTATTGTAAATAATGCTTCAGTGAATGTAGAGGTGTGTATATCTTTTCAGATTAAAGTTTTTCTTTTCTTCAGATAAATACCTAGGAGTGGATTTGCTGCATCATATGGTAGTTCTATTTTAAATTTCTTCAGGACTCTCCATACTGTTTTCCATAGTGGCTGTACAGATTTATGTACCTGCCAATAATGCACTAGGGTCTCTTTCCTACACATCTTTACCAACACTTGATATTTGTTGTCTTTTTGAGAATAGCCATCCTGACATTTGTGAGGTGATATCTCACGGTAGTTTTGATTGACATTTCCCTGAAGATTAATGATGTTGAGCACCTTTTCACTTGCTTGAACGTCTGCATGTCGTCTTTGGGAAACCATTTATTCAGATCCTCTGCCCATTTTTTAATCATGTTGCTTGTTTTTTTTTGATGTTGAGTGGTATGATTTCATTATATATTTTTGGATATTAACCCATTATCAGATATATTGCTTGCAAATATCTTCTCCCTTTCAGTAGGCAACCTTTTTGTTTTGATGATAGTTTCTTTTTCTGTACAAAAGCTTTTTAGTTTGATGTAGTCCCATTTGCTGATTTTTGCATTTGTTTCCATTGCCTGAAGATATATATCCCTCCAGAAATACTGAAACCAATGTCAAAGAGAATGTTTTCTACTATAATTTTTATGGTTTCAGGTTGAGTGTGGATATTGAACCATCCTTGCATCCCTGGGACAAATCCCACTTGATCATGGTGTGATTCTTTTAATGAATGTTGAATTTGGTCTGCTAATGTTTTGTTGAGGATTTTTGCATCTTTGTACATCAGTGATATTGGCCTGTAGTTTCTTTTATTCTGGTGTCTTTGTCTGGTTTTGGTATCAGGGTGATGGTGGCCTCATTGAATTAGTTTGGAAGCAGTCCTTCCTCTGCAATTTTTTAGAATAGTTAGAGAAGGATAGGTGTTAACTCTTCTGTAAATCTTTGGTAGAATTCACCTGTAAAGCCATCTGGCCCTGGACTTTTTTTATTATTATTATTACCAATTCAATTTCATTACTGTTAATTGATTTGTTCATATTTTTTCTTTCTTTCTGGTTCAGTCTTAGGAGATTGCACATTTCTAGGAATTTGTTCCTTTCTTGTAAGTTGTCCATTTTATTGGTAAATAATTTTTTGTAGTAATATTTTATGATCTTTTGTATTTATGTGGTGTCAGTTACAACTTCTCTTTCATTTCTGAGTTTATCGATTTAGGCCCTCCCTCTTTTTTCCTGATAAGTCTGGCTAAAATTTTTATCAATTTTATTTACATTTTTAAGCAAACAGCTCTTGGTTTATTGATCTTTTCCATTGTTCTTTTCAGTCTCTACTTTTTTTTTTTTTTCAGTAAGCGGGCCTCTCACTCTTGTGGCCTCTCCCATTGTGCAGCACAGGCTCCAGATTCGCAGGCTCAGTGGCCATGGCTCATGGGCCCAGCTGCTCCAGGGCATGTGGGATCTTCCCAGACTGGGGCATGAACCCACGTCCCCTGCATCGGCAGGCGAACTCTCAACCACTGTGTCACCAGGGAAGCCCTACTTCATTTTTTTTGCTTTGATATTTATGATTTTTTTTCCTGCTACTAATTTTGTGCTTTGTTCTTTTTCTAGTTGTTTTAGTTGTAAGGTTAGGTTGTTTTTTTTTTTTTTTTTGAGATTTCTGGTTTACTGAGGTAGGCTTGTATCACTATAAACTGCCCTCTTAGAACAGTATTTGTTGTGTCCCATAGATTCTGGATGATTGTGTTTTCATATTCATTTGTCTCCATGTATTTTTAAATGTCTTCTTTGATTTCTTCATTGACACATTAGTTGCTTAATAGCATAATGTTTAACCTCCATGTGTTTTCTGTTTCCTGCAGTTTTTTTTCCTTGTTGTTGATTTCTAGTATTATACTGTTGTGGTCAGAAAGGTGCTTGATATGACTTCAATCTTCCTTTATGTAATAGGAATGAAGAAGTCAGAATTATTTTAGTCTCAGTTAAACTTTAGGTGCCTTGCTTAAAAGATCAAGTGGGAGAAGAATTCATTAGTTCCAGTTTTCTGATTGCTGCTTAGGGCAATAATGCTAGGGAAAAGAACTTATTATAAAAAGTCTACCCACACACACATAAACACACATGTACATAAAACATAGTTAAGATTTCCAAAGTAGATCAAAATGTCTCATAACATAATTCATTTACTAGCAACACTGAAAAGTTTTCTTTCAATGCACAACCCATTCATATACAATTATCATAAAATATATTGCATGTATCCTTTATAATCTCCTATCCACATTTTCACCAGAATTAACTTTCCCAGGGAATAAATTGGATCATAGTTCTATTTCACTTAGTTTTACATTAACTCCCAATCAACTACAGGAAAAATCTAAGCCCTTTAAATACATATAAGTCACCTCACAATCAGTCCATGCTGCCCTCTGCATCCAAATTATTTATAGATCCCAAAACACACTATGCTGGTTCATGCCCAAATGCTTTGTGAAAGTTATTTCAGTGGCCTGAAATATTATTTTCTCCTCTGTCTACCTAGTCAACCCAGTTCTGCCTTCCCTTAGCATATCCTGCCAATGTGAGCCCCTTCTTCCTACCTGTACCTCTGCAACGTTTTACACCTACACTTTATTGGGACCTGTTCTAGTATTTGTCTTTTTCACTAACTAGTCTGGGAGCTCCTGGGGAACAGGAATTGTGTCATTTTGTCTTTGTATTCTCATCAGCTAGCTCAGCACTTGGTACATAGAAGGTGCCCAATGAATGCCTGTTGAATGTGTGAATGAGTGGGTGAACATGTTAACACATGAACAGAGCCCCTAATCATGAAATGGAATCTAAGTTCTGGTTGGCTCTCTTTCATATACCATCACTCATATTGTGAATAGGACAATTCACTATTATTGAGCTCAGTTGCATAAACACTGGGTTGCTATGGAAGCTGTTGAAACTCTTTGCTACTTCACATGAAGAGAGATGTTCCTGGGTCCAGCTGTGCTGGCTGCCTTTTTTCAATCAGCTCCTCTTAAAGAGAAGGATTTTTTCTCCTTATTAATCCTGAAATGGTGGCTAGACAGTAGGATTGCCATGAAATGCATGTAAAGCATTTCACCCTAGGCAAGGCCCATCATAAGTGCTTAATAAATATTAGCTATTATTATTTGAGTATTTAAAGACTTCTTTATGTGAAAGATACCATTAAGTTTTATTATTGACTGATACTACTTTCAATTTAAATCACAAATATTTCATGTTTTTTGGTTTAAGATCTCATTCTATGTACAACTTTTATCTCTTGGAAAGAGCCTGATTCTAAGAAGTAAAAATGAACAAAGAAAAACATGAAATGTGAATTAGAGAATAAAACTGATGAGTTTATGCACTTGTCTCACCTTAGTTTATAGTTTAATCATTACTCCTAAAATTGCATTTGTTTTGCTTTTAATGTCTCCTCAAATATATATTTGTATGTAACATTTCTATTACATCAAATTTGAGGTTTGGCTAACTGCTATCAAACTCCCACTGAAGTCAAGGAGTCTAATTTTTGAGATGTTTCATTTGAGTTTTAGTAATGGACACCTGCTCATCTCAGCCTCTTGTGGTCTCCCTTGTTTACAGAAAATAAGATAAATATTGGATTTCTTCTTTGGGCCACAGGGGAAATAATTCTGGCTACAGATATAGAACAGAAAAATAATCTGAGCTTTTCCTCTCTCCTTTATTTACACTCTTCTTTGTCTCTTCATTTGTGTGTGGTTGATTGTTGATATAAACCTAAATCAGATCTCTATAACTGATAATCAAAATTTGGGTTTAAGTAACTCAGCATTTATAAAAAAGGAGTGAAACAAATTGTACTTGTTAGATATCTTTCTGTTTGATTTTTGTTTGACTATGCAAGCAGTAAATTGCAGAATGTGGTTCTTTGCATAAATGCATCCATGTCAGACTCTGCTAATCCAATAAATATTTTAAATTAAAACTTAAAGTGATTAAAATGAATGCAAGAATGGCAGTTTACTTTAGAAGAGAGAAGTCTTATAAATAATGAAATGGAGGCTGTTTGTGGTTCAAGTGGAAAAACTTAGAACTTTAGAGGCAGATTAACTTTGAGTTAGATAATGTTGTGATGTGCTATGTTACATTTAGGACATAATGTACCTTCTCTGCTCTTCCATCCTTGGATTTGGAAAAAAAGAGAGCAACAGAACATGATTCATAGGGTTGTTTGGGTATTATGGAATTTGGACACACTAGGCACTCAGTTAGTAATTGTTTATTTCTCATTCTTGAACCCTCTCCTCTGAAATTTTGTCTTCTTCATGAAACAATTACATTATGTGTCTATATCTGTCCATACAAGGTTGCAGTTATGCAGTGGCTTGATGGGAAGTGTCAAAAGTGAAATGAGGGCTTCCCTGGTGGTGCAGTGGTTGAGAGTCCGCCTGCCAATGCAGGGGATGTGGGTTCGTGCCCCGGTCCAGGAGGATCCTGCGTGCCACGGAGCAGCTGGGCATGTGGGCCATGGCTGCCGAGCCTGAACATTCAGAGCCTGTGCTCCGCAGCGGGAGAGGCCACAGCAGTGAGAGACCCGCTTACCGCAAAAAAAAAAAAAAAAAAAAAAAAAAAGTGAAATGATTTGGTGAAATTATATGAGAATGTTTATGTGGCATTTATTGGGTCTAGGTGGTACTACTCGTGACCTCTATTTTAATAATGAGCAGAATATACAGTCAGAAATTTTCATGATGGGCAGGATGCACTGGAAATGCACTATGGTGGCATGAGTTAAGGACTCGGTCTCATCACAAGCTAATGTGGCAGTAATATCACATACTGCACACAGTTACTGCATTGGAAATTTTTTACTTTCAGTGGAAATAACTGAAGACATGTGGGCCATTGATACACCTTTATTGGAAATTGCAGGGGATTTCCTGAAATTAACATGAGCCACCAGTGCACAAAGTTATTCCAGCCTTTAGCAGGTACTAGGGATTTTCCTCTGAGCCACTTTGCTTTGGGAACTGGCTCCTTGCCATGCTTTATCTCTGAATTCCCTTCTGAATTCTATATTTTAGTACTTTTTTTAGGCCATAAAGTTATCATTTGATGCTACATGAGTTGGTGAATGGATAAAAGAACTTCTGCAGGTGGTAATGCTTTAACAACTACAGGAAGGAGAAAGTTGTATTTTACGGCTATCTGCACCTGGTTGTAGATATGGCTAATGGAAATCAGCAGCATATACTAATCCCTAAGCCCAGAGTTGTCTCTCTGAGAAATTGAAGTAGAAAAGAATTGATGAGCTGGCCAAAACAAAATTCCAACTGTCTCTAAAAGGGGCAATTGAAAATAAATATCTCTGGAGTGATATAGTAGAGTAGAAAAAGTGTACTCAAACCTCACTGTGTGGCCTATGACAAGTCTGTTATTCTCTCTGGTTATGTGTTTTCTCACCAGGAAAAAGAGGGTTAATACAGTGTAGAGAAGACTAAGTGAGGTAGTGTATCTAAAACACTTAGGCTGGCATATATTAAATATTCAATAAAAGTTGGTATGATTGCTTTCTCTTGATAAGCAGTTTCACATAGAGCTTTTATCTTCTTTTGGTTTATTAACTTCCCAGAGGGGTAGATAATCTTAAGTGGTAAAGTAGTAAACAGAGAAGAGAATGAGGGGAGGGGAAAATAAATCTCTAGGAGGATAGTTTGGGAAAAGCCATTCGTCTCAGTCTAAATCAGATAGAGCCTAAGATGGCATAGTTTAACCAACCACATAACTCATTCTGTCCAATTTGATTTGACAAAAATTTTTTAATGTGGTGTTATATAGTGAGGTATGAGAGCTCTAGAAAATTGAATTAGACATGACAAAAAGTTTTAGTACAATGAAAATGTAAGCACAGGCATTTAACTTTCCTTTTATCAGTCATCTTCTCCTCACCTCAGGTACACACACACACACACACACACACACACACACCTCCAGAATCTTGATTACCATTGAAATATAAAAGTAGTGGGAAAGCTGTATTAGTTCAGTTCTGGAACCTATAATATGTCACATCTGAAATTGACATGAAATATCAAGGGATTTCCACCAGGTAGAATGCAGATAGGGCCTGAATGAAGGAAGAACTGAAGGGGAGTATCATGCAACCCTATGAAAGAACAGCATCCTTAGGATTAGATGGAATCCTTGAAGAGCTCTGTTCTAACACCTCCTTACCTCAGAAAGGGCAAAAGCAGACAGTGTCTCATGGGTATGGTTGCCAGACAAAATATAGGATGTCACATTAAATTTGACTTTCAGGTAAACAAAAGATTTTTTTTTCTTTGTATAATTATGTCTCATGCAATATCTGTGACATATGCAAAGAAAGTAATTGTTTATCTGAAAGTCAAATTTATCTGAGCTGCTGTATTTTTATTTGCTAAATCCGGCAGCCCTACTCATGGGGCAACCACAAACAAAGCTTGGGGCAGCACTCTGGCCCAGACACCTAAGATAGACAGAGGATAGACATTAATTCAGCTTGTTACTGAGCAAATGGCCATGTCAGAACAGAAAAGAACAAAGAAGCAATGTTTCTACATAGAGGAGGGGCTCCCTGCTGAAGCTGCCTGTTACCTTGGCTCCATCTCCTTTCTCCAAAGACTGAAGGTTCTCCGAAGAGTTCTTGTAATTTTACAGTAAATATAATCTCCCTTCATCTTGATATAAAGGTTTCAGGCTGAACCAATTTCAGACAGAATCTCTCAATGTTTACTTTACCATGAGTCAATACTGTGTAACCATGGAACTCCTCCTATAAGAATTAGCAAAAAAAAAAAAAGACTAAAACACAAAATCCATTTTGAATAATTACTGAATTCCATAATGGGATCAATTAATAGCAGAAATAATACTAAAAATAATCAAATTAGTGAAGCAGAATATAAACTTAAGAAATATTTTCAGGACTTCCCTGGTGGAACAGTGGTTAAGAACCTGCCTATGAATACAGAGGACACTGCTTTGATCCCTGGTCTGGGAAGATCCCACATGCCACAGAGCAACTAAGCCTGTGCACTACAACTACTGAGCCTGCACTCTAGAGCCCATGAGCCACAACTACTGAGTCTGCAGGCTGCAACTACTGAAGCCTGCACGCCTAAAGCCCACGCTACACAACAAGAGAAGGCACCATTGCCATGGAACGCAATGAAGAGTAGCCCCTGGTTGCCACAAATAAAGAAAGCCCACACACAGCAACAAAGACCCAACACAGCCAAAAATAAAAATAGTGAATAAATAAAATTAAAAATAAAAGAAATATTTTCAAAACTTACAGGCAAAGAGAAGAAAACTACAAGACTTGAAGTATAGATTTAAGACATCCAAGTTTTGCAAAATAATAACCTCATAAAGAAACACCAGATCATATGGTGCAAAGTAACAGACAAGGGAAAAGTAGAAAACTTTCCTGAGATGAAAAAAAGTATTCAGTCACAGATCTAATGAAGGGAAGGCTTCAAGGAACTAAAAAGAGCCTTGGCATTGCTGGTTTCTTTTTCAAGAATTAAACATAAAATGTTATATGTATTCACACACACACAAAAATTAGTTGTTAATTAAACACCAAAAACTAAGCTGTTCTTACTTTCCTCTAAAGCACAGTTTGAGGTAGTAATCATCCATAGAGCTTTGAGCAGAAAGGGTTTTTAATGCAAGAATTCTGTCCCCAGTTTTTCCTGTAATAAGGAAGCAGAAAGACATTCTCAGACATGCAAGGACTCAGAAAGTATACTCCTCACATACTCCTCCTGGAATAATTAACTAAAGATATTTTGCAGCTAACAGAAGAAAAAATAAAATAATTAAAAAAATAAAAAAGTTATTATATGAGATTAAAAGTGAGCAGTGAAATGGATAATCATAGTTAAGCCTAAATGATTATTTCTAATATGGTATTAAAGTTTAATGCAAATATCAGACATTATCCTAGAAAAGAAAATAATAGATTGCATCAAATCATTAATTTTATAATTATGATCTATGTCTAAATCCTATATTCTATAAATTAAAAAAATAAAAATATAAAAAAAAAGTTTTTAAAAAGTGGGGATAAAATTTCTCATCTCACACCAGATGGAAACCTAAGTTATTATGCTTATAAAAATGGCTTAATTTTTTTAAATTATAAATATATTCACTAATAATCTGAAAATAGAAAATATATTCCAATCAGGTAAAATTAGCATCAGAATCTGAGAAAAAAATATGTAAAGAAAATACATTGTCAAATATAAATGATGTCAAAGTTTATGGGTTAAAATAATAATTCAGTCCAATTCTGTCTGTAAAGAGCATGGAAATCGCCACATTGTCCTAACAAGTAAAAAGCTGAACAGATTTTTTTTTTTTTTTTTTTTACTTTTTCAATCCATAAGAAAGGGGAAGACACAGGGACACAGGACAAAATGTCATCCCAGGACTGGAGATACTGAAAGGCAAATGCACAGAGTTGTAGCTTCCCAGAGCAGAGATTCATGAGTGGAAACTGCCACGGGAACTACTGTGGGATAGAAAAGCTGGACTGTGATTGATGAATTGCTGGAGGTTCAGTGTGGATATTGAGTTAAAAACTCTAGGGGACACAGTCATAGGGGAGTCCCACAATATTGTGAAGTTTACCTCCAGGAGCTTGACCAGGATCCCAAAGTAAATATCAGAAAATCCCCATAGGCTTCTGATTGGGGAAGGATAAATGAACTTTTTGGAATATACAAGAGCACTGTGTTCATCTTTTTTTTTAATTTTAATTTTAATTTTTTGTGTGTGTGGTATGCGGGCCTCTCACTGTTGTGGCCTCTCCCGTTGCGGAGCACAGGCTCCGGGCACGCAGGCTCAGCAGCCATGGCTCACGGGCCCAGCCACTCCGCAGCATGTGGGATCTTCCCGGACCAGGGCACGAACCCGTGTCCCCTGCATCAGCAGGCAGACTCTCAACCACTGCGCCACCAGGGAAGCCCGTCACTCACTTTTTAACTTGAGTTTTAATTTCTAAATGTCTTTCCAAACACAAAACAGAGGTGGGAAAATGGTATATGGGAAGCTGCAGAGATGAAATAAGCATATTCCATTCAGCATAAAGATGAATATCCAAACAACTTCTTCATAGCTGAAAGTGTCCAAATCCACTGTCTTCATTTTGTAGTCAAGGCTTCCAGAAAAATATGCTAATGGATTCCTAATTACCCAAATGCCCCATATCAGTTTCAGTAAGTATCATTATATATTATGGCCCAGCCACTCCGCGACATGTGAGATCTTCCCAGACCGGGGCACGAACCCGTGTCTCCTGCATCAGGAGACAGACTCTCAACCACTGCGCCACCAGGGAAGCCCCACTTGTTCATCTTAACAACTTAACAACATCTTAACAACTTGTTCATCTTAACAAGTTCTGCCCTCAGGGGAAATCAATTAATGAGAGTGTAACATGCCTGAGGTACAGCTGACCCTTGAACAACACAGGTTTGAACTGTGTGGGCCCACTTATATGTAGATTGTTTCAATAAATACATTTAATTTTTTTTGTAGATTTGTGGCAATTTGAAGAAACCTCCCCAAAACAGACATAGCCTAGAAATATCAAAAAAGAAAAGAAAAGAAAAAAGGTATGTCATGAATGCATAAACTACATGTAGATATACATATAACATATAAAATAAGTATTGTTTATATTATTGCTAAGGTTTCTGGTCAATGGTAGGCTATTAGTAATGTTTTAGGGAGTCAAAAGTTTAATGTGGATTTTTGACTCTGCAGGGGTTCAGCACCCCTAACCCCTCATGTTGTTCAAAGGTCAATTGTAAAATCAAAGCCTAATTGACCAAGGCAAAAGAAATACCCAACTCCAACCCATTCTAACCATCATGTCCCGCCTAAGGGTAGAGAAGAAAAAACTGAGAAACACTTTTCTAGAGTCATAGGCTCACTCAAAGACTGAGACCAAATTATAGAGCTAGAGAATACTCCCCCGAATCTCACCACCATGTTACTAAAGGCCTATTTATAGAAATTCCTTTTAACAGTACATCATATCCAGCTAACAAAAAATAATTATAAAGATTACTGGTCAAAATGGCAGAGTAGGAAGACCCTGAGCTCACCTTTTCCCATGGGCACACCATAATTACAACTATTTACAGAGTGACTATCAATGAGAATGACCTGAATTCTAGGAGAAAAGATTTTCTACAACAAAATATATAAAGAAGGAACAACAATGAGACAAGTAAGAGAGGAGGAAGCACTGTATAGTCAAGACCTACAACCCTGGTAGGCAACCCACAAAGAAGAGGATAATCACAATTGCAGAAGTTCTCCCCAAGGAATGAGGGATCAGAGCCCCACATCAGGGTCCCTAGACCGGGGGTCTTGCCTCGGGAAGATAAAGGCCAGATATCTGGCTTGGAAGGCCACCTGTGATTGCCTATGGGAGAGCTGAATGGCTGTAGGAAACAGAAACTCTGTTCTTAAATGGCACATGCAAAATCGCACATGATCTGAGTCCCAGCACAGAGGCAGTAATTTGAAAGAAGCCTGGGTCAGACCCACTTTCTAATCTTGCAGAAGCCTCCCAGGAAGGCAGGAAGCCACTGAGACTCTCCCTGGAGACATAAACACTGGTAGCATCCACTTCTGGGAGCTTGTTCTACCACAAGGACACTGGTGCTGGCAAGTCCCATTTTGTACTAGTCCTCCCTCTAGCCTTTTAATGCTGGGACCTAACCCCACCCACCAACCAGTTAGTACCCAGACCAGGTACCCCAAAGTCCAAGCATCCAGTCTCATGGGGACACAACCCCACTCACAAGTGGGCTGGCACCAACCCCAGCCTCCCACAAGGCTCCCAACAAGCTATCCCAGCACCCAGCACCACCTACCAGCCAGCCAGAACCTGGAACCCAGAAGGCCCTGGGACTAGCAGGCTACACAGCCAGCTATGCTGGAACCTGTGCCTCCCAGCAACAAGACAGCCCCAGCCCTCAGATCCCCTGGGTCCAGCAACCAGTTGCCCCAGGACCCCCTGGGCCCACAGCCAATCATACCTGGACATGGCCTCACCCACCAGCAGGCCAGCAACAGCTCTGCAACCCCTGGGCCCTACAGCCAGCCATGACAGGAACTGGCCCCAACCACCAACAGCCTGACACCAGCCCCAGGACTCCCCATACCTTGTAGTCAGGTGTACCAGGATCCATCCCTGCTTAACAGCAACTGACAGCCTTCACACAAGGCAGGGCCTGACATCTAACTGGGCCAGCACCCAGCTCCTTCTACCAGCTCACCTGCAGTAGTTTGCCCCACCACAACAGATGGGCTGACTCAGCTCACGTAGGGGGCACTCCTAGATCATATAACTCTAGAGACCAGAGGTAGTGTGCTGTTGGGCCCTATAAGACATCTCTAACATAAGGCCATTTCTCCGAGATAGGAAACATAACAGACCTACTTACTACATACAACTAAACACAGAGAAGTAGGCAAAATGAGGTGACAAAGGAATATGTTCCATACAAAGGAAAAAGATAAAACCTCAAAGGACTAAGTGAGTGGAGGCAATTAAGCTACCCAATAAAGAGTTCAAGACAATGATGGTAAAATGCTCAATGAACTCTGGAGAAGAAAGGATAAACATAGCTAAAAGTTTAACAAAGAGTTAGAAAATATAAAGAAGAACCAAACAGGGCTGAAGAATATAATAACTGAAATAAAAAGTACACTAGAAGGAATCAACAATAGATTAGATGATACAGAGGAATGAATCAGTGAACTGGAAGACAGAGTAGTGAAAATCTACCAAGCTGAACAGAAAAAAAGAAAACAAAAAAGGATTAAAAAAATGAGGACAGGGAGTGGCCTAGATAGTTTAGTTGGAAGAACCTGAGCTCACTCTTCTGACAGGTACACCAAAATTACTAATATTTACAGAGAAATTATTTTTTTAAGTTTATTTATTTACTTTTTTATTATTTTTGGCTGCATTGGATCTTTGTTGATGCTGGCGGACTCTTCTCTATTTGTGGTGAGTGGGGACTACTCTTTGTTGCAGTGTGGACACTTCTCACTGCAGTGGCTTCTCTTGTTTGGAGCACTGGCTCTAGAGTGCAGGCTTAGTAGTTGTGGCACACAGGCTTATTTGCTCCACAGCATGTGGAATCTTCCCGGACCAGGGCTTGGACCCATGTCCTCTGCATTGGCAGGCAGTTTCTTAACCACTGTGCAACCAGGGAAGTCCCACAGAGAAATTTTTGATGAGAAAGACCTGAAAACTAGTAGAAAACATCTTCTACAACTAAAGATATAAAGAAGGAACCACAACAAGATGTGTAGGAGTTGTGGAGACACAGTATAGTCAAGGCCCATACTCCAGGGTGGATGACCTACAAATAGGAGGATAATTACAATTGTAGAGGTTCTCCTCAAGGAGTGAGGGATCTGAGTCCCACACAGGGCTCTCCAGACTGAGGGCCCTGCACCAGAAAGATGAGCACCCAGAAGATTTGGTTTTGAAGGCTATTGGGGCTTATGTTTTGGAGAGCCAGAAGGCTGTAGGAAATAAAAACTCCACTCTTAAAGGGTGCAAACAAAACCTCACATGCTCCAACACTTCAGGCCAAACAGCTAGCTGGGCAGGGACACAGCTTCACCCACCAGCAGGCTGGCTGCCTAAGACCCCTAAACTCCCAGCTTCTCCAGGACCTGAGATTATCCACCAGATTGGACCTGGCTCTGGTCACCAAGTGCACCTGCACTAGCCCCAGGATACGCAGGGCCCTGCAGTCAGAGAATGTGGGACACAACCCTGCCCACTAATGAGCTGGCACTAGCCCTGGGACCAGCCTTACCCACCAGTGGGAAGGCACCAAACCCAGGACAACCTGGATCCCACTGTGTCTACCAGCTGGCTAATACAAGCTCTAAGACCACCAGGATTCTGGCACCAGAGACCCTGGACCTGGCTTTTTCCACCAGTGAGCCAACACTAGACACTGGATGCCCTGGACACTGGTCCCACATATCAACATGCCAAAACCAACTCTGTGATCCTCAAGGTCATGCAGGCAGGAACTCCAAGATCTGGCTCCACCCAGTAGTGGCTGACACTAACCCCAGGACACCTGGAACCTAACACTGCCCACCAGTGGACTGATGCCAGATCTGGGACCCCAGGTCCTGCAGCCAGAGACCCTCATATCCAGCTCTGCACATCAGTGGGTAGACACCAGCTCCAGGATCCCCTGGTTCTGGTCCCACAACCAGTGGGTTGACACCAGCGCCAGGACTACCTCAGCTTTGTAGCCTGCCATGTCAAGACTCAGCTCTCCCACCACCAGGCTGACACCAGCTTCAAGATACCTTGGGCCCCTCAGCCAGCTACCCTGGGATCTGGCCACACTCACTGTCAGAATGACACCAGCTTTGGGACACCCTAGACCAGTGGGTAATAATTAGAACAGGGACCTCCTCCCCAGAGCTCCACAACCATCCACCTCATGATCCAGCCCCACCTACCAGCACCTGGCAGTCTTCTCACAGGACAGGGCCTTGCAACCAATCAGAACAGGGATGAACCACGTCTATAAGACAGCCCCCAGTAGTCAGCCCATAACAGAAGGACCCATGCAACATATGTAGGGGGCACCCCTAGAGCATATAGCTCTGGTCACTGGAGGAAAGTGTGCTGTTCAAATGCATAAGACATCTCCTACAAATGATCACTTTTCCAAGGTCATGAAAGGTAACCAACCTACAAAATACATAGAAGTACAAACAGCAAACTTAGGCAAAATGAGGTGACAGAGGAATGTGTTCCAAATGAAGGAACATGATAAAACTCCAGAAGAAGATTTAACTGAAATGGAGATAAGCAATCTACCTGCCAAACAGTCCAAGATAATGATTATAATGATGTTCAAAGACTCAGGAGAAAATGGAATGAACAGAGTAAAAAGTTAGAAGTTTTTAACAAAGATTTAGATCATATAAAGAAGAACCAAACAGAGGTGAAGAATACAATAACTGAAATTTAAAAAAATACACTAGAAGGGATCAACAGTAGATTAGATAATATAGAGAAACAGATCAACAAGCTGGAAGACAGAGTAGTAGAAATCACTGAAGCTGAACAGAAAAAAGAATAAAGAATAAAAATAAGTGAGAACTGTTTAAGAGACCTCTAGGGCAACATCAAGTGTACTAACATTTCCATTATAGGGGTCCAGAAGAAGAGAGAGAGAAAGGGGAAGAGAGCATATTAAAAGACTGAAAACAAAGAAGAAGTAAAAAAATACCTGGAGACAAATGAAAATAAAAACACAATAATCCAAAATCTATGGGACACAGCAAAAGCATTTCTAAGAGGGAAGTATATAGTGATACAAGCCTACCTCAGGAAACAAGAAAAAATCTCAAATAACCTAACCTTACACCTAAAGAAGCTAGAAAAAGAGAACAAAACCCAAAGTTAGTGGAAAGAAAGAAATGAAAATGACCAGAGCAGAAATAAATGAAATAGAGACTAAAATATAGAAAAGATCAATTAAACTAAGCTGAAAAGACAAAATTGGTAAACCTTTAGCCAGACTCATTAAGAAAAAAAGAAGAGAGAGGGAACAAATCAATAAAATCAGAAACGAAAAAGAAGTTGCAACTGACACCACATGAATGCAAAGTATCATAAAAGATTACTACAATTACTTGCCAATAAAATGGGAAACATAGAAGAAATAGACAAATTCCTAGAAATGTACAATTTCCCAACTAAACCAAGAAAAAGAAAATATGAACAGACCAATTAACAGTAATGAAATTGAATCAGTAATAAAAGTATGCCCACCAAACAAAAGCCCAGGGCCAGATGTCTTCAAAACTGAATTCTACCAAACATTTAGAGAAGAGTTAAAACCTATTTTTCTGAAACTATTCCCAAAAATTGCAGAGGAAGGACCACTTCCAAACTCTTTCTATGAGGCCACCATCACCCTGATACCAAAGCCAGACAAAGATACCACAGAAAGGAAAATTCAGGCCAACATCACTGATGAAAGTAGATGCAAAAGTTTTCAACAAAACATTAGTAAACCAAACTCAACATACATTAAAAGGAGCATACACCATGATCAAGTGGGATTTATCTCAGGGATGCAAGTATGAATCAACATCTTGCAACAAGTTGCAAGATAGAAAAGTAAGATACAAAAATCTGTTGTGTTTCTTTACACTAAGAATGGACAACTGGCAAGAGAAATTAAGAAAACAATCGTATTTACAAGAGCATCAAAAAGAATAAAATACCTAGGAATAAATCTAAAAAGGAGGTAAAAGACCTGTACTCAGAAAACTGTAAAATGTGATGAAAGAAGCTGAATATGACACAAAGAGATGGAAAGATATACCATGTTCATGGATTGGAAGAATTAATATTGTTAAAATGACCATACTCCCCAGGACAATCTAGATTTATGCAATCCTTATCAAAATACCAGTGGCATTTTTCACAAAACTGAAGGGAGGAGGATGAGGGGATGGACAAAACAGGTGAAGGGGATTAACACATACAAACCTCCAGTTACATAATGAGTTATGCAGATGAAGTATACAGCATATAGCGTATGGTCAATATTATAATAACTTTGTATGGAGACAGGTGTTTATTAGACCTATCATATTGTTAATTTCATAATGAACAGTATGCAACCATCAAATCACTATGTAGTGCATGTAAAATTAACTTAATATTGTACATCAACTATATATATATTTTTTTAATTTTTATTTATTTATTTATTTATTTTTGACTGTGTTGGGTCTTCATTGCTGTGCACAGGCTTTCTCTAGCTGTGGCAAGTGGGGGCTACTCTTTGTTGCAGTGAGAAGGCTTCTCACTGTAGTGGCTTCTCTTGTTGAGGAGCACGGGCTCTAGCAGCATGAGCTTTAGTAATTGTGGCACGCAGGCTCAGTAGTTGTGGTGCATGGGCTTATTTGCTCCATGGCATGTGGGATCTTCCTGGACCTGGGATTGAACCCTTGTCCCCTGCACTGGCAGGTGGACTCTTAACCACTGCACCACCAGGGAAGTCCCCACATCAACTATATTTTGATAAACATTACATAGAGTAGAGGACTCCCTACAGTATTACTAGATCAGTTCTCCTTTACATTTGAGGGTAAGGTAAAATGAGAAGCTGTTTCTCAATACCACCCTCTTATACTGAAAGTACACTTGTTTGGAGAAAAAGAACACATGACCTTGTGCTATACAGCTTTATGATCACAGAAAAGACACCTGAGTCCAAGGGCAGGATGAGATATGGGAAGGCATGAGCATCCTACCTGT
This sequence comes from Mesoplodon densirostris, assembly GCF_025265405.1. Taxonomy (NCBI): domain Eukaryota; kingdom Metazoa; phylum Chordata; class Mammalia; order Artiodactyla; family Ziphiidae; genus Mesoplodon; species Mesoplodon densirostris. The sequence goes on along the minus strand of NC_082673.1, from coordinate 49,493,071 downwards.
TTAACCGAGTCCCAATCTCTCTATAAGAAAAGGTTGAACCAGTTACTTCCTAAGTGCATGCATTAGAATCATGGGAGTGTTTTTATTAAACATGCAGAGTTCCTGGCCCAACTACTACATATTTAAAATAGTTGTATGGTCTTGAGCAGTTACTGAAATTTTCTATGTTTCAGTAACCTCAACAACGAAAAATGAAGATAACAATAGTATCTGTTATTGGTTTGTTTGAGGATTATAAGGATTTTGTCTTGTTTTTCTTCTTCAAATGACTATTTTTGTCTAAAATTCCTTATGAGCTATTAAGTTTTAAAAATAGACTTAAATTTTTTATCATCATTTATTTCATTTAAACTTTGAAAAGTGGAGACTTTCGTATTTCATCATTTGCTTACATATGACATTGAGACTGTTGGTTTTCTTCCTCTGTCTAGCATTCTAAATGTTAAATACAAATCACAGGGCTATCTTTAAAAGCTGTTTTAAGAAAATTCATAGTCAAGTGGCAGTTCCCTCAGGACAAGCCTCCCTTCTCACTGACACAACTCAGATCTGTGCTGTATTTCTAGCAAAGGCAGCCTCTGGGTAATCAGGGGTCAGACAGTACAATTTGACCTGTGCATGACTGAAATGTATTCCTAAGAAGTAATAGGTAATTCGACCTAATTTGGCTTGAGCCTCTCATCAGCTGAGATGAGATTACCAGAGAACAATTATAGAGGGTGATTTGATGCCTCTGACCTACAGTCAGCTGGAGACTGTAGTTGGATCATCTCACCTATGAAATTTCCCTGAGGGCTTCCAGATGATGATTTTAAATGCTAATTACTACATGTAGTCAATGCTCTGATAAAATTGAGAGCATTTTGATTTATGATGTGTATTAAGTAAAAGCAAGAACTAAACCCAGTAGATTTAAAAGATTTAAACATACTCAGAAGGTTTTGGCACAAAAAGAGAACTGCAAAGACCCTTTTATCAATAGTCATATTCATTTCAGCTCAGAAATATTTTCTACTTATTACTGTCAATGATACCACTGTAGAAGTTGACCCAATTCTTTCCAAATCTGCAGTTTTTCTTTTTTGTAATATGTATATGTATATATATATATATATATATATATATATATATATATATATATATATATATATATATATATATATCTTCTCCAGCTTGCCAACAATTCTGGCACAGTCAGAAGTAGGACTGGCTCCTATATAGGAGATTTGGGCATTTAAGGGGGTCCAATTCTGAGCTAAATAGAATTTGAAAGGCAGGGCCAGTCCATGGATCTTCTTCCTGAATCTACCTAACTGAAAGCATGTCAAAGAGGGTTCACAGATGGAGACCAGGAACTTCTAGCCACAGATTCACCCTACCCTAAATCTGGCCCTTTAGATTGTATATTCAAATATCAGAGATGTGACATAAGCCTAGGCATGTGTGTCAAGACAAATAGGATTCAATGAAACTCTGACCATTTTTGCTCTGTTAAAGTGCTCAATTACTTAGCATCTATAAATTTCAGCTTCTGTAAAAATGGAGATTATAGCACTAATTCTTCATACAGTTGTTACAAACACTAAATAAGTTAAGTGCCTAACACAAGGTGAGTACTCAATGTATACAAACGAAAACATTCTACCTTTAATAAGAGTCAGCGTACCTGGGTTTGAGTTTTGGTTTTGCCATTATGTACTCTCGAACAATAGCAGTTCAGCCTCTAGGTTTCATTTTCGTCATCTTCAAAATGAGATGGAAAAACTACATTAGAATTTTTCAAACTGTTTTAAGGAACTGTTATATTCCACAAAAATGCCTCATAGGATATGACTCAGGTTTATCTTTCAAAAACAATGTTTAAACTGAAATAGATACACATGCATATGTATGTGGGATATATATCCATATTTTATCATGTTGATGGAACCTAATATTATGTAAATGTTCTTTTTTGAACTTGTAAAATTGATTTACCTGGTGTTCATTTCAATTAGTGGGGGTTTCCATTAAGTGGTATCTGAAATAAAGGATTCATTACACTACTAAAGCATTTTGAATGCCACAGAGCTAATGATCTCAGAGGATCCTTTGAGTTTATGTTTATGAGTTTATGTTTCCAAATAACTGTTTTTCTTAAGTTCAACAGAATAAAAACAAATACAAATGTTCCTTACCATTCCCTTGATGTGCTAGATGTCTCGGTGTACTGTGCATTTGAAAGTCAGCATCATTAGCATCTCTCCCAGATGTAAAAGAAATGCTCCCTTGGATCACTTTGGATGGTTGTTTAGCTATTTAGTCACAAAGAATATATGTAACATGACAATTAATGCAGCAACACATTCCCAATTAGAAATCTGAGGTAACTAAGGATTGCATATGTTCCTTCCTGCATTATTCAAAAATAATAATAACCTGGTGATGACAATCATCACTGCTCTATGGAAACCCCAGTCTGAGTTTCAGAGTAGGATTTATTTTAAAGAATGCTCTGGCCCAGGTTTTCTGGGTGATATGGATTACTGTCATTTCCATGTACACATGAAAAACAAAGACTACAGAACTGTAACTATAAACTGTTTTAGAACGATTTACATGTACCCAGCCAGTTGCTTAACTAGTCCAAAAGAAAACAGAATTGTCATTGTTTTTTAGTGGAAATTCTTTAAGAATGAAGTTATTCTTTCTCTTAGGGACTATTTTCATATATCAATCTCTGTTTGAGTCCCTATGGAAAACATATTGCATTTATGATTTTTTTCTATGTCTTTTTGTTTGAAGACAAATGTGATTGATTTTATAAGACCAATTGTTTGATCAGATTAGTTTATTGAATTAGCCTTTTTTTTTTTTTTTTTTTTAATTTATTTATTTATTTTTTTTTTTATTTTACAAATTTAATCAGTTATACGTATACATATGTTCCCATATCCCCTCCCTTTTGCGTCTCCCTCCCACCCTCCCTATCCCACCCCTCCAGGCGGTCACAAAGCACCGAGCTGATCTCCCTGTGCTATGCGGCTGCTTCCCACTAGATATCTACCTTACGTTTGGTAGTGTATATATGTCCATGCCGCTCTTTCACTTTGTCACAGCTTACCCTTCCCCCTCCCCATATCCTCAAGTCCATGCTCTAGTAGGTCTGTGTCTTTATTCCTGTCTTACCCCTATGTTCTTGATGACATTTTTTTCTTAAATTCCATATATATGTGTCAGCATACAGTATTTGTCTTTCTCTTTCTGACTTACTTCACTCTGTATGACAGACTCTACGTCCATCCACCTCATTACAAATAGCTCAATTTCATTTCTTTTTATGGCTGAGTAATATTCCATTGTATATATGTGCCACATCTTCTTTATCCATTCATCTGATGATGGACACTTAGGTTTATTAGATTAGTTTATTGAATTAGCCTTTTAAGATCACTATGATTTATTTGTTTTCTATGAAGTATTTATTCAAGTATTGTATTGTTGCTTATCCTTGTAAAATTTTGGAAGATTGAAGAAGGTATGTTAGTATACAAGTTAACATTTAATTATGATCTTGGATAAAGGCTATATAAATTATATGAGAAAAACACAATTAATTTTTACACTTAATAGGGCACATCATGGCCCTTTAAAAGTAGTTGATACAGAATGAAACAAGATGAATTGTATTATGTACTGGCCTATGCTCAATAAAGTGAAATGTGTGAGGGGGTATCGAGTTCCCCAATTTAAAAGCAATATGCATTTTTTCCATTGCTTAGGTTTACATTTAAGCCACCAAAATCCTCCACTGACCTAAAAGGTAATAATTCTGGTTCAAAGGCTAAGGAAATCAAATTTAGTTTCAATCAGATACTCATTAAGATTAAGCTAGTTACAGTATATATTATTATAAAGAACTTCTCCATATTGTGTTTAGAAGGTAAAGATTAAGAATGTTAATTTGTATTTCTCTGGAAGGAAAGCTCTCTTCCAAGATTTAAGTTTGGCTTTTTAAAATATTTTGAGGATGCATTATGTACAAATGTAGGGACTATTTGCATTAAGTATTTGTTTCAAAGAGACAGAAATGAAGTCTCTCATGATCCCTGCTAAATTTCCTCTTTTGCACAGGCCTAATTCTTAGGACACATTCATTCATGCTTGCTGAATGAATAGGGAGAACTGACTGAGCAGAGTGGCATGGCAGCAGAGTGGCAATTCTCACTGTACCAGTATCAGCTCTGTGACTTTAACTAAATGGATTAACTTTTCTGAGTTCAGGTTACTCATTTGTAAAATGAGGATGATAATGCCTATTCAGATAATCATTGTGAGAATTAAAGAAATAACCACAGCAAAAATGTTAGCAAGTGCCTGGCAAATAACAAATATTTCATAAATGGTAGTTCTCACCATTCCCAGAAGGCTTTCCAAGTAATGATGTTTCCAAGAATTTTTATGTGTTCTTATTTCCTAATACATTTTGTATGATAAAATTTCAAAAATGAACTAGTCTCACTCTCCCAGATATATCAATAGAAATTTTCTCCTTTCATTTTTGAATGGATATAATTCTCTCTTTTCATTTTCAAAACCCTGCTGTCGATGCATATCTAATAATATAGTGATGTTAGTTAAATACTAGATACTCCTAATTCCACAAGCTTTCAAGTTTTCCTAAGATATGAGGATCATTTGCAACACTTAACTCATTCAAGCCAATAAATATTTCCAAAGATATATCGAACACACTATGTATCAAAATATGTAAACAAACTAACAAATCTAGAATGCACTATGCAATCATGTGACAAGTCTGCTCAGCTGTTGATCCAATACTAGCTGTTCTCTGCCTCTGAGTATATGGTAAATTCTGGAGTGGAACAGGGGAAGGATTGTAGGACAGTAATATTCTAGGGAAAAATGAGGTAGAAGAATTGGTTCTGCAAAAGATGCTGAAGATACTGCCATTCGCTCCCCAGTTTCTCCCACATTAGACCTTGCCAGGAATTTCCTCTGTGAGACATATGAGGTTGCAATAGCCACAGTTTTTGTTTTTGTTTTTGTTTTTGCATGACTTGCAGGATCTTGGCTCCGTGACCAGGGATTGAACCCAGGCCAACACAGTGAAAGCACTGAGCCCTAACTACTGGACCACCAGGGAATTCCACACAATAGGCCCAGTTGTTGAGAAGACTTCCAAGGATGATGAACAAAGCACAGTATCAGAATCTCCAACAATAGCTGCATAAGACAGGCATGGCCACATTGTGAAAACAACATTATTTTAAAGAGAAGTAACCTACTTGGAGTGACCATCCATCTCAGTTTACCCAGAACCATCTTGGTTTTAGTATTGAAAGTTCTACATCCGTGGAACCCCTCATTTCCAAAGCAAACCAGAACAGTCGCTGCCCTGCACGTGTTTCTGCCTAGACCTGCCTTTCAACACGACCACAGAATATTGGGTCTACCTCTTTCTAATCATGTTTGCTCTTGACTGAAACTTTCACATGCAACATAGATTATGGCAGATGTATATTGGGTTGGCCAAAAAGTTACTTCAGTTTTTAAGTAAAAATAAAAGACACATTTTTCATTTTCACCAAGATCTTTATTGAACAACGTATTCACTGTTTTGTTCCACAACCTTCTGCCATTTTTCAGATAACTCCATAATTCCATCTTCCCCAAAAGTTTTACATTTTTGAGCAAAGAACTGTTCCAGGTGCCTTTTACAATCTTCCAGGGAATTGATATTTTTTTCAATTTTGTAAAGACTAAAATAAATGGAAATCCAAAGGTGCAATGTCTGGTGAATATGGACGATGAATCAGAACTTCCCAGCCAAGCTGTAACAGTTTTTTCCTGGTCATCAAAGAAACATGCAGTCTTGCATTATCCTGATGGAAGATATGCGTTTTCTTTTGACTAATTCCAGATGCTTTTCATCGACTGCTTCTTTCAGTTGGTCTAATTGGGAGCAGTACGTGGTGGAATTAATCATTTGGTTTTCTGGAAGGAGCTCATAATACAGGTCTCCCTTCCAATCTCACCATATACACAACATGACCTTCTTTGGATGAAGACTGGCCTTTGGCGTGGTTGGGAGTGGTTCATTTCACTTGCACCACAATCTCTTCCATTCCACATTATTGTACAGTCCATTTTTCATCACCTGTCACAATTTGTTTTTAAAAAATGGAACGTTTTTGTTACATTTAAGTAGAGAATCACATACAGTCAAGAAGGGTTTTTTTACTTAACTTATGTGGAAACCAAACATCAAAGCAATTAACATAACCAAGCTGGTGCAAATGATTTTCATCACTTGATTTGGATATACTGAGTATGTCGGCTATCTCCCGTGTGGTATAACGTTGATTGTTCTCAATTAATGTCTCAATTTGATCGTTATCAACTTGAACTGGTCTACCCAACCATGGAGCATCATCCAGTGAGAAATCTCCATTACAAAACTTCACAAACCACTTTTGACACGTTTGATCAGTCACTGCACCTTCTCCATACACTGCACAAATATTTTTTTGCCTTTCAGTTGTGTTTTTACCTTTCTTGAAATAACAAAGCATAACATGCTGAAAATGTTGTTTTTTTCCACTTTCAATATTAAAATGGCTACACAAAAATTCACCAATTTTGATTTTTTTTTAAATGCATGCTAATATGACAGCTGTCACAATACACTCTAACCAAATTGTTTTGAATGAGTTTAAAGACAACTAAAGTGCTACTAGAGCCACCTTACAGAAGAAACCAAATGAAAGTTTTGGCCAACCCAATACACACAGGAGTGTGCGTTTTGTGGCTGTGAATTTTGATAGCGTGATGGAAGAAAGGGACTTATTTGGAATTTTAGAAAAGCAGACTCTTGCAGATTCACAATACAGGTAGAAAAATAGTCTGATCTGAACCACATTTTCCACTCATAGGAAGTACACTCAGGAACACATTGAAGAACCGAAGATATACTTTTGTGTGTGTGCAGGCACATTTGACACTTTACCTGAAGTGCATTTTTACATTATAGGTACAAAATAAATGCATTATGGCACAAATGTGATATTTAAAGTACATTACTAAATTAGCCCTGAGCTCTGGGCCAAATCTGCTGACTAAACATGTTGCTTATTGCCAGTTAAATGATTTAGTGGCAAAGCCTTTGTCTTCATGAATGAAATCTTTATTTTTTTTTTACATCTTTATTGGAGTTTAACTGCTTTACAATGTTGTGTTAGTTTCTGCTGTATAACAAAGTGAATCCACTATATGTATATATATATCCCCATATTCCTGCCCTTTTGCGCCTCCCTCCCACCCTCCCTATCCCACTCTTCTAGGTGGTCACAAAGCACTGAGCTGATCTCCCTGGCTATGCAGCTGCTTCCCACTAGCTATCTATTTTACATTACATTTGACAGTGTATATATGTCAATGCTACTCTCTCACTTTGTCCCAGCTTCCCCTTCTTGGTTGAAATCTGTGTACAATTTCCTGCCAAAGAGGATAGAATTAGCTTGAAGATGAATCTTTGACCAAAAAACATCTGGAGAAATTACAGAGACTAGTGAGTAAACACATAAGGCTCAGATGTGGAGTCAAGAAACTAATGAATCGATTTCTTAGTTGCATAATGATCAGACGCCATCCTGTGAAGGGAGTTAAGTGGATGTTGGCCCTGCTGTTAAGAAACTGGACCCAATTTTAGTTTCACACCGTTCTTTTCCTAAGATTGTCTTCATTCTTATACGCTTGTAATTTTGTTGTATGTAATATCACTCAAGAATGTTAATGGACTCTCATTACTAGAACCACATTTTGGAGATGTGATTTAACATGTAACACTGAGCTGAAGAAATTTGATTATAAAGTACACTAGAATAATTCGGTCAATCAATTATGTCTAAATTGTGTGCAGTATAAAGCTCCAAATTTATACACAATGCATACCAATCATTTCCAGTAAGCTTACTACAAATGTAAAATATTAATGATTTTGGTGGAAGGTTACTCACTTTCATATGGTTGGGACCCTCTTGAAGAATGCACAGATTTATATATGCCATGCTCTTTAGTGATATTGTCTTTCTGAATGAGGAGGATTTATATAAGCTGACAGGGCTCTGGGACTTTTCTGACTCAAATGCCAGTGGTATAAAACTCTCTTTTGGAGAGAAAATGTTAGCTACCACGCAATATTTATTTTGCACTTTCCAAAATTCTGGAAAATCTGTGCAACATACTAGAAACACAGGAGGCAACATGAGGCAAATTTCGCAAAGCAAAATGACCATACATAAACTACACTGTGAGATAAGCTTCACTTGTTTATTTATTTTAAAAGTGTATGTAAAGCATCTATTAAATGCTTAGTACAGTACAAAACACTGAGGATGATCAGGAAATATTTTTGCCCTAAACAGTTTGTGTTCTTGTAGAGAAGATGGAATATTTTTTGATGATAAATTAATTAAAAAACATGAATTAGTTACTATGAGAATTGAGATGTTAGATCTTCCTTCCTTCCCTTTTTTTATTCCTCCTTCCCTCCCTTCTTTCCTTCCTTCCTTTCTTTCTGCCATTTTCCTCTTCAGGGTTTTGGGGAAGATTTACTAGAAAGAGTTTCAGTTTTGTGATGGTAAGATAATGTTATATATGTATTTTAAAATTCAGAGTAAAAAATCTATTTAATGAAAGTTTCTTTCCCTAGAAGCACCTCATTTTTGCCAGTTATTTTTGTGTATCTCTTCAGATACTCAATGCATGGACAAATGTTTGTACATATTTCCTCTTTTTCTTTTTACATAAATAGAAGCATCACATATACACTGCTTTGCCCTTGTTTTTTAAAAATATAATATATTTTAAAACTTTAAATATATTTAATTAGTGTAATTTTAGTACAGGGAAATGTCTTTTTGTCATATGTGTTGCAAATATTTCCCCAGTTTGTCATCTGTCTCTTGACTTTGTTTAGGTACTTTTACCACGCAGAATTTAAAATAGTTTATTGGATCAAATTTATCTTTTTTTTTTTTTTTTTTTGCGGTACGTGGGCCTCTCACTGTTGTGGCCTCTCCCGTTGTGGAGCATAGGCTCCGGACGTTCAGGCTCAGTGGCCATGGCTCACGGGCCCAGCCGCTCCGCATCATGTGGGATCTTCCTGGACCAGGGCATGAACCCATGTCCCCTGCATCTGCAGGCGGACTCTCAACCACTGCGCCACCAGGGAAGCCCAAATTTATCATTTTTTAAATGACTTCTATTTGGAGCATTTTGTTTGTTTTTGTAAAGCGTTCTCAAAAATCAATCAATCAATCAACCTTCAATCAGTCAATCAATCTTCCTGTGTGTTCTTCAAATGCTTTTACTATTTTGATTTTTTTTCCAATAAACCTCTCCTCCATCTAGAATTCATTTTGGTGTATCACTTCCATTTAACCTAGTTAGCCACTGGACTCAACACCAATTCTGGAATATCTGATCTCTCTTTTCCCCACTGATGTGAAGTTCCAAAAATGGTAGTTTTGGAATTTTCAGGTAAGGAAAGGATAAAACTTCAGGCAGATGGAATAATATGAGGCAAGGAAGTCTTTACCACCTTCTGGCCAGTCAATCTATTTCCTCTTCTCTATTTTAACTTTTCAGAGAAACTTCTGAAAATAGTCACTACTGCCACCACTCCTGCCACCACAACGCTCACTCACCACAGTCCTCACTATCTACCAGATATGGTGGAAACATTTCCCAGGCGTTATTGACACTCAGTTCTCACACCAGCTACATAAAGTAACTGTCTTCAGTTTGGAGGTGAGGAAGCTGAGGGAGTGAAAGACTAAGTAACCTTACCAAGACCACACAGTTCAGTAGATATTGCAACATAGGCCTGAGCTAACTAGGCAGATTCTGGTTGAGTATCTGCAACATAAGATAATCAACAATTTAGTTCATGTTACATAAGGGAAAAGATGAAAAACAGGGCTAATAAACTGGAAGGAAATAAAATTATCAAAGAATTTGACATCTCCGAAATGGAGGAGTGGTATAGTAAGAGTTGAAGATGAAGGTTACAGTCAAAATGTGAGGTGGAGTAATTCCCAGTGCTGACAGTATTCAGAGTTTGGTAACAGGCAAAAATGAATCTCAGTAGACATGAAGATCATTGAATAAGAAAGATTCAGGCATTGGAGGCTTCTTTGAACGATGGGTCATTAAAAGAAACTGTGAAGTTCCCCAGATTTCCACTATAAAGGAGGAAGATTCTGAGTCAGAGAACTGACAGGGGTAGGGAGGTCAAGAATGAGGATATAGCCTAATGGCATGAGCCTTGAAGGTAGATGAACAGATATACCTGTGGATAGAGGGGAGAATGTTCAAGATAAGTTGTTTAATGAATTAAGCACTTCATTGGAGAAAATTATGTGTAAATAGATATAGGTATATAATGTGAGGACCACTGCAAATTTAATAAACATATTTGAACATTTTTTCAGTGTCAACATTGATAATTTATTCATCCCAAATAAGACCAGGGTTCGAGTAATGTTTTTACTTATTTTTTGTTTCTTGTCACCAGATTATTATTAAGTTTTTCATATATTATGACAAAATTTTAAAGTATCCTTCCTCAATGTGGTGGTTTTAAAACATGTATGAGTCTAATACCTCTCCCTTTGAATTTGACCTGGTGTTAATGACTCGCTCCTAATGAATATAAGAAGTTGTATGACTTCTGAGGCCAAGCTGTAGGAGATACAGCTTCCACCTGATTTGCTTTCTTTCTTGGGATGATTGCTATTAGAACCTAGCTGCCATGCTTTAAACTCAGGCCACACACAGAGGGTACATCAATGTGTTCCAGCTGACAGCATCAGCTAAGGCCCCAGTTGTCAGCCAGCATCAACTCCCTAATATGAGTGAGGAAGCCATATAGATGACTCTACCTCCATAAATCTCTTGACTGCAACCACATTAGAGACCCTAAATGAGAAGCATCTAGTTGAGCTGAGTCAATCACATGACTGTTATAGAAAATAATAATAAATGATTATTGTTGTTTTATACCACTAAAGTTTGGGGTGTTTTTTCTGTAGTTATAACCAGAACAGTAAATGATTGAACTAAACTTCACAGCTACACTAACAACAATTATTTACACATAACTTATGTTTTATTGATTTATTTGATTGATCATATACCCCATGTTATATTTTTCTTTGTATTCTTTTTTCATTCTGCTGGAATACATACTAAAGTTTTCTTCCTCCCAGAATGAATTATGTGTCCTTGCATGTCTGAAAAATACTTGGAATGGTAGTTTGACCTTTTATTAAATTCTAGACTCAGAATTATATTCTCCCTTCTTTTACTAGCATAGAGTTTGATAGATGAGAGTTCTGATTCCAATGTTATTCCTACTCCAGGGTAACTGATATGTTTCCTTTTGTTTTTGTTAAGCCTTGGCACTTGGAAATTTCACCAGGACACATAAATATCTTCCTTCTGCTTGACAAGCTCTTATCCCAGATCTTTCCATGGCTAGAACTTTCTTGCTATTCAGATCTTATAGCAAATGTTACTTCCTCAGAGATACCTTCATTGACATCCTTGTATAAAGTAGCTTCATACAGTTATTATCTCATTACCCATATGACTTTCTTCAAAGAATTTATTGGTTTTTAATTTTTGCTATATTTGTTAATTCATTAATTTGTTTCTTTTCTTTAGCATATAAGATCCAAAAAGGCAGAATTTTGGCCTTTCCTCTTTATGGCTGTATCTCTAATGTATCTAGCATATAGTAAATATTGAATAAAATATTTGATAAAGAATGAGTGGATGTATTTGCTTTATTTCATTTTACTACTAGATACCCAGTAAGCTTTTCAATATGAAGACTTGAATCTTTTTTACCTCATCCTTTTTTAAAAAACTATTTATCTTTTCATTGTTTAAATTTCTCATTCCTCTTCTCTCCTAGAACAGAAATATTAGATACACTGGAATTCTCCTCCATATCTCCTAAAAGATTTTCTTCATATTTTTCATTTCTTTTACCCTTACATATGCACTAAAATATATTCCTGTATTTATTCATTTATTTTCTCAAGAGGAATTCCTTTTTTATTGAAATAAAGTTGATGTACAATATTATGTTAGTTTCAAGTATCAAATCACATTAGTGATTTGGCAATTGCATACATTATGAAATGACCACATAAGTCTAGTAACCTTCTGTCCCCATACAAAGTTATTACAGTATTATTGACCATATTCCTTTTGCTGTATATTTTATCCCCATGGCTTATTTATTTTATAACTAAAATACTTTATTAATTTACATTCTTTAACAATGTCCATTCACTTATTCAGCCTTTTTATTAATTTTTAACAATTTTAGCAGATATGCTTAATTTCCAAAAATCCTTCCATGACTTGGTAGGTGAAATAATATGCTGATTAGTTTAATTAATTAGGTTATGTTTCCTCCAAAGTTGTGTCACTCTGTCCCCCAACTCCATCTACTTTCCCACATATACTTTAATTCCATTTGTCTGAGAATGATACTCAATGTTCTATATCAACAGATATAGACATATAGATTCAGATATAGACACCTAGTAAGATGACCATTAAAATTATAACAAACATTTGAACTCATGTTTTTTTTTCTGTCAACATTGATCAATTTTTTTTAACCCCTATAACTTCTCTCTTGGATAAGACAAGAATTTGAGTATGTTTTAATATTTTGCAGCACTGCTATAAATGTACTCTTTTAAACACATTTTAGCCACTGAAATGGGATGTTGGGAGGGAGAGGGGGTAAAAAATTAACTATCTTTTTTTAGACACTACAGCTTCCAGACCTTCACTCATATTTTCAGTTCACTCAGCCTTCATCTGTCCTAAATTTATTTCAATCCATTTTCTGTCCCCAGCAGTCTATTGAGACTGCTCTTCCTACCATCCCCATTAACCAACTAATCATCAAAATCTGGGTTGATTTTCTATGCTCCAATTTGTGTTCAATTGGAACACCCTTCCTACTTTTAAAAAACTCTTCTGTCTCAAGGATTTTGTGGCACTATTTTCTTTTAATTTTTTCCTAGCCTTTCTATTTGTATTTTACTGACTCTTCCTGCCCATTACTTAATTCTTTGATGCTATCATGGAACATATCCTAATCCCTCTACTGATGAGTCACTGAGTCTATTCGACTCTCTTCACTGATATGCAAATAAACCCTGCCCTGCCCAGGGTAGTCTTTTCAAAGGCCCCCAAGCCTGTCGTGTGTATTCCATACTCAGCATAGCTTATATTATGCATCCCACATGACATACCTGCCACCTTGACTAACTTTCTTAATCTTATCCATCAAACTTTTTTGAGGCCAATTCTTTGTCTTCTATGAGGTGTTTCCTGGAGATTTAAAAAGCAATTTCTTTTTTGAATTCTTTCAGCTTCTCTAGCTGAATATTCATTTTTTATTTACCATAAACTCTCATTTATTATTAATTAACTCTAAACTTATATTCCACTTCCTTGGTTAATTTCTTCAGGAGCAGAGTTTGTCTTACATTTAAAAACTTTTCTTCCCCCCCACACATAATCTTGTAATATGTACACAGAAAGCACTAACATTGACATTGAAATAATAAACAAGAAATCATTTGATCTATAATTAGCACTAATTATTTTTTGACCAGGAAAAAAGAAGTGAAAATACTGGAGTTAGGATTAAGTCTGCCTTTGAATAGCTTCTGGTGAAAAGTGTTAACAGTTTTTTTTATAACGACCTAGTAGAAAAAGCACATTAGCCTAGTTAACAGGGTTTTAAATAGTTAGCACCTGGGTGGGTTTTTGTTGTTGTTTTAGGTTCTCACTTTACTATGTAGCATTGGAGTATCAGAAAACCTTTTCTGCTTCTCTGGCACAGCTGGATCCAGGAGAGATGCCTATGACCCACAACATATTGAGGATTTCATAGCTTCATAAAATCGTATGAAAAGGAAAACTCCTGTTAGGTCATCTCCCTTAGATTATAATCTGTAAAAATATTGAATCACGAGGCTGTACACCTGAAACTAATATTATACTGTAAGTCAATTATACCCCAATTAAAGAAAAAAAAAAAAGAATGTTCCCTGCTCTCCAGGAAATAATTTGCTATGAGAACTCATTGATTATGAGTATTATGTTTAAGAGAATCATGGATTTTAAAACGTCTTTTATAAAACAGATAACTAATAAGAACTTACTGTATAGCACAGAGAACTCTGCTCAATACTCTGTAATAACCTATATGGGAAGAAAATCTAAGAGTGGATATATGTATAACTGATTCACTTTGCTGTACAGCAGAAACTAACACAACATTGTAAATCAACTATACGTCAATAAAAATTAATTTAAAAAAACTTTAAAAATTCTGCTTTCTCAACTCATAAAACAACTCTTTGCAAAATACCTTTCTAATTGATCTTACATCAATTTTTCTAACACATCTTTCTGTAATTTAAAAGTATTAAATTTGTGTTTATATATTATCAGATTAGATATTAAATGAGGGAATATTCATATAATTTCAGAAACTATCTTTGTAAAAATAAAATTATGTTGTCATTGAACTGAACTCTATAATTTTTCAAGCTTCCTAAGATTATACAGTCCAGGCAGCAGAAGTGTCTGGTTGTATATCTGGTTTGGCATTGGGACACAGATTCTAAAGGTGCTTAATAATGCTTGTAATAAAATGAGGGTTTTAAGAAAAAACTGCTATCCAAATAGGCATTTTAATAACAACTTCTTCTACTTAAGTTTTCCACATTCATTCTGTAGAATTTCTAAGAAAATTGTTTTGAATGAAAAAATATTTGTGTCAAAGTCTTCTTGGAGTTTGCATAATTGTACTTGTTCCTTTTTATGTTCATCTACCCAAACACTTTTGCCAAGAATACAAGCTTTAGAGAGGTTATCACAAATTCTGGGAAGAAATCCTTTTTCTTTCTATAGTTATTACGACTCAGGAGAAATATCATTCATTAGCAAGGTGATATAACAGTGAGATATAGAGAGATATCATCATGCAAATATTTGTTGTTGCCTCAGTTCTTTGTAATGAGATGAATATAACTCAGGCCTCCTTAAAGCTGATCTTTCTGAAGCTAAGTTAAAAACATACATGTTGAAACCTCAATTTCATCCTGTGTTATCAGGATGAAATATATTCCATATTTGCTTTAGTGATCTGAAAAATTCAGGTAAAGTTTTAAACACCTAAATTGCCTTCAGTAATTTTCACTAGATTCTCTTAAAGTATTTCAAATATGCATGGCTTTCATTCACCAGAAAACAGTGAACAAAATTTAAATTTATTTTTCATGATCCAGGGCCATCAATGTAAAAAACAGTCTGTGTAAACAGAATGTTCATCATCTAAAATGTGTAGGTAAACTATGCCTCAGGGCCAAATCTCGTCCCCTGTCTGTTTTTATAAATAAAGTTTTATTGGAACACAGCCAAGCCCATTCATTTACGCATTGTCTATGACTGCTTGCACTCTATTCCAGCAAAGTCAAATAGTTGTGATAGACCTGCATGTGCCCTAAATCCCAAAATATTTACTATCTGGACCTTTACTTAAAAAAAGTTTGCAAGCTCTGACTGAAAACAGTTCTTTTTTATTGTTTCCTGTAATACTGGAAGTCATTTGTGGTAATTTCCTTTCCCACAGACCAATTTATAGTCCAAAAAAGTGCTTTTAATTATCTCTTGTTTACTTTTTACATATTTACCTTCTAAATGCTTTTTGAATTTTCCACTTTTCTCCATTTTTATTGTTAGCATCCTAGTCAATTCACCATCATCTTCAACTCTACTACTATAATAACCTTCTCACTGATTTTCTGCTGCCAATCTTGCCCCAAGTAAATCTGTTCTTTATACTGTGGCCAGAGTGATGGTTTTATTTTTTCTAATTTTAAAATTTTATTGTATTAATGTTTTATACAGCAGGTTCTTATTAGTTATCCATTTTATATATATTAGTGTATATATGTCAATCCTAATCTCCCGATTCATCACACCACCACCACAACTCCCTGCCACTTTCCCCTCTTGGTGTCCATATGTTTGTTCTCTACATCTGTGGTGTCTCAATTTCTGCCCTGCAAACCAGTTCATCTGTACCATTTTTCTAGGTTCCATATATATGTATTAATATATGATATTTGTTTGTCTTTTTCTGACTTACTCAGAGTGATGGTTTTAAAATACAGGTTTCATTCTCTCACTCTCACACTGAAAACCCTTCAATAGCTTCCCTATGTTCATTAGTATTAAAACAGTATCCATAACACTACATCTATTAATTACATATTTTTCTGCACATCATCTCATCTTATTACTCTCCTCACAGTGGTCTTTCATTTCCCCAGCTTCTTCCTACCTCAGGGCCTTTGCATAAGCTGTATACTCTGTATGAAACATTTTGTGTCCCTCATCTATGCCCCTATATTCCAAAACATTAGTTACCTTCTATACAACTTTGAAATCTCAGATACATTTCTATTTTCTCAGG
Source organism: Mesoplodon densirostris (assembly GCF_025265405.1). Classification (NCBI taxonomy): domain Eukaryota; kingdom Metazoa; phylum Chordata; class Mammalia; order Artiodactyla; family Ziphiidae; genus Mesoplodon; species Mesoplodon densirostris. The sequence goes on along the minus strand of NC_082673.1, from coordinate 49,476,486 downwards.
GAGGTTTTTTTTTATGTTGTAAACTTTCAGACACCCCATAATTTTCCTCCCTAGTATTTATCACAATGTGAAAAAAAATTGCATAATATTTACATTAGAGTATGCCCACTGCCTTAGCCTATAAACTTCAGAATGGCAAGGACCAAGGTTTTCTCATTTTATTTCCAGCACCTGGCACCTAGTAGTGCCTGATAAATACCTGCTGACTGATTTCAGCTTTAAGCAGTGCCCTCTGCATTTGCTTTGGTGCCTTTACCCCTTGTGGCAGGTTATTTTAATTTACCTGACTTCTTTCCATAGACTGTGTCTTCTTTCTTGCTGAGGCCTGGGATTTAAATTTGATATATCAGTATCTAAAAGAATAATACATAGGGACGGAATACATACCTGGGAGGAACTTCTGAGAGTAAAATCCATGAACATTTTGAGGTTTATTTGTGCCTTCTTTGGAAGTTACTCATAGAACATTTTTACTTGCAGGTTCCCAGTGATTTCTCTATTGCTGAGTATTTTGGAAAGAAATATACAGATAAATCAATTGCTACTTTAATATTATGCCACAGTCACTTTTGCCTCCCTAATCCAAAAGCAAACGAAGAGGTTTCTCATGTCTTTTCATACTATATCTGAAAGAGAGAAGCCCACCCATAAGTGTACTCCCCAAGGCATGCATTTCCAAGCCAATATATTAACCTTCATGGTGTTATAAGTGTTTCTGTAGCAGATGATGGAGTCAAACTATGTGTCTTCATAGACCCTTGATAATTAGAAAGACAAAGAGCACAAGTTTTCTGTTATGCTCTCATCTTACTGTGGAAACTGAAAAAATTAGAATAATAAAGCTTAGAAGGAACTTGAGTCATTTGTACATAAACCAATAGCTAGAAAACCCGTAGGGGACTGAGGTAAGAAAGAGTAAAAAAAAAACCTGTGCTCTAGGCAAAGAAAATATTTATGCAAAATTAAATACTATCTTTTCATTTTATCCACATTACTAAATCTTCAGGTGTATTTCGTAAGCAGAGAATCATCTAGTAACAACTCTTAAGCAAATATTCATTACATTTACAAAAGAATTAACTAAACTATCTGAGACAGAGAATAGTCTGTCCCATTTTCAAACATTTTACAATTCTATAGTGAGGATTTTACACTATCCCTTGCTAATCCATTTTAGAGAATATCACCCCCTCCCAAAGCTATGGTGTTCTTCCTTATGTCTAACATAACCTTTCTGTTTATAATTTAATCTCATCCTTCTACCCTCAGCAGAGCAGAGATCAGCTGGCAACATCCTCCTTCCTAATAATCTTTCACATAATTATAGGTGGTTAGTTACCAACTCTTAGCTTTTCTTGTCTACACAAAATCAGCTCAGCATTTAAAAAACATCTTTCCCTCCAGGGCATATATTTTTGTTCTATGATATTTTTATAGGCCACACTTGTCTCTTATTTATATTCTTAGTACACTTGTGCTTTCCTTAGTGTTTCTTTTTGTTCAATAGGCAGTGTTATGGAAAACAAACCTCATGCAATGGCATATAAAGAGCTTATTTTAGGGTTACTGGTACTAAATGTCAACCTAATTGCATTGATAACTAAGGCAGAACCAAAGAGAATTTAGCCTTGTTTTGACAAGTGAATGCTGATTTATTTAAATATCTAATCCCGTGCAATTTTTACTTAGCACTGATAGTGAAAGTAAGAACGTTGAAGAAGATGATTATCATCCATCCTTTCAAGAGATCTGGCAAGAAGAGAAAGAAGTGAACTCTGAGAAAGAGAGAGAAGTAAGGGTAAGAGAAAATCATTTTAGATTGGAGAAGCTCAAGCAGAGTTTATAGGAAAAGAACAGGTAGAAAATAAGAAATAGAGAGAAAGTGAGTAACTGTTGAAATGAGCTCATAAAAGACAGAGGATAGAGTGGAGTGAAGTGCAAAGGTGGAACTTAAGTGACTTAGACTTCTTTTTTTTTTTTTTTTCTTTTTGCGGTACGCGGGCCTCTCACTGTTGTGGTCTCTGCAGTGATGGAGCACAGGCGCTCCAGACGCGCAGGCTCAGCGGCCTTGGCTCACGGGCCCAGCTGCTCCGCGGCATGCGGGATCTTCCCGGACCGGGGTACAAGCCCATGTCCCCTGCATCGGCAGGAGGACTCTCAACCACTGCGCCACCAAGACTTCTTTTTAAACAAGCAAAATTCTACCATGTTGCTTTGATTATATACTAATATACTCATTTTATCCTCTGATTTTATAAGCGTTCATTTAGATTTACTTCTCGGCAATCTTTTGGGGATGAAAACAACTCCTTAGTTTTTCTTTTTGAAGTAATTATTTACTACACTATTATGACAATGTCTCATAGATAATATCTGAACTAGACACAGGCTCTTTTTACTCTTCAAGTTCTTTGATTGACTTAGGTGTTAGATTACTTTTGATTTTATTGATGAGTTTTTTGGTTGCTTCCTACTTAAATCATTGTTTAATTGCATTAGCACTCAATTTTAAAATCTAAATGGTTCTAATTAGCTTACAAATATAAATTTTCCTTTCTGGGCATTTAATTTTTTGTTATGATTTTTCTTTTTATATCTTCCATATCTTTGCAATCCGTGACCTTCTTTGTTAAAACAGTCAGGTTTCCCATAAACCCACCAAGATAAAATACTTGGGAGCAGTACCAGATTCCCCTATCTTTAGTTCCCCCCAAATGCAGCCTGCTATGTGAATAACAGCTTTTGGTAACCTCTTCCCTCATGGATTCTTTTTATGGGTGATATCAAAGCAGAGAATGTGTTTTGGAGTAAACTGAAAAGCAAATCCATTTTCTTAAGATGGATTTTAATTTGGCAGATGGAACATGTTAATGTTTTTCATTTGAGGTTTGAGGAGAAAGGAAACAAAACACAGAGGAACATAGCAGGTATAGATTCTCTGGCTTCTCTACAAACGTGAGGTAGTAGGTTCCTGAATGTTTTTCCAGAAGTATTACAAAAGAAAGAAAAAAAAATGTGAGAGGGTAAATGTTACCCAAGAAAATAGTAGCACTAAAGGCTCAAGTACCAGGCTTATGGAGTTTCTTTGTAGTACAGTTGATTATCAGTGAAGCGTGTATGCAGTCTAATTAACATAATTGGAACTACTGTAATTATGTTATCATTTTGTTTACTTTAGCACATTCTGTTGAGGTATATGGGTAGCAATATTTGCTATTGAAATATTGCCCCCTTGCTGCACAGGGTTGTTTAATCATCCAGTTTATTCTACCTTCCTTGTGGTGCCATCCTGCTACTCAAAGGTGAGGAAAGTGTTAAGTCCTTGTAGCCAGGAAAGTAGAAGAAAAGAAAAACGATGACACTAATCCAGAGCTCACAGCCACAAGAACGCCAAGAGTGGGAAGTTTTGCAAAAGTAGAATGGGAAAATAATACTGCCTAGCTCAGAGCATTCAATCTAATAAAATGATGAAGGAAATGGATTTCGAACAGAATGCATTCATCATATGTGGTTTGCCCCTCTGTTTTAAGCAATTGAAACAAGTTATATCTCACTTTGGAAAACTGAGAATAAAGTCATACAGGCACAGTGGGGTTTGCTCTAAATATTCATTACCAAAACGGTACCAAAAGATTTTATTTGCTTTGACTTTTTAAGTGAGGCTGTAGTGTGGATGGGAAAATGATACTTCTTGACACTCAACATTCCTGCTCCTAGCTGTTGCTTTTAGAGGCACTAAGGATTTTTTTCCTGACATCTCAGGATAACCAGGCAGGAGGTAAGAACTTCACAGGCTATCAGAACCCTGTGTGATCACTCCTTTCCAGCATCTTCAAAGGAAGGCAAGGAACAGAGGGCTTCATTTTTAGAATCAGTTTATGTGGCTGTTCCATGGCGTAGAAGAGGTTACACAGGTGTTTCAGGACTTTGATTTTTTTTGTTGTTGTTCATGTTTCCAAAGAGAAGATATGGGATAAAGCATTCCCGATGGTTCCAACCAGAGACATCAAGTCAAAGCAAGCAGATGATGGTGTCACATTCACATCCAATGAATGTAATATCTGGTTTTTCATAACTACTCTTCTAAAAAGTATAAATAGAACACAGTATAAAGATCAATGAAACAGGAGGAGCCATGCTCTGTGCCCTCTCATCCCACTGAGCTATCCAAATGACTCCACATCCTCCTGCCTACATTTCCTAAGCTCCCTGTTAGACACCAAAATCACTGAAAAAGCTGCTAATGTGTATGCTCCTCCTTAAAGGTTCATCACACAGTCTTTGTTGAGGTTCAAGATGTGGCTCTTAATCATCTACCAGATGTTTTTATTTACTAGTTTTTATTTAAAATAGCTTGTAGGGTGTTCTTATTTCATTCTGATCTCATTCCATTTGGAAATCTTTAAAAGCATGAAACATATGTATTCCTAAAACAAAGACGCAGCAGCAATAATCAGGGCTGTGAAAGTGTTTTGTGAAATCCACACAAAACCAGTCAACTGCATGAACATGCTGAACACTACTTCATACTAATCTTAAGTAATAAATAAAATAGGAACATTTTAATGGGGATGGAGTGAGGACAGTGGATGCTGTCACTGACCCTGGTCAAGATTCTATTTTCCTGGTCAGTATACCTAGCCCCCAGCTTTTGATGGCTAACGGCTTATAGTTGCCTTCTCCAGAGAATTTCCCTAAGCTGATCTAAACAGGAGTATTCTCCCTGAAGATTATTCTGATGCATATATGCACACGTGCATGCACACACACACACAGAGACACACATGCACTCCAGGGAAGCCTGCTGCCAATAACTGACTAAAGTTTTATATAGGACCTGTCCCACTGATCACGGTGCAATTCATACTCCAGAGCTTCCCAAGGGATCAGCATGAAGCTGGACACCAGCTGGGACCACATTCTTATATAGATTTGCCCCATCCTTCCCTATCCTGCCTCTCTCACAGTATCTCTCTTAAAAGCACTCCTTGGTGCACTAAAATTCCTACTCTGTTTCTTGGGAATCCAACCTATAAGTGGCAATATCTAAATAACCATTAGGATTGAGGTTATAAATCAATCAAAATATGGTCTATACTCTGAAGAGAGAACAGAAGTGGCAAAGAGTAAAAAACACAGAGCTGAAGACACTACCTGGGACTGTTCAACAATTGTATTATTTTTTAAGTAGGTGAATAAACAAACAAAAATAAGTTGAAGACTGCTATGGTTATATTGAGAGGCATTAATGTCAGTCATTATGAGCTCAGGTTCTGCAGCAGACATTTGGGTTCAAATCTGGTTGCTTCCATTCTCTGGTGTGGTGACCTTGGACAAGTCACTGAACTACTTTGTTTCTTAGTTTTCTCATCCATAAAATGGAGATAATAACAGTACCTATTCATATGGTTGTTATAAGCATTAAATGAGTTAATTAATGTAAATTTTGGAACAGCCTGTAATAAAAAGTAAGTACTCAAAAGAAAGATAGCTTTTATCAATATTATACATGTCTGCAGGAATAACATTGTCTTAATCAACAACCATTATAAATACCAGATGCGGGACACTCCAAAATGTTCAAAATGACAAGGTGCCTTTCTCTGCTCTGAATCTTGGGGAGTATCATTGAGATTGGATATAATGGGTTCAGAAAGCAGTCTAGGCTTCACAGGACACAGAAGAATATTAGTCATTCATTCAACATATATCATGTACTAGGAAGTGTTCTGGAATTAGTACATATAACAATGAATTGACCATGTTTTTGCATTTATAGAGCTTATAGTCTAAGAGTGGACAAAGACAATAAGCAAATGAAAATAAGATTTCCTCAGATAGTGATAAGAGCTATGGAAATAGACACTACTGATCTGTAGTGATGGTGTCCAATAGAACTCTCTATATAATGGAAATGTTCCATATCTGCACTGTCCTGGTAACTACTAGCCACATGTAGCTACTGAGCACTTGAAGTGTGGCTAGTGTGACATAAATAAATAAGTAAATTTCTAATTTTATTAAATTTAAAATGAAAATCAAAGGAGCTACATGTAAATTTGGATCTATAGAAAGATGAGTGAGAATCCTGAAATAGACCCAAACACATGAACAATAGAATTACAAAAAAAATAGCACTACTGAGAGGACACTGCAGAATGAGGAATGAATGGATATTTCAATAAATGATACTGGGTTATTTGGATATAAAAATAAACATACAAAATTAAATTTAGCCCCTGCCTCACATCATATAAATAAATCAATTCTAGAGATTGTACATCTAAATATTAAAAGTAGAACAATAAAACTTCTAGAAGACAACATAGAAGGATATCTTTACCACTTGGCATAGATAAATATTTTGTAAACAAGACTTACAATTCACTGGACATAAAGGAAAAGATTGATAAAGTCGAGCTTATTAAAATTAAGAAATTTCATTCATCAATATAACTTTATGAGATTTTAAAAAGCAAACCATAGTGTGTAAGAAGATATTTGCAACAAATACATCTGATAAAGCACTTGAATCCAGAATACATAAAGAAGAAATCATAACAAAAAGGCAGAAAATTTACTAGAAAAAATGGACAAGACTTAAGTCTTCATAGTATTGCAAAGAAGGAGATATCCAACTAGCCAATAAACATATGAAAAGATGCTCAATCTCATACATAGTCAAGGAAATGCAAGTAAAAAAAGAAACATGAACTACCATTGCACACCCACCAGAATGGCTAAAATTAAGAATACAGATGATACCAAGGGTGCGTAGGATATGGAGCAATTAGAAACTTATATAAAGTTGTAGGGAATGCCAATTAGTATAATCAGTTTTGAAAACCGTTTGCATACTCTCTTATCCCAGCAATTCCTTTGCTAAATATATACCTAAAGAAATGTATGCAAATGTGCTCCAAAATATGTGTACAGTAACCTTCATAGCAACACTATTCATAACCCAAGAAAGAAAACAATGCAAACACTCATGAACAGAAGAATAGATAAATAGTGGTGGATTCATACAGTAAATTATTATGCAGAAATGAAAAATGAATAACCACTGCTATATGCATTAAATAGGATGGATGAACCTCACAAACATAATGTGGAATTATGGAAGCCAGTTAGGAAACAGTACACACTATATGAACAGCAAATACCTTACCTCGTGTTCAAAATCAGGCATGGTGACCTTGGTGGGAGAGGAAGGCTCATGGGAAGATAAAGATATTTTATTTTTTGATGGAAGTTAGTAACATTTAGCTGAATAATTTACTATATGTTTCTTCAATAAAAAGCTTATTTAAAAAAAGAATATAACCCAATAGAATGTATAGTTTGACCCCACCACATACTGTGAGAATAAATATGTGCATACCTATTCAGAAGAGTAAATTATCTTTGGGTGTTTGGAAGGAATTACTAAAAATTTGTTTTTAATTCCCTTATATTTTCTAATTTATTTGAAATAAACACATATCAATTGATGACTCTTTTTTTTCCATTTATAACAACAACAAGAACAACAACAAAAAATAAACTGAATAGTAGGCAAAGAGAAGATGGAAGATCAAAGGAGGGATTTGTTTTTAGAAGACATGAGAGATCTGAGTGTTCTTATGTACTGAGTGGGGAGAGTTAGGCAGAGGCAAGGGCTGAGAGATTTTCATTTTGTTTTGTCATTGCAGAAATTGAAAGAATTGTTTTATCCATTGATACTATGGAAGGGACAGATCTAGTCCTAGTATACGCAGCTTGCCAGAATTTGCCTTAGACAAGAGCGATTCTTTTTATTAACTTTCTTTTCATTTCCATTATAGTCAGGCATTCCCATATATCACCTTTGAAAAGCAGTTAATTCTCTATGAAAATAATAAAAACAAACAAACTGCCAATAACAACAAAATCAATAAACAAAACTACACAGAAGCATCAATGTTTTCCTTTGACTGTAGCAAAATCTTCAGATATTTTATCATGATACTGAAGACCTTTCACAATGTAGCACCAACTTTATTTTCTGGCCTTATTTTCTGCCACCCACATCAGCCCTGCTCTGCTGTAGACATATCAAAATACATGTGTGCCTCTTGCTGTTTCGTATTTGTATTATGGTCTAGCCCCATTCTCCACTTAGCAAAATCCTCCTGGTGTTTTAAGGCTCAGCTCTAATGACGACTTTTGGGGGGAAGTTGTCTAATTTTTCCTAGTTGTAACAGTTATCGTCTCCCTGTGTGTTTTCTGAACACTTTGTAATAGTAAGAGCTACCGTTATGCACCAAGAACTGGGCTTGATATCAATATTGCTAATTCTCAAGACTACTACTAGATGTAATTACACCTTTTATCAGATCAGAAAACTGTCCAAGCTCACTTGGTCAGTGAGCTGCTCCAGGATTTGACCTAGATCTGTTTTCTCTAAACCAATTTTCTTATGTATGTGTCTGACTCCCCACTACATGGCGCACTGAAAGCAGGAATCATGCCCTATTAATCTTGGTTTCCCCAACACCTGGCACAAGATTACCTATTTTAAGTAGTGATAAATGTTTGCAAAAATGAACTGAGTTGATTGCAATTTGGGAAGTATAACATGTGATGTACTGAATTATGTCCTCTTAAAAGTCCTATGTTGAAGTCCTAGCCCCCAGTACCTCAAAATGTGACTGTATTTGGAGACCGGGCCTTTCCAGAGGTAATTAGGTAGAATGAAGTCATATGGGTTGGCCTTAATCCAATATGACTGGCATCTTAACAAGAGGAGGAGATTAGAATACAGACACACTCAGAGAAAGGACCATGAGAAGATGTTGAAAGATGATGGCCAACTCCAAGCCAATGAGAGAGACCTCAAAAGAAATCAACACTGCTGACACCTTGATCTCAGACTTCTAACTTCCAGAACTCTGAGGAAGTAAATTTCTGTACTTTGCTATCACAGCCTGAACTAATATAATCACTTTGGTCATGAGGCCCTAGTATGTGCCTTATCAAAGTTCTGCTGAATTACTTTCTATCTCTTTTTCAGCTTTGGCTTCTTTCTGCTGGGTTTGAAAATCTTCCAGTTCTTGATTCCTTTTTACCAACCATCCCCAGTCTCCTATCATTTTATTCTTCCCTTGGAGTTTGTGGTTTCCTGTTTTTACCCTTCTACGTGATTTCTCTTTCTAGCTTTGCCTTTTGCATTGGTCCTGTTTTAGGCTTGCTTGCCTTACTTGGACTGGTTGTGGCTTTCTGTCATTTTACATTACTGTCTGACCAGAGTTGTCAGATTTAGCCAAAAAAACAATATTGTTATCCCGAACTCAAATTTAACTCAGTGTCTTGTCCTTTACCCGTCACCAGAGTCTTAAGTGTCCTTACTGTGGCACAATTAATTATGAAGTGGGGAAAAACTTATATCTTCAGTTTAAAAAAATGAATGTCAGGATTTAGAGCAAGACATTGAGTTCAAATTCTCACATTCCCACTAAATTTCCAAGTAGCATGGAACTATTCATTCTGTCATTTAGTCTTACTTCATCTGTAAACCATTAGCACATTCCTTGTCAAACCTATCTGAGAAATGGAAGATTTATTTCCATTCTATTTATATCTGTCCAGCCAGCTCCTCTAAATTGTTGGGGTCTTTATTATTTTTCAAATCCTTCATCATGCTTCCTCCAACCAGAATTGTGGCAATGTCAAAGTACTAGTTTGTTTCATTCTCCGTCCCATCCCTTCTCCACCCCTGCCACCCAGTTCTAAGGAGCCTTTTTCCATTCATTCCTTTAGTATGAACCAGTGGAAACATCCGCAAGCCATTTACAAACCCCACCCCATAACCCTATCCCCACCCCAGCATTGGCGTCTTCTACAAATAATTCTTTTGGAAAAAGAGTCTAAGTTGTTTACCAACTTCATAAAGCTCTTCTGTAAATAAACCAGTTTAAGTTTTGCTTGTGATCTGCTTTTTTATTCAAAGAGCTGAATCAATAGTATGTTTTGTGACTCTGCTTAAAGGGATACACAGTTAAGAAGTTTAACAGAGACAGCATGGGCCATAGAGCAGTTGCTCATGTTTGGTAGATGTCGATTAACTCCCCAATGTTCCCTTTTAGACAGATGTTCCCTAGGAAACTTGCCAAAATTCATGCATGCTCTGTTAGCAGCAAAGAAGTTAAATAGAAAGCCACTTCCTCCTTTCCCTGAATGCATGCTTGAAAAACAGAAACTATAATTAAATGCATATGTGGCATTTTCACAATATGTTAGGTTGGTGGTTCTGATTATTATCATATGTACCATATTTGATCTGGTAGAACATATGAAAATGTTTATATACTTTAACATTATGGTTTAACAACACATATAAACACTTAGGTACAAAAAGATTATAAATTTTGTTAAAGGCATTGAATTACTGTCAAAAAGAGAGAAACTTTAGCAATTATCCCTGTATTTTTGCAAACCTTTTGTCACAGAACAAACTGTTTCCAAAAGTAAAACTGTATGGAGAACCTAAATTGAGGAAGTGAGATTGAAATGTGTCAAATAAATAGAATATATTTTGCTGGAGCCCTCTTTTAGGGCTCTGTAAGAATGTGAGAAATCGGGGACCAGGGTAGGTCCTGAGCTCATCCAACTCTTGCTCCACTTGTGAAATGTGAAAAAATGGGAGTGGAAGGGGAGAGAATCACCCAATATCACAGAACAGATGCATGCCTGTGAATTATTGAGAACCTACTATGTTCCCAGGCACTTTTCATACATGAATTATATCTTTACAACAAACTGACTCTCACATTATAAACATGGAAACCAGTTCAAGAGTTTTAAGTAGACTTCCCTTTGTCATTTAGCTGATAAAAGGCAGAACCTGGAGCAACAGCTACAGGCAAACACAGGTCCCAGGGTAAAATCTTCCTCTACCTCAGGAGGATGAGTGTGGGCTTAGTCTGAGCTTTCCCTCTAAAGTGTTAGTGGTGTTACATTAATTAAACAAGGAGACCATTAGACTGAGGGGGACTCTGGTGCTGGGAAGCCTGCATAAGCAAACCAAAATCCAAGCATGCAAGTGCTTCAAGTTAAGAAGTTGAAAACTAAGGATAACCAATCACAAAGAACAAACCAGGCTTTACGTTACAGCCAATCAATAATTTCCTTACTTTGCTTCAGCCTCTTCTCTATAAAGTCTCTCCCCAGCTCCAGTTGGCACAGCACTGCTACTACTTACAGTTTGGTGGTGCCTGATTACAATAGATAAAATTTTAATATGCCTCAGTTTAGCTTTTAACAGGGTGAAGGGATTCTGTAATTTTATATCTGTGACTTGTACTAACTTTGTATTGCTCACTAGAAAGATAGCAAGTAATATGCAAAGTAAAGTTTGAACAAATTTGTGTGTCATCAACTCATAAAATGTCAAAGCTAGAGAGCCTTAGAATGGCATCTAGTCCATTCCCTTCATTTTAAAGATGAGGAAACTTGGGCTTCCCTGGTGGCGCAGTGGTTGAGAGTCCGCCTGCCGATGCAGGGGACATGGGTTCGTGCCCCGGTCCGGGAAGATCCCATATGCCGCGGAGCGGCTGGGCCCGTGAACCATGGCCGCTGAGCCTGCGCGTCCGGAGCCTGTGCTCCACAACGGGAGAGACCACAACAGTGAGAGGCCCGCATACTGCAAAAACAAACAAAAAAAAAGATGAGGAACCTGAGGTCAACTAGTTGTGTGACTTGGGATCAGAGCGAGCATGTTTCAGAAATACCACTCTTTGGAATCCTCATATCTCTGATTCTAGGGCAGAGGAGTAGGCGACTGTAGCTGGGATTCTATCTGCAGTCTGTAAATGTTAGTGGGTCTTCCTAGGCCATGAGTCAATGGGAATGATCTACTGCAAAGATGGAGAAAGCTCTCCCAGGATGTTTAAGCATGTAGATTACTCAGCCTATTAGGGCAGTTTCTCCTGAAGTTTTTTGCTTAATGTAGAGGATCAGTTAATCAAACTGCTGCAGCTAGTGCTGGCTATTTCTTACCTGATTGACAGAGCTGGACTGCCCACTGGAGGGAACCTCTGCAGGCCTCAGTTGTAGTTGTAGATGAGCTTTGTGGCTGGAGGGAAGTTAAGATGCCCTGAAGTCTAGACACAGAGACTCATCTTTAAAGGTGGAATAAGGGGCCATGGAGAGGGGCAGTTATAAAAGCACAGCTCAAGAGTCTGATGGCCTAATATTGACTAGAAGCAACCATCATAGTTCTCCCTTCTGACTTAACCTATTAGAGGTACCCGCTGTGATTTATAGAGAGAAGGGAGTAGAGATCATCTTCCTTTCTTCCTCCTTCCTGGTCCTCTAATGCATTTTGCAGTTTGGTGATATCATAGGAGCCACTTTCATGCATTTCTAGCTATGAAGCAGATCACAATTACCCATTATAACTGCAAAGTAGTTTAAAAAAACACATTTTAGGGAGTGTTTTTAACAACATATGGTTGGGTACTGACAGGATACAGCACAAAGGCAGCAGAAACACATTTGGTAACAGAAGCATTTTCATTAAATCCACTTTTTCCTTCTCCTACTTCCCATATCCAAGGCTGTTTAGGACAGGGATTAGTGCCAGTGCTCAGGAAAGGACAAGATTGCTACTGATCTCACAGGGAATGTGGCACATGTGCAAAAGAGGTAGTGGGCAACTTCCAGGACTTCTAGTTCTTTACACTATGCTCACATGAAGAATGTTCACTTATTCCTTCTCTTTAGTCTAGTTGCTCCTTAGGCTCTCATTCCCAGTGGCCTTATTTCTTTAATTCTTTCCCAATTAAAGTACAACCATGGGAAAAAGCTAATTATGTAAAAACAAGACATGAGAAACTATCACAGAAGATGACTCACTAATCCCCAAAGGCACCCCAAATTAGGTTCATCATACTAATTTTAAACTATTTATTGAGTACCTACTAAGTGCAAGTGTTGACTAAGAGCTGTGCAAAATACAAAAGCACCACAGAGGCTAGTAACTAAAGAAGGGCCTGGATGTTGTTTGGGAATGGAGGACCTGTGGCATGCTTTGAAAAGGTTTCTAGTAGGAATCTGGTTCAGTAGAAAACCACACCACTGTTGATTGGAGGTCTTTGCCATGGACTGGCAGTGCTTTGGTATCTCACAGAAACCTCACAGCAGTCCTGCAGAAGAAAAAGTATTTTCTCAGATTGGGAAACTGAGACTCAGAGAAGTTATATCATTTTCCAAAAGGCATATAGCTAAAAATGGTAGACAGGTTATCTGACTCCCAAGTCCTATTTCACAACTTAATTTTTAACATACATACCACAGTTCTGGACTTCTGGGCAAGACAGTGAGTTGAGTATAGCTGTTTAATTATCTTATAATGAAAGGGTACAAGAAAGCAGTTGGAGGAGACCCAGGAGAATATGACTGACAGCCCTCAACTCAGAGAGGAGGTGGCTAGGGTGAGAACAGACTAAGTACCACACAATGGGAGATACTTTGGATCAGAGGCAAATTTACCTGCAATGATTGCCCAGTGTTCTGACTCAAAACTCCATTTCCACCACTCTTAGTCTGCAGAATACCAAAGCTAGTTAAGTAAAATTAAGATAAATATTTTTTTTTACTTTTTTAATTTGAAAATGAGAGAATTAGAGGCCCACATCATTTTCAATTCCAGACTTACTTTAAGTCAATACTGGGTAAACATGGACTTCCTTATGCAAAGATAAGTAAAAAGGAATTACCATGCTTTTGAAATTATATCACAGTTCAGAGAAAATAATAGTTCTGAGATCATCATAGGTGCCTTCCCTTGAAATGTATTTACTACAAGGAAAATATATATTTTTAAAAATTCTAACTTGCACTTTCCTATACACACAAGTATACAATGAATCAAATAAAATGCAGTGTTAAGTCATAAAGAGAAAAAGATCTTGGATAAGAAAATTTATAATGTGAAAGACATGATATTGAAATTAAAAATTATTGTGTAGTCTTTCCATGATATAGAAGATATAACAGAGAATGAATTTAGTAGAGGACAGATTAAATAACTCCAAATAGAGTTCCAAGGAACAAGGTAAAGAGATCAATATTTTGATGAGAAACAAGATCAGATCCAGTTGATATTGGACACATATTTAGGATTTTCATTGCTGTGTGCAAACACCTGATATTTCAGGCATCCCAGGGAGTCAGAAAATATAACTTTCAATTATTTTCTATAAGAAAATTTGAACATGTCCTCTAAGAAGTTAAGATATTAATCAAAGTAAGAAATTCAAATTGTGCCTATAATTAACAGTACCATATAGTATACTTAAAATTCTACCAAGAGGGTGGATCTTATGGTTAGCATTCTTATAACAAAAATAAAATAAAATAAATGAAGAGGGCAATTCACCCCTGTTAGGATGTCTATTATCAAAAAGACAAAAATAACAAATGCTGTTGAGGATGTGGGGAAAAATAAACCCTGTGCACTGTTAGTGGGAATGTAAATTGGTGCAGCCACAATGGAAAACAGTATGGAGTTTCCTCAAAAAATTAAAAAAAGAACTACCATATGATCCAGCAATCCCACTTCTGGGTATATATCCACAGGAAAGGAAATCATTATCTTGAAGAGGTATCTGGGGAGTCAAGATGGTGGACTAGGAGGACACGGAATTCACGGGTACATAGGGAATTCATCTACAGATGGAACATTCCCACAGAGCACCTGCTGAACATTAGTGGAAGACTTCAGACACCTTAAAAAAAATGAAAGAAAGAGAAGAAAAAAGGAATCAAAAAAGGGACCAGCAACTCCAGTGGGAAGCTGAAGGTGAGCGGAAGTCCCCACACTCAGAAAAACTCCCTCATGGTGGGAAAATCAGCTGGGATAGAAAAGGACTTTCAGGGGATCAAAGGAGAACACAGCTGACAGTCTGTGGAAGGCAGAACAAAGTAAGAACTGCATTCAGGGTCTACACTGAAGCTCTGCACATTCCTGAATCATGAGTTCCCTGTTGTGAAAGGGGCCTGGGTGCTGGAAAGTAGGGGTATGGAGTGCAGACCCAGGGAAGGGACAGCTGTTGGCTGTGAAAAGACAGCCTGAAGGGACAGGAGTAACAAGCCCCACAACCGGGAAAATCTGCAGAAAAAAATGAGATACCATAAAAGCAAGGCATCATTGTTGAGGGGCACACAAGGGGCAGAGCCACCATTACAACCCCTTTTCCTAACATCTGGCTTCTTTGGCCTCTGCGAGCACTAGGAGGAGCTCCCATCTGAGCTGGCCTGTTTCCCCATTGAACTGGGGTCTCCTCCGCTCATGTGGGTTCCAGGGCCGTGAGGGCCACCCATCCCAAAGCCTCTTTGGGACTCAGTCCTGGGCACCCATGCCAGAGATAAGAGTCTGCTGATGTTGGTGGGAGAAGAGTGTTGAAGCGTGGGGTCGGGAGAACAGATTTGGGGAAAGGAATTATGTGGGCTGTGTGGATAGAGTAGAGGGGATGGGAGTGAGGGTATGTGCGGCCAGGAATGCTCCTAGAGGAAGTGTGGTCTGCCTGGAAAGTGAGGCTCCATTGTTGAGAGGTGCACAGGGTGTGGAGTCACCACTGATCCCATTCGCCAGTGCCACAGTCTGTTCCAACTGCCTGCAGGACCCTCTGCTGCAGGCAACTGGCAGACACTTCAATCGTAGCAGCAGTACCCAGGCCCCAGCAAGAGTGAGTAAGTGTGCCCCAAGCAGCCACTGCTTTCACTTACTCCTGCCTGAGCAAGGAACAGACACCTGAGGGTGGTGCACATACAGAGGTGTGGTCAAAACCAAAGCTGAGCCCCAGGGGAGGTGTGACTAAGGAAGAGGAGTGGAAATCTTTCCATGAAGCTGTATAGCTGTGGATTAAATACCCAAGATCTGTAGGGTAAATCCTGCATCTGTGGAATACCTGAATAAATGAGTGTTTCAACATTTGAGACTGGTCTAGCCTTCACAGCACTGGACTCTGGGGACAAGTACACTCAGGAATCAGGGCAGGTCAGAGTCTCTGCTGGCTCCACAGTGCCCACAGCAGGTCCAAAGACCTACCTACAGGTTTTGGAAGGCCTTCTGGGGATTGGTTTTGACTCAGAGTGGGAGCAGGGACACTGACAGAGGAGGCCCCAGGAAAAAATTCTTAGTACTAATATTATTTTTGTTTGTTTCATTTTGCTCAGTTGTTGGTGTTGTTGCTTTTATTATCTTTTCTTTTATTTTTGATTTTTATTCTTATTATTTTATCTTGTTTCAATACCTATAATTTTTTATTTTTCTTATTTTACTTTATTTTTTTGTTGCTTTGTGGTTTTTTCCTTGTTTTTGTTCTTTGTTATCTGTTCTTTATTTTATTTTATTTTTCTCATTGTTTTTATGTGTATATTTTGTTTCCTTCCCTTTTGTGTTGTCTGTTCACTTTCTGTTTTTATTTTTCATTCTTTGTTTTTGTTAGATTAGTCCTTATTGACTGTTCTCATATTAGAATTCTTTTCTTGATTGGTCTGTTACTTTCATTTATTTTATTTTTCTCTTTTTTCTGAATGTGTGTGTATCTGTGTGTTGTGCTGTTGTTTGCTGCTGTTTGTTTGATGCTGTTTTTGCTATTTGTCTTGGGTTTTGTTCATTTGCTTGTTTTCTTTCCTTTCCTTTTCTTTTCTTTCCTTTTCTTTTCTCTCAGGCCACACTGTGTGGCTTGTGGACCCTTGGTTCCCCAGACAGAGGTCAGGCCTGAGCCTCTGGGTTGGGAATGTAGAGCCCAGCACGCTGTACCATCAGAGAATTCCTGGGTCCAGTGAACATTAATCAGCATGCATGCTCCCCAAAGTATCCATATCAGCACAAAGACCAAGCCCCACACAACTGCCTGCAGGCTCCAGTGTTAGACACCTCACACCAAGCAACCAGCAAGACAGGAACACAGCCCCACCCATCAGTAGGCAGGCTGCCTAATGTATTAAACTCACAGACACCCCAAAATACACCAAGTGAAGAGGCCCTGCCCTTCAGAGGGAAAAGACTCAACTCCACTCACCAGAGAGAAGGCACCAGGACCTCCCACCAAGAAGTCTACACAAGCCCCTGGACAAATCTCACTCACCAGGGGGCAGACAACAGAAGAAAGAGGAACTACGACCCTGCAGCCTGTGGAAAGAAGACCATAAATTCAGTAGGTTAGACAAAATGAGATGACAGAGAAATACATTGCAGATGAAGGAGCAAGGTAAAATATCACAAGACCAAATAAATTAAGAGGAAGTAGGCAATCTACATGAAAAATAAATCAGAGTAATGCTAGTAAAGATGACCAAGATCGTGGAAATAGAATGGAGGCACAGATCGAGAAGATTGACAAAGACTAAAGAACAAACAATCAGTGTTGAACAACACAATAACTGAAATGAAAAATACACTAGAAGGAATCAACAGCAGAATAACTGAGGCAGAAGAATGAATAAGTGAGCTGGAAGATGGAATGGTGAAAATAAAGGCCAGGGAGCAGAATAAAGAAAAAGAATGAAAAGAATTGAGGGAAGTCTCAGAAACATCTGGGACAACATTAAATACATCAACATTTGAATTATAGGGGTCCCAGAAGAACAGAAAGGGAAGGACATGAGAAAATATTTGAAGAGATTACAATCAAAAACTACTTTAACATGGGAAAGGAAATAGTCAATCAAGTCCAGGAAGCACAGAGAGTTCAATACAGGATAAACCCAAGGAGAAACATGCCAAGACACATGTTAATCAAACTAACAAAAACTAAATACAAAGAAAAAAATATTATAAGCAGCAAGGGAAAGCAACAAATAATCTACAAGGGAATCACCACAAGGTGACCAGCTGATTTTTCAGCAGAAATTCTGCAGGCCGGAAGCAAGAGGCAGAACATATTTAAAGGGATGAAAGGGAAAAACCTACAACAAAGACTATTCTATCCAGCAAATACTCCATTCAGATTTGACGGAGAAATCAAAAGTTTCAAAGACTAACAAAAGCCAAGATAATTCAACCCACAAAGCCAGATCTACAACAAATGCTAAAGGAATTCTCTAGGCAAGAAAAAAGACTTACAAGAACAAACCTCCCAAAATTAAGAAAATGGTAATATGAACATACATATCTATTATTACCCTAAATTGTAAATGGATTAAATGCTCCAACCAAAAGATACAGACTAGCTGAATGGATACAAAAGCAAACCCATACATATGCTGTCTACAAGAGACCCACTTCAGAACTAGGGACATACACAAACTGAAAGTGAGGGAATGGAAAAAGATATTCCCTGCAAATGGGAATCAAAAGAAAGCTGGAGTAGTAATACTCATATCAGACAAGATACACTTTAAAATAAAGACTATCACAAGAGACAAGGAGGGACACTACATAATGATCAAGGGATCAGCTCAAGAAGATATAACAATTGTAAATATCTATGCCCTCAACATAGGAGCATTCAATGCACAAGGCAAATGTTAAGAGCCATAAAAGGGGAAAATTTCAGTAACACAAAAATAGGGGGGATTTTAACACCTCACTTACACCAATGGACAGATCATCCAGACAGAAAATAAATAAGGAAACATAAGCTTTAAATGACACAATAGACCTAATTGATATTTACAGGATACTCCACCTGAAAGTAGCAGAATACACTTTCTTCTCAAATGCTCATGGAACATTCTCCAGGGTAGATCACATCTTCAATCACAAATCAAGCCTTGGTAAATTTAAGAAAATTGAAATCATATGAAGCATTTTTCGACCGCAATGCTATGAAATTAGAAATCAATTAGAGGAAAAAAAGGTAAAAAATACAAACACATGAAGGCTAAATAACACGCTATTAAAGAATCAAGAGATCACTGAAGAAATCAAAACAGAAATCCAAAAATACCTAGAAACAAATGACAATGAAAACGTGATGACCCAAAACCTGTGGGATGCAGCAAAAGCAGTTCCAAAAGGGAAGTTTATAACAATAAAATCCTACATCAAGAAACAAGAAGAATCTCAAGTAAACAACCTAACCTTACACCTAATGCAACTAGAGAAAGAAGAAAGAACAAAGCCCAAAGATAGTAGAAGGAAAGAAATCATAAAGATAAGAACAGAAATAAATGAAATAGAAACCGAGAAAACAATAGCAAGATCAATAAAAGTAAAAGGTGGTTCTTTGAAAAGATAAACAAAATTGACAAACCTTTAGCCACACACATCAAGAAAAAAAAGAGAGAGGACTGAAATCAATAAAATTAGGAACAAAAAAGAAGTTACAACAGACATCACAGAAATACAAAGTATCATAAGAGAGTACTAAAAGGAACTATATGCCAATAAAATGGGCAACCTGGAAGAAATGGAAAAATTCGTAGAAAAACTACAACATTTCAATACTGAACCAGGAAGACATAGAAAATGTGAACAGACCAATCACAAGTAATGAAATTGAAACTCTGATTTAAAAATCTTCCAACAAACAAGAGTCCAGGACCAGATGGCTTAGCTCTGGATTAGCTCTTCTCTAAGTTTTACCAAACATTTAGAGAAGAGCTAACAAACATCCTTCTCAAACTCTTCCAAAAAATAGCAGAGGAAGGAAAACTCACAAACTCATTCTATGAGGCCACCATCACCCTGATACCAAAACCAGACAAAGATACTACAAAAAAGAAAACTACAGTCCAATGTCACTGATGAATATAGATGCAAAAATCTTTAACAAAATACTAGCAAACAGAATCCAACACACTTTAAAGTATCATACACCATGATCAAGTGGAATTTATCCCAGGGATGCAAGGATTTTTCAACATACACAAATCAATCAATGTGATACACCATATTAACAAACTGAAGAATAAAAACCATATGATCATCTCAATAGATGATTGAGAAAATAGAAAAAAAAAACTTTTCAACAAAAATCAACACCCATTTATGCTAAAAACACTCCAGAAACTGGGAATATAGTGAACAAACCTCAACGTAAAACAGGCCATATATGAGAAAGCCACAGCAAACATTATTCTCAGTGGTGAAAACCTGAAAACATTTCTTCTAATATCAGGAACAAGACAAGGGTGTCCACTCTCACCAATATTTTTTCCACATTTTTATTCTTTATTTTTTTAAAATTTTTTAACATCTTTATTAGAGTATAATCGCTTTACAATGGTGTGACAGTTTCTGCTTTATAACAAAGTGAATCAGCTATACATATACATATGTCCCCATATCTCCTCCCTCTTGCATTTCCCTCCCTCCCACCGTCCCTATCTCACCCCTCTAGGTGGTCACAAAGCATCGAGCTGATCTCCCTGTGCTATGCAGCTGCTTCGCACTAGCTATCTATTTTAGTTTCATAGGGTATATATGTCCATGCTACTCTCTCACTTTGTCCCAGCTTATCTTTCCCCCTCCCCATATCTTCAAGTCCATTCTCTAGTAGGTCTCATCTGTATTCCCATCTTGCCTCTAGGTTCTTCTGACCATTTTTTTTCTTTTTAGATTCCATATATATGTGTTAGTATATGGTATTTGTTTTTCTCTTTCTGACTTACTTCACTATGTATGACAGTCTCTAGGTCCATCCACCTCACTACAAATAACTCAGTTTCGTTCCTTTTTATGGCTGAGTAATATTCCATTGTATATATGTGCCACATCTTTTTTATCCATTCATCTGATGATGGACACTTAGGTTGTTTCCAGCTCTGGGCTATTGTGAATAGAGCTGCAATGAACATTTTGGTACATGACTCTTTTTGAGTTATGGTTTTCTCAGGGTATATGCCCAGTAGTGGGATTGCTGGGTCGTGTGCTTGTTCTATTTTTAGTTTACTAAGGAACATCCATATGGTTCACCATAGTGACTGTATCAATTTACATTCCCACCAACAGTGCAAGAGGGTTCCGTTTTCTCCACACCCTCTCCAGCATTTATTGTTTGTAGATTTTTTGATGATGGCCATTCTAACAGGTGAGAGATGACATCTCATTGTATTTTTGATTTGTATTTCTCTAATGATTAATTATGTTGAGCATTCTTTCATGTGTTTGTTGGCAATCTGTATATCTTCTTTGGAGAAATTCCTATTTAGGTATTCTGCCCATTTTTGGATTTTTGTTTTGTTTTGTTTTAGATATTGAGCTGCATGACGTGCTTGTATGATTTGGAGAGTAATCCTTTGTCAGCTGCTTCATTTGAAAATATTTTTACCTATTCTGAGTGTTGTCTTTTCTTCTTGTTTATGGTTTCCTATAAAAGCTTTGAAGTTTCATTAGGTCCCATTTGTTTATTTTTGTTTTTACTTCCATTTCTCTAGGAGGTGGGTCAAAAAGGATCTTGCTGTGATTTATGTCATAGAGTGTTCTGCCTATGTTTTCCTCTAAGAGTTTGATAGTTTCTGGCCTTACATTTAGGTCATTAAACCATTTTGAGCTTATTTTTGTGTATGGTGTTAGGGCATGTTCTAATCTAATACTTTTACATGTACCTGTCCAGTTTTCCCAGCACCACATATTGAAGAGGCTGTCCTTTCTCCACTGTACATTCATGCCTCCTTTATCAAAGAAAAGGTGACCATATGTGTGTGGGTTTATCTCTGGGCTTTCTATCCTGTTCCATTGATGTATATTTCTGTTTTTGTGCCAGTACCATACTGTCTTGATTACTGTAGCTTTGTAGTATAGGCTGAAGTCAGGGAGCCTAATTCCTCGAGCTCCATTTTTCTTTATCAAGATTGTTTATGCTATTCGGGGTCTTTTGTGTTTCCATACAAACTGTGAAAGTTTTTGTTCTAGTTTTGTGAAAAATCCCTGTGGTAGATTGATAGGGATTGCATTGAATCTGTAGATTGCTTTGGGGAGTAGAGTCGTTTTCACAATGTTTATTCTTCCAACCCAATAACATGGTATATCTCTCCATCTATTTGTATCATTTTTAATTTCTTACATCAGTTTCTTATAATTTTCTGCATACAGGTCTTTTGTCTCCTTAGGTAAGTTTATTCGTAGATATTTTATTATTTTTGTTTCAAAGGTAAATGGAAGTGTTTTCTTAATTTCACTTTCAGATTTTTCATCATTATTGTATAGGAATACCAGAGACTGCCATGCATTAATTTTGTATCCTGCTACTTTACCAAATTCATTGATTAGCACAGGTAGTTTTCTGGTAGCATCTTTAGGATTCTGTATGTATAGTATCATGTCATCTGCAAACAGTGACAGCTTTACTTCTTCTTTTCTGTTTTGGATTCCTTTTATTTCCTTTTCTTCTCTGATTGCTGTGGCTAAAACTTCCAAAACTATGTTGAATAAGAGTGGTGAGAGAGGGCAACCTTCTCTTGTTCCTGATCTTAGTGGAAATGGTTTCAGTTTTACACCATTGAGGATGATGTTGGCTGTGGTTTTTTCATGTATGGCCTTTATTATATTGAGGAAAGTTCCCTCTATGCCTACTTTCTGCAGGGTTTTTATCATAAATGGGTGTTGAATTTTGTTGAAAGCTTTCTCTGCATCTATTGGGATGATCATATGTTTTTTCTGCTTCAGTTTGTTAATATGTTGTATCACGTTGATTGACTTGTGTATATTGAAGAATCCTTGCATTCCTGGAATAAACCCCACTTGATCATGGTGTATGATCCTTTTAACGTGCTGTTGGATTCTGTTTGCTAGTATTTTGTTGAGGATTTTTGCATCTATGTTCATCAGTGATATTGGCCTGTCGTTTTCTTTTTTTGTTACATCTTTGTTTGCTTTGGTATCGGGGTGATGGTGGCCTTGTAGAATGAGTTTGGGGGTGTTCCTCCCACTGCTATATTTTGGAAGATTTTGAGAAACATAGGTGTTACCTCTTCTCTAAGTGTTTGATAGAATTTGCCTGTGAAGCCATCTGGTCCTGGGTTTTTGTTTGTTGGAAGATTATTAATCACAGGCTCAGTTTCAGTGCTTCTGATTGGTCTTTTCGTATTTTCTATTTCTTCTTGGTTCAGTCTTGAAATGTAGCAGTTTTTCTAAGAATTTGTCCGTTTCTTCTAGGTTGTTAATTTTTTTGGCATATAGTTGCTTGTAGCAATCTCTCATGATTCTTGCTATTTCTGCAGTGTCAGTTGTTACTTCTGCTTTTTCATTTCTCATTCCATTCATTTCAGTCTTCTCCCTTTTTTTCTTGATAAGTCTGGCTAATGGTTTATCAGTTTTGTTTATCTTCTCAAAGAACCAGCTTTTAGTTTTATCATTTTTTGCTATTGTTTCCTTCATTTCTTTTTCATTTAATTCTGTTCTGATGTTTATGATTTCTTTCCTTCTGCTAACTTTGGAGTTTTTTGTTCTTCTTTCTCTAATTGCTTTAGGTGTAAGTTTAGGTTGTTTATTTGAGATTTTTCTTGTTTCTTAAGGTATGCCTCTATAGCTATAAACTTCCTGCTTAGAACTGCTTTTGCTGCATCCCATAGGTTTTGGGTGGTTTGGTTTTCATTGTCATTTGTTTGTAGGTATTTTTTGATTTCGTCTTTGATTTCTTCAGCGGTCTCTTGGTTATTAACTAATGTGTTGTTTAACTTCCATTTGCTTGTATTTCTTACAGATTTTTTCCTGTAATAATATCTAGTCTCATAGCATTGTGGTCAGAAAAAATACTTGATACCATTTCAACTTTCTTAAATTTACCAAGGGTTGATTTGTGACCCAAGATATGATCTATCCTGTAGAATGTTCCATGAGCACTTGAGAAGAATGTGTATTCTGTTGTTTTTGGATGAAATGTCCTATAATTATCAATTAAGTCCTCTTGTTTAATGTATCATTTAAAGCTTGTGTTTCCTTATTTATTTACATTTTGGATGATCTGTCCATTGGTGAACGTGGGATGTTAAAGTCCCTTACTATGATTGTGTTACTGTTGATTTCCCCATTTATGGCTGTTAGTATTTGCCTTATGTATTGAGGCACTCCTATGTTGGGTGCATAAATATTTACAATTGTTATATCTTCCTCTTGGATTGAGCCCTTGATCATTATGTAGTGTCCTTCTTTGTCTCTTGTAATAGTCTTTGTTTTAAAGTCTATTTTGTCTGATATGTGAATTGTTACTCTAGCTTTGTTTTGATTTCCATTTGAGTGGAATATCTTTTTCCATCTCCTCACTTTCAGTCTGTATGTGTCCCTAGGTCTGAAGTGGGTCTCTTGTAGACAGTATACACAAGGGTCTTATTTTTGTATCCATTCAACCAGTCTATGTCATTTGTTTGGAGCATTTAATCCATTTACATTTAAGGCAATTATTGATATGTATGTTCCTATTACCATTTTCCTAATTGTTTTAGGTTTATTATTGTAGGTCTTTTCCTTCTCTCATGTGTCCTGCCTAGATAAGTTCCGTTAGCATTTGTTGTAAAGCTGATTTGGTGGTACTGAATTCTCTTAGCTTTTGCTTGTCTGTAAAGCTTTTAATTTCTCCGTCAAATCTGAGTGAGATCCTTACTGGGTAAAGTAATCTTGTTTGTAGGTTTTTCTCTTCCATCACTTTAAATATGTCCTGCCACTGCCTTCTGGCTTGCAGGGTTTCTGCTGAAAGGTCAGCTGTTACCCTTATGTGGATTTGCTTATGTGTTACTTGTTTTTTTTTTCCCTTGCTGCTTTTAATATTTGTTATTTGTATTTAATTTTTGATAGTTTGATTAATATGTGTCTTGGCGTGTTTCTCATTGTAATTTTATGGTACAGAACTTTCTGTGTTTTCTGGACTTGATTAACTATTTCCTTTACCATATTAGGCAAGTTTTCAACCATAATCTCTTCTAGTATTTTCTCAGTCCCTTTCTTTTTATCTTCTCCTTCTGTGACTCCTATAATTCGAATGTTGTTGCATTTAATGCTGTCCCAGAGGTCTCTGAGACTGTCCTCAATTCTTTTCATTCTTTTTATTTCTTCTGCTATGCAGTAGTTATTTCCACTTTTTATCTTCCAGGTCACTTATCCATTCTTCTGCCTCAGTTATTCTGCTATTGATCCCTTCTAGAGAATTTTTAATTTCATTTATTGTTTTGTTCATCTCTGTTTGTTTGCTCTTTAGTTCATCTAGGTCCTTCTTAAACGTTTCTTGTATTTTCTTCATTCTATTTCCAAGATTTTGGATCATCTATACTATCATTATTCTGAATTATTTTCCAGGTAGACTGCCTATTTCCTCTTCATTTATTAGGTCTGGTAGGTTTTTGCCTTGCTCCTTCATCTGCTGTGTGTTTCTCTGTCTTCTCATTATGCTTAAATTACTGTGTTTGGGTTCTCCTTTTTGCAGGCTGCAGGTTCATAGTTTCCATTATTTTTGATGTCTGTCTCCAGTGGCTAAGTTTGGTTCAGTGTGTTGTGTAGGCTTCCTGGTGGAGGGGACTAGTACCTGTGGTCTGGTGGATGAGGCTGGATCTTGTCTTTCTGATGGGCAGGTACATGTCTGGTGGTGCATTTTGGGGTATCTCTGGCCTTATTATGATTTTAAGCAGCCTCTGTGCTAGTGGATGGGTTTGTGTTCCTGTCTTGCTAGTTGTTTGTCATAGGGTGTCCTGCACAGTAGCTTGCTGGTCGTTGAGTGGAGCTGGGTCTTGAGATTGAGATGGAGATTTCTGGGAGATATTTGCCATTTGATATTATGTTGAGCTGGGAGTTCGCTTGTGGACCAGTGTCCTGAAGTTGGCTCTCCCACCTCAGTGGCACAGCCCTGACGCCTGTCTGGAGCACCAAGAGCCTGTCCTTCCCACGGCTTAGAATAAAAGGGAGAGAAAAAAAAGAAAGAAGAAGATAAAATAAAATAATGTAAAATAAAATAAAGTTATTAAAATAGAAAAAATAGTTATTAAGAAAAAAAATTATTTTTAAGTAATAAAAAAGAAAGACAGAACCCTAGGACAAATGGTAAAAGCAAAGCTACACAGACAAAATCACACACTAAAGCATACACATACACACTCACAAAAAGAAAAATGGGAAAAAAATATATATATCGTTGTTCCCAAGTCCACTTCCTCAATTTGGGATGATTCATTGTCTATTCATTTATTTCACAGATGCAGGTTACATCAAAGTGATTGTGGAAGTTTAATCCACTGCTCCTGAGGCTGCTGGGAGAAATTTCCCTTTCTCTTCTTTTGTCGCAGAGCTCTTGGTGTTCAGCTTTGGATTTAGACCTGCCTCTGCATGTAGGTCACCTGAAGGCCTCTCTTCTTCGCTCAGACATGATGGGGTTAAAGAAGCAGATGATTCAGGGACTCTGGCTCACTCAAGCCAGGGGGAGGGAAGGATACGGATGCTGGGTGAGCCTGTTGCTGCAGAGGCCAGTGTGATGTTGCACCAGCCTGAGGCGTGCTGTGCCTTCTCCCAGGGAAGGTGTTCTTTGATCATGGGACCCTGGAAGTGGCGGGCTGCACAGGCGCCCATGTGGGGCAGTGTGCATAGTCACCTGTGCTTGCTCACAGGCTTCTTGGTGGCTGTAGCAGCAGGCTTAGCATCCCATGCCCATCTCTCGGGTCTGTGCTGATAGCCACGGATTGTACCCATCTCTGGAGCTCCTTTAAGTGGTGCTCTTAATGCCCTCTCCTATGCACCAGGAAACAAAGAGGCAAGAAAAAGTCTTTTGTCTCTTCGGCAGCTTCAGGCATTTTCCCGGACTCCTTCCCAGCCAACCGTAGCACACTAGCCTCCTTCAGGCTGTGTTCACGCAGCCTACCCCAGTTCTTTCCCTGGGATCTGACCTCCGAAGCCCAAGCCTCAGCTCCCTGCCCCCACCTGTCCCAGCAGGTGAGCAGACAAGGCTCTTGGGCTGGTGAGTGCTGGTCTGCACTAGTCCTCTGTGTGGGAATCTCTCTGCTTTGCCCTCTGCACCCCTGTTACTGTGCTCTCCTCTGTGGCTCTGAAGTTCCTCCCCTCCACCACCCACAGTCTCCACCCGTGAAGGGGCTGCCTAGTGTGTGGAAACCTTTCCTCTTTCACAGTTCCCTCCCTCTGGTGCAGGTCCCATCCCTATTCTTTGTCTCTGTTTTTTCTTTTTTCTTTTACCCTACCCAGGTATGTGGGGAGTTTCTTGCCTCTTGGGAGGTCTGAGGTCTTCTGCCAGTGTTCAGTAGGTGTTTTGTTAGAGTTGTTCCACATGTAGATGTATTTCTGGTGTATTTGTGGGGAGGAAGGTGATCTCCGCCTCTTACTCTTCAGCCATCTTGAAGCTCCTCCACTCTCACCACTATTATTCAACATAGTTTTGGAAGTCCTAGCCATGCCAATTAGAGAAATAAAAGGGATTCAAATTGGAAAAGAAGAAGTAAAACTCTCACTGTTTGCAGATTACATGATCCTATACATAGAAAATCCTAAAGATGACACCAGAAAATTACTAGAGCTAATCAATGAGTTTAGAGAAAGTTGCAGGATACAAAATTTATACACAGAAATCTCTTGCATTCCTATACACTAACAATGAAATATCAGAAAGAGAAATTAAGGAGACAATCCCATTTTCTATTGCAACAAAAAGAATAAAATACCTAGGAATAAACCTACCTAAGGAGGCAAAAGACCTGTAAGCAGTAAATTATAAGATGTTGATGAAAGAAATTAAAAAAGACAGAAATAGATGGAGAGATATACCATGTTCTTGGATTAGTGGAATTGACATTGTGAAAATAACTGTACTACCCAAAGCAATCTACAGATTCAATGTAATCCATATCAAATTACCAATGGCAAGTTTCACAGAATTAGAACAAAAAATATTACAATTTGTATGGAAACAGAAAAGACACCAGTCAAAGCAATCTGGAGAAAGAAAAACAGAGCTGTAGGAATCAGGCTCCCTGACTTCAGACTATACTACAAAGCTACAGTAATGAAGACAGTATGGTACTGGAACAAAAATACAAACATAGATCAATGGAACAGGATAGAAAGCCCATAGATAAACCCATGCACTTATAGTCACCTAATCTATTACAAGGAGGCAAAAATATACAATGGAGAAAAGACAGTCTCTTCAATAAGTGCTGATGGGAAAACTGGACATCTACATGCAGAAGAATAAAATTTGACTGCTCCCTAACACCATACACAAAAATAAACTCAAAAGGTTTAAAGACTTAAATGTAAGACCAGACACTATAAAACTCATAGATGAAAACATAGGAAGAACACTCTCTGACATAAATCACAGCAAGTTCTTTTTTGACCCACCTCCTAGAGTAATGGAAATAAAAACAAAAATAAACAAGTGGGACCTAATAAAACTTACAAGCTTTTGCACAGCAAAGGAAACCATAAACAAGACAGAAAGACAACTTTCAGAATGGGAGAAAGTTTTTGCAAATGAAGCAACTGACAAAGGATTAATCTCTAAAATATACAAACACCTCATGCAGCTCAATATGAAAGAAACAAACAACCCTACTAAAAAATGGATGGAAGACCTGTATAGACATTTCTCCAAAGAAGACATACAGATGGCAAACAAACACATGAACAGCTGATGAACATCACTAATTATTAGAAAAATGCAAATCAAAACTACAATGAGGTATCACCTCACACAGGTCAGAATGGCCATCATCAAAAAGTCTACAAAAAATAAATGCTGGAGAGGGTGTGGAGAAAAGGAAACCCTCTTGCACTGTTGGTGGGAATGTAAATTGATAAAACCACTATGGAGAACAGTATGGAGGTTCCTTTAAAAACTTAAAATAGAACTACCATATGACCAAGCAATCCCAGTACTGAGCATATAGCCAGAGAAAACCATGATTCAAAAAGACACATACACCCCAGTGTTCTCTGCAGCACTATTTACAATAACCAGGCCTGGTATCAACCTCAATATCCGTCAACAAAGGAATGGATAAAGAAGATGTGGTACATATATACAAGGAATATTACTCAGCCATAAAAATTAACGATATTAGGTCATTTGTAGAGATGTGGATGGACCTAGAGTCTGTCATACAGAGTGAAGTATGTCATAAAGAGAAAAATAAATATCATATATTAATGTATATATGTTGAATCTAGAAAAATGGCATAGATGACCTTATTTGCCAAGCAGAAATAGAGACACAGACATAGAGAACATATGTATAGATACCAAGGGGGAAAGAGGTGGGGTGGGAGGAATTGGGAGATTGGGATTGACACATATACAATATTGATACTATGCATAAAATAGACAACTGATGGGAGCATAGTGTATAGCACAGGGAACTCTTCTTAATGCACTCTGGTGTTCTAAATTGGAGGGAAATCCAAAAGGGAGGGGATATATGTATATGTATACCTGATTCATTTTGCTGTGCAATAGAAGCTAACCAACTTTGTAAAGCAACTATACTCCTATAAAAATTAATTAAAAAAGAGTTATCTATACTCTCATGTCGTATATATATATGTGTGTGAGTGTATGTTTATTTATGTTTAGATTTATATGTTTATTTATACTTATATATGAAGGAAATTCTGTCATTTGTGACAACATGGATGAGCCTGGAGGGCATTATGCTAAGTGAAATAAGCCAGCTAGAAAGAATAATACCACATGGTATCATCTATGTGGAATCTTAAAAAAAAAAAAAGTTTTGAACTCATAGAAGCAAATAGTAAAAAAGTGGTTACTGGAGTTGGGGAGTGGGACAAATAGAGAGAGTTTGGTAAATGGTACAAACTTTCAGTTATAAAATAAATAAGGTCTGGAGCAATAATGCTACTATAGTTGATAACACTATTCTATAATCAAAATTTGCTAAGAGAGTAGAACTTACACATTCTCACACACACAAAAAAGGTAAATCTGTGAGGTGATGGATATGTTAACTAACTTGATGATGGGGGGAATCCTTTCACAATGTATACATATATCAAATCATGATGCTGTATACTTTAAATATCTTACAGTTTTGTCAATGATGCCCCAATAAAGCTGAAAGAAAAGAGGATGCTGGGAGGAAACTTTTGGAAGTGATGGATATGTTTATGATGTAGATTGTGGTGATAGTTCATGGATGCATACTTATTTCCAAATTCATCAACTTGCATATATATGAAATATGCTTTTTGTATGTCAATCATACCTCAATAAATGGGTTAAAAAAAAGAAACTCAAGAATAGGCAAATATCGGTCTAAAAAACTGAAGTGAACATTGAGATTGGTTAAGCCGTGTCTATATAAGTTCTCGTATGGGTATAAAACTTAAGGTGAATGCTAAAATGGTCTAGATGCATACTGTAATGAATAGCAATAATTTTTAAGTAAAATTTTATTTATGTTATACAAACAGACATGAGTTTTTGGATATGTACATATTTATATATTCAAAAATCTATTTCAGGCAGACCTGTGTTAAAATCTTAGTTTTACCACTTAGTTTTGTGTGATCTTGGACAAATATCTTCCTAGTATCTGCACCCATATATTCACACCCTAAGTATACATATAACATACATGCAATAGGACAATCTAACAAAATGATTAAAATAATTATATCTAGTTGCCAGGACTATGTGAAATTTTCTTATTTCTTCTATGTATGTCTTGCCTTACTCAAATTTGTAAAGCAATTATTTATTACTTCAGCAATCACAAAATGTCACTAAATACAAGAAAAAAGATAGTAAAATTTAAAACTATAATTTTAGTTAAGGATCTTTTCTTCTGAAAATCAAATCTTCTGCACAACTAGGAACCCGGGTTGTTTTAGTCGAACCTGTACTGGTAAGCATATTAATCACACATGCCATTCTATACATCTTGGAATCTCAAAATAACATCATTAGAATTACTGACATTTTTGAATATCCTATTAATTATTGACATCATTGAAAGGAGGTAAAGAATGGCTGCTGAGAACAGGGTGCTGTTGTCAAACTGCCATGGGTCCTCACTCATTCACATCATCTTACCCAGGCTAAGTTACATAATCTCTCTGGGGCCTTACTTTTCTAACCTGTAAACTAAGAATAATAGGAGTGCTAATATCATAGCTTGATTCTGAGAAAGAAGTCAGATGTGGCTGATGAGGAATCTGAAGTTTGGGGAAGCAGCAGGTCAGTTTTCAATGGTAGAACTGACTGACTTCAGAGCTCTGCCTCATTGCCCTTGGTTCCTCCCTGGTCTTGTAAGCCATTTCTGAGTCTGGGATTCCTGCTGAGTTTTGTTATCTCCATCCTTCTGCCTGGGTTGAAACTGTATTTGGTGCTTCTGGCCTGACACCAAAATTCTTTCGCTACTGACAAATCATTTACTTGGGAACTTTTGAAGCTCTATCCTGTAACATTTGTAGCCACCATATTCTGACCACTTAAAGTTTCTATTCAATACAACTCTCATGTATTAAGGATCAAATAGGAAAATATAAACATGTGATTTCCACTCTAACTCTGAAAATATCTATTATACAGACATTATAGCCAAGGCTGTTTCTTGTAGAGCTAAGACCACACAAGCCCCTTTAAAATTCTTACAACAGCACCATGTACTCTCTGTGGAGATAAATGGATGTATAGAGCAATGGTAGGTGCATCATGGTCATTGTGCTTAGATACTTTTGGCTTTGTTTTGCAGTCATCATATTGAGATTATTCATTCTTCTCTTTCTTCACTTCGTTATCTTATTCTTTTTTTCTTTTTTTCTGCCCTTCTTGCCTGAATTGAAGCAAGTCATCTAAGCTATAATTTGGAGGTAATTAATTTGGACAGCAAGTGTAAACCTTGTACTTGGGGGCTAACTTGAAGCTCAGTTAACTCACCAGATGAATTATTTTTAAGTAGCTGCTCTTCTAAAGACCCATTAATAAGACAGGTGTTTAACCTCCAGTGCCACATCTGACTTAGTCCTAGTGGAGCACCAAGTTTCTTGAAGGTGTCAATAGAATATTTTGGTGTGGCTTTTAATTTACCTGTCACCAAGGCAATTGTTTAATTAATTTACCTTTTCTTTCTTTTTTTTTTTTGAGATAAACAAACTCCCAAGATCTCCCAAACCAGAACAGAACAGGGAAAGGCATGTTAATTATTCTCACATCAGAAACTGGAAAATGCTATGATCTTGTTCATTGAGTGATTATGAAACATATATACTACATTTCAAAACCATACACTTTATATCAAGGACCTACCTGACCACTTCCCAAAATGTACTCCCTCTGAGAAGCACACAACCCTCAGAACATTGCTCACAAAGTGTGTTTGCAGCCAATATATCAATACTTCTGAAAAATGATGAAATTTGCAATCAGCAACTAAAAAGTCTTCAAGGACATGCTCACGAGAACACAACATTTTCAAACCTGAAACAGATGTGCAACTACACAAGGCTCAGTTCCTTGAGGCCCTTTTTGTACTGGGAAGTATCACCCAGATGTTGCTACTTGAAAGGCCTTCACCGACTTGCATATTCTGTTTAACATGATACGACAGTGACCTAACTCCTTAGTTCAGAGGGGTAGCACAAATGTAGCAGAAAATGCAATTTCACAGCATGGTAACCGGTCATTGGTCTCTGCTTTCACCTTGGTAATAAACTGAATCATGTTATCTGACTAAGGATCATACTCTTGTGCTCCATTTATTCTAGTCATGCTCCATTGACATATGTTTAGTCAAATGGACAGAAGCTAACCTCAACTTCGCCATCATCCAGAAACACTTAAGTCTGTTTCACCTGATTTAACATCAGTGCATATGTGCCTTACAAACCTTTATTGAAGACCACTAATCTTAATTTTCAGAAAAGGGCACTGCTGAATCTGATGAATTTAAAACATGGAAGGATGAAAACCAAGACTTTCACAAGATTGTTTTTGTTAAAAATGCTTTATTAGTCAAGACCGCCAAATGGGGGCTATATCAAAGGTAATGCTACTATGAAGAAGAAAAGTACTCTTCTTCCCCAAACATATGTTTCACAGCTGAGTCCTGTTCTCAGTTTTAAGTCTTGTTTCATGTAGCAGTCTGATTCTATTCTTTGGTGTAAAGCTCAAATGTCTCTGATGATACTTTCCCTATCTTCCCAGACTTAGATTCAGTCACTGAAACATTAAACTGAACACAGAGTAAAGTATTAACATGAGACTGAGTCTCCATGAAATTAACTCAAATGACATATTTGTCCAAAGGAAAAAGTAAATCAAAAGTCATTTTTTGTTAGTTGAAAAACATTTGAGGAAAGTTGCATGCTTTTTTTCCCCATAAATATTCTTTCCTTTTCATTTTAAAAAGTGAATAAGGTGAGAAAGGAAATGCAAATAATGGAAGGAGATTAAGAATTTTTGAAAATTGGCAGAAGAAAATATGAAGATTC
The DNA here is from genome assembly GCF_025265405.1 of Mesoplodon densirostris. Taxonomy (NCBI): domain Eukaryota; kingdom Metazoa; phylum Chordata; class Mammalia; order Artiodactyla; family Ziphiidae; genus Mesoplodon; species Mesoplodon densirostris. Next base: position 49,443,131 of record NC_082673.1, on the reverse strand, counting down.
AAAAATGGTGTTGATGTATAGAGAAAGAAATGTCATAGTAAGAGTGGTTAATGTTGTTAACAGACATTTTAAAGGTGCACATGCATTAATGCTAACTCCATTGAAAAAGATGTAACCATTTCTGGAGGATGAAAAGGTTAAGGTTAGCTTCTATATGTTCTGCTCACCATATGTCAGTGGTTTACGACTAAAATAATTGCTGCAGTGCTTCCTCCACTCAGAAAGAGAGAAACTGTAGAGAAAAAAGGGAGTACATTTGCTCTTTCATGAGTTTTTATGATTCCTTAGCAAGCTTGACCTATTCTTGATGACTTCAAGTCTTATTTTTGTGAGTTTCTTCTCAATATTCAACAGCTCCACTCAGTCACTGACAAAACTGACCTTATAATTCCAAAGCCAAATTTTCTTAGGCCTTATAATCCTTTGAGTAACAAATGAGATTCACATAGATATTTGTACTGAAATTTCATTAATTCACAATCTCTATTTACTTAAAGAGAACTTCAGCTCCTCCAGCTTCTCCCCTGTTCCATCACATCTCCAGTTCGTGGGAGGTCTTATGGGTTCAAGAACAAGTCCACTCTCATGGCAGCCATGGTGCTCTGTGACAGTCACCACAGCTTCATGAGAAACAAGTCTTCCCATACTCCTGTGGACACAGGAGAGTCCTTGTCTTCTCTGCATGGATGCACAGGCAAGAACCTACTCTTCCAGCACCTACAGCCACTCTCTCTCCCTCCTCCCCGTGAGCACAGAATAATTATTTTGCCTGGGTCTTTTTCTGTGGCAGAATCAGGGAGACAGCATGTTTTTCTGTGGATCACATACTGTTAGAAACATTCCTAAAATAGAGTTGTTTAGGCCACAGTGGAGTGTGACTTTTAGTGAAAGTTCTCTCTTAGTTTTATTTACTGCATTCTCTAGGATTTAACTGTGTCAGAAAATTGAAGCTGGAAATATATTTATGTGGCAGACACTGTACTCAAAAATCCACACTCTCCTCCAAATATCTACTCTTTTTATTCATCAAGTTAATCATGCCTGGTTCCTTCTTTGTGCCAAATGATCCCTCAACACTACTACCAGTAGACTTTCCTTGGCTCATTCACCAGAGCTTCAGATTTGCCAAGGTATTTACCAAAGCTATATACATACTATGATTTTCTTAAAAGTTAGGCTAGTTTCACCTCAATTTTTAAATTGGATATTTCAATGGGGCATGAGGATTCAATAGATTCAAAATTCCTAAAATAATTACCAGACAGAGATATAAATTTACAAAGGAAAATACCTGAAAACTCGTTTCATGACTATTATCTCTTTACCTACCTTACAGTTTGGGCCAGACTACATGGAGATCTGGAAGGAATTTAAAAATAAACTCCTGGGATGAAATACCGTGTGCTATGAATTCCACCATTCTGAGGCCTAGTTAGAGGGGCTTCCCAGGACCTCTCAAAGAACTTGATTTATGTCTCCTGCAGTTGGAACATTTACAATGGACTCATGTCATATTTTGCCTGTTCAATATAATGGTAGACAGGCTGGCTGGCTGCTCCAAGATTGAGAAGTGTCACAAGGCCAGAAATGGCTTGTATCCCTATGATTTGTTGAGGCAAGATTTTCAAGACCACATGAGATAGGGAGGTTGTATCCAAGAGGAATACCTAAAGCCCCAAACAGGCCTCAGCACAGAGTAACTGAAAGTTGGCCAAACTAGGAAGTTTCAAGACCAGTCTAAAATGGTACCAGGGAAAGGAAAACTTTCTTATACTTCTTACCTGCCCTCTTTCCATATTACCACTCATCCCTTCACCCCAACCCTCTCCCCACCATGAAAATCAGTAGCTATCAAGTGGTGGAGGAGGTGATCCAAAAAGAGGGAAGAGACTGGCCACACTCTCTTCTTCCAGGGAAAGAAGAGCCCCTATAAGAGCCCCTCCTAGTTGTGGGATGAGAAGGAAGGTATGTTCTTGAATGAAGGATCTGCACGTTCTAATTTTTAAATTTAGACTCTATCTTCTGATTTGAATAGACTAGAAAGACTCTGACCAGAGAGTCACAGAAATGCCAGATTTTTATCCAGTCATGGAAAACTAACCCCAGTAATTAAAGACAAAAGGACAATGAGAGTACAAAATAATGTTGCTTTATGAAAAAACTCCATGAATACTGTGTGTTCAATACCCCAGGTGTGGTAGCCACAAATCCAAGATGACAACAGGGGAGAGTCTCATACCTACAGTTATATCTGGTTGGACCCCATTTTTTCTTCTTGACCTTTCAAATCTATGCAACACCTAATGTTTCTAATTAGAACAAATTCTGTAGTGTTTCCAATCTCACTGAAGCCTGAAAGTCTGTGTTTCTAGCAAGCTCCCAGATGATGTCAATGCTCTTGGCTTATGGCTTTTATTTATTTATTTTTGCATATTTACATTGCAAGGCTCTAGTCCACATCTGTCCTATCCCTACAGCATAACCCCAAACCCCAAAACCCTGAAAATAAAGAACTGAAGGGCCTCATATGAGGTAATGAAATCAAGATGTGATTCTAGAATAGGGACCTATGCCATCTACTTCCTTAAGCCATGCTTCTTCACTGTCATTACACCAGCCATGTGTTATAACCAATTCAGTTGTCAAGTGACCTACCTATATCAAAACAGGTGCACTAGCCACACTTCCCAACTCATTCTGTGATGCCAGTGTTACTTTAATAACAAAGCCAGGCAAAAAATCATAAGAAAAGAAAACTAGATTCCAACATAGATGTAAAAATCCTTAATAAAATATTAGTAGATACAATCCATCACTATATAAACAAGGTTATATAGCCTAACCAGTTAGGATTCTTCCCAGTTGTTTTAACACACACACAAAAAAAACTTGTTAATATAATACATCATATCCATAAAGAACAAAAACCACAGACACTTTCCAATAGATGGAAACAAATCACTTTACAAAATCTGACATCCAAAAACTCTCAACAGACCAGAAGTACAAGGGAAGCTTCCTCAATCTGATAAAGGACATCTAAAAAAAAAACCCAAAACAACAACAACAACAAAAACAGGTAATATCATACTAATAGTGAAAGACTGAATGTGAATGCTTTCCACCTAAGACTGAGAATGAGGCAAAGACGTCTGATCTTATTACTTCTATTTAGTATTGTATGGAGGGTTCTAACCAGAGAAATTTACAAAAAAAAAAAAAGATAAAGGAAAGAAAGAAGAGAAAAAAATTTTTTTGAAAAGGCGTTTAGGTAGGAAAGAAATAAGTAAAACTCTTTATTAGCAGTGACATGTTCCTATTTGTAGATAATCCCAAAGAATCATAAAAATTACTACAACTGAGTTTAGCAAGGGTACACGGCATAAAATCAAAATACAAAAAATCAATTGTATGCTAGGAATGGACAATCCAAAATGAAACTAAGAAAGCAATTTTATGCATAATTGGATAAAAATAGAATACTTAAAAAGTTAACAAAAATGTACGAGACTTGTATACTGAAACTAGGAAATATTGTGAGAAATTTTTAAAGATATAAATAAATAAAGTGACATCTTATGCTCATGGATTGTAAATCTCAATATTGTCAAAATGGCAATTCTCCCCAAATTCACCTATAAATTCAATGCAAACACTATCAACTTCTCAGCTGACGTTTTAGTAGAAATTATAAGCTGATCCTAAAATATATGTAGAAATGCAAGAGACCTAGAACTGCCAAAACAATTTTTAAAAGAAAAATAAATTGGAGGACTTTACTAATTTCAGAACTTGCTATAAAGTCACAGTAATTAAGACAATGTGATAGTTACACAAGGAAAGGCATATAGATGAATGGAACAGAACTGAGAGTCCATAAATAAACTCTTACATTTACGGTTGATTTTTAACAATGATACGAAGGCAGTTTAAGGGCAGAAACAATAGTCTTTGCAACAAATGGTGCTGAGACAATTGGATATCCACATGCAAAAGAAACAAATAGATCTTCATCACAAACTATAAAAAAAATTAACTCAAACTTGATCATAGACCTAAATGTAATAGCTAAAAATATAAAACCTTTAGAACAAATCATAGGAGAACAACACATTAATCTTTGGTTAACAAAGACTTTTTGATAGGACATCACAAGCACAACCCATAAAAGAAAAAATTCATTAATTGGGCCTCATTGAAATTAAAGACTTTTGTACTTGCAATGACACAATTAAGAAAATAAAAAGGTAAGCCACAGACTAGAGAAAATATTTGAAAATCAAGTATCTTATAAAGGAATTATAAACAGAATATTTAAAGAACTCATAACTCAATGAAGAAGGAAAAGGACTCAATTTAAAAATAGGCAGAAGATGTGAATAGATATTTCACTATGGATCCATTAGAATGGTTATAATGAAAAAGACAAGTCAAAAGCAAGTACTGGAGTAGATTACTTTATAATGGTACAACGAGTTTGGAAAGTAGTTTGTCAGTGTCTTGAAAAGTTAAACATAAATCTACAATACAACCCAGATTCTATTCCTGGGAATTTACCCAACATAAATGAAAACTTATATCTACAAAAGACATGTACATGAATGTTCACAGAGGCATCATTTGTAATAGTAGCAAACAAAACAATAAAAATATCTGACAACTGATTAATAGATAAATAAAAGCCATACAAATGGAATATAATGCAGCAACATAAAGGAATGTGTTACTAACATATGCTACTATATAGATGAACCTTAAAACGTTATTTATTTATTTATTTATTTCAGTACACGGGCCTCTCACTGTTGTGGCCTCTCCTGTTGCAGAGCACAGGATCTGGACGTGCAGGCTCAGCGGCCATGGCTCATGGGCCCAGCCACTCCGCAGCATGTGGGATCTTCCGGGACCAGGGCACGAACCCGTGTCCCCTGCATTGGCAGGCAGACTCTCAACCACTCTGCCACCAGGGAAGCCCTGAAACGTTATTTTTTATTAACTCGTTCAACAAATATTTCTTTTTTTGTTCTGTTTTATTGAGATATAATTGACATTATATCTCATTGTATTAGTTTCATATATATTGTTAAATGATTATCAAAATAAGTTTAGTTAACACCCATTACCAAATACAGTTACAATATAGTTACAACATATTTTTCTTCTGATGAGAACTTTTAAGATCTAGACTCTTAGCAACTTTTTGTTTGTTTGTTTTTGTTTTTGTTTTTGCGGTACGCAGGCCTCTCACTGTTGTGGCCTCTCCCGTTGCAGAGCACAGGATCTGGACGTGCAGGCTCAGCGGCCATTGCTCATGGGCCCAGCCGCTCCACGGCATGTGGGATCTTCCTGTACTGGGGCACGAACCCACATCCCCTTCACCGGCAGGCGGACTCTCAACCACTGCGCCACCAGGGAAGCCCAGAAATCAGAACAATAAGTCCCTAGGGCTGGGGGGTGGGAGCGTAGATAAACTACAAATAGGCACAGGAAAAATTTTGGGGATGCTGGACACGTTCTTAAACTAGATTATAATGACGTTTACAGAACTAAATTTACTAAAGATCCTTACCTGAAAAAAATATTTTAAGGGAAAAATGAGGATAAAGATTAGAAATAAGATTTTTTTCCTTTTATTATTTCAGCACCTCACCCCACTTTTGGTTAATATACTAATTAATGGTGACATAGCTGTCTAATCAGTTCAAGATATTAGTCACACATATCCTCTTCAAAACAAATGTGTTGTTGCAACAGGCAAACAATTTGAGTGTTTTGCTTGTTCTGAGGGAACCAGCTAAATGCCTGATACACATGTGTTCATTTCACATAATATTTTTAGGACAAAGTCTGAAGCAGCAGTGCTTCTCATCCTGCACTTTTATCATGGTTAAGTGACTCCTGGCCCTGCCCTTTCTCTCTTTTTATTTTTAAGTTAACTTTTTTGGAGTATAGCTGCTTTACAATGTTGTGTTAGTTTCTGCTGTACAGCAAAATGAATCAGTTATAGGTATACATATATCCCCTCTTTTTTAGATTTCCTTCCTGTTTAGGTCAACACAGAACATTGAGTAGAGTTCCCTGTGCTATACAGTAGGTTCTCGTTAGTTATCTATTTTATACATAATAGTGTGTATATGTCAATCCCAATCTCCCAATTCATCCCACCTCCCCTTCCCCCCTTGGTATCCATACGTTTGTTCTCTACATCTGTGTCTCTGTTTCTGCATTGTAAATAAGTTCATCTGTGCCATTTTTCTAGATTCACATACAAGTGATATTATATGATATTTGTTTTTCTCTTTCTGACTTACTCTGTATGACAGTCTCTAGGTCTATCCACATCTCTGCAAATGGCAATATTCCATTCCTTTTCACGGCTGAATAATAGTCTATTGTATATATGTACCACATCTTCTTTATCCATTCTTCTATTGATGGACATTTAGGTTGCTTCCATGTCCTGGTTATTGTAAATAGTGCTGCAATGAACATTGGGGTGGATGTATCTTTTTAAATTATGGTTTTCCCTGGGTATATGCCCAGGAGTGGGATTGCTGGGTCATATGGTAGTGATCTGCCCTTTCTTTAAAAAACAAAACCACAGGGCTTCCCTGGTGGTGCAGTGGTTGAGAATCCGCCTGCTGATGCAGGGGATATGGGTTCGTGCCCCGGTCCAGGAAGATCCCACATGCCGCGGAGAGGCTGGGCCCATGAGCCATGGCCACTGAGCCTGCGCGTCTGGAGCCTGTGCTCCACAATGGGAGAGGCCACAACAGTGAGAGGCCAGCGTACTGCAAAAAAAAAACAAAAAAAAACAAAAAAACAAAAACAAAAACAAAAAAAACCCACAGAATTCAAAGGTGCCAAAGTTCCTTATGAGTAGTGGGTTATACAAGGCTCCAGGATTTTCTGCTTGTCATGGTTCACATTGAGCCAAGTGTTTCACTCAACTCCTTTTCATCTTGTTGGTGAGGGAGAGAGTCTCACCCTTGGTTTAGGGGGATGGCTGAGCACACAACACCCCACACTGGACAGATGAGATTGACAGCAGTTTGTTAGTCACATATACTCAGAGCCTTTGGGAGGAGGACATCACATGCCACACAGGGCCCCGTGGGGGTTACATTTGGGAACTGAGTGAACAACTAGGGCCTGTGGGAAGCAGGCTTTGTATTTCCAAGACTGTGGGGTGTCCCTTAACGCCATGGGAACATGTGACTGGCTTGTTTGAGTAATTCCATACACTAGGAGAGAACTGAAACCTGCTACTCAGGCATAAACAGGAAGTACACTTGGTCCATTTGATTAGGAGGATTGTTTGGCTAGAGGCCCTTATTTTCAGGAGCAGTTTGGAAAGGGTAACTCGTAGTTAGGTCATCTGAGACCCTCCTGGTTTTACCACTGTCTAGGCAGTACATAATATTGAGCCTTTTTAGGTCTTATACCACATCAAGTTAAATACATGAAACACCTTATTTTTGATGATTATATACCCAGAAAAGTGAATCAACCATCCTTTACAAATTCTCTATTTATCCTCCTTTTAGTCACAGTATCTGTCAACTATATAAGTTGGAGACAAAAACACTACAAAATTAATTACCTAGATGTCATCTATCAGGTGATTTATATGCTTGGAAAGAAAAGCACTAAGCATAATTTTTTTTAATTTGTATTGGAATATAGTTGATTTACAATGTTGTGTTAGTTTCAGGTGTATAGCAAAGTGAATCAGTTATACATATACATATATCCATTCTTTTTTTTTTCTGTAGATTCTTTTCCCATATAGGCTATTACAGAGTATTGAGTAGAGTTCCCTGTGCTGTACAGCAGGATTTATTTGTTATCTATTTTACATATAGTGATATGTATATGTCAATCCCAATCTCCCAGTTTAACCCTCCCCACTCATCCCCTGGTAACCATAAATTTGTTTTCTACATCTGCGACTCTACATCTGCTCTGTAAATAAATTCATTGGTACACTTTTTTTTTAGATTCCACATATAAGCGATATCATATGATATTTATCTTTCTGTGTCTGACTTACTACACTCAGTATTACAATCTCTAGGTCCATCCATGTTGCTGCAAATGGCATTACTTTGTTCTTTTGTATGGCTGAGTAATATTCCATTGTATATATATACAACATATTATATATCCATTCCTCCGTTAATGGACTTTTAGGTTGCTTCCATGTCCTGGCTATTTTAAATAGTGCTACAATGAATATTGGGGTGCATGTATATTTTTGAATTATGACTTGATCTGGGAATATGCCCAGAGGTGGGATTGCTGGGTCATATAGTAGTTCTATTTTTAGTTTTTTAAGGAACCTCCATACTGCTCTCCAGAGTGGATCTACCAATTTACATTCCCACCAAGAGTGTAGAAGTGTTTGCTTTTTTCCACATCCTTTGCAGAATTTACTATTTGTAGATATTTGGATGATGGACATTCTAACTGGTGAGAGGTGATACCTCATTGTAGTTTTGGTTTGCATTTCTCTAAAAATCAGTGATGTTGAGCATCTTTTCAGGTGCTTTTTGGCCATCTGTATGTCTTCGTTGGAGAAATGTCAATTTAAATCTTCTGCCCATTTTTTGATTGGATTATTTGTCCTTTTGATATTGAGCTGCATGAGCTGTTTGTATATTTTGGAGATTAACCCCTTGTCGGTTGCTTTGTTTGCAAATATTTTCTCCTATTCTAAGGATTGTCTTTTTGTTTTGTTTATGGTTTCCTTTGCAGTGTAAAAGCTCTTAAGTTTAATTAGATCCCTTTTGTTTATTTTTGTTTGTATTTTCATTACACTAGGAGGTGGATCAAAAAAGATCTTCCTGCGATTTATGTCAAAGAGTGCTCTGCCTATGTTTTCCTCTAAGAGTTTTGTAGTGCCTGGCCTTACATTTAGGTCTTTAATCCATTTTGAGTTCATATTTCAGTATGGTGTTAGAGAGTTTTATTTTTTTTTACATCTTTATTGGAGTATAATTGCTTAACAATGGTGTGTTCGTTTCTGCTTTATAACAAAGTGAATCAGTTATACATATACATATGTTCCCATATCCCCTCCCTCTTGCATCTCCCTTCCACTCTCCCTATCCCACCGCTCCAGGTGGTCACAAAGCACCGAGCTGATCTCCCTGTGCTATGCAGCTGCTTCCCACTAGCTATCTACCTTACGTTTGGTAGTGTATATATGTCCATGCCTGTCTTTCACTTTGTCACAGCTTACCCTTCCCCCTCCCCATATCCTCAAGTTCATTCTCTAGTAGGTCTGTGTCTTTATTCCTGTCTTACCCCTAGGTTCTTCATGACATTATTTTTCTTCTTAAATTCCATACATATGTGTTAGCATATGGTATTTGTCTTTCTCTTTCTGACTTACTTCACTCTGTATGACAGACTCTAGTTCTATCCACCTCATTACAAATAGCTCAATTTTGTTTCTATTTATGGCTGAGTAATATTCCATTGTATATATGTGCCACATCTTCTTTATCCATTCATCTGATGATGGACACTTAGGTTGTTTCCATCTCCGGGCTATTGTAAATAGAGCTGCAATGAACATTTTGGTACATGTCTCTTTTTGAATTATGGTTTTCTCAGGGTATATGCCCAGTAGTGGGATTGCTGGGTCATATGGTAGTTCTATTTGTAGTTTTTTAAGGAACCTCCATACTGTTCTCCATAGTGGCTGTACCAATTCACATTTCCACCAGCAGTGCCAGACTGTTCCCTTTTTTCCACACCCTCTCCAGCATTTATTGTTTCTAGATTTTTTGATGATGGCCATTCTGACTGGTGTGAGATGATAACTCATTGTAGTTTTGATTTGCATTTCTCTAATGATTAAAGATGTTGAGCATTCTTTCATGTGTTTGTTGGCAGTCTGGATACCTTCTGTGGAGAAATGTCTATTTAGGTCTTCTGCCCATTTTTGGATTGGGTTGTTTGTTTTTTTGTTATTGAGCTGCATGAGCTGCTTATAAATTTTGGAGATTAATCCTTTGTCAGTTGCTTCATTTGTAAATATTTTCTCCCATTCTGAGGGTTGCCTTTTCATCTTGCTTATGATTTCCTTTGCTGTGCAAAAGCTTTGAAGTTTCATTAGGTCCCATGTGTTTATTTTTATCTTTATTTCCATTTCTCTAGGAGGTGGGTCAAAAAGGATCTTTCTGTGATTTATGTCATAGAGTTTTCTGCCTATGTTTTCCTCTAAGAGTTTGATGGTGTCTGACCTTACATTTAGGTCTTTGATCCATCTTGAATTTATTTTTGAGTATGGTGTTATGGAGTGTTCTAATTTTATTCTTTTACATATAGCTGTCCAGTTTTCCCAGCACCACTTACTGAAGAGGCTGTCTTTTCTCCACTGTATATTCTTGCCTCCTTTGTCAAAGATAAGGTGACCATGTGTGTGTGGGTTTATCTCTGGGCTTTCTATCCTGTTCCATTGATCTATTTTTATGTTTATGTGCCAGTACCATACTGTCCTGATTACTGTAGCTTTGTAGTATAGTCTGAAGTCAGGGAACCTGATTCCTGCAGCTTCGTTTTTCTTTCTCAAGATTGCTTTGGCTCTTTGGGGTCCTTTGTGTTTCCATAGAAATTGTGAAATTTTTTGTTCTAGTTTTGTGAAAAATGTCAGTGGTAGTTTGATAGGGATTGAATTGAATCTGTAGGTTGCTTTGTGTATTAGAGTCATTTTCACAATATTGATTCTTCCATACCAAGTACATGGTATATCTCTCCAGCTATTTGTATCATCTTTAATTTCTTTCCTCAGTGTCTTATAATTTTCTGCATACAGGTCTTTTGTCTCCTTAGGTAGGTTTATTACTAGGTTTTATTCTTTTTGTTGCAATGGTAAATGTGAGTGTTTCCTTAATTTCTCCTTCAGATTTTTCTCTAGTGAAAAATATAAGAATGCAAGAGATTTCTGTGCATTAATTTTGTATCTTGCAACTTTACCAAATTCACTGATTAGCTCTAGTAGTTTTCTGGTGGCATCTTTAGGATTCTCTATGTATAGTATCATGTCGTCTGCAAAGAGTGAGAGTTTTACTTCTTTTTTTCCAATTTGTATTCCTTTTATTTATTTTTCTTCTCTGATTACCTTGGCTAGGACTTCCAAAACTATGTTGAATAATAGTGGCAAGAGTGGACATCCTTGTCTTTTTCCTTATCTTAGAAGAAGTGCTTTTAGTTTTTTACCATTGACAATGGTGTTTGCTGTGGATTTGTTGTACACGGCTTTTATTATTTTGAGGTACGTTCCCTCTGTGTCTGTTTTCCGGAGAGTTTTTATCAAAATCTGTATTGAATTTGGTCAAAAACTTTTTCTGCATCTATTGAGATGATCATATGGTTTTTATTCTTTAATTTGTTAATATGGTTCACCACATTGAATGATTTCCGTATAATGAAGGATCCTTGCATCACCTGGATATATACCAGTTGATCATGGTGTATGGTCCTTTTAATCTGTTGTTGGGTTCTATTTGCTAGTATTTTCTTGAGCATTTTTGCATCTATGTTCATCAATGATATTGGCCTGTAATTTTATTTTTTGTGATGTCTTTGTATAGTTTTGGTATCAGGGTGATGGTGTCCTTGTAGAATATGCTGGGGAGTGTTCCTTCCTCTGCAATTTTTGGAAGATTTTGAGAAGAATAAGTGTTAACTTCTCTAAATTTTTGATAGTAATCACCACTGAAGCCATCTGGTCATGGACTTGTTTTGTTGGAATATTTTTTTATCACAGTTTCAGTTTCATTAGTTGTGATTGATCTGTTCATATTTTCTATTTCTTCCAGGTTCAGTCTTGAAAATTTGTACTTTTCTATGAATTTGTCCATTCCTTCCAGGTTGTCCATTTTATTGGCATACACTTGCTTGTAGTAGTCTACTATACTGCTTTGTATTTCTGTGGTTTCAGTTGTAACTTCTCCTTTTCATTTCTAATTTTATTGATTTGAGTCCTCTCCGTTTTTTTTCTTGATGAGACTGTCTAAAGGTTTATCAATTTTGTTATCTTCTCAGGACCCAGCTTTTAGTTTCATTGATATTTGCTATTGTTTTCTTCATCTCTATTTCATTTATTTCTCTTCTGTTTTTTGTGATTTCTTTACTTTTGCTAACTTTGGGTTTTTGTTTGTTCTTCTTTCTATATTTGCTTTACGTGTAGGGTTAGTTTGCTTATTTGAGATTTTTCTTGTTTCTTGAGGTAAGATTTTATTGCTATAAACTTCCCTCTTAGAACTGCTTTTGCTGCATCCCATCAGGTTTGGGTCATCGTGTTTTCATTGTCATTTGTCTCTAGGTATTTTTGGTTTCTTCTTTGATTTATTCATTGCTGCCTTGGTTATTTAGTAACATATTATTTAGTTTACATGTGTTTATATTTTTCACAAATTTTTTCCTGTAATTGTTTTCTAATCTCATAGTGTTGTGGTTGGAAAGATGTTTGATATGATTTCAATTTTCTTAAATTTAGCAGGCTTGATTTTGTGGCCCAAGATGTGATCTATCCCGGAGAATGTTCCAGGTGCACTTGAGAAGAAAATATATTCTGATGCTTTCAAATGGAATGTCCTATAGATATGAATTAAGTCTATCTGGTGTAATGTTTCATTTAAAGGTTGTGTTTTCTTATTAATTTTCTGTCCTAATGATCTGTCTATTGGTGTAAGTGAAGTGTTAAAGTCCCCCATTATTATTGTGTACTATCAATTTCCCCTTTTGTGGCTGTTAGCATTTTCCTTCTGTATTGAGGTACACCTGTGTTGGATGCATAAATATGTACAATTGTTATATCTTCTTCTAGGAGTGATTCTTTGATCATTATGTAGTATCCTTCTTTGTCTCTTGTAACAGTGTTTATTTTAATGTCTATTTTGTCTGATATCAGTATTGCTACTCCAGCTTTCTTTGATTTCCATTTGCATGGAAAATCTTTTCCTCTCCCTTCACTTTCAGTCTGTACATGTCTTTAGGTCTGAATAGGGTCTCTTGTAGACAGCATATATATAGGTCTTGTTTTTTATCCATTTATCCAGTCTGTGATTTTTAGTTGGAGCATTTAATCCATTTACATTTAAGGTAATTGTCGATATGTATATTCCTATTGCCATTTTCTTAATTGTTTAGGGGTGGTTTTGTAGTTCTTTTTTCTTCCCTTTCTCTTTTCTTCTCTTCTCTTGTGTTTCCCCCTTAGAGAATTTCCTTTAGCATTTGTTGTAATCCTGGTTTGGTGATGCTGAATTCTCTTAGCTTCTGCCTGTTTGTAAAGCTTTTGATTTCTCTGTCAAATCTGAATGAAAGCCCTGTTGCATAGAGTATTCTTAGTTGTAGGTTTTTTCCCTTTTATCACTGTAAATATATCATGCCACTCCCTTCTGGCCTGCAGAGTTTCTGCTGAATAATCAGCTGATAACCTTATGGGTGTTCCCTTTTATGTTATTTGTTGCTTTCAATAGTTTTCCTTTGCTTTTAATTTTTGTTAGTTTTATTAATATGTGTCTTGGCATGTTCCTCCTTGGGTTTATGCTGTATTGGACTCTCTGTGTTTCCTGGATTTAATTGGCATTTCCTTTCTCATGTTAGGGAAGTTTTTGACTATAACATCTTCAAATGACTTCTCAGGCTCTTTCTCGTTTTCTTCTTCTGGGACCTCTATAATTTGAATATAGGTGCATTTAATGTTGTCCCAGTGGTCTCTGAGACTGTCCTCATTATTTTTCATTCTTTTTTCCTTATTCTTTTCCATGGCAGAGATTTCCACCATTCTGTCTTCCAGGTCATTTTCACATCCTTCTGCCTCAGTTATTCTGTTGTTGATTCATCCTAGTTTAATTTTCATTTTAGTTATGGTCTTATTCATCTATGTTTTTTCTTTAATTCCTCTAGATCTTTGTTAAACTTTTCTTGTATCTTCTCTATCCATGCCTCCATTCTTTATCCAAGGTCTTGGATCATCTTTACTATCATTGCTCTGAATTCATTTATAGGTAGGTTTTCTGTCTCCTTTTCATTTAGTTGTTCTTATAGATTTTTATCTTGCTCATTCAGTATGCAACATATTCCTTTGTCATCTTATTTTGTCAAGCTTTCTGTGTTTGTGTTCTCCTTTTCACAGGCTGAATGATTGTATTTCTTCCTGCTTTTGGTGTCTGCCCCTATGTGGGTGAGGTTAGTCCAGAGTCTTGTGCCATTATCCCCTTGATAGGGAGTTTGATTGGTGTTGTGGTGATCCAAGCCTGTCCTAGATATTGAGTGGGGTCTTCCCTTTTCTCTGTGGTTGTCACTGCCCTGACAGGGCAGGGTTTGCTCATTAGTTGTTGGAGTAGAGGCTCCCAGATCTGTTTTTTAGCTGTGTGAGGTAGGCAGTGTGAGGTAGGCAGGGTTGGAGCGTACCTGCAGTGTGTTAGGCAGGGAGGTCAGGTCCCAGGACTGCAGTAGTCATTCACCTGGACCCACTCTGTGAGCTATGGAGGCAGCTCAGACTCTGGTCTTGCCCAAACCCCACATGTATGTGCCCACAGAGCTCCCAGCTGCTAAAACCAGACACATCCCTGCTGAAAGAACACTTGTTGTCCTTTCAGAGATTTCACAGGAGTTGGATTTAGGAAGCCATCAGTGGCGGTGTAACTTCACAGTTCTTGCAGCTTCAAGGAGAGATTTCAGCTCTTCTTCCTTAATCACACAGCCTCTGGGTCTCAGCTGTGTTTTCTCCCCCTCCTCTGGGTGGATTTCCTAGTGGGGGGAATTTTATGTGCCCTCCCGGGATAGTGGGGCAGGCCCTGGAGCCCACTGATATATTTCCAAGTGGGAAATGCTGTCTGCACTCTCCTAGGACAGTGGCATGGGTCCCGGCACCCACTGATGGATTTCCTACTTGCAGAAGCTATCTGCACCCTCCTGGGAGAGTGTGGGCAGGTCTTGGGGTCTGCTGGCATAATTCCTAATGTGAGAAGCTGCCTGCACTCTTCCAGGTCAGCAGGGTTGTGTCCTAGGGCCCTCTGGAGGAATTGTTAGTAGATGGAGTTTCCGTGCCCTTCTGGGTCAACGGGGTGGGTCTTGTAGCCCATTGGTAGAATTCCTAGTCAGAGAAGTTGTCTGCACTCTTCCAGGTCAGCAGAGGTGGTTCCTGTGATCTGTTGGCAGAATTCCTAGTATTGAGAGCTGTCCGCAGCCTTCAGGGTCAGCAGGGGCAGGGCCTGGTGTCTGCCCATGGTTCTGGAAGAGGCTGCCAGAGCCCACCTCTCTAGCCCAAGGTGGCAGTGGCGACTTGTGCCTGCCCCTGGAGTTCCTGTAGGTGGTGTCTTATTGCCTGGGAATGCTCACAGTGAAAGAAGTTCTTATGGTATTTCTGCCCCTCTCCTCATCTGCCTTCCAATAACAGTGCCTTACCTGTCTGGCGGTCCCAGGCTTCTTAGTACGCCCTCAACTGCCACAGCCTGACCTCTCTAGGCTGTTTCCACACCTAACCCTGGTCCTCTCCTTACGACTGAGCTTCGGAGTCTAAATGAGCTTCAGCACCTGACCGCCACCCTCACCGACAGAGGAGTATCTCAGGTTAGGGAACATAGTGTGGTGGTGCTGACCTTCTGTTCAGGTTACTCTCCATTTGCCTTCCACAAACTAGTTGCTACTCTCCCTTCCTAGGCTCCAAAACTTCCCCTCCAACCAGTCTGATCCCTTTGTTAGTGAGGAGTATTTCCTCCTTCACAGCTCCCACTCCGGGGCACAGGCCCTGTCCTGATTCCTTCTTTTTCTTTTTCCTTTTGTCCTACATGGTTATGTGGAGGTTTTCTTGTCTTTTCAGACATCTTAAGTCTTCTGTCGGTGCTCAGTCGCTGTTTTGTGTGAATCATTCCACTTGTAGATGTATTTTTAATATTTCTGTGGAGGGAGGTGAACACTGCTTCCTACTCTTCCACCATCTTGATCCTGACTTTCTCACTAAACATGATTTTATACATCATAAATCTCATAATAAACATAAGGAAGAGGTAGGTATTGCATATGGCTCCTGCATGTCCCCACTGAACATCCTGTTCTACTCTAGTCACACTATCATACTATGTTGTTTGTTTAAGGTCATTGAGGATGGAGCTGTGTCATATTTGTCATATCGCCTCCAGCACTGAGCCTAATGTCTGGCAAAGTGCAAGTCATGATACCAAATAGTTAATTAGAATTTATTACACCATGTACCAGACAATGTCCTAAGCAATAAGTACACATTATCCCATTTAATGATCACAATCACCTTATGAGGTAGGCACTATCACTTCAGTTTTATACATCAGGGGTTGATAATTTTGTCCTGTGAAGGAACAGACAGTAAATATTTTGGGTTTTGTGGGCATACAGTGTCTGTTGAGATACTGCCTCTACTCTTGTTGTGTAAAAGCAGCCAGAGACAATATGTAAATGAATAGGCATGGCTGCATTCCTGTAAAACTTTATTTACAAAAACAGGAATTGGGCTGAATTTGGTCCATGAGTCTTAGGGTATCAACCACTGTTTTAGATGATACACTAATGCTTAGTGTGATTAAGTGATTTGCTCATGGTCTCACAGCTCACAAGAGGAAGAGCAGGATTTTATACACAGATTTGTTTGATTTCCAAACTCCTTTTCCTAACTACTATTCTGTAGTGCATCTAACTACTGTATTAGTCAATAGAGCTTCTTATACATGTGTTGAAATAAATGAAAATTTATATTATTGTATTCATGTTACAAGAGAAAAAATTGTGTTGTCAGCACATAGTCAGTGTTTCTGACCCCTATTCTAACTGAATTTAAAATATAATGAAAAATTAATCAGTATGGGATCAGTAGAATTTTGTATTTTGCTTTAGTGGTATATCAAGTCTATATCCAATAGGAAAGACCAGTTGTTAGTAGAAGAGGAACAGACCTAGACTATGGGTTCTATTTTCCATTAATTGGATTCTCATCTTTAGAAACCTCACCTTAATTAACTTTCACTTCCTTCAGGTTTTAACTATGGACTAATGTATTTGACTTTCCAGGGCTGTGAAATCCTAAACCTAGTCACAGTCCCATTGCTAGAAGAAATTCAAATAGTCCATCAACCAACTCTTATTCTCTCTCAAATTATGTAGTTACAAAAGACTAACAATGTTTTTTCACACTTTGTTGAAAAAATTGCTTCCCAGCTGTGATATTGTCTTCTAATTTTTAACCAAAAATACAGAGGATGAAGAATAAAAAATTGCTGACACATATTAAACAGACTGTCTGAAATAATGGCATTACTAAGATGGTTCAAGTTTTATTTTCCATAAACTGGAGGAATGAATAGTTACAGTTTTTGTTACTCATAATTCAGAGCTGGCTGGTATTAAAAAAAAAAAAAAGACATGTGACATCCAGAAAATGTAACTAATTTGATGGTGTAAGCCTTCATAAATTATCAAGTATTACCAGTAGCAGCCATGGAAAACTTAGACAGAATATGAGCTGCCTTTAAATTGCTTAGTTTTCTCACAACCAGAATTATTTTAAGGTGGTTGAGTTGCTGTTAGTATTAAAAGACGTTTGAATTATTGTTACCATTAATGGCTGACTCCACTTTTAAATAAGGTGATAGAAATTTGGAGTCACACACAAGTCAGCACAAGCGGCTCAAGGCTGTCATTCTTCTCTCTAATGAACTGCAGCTTACAGAAACTAGTTATGGTGGAAAAGTTGCTGTTACCCTCACCAGGAATGAAGTCTCCAGATTCCAAATCAAGTGTTGCTGAGGAGGAGGTACGGAGGCTCCACCTCCCAAATCTCTGCTCATATTGTGCTCATTCTGCTAAGAATAGAACAAGCAGCAAGCTTGACTGCACAGTGAGGGAGCAATGACTCAGGGAAGGAGGTTTTAAAATTCACAATAAGTATAAAAAGCAGTCCCAGAACGACAGAACAATTCAGTGGCTAGAACAATTCCCAGGTCCAGAGTAGTGGGTTCTTGGTCAGGGGCTCTGGGTGAACATGAATCTACTATTGAATATCTACATGGTATTTGCAAAATAAGCAAGGTAATATTTGACTTTTCCAACTTGTCTAGAAAATGTATGTAAAAAGTATGCTTTTTTTTTTTTTGTGGTACGCGGGCCTCTCATTGTTGTGGCCTCTCCCGCTGTGGAGCACAGGCTCTGGACATGCAGGCTCAGTGGCCATGGCTCATGGGCCCAGCCACTCCATGGCATGTGGGAACTTCCTGGACCAGGGCATGAACCTGTGTCCCCAGCATAGGCAGGCGGACTCCCAACCACTGTGCCACCAGGGAAACCCCTATGCATATTTTTTAAATGAACATAATGCATAGCATAATTCTATCTTATAAAATAATAGTAGACATTTATTGCCTGCAAAGTATTTAGGTGAAATCTGAAGACTAACTCTCTTACCCTTTGCTACTTGGCCATTGGAGAAAAACAAACAAATGAGCAAACAAAATCAGTTTCTCCCATTCAAAGATGAATAGTCAACCTTGGGAAGAAGTGAATTGAATTTGTCATTCTGGAGGTATTAAGGCCTAAACTGTCTGCCGAATTTTTGTCAGTTTCTATGGGAGGTACAAATGTCTCCATGAAGTTGTAGTACTAGATAGTTTTGAGGTCCTTTGTATTCCTTTGATTCTTTCACTATGCAATGCCATTTATGAAAGGGAAGGGCAATTAGAAAATTAGAAGTATGAATTATGTGACTTAGGTCATAAAATTAAAATTATAAGAGATCTTTCCCAACATCATCCAATATATTTTTTTAAGTGGGGATAGGAGAATAAGACTAGAAATAAACCAGCCTACATTAGAGTAGAAGTTTAGAGACTTCAGAGTTAAACAGGCCATTTTCCAACTGCACAAGTACCTACAGCTGATTTGTAGGCTATTTTACAGAAATCTCCTCCTCCTCCTCCCACTTGCTGGAAAAGAGGGAAAAGATAAATGGATCCTGTGGATCAGTTGCTTGAGATGGGGAGCTGGGGAAGAGGGACACTAATTTTAAGAAATCGATTATTAACATGCTTCCTATGCCCTGACAACATCAGAGCTGTGAAAGGACTTCAAAACTCTTTGAAAATACTAAAGAATGTTTTTTGTTTTTAATAAAAATGCCACAACTACTGACTCTTGAATATTTGGTGCAAAAATGTTGGTTCTACTCTTTATATCTTTATTTATGATAATTACAGCATATATTAAATTGGATGGTGACAATGATTTAAAAAAAATCACATTTGAAATATACAAAGAATAAAAGTGTCCAACTGTAGAAATGCATTTCTTCTGCAAAAAGAAGACAAAATGAGGTCAGAGGCTCTGACAGTCTCTGCCATCAGAGACACAGGTCTGTTGTGGTCAATCAAAGTGCAGTGATGAATCACAAGCATGTCTCCTCGTGTCTCAGGGTCTGCAAAGTTGATGATATTGAGTGTAGCTGCTGAGGATACCTGCAGAAAATGCAACCATTTATCTACATATCTCTACCTATCTATCCATCTATCTACCATCTATTAGTGGATAGATTGATCCATTGATTTGTTGATCTATGTCTATTTATCACAATATGTGAACCCAGCCCCCTTGACACAGGTCATTCATCAGTCATTGTGTTCCTGTCCAACAGCTTAACAGAAGTTCACTTTGAGCAGTTGCCAATGAAAGGCCTTCCAGTTTGTCACAGGAAATAAACATTGAAGAAAATGACTTTGTTTGCTTCATTTTTTTAAAATGAAGCACATACATTAAATTATCAAAATTTTCTTCTCTATTTTTAAAACAAAATATCCATTTAGAAGCCACATGAAAATCAAGGAAAAACAACAAAATGACATTTAAATAATAGAAAATAAAGGGATCCTTTTTGGGTATCATGAAGAATGTAAAGGTAAAAAGGCCATTTGTATCCTCTATTGAAGGAAGGGGACACCTGCTAAATGATCTTAAATAATGCCACATTGACCTTGATATATATTTAGCTAAAATAAGTACTCACAGTAAAAACATATGAAAAAAATAATTGATCAATCTACTGAAAGAAAATTTATGCAAACAGCAAACCAGCTAAACAGTTTGCCTGAACTGCTCAATTTAATAAAATATGAAGATTTTGCAACTGTCTTCTATACTTCTGTAAAGAATAGCTCCATTTTTACAGTTCTTCAAAAAAAGCATTTTGGAGATTGATGCAGGTGGAAGAGAATGAATTCCTCCAGCCAGCATGGAGAGCATGAATCACACCAGGAGTGAGCACTCCATGCAAGCTCCGGAATGGAACTGGGGAAACTCAAGTCCAAACTGCTCATTCTACAGATAAGGACGCTGATGTTCAGATAAGCAAAAGTCATGCTCCGCAAACTTTAACATTTGTAGAAATCTTCTTAAAATCTAGTTAAAATGATCATTTTGATCCAGTAGGTCTGGAGGGGGACTGGAATTTGCATTTCTAACAAATTCCCAGGTGTTGTTGTTGTTGCTCCTCCATGGATCACACTCAGAATAGTGAAGAGTGAGAGGATTCTCCATCTCAGTTAATGGAAGAAGTGGGGCCTTGATCTCCCAAGTGTGCAGTTTTACATTAAATGGAATAATTAATTCTCTTGTCAAATATAAGCAAGTAGCAGATTACTTTTTAAATTATTAATCAGAGGTATGCTTCATTCTTCTCACTTATTTGGAGATAAAAGCTGGATTCTGCAACAGTCTTTTATTAGGTTTAATCCCAGTTTTGTCATTTACTCCTATGTGACTTTGGGCAAGTTTTCTACCTTCTCTATGTCTCAATTTCCTCAACTGTAAAATAATGTTGATAATATACACCATATAGAGGTTGGGTTTTTTGGTGGTGGGGGGGTTATCTCAAGTAAATAACAGTGACTGGCATATGTTAGCACTCAAAAAATGTTAGATTTACTATCAAAGAAGAATGTGGTCTGACTAATTTTACAGGTATAGAACCTGAGACTTAGAAGAAAAGAAGAGCAGAATCAGAATTAGCATTATTTATTGCTGTTTGTGACACAAGGAGAGAGAAAAATTCAAAAAGCATATCATCAACTTTTTCCAGAGTGGCAAGGAAAATTGCATGTGCTGAACACTGATTTTGCCTCAGACACCGAATAGTAACATCTTTAATTTTCTTAACAGCCCTGCAAAATTGCACTGTTACCCCCATGTTATAGGTGGGAAGACCAAGACGCACACATTAAATGACTGGCTGGGAGCCTCATGGCTACAAACACTGCAAGTCTAAGGTTTGGCCTCAGCTTGGTTGTATCTAAAACCTGTGTGAGGGCACTGAGTGTGAGCCCTTGGGGGTGGGAATGTTGGGGTCTGGGTTCAGCTTAGTAAGGAAGGCTTTCAGCACCTTACATGGTTTCCCTCCTAATAGCCACAGTTAATCAGACATTGGTGATTGGTCAGCCAACACTTCAACAATTGTGGGGGAACAGGACAGCATAGAAATTCTCTCACACACTAAAAATCAAGTCATTTTCCTTTGACTGCCTGAGGAATCTTTTTCTCTTTTAGGTGTTAGAAAAGAGCGAAAATGAGTGGAAAGATTTGGTATTATTCTCTCCCTCAAGGGCTTAAGGATTTTGTTTGGTCTCTCTCTTTCCCACCTCTCTATTTTTCATCTTCCTCTCAAGGAATATTACCATCACATCCTCACATCCCCATATTAGCCTTTATTCTTGACTGATTACATAGTTTATTTCCTTTTGAGTCACCATAAATAATAGAGTCTCTCAAAAGGATTAGTGGGCAATTAGAACTTACTGATGATTTCACTGTAGAGATGGAAGAGAAGATTTACATGGGAAGCACCTCAGCAAACTGCCTAAAATCATCCTTCTACAATACTTCAAAGAGGGGTCTTTGGTCCCCAATTCTTACCTCATTATAGCACTCACGTTTGCTGGTTTTACTCCTCCCTCCAGTGGCCCCTCGACTCTCCCAGTTTTCTTGATCAAATTCATCTAGCAGAATGCCAGCTCTTTCCTCAGACTGAAATGTTTACATCCACCCCAGAGCAAAACACAACATTTTGACTATCAGGTCCTGTCTTTCTTAGAAGTGCCTGTAGCAGGAAGTTTAGTGGCTAGTCACAAAGTTTATAAATAGCACCACTGTGCACCAGACAGACACGATGCTCAACAGGAAGCCAGTATCCCTCCCACTTACAGTCTGATAGGAAGTTAGCCATTGACTCAGTGACTACAGGGGCTGCAGGAGTTGTGACAGGAAGACTGAACATTGTTCCAAGACGGAGCCCTTGTCGGGAAGAGCTTCCAGAGGGAAGAATGTATTGGTTGAAAACTAAAGGACATGGCAGAATAGCCCAAATGAAGAGATGGAAGAAGGAGAGTTCCAGATATAGGGAACAGCATGGGCAGACCCCTCTGGCAGGAGAAAGCCCAACATGTTCTAATTCCTTGGTTCTCCTGGGGAGGACATCCCTCCTTTCCATATCTTTGCTCACCAGCATACAGTTGACCAGATGTCATAAGTGACTTCAAAGCCCTCAAGGGATGCTTCAGAGAAATATTAATCACCCATTCTCATCCAGAGAGAGGTATCATGGTACCTCTCTGAACACTATTATATATCATCTTTAATCTATTAAAGTATTTATATGTATTAATATGTATGTATAATACTTTATCCTTGGAGTAAAACCTATAACTGCCACTTGCTGAAAAACTATAGGAATGCACATGCGTATTTTGGTGATGTATATTGTTTGCATAAATCAAAAAAGGTATATTTTTATTGCAACAATTTCCAAACAATGCTGTATACATGACTGTAACTCTAAGTAATTAATGGGATGATCAAATCTATCAGGAGTTTTATTTAGGGTTCCCTCTCCATGGCCTCTGTCAACCCCTATGATCAATCAAAATTTACAGAAGATTGAAAATCTGGGATTCTTCAGATTAACTTTACAGGATCACATCGTCTGAATCCCAGTCCTGTCACTCTAATCTCTCTACATTTGCTTCTTTATCATAAAAAGACAAGATAGACCAATGATTTCTTTCTCACTCAAGGACAAAGCCAAACTTCTTACAAGAATTACCAGCCTGTGTTCAATATTCTCCGTTGGCTGCTCCAGATCCACTCACCATTCTTCTCTCTCTGCCCTTTACCTGTCTCACATGTAAGCTTCATGAGAATGTGGAATTTTGTCAGTTTTGCTCCCTGCGGTATCCCTAGATTTTATCAGAGTGCCTGTAAATCATTACTTGACAAACGATCTAAAAACTGAGAATTGCAATTGTCTTGCCTTGAGTCATTAGTAAACCTAAATTCATAGGTCCTTCTCTTTACTTCTCATAGTACCCGAAGATGCTTTTAAATAAAAACAGCCCCAGGATTTTATTCATTTTCACATGTATATATAAATGTGCAAATAGTCCCATCTACCTTGTATTGTAATGACTTTATGTTGTAGCTGTCTTCTCTCTCTTCACTGGATAACAAACTCCTGGAGAGTAAGTAACTATTTCTGATTCAATTATGATTCCTTCTGTTACCTAGAACAATACCTGGAACATCACAGACAATGCATGTTTCCTAAATTTGTGTGTGAAAACAAAAATGAGAGATAGAGTTAATATAAAATATAAACTAGGTTCACATTTTCTTACTGAAGAGATAACACATCTGCCATCCTTCCTAAAACTCTATTGTTGCAGGTCATTCTATGTATCTGGAGCACCACAGGGATACTAAAGATTTTCATTCTGATGACTTCATAGTTGTCACTTATATTCCCAGGCAGAAAGAGGGCAAGATGGAGAAGTGACCAGGCTTCCTCTCCATTGATTATGCTTTCCAGTAACATGACTGTTTTCTCCAGGATGGCAGGTGGTGCAAACATTTTGCTGCTCAGCCGGGGGTGTTGGCTTGATGCTCCAGACCTCTGTGATACTGGTGGATGCAGCAGAAGGGGAACCTATTTCCTCTATGCAGGTTCAACTGATTACACCAAGAGTCCCCACAGTGCCAGTGCCAGAGAAAACCTTGGGACTAACTGTGGCCAACTCTCTCATTTATAGTTTTCCCTTTCTGTAATGCCTGACATTCTTAAGGTTGAGCTGGCAAATAATCTACGATGAGAGCCTCTAGAGAAGAGCTCATATTAAGTAACTATAATAGCTTGAGTTTATAGAGAATCTTTTTTAACAATTAACAAGTTATCTCATTTTATCCTCTCAATGTTCCTTTCCTGTAAAGCAGAGTGATTCCCACCCCTGTTTCCCAGCTAAAGACACAGAAGCACATGGAAAACAAATGTGCTTCTGACTGACTAAATGAGATTAAAAGTTAGGTGTTTTGATTTCCAGCTGGAGACTGCTTCACTTTAAGACTCAGAGATAAAAAGAGATTTTTTTTGAAAGCATAATGATAGCATTTTTTTTTAAAGAGACCAAACATAAAACAAGGTGCAAGAAGTCAGGAACCATTGCTTACTTTATCCAAATTAAAAAGCTAGACTTCCTATCTCTAATAAGGCTCTTTCCTGAATTCTTGTTCTTTTTTCTGTGTGTGAAACACATTAAAAATAGACTTTAATTCACCTTTCACAACTCATAATAGATCAACTAGAACAAAAACGTGCATATAGAAAGTCTAAACAAGTAAGAAAAAAGGTAAACTTAACTGAGATATGTTGAACTCTATAGCTTTAAAACAAAGAATAAGCTTGTTTTCTGTGTTCTTGGTGAAGTCACTTAAAAAAATAACCTTTATTGCAACAAATACGAAATCTCATATATTCCAACAGACAGAAATGATACAAGCTACATTACTGGATTATAATGCAATTAAACTAAACACAAGTAAACAAATTACTGAAAAAAATCTATCATTTGGAAATTTTAAGCACTTTGTCTTACACAGCTCTCACAGTAAAGAGGAATTTGAAACTGAAGTTCATATTAAGAAATTTCTGGTTATTTTTGTGTGTTTATTTTTCCATATAAATTTTCAAAGAAATTTGTATAATTCTAAAATGTTCTTATTATTTTTGTGGGGCTTGCATTTACCTTATTAATTTAGGGAATTTTCGTATCTTTATTATATAGTACTCCTATCCAAGATAGGATATGCTTTCCTATCCATTTATATTTCTTTCTAGGTTTATTCAAAATTTTTAAGAAATTCTTACACCATATTCAGGAAATTTTCATGAATTGTGTTTTCCTTCTTTTATTTTTTAAATTTTTTTTATGATGAGCCTTTTATTAATTAAAAAGTTTTAAAATGTGGTTAAAAAAACCCCATAAGATTCATCACCTTAATTACCTTAAGGGTGCAGTTCAGCAGTGTTATGTATATTCACATTGTTGGGACACAGATCTCTAGAACTTTTTCATTTTGCAAAACTGAAACTCTATATCCTTAAACAACAACTCCACATTCCTTTTCCCTCCAGCCCACGACAACCACTGTTACTTTCTGTTTTTAAATTTTGACTACTTTAGATACCTCATATAATGGAATCATACAGTATTTGTCTTTCTGAGGTTGACTTATTTCACTTAACATAATGTCCTCAAGGTTCATCCACATTGTAGCATATGTCATAATTTCCTTCTTTTTTTTTAAAGGCTGAATAATATTCCATTGTACGTATATAACACATTTTGTTTATCCATTCATCCACTGATGGACACTTGGGTTGCTTCCAGCTCTTCGTTATTGTGAAGATAACCACCACTTAGTTCATGTACAATGAACATATGTGTGCAAAGATCTCTTTGAAATCGAGCTTTTAATTCTTTGGGATATATACCCAGAAGTGGAATTGCTGGATCATATGGTAGTTCAATTTAAAATTTTTTGAGGAAGCTTCATATTGTTTTCCATAGTGGCTGAACCATTTTATATTCCTACCAGTAATGTACAAGTGTACCAATTTCTCCACATACTTGATGAGGCCTTTCTTTTTTTAAATTTTTATTTATTTATTTTTTATCGAAATCATTTTTTAATTGGTGGTTACAATATTGTGACTTTCTAACTCTATCATTCCTTATACATTTACTAGGTGTCATCCTTCAGTAAAAAGCAAGCTATATTTTGCTTTATTTAATTCTTTGCTTTCTACCCTTAATTTAATTATGTCTGATAGTAGGTTCAGACATAATCCTGCTTTTTACACACACATACTGTGTTTTATTTTTACAAGAGATAAATAAAATGACACCAAGCATTGTAAATGGATGACCACAACAAAAGCAACAATGATTGCAATTACCAAACACGAAAAACACTATAATATGTCATAATATTGACAGTTAGGCCAGTAATCCTCCACTGTAACAGGTCCTTTAGTTTGCAGTGAAAATTGATTTGTATAATTTTTAGCTCTGAGTCCTTGTGGGCTTATTATTTTTTTTTTTAATTTTTTTTTTATTTTACAAATTTAATCAGTTATACATATACATATGTTCCCATATCCCCTCCCTTTTGCGTCTCCCTCCCACCCTCCCTATCCCACCCCTCCAGGCGGTCACAAAGCACCGAGCTGATCTCCCTGTGCTATGCGGCTGCTTCCCACTAGCTATCTACCTTACGTTTGGTAGTGTATATATGTCCATACCTCTCTTTCGCTGTGTCACAGCTTACCCTTCCCCCTCCCCATATCCTCAAGTCCATGCTCTAGTAGGTCTGTGTCTTTATTCCTGTCTTACCCCTATGTTCTTGATGACATTTTTTTCTTAAATTCCATATATATGTGTTAGCATACAGTATTTGTCTTTCTCTTTCTGACTTACTTCACTCTGTATGACAGACTCTAGGTCCATCCACCTCATTACAAATAGCTCAATTTCATTTCTTTTTATGGCTGAGTAATATTCCATTGTATATATGTGCCACATCTTCTTTATCCATTCATCCGATGATGGACACTTAGGTTGTTTCCATCTCCGGGCTATTGTAAATAGGGCTGCTATGAACATTTTGGTACACGTCTCTTTTTGAATTATGGTTTTCTCAGGGTATATGCCCAGTAGTGGGATTGCTGGGTCCTATGGTAGTTCTATTTGTAGTTTTTTAAGGAACCTCCATACCGTTCTCCATAGTGGCTGTGCCAATTCACATTCCCACCAGCAGTGCAAGAGTGTTCCCTTTTTTCCACACCCTCTCCAGCATTTATTGTTTCTAGATTTTTTGATGATGGCCATTCTGACTGGTGTGAGATGATATCTCATTGTAGTTTTGATTTGCATTTCTCTAATGAGTAAAGATGTTGAGCATCCTTTCATGTGTTTGTTGGCAGTCTGTATATCTTCTGTGGAGAAATGTCTATTTAGGTCTTCTGCCGATTTTTGGATTGGATTGTTTGTTTTTTTGCTATTGAGCTGCATGAGCTGCTTATAAATTTTGGAGATTAATACTTTGTCAGTTGCTTCATTTGCAAATATTTTCTCCCATTCTGAGGGTTGTCTTTTCGTCTTGTTTATGGTTTCCTTTGCTGTGCAAAAGCTTTGAAGTTTCATTAGGTCCCATGTGTTTATTTTTGTCTTTATTTCCATTTCTCTAGGAGGTGGGTCAAAAAGGATCTTGCTGTGATTTATGTCATAGAGTGTTCTGCCTATGTTTTCCTCTAGGAGTTTGATAGTGTCTGGCCTTACATTTAGGTCTTGAATCCATTTTGAGCTAATTTTTGTGTATGGTGTTAGGGAGTGATCTAATCTCATACTTTTACATGTCCCTGTCCAGTTTTCCCAGCACCACTTATTGAAGAGACTGTCCTTTCTCCACTGTACATTCCTGCCTCCTTTATCAAAGATAAGGTGACCATATGTTCGTGGGTTTATCTCTGGGCTTTCTATCCTGTTCCATTGATCTATCTTTCTGTTTTTGTGCCAGTACCATACTGTCTTGATTACTGTAGCTTTGTAGTATAGTCGGAAGTCAGGGAGCCTGATTCCTCCAGCTCCGTTTTTCGTTCTCATGATTGCTTTGGCTATTCGGGGTCTTTTGTGTTTCCATACAAAATTGTGAAATTTTTTGTTCTAGTTCTGTGAAAAATGCCAGTGGTAGTTTGATAGGGATTGCATTGAATCTGTAGATTGCTTTGGGTAGTAGAGTCATTTTCACAATGTTGATTCTTCCAATCCAAGAACATGGTACATCTCTCCATCTATTTGTATCATCTTTAATTTCTTTCATCAGTGTCTTATAATTTTCTGCATACAGGTCTTTTGTCTCCTTAGGTAGGTTTATTCCTAGATATTTTATTCTTTTTGTTGCAATGGTAAATGGGAGTGTTTCCTTGATTTCACTTTCAGATTTTTCATCATTAGTATATAGGAATGCCAGAGATTTCTGTGCATTAATTTTGTATCCTGCAACTTTACCAAATTCATTGATTAGCTCTAGTAGTTTTCTGGTAGCATCTTTAGGATTCTCTATGTATAGTATCATGTCATCTGCAAACAGTGACAGCTTTACTTCTTCTTTTCCAATTTGGATTCCTTTTATTTCCTTTTCTTCTCTGATTGCTGTGGCTAAAACTTCCAAAACTATGTTGAATAAGAGTGGTGAGAGTGGGCAACCTTGTCTTGTTCCTGATCTTAGTGGAAATGGTTTCAGTTTTTCACCATTGAGGACGATGCTGGCTGTGGGTTTGTCATATATGGCCTTTATTATGTTGAGGAAAGTTCCCTCTATGCCTACTTTCTGCAGGGTTTTTATCATAAATGGGTGTTGAATTTTGTCAAAAGCTTTCTCTGCATCTATTGAGATGATCATATGGTTTTTCTCGTTCAGTTTGTTAATATGGTGTATCACATTGATTGATTTGCGTATATTGAAGAATCCTTGCATTCCTGGAATAAACCCCACTTGATCATGGTGTATGATCCTTTTAATGTGCTGTTGGATTCTGTTTGCTAGTTTTTTTTTCGAATTCAGGCATAAATTAAGGAAATAACATCTAATAAGCTCCCTTGCCTACAGCATAAAGAAGAAACACTGGCAATACTCTTAATACCTGAATGCATGTGCTGCTTTCAGTTTTGTTTTTTGTTTTAAAGTTCATGGAGTAAGAGGACAGGAACTGGGGAAAGGAGGAGGACTAAATGAATACATTTCAAATGGAATGGAAGGAGTTTGGCTCTTAAATATCTGAACAATAAGATTTTTAAAGCAGCCACACAGGTAGCCAAGCAGAGTAAAACAAAGCTGCCTGCATGTAGTTCAAATACAGTTTACCTGGCATAAATGAAGACCATGTGGCACACAGAGAGCTACATGCATATGATTAACACTACAAATTATTAGGTCAAAATTCAGGATAAACATGGCTTGCACTTCTCACAAATCATTCACAATTTATGGCAGGAGAAGAGGGTACCTACAAAAAAAGAGACTAATCCCTATCAGGCACCAACAGCATATCTTGGCACGAAATGATCATGTGATTTCAGCTGAGTTACTGAATTTAAATGCATCTTCCAAGTTACCTGGTACCGTGACAGCCATGGCATCAATGGAGATCATGCTCATATCCGTTTTGACACTCCACGTACAGATCATGGACACGGTAAACTGGCCTCCTTACAACGTTACCTCCAGCCAGAGCATGTGCTCTAGGTTCCAATGCCAAACTGGTAGAGCACTGCGTACATTTAAAACTTAAATTTCCCAAATAACTAAAGGAAATCTGAATATTTAGACCATGTTTGGGTTCTTCATTTCGCTGAGGGTTACAATTTTAAGGAAAAGACATTTAAGGAAAAAACATTTTACCACATGCTCCAACCCCTTACCCCCACCAAAAAACCCAAGACAAAAACAAGTTAAAAAAAAAGAAAACCCAAACACCAAGTATAATATTAATACAAAGAACCATTATGAATCTTTCATTAAACTGAAGCTCACACAAATGTACAATCACAAATTTCAGTAGTTTAGGCTGCAAGTTTAAATCCTATGCAAATATATACAAAAATAGTAACTCTAGATTCAAGAATAAGGGCTTTTCCCAATGCTAAATCCATATTCTAATGCAGCCTGAGCTTTCTTCTAGGTGCTATAGTCTACTTTCTGCAGATTCAAAGCTGTGTCAAGTTGATCCCTATTACCACATGTATATATGGAGCTGAATTAAAGGACATTACAATTCATTTTTACCACAAAGAAAAGTCTGCCCAAAGTCCATTTAAAATATTTTTAAAGTTTAAGTGACTTTTTTTGGTTCAATTTCTATTTCTGCATAGCCACAGAAGTTTCTACTAATAAAGAGACTACTTTAGTGTTTTATATGATTATTTTTTTAAAAAGTCTTAAT
Source organism: Mesoplodon densirostris (assembly GCF_025265405.1). NCBI lineage: Eukaryota > Metazoa > Chordata > Mammalia > Artiodactyla > Ziphiidae > Mesoplodon > Mesoplodon densirostris. The sequence goes on along the minus strand of NC_082673.1, from coordinate 49,412,773 downwards.
CAAACCTATATCAACATCGGTTCACGGAGTCCCGTTTTCTCCTTTATCATAAGCTTTGTATTTCTAAAAGACCCCTTCATGCAGGGAAAACAGTACTGAGCACCGGTCTTTGTGGTCAGGCTCAAATCTATGAACTTGTAAGTAGTGCAAGCCACTGACTTTTCTTTGAGCAATGTGCTTACAGTACAAGGAACAGATGCAAAGCTGCATGGTAACATTCTTGTAATCAGCAGTGACTGCTGGGAATGGTCAAAACTGGAGGTCAAACACAATTTTGTCTTCATAGAGGGCAATTACCAGCATGATGGCAAATCCAAACAGCAATCCTAAATTCTGAAGAATGAATTGCCCCACTGGACAGAAGCCATGTTCTTCATTGTCACCATCACCATGCAACATTTCTGGAAGCATATCCACCAAGGCTACGTAGAGGAACATGCCTGCAGTGATGGCAAAGATCCAAAGTGTGATGTTATTGGCATACTGACCAACAGCTGTGCCTATGAGCATGCCTATGTAAGCCATCATGGCAGAGAGGAGGTTGTATACAATTGCTTGCTTTACAGTCATGCCTGCTTTAAGAAGAACTGCAAAATCACCTAATTCATGTGGCAGCTCATGACAGAAGACAGCTATAGAAGTACTGATTCTGCCCGTCAATCCAGCACTGAAAGCTGCTCCAATTGCTAACCCATCACTGAAGTTGTGGATGCCATCCCCCATGATCACCATCCAAGCAATATTAGCTATTCCTGTTTCTTTCAGATCTGATCCGGAATGACAGGGACCATGTGAATGATGAGAATGTTTGTGGTGCCACTGATGATTATGCTTCCTCAGCACAGTTTTACTCTCGTCATGGTGGTTATGTGCAGCAGCATGGAGATCATGCTCATGAATGGCATGTAATCCATCACTTTGAGAATGGGCCATGATTTTCTCCTCTTCTATACAAAGATAATTTTTAGGAGGGGATTCTTGTTGGCCTTCTAAATCTGTCAGTTCAGTTTCATTAAGTCGATCTTCAGAAACAACCGAGTCATCAGTTCCGGCAAGAGGCTTGAGCTGAAGCCAGTCAGCATCTGGTGTATTATTTAACTTATGATCTGAAAGCTTCCTTCCAATAGCTGATTCTTCTGTGTTTTGCTTCATAAACCATTTCTGTTTCCCCCTTTGTTGTTTGTAGTGCTTAAACATTCTAATGCAATGTTCAATGATAAATAGTACGTAAATGCCTCCTAGAGCAACAAGTCCTTTCAATACAGCATCATATTCTTCTAGAAACTTCTTAGATTCATGTCCATGAGAATGTCCATGCCCATGTGCATGTTGATGACTGTAATCATGTCCACCCTGAGAATGGGGCAGTAGATGAAGAAGGGCATCTCCACTCATTGTTCCTACAGCTAGTGCAACAAGGAATGTGAGAAGAAATTTGAAGCATCCTTGGTTAATGATGGGAACCAAGATCACTCCTAGCAAGGAAAGCAGGCTAATAACAGTGATAGAAATGATACCACAAATCCATGCTGATGCCCCTATATTTGCCTTATCTTCAGGAACCAGATTTTTATCTTTATTTAAATCTTCAACTAAAAGTTTGTCGAGGGCCTCCCTGGTGGCGCAAGTGGTTGAGAGTCCGCCTGCCGATGCAGGGGATACGGGTTCGTGCCCCGGTCTGGGAGGATCCCATATGCCGCGGAGCGGCTGGGCCCGTGAGCCATGGCTGCTGAGCCTGCGCGTCCGGAGCCTGTGCTCCGCAACGGGGGAGGCCACAACAGTGAGAGGCCCGCATACCGCAAAAAAAAAAAAAAAAAAAAAAAAAAAGTTTGTCGAAATGCTCAATACAAAGTCTGCTGTCGATCTGATATAACAAAGCAGGGCAAAGGTACGTAAACAGATCAGGTGAGATTGGAGAATTGGCCCGATGACCATAGTATTTTAACAACTGAGTGACGTTCAAACACTCATGTTGCCGGTCATCTTCATTATGATCTTTGTGACTAGCAGCTGAATAAATTGCACTTTTTTTAACATGCGGTGCTTCTCGCTTTCTAGTATGTCGAAGTTCACCTTCATTATCAGGATCAAGATCTTGGTGTCCATGACCAGGATCATGACCATTATGTTCTGGAAGACGTACATGAAAATGACCTGGGTTATGTACACGATCAGGTTTGTGGACCCGATTATGCTCGTACTGTTCACCCTGATCATGGTTAGGGGGAAAACCTGGTGTAATAACCTCAGAATTTTCATTACTTTTCTTCCCTTTTCTCTTCTTCTTTCCTTTCAGTAGCTTACTTTCAGATTGTTCCTGTGTTTTATTGGTCTCTGTAGAAGGTTCATGGCTAGGCTCCCCATGCTCACTGTGAATAATGGAATCATTAGGAAAATGGCGAGTAGTGTTATGATCAAGGTGATGACGCAAACAATGGTGATGACATAAGCGATGATTATGGTCATGCATATGTTTATCATCAGATTTGACAGACACTTCAATTGTCTCTTTCTCTGGATCACACTTATGGCTTCTTTTTGTTGATACACTGGTCACAGTTTGATTTTCTGAATTTAAATGACTATGGGAATGCTGGTGGTTATGTGAGTGAAAATGCTTTCCCTCTTGAACTGCCAAAATATCTAAGTGAGAAACATGATCGTGGCCAAGATCCTCATGATTAATCTCAACTACTTTTATCTCTCCAAGGCCCAAGTTTGTTAAAAGTTTCTCCAGACCAAAAAAGGATAATCTTCCATTTTCACCATAACGATCAAAAAGTTTTTCAATATAATATTTTTTTTCATTTTCAGCATCCAGCACTGAAAATTTGCTTGACTCCGATTCTGTCATTCCATGATGGTGTCTGTGATGCTCTTCAGAACCATGGTCATGTTCTTCATGGCAATGGTTGCAATGATGGAAAATAAATGTCAGCAAACAAATGAGGCAAAATTTTGTGTGCATATGTACCTTCATTTCTATTTTTCCTCACACTCGAGTGCCGTGTGCATCTCCTCTCCTGTGGGCTTTTTTTAAATTCAAACAGAAAGTCACAAAAATTATAATCATCCTCATCAGTTCACTCAGTCCCATGTAATTATTTTCTTTTATCTTGATCTTTTGTTAGCACTTTTATGAATTCATCAGTTTTCCATTAGAATCCTGAAAATGCTTATTCATTCAGTTCCACAGTATAGTCAGTTACAAGAAACCTGTACTTGTCAGAGTCTTTTCCATGAATTCCTTGAAGATGAAACCCTTTTATAGGTACATTTTTGCAAAAGCATCAGAGCACACCCAGAACTGACTGGAAATGACAGAAGACTTAAAAATGACCATGGTTAAATATTTGATGAAAGTTCATAATAATGTGATTGACAAGGACATTTAGTACTTTCTGAGGTATACATTTTAAAGTAATAACTAGAATTATGACTTATAACATTATACCAGAATATATAAGATTTTTAGGAATTTCATGTAATGTCTGAAACATATATATTAACATATTTCCATAAAAATAACCCAAAGAAAGTTTAGTATTAGTTGTTTTTTTGTTTGTTTGTTTTGTTTTTTTATACTGCAGGTTCTTATTAGTCATCAATTTTATACACATCAGTGTATACATGTCAATCCCAATCGCCCAATTCAACACACCACCATCCCCACCCCACCGCGGTTTTCTCCCTTTGGTGTCCATACGTTTGTTCTCTACATCTGTGTCTCAACTTCTGCCCTGCAAACCGGTTCATCTGTACCATTTTTCTAGGTTCCACATGCATGCATTTATATACGGTGTTTGTTTTTCTCTTTCTGACTTACTTCACTCTGTATGACAGTCTCTAGATCCATCCACGTCTCAACAAATGTCTCAATTTAATTCCTTTTTAGGGCTGAGTAATATTCCATTACATACATGTACCACATCTTCTTTAGCCAGTACCCTGTTGATGGACATTTAGGTTGCTTCCATTACCTGGTTATTGTAAATAGTACTGCAATGAACATTGGGGTGCATGTGTCTTTTTGAATTATGGTTTTCTCTGGGTATATGCCCAGTAGTGGGATTCCTGGATCATATGGTAATTCTATTTTTAGTTTTTTAAGGAACCTCCATACTGTTCTCCATAGTGGCTGTATCAATTTACATTCCCACCAACAGTGCAAGAGGGTTCCCTTTTCTCCACACCCTCTCCAGCATTTGTTGTTTGTAGATTTTCTGATGATGCCCATTCTAACTGGTGTGAGGTGATACCTCATTGCAGTTTTGATTTTCATTTCTCTAATATTTAGTGATGTTGAGCAGCCTTTCATGTGCTTCTTGGCCATCTGTATGTCTTCTTTGGAGAAATGTCTATTTAGGTCTTCTGCCCATTTTTGGATTGGGTGGTTTGTTTCTTTAATATTGAGCTGCATGAGCTGTTCATATATTTTGGAGATTAATCCTTTGTCCGTTGATTCATTTGCAAATATTTTCTCCCATTCTGAGGGTTGTCTTTTCGTCTTGTTTATGGTTTCCCTTGCTGTGCAAAAGCTTTGAAGTTTCATTAGGTCCTATTTATTTATTTTTGTTTTATTTCCATTACTCTAGAAGGTGGATCATAAAAGATCTTGCTGTGATTTATGTCAAGGAATGTTCTGCCTATGTTTTCTTCTAAGAGTTTTATAGTGTCCGGTCTTACATTTAGGTCTCGAATCCATTTTGAGTTTATTTCTGTGTATGGTATTAGAGAGTGTTTTAATTTCATTATTTTACATGTAGCTGTCTAGTTATGTCAGCACCACTTATTGAAGAGACTGTCTTTTCTCTATTGCATATCTTTGCCTTCTTTTTCATAGATGAGTTGACCATAGGTGAGTGGGTTTATCTCTGGGCTTTCTATCTTGTTATATTGATCTATGTTTCTGTTTTTGTGCCAGTACCATATTGTCTTGATTACTGTAGCTTTGTATATAGTCTGAAGTCAGGGAGTCTGATTCCTTCAGCTCCATTTTTCTCCTTGAAGACTGCTTTGGCTATTCGGGGTCTTTTGTGTCTCCATACAAATTTTGAGATGATTTGTTCTAGTTCCATAAAAAAAAAAGCCATTGGTAACTTCATAGGGATTACATTGAATCTGTAGATTGCTTTGGGTAGTAGAGTCATTTTCACAATATTGATTCTTCCAATCCAAGAACATGGTATATCTCTCCATCTGTTGGTATCATTTTTAATTTCTTTCATCAGTGTCATAGTTTTCTGCATACAGGTCTTTTCTCTCCTTACGTAGGTTTATTCATCAGTGACATTGGTCTGTAATTTTCTTTTTTTGTAGTATCTTTTTCTGGTTTTTGTATCAGGGTGATGGTGGTCTCATAGAATGAGTTTGGGAGTGTTCCTTACTCTGCAATTTTTTGGAGGATTTTGAGAAGGATGTGTGTTAGCTCGTCTCTAAATGTTTGATAGAATTCACCTGTGAAGCCATCTGGTCCTGGACTTTTGTTTTTTGGAAGTTTTTAATCACAGTTTCAATTTCATTACTTGTGATTGGTCTGTTCATATTTTCTATTTCTTCCTGGTTCAGTCTTGGAAGGTTATACATTCTAAGAAGTTGTCCATTTCTTCCAGGTTGTCCATTTTATTGGCATAGAATTGCTTGTAGTAGTCTCTTAGGATGCTTTGTATTTCTGAAGTGTCTGTTGTAACTTCTCCTTTTTCATTTCTAATTTAATTGATTTGAGTCCTCTCCCTCTTTTTCTTGATGATTTGGGTTAATGGTTTATGAATTTTGTTTATCTTCTCAAAGAACCAGCTTTTAGTTTTATTGATCTTTGCTATTATTTTCTTTGTTTCTATTTCATTTATTTCTGCTCTGATCTTTATGATTTCTTTCCTACTGCTTATTTTGTGTTTCATTTGTTCTTCTTTCTCTAGTTCCTTTAGCTGTAAGGTTACATTGTTTACTTGAGATTTTTCTTGTTTCTTGAGGTAGGCTTTTATAGCTATAAACTTCCCTCTTAGAACTGCTTTTGCTGCATGCCATAGGTTTTGGATCGTCGTGTTTTCATTGTCTTTTGTCTCCAGGTATTTTTTGATTTCCTCTTTGATTTCTTCAGTGATCTCTTTGTTGATTAGTAACGTATTGTTTAGCCTCCAGGTGTTTGTGTTTTTTACATTTATTCCCCTGTAATTCATTTCTAATCTCATAACGATGTGCTCAGAAAAGATGCTTGATATGATTTCAATTTTCTTAAATTTACTGATGCTGAATTTGTGACCCAAAATGTGATCTATCAAGGAGAATGTTCCGTGTGCCCTTTAGAAGAAAATGTAATCTGCTGTTTTGGGATGGAATGTCCTATAAATATTAATTAAATCTATCTTGTCTATTTTGTCATTTGAAGCTTCTGTTACCTTATTTATTTTCATTTTGGATGATCTGTCCTTTGGTGTAAGTGAGGTGTTAAAGTCCCCCACTATTATTGTGTTACTGTTGATTTCCTCTTTTATAGCTGTTAGCAGTTGCCTTATGTATTGAGGTGCTCCTATGTTGGGTGCATATATATTTTTAATTGTTTTATCTTCTTCTTGGATTGATCCCTTGATCGTTATGTAGTGTCCTTCCTTGTCCCTTGTCACATTCTTTATTTTAAAGTCTATTTTACCTGATATGAGTATTACTATTCCAGCTTTCTTTTGATTTCCATTTGCATGGAATATCTTTTTCCCTCCCTTCACTTTCAGTCTGTATGTGTCGCTAGGTCTGAATTGGGTCTCTTGTAGACAGCATATATATGGGTCTTGTTTTTGTATCCATTCAGTGAGTCTGTGCCTTTTGGTTAGAGCATTTAATCCATTCACATTTAAGGTAATTATTGATATGTATGTTCCTATGACTATTTTCTTAATTGTTTTGGGTTTGTTTTTGTGGGTCCTTTTCCTCTCTTGTGTTTCCCACTTAGAGAAGTTCCTTTAGCATTTGTTGTAGAGCTGGTTTGGTTGTGCTGAATTCTCTTAGCTTTTGCTTGTCTGTAAAGCTTTTGATTTCTCTATCAAATCTGAATGAGATCCTTGCCTGGTAGAGTAATCTTGGTTTTAAGTTCATCCCTTTTATCACTTTAAGTATATCATGCCACTCCCTTCTGGCTTGTAGAGTTTCTTCTGAGAAATCAGCTGTTAACCTATAACAGTTCCCTTGTATGTTATTTTTCATTTTTCCCTTGTTGCTTTCAGTAATTTCTCTTTATCTTTAATTTTTGCCAATTTGATTGCTATGTGTCTCGGTGTGTTTCTCCTTGGGTTTATCCTGTATGGGACTCGCTGAGCTTCCTGGACTTAGGTGGCTATTTCCTTTCTCATGTTAGGGAAGTTTTTGAGTATAATCTCTTCAAATATTTTCTCTGGTCCTTTTTCTCTCTCTTTCCCTTCTGGGACCCCTATAATGTGAATGTTGTTGTGTTTAATGTTGTCCCAAAGGTCTCTTAAGCTGTCTTCATTTCTTTTCATTCTTTTTTCTTTATTCTTTTCTGCAGCCATGAATTTCACCATTCTGTCTTCCAGGTCACTTATCTGTTCTTCTCCCTCAGTTATTCTGCTATTGATTCCTTCTAGTGTATTTTTCATTGCAGTTATTTTATTGTTCATCTCTGTTTGTTTGTTCTTTAATTCTTCTTGGTCTTTGTTAAACATTTGTTGAATTTTCTTGATATTTGCCTCTATTCTTTTTCCGAGGTCCTGGATCATATTCACTATCATTATTCTGAAGTCTTTTTTCTGGAAGGTTGCCTATCTATCTCCACTTCATTTAGTTGTTTTTTCTGGGATTTTATCTTGTTCCTTCATCTGGTACATAACCCTGTGCCTTTTCATCTTGTCTATCTTTCTGTGAATGTGGTTTTTGTTCCACAGGCTGCAGGATTGTAGTTCTTCTTGCTTCTGCTGTCTGCCCCCTGGTGTATGAGGCTATCTGAGAGGCTTGTGTAAGTTTCCTGATGGGAGGGACTTGTGGTAGGTAGAGCTGACTGTTGCTCTGTGAGCAGAGCTCAGTAAAACTTCAATCTGCTTGACTGTTGATGGGTGGGGCTGGGTTCCCTCCCTATTGGTTGTTTTGCCTGAGGTAACCCAATGTTGGAGCCTACCTGGGCTCTTTGGTCGGGCTAATGACAGACTCTGGGAGGGCTCACACCAAGGACTACTTCCCAGAACTTCTGCTGCCTGTGTCCTTGTCCCCACAGTGAACCACAGCCTCTGCAGGAGACCCTCCAACACTAGCAGGTAGGTCTGGTTCAGTCTCCCCTGGGATCACTGCTCCTTCCCCTGGGTCCCAATGTGCACACTACTTTGTGTGTGCCCTCCAAGAGTGGAGTCTCTGTTTCCCCCAGTCCTGTTGAAGTCCTGCAATCAATTCTTACTAGGCTTCAAAGTCTGATTCTTTAGTAATTCTTCCTCCTGTTGCCGGACCCCCAGGTTGGGAAGCCTGACATGGGGCTCAGAACCTTCACTCCAGTGGGTGTACTTCTGTAGTATAAGTGTTCTCCAGTCTGTGAGTCACCCACCCAGCAGTTATTGGATTTGATTTTACTGTGATTGCACCCCTCCTACCTTCTCATTGTGGCTTCTCCTTTGCCTTTGGATGTGGGGTACATTTTTTGGTGAGTGTCAGTGTCTTCCTGTTGATGACTGTCCAGCAGCTAGTTTTAATTCTGGTGTTCTTGCAAGAGGGAGTGAAAGCATGTCCTTCTACTCTGCCATCTTGTTTCCTCCCTGAATTCGTGTTCTTGCCTAATAAAAATTTAAAAATTTTTTGAAAAGCTACGTTTAAGGGACTTCATTACTAAAGGTTTCACACAAGATCTCACATGCTCTGGAACACAAGGAAGAAGTAGTAATTTGAAAGGAGGATGAGTTGGACACACCTGTTAATCTTGAAGAGCCTCCCAAGATACAGGAGGCAACTGGAGTTTACCCTGTGTATATAGACACTGCTGGCAGCCATTTTGGGGATCTTGTTCTACCACGAGGACACTGGAGCTGTCAAAGGCCATTTTGGAATCCTCCCTTTAGCCTATTAACACCAGGATTCACTCTTACCCAGCAGCCTGTTAACACCAGTACTGGAACATCTCAGACCAAGCAACTAGCCAGGTGGAGACACAGCCTCACCCACTAGCAGGCCTGCTGCCTTAAAAACCCCTGAGACCACAGCCACCCCAGGACACGTTCCTGTCCACCAGAAGGTCCAGGACATGAATCCATATCCCATTGCACAGGCACTAGTCCCAAACATCCACCCTCCCCACCAGGGCCCTAAAATAAGAGACTTGGGACACAGTTCTGCCCACCAGTGGACTGGCATTAGTCCCAAGACCAGCCTCAGCCATTACTGAGTAGGCACCAGTCCTGGAATCCCTGATCCCTGGTCCCCGGCACCAGTAGGCCATCACACTACTTCCAAGACACTGAGGCCTCTGCAGCCAGAAACACTGAGACACAGCTATGCTTACCAATGAGCTGGCACTAATGCTGGGGCTTCCTGAGCCTCAGCCATGCCCACCAGTCAGCTGGCATCAGATCTAGCATCCCTGGGCCCTGCAGCCAGAAATGCCAGGACCCAGCTTCACCCACCACTGAGCAGGCAACAACCATGGCCTGCCATGGTGGGTGAACACCTGCCGCTGGACCACCTCAATCCCACAACCTGCCATGTCAGGGACCAGCCCACCAACTAGCAGACTTTCAACAGACCCAAGAATCTCTGGGCCCTGGCTCTCCCCACCAGCAGGCCAACACCATCTCTGGGACATTTTTGGAACCTCAGCCAATGGCTCTGGGATCTGGCTACATCCACTAGTCAGCCAACACCAGCTTTGGGATCCCCAGATTTCTGCAGCCAGAGACCCTGGGACCTAGCTTCACCCACTAGTGAGTCAGCAGTAACATTCTTGGCCACAGCTCTGCCAACCAGCAGGCGAAATTAGCTCCAAAGCACTCTGGAACTCTCAGCCAGTAACCTTGGGGTCAAGCCCCACTCACCAGTGGACCAGTATCAGCTTTGGGACACCCTGAACCACATAGCCAGGCTTGTCATCACTATCCCCACCTACCAGAAGGCTGCCACTAGATCCAGGAACACTGGCCCCACAACCACCCACCTCAGAAACCAACTGTGTCCACCAGTGGGCCAGCAGCAGCCCCAGAACCCCCAGGGCTCTGCAGCCAGCCACTTTGTGACCTGGCCCACTAGTGGCTGGTAGGCTCTGCACAAGGTGGGGCCTGACAACCTACCAGATCAGAGACCAGCCATGCCTATCAGACTGCCCACAGCAGTCAGCCAGCCAAAACAGAAGCCCAAATAAGAGGCACTCCTAGAACATATAATTCGTGATGAGAGGGAAGTGTGCTGCTAGGACTCATAGGACATATACTACAAAGGCCACTTCTCAAAGATTGGAAAAAATAACCAACCTACCAAATACATAGAGAAAAAAAAAGTGTATTAGACAAGATTAAGCAACAGAGGAATATGTTCCAAAGTAAGGAACAAGATAAAACCCCAGCAGAAGAAGTACCTGAAGTTGAGATAAGCAATCTACTTGAGAAAGAGTTCAAAGAAATAATTGTAAAGATGCTCAAAGAATTGGGCAAAAAATGGATGAATACCATGAGAACTTTAACAAAGAGTTATAAAATATAAAAAAGAACAAAAAAGAACTGAAGAATACAATAACTGAAATAAAAAATACACTAGAAGGAGTCATCATTAAATTAGGTGATACAGAGGACAGATCAGAGAGCTAGAAGATTGATTAGTGAAAATCTTTGAAGATGAACAGAAAAAAGAGTAAAAAGAAAAGAAGACTGTTAAAGAGACCTCTGAGACAACATCAAGCCTACTAACATTCACATTATAAGGGTCCTAGAAGGAGAATAGAGAGAAAAAAAAAGGCAGAGAGCATATTTGAAGACATAATAGCTAAAAAATTCCCTAACTTGGGAAAGGAAGCAGACATCCAGGTCCAGGAAGCACAGAGAGTCCAAAAGAGGACCAACCCAAAGAGGACTACACCAAGACACATTGTAACTAAAATGGCAAAAATTGAAAATGAACAAAGAATAAAAAAGCAGTAAGAGAAAATCAACAACTTACATACAGGGGGACTTCCATAAGACTATCAGCTGACTTTTCAGCAGAAACTCTACAGAACGGAAGGGAGTGGCACAATATATTTAAAGTGATGAAAGTTAAAAACCTACAATCAAGAATACTCTAACAAGCAAGGCTGTCATTCAGATTAGATGGAGATATCAAAAGTTTTACAGACAAGCAAAAGCCAGAAGACTTAAGCACCACCAAACCAGCTTCACAAAAAATGTTAAAGGGAATTCTCTAAGCAAAAAAGGAAAAAGCCACAACTAGACACATGAAAATCACAAAAGGAAAAAGCTTACTGGTAAAGGCAAATATAGAGTAAAAGTAGGAAATCTACCAGGTACAAAGCAAGTAGGAAGAGTAAAAGACCAAAGGAGTTATATCATCTATATATTCAACAACTAGTTAAGACATACACAAAACAAAAAGATACATAATGCCAAACACAGTAAATGAAGGGGGCAGGGTTCTTAAAATGTGTTTGAACCTAAGAGATCAGCAACTTAAAATAACCACATATATATGAGGTGTGTGTTATATATATATATATATATAAAACACAAGCCAAAATCTATAATAGATACACACAACCAAAAAGGAAAGAAATCCAAAATTAACACTAAAAGTAATCATCAAATCACAAGGAAAGAAGACAAAAGAAAGGAACAAAAAACCCCTAGAAAACAACCCCAAAACATGTAGCACAATGACTATAACTACATATATATTAATAATTACTTTAGATGTAAATGTACTATATGCTCCAATCAAAGTACATAGAGATGTCACTCACTTCAGATAAAAATATATACACAGACTAAAAGTAAGATGATGAGGAAATGTATTCCATGCAAATGGAAATCAAAAGAAAGCTGGAGTAGCCATACTTATTTCAGACACAAGAGACTTTAAACCAAAGACTATAATGAGAGAAAAACAAAGACATAATGATCAAGGGATCAACCCAAGAAGATATAACAATTGTAAATACATATGCACCCAACACAGGAGCTTCTATACATAGACAAATATTAACAGACATAAAGGTAAAAATTGACAGTAACAGAATAGTAATAAGGAAGCTTAAAACCCCACTTCTATCAATGGAGAGATCATCAAGACAAATCAATAAGAAAACATTGACCTTAAGCCACACATTAGATCATCTGAACTTAAGTTATATATACAGAATACTCCATCCTAAAGGAGCAGAATAAAAACATGGAATATTTAAGTACACATGGAACATTCTCAAGGATAGATCACATGCTAGGCCACAAAACAAGTCTCAGTAAATTTTTTTATTTTTTTTTAATTTTTTTTTTTTTTTTTTTTTTTGCGGTATGCGGGCCTCTCACTGTTGTGGCCTCTCCCGTTGCGGAGCACAGGCTCCGGATGCGCAGGCCCAACGGCCATGGCTCACGGGCCCAGCCGCTCCGCGGCATATGGGATCCTCCCAGACCGGGACACGAACCCGTATCCCCTGCATCAGCAGGCGGACTCTCAACCACTGCGCCACCAGGGAGGCCCAAGTAAATTTTTTTAAATTAAAATCATGTCAAACATCTTTTTTTCTTTTTTAACCACAGTGTTATATGAATAGAAATCAACTACAAGAAAAAAAACTGAAAAAATAAAGAAAACACAGGCTAAAAAATATACTACTAAACAACCAGTGGATCTCTGATAATATAAGAAAATTCCTAGAGACACAAAAAATGAAAATACAACAATTCAAAGTCTATTGGACCCAGCAAAAGCAGTTCTAAGAGGGAAGTTTATAGCAATACAAGACTAGCTCAGGAAACAAGAAAAATATCAGGGGAACAATCTAACCATGTAGCTAAAGTAACTAGAAAGAGAAGAACAAATAAAATCCAGAGTTAGTTTGGTTCCTAACTAACAAAAAAAAACAAAATTGATAAATATTTAGCCAGACTAGTCAAGGAATAAAGAAAGAAGGTCTAAATCAATAAAATCAGAAATGAAATAGGAGAAGTTAAAACCAATACCACAGAAATACAAAAGGTCATAAGAGATTAATATGAAGAATAAGACTCCAGTAAAATGGACAACCTAGAAGAAATTGACAAATTCCTAGTAATGTACAATCTGCCAAATTTAACCAGGAAAAACAGAAAATATGAGACCAGTTACCAGCAATTACATTGAATCAGTAATAATAAAGAACTCCCAACAATCAAAAGTCCAGGACCAGATGGCTTCACATGTGGATTCTACCAAACATTTAGAGAAGTGTTAACACCTAGTTCCTCAAACTATTCCCAAAAAACTGCAAAAGAAACATTTCTGTACTCATTCTACAAGGCCAGCATCACGATGATAACAAAACCAATCAAATATATCAAAAGAAAAAAAGAAAAAGAAAATTACAAGCCAATATCACTGATGAATACAGGTGCAAAAATCCTTAACAAATTATTAGCAAACTGAATAAAACAATACATTAAAAGGATCATACACCATGATTGAGTAGGATTTATACCAGAGATGTAAAGATGATTCAGTATCCACAAATCAATCAATCTGATAAAAAATTTAATAAATTGAAGAATAAAAATCATATGATAATCTTGATAGATGCAGAAAACGCATTTGACAAAATTCAACATCCATTTATGATATTAAAAAAACTCTCCACAAAGTGAGTATAAAGGGGACATACTTAAACATAATAATGGCCACATATGATAAGCCCACAGCTAAGATCATACTCAATGATGAAAAGATGAAAATATTTCCTCTAAAATCAGGAACAAGACAAGGATACTCACCCTCGATACTTTTATGTAACATATTACTGGAAGTCCTAGCCCCAGCAATCAGACAAAAAAAAAAAAAAAAAAAAAAAAAAGAAAGAAAAGAAATGAAATGATCCCAAATTGGAAAGGAAGAAGTGAAACTGTCATTGTTTGCAAATGACTTGATACTATATATAGAAATTCCTAAAGACACTACAAAAAACTACTAGAGCTCATCAATTAATTCAGTTAAATTGCAAGATACAATATTAATATACAGAAATCTGTTGCATTTCTATACACTAATAATGAACTATTGCAAGAGAAATTGAAAAACCAAGTCCGGTTATGATTATGTCAAGAAGGATAAAATACCTGGGGATAAATCTAACTGAGGATGTAAAATACCTATACTCAGAAAACTATAAGACACTGATGAAAGAAGTTGAAGACAACACAAACAGATGGAAAGGTATACTGTGTTTAAGAACTGGAAGAATTAATTATGTTAATATGACCATACTACCCAAAACAATCTACAGATTCAATGAAATCCATATCAAAATACCAATGGCATTTGTCACAGAACTAGAGAAAATAATTCTAAAATTTGTATGGAAACTCAAAAGACCCCAATACAGTCTTGAGAAAGAAGAACAAAGCTGGAGGTATGACACTCCCTGATTTCAAACTATGCTACAAAGCTGCAGTCTTTAAAAGAGTATGATATTGGCACAAAAACAGATACATATATCAATGGAACAGAATAGAGAGCCCAGATATAAATGCACAATTACATGGGCAATTAATATATGACAAGGGAAGCAAGAATATACAAAGGGTAAAAGACAGTCCTTTCAATAGATGGTGCTACATGCTGGTCAGCTACATACAAAAAAATCATACTGGACTACTCTCTCACACCATGATCAAAAATAAATTTGAAATAACTTAAAGACTTAAATATAAGACCTGAAACCATAAGACTTCCAGAAGAAATCTACAGCAGCACACTCTTTGACATCAGTGTTTGTAATAATTTCTGGATATATCCCCTCAGGCAAGGGAAATAAAAACAAAAATAATCAAATAAGGTAAGCTATAAAGCTTTTGCACAATAAAGGAAACTGTCAACAAAATGAAAAAACCACTTACTGAATGGGAGAAGATATTTGCAAGTGATATATCTGATAAGGTTTAATATCCAAAATATACAAAAAACTCATAAAATTCAACATCAATAAAGCAAACAACCCAATTTAAAAATGGGCAGAATGTCTGAAGACATTTTTCCAAGGGAGACATACAGATTTCTAACAGGAACATAAAAAGATGCTCAACATCACTAATCATCAAGGAAATGCAAGTGAAAACCTTAATTAGATATCACCTTACACCAATCAGAATGGCTATTATCCAAATGATAACAAATAACAAGCATTGGTGGGGATGTGTAGAAAAGGGAACACTTGTACACTGTTGGTAGGAATGTAAAAATTAATGCAGCTACTATGGAAATTGTATGGAGCTTTCTCAGAAAGTTAAGAATAAAACTACCATATGATTCAGCAATTCCACTACGTTGTACTTATCTAAAGAAAACAAAAATATTAATTCAAAAAGATATATGCACCCCTATGTTCATTACAGCATTATTTAAAATAGCTAAGATATGGAAGCAACCCAAGTGCCATCAATAGATGAATGGATAAAATAGATGTGTTATATACATACAGTGGAATATTACTTAGTCATAATACTGCTTTAAATCATCAAGTTTGTATATATCATAAGAAGTGAGAACCAATATTAGCATTTTCTCTAAAAGAGACCAAAGCAGAAAATAATTGGGGAGACATGGCAAGGTGTTATTTTGCTTCATAGAGCAAGCTGAAGTTATTAATCTTTTCAGAACTTTTTCTGAGAAGCATTGACTCTCCCTGTAGGAGTCAGTGTCCCTTCTGGATATGTAGGCAGGAAGGAGCTTTTTATATAAGCTTTCTAGAATCTCAGAGAACTTTTATAAACATCTATGGAACTATTTTTACTTAAGTGTTTTCCATTAACTTGAGTATTTGTAAATTTGTTATAGAGAGTGAATCATAGTAATGCACGTTTGCTGAGCATACTGAGAAAAGTGGATTTCACAGAACTTCTGTAAAATACTTAGAGACAGCAATGGTTGCTTGGGAACTTTTAAAGCTGTTGTGACATCCTATGTAGCAGCAAATCAAGCCTCAAGAAAAGTGTTATTGTTATTTTAAAAATAACAATAAAATATAACAAACATACATATTTCTGATGATTCAAACAAAGCAACAAGAAGAAAAGCCACAAATCCAATTGATTCAGACTTCCTAGGAGGGCTCAGACAATCCTTCATAAGTTTCTGAAGACCAATATTTAAGTAGCAGAAAGAAAACAAAAATAGAGATTTTTCTTTTCTTTCTTATTTGTGAAATCAGCACAAGCCTTAATGGGACAAGGTAAGAAATAAGATGAAAAATCATTTCCCAACATGAAGAGAAAGTAAGGCAATGGGTTGGGGGCTGGGGAGAAAGTATATTTTTACAGATCAAACCAGTAAGCTTTACTGAGATCCAAGAGCCAATTACTTCCAGTGTTATTTTATAAGGGATTTAGAAATACATCTCCTCCTAATATGGTTCTAGCACCAACTCTTGAGATAAGAGATTTGAGCTTCACACAGGTGATGTGAGCAGGGAGCCCACAGCTAACTGGTGGATGTCTCTGGCTGTGCTGAAGAGCTGAGTCTGTACAGGGAATATTCTGGATGAAACCCCACCTACCCCAAAGCTTACCAAGCCAATTTATAATAAGAATCCATAAACTCAGAGGGAAGAGATCAAGACGGCAGAAAAGGAGGATGTTGAGCTCACTTTCCCCAATGAACACATCAAAAATGCATCTTCAGGGCTTCCCTAGTGGCGCAGTGGTTGAGAGTCCGCTTGCTGATGCAGGAAACATGGGTTCGTGCCCCAGTCCGGGAAGATCCCACATGCCATGGAGTGGCTGGGCCTGTGAGCCATGGTCGCTGAGCCTGCACATCCGAAGCCTGTGCTCCACAATGGGAGAGGCCACAGCAGTGAGAGGCCCGTGTACCTCAAAAAAAAAGTTGCATCTTCATGTCGAGCAGTTCTCACTGAAAACAAACTGGAGAGTGGCAAAAGACTCTTCTACAACTATGGCTGTAAAGAAAGATCCACATAGAGTTGAGTATGAAGGGAAGAGAAGCAATCAGGTCAGAAACTGTGCCCCTAGGAGGGGACATATAAGAGAAGGAGATATTATGGACATGGGGATCCTCCCTGGGTAGTGAAGAGTTTGAACCACATACTGGGCACACCAGTCCTGGTGTCCAAACCTAGGAAGACAAGGAACCTTAGCTGGTTTGAAAATCAGTGGGACTTACAGGAGGGCTGTAAGAAATCTAGGCTCTACTCATGAAGAGCACACACACTTTCTTACTCCCAGAAACAAGGCAATGGAAGCAGGTTGAAACTGCCTGGGGTTCTGGCCTGCTTCCTATGGCTAACCCTGCATGCTCCCTGACCTGTGCTGAGCTCCCACTCTGGTCTCTCTAGCTCTGGTGCAGCTCCCCACGAGGATGAAGGCAGACATTACTGACAGCACACAGTTGTGGGGGACTGAAGGTACTTGTTTTTCTTTCCTAGAGAGAAAGAAAAAACACAAGTGAAACACTAAAGAAAATAATCAAGTCACAAGGGAAGAAACTAAAAGAAGAAAATAACAGAGAAGAACTACAAAAATAACCAGAAAACAAGTAACAAAATGGCAATAACTACATACTTATCAATAATCCCTTTAAATGTTAATGGACTAAATTCTCCAATTAAAAGACATATGGTGGCTGATTGAATAAAAAAAGAGACCCATCTATATGCTGCTTCCAAGAGACTCACTTCAGAACTAAAGATACCCCAGACTGAAAGTGAGGGGATAGAAAAAGATATTTAATGCAAATGGAAATGAAAAGAAGTTGCGGTAGCAATACCCATATCAGGCAAAATAGACTTTCTCAATAGGTGCAGAACAAGCATTTGATAAAATTGAACATACATTCATGATGAAAACTCTCAACAAAGTGCATAAAGAGTGAACATATCTCAACATTAAAAAAGACCATTTATGAAAGACCCACAACTAACATCATACCCAATAGTGAAAAGCTGAAACCTTTTCCTCTAAAATTAGGACCAAGACAAAGATGCCAACTATCAACATTTCTATTCAATACGGTTTTGGAATTCCTAACCATAGATATCAGACAAGAAAAAAAATCCATCCAAATTGGAAGGAAAGAAGTAAAACTGTCACTATTTGCAGATGACATGAAGCTATATGGCAAAAACTCTGAAGACTCCACCAAAAAAATATTGGAACTAACAAATGAATTCAGTAAACTTGCAGGATACAAGATTAATACACAGAAGTCTGTTGCTTTTCTATACACTAAAAAAATAAAGAAAAAGAAAAAGCAAGAAAATAGTCCCATTTAAAATCACATCAAAAATAATAAAATACCTAGGAATAAACTTAACTGAGGAGGGGAAAGATCCATCACTGAAAACTATAAAACATTGATGAAGGAAACTGAAGATGACACAAAGAAATGAAAAGATAATTCATGTTCATGAATTGGAAGAATTAATATTGTTAAAATATCCATAGTACCCCAAACAATCTACAGATTTAATGCAATCCCCACCAAATTACCAATGGCATTTTTCATAGAACTAGAGCAAAAAATCCTAAAATGTATACGGAAACACAGAAAAAAACTTTAATAGCCAAAGCAATCTTGAGAAAAAAGAACAAAGCTGGAGGTACCATGCTTCCTGTCTTCAGACCATACTACAATGCTACCATAATCAAAAGAGTATGGGGACTTCCCTGATGGCACAGTGGTTAAGAATCCACCAGCCAATGCAGGGGACATGGTTTCAATCCTGGTCCGGAAGATCCCATGTGCCACAGAGCAACTAAGCCCATGCACCAAAACTACTGAGCCTGTGATCTAGAGCCCATGAGCCACAACTACTGAGCCCGCATGCCACCACTACTGAAGCCTGCACACCTAGAGCCCGTGAACTGCAACAAGAGAAGCCACTGCAGTGAGAAGACCACACACTGCAGTGAAGGGTAGCCCCCACTCACTGCAACTAGAGAAAGGCCATGCACAACAACGAAGACCCAATGCAGCCAAAAATAAATAAATAAGTAAACTAATTTAAAAAAAAACAGTATGGTACTGGTACAAAAATAAACACAGAGACCAATGGAATAGAATAAGGAGCCCCAAAATAAACTCACACACTTATGGTTGATTAATCTACAACAAAGAAGGAAAGAATATACAATAGGGAAAAGATAGTCACTTCAGTAAGTGGTTCTGGGAAGACTGGACAGCTACATGTAAAAGGTTGAAATTAGAATATTTCTTACACCATTTACAAAAATAAATTCAAAATGGATTAAAGACCTAAATTTAAAACTGGAGACCATAAAACTCTTCGATGAAAACATAGACAGAACACTCTTTGACATATCATAGCAATACATTTTGGATCTGTCTCCTCAGGCAAAGGAATCAAAAGCAAAATTAAACAAGTGGGACCTAATTAAACTTAAAAGGTTTTACACAGTAAAGGAAATCGACAAAATAAGAGACAACCTACCCAATGGGAGAAAATATTTGTAAATTATATGACTAATAAGAGTTTAATAGCTAAAATACTTAAACAGCTCAATTCAACTCATACAACTCATGATCAAAGAGATGAAAAACCCAATTAAAAACTGTATAGACATCTTTCCAAGGAAGCCATACAGATTGTCAACATGAACATGAAAAGATTTTGAACGTTGTGAATCATCAGAGAGGACTAAAAATCAAAACCTCAATGAGATGTCACCTGACACATGTCAGACGACTCTCATCAAAAAGACCACAAATAACAAATGTTGGTGAAGATGTAGGAAAAAGGCAACCCTAGTACACTGTTGGTGGGAATGTAAATTGGTGCAGCCACTACTGAAAATAGTATGGAGTTTCCTCAAAAAAAAAAAACAAAATTGAACTACCATATGCTTTGACAATTCCACTCCTGGCTATATATCCAAAGAAATGAAAACACTAATTTGAAAAAATAGATACAGCTCAATGTTTATAGCAGCATTATTTAAAATAGCCAAGATATGGAAGCAACCTAAGCATTTATGAACAGATGAATGGATAAAGAAGATGTGGTATAGGAGTTTTGAGCTGCCCTGGACTCCTTCTGGCACCTTACAAGAAACACAGCACAGAGCACTATCAACTTCCGGGGAAGATGGCGGAAGAGTAAGATGCGGAGATCACCTTCCTCTCCACAGATACACCAGAAATACAGCTACATGTGGAACAACTCCTACAGAACACCTACCGTACGCTGGCAGAAGACCTCAGACCACCCAAAAGGCAAGAAACTCCCCACGTACCTGGGTAGGGCAAAGCGGAGAGATTCCCGCACAGAGGATTGGTGCCAACCAGCACTCACCAGCCCGAGAAGCTTGTCTGCTCAGGCGCCGGGGTGGGCGGCGCTGGGAGCTGAGGCTCGGGCTTCAGTCAGAGCACAGGGAGAGGACTGGGGTTGGCGGCGTGAACACAGCCTGAAGGGGTTAATGCACCACAGCTAGCCGGGAAGGAGTCCGGGAAAAAGTTTGGACCTGCCAAAGAGGAAAGAGACTTTTTCTTCCCTCTTTTTTTCCTGGTGCGTGAGGAGAGGGGATTAAGAGCACTGCTTGGAGGAGCTCCAGAGATAGGCACGAGACGCAGATGAAAGCGTGGACCCCAGAGACGGGCGTGGGATGCTGGGGCTGCTGCTGCCGCCACGAGGCCTGTGTGCGAGCACAGGTCACTGTCCATGCCCCCCTTCCAGGGAGCCTGTGCAGCCCGTGACAGCCGGGGTCCTGGGATCCAGGGACGGCTTCCCTGGGAGAAGAAACGGCATGCGTCGGGATGGTGCAATGTCACGCCAGCCTCTGCCGCTGCATGCTCCACCCACACTCTGTGCCCCTCCCTGCTCCCCGGCCTGAGTGAGTCAGAGTCCCCGCAGCGGCTGCTCCTTTAACCCTGTCCTGTCTGAGCGAAGAACAGTTGCCCTCCGGTGATCTACACAGAGAGGTGGGGCCAAATCCAAAGCTGAGACCTCGGAGCTGTGAGAACAAAGAAGAGAAAGGGAAATCTCTCCCAGCAGCCTTAGAAGCAGCGGATTAAACCTCCACAATCAACTTGATGTACCCTGCATCTGTGGAATACATGGATAGACAACGAATCATCCCAAAATGAGGAGCCAGGAGTCAGTGCTGTGCTTCTGAGGTGGGAGAGCCAACTTCAGGACACTGGTCCACAAGAGACCTCCCAGGTCCACATAATATCAAATGGCGAAAATCTTCCAGAGATCTCCATCTCAAAACCAGCACCCAGCTTCACTCAACGACCAGCAAGCTACAGTTCTTCGCACCCAATGCCAAACAACTAGCAAGACAGGAACACAACCCCACCCATTAGCAGAGAGGCTGCCTAAAATCATAAAAAGTCCACAGACACCCCAAAACACACCACCAGACATGGACCTGCCCACCAGAAAGACAAGATCCAGCCTCATCCACCAGAACACAGGCACTAGTCCCCTCCACCAGGAAGCCTACACAACCCACTGAACCAACCTTAGCCACTGGGGACAGACACCAAAAACAATGGGAACTACGAACCTGCAGCCTGAAAAAAGGAGACCCCAAACACAGGAAGATAAGAAAAATGAGAAGACAGAAAAACACACAGCAAGAGAAGGAGCAAGATAAAAACCTACCAGACCTAACAAATGAAGAGGAAATAAGCAGTCTATCTGAAAAAGAATTCAGAATAATGATAGTAAAGATGATCCAAGATTCTAGTTCCAAGATCCAAAATCTTGGAAATAGAATAGACAAAATGCAAGAAACAGTTAACAAGGACCTAGAAGAACTAAAGATGAATCAAGCATCGATTAAAAACACAATAAATGAAATGAAAAATACTCTAGATGGGATCAATAGCAGAATAACTGAGGCAGAAGAATGGATAAGTGAGGTGGAAGATAAAACAGTGGAAATAACTGATGCAGAGCAAAATAAAGAAGAAAGAATGAAAAGAACAGAGGACAGTCTCAGAGACCTCTGGCACAACATTAAATGCACCAACATTCGAATTATAGGAGTTCCAGAAGAAGAAGAGAAAAAGAAAGGGAATGAGAAAATATTTGAAGAGATTATAGTTGAAAACGTCCCTAATATGGGAAAGGAAATAGTTAATCAAGTCCAGGAGGCACAGAGAGTCCCATACAGAAGAAATCCAAGGAGAAATACGCCAAGACACATATTAATCAAACTGTCAAAAATTAAACACAAAGAAATAATATGAAAAGCAGCAAGGCAAAAACAACAAATAACACACAAGGGAATCCCCATCAGGTTAACAGCTGATCTCTCAGCAGAAACTCTACAAGCCAGAAGGGAGTGGCAGGACATAATTAAAGTGATGAAGGAGAGAAACCTGCAACCAAGATTACTCTACCCAGCAAGGATCTCATTCAGATTTGATGGAGAAATTAAAACCTTCACAGACAAACAAAAGCTGAGAGAGTTCAGCACCACCAAACCAGCTTTACAACAAAGGCTAAAGGAACTTCTCTAGGCAAGAAACACAACAGAAGGAATATACCTACAATAACGAACCCAAAGCAATTAAGGAAATGGGAATAGGAACATACATATCAATAATTACCTTAAATGTAAATGGACTAAATGCTCCCACCAAAAGACACAGATTGGCTGAATGGATACAAAAACAAGACCCATATATATGCTGTCTACAAGAGACCCACTTCAGACTTAGACACACATACAGACAGAAAGTAAGGGGATGGAAAAAGATATTCCATGCAAATGGAAACCAAAAGAAAGCTGGAGTAGCAATTCCTATATCAGAAAAAAGAGACTTAAAAATAAAAGCTATTAGAAGAGACAAAGAAGGACACTACATAATCATCAAGGGATCAATCCAAAAAGAAGATATAACAATTGTAAATATTTATGCACCCAACATAGGAGCACCTCCATACATAAGGCAAATACTAACAGCCATAAAAGGGGAAATCAACAGTAACACACTCATAGTAGGGGACTTTAACACCCCACTTTCACCAATGGACAGATCATCCAAAATGAAAATAAATAAGGAAACACAAGCTTTAAATGATATATTAAACAAGATGGACTTAATTGATATTTATAGGACACTCCATCCAAAAACAAGAGAATACACATTTTTCTCAAGTGCTCATGGAACATTCTCCAGGATAGATCATATCTTGGGTCACAAATCAAGCCGTGGTAAATTTTAGAAAATTGAAATTGTATCAAGTATCTTTTCCGACCACAATGCTATGAGACTAGACATCAATTACAGGAAAAGATCTGTAAAAAATACAAACACCTGGAGGCTAAACAATACACTATTCAATAACGAAGTGATCACCTAAGAAATCAAAGAGGAAATCAAAAAATACCTAGAAACAAATGACAATGGAGACACGACGACCCAAAACCTATGGGACGCAGCAAAAGCAGTTCTAAGGGGGAATTTTATAGCAATACAATCCCACCTTAAGAAACAGGAAACATCTCGAGTAAACATCCTGACCCTGCACCTAAAGCAATTAGAAAAAGAAGAACAAAAAAATCCCCAAAGTTATCAGGGTGTAAGAAATCATAAAGATTAGATCAGAAATAAATGAAAAAGAAATGAAGGAAACGATAGCAAAGATCAATAAAACTAAAAGTTGGTTCTTTGAGAAGATAAACAAAATTGATAAACCATTAGCCAGACTCTTCAAGAAAAGAAGGGAGAAGACTCAAATCAATAGAATTAGAAATGAAAAAGGAGAAGTAACAACTGACACTGCAGGAATACAAAAGATCATGAGAGATTACTACAAGCAACCCTATGCCAATAAAATGGACAACCTGGAAGAAATGGACAAATTCTTAGAAATGCACAACCTGCCAAGACTGAATCAGGAAGAAATAGAAAATATGAATAGACCAATCACAAGCACTGAAATTGAAACTGTGATTAAAAATCTTCCAACAAACAAAAGCCCAGGACCAGATGGCTTCACAGGCGAATTCTATCAAACATTTAGAGAAGAGTTAACACCTATCCTTCTCAAACTCTTCCAAAATATAGCAGAGGGAGGAGCACTCCCAAACTCATTTTACGAGGCCACCATCACCTTTATACCAAAACCAGGCAAGGATGTCACAAAGAAAGAAAACTACAGGCCAATATCACTGATGAACATAGATGCAAAAATCCTCAACAAAATACTAGCAAACAGAACCCACCAGCACATTAAAAGGATCATACACCATGATCAAGTGGGGTTTATTCCAGGAATGCAAGGATCCTTCAATATACACAAATCAATCAATGTGATACACCAAATTAACTAATTGAAGTAGAAAAACCATATGATCATCTCAATAGATGCAGAGAAACTTTCAACAAATTCAACACCCATTGATAATAAAAAACATCCAGAGAGTAGGCATAGAGGGAAATTTCCTCAACATAATAAAGGCCGTATATGACAAACCCACAGCAAACATCATCCTCAATGGTGAAAAACTGAAACCATTTCCACTAAGATCAGGAACAAGACAAGGCTGCTCTCTCTCACCACTCTTATTCAACTTAGTTTTGGAAGTTTTAGCCACAGCAATCAGAGAAGATAAGGAAATAAAAGGAATCCAAATTGGAAAAGAAGTAAAGCTGTCACTGTTTGCAGATGACATGATACTATACATAGAGAATCCTAAAGATGCTACCAGAAAACTACTAGAGCTAATCAATCAGTTTGGTAAAGTAGCAGGATACAAAATTAATGCACAGAAATCTCTGGCATTCCTGTACACTAATGATGAAAAATTTGAACGTGAAATCTAGAAAACACTCCCATTTACCATTGCAACAAAAAGAATAAAATATCTAGGAATAAACCTATCTAAGGAGACAAAAGACCTGTATGCAGAAAATTATAAGATACTGATGAAAGAAATTAAAGATGATACAAATAGATGGAGAGATATATAATGCTCCTGGATTGGAAAAATCAATATTGTGAAAATGACTCTACTACTGAAAGCAATCTACAGATTCAATGCAATTCCTATCAAACTACCACTGGTATTTTTCACAGAACTTGAACAAAAAATTTCAAAATTTGTTGGGAAAAACAAAAGACCCCGAATAGCCAAAGCAATCTTGAGAACGAAAAATGGAGCTGGAGGAATCAGGCTCCCTGACTTCAGACTATACTACAAAGCTACAGTAATCAAGACAGTGTGGTACTGGCACAAAAACAGAAAGATAGATCAGTGGAACTGGATAGAAAGCCCAGAGATAAACCCACGCACATATGGTCAGCATATCTTTTATAAAGGAGGCAGGAATGTACAGTGGAGAAAGGACAGCCTCTTCAATAAGTGGTGCTGGGAAAACTGCACAAGGACATGTAAAAGTAGGAGATTAGATCATTCCGTAACACCATACACAAAAATAAGCTCAAAATGGATTAAAGACCTAAATGTAAGGCCAGAAACTATCAAACTCTTAGAGGAAAACATAGGCAGAACACTCTATGACATAAATCACAGCAAGATCCTTTTGGACCCACCTCCTAGAGAAATGGAAATAAAAACAAAGATAAACAAATGGGACTTAATCAAACTTCAAAGCTTTTGCACAGCAAAGGAAACCATAAAGAAGACCAAAAGACAACCCTCAGAATGGGAGAACATATTTGCCAATGAAGCAACTGACAAAGGATTAATCTCCAAAATGTATAAGCAGCTCATGCAGCTCAATAGCCGAAAAACAAACAACCCAATCCAAAAATGGGCAGAAGGCTTAAATAGGCATTTCTCCAAAGAAGATATACAGATTGCCAACAAACACATGAAGGAATGCTCAACATCATTAATCATTAGAGAAATGCAAATCAAAACTACATTGAGATATCATCTCACACCAGTCAGAATGGCCATCATCAAGAAATCTAGAAACAATAAATGCTGGAGAGGGTGTGGAGAAAAGGGAACACTCTTGCACTGCTGGTGGGAATGTGAATTGGTACAGTCACTATGGAGAACAGTATGGAGGTTCCTTAAAAAACTACAAATAGAACTACCCTATGACCCAGCAATCCCACTACTGGGCATATACCCTGAGAAAAACCATAATTCAAAAAGAGACATGTACCAAAATGTTCATTGCAGCTCTATTCACAATAGCCCAGAGCTGGAAACAACCTAAGTGTCCATCATCAGATGAATGGATAAAGAAGATGTGGCACATATATACAATGGAATATTACTCAGCCATAAAAAGAAATGAAACTGAGCTATTTGTAATGAGGTGGATAGACCTAGATTCTGTCATACAAAGTGAAGTAAGTCAGAAAGAGGAAGACAAATACCGTATGCTAACACATATATATGGAATTTAAGGGGAAAAAGAAGTCATGAAGAACCTAGGTGTAAAACAGGAATAAAGACACAGACCTACTTGAGAATGGACTTGAGGATATGGGGAGGGGGAAGGGTAAGCTGTGAGAAAGCAAAAGAGAGGCGTGGACATATATACAGTACCAAACGTAAGGTAGATAGATAGTGAGAAGCAGCTGCATAACACAGGGAAATCAGCTACGTGCTTTGTGACCGCCTGGAGGGGTGGGATAGGGAGGGTGGGGGGGAGGGAGACACAAGAGAGTAGGGATGTGGGAACAGATGTATATGTATGACTGATTCACTTTGTTATAAAGCAGAAACTAATAAAAAAAATAAAAAAATAAAACAGCAAAAAAAAAAAAAAAAGAAAAGAAAAAAGAAACACGGCACTTTCCTTCACCACAACCCAGTGTCAGTAGATTGGCTTTACTGCACATGGGTGAGCAGATCCAAGTTTGGTTTGATTACACACCTGTTTTTTTTGTTTTGTTTTGTTTTGAATTTTATTTTATTCATTTTTTTATACAGCAGGTTATTATTTATCTATTTTATACATATTAGTGTATATATGTCAATCCCAATCTCCCAATAAACTAACTGTTTTGGCAAAGATAAAAAAAAAAAGATGTGGTATATTTTTGCAATGGAATATTACTCAGCCATAAAAAGAATGAAAAATTTCATTTTGTAACAACATGGATGGACCTGGTGTATATCATGCTTAGTGAAATACGTTAGAGAAAGAAAAATAGTGTATGATATTAGTTATATATGTGGAATCTAAAAAATAAAACAAAGTAATGAATATGACAAAACCGAGATAAACTCACAGATTTAAAGAAAAAATAGTGGTTACCAGTGGGGAGAGGAAGCGGGGAGGAGTAAGATAGGAGCAGGGAATTAAGAAGTACAAACCTTATGTTTAAAATAAATAAGCTACAAGGATATATTGTACAGCACATGGAATATAGCCAATATTTTATAATAACTTTAAATGGAGTATAATCTATAAAAATAATGAAATACTCTGCTGTACACCTGAAACTAATATAATATTGTAAATCAACTATACTTCAAATAAATAAATAAATAAATAAATAAATAGAATTCATGAACTATGAAAAACTCTCTGCTTCAGATGAGAGAATTGAGAGGGGTAGAGTGCTTCCTCTACCTTTTGATTTTTCTTCTCGGCATCTTGTTCTTCTCCCTCTGCCTACCAGTTTCTTGTTGATCTCCTGATGCAGGAGTAGGCCAGAATTCCCCAGTGGGTTGCATCATGTGTTTTTGACAAAACGTCCCCACAAGTGGATGTGGGTGGACCTAGAATCTGTCATACAGAGTGAAGTAAGTCAGATAGAGAAAAACAAATACCATATGTTAACATGGAATCTTAAAAAAAAAAAAAAAGGTTTTGAAGAACCTAGGGGCAGGACAGGAATAAAGACACAGATGTTGAGAATGGACTTGAGGACATGGGGATGGGGAAGGGGAAGGGTAAGCTGAGATGAAGTGAGAGAGTGCCATGGACTTATATATACTACCAAATGTAAAATAGATAGCTAGTAGGAAACAGCCGCATAGCACAGGGAGATCAGCTCGATGCTTTGTGACCACCTAGAGGGGTGGGATTGGGAGGGTGGGAGGGACACACAAGAGGGAGGAGATATGGGGATATATGTATATGTATAGCTGATTCATTTTGTTATAAAGCAGAAACTAACACACCACTGTAAAGCAATTATACTCCAATAAAGATGTTAAAAAAAAGAAAAAGTCCTCACAAGTGATTTTTATTCTAATTCCCTCATGCCACCCTTTTGAGGACCGTTCACTCAAATGTTGCCTTCAACTCCAGTATTCTAGTCTCTCTTTCCTTCTATGTATCAGATACTACCTGGATGATTCCATCAATTTCTGCAGTTAGACATGTTAGTGATGCTCTTATGAGCATCTCTGACTGAGATGTGAATATTTAACTTCGAATTAGACATTACCTCTTTGAGAGACACACAGGTCCATCAAATTCATCATGTTTAAAAGTGAAATTAAGACCCTCTGCTGGAAGGGGCCTAACCCTATGCATATTCAAGTAAAAGGTAATTTACAAAAAAGGATACAACTAAAAAGCACATGGGCATCCAGGGACAAATGCTAAAGTGGAGTTAATAGACAGGGATTGGACTGGAAATTCAGGAATCAGGCTTCTCTCTCTGATTGAGTATAATTCTACATTGTTATTCCCATCTGTCCAGTCTCAGATGCTCTTTTTCTATTCACACTAGCCTTCTCAGTGGTATTATTGTTTCATATTACTCTCGGTATTGGTTTTTCACATATATATTTTAAGATGTTCTTAGCTGTTTTAAAACATACTAACTCAGTTTGCCTTACAATCTATGGAAAATTTTGTTATTTTATGGTAAAGAAATAAGAAGGTAGGGTTGGTTAATTCAGCACTTCAATGACCTCATTAGAGCTCAAGTTATTTCTGTATCTCTACTCAGCCATCTTGCTGGGTCTTTTTTTATCCTTAGAGTAGCTTCCTCTTTGGTCACAAGATGGCTGCCAAAATTCCAGGCATCCAGTGGAAGGAGAGAGATTTATTTAGTTCTTTTGAAAAATGAGGGAAATTTCCAAAGAAGATTCCAGTCAGACTTCACCACCAATTTGATTAAATATGGTTCCATGTGCATCCCTAAACCAATTACTAGCAAGCAGGAGTAGATTTTCCAATATTTATCTGTAATTAAAAGATAGTGAGGGAATTAGATGGAGTATCCATTGGGTGGGTAACCAAAAATGTATGTCTGTCAAGGCCTGGAGCCAAATTTAGCCCCAGTGCTGAATGATCATCCTCCAGTTGTCACTTGGAGTACAACAATATCCCTGCTCTTATTTTCTACCATTCTTAACCTCTTTCACTTTATCCCATCTTTCTTCTTTTGAAACGCATCAAGAAAATTTCCATCCCAGGGCTATCCTGTTTATTTCTTGCTTCCTTCAGAACTTTGCTAAAATGTTATCTCCTCAAATAGTTCCTTATTGTTAACCATCCAGTGTAAAATTAGCACCTTACACAGAGAACAGAGTAGTGGTTACCAGAGGGGAATGAGAGGGAAGGCAAAATGAATGAGGGGGAGGGCAAAATAGGTAAAAGGGGTCAACTGTACAGTGATGAATGGAAACTATATTTTTGATGGTGAACACGCTGTAGGGTATATAGAAGTAGAAATATAACGTTGTACACATGAAACGTGTAATGTTATGTCAGTGTTACCTCAATAAAACTAAACTTAAAAGTTTAAAAAAACTAGCACACCAGCACTTTCCATCCCTTTACTTATCTTTATTTTTCTTCTTAGTTCTTATCACTATTTGACATTATATATACATTTATAGTTTATCTGATTTTCCACTAGAATATGACTCCAATAAGACAAAGCTTTTTCATTGTCATTCATTGCTATATGAACAGTGCCTAGAATATTTTCTGGCGCATAGTTAATAATGTTCAATAAGTATATTTTATGTCTAAAAGAGAGATTTCTCAGTTTCTTAATTCCAAATTCTAGGGAGAAAGAGTCTTATTGGCTAAAATGTGTTACATCCATTCAACAGTGGACTTTGGGAAGGATCATGATCTTCAAAGATACAGTGACCACTTTGCTCCAGAGAGTACCAGTTAATACCTGTTGTTCTGTAGTGATTATTAACAGGCTCCTATATTCACTCTCTAATGTGCTCCAATTTAGCTGATAAATTATATGATCACCCTAGCACAAGGAATGTTCCTTCCAGATACTATGAAAGAAAGGCTGTTTTCTAAAAAAGGAATGTGGGTGGGAAGCAATGATTAATATATCTAATATTTTCCCCCAACTCTGCTTCTCCACTGGAATTCTCTATCCAAAAACCTCACCACCAATCACCCAGATGGACAAACCATAAAACTATTCTCTGCTGAGATTTTCAATTCTCTCTTAAGGACGTGCCATCCTCATTTAATTGATAATGAACTTTTTAAAGATGTACCTCTTTATCCTCTCTCATAACTACCTCCCCTTTTGCCTCCCCAGCTCTAATATTTGGGCTCAGACACTGTCTTCTGAAATGCTGTAATATCTGTATTTCCTTTTAGTTAACAAATGGTTATTTAGCACCTTACTATGTTACAGATCCTGTTCAAAGGGCTCTACAAACATTGAAATGATTTAATCCTCATAACCCCATGAGGTAGGCATTATTTTTATTATCATTATTCCCTGTAAAAGTGAAAGAACTGAGGCAGAAAGAGGTTGTAGTGCCACACTGCAGCGAGAGAGTAAGGGTTAGGCCCAGGCAGTCAACCTCAGGAATGGGGGCTCAGGCCCTATGCTGTGCTGCCGTAACAGAGATCTTTGTCAATGATTTCATTTCTTTCCACTCCATACCAAAGGAACAAACGTACTTAGCATAGTATGCAAGGGCTTTTGAATCTAACTTTGCCTTCTACCCCAATCTTACCTCACCATGACATTGTTTCACCTTTTACTAAACCTATGCTGAAAAGCTACCTTTCCCTAAATGAGCCTTGCATGTTCATGCCTCTTTTCCTTTGCTTATAGCTCTCATTCTACCCAGAATGTCACAATGCCTGCAATGTCCAATCTAGCAAACACCGGTGCAACCTTTAAGCTTCAGTTTATGTCAACTCCTCTGTGAAGCTTTCCTCCTATTCTAAATTGTCTCCTCTCTGTTTACACAGTGTCTTATATCAATAACATGGTTTCACTTCTTGAATACAAGGTTCATACCTTTGTTATTTCTGAATATATTTTTATTGAATAAAGAAAAGAAATCAAAGAACAGTAAGGAAGAGTTATAAAAAAAAGGAGTTCTAGTAGTGAAAGGAGTGTCCAGAGAGAGGTCAAAGTAAAATATATCTCACTGAACCACAGAGAGATAGCTAGGAATATACATTTACTTCCATTTCCTACAATGGGGTTTGGCAAATTATGACCAGTGGACCAAATCCAGCCTGCCACCTATTTTTGTTAATAAAGCTTTATTGGAATGCAGCCATGCCCATTCATTTCTGCATCATCTTCTTCCATGCTACAACCACAGATTTGAGTAGCTGCAACAGATACCATATGTCCTGCAAAGCTAAAAATATTGAATATCTGATCTTTTATAGAAAAATAGTTTGCAACCCCAGCTCTATACTAGAATGTTCAGCGACTATCATACAAAGACTATATGATGATGCTCCATTTGTCAATCTAGATATGCTGCTACAGGGTAAGTCTAGAGATAAGCATCCCTACAGGAAGAGGAAGATGGATACCAACACAACTTGAAATCATCATTTCTATTTTCATCCAAGCATGACTGAATTTATCTCTTACCCTGCTGCAGCATAGGACATACCCATACCCCTTTGAGGGCTGTGGCCCAGACTAAACTAGGGCATTCATGAAGAGATAGAGACACTTAACTATACATACCTAAGTTAGGTTTGGAGATGGCTTACCTTAATGAGGAAAACCTTTAGTCCTGTAAGTGCTTCACCCTGATACTGATTGAAATGTACAAGATGTGAAATGAGCTCCCCAACCCGCCCACTAAGCTCCACTAAGTGGGAATTTGGAAGGAAACAAATAACTGGGGGCACTCTTCAAAGCCCAGGAGAAAGAAGTGGGATTAATAAAGGAGAGACAGAGTGGCTGGGAGTTTTAGGGAAGACAGTCATACTGGAAAAGAGAGGTGGGGACCAGGGAAGGACTTTCCTACACCCTGAAGTTAACTTAATAAGGATCCATACATTTCCTGAGGGGAAACTACTCATTTGCTTTGTTTCCTGGGGTTTTGATGTGCACTTAGTTTTCTAGCTGTAATGGATTGTCCCTTCCCGTCCTTCCCAATATCAAGGGCACAACTAAGGGGCTTAATACAGCTTTGAATTTTTAACCTCAAAGCTGTGTCATTAAAATGGCAGTCAGTTTTACATGGGGGAAAAGTATCTTCTGCAAATGGAATCAGAAAGAGACTAGATCTCTTGTTCCAGTCCATGCTACCATTCTTTGGCCATTTTCCCAGGCCCTGGAACAAAACAGAAGAAAACAACACTGTATTTGGCATCCCAGGAGAGTGTGTTCACTTTCAGTTCTACAGGTATTTGTGTGTGTGAGATAACATTTGGACATACTTGGGCAATGCTGGCAGGTCTTTACAAAAGCAGATGTTGTGTGAACCATTTTGGACTACTCACCAGTAAAAGGGGCAGGCAAGCAGAACAGTGCCATTTTTTGCCTGGAATTTGGCAAAAAAAGAGAAAACAAATGCAGTTTTGACATCTGTTCCTGTTCTTTTTTTATAGTTTAGCTCTGTCAGCTAAGCAGGCCAGATCAGGCATACTTGATAAATTATTAGAGGTAACTTGACAAGGAGGCCAATGAAAACTAATAAGAAGAAAAAGGATAAATGAAATGACTCATGTTTGTCAGGTCTTTTGATGAATAAAACTAAATGGACAAGACAATCTTAAAAAATTAGTATTGTTTTAGGAAAACTCCTGTAGCATCATGGTGACTAAAACATAAATATCTTTGTTTTTCTTTATTGCCTCCCACAAGTTACTGAGAGCAGACTGAAAAGTTAAATTCTTCATATCATGGAATAATAACAGATGCAATTTATTGAGCACACTGAAAGGTGCTGTATAATCTCTAAATCCATAACAGAAATTATTACCATTTTAGAGAATGGAGAACAAAGGCCCAGAGAGTGTCACACAACAGATCAAATGGCAGTGACAGTGTATGAAAGATGCTTTAAAGGTGATTTTCAGCTGACAAACTGCTCCCATGTACCTGTCTCTTTTGACAGACATGGCTTGGTGGCAAGGGCTTGGACCTTGACACTGGAGAGTTTAAATCCTGCCTTTGCTACATTGTAGCTGGTAGAATTAATTTAGTTATTTAACTTTGAAATTCAGTTTTCTTGGCTCCAAATGGACAAGAAAAATCTATATCACTGGGATTTATTGTGAATTAAGTGAGGAAATATTTATCAAATGCCTTAGAAATAGTAGACAACCTGGAACAACTGTCTTTTTTTCCCTTTCTCATTGAATCACACCTTTTGTACCCAGCTCAAACTAACATTCAGAGAAGACAAGTAGTTGTACTTAGTGTTTTGTGGTATAGTTTTAAAAATTGTCTTAATCTGCTGTACTTAATAGAAGATATTTAAAATAAAAATTTTTGTTTGTACAGGTTACATTAGCCAATCTTACTACCTGTCATCTTACCACCCTATATCCTAAAGTGGATCAGAATTTCTGAACCATCTTTCTTTCTTTCTTTTTTTTTTTTTAAACAAGACTATGCTTTATTAACAGGCTTAACTTTTTTTCAGTTATCCTCATTTATTTATTTAATTTTATTTTTTAACATCTTTATTAAAATATAATGTCTTTACAGTGGTGTGTTAGTTTCTGATTTATAACAAAGTGAATCAGCTATACATATACATATATCAACATATCCCCTCCCTTTTGCATCTCCCTCACACCCTCCCTATCCCACCTCTCTAGGTAGTCACAAAGCATCCAGCTGATCTCCCTGTGCTATACGGCTGTTTCCTACTAGCTATCTATTTTACATTTGGTAGTGTATATATGTCCATGCTACTCTCTCACTTCGTCCCAGCTTACCCTTCCCCCTCCCTGTGTCCTCAAGTCCATTCTCCACGTGTGCATCTTTATTCCTGCTCTGCCGCTAGGTTCTTCAGAAACTTTTTTTCTTTTTTTACATTCTATATGTATGTGTTAGCATACGGTATATGTTTTTCTCTTTCTGATTTACTTCACTCTGTATGACAGACTCTATGTCCATCCACCTCACTACAAATAACTCAATTTTGTTTCATTTTATGACTGAGTAATATTCCATTGTATATCTGTGCCATATCTTCTTTATCCATTCATCTCTCGATGGACACTTAGGTTGCTTCCATGTCCTCACTATTGTAAATAGAGCTGAAATGAACATTGTGGTACATGACTGTTTTTGAATTATGGTTTTCTCAGGGTATATGCCCAGTAGTGAGATAGCTGGGCTACATGGTAGTTCTATTTTCAGTTTTTTAAGGAACCTCCATACTGTTCTCGATAGTGGTTGCATCAATTTACATTTGTACCAAGAATCCCAAAGGGTTCCCATTTCTCCACACCCTCTCTAGCATTTACTGTTTGTAGATTTTTTGATGATGGCTATTCTGAGCGGTGTGAGGTGATACCTCATTGTAGTTTTGATTTGCATTTCTCTAATGATTAGTGATGTTGAGCATCCTCTCATGTGTTTGTTGGCAATCTGTATATCTTCTTTGGAGAAATGTCTATTTAGATCTTCTTCCCATTTTTGGATTGGGTTGTTTGTTTATTTGATACTGAGCTGCATGAGATTCTTGTAAATTTTGGAGATTAATCCTTTTTCAGTTGCTTCATTTGAAAATATTTTCTCCCATTCTGAGGGTAGTCTTTTGGTTTTATTTCTGGTTTCTTTTGCTGTGCAAAAGCTTTTAAGTTTCATTAGGTCCCATTTGTTTATTTTTGTTTCTATTTCCATTTCTCTATGAGGTGGGTCAAAAAGGATCTTGCTATGATTTATGTCATAGAGTGTTCTGCCTATGTTTTCCTGTAAGACTTTTATAGTGTCTGGACTTACATTTGGGTCTTTCATTCATTTTGAGTTTATTTTTGTGTATGGTGTTAGGGAGTGTTCTAATTTCATTCTTTTACATGTAGCTGTCCAGTTTTCCCAGCACCACTTATTGAAGAGACTGTCTTTTCTCCATTGTGTATCCTTGCCTCCTTTATCAAAAATAAGGTGACCATATGTGTGTGGGTTTATCTCTGGGCTTTCTATCCTGTTCCATTGATCTCTATTTCTGTTTTTGTGCCAGTACCATACTGTCCTGATTACTGTAGCTTTGTAGTATAGTCTGAAGTCTGGGAGCTTGATTCCTCCAGCTTCATTTTTCTTTCTCAATATTGTTTTTGTTATTCGGGGTCTTTTGTGTTTCCATAAAAATTGTGAAATTTTTTGTTCTACTTCTGTGAAAAATGCCATTGGTAGTTTGATAGGGATTGCATTAAATATGTAGATTGCTTTGTGTAGTATAGTCATTTTCACAATGTTGATTCTTCCAATCCAAGAACATGGTATATCTCTCCATCTTTTCATAGTATATTTAATTACTTTCATCAGTGTCTTATAGTTTTCTGCATACAGGTCTTTTGTCTCTTTAGGTAGGTTTATTCTCAGGTATTTTATTCTTTTTGTTGCAATGGTAAGTTAGAGTGTTTCCTTAATTTTCCTTTCAGATTTTTCATCATTAGGGTATAGAAAGGCAAGAGATTTCTATGCATAAATTTAGTACCCTCTACTTTACCAAATTCATTGATTAGCTCTAGTAGTTTTCTGGTAGCATCTTCAGCTTTCTCTATGTATAGTATCATGTCATCTGCAAAGAGTGACAGCTTTACTTCTTCTTTTCCAATTTGTATTCATTTTATTTCTTTTTCTTCTCTGATTGCTGTGGCTAAAACTTCCAAAACTATGTTGAATAATAGCAATTAGAGTGGACAACCTTGTCTTGTTCCTGATCTTAGAGGAAATGGTTTCAGTGTTTCACCATTGAGAACGATGTTGACTGTGGGTTTGTCATATATGGCCTTTATTATGTTGAGGTAAGTTCCGCCTATGCCTACTTTGTGGAGGGTTTTTATTATATAGGTGTGGAATGTTATTGAAAGCTTTTTCTGCATCTATTGGGATGATCATATGATTTTCATCATTCAGTTTGTTAATGTTGTTTATCACACTGGTTGATTTGCATATATTGATGAATCCTTGTGTTCCTGGGATATAACCCACTTGAACCTTTTAATGTGCTGTTGGATTCTGTTTTTTAATATTTTGTTGAGGATTTTTGCATCTATGTTCATCAGTGATATTGGCCTGTAGTTTTCTTTCTTTGTGACATCTTTGTCTGGTTTTGGTATCAGGGTGATGGTGGCCTCATAGAATGAGTTTGGGAGTGTTCCTCTGCTATATTTTGGAATAATTGGAGGGGGATAAGTGTTAGCTCTTCTCTAAATGTTTGATAGAATTCACCTGTGAATCCATCTGGTCCTGGGCATTTGTTTGTTGCCAAATTATTAATCACAGTCTCAATTTCAGTGCTTATGATTTGTTTGTTTATATTTTCTGTGTCTTCCTGGTTCAGTCTCAGAAGCTTGTGCTTTTCTAAGAATTTGTCCACTTCTTCCAGCTTGTCCATTTTATTGGTATATAGTTGCTTGTAGTAATCTTTCATGATCCTTTGTATTTTTGCAGTTTCAGTTGTTACTTCTCCTTTTTCACTTCTAATTCTATTAATTTGAGTCTTCTCCCTTTTTTTTTCTTGATGAGTCTGGCTAATGGTTTATCAATTTTGTTTATCTTCTCAAAGAACCATCTTTTTTATTGATCTTTGCTATCCAAATCATCTTTCTGAACAAGTGTCTTTCAGCAAAGATCTGGAGCACTGCAAAGAGGGCTTCTCAATATCTCAGAAGAGAAACATGTAGCAACTGTAAGATAATTCATCTAGTATTTATACCTTAATTTGGTAATTGAAAAGCCTTCATCACATGCTTTCACCTCTGTCTTACTTGTAGTGTTACAAGAGCTTTTGATTATACTCACTATAGTTGCACATCAGATTAGTGTTAATTATTAGTTGACACACAAGAAGAAAATGAAGAAGATCTGCAATAAATTACTTTTTAAGAAACTACTTTCTGAGTGTAATGCCTATGAACAGTCTGACAGAGGGGCGAGGGGAGGTGCACAGAGTGGAATTCTTGCCTTTGTAAGTTCTAGGATGACATTTAACCTTCAGTCTTTAAGACCTGTGGGAAACACTTCGGTAGCACTCCCTGTTCTCCTGTAATAATATCTGGAATGATTAGACAAAGAACAAGGCAGAGCAGTAAATGTTCAGCAAGGTTATACTTTGCAATTTGAACAGTATTAGAAAGGAAATCAAATATAAGTGGAATCAGAGTGCATAAGGAAAGTACAAATGAGATGCTAAGTAGTTCTTTTTCTATTTGTATGTCTACTGTTTCTTTCTAATACCAGTATAGTTAATCAGGTCTTCAGCATTTATTTTTTGAACTCAGTGATGCCATAATTCAAGCAGATATCCTAGGAAATGAGGGCAAAAGAAGATCTAGACCAGATGAATGTGTGAATGTCTTGAAACTTGAGAAGAGATTGATTCATTAAAATGGTGGTCTGAAAACATTTTTTGATTATTCTAAAAGCCACTGAAATGTCTTACCCATGAACTTGTAATTTCCCAATAGAGATATAAGTATTAAAGGTCTGTAGGTGAATCTGAGAGTAAATAATTACCATTAAAGACCAACATTCAATTCCATCAAATAGTTATTCAAGAACAATTTTTTTTAATGCTATAGAGAGTGGACAGAATTTGGGGTCTAGCTCTGTGTAATGAGTGAAAATCCCCTATCCATTATGAACTTCCATTGTGTCATTTGCAAAATGAAGATACTTGTGCCAATTATCTATTACTATGAAACAAATCACACCAATCAGAAGTTAGTAATTTAGACAGGGCCCACTAAGACCCATCCACTCCATTCAAAATCAGCTGAGGTGAAAGAAAGGCTGGAGGTAATTTGTCAGCCGAGGGCTGGAATTGTCTAGAGACTCACCACAATCTGGTGATTGCTGATTGATGGCTGGAACCTCTGCTAGGAATGCCAAGTGTGATCCTTGGTTCTTCTCCACAAGGGCCACTTCTGTGGTGCTTGAGTTCTTCATGGCATAGAGCCTACATTCCAAGACCCCCATAAAAAATTTTGAAGCAGGATGCTGTATATTCTTATATGACCAGCCTTGAAAGTGATATATTGTAACTTCTGCCACAATCAGGAGCCTACTCAGATATAAAATAAGGCAACTCAGACCTAACTCTCATTGGGAGGAATGGCACAGTTACCAGGTAAGAAGATCACAGGGGAAATATTGTTGTGACCTTTTTTGGAATATATGACCTACCACAATAATAAAATCTACCATCTAATATACATTGCTATTACACTTTTTCTTTCAAAAAAAACTCCTTACAAGTGTTTCCACATATTTTCACAGATTTTTTTATCAACTTCACAAAATAACAAGGAAATTAAAATTTAACATTGAATTTAATTCTTAGTATCACATGTTTGTCTCTGAGATAATGGCTTCTTGGATTTGGACACATGGTAGCTTCAGTGCGTTGTAATACAAGAAGAGAATGACAGGTAAAGCAGCTGACTTTTGTTGTCATTGCCTTGAATTGTGAGAATAAAATCTGATTAAACTTTACCAGTGGGACAAACAGTGTGGCACTTTCATCAGACTATGTTTATGAATATCCTTTACATTTAATATCCATGTGCTAAGCACCTCTTCTCCTTATGCCTTTTTGCTTTTCATGAAGTAAGAGCATTAAGCAAGGGCTAGGGTACCTACTCTCTTGAGTAAGGCTGTGGGTATTACACGTGACAGTTGTATATGAGAGCCTCTACCCACTGGTTGAATGAGCACGTCTTTCAACAAGTAAAAACTACATCTCACACAACAATCAAAAAGAACCAAGTTTGCTGATTGGCAATTAGTGATACATTATTAATTTTGAGTCCCAATATCCTCAATTCTTATCTAGAGAATTACATATAAGACCAGTTGGGAGAAATAAAAAACTTTGGCAGACACTTTCCCCAAATGTCCCCAGGTGTTCCCCAAATGTGGTAGAGAATGCACAAAGAGAATTCTTTAATGTTTCTCTTCCCATCAGAAAGCTGTTACATTATTCAGTGCCAAGTAGTCAAACAAAATAAGACCACCAAATTATTTATAATTCTACATTTTCCAAATTCCCAGATATTTAACATCACAAAGACTCAATTGAAACCTGTTTACCTCCAAGTTTTACTTTGGCATTAATTTATTAATCAAGAAACTGAGAAAGTCATTGAGAATAGTAGCAAAATGAAGTGCATTATTGAACTGTCAGCAAAACTGCCAGGCATATTTTCTACATTGTGGGGAAAAAAATAATGTAGTTGAGAGAGTTTTCATTACTTCCACTAAACTGTTGCTTTCATTTTTGCCAAATCATACTATCTGGATGTAGTGTATTGAAGGATGGGTAGACACTGAGGGTCCACATTATCAGCCAATATTTCACCCGAGGTGTTTCCTGCCCTCTTATATTCGGTTACTGTGATTGCAAGTAGCCATCTTTACAGTGGTAAAATCAGTGGTGGATTTTCTGTTGTTATCAACAGGAATAGCCCTGGAGGTTTATGTTGGATGCTGGAAATCAAAGTTGGCTTTGACAAAATGCATTTTAGACAATGTAGAGGGGAAAAAAGCTAGTTATATCTTATGTGTATGTTGTCAAGTTTAAATAGTGGGCCACATTTTGCCAGTGTAAATATAACCACTGTGTTTCACCAGTGATAACAGGTAATTAGTAAATTAATCCTTATAAATGTCTTAAATTAGTAGATTGAGAATGCCACTTAAATTAAAAGACCCTGTATATGGAGAGAAAATGACATAAAATAAAGTAGCCTTAAGAAGTATAGCATCAGGTCTTGATGCTGCAGCCCTGGTTCCTGCAATCCCACTGGAGACATTCTCAGTGCTCCAGCCAGGCCTCCCTCCATCACCTCCTGGAGGAAACATTCACAGACCACCATTTGCACCTCTCAGGTGAACTTTCTCAAACATGCTCACCCTCCTCATTCAGAGGATTAAGATTGGAAGAATGTAGAGCTTCAAGATAGCAGAGGAGTAAGATGTGGAGATCACCTTTCTCCCCAGAAATACATCAGAAATACATCTACATGTGGAACAACTCCTAAAGAACACCTCTGAATGCTGGCAGAAGGCCTCAGACTTCCCAAAAGATGTCCTTAGGCAACCTACACACAGAGGTGAGGTGAAATCCAAAGCTGAAAAACAGGAACTCTGTGAACAAATGAGTGAAAGGGAAATTTCTCCCAGCAGCCTAAGGAGAAGTGGATTAAATCTCCACAATCAACTTGATCTACCCTGCATCTCTGGAATACTTGAACAGACAATGAATCCTCCTGAAATTGAGACGATGGACTTTGTGTGATTTTGTCTGTATAGATTTGCTTCTACCATATGCCTAGGGTTCTCTCTGTCTGTATTTTGTTGTTTTTTTGTTTGTTTGTTTGTTTTAGTATAGATTTTAGTGCTTGTTATCATTGGTGTATTTGGTTTTTGGTTTGGTTGCTATCTTCTTTCTTTTTTAAAATTACTTTTAATTAAAAATATTTTAATAATATTTTAATTTTTTATTTATTAATAACTTTATTTTATTTTACTTTTTTTGGTTCTTTTTTCATTTTTTCTCCCTTTTCTTCTGAGCTGTGTAGCTGACAGGGTCTTGGTGCTCAAGCTGGGTGCCAAGCCTGTGCCTTTATGTGGGAGAGTTGAGTTCAGAACATTGGTCCACCAGAGACCCTCTGGCTCCACTTAATATCAAATGGCAAAAGGTCTCCCAGAGGTCTCCATCTCAATGTTAAGACCCAGGTCCACTCAACTACCACCAAGCTACAATACTGGACACCCTATGCCAAACAACTAGCAAAACAGGAACACAACCCCACCCATTAACAGAAAGGCTGCCTAAAATCATAATAAAGTCACAGACACCCTGAAACAAACCACCGGATGTGGTCTAGCCTACCAGAAAAACAAGATCCAGCCTCATCCATCAGATATTAGGAACCAGTCCCCTCCACCAGGAAGCCTACACAACCCACTGAACAAATCTTAGCCACTGGGAGCAGACACAAAAAAACAATGGGAACTATGAACCTGCAGTCTGCAAAAAGGAGACCACAAACACAGTAAGTTAAGCAAAATGAGAAGACAGAGAAACACATAGCAGATGAAGGAGCAAGGTAAAAACCCACCAGACCAAACAAATGAAGAGGAAATAAGCAGTCTACCTGAAAAAGAATTCAGAGTAATGATAGTAAAGATGATACAAAATCTTGGAAATAAAATGGAGAAAATAAAAGAAACATTTAATGAGGACCTAGAAGAACTAAAGAGCAAACAAACGATGAACAAAAATATAAATTAAATTTAAAATTATCTAGAAGGACTCAATAGTAGAATAACTGAGGCAGAAGAAAGGATAAGTGACCTGGAAGATAAAAGAGTGGAAATAACTACTGCAGAGCAGAATAAAGAAAAAAGAATGAAAAGAATTGAGGACAGCCTCAGAGACCTCTGGAACAATATTACATGCACCAACATTCGAATTATAGGGGTCCCAGAAGAAGAAGAGAAAAGGAAAGAAGACAGAGAAAATATTTGAAGAGATTATAGTTGAAAATTTCCCTAACATGGGAAAGGATTAGTCAATCAAGTTCAGGAAGTGCAGAGAGTCCCACACAAGGGAAATCCAAGGAAAAACATGCCAAGACACATGTCAATCGAACTATCAAAAATTAAATACAAAGAAAAAATATTAAAAGCAGCAAGGGGAAAACAACAAATAACATACAAGGGAATCCCCATAAGGTTAACAGCTGATCTTTCAGCAGAAACTCTACAAGCCAAAGGGAGGGGCAGGACATAATTAAAGTGATGAAAGAGAAAAATCTACAGCCAACATTGCTCTACTCAGCAAGGATCTCATTCAGATTCAACAGAGAAATTAAAAGCTTTACAGACAAGCCAAAGATAAGAGAATTCAGCACCACCAAACCAGCTTACAACAAATGCTAAAGGAACTTCTCTAGGCAGGAAACACAAGAGAAGGAAAAGACCTACAATAACAAAACCAAAACAATTAAGAAAATTGTATTTGGAACATACATATTGATAACTACCTTAAATGTAAATGGATTAAATGCTCCAACCAAAAGACATAGACTGGCTGACTGGATACAAAAACAAGACCATATACATGCTGTGTACAAGAGACACACTTCAGACCTAGGGACACATACAGACTGAAAGTGAGGGGATGCAAAAAGATATTCCATGCTAATGGAACTCTAAAGAAAGCTGGAGTAGCAATTCTTTTATCAGACAAAATAGACTTTAAATAATGACTATTACAAGAGACAAGGATGGGCACTGCATAATGATCAAGGGATCAATCCAAGAAGAAAATATAGCAATTGTAAATATTCATTCACACCACATAGGAACACCACAATACATAAGGCAAATACTAATACC
The DNA here is from genome assembly GCF_025265405.1 of Mesoplodon densirostris. Taxonomy (NCBI): domain Eukaryota; kingdom Metazoa; phylum Chordata; class Mammalia; order Artiodactyla; family Ziphiidae; genus Mesoplodon; species Mesoplodon densirostris. Next base: position 49,369,905 of record NC_082673.1, on the reverse strand, counting down.
CATAAAAGGGGAAATTGACAGTAACACAATCATAGTAGGGTACTTTAAAAACCCACTTTTACCAATGGACAATCATCCAAAATGACAATACCAATACCAATCATCCAAAATGACAATAAATAAGGAAACACAAACTTTAAATGATACATTAAAGAAGATGGACTTAATTGATATTTATAAGACATTCCATCCAAAAACAACAGAACACAATTTCTTCTCAAGTGCTCGTGGAACATTCTCCAGGATAGATCATATCTTGGATCACAAGTCAACTGTTGGTAAATTTAAGAATATTGAAATTGTATCAAATATCTTTTCTGACCATAATACTATGAGATTAGATATCAATTACAGGAAAAAAATCTGTAAAAATACAAACACATGGAGGCTAAACAATACACTACTAAATAACCAAGCGATCACTGAAGAAAACAAAGAGGAAATCAAAAAATACATAGAAACAAATTACAATGAAACATGACAACCCAAGACCTATGGGATGCAGCAAAAGCCATTCTAAGAAGGAATCTTGCCTCAAGAAAGAAGAAACATCTCAAATAAACAATCTAACTTTTACACCTAAAGCAATTAGGGAAAGAAAAACAAAATCCCCCAAACTTAGCAGAAGGAAAGAAATCATAAAGATCACATCAGAAATAAATAAAAAAGAAATGAAGCAAACAATAACAAAGATCAGTAAAACTAAAAGCTGTTTCTTTGGTAAGATAACCAAAATTGATAAACAATTAGCCAGACCCATACAGCAAAAAAGGGAGAAGACTCAAATCAACAGAATTAGAAATGAAAAAAGAAAAGTATCAACTGACACTGCAGAAATACAAATAATCATGAGAGATTACTACAAGCAACTATATACCAATAAAATGGACAATCTGTAAAAAATGGACACATTCTTAGAAATGCAGAACATTCTGAGACTGAACCCAGAAGAAATAGGAAAATATGAACAGACCAGTCACAAGCACTGAAATTGAGACTGTGATTAAAAATCTTCCAACAAGCCAAAGCCCAGGATGCGACGGCTTCACAGGTGAATTCTAACAAACATCTAGAGAAGAAGACCTATCCTTCTCAAACTCCTCCAAAATATAGCAGAAGGAGGAACACTCCCAAACTCATTCTACGAGGCCATGATCACCCTGATACTAAAACCAGACAGATGTTACAAAGAAAGAAAACTACAGGCCAATATCGCTGATGAACATAGATGCAAAAATCATCAACAAAATATGAGTGAACAGAATCCACAATCACATTAAAGGGATCATACACCATGACCAAGTAGCGTTTATCCCAGGAATGCAAGGATTCTTCAATATATGCAAACCATTCAATGTGATAAACCATATTAACCATATGAAGGAGAAAAACCATTGAAGGAGAAAAACCATATGATCATCTCAACAGATGCAGAAGCTTTTGACAAAATTCAACACCAATTTATGACAAAAACCCTCCAGAAACTAGGCATAGAGGGAACTTACCTCAACATAATAAAGGTCATATATCATAAACCCACAGTCAACATCGTTCTCAGTGGTGAAAAACTGAAATCATTTCCTCTAAGATCAAGAACAAGACAAGGCTGTCCACTGTTACCATTATTATTCAGCATAGCTTTGGGAGCTTTAACCACAGCAATCAGAGAAGAAAAAGGAATAAAAGGAAAACAAATTGGAAAAGAAGAAGTAAAGCTGTCACTCTTCGCAGATGACATGATACTATACATAGAGAAAGCTGATGAGCTACCAGAACACTACTAGAGCTAATCAATGAATTTGGTAAAGTAGAGGGTACAAAATTAATGCATAGAAATCTCTTGCCTTCCTATACCCTAATGATGAAAAATCTGAAAGGGAAATTAAGGAAACACTCTGATTTACCATTGCAGCAAAAAGAATAAAATACCCAGGAATAAAACTACTTCAGGAGACAAAAGACCTTTATGTAGAAACTATAAGACACTAATGAAAGAAATTCAAGATGATACAAACAGATGGAGAGATATACCATGTTCTTGGATTGGAAGAATCAACATTGTGAAAATGACTCTACTACCCAAAGCAATCTACAGATTCAATGCAATCCTTATCAAACTACCAATGGCTTTTTTCACAAAAGTAGAAAAAATATTTCACAATTTTTATGGAAACACAAAAGACCCTGAATAACCAAAGCAATGTTGAGAATGAAAAACGGAGCTGGAGCAATCAGGCTGCCAGACTTCAGACTATACTACAAATCTACAGTAATCAAGACAGTATGGTAGGGGCACAAAAACAGAAATAGAGATCAATGGAACAGGATAGAAAGCCCAGAGATAAACCCACACACATATGTTCACCTTATTTTTTATAAAGGAGTCAAGGATATAAAATGGAGAAAAGACAGCCTCTTCAATAATTGGTGCTGGGAAAACTGGACAGCTTCATGTAAAAGAATGAAATTAGAAAGCTCCCTAACACCATACACAAAAATAAACTCAAAATGGGTTAAAGACTTATATGTAAGGTCAGACACTATAAAACTCTTAGAGGAAAACATAGGCAGAACACTGTATGACATAAATCACAGCAAGATCCTTTTTGACCCACCTCCTAGAGGAATGGAAATAAAAACAAAAATAAACAAATGGGACCTAATGAAACATAAAGGCTTTTTCACAGCAAAATAAAAGGAACAGAAAGGGAAAAAAAAAGCAAGGAAAAGCAAAGGAAAACATGAACAAGATGAAAAGACAACCCTCAGAATGGGAGAAAATGTTTGCAAATGAAGCAACTTGAAAGGAATAATCTCCAAAACTTACAAGCAGCTCATGCAGCTCTATATCAAATAAACAAACCACCTTATCCAAAAATGGGCAGAAGCTAAATAGACATTTCTCTAAAGAGGATATACAGATTGCCAAGAAACACATGAAACGCTGAACAATATCACTTATAATTAGGGAAATGCAAATCAAAACTACAATGAGATATCATCTCACACCGGTCAGAACGGCCATCATCAAAAAATCTACAAACAATAAATGCTGGAGAGGGTGTGGAGAAAAGGGAACCCTCTTGCACTATTGGTGGGAATGTAAGTTGATACAGTCACTATGGGAGCAGTATGGAGGCTCCTTAAAAAACTAAAAATAGAACTTCCACATGACCCAGCAATCCCACTATTGGGCATATACCCTGAGAAAACCGTAAAAAGAGTCATGTACCACAACGTTCATTGCAGCTCTATTTACAATAGCCGGGACATGGAAACAACCTAAGTGTCCATCAACAGATGAATGGATAAAGAAGATATGGTGCATATATACAGTGGAATATTACTCAGCCACAAAAAGAAACAAAATTGATTTATTTGTATTGAGTTGGATGGAACTCGAGTCCATCCTACAGAGTGAAGTAAGTCAGAAAGAGAAAACGAAATACCGTATGCTAACACATATATATGGAATCTAAAAAAAATGGTTCTGAAGAACCTAGGGGCAGTGCAGGAATAAAAACTCACAAGTAGAGAATGCACTTAAGGACACAGGGAGGAGGAAGGGTAAGCTGGGACGAGGTGAGAGAGTCGCATGGACATATATACACTACCAAATATAAAATAGCTAGTGGGAAGAAGCCACATAGTACAGGGAGATCAGCTCGGTGCTTTGTGACCACCTAGATGGGTGGTATAGGGGGAGGATGGGAAGGAGATGCAAGAGGGAGAAGTTATGGTGATCTATGTATATGTATAGCTTTTTCACTTTGTTATAAAGCATACACTAACACATCACTGTAAAGCAATTATGCTCAAATAAAGCTGTTTAAAAAAAAAAGAATGATAGCATCTGGAGTTTTATGCAATTTTTTGATTCTGTGACTTGATGCTTTCAAATCTGTGACTATACCCATGGGACAAATTAATGTAAGATGATTTCTTTAGTTAACTCTCAGTTTTTCTTGAGAACAGGAGAGTGTGGATAAGAAAACCCACACATAATCCAAAAGAATTTCCCACATTCCTGCCTCTGGGGAAGAAGTTGATGGATGGATTGTTGTAAGGTCTTTATCTTGAGGCTGAACTTGACTATGCTAATTGGTGAGTCAGCCTTCCTGGACTTCATTCACTTGCAGAACAGAGTTTTTGGATGTACTCTATTGGGAAGTGTCTTGTTATCCATTTCTGTGTAACTACCATAAATCGAGTGGCTTAAAGCAATACATATTTCTTATCTCACAGTTTCTGTGGGTCAGAAATTTGGGCACAATTTCTCTGCATCTTCTGCATCAGGTTTTTCCACAGGCTTCAATCAAAGTATCAGCCAGGGCTGAGGTTTCATTTAAAGGCTCAACAGAAGAAAGACCTGTTTCCCAGATCAGTGGGCATTGGCAGGATTCAGTTCCTCACGGGCTGTCAGACTGAGGATCTAGTTCTTTTCATGCTGTCAGACTGAGCGTCTTACTTTCTCACTGGCTGTTAGCCAGAGGTCATCCTAATTTCTTGCTATGTGTCTCTCTCTATGTGTCAAGTTGCTTCAACAAAGCCAGCAAGGCAAGAAAACAATAGAATCTGCTAGCAAGATGGAAGTCACATTTTGTAGCCTCATCATGGAAGTGGCAACTCATTATCATTACTGTATTCTGTTGATTAGACAGAAGCCATTATGTCTGGCCCTCACTCAATGGGAGGCTGTTACACTTAGACATGAATACAAAGACACAGGCATTATTGGAGCCAGTCTTATCTGCTTGCCTCAGGCTGGTTAAGGACAGATGGACTGGGATTGGAGGAGAGCTATATATCTGCCCTGGATAGTGATTTCTGGACATAGGCCCAGTTTCTGTGGTGAGACCCTCTTTAGGCTAAAATTAGAGGAATTGTTTTCACCAAGAAGGATTCAGGGAAACTTGAGAGGTGTGGCTTTCTCTCCTATGTGAAAGTACGTGACACTGGGTGGGAGTAAAGTGTATGCTCTTCTTTTCTACATGTAACACAGCATTGCTTTATCCTCACAGAACCTATGTTATTTGTAATAAGAGCTCAGATAGTGGAGCTTTGCTGCTTCAAGAATTTGAATTATGAGGAGTCCTGAGAGATTGTATCCTTGGATTTTTATGTCACCATAAAAGGGTATGTTGAATGTTACAAGAATGGATGACTCTTGTCTGTTTGAGCAGCTTTGTGCACACTGGATATGTAGTTAAACACTAAATTATTCTAAGTAACTATTATCAGTTCTTCTGTTTCTTACCCTCCTTTCTTCCTTTGACTCAGTGATCAAGTTCTCTGGAGGTTTTAAACATCTTAATCTGTATGTAAAAATAATAAGGAAAGCCAATATATAAGTTAATTACCTAAGTTTCAAAGCAGAAGACTTGGCAGGGAGGAGCGGCTGCTGTTCTGACCTCTAACCTATAGCCAGAGATATACTTTGAGCAATGCTTATGATGTTCTTACATTATTTTGGATGGGTAAGTGGATATCCGAACATATTAATCCTAAACTTTGTGAGCAAAATTTAAAGTATTTCTGTTTATCTATACACATACTAGATTACACAAAGAGGATGTAAGTGTTGATGTCCATCAAATAACAATAAGTTAAAGATAAAGAATATAGAAAAGGAAGAGGCGGAAGCAGAGAAAGAGAAATGTGGAAGAAGTGGGGGGTTTTCCTCTGATAATCCTTATCAGATATCTTCTGAATGATATACTGCAAGGACCATTACCAAATGTTCATAACATTTTGTTTATTTCAAACAAAGCAACTCAGACTCTCCATGGAGTGAAGGTAAGGACAGCAGGAGACAGACATATCAGCTTTGTCTATTGAATTGGCCTAACAATTTCTTCTGTAAATAGTTTTAGAATGAGTTTATTATGATGGACTATTTTCTCTGAAAACAGAGATTTCAGGACAATGTTTCTGTACCACCTTATGTCTAATATTTATCAAAACAGGAGAGACTAAAGAATTAAAATGTCTAAACTTTATCACGCATTTCTGTCTGCTGGCAAGGTGATAGAACAGTTGTTAATATTGAACATGAGATGAAAGATGTTCTAAATTTATCTTATCAGCCCTGTCTTTCAATAGAATGATAGTTACTTGACACTATCACATTGTTTTTCAGCCAGTTGAAACCAAATCTGAGAAGGCACAAATCCGTCCAGAAGTCATGGCTCAGAAATACAGAGTGATGCCAAATGAAACAGGTAAATGTTCATTCACCTGGGGACCATATTTTGACTGCATTATGGTGCAAATGGAAAAAAAAAAACTCAATGTTCTCATCAATTCAAAAATCATACTTAAAAGACCTCAGTTGGAAACCATATATTTTTCCAATATCCATAATATGTACCATCTGGGTTACATCTGGCAACATAAAAATGTTGTCTTATGAACACTAAAGGTGTGAGAACCATCAAGCAGATCCAAGTTGATTTGGCACACTTGTTCACAAAGAAGGCAGTTCTTTTTGTGGTAAGATGTAGCTTAGAAAGTAAATGGAAGTTTAAGAGCTCATCCCAATATACCCAGCTTTACCAAAAATAAAGAGATGGATTACTTTAATATTGATGAGATAAAAAGATGGTGTTCTATACTAGAAGATTATAAAGAAGAAGAGTGAATTTTGGAAAATGAAACTGAATTTGGATCTTTTTATCAAGGCTAATTCCTACTCATTTTAGAAATATAATACTGTGTATAGAAATTGTGATTCTCCTAAATAAGAACACCAAGATTTAACTCTCAGTCTGTCTGTATGTAGGTCTGTGCTCAGTATTCTATGAAAGTTTAAAACACACCAATGTATAGTATATGCTGACCATTGCTCTGAAAACCTCAACTTCAACAGTTACTTTTATACCTTAAGATCAACATTAAGAAAAGTGTTTAGTATGCTGCCTATTCCTTATTGTTGTTTGGGAAACATTATTTAGAGGTTACTAAAATGAAAACAAAATTTGTTCCAAATTATATATATCTCCCATTTATTAGGAGATATCCAGGCTAAAATCTAATATACTTAACTAAGAACCTTTATTCAATATGAACAACAAGTAGATAAAATAAGGGATAAGCAGGTCCACGATTTGATATACAAAGAATGATGTTAAATCATCCTGATTTTCCACTGGTGCTGAAATTATGGGTGGGGATATACTAGATTGAAGATGGAAAATAATAACTGTAACCATAGTTATAACTATGTAAACACTTATTCCATAGAATAGGCAAAGTTGTGAGAGAAGCAATATAATCAAATAATAAAATATGCTCAGTTTCCTCAGTCTGAAGGCTGGAGGAAACTCAATCTGCTGGTCCATGCCTTAGATGTGGCCCTGGATAGCCAACTGGAACTGTGCCTCCTGCAGGGGTGGAGGGTGGGGTGGAGAGAGCAAGAAGCAGGGGGCTGCTGGGAAGAGCTGAGAACAGAGACTTAAGGCTTCCCTGAATTATGAGCCTGGCTACATTTCTGGGACCCTTGGTAGGGTGCTTAGGCTAAGCCAGGCTATTGGGTGGGGTCACAAGTCACCCTATGTACTTACTTTTCCTTTGTCTCCGCAGTATTTTTATGCAGGTCAAATCAGTTCAAGGTAAGAAACAGGTAAAACACTGAAGAAAAATTATGTGAAAAAATGTTATCGGGGGAGTATCAAAAGGTAACAGAGGTTGTTCCCTCTCAAGAGGAAGGATTGGGCTGGCCACTGATGAAGCCACCGACTGGCATGTATTGTGAATAGAGAGGTTCAGCAGGACTAGCCAGTGATGAATGCAGCCTAAGGGCTCCTGGGTACCTCACTGGCTACCAGAACTGAGCGAAAATTACCATAATCAAAAGCTTTTGACAGGTATGCAGACTCAGAAACCTGACTTGGGCCTAATCTAGACAAGAATTGTCTATTTTAAATTAATTTTTATTAGAGTATAGTTGATTTACAATGTTGTGTTCGTTTCTACAGTACAGCACAGTGAATTAGTTATATATATATACTCTTTTTTAGATTATTTTCTCATATAGGTCATTACAGAGTATTGAGTAGAGCTCCCTGTGGTATATAGTAGGTTCTTTTATATATAGTAATGTATATATAGTAATCCTAATCTCCCAATTTACTAGAAAACCATAATTCGAAAAGATACATGCACCCCAGTAACCCCAGTATTCATTGCAGCACTATTTACAACAGCCAAGACATGGAAACAACCTAAATGTCCATGGATGAATGAATGGATAAAGAAGATGTGGTACATATATACAATGGAATACTACTCAGCTATAAAAAAGAAAGGATTGTCTTTTGAGGCAGATTCACATGAATTAAATTCACGAGCCTGACGAAGGCAATATGGAGGCCATTTTATTCTCTTCAACGGCCAGCAAGTTTCTGCCTATCTGCACTCCTCTACAAAACTTTTCTGAGCGAATCTCCTACTATCCTATCCTTTGCTATGCTTGGGCCACCTTGAACCATGTGAGCTTTGTCAGACACACCTGACATGCTTCCTTCTCCCAGGGCCCTTTTCCTCACTTTTCTTCCCAGCTTGCTTTTGGTCAGCTTATCTTGCTTTTTGTCTTGTTTTTCTTTAGCTCTTTCAGTCATTTCGCAAATGACCTCAGTGAGGCTTTCACTCATGTCCCTGTTTAAAATTCAACATCTGCCCACCCTCACCCACTTCCTGCTGCTTTCCATTCTCCTTTTTTTCCCCATAGTCCTTATCACCATCTGATGCATTTTATATTTTACTTATTTATTTTGTTTATTTACTAGAATGTAAATTCTGCTTATTTACTAGAAGGTAAATTCTATGATATCAGGGACTTTTGTCTGTTTTATTTACTGCTGTATCCTCAGAATCTAGGACTTTGCTTGGAACATAGTAGGTACTCAATTAAAAAAATATGTTTAATAAAGTCTGAAATGGGGACCCTCCTTCAACAAATACACACCAAAAACAGGTTCCCTCCTTGTTCCTATCAGTAAGGATGGGAAGAGGGAAGGATTGATGATCTTAGAAGAACTCCTGTGTATGGGGACAAGGTTTAGAGCCTTCTGTTTTATAACTAACAGCCTGGTATGGAAAATATTGTGTGTGAATAAAAACAAAATAGAGAAAAATGTGTTTATTCAGTTAATTGACTAACTTACACAGAAAAATATAACTACAGCTATGTCTATTAGTCAGGGTTCTCCAGAGAAACAGAACAGGAGATATCTATCTATCTAAATAGATAGATAGATAGATAGATAGATAGATAGATAGATAGATAGATGTCCTTGAACAAGGCTGAAGCTTCAACCCCAAGCAGTTGAAAATTTGCATATAACTTTACACTCAGCATTCTCTATCTGCATTCCTGCATCCCCGGATTAAAACAACCACGGATACTGTAGTACTATATAGTATGTATTTATTGAAAAATAATCTGCATATCTGTAGACCCATACAGTTCAAACCCATGTTCTTCAATGATCAACTATATACATTTCATGTATATGTGTATATGTGTCTCTGTGTATTTATCTATCTATCTCTATGCAGAAAAAGAGAGAGAGGGAGAGAGAGGGGGCACGTAGGTTTATTATAAGAATTGGCTCACACACTTATGGAAGTCGAGCAGTCCCATGATCTGTCACCCGAAATCTGGAGAACAAGAAAAGCTGGTGTTATTATTCAGTCTGAGTTCAAAGCCCTAGGAATTGGAGGAGGGTGATGGTGTAAGTCCAGGTCTGAGTTCAAAGTCTGAGAACCAGAAGAACAGATGCCCAAGGGCAGGAGAAGATGAATGGATATCCCTGCTCAAGCAGAGAGGGAATTTTCCCTTCCCCCACCTTTTTGTTCTATTCAGGACCTCAGGGGATTACATGATGCCCACCTGCCATGGTAAGGGCCTCTTCCTTACTCAGTCTACTGATTCAAATGCTAATCTCTTCCAGAGACACCCTCACAGACACGCTCAGGAATAATGTTTTATCAGTTATCTTGTGCATCCCTTAGTTATTAACCCTTAAAATTACAATGATAATTTTATCAGTCAAGTGGACATATAAAATTAACCATCACACTATGTAAAAGTATAAATGTGATAACTTATGTTACATGATACTTTACATGATAAACATACTTTGTTACATTCAAAATACAATTATAATATTATGTACAGCATGACTACTGTATTTATTCACAGTAGACAGTGGAGCTTGGTAAGAAAATTAAAAATGTTAAATTCTTTGGACAGTATGCAACCAGACTAAGAGAATTGATTATATCGGGTTAGCCAAAATTTCTTTCAGGTTTTTCCATTCCGAACTAACTTTTTGGTCAACCAAATACCTATAGTAGTGACTAAATCTTAAACTATAATTTTTTGTATGCTCCTCAAAAAAGTAATTATACTTAATTGCACTTAATTTCCAGCTTGAGTCCCATTCTGTCTGGTAGCAGAATCACTAGTTTCTTCTGACAATTCAGAGTAAACATACTCAGTTCAACGTAGATTCAGTCAATTCAGAAATGAATTTCTCCCTTTGATTATTTCTAAGTCTTGAGAAGTTTATTTAGGTCACTGCACTGAAGGCATGTCCTATCCTGTCCTTTGTCATCATTTTCTACATTGCTGGCCTCTGATGAGAGTGTCACATTCCCACTTGCCACCTTGTATGGCTCATGGTATCATTCCCTCTCTTCCCTTCATCCTACCCACAGGGCCTCTTCAAATCTGTCATATTTCTGTCCTTTACCTTTGTGTTCCTCTGGGAAAAGGTTGAAAGGTACACATGAAGATGTCTCATGCTCTTCAATGTCACTCTGGAGGCATAGGAACCTTGGAGGAGAGTGCTGATGAGGGTGATGGTAGGTAGGGGATGTCTTTGAACTTCTCTGACTGTACAAGCTACATTTCTCCTTGACTGCTACATCAACATTCCAGTACTGGGAATCTCCTCAAATCTTGCCAATTTCCAGAACCACAGATAGTAAACGGGACACATGTTGACTTTGCCTTAAGGCTCAAACCTGCATGGTAATTAGTGGCAGAGATGGCCATCTGTCCACAAAAATATCATGCTTCTCCTTCCATAGTACAGAATTATTGCATGAAAGAGGCTGCATATCCAGGGGCTGTATTTCCAAGTTCCCTTTGTGAAATCCAGTTGTGAGTATGTAACTAGTTCTTGCCAATTGAATGAGAGTGGAAATGATGTATGCCATTTCTATCTGAGGGTTTATAAGAAGCAGGTGTGACTTTTTCACTTTCTATTTTCCCTTTTCCCCACTGGATGCCAAGGTTCTATGGAACTGAGAAACCATAAAATGGAAGGAGCTTGGGTACTTGAATCACCACATGGAGAAAAGCTGCCCACCATTCAGACCAACCTCCTTGGACTATTGCATAAGAAATAAAATGCTATTGTATTAAGCCTTCAAAATTTGGTCACAGCAGCAAGTATTACTTTAGCAAATACTAAATTCCATGGTCCTCCAGACCTACGTCTGGGAATGGAGGGTAGACCATTTCATAGTACGCTCAGTGACATCTAAATTGCTTCCTTTCTCATAAACTCTATCCTTAGTCCATGGAATCTTCATCTAGTCTGAATTCACAAGAAAAATCTTTCCTGGGTGATATGTATTACTTAGTATAAGGCCAGCCTTGTTCTATGAAGAAGTCAAAGTCTTTTCCTTGAGTTTCAAAAGTATTTGTGGACTTACTTCACTCTGTATGACAGACTCTAGGTCCATCCACCTCACTACAAATAACTCAATTTCATTTCTTTTTATGGCTGAGTAATATTCCATTGTATATATATGCCACATCTTCTTTACCCATTCATCTGTAGATGGACACTTAGGTTGCTTCCATGTGCTGGCTATTGTAAATAGAGCTGCAGTGAACATTGTGGTACATGACTCTTTATAAGAAATCTAAAAAAAAAGAAAAAATTGGTTCTTAAGAACCTAGGGGCAGGACAGGAACAAAGATGCAGATGTGGGGAGGGTGAAGGGTAAGCTGGGATAAAGTGAAAGAGTGGCATGGACTTATATATACTACCAAATGTAAAATAGCTAGTGCGAAGCAGCCACGTAGCACAGGGAGATCAGCTCAGTACTTTGTGACCACCTAGAGGGGTGGGATAGGGAGGGTGGGAGGGAGAGGCAAGAGGGAGGAGATATGGGGATATATGTGTATGTATAGCTGATTCACTTTGTTATAAAGCAGAAACTAACATACCATTGTAAAGGAATTATATTCCAATAAAGATGTTAAAAAAAAGTATTGTGGAATATAAAGTTGAGTACTGCCTGAAAACATTCTCTTTGCATTCTCACTGCCATAATTCTTCTGAGGCAGTGGATGTTTCTAGCTGAATGGAAGTTAGGGTTGTTTGGGTAAAGAAGGTAAACTTCAATTAATATTCAAGTAATATTTTCTTACCTCATAATTCATACCATTGCCTAATATTAGGGGGTACTTCTCATGGAACTGTAGTACGTAAAGTCTAAAAATTAATTTATTTTTATACTTTTCCCTAGAGAGTGCTTAGATGAGTTTTGCCAACATTTGCCTTGGTGACCTTCCTTCATCTGTACTTTCCTGACTGATCCTCACTTCTGACAAACCCATGATTTCTTTAGACAGTTCATCCTTGCAATCAGATTATCTTCAATGCTGAGCATTGAGAGTTATTTGAGTTTTTAAAGTGAGTGTGTTTATCTGTGTTCTTGCCCATTGCATTTTTTAAAAATAAAACTTATATCAGAGGATGATCAAATTAAGAAAATCTTAATTCTAAGGTTTTGGGGAACAGCACCTCTTGACCCAATCCCCATGTTCTTAAATACTAGTTTTTTTTTGTTTTGTTTTGTTTTTTTTTTAGAGGCATTTCTTCTATTGTGATTTGGCAACCAAGCTACACCTTTTGGGAAGCCAAAAATCCCTGAAATTATAGAAGATGCCCCTTCAGATGTGAAGAGACTGAAGAGTTTCAGATATATGGACATTCCCTGTCATGTATTTTAATAAGCAAATAAAAAAGCCTGGCAATGGACACAGGAGACTGACACCACATGCTGACAACTGTGTCTGTTTCAGGGATAGGCTAATACAAGTATGATTGCTATCACTCAGGGCAAATGTTCAGTTAGGATAGTGAGAATTCAGAGTTTAGATAGTGAAAGATACTTGTGTTTTATTTTTGAGTTAATATAGAAAAATTTTGGATAATGAAGAAGAGTATCTGCATTTTCATGTTCCTTTTTATGAGGAAAAGTGTTCTCTCAAAAAGGGCATTCTACTGGATTCTTCTCCTTGTTATGTCAATGAATGTCTTCCTATTCACTTGGAGGTAGGCAATTAACTTAATATCAGTATTAGGAATCACTCAAATATCTGCATGATTAACAGTAACTTAAACATTGTTGACCTTATGAAAATGGGATATATCTCTTTCTTCTAGAACCAGAAGGCATTGTCTCATGCATTCTCTGCCCTTCTCAGATAGTGAAACTGAGACTCAGAAAGGTAAAGTATTTGCTAAGGTTATTCTTCTTTGTATGGAATGAGAAATGCATACTAGCTAGGAAAGGACAAGGAAGCATGGAAACACTGTCAATAATAGGGAATGTGTTTGTAACATGTCAAATAAGATACACACATATATATTGGATGGTTATAGAGCTCTCACTCTTTCTCCCTCTCTACATACACACCCACATACCCACCCACCCACCCACCCACCCACACACACACACATTTTGCTTCATAAGGCAAGGAACATTGAATACCAACAGATTAAAATATATGCATTTTTCTATTTTTAGAATGATGTTATTTGTTATGGACACATGTTCAGAGCCTTGGCAGCTAAACCATCTTATAAATTGAAAACAAGTGAATAAATGGGGTGTTCAAATATGTGCACCAAATAATTTAAGTATTAAGGGGAAAGTTGTAATAACAATGAACTAAATTATAATAGCAGTTAATATGCTAAGGATTTTGATGTTCATTGAATCCTTATAACAACCTGATGACTAATATAAGGATTGCTGTTTTAAAGGTACAGAAACTGAGGCTCAGTGGAAGTTATGAAACCTTTTACACAACAGGGTTTCCTCAGGATCTTATGCACAAAGAGTCATTGACCTCTATCGCACATCAAAGCCACTCAAATAAGTAGGAGAGTAGTTATTCTTGTGAACTAGAAGTTCATCATCCAGAGCAAGGGAATGTTCCATTGGAAAAAATTTCAAGACCCAGTAGTCCATAGAGATAAAAAATAGTCTGCCTCAACAATTCCCTTATGAACTCCCACAAAGAGCTGTAGAGTGAAAAGGGCAGCCATCAGTAAAATATAGTGGTAACTTAAAATTATCTTTTGAAACATAGATCATTGGTAATGATGCTACTTCTCCTTTCTTTTTTTCCTGAGTGTAATATGCACAGCTGTGTGAATTACATAAGGTTCTAAGGGAGGGCTCACAGGTGAACCTGGCTGAGAAGAACAAAATCTTCCCAACCTTGTTTTTACACAGTCTTCTCTAGCAAACTTCTCAGATAATGTATCTAGTTCTCAATCAGTAATTTGACATTTTCACTATAGGGGTAAGAGGAGGTGGAGAAAAGCCAGGAGACATGCCGTTTTCATTCAGACATATGTTACTTATTTATAGAGTACTGTCTGGGTGCTGTGCCCCTGCCAAGTCAGGGAATACAAAGAGAATCAGGCAAGGCTGCTGTACTTAAGGAGCTTACAGCTTAGTGGTCTTTTATGCTCTTTTTCTTATCCACATTCCAGTGGTTGAACTGGCATCTCCAAGGTGGGATCAGCATTATGAACTACAGTAGCTAATTCTGTGAAAGAAATGGCAGCATGGCAATTCCAAGTTAAGACACAGAGGACTTGCAAACTCATGCTGAATAAATATTCTAGCTCCAGCACGTTGACATATCAAGAATCACACACTAAACATTAAACTGCTTTCTAGATGCTGGTGTATGCTTGGGGAATAGAGTTCAAAGGACAGACTTTTATCATTACCATACATTTGTTCAGAGACTATTATAGACAGCTAAACATTCCCAAGTTTAATTTGGTCCCCTCACCGACTATCAGCTTTAATTATGTCTCTAGACAATTTGCGTGCTATTTTTCATGCAAATTCTCTTATTAGAAAATGAGTTATCACTTCAAGAATTAATCCAGTTTCCTTTTCTGCCTGTAGCCTATAGCATTTGACTTCAGTCCACATACTCTCTTCTTCTCCCACAAGTGACATCCGCCATCACAGTGAAATAGAATTTCTGAATGCATGAATGTCAAAACAATGTGCTAATATGGAATCCAGCCTCTCAAGTTTGCTTTGAGCACAGTTATTGCAAAATCCAATCTATTTTATCACTCCGTCTTCTTGCGGGATTTAGCAGCTTCATAATTCCACACCTCTGTCAATGAGACCTTTATTATGCAGCTTTCTAAACATTTTACTTGGGGAAAGAATAAACAACATATTTAGTAATAATGAGGTGAGACATTGTTTTTGTATTTGCATTACTGTTTAATGATTGTGATATCTCCAATCACCAAGCTCTGGGAGCTTGTTTTGATTGATGCGGTTTCTCTTGCAGACAACCAGTTACTTGCACTGCACAGTTTGTCACATGTTCAGAATATGTGGCTTCAGAATTATAGCAAAATGGAGTGCCCAGCTTCCACTCACCATGGTTGCTATACAGATAATATTGCTACTCATTTTGTTTATGTTTCAGTATAAATATTTGAAATGGAGTGTTCAGCAACCAGAAAAATTTAATCATAACATTTTTCCAGTATTTTTCTCCTCCTTTTTGCTGTATAATGGTTGTGAAACCCCAATGATTTAAAATTTTTTCCCTGACCCTAATTCATCCTAATTCTTCCTGCCTCAATGTGTCTTTCAAAGTTTATTTACTTAAACATTATTTAGTGCCATCTTATAAAATAAAGCTAAGTATGCCATACTTACTCTAAACTAAGCATGACTGACAGCAGCAACTTCCGGTCTCTAAATGGGGAGAGTTCAGGAGCAATAGCATAATTACAAAGTTAACTTCAGGACAGGTCAAATGCAAAGGCAAAATGAAAAAAAGAGAGACTTTGTGGTCAGGCAGCGCTGAATTTAAATCCCAGCTGTGCTACTTAGTAATTCTGTAAGCTTGTGCTAGTGACTTAATTTGACATGTAGGTTCTTTATCAATAAATGAAGATTTTAAAATATCAACCTCATTGACTCCAAAGGACTAATGAGATAATGTAAGTAAAATTCCATTGTATAGAAGCCTGGTGCATATCAGGCACTTAATATATTTTTCCTCTCATTATTATTATTATTATTAAAACACACCAGGGCTTCCCTGGTGGCGCAGTGGTTGAGAGTCTGCCTGCCGATGCAGGGGACACGGGTTCATGCCCCGGTCCAGGAAGATCCCACATGCCGTGGAGCGGCTGGGCCCGTGAGCCATGGCCGCTGAGCCTGCGCATCCGGAGCCTGTGCTCCACAACGGGAGAGGCCACAGCAGTGAGAGGCCCACGTACCACAAAAAAACAAAAAAAACAAAAAAACAAAAAAAAAACAGAATAAGTCAGGTATATGGATAACGGATAACCCTATGTAGATAAATAGTAGTGGTGCTAGAGCTGAGTATTAATAGGGAGACCGAAGAAGAGCAGTTTTTCTTTCTGTGTTTAATCCCTGAACTCTGAAAGCATAGGCTACTCTCCATTCACATCCAAAGTTTAGTATGCCTAAGGGACATTAAAGAGTTTCCAAATTATTCCTCTAAGAGTGGGGAAAGGATCTATTCTGAGAGGCAATCCTCAAAGACAGTTGGTGCATTGCAACATGGTGAAGTTGTAGTTGCTAAACCCAAGTGGAGTCCATACTAGCTTGCAGAGACCCTTATCCAAAGGAAAAAGTAAGAAAGGCCTAGAATTAAGATAGGAAACTTGTACTTGTGAAACTCTTCATTCAACAGATACTTTTTCTAACTCCATTCAGAACACCAAGTATGCTGTGTGAACACCCAGGTGCAAATCCTGATTCTATCACTCACCAATCTATAAAAGAGAGCTCTATCCTTTTGACATAAAACAACTGTTGTGTGACTCACATGCATAATGTAATGGTGACTGCTTAGCAAATTCTAAAGCACTTTATATACTCTTTAGCTGAGATGTATAAAATAAGATATTACTATGTTAGCAATTCAATTTAAATTTGTTTATGGTTTTACTTAATTAGTAAGTTTGAGTGTCCACCGCAGTAAATTTGTTTTTTCTTTCCTAAATCCCTGAGGTAAGAGGTCCACATTAACATCATTAGGGCATCTCACAGGAGAAGACAAAGGCCCAAGAGCAGATCACACTTAAATATCTGCAGATCTCTTTAGTTACAACATTTATCCAGCTTATCTCTGTGGCCCATGAAATGTTAAAATATAGAAATGAAGATGCTAGGAACTGGGTAAAAGGAAGGTTTCACAATGAGTGAGCGGAGTTTCTGAAATATTTTAAATTCTACATAGATAATGCTTGCTGAGTTTAACCTCAATAGACCGTCAAAATTCTTTCTTCAGAAAAAAGGTTCAGGGCCTAAAGGAAATAATACACATTTTCTTTGACTGCCTAAAATAGTTATTTCTATTCATTTGTGAAGGTACCTTTGTTATGTAATGTTATGAAATGAAATATACTCATCAATATAGCTAGCATAGAGCTTAAACATGATCATCAATTTTTTTTTACTTGCTCAACCCTTTGACATCATGTCTTTTCTTCAGATTTGTTTGCGAATCACAGTAAAGTATCATGAAGCATAGTTTAATTTCATTTTAAAATTTTCATTGGAAACAAAATTTTATTCTGGGGTTCAATGAGAATTTCTTACTCCCCCAAAATTTCTTGACGTGAGGTTGGTTTTGAGAAATTTCCCAATATAGTTTAAGTTCTTTCTCTGGTTTTACTGGTGGCCTCATTTATTCACATGTGTTTGATGAATTTCTTTTATGCTCTAGGCAATGTGCTAGGGCTTGGGGTACTAGCATGACCCGGGTCAAACACAGTGCTGCTTTTACATACAGTTGGCCCAATGAGCCTGTGGCCTGACTTGCGCTGTCATAACCCCAACATATGGTGTAAAGGGAAAACAGAAAATGTAAGCTAAAATTTTGAGAATAGGTGGGAAAGAGTATTGATAGAAAGTGAGATTGAGTTAGAGAGAAGAAACAGGAGAGATATGAGGCCTCCTAAAACTCTCACTGAAAAAGAATCTCAGATGTCACTTCCTTTCCATAAATAACTGTTTATAGGTGAGTTCTAAATTTTTATACTTCCAAGGAAATGCCAAGTTAATGTTTCATATTATTGAATACACAGCAAATTGCTGCCTTAAAATAAGGATTGGCTAGAAATTTGAAGTTGTGAAAGTCTGTTTTTATGCCTTTAATGTTTTTGTATATAGTAATCGTACTCTGCAGTGAAAATAGGGTAAAACAAGCTTATCATAAAGGGCAAATTTAAAAAAAAATGTACTCATAATTATAGTTACAAAGGATTAGGTAGGTATTTGAGCTTGGACACTATGGAGAATTATTTTCACTTATGCATGAAACGCTACTGCAATTTATTGTGATTATAACCAACCTGGCTGGCATCTTGTAAGTTAGAAATATGGATTGAAACATGATTTAAGTCCAATCTTTACCAAGTTAGTTGCAATTCTTACTTAAAGAAAGGGCAAGGATTAGTTGAAATAGATTAATCATGATTCATCTGAATGTTACTGTCTTAAAACACATCTTGGAAACTTACTCATTTTATGGAATTCCTTTTTTCCCTACAGTATTAATAAATAGTAGAGATAGAATATTAGTTCCTTTGATAAAATATCATGCGTGCATCTATATACAAGGCCATGGAAAAGTCATGGAAATTAATTTCTGAGAATTAATTCCTTTCAACCCTTCCAGCTTTCATGCATTGTCTTTTTAAAAGGCATCTTTCTGCCTCTGCCTGAGGCAGGGTCATAGGGAGATAGTGACACTCTCATGCCAAGAATAGCAGCACTGCTCTTAGGCAGAATATTTTTCATCTCATATATGAATCTTGACAAATGCAGCTACTTATTGGTCTAGTGTCTGTTGATTCTCAATCTTCTACCCATTTTTTTTGATGCCTAGAGTTATACAACCTTTAATCTTTTTACCAGCAGTGCCAGCAGAAGCTTACTTCAATACGCCCAAATTTGAACCCAAGTCTGAGATGCAACTTTCCATCCATCCCACTTCCTTTGTGATTATCTGAATACCTGGACAGGAATTGTTACATTTCACTTTTTGGAGGAAATAACCAAATGGTGAAAAGCTCATACAGAAATTACAGGCTCTCTCAAAAGTTAATAAAAAGTCTGCTTTCTGTGGATAAATGAAGCTACATACCATAAATGGTGAGGAAAGTAATAGGTTTGATGAGAGTCAGTAGCAATCTTTTAAATACACTAAAATGAATGTATGCATTTCCACAAGTCAATGTGATGTATTATAATTAGATGGACAGGGAAGTGCACAATTTGTTTCACTTGAAAAAATAAGTTTGCCCAGGGAAACACAACTCATCATGAGTACATGTGAAAGGAAAGAAAAAACATAGAGGTAAGATTCCTTTTTGCCCTAACTAGAGTAGACAGGGGTTGATAGTTGATCCCATAGGAATTCCATCTTCTCACAACTTCCCAAGTCAGGTGTCAGTGCTCTTCACAGGTGTCTTCTGTTCTTAGTCAGAGAAGTAAATATTTACAGTGGACATTCATTTTCTGTAGACTTTTGGGGTTTAGAAAAAGTGTCTACACAGAAAATTTTTCTAAAAGCTGAATGTAGATTTCTGCTTGGTTTTTATTTTATTAATATATACCAGTAAACTAAAAAATTTGAATTTTAAGACTTTATATTAATCTCAATAGGTAATAATTATCTATTATTCTATATCGTTTTCTCATGTCCATTGGCCTGGTCCATCTCCCATGTTATTCTAGTCCTCTCCTAGTGTGTGAGGATGGGGTGGGGAGGAGGATTACTAGCAATGTGTCTGTGTTGGAATCGAGGATTCCTACTCTAGACAGCATGAGTTGCCAAGATGATATCCACTGGAAAGTGTCAACATTTGGATGTTAACATAATAAAGTCCAAATGCTAGCAAGCACAGGGATCAGAGTAAAAACTCCAGTTTGGTGTTACTGAACCAAGAATTCATACTGGGTGAAGTGGATTCATATCAGGAGTAGGACAGAAATAAATACAGAGAGTCCTAAGTAACTGACTCTAACACATTTGAACATTAATAATTTACCTCTAGGTATCAGGAGGTGAGTGGGCCAGAGAGGTAAAAATTGTTAAGACAGAGTGAATATAACTTTTGGACATACACTGATACTCCTGGCATCTCTAAGCAGTCTAAACTGTAACTATTATTTCCCTCAAATAATTAAGATTTTTTTTTCCATAACCAAGATAGTTAGAAGTCAGAACTAACAGAATTCTTGGAATGATCTAACATGGGTTAGATTGGGATGAAGCCAAGTTACAAAAAATGATGAGTTTTAAGAACTTCTATGAAAATCTAATATCCTGGGTGTACATTAGATTCACCTGGAGAGCTGGGGTTTTGTTATTGTTGTTATTTGTTTTGGTTTGATTTGCTTTTTCTAAAATATTCTAATGCCTGGGCTTCACTCAAACCAAGTTAATAGAATATCTGGAGGTTGGTCTCAGGCATCAATATTCATTTAAAAGCTTTTTAGGTGATACAAATGCACAGGCAAAATTGAGGACAGATAGCCTAAATCCATCAGTCTTGGAAGTCAAGTTCAGTCTTTTAGGGATAGTTGAGACAAGACATTGAATGAATTTTCAAGTATAAAATATGAACTGAGGGAAGGATAGTTACTGTTCATTGGAAATTATCCTTTATTATATTCATTCATTCAATAAACATTAACTGAATGGCTACTCTGTGCCAAGCACAAGTACTAAGGATATGAATAAACAGCAAAATAACAAGCAGAAATGTGTCCTCTGTCTTTTAAGGGAGCCCCAAAACATACCACACCTTTCTCCCCACAGGCCGATAAAAGGGATCAGGGACAGTTCAAGATGATTTCAAGAATCTCCCTGAACCTCTTCATTTTCTCTCATCCTGGTATTTCACAGACTTTATCTGCTTAGCTTGAGATCTTCTGCTCTGCAAGCTCAATTCTGCCTGTGGATCTTTGAGCCTGGTATTTGTATATGCTCTCCTCATCGTTTCACTCTTAGATTCTTCCAGCACCTTTGGTCTTTACAATGCTCTCTGACTCCCCCCTGCTCCAGGTTGCTTTGGATGTTTTTCATTTCAAAGCATAATTTCTTGATATTTCCAGTTTTCTAGTAAAATGGGAGAATTCCAGTTCACACATATTTACTCCTTTACTCCAAGAAATAAGAATTAAGATAAAGCTGAGCAATAAAACAGCATGTTTTATGTGTTACCAATGCAAGAGATAAATCAATCTCAAACATAGCTGAACCCTAACTCGCCAATTAAATTTAACTTAAATGTCCACAAAATCATGAGCTCTTAAGAAGTGGTTCTCAAATTTGGTTGGGTGTCAGAATCATCTGATATTGGAGGGTGGGGGGATTTGAAAATAGCATTCCTAGATACTACTCATAGCAATCAGAGGCTGAGGAGATGAGTGTGATAGAGGATGGGCACCTTATTTCTTAAGAGTTTGCCAGATGATTTTGATGTACAATGACAGTTAAGAATCACAGTTTTAAAAGAACATCTGAAGACGAAAGAAACCCATGTTCAGTAGCTTTTTTAAAACTCACTAGGAACCCAAAAAATGTATATGGCTTCTTCTCATTAGAGCCTACAGGAAGCCCATAAAATGAATTCCAATGACTCTTCATAGAGAAGAGGGAGGGAAGGAAACTCAACCAAAGGACACTGATTTTACAAGGTGACCACAGCTTGGGTTAGTACCTCAAAGTTTCCTTTTAGCATGTACTTTGATCAAGAGTTTTTACATTTTAATGACATACTTTTGACTGAATTATTTTAAAGATACTTTATTCTGCAAGACCATAACCATATGTCTCCCTTGGAAAAACATTATTATTCCCAAACTCATATGGCTTTTGAATAGAAAAAGGGAACAAGGTAATATCAAAAACAGATAAAGCAACAGTCAATAATGGACCAGAATTTTTAGTCTGAAAAGAAAAATAACTGTCATCTACCTCTAAAGATTAACAGTTCCCCTTCATTTATTTTGAAAACCTGGCGGCCAGTTGTAGAACTCCATCACATCTCCCTAAAAGTATTTGTCTTCTCTATGGACACAGTATGGGGTTTCACAATGTTTCTAACATCTCTCCTTAATTACACAGCAGGCCATTGTGTACTTCACTCTCATACACAGGCTCCGCAACTAGTAGCACCATTGAGCTGAACGCAGTATGTGGCCTCTGCATTTCTGTGAAATAGCATTCTCATAGAAATTTCATCCATAGACGAATGGTATCACTACAGATTGTCTTCCCCAAGTCGAAATACTACATTTTTGCTATTAGATGTTTTCTTCTTTCCTTTACCTGAGTCACAACCTTAGGTAATCTATGAAAAAAATCCATGAAATTTTTGAAAAAAAAAACTATGAAAAAACAACTGCATTACTAGACCAATGTCCTCTCTTTGTAAGAAAAAACTTAAGCTAAGTTAATCTATGTATCAGAAATTCCAGATCATTTTTCTTAGTTTGACATAAAATTTCACATTTTACTCCTTTAAATTATTTTTATTTAAAAAACAGGAAGTCTCCTAGGATTTTCCTAATTTGTACAACACAGCTTTATGTTTAGACTTATTCATGTTTGGAATCAAGTCTGTCAGTGTTTTTATCCTTAAATTATAGAAAGGAAACACTTTTCTAAAAAAGCTTTTAACAGACTGGCTTGTCTACAAACTTATTTTCAAACTTTTACTCGAATCACCATTACACATGGCCTCAATCTACCAGGAAAGATTTGCCATTCAGAATATTGTACACTGATAATGTGCCTGTGTTTTTATTCATTCCTTTCTTTCTTCATTAATCATCAACTGTTACAAGGTATTGTGCTAAAATTTCCTATAGACAATGTAAACATGAGTTCATGACAATATAAACATTGCTTTTATTCTCAGAAATCTTGAAATTTTAATGATGTGAAAGGGGTGGTAAAATTGAATAAAATAATGCAATCAGAATTTTATAAATGTCACAAGAGACAGTGCTATGCAGGCTCATAGAAGAGAGAAAAAACACACTTTATTGTTGTGGATAGACCAGGGAAGTCTCTATTTTTCATTAATTTAAAATTATTAACTCTATCCTTTATGAATATAGTGAACAAAATATCTTAAAGATGCAGAAGTATTCTTTGGGTGTAATCCATGCCTGTTTTACAATGAAAGAAAGTTACCTTTCTCTACAAAAAAGAAAAAAAATCATGTACGAATAAACATGAATGCCTGTATTCTTCTCCTCAAGTCCCTGAGGTAAGGCACAGATGGCTGAGGGTGGCTTGCCCTGCTGCTGCAGATGCACTGCCTTTGCGTAGCACCACTGATTGTCAGCCCATTTAGTATACTGACCACTATCCTTACAGATGAGGGAAGGACAGCCGAAATTATTCTTATCAAAATTTAATCTTAGCCTGACTAAAAAATAGTCAAATTTATCTTCAGAATTGCAGACTGTTCTTTCTGGATCTTTTTCACTTTTATTTAACACCTTCATTTCCACCAACTTGCCTCAGAAACCCTGGAATATATCCTATTGAAACGTACTGTTAAGTCCCTCAAATTCACATGAAGATACGAATGACTGATATTATGTAAATTTATGCTATTAGTAATTAAGAGAAATTACTAATTAAAATAAGAATAACGTTATTTTTGCATATATTTTATAGTTTGAAATACCATTTTGACTTTCTCTTTTTAATTTGCTCCCATCAACAGCTCTGCACAGTGGTCATGCAGGTATTATTGTTCAAAGTTTACAGGTGGTGAAAATAAGGGTAAAAGAGATTATGCCATTTATTAGAGTCACACGTGATCAAGTGCCTTCATCACTGCTCAAACACCAAGTGTTCTGACTCTAAATCATTGCTGTACAAACAGGAAATAATGAAAGTTCAGGCACCCATTTTGTTCTGAGGGAGGTATTTGGAAGGTTTACCAGTTCTTAAGACAACAGACTATAAAGATAGTCAATTATTTTTCCTTCATGCTTCACCAGCCCTAGTTATATTACCAGAGACATATAAACTTTCTGATAATTTTCTGTTTCTCCAGTAACTTAAGTCTACTGTTCATCATTCAGCATGCATTATACCAGAAAGAAAAAAAAAAAAAACCCACAGGATATCAGCATTTAAAATTCAAGACTGAAGCATGATTTGGATGAATTAAGGATGCAAAGTGATATCTACTGATACCATAGCTGTCACTCAATAGCTTTCTCAAGATTCTCCTCCAGCCACAAAAAACAAAGTGTCTAAGCTTAGCCAAAGTAGGACCAGTGATGATACAAAGTGACAGAGCTTTCATTGCATGGGAGACAGTTTAGCTAGTTCTTGCTTTGGATTCCTAAAAGATGCATATGGAACACTCAGTCTATGACTGAAGTATGTGTGATCTTCAGGGGAGCCGGCCAAAGTGCTAAAGTGCATGGGTTTTGGATGTCAGTGTGAACATGTGGTGCTGTGTGAATAAAATGTGATAGTGCCTATCAAAATGAGCCTGCATCATATTTTTACTTGACACATTAAGCAAAGCTTTCAGCTCTGGGTGTATTGATGATGGAATTTTGTTCACAATTGTTTCATTATAGCTTGTTTTGGGACTTGAAAAACAAATACTCTTTATCTTCTTATCAGGAAAGATTTAAAAGTAGTATTACACACTTAACCAGTGCTCTGTACCTCTAGAGTTGAGAACTCATTTATTTTCATATTCAACCTAAAGAGTTTAACCTGTTGAGTACCCCAGCCAACATTATACTTTGCATACAGAACATTTATTTTTGCTATCCAATCAAAAGCACTTGACCACGAATTATATATTTGAGTTGCAAATTCAAAAATTTAATTCACATTTTGAATTAAAATTATTCGATCAGATGAAATAAAAGGGATAGTTGTGTGTCTTCCAATATATTTTTCATATATACTGAGTTAAACAAATGCAGGTTGTATCTATGTTTATTGTTTGTTTGTTTACACTTTATTTTAAAAGTAATCTTTACCAATATAATTCTTTATTATTCATGGATAATTTTTTTTTTTTTTTTTGCGGTACGTGGACCTCTCACTGTTGTGGCCTCTCCCATTGTGGAGCACAGGCTCCGGACGTGCAGGCTCAGCAACCATGGCTCTTGGGGCCAGCTGCTCTGCAGCGTGTGTGATCTTCCTGGACTGGGGCATGAACCCGTGTCCCCTGCATCGGCAGGCGGACTCTCAACCACTGCACCACCAGGGAAGCCCTCATGGATAATTTTAAGGCCATGGTATCTTAGACTGGGTTGCTCAGAAATCAAGACCTGAAACAAAGTGAAAGTGCTTTATTGGGAAATGTGTTCCAAGAAGTAGAAATGAAAGATGAGGGAGTGAAGAAGAGAAGAAGGGAGAATCAATTCAAAGACGTCTCCCTGAAATGGCAGTTGCTATGATGCAACTGGTTATTCAATACTATAAGACCTATTGAAGAACTTTATAAAGTAAATTTTAGGACTGTTGTTAGAGTAAGAAAGGAGGAAGAATCTATCCGTGTGCTATTTTCTACCAAGAGCTGTCCTTCAGAGCACTTCTAGATTATACTTGAGTGAGTTGCCTCACTCCAGCAGCTGTATCAACAGGGACCTTCATGGAGAGTCTGAAATGCTGTCAAGATATAAACATGCATGAAACAAGTTTGATCTAAAGCAAAATTGGTTGTTACTGTGGCTGCAATAAGAACAAATCTGTGGTGGTACTGAAGAGGTTTCTGATTTATGAGGGCTCCATTACTTATAAATACCTGGATTCCAAAAATTCACTTGTAAGTCTGTTATACAAATGTTCTATTCCTACACAAACTGTATAAATCTCCTTCTTTAGACATAATTAAAGAAATTCCCAGGTTAATCCACAGAGGCCCACTTAATGCATGTAGATAAAAGTATTAACTTTTTCCAATGAAAAATTGTGTTCAAAACTACTTTTATAACAGTATATCATATTGTTTTAGCTAAATATGCTAACTGACATCTAATAGCTCTTGGGAAATAGTTGCCAACAGTCTCAGCCAAATCAGGCTGAAATCTGAAATTCATTCTCACTAGAGTATTACTGACTGATATCAGATGAGTCTGATAAGTGGGAGAGGAAAAAGAAAATCATGAGAGTGAAGTATTAAGGGAGAGGATTGGCAAAGATGAAAGTTTCCTAATTTGTTTTTAAATAATCTGTCTGCTTCTCAGTTTTCCTTCTTCTCATAGCATTTAATTACATATATTGCTTTTATATTGTTTCAATTTTGACTATAACATGTGTGTCTGGGTCTGCAAGGCACATTCAAAAGGGCATGGTGAGATCGGTTCAAGATGGTGGAGTAGAAGGACGTGTGTTCACTCCCTCTTGCGAGAGCACTGGAATCACAATGAACTGCTGAAGAATCATCAATAGGAAGAAACTGGAACTCACCAAAAAAGATGCCCCACATCCAAATACAAAAGACAAGCTGCAATGAGATGGTAGGAGGGGCACAATCACAATAAAATCAAATCCCATAACCACTGTGTGTGTGACTCACAAACTAGAGAACAATTATACCACAGAAGTCCATCCAGTGGAGTGAAGTTTCTGAGCCCCACATCAGGCTTCCCACCTGGGGGTCTGGCAATGGAAGGAGAAATTCTTAGAGAATAAGACTTGGAAGACTAGTGGAATTTGATTGCAGGGCATCAACAGGACTGAGGGAACCAGAGATTCCACTCTTGGAGGGCACACAGAAAGTAATGTGTGCATCAAGACCCAGGAGGAAGGAGCAGTGACTCCATAGAAGACTGAATCAGAACTACCCGCTAGTGTTGGAGGGTCTCCTGCAGAGACGGGGAGTGGCTGTGGCTCACTATGGGGACAAGGACACTGGCAGCAGAAGTTCTGGGAAGTACTCCTTGACACGAGCCCTCCTGGAGTCTGCCATTGGCCCAACAAACAGCCTGTAGCCTCTAGTGTTGGGTTGCTTCAGGCCAAACAACAACAAGGGGGGAATTCAGCCCCACCCATCAGCAGCCAAGTGGATTAAAGTTTTACTGAGCCCTGCCCACCAGAGCAACACTGAGCTCTACCAACCACCCATCAGGAAGCTTCCACAGCCTCATCCACAAGAGGCAGACAGCAGAAACAAGAAGAACTACAATTCTGCAGACTGTGGAATGAAAACCACATTCACAAGAAGATAGCAAAAATGAAAAGGCAGAGGACTATGTACCAGATGAAGGAACAAGATAAAACCCCAGAAAAACAACTAAATGAAGTGGAGATAGGCAATTTCAGAATAATGATAGTGAAGACAATCCAGGACCTCAGAAAAAATGTGGAGGCAAAGATTGAGAAGATGCAAGAAATGTTTAACAAAGACCTAGAGGAATTAGAGAACAAACAACTAGAAGAATTAAAGAACAAATAAACAGAGATGAACAATGCAATAACTGAAATAAAAAAAATATATACTAGAAGGAAACAATAACAGAATAACTGTGGCAGAAGAATGGATAAGTGACCTGGAAGACAGAATGGTGGAATTCACTGCCATGGAACAGAATAAAGAAAAATGAATGAAAAATAATGAAGACATCCTAAGAGACATCTGAGACAACATTAACACACCAACATTCACATTATAGGGGTCCCAGAAGGAGAAGAGATAGAGAAAGGACTCAAGAAAATATTGGAAGAGATTGCAGTGAAAAAAATCTTTAACGTGGGAAAGGAAATATCCCCCAAGGAAATGCAGAGTCGCAGGAGGATAAACCCAAGGAGAAACGTGCCAAGACACATAGTAATCAAATTGACAAAAATTAAAGACAAAGAG
The DNA here is from genome assembly GCF_025265405.1 of Mesoplodon densirostris. Lineage (NCBI taxonomy): Eukaryota > Metazoa > Chordata > Mammalia > Artiodactyla > Ziphiidae > Mesoplodon > Mesoplodon densirostris. The sequence goes on along the minus strand of NC_082673.1, from coordinate 49,341,694 downwards.
AATTTATTGAAAGCAAAAAGGGGAAAATGACATATAAAAAATGAGGGAACTTCCATAAGGTTAACAGCTGATTTCTCAGCAGAAACTCTACAAGCCAGAAGGGAGTAGCATGATATATTTAAAGTGATGAAAGGGAAAAACCTACAACCAAGATTACTCTACCCAGGAAGGATCTCATTCAGATTCAACAGGGAAATCAAAAGACTTACAGACAAGCAAAAGCTAAGGGAATTCAGCACCACCAAACCAGCTCTGCCGCAAATGCCAAAGAAACTTCTCTAAGTGGGAAACACAAGAGAAGAAAAAGAAAAAGAAAAAACAAATCCAAAACAAAGAAGAAAATGGTAATAGGAACATACATATCAATAATTACCTTAAATATGAATGCATTAAATGGTCCAACCAAAAGACACAGGCACACAGAATGGACACAAAACAAGACCAATATACATCCTGTGTACAAGAGACCGACTTCAGACCTAGGAACATATACAGACTGAAAGTGAGGGATGGAAAAAATATTCCATGCAAATGGAAATCAAAAGAAACCTGGAGTAGCAATACTCATATCAGATAAAATAGACATTAAAATAAAGAATGTTACAAGAGACAAGGAAGGACACTACATAATGATCATGAGATCAATCCAAGAAGAAGAAATAACGTTATAAATGTATATGCACACAACCTAGAAGCACCTCAATACATAAGGCAAGTGCTAACTGCCATAAAAGAGGAAATTGACCATAACACAGTAATGGTGGGGGACTTTAACACCTCACTTATACCAATGGACAGACCATCCTAATAGAAAATTAATAAAGAAACATAAACTTTAAATGAAAAAATAGACCAGATAGATTTAATTGATATTTACAGGACATTTCACCTGTAAACAGCAGATTATACATTCTTCTCAAGTGCACATGGATCATTCTCTGGGATAGATCACATCTTGGGTCACAAATCAAGCCTCAGTAAATTTAAGAAAATTGAAATGATATCAAGCATCTTTTCTAACCACAGTGTTATGAGATTAAAAATCAATTACAGGGAGAAAAACATAAAAACACAAACACGTGGAGGCTAAACAATATATTACTAAATAACCAAGAGATCACTGGAGAAATCAAAGAGGAAATCAAAAAATACCTAGAGAAAAATGGCAATGAAAACACGATGATATAAAAACTATGGGGGACAGCAAAAAGAGTTCTAAGAGGGAAGTTTATAACCATAAAATCATACCTCAAGAAATAAGAAAAATCTCAAATAAACAATCTAACCTTACACCTAAAGGAACTCTCTAAGAATTTCTCCTCCCATTGCCAGACCCCAAGGTGGGAAGCCTGATGTGGGGCTCAGAAACTTCACTCCACTGGATGGACTTCTGTGGTATAATTGTTCTCTAGTTTGTGAGTCACACACACAGTGGTTATGGGATTTGATTTTATTGTGATTGTGCCCCTCCTACCATCTCATTGCAGCTTGTCTTTTGTATTTGGATGTGGGGCATCCTTTTCGGTGAGTTCCAGTTTCTTCCTATTGATGATTCTTCAGCAGTTCATTGTGATTCCAGTGTGGGCGTGGTCATGGTGGGATGAACTGGGAGATTGGGATAGACATATGTACACTAATATGTATAAAATAACTAATAAGAACTCACCATTTAAAGAAAATAAAATTAAAATTTTATAAAGGTATGGCATGGCATTTTGAATTGGCAATGAGTCCTTTATTTTTCACACATTAATTTTTAAGTCATTACTTGAATGATAAGAGAAAGGAAAATTGGGGACAGTATGTAGTGATTCTGTATTTTTATTGCATTTGTAAATCAAGTTGTTTAAATTTGGGGAGTACATCTATTTTTATTATGGCCAAATTTTACTCTTTATTTCTCTCTCTGTTGTTTTTATTTGTGGAATGGAAAAAAATCTGGGAAAAAAATCTGATTTACTACTTTTCAGTGTTTCTCTTAGAATTCTTTTAAGAGGTACTTTTCTTTGGAATTTATCCAGTTATTCTAAGAGGAGAGACTATCCTTTGGTATTTAGATTATGAACAAGCAATAAAAGGTATAAAAATTTATTGAAGAGTGATGTCAGTGAAAATAGTGGAGTTAAGAACTCTAAAACTCTATCCCTCCATAAAAGCAATGAACAATTTAACAGAAATGGTTGGAATCATCTTTTTCAGAGCTCTAGAAACTAATCAAAACCTTTCACAATCAGGGTAAAACTATATTTATATAAAAAAACAGAATCTTGTTTAAAAAAAGAAAAAGTAAGATTCATGGCATTTTAACCTACCATGATCCCATCTCCAACTCCCCTGGTGAGTGGTGGCCTTAAAGAAAACAGTCCGCATTTCTCGTACACATACTGGTACCAGAAGGAGCAGAATGGACCTCATTTACAAAGAATTGTGGTTGTTTGTCTTGACCTGTCTTGTGTCTCAATGGAGGACCAGTTCAAAGGAGTTTCCTTCATCTTACCTAACTCAGAACTCTCCCAATGCTGAGGTGGCTACCCAAGTAGCATTTCTCAAAATATTTATAGGCAATTACATTTGTTGTTTCTGTCTATGGCAATGGAATACAGTTGGGGCAAACAATAAACTAACCAAACCTTGGGAGGAAAGGCTGGGGAATGAGATGTTTTGGGGAATAAGGATATGAAAAATCTAACATATTCCTGGGACTCTGAAGTCTCTGCACATGTGCAGGGCTGTATGCATGTTCAGAAAAAAAGGCCCTAAGCTCTGACCTCTGGATGACCTTCAAACTCTGCACAAGTAGGAAATGAAGTCTAAGGCAGAGCTGTAAATTGCCTAGATGAGTGTTGAAGGTGTGCACTAACACACACAGAAAGCCCATCTGCAAAGATTAGAAGACATATTTTGTTTCTGGGAGTTAAGGTAGTCTCTGTCCAATCACTGGATAACCACTAAGCTAACAAAATAGAGACTTCAGTCACCCCACACAACAAAGAATATAGATTTGCAAAACTAGTTCAGAAATGTCAGTAAATAAATATATAATGACTTTTTGTAGTTGTGACAAAAAGTGGCAGAAACATACCCTGGGTATGAAGTAAAATTTATTTCCCATAATTGTCACATTATAATATTCAAAATTTCCAGAATTCAATAAAAGATTATGAAGCATGCAAATAAATAAGAAAACATGACCCATACAAAAGGGAACAAAGCAGGTAATAGAAACTGTTTCTGTGGAAGCCTGGCCCTGGACTTACTAAACAATAACTTTAAATCACATGTTTAAATATGTTCAAAGAGCTAAAGGAAACCATGACTAAAACTAAAGGATATTGTGTCACCAAATATATAATGTTAATAAAGAGATAACCATTATGAAAAAGTATCAAATAGAAATTCTGGCACTGAAAATTATTATAACTGAAGTAAAAAATTGACTAGAAGGACTAAATAACAGATTTGAGAAAGAAGGAGAAAGAATCAATAGACAAGAAGTTAGATATATTGAGATTACTCAATCTGAGAAACAGATAGGAAAAAGAATAAAAAAAGGTGAACAGAGCCTAGGAACCCATTTGGCTACCATCAAGTATACTTGCATATGCATAATGGGAGTCCCAAAAGGAAAGGAAAGAAAGGAGCAGAAAGAATATTTGAATAAGTACTGATAAAAAAAAAACTTCCCATACTTAAAAAATAACTAATATATACATCTAAGAAGCTCAATGAACTCAAGTAGGATAAACTAAAAGAGATCTACCCTGAGACACATTATAATCAAAGTGTTGAAAGACATAGACAGAGAGTATTGTGAAAGCAGTAACAAAAAAGTGACTCATCATTTAAAAGGGATCCTCCATATGATAATAGCTGATTGTTTAACAGAATCCATGGAAGCCAGAAGGCTGTGGGATGACATATTCAAAGTGTTGAGAGAAAACAAAAATTTTCAGGTGGAGGACTTCCGGGTAAGATGGCAGAAGAGTAAGACGCGGAGATCACCTTCTTCCCCACAGATACACCAGAAATACAGCTACACGTGGAACAACTCCTATAGAACACCTACTGAACGCTGGCAGAAGACCCCAGACCTCCCAAAAGGCAAGAAACTCCCCACATACCTGGGTAGGGCAAAGCGGAGAGATTCCCGCACAGAGGAGCGGTGCCGAGCGGCACTCACCAGCCCGAGAGGCTTGTCTGCTCCCCCACCGTGGAGGGCGGCGCTGGAGCTGAGGCTCAGGCTTCGGTCAGAGCGCAGGGAGAGGACTGGGGCTGGCAGCGAGAACTCAGCCTGAAGGGGGCTAATGTGCAACAGCTAGCCGGGAGGGAGTCCGGGAAAACTCTGGAGCTGCCGAAGAGGCAGGAGACTTTTTCTTCCCTCTTGGTTTCCTGGTGCACGAGGAGAGGGGATTAAGAGCGCCGCGTGAAGGAGCTCCGGAGACGGGCGCGAGTCGCGGCTGAAAGCGCGGAGTCCAGAGACGGGCGTGGGACGCTGGGGCTGCCGCTGCCGCCGCCAAGAAGCCTGTGTGCGAGCGCAGGTCACTGTCCACACCGCCCTTCCAGGAGCCTGTGTAGCCTGCCACTGCCGGGGTCCCGGGATCCAGGGGCAGCTTCCCTGAGAGAACGCACGGCGCGCCTCGGGCTGGTGCAACGTCACGCCTACCTCTGCCGCTGCAGGCTCGCCCCGCACTCCGTGCCCCTCCCTCCCGCCCGGCCTGAGTGAGCCAGAGCCGCCGAAGAGGCTGCTCCTTTAACCCTGTCCTGTCTGAGCGAAGAACAGACGCCCTCCGGCGACCTACACACAGAGGGGGGGCCAAATCCAAAGCTGAGACCCAGGAGCTGTGAGAACAAAGAAGAGAAAGGGAAACCTCTCCCAGCAGCCTCAGAAGCAGCGGATTAAAGCTCCACAATCAACTTGATGTACCCTGCATCTGTGGAATACATGAATAGACAACAAATCATCCCAATTGAGGAGCCAGGAGTCAGTGCTGTGCCTCTGAGGTGAGAGAGCCAACTTCAGGACACTGGTCCACAAGAGACCTCCCAGCTCCACATAATATCAAATGGCGAAAATCTTCCAGAGATCTCCATCTCAACACCAGCACCCAGCTTCACTCAACGACCAGCAAGCTACAGTGCTGGACACCCTATTGCCAAACAACTAGCAAGACAGGAACACAACGCCACCCATTAGCAGAGAGGTGGCCTAAAATCATAAGAAGTCCGCAGACACCCCAAAACACACCACCAGACGTGGACCTGCCCACCAGAAAGACAAGATCCAGCCTCATCCACCAGAACACAGGCAGTAGTCCCCTCCAACAAGAAGCCTACACAACCCACTAAACCAACCTTAGCCACTGGGGACAGACACCAAAAACAACGGGAACTACGAACCAGCAGCCTGCAAAAAGGAGACCCCAAACACAGTAACATAAGCAAAATGAGAAGACAGAAAAACACACAGCAGGAGAAGGAGCAAGATAAAAACCCACCAGACCTAACAAATGAAGAGGTAATAGGCAGTCTATCTGAAAAAGAATTCAGAATAATGATGGTAAAGATGATCCAAAATCTTGGAAATAGAATAGACAAAATGCAAGAAACAGTTAACAAGGACCTAGAAGAACTAAAGATGAATCAAGCATCGCTTAAAAACACAATAAATGAAATGAAAAATACTCTAGATGGGATCAATAGCAGAATAACTGAGACAGAAGAATGGATAAGTGAGGTGGAAGATAAAATAGTGGAAATAACTGCTGCAGAGCAAAATAAAGAAAAAAGAATGAAAAGAACAGAGGACAGTCTCAGAGACCTCTGGGACAACATTAAACACACCAACATTCGAATTATAGGGGTTCCAGAAGAAGAAGAGAAAAAGAAAGGGACTGAGAAAATATTTGAAGAGATTATAGTTGAAAACTTCCCTAATATGGGAAAGGAAATAGTTAATCAAGTCCAGGAGGCACAGAGAGTCCCATACAGAATAAATCCAAGGAGAAATACGCCAAGACACATATTAATCAAACTGTCAAAAATTAAACACATAGAAATCATATTAAAAGCAGCAAGGCAAAAACAACAAATAACACACAAGGGAATCCCCATCAGGATAACAGCTGATCTCTCAGCAGAAACTCTACAAGCCAGAAGGGAGTGGCAGGACATAATTAAAGTGATGAAGGAGAGAAACCTGCAACCAAGATTACTCTACCCAGCAAGGATCTCATTCAGATTTGATGGAGAAATTAAAACCTTCACAGACAAACAAAAGCTGAGAGAGTTCAGCACCACCAAACCAGCTTTACAACAAATGCTAAAGGAACTTCTCTAGGCAAGAAACACAACAGAAGGAAAAGAACTACAATAAGGAACCCAAAACAATTAAGAAAATGGGAATAGGAACATACATATCAATAATTACCTTAAATGTAAATGGACTAAATGCTCCCACCAAAAGACACAGACTGGCTGAATGGATACAAAAACAAGACCCATATATATGCTATCTACAAGAGACCCACTTCAGACCTAGAGACACATACAGACTGAAAGTAAGGGGATGGAAAAAGATATTCCATGCAAATGGAAACCAAAAGAAAGCTGGAGTAGCAATTCTCATATCAGACAAAATAGACTTTAAAATAAAGACTACTAGAAGAGACAAAGAAGGACACTACATAATGATCAAGGGATCAATCCAAGAAGAAGATATAACAATTGTAAATATTTATGCACCAAACATAGGAGCACCTCAATACATAAGGGAAATATTAACAGCCATAAAAGGAGAAATCGACAGTAACACAATCATAGTAGGGGACTTTAACACCCCACTTTCACCAATGGACAGGTCATCCAAAATGAAAATAAATAAGGAAACACAAGCTTTAAATGATACATTAAACAAGATGGACTTAATTGATATTTATAGGACATTCCATCCAAAAACAACAGAATACACATTTTTCTCAAGTGCTCATGGAACATTCTCCAGGATAGATCATATCTTGGGTCACAAATCAAGCCTTGGTAAATTTAAGAAAATTGAAATTGTATCAAGTATCTTTTCCGACCACAATGCTATGAGACTAGATATCAATTACAGGAAAAGAGCTGTAAAACATACAAACACATGGAGGCTAAACAATACACTACTTAATAACGAAGTGATCACTGAAGAAATCAAAGAGGAAATTAAAAAATACCTAGAAACAAATGACAACAGAGACACGACGACCCAAAACCTATGGGATGCAGCAAAAGCGGTTCTAAGAGGGAAGTTTATAGCAATACAATCCCACCTTAAGAAACAGGAAACATCTCGAATAAACAACATAACCTTGCACCTAAAGCAATTAGAGAAAGAAGAACAAAAACATCCCAAAGTTAGCAGAAGGAAAGAAATCATAAAAATCAGATCAGAAATAAATGAAAATGAAATGAAGGAAACGATAGCAAAGATCAATAAAACTAAAAGCTGGTTCTTTGAGAAGATAAACAAAATTGATAAACCATTAGCCAGACTCATCAAGAAAAAAAGGGAGAAGACTCAAATCAATAGAATTAGAAATGAAAAAGGAGAAGTAACAACTGACACTGCAGAAATACAAAAGATCATGAGAGATTACTATAAGCAACTCTATGCCAATAAAATGGACAACCTGGAAGAAATGGACAAATTCTTAGAAATGCACAACCTGCCAAGACTGAATCAGGAAAAAATAGAAAATATGAACAGACCAATCACAAGCACTGAAATTGAAACTGTGATAAAAAAGCTTCCGACAAACAAAAGCCCAGGACCAGATGGCTTCACAGGCGAATTCTATCAAGCATTTAGAGAAGAGCTAACACCTATCCTTCTGAAACTCTTCCAAAATATAGCAGAGGGGGGAACACTCCCAAACTCATTTTATGAGGCCACCATCACCTTGATACCAAAACCAGACAAGGATGTCACAAAGAAAGAAAACTACAGGCCAATATCACTGATGAACATAGATGCAAAAATCCTCAACAAAATACTAGCAAACAGAATCCAACAGCACATTAAAAGGATCATACACCATGATCAAGTGGGGTTTATTCCAGGAATGCAAGGATTCTTCAATATACGCAAATCAATCAACGTGATACACCATATTAACAAACTGAAGGAGAAAAACCATATGATCATCTCAATAGATGCAGAGAAAGCTTTTGACAAAATTCAACACCCATTTATGATAAAAACCCTGCAGAAAGTAGGCATAGAGGGAACTTTCCTCAACATAATAAAGGCCATATATGACAAACCCACAGCCAGCATCGTCCTCAATGGTGAAAAACTGAAACCATTTCCACTAAGATCAGGAACAAGACAAGGTTGCCCACTCTCACCACTCTTATTCAACATAGTTTTGGAAGTTTTAGCCACAGCAATCAGAGAAGAAAAGGAAATAAAAGGAATCCAAATGGGAAAAGAAGAAGTAAAGCTGTCACTGTTTGCAGATGACATGATACTATACATAGAGAATCCTAAAGATGCTACCAGAAAACTACTAGAGCTAATCATTGAATTTGGTAAAGTTGCAGGATACAAAATTAATGCACAGAAATCTCTGGCATTCCTATATACTAATGATGAAAAATCTGAAAGTGAAATCAAGGAAACACTCCCATTTACCATTGCAACAAAAAGAATAAAATATCTAGGAATAAACCTACCTAAGGAGACAAAAGACCTGTATGCAGAAAATTATAAGACACTGATGAAAGAAATTAAAGATGATACAAATAGATGGAGAGATGTACCATGTTCTTGGATTGGAAGAATCAACATTGTGAAAATGACTCTACTACCCAAAGCAATCTACAGATTCAATGCAATCCCTATCAAACTACCAATGGCATTTTTCACAGAACTAGAACAAAAAATTTCACAATTTGTATGGAAACACAAAAGACCCCGAATAGCCAAAGCAATCTTGAGAACGAAAAATGGAGCTGGAGGAATCAGGCTCCCTGACTTCCGACTATACTACAAAGCTACAGTAATCAAGACAGTATGGTACTGGCACAAAAACAGAAAGATAGATCAATGGAACAGGATAGAAAGCCCAGAGATAAACCCACGGACATATGGTCACCTTATCTTTGATAAAGGAGGCAGGAATGTTCAGTGGAGAAAGGACAGTCTCTTCAATAAGTGGTGCTGGGAAAACTGGACAGGGACATGTAAAAGTATGAGATTAGATCACTCCCTAACACCATACACAAAAATTAGCTCAAAATGGATTCAAGACCTAAATGTAAGGCCAGACACTATCAAACTCCTAGAGGAAAACATAGGCAGAACACTCTATGACATAAATCACAGCAAGATCTTTTTTGACCCACCTCCTAGAGAAATGGAAATAAAGACAAAAATAAACACATGGGACCTAATGAAACTTCAAAGCTTTTGCACAGCAAAGGAAACCATAAACAAGACGAAAAGACAACCCTCAGAATGGGACAAAATATTTGCAAATGAAGCAACTGACAAAGGATTAATCTCCAAAATTTATAAGCAGCTCATGCAGCTCAATAGCAAAAAAACAAACAACCCAATCCAAAAATGGTCAGAAGACCTAAATAGACATTTCTCCACAGAAGATATACAGACTGCCAACAAACACATGAAAGGATGCTCAACATCTTTACTCATTAGAGAAATGCAAATCAAAACTACAATGAGATATCATCTCACACCAGTCAGAATGGCCATCATCAAAAAATCAAGAAACAATAAATGCTGGAGAGGGTGTGGAAAAAAGGGAACACTCTTGCACTGCTGGTGGGAATGTGAATTGGTACAGCCACTATGGAGAACGGTATGGAGGTTCCTTAAAAAACTACAAATAGAACTACCATATGACCCAGCAATCCCACTACTGGGCATATACCCTGAGAAAACCATAATTCAAAAAGAGACATGTACCAAAATGTTCATAGCAGCCCTATTTACAATAGCCTGGAGATGGAAACAACCTAAGTGTCCCTCATCGGATGAAAGGGTAAAGAAGATGTGGCACATATATACAATGGAATATTACTCAGCCATAAAAAGAAATGAAATTGAGCTATTTGTAATGAGGTGGATGGACCTAGAGTCTGTCATACAGAGTGAAGTAAGTCAGAAAGAGAAAGACAAATACTGTATGCTGACACATATATATGGAATTTAAGAAAAAAGAATGTCATGAAGAACATAGGGGTAAGACAGGAATAAAGACACAGACCTACTAGAGCATGGACTTGAGGATATGGGGAGGGGGAAGGGTAAGCTGTGACAAAGTGAAAGAGTGGCATGGACATATATACACTACCAAACGTAAGGTAGATAGCTAGTGGGAAGCAGCCGCATAGCACAGGGAGATCAGCTCGGTTCTTTGTGACCGCCTGGAGGGGTGGGATAGGGAGGGTGGGAGGGAGACGCAAAAGGGAGGGGATATGGGAACATATGTATATGTATGACTGATTAAATTTGTAAAATAATATTTAAAAAAAAATTTTCAGGTGATAATTCTATATCTGATGGAACTATCTCTCAAAAATAAAGGAGAAATTAATCCATTCCCAGATAAACAAAGCTGAGAAAATGCATTCCTATTAGACTTGCCCTACCCTTCAAGGTGAAATGAAAGCATACTTGACAGTAATGCAAACACACACACAAAATAAAGAACACTGTAAAGGTAACTACAAAGGCAAATATAAAAGCCAGTATTCACATGTTTCTTGTTTTTAATTTATCTTTTTTCATATCTTATTTAAAAGACAACTTCATAAAACAATAATTATAAATCTAGTTTTAATGGGCACTCAATTACTAAAGTTGTAATTTGTGAAAATAAAAGCATAAAGGGTGAGATGGAGTTATGTAGTAGCAAAGATTTTATATACTATTAAACCTTAGTTGGTATTAATCCAAACTAGATTGCTATAAATTAATATGTTAACTGTAATCTCCAGGTCAGTTTCTAGGGGAATTATTTAAAAGTATATAGTAAAAGAAGAGACAAAAGTATTAAAATGGTACAGTAGAAAATATATATTTAGCACAAAAGAAGGCAATAATGGAGGACTTGAGGAACAAAAGAGATATGACATATAGAAACTAGTAGCAAAATGCCAGAAGTCATTCCTTACAAGTTATTACATTAAATGTAAATAGATTAAGTTGTCCAAATAAGAGTCAGAGATTGGCAGAATGGATTAAAAAGATATGATCCTACTAAGCACTCTCTACAAGAGATTCACTGTAGACTCAAAGGCAAATATAGGTTGAAAGTAAAAGGATAGGAAAAGATATTTCATGAAAATAGTAACCAAAATAGAGCCAGATGGCTATACTTAATATTAGACAAAATCTACTTTAAGAAAATAACTGTTATAAAACACAGAGAATATTCTATAGTAATAAAATGGTCAATTCATGAAGGAAATACAACAGTTATAAAGGTATGTACCTAAAGTAAAGCTCCAAAATACATGAAGCAAATACTAACAGAATTGAAGGGAGAATAGACAGTTCAACAATAATAATTGGAGATTTCAGTACCTCACTTTCAATAATGGATAGATGAGTAGGCAGAGGATTGGAATGATTAGACTAGACTAGAAGGCTTGAACATTATATAACAACTAGACCTAATAGACATATATAGAGTATGCCACTCTAAAACAGCAGAATACACATTCTTTTCAAGTGCATATGGAGCATTCTCCAAGACAGACCTTATGTAATACCACAAAACATCTCAATAAATTAAAATCACACAAAGTATGTTCTACGCAAAAAATGGAATGAAATTATAAATCAATGACAGAAGAAAATTTGGAAAATTCACAATTATGTGGAAATTAAACAATATATTCCTAAATTGCAATAGGTCAAAGAAATAAAAGGGAAAATTAGAAAATACTTTGAGATGAATGAAAACAAAAACACAAAATACCAAACACAAGATCATGGGATGCAGTTAAACTGGTGCTCAGAGGGAAGTTTACAGCTGTAATCTTCTATATTAAAGAGAAGAGAGCTCTCAAATGAATAACCTAAATCGATCATAAGAAATTAGAAAAAGAAGGGCAAACTAAACCCAAAGCAAACAGAAAGAAGAAAATAAAGATTAGTGTAGAGATAAACAAAATAGAGTATGGAAAACAAAAGAGAAAATTTTAAAACACAAAAGTATATTCTTTGAAAATATCAACAAAATTGACAAACATTTTGACCAAGAAAAAAAGAAAAAGAATCAAATTACTCAAAACAAGAATGAAAGTGGGGGTATCACTACAAAGATCTGACTGAAATAAAAAGGATTCAAAGAGAATACTACAGATTTTAGTATATCAACAAATTAGATAACCTCAATGAACTAGGCAAATTCCTAAAAATGTACAATCTAATAAAGCTGACTAAAAAAGAAAATAGAAAATCTGAATAGACTTATAACAAGTAAAGAGATTGAGTCAGTAATCAAAAAAACTTTCCACAAGAACAACAAAGAAACAAAGGACCACATAGCCTAACTGGCGGATTCTACAAAATGATTAAAGAAGGATTAACACTAATTAACACTAAGGATTAACACTAATTAACACTGTCTCAAACTCTTCCAATAAATAAAGAAGAGAATATTTCCCAACTCATTCTGTGAAGCCAGTATTACTTTGATAATAAAGCCATACCAGAAGAATAGGAATAGGAATAAAAGGAAAGAGAAGGAGGAAGAGGAGGAAGAGGGAGAAGAAAAAAAGAACACTATAGACTGATATCAATTATGAACAAAGGTGCAAATATCTTTAATAGAATAGTAGCAACAGAATCCAGCAGAATATTAAGAGGATTATACATGATAATTGAGATTTATCCCAGGAACTCAAGTTACTCAATGTATGAAAATCAATCAATGCAATAAGCCATGTTAATAGAATAAAGATTTTAAAGACACATGATCATCTCAATAGATGCAGAAGATGCATTGGAAACAAATTCAACACTTCTTCATGATAAGAGCACTCAGCAATCTAGGAGTAGAAGGAAACTTCCTGAACCCGATAAAGGACATCTATGAAGAACCCAGCACTAACAACATACTTACTATGAAACACTGAAAATCTTACACCCCCAGGATCAAAAAAAAAAAAAGGTCTGCTCTTTTTACTTCCTTTCAACATTTTACTGGAAATTCTAGCAAGAGCAATTAGGCAGGATAAATAGGTGAAATACATTTGAATTGGAAAGGAAGAAGTAAAACTGTATTCACAAATAACATGATCTTTATATACAGAAAACCTTAAAGAATCCACAAAAAAATAGTAGAGGTAATAAATAAGTTCAATGACACTGCAGGATATAAAATTGATATACAAGAATCAGTTGTATTTCTATACACTTGCAATGAACAATCTGAAAAATGAAATTAATAAAAAAATACATTCACAATAGCATCAAAATGGATAAAATGCCTAGGAATAAATTTAACCAAGGAGGCAAAAGACTTCCACACTGAAAACTACAAGACATTGCTAAAAGAAATTAAAGACACAGATAAATGAAAAGACTTTTTGAATATCCAAGAAAGATGAATGGTTAAATAAAATTAGTATGGGCATCCAATGAAATATTGTTCAGATATTTTAAAAAATGAAGTACTTATACTACAACATGGATGAAACTTGAAAACATGCTGAGTGAAATATGTCAATCACAAAGCACCACATATTGTATGATACTTTTTCTATGAAATATCTCTCTAAACTAGGCAAATCCACAGAGCCAGAGAGTAGATTATTGGTTGCCAACGTCTGGGAAGAGAGGGAAATGGAGATTAACTGCTTATTAGATATGGGATTTCTTTTGGGGGGAGAAAAAATGTTCTAGAATTATATAGTAGTGATGGTTGCACAGCATTGCAAGTATACAAAAAAACCCACTGAAATGTACACTTTAATATGGTTAAAATGATGAATTTTATGTTATGTAAATTTTATCTAAAAATTTTGTAAGTTTATTGGAGAAAATATGGCAAATATTTATTTTTGCCCTTGATTATCAGAATTAAAATATTATATTAAGTTAAATACATATAATAAACATATATAAATTTCCATAATAAAGTAAATGATATAATTCTTAATTTTGCAACATCTAGGTTTTTTTCCCATTAAAGGTAAAGAAGTAGAAAACCCCTCATAGGCAGCTGCCTGAAGAGAAAGGAAAAGTAGGCTCTGCTGTTTAGTATGAGAACTAGGGTATTCCTTTGAATTAAACAAATGTAAACATTTGTATCTCAAATCATTGGATTCCCAGAAATAATGAACTTTAACTATAGTTTCCACTTATATTCATTTAAATTCAAACTTGGGACTAAAATCAAAACTATTTCAAGTAAATTAAATAGACACACAAATTTATTCTATATCTTCATCACTGGGGGTAGGGCTCCTTGATGTAACTAAATCTTTCATCATTTGGAGTCATTCTAAGAGTGCACTAATTGTACTTATACTGGAAATTTTCAGACAGTAATCCATGTACTAGGATTCTCTTCCTTCAGTAAGATTACAGCTCTGCTTCAGCATGGATGTGCTTTCCCTCAGGGCTCACTAATGCCTTCAGTCGTTGCAGCATATCAAATTCCCTCTGAACTAGATTGTAATGAAATGCATGGTGCATCCTTCAAGATGGATTTATTTCAAGGTATTTAGCAGAGGCTGAATGAAACAACATTGATAAAACAACCACACTAAAACTGATAGGATCTGATAATAACTGTCTTTTATCACCATCCATTCACTTGACAAACATTTGTTTAGCAGTTGTTCATTTCTTTAGCTAGGCATTGCTCTTGATAAGGAGTTAAAGTTTAACACTCACTACTTTCAAGAAGACCACAGAACATTGGGGATATGATATAGAGACAAAAATAGAAATAATAATAATTTAATGTAGCAAGTACAATGACAGAAATATGCCAGAGTGAGAACACAAGAGAGAAGCAAGTAGCATAAGCTGGATGATGAGAGAAGGTTTCTAAGAAGAGTAAAATCTGTTTCTGTGGGTAAAACAGTTAACCAGAGAAAGAGGAAAAGAGAAAGTAAGTCGAGACACAGGATAATAATTCATAAAGACACACAAGTAAGAAATAACATAGAGTGTAGGTAAATTGCAAGGTACTTTGTAATGTTTCTAGAAAGGGTCAGACCAAGAAAAGCTTTGTATACCATGTTAAGAAGTTTAGCTATTATCATGTTGGTAATGGAAAACTACTAAAGAGTTTTAAGAAGCAGCAAAGTACAGATTGATTTGTACTTTACATAGTACACCTCTGAAAAAATATGAGATTTGAGGGAATATACTAGAAAATTTTAGAATTAATAGTCTGTATGATGTATATTCAATGGATAATAATGAAAAGTTCAGAAATTCATAGCATATCTCTATGATGAATTAAAAAAATTAAGAGGACTTCTTGGCATATACAGGTATGGGTGTAGAAAATGAGGAAGAATGACAATTGTAAATCTAAGTACTGTTTCCTCAAAAGAAATTCTTTTCTGAGACAAGAATAGATACCAAACTAGTTGTTAGAGATTAAGCCTAGGATCAGTGTTTGGGATTGACCACTGCTATCATAAAATTACCAATCTTTTGAAAAACAAAAAGGCAAGGAACCCTAAACCTCATATATCAGGTCCTAGGTACTTGTCCTCGGTGGTGTCTATGGATTCCTCAATTCCATAACAACACGCAATCCAATAAGTAACATTTGAATGGACATTTTCCAATAAACTTGAAGAGTTAAAAAAAAAGCAAAACAAAACAATTAGCAGATAACTACAAAATGCAATCAACATGGTACTTTTTGTTTTGCTTTGTTTTAGACAGTTGTTTGGGACTGTATCTGATTGACCGTCAATGTGGTTATTACAAACATTGTAAAGACTGCAATGCATTGTAAAAAAACCCACAGTACACAGCTATTTGACAATGCCATCAATTGCTCTACAGTAAATTGTGAATATAGATATGTTCAGAGCACAAAGCAGAAAAGAGTTGAGATGAATCCCAGATAAAGCATAAAAGCATAGACTTCCCTTTTTTCCTCCTTCCCTGAAAACTTTCATCTCATAAATTGAAACAGTATCTTATTGTCCTGACCAAAATCCCTCTTTTTTCAGGAAAACACCATGAAAATGAACGTCTACTAACATCAATGTCGTTTTGAAGTAAAGAGTCTATTATAACTCCATTAGAAGAGAATTGCTTGTGGCATCAAATTACCGTGGGAAACGAGTCCATGCTCTACCTTCCCATACACACATTGCTAAGACCCCGTAGAGAATCCATTAGTGGGACACAGAGTCCACTTTTATTTGCCTTAGGAAGACAGTAACCTGTAATTTTTCTTTGCCCGAGGTTTTAAAAAGGCCATTCCTGGCTGAGTCTCATGCATTATGTCAGAGTCCCATGTCCAACTCATAGTTGTCCTAGTTACCATCTGGACACCTTCTCAAAAAAAGAAGACAGTGGAATCAGCCTTCCTTGTTTCACAGTATATCGAGTGAACAAGGAATTCATTTTAACTGAGCTCCCTTTCTTGATTTTCTATTTCTGTTATAAATTTGATTTTAATTTTATAAAATAAGATTCTCAAATATTTAGTTTTAGTTTAATATTAGGTATATTCTGTCATCAAAAATTTATATTTGATTTTGTGAGGTTTTAACAATGATATGGAAATTTAACTACACTGTCTTAAAACAGATTCTTTGTCATTAAAGAAGGTCATATTTTAATGGTCATAGTATAATGTCCAAATACATGATATCAAAGTGTCTCAGCCTGATGTTACTTTAAAAGATGACACAAAACATTAAAATGATTTTTAGAGTAGGTCAAATATGGCTTATGCTTACTTAAAGACACAATATATATATATATTTTTTTCGGTACACGGGCCTCTCACTGTTGCGGTCTCTCCTGTTGTGGAACACAGGCTCCGGACGCACAGGCTCAGTGGCCACGGCTCACGGGCCCAGCTGCTCCGCAGCATGTGGGAACTTCCTGAGCGGGACACGAACCCATATCGCCTGCATCGGCAGGCAGACTCTGAACCACTGCACCACCAGGGAAGCCCCACAATAATTTTTTGATTGTTTATGTTAATGAAGAAAAAAGATATAAATCTTAGATAAGGAGAGTCTGTATATTAAAAGGCATAATTTTAATTCAATAGCTTAATACTTAACTCCATGAAATCTAAACCATGTTAAAGTTCATGGATGGGATGATTTGAACCTCCTTTAGGTTAATTATTTTAAGGGCTTGGACTAGTGGTAAAGCAGCTGTGTTTTCCCAAGAGGGACTTCTGTCATATTTTTAGACACTTTCATATTACATAATATTGCTTTTTCCTTCTCTAATGATTTATATATTCTTTTGAAGTGATAGGAGTTTGGTGAAACAAAAGAGGAAATACCACCAGACACATTGCTTTGGTTATTACTCATCATGTAAGCTGATTTCACCTCTTGTGACCTTTGAATATTGGATAACTGCCCCTTTTGACTATATGGTATTGTCATTCAGTATGGAGGTAATGATTACATAGCAATAGGCTATAATGATGATCCAACAAAGAAAAGGCAAAATTCTAGATAATTTACATATCACCATGTATTCAACCAATGAATAGTTAATAACAACATCATTTAGCATATCTCACTACTCCATTCTTCTTGAACTACATCATTCACTGGACTCTTTTAGGTTCTCCTCCTTCCTTATTGTTCACTTAACATTCTTGTCTCCATCTTAAATTTCCAACCTCTAAACAATGGAATGTCTTAGGATTCCATCCTGGCATCACTTTATATACCAATAAACTCTTGGTGGTCTCATCTTGTCCCATGGTTTTAAACACCATCTTTATGCTAATGACTTCAGGTTCATGAATCCAGCCTGACTTCTCCTTGAAATGTCTCCAACTGTCTATTAATATCCACTTCTGTTTTTTGACACTAATTCTTGATGTCTAAAATGCATCTCAAAATTAACTTTTCTAAAACTAACCTCTTGATTCCTCTCCCTTAAACTTGTTTTTCCCTCAATTGTCCCTTGTCAATTAATAGCAATCTCATTCTTCTATTTAGAAGTCTTCCTTGTTCCCTCTCTTTTTTTCACAAGGCAGATCTGATTCATTAACGAATCCCTCTGGCTCTACTTCAAAATATATCCAGAATCCAATTGATTCTCACCAATACCACCATTAGCCCCTAGTCCAAGTCACTACTATTTTTTTTTTTTTTTGGCCTGGATATCATAGTAGTCTGTAATTATCATTCCTGCTTACTCTGCTACTATTTATTTCTTACAAAGCAACCAGAATTGATACCTTTCACAACAAGCTCAGATTATCATTATTCAGCTCAAACTTTCCAAGGTCAGCTCATTGTATTCAGCATAAATTCAAGTTTTGATTATTGCTTACAAGCTACATGATTGGGCTCCTGTTTATTTCTCTAGCTTTATCTAATACCACTCTGATTACTCTCTCTGTCCTGATTCATTGTTGTGTTGTCTTTCTCACTGCTCCTGGAATGTGCCAAGCACAGTCCCATAACATGGCCTTTGCAATTGCTATTCTCTCTGCCTATGTATGTCTATTTATGTACATATTTATAGATAGATAAATATCACTGCATTACTTTATACAAGTTTTTGTTCAAATGTTACCTTAAAAGAGAAAACTTCCAGGACCACTCTAACTAGAACAGCACACCCGTCTATTATATGTTCATATCTTTTTACCTTGCTTATTTTACCTAGTAGTACTTCCGAGCACTAACATTGAATAGGTTTATTTGTTTATTGTGCCTCTCCCCACAACCATGATGTACATCCCTTAAGGGCAGAAATTTGGTTTTATTCTCTGAAGAATCTTCAGTTTCAAGGGCAGTATGTAGTAGGTCTTAACAACAACATCTGAGAGTCAATGAATTTGTTATACCTTATACTAGGGAACATGCTCTCTTGACTTCACGTTTAAAAGTATTTTTTAAAGTTTTTCTGTTTTGAAGAAAGAAATGTCAGCTTCCCAAGCTGTCTTTCAATTTCTCAAAAACCTGCTTAAAATATAAATGATTACATAAACTCTAAAAACAAGGCTGCTACTTTGGCATGGAATCTCTTGCCATTTATTTGCTAGTGCCGAATTTCTGTTTTTCAAACTATTAACTCATTTGCTTGTAAAATTATTCACATAGAATCCCTCTCAGTCTTAAAACATTTGTTCAATTCTGTGGTCTATGATTTTGGCTATCTATACATCTTAATGTTTGCCCTTTAATTCTAGTAAATAAATCTTAAATTTTCATTAGCTAATCAGCCTACTTAGCAGTAATATTAAGTAGCAGGCTTATGTATATGAAATAAGTATATTGCTCTTATAATTTTTAGGAAATATCTTATTTGTGTGGCCAGATATCAGTTTTCATTCAATATATGATCCTTGGATTAAGGGTCTCAGCATATATGTACTTAAGACCAATTTTCTCACTTATTACAACTGAACAAAGCAAATGCATAGATATCTCCTGATGAGATATACATTCTGTGAAATCCTACTTTGACTTGCAAGAACTTCCCAAATTCATCCAGAAGGTAAGAGGGATAGAAATATGTGAAAGAGTTTTTCATTATTTAAAAAAAAAAAAAGAAAACTGTAAAGTATTTGGGATTTCCTTATTAAAAAATTCAAGCTAACTCTCCTAGAATTCTCTGTCCCCTGCATCTGCCTTCCTGGCGTTCATCACATTTTGGTAGAATTATATTCTCCTCACTTTGGTTAATTGTGGGAAAAAGCAAACATTGGCTTCCTTTTCAGTATTCAAATATTATATTACTATTGTCAAATATCCAGATTTAGCACGATTTTTTTCCAGGTGTGTTTCATTCAAACCAAGAATAGCTGCTTAGTGTTATCCATCACAAAAGAATAATTCTTTTGGGTTTTTCCTCATACATACATTTCAGAATCAAGCTGAATTTGTTTTTTGGCATATGACCAGTGGTTTATGTTCCAGATTTTTGACAGCATGTTCTTCTGGCTGCAGAGGAACTAAGAAAACCTTCATATAGAATTCTTACCAATAATCATATATTTTATGATATGCCCACTTAAATATACTTTTATGGAATAATTTCTTCAGCATGCTATGGATTCATGTATAATGTATGAACATTAGAACAATTTCCTTCATTATACTTTTCTCCCTTCCAGTCCTGTGTCCTATTCTGGACACAATAAATTTGTGGTCAATAAATTTACTTCCACTTAAGTTATATACCACTTTGTCCATTGTTACTTCTTTCTGCTTTAATTAGTCAAATGCATTTTAATAAAATTTTGAAACAAGAAGTAATCCTTTAAATTTACCCACAAATTTACAGTTTCAGGCACTATTCCTTCTTTTAGGAAGATATGAGTTTCTATCTGAATGCTTTTTCCTTTAACCTAAAGAACCTTTTAAAATTATTTTAATGCAGTCCTCCTAGGGACACATTCTATCAGATTTTGTTATTCTGAAAAGGTTTTATTTTACTTTCATTTTTGAAGGATTTTTTGCTGGGTATAGAATTCTAAATCAACTTTTCTTTTCTTTCAACTTTAGTGAAATCATCTGATTTTCTTCTGGCTTACATTATATGTAACAGGAATTAGGTAGAATTTCTTTATATTTGGTCTCCTATATGTAACAAGTCATTTCCTCTAAGGACTTTTTTTCATCATTGTTTTTTATTGGAGTATAGTTGCTTTACAGTGTTGTGTTAGTTTCTTTTGAACAGCAAAGTGAATCAGCCACACATATACATATATCCCTTTTTCCTTGGATTTCCTTCCCATTTAGGTCACCACAGAACATTGAGTAGAGTTCCCTGTGCTATACAGTCTGTTCTCATTAACTATCAATTTTATACATATTAGTATATATATGCCAATCTCAGTTTCCCAATCCATCCCACCTCCCACCCCACTGGTATCCATACACTTGTTCTCTACTTCTGTGTCTCTATTTCTGCTTTGCAATTCAGTTCATCTACACCATTTTTCTAGATCCCACATATATGCATTAATATACAATATTTGTTTTTCTCTTTCTGACTTACTTCACTCTATATGACAGTCTCTAAGTCCATCCACATCTCTGCAAATGGCACTATTTTGTTCCTTTCTATGGCTGAGTAATATTCCATTGTATATATGCACCACATCTTTATCCATTCCTCTGTTGATGGACATTTAGGTGGCTTCCATATCCTGGCTATTGTAAGTAGTGCTTCAATGAACATCAGGGTGCATGTATATTTTTGAATTATGGTTTTCTATAGGTATATGCCCAGGAGTGGGATTGTTGGATCATATGGTAGTTCTATTTTCAGTTTCTTTAAGGAACCTCCATGTTGTTCTCCATAATGGTTGTATCAATTTATACTCCCACCAACAGTGTAAGAGGGTTTCCTTTTCTCCACACCCTCTCCAGCATTTATTGTTTGTAGATATTTTGATGGTGGCCATTCTGACTGGAGTGAGATGATACCTCTATGTAGTTTCGATTTGCATTTCTCTTATAACCAGTAATGTTGAGCATCTTTTCATGTGTTTCTTGGCCAACTGTATGTCTTCTTTGGAGAAATGTCTATTTAGGTCTTCTGCCCATTTTCTGACTGGGTTGTTTGTTTTTTTGTTATTGAGCTGCATGAGCTGTTTGCATATTTTGGGGATTAACCCCTTGTCAGTTGCTTCATTTTCAAATATTTTTGCCCATTCTGAGGGTTGTCTTTTCATCTTGTATATGGCTTCCTTTGTTGTGCAAAAGCTTTTAAGGTTCATTAGGTCTCATTTGTTTATTTTTGTTTTTATTTTCATTACTCTAGGAGGTAGGTCAAAAAAGATCTTGCTGTGATTTATGTCATAGAGTGTTCTGCCTAGGTTTTCCTCGAAGAGTTTTATAGTCTCTGGCATTACCTTTAGGTCTTTAATCCATTTTGAGTTTATTTTTTTATATGG
Organism: Mesoplodon densirostris; assembly: GCF_025265405.1. NCBI lineage: Eukaryota > Metazoa > Chordata > Mammalia > Artiodactyla > Ziphiidae > Mesoplodon > Mesoplodon densirostris. The sequence goes on along the minus strand of NC_082673.1, from coordinate 49,319,585 downwards.
TGTTAGGAAGTGTTCTAATTTCATTCTTTTACATGTAGCTGTCCAGTTTTCAGGGAAGGGTAAGCTGGGACAAAGTCAGAGAGTAGAACTGACATATATACAGTACCAAATGTAAAACAGATAGCTAGTGGGAAGCAGCTGCATTGCACAGGGAGATCAGCTCAGTGATTTGTGACCACCTAGAGGGGTGGGATAGAGAGGGTGGGAGGGAGGCAGAAGAGGGAGGGATATGGAGATATATGTATACACATAGCTGATTCACACTTTTTTATACAGAAGAAACTAACACAACATTGTAAAGCAATTATACTCCAATAAAGATGCTAAAAAAAAAAAGAGTGTTCTGCCTATGTTTTTTTTTTTTTTTTAAATAAGAGCTTTATAGTGTCTAGCCTTACATTTAGGTCTTTAATTCATTTTGAGTTTATTTTTGTGTATGGTGTTATGCAATGTTCTAATAACATTCTTTTACATGTATCTGTCCAGTTTTCCCAGCACCACTTATTGAAGAGACTGTCTTTTCTCCATTGTATACTCTTGCCTCCTAATTCATAGATTAGGTGACCATAGGTGCATGGGTTTATCTCTGGGTTTTTTATCCTGTTTCATTGATCTATATTTCTGTTTTTGTGCCAGTACCATGATGTTTTGATTACTGTAGCTTTGTTATAATTGGAAGTCAGGGAACCTGATTCCTACAACTCCATTTTTCTTACTCAAGGTTGCTTTGGCTCTTCGGTGTCTTTTACGTTTTCACAGAAATTGTAAAATTTTTGTTCTAATTCTGTGAAAAATACCATTGGTAATTTGATAGAGATTGCATTGAATCTGTAGACTGCTTTGGGTAGTATAGCCATTTTCACAATATTGATTCTTCCAATCCAAGAACATGTTTTATCCTCCATCTGTTTGTGTCATATTTGATTTCTTTCATTGGTATCTTATAGTTTTGTGAGTACAGGTCTTTTACCTCTTTAGGTAGGTCAATTCCTAGGTGTTTTATTCTTTTTTTTTTTTTTTGCAAATGTAAATGGGAATTTTTCCTTAATCTCTCCTTCAGATTTTTCATTGTTAGTGTATAGGAATGAAAGAGATTTCTGTGTATTAATTTTGTATACTGCAAATTTACCAAATTCATTGATTAGCTCTAGTAGTTTCCTGGTAGCATCTTTAGTATTTTCTCTGTACTGTATCATGTGATCTGTAAACAGTGACAGTTTTACTTCTTCTTTGCCAATTTCTATTTCTTTTATTTCTTTTTCTTCTCTGATTGCCATGGCTAGGACTTCCAAAACTATGTTGAATTATAACGGTGAGAGTGGATCTTAGAGGAAATGGTTTCAGATTTTCACCATTGAGAATGATGTTTGCTATGGGTTTTTCTTATATGGCCTTTATTATGTTGAGGTAGGTTCCTTCTATGCCCACTTTCTGGAGAGTTTTTTTATCATAAATGGGTGTGGAATTATGTCAAAAGTTTTTCTACGTCTGTGGAGATGATCATATGGCTATTATACTTCAATTTCTTAATATGGTGTATCACATTGATTGATATATGTATATTGAGGAATCCTTGCATCCCTGGGTTAAATCTCACTGATCCTGCTGTATGATCCTTTTAATGTGTTGTTGGGTTCTCTATGCTAGTATTTTTTTTTGAGTATTTCCGTAGCTATATTCATCAGTGATATTGGTCTGTAATTTTCTTTTTTTGTGGTATCTTTGTCTGGTTTTGGTATCAGAGTGATGGTGGCCTCATAAAATGAGCTTGGAAGTGCTCCTCCCTCACCAAATTTTTGGAAGAGTTTGAGAAGGATGGGTGTTAGCTCTTCTGTAAATGTCTGGTAGAATTTGCCTGTGAAGCCATCTGGTCTTGGACTTTAGCTTGTCATAAGATTTTTAATCACAGTTTCAACTTCATTATGTATGATTGGTCTGTTCATATTTTCTTTCCTTCCTGGTTCAATCTTGGAAGGTTGTACCTTTATAAGAATTTGTCTCTGTCTTCCAGGTGTCCATTTTATTGGCATAGAGTTGATTGTCATAGTCTTTTATGATGCTTTGTATTTCTGTGGTGTCCATGGTAGCTTCTCCTTTTTCATTTCTAATTTTACTGATTTGAGTCCTCTCCTTTTTTCTTGATGAGTCTGGCTAAGGGTTTATCAATTTCGTTTAACTTCTCAAAGAACCAGCTTTTAGTTTCATTGGTCTTTGCTATTGTTTTCTTCATTTCTATTTAATTTATTTCTGCTCTGATTTTTATAATTTATTTCCTTCTGCTAACTTTGGGTTTTGTTGTTCTTGTTTGTATAGTTGCTTTACATGTAAGGTTAGTTTTTTTTATTTGAGATTTTTCTTTTTTCTTGAGGTAGGATCGTGTTACTATAAACTTCCCTCTTAGACCTGTTTCTGCTGCATCCCATAGGTTTTGAGTCATTATGTTTTCACTGTTATTTGTTTCTAGGTACTTTTTGATTTCCTCAAAAATCATTCAAATGATTTTGAATCTTCAGTGATCTCTTGGTTAGTTAGTAACATAATGTTTAGCCTCCCTTTTTTTTTTCTTTTTTCTTTTTTTACAGTTTTTTTCCCCTGTAATTGATTTCAAATCTCATAGCATTGTGGTCAGAAAACATGCTTGATACAATTTCAGTTTTCTTAAATTTACTTAGGCTTGATTTGTGACACAAGAGGAAATGATCTATACCATTGGTAATTTGATAGAGACTGCGCTGAATCTGTAGATTGCTTTGGGTAGTATAGCCATTTTCACAATATTGATCCTTCCAATCCAAGAACATGTTTTATCCTCCATCTGTTTGTGTCATATTTGATTTCTTTCCTTGATTTGTGACCCAAGAGGAAGTGATCTATCCTGAAGAATGTTCTGTGTGCACTTGAGAAGAAAGTGTATTCTGCTGCTTTCAGATGGAATGTTCTATAAGTATCAGTTAAGTCTATCTGGTCTAATGTGTCAGTTAAGGCTGGTGTTTCCATATTTATTTTCTGTCTGGATGATCTGTCCATTGTTGCATGTGGGGTATTAAAATGCTGCACTACTGTTGTGTTACTGCTGATTTCCCCTTTTATGGCTGTTAGCATCTGCCATACGTATTGAGGCGCTCCTATGTTGGATGCATAAATATTTACAATTGTTATATCTTCCTCTTGGCTAGATCCCTTGATCATTATATAGTTTCCTTCTTTGTCTCTTGTAATAGTCTTTGTTTTAAAGTCTGTTTTGTCTGATATGAGTATTGCTACTCCAGCTTTCTTTTGATTTCCATTTGCATGGAATATCTTTTTCCATCCCCTCACTTTCAGTCTGTATGTATCCCTAGGTCTACAGTGGGTCTTTTGTAGACAGCATATATATGGGTCTTGTTTTTGTATCTGTTCAGCCAGTTTGTGTGTTTGGGTGGGAGTATTTAATACATTTAAGGTAGTTATTGATTTGTATGTTCCTATTACCACCTTTTAAATTGTTTTTGGTTTGTTTTTTAGGTCTTTTTTCTTCTCTTGTGTTTCCTGCCTACAGAAGATCCTTAGTATTTGTTGTAAAGCTGGTTTGGTGGTGCTGAATTCTCTTAGCTTTTCCTTGTCTGTAAATCTTTTGATTTCTCTGTCGAATCTGAATGAGATCCTTGCTGGATAGAGTAATCTTGGTTGTAGGTTTTTCCCTTTCATCGCTTGAAATATATCCTGCCACTCCCTTCTGACCTGCAGAGTTTCTGCTGAAAAATCTGCTGATAATGTTATGAGGATTCCCTTGTATATTATTTGTTGCCTTTCCCTTGCTGTTTTCAATATTTTTCCTTTGTATTTAATTTTTGTTAGTTTGATTCATATGTGTCTTAGCATGTATCTCCTTGGGTTTATTCTGTATGGGATTCTCTGCATTTCCTGGACTTTGGTGGCTATTTCTTTTTCCATGTTAGGGAAGTTTTCAACTATAATATTTTCAAATATTTTCTCAGACTCTCTCTCTCTCTTCTTCTGGGACCATTATAATTTGAATGTTGGTGCATTTAATGTTGTCGCAGAGATCTCTGAGACTCTCCTCATTTCTTTTCATTCTTTTTTATTTATTCTGCTCCTCAGCACTTACTTCCACCATTTTATCTTTCAGCTCACTTATCCATTCTTCTGCCTCAGTTATTCTGCTATTGAGTCCTTCTAGTGTATTTTAAATTTCAGTTATTGTGTTGTTCATCACTGTTTGTTCTTTAGTTTCTCTAGGCTCTTGTTAAACATTTCTTGTATATCTTGATCTGTGCCTCCATTCTATTTCTGAGACTTTTGGGTCATCTTTACTATCATTACTTTTAATTATTTTCAGGTAGATTTCCTATTTCTTCTTCATTTATTTGGTCTTGTGGGTTTTTACATTGCTCCTTCATCTGCAGCATATTTCTCTGTCTCCTCATTTAGACTACTTTACTGTGTTTGAGGTTTCCTTTCTGCAGGCTGCAGGGTCCTAGGTCCTCCTGCTTCTGGTGTCTGCCACCAGTGGGTAAGGTTGGTCCAGTGTCTTGTGTCGGTTTCCTGGTGGGAGGGACTGATGCCTGAGCTCTCGTAGGTAGAGCTGGATCTTGTCTCTCTGATGAACTGGAGTCAGCAGGTGGTGTATTTTGAGGTGTCAGTGAGCTTAGTACAACTTTTGACAGCCAGTCTGCTGATGGATGGGTTTGTGTTCCTGTCTTGCTTGTTGTTTGGCATAAGGTGTGTAACACTGGAGCCTGCATGCCGTTGGGTGGAGCCGGGTCTTGGAGTTGAGACGGAGACATCCGGGAGAGCTCTCACTGTTAAATATTTCCTGGGGGCCTAGAATTCCCTAGTGGTCCAACATCCTCAACTGGGTGCTCCCCCACCAGAGAATCAGACTCAACCCCTGACCAGGGAACCAAGACCCCACAAGCCGCATGGCATGGCAAAAAGAATAAAAGAAAGTAGGAGGAAAGAAAACAAACAGATCAACAAACCCCAAGACAAATGGTAAAAGCAAAACCAAACAAACAAAAACAAAGAAACACATGCACACAAAAAGAAACAAAAACAAAAGTAAACAAAAAACAGAAAAACCAGAATGTACTCAAAAATGAAATTGAACAATTAAAAACAAAACTAACAAGACAAAAATCAAAATGAAAGCAGAATGCAAACTACAACAAAAAGCAACAAAAACATAAAACAAACACACAAAAATGACCTAACAAACAGGATTTTAAAAAAAAAGCAGAAGAAAAAAACAAAAACCAAGAAAAACACAAAACAAAAAATAAAGTAAAAATAGAAAAAAATTAAAATTAAAAATGTAAAATAAAAAACATAAAAATTAAAATAATAATAATAAAAAAACAACAGAACACAACTTTAAAAAATAATAGTAATAATAATATTTTCCTGAGGTCTCAGCTGTCAGTGTCCTTGACCCCATCATGAGCCATAGCCAACCTCCTCCTCCCCAGGACATCCTCCAATACCTCTAGGTAGGTAGATCTCTGGTCCTGCTCTGGTCACTGTGGGGGCAGCTCAGACTCTGACCTGGCCCCATTACCATGTGTACCTGCCCCCAAATTCCACAGTTGCTAGGGAACACTAGTTGTTCATTCAGATATTCCATAGACACAGGGTTTCCCTAGCTGATCACAGAGATTTAATCTGCAGCTTGTGCAGGTGCACAGAAAGATTTTCATACCTCTTCTTTAGTTGCCCCGCCCCTGGGGCTTAGTTGTGATTTTATCCTCACCTCTTCAAGTGGGCCACCCACAGGAGTCTGTTCATGAGGCTGCCCTAGAGCACTTGGCTCTGCCCTGGTGATGACAGGGCATGGAGGTGGCATGGCTGTCAGAGTCACAGGAGCCCTGGTAGCAACAGGTGCACCAGGGAGTGAGTGGCTGTAAGAGATCTGGTCCTTTCAGTGATGAGGTGCACAGAGAAGCTGGTGGCCACAGGTGTGAGAGCTCATCATTGGTTTTTAATAGTTAGACTATGATGTGCCTTGATGTGGTTTTATTCATATGTATCCTGTTTTGGTTTCATTGAGCTTCTCGAATTATAAATTTATGTATTTTACCAAATTTAGGAAAATTTCTACCTTATTCATTCAAAATTATTGTGTGCTCTATCTTCCTCTCCATCAAGGACTTCAATTACATTTATGCCAGAAAACTTATTAATGTTCAATAGGTCATTGAGTCTCTATTCACTTTTCTATTTATCATTTTTCCTCTCTGTACTTCAATTTTGGTAGATTCTAGTGCCCTGATTCATTTTCTTCCATGGCATCTAACATGTAGTTAAACTCATCCAGTGACTTTTTTGCCCCTGATATTCTATTTTTCATCTCAAGAAGTTGCATTTGCTCATTTCTTAAATAGGTTTCCTTTTTTCTCATAATCATGTTCATATTTTCTTTTAAATTCTTGAGTATATTTATTCCTACTTTAAATTCATTTTCTGCTCATCCCATCACCCTATTTAAGGGCTCCAAAACTATAGCCCATGGGACTGTTTTTGAATGGTCCATGAGCAAAGAATTGTTTATGTATTTTTATAAAGAATTGTAAAAACACACACATAAATACACAACACAATAAAATGAAGAAAAACATGTGACAGAGACAATATGAGGCCTAAAATATTTACTTTCTGGCCCTTTGCAGAAAAACTTTGTTGATGTTTAATCTATATCATTTCCGAGTCCATTTCTGCTAACTGATTTATCTTCTGGTTATGGGTTTCATTACTCTATTTCTTTACATGTATAGCTATACTTAATTGGATGCTGGTTATTATAATATGTATACTTTGTTGGTTGTCTATAATCTAAATTTGTGTGACAATGAAGGTGAAAAGTCATATAAAGTACTAATATTGTTATTTTTGTGCTTTATTGAGATGTAATTCACGTACCATACAATTTACCCATTTAAAGTGTACAATAAAATGGCTTTTAGTATATTCACAGAGTAGTGTATCCATCATCACAATTAATCTCAGATTACTTTCATTACTCTAAAAAGAAAACCCACATCCCTTAACTATCAGACCCCAAGTCTCCCATCCCCTACAGTCCTAGGCCACCACTAATTTCCTTCCTGCATCTATAGATTTGCCTATTGTTGACATTTCATTAAAAAGTAATCACATAGGGCTTCCCTGGTGGCACAGTGGTTGGGGGTCCGCCTGCCGATGCAGGGGACGCGGGTTTGTGCCCCAGTCCGGGAGGATCCCACATGCCGCGGAGTGGCTGGGCCTGTGAGCCATGGCCGCTGGGCCTGCGTGTCCGGATCCTGTGCTCCACAACGGGAGAGGCCGCAGCAGTGGGAGGCCCATGTACCACAAAAAAAAATAATAATCACATAATATGTCATCCTTTGGGACTGGCTTCTTTCACTTAGCATTATGTTTTTAAGGTTCATCTATGTTGTAGCATGTATCAATATCTCATTCCTATTTATGACTGAATACAGCATTTGTATGACTATATCACACTTTATTTATCTATTCATTTGTTGATGGACACATGGGCTATTTTTACTTATTTGTATTATGAATAATGATGATATAAACATTCTTATACAAATTTTTCGTTTACATGTATTTTCATTTCTCTTGAGTATATACCTGGGAATGGAATTGCTGTGTTATATGGTAGCTATATATTTAGCTATATTAGAAACTACCAGACTATTTTCTGTAGTGGTTATACCAATTTACATTCCTACTAGCAATGTATGAGTGTTCTAATTTCTCTAAAACTATGACAACACTTGTTATTATTTCTCTTTTTTTAAATTATAGCCATGGTAGTGGGTGTGAAGTGGTATCACATTGTGTTATTTATTTGCATTTCCTTGATGGCTAATGATGATTTTCAAAAAGTTTCTCCCATGCTGTGGGCTGTTTTTTCACTTTCTTCATGGTGTCCTCTGGAGCACAAAATTTTTATATTCAGTGATGTCCAGTTTATCTATTATTTATTTGTGTGTGTGTGTGTGGCTTTGATGTCATATCTAAGAACCCATTAGCTAATCACAAGGCATGGAAATTTACTTCTGTGGGATTTTTTTCTAAGAATTTTATAATTTTAGCCCTTACATTTAGGTATTTAATCTGTTTTGAATTAATTTTTTATATGACATCAGATAAGGTGTCCAACTTCATTATTTCACATCTGGATATTCAGTTACTCCAGCACCATTTGCTGAAAAAACATCTTTTATCCCATTGAATTGTTTTGGCACCCTAAACTTGTTTTTAATTTTGAATCCTAAGAAATGATCTCAATAACGTCCATGAGTCTCCAAATAACACTGGGAACTGCTATAGAGAATGAATTTAGATATTTGTATTCAATGTAGGACATTCCCAGAAGCCATTTGAAAAACAACCTTTCAATGTGTCCTAAATCCTTTTCCTCCTGAGATAAAGAGATTATGCAGAGTAGTATGGCTATCATATATAATTGAGTAAAATGTGGTTTCTAGCCTTATGAATGGGCTCCAATTTCTTTAAAATATTTAAGCATATCTTCATCACCCATTGTCCATCTCTAGCTATGATAAGACTGAATAAGACCTTACAGGACCCAAGTATTCTTTCACACAATTTCTGTTTCTCTTACTCAAATAAAGATAAACTTGTAGCTATCTTATTAAATCCTCAAAGTTATGAGTTTAAGTTCTCAGTATAGATAGACTTATTCAACTGAATTTTGTCCCAAAACTTACTGTGTAGCCTCAGCATATTTTTAAATTTCTTCAAGCCTCAGTTTCCTCATTTATAAAGTGAAGACAACAATAAGACTTCATATTATTGGTGTAAGCACTTGGCATAGCTTTGGGCTTATAGTAAGGGTTCAATACATGTTAGCTGTAATTAATCAACAAAATATATTCACTGATTATTAATACCAGGCACTGTGTTAAGCACTGGAAATAACAAGGTAAATAAGAACCAGTCCTTGACTCTAAAGCAGGGACTGATATATGCTGTCTCTACCAGGCTCTTATATATTTGCTTAAAGATTCCCTTTTTGGGTGTGTTTTCATGCTTAGTCATCTTACTTGCTCTTCAGACATTCAGTGGTTTCTTTGTTTTTATCTACCCTCCCAAAATACAATGAGATATGTACAAAGTGATCAAATATCATCATTTACATTTTGGCTTAAACTCATTTACACCAAAGGGTGTATTAAGATATAAGGTACAGTTGTCATTTGTTTCCTCATTTATTCATCAATCCAATCATCAAAATTTATTGACCACTTACTAATGTCAGGCACTGAGAAAAATATTGAGAATGATTCCTAAACTAAAAGAAAGAATATAAGTTATGAACATGAATAACAAGAATTCAAGATGATATGATAATTACTTAAAGATAATTACATACAAATGTTGCAAATGTTCAAAGAAAAATGAGGCAAATCTGTTTGAAGGTATAATGTCAGCAATGGATTACAATCTTCAAGAATAAAAGATAAATCAACAAGAATAAATGAAGAATTTCTAAGTGAAGAGAGCAGCAGTGTAAAGAGTAAGATTTTGTTAGGTGGAGAGAAAAAATGGAGGACAGGGATTTATACCTGCTCCAGAAAAATCCAATACCTTAAAAATGTCATTAAGGAAAATCAGTTTCAGTACTTTTAATATATCTGAGTTCTGCTCCAAAAAGCCTCAGTCTTTCTCCTCCCCTCCCTTTTTTTTTTTTTTTTTTTTTTTTTTTTCTGCGGCATGCGGGCCTCTCACTGTTGTGGCCTCCCCCGTTGCGGAGCACAGGCTCCGGACGCGCAGGCTCCGGACGCACAGGCTCAGCGGCCATGGCTCACGGGCCCAGCCGCTCCGCGGCATATGGGATCCTCCCAGACCGGGGCACGAACCCGTATCCCCTGCATCGGCAGGCGGACTCTCAACCACTTGCGCCACCAGGGAGGCCCTCCCCTCCCTTTTTAACTTCCTTTTTGCCTCACTCTTGCTTCCTCTCAAGGCTTTGTTTAAGTAGTACAGATAACAGGAACTCAGACCCTATGCTAAATGTTGCCTCTTCTTATCATTTCATCACAACTGGTGAAACTGGTTCATTATTATGAGTAAGATGACTATAAAGTCATTACCTTAGACATGTAATTCACATTTTTAGGACTAGTTTCTGCTTTCCTGTCTCACGTGTGCCCACATATATTGCACTTCACCTGTGGGAAAGATGAAGAAATTGTTCAAGGAACTTGCAGTTAGTGGAATGAACCATGCAGACAAATCAAAATAAATCTCAGGATTAGACCTGTCTTCAAGATGGAATAAGATTCCAAATCTCAAACACCTCAATATTTGACCATTCATGAAAAATAATTCCTGAAGAGACAGATAAAAAGGAAAAGTCCAGGAAAATGTCCTATGTTTATCACTACAACATTGTATTGCCAAATCATATATAGTGTATTTGGCCTTTAGAAATTAGGCTGGGCTTAATCATATAATATGATACAGGAAGACAAATTTTCCCCAAACAAGAAAAGCCTGCATTATCCAGGACAATTTCTTCTTTCTTTTGATTCTTTTTCTGGTTCCTACTTTGAAAACATCCCACTCAAAGCCCATCATAACAAACTGAATATATTAAAAGCAAGTGCTCCAAAAATGAAAATTAAATTCAAGGAGAGCAAGACACAAAGATAACATTTAATAAGGAGACAAATGCTCTTTCTTTTTAACACATAAAGATCCACTCCCAGAACCAAGGTTGGTGTCTTCTTAGCCATGATCCAGCCAGCACTCCTCCTCAAGGAGTGAATGACATAAGATTGAGGTTCCCCTAAGGTTAGGCTTTGTATCCAACATCCTGTACAAGGTGGTAGGGACAGTGTTTGTAATAAAGAATCCTAACTCTTGATGAATTCCTGGAATTCAATGTAAGTGAGTGATAATATATATATGTGCTTGAGTTATTGATGATAATGGTAATAGTGAGGATGAATATTGCTAATATATGAAAACCTATAGCCATTGGTGGATAGTAAATGTAAGTTGCTGGAGAACTAGCATACTGAAAGGAAGAATTTTAGATTTTATATAAACTATGTATAAATAAAATTAAAACCATTTATGTGATTGCTTATATTCCTATTTACTACACAATGTAATAGTAATATAGATATTATTAAATATATAGAATTATCTCTTTAATATATACTATTTGATTAAAGAGTTAATCTGTGTGTGTATATAGTTGTCATGGTTTGTACCTCATTAAAAACATCATCTGCTTACAAGATTAAAAAAAAAATAGAAGAAACATTACTGCTCATGCTAAATATATTATACATATAAAACATTCAAAATAGTAACAATTCACAGTTGAGACTATATTCCATTCTTGAATTATTTTGTTTAATAAGTCAGGTTATTGTTTTATTCTTAATTTCTCTCAGTTGAATGGACTGTAATTTCTTCTTGACCTGTCATGTCTTTGAATCATTATAACCATTTGAAAACAATTAAATGCTTCATGTCCTGAAGAGTAAGTCTGTGAATTGGTTTCTATTGATTACTAGTAGGTTAATAATCACTCTAGCCTATTGTTTTGGTTCATATGACTGAAACAGATAACCTGAAATTTTATATATTAACTTCTTATGACAAGTACCAGTGTTTACTGTGATATCTTCTTCAGCAAAGCTTTTCTCACAGTTATTCATTCTTTGAGTATAAGTTGAGTAAGGCCAAGTTGCTTCCTAAAACAAGAACAGATTCTACTTTGTCCAACAAGAATGAAAAAAACTCAGAATATAGTTTAAAGATACTTTTTTTCTACTGTAAATGGCACACAGATGGTGCTTAACTGTTATCTGAATCAATTCCAAAAATGTGCAAAATCCTTAATAGAACTGAAGACGGTTGAGGTTCTATGAATATCTTTAGAACTTATAAGTTTTTTTCTAGACTTTAGATTGAAATTTTATTACTTATAATGTTGTTTGTAGGAAAACCATTTTCAGGGGAAATGACTTTGGATGACATTTAATAATTTCTGTCTAATAAAATATTTTAATTTACTTTGTGCATCATTGCATGGATAGAAAGACTCTAAAAACCCAAATACTTCTGACTTCACTCCCACTCTCTGGGTAACTTGTATGTTCACAGATGGAGATTTTAACAATTTTATTTGGATTTCATTCTTCCTTGAAAGATGTATCATTCTGTTTCCAGACTCTATCTCACTACATTATTTTCTTGCATTTAATTATTCTTTCTTCACTTTCATATTCCTTCTTCTATTTCATCACTTAACTTTCTTCTTATCTTTTTAATAGGAAGGTGACAAAAGCAGGGGAGAAGAAGGTAAATGAATGGGAAAAAAAGAGAAGAGAAAAAAAAAGGAAGAAGAACAAGATTGTAAATCGCATGATTCCAACAGAAGGCCTGGCATACACTCAATGACTCTCATACACAAGCCCATGTCCACGTCTATGAAATGACCATGACATGCCAATATTTCCTATTGTGGAGTCAAAGATGACTTGAAAACTGTCCTGGAAATCCTTGGGCTCAAGGAAACATAGAAATACGTGTCATTTAAATAGAGCAGTAAATTGTGTCCCCATTCCCAAATGAATATGGAAATCTTGAGTGTCCAGAATCAAAAAAGGGTCCCATGCTTCCAAAATTAAAAAAATAATGGACAAGAGCCCAGCATAATTGAGAGATAGTACTTCTACTTGAATCAGCTCTCTAAGATCCCTGAAATAATATTTATCTCCTGGGTATGTTTCTGTTCAATACTACTATGTACAAGTTACTCTACTGGGTCCTACCTTGCATAGATAAATGATAAATGGTCCCTGATTCCAAGAACCTCATCATACAGCAAGGGAGGCAAATGCATAGAAAGTAAGAATCTATAGGGTCTAATAAAAAAAGATTTATTTATTCTGCCTGTGGACTGGGATGGAAATGAGCAAAAGGTTGGTAGAGACTCAGAATACCTTAAAAGAGCTTAAAGATTGAAAAATCACAATGAATTAGTTTGACTTGCAAACAGTTTTTTATGTATAGTAAGGATCAACTCAGAAGTGAATAGTAACATTTTTCTTCTGGCAAAGCAGATATGAACAACCTTAAAGATGTGTCTGAAGATGAGCTGATGGAGTCTTTCAGAGAAAAATAAAAGTAATAAGATAGATATTTTACTCTATAATTTACTCTATGTCAGAGTCAGCACATTCAAATACCTATAAAGGCTAAACAGAAAATGTAGATGAATGAATGAAACAGGGTACAGATTAAATATATATGAATGGAGTTCATTTCCATAAGGAAAACACAATACCATCTCAGGTTAGCTTTCATTTGTTTCACTTTTGATAAATACATGGGTAAAGATACATAATTCTCTGACATTTGCTCTCAATCTGGGAAAAAATAGAAATTGTTGGGGACTGTGGCAAACTGGAGAGCATGCCCAAAGAGGGTAATTGCTACTTAGCTTCTGCCAGTTTTCAGTATTGCAGAATGTGGGGCAAATATTAATTATTAATTAATTAATTAATTATTTATTAAATTGAGAATTGAAAATACTTAATTTTTATGTGAATTATTCTAATTTTTATGAGGTATAGTTTACATAAAATTAAATTCATTCTTTTTAGTTGTACAATTCAGTGAGTGTTGGTCACTGTATATGGTCATGTACACACCACCAAAGAGCATTTTCATCATCCTCCAAACTTCCCTAATGTAAATTTTTGGTCAGTCCTTTCCTACTACAACTGGCCCTTAACAATCACTTATGAATCTTCTGTTCTTGTAGTTTTCCCATTAAAAATGTTTTATATAGAGGAAACCATACAATATGAAATATTTTGTGACTTGCTTCTTTCACTTAGCATAATGATTTCAATATTCACCCATGTTGTTTCATGTATAAGTATGTACATGTATTTTTATTTTTGAGAGGTATTCCATTGTATGGTTATATCACAACTTGATTACCATTAACCAGTTGCCAGAGAGCTTAGCTGTTTCAAAAATTTGACTATTATGCATAAAGTTGCTAAAAACATTTTTCCACATTAATTTATCTTCAGGCAATATCTATAAGTGGATCTGCTAGATTTTATTGGCGTGTGTTTAATTTAATAAGAAACTATTTTCTAAACTGTTGTACTATTTTACATTTTGCATTCTCACCAGCAATATTTCAGAGTTCCAGCTGCCCCACAACTTCTCTAAGTATATATGGTCTTCCCTAGGTATATATGGTAACACTAGGTATATATGGTATTTTTTGTATTAAATTTTAATTATTCTAATGCATTTGTATTGGTATCTGTTTACGGTTTTAAATTGTATTTTCCTAATGTCTAATGATGTTGAGCATTTTTTTTTATGTGCTTACACCTACTTATGTATCTTCTTTGATAAAATTTTGTTTCAAAGTTTGTGTCCATGTTTTGGGTTAATTGTCTTATAACTGAGTTGTAAAATTTCCTTGTAAACTCTGTAGATAAGTTCTTTATCAGAATGTGTTTTGAAAATATTTTTCCTAGTTTTTGGATTTTTATTTTCTTAAGAGTATCTTTTGAAGAGGAGAATCTTTTAATTATTCTTACATTGAATTTGTCAATTTTTTTCTCTCATGGTTCATGATATTTCTATTCTATCTAAGAATCATTGGCTAACCCAGTGTCATAAAGAGGTTCCCTTATGTTTTTTTCTAGAATTTTTATAGATTTGGTTCCTACATTCAGGTCCATGTTTCATAATATCAAAATTTTAATATTGTCAAAGTTCATTGTTTTTCCATATATGTATCAAATTGTACCAACACTGTTGGTTGAATAGATTTTCCTTTTCCTATTGAATTATCTTGTCAAGGCTGTCTAAAGTTAATCAACAAGTCATGTGTGAGTCTATTTCTGGATCCTTTTCTGTTTCATTGATCTATATGATTGTTCTTATGCCAGTACCACATTGTCTTTAGTAATGTATCTTTCTAAGTATTTAACTCAGGTAATATAAGAGTACAGATTTTTCTTCTTTTTCCACATTGTATGGACTATTCTAAATATTTGGAGTTTCCATATAAATTTTAGAATAAACTTGTTAATTCCTATGAAAGTGTTTTGATTTGAATTTGAGGGATGTTGCACTGGATCTGTAGATCAGTTTGGGAGAAAGTAATATCTTAACAATATTGAGTCTTTCAAACAACGAAATACCTTTATTATTCAGAAATGTTTTGCCATTTTTAATGTACACATCTTACATATGTTTTGTTAAGCTGATGATAATGTCATCTATTTTGTTGCTGTCATATATCATATATTATTTTTTTAATTTATCATTTCTAATTATTCATTTCTAGTATATAGAAATTCAATTAATAGTTTACATTGATTTTATATCTTAAGACATCACTCACTTACCACTTATTGATTTTAGCAGTTTTTTAAAGTAAATGTATTTTTAGGACTTTCTATATGGATAATCATGTGAGCTGTGAATGAAGAAAATTTTATATATATTTTTACAATTGGTATGTTTTTTTCTTGCTTTATCTTCATTTATTGAAGTGGCAGTGAACTCCAAATATGTTGACTAAAAGTGGTGAGGACAACTTTTCACCATTAAGTAAAAGCATAATTTTTTTGTAAGGGTTTTTCTGTTTGTTTGTTTTTTGTTTATGTGTTCTATCTACAATTGAGTGAGGAGTGTTGAAAATCTCCAACTGTAATTGTGGATTTGTCTGTTTGTTCTTGCTGTTCTATCATTTTCCTTCATGTACTCTGAAGAACTGTTGTGAGATAGTTCAGATCCTATCTTTAGGATTAGTAGGATTGCTTTATCTTTCTGATTTAATTAAACTGCTTTCACCTTGCAATCTCTTTATCTCTGTTAATACTTACTTTACTGTTGCAAGGATATATTTTTCATCATTTTACTTTTAACCTATTTCTTTATATTTAAAGTAAATTTCTTGAAGATAGCATATATTTGGGTCTTTTTAAATCCAATTTGACCATCTCTACCTTGGATTGAGTATTTAGACCATTTACATTAAATGTATTTATTGATATAGTTGGGCTTAAATCTGTTCTCTTGCTATTTGCTGTTTAGTGTCCCACCACTTCTTTGTTTTTCCTTTCTCTTTTCCTGCCATTTTTGAATTGAGTTATTTTTATAATTCCATTTTGTCTCCACTATATTCTTATTAGCTATTAGTATATATCATAGTTTCACTTCTCAATTGTTGACCTGCATTTTATAATATGCATCTTTAACTTATCATAGTTACCTTCAAATAATAATATAACTTTTTTGCATATTTTAAGAACCTTACAACTGTATGCTTCTATTTTTTGCCTCCTACCATTTACACTATCATTGTCATATATTTTACTTTTACATATGTTATAAACCCCACAATATTTTACTATTCTCTTTTAGACTAACAATGATTTTTAAAGAGATTAAAAATAAAAGAGAATTTTTTTCTGTTTACTCACATTTTTACCATTTCTGGTACTAATTCATTTCTTTGTGTAGAGACAGATTTCCAACTGACTTATATTCTTTCTGACTGTAAAACTTATTTTAATCTTCTTTATAGTACAGGTATGCTGGTGATAAATTCTCTCAGTGTTTGTTTTTAATCTGGAAAATTATTTATTTTGCCTTTATTTTTTAAAGAGAATTTTGTTGGTTGTAACAGTATCAGTTGACAAGTTTTTTTTTTTCTTTACCCAGTCAACATGTAATTTCATTGACTTTTGGCTTACTTTATGATGAGAAGTCTACTGTCATTATTAGCTTTGTTCTTCTCTATTTTTCCATATGTTTCTTTTTCTCTGATTGCATCAAGATTTTCTTTTCTTTTTTTTTTTTTTTTTTTTTTACTTTTGGCCTTCAGCATAGTGGCTGTGTTGTTCCTAGGTGTATTTAGCCTGATTAGGATTATTTGAGACTCTTGGAAATATTGTTCATTGGTACAGGGCAGCAGAATATGCTACCTCAAAATATGCTGCTTGGTATATTAATTAATTTTGAGTTGTAGACACTGAATAAACAGAAAATTCAAGGAGAGGGTTTCTCTGAATTTTGCTTATCTGCTTTAAGACAGATCCACTGAAAGGAACTCCATTGTCATAGATATCCTCACTGGGATTTTCATAAACTAGGGAAATTGACTCATCACAAGAGAGGAGATCAGAAGTTGACACCACACCCAGACAAATTTTATCACAAATACCTCCTGTCTATTCCTCTAAGGACCCATTCATCTTTCTTAAAAATTACTTACTATTTCCTACAAGGCTTATATGCCCTCTTCCCTTTCCCTGTTAAGATGGTATTTAACCCTATATTCTAAAGCCACCTCTTTCTTACTCATTTTTCCTGGATACCACTCGTGTATACATGGGGTATTAATTATAGTAATTTTTTATTTGTTTATCTCTTGTTAATCTGTCTTTTATTACAGTAGCCTCTAAGAACTCAGAAGGGTAGAAGGATAATTATTTTTCCTCCCTTACATTGGCTTCAATCAATCTTGGAGAATTCTTGGCCAGTATCTTTACATATATTGTTGTACCCCTATTTCTCTCCTATTTCATTATGGGATACCATTCCAAGTATATCATAGAGTTTTATAGTGTCCCACATATGCCCCAAATGCCTTGATAGACATTTATTTCCTTAATGTTAATATGCTTTATTCCAAGAAACTACTCTGTTAAATATTCTAATTTATTAAGCTTACCTGTAGGAACTTCCATGGTAAAATTATAATTCAGGCACTATTAAATTTAAGTCTGGGGAGAAAAAAAGCAGAATTTCACTCTTCTTTGTATACGAGGGCTTAAGTAACTATTTTTGGTATTTTCTGTAAAGGAGAGAATGAGCCTTTGAGATTTGGACAAATTCCCTGATTATATACAGTGGCACAAGGAATGTTCAAACTGGACTGCTGCCAAATACAAAAAACAAAACAAAACAAAACAAAAACCCAAAAAACTAAGGCAGGGTTTTTGGAGTTTAACAAACAAAATGTCCATTAATTTAGGCCATCTGGCAAGTGCTTCTGTGTTTGGGTCATACAGTTAGGGATCTTTCTGCTCTGTGGTTTTTAACCAGATTATTTGTAATGATGAGGTTCAGATAGTCAATATTAGGCAAGATTATCCCAAACTATCATTTACTAATCTTTTTTATAGTGGATCTTCCAAAATGGTCCTTTGGATACATATTAGTTTTCATTAAACCCTGTTTACTCCTTCCTTCATTTTTTCATTTGTTGTCCATTGTAAATTCTTACCAAACCATAGTTTTAACATTTCTCCACAGGAAAGCACTATATTTAAACTTTAGGAATTTAAATATTACCTTCATGATATTTTTCTTATTCACATACCACTTATACCAAAATTTACTCTTTAACAAAATTTAAATAGATTTTTTTATTTAGCCTAATCTTAAGCAATTATATTCATCAAATTAGTGGTTCTCAATCTTTAGCACACATTGGAATCACCTAGAGGGCTTGTTAAATATCACAGACTGCTAGGCCTAACCCCCAAAGTTTCTGATTCAGGAGGTCTAGGGTAAGGTTTTATAATTTACATTTCTAATAGTGTCCCAGGTGATACTGATGTTGTTTGTTTGGGAACCACATATTAAGAACCTCAACATTGTGGTATTGTTGTGTTAATTATGCAAACACACATATATCCACACATGTTTTCTAATGCAGTTATAGATATTCAATACGTAATTATTAAAATCAAAAATTTGTTTCATAAACCACCAACAAATTTTCTCACCTATCACACTTTTTTAGGAGGAATTGTCTAGCAGATCTCACTTGATTTTCCTGATGAATAATCCTCTATCTGATTATTCTTAATTCTTCTCTGTTTTTCTCCTTTGATTTTAAAATTCTGAATGCCTATTATGTTACCTGACTACAGATAGAATGTCACTTGGCATACCCCATACACCTAGCATAGAGGGTTATCAGCTGCCCATTAGCTGCTGGGAACAAAAGTTTTGCCTCAAGAAACCTAGGGAAAATAAAGTGTCCAACATTCACTAGCACAGAAAACTCAGTCTTCACACTATGACTTAGAATAGCACTGCACCCTCTCTTCCCCTTACCTCTGTTGCTAAATCATTATTCTGAATCCTAGAAGTCCATGTTCTCTTCATCATGTTACTTCTATATTAGTGGTACGTAATGGATTTGGAAAAATGCATTTAAGGATGGTTCTTTATTGACACATATTGACACTGAAGAATATAAATGCTGATTACACAAATAATATGACAAGTAGATTACTGAGATATCAGTATTATTTTTATTATTGTCTAATGAACATTACTATTACTAATGCTCTCAAGTCAACAATGACAGGGTCACCAAAGTCAGAAAAGAAATAGAAATTCAAGGCATTTACTAAAACCATACCCAAGCCATTTAGGTTAAGAAACTCGGGGCCATATTTTCACAAACAAAAGGAAAATGTACACCTTGCTTACTTTCACCCTTAGGATTTCCCTCACAATGATTTCTCATCTGGAATGTCTTCATTTCTCACCTCTATCAATTCAAGCTTGAACTTTGCTTTAAGGCTCAGCTGGAACACCACTCTTCTAACAGAGTATTCATCAATCTTTTATTCCTTGGAATACCTAAAGCAATTATAGAATGTACTGCTTAGCACTTATATTCTGTTACATATTTTTCAACATTGTTTAATAAATATTATTTTTTCCTCAACTGAAGAGAGAAGGGTGTCCCCCACTGTCCCTGTAACTGTGTTAAGTATTTCTCAGTGATTCATTTTGATTGGGTTTATATATTCTAGTGAATCTTAAAGAAACATCTAATTATATTGCTTTTCTTGTTACTTAAATCCATTTCTTATTTTACTCATAGATAAAAATAGTCTGACCCCAAATTCTACTTATTCATTATATGATCATATATAAAGTTTATATATGTGTATATTTTACCTATTGTCTTCTTACTAATTTTTCTTTAATTTATTATGGTCAATATAATGCAACTTTATAGAGAATTGGTCATTTTAACTCAAATTCTTTAACATTGCATCTTATTTTCAGATTAGATGCCTAAACAAATAAACTCTGAATACTTAACGAATCAAGAAAAATACCCCTAATTTTATATCTGTAAGAAAGAAATTATAAAGCATGATATGATTTTTCTGCTTCAGAAAAAAATACATAATAGCTAGCATCAGGAAAATTAAAGTTGTGGCTATAAAACATCATATGACTAATTTTTTTTTGCATTTTTCTTTTGTTAACAAGACATTTGGCATCATGTAGACAATGGTAAAGTCTACATGATGTCAAAATGCTTACCTTAGCAGTCAACTGACACATGGGGTGGGGAAATCAACAAGATTTCTTTCCCTTACTTGATGGTATTCGACATTTTTAATGGAAACAACCATATTAACTGATATTTTTAAAGTTTATATTGTAGTCCCTCAAATTTAGACTGAGTCTGGAAAAACAGGAATATTATTTTGTGTCTGCCAGGAGGCCCCTTGCCACTCTATCAAAACTATGGAGGACTTCTGGCTTAAGGGAGAGATGTTTTACCACTGTCAGATCTAGTTGAAATCTGCTGAGGAGGAAGGGGAGATGCTTTATTGATCACAAACAGAAATTGTCTCAAGAAGCTTCTACCTTTACAAATAAAAGCTCATCTGAAAACATTTGTGATACTGAAAGCATGATGAATTGGTTCATAGGAGGAAACAGACTACTTTTTGAGCAGAAATGCCACCATTCAACATTTTTCCTTTGTGTAAAAGTACAGAAAATAGTATTAAACTAAGCAGTCATCAATATGTCCTGCCATATTCTAATTACACCATAATTTTTCTTGTGTTTGATAATAATTCAGATTCTGACAGTTTCCTCTGAGGTGTGAAAACATTAACTTATAAACTCTAACACCCATTTTCCAAAAAAGTACTAAGGTAAAACCAGTATCTAATGCTAATGGGAAATAAGTCTTGGAGCCAGAAGATTTGGACTCAAGTCTCTGCTACCTCATTAACCAGTTCTGCTCTATCATTAACGAGTTATGTCACCTTGGGCTGTTTTAACTTTCTGACTCTAATTCTCTCATCTATAAAATGCAATTATTAATATCTGCTTTACCCTTCTGTGGTGAGATTAAACGAAATAAGAGATAGAAATGGTAAACCACAAAATGCCAAAACAATAAAATAAAATAAAAATTGGCAGCCCAGATCACTGACATCTTTGTTATTGTTATTCATATTACCTGGAAGCAAATAGACTTAGAGCTATTGCACACTTTCATGTACTCCTGATAGCCACAACTCAATCACTGTCCTTTAAAAATACAGATGTTTAAAGTCCCACTCTCTTGAGAATATTTAGTGTCAAGTTGGATAAAACACCTGTATGATTGACTTAATTATTTATTTTCTTTTGAATGTTAGTGCCATGAGGGCAGAATCTATATATATGTATTTGCAATTGGTCAATCAAAAGAAAAGCCTGAAAAATTCACAAAAAAATAAAAGGTGCCTTGCAAAGATGGCAATCATATTAATAACTAAACAAATAAACATAATCCAGTGTCATTCAATATGCAATGGTGGAAAAGATTGTCAAATTCATAGAATCTTAAGATCCGGAAGAGACCTTAGAAATTGAATTCTCTACCTCTTCACCTCATGAGAGAATCCTCTCTACCATTTTACAACCAGCAAGATCCTTTTCATTACATCCCAGCAGTCAAGTTTTTCTTCTCCACTCTACAGCTATGTGTTGCCTGGTTTCACAGTCATTCCTCAAGTGGCATAATAGTTTTTCTAGATTTCTTCTGATTTTTTTATGGGAAGTTATCACAAATTATTATGTCAGCTCTTGGTGAGAGATCTCAGAGAACCATTTAGGGTGGAAGGACTGATTGGCAATGAAAACAACCTCTTTTGCCTGCTATTAAGATGACTTTTAAAGTGCTAAATAGTTTCAAAAGTTATTTCAATCTAACATATATTTACACAATCCTAAATAAAATACATTTCATTTCTGTTTGTTAATATCTCTATGTCTCTATACAATTTTTTAATTAAACATGCTTTTTTAAAGTAGATATTCGGATAGTTTTACTCTACTAGGTATTTTCAAATCTGTTCATTAAGAGGAGCATCAAGATGGCAGAAGAGTAAGACTCGGAGATCACCTTCCTACCCACAAATACATCAGAAATACATCTACAAGTGGAACAACTCCTACAGAACACCTACTAAACACTGGCAGAAGACCTCAGACCTCTCAAAAGGCAAGAAACTCCACACGTACCTGGGTAGGGCAAAAGAAAAAAGAAAAAACAGAGACAAAAGAATAGGGACAGAACCTGCACCAGGGGGTGGGATCTGTGAATGAGGAAAGGTTTCCACACACTAGGAAGGCCATTTGTGGGTGGAGACTATGGGTGGCAGAGGGGGGAAGCTTCAGAGCCATGGAGGAGAGCTCAGCAACAGGGGTGTGGAGGGCAAAGTGGAGAGATTCAAAGGAGATGAGGACCCCAGCAGGAGTCACCTCACATAAAAGGTCCCACATCACAAAGGGCCACACAGAGGATCAGTGCACTCAGCACTCACCATCCTGAAAGGGTTTTCTGCTCAACAACCGGGGAGGGTGGGGGTTGGGAGCTGAGGCTCAGGCTTCAGAGGTCAGATCCCAGGGAGAGAACTGGGGTTGGCAGGGTGAGTGTGAAGGGACTAGTGCTCCACAGCCAGCCAGGGGGGAGTCCGGGAAAGTCTGGAGCTGACGAAGAGGCAAGAGAATTTTTCTTTTTTTAAATTTTATTTATTTTTTTATTTTTATTAACATCTTCATTGGAGTATAATTGCTTTACAATGGTGTGTTAGTTGCTGCTTTATAACAAAGTGAATCAGTTATACATATACATATGTTCCCATATTTCTTCCCTCTTACATCTCCCTCCCTCCCACCCTCCCTATTTGACCCCTCTACGTGGTCACAAAGCACTGAGTTGATCTCCCTGTGCTATGCGGCTGCTTCCCACTAGCTACCTATTTTACGTTTGGTAGTGTATATATGTCCATGACACTGAAGAGACTGTTTCTTGCCACTTTGTTTCCTGGTGCATGAGGAGAGGGGATTCAGAGCGCTGCTTAAAGGAACTCCAGAGACGAGAGTGAGCTTCAGCTATCAGCTTGGACCCCACAGAGGGGCATGAGATGCTAAGGCTGCTGCTGCAGCCACCAAGAAGCCTGTGTGCAAGCACAGGTTACTATCGACACCTCTCTTCATGGGCGTCTGTGCAGCCTGCCACTGTCAGAGTCCCATGATCCAGGGACACCTTCCACAGGAAAACGCATGGTGCACCTCAGGCTGGTGCAATGACATGCCGGCCTCTGCTGCTGCAGGCTTGCTCCAGATCTGTACCCCTCCCTCCAGCCAGCCTGAGTGAGCTAGAGCCCCCGAATCAGTGGCTCTTTTAAACCCGTCTTGTCTGGATGAAGAACAGACACCCTCAGGGGACCTACAAGCAGAGCCAGGTCCAAATCCAAAGCTGAACCCCGGGAGCTGTGTGAAAAAAGAAGAGAAAGGGAAATCTCTCCCAGCAGCCTCAGGAGCAGCGGATTAAATCTCCACAATCAACTTGATGTACCCTGAATCTGTGGAATACCTGAATAGACAAAGAATCATCCCAAACTGAGGAGGTGGACTTGGGAGCAATGATATATATTTTTAGCCTTTTTTTCTTTTTATGAGTGTGTATGTGTATGTTTTTGTGTGTGATTTTGTCTGTAGAGCTTTGCTTTTACCATTTGTCCTAGAGCTCTGTCTGTCAGTATTTTTTTTTACTTAAAATATTTTTCTTCATAATTATTTTTTATTTTAATAACTTTATTTTATTTTATTTTACTTTATTTTATTTTATCGTCTTCTTTCTTTCTTTCTTTCTTTTTCTCCCTTTTATTCTGAGCCATGTGGAGGACAGGCTCTGGGTGCTCCAGCCAAGCATAAGGGCTGTGCCATTGAGGTGGGAGAGCAAATTTCATGACACTGGTCCACAAGAGACCTTCCAACTCCATGTAATATCAAATGGCAAAAATCTCCCAGAGATCTCTATCTTAATGCCAAAACCCAGCTCCACTCACTGACCAGAAAGCTACAGTGCAAGACACCTTATGCCAAACAACTAGCAAGATAGGAACACAACCCCATCCATTAGCACTGAGGCTGCCTAAAATCATAATAAAGCCACAGACATCCCAAAATGCACTACCAGACGTGGACCTGCCCACCAGAAAGACAAGATGCAACCTCATTCACCAGGACACAGGCAGCAGTCCCCTCCACAGGGAAGCCTACACAACCAACTGAAACAAACTTAGCCCCTGGGGACAGACACCAAAAACAATGGAAAAAACGAACCTGCATTCTACAAAAAGGAGACCCCAAACACAGTAAGTTAAGCAAAATGAGAAGACAGAGAAACACACAGCAGATGAAGGAGCAAGGCAAAAACCCAACAGACCTAACAAATGAAGAGGAAATAGGCAGCCTACCTGAAAAAAAATAAGAATAATGATAGTACAGATGATCCAAAATCTTGGAAATAGAATGGAAAACATATGAGAAACGTTTAACAAGGACCTAGAAGAACTAAAGAGGAAACAAACAGTGATGAACAACACAAAAAAATGAAATTAAAAATTCTCTAGAAGGAATCAATAGCAGAATACCTGGGGCAAAAGAACGGATAAGTGACCTGGATGATAAAATAGTGGAAATAACTACTGCAGAGCAGAAGAAAGAAAAAAAGAATGAAAAGAATAGAGGACAGTCTCAGAGACCTCTAGGACAACATTAAATGCAACAACATTCGAATTATAGGGGTCACAGTAGAAGAAGAGAAAAAGAAAGGGACTGAGAAAATATTTGAAGAGATTATAGTTGAAAACTTCCCTAATATGGGAAAGGAAATAGTTAATCAACCAGGAAGCATAGAGAGTCCCATACAGAATAAATCCAAGGAGAAACACACCAAGACACATATTAATCAAACTACGAAAAATTAAATACAAAGAACAAATATTAAAAGCAGCAAGGGAAAAACAACAAATAACACACAAGGGAATCCCCATAAGGTTAACAGCTGATCTTTCAGCAGAAACTCTGCAAGCCAAAGGGAGGGGCAGGACATAATTAAAGTGATGAAAGGGAAAAATCCACAACGAACATTACTCTATCCAGCAGGAATCACATTCAGATTTGACAGAGAAATTTAAAGCTTTACAGACAAGCAAAAGCTAAGAGAATTCAGCACCACCAAACCAGCTTTACAACAAATGCTAAAGGGACTGCTCTAGGCAGGAAACACAAGAGAAGGAAAAGACCTATGATAATAAAACCAAAACAATTAAGAAAATGGTAATAGGAAGATACATATTGATAATTACCTTAAATGTAAATTGATTAAATGGTCCAACAAAAAGACATAGACTGGCTGAATGGATGCAACAACAAGACCCATATATATGCTGTATATAAGAGACCCACTTCAGACCTAGGGACACATACAGACTGAAAGTGAGTAGATGGAAAAAGATATCCCATGCAAATGGAAATCAAAAGAAAGTTGAAGTAGCAATTCTCATATCAGACAAAATAGACTTTAAAACAAAGACTATTACAAGAGACAAAGAAGGACACTACAAAATGATCAAGGGATCAATCCAAGAAGAAG
Source organism: Mesoplodon densirostris (assembly GCF_025265405.1). Taxonomy (NCBI): domain Eukaryota; kingdom Metazoa; phylum Chordata; class Mammalia; order Artiodactyla; family Ziphiidae; genus Mesoplodon; species Mesoplodon densirostris. The sequence continues at coordinate 49,293,781 of NC_082673.1, read as the reverse complement.
ATATAACAATTGTAAATATTTATTCACCCAACATAGGAGCACCTCAATACATAAGGCAAATACTAACAGCCATAAAAGGGGAAATCGACAGTAACAAAATCAAGTGGGACTTTAACACCCCACTTAAACCAATGGACAGATCATCCAAAATGAAAATAAATAAGGAAACACAAGCTTTAAATGATACATTAATCAAGATGGGCTTAATTGATATTTATAGGACATTCCATCCAAAAACAACAGAATACACATTCTTCTCAAGTGCACATGGAACATTCTCCAGGATAGATCATATCTTGGGTCACAAATCAAGTCTTGGTAAATTTACAAAAATTGAAATTGTATCATGTATCTTTTCTGACCACAATGGTATGAGACTAGATATTAATTACAGGAAAAAATCTGTAAGAAATACAAACACATGGAGGCTAAACAACACACTACTTAATAACTAAGAGATCACTGAAGAAATCAAAGAGGAAATCAAAGTATACCTAGAAAAAAATGACAATGAAAACACAATGACCCAAAACTTTCGGGATGCAGCAAAAGCAGTTCTAAGAGGGAAGATTATAGCTATACAAGCCTACCTTAAGAAACAAGAAATATCTCAAATAAACAACCTAAACTTACACCTAAAGCAATTAGAGAAAGAAGAGCAAAAAAACCCCAAGGTTATCAGAAGGAAAAAAATCATAAAGATCAGATCAGAAATAAATGAAAAAAGAGCCTCCCTGGTGGTGCAGTGGTTGAGAGTCTGCCTGCCAATGCAGGGGACATGGGTTCATGCCCTGGTCTGGGAAGATCCCACATACCATGAAGTGGCTGGGCCTATAAGCCATGGCTGCGGAGCCTGTGTGTCCAGAGCCTGTGCTCCACAATGGGAGAGGCTACAACAGTGAGAGACCCACATACAGCAAAAAAAAAAAAAGAAAAGAAAAGAAAAAGAAAAAGAAAAAAGAAATGAAGGAAATGGTAGCAAAGATCAATAAAAATAAAAGCTTGTTCTTTGAGAAGATAAACAAAATTGTTAAACCATTAACCAGACTTATCAAGAAAATAAGGGGGCTTTCCTGGTGGTGCAGTAGTTGAGAATTTGCCTGCCAATGCAGGGGACATGGGTTTGAGCCTTAGTCTGGGAAGATCCCACAAGCCACAGAGCAAATGGGCCCGTGAGCCACAAATACTGAGCCTGCGCATCTGGAGCCTGTGCTCTGCAACAACAGTGGCCGTGAGAGTGAGAGGCCATGTGCCGTGATGAAGAGTGGACCCCACTCACTGCAACTAGAGAAAGCACACACACAGAAATGAAGACCGAACACAGCCAAAAAAAAAAATAATAAAAATTAAAAAATAATTAATTAATTAAATTTAAAAAAAAAGAAAATAAGGAAAAAGACTCAAATCAATAGAATTAGAAATGAAAAAGGAGAAGCAACAACTGACACTGCAGAAATACAAAGGATCATGAGAGATTAGTATAAGCAACTCTATGCCAATAAAATGGACAACCTGGAAGAAATGGACAAAATCTTAGAAATGCACAACCTTCTGAGAATGAATGAGGAAGAAATAGAAAATATGAACAGACCAAACACAAGCACTGAAATTGAAACTGTGATTAAAAATCTTCCAACAAACAATAGTCTGGGACAAGATGGCTTCACTAGTGAAATCCATCAAACATTTAGAGAAGAGCTAACACCTATCCTCAAACTCTTCCAAAATATATCAGAGGGAGGAAAACTTCCAAACTCATTCTATGAGGCCACCATCCCTCTGATACCAAAACCAGACAAAGATGTCACAAAGAAAGAAAACTACAGGCCAATAACACTGATGACCCTAGATGCCAAAATCCTGAAGAAAATACTAGGAAACAGAAAAAGGATCATCCTCTATGATCAAGTGGGGTTTTTCCCAGGAATGCAAGCCTTCTTCAATATACACAAGTCAATCAATGTGATACACCATATTAACAACTTGAAGGAGAAAAACCATATGATCATCTCAATAGACGCAGAGAAAACTTTCAAAAATTTCAACACCCACTGATAATAAAAACACTGCAGAAAGTAGACATAGAGGGAACTTTCCTCAACACAATAAAGGCCATATATGACAAACCCACAGCGAACATCATCCTCAATGGTGAAAAACTGAAACCATTTCCACTAAGATCAGGGACAAGAAAAGGTTGCCCACTCTCACCACTATTATTCAACATAGTTTTGGAAGTTTCAGCCACAGCAATCAGAGAAGAAATAGAAATAAAAGGTATCCAAATCAGAAAAGAAGAAGTAAAGCTGTCACTGTTTGCAGATGACATGATACTATACATAGAGAATCTTAAAGATGTTACCAAAAACTACTAGAACTAATCAATGAATTTGGTAAAGTAGCAGGATACAAAATTAATGCTCAGAAATCTCTTGCATTCCTGTACATTAATGACGAAAAATCTGAAAGTGAAATTTAGAAAACACTCCCATTTACCATTGCAACAAAAAGTATAAAATATCTAGGAATAAACCTACTTAAGGAGACAAAAAACCTGTATGCAGAAAATTATAAGACACTGATGAAAGAAATTAAAGATGATACAAATATATGCAGAGATATAAGATGTTCTTGGATTGGAAGAATCAACATTGTGAAAATGACTCTACTACCCAAAGCAATCTACAGATTCAATGCAATCCCTATCAAACTACAACTGGTATTTTTCACAGAACTAGAACAAAAAATTTCACAATTTGTATGGAAACACAAAGCAGTAGCCAAAGCAGTCTTGAGAAAGAAAAACAGAGCTGGAGGAATCAGGCACCTTTACTTCAGACTATACTACAGAGTTACAGTAATCAAGACAGTATGTTACTGGCACAGAAACAGAAATATAGATCAGTGGAACAGGATAGAAAGCCCAGAGATAAACCCACAAACATATGGTCACCTTATCTTTGATAAAGGAGGCAAGAATATACAGTGGAGAAAAGACAACCTCTTCAATAAGCAGTGCTGGGAAAAGTAGACAGCTACATGTAAAAGAATGAAATAAGAACACTCCCTAACACTATACACAAAAATAAACTCAAAATGGATTGAAGACCTAAATGTAAGGCCAGACACCATTAATCTCTTAGAGGAAAACATAGGCAGAACACTCTATGACATAAATCACAGCAAGATCCTTTATGACCCACCTCCTAGAGAAATGTCAATATAAATATAAATAAACAAATGGGACCTAATGAAAGTTAAAAGCTTTTCACAGCAAAGGAAACCATAAACAAGATGAAAAGACAACCCTCAGAATGGGAGAAAATATTTGCAAATGAAGCTACTGACAAAGGATTAATCTCCAACACATCCAAGAAACTCATGCTGCTCAATATCAAAAAAACAAAAAACCCAATCCAAAAATGGGCAGAAGACCTAAATAGACATTTCTCCAAAGAAGATATACAGATTGCCAACAAACACATGAAAGAATGCTCAACATCATTAATCATTAGAGAAATACAAATCAAAACTACAATGAGATATCACCTCACACCGGTCAGAATGGCCATCATCAAAAAATCTACAAACAACAAATGCTGAAGAGGGTGTGGAGAAAAGGGTACCCTCTTGCACTGTTGGTGGGAATGTAAATTGATACAGCCAGTATGGAGAACAGTCTGGAGGTTCCTTTAAAAACTAAAAGTAAAACTACCATATGACCCAGCAATCCCATTACTGGGCATATACCCGGAGAAAACCATAATTCAAAAAGAGTCACGTACCAAAATGTTCACTGAAGCTCTGTTTACAATAGCCAGGACATGGAAGCAACTGAAGTGTCCCTCAACAGAGATGAATGGAAAAAGTATATGTGGCACATATATACAATGGAATATTGCTCAGCCATTAAAAGGAACGGAACTGAGTTATTTGTAGTGAGGTGGATGGTCCTAGAGATTGTCATACAGAGTGAAGTAAGTCAGAAAGAGGAAAACAAATACCATATGCTAACACATATATATAGAATCTAAGAAAAGGAAAAAAAAGATTAGAATAAGCTAGGGGCAAGATGGGAATAAAGATGCAGACCTAGTAGAGAATGAACTTGAGGATCCGGGGAGGGGGAGTGGTAGGCTGGGACAAAGTGAGAGAGTGGCATGGATATATATACACTATCAAACGTAAAATAGATAACTAGTGGGAATCAGCCACATAGCACAGGGAGATTAGCTCGGTGCTTTGTGACCACCTAGAGGGGTGGGATAGGGAGGTTGGGAGGGAGGGAGATGCAATAGAGAAGAGAGATGGGGACATATGTATATGTATAACTGATTCACTTTGTTATAAAGCAGCAACTAACACACCATTGTAAAGCAATTATACTCTAAAAAAATGTTTTAAAAAATTCCGTTTTTTAAGGTTGTGACAAGTATAGTTGGGCTTGTTTTACACATAAAATTAATGCATACATAGCATATTAATTTCAGATTCAGAGATTAATTTATATAAATAATATTGAGTTGGCCAAAAAGTTTGTTTGGGTTTTTCCATAACATCTTACAGAAAACCCCCCAAAAAAAGTTTAGCCAACCCAATATTTTCACTATTATGTTATGCTATTCTTCAGGTGTTCTAAACATCTCTGTTCGTCCTCTGTCTTTTGCTTTTTTCTCAAATGTAATCAAGTACTTCACCAGAAAGATAAAACTATGTATTCCTACCTACAGGTGGAAATTTTAAAACATTTGTTTTATCAGGAACTTGGTAAAGCACAAGAAAAAATGAAAAGAGAAAAATTGAAAATACATTTTAACTCATATTCTCCAGTCCTCAGAAGTCTGTGACTTCAAAATAAAGTAGTACTTCCTTTGTTTTACTGTTTTATCTTGGTACAGACACTCATCCTGTTTGACTTAGAGATGCTAGTCTTTTATTAGATTTCCTTCTCCCAGGTGCCTCTGGAAATCCTGAGAGCATTTGTTATGCTCTCAAAACATAGGCTTTCAAAATCTTTTCTGGTACTCACTAGTCACTTGGACCCAGGACCCTGATTATAGACCTTGTTCCCCAGTTCCGTGCTGAGATTCAATTTATATGTATCTCTGGAGGGGTTCCCCTTCTTCTTTGACTTCACCTCAAGCATAGTGGCAAGCTCATGTCTCAATTCTCTGAAGCACAACAGGCGTATGCAATGTGTTTAACAAGGCTGTTCCAAAAAGAAACAAGAGAAGGGAACTGTAATACAGAAAACTTATATTTGGTTGTGGTTGTTTTTAGAATCTATAATCTCAAGCCACAGGTCAAAGGTCTCCTGGGACCATTTTTTCCATTAGATTTTGTCCTCCCTCACTGTGGTAAAAATCAACTTCTGTGTCATCTCTTGTCTTCCCTGTCTCATAGAGTTCAGCTTAATTCCTGGTAAATGGACAAGGAGAATTTACTAACTACCCCTCTTCTTCTGTAGGCTAGATGCCAACTCCCTGAGGCTAAAGAGAAAAGAAATAGCTTTCCTCTTGACACCCGCAGGAGATCTCAATTTCTGCCCTTGATTGACCTCTCCAAGCCTGATTCATGGTGCACATGCATTCTCTTCAGGGAGAAATTCAACCCCTTCCCACAGGTATTGGTCTACCCAGGCACCCTTAAGGACAATTCCACAATACAGAATTGCCTGTGTATTTCCGAAAGTGTAGAATACTGTGCATTGAAAAACATAAATGAAATCAACTAGGTTGGGGCTAGGTAGTAACACTTTGATTTCTGTTTCCAGCATTTTGCGAGGAAATGCTTGCATGTGAAGCATACAAACAAATGAAGAAATAATAGTGCTACCAAGGGCAATCTCAATCAGAACAACATTACCAAAGAGAACATTTTCTAACTTAGTCTTAAGTGTCTGCATGTAGATTACTTTTCTGATATCAAGATATTCTCAAGAAGAAAACATAGGTAACTTTCTGTATGTCTGAATAACTTTAAAAATCCCCAAAAGATAAACCTTCGCAGAATAAAGAAAAAAATCTTTCACAAGAGGAAAAGAAAAAAAAAACTCCATCCTAGAAAACAAAAATTAAGTTCTAGTAATTTTTTAAAAGTCAGCATTTTAGAACAGTTCTAGGTTCACAGCAAAATCAAGAAGAAAAGACAGAGATTTCCCATATACTCCCTGCCCTGACACCCACATAGCTTCCCCTATTATTGGCATCACCCACCAGAGTGGGTGGTACATTTGTTAGAATTGATAAACCTACACTGACACAACATAATCATCCAAAATCCTTTATTTACATTAGGGTTCATTCTTGATGTTGTCTATTCTATGGGCTTGGACAAATGTATAATGACACATATCCCTCATTGAAGTATTATACAGAATTTTTTCACTGCCCTAAAAAATCTTCTATACACTGCTTATTAATCTCTCCCCTTCCCCCAATCCCTCACAACCACTGATATGTATAGTCTCCTTATTTTTGCCTTTTCCAGAATGTCATATAGTTGGAATCATACAGTATGAAAAGTATTACTTTTCACACTGGCTTCTTTCACTTTGTAAAATGCATTCCATGTATTTTCAGTGCTTGACAGCTCATTTCTTTTTTAGTCCCATTGTCTGAATGTACCACAGTTTATTTATCTATTCATCTATTTAAGGATATCTTGGTTGCTTCTGAGTTTTGTTAATTATGGATGAAGCAGTTATAAATATCTGTGTGCAGGTTTTTGTTGTGGACCTAAGTTTTCAACTCTTTTGGGTTGATACCAAGGAAGATAATTGCAGAATTATATCGTAAAAATATGTTTAGTTTTGTAAGACACCATCAAACTGTTTTCCAAAATGGCTATATGATTTTGCATTCCCAATGAGTGAGAGTTCCTGTTGCTCCACATCCTTGTCAGCATTTGGTATTGTCAGTGTTATGGATTATGGCCAATCTAAAGGCTGTGTAGTGGTATTTCATTGTTGTTTTGATTTGCATTTCCCTGATCACATATGATCTTTACCTATATTTATTTCTCATCCGTATTACCTATACTATACCTATATGTATTACCTAGACTTATTTCCCATCTGTATTTCTTCCTTGGTCAGGTGTCTGTTAAGATCTTTGGCCCATTCTTTAATTGGATTGTAGGTTTGCTTATTGTTGAGCTTTAAATGTTCTTTGGATATTTTGGATAATATTCATCAGATGTGTCTTTTGTAAATAGTTTCTTCCACTCTGACTTGTCTTCTTGAACTGTTGACATTTCTTTCACAGGGGAAAGTTTTTATTTCTTTTTTAAAAAAATGTTTATTTAAGTATAGTTGCTTTACAATGTTGTGTTAGTTTCAGGTATACAGCAAAGTGCATCAGTTATACATATACATATACTGACCCTTTTATAGATTATTTTCCCATATAGGCCATTACAGAGTATTGAGTAGAGTTCCCTGTGCTATACAGTAGGTTCTTGTTAGTTACTATTTTATATATAGTAGTGTGTATATGTCAATCCCAATCTCTCAATTGATCCCTCCCTCCCCCACCCCACCCCCATTATCCCCTGGTAACCTTAAGTTTTTTCTACACCTGTGATTCTACTTCTCTTTTGTAACTAAGTTCATTTATACCCCTTTTTTTAGATTCCACATATAAGCAATATCATATGATATTTGCCTTTCTGTGTCTGACTTAACTTCACTCAATATGACAATCTCTAGGTCCATCCATGTTGCTTCAAAGGGAATTATTTTGTTCTATTTTGTGGCTGAGTAATATTCCATTGTATATATGTACCACATCTCCTTTATCCATGTTTCCTACTCCTCCACCACCTTGATCCCCAATCTCCAGAATTTTTTTAAATTTTAATGAAGTTTAGCTTATCCATTATTTCTTTCATAGTGATGCATCTAAAAGTGCATCACCATTCCCAAGATTATTTAGGTTTTCTCTTGTGTTCTCTACTAGGAGATTTATAGTTCAATAGTTTTGTGTTTTCCATTCAAGTCTATGATCCATTTTGAGTTAATTTTTGTGAAGAGTGAAGGGTTGTTTTAATAACTTAAAAAAAATTTTATTTTACATTGGAGTATAAGTGATTTGCTATGTTGTGTTAGTTACAGGTGTACAGCAAAGTGATTCAGTTTTATATATATATATATATATATATATATATATATATATATATATATATATATTCTCTCTTTCAGATTTTTTTCCCATATAAGTTATTACTGAATAATAAGTAGAGCTCCCTGTACAATACTAGGTCTTTGTTGATTATCTATTTTCTATGTATATAGTATGTATATGTTAATCCCAAACTCCCAATTTATTCTTCCTCCCCACCTTTCCCCTTTGGCAGCCATAAGTTTGTTTTCTACATCAGTGAGTCTGTTTGTAATAAGTTCATTTGTATCATGTTTTTAGATTTCACATTTAAGTGATATCATATATTTGTCTTTCTCTGTCTGACTTACTTCATTTAGCATGATAAACTCTAGGTCCATCCATGTTGCTGCAAATGACATTATTTCATTATTTCATTCTTTTCTTTTTGTGGTATGCAGGACTTTCAATGCTGCAGAGCACAGGCTCTGGACGTACAGGCCCAGTGGCCATGGCCTATGGGTCCAGCCGCTCTGCGGCACGTGGGATCCTCCCAGACTGAGGCAAGAACCAATGTCCCCTGCATCAGCAGGCGGACTCTCAACCACTGCACCACCAGGGAAGCCCCTTCATTCTTTTTTTAAAATAAACTTTTATTGGAGTATAGTTGCTTTACAATGTTGTGTTAGTTTCTTCTGTGCAGCAAAGTGAATCAGTTATACATATACATATATCCATTCTTTTTTAGATTTCCTTCCCATTTCAGTCACCACATAGCATTGAGTATAGTTCCCTATGCTATACACTATGTTCTCATTAGTTATCTGTTTTATACATAGTAGTGTATATATGCCAATCCCAGTCTAACGGTTCATCCTACCACCCTTCCCCCCTTGGTAACTATATGTTTGTTCTCTACATCTGTGACTCTATTTCTTCTTTGAAAATAAGTTCACCTGTACCATTTTTCTAGATTCCACATATAAGTGATACTACACAATATTTGTTTTTCTCTTTCTGACTTACTTCACTCTGTATGACAAGCCCTAGGTCCATCCACATCTCTTCAAGTTTCACTATTTTGTTCCTATTTATGGCTGAGTAATATTACATTGTATATATGTACCGCATCTGCTTTATCCATTTCTCTTTCAATGGACATTTAGGTTGCTCCCATGTCCTGGCTATTATAAATAGTGCTGCAATGAACATCGGGGTGCATGCATCTTTCAAATTCTGGTTTTCTCTAGATATATGCTCAGGAGTGGGATTGCTGGATCATACAGCAGCTCCATTTTTAGTTTTTTAAGGAACCTCCATACCGTTCTCCATAATGGTTTTACCAATTTACATTCCCACCAACAGTGTAAGAGGATTCCCTTTTTTCCACACCCTCTCTAGAACTTACTCTTTGTAGATTTTTTTGATGATGGCCATTCTGAATGGTGTGAGATGATACCTCACTGAAGTTTTGGTTTGCATTTCTCTAATAATTAGAAATGTTGAGCATCTTTTCATGTGTTTTTTGGCCATCTGTATGCTTTACTTGGAGAAATGTCTATTTAGATCTTCTGCCCATTTTTTTACTGTGTTTTTTTTTTTTTGTTTGTTTGTTTTGATATTGAGCTCCTGAGCTGTTTGTATATTTTGGAGGTTAATAATCCCTTGTTGGTTGCATCTTTTGCAAATATTTTCTCCCATTCTGTGGGTGGTCTTTTCATTTTGTTTATGGTTTCCTTTGATGTGCAAAAGTTTTTGAGTTTAATTAGGTCCCATTTGTTTATTTTTTGTTTTATTTCCATTACTTTATGGATGGATCTAAAAAGATATTGCTTCAATTTATGTCAAAGAGTGTTCTGCCTATGATTTCCTCTAGTAGTCTTATCATATCCAGTCTTACATTTAGGTCTTTAATTCATTTTGAGGGTTTTTTTGTATATAATGTTAGAGAATGTTCTAATTTCATTGTTTTACATGTAGCTGTACAGTTTTCCCAGCACCACTTATTGAAGAGACTCTTTTCGTTATATATTCTTGCCTCCTTTGTTGTAGATTAATTGATCATAGGAGTATGGGTTTATTTCTGGGCTTTCTATCCTCTTCCATTGATGTATATTTCTGTTTTTGTGCCAGTACCATACTGTTTTGATGATGGTAGCTTTGTAGTATAGTCTGAGGTCAAGGAGCATGATTCCTCCAGCTCCGTTTTACTTTCTCAAAATTGCTTTGTCTATTTGGGGTCTTTTGTATTTTCATACAATTTTTAAATTTTTTTGTTCTAGCTCTGTGAAAAGTACCATTCGCTATTTGATAGGAATTACATTGAATATGTACATTGCCTTGGTTACTATAGTCATTATGACAATGTCAATTCTTCCAATCCAAGGACATGGTATATCTTTCCATCTGTTTGTGTTATCTTCTCTTTCTTTCATCAGAGTATTATAGTTTTCAAAGTACAGGTCTTTTGCCTTCTTACATTTATTCCTAGGTATTTTATTCTTTTTGATGTTATGGTAAATATGGTTGTTTCCTTAATTTCTCTTTCTGACCTTTCATTGTTAGTGTATAGAAATGCAACAGATTTATGTGTATTAATTTTATATACTGCGACTTTACCAAATTCATTAATGAGTTCTAGTACTTTTTTGGTAGCACCTTTTAAGATTTTTTATGTATAGTATTGGATTGGTCAAAGGTTCATCTTTAATATTTTTTATGTATATTACTGTATTTGTCAAATGTTCATTTGTGTTTTTCCATAAATTCTTACAGAAAACTTGAATTAACTTTTTGACGAAGCCAATATCATGTCATCTGCAAAGAGTGACAGTTTTACGTCTTCTTTTCCAATTTAGACTCATTTCATTTATTTTTCTTCTTTGATTGCTTTGGCTAGGACTTCAAATACTATGTTGAATAAAACTGGTGAGAATGGACATCGTTCGCTTGTTCCTGATCTTAGAGGAAATGCTTTCAGCTTTTCATAATTGAGTATGATGTTAGCTGTGCGTTTTTCATATATGGCTTTTGTTATGTTGAGGTAGGTCCCTCTATGTCCGCATTCTGGAGAGTTTTTATTAAAAATCGATGCTAAATGTTGTCAAAAGCTTTTTCCACATCTGTTGAGATGATCATGTGGTTTTTATTCTTCAATTTTTTAATGTGGTGTATTACTCTGATTGATTTGAGGATATTAAAAATTCCTTGTATTCCTGGGATAAATCCAACTTAATCATGATGTATGATCCTTTTAAAGTATTATGGGACTCAGTTTGCTAGTATTTTGTTGAGGATTTTGCATATATGTTTATCAGTGATATTGACCTGCAATTTTCTTTTTTTGTTGTATCTGGTTTTGGCATCAGCATGATTGTGGCCTCATAGAATGAGTTTGGGATTGTTCCTTCCTCTGAAAATTTTTAGACTAGTTTCAGAATGATAGGTATTAACTCTTATCTAAATGTTTGATAGAATTTGCCTGTGAAGCCATCTAGTTCTGAACTTTTGTTTGTTGGGTTTTTTAATCACAGTTTCAGTTTCATCACTTGTGATTGGTGTATTCATATTTTCTATTTATTCCTGGTTCAGAGATTTTACTTTTCTAAGAATTTGTCAATTTCTTCTAAGTTGTCCATTTTGTTGGCTTATAGTTGTTTGTCAAAGTCTCTAATGATCCTTTGTACTTCTGTGGTTTCCATTGTAACTTCTCCTTTTTCATTTCTAATTTTATTGATTTGAGCCCCCTCCCTTTTTTTTCTTGATAAATCTGGCTAAAGGTTTACCAATTGTTTTGTCCTTTCAAAGAACAAGTTTTTAGTTTAATTGTTCTTTTCTATTATTTTCTCATCTCTATTTCATTTATTTCTGCTCTGATCTGTATGATTTCTTTCCTTCAACTCACTTTGGGTTTTGTTTGTTCTTCTTTCTCTAGTTGCTTTAGGGGTAAGGTAAGGTTTTTTATTTGAGATTTTTCTTGTTTTTCTGAGGTAAGATTTTATTGCTTTAAACTTCCCTCTTAGAACTGCTTTTTCTGCATCACATAAGGTTTGGATCATCGTGTTTTCTTTGTCCTTTGTATCTAGGTATTTTTTTATTTCCTCTTTGATTTCTTCAGTGATCCATTGGTTGCTCAGTAGCATTTGTTTAGTCTCCACGTTTAGCTTTAGTAGCATATTGTTTGTGTGTTTTTACATTTTTTCCTTGGAGTTGACTTCTAATCTCATAGTGTTGTGGTTGGAAAAGATGTTTGATATGATTTCAATTTCCTTAAATTTACCAAGGCTTGCTTTGTGGCCCAGCATGTGATCTATCCTAGAGAATGTTCCATGTGCACTTGTAAAAGATGTGTATTCTGCTGCTTTTGGATGGAATGCTCTATAAGTATCAATTAAGTTTGTTAGGTCTAATATGTCATTTAAAGTCTGTGTTTCCTTATTGATTTTCTCTGTGGATGAGCCATCCATTGATGTAAATGGGGTTTTAAAGTCCCCCACTATTGTGTTACTGTCAATTTCTCCTTTTAAGGCTGTTAACATTTGCCTAATATATTGAGATTCTCCTCTGTTGGGTGCATATATATATATATATATATATATATATATATATAATTGTTATATCTTCTTCTGGTATTGATATTTTGATCATTACATACTGTCCTTCTTTGTCTCTTGTAACAGACTTTATTTCAAAATCTATTCTGTCTCACATGAATATTGTTACTTCAGCTGTTTTTTGATTTCCAGTTTCACTGAATATTTTTTCTATTCCTTCACTTTCAGTTTGTGTGTGTCTCTATGTCTGAATTGGGTATCCTGAAGACAGCTTTTATATGGGTCTTGTTTTTTTATCCATTCAGCCAGTCTTAATCTTTTGGTAAGAGCATTTAATCCATTTAAATTTAAGGTAATTATCCATATGTATGTTCTTATTGTCATTTTGTTCATTGTTTTGGAATTTTTCAAGGTATTTTTTCATCCTTTTTTTTTTTCTTTTCCTGTGATTTGATGACTATCTTTAGCATTATGTTTGGATTCTTTTTTCTTTTTTGTATGTGTGTATCATAGATTTTTGGTTTGCAGTTACCTTAATGTTTTGGTATAACAACCTATATGTATACCTGATTGTTTCAAGTTGCTGATCTCTTAATTTCGACTGTATTTTAAATATCCTGAAAATATCCTCTCCTCTTTTCATGCTTACTGTTTTTGATATCATTTTCTGTGTTGATTTTTTCCTATGTTTAGTGTATGTTTGCTTCTACCAGTGAGCTTTCCCATTTTGTATTTTTCTTGTTACTAGCTGTGGCCTCTTCTTTTCTGCCTAGAGAAGACCCTTTAGTATTTTTTGTAAAGCTAGTTTGGTGGTGCTGATTTCTTTTAACTTTTGCTTGTCTGTAAAGCCTTTTATTTCTCCATCAAATCTGAATGAGAACCTTGCTGGGTAGAGTATTCTTAATTGTAGGTTTTTCCATTTTATCACTTTTAATATATTGTGCCACTCCCTTCTGGCCTGCAGAGTTTCTGCTGAAAAATTTGCAATAACTCTATGGAGATTCCTTTGTATGTTATTTGTTGATTTTCCTTCTTGCTTTTAATAGTTTCTTTTTTCTTTAATTTTTTTCAGTTTGATTACTATGTGTCTCTGTGTGTATCTCCTTGGGTTAATACTGTATGGACTGCTCTTTGCTTCCTGGACTTGGGTGACTTTTCTTTCCCATGATAGGGACGTTTTTTAGCTATTATCTCTTCAAATGTTTTTCTCAGACACTTTCACTCTCTCTTCTCCTTCTGGGACCCCTATGATGTGAATGTTGTTGTGTTTTACTTTGTCCCAGAGGCATCTTAAACTGTCTTTGTTTCAAAGTATACTTTAAAACAAAGTCTATAATAAAAGACAAAGAGGGGTTTCATATAATAATAAGAGGATCAATTAAAAAAAGATATAAGATTTGTAAATATATATACACCTAATATAGGAGCAGCTAAATATATAAAACAAAAGAAATAAATGGAGAAACTGACAATAAAACAATAATACTAGGGCATTTTAACACCATACTTACACTAATAGACACCTAATAGAGACAGAAAATCAATAAGAAAATAGTGACCTTAAATGACAGAATAGCCAGTTGAACTTAATAGATATCTACAGGACACTCCATCCAAAACAGCAGAATACACATCTTTTTCAAGTGCACATGGAATTTCCCTAGTTTAGATCACACAATAGGCCACAAAACAATCTCAACAAATTTAAGAGGATAACAATTACATCAAGCATCTTTTCCAACCACAACGGTATGAAGCTAGAAATCAATTACAACAAGAAAAATTGGAAAAACACAAACACATGGAGATTAAACAACATTCTACTAAAAAAAACAATGGCTCTGTGAGGAAATCAAAGAAGACATTGGAAAATACTTTGAGACAAATGAAAACAAAAACACTACTTTTCAGAATCTATGGGACACAGCAAAAACAGTTCTAAGACAGAAGTTTATAATGATACTAGTTTACTTCAAGAAACAAGAAAAATCTCAAATAAATAATCTAACCTACCATCTAAAGGAATCAGAAAAAAACTTGCAAAGTCAGCAGAATGAAGAAAATATTAAAGAGCAGAAAGAAAATAAATAAAATATAGACCAAAAGAAAAAAAAAATCAGTGAAACCAAAAGGTGGTTTTTTTGAAAAGTTAAACAAAATTGATAAGCCTTTAACCAGGTTCATTAACAAGCAAAGAGAAAGAACTGAAACAATAAAATATGACATGCAAAATGAGAAATTAAAACTGATAGTACAGAAACACAAACCATCATAAGAGAATACTATGAATACTATATGCCAACAAATTGGACAGCTTAGAAGAAATGGACACACTCAAAGAAACATACAGTACTCCAAGACCACCAAATCAGGAAGAAATAGATAATTGGGGCAGATAAATTACTAGTATTGAAACTGAATCAGTAATAATAAAAAAACAACTCCCAACAAACAAAAATCCAAGATCAAAAGGCTTCACATGGAAATTCTACCAAACATATAAAGAAGAGATATTATGAGACTGGCATGCTTCTGGGTATGCTAAGAGGGCAGCTTTCTTGCCTATACTTCTCAAACTATTCTACAAACTGGAATAGGAGGGAATACTTTCAAATTCATTCTATGCAGCCACCATTACCCTGATACCAAAACCAGACAACAAAAAACAGAACAAAAGGGCCTCCCTGGTGGCGCAAGTGGTTGAGAGTCCGCCTGCCGATGCAGGGGATACGGGTTCGTGCCCCGGTCTGGGAGGATCCCATATGCCGCGGAGCGGCTGGGCCGGTGAGCCATGGCCGCTGAGCCTGCGCGTCCGGAGCCTGCGCGTCCGGAGCCTGTGCTCCGCAATGGGGGAGGCCACGACAGTGAGAGGCCCGCGTACCGCAAAAAAAAAAAAAAAAAAAAAAAAAAAAAAAAACAGAACAAAAATAAAAGCAAATTACAGGTCAATATTACTGGTGAACATAGATTCAAAAATTCTCAACAAATTAGCAAATCAAATTCAACAACACATAAAATAACATAAAACATGATGAAATGAGATTTATTCCAGGACTGCATAGTTGTTCAATAGCCATAAATCAATTTATGTGATATACAACATTTACACAACAAAGAATAAAAACCACATGATCATCTAATAGATGCAGAAAAAACACTTGACAAAATTCAACATCCATTCATGATAAAAACTCTCAACAAAGTGGGTATAGAGGGAACATACCTCAACATAATAAAGGTGATTTATGACAAATCCACATCTAACATCATTCTCAACTTTGAAAATCAGGAACAAGACAAGCATGCCCATTCTCAACATTTCTATTTAATATTGTTTTGGAATTCCTAGCCATAGTAATCAGACAAGAAAAAAAAAAGGCCATCCAAATTGGAAGGGAAGAAGTAAAACTATTTGTAGATGACATGATGTTTTATGGCGAAACTCTGAAGTCTCCACCAAAAAACTATTAGAACTAACAAATGAATTTGGTAAAGTTGCAGGATACAAGATTAATATACAGTTGTATATTAATTGTACAGTCTGTTGCTTTTATATACACTAATAATGAACTAACAGAAAGATAAAGCAAGAAAGCAGTACCATTAAAATCACATCAAAAAGAATAAAATACTTAGGAATAATCTTAACTAAGGAGGTAAAAGATCTGTACTTTGAAAACTATAAGACATTGATGAAAAAAAATTGAAGATGATGCTAATAAATGGAAAGATATACCATGTTTATGGATTGTAAGAATTAGTATTGTTAAAGTGTCCTTACTGCTCAAAGAAATCTATAGATTTAATGCTATCCCTATCAAAATACCCATGACATTTTTCACATAACTAGAAAAAACAATCCCAAAATTTGTGTGGAACCACAAAACACCTGTAATAGCCAAAGCAATCTTGAGAAAGAAATATGGAGCAAGAGGAATGAGGCTCCATGACTTCAGACTCTACTACAAAACTACAGTACTCAAAAAAGCATGGTACTTGCACAAAAACAGACATGTAGATCCATTGAACAGAATAGAGAGACAGGAAATAAACCCATGCATATATGTATTTTCACCTATGATAAAGGTTGCAAAATTATACAATTGGGAAAAGATAGTCTCTTTAATAAGCGTTGGTGGGAAAACCAAGGAGCTACATATTAAAGAATGAAATTAGAGTATTTCCTCATACTACATACAAAAATAAACTCAAAATGGATTAAAGCCCTAAATGTAAGACCTGAAAGCATAAAATTCTTACAAGAAAATGAAGACTTCACTCTTTGACATAAGTCTTAACAATATTTTTGGATCTGTCACCTCAGGCAAGGGAAACAAAAGCAAAAACAAAAAATGGAACCTAATTAAACTTAGTAGCTTTTTCACAGTGAAGGAAACCATCAACAAGATGAAAAGACAACCTACTAAATGAGAGAAGATATTTGCAAATGATATGTCTGAAAAAAGGTTAATACAAAAAAACTTTAAAAATCATATAACAGGGGCCTCCCTGGTGGCGCAGTGGTTAAGAGTCCGCCTGCCGATGCAGGGGATACGGGTTCGTGCCCCAGTCTGGGAGGATCCCACATGCCGCGGAGCGGCTGGGCCCGTGAGCCATGGCCGCTGGGCCTGCGCATCCGGAGCCTGTGCTCCGCAACGGGAGAGGCCACAACAGTGAGAGGCCTGCATACCGCAAAAAGAAAAAAAAAAATCATATAACAATATTACAAATACAAATAACCAGATTATAAAATGGGTAAAGATCTGAATAGGCATTTTTACAAAGAAAACATACAGATGGGAAACATGAAAAGATGCTTAATATCACTAAACATTAGAAAAATACAAATCAAAACCACAATGAAATATCACCTCATACTTGTCAGAACAGCTATCATCAAGAGAACAAATAAAAATTGCTGGTGACAATAAGGAGAAAAGGAAACCTGAGTTCATTGTTAGTGGGAATGTAAACTGGTACAACCACTATGGAAAACATTGTTGAGGTTTCTCAGAACATTAAAAATAGAACAGCCATATGATCCAGCAATCCCATTCCTGGGTTATACTCCCCCCCCCAAAAAAAACACTGATTAGAAAATATATATGCACCCCAATGTTCATAAAAGTATTATTTATAATAGCCAAGATATGGAAGTAACTAAGTGTCCATCAACTGATGAATGGATAAAGAAATTGTGATAGATAGAGAGAGAGAGAGAGATACATATAGATATAGATATAAAGAGACATGGAGAGAGAATATTATTCACCCATAAAGAAGAATATAATCTTGCCATTTGCATTAACATGGATGGACCTAGATGGTATTAGGCTTAGTGAAGTAAGTCACACAGAGAAAGACAAATAGTATGGGTTTTCACTTCTATGTGGAATCTAAATAATCAAACAATTACATATAACAAAAACAGGAACAGACTCATAGATAGAGAACAAACTTGAGGTTATTAGTGATAAAAGGGATGTGGGGAGGGGCAAGATAGGGAAGGGGATTAAGAGATACAAAATAATAGGTATAAAATAAATAAGATATAAGGAAGTAATGTACAACAAGGAATATAATGAATATTTTATAACTTTAAATGGAATATAACCTAAAAAAAACATAGAATAACTATGTTGTACTTCTGAAACTAATATATCATTGTAAATAAACTATACTCCAATTTTTTAAAAAAAGAGCTAGAATGGCTGAATGGATAAAAAGCAAGACCCATATACATGCTGCCTACATGAGACTCACTTCAGATCTCAAGACACTCACAGACTGAATGTGAGGGTATGGAAAAAGTCATTCCATGCAAATGGAAAAAAAAAAGAAAGCTGGGTAACAATACTTATACCAGACAAAATAAACTTTAAAACAAAGACTCTAATAAGAGGCAAAGAAGGTCATTGCATGATAAAAACAGAATCGATCCAGCAGAAAGATAAAACAATTTTAAAACAATTTTAAATATATGTACACCCAACATAGCAGCACCTAAATACAAAAAAAGCAAATATTAACAAACATACAGGGAGAAATTCATAGTAATACACATATAGTAAGGGATTTTCACATCCCACTTACCTCAATGGATAGCTCATCCAGACAGAAAATCTATAAGGAAACTTGGCCTTATACAACACATTAGCAGATGGAATTAAAAGATTAGTATAGAACATTCCAACCAATAGCAGCAGAATACACATTCTTTTCAAGTGTAAATAGAATATTCTCAAGGATACATTATATTCTAGGCCACAAAACAAGTCTCAATAAATTTAAGAATACAGAAGTCATGTCAGGAATTTCTTCCAACCACATGGTATGAAACTAGAAATCAACAACAAGAAAAAAACTGTAATAAATATAAACATGTGGAGGGTAAGCTATATGATACTAAACCACCTAGGGGTCACTGAAGAAACCAAAATCATACCAAAACGACCTGGAGAGAAACTAAAATGGAAACAAAAGATCCAAAACCTATGGGATTCAGCAAAACAGTTGTAAGAGAGACATTTATAGTGATACAAGCCTACCTCAGGAAACAAGAAAAATCTCAATAAACAATCTAACCTTATACCTAAAGGAACTAAAGAAAGAACAACAAGCAAAAAACAAAGTTAGTAGAAGGAAAGTAATATAAAGATCAGAGCAAAAATAAATAGAGACTAAAAAATAAAAAATAGAAAAAAATCAATAAAATAAGAGCTGATTCTTTGAAAAGATATATAAAATTGATAAACTTTTACCCAGATCCGTCAGAAAAAAAAAAGAGAGAGAGAGGGGTCCACATAAAGAAAATCAGATATAAGGAAGGAGGAGTTACAAAAAACACCATAGAAATACAAAAGACCATAAGAGATTACTACAAATGATAAATGTCCAACCTAGAAGAAATAGACAAATTCCTAGAAATGTACAGTCTCCCAAGACTTAATCAGGAAGAAATACATAATGTAAACAGATTGATTACCAATAATGAAATTAAATCAGTAATTTAAAAACTCAAAAAAAGTCCAGGACCAGATGGCTTCACAGACA
This sequence comes from Mesoplodon densirostris, assembly GCF_025265405.1. Taxonomy (NCBI): domain Eukaryota; kingdom Metazoa; phylum Chordata; class Mammalia; order Artiodactyla; family Ziphiidae; genus Mesoplodon; species Mesoplodon densirostris. The sequence goes on along the minus strand of NC_082673.1, from coordinate 49,274,076 downwards.
AATTTTATCAAATATCTAAAGAGGAGTTCACACTCATCCTTCTCAAAGTCTTCCAAAAAAACTAAAGGAAAGAACACTTCCAAATTCATTCATTCAGGTTATCATCACTCTGATATCCAAACCAAAGACACACACAGAAAAGAAAATTACAGACCAATATTACTGATGAACAATGATGAAAAAATCATCAACAAAATATTAGCAAAACTAATTCAACAATACATTAAAAGTATCATACATCATGATTAAGTGGGCTTTATCTCAGGGATGTAAAAATAGCTGCAAATCAATCAATGTGATATACCATGTTTAAAAATTGAAGAATAAAAATCATATGATCACCTCAATAGATGCAGAAAAAAATTTGATAAAATTCAACATCCATTTATGATAAAAAGTCTCAACAATAAGTATAGAAGGAATATATCTCAATGTAATAAAGGTTGTGACAAACATATGCAATACTCAATGGTTAAAAGCTGAAAGCATATCTTCTAAGATCAGTAACAAGAGAAGGATTCCCACCCTCACCATTTTTACTCAACATAGTATTGGAATTCCAAGCCACAACAATCAGACAAGAAAAAGAAAGAAAAGGAAAGGAATAAGTAAAACTGTCACTATTTGCATTGACATGATAACATGCATAGACAGTCCTAAAGAACCTACCAAAAAAACTATTAGAACTAATAAATTCTGTAAAGTTGTCAGATATAAAATTAATATAAAGAAAGCTACTGTGTTTCTATAAATAACTACCATCTATCAGAAAGGGAAATTAAGAAAATAATCTTATTTACAATTGTATCAAAAAGAATTTAAAAATACCTAGGAATAAATCTAAATTACCTAAAAGACCTATACTCAGAAAACTATAAGACATTGTTGAAAGAAATTGAAGATAATACAAACAAAAGTAAAGATATACCATGCTCATGGATTAGAAGAATTAGTATTGTTAAAATGACTCTAGGGACTTCCCTTATGGTGCAGTGGTTAAGAATCTGCCTGCCAATTCAGGGGACATGGGCTCGATCCCTGGGCCAGGAAGATCCTACATGCCATGAATCAACTAAACCTGTGTGCCACAACTACTGTGCCTGCACTCTAGAGCCTGTGAGCCACAATATCTGAGCCCACATGCCACAACTACTGAAGCCTGTGAGCCTAGAGCCCGTGCACTGCAACAAAGAGAAGCCACCACAATGAGAAGCCTGTGCACTGCAATAAAGAGTAGCCCCCACTCACCACAACTAGAGAAAGCCCGTTCACAGAAACAAAGACCCAACCAGCCAAAAAATAAATAAATAATAAATACATTAAAAAAAAAAGACTCTACTAGCCAAGGCAACCTACAGATTCAATGCAATCCTCATCAAAACACCAATGGTATTTTTCCTAGAACTAGATAAAATAATTGTAAAATTCATATGGAAACACAAATAGCTAAAACAATCTTGAGAAAGAAGAACAAAGCTGGCTCTCTCATGCGCCCTGATTTTGAACTGTACTACAAAGCTGTAGTCATCAAAACATTTTGATACTGACACAAACAAAAGACACATAGATCAATGGAACAGAATAGACAGCCCAGAAATAATCCTGCACACTTGGTCAATTTACTTATGACAAAGGAGGCAAGAATATACAATGGGGAAAAGACAGCCTCTTCAATAAATGGTGTTGGGAAAAGTGGATATCTACATGTAAAAGATTCAGAATAAGCTACTTTCTTATACCATATACAAAAATAAACTCAAAATGGATTAAAGACTTAAATATGAGACCTGAAACCGTAAAACTCCTAGAAGAAAACATAGGCAATATGCTCTTTGACATTGGCTCTAGCAATATTTTTTGGATATGTCTCCTCAGGCAAGGGAAATAAAAACAAACAAAAAAAAGCAAATAGGATTCATCAAACTAAAAAGGTTTTACACAGTGAAGGAAACTATCAACAAGAGTAAAAGGCCACATACTGAATGGGAGATGACATTTGCAAATGATATGTCTGATAAAGGGTTAATATCTAAAATATATAGGGCCTCCCTGGTGGTGCAGTGGTTGAGAGTCCGCCTGCCGATGCAGGGGATACGGGTTCGTGCCCCGGTCTGGGAGGATCCCATATGCCGCGGAGCGGCTGGGCCCGTGAGCCATGGCCGCTGAGCCTGCGCATCCGGAGCCTGTGCTCCGCAACGGGAGAGGCCACAACAGTGAGAGGCCCGCGTACGGAAAAAAAAAATATATATATATATATATAAAGAACACATATAACTCAAAGTCAAAAAGCCAAACAATCTGATTATAAAATGGGCATAGACCTGAATAGAAATTTTTCCAAAGAATATATACAGATGGCCAGCAGACACGTGAAAAGATACTCAGCATCACTAATCATCAGGGTAATGCAAAAGAAAACCACAATGAGACATCACCTCACATCTGTCAGAATAGCTATCATCAAAAATACAACAAATAACAAGTGTTGGCTAGGATGAGGAGAAAAGGAAATCCTCATGCACTATTCGTGGGATTGTAAATCTGTTTGGTCACTATGGAAAAAATTATGGAGTTTCCTCAAAAAAATTAAAAATAAAAATGTCATGTGATCCAGCAATTTCACTTGGGTATTTACTCAAAAAATCCTACTAAATTGAAAAGATATATACATGCCAATGTTCATTTCCACATTATTTACAATAGCCAAGATATGGAAACAACATAACTGTCCATCAATAGACGAATGGATAAAGAAGATCTGGAATACAGTGGAATATTATTCAACCATAAAAGAGAATGAAATCTTGTCTTTTGCAAAACATGGATGTATCTAGAGGGTATTATGCTAAGTGAAATAAGTCAGACAGAGAAACACAAATACCAAATGCTTTCACTTAGATGTGGAATTGAAAAAAACAAAGGCAACAAACAAAACAAAATGAAAACACTCATAGATATAGAGGACAATCAGATGGTTGCCAGAAGGAAGGGAGTGGTGGGATGTGCAAATAAGTGAAGGGAATTAAGAGGTACAAACCTCCAGTTATATAATAAATAAGTCCCAGGGATGTATTTTACAGCATAAGGAGCATGGTTAATAATATTGCAATAACTTTGTATGGGAACAAATGGTTACTAGAATTATCATGGCGATCATTTCATAATGTATGCAAATGTCAAATCATCATGTAGTACACCTGAAACTAACTTAATATTGTACACCAACTATAATTCAATAAATAAAAGAAGTATTTGCATTGGTTAAAAGAAAGATTCTATTATGCATGAAAGAAGGGAATCAATGCTTTGGTTAACTTAATATAATCAATCGTTTTTTCTTTTTTCTCTGAGTGATGTCAGTTATTTTGGCATTTCTTGTTTTCTTAAGGTTACCAATAGCTGTTACAACAGATATATATCCAAATTTCAGTGGTTTAACATAATAAAAGTGTATTTTTCCTCTCATAACAATTCAATGAGAACATTTGGCACATAACTTTCCATGTAATGATTCAGGACAAAGAATCTTTCCATGTTCTGTCTACCACATCCCCTAAGGGTCTCATGGTGTTTTGTTTACAGCTTGGGAGAAAGGGGAAGTGAAAGTAGAGAAAGCACATCTACTTCTTTATCAATTTGGCTAAGAAGTGGTACATCTCTACTCATATTCCATTTACAAGAGGGAATTTTATGTCCCTCTCCCGCCTACAAATATGCAGAGCAGAAAATGTAGTCATTTGGACAGCAGCTTCCTAGCAAATATTCTCCTTTATGGAATGGGAGCATGGATATTTACTAGACAGCTGAATGTGTCTGTCACAGTTTCCAATAGCTGGACATTTAGCCTCAGATAGACAAAATCATATGATAGTTATTGAATGAATGAATGAGTGTATTTATGCGCATGTTTACATATTTGAGGATATACGTGTTAATTAAACCTATAGAGACTACAGTGAACATCAGTTGTTTTAGTTTGTGGGATATTCCTTCCTACTGGTAATACATTTTTTATGGTTTGGCTAGAGCCACAAAACCCATGGCCAATTCAGGAACACATTGATCAGTCCTTGTGATTCAGAGTGGACTTGACCATTCCTCTGGTAGCAGTAATTGGCTCATGAACTAATCTGGGTTCTCCACAGGGTTTAGTAGCTTAGAGGATGTAAATATAGCACTGCCAGCAGCTATAATGCCCTTCATAAGAGTGTTCATTAGAAAGCCTCAGAGACCATTGGAGAAGACCTAGCCCAAAGTTATTTTATTTTCTCATCTTCATTTATCATATGTCCTTCTTACTTGTACTCTCCCTGGTATGGTTCCTAAAGAATGAGCAGCAAGAAGAGAAAAGAGCTAATTAATAATGAGGACAAGTATATAAACAATGGAGGAGAGCACGTGCAGAAGATGTTGGTCTGGTTGGCAGCAGAGAGGGCAGAGGCTTAAAGGAAGATGCTGTTGCTCAGTAATGTGTGGCCATATCAGAAAGTATTTTTAAAGTTGGAAAAATCAGTGTGAGATTTCTTCTGTGGACAGTAGGTGGACATTAAGATTTTTGAAAAAAAGTAGAAATATTGAATCATAAAACAAGTAAGAATTCTGATTCAGAACTGAAAATTGGGTAATTAGAAGATAAATCAGCCTCCTTGTGGGAAAATAAAAAATGGAATCATACAGGGTGATATCAGAGTGGGCTTGGGCTAGGAAACTGGCCTTGTATAAGAATTATAGTAACTAAAAGAATTACATATAGAGTCCCAAAGTAAGGAAAAGTCATATGCACTGAGATTTCAGGTGAAAAAATGGAGATAAGATACCACTGACTAAAACAGAAAATTTAAATGAGAATGACAGTTTTGGAGAAATACCATCAGTTCTGTTTTAAATGTATATACTCAGAAAATGTTGAGTTTCTGAGTATAACAAATCACACAGGAAAATTTTCCAGTAGAACTAGTTATAAGGGACTTCCCTGGTGGTCCAGTGGTTAAGACTCTGCACTTCCACTGCAGGGGGCGTGGGGCAGCTAAGATCCCACATGTTGCGTGGCGTGGCTGGAAAAAAAATGAACTAGTTATAGAGCATATAGTAAGGGCTAAGAACTATGATAAGTGATTTATTTACAGATACTATCAAATTTGATTCTCACAACACTTCTTGGGGTGCTTAATGAGAAGGTTTAATGGCTTTACCTAAAGTCCCAGAACTACCAAGGGCCAGGGCTGGGAGTGAAGCCAAGACTCAGCTGTCTTCCAGGCTCATCCTCTTAATAATAACATCTCCTATTGTCCTGTCTTCCTGAAGATACTTTGGAGGAGTAACCAACATGACTCAGTGACTAACTACGTATAGGCCCTGAAGGATGTGAAACAGTCATTACTTCCAAAGTAAGGGTGTACATATGCATTTTAAAATCATTGATACAGAGATGATTGTGTATCCTTTGAGAAGGGCATGGGACAGTTCTCATGCTGTGGTAATGAAGTGAGGAATATGGAACAAAGACAAGGTCTTAAGTATCCATACACACAATAAGGTCCTGCACAGATAAAAACAAATAATAACAGGGCAGAAAAAGGAAATTCAGAGAAAGTGGAAGACTTCGAAATGGCAGGTTTTAAAGTATATAGTATCTTAGAAAGCCAGGAAGAAGAGGTTTAAAGAAGCTGGGTTTAATTACTCAGGTCTAAGGCAACAAAAAATCAAGGTACAATTGTGAAAAAATAGATTTGGCCATTATGATACCATGGGCACCTCAGTGAATGCAGTTCCTTAGTAATGTGGAGCAAGCCTGTGGCAGTGAAATAGAAAGATAAAGGTACAGAAATAGAAACAGTGGGTCTAATTCTGCCTTCACATGGATTTTTTTCTTCATCTGCTTCCGTATCATATAATCATAACTGCATATAATTTATATTTCTACATTTGAAACTCTTATCAGAATATTCACTTCATTTAGACTTGATCCTTTGCTCACTGGTTCTCTCAATTATTCTCAGGTCATCTGTCAGCTCATAAGCATCTCCATTCTCCAAAAAGAAGAGAAATTGCTGTCTATGTTGTAAATCCCAGTGACTTAGAACATGTAGAAATCCTTTACATGGGGAAACAGTGGGAAAGATCTGTGTAGTGATAAAGGAAAGAGGACAGACTTGGTAGAACTTTTTAAAGGAATTCTGTCCTTTCCCTGCTGTTACCTGTCTGATCACAAATCACTCACAGCCAGATGGGCCTAGATTTGCATGATCTGATTTTCTGGCAAAGGCCAGACTTCTCTCACTTCTCAAAGTAAAGTATCCAGTCCTGCTGCAGAAGCAGTCCTTCTTTTAGATTTCAACATGGAATTTTTATGCTGTTTTGCTTGCTCCTCTTTGGTGTTATAAAACAGTCAAGCAAGATGAATATGGCTGGTAATTTATACTAGTAACTTGCATTGAATTGTACTTGGATGACTTATTAAATGAAGGATATGATCAATATTACATCTGTCATAAATGAAAAACTCCACTTTTGAATGGATTTAATCCATTCATTGTTTTATGAGCAGAGTGGCCTCCATAGAGAATCACAAATCCAAATAATGTCACTGAGTGATGGATTTTATGTTCTCTTCTCAGACATGGCTAAAAAATGTGTGAGAGCCTTATGCAGAATGAGGGTTCCCCTTTGGCAAAACATTGAAGCACTGAAAGAATCTTTCATAGAAAAGTTTCATGAGACTATCAGGAAATGTCTTTGTTCAGCTGCAAAGATTATAAAAAGCAATGCAATAAATGGCAGATGGGTAAATATGGCCTCAGATAAACAGAACCTCTTGTTTCCTTACTAGTCCCTATGCAATCATTTAATGAAAGAGGCTAGATTTGGAAGTCTAAGGTTCCTTCACTTGGTGAATGTTGTTTAGCTCACTCACTGTGTTTTGCAACAATACCAAGGAAATTAAAAACCACGAACGTTTCCTCATTTCCTTAACAATATTTCCTAGTATATATAATATTTTTCATTAATTTGTAATGCTAAATCTCGTTTTGATGAACTATAATATCTTCCATAGAAGACACAATCCATTTTGTGTAAACTCAACTCTAAGATAAAAATGGATGACTACCATTGTAGAATTCTCTAGAACAATAGTAGTCATCCATTTTAAATTAATTTTAAATAAAATTAAAATTATTTAATTCTATAAGACCTCAATGAGATAGGTTATATTATTGTCCCATTTTTAGACAAGAAAACTGAGAAATAAATTTTTTTTTTGTTTACATATCATCTGTGGCTGCTTTTTTTAAACTGAAGTATAGTTGATTTACAATATTGTGTTGGTTTCAGGTGTACTACAAAATGATTTGGTTATATATATATATATATATATATATATATATATATATAATTCTTTTCCATCATATTCTATTTACAAGAGAGTGAATGTAGTTCGCTGTGCTATACAGTAAATCCTTGTTGTTTATCTATTTTATATATGGTAGTATGCATCTGTTAATCCCATACTCCCAATTTATCCCTTGCTCCCTTCCCCTTTGGTAACCATCAATTTGTTTTCTATGTCTGTGAGTCTGTTTCAGTTTTGTAAATAAGTTCATTTGTACTATTTTTTAGATTCCACATATAAGTGATATAATATTTGTCTTTTTCTGTCAGACTTACTTCATTTAGTATGATAATGTCTAAGTCCATTCATGTTGCTGCAAATGGCATTATTCCATTTTTTATGGCTGAATAAAGAAATATTTTTAAATTGCTTAATATCAAATAGCATGCTTCAGAACTCCAGAACTCTCACTCTTAACCATTATATATAATTCCTCATAAACCTCATAAATCACTTGTAGAAGAAAGTTTCCCAGAGTGAAGATACATTATTCTACTGATTAAAAGGGCTCATCAAGTGCCCAGTACAACACATGAAAAAAATATCTCACCAAAGTTCATCTTTTTGAAATATCACAATAGGAGTGAGGGGTAGTAACTACAGATTTTAGAAAGAATAAATATCACCTACAAAGGGATACAGAATTATATGACATACGGTATTTTCATAGCAAGTTTCAATGCTAAAAAAGGTATACCCAGCCAAACTCTTAACAAATAGACAGTAGAATGAAGACATTTACAGACAACTATGGCCTCTGAAATTTTATCTGATATGTAGCCTTTCGTAGGGAGTTCCTTGAGAGTGTACTACAGCAAAAACAAATGAGTAAGTAGAGAGGAAGAAACAGGTTTCAGGAAGCCACAATTGAAACCCAAGAGAACAGTAATAGGCCATCCCAGGAAGATGTTGTGCCCCAGGCCCTGAGAACCCTGAGGCAGAACTGGATAAAATTCACTAAGGAAAAAGCTTACTCACTAAAATGTAAGAAATGATAGCATGTTTGTAAAGAAAAAAAAGAAAGAAAGAGGGTTAGTTTAAGTCATTTTCTTGGGGAATGGGAGAGAATGGATATTTCAGAAAGGGAAATTAATGGTTTGATTAAGAGTATATTGGGGAGGAGATTGGTTCAAGATGGTGGAGTAGAAGGACATGCACTCACTCCCTCTTGTAAGAGAACCGTAATCACAACTAACTGCTGAACAATCAACAACAGGAAGACACTGGAACTCACCAAAAAAGAAACCCTACATCCAAAGACAAAGGACAAGCCACAGTGAGATGGTAGCAGGGGCACAATCACAAAAAAATCAAATCCCATAACTGCTGGGTGGGGGGGGGGGTTGGTGACTCACAAACTGGAGAACAAATACCACAAGAGTGCACCCACTGGAGTGAAGGTACTAAGCCCCACGTCAGGCTTCCCAACATGGGGGTCTGGCAATGGGAGAAAGAATTCTTAGAGAATCAGACTTAGAAGTCTAACAGGATTTGATTGCAGGACTTCAACAGGATTGGGGAAAACAGAGACTCCACTCTTAGAGGACAAACACAAAGTAATGTGCACATCAGGACCTAGGGAAAGGAGCAGTGACCAGAACTATATGCTAGTGTTGGGGGTGTCTCCTGCAGGTAGGGGGTGGCTGTGGCTCACAGTGGGGACAAGGACACTGGCAGCAGAAGTTCTGGAAAGTGATCCTTGGCATGAGCCTTCCCAGAGGCCATCATTAGCCCAACCAAAGAGGTAAGTAAGTTCCAGAGCTGGGTCACCTCAGGCCTAAAAAACAACAGGGAGGGAACTCAGCCCCACCCATCAGCAGAGAAGCAGATTAAAGTTTTACTGAGCTCTGCCCTCCAGCAGTCCCTCTCATTAGGAAGCTTGAACAAGCCTCTTCGATAACCTCATCCACAGGAGGGCAGACAGCAGAAGCAAGAAGGACTTTAATTCTGCAGCGTGTGGAATGAAAACCACATTCACAGAAAGGTAGACAAAATGAAAAGGCAGAGGACTATGTACCAGATGAAAGAACAAAATAAAACCCCAGAAAAACAACTAAATGAAGTAGAGATAAGCAAACTTCCAGAAAGAGAATTCAGAATAATGATAGTGAAGATGATCCAGGACCTCAGAAAAAGAATGGAGACAAAGATTGAGAAGGTGCAAGAAATGTTTCACAAAGATGTAGAAGAATAAAAGAACAAAAAACCAGAGATGAACAATACAATAACTGATATAAAAAATACACTAGAAGGAATCAATAGCAGAATAACTGAGGCAGAAGAACAGATAAGTGACCTGGAAGACAGAATGATGTAAATCACTGCCATGGAACAGAATAAAGGAAAAAGAATGAAAAGAAAAGAAGACAGCCTAAGAGGCCTCTGGGACAGCATTAAATGCAAAAACATTCTCATTATAGGGTTCCCAGAAGAAGAAGAGAGAGAAAAGGGGCCCAAGAAAATATATAAAGAGATTATAGTCAAAAACTTCCTTAACAAGGGAAGGGAAATAGCCACTGAAGTCCAGGAAGCACAAAGAGTTCTAGGCAGGATAAACCCAAGGAGAAACATGCCAAGATACATGGTATTCAAATTGACAAAATTAAAGACAAAGAAAAATTATTAAAGGCAAGAAGGGAAAAATGACAAATAACATACAAGGGAACTCCCATAAGGTTAACAGCTGATTTCTCAACAGAAACTCTACAAGCCAGAAAGGGGGGGCATGATATATTTAAAGTGATGACAGGGAAGACCTACAACCAAGATTACTCTATGTGGCAAAGATGTCATTCAGATTTGATGGAGAAATCAAAACCTTTACAGAAAATCAAAAGCTAAGAGAATTCAGCACCACCAAACCAGCATTACAACAAATGCTAAAGGAACTTCTCTAAGTGGGAAACACAAGAGAAGAAAAGGAACTACAGAAACAAACCCATAACAATTAAGAAAATGGTAATAGGAGCATACATATTGATAATTACCCTAAATGTGAATGGATTAAATGCTCCAACCAAAAGAAAAAGGCTCACGGAATGGATACAAAAAAAAGACCCATAGGACTTCCCTGGTGACACAGTGGTTGAGAGTCCACCTGCCGATGCAGGGGACATCGGTTTGTGCCCTGGTCTGGGAAGATCCCACATGACACAGAGCAGCTAGGCCCATAAGCCATGGCTGCTGAGCCTGTGTGTCCAGAGCCTGTGCTCCACAAAGGGAGAGACTGCAACAGTGAGAGGCCAGCATACCACACACACAAAAAAAAGAGAGATCCTTATATATGCTGTCTACAAGAGACCCACTTCAGACTTAGGGACACATACAGACTGAAAGTGAGGGGATGGGAAAAGATATTCCATGCAAATGGAAATCAAAAGAAAGCTGGAGTAGCAATACTCATATCAGACAAAATGGACTTTAAAATAAAGGATGTTACAAGAGACAAGGAAGGACTCTACCCAATGATCAAGGGATCAATCCAAAAAGAAGCTATAACAATTATAAATATATATACACCCAACCCAGGAGCACCTCAAAACATAAGGCAACTGCTAACCACTATAAAAGAGGAAATCGGCAGTAACACAATAATCATGGGGGGTTTTAACACCTCACTTACACCAATCGACAGATCACCCAGACAGAAAATTAATATGGAAATGTAAGCTTTAAATGACACAATAGTCCAGATAGATTTAATTGATGTTTATAAGACATTCCATTCAAAAACAGCTGACTACACTTTCTTCTCAAGTGCACATGGAACATTCTCCAGGATAGATCACATCTTGGGTCACAAATCAAGCCTCAGTAAACTTAAGAAAATTGAAATCATATCAAGCATCTTTTCCGACCACAACACTATGAGAGTAGAAATCAATTACAGAAGGAAAAATGTAAAAAACACAAACACATGGAAGCTAAACACTACATTACTAAATAACCAAGGGACGACTGAAGAAGTCAAAGAGGAAATCAAAAAATACCTAGAGAAAAATGATAAAACATGATTATCCAAAACCTATTGGATGCAGCAAAAGCAGTTCTAAGAGGGAAGTGTATAGCAATACAATACTATCTCAAGAAACAATAAAAATCTCAAACAATCTACATTTATACCTAAAGGCACTAAAGAAAGAAGTAAAAACAAAACCCAAAGTTAGGAGAAGGAAAGAAATCATAAAGATCAGAGAAGATAAAAAAACAAAGAAAACAATAGCAAAGATCAATAAAACTAAAAGCTGGTGTTTTGAGAATATAAACAAAATTGATAAACCTTTAGCCAGACTCATCAAGAGAAAAAGGGAGAGGAATCAAACCAATAAAATTAGAAATGAAAAAGGAGAAGTTACAATGGACACCACAGAAACACAAAGCATCATAAGAGACTACGACAAGCAACTCTATGGCAGGAAAATGGAAGAAGTGGACAAATTCTTAGAAAGGTATAACCTTCCAAGACTGAACCAGGAAGAAATGGAGAATATGAACAGACCAATCACAGTAATGAAATTGAAACTGTGATTAACAGTTTTCCAACAAACAGAAGTCCAAAACCAGATGGCTTCACAGGTGAATTCCATCGAACATTTAGAGAAGAGTTAACACCCATGTTTCTCAAACTCTTCTAAAAAACTGCAGAGGAAAGAACATTCCCAAACTCATTCTACAAAGCCACCATCACTTTGATAACAAAACCAGACAGAGATACTACAAAAAAAGAAAATTACAGGCAAATATCACTGATGAATATAGATGCAAAAAATCCTCAAGGAATACTAGAAAACAACATATTAAAAGGATTATACACCATGATCAACTGGGAGTTATCCCAGGGATGAAGGTTTCTTCAATATATGCAAATCAATCAATGTGAAAAACCATATTCACAAATTGAAGAATAAAAACCATATAATTATCTCATTAGATGCAGAAAATGCTTTTGACAAAATTCAACACCAATTTATGATAAAATCACTCCAGAAGGTGGGCATAGAGGGAAGCTACCTCAACATAATAAAGGCCATATATGACAAACCCACAGCAAACATTATTCTCAATGGTGAAAAACTGTAAGCATTTCCTCTAAGATCAGGAAAAGGACAAGGATGTCCACTCACCATTATTATTCAACGTACTTTTGGAAGTCCTAACCATGGCAATTAGAGAAGAAAAAAAAAAATAAAAGGAATACAAATTGGAAAAGAAGAAGTAAAAGTGTCATTGTTTTCAGATGACATGATATTACACATAGACAATCCTAAAGATGCCGCCAGAAAACTACTAGAGCTAATCAATGAAATGGACAATTTTTCAGGATATAAAGATAATGCACAGAAATCTCTTGCAATCCTATATGGTAACAATGAAAGATCAGAAAGAGAAATTATGGAAACAATCCCATTCACCATTGCAACAAAAAGAATAAAATACCTAGGAATAAACCTACCTAAGGAGGTTAAATACCTGTACTCAGAAAACTATAAGACATTGATGAAAGAAATCAAAGATGACACAAACAGATCAAGAGATACACATGTTCTCAGATTAGAAGAAACAATATTGTGAAAATGATTATACTACACAAAGCAATCTAGAGATTCAATGCAATACCTATCAAATTACCAGTGACATTTTTCACAGAACCTGAACAAAAAATCTTAAAATTTGTATGGAGACACAAAAGACCCCGAATTGCCAAGGCAGTCTTGAGGGAGAAAAACAGAGCTGGAGGAATCAGACTCTCTGACTTCAGACGATACTACAAAGCTACAATAATAAAGACAATATAATACTGGCACAAAAACAGAAATATAAATCAATGAAACAGGATAGAAAACCCAGATATAAACCTACGCACCTATGTTCAACTAATTTATGACAAAAGAGGTAAGGATATACAATGGAAACAGACAGTCTCTTCAATAGTGGTGCTGGGAAGACTAGACAACTACATGTAAAAGAATGAAATTAGAACACTCCCTAACACCATACACAAAAATTAACTCAAAATGGATTAAAGACCTAAATGTAAGGCCAGACACTATAAAACTGTTAGAGGAAAACTTAGGAAGAACACTCTTTGACATAAATCACAGCAAGATATTTTTTGATCCATCTCCTAGAGTAATGGAAACAAAAACAAAAATAAACAAATGGGACCTAATGAAACTTCAAAGCTTTTGCACAACAAAGGAAACCATAAACAAAACAAAAAGACAACCCTCAGAATGGGAGAAAATATTTGCAAATGAATCATAAGACAAACGATTAATCTCCAAGATATATAAACAGCTCATGCAGCTCAATATTAAGAAAAGCAAACAACCCAATAAAAAAATGGGCAGAAGATCTAAACAGCCATCTTTCCAAAGAAGACATACAGATGGTCAAGAGGCACATGAAGAGCTAACATCACTAATAGAGAAATGCAAATCAAAACTACAATGAGGTATCACTTCACACCGGTTAGAATGGTCATCATCAGAAAATCTACAAACGACAAATGCTGGAGAGGGTGTGGAGAAAAGGGAACCCTCTTGCACTGTTGGTGAGAATGTAAATTGATACACCCACTATGGAGAACAGTATGGAGGTTCCTTAAAAAACTAAAAATAGAATTACCATGTGACCCAACAATCCCACTACTGGGCATATACCCAGAGAAAACCATAATTCAAAAAGACACATGCACCCCAAGGTTCATGCAGCACTATTTACAATAGCCAGGTCATAGAAGCAACCTAAATGTCCATCGACAGATGAATGGATAAAGAAGATGTGGTACATATGAACAATGGAATATTACTCAGCCATATAAAGGAAAGAAATTTGGTCATTTGTAGAGACGTGTATGGACAGACTGTCATACAGAGTGAAGTTAAGTCAGAAAGAGAAAAACGAATATCATATATTAACGCATATATGTGGAATCTAGGAAAATGGTACAGATGAACCGATTTTCAAGGCAGAAATAGAGACACAGATGTAGAGAACAAATGTATGGACACCAAGGGGGGACTTGGGGGGCCTGAATTGGGAAATTGGGATTGACCTATACACACTAATATGAATAAAACAGGTAAGTAATAAGAACTAATAAGAACCTGCTGTATAAAAATAAATAAAATAAAATTTAAAGTTGAAAAAAAAAAAAGAATCAAGAATGGGCAGAAGTAAGAAAAAGTTATTTTGAAGCAGAAGTAATTACCAGTTGAGAGAATTTTATCTTGTCCTTCTAAGATGACCATGGTAGAAATTTCTTTTATATTTCCAATTAGGTCACCCCCAAGGTACTTTTTTTCTAATCACCTTTTGCTGGTTGGAAAGGGACTTTCTTGTGGGTGATGCAGAATGAAGGAGGAGTGATGTTAAAGAGCTTTCCTTCCCTACCCCTGCCATCTTCACCCTTAACCTTGGCCCTATCGCCTAGAGGAGAAAGAGACTAGATTCCGAAACAGAATCAGCCAAAATGGCCTGGATCTAAAGTAACATTTTCTGCAAATTTCCAAGTCTATGCTCGCATTGTGGGAGGGAATTCATCAAGGAGGGATGAGGAGAGACACTGTTAATAAAGGAATCAACATTTCAATTTGGAGTAGGAGTTAGTCAAGTCAAAGTGAGCAGTGGGGAAAATTTTCCAGGCTGAGGGAATAGCTTTGTCCAGAAGTGAGGAGACCATTTCACGTTCTGATAAAGTGTTCCGTGTGACCACATTGTGAAAAATCTTAATTCATGTGAGAAAAATACACCAAAAAGAAAGAGAGCAGTTCAGAAAATCCTTGCTGGAGGAATGGACTCCTCAAACCTGAGCTATTCAACATGAAACAGTTCTGAATCCATGTCCAAACATAGGGAATTTGGATGTTCCAATATATATATATTTTTAATGAGAAAAGAGAACAAACACATGTGAATGGAGAAATAAAACTTTACATTAAAAATCCACAGAGCAAGAAAAATGGTGGAAAGCAAATGTGATCACACTGAGTAAAGATAGTTTCTATAGTGTTCAAACATGTTGAAGAATTAGCTATAGACTTGCAAGACCAAAGTCACATTAAGAGCATTTATGAACTATTTTCTCACTATGAAAGTCATGGATGTTGGATGTTCACATTTAACAAGGTAAGATTAGTGACCCACAGGGTGCATGTGCTGTGGCTTCAGGTGGTACTTAATGGGAGGAATGTGTCCCAGGACCAGGTCAGGAAGTAAATGGCCCTTTCACAATCACAGTACATATCAAGGTAGTCAGGCCAGTAAAGAGAGACCTGAAGTGGCGTTCACTAAAATAGAGTAGATCGCTTAAATTCTGGTCAAAGTAACACTCATTTGAAGACAATAACTGCCTTTGAAATCTGAACAATGAGAGTCAAGAGACAAAACAGGATTAATTCAGGACATTTCCTGATCCATTCCAGGATTGCATCAAAAGAACTGTTTGTCTTACTCTAGTGGTGTACAAGCTGTGTGTTTTCACATAGAGGTTTTATTGCTGCTTATATTTTTTCTTATTAATCATATTCCATATATTTTGGCAGCCTGTGTACTGTGCTTTTGTTTTATATCCATGAGATGAGAGAATATTATTCAGGAAGCAAGTCAGCCATCATTTTTGACAAAATATACTCAAACATCTTATGGGAGCTCCTCCACCCTCCAGAAGGAGACACAATTGACTTTCATATCAAAGTCACAGCTGTAGGGAGTGCAGTTTTTACTAAGAGGAAGAAGTTGAGGCCTAAAGTAAAGAAGGTCAGGAGGAAGCACGTTAGGGTTTAAGGAGAACTGGAAGCGTTTGAAAAGCACATATGGGCAATGGATTTTACTGGGCTAGAAGTTTGGGGACAAACATTAGTATTAAAAAAATGGGCATTATTCTATAATTTAATTTAATTTTATGCAGAGGCATACATTCCCTGAAAATCCAAGTGGTTGAGGATTCTGTGACTAGAGGCCTCAGTCATTCCTCTTTCCCTCAGGAACATTATTAACATTATTATTACTGAAATATAACCAACAAATATTTTTAAAGTATTCACTAGTTATCTATATATAATGGTCCTAAGATAGAATGTTTTTCTTTGAAATAACAGAATTTTTAAAAAGCAGAATAAAGAGCAGTTATTCCTTTTTTTTTTTTTTTTTTTTTTTTTTTGTGGTACACAGGCCTCTCACTGTTGTGGCCTCTCCCGTTGTGGAGCACAGGCTCCAGACGTGCAGGCTCAGTGGCCATGGCTCACGGGCCCAGCCACTCTGTGGCATGTGGGATCTTCCCGGACCAGGGCACGAACCCGTGTCCCCTGCATCGGCAGCCGGACTCTCAACCACTGTGCCACCAGGGAAGCCCAAGAGCAGTTATTTCTTAAAAATAAAAAAGGGAAGATACACAAACTCTACTACATTTTTTTATTACAAATAGATTATAAATTCCTTCTACAAAATTAAGGAAGTACAGGTTAGGAAAACTGTACACAGTTTAAAATAAACTTTGAATCTCATCATACCTAGCTTTTTAATCTGCTTTTTCATTTATATTTATATATCATGAAGAGTAAAGAGTCAGATACTTGACTTCCTTTTACTCCCCCTTTTCATTTATTTCTTTCATAATCAATAAAGCTGGTTTCAGATATTTTCTCTCAATTTTTTAATTTATCAAAGCTTCAAAGGGTAGCAAGGGAAAACACTAATCTGTATACATAGACAATGCAAAACTAAAATAGACTGTCCTCATCTTGGCCAAGAATTAAAGCACTTAATACTGCTATGGGAAGAAAAATAGTCATTTCTTCTGATTGAAATACTAATCTATGCAACTATCTAGTAAGAATAAAAATTCAGTAAGATGGGCTTCCCTGTTGGCGCAGTGGTTGAGAGTCTGCCTGCCGATGCAGGGGACACAGGTTTGTGCCCTGGTCCGGGAGGATCCCACATGCCGCAGAGCGGCTGGGCCCGTGAGCCATGGCCGCTGAGCCTGCACGTCTGGAGCCCGTGCTCCGCAACGGGAGAGGCCACAAAAGTGAGAGGCCCGCGTACCGCAAAAAAAATTCAGTAAGATGACCAATAATGCTCTCTCTACTTTATATTAATACCTATTAGGCATTACAGAGGAAAAGAAGACTCAACGTCCTCTTTTTTTCCACATTCAGGTTTATGTTATTAAAATAAACAGATTACTTACAGTGGAGAATTTGTCTTGTGTTTCCAAATTCAATCTGATTTGGTAGTATTAAGCCTAGGAGCTTATTAGGAAACCTTTAAAAATAAGCTTATTCACATTTCTGCTTGAATAAAACATTATTGTGAAATAAATCTCTTAGATGTGCAATTATATTATGTACATGTCTTAAACTTTATTTTACCTATTTATTTATTTACTTACTTAAAGTATATCCTGAACGGGGTGTTACCTTCGTGGTCTAAATATTAGTGAACTGTCATAAGTAAAAGTCAGTGAGCAACCAGGACTTCTGGAATATGGACTCAATCCCTCTCACTTTAATATGTCAGCCTACAGTGCTAACATATGTGAGTATATCTGCCATTGCCCTAAGAGCATATTACAACCCCTATGCCTATCCTTCTTCCTTATTAGATTGGAAGCTCCCTGAGTATTGGGATCTTATCTTTCATGCCTTCATGTCATCTTCACTTCATATCAAAACAATGGAAGTGTAGAAAAGTTGAACAAATATTTGCTAAGTGAATTAATATATGTCATCCATTCACACCAGGTCATCAAACTACTTTTTTTGTTGACTTAGTGAGTATATGTCTTCAAACATGTCTGTTAGAAAGAATACCAACCCCTGAAAAAATGTAGCACTATTTGAAATGTTCTATTTTATCACCACTCTGTTTATCTGTTCTCAAGGACTCATGGCTGAGGCATTTTAGACAGGAAAATAGAACATACCATGAAAATGAAGATAGTTTGAGATAAAACTGACCCTCACACTTATCCCATGCAAAATCAAATTAAGTCCTCCATATCTGATCGGGTTATTGAAATGGATGGCAGATAAACCCACAGAAAGATGATACTAATAAATAAATTTTGGGCTCTCAATGACAAGGTGGGGGGAATTTGTATATTTCTCTCAATCTTTTTTCTGGTGTTTTTAGAACTTAGTCTTCTATATTTGGGTCAACAAAGTTGGGAAGGGTCAACAACTCCCAAGAATAAAGGAGAAAGTAATAAGGTGGTTGTGGGGCTTTGTGGACTATAATTAAAATCCTTATTTTTTAACAGGAAAATTACTTTTACCCACATTTTTCTTTAGAGCTAAACAGAACCTTGAACTATACTTGAATCCCTCTCTTTAATATGTAGCAATACCATGCTTTTTTTGCTAAGAAAGCTGCACTGTGCTAGTATCAAAGTTGAGATGCAAGACTGGGTTGAATATCAAAATGTGTTTCTTTGTAGACATATTGTGCCGGTTGAATCACCTATACACAAGGGAATTATTTACTTCGTTTTAATTTATTTAAAATATCTTAGAAACCATTTGATGGCAAACCATTTTCACTGAAAAGGAAATAGTGACATCTGGTGGAATATTTTTATCTAAAAGCCTAGTCATTAACATTTCTACTCCCTCAAAATAAATGTTTAAAATATACATTCTTTCCCTGGAGAACAAATGTGCCTTTGTAATGGAACTGTCATCTGCTATATATCATGATGTTACATTATGGTTCCAATACCAGTAACTAATTCCCTTCTTAAAATAAAAACATGGAGATTCTTCAGTTAATGTCCACAGCAATAAATCTTAAAAAAAAAAACAAAAACAAAAACTGATTACAAGGATTTGAGTCTTCTATCATTCTAGCCATTTGAGCAACACAATCTGAAAGTCACAAGCAATATGATATGTACAGAGATATGTAAACATACTCGTATATATATATGTGCATATATGTGTATGTATATATTAATTATATATTATATGCTTATGTATATACTAATTATATATGTTATATTATTACATTATATTAATTATATAGTATATGTGTATATAATATGTGCATACACATATATAATTATGTATAATTATATGTACATACACATATTAATTATATATTGACATTAATTATATATTTACACTTTATTTCATATAAATATATATATATATATATATATATATACAATATAAAAACATAATTTCTGAGGTCAGGTAACCTGGAGAAAAGTGAAACATACTTTTATAATGCTCAAGAGGGCTTAACCCAGACCATAATGAATTTGCAAATATTCAAATGCCTGTGTAGCATATAATTTTTAAATTAATTTACAATTACATATGAATAGTGAACCATGAAGTAGTCATCAATTACAGTACTGAATGATGGTCTAGCCTGGTGCCCACATAGCAGCCACAAAGGGTAAATGTTTCCATGATTACTAATTGTACTACATGTCCTGGAATGTGAGTCATTTGTAGGTACTGTGTATTGCAAATTCTAAGTCAAATAAAGCCAAAGACCTCCTCTAGGTTACATGGTTCTTGAGAGGTAGTTTAGATCTTAGACTTGGATTCCCACAGACCTGGGTTAGAATCCTGGTTTCAAATTGGTTAAGTCATTTAATTTCTCTGTATCCCCATTAGTAAAATGTGGACAAAAGTGCAACTGAGTTGTTATAAGTATCAATGGAAAAATATATGTAAAACACTTTAACAGAGTGACTGGAAAATAATGCTTATTCGTAACAGTTATGATTACTCTTATTACTCCCTTTCTATGTCACACGTTGTATAATACCTTGTGTAACACAGTATGTTGTATCACATATTTATTTTTGTGTAAAAGTTTCTGACCTTAAATAAAAAGGTCAGAGCTACACAGCACTTGAGAGCTTGGAGTCTAGAGCAAAATCAGAATGTGGTTCAAATCTTGGCTCTGTCATTTACTATGTGGTCTTGGGCAAGTTACTTAATTTTTCAGTGATCCAGTTTCATCAGTTATAAATGAGGATAAAACTTTATCTTACCACATACAGTTTTATTATGAGAATTTATTGTGAGGTTTTATTGTGAGGATTAAATGTGTTTATGCATGTGAAGCTTTAGAGCACTGCCTGGCAGAAGGTAAGAGCTTTATAAATATTACCTCTTAGTATTGCATTATCTAAAATGTAATAACACAGAAAACAAAGAGAACACTTGGTCTACTATTCCAAATAATTTCAGTGGAGAAGTTGATCTAACTTTGACTCCTGAAGTACAAATAGCTCAGTGGAGAATTCCGTGGCCACTGCCACTGATCACTTCAGCTTGCTTATCCATTGATGAGTATATGTACTCAATTGAAATGTGTACTTCATTTTTCCTTCTTATGTATATATGATCTCACCTTGGGCCTAAATTATGCTCACTGTTGGGATTCAGACATCATTGGGTATCTCTGGCTGACAGGAAGAAATTTCATTGGGGTAGTATTGTGAGTTGGACCTAGATGGTAAATAGAAGCCAAATCAAAAAAGGCCTTGAGTATTAAGCTTATCTATCAAATGGGAACGTTGTAATGCATAGACTCTTGTTCTGTGTCTTTCATGTACCATTTCCTGTAATGGACATAAAGCCCTTTCTCCTGTATCACGTGGAAATGTAGAAGCTCAGGATTGGGTGAAACGAGCTCTTAATTCTAATCTGAGGCAGGAATTCTGTCAACATTCCTCTTGAGTGATTGTCTGTTCTCTGCTTGAACACCTCCAGTGACTGAGAACCATCACCTCTTGAGATATCACATTATGCCTTTTAGAAAATAATTACTGTAACTAAAGTCAAACATGAAATATTGAGCAACCCATTTATTTCCCATCTTCATCTCCAAAATCCAAGTAAAACAAGTAAAGAATTGCTTTTTTAAAATTCCACAAGAGCAAAGAGCCAGGGATGTTAATTAAACTTTGGAAGCTGATTTGGCAGAATAGAGAAATGAGAAACTCAAGTCTGCAAGGCAGAAGACAAACCATGGAAAGGCTCAGGTACATCTGAAATGTGATATGGGGCTGAAAATGAGAACTTATTGAAAGGCTGTTTAAAAAAATCAGACACCCAGATTCTCTCCCTCACCTCATAAAGCCGGAGAACTGTCCTCCCTCTCACCCAGTCATATTGAATTCCTTTCTGAAGATGTTGAACCATAAAGATTGTCAACACTTGGACACCAGGCAGAGGGGATGGTGGAGGTGAAGCACCTTCTGAAAACAAGAGGATTAAGTGTAGTTCTGTATATTGAACACTGAGCCTCTCAAAAGGCCTTCCAGCACAGTAGTCACCACCCAAATCCTTCCCCAATTTCATCTGTAGAAATTTACCAGCCCAAGAGAAATATCTCTGATACTGATACTTAAGGATCTCCCTAAGTGATCACTCTCCCAAAATGATCACCTTGTGGTGAGGTCTACCATTTGCCTAACCTCACGCACATCACAGAATTTAATTGCCTTGCTGTTGTGGATTCTGTAGTGTATCATCTAGATTCTCTCTTTAGGACTGAGATGATGCTCCTAGTTGCTGGATGTATTAGTGGCTTTTGGATCATAGCTGATTTCCTCTTAGGAAATCACCCCAAATGAAGAGAGTTGCCTTGCCCAGAGGACTAGCCCAAATCCATTGATTTGTAGATGATTACAGTCTTTCCCGGAGAACATCCCAAATCCAACAATTTGTAGATGTGAGGCAAAGAGGTCTGGCCCTCTTGCCTCAATTTAGTCCATCTCTCATGTGTTATCCCAATACTGGAGTTTTCCTTGTGTTTGCCTGATAACTGATTGAAACCATATTCCTACCCAATTTCTCTCTCTCCCCCTCAGGTGTTGATCCCAAGAAAATCCCGAGTAAACCTGCTGCACAATATATTTTCCAGGGAACCTAATCTAACAGACTCAGTCTAGAATATGAAAGGATGTCCCAGCCTTTAGATTTTAGGAAGGACTCTAACATGAAACACTGAGTCCAAATCAATGCACAGTGAGGAGGGAAAAATGAACTTGAAGGAGAAAGGTAATGCAGAGAATATTAACACTAAATTATTCTCAAAGAGATAATACTTCATTCATAAAATGAAAAACAGGATGCTCTAAGAACAGAACTTTCAGAGAACAAAGGTGAGCTCTTGAGAATTAAAAATACAGTAATAGAAATAAAAATTTTGATAGACTGAAAGATAGAATTGTGGAATTCTTCAGAATATAGAACAAAATACAGAGAGATGGAGAGTAAGAAAGACAGCATGAGAAACTTAGATCTGCGAGGCACAGCATTTTACTAGAAAAGTAATTTTAAAAATAGAAAAGTTCTTAAAAAACTAATAGAGAACATGAGAAAATTTCTCAGAACTGAAGGCCAAGAGTTTCTAAAGTATCCACACAATCAATAAAAAAGTTCCATATTAATGCAAATCTCTGAGAAATTTCAGACTAGAAAGTATAAAGAGAATTTACTGAAAACTTTCCAGAAGGAGAGTAAATAAATAAATGCAACATATATGCAAAGGGTAGTCTCAGGCTTCTTACCAACAATCCTGAAAGTTAGAAAACAATGATGAAACCCATGCCTTTAAAATTTGAGGGAGTGTAATTTCCAATCCAGAATTCTAGGCCCAGGAATATTCTTAATCAAATTTAGGAAAGAATAGGGACATTTTCAGCTGGTCAAGTTTCAAAAATTTTATTTATTATACGTGAAAAAGCTTACTAGAAAAAATGTTCCATTAAAATAGGGAAATAGAATAAGAAAGAGGAGACTGTAAAATTTAGGAAATAGGTAAATGATACTGAAAGGACCACAGGTGCATCAAGATAGGAGCCAGTGAGTTGAAGACCACAAAGAGAATTCTGCTAAGAAAAAAGGGCACTGAAAGATTGACCAACATGTTTTACTACATTGATTGAAACCTTGCAACTCTGATGGAGAGTTTGAGGATGAATTAATAAAAGCACCCAGGGGAAATAGCAAAAATAGGATAATCATTAATTCTAAGGAAAACAAAACATTGTATAAGACAGAAAATATCATCTTAATACTTTATGTGACTCAATCATGAGCTAATTATATAAAGTACATTCTGAATATTGATTTAACCAGAAACAGTTATTTAAATATGCTGGGAGAAGGGGAGAAGAGGGGACAAGGTGATAGAGAAATAAATTCCCATTTTCTATAGTAGAAGTCATTAGATTTAATGTTTTTAAAGCAGAATATGCATGATATTTAGAAAACAGAGGGACGTACTGGAAACATAAGTGAAAATAGTCCCTAGATGTTGCTCTAGGGAGCAAGGATTATGGTGGGGAGAGAGAAGATAACTGTTGTTTTAAATTACATGCTTTGCAGTGTTATTTGTCTCTGTAAACAGAGTGTGTTTACACTCTCTGTGTTTACACAGAGTGTGTGTGTGAATTACTTTGATAAACATTTTTTTTTAAATAAACATTTAAAATAAAATTTCTTTCTTGTTCTGACCTAATATCTGTCTCTCTACCTTCTGGTCCTAATTACACTCTACGTGACTCAACATACAAAAAAATTAAGACTTTCTCTTCACCATGACTATCCTTCAAGTACTTTAAACCAGAGCTCTTATTCTTCCTTCAGTTTGCATTTATAAGGGCTAAAATCTCCCGTTTCATTCAACTGCACCTTATGTGAAAACATGTGCTTCCCTGACTTGATTGCTTTTCTCTGTACTCAATGGAGTGGTATCTGGAGCTGAGGAAGATACTCTGGAGATAAGTCTGGCTAATTTACAGCAACATTATCACTTCTTTCATTCTGTACATTATAATCCATTAAAGGCAACAAAGATCACATTAACTATCTTAGAATCCAAAACACATTAATGCTTCATAGTGAAATCTTAAAGTCTCTTCTGCACATATTATATTTAAGTCACCTATCCTACGGGTAGAATTTGCTGTTTAGATCTTTTTTTTTTTTTTGTCTTGGTAGAGAGCCTTATATTTACCTCTGTTAAAGTGTGACTTATTAAAGTCACCTTGTCGTCAAACTGAAAAGAAAATATATTTGGCTCTTGATCTATTCATAGATGATATTAGCTAACTCTTCCAAATTTGTGTCACATAAATGTGATAGCTGTACTTTCAATTCAGGTCTTGAGTAAAAATGGCAAACACCACCAGACCTAGCAAGACTGAGCCCTTCAGCCACTGGAACACGTGTTTCAGTTTACCAACCATCTGTGTTAGTCAGCTTTAAGTTACAAGTTGTTCAACTGTTACAAGATCATCGAATCTGGCCCAGAGCCAGATACACCAAGTAGGTAAGAGTCTTATATTTTAGCCATTTTATTAGCCCAGTCGTTAAAAAGATAAATTAATATAATTAAATGTATTACTCTTTATTCTGATACAAATTATTATGAAACAAATACAAGCAGCTACTATCATTATTATTTCATTAGCTATTCAGACACAGAGCCGTCATTTGACTTGTCTGTTATAGTGACAGACCTGGATACAAGTTTTGATTTCGGCTCCTGACTTCAAGCCCTATTCTTTAGAAGTGTCTTGGAATATATTATTATTGCTGTTGTTGCTGTTGTTATCTTAATGTGAGTTTGTAAGCCAAAGATTTTTATCTTCATTTTCATACCCTGAAGTCCCACGTGGATATAGCATAGCTCAGTTCTGGAGGTCATGCCACAGATATTTACATTTTAGCGCGCAAACCCTGGCCTCCCCAGGCCCAGCTATTCCCATTGCTTTCTGACAACTGACTGAAGATGCAGCTTTAAGCCTTTAGATGTTCCTAGGCAAAGAGTCTGTACTTTGACATTTGCATTTATCTCATTATGTTTGACTGGCATATTGAGATCCATAAGCTTGTGGTTAATATACTGTCAAGGATTCTTAATTAAGCTGGTTGTACAAAAAAGGCATCAGAGTCTCTTGAGAAATGTATAATCTTTGCCAGTCATTCACTTTGAATTTGCCTTGTTGCCCTGGTGGTATAATAGTAGCACTACAGGGAAGATTGGAGGCTTGACATAACAACCAAAGGCTTGTAACCTGGTTCTGCCATTTGAGTTGGGAGGCAAGGAAAACTGTCATGACAGAGAGGGGAGACATGCAGAATACCTAAGTTCATATTCCCTATGGAAAAATGAAACAGAAAAACAAAATATATCACAGGCAAAGCTGCCAGTTGTCATACTCCAGGGAATTAGTGAACATTAACATGTTTACTTTTTACTTACTTTTTCCTACTAGCCTTTTCATGAAATCAGGGAAGCTGAGGCAAAAAACAAATCTCTACTGAATAAAAGCCACATATATGTGGCTGTGTACTGTAAGGCAGTGGCTCTCAAAGTTTGCTGCAGGGACGAGCAGGACCAGTATCAGCTGGCAATTTAGAAATGCAAATTCTCAAGTCCCACTCCAGAGCTATTTAATCAAAAACTTTAAGGGGAGGGCCCAGAAATGGGTGTTATAACAAGTCACCCAGGTCACTCTGAAGCACTTCAGTTTGAGAACCACTGGTATAAAGGAACCACCCAAATTTTCCAAGGTGGGAACCTCTCAAAAGAGATGATTGAGTGATTCTGAGCAAGGTAAGGACAGCTCATGGAAAACTCTAGGCTGAGTATACTCATTTTTTCCCCTGCCTGCTTGGCCGTCATTACATTAGCATCCCCTGTGTGGCAAAAGCCACAGGGACTACAGTGTCCATCAGATGTCCTTAGGGGTTTCCTTTAAGAAGCAGCATTCTTATAGGAGAGGCATGATGCTTTTCTCCCCATGATCCATTACCTGCCAAAGTAACTTCCACCTTTGCCTTCTGTCTTCTTTGCTCTACCTCATGATCATGAACCTTGTTAGAAAATTAATTTTGTTGACTTTGGACATTATGCATTCATGTCATTCACACCTTCCTTCCCCTTCCTGTTCAGGATTCCTCCAGACATCCCCTTTATGGCCTGACCAGCAGGATGCTGTGATTTAAATATAGGTCATGCAACGCATAGTGCTCCACTGGGATCTAGGCTGCTCTGCTTTCCTTATACCCTGTTTATTTCTAATGATCCCATTCTCAATTTTGTTCCAAACCCCTAGATGATGCTTCCCTGGCACATGATGGTTGAGACGTCTCAGCTCTGCTATGCCCACTGAGAATCTGCTAAATACAGAGAATGAGTATTGGGCTTTAGTACAAGAAGGGTTTGGTGACATTTCCCTTAATTGTCATATATACCAAATATCCCTATGACATGCACCCCTGAACAGCAACTGCTCTACTAGGAGGCATATGAGGGTACATGCTAAAACAAATGCATTTAAATCTTTTCGATCTGTGGATTCCTAAGTTGTTTTCCTTTTGCTATTCACTCACTGTGCCTAAACTTTGCCAAACAACTGCAGAACTGTGATCTGGCCACAGGTTTTATTTGTTGCCTTTAGTCATTTTCAATTTCTTACCAGAAGCAAATATGAGAGTAAAAGTCAATGGAAAGCAGGTTTAGGTAAGCTCCATTCTGTCCATACATATTGCCAAGAATCCCTGCATGTACTTGAGGCAAGGAGGTAGTTTCTGCTTGGATTTGGAGCACCATAAATCAAATAACTATGGTTCAACCACCGCCAAGACCACTGACATGGCTCCCTCCCAGTATTTATTGCCACATGTAAGAACTTACAAATGCCAGCAAAAGTATGCTGCCTGCACCTGGCAAATTATTTCTGGTTTGTCAGAAAATCCAGGGGATGCTTTTGTTTGATGTTAGCATGGTTCAGTTATTGTTCCAGTGCCGTTTTAATGACAATCATTTCACAGCATCAGAAAAGGTGGGAATCACCAGGAGAACCTCCAGACCTCATATTGTATAATCCTTTTCTCCATAAATGCTCACTGACAAGCCTCTCTTCATATGTGCCAGCATTTAAAGATTTCAAAGACAGAGGTGACCAGTGAGTTGTTTTCATAGCTATCAGGTCTAGTTAGTTGAGTTGTCATTTTACATGGGTGAGAAAATGATGTGTTTGATGAGCATTTCGTGAGTATCTAGTATGTGTCAGCCACTGTGCTGGGGACAGTGGACACTGACCCTGCCCTCGGGAAGCTGACATCCTTTGGCATCATTTAGGAGTCCAAGTGGCTTTCTCCCTGCTTGTTTACCAACACACATGTAGCCCTAGATGTCTGAGTGCTTTTTAGCTGTTCTCTGTTGCACTGAGCTCTGTGGGATGGAGTTAGTTATATTGTCACTGTAGCATAGCTAGTGACAAGGTCATAGAGGATATGACCCAAGGCTGACCATTCCAATATGGTCACATGATTCTACTGGAGCCAGTCATAGTATTTCCTAAGGCTTTTTACTTGAACTAACAAGACGTAGAGGAAGATGTATAGGAAGCCATTCTGATGGCCACAAGGAGAGCCCCTGCCTGCAGAATGAAATCAAATAGAGAGACAAGCAAAACAGTAAAAGAAAAACCTAATGATAATCTCTGATTTCTAGGTTGTAGCTATATCTGAAGTTGGCTTTGTTCCTAGAATTCTAAGTTTCATGAGACAGTAATTACTATTTACCTCAAACTGGCTGTAGATTTTTTGATAGTTTCAAACTGAAAAAACAAAACCTATTTGAACGTACAACTCCAAACTATCCCACAGAGCTGTAGGAAATATAAAATCTAAGGCCAATTCTGAGCCACCTTGACTAGAATGAGGTTTGGAGGGCTGGTGGAAGAATTTATTAGTTTTATCAGAACTACATATCTAAAGAATGGAACCAATTTTCAGGTTAAATAAACTGAAAGGACATTTAGAAATGTATTCATTAATTCTTTTTTAAAAACGATTTATTTATTATTTTATTTATTTATTTATTTATTTATTTATTTTTGGCTGCGTCAGGTCTTAGTTGCATCACGCAGGATCTTCACTGAGGCATGAGGGATCTTTCATTGCAGCGTGAAGGTTTCTCTCTAGTTGTGGTGTACGGGTTTTCTCTTCTCTAGTAGTGGCAGGCAGGCTCCAGGGCATGTGGGCTCTGTAGTTATGGCACACGGATTCCACAGTGCGTTGGCTCTGTAGTTTGCAGCACACAACCTCTCTAGTTGAGGCATGAGAGCTCAGCAGTTGTGGCACGTGGGCTTACTTGCCCTGCGGCGTGTGGGATCTTAATTCCCTGACCAGGGATCGAATCCGCGTCCCTGCATTGTAAGGTGGATTCTTTACCACTGGACGACCAGAGAAGCCGCTACTCATTAGTTCTTACACACTATGTGCGTTTTGTTTTCTGTAAATATGAAATAAGAAAGCTCTAACTCATATCCCTTGTCATGATAGTCACTGAAGAGGGAAGTGTACAATGAATAGAAAACATGACCCTCGTTTCAAAGAGTTACTAACCTAGTTTGACAAAATTGATATAAGCATATTTCCTGTTGCTTAACTAAAACCTAAAAGAAAAGTGATCAAAGTAGCTCACTTCTATAGCCTGTTCTACTAGGACTTTTTAGAATATATGTTATGTATAGGACTACATAGGATCAACACATTTTCCCCAGTTAGACTCCAGCTGATGCTTGGATGCATTCTATGAAGGTATGTAATGTGTAATATATGAGGTAATAGAAATAACACTGAACTGAGAGCCAGGAGACCTCCTGCAGATGAGTTGTTAGCCCCAAGTTGTCACGTGACTTAGGCTTATCATTTACCTGAGTTCTAATTTATTCATATATTCAACAAGCAATTTAAACTTCATAGGCTCTAGCACTAAAAGTCAGAGATTCATTATTCAAAATATAACACCTCAGAATAAGGAATTAGAGTTGTCCCTTAAGACTATTGTTTCTTCAGTTACTCAGCCCATGTCACCACTTTGGTGAATCCCCTGAGCTCTCTAGACAGAGATATAACACATCTAAGTATTCAAGATGGTTGAAAATAAAGAATGGAAAAAGGTATGTTAGGCAAACAATAACAGTAAGCTTGTATAGGTACATTAAGAACATTATTAAACATATCATAATTTAACAAATTGTTATAAAGTACACACCTTGTATCCACCACACAGATCAAGAAAGGGAGGATTACTGGCAGGACTGGCCCCCACCTAAAACCACTGTGCATGTCTTACTAAGCACAATGCTTTCCTTCCCTCCTTGAGATATGACAGTAACTTTATGGCAAGAATGTTCTTGCTATACATTATATTTTTACCATCATTGTTTTTCAACTGTATGTGAAACAGAATCATAGTACATACATTTCTTTGTGATTTGTTTCTTTAAAGTAATATTATATTTGTCGCAGCCAGCTGCAATTTGTTCACTTTCATTATCATATAATATACCATGTGTGCCAATAATTGATTTATTTTTTTCTCTTACCCTTCCTTGCCCTAGCTTTGTGATACTGGAGCTAGATCTTGCACATATTTCTTTTCTGCCAACTCACACTATATTGAGCTTTGTTAGTAGAGCACTCTGGAGAGGACCTATAGGAAGAAGAGGCTTTTTCTTCCTGGTCCTAGTGTGTTTTCTTCTTGTTTCTGTGGTTCACAGCTGCCAGCTTCATCGGGGACACCTGGTGACACTCATGTCATGCATTTCAGTGACACCTCAGTGGATGACTGTTCAGGGAATGTCACAGCACCCCTGCAGGCAGGTTCCTAATGAGTTGCACTGGCATCCCAGTTCATGGTTTCCTGTATACCAACCCTGGCCTGTCACACCTCAGCACATTTCTCTGACATGCAGTGGCCCACAGCCTCACCCTCCCCTTGAGGTGTGAACCTCATCCTTGTAGGGACCCTTCTTCAAGCTTTTTCCTTCCTTGGGTACTTTCTCTCAGCTCTAGGCTATCCCTGTATCTGCTCTTTCTATATTGGTTAGAATTCTCTTTCCCTCTCTTAGTAGTTTATCCTCTGCTACTAATTATCTCTTTTATTAAATTTTGAAATTAGTGATATGGTTTCTGTCTCCTGCCTGGTCTCTGACTGATATATTTCATACATGTAACTATTTCTTAATTGTATTAGTTTTTTTTCAAAGAACCAGCTCTTGGTTTTGGTGATCTTCATCTTTGTATATTCCTGTTCTATATCACTAATTTCTGATCTTTACTTCACCCTTTCTTCTACTTTACTTTCCTTCACTAACGTCTGAGATGGATGCTAATTTTATTTGTTTTAATCTTCTTATTTTCTAGTATAGGTATTTAAGGCTATAAACTGCTTTCTAAGTACTACTATAGTTCCAACATGCATGTTTCTAAGATTTTGCTATCATTCAGTCTAAAACATGTTATTCCCATTTTAATTTCTTTTTAACTCATGGAAGATTTAATTTCCAAATATTTGGAAATATTCTATTTCTCTTTTTGATATTAACTTTTAGATTTTGTTTCCCTTTTTATCAGTTAACAGTCCCTATATGATGTCAGTTCTTTGAAAGTGTTGATGCTTTTATGTCTCAATACATAGGAAATTATTATTTTCTATTTCTTGAGGTGATATTATTAGGTTCATGCAAATTTTAAATTAGTATATTTTTCTGATGAATTTTATCAGTAGGAAGCGGATCTCTTTACCTCCCTTAATGTTTTGTCTAAAATCTAATTTGTCTATTATTAGTACAGCTATAAAAGCTTTCTCTTAGTATTTGCTTAGTGTATCTTTTCCCATCCTCAGAGTTTCAACCTTTCCATATTCTTAGGCTTTGGGTGTTTCTCTTTTAAATAGTATAATTGGATTTTTTAAAAATTCATTCAGAAAATCTTTACCTTCCTTTTATTCTACTTGCATATGTATAAATACTGGTATATTTGGGTTTAAATCTATTATCTATTTGTCCTGCTTAATAAATATTCTTTTCTCTCTTCTATATTGCTTACTTTTGTATTGCTGAATATTTGTAGCATTTTCCTTTCTGGTTTCAATATTTTAATGTTTATCTTAGGAATTAAAATATGCATACTTAAAACATCAACATAAAACATGTATAATCAACATTTACCTTCCTCTCAGAAAACACAAGGGCCTGAGAATATTTTACCTGCAATTTACTCTTACTCTTGACTGATATTTCAGTTTTCCACGTATTTTGACACAATAATTTTTAGCTCTCTTAGACATTATTCTGTTTTTTATATCATTGTTCATTTACATTTACCCACATATTTACACTTTTTCCTTCTTAATTTGTTTTTGCATCTCACACCTTCCATCTGGGATCACTTTAATTCTTCCTTAAACATCTTTTGAATATCCTATTGAAATAATGCTATTAATAAATTCTTTTAGCTTCATTTCTTTGAAAATATCTTTATTTTGAAAAATAGTTTTGATGGTTTTGGAATTTTAAGTGGTCAATTCTTTTCTACAGCAAATAGAAAATATCATTACACTTACTTCCACCTTCCATTTTTACGCTTCAGTCAGATGTCAGTAGCTTAAACAGAATTTGGGTTTACTTTGGTCTCTTCAAATTTTTAAAGATTTTTTTCTCTTTTTAGTTTTATGTAATTTTATTATGGTATGACTAGGTGTGAAGTTTTTAATTTTATTGTAGTTGGAATCCTCTGGGCCACTTCACTCTGTAAGTGGAAGCATTTCTTATTTCTCATTATTATATCTGCTCCTCCTTCTGTGACTCATCAAATGTTTGTTAACCTCCTTAGCGTTCCCCCCACATTTCTTGCCCTCTATTTCCATCTTTTTCCCTCTCGGCGTGCATACTGAGTAAATTCCTCTGATCAATTTTTCAGTTTACACATTCCCTATTTATTTATTCTATCTGCTGCTAAACACTTCCATTAAGTTTTCTTTGTTTAACTATTTATTCAGAAGTATATAAAGTAATACAACAAGCATAATACTCACACAGGTTCAACAATTATTAGCTCACAGCCAGTCTTTCTTCATTTATATCTTTTCTCACTTCTCTCATACCCATAACATTTTTTTATACCCATAACATTTTGAAGCTATTCCCAGGTAGCATTTCACTTCATCTGTAAATATTTCAGTGTGTTTTCCAACAGAAATATTTTTTCAAAAATAATCATAGTAATATTATCACGAATTTAATTTTAAAAGTCTTTACTGTCACCAAGTATCCAGAGTTAAATTTCCTACTGTTTTATAATATCTTTTACTCTGGTGATTTTTTTGATGTTTTCCATTAAATCATTGAGCATATTTATAAGAGGTCTTTTAAAATCTTTATTAGCTAGTTTAATCATTTCTGTAATTTCTGGGCCTGTTTTTATTGACCACTTTTTCTACCATTATGGGTCTTTTTTTTTTTCCTGTTTCTTCACATTTCTAGTAACTTATATTAGATACCAGACATCATAAATCTTATTTTTGAATATTGGATTTTGTTGTATCTCTTTAGATTTATGGGTTTTGCTCTGGCAGGGACTTAGGGTACTTGTGAATCAGCTTGATCTTTTCTAGGGCTCTTTTTAAGTTTTTGTAAGGCCAGGTCAGAGAAGCTTTGCTCTGGCCTTTGTTTAGTCCCACTGCTAATATGTGCCCCTTTTATATCTCTACTTAGTGGCTGTATGTTCAACAAGGTCTCTCCACTCTGGCTAGTGCAAGCACAAATGATTCCAAATCTTTGTGCTCAGGTTACTGTTCCTTAATAATTATTATTTTTAAGCTTTTTTTTTTTTGCATATTCTTTGGAGTTTCACCTTATGTATACACAGATGGGTATTAAAACAAAGACTCAGGGAAATCCCTATGCAGATTTCTGTAGCTCTTTCTCTGCATAGTTCCTTCCTCTAGGATACCTTACCGGTAAATTCTGTCTCCTCAACTCAGTAAAATTGCTGCACTCTGTTTGGGCTCCCTACCTCTGTATCAATTCAGAAATTGCCACCAGACCTACAGTTGCTGTAATTGTAGGGCTCACTGCTTTTTTTTCCCTTCCTCAGATCACACAGTTCTGAACTCACCATTGTTCAGTGTCTGAAAACAGTTGCTTCATAAATTTTTTTCCAGTTTTATAGTGATTTATAATGATAAGTTTAAGTCCTGTAGAAATTAATCTCTCATAATCAAAAGAAGTCTGATAATTATTTTCTTTTAACATAGAAACTATAGATGTTTTATAATCTTTGGATAATTCTAATATCTGAAATCTGTTTCTGCTCTCTATTTTCTTCTTTGGTTCTCACTTTTACTACCTTGTAGCCTTGATGTCTATTTATCTTTGGCAGAATGATCTTCACTGCATTTTTTTTTTCATTACATGGAGATTCCCTAAGGCCTAGGATGTATGTGTCTTCTACCAGAGGCATTTGGATGGGAATCTCCTCAAACCTGGGGCAAAAAGAAAATAAAGGGGAATATTAGTCTACTGTCATAAATTTTTAGATATAATTTTCCTCATTTCTCCTAGTTCATTGCTTAAGTCATACTCTTCAGTGTTTGGGGAGAAAAACAAAGAGAGTTTTAATTATGGGTTGCTCTTATTTCCTCAGTGAGACCAGTCCTAGCTTAATGTGGGAGAGAATCTCTTTTAAACTGTGGATAGGATCTTTTATGAAAAACAAAAACTTGAGTTTAAGCTTCTGTTTTCCTTGCCCCAAGAGGCCCAATAGTGTCACTTTCACATATCCTCAGCATAAAACAAACAACAAATGACAAATAAATGGTTTTAGTGTTCTGATATTCTGTTTACTTCACCTGATTTTCTAGGTTTAGACTTTTTCAAATATTTAATCTTTGATATGCAGTTTCCTACTAGTATATATTAAAAATACATAAATAATATATAACTAACTTGTAAAAAATAAATAATAATATAACATATTATTCCATATATATTAATATAATTATATATTAATATATAGTATATACTAATGTATATACTATATATTAATATAATATATAATATGTACTATAATATATATTAAATATGTACTATAATATATGTGATATATATGATATATATTTGGAAAGAGCAATAATTCCACTATATCTTACTGTTTTCAGCAAGAGAAAGTAATCTAAATAATCTAATTCATCATTCCCAGAAATAGAATTCTTTCAAACCAATTACTTAAAAGCTGAAATCATGAAGGGTGAAGAAATTGTTCTTCCTTCTCAGCCTCAGTGCAAGGTGAAGTAGTGATTTTGTGTAAGCATGATTGCTCTGAAGACCACTCTTCCCATGTGGGCTCTTCTAAAGTACAGGCTTAGAGGGATAGATAGTATTATCAGCTCCATTTGATTGTAGATCTATAACCATATTCTTTTTTCATCTTATAACTGGAAGTCTGTACCTTTTGACCACCTCTAGTCATGTTCTTCAATCAGGTTTATCTATATAATAAAGCTTATATTTGACCTCCAGTTCTCTGTTTCTTATGTCTTATTTCTCAATTGCTTCCCAAACTTAGAAAAGAAGAATAGTTACCCATTCTATCCAACCCTTCCCCCTCCAAAAAAAAACCACAACAGCATATATTAAAATATATTTTTCCTTTTAATTCCTAGCTAAATTTGTATGTGGAATTATGAAAAGATAGATGAAAAAGGATGATGCAAGAAAAGAGAAAAAATTCTATGAGTTAGTCATGGTCACTGAGATGGGAAAGAGGACTAGTTATTTCCTGTTTCTCCTCTGCTACCCAGAGAATAACTTGATTATCCCTACTACTAAGTCAAATGGTGCCCTGAAGATACCTCGTTTCAGTATGTGGTTTTACAGTTTGTGGGTCCTCAAGATAAGTATGTTACATTGTTTTATTACTCAGGACAACTAAAGTCATTACACACAGCAGTGTTTCCTTCTAGCACTTTTACTCAATGACTGCTCTAAACCTCACCTGTTAAATATTCATTTGAGGGAGCTCTGCATTCCTTTAACTTCTTTGGCCAGAAAATAAGAAAACATGTATGAAATAATTAAAGACAACTCAATGAGGTTAATGTAAGAATTAAAGAAAATTGCTTAGTTCTTAAATACACCTAAAATAATGAGCCACAAAATCTCTGCTTTCTATGCACTCTCCAAATCATTCTGATTTCTGGTGCCTGGGACAGGCTAAGGTCAGCCTACACTGTAACTCAATTACCAGTCCACTAGTATCAGTTATGCACGATGAGACAACAATAATATTGGATGACAAGAGAGTCTGTTGGAGTGTAAAAAAGTTAAAAGGTCAGAAAGGTAAACAGAATCAGGGCCATTGAGAACTTTATAGGTCATTAAAAGGATTTTAAAAGCCATATGCTGTCTAGGAGACAGCCAAGATAGAGATTGTAAGATGGGAGAAATATGATCTGTAGATCAAGTCCTAGTAACAACGCTGGCAGCAGCAGCATTCAAAACCATCTGCAGCCAGTTTAGCAAACAATCTGGAGTGCCACCAGGAACAAATTAAAATAGTCAGTCCTGAAAGAAATGAAAGCCTAGCATGGATGAGTGAAATGTTGCTTGCTGGAGAATGCAGAGCCTGTAGTCTTACAATATTCTAGAAACCATAAAAAGAATTTTTCACCACCAATGTAATATGGAGATTGAAAGTTAAATTGAGGGCCATAAAAAGAAACATGCGTGGAAAAACTGCCTTTTGAGGCAATGAACATGAATCCCAATCCCATTGGTTCTGCTAGCATAATGTGCAGCTCAGTTAGGAAGGAACAAGGTTAACTCTGCCATAGTCTGTAAGGGACACTGATCACCTGGCCAGCCTTAGAAGCACAATAATGTTGAGTTTTGGAGCCAGCAATTTGAATAATGCCCCTTGATAATACCTAAAGTGGACTTTTAGATCAGAACTATATTAAGACTGTAACTCGCTTTGTTAACACTTGCTGAGAATGAATTCACATCATTCAGTAAACATATTGATTCTTAAATAACAAGCAAAAGCAGAAGCAAACATACATGATCACTAACATTTACTAATTGCTTACTCTATAAGCCAACACAGTTCTATGTGCTTTATATAAAGGCTAAGGTCATTCTGACATCATGAAATACTGTTATGAATTACCTGTTTCCTTTAGGCTAAGTGCTTGGTTGTCTTATAACTACTCTTCCTAACCCTTCAATGACATTGCTCAGAGAGAAAAATCCATGTCCTGTCCTTTGCAATCATTGGGACAGAGGATTCCTTAGAATAAGTATGGGTTTCTAGCATTGCAAATTTACATGTAGAAACTGATGAGACTAAATGTGCCTGATGATAAAACATTACCAGTGAAGTGATCATCCCCATTTTACAGATAAGAAAGCCAAGGAACCATGAAATTTAGTAGCATGAACTTTAGTGCAGTGGTCCCTTAGTGTTCAGGACCTCTCTTCCCCAACCCCATGGATACCAAAATCTGTGAATGTAAGTCCCTTACATAAAATTGCCTAGTATTTGCACATAACCTATGCAAATCCTCCCTTATACTTTAAATCATCTGTAGATTATTTATAATCACTAATACCATGTAAACTCTGTGTAAACAGTTGTAAATACAGTGTAAATGCTATGAAAATACTTGTCAGCACAGGGCAAACTCAAGTTTTGTTTTTGGAACTTTCTAGAAATTTTTTTTATAAATATTTTTGATCCACGGTTGGTTGAATAAGGGCCAACTATGTGTTGCTGGGCCAGAATTTGAACTCTGCTGCTTTAAAATCTTATACAAATCTAAACTCATAGTGGTTCTGCATTGTCGTTGAGTTCCTCTTGAGCCAACTTCTCAACCTCTCTCCCTCTTTTTCTGTTCCCCCATGTGAATGAAAAATATTGCTTACCATATCAATAAACAAATCAAGCCATAACATTACAGCTGCCCCAGGAAGTTAGCCATGAGGAGACTCAGGAAGAGAAAGAACAGGATACTGGCCCCGGATAGCTGAGGTGCATATCAAAGGAATGATTTCATTGAGTCCAGACTCTTGCATCTTCTCATACATAGAAAAAGAGCTAAATTCCTTAACCTGAGATATCTGGATTTCTTTAATTAACAGTGACTCTTTTGATGTTCTGTCTACCTGGTCTTTGTTGCAAAAACTCTTATATATCCTGGCTTCTCCCTTGCCTCTACAGAGCAGTCTCTAAGAGCTATCTGAGATGCTGTGTCCCGGGCTTAACTCCTCAGTTTTGTCCACCGAATAAAACATAATTCTCAACTTTTAGGTTGTGCATTTTTTTCAGTCAGCACCCATTACTCATTGTATAAATTTAGAAACAAATGATATGCTTCAGTATCTATCTGAAATTGTTCACAATTCAGAACTTTTAAAGACAAAGCACCCCGTAGGGAGATTTAAACACCTCCAGTTCTCTGTCTCATTTCTGCAATGTTAGAACTCCTATGCTCATTCTAAGAAGTTGTCAGCTCTAGTTGCTTGCAAAGAGCCTTGTATAGCATTTTTTCTCTCTTGGTAATGTCACTGAGGAGTTAGGGAGAGAAGTAACAGGATAAATTTGGCAGTACAAGCATACCTCATTTTATTGCACTTCACTTCATTGTATTTCACAGATACTGCATTTTTTTTTTTTTACAAATTAAAGGTTTGTGCCAACCTTGCTTCAGCAAGTCTACTGGCACCATTTTTCCAACAGCATTTGCTCACTTAAGTCTTTGTGTCTCATTTTGATAATTCTCACAATATTTCACATTTATTATTTATTTCATACTTTATTATTTCACACTTTATTATTATTATATTTGTTATGGTGATGTGTAATCAGTGATCTTTGACGTTATTACTACTACTCACTGAAGGCTCAGATGATGGTTAGCATTCTTTAGCAATAAAGTATTTGTTAATTAAGGTATGCACATTGTTTTGTTTAGGCATAATGCTATTGTGCATATAGTAGACTAGAGTATAGTGTAAACATAACTTTTATATGGACTAGGAAGCCCCAAAATTCATCTGACTTACTTTATTGCAGTGGTCTGGAACAGAACCTGCAATATTTCTGAGGTATGCCTATAATAACTTTCTATTTGAGCTCTGCCTAAAAATGTTTTATCCCATTGTATTGACTTCTTAAAAGTGTTAAGGATAATTTCTGTGTTATACTCATAAAGTCTATCCCCCTTTACTTCAGGAAAGAGATAAAAGTGTTGACCAGCAGCACCATCCTGGTATTTAACATTTCAGGCTCACTGTGTTGGCTTCACGTGCAGGCTTCAAAAGATCAACTATGAATCATGGGAGATTTGCAAGTGGGCTTAAACTTCCTCAGAAATAACCCTCACCCAAGCACGAATGGGCAAGGATACATTAACTACAAAATGGTAATATTTGGTTAAGCCACAGCACAACCAGTGGAAAATTAGATGAATATTTGAAGGTTTTTGTTTGTTTTACCATGATTCTCAGAAGAGGACAGTAACAGGAAAAATCCATCTGCGAGGAAGCCAGATTTTATATGTAAATTCTGAGAAAGATTCAAAAGTCGGTTAAGATTTGCATATGACTTTGATATTTTAAGTAGGATGGGTGCCTTGTAAATTTGCTCTAAAATATGGTTAAGAGATTATTCTAACTTTGAAGATTACTGTTAAAACTGCATCTTGAGCCTAATTTATGATCGAGGAAGGATATTCTGATATTCTAAAAAAAATGTAAAGTATCAAATTTACATACAGAGATGTATTACTGACATTGATAGCAATTGATCCTGTGAATAAAGTTTACAATAGTCATGAAGCTATTTTTGTCTTTATCACCTCTTTACACATCAGACATAATATGGACTAGAATTAAGTGTTTTAATAGTTAATTCAATAGAATACCACTGATGATTATTCCATTGAACTAAATACTAACTGCTCGTTCCCTAGTTTATACAAAATTTCACAGCAAAGGAAGAAACTAAGAAGTGGGATGGAAATAAACTGAAAAAAAAAAGAGTAGAAGTCATGTATTCAAAGCTTAAATTTGCTAGGCACATCCTAAATATTTTTACATTCAGTATTCATTTGATTGACACTACACTATTAATGGCCCTTTAGAGAAGAGGACTCCAACTATAGTAGCCAATGGGCAACAGGAAATTACCACTTAAAGGCATAAAAGTAGACTAGTATTTTAATGTTCAAGTCAGTGATTTAGGATTCAGGATTTTGACATATTCTGTAGATGGCATTATTGTTTCCTGAAGGAATACCTAAATATTTATTTCAGTAATTTTTTTCAAGAAATATTTTCACATTCTCGTAAATGCCAGAGATTTCATATGTAAATACACAATCATATATATGTAAATATACATATACATCTACTCTGAAAATAACTGACATTTATATTAACCATTCAAAAAGTTGGGAAAATTTGAAAACTTGTGCATATATGCTCATAGCAACATTATTGATAATAGCAAAAAATGGAAACAACTCAAAAGTTTATCAACTGATAATGGAAAAATGAAATATATGGAAAAATGAAATATAGTATGCTCATACAATAGAATATTATTCAGCAATAAAATATAATGAAGTATTGATACATGCTACATGAACCTTAGAAACATTAAGATAAGTGAAAGAATCATAGTCATATAAAAGCATGATGTATATTTCCATTTATATGAAATGTCTAGAATAAACAAATCTATGGAGACAGAAAGTAGCTTAGTGATTCCAGGTAGTAAGGAATAGGGAGTGACTACTAATGGGTATGAGGTGACAAAATATTATAAAAATAGATAGCGGTAATGGTTCCATAAGTCTGTGAATATACTAAAAAAAACCTCTGAATTAAATACTGTAAAAAGGCAAGTTTTATGATAAGTGAATTATATCTCAATTAATTTATAAAAATATAACTATGATCACATTTAGAATAATATAAATTTGTCAATTCATGAAAGCAACATACATCAAGAGAAAATCATTGACTAGAGTCATGTGACATATAAAATTAGGACAATTTTGATGCAGTTTCAGTCTAGATGTTATTAATTTTAAGGGTAGATAACTGATTATCAAGAAAGAGAATATATGAGGCTTCCCTGGTGGTGCAGTGGTTGAGAATCCGCCTGCCAATGCAGGGGATGTGGGTTCGAGCCCTGGTCCGGGAGGATACCACATGCGGCGGAGCAACTGGGTTGGTGCACCACAGCTGCTGAGCCTGCACTCTAGAGCCCCCGAGCCACAACTACCAAGGCCCACGTGCCTGGGGCCCATGCTCTGCAACGGGAGAGGCCACCGCAATGAGAAGCCCGTGCAGTGCAGCAGGAAGTGCCCCCCACTCGCTGCAACTAGAGAAAACCCGCTTGTAGAAGCGAAGACCCAATGCAGCCAAAAATTAAATAAATGAATAAATAAAATTATAAAAAGAAAGAAAATATGTTACCAAATCAGCTTTCATAGGCAAATAATTGCCAATCTAGCTTAAAATTTGAGAGTCACTTTAGTAAGCAATTTAAAAATATTATTTATTATCTTTAGTAAACAAGACCATTCTTTCATGGTAAATGGAGAGAAATCCACTCAATCCAAAAATTAAGCTAATATAAATATATTCTGTCTTTTATAAGAAGATGTTGTTATTTTTACTCTCACAGGTAAATCTATTTTAAAAAGACCCAAATAATACTATCTGTGGCTCTTTAGAATAGGACATGGTACACAAGAAGAGGATTGATATCCAGCTGGTACCACTGGTATGACCATACTAGTGGTTAAAATAGTGAAATAGTCTGTACTTTCTGGTAAATATCCTCTACCTCTAGCCTCTTAGTGCCTCCCTGCCTTCCAGTTGACTTGAACCATACCCTAGATTCCAGCCTCAGATCTCTGTATAAAGCAAGTATAGGACTGAAAATCTGGTGTTCATACAGTGCAGTTGTAAATAGTCAGAATATAACACCTAATTAGAAATAATAATCTGGCAAAAACAACAGCTAATCAAAGCATAGCATTTATAGCTTATAAATTGCTTCCACACTTTTTTTTAAATTAAAGCATAGTCGATTTACAATATTATATTAGTTTCAGGTGTACAACATAATGATTCATGTAATGCAAAGTTGTTTCAACAAATGAAAATCAATCAATGTCATACATCACATTAACACAATTAAAAACAAGATCATCTCAATTGACAAAATTCAACACTGTTTCAGTCATGACATTCAGCAAACTAGGAAGAAAATTACCTCATAATACATAATAAAGGCCATCTATGAAAAACCCACTGTTAACATCAAATTCTATGATGCAACTAAAGCTTTTATTTTAAAAAACAAGAACACGATAAGGATGCCCATGTTTGCTACCTCTATTCAACACAGTACTGAAAGTCCTAATCAGAGCAATCTGGTAAGAAAAATAAATAAAAGTAATCCAAATTGGAAAGGAAAATATTTATAAAATTATCTCTGTTTGTAGATGGAATGATCTCATAAATACAAATACTAATGATTCCACATTTTTTTAAAAAAAGCTGTTAGGGGCTTCCCTGGTGGCGCAGTGGTTGGGAGTCCGCCTGCCGATGCAGGGGACGCGGGTTCTTGCCCCAGTCTGGGAGGATCCCACATGCCACGGAGCGGCTGGGCCCGTGAGCCATGGTCGCTGGGCTTGCGCATCCAGAGCCTGTGCTCCGCAAGAGGAGAGGCCACAACAGTGAGAGGTCCGCATACCGCAAAAAAAAAAAAAAAAAAGCTGTTAGAACTAATTTAAAAATTCTTCATTCACTTATGAACATACAAAAATCAACATCAACACAATTTCATTTTTTTACATGTAGTTGTCCAGTTTTCCCAGCACTATTTATTGAAGAGACTGTCTTTCCTCCATTTAATACCACACACAAAAATAAACTCAAAATGGATTAAAGACCTAAATGTAAGACCAGACACTATAAAACTCTTAGAGGAAAACATAGGCAGAAAAATCTCTGACATAAATTGCAGCAATATCTTTTTCAATCCATCTCCCAGAGTAATTGAAATAAAAACAAAACTAAAAAAATGGGACCTAATTAAACTCAAAAGCTTTGTCACAACAAGGGAAACAAATGAAACAAAAAGACAACCCATGGAATGGGAGAAAATATTTTCAAATTAAGCAACTGATAAGGGATTAATCTCCAAAATATACAAACAGCTTATGCAGCTCAATATCAAAGAAACAAAGAGCCCAATCAAAAAATGGGCAGAAGATCTAAATAGATATTTCTCCAAAGAAGACATACAGATAGCCAAGATGCACATGAAACTGTGCTCAGCATCATTAATGATTAGAGAAAATGCAAATCAAAACTACAATGAGGTGTCACCTCACACCAATTAGAATTGCTATCATCAAAAAATCTACAAACAATAAATACTGGAGAAGGTGTGGAGAAAAGGTAACCCTTCTACACTGTTGGTGGGAATGTAAATTGGGTCAGTCACTATGGAGAACAGTATGGAGATTCCTTAAAAAACTAAAAATAGAGCTACCATATGATCCAGCAATCCCACTCCTGGGCATATATCCAGAGAAAACCATAATTTGAAAAGATACATGCACCCAAGTGTTCATTGCAGCACTATTTACAATAGCCAGGACATGGAAGCAACCTAAATGTCCATCAACTGAAGAATGGATAAATAAGATGTGTTACATATGTGCAATGGAATATTACTCAGCCATAAAAGAATGAAATAATGTCATTTGCAGCAACATGGGTGGACCTAGAGATTGTCATACTGAGTGAAGTAAGTCAGACACAGAAAGACAAATATCAAATGATACCACTTACATGTGGAATCTAAAAAAATATGGGTACAAATGAACTTATTTACAAAACAGAAGTAAAGTCATGGCTATAGAAAACAAACTTATGGATACCAGGGAATAAGGGGTGGAGGGATAAATTGGGAGATTGGGATTGACATATACCCACTACTATATATAAAATAGATAACTAATAAGAACCTACTGTATGGCACAGGGAACTCCATTCAATACTCTATAATGACCTACATGGGAATAGAATCTTAAAAAAAGAGTGGATATATGTATATGTATAACTGACTCACTTTGCTGTACAGCAGAAGCTAAGAAACATTGTAAATTAACTATACTCCAATAAAAAATATTAGATAATAAAAAAACACAAAAAATCAGTTCTGCTTCTGTACACTAACAATGAATAATCTGAAAAGGAAATTAAGAAAACAAGTCCATTTACAATAATATTGAAAATAATAAGATACTTAAGAATTAACCACGATGATGAAGACTTATACATTGAAAACTATAAAGCATTACTGAAGGAAATTATAGAAGACAAATAAAAAGAAAAGCATCCTAGGTTTATGGATTGGAAGACTTAATATTGTTAAGAAACCAATGCTACCCAAAATGATCTACAGATCCACTGAAACCCTTATCAAAACCCAATGACTTTTTTTTTTTGCAGAAATTGAAAAATCCATCCTAAAATTCATATGGAATATTAAGGGATCCTTAATCACCAAACCAACCTAGAAAAAGAGCAAAGCTGAATTTCAAAACTTACTACAAAGTTACAGTAATCAAAAGAGTGTGTTACAGGCATAGAGACAGACATATAGACCAATGGAATAGAATGGAGAGCTCAGAAATAAACCCTCACATTTATCTGCTTCTGTCAAAACTTCCACTCTTAGAAAATATCCCTGGGTTAAAATAGTCCATAACATTTATTTATACTTTTGGTTTACAGGATTAATACATAAAAATACATTCACGTTTTATTGGTCCAATAACTGAGTTGTGGCTATATTGCCAATAATAACCTTTCTTGTCTCAATAGCCTAGCTGGTAATGGTATACAGGGTCAGGTAGATGGGTCAGGGTTCAAATCGTGCAGAAGAGTGGGATTTATATTAACTAAGGAAGGGTTCTATAGTTAGAGAAATACACAGAGGACAAGTTGAGAAGGTCATCTCATGATGCATGCTGTGTTAATACAGGCATACCTTGGAGATATTGTAGGTTTGGTTCCAGACCACTAAATAAAGTGAATATTTAAATAAAGTAAGTCACAGGTTTTTTTCAGTTTCCTAGTACATATGAAAGTAATATTTTACATTATGGTGTAGTTTATTAAGTGTGCAATAGCATTATTTCTAAAAAACAATGTGATACCTTAATTTAAAAACATTTTATTACTAAAAAAAATGCTAACTGGAACTTCACTGGTGGCACAGTGGTTAAGGATCTACCTGCCAATGCAGGGGACATGGATTCGAGCCCTGGTCTGGGAAGATCCCACATGCCGCAGAGCAACTAAGCCTGTGCACCACAACTACTGAGCCTGTGCTATAGAGCTACAACTACTGAAGCCTGTGAGCCACAACTACTGAAACCTGCGTACCTAGAGTCTGTGCTCTGCAACAAGATAAGCCACCACAATGAAAGCCTGCACACCACAACAAAGAGTAGCCCCTGCTCGCCGCAACTAGAGAAAGCCCGCGCACAGTAATGAAGACCCAACGTAGCCAAAAATAAATAAATAAATACATAAATGTGTTTTAAAAAATACTAACCATCATCTAAGTAATTAGCAAGTCACAGTGGTTTTGCTGGTGGAGGGTCTTGCCTGCATGCTGATGGCTGCGAC
Organism: Mesoplodon densirostris; assembly: GCF_025265405.1. Lineage (NCBI taxonomy): Eukaryota > Metazoa > Chordata > Mammalia > Artiodactyla > Ziphiidae > Mesoplodon > Mesoplodon densirostris. The sequence goes on along the minus strand of NC_082673.1, from coordinate 49,229,125 downwards.
TCATCAGGGTTGTGGTTGCTGAAGGTTGGGGTAGCTGTAACAATTCCTTAAAATGAGGCAACAAGGAAGTTTGTCACATCAATTGATTCTTCCTTTCACAAACAAGTACTCTGTAGCATGCAATGACACTTGATAGCATTTTACCCACAGTAAAGTTTCTTTAAAAATTGGAGTCAATCATCTCAAACCCTGCTGCTGCTTTATCAACTAAGTTCATGTAACATTTCAAATCTTTTGTTGTCATTCCAACAATCTTCACAGCATCTTCACCAGGAGAAAATAACATCTCAAGAAACCATTTTCTTTGCTCATCCATAGGAAGCAACTCTCCGTCCATTAAAGTTTTACCATGAGATTGCAACAGTTCAGTCACATCTTCAGGCTCCATTTCTAATACTAATTCTCTTGCTATCTCCACCACATCTGCAGTTACTTCATCCACTGAAGTGCTGAACCCCTCAAAGTCATCCATGAGGGTTGGAATCAACCTCTTTCAAACTCCTGTTAATGTTGATATTTTGATCCCTTCCTAGGAATTGAAAATGTTCTTAATGGCATCTAGAATGGTGAATCTTTTCCAGATGTTTTCAACTTACTTTGTACATATCCATCAGAGGAATCACTATCTATGGGAGCTATAGTTTTACAAAATATTTACCCTAAGGAATAAGACCTTAAAGTCAAAATTACTCCTTAATCCATGGGCTTCAGAATGGATATTGTATTATCATGTATGAAAGCAACATGAATCACATTGTCCATCTCCACAAGAGCTCTTGGGTGACCCGGTGTACTGTCAATAAGCAGTAATATTTTGAAAGGAATCTTTGTTTCTGAGCAGTAGCTCTCAACAGTAGGCTTAAAATATTCAGTAAACCATGTTGTAAACAAATGTGCTTTGTCTGTTCTAGTTTTAGAGCAGAGTGGATTCAGCAGAATTCTTAAGGGCTCTAGGATTTTCAGAATGGTAAATGAGCCTTGGCTTCAACTTAAAAGTCACCAGCTGCATTATGCACTACCAAGAGAGTCAACTTATCCTTTGATGCTCTGAAGCTAAGCATTGACTTCTCTCCCCTACCTATGAAAGTCCTAGATGGTATCTTCTTCCAGTATAAAGCTGTTTTGTCTACATTGAAAATCTATTAATTAGTGTAGCCACGTTCACTAATTATCTTAACTAGATATTCTGTAAAACTTGGTGCACATTCTACATCAGCATTTGCTGCTTCCCCTTGCAGGTTTTTTTTTTTTTTTTTTTTTTTCAGTATGCGGGCCTCTCACTGTTGTGGCCTCTCCCGTTGCGGAGCACAGGCTCCGGACGCGCAGGCCCAGCAGCCATGGCTCACGGTCCCAGCCACTCCGCAACATGTGGGATCTTCCCGGATCGGGGCACGAACCCGTGTCCCCTGCATCGGCAGGTGGACTCTCAAACACTGCGCCACCAGGCAAGCCCCCCTTGCAGTTTTATGTTATGGAGATGGCCTCTTTCCTTAAACTACATGAACCAACTTCTGCTAGCTTCAAACTTTTCTTCTACAGCTTCCTCACCTCTCTCAGCATTCGTAAAATTGAAGAGTTAGGGCCTTTCTCCGGATTAGGTTTTGGCTTAAGGGAATGTTGTGGCTGGTTTGATTCTTCTATCTAGACCATTAAACTCTCTCTAAATCAGCAACAAGCCTGTTTCACTTTCATATCATTCATGTGTTCACTGGAGTAGCACTTTTAATTTACTTCAAGAACTTTTCCTTGGCTAACTATTTGGTGAGGAGGCTTAGCTTTCAGCCTATCTCAGCTTTCAATATGACTTCCTAAGGCATGATTTCTAGCTTTTGATTTAAAGTGAGCGATGTGTGCCTCTTCCTTTCACTTGAACACTTAGAGGCCATTGTAGGCTTATTAACTGACATAATTTAAATGTTGTTGTGTCTCAGAAAGTAGGGAGGCCCATGGAGACAGAAAGAGATGGGGAAGGGCTGGTCAGTGGAGCAGTCAGAACAAATGCATCTATTGATTGTGTGTCATTTTATGTGGCACAGTTCAAGGCACCCCAAAACTATTACAAAATAACATCAAAGATCACTGATCACAGATTACCATAACAAATATAATGAAAAAGTTTGAAATATTGTGAAAATTACCAAAATAAGACACAGAGACATGAAGTGAGTAAATGCTTTTGGAAAAATGGTGCCAACAGACTTGCCCAAAGCAGGTTTGCCACAAACCTTCAATTTGTAAAACACACAATTATCTGGGAAGTGCAGTAAAACAAGTTATCCCTATATGTCACTGGGCATTTGGATGGATGTGGCTGGGTTTTTCCATGAGGGAGGAGTTTGAAAAGAGAAGCTTGGTGAAACACTGTAAAAAACAGGTGGCAAACGTGTTGATGTAGGCTCTTTACAAAGTGTCTTGCTTGTTTGGGAGCAATGAGATCAAGTGTTGTAACCAAGCAGGACACATCATCCCCACCCTGCCGTGTCCTCCACATTGTCTGTAGAAAAACTTTAGCCTCCTAGGCCTTCCCCAAGTTCCAATGAGTAAATTTATTCAGAGAAGTGAGAAAATGCATAAGGAAAGGAAAACAGTCAAGCAAGACAAAATAATAATTGTTTTGCCAATAAACAAAGTCAAGGACCTGTAGTTCCTCCTCAAGGGCTATAGATAATATTCTGAGCCATATCCTTTGAGCTGTTTTACAGATAGTGAAACCCCCACCAGGTGGAAGAAGTTAACTGTATGCTGCCCGCAGCATGTAGACCCCAGACCAGTTGGAACCAGAAAGTTGATGGTGTTGATTCCCAATTATCTCACCACCAACCAGAAAGAAGAATGTACACAATCTGATCTTGCACCCCACAACCCCTCTTCCTTCACCCTCTCTTTAAAAACCTTTCTCTGAAAGTCTTTGGGGATTTCAGGCCTTTTAAGCACTAGCTGCCTAGACTCCTTGCTTGGTACCCTGCAATAAACCCTGCACTTTCCTTCACCACATCCAGTGTCAGTAGATTGGCTTTACTGTGCGTGGGCAAGTGAACTCAAGTTTGGTTTGGTAACAGTGTGGCTCTCTACCACTTAGTTGTTGGGTGTAGTAGCACCATAATGGGGATACTGAGCATTTAATTAACTCCCCTACAACTATCCCACATCCCAGAGTTAATAGGTGACGCTTCCCTTGAATTGTTGTTATATAGAGGTATGAGAGCTGTAGACCACAAGAAGTATGGGCTGCTATTTGGAGAGGTTTTAGTAGTTATGACTCCCACACTTACCTGTCCTCGGCTGGTGCTTACCTACTGGCTGATCCAGCCCAGCTGAATGAGGTGTCAATTTCATAATATATAAGTAATGTTTTTCCTACCTTTAAATCAGTGACCATTGGTCAGACAGCTACAAAAGAAATAAAAAATGACACTTCTCCTGTTGCTTGGCAATATGACATCTTTATTTGAAAATTCTCAGCAGAATGTGATAGAAATAGTATACTCACAAAAAGAAAAGCCAGTCTATGTTATAGTGGGCTTTGTTTCTATTTCCATTCCTTTAACAAAGATAAAAGTGAAAGGTACTGGTGCTGTAAAAAGATGAGAATCTGCAACGTCCAATGTACAACTAGTCAAGATTTGGATAACGTTATAGCCATCAAAATGGGACAGGAAAATATGAGCACAACACTGAGGTTAAAGAGCAAGTAAGGAAAACCATGAAAAGCTTAAGACAATATTTAGAAGAACCAAATGCAACACCATCACAGGTACTTTGAAGAACTCTGTGATATGCAGATGCTATAGGAAAGAAACTGATTAAAGAAGTAAGTAAATAGAACTCAAAATAAACATCAACCTCAAAACCTAACTTCATTGTATGGAACTGAAATTCCAGAGGAGTATAATTCCAGACACAGAGAACAATTTCTTATGCATTATTCCAGTGCTTAAGATGACAAAAGAATTCTTATTTACACAACTCATGACAATATACGACATTAAGTGCCTCATTATTCAGTGATGGCAACTTCAAGATGGCACCAATAGAGTTCACTCAGTTATTTACTACACATGCTATAGTGTTGGGTTATACTATGCCATTGATTTACACATTAACAATGGAAATGCGAGACGACACTTACAGATATATATATAGATAGATAGATATAGATATAGATATATATTTCATATATATATATTTCATATATATATATGAAAGTTCTTGAATTTGCATGGGAAAGAAATCTTGATGTTAACTCTACACTGTGTGTGATGAATTTCAAGATTGCAAATATGAATGCAATCTCAAATGCAATTTGACTATTCCTACCAAATGCACAACTAAAAATGCTTGTTTCACTTTTCACAATCATTTTGATGAGAAATATCTTCTTTGAGTCTAACACATGAGTGTATGACAATGGAAAGTAACACAGTACATGTGCATACACATTGTTTAGACTTCCACTTATGTCCTTGGAAGATGTAAATGAAACATTTGAGTATATAATGGAGAATGCAGAAGAAAATTTAGATGACCTGATGGATTATGTTGAGAGAGTGTATGTCCATGGAAGGTATGGCAGAGAGAGAAGACAAGAAGCTCCAAGATTTCCACCAGAAACTTGGAATGTTTATACATCAGTACTGAACAGTGATCACAAGATGAACAATGCAATGGAAGACTACCATAGCAAATTTCAAAAGGGGATGGTAGTGCATCATCTCTTAATGTGTCCTCACATAGTTTTCCTTTGTATTGCACACTCCCGGTGTCTCTTCTTTAAAGACCACTGTCTGATTGGATTAGGGCCCCATCCATATGACCTTATTTATCCTAAATTACCTCATTAATGTCCCTATCTCCAAGTACAGTCACGTTGGGTGTTATGACTTCCACACATGAATTTTGGGAGGACAAAATTCAGTTCATAACAGACTCTTACTTACCTTCACAAACCACCCTATGACACCATCTTCCCAAATTGTTGACCAAATTCTATCAAACAATTCTTATACCATCAACCTTACAAAATTACTTCTTATTTGGTAATAAAGTAACCATGATTATGTTGCCAACTAACAAGAAATTTTCAAGATAGTAAATTAGTTGAAAATACAGTGTATAGTTGTTCTCTGAGGATAAAATGCAAATTCAATCATTCAAAAAGAAAGCACAGATTGTTACACCTTTGCACAGTAACACATCCATCAGACCAGATAACTGCATATTCATGCATCGTTTGGTCTGTCAAAGTAAAATTGTTATAACAAGACATCAATGTAGACTGCTTTGAAACTAAATACTTCATTTCAATAAATGACTTGGCTTCTGCTATGATTCTATCTTACAATGCAATAGCATTTTATTTGATCCACATCCTATCCCTCTAATATTCTCTGTTAATTAAAGTTTAAGAACAATTGATTGATTAGATAGACAAAAAAGATGCTTCTTCAGATCCATAGATTGTACACTTCAAGCTTATTTTCAGTCTTCATCAGTTTTTTATGTCTAGCTTTCAAAAAATGGTAGGTTGTTATCGTGTTGGTAGTGAATCATTGCTACATATTGTGCTTCATCTGAGTCACATTGACCTGAGGTTCATAGACACTGACTCACTCTTGTCACTTAGGACCTATTTAGGTTTTTTTGCCCACCCCAAATATTTAAAAATACTAAAGATATTATTCATCATATCCATTATGAAACTCTGGATTTAACAGCTGAAGTTAGCCAGTTATTTATATTAATATAGGTAAATTTTTAAAATTTACTTATTGAAAGGAATAAATACAGAAAATGATACTTTTCACAATTGACTTCTCACTATTGCAGCAAACTAAAAATATTTCTTTCTGGATAATTAAGTTTTTGGGAAAAAAATTTAATTTTTTTAATGTGTTTATCTTATATAACTTTTACTTTGTAATAAAACCAACATTACCACTAATAAAACATTTTTCTTTTATTAAATTTTAGAGTATTGATAACAGATGCTTGCTGATCAAATAGCTTATTCACTTGGTTCCTAGGAAATTATTTGATACTTCTGGAATGTCCTATTATCACAGAGAAATACCTAAAAATGCATGCATTTTACAATGGTCAGCAAATTGAAGAAATTTGATAGGTAGTAATAATTATAATAAAAATAATGATTAAGATTCAAGGAAAACATGATTTTCCATATAAAGGTGGATATGATTCCTGTATTTAATCAGAAATCACTCAACATACAATTATTGAGTGCCTACTATGTGCAACTCTCAGCAATAATCTCTGAGAATAAATAGTGCATCAAACAAAACTATAGAAATAGTTAACACAAAAAGAAGGCTCTTTTCTTCTGTTTACAGATTCTTTGGAACCCTATTTGCCCACATACAACATAAATTCAATTTGCATGAGTTATAGCATAATACCTTGAGTGGGATTTTTTTTTCCTTCAGTACTCTATGACCACCCCTAATGCAAAATTACTACTAATATCTATTTCTTTCTCATATGGTTCCATCATTGCTGGAAAATGTTAAAGACAAAGAGATCTGTTCCTTAATTCTTCTTGAGAATTCTGAAATTTGGCTCACTATTCTTCATTTACTCCTCCAGCACTTCCTAGAAGAGAAAATTAGAAGTTGTTGTCCAAAGGCAAGAATATAAAGTTAGGAAGAAGTTGTGCTCTTTCAACTCATTTTAGCTCACTGGTATTTCACATACATTAAAAAAGAGAGAGAGAGAGACAAAGAAAAGAAAAATGATAAGAGAAAAAAAGGAAAAGAAAAACCACTGTGGTAGTCCAGTTAAAAAAGTTTGAGAACAGTCAGCTCTGTCACAGTTTTTCTTTGAGAAATTGAGATAAAGAAGGTCAAAAAGGAAAAAGTCTCTGTTCAATGTTATGTTTTGTAAATGGATTTCCCAAAGATTTTTCAGCTTTCTTATAGGAAAGAATCAGAGCTCATTGATTCAAATGGTCATCTCTGCCTATGGGATTAAAATCAGATGAACCTAGATCTTTTTCTTGACTAAAAACCTCAAAAGAAAGGAGAAGGGATACAATGGTGGTTGACTACAGATGAGAAAAAGAACTGGTTTGATTCACAGCTTTTCTGTAGTTCAATGAAGAAAATGTTCTATTATTATTCCCTGAACTCAGCGCTGTATTGTATTACCAGGCTAAAATTATCTTTAGACATGCTAATATATATATATATATATATTTCTATTAGAATTAAAATGTTCTTTGCAATTATTTGATATCAATCTAGTTGGCTAGAATTATATACATCTATTTATCAATTTGGAAATTAATCTCAAGTAAAATAAAATAATATTAAATTACTAAAATTATTGCTTTGTGTTGGTTGAAGTGAACAATACAAGATAATTTGAAAATGAAATGCAGAGGCTGTCTGGTGCAATTTCATACAAACTGACTTAGAGTTTTGTTTTGAATATTAGAAAACTGGACTAAATTGGGAAGCTACAGAGCTTTCTAAGAACAATTGTGTATAGGTACATCAATTTATTATTATTGATCTTTGAAAAATAAATATGAAGCTTAACTCAGGTGATTATACATACCAAATTTGAAGTTGATAATCATAAGGGTATTTACTATGAAAACTTTGCCTCAAGACTTGGATGAGTCTCCACTGGATTTCTTCTTGTTAATATTAATCTCACTTCACAATGCCTAGAAACCTATGTCCTAAAGGAGATCTCCTTTTGGTTTTATTCCCATTTATTTTGTTAACTTACATTTTTGACAAATACTATAAATTGACTTATTATACCTTCTATAAAATGGAAACAATAACATTTGTTCTTTTCTTTGTTCCCATAGCGTATATATAAAGTGATAATATGGAGAGTTTCTATAAGTACTTCCAAAAAATTGATAAGACTTCTCCCTGGGCACAAAAGTAATCCTCCTTCAAAATAGTAAGCATAAATTGTAAAATCACCCATGATTTAACAAATATTAATTGTGCACTTTATCTCAGGCACTGTGATCAATGACATAAAAATTAAGAAGGCAGTGTCCCTTTTCTCAAAAATTTTTACTACCTAATAAGGTAAATAAATAAATATAAAGTGGTAAATTCTGTATCTATGGTGAGGCCCCCAAAACATAATTGTCAGTCTAATCTGAAGGTATCAAGAAGTAACTTGGTAAGATTTGATGTTTAAATAGAGTCTTGAAGGATGATTCTTCAAGCTCATCCACAAAAAATGAGGAGGAATTCTGTGTGCAAAGACACAGAGACATGAGCTGAGAGTGTGTGAATGTGGTGCAGTATGGCTACACATTAAATGTATGTGTGAGGATTATATGAATTAGTACTCTTTTGATTGCAAGAGAAAGAAATACAGCTCAAATGAACTTAAACATATAAGGAAAATCTGTTGATTAAATAACTAAACTACAAAAAGACAAAGATAGTCTTTAAGGCAATGGGATCCAGAGACACAACTTCTATTAGGACTCAGTTTCTCCATCTTTGTCTCTAATCTCTTCTTTGTTTGTTATCTTATGGTTTGTTCCTTTTCACTATGCAGGGCTTTCTCTACAGTGTAAAGAACACAAGCACTGGGAGTTCAAGATTCACATCCTAACCTAACATAAAGAGAGAAGAAAGCTTTTTTCTTTCTTCCAGCTACAGAATGAGAATTTCCAGGGAAGGAGTAATAATAAAATAGGTCAGTGTGAGTCTTATAAAAGGGAGCAAATATAATAGCTACAACCTTATTACAGATAAGACAGGTCATAGATCATTGAAAATTCTTTATGCTATGCAAAGTTTGGTTTTCATCCTTTATCTTAAAGGGCACCTGTGAAGGGTTTTAAATAGAGGAGTAATAGATCAATTTTCTGTGCTTAAATCACAGAGTATGATAGGGTAAAAAGAGGGGGCAGGGTCTTCCCTGGTGGCGCAGTGGTTGAGAGTCCGTCTGCCGATGCAGGGGACAAGGGTTCGTGCCCTGGTCCGGGAAGATCCCACATGCCATGGAGTGGCTGGGTCCGTAAGCCATGGCTGCTGAGCCTGTGTGTCCGGAGCTTGTGCTCCACAACGGGAGAGGCCACAACAGTGAGAGGCCCGTGTACCGCAAAAAATAAAAAAAAGAGAGGGAGGGCAGGATGACAGGAGGTTGTTGCCTTGATCTACATGTGAGATGATAATGGCTTGGTTTAGAATAATAGCAGTAGTAGTCTAGGAGAAATGGAGTAAATAGGAACTAGTATTCACTAGTCATAGGTGTTTGAGAAGGAAAGTTGTATGGAATGACAAGAAGATTTCTGGTTTGTGTGCTAGGTAAATAATGACACTGTTAACCAGAATGAGAACTATGCAAAGAGGAAAGAGGTTTATTTTGAATAAGTTGAGGATTATGTGAGATATCGAGGTGATGTCCAGCAGCATCTTGATTATCTAAGTCTAGAGCTCAGGAGACAAGTCAGCTAAGCTGGGAATATAAAGTTGGCGGATATTCACATAGAAATGGTAGTTGAAGTCATAGAGGAGGCTGAGGCAGGCAAGAGAATATGTAAGGTGAGAAAAGAACAAAAAACAATTGTCCCTTGATATTCACTGGGGACTCATTACAGGACCCCATGCAGATACCAAAATCTGAAGATGCTCAAGCTCTTTATACAAAATGGTGTAGTATTTGCATATAACCTACACATATCCTCCCATATACTTTAAATTATCTCTAGATTACTTATAATACCTAATACAATGTAGATGCTATGTAAATAGTTGTAAACGCAAGGTAAATTTTGAGTAAATGGTTTCTGGTGCAGGGCAAATTCAAGTTTTGTTTTCTGAAACTTTCTGGAAAATTTTTTTTTTTTGATTTGTGTTTGGTTGAATCTGCGGATGTGGCAACTGAGAATACAAAGGGCATACTGCACAGAACACTACTGAATTAATGGATGACTGTGATGACTTTGTAAAGTGTCCACTTCGCTGAACTATGTTTCCTAGAATTCTCTTTTTTTTGGTACATTTCCAGTTGAAGTGGACTGGTGATTCTCTTGCTAGAGATAAGGGAGCAGAATGGAAGTGACAGCTATTTTGTTTTGTGGCCAAATATGTGGAGAATATTCAATATGTTCTTGAGAAGAATATCTATTCTGCTCTTGTTGGGTGGAATATTCTATATATGTCTATTAGGTTCAATTGTCTATAGTGTTGTTCAAGTCCTCTGCTTATTGATCTTCTGTCTGATTGACCTATCCATTATTAAAAGTAGAGTATTGAAATCTATTATTTTTTACTATTTCCCTTTTCAATTCTGTCAGTGTTTACTACATATGGTTGGATGCTTTGCTATTTTGTACATAAGTGTTTATAAGCATTATGTCTTCCTAGTGAATTGATTATATATGATTATATAATGTCCTTCTTTGTATCTTGTAATGGTTTTTGACTTAAAGTTTATTTTATCTGCTATAAGTATGTCCACTCCTACTCTTATTTGGTTACCATTTGTTTGGTATATCTTTTCCCATCCTTTTACTTTCAGCCTTTGTATGCCTTTATATCTAGAGTGAGTCTCTTTTAAACAGCATATATCAATAGACCTTGTTTTTTCACCCATTCATACACTCTATGTCTTTTTTATTGGAGAGTTTAAACCTTTTATATTTGAAGTACCTGGTGATAGGAAAGAAAACCTTGTATTGTCATTTTGTTTATTGTCTTCTGTATGTTGTATAGCTATTTTGTCCCTCTTTCCTCTATTGCTGCCTTTCTTGTGTTTAATTGATTTTTTGTAAAGTCAGACTTTGATTCCTTTCTTGTTTTCTTTTGGGCATCTTCTATAGGTATTTTCTTTGTGGTTACCATCTGGATTATATAAAGCATATTATAGCTAAAACAATCTATTTTAAACTGATAACAGCTTAACTACAGTGACATAACAACTCTACTCCTTTAAATTTTCCCCACTACTTTACATTATCAAAGTCACAAATTACATCTTTTTTATCCATTAACATATTTTTATGGGTACATTTTTATGTTTTTATAATTTAAATTCTATACGTGAACTGAAAATTATGTACCACCACTACAATATTACAGGATTCTGTATTTGTCTATATATTTACCTTTACCAGGAAGATTTATATTTTCACATCCTTTTATGTTCCAGCCTAGGGTCTTTTATTAACTTGAAGAACTTCCTTTAGCAACTCTTGTAATGCATGCCTAGTTGTGATGAACTCCCTCAGCCTTTATCTTCGAAGTTCTTTATTTTTCCTTAATTTTTGAAGGTCAGTTTTGCCCCATATAGTATTATTGGCCGGCAGGGTTTTTCTTTCAATACTTCGACAATATCATCCCACTCCCTTCTGGCTTGTAATGTTTCTTCTGAGAAATCCTCTAATAATTTATGAGACAACCCTTATATGTAACAAGTCACTTTTATTTTGATGCTTTCAAGATTCTTTGTCTTTAATTGTGTGTCTCATGCATTTATCCTCCTGAGTCAACTTACTGATGGGTACACTGAAAAATGAAATTCCTGGACATATAAACCCAAGAACAAGACCATACTTTCCTAATCAGTTTATTTCCCTAGGAGGCCCTATCTTAACAGCAAGCTGTGAGCTCCTTGAGAGTATCTTCCTTCCTTTTAGCTGACCTAGTTACTGCTCAGTCAATATTTGTTAAATAGGTGAATGAGTAAATGGCAAGCCAGCATCTTTAAATGATTGTTCTATAGTCCAACTCAACAATATGGATCATATTTGGAGGATTTTGAGTTTTTTGAAAGAAGAATCATTTGAAACCAAGGGAGTGTAATGAAACACAGCATAAATAATATTAATCTCTTTATTGTCTTAGAAACATTTTTCTAACATCTTGCTTTCTTTATGAAGACAATTCTCACAAAAATTGTTCAACATTTGATAATATGGTTGCCCTGATACATTATTCTCAGAAAGAGGTGCTGAACCAGAATATGGCTTTAGCTGTTGTAGGGTGTGATGGCACCCTCTCAAAGTTCTGTGAGCTCTGATCTCCTGTGGGTTGTTCTGTAGAGTCATGGACTTAGAAGTTAGGTCCACGTTGGTGTAGATGTTCTCCTAAGTTTTCATGTGGGTGTTGAATGACTTCTATTTTTTTAAAAGTTCATTTTTTCCCCATTTTTGTCCTACACAAATAATATTGGTTGTCAATTAGTTGTCCAAAATATGTCCTCCAAAGTACTCATCCTGGCTCTTCAATACAATTTAATGTAATATCAGGTAATATCAGTACTATCATTGAGTAGATAATACAACCCACTCACTAAGTGAGTTTCTTTAGGTATCATGACCACAGACAAGAGAATTTCTTATTTAACTTCTAAAAATAGTAATAGAAAACAGTGGTTTCTTGGTGATATAATCAACTTAATATCCATAATCTTCAATACAAAACCAGTATTAACTAGAATTATGAATGGATTTTCCAACTTTAGAAAAAAAATCCAGTGTACATTTTAGAAATCTTGGTCAATTTGGATTAAATGAAATTTATAGATCAGGCTATCTAACTTATCTGGTTTAGTTAGTGTATGCAAAGTAAGTTGATGCAGCTGAATGAATCACAAGCTCAAGCTAATGTTTTTTTTGCATCCTTACTAATCAGGCTAGGATTTCTGTTCTATGAATGTAAACACAGAAAGTTCAACAGTTTGCTAGGGGCATGTTCCAAGTCATGGGAATTAAGTGAAAGTCATCTTTCACTCCCTTGCTGGACTAAAAACAGACTCAATCCTTAATACTGAGTTTTAGATAATGTGGAATGTGCTGTATTCACAGAGCATATACTTTCTAAGCAACAACGAAGGTCATTATAGGATTGTCGGCCAAGTCCACAATGGTTCTTTGAATAGTGAAAAGTGGTTTTGCATATTATGCCTTGGGATATTTCTTTATTTTTTTTCCCCTCCAAGAAGATTTTGTGGATTGCGATAATGCTCCACATGCTGATTTTTAGTATGAGATTTACTACTTGATGTGCCAAAGGTGATGGACAATAAAGCAGATAGCTTAAATTAATTTAGAAAGTTTGTGTTTTTCTCTAAGAGAGAAAATATTATATTACTTTAGAAGCCCTTATAAAAGATAGCAGTTGGGAAATTACATAAAACAAAGTTCTTCACTCTTAAAGTTTTAGAATGTAACAATTTTGAATAAAAAAACACAAAACATTGGTTGAGGTTTTGCATTTTAAATTTCTATTACCACAACTCCTATATACCACAAACCCATCTTGCTCTCTTAAATACATCAAAACACCAGTGATTTCTTCTTCACTGTGGTGACTATAAGGCTTCATAACATCAGCCAAAAGAATTTCATGTGAAAATACTCCTCAGCTCCAAATCTGTACAATAGCTTTAGAAAACCTATTTCACTCAAATAATTGTGCGACAACTAAGAAATACTGGAATGTGATTCTCTTCTAATTTCTATAACTTTACGTTTTTGTCCAGTTTTCTGATATTCTGGGTATTTGGCTGTTCATTGAACATGGTAACTCTGCCTAAGGTCACCCAGGGCATTTGAAAACCACAGTACTCATTTGTTCATTATTTTATTTGTTCAACCGTTGAACAAATGTTTATTGGACTCATCTTCAAGCTAATCAGTGTACTAGCGAACATATCTTTTCCCAAATGCTCCAGGTGCTATTCCTGGGAGGTCTCATCTCCCTCTGACACAAGGGATTCCCTCAGTTTTGCCCAAATCATGCTTCTCTGGCATTCTCAACAGCAGTAAGCCCAAGGATACATGGATAGTTGCTGCTTTCCAGTGGCAATGGATTTTATTATCACTATTAATATATTGCTCACCCAATTGCCCTTCCAGATCCCAAAATATTGCCCACAACTGAACCAAAAGGCATTCCCCTTATCTAAAGAAATCTGTGAAGTCTTATGTATTCACTGTGCCCAATTATCCCATGAAGCCAACAATGTGTCCAACAGAAGTTAGACCCTCTCCCTTCCCCAGCTTCAAAAAGACACTTGGCTAACACTCCAGCTTACACCAGAAGAAACACCAGCAAACAGCTATTGCCCTCCTGGGATGGAACTGCCACTGTTGAGATACAAACACAGAAAGTAAAACTTCTGCCCTTGAGGGGCTCAAAGCTTAGCTCAGTCACTGCTGTGTTACTTACCACTGCCCTTGCTTTATACCCTCTCACATATCTAGGTCTAGAGCTTCGTGATGCTCTGACTGGTACTCCCACTTGAGTCTTTTTAACTCAGCTGATCACTGGAATTTGAACACTTTATCCCAAAGTTCTCTTTGGGTAGCAGATCTGATCTCAGACACTTTGGCACCCAGATTGGCAATACAGAATAGATGGACCCATGTGCAATCGGCCAAGAGAGATACCTGCATGCCTGGTACTAAGGTACCTGGGTTAATGGCACGCTTGTCATGGGCTCTAGGAGTGGCACATAACCCCTAAGCCTTACTAGGCTGAGGATGGGTCACCTGTATCATTCTTCTTTTCCACTTATTCAGTACCTATCAGGACTCAGGCTTAGTCCCAGGAATTTAGCATTCATTAGTACTAATCTCCATGAACAAATTCTTCTACAACATAGGTACAAATAAGCTTTTGTCACCCAAGGACACAAAGCCAAAATTCCAACCTCTTTAGCTTTCTGGTTGTGGTACTAATTCCCTGATGGAATTGATGTGCTACCTTGAAACTAGCCCATTCGGCTGGTATTTGTGTAATCTGCCTGGTTCTTACCAATTCCTTTCTCTAAGACAGAAACCTCTTCCCTAATACCCCAAGACATTCTCAAAGACCCTTATATTTGATAGCTTTTATTTGGACAGACTCTATGGGTCCTGATGTTGCAGTTTACCTGGCTGAAAATATGTCCATCATCTGACTGCTGCTGACTTCACCCACCAGGTCTAACTCCTTGGATGATGATGATGATATGAGTGACATGGGAAACCACTAGTTTTCAAAGTATCAGACTCTATATAGGGCCTTTGCATTTAGTAGGTAATTTATTGATCACAAAAATTCTATGATATGGACATTGTCATTTCTGATTTATGAATGAGGCCCAGAAAGTTTAAGCCATTTGCCCAAGTTCTGTGACTAGAAACTGGATTCAAACTCACTGTAGTACTCCAAAATCCATATTCTGACCCTTAGGAAATATTATAATATAGGGCTCCATTTAGAGGATCAATCTGTCTGATTTAGGATGACCCATCAGCCTGATTCTCCTGGGACTATCCTGGTTTTAACTGAGAAGTGCCTTTTTTTCTCCGAGGAAACCCCTCAGTCTTGGAAAAGCCAGTACTATTGGCCCCTAGCCTGTGTTAGAAGCCTTAACTTTGGCTCTTCCTCTTTTTGTGTTACTACATGGTCAGGCCTGCAGTAGACCCAATGTAGCATTAGACACGTGAAGGCCACAGTAACTCCTTCCTGGTGTAACTTAGGAAAGATTAGAGGCTTCTAGCCCTCTGACCTCGAGAGTTACCCAATTCTGAGACTGTTTTGAGTTGTGTTGGTAAGGAACTAGGGGAGCATTGGGAAGCAATGTCCTTAACTCACATATTTTTTACTTTGTACTGTTGGCTTGTTTCTCAGTAGTAAACAGAAGAGACAACAATCTTCAGCTGAGCCCAGTTGTCACTCTTGGCAGTCTTAAAATCTGAACCAGTCTTTGGTGAAATGGCCTTACTTGCCTTCATTAGCCCCATTCTCTATCCCATACAAGGCTAGGTTTCTGGAATGTTTTTACCGTGGGAGCTATCTATAGCTTCAGAGCCCCCATGCTCTTGGGATGGATCATGGTTGGATTCCTCCTCAGGTGGGCAGCAGAGGCCCATTTACCATGAAGTTATTGAAGCTTAAGCTTCAAGGTCCTGCACCTGCATGAGTCTTTTCAGAGTCCCTGAGAATGACTTCAGTAACGTATTCACATGATGGAACTTTTTTTAAATAATATTTTTCAAAAGTAAGACATTTTTTAAATAAATTTATTTTATTTATTTTATTTTTGAGTGCATTGGGTCTTCACTGCTGCATGCAGGCTTTCTCTAGTTGTGACGAGTGAACACCACTCTTCATTGCAGTGTGTGGGCTTCTCATTGAGGTAGCCTCTCCTGTTGTGGAGCATGGGCTGTAGGTGTGTGGGCTTCAGTCATTGTTGTTCGTGGGCTCAGTAGTTGTGGCTCACGGGCTGTGGAGTGCAGGCTCAGTAATTGTGGTGCACTGGCTCAGTTGCTCCACGATATGTGGGATCCTCCTGGACCAGGGTTTGAACCTGTGTCCCCTGCATTGGCAGGCAGATTCCCAACCACTGCGCCACCAGGGAAGCCCAAAAGTAAGACATTTTAACCTCAATTTATTAAAACAGGTGTCTCTTTCCATTCCTATGACTCCTGCGTATATTGTACCTTTGATGGGTGAATTTAGCATAGCTGTGACTATATTTTAGGATCTAGCTAAGGAAAAGGCAAGCTGGGAATATGTTGTATTAACTGAAATTTAGAAGGATGTTTTAGAAAGTTTCAATAAAACCAATGGAAATTACAGATAATTGATTTGACCTTATATTTTGTCTGTTTTAAAATTTACCTATTAAATATGTTTTTTTAACTCAGATTAAAAATTAATGGAGTAAGAAACAGAATAAAAAAATGTACAAGGAAATTAAGACAATGATTCTACAAAGAGAAATGAATTGCAGCACAACAAAAACTCACATAATACCAAAATAAGAATTATTTGTATGAGGGGATCATTTCCAAATAGAAATAATGAATAGACACTGGCTTATTTGAGAATCCAATTAATGAAGATAAGTAAATCATATTAACACATTTGAAGAAAATATTTAAATTGCCTGCTGATTTAACCAATATGAGCAATGAGAAAGATAATAAAATACTCAGAATACTACAGTATAACAAGAACACCAGTGACAAATTGGTTAATGCCAATTGTCAATTCAATGGCCACTTGAAAGTGCTCATTGCACAAGAAAACTTGAAATGCCCTGAAATGAGACAGCTAATATATAAAATAAATTTTGATAGAGATTTTCACAACTTTGAAAACTATCCTAAATGTCCACATAACATTATTAATACCAAATCACAAATCTAAAGTATTTTCAAAATTACCAACAGAAAAATACAATTATTACTCAACCATGCTAAAAGAAATAATAAATTTTCTATGTTTAAAAATTTACACTCACAGTCATCTAGAAGTTCTTGATAAAGAACAACGTTATCATTTAAAAATGCTGGAGAGAAAAGAGATGCCTAATGGAGCAAGGTCTTTTGGGTGATGTGACAGGAGGCACCAAAAGGAAGAAGAGTTGAACAGAAAGCAATGTTGCTTCTTCTGGGATTAAAGACAGGGAGGAAGGTTGGACCAGAGACAGTAAACTTGGAGGTGTGAGCAGGGCCAGCTTCAGGGGCCTGCAACTGTGCGGTGGCAGGGGCTCACCCTCGCAAGGAGCCTATGTTTGCCCACTTTCAAATTCTTAATAATGTTCTCTTTGAACTTGCATCTCGTATGTGGAGTCCAATGGGACCACGCACATGAACTGAAAAGGTACGCCTGGCAGCTGTGCACACACACTCAAGTTCAAGCCCACAGACACAACAGTCAACAGGCAGCCCACTGATATGCATTAAAGCATATCAGGGAGTTATTAGAATATTTCAAAGAGTTCAGAATTTCTGGGTTTGAAAACTGCAACGCTGTCAAGCAAATGTCCATTAAATTGCCATGGTATAAATTTACATTTAAAATTAAATTCAGACTTAACACAGAACTGATTTGTATGAAGAGTTAAATCTTTTTAGAAAAATTGTTCCACAAGAATCATCAGCTCTAGATGTACTAAAATTTATATTTCAAAATAATTTGTCAGAAATTTATCTCAATACTGTCATAGCCTATAAAATACTCTTAAGATATCCCAAATTATCAAAAACTATTTGCAATCTTGCATTGGAAAAGAGCAACTGATGTTGCTTTCAATTATATTGTTTGAAAATGAAGTTGCTGAAAGTAAAAATTGTGCCAAGCTAATTAATGAATGTGTAGAAAAGTGAGCCAGAATAATCTTGTGATTAGAATGTCACATTAATAAAATATTGTCAAGTATTGTATTATATACAATTATGATACCAAATATATTATTTTTATAATTTGTAAGCTTATGTTTTATTCATCTGTCACTATTACTCCTAATACATACTGCAGTTAATAAAATATTTTTAAAGGAAAAAATTTACATAATTACTGTCATTTGAAGTGGTGATTAAAGAGTATGCAGGGAAAAAATGTTTTAAAAACATTATAGAAGTGGGATTTCCCTGGTGGTCCATTGCTTAATACTCTGTGCTTCCAATGCAGGGGGCACAAGTTCGATCCCTTGTCAGGGGACTAAGATCCTGTGTGCCTCGGGGTGTGGGAAAAAAAAATATGGAAGTGAATCCAGAAGTTAATTAACTAAAAATAATATTTTTTTTCTACGTTTGGTGGTGTTTGTGATATTTGTCAGTTTTGTTACATTTAAAAAATGTTATTTAACTTTTTTCTCAGTATAAATAAATACTTATTTTTATACCTAATTTCATAATCTTTTCCTGGATTTGAGAGGTCACTTCCCATAGTTTAAGCTCCAGATCCCACAGAGCCTAGACCTGCTTTCTTCTTACTTGCAATGCCTGAGGGCTGTAGATTCAATCAACCAGGCCAGCCTGGGCTATTTCTGTATGCAGAGTCAGACTCCATCTTATGTAACTAGAACTTCCACTTCTTTCTTCAGGCACTAGCCTGAGAATTAAAACTACTCAAAACTTTCCCATTTTAAGCACAGAAGATAGTGATTCTCCAAAACGACGTTTTGGAAGTATACTTATTAGTATACAAAAGTGTCCACCACTGCTATTTCCCCCAGTACATTTTAGAGTCTGTTTCTGAAGTTTTGGCTTAAATACTACAGAGCCCCAATAGATGTTCAATCATGTATTAATTATTTGCATGCAGTTAGAGGATTTGACAGTAAGTAAAGTTTTATAAATTTAATCAGTCTGATAGTAGAATCAGCTGGTTTTGCTTTATTTATTGTCACTATGTTACTGTAGTAGCATTACAACTGGAAAAATCTTAAATATGAGATATCAAATATACCCAAATATACTCCACCCTATCCACCTCAGACCATCTGGCCCTTCACTTAACCTAGATTCTACTCATTTATCTATAGCATCAAGGAGTCTGGCAAAACTAGATCCTATTGTATAAAAAATTGAGGTGAATTAAATGCATCATAAATCAGTTTACTTAAAATCATTTCAACCTTTTGGGGACTATCTAGTTATTTACTAATATGAACAATCAAGTTTATTTGAAACATCTACCTTATTTATTAGAAACAGCCTAGGCCCAATGACAGTGAAGTTTGTTCAAATTATGACTTATTTCAAATGTATAACTTATGTACAACTTATGATTTCAGAACAACAGAGCAATAAAATGAAAAGGGTACAAGAGTCACACCAGGAAGTGAAAGACTGAATTCCTGAGAATAAATGTTTTAGCACATGAAATTTATATCAGGAAATAAAACTAATATAAACCATTTAAAGCAGTCTTTCGTCTTAAGGCAGCTGAATTTAGACTTTGTGAACACTGGATTAGGAGTCAGTCAGAACTGGGTTTAAAAACTGTCTGACATGGCCAAGTTATTGAGTTAGCTACATCTAACTTCCCTGGTATGTAATAATAATAATACTGACCTTATAAGGATATTGAGAAAAATGTATATAATAGACACCAATAAATGGGAGATATCTTTAACCCTGTTCTAATAAAAGTTATACAATGATTTTTAAAAATAAGAGTGGTGTCTGTATTATCTATGTAAAATAACTTCCATTGTTTATTGTACTTCGTTTACCAATGTACAATTTTTAAATAATTAGGAGAAAAACTTGGATGGCAGGGAGGATCTTTCAAAATATATTTGTCAGGGAGGAATCTCAACCTTATAGGAAGGGAGGGAACAAACTTGCTACCATTCCATAGACACCGAATGTAGATGAGACAGTTTATCACTCACAGCAGAGCACACAGCAGGGACATCAGCATAGTGGTGCCAGATCCCAGGTCCCCAAGTCCTATGGGCAGCAGCATGGGCCC
Source organism: Mesoplodon densirostris (assembly GCF_025265405.1). Lineage (NCBI taxonomy): Eukaryota > Metazoa > Chordata > Mammalia > Artiodactyla > Ziphiidae > Mesoplodon > Mesoplodon densirostris. The sequence continues at coordinate 49,208,921 of NC_082673.1, read as the reverse complement.
AAATGGATACCTAGAGCCAAGGGACAAGCAATCCTTGAGCAAGCAGCAAACAAGCCAGTCCTACTCCACGAGGGAATGAGGCCATTTTGTGGTCATCCGAACCTGCTTAGTGGCCCAAGTGGCTAACTATGAAGACTGCTCAGAATCAGGAGATGGATAAACCTTGCAGTTTATACACATGGCAAGAATATTCAGGGACACTCAGGGCCCCTGGCCAATTGCTTTCCCTGACAATGTTATTTTCAAGAAACAACAATCTTCCTTTGAAGTTAAACACTAACTGGAGATGCTATTGTTTACATAATCTAATTCTGATTCGACCTTTTTACAAATTAAAGTTTATGAAATGATGAAGAACCTTCTTCTCCTCTTCCTACCTGTCTAGAAGTTTAGACTTTAGAATTTAACTGGTATAGTATAGTATAAACTGCTCTTGTAATACAGACTGACCATTTCATTTTGGCTATTGTGTTACCCTTTCTCATCTACACATGTTTTTTTCCAGGTCAGTTTCTTCTTCCATCTTCTACTCAGCAACAGGATGATGTGGTAAATGATGATACAAAAATACAAAAGTCCAATAACAATCCACAAAGCATTAGCAGTTAAAAAACAAGTAGGTTGATTTTAGATTCTCTCATTGCCCCTTCACCTTAGTAAATTGTTGGCAAAGTTACTGTAATTCTTAGAACAATTTTTAACTTCTACAAAGCAAAAGATGAAAAAAGTATGTAAGATTATGCTAAATATCATTTAACACCATAGATTTTCAAAAGATCAACTGCCTTATATGATGTTAAATATAGTTGAATGTGGTCCCACATCTCTGCACCACTTGCCAAGTTTCCGTCGGATGTGATTTGCAACAACATATTAAACCTCCATAAATAGTCATTATAATGTAAACACTGAACACGCCTTATTGCAGCAGTGAAAGCAGCCTCTCCAAAATATATAAAACAGAAAACAAATCCTTGAATTTCATCTCAGGGCAGAAGGTGGATTTGAATTTGGAAACATGCCAAATGGTAATTTTGGGCACAAATATTTCAGACAAAGCTGATCCATTATGAGTAATAACAGCATATGTTAGCTTCTAAGTCAGTTTATGCATGCCACAGGAAGCACACCCAATTAGTATGTGAGGCCATTTACACTTCAGCAAAGTTCTGAAGAGTAAATCATAACAATGTAGGTATAATCAAATTATACCTTCTATTTTAAATATGCATAAAAATCAGACACAAAAGCAACAATACAGACAAAAAAGAGAATCTTAAATGAATTAAATCAGCAAATTAACTTCTTTTCTTTCTCCTTCTTCTTTTATTATTATTATTATTGTTGTTGTTGTTGTTGTTGTTATTATTTTATTTTCACATAGCCAGCTGCTATGGCTCTTGACAGTTTCCTTTTAGCTAGCTAAACCTCAGAGGATTAAAGAAGACATTTGGCTTTTATGGTTTTCTGTGTCTGAATGTGTATGTCCTGAGGAAAAAAGGAGCTGTGCAAGAAGCTATTAAGCCCCAGTGAGCGAGCACGGATGTGGAAGATCTGAGTTATGTTCACTGAAACAGATGGCGTGTCCTAGAATTCCCTGAGCTGCCTCAGGCTTTTGCTGGTGTCAACCCTGTGGTAAATGGGTTTTCATAATGAATTTACTGTTAATTTTCACACACACACACACACACACACATACACACACACACCATTAGAATCACATTAAAGGGCTGACTAAATGCCACCAATACTCCAAGCATGACTGTCTTTTGTTCATTTGGAAGAAGCTCTGAAGAATCCAGAATCTCAAATCACTCATTCATGATAGCTTGCAGAGAATAGCAGGCCTCCCTATAAGCTGGAGAGGGACAAATACTTTTGGGGGTTCCCAAATCCCACTCACTAGAGCAAAGCTTCTAATTTTTTTCCAGATAATCACAGTAATGATCACTGCTCTCAATACCAAATATAGGGTATCTTATTAAACTAACTTGATTTTAAATTTTTGTTTAGTCATTTCTCTCTAAAATATGTTTTAGCAAATAAAGCAAAAAATCTTTGGTTGGAATAAATAATATAAATGTATTAGAGAAACACATATTCCACAGAGACTACCAACTATGTGTGGAATATCTAGAGGATACAATAGCTTAATATAAATGCTCTGAAGGTAAGTATAAAAGCAATAGGGAGAGTCACAGAGACTGACAGAAAGACAGACAGATAAGAGCATTATCAAAAGGGGACACTCGAAGTGAGATCTGTTTTTCAGAAAATAACAAAGCCACTAGTACTGTTAAAAATAATAAAAGACAGTAATCACTTCTGTTGATTGAGCACCCAATATGTTTCAAGCACTCTACTAGATGGTTTTCATACATTACCTTGTTTATTTCTCATAAAAATGTCAAGAATAAAAGCTAAAAGCATTTGTAAATGCTTCCTTCATGCCAGGCTCTGTTGTCAACACCCACACCATCACCCCCAAGCCATACTGTTGTCCTTTCAATGTTTTAACACTTGAGATTTTTCTTGCAGCTGAGTTTTCCTCTTTGGAGTCCTCTTGTGTCAGCTTCACCTACCCTAAACTTGCTTTTTTGGGGGTATCTCCCTCTTCTCCATGACTTCTCACTTAAAAATCATCTCCTCTAATAAGCGTTAGGTTCCCAATTGTCTCACTCAATCCCTCCTCTCCCCTCCTCCTTCCCAATCCCTCCTCTCCCCTCTTCCTTCCAGCTGTGTTATTCTCTATCATGGTGGTGACTTGCTTAGTTCCTCAGGGCACTTTCTCAATTTGTAAGTATTTATTTGCCTTATTTTTGTCTTACTGCAGTAAAACATCTTAAGGTCAGGTTCCAGCTCCTTTTCAGTCACCAGTCAATACACAGCACATAACAAGGAATGTGGTGCATGGTTGGTACTCAATAAACATTCATTAGTTGAAAGAATGTGCTAAATGCCTTGCATTAATTATCTCATTTAATGAATGATCTTCCTGTGAGCTTACGGAGGACAATATGCCCTTGCCCACACAACTAATAAATGCCTATGGTAAAATCCAAAGCCAATTCTGTAGGACTTCAGACCATGACCTTATCCATTATATGCCCATTTGACAATCTCACAGATTCATAGCATCAATTTGGGACACATTTAAGATTGTTTCGTGTTTTTTTTTTTTTTTAAATAATCTTTCACAATTTTGGCCAATACACAATCCTTTTCAGTTTTGTTTTACCACTACTGCTCTCAAGTGTTCATCAGCTACATTCAGCTTAGTAGCTCCTCAGCAACTTGGAGTAAAGTAGATCAAGAAGGGAAAAGGCAAGATGTATAGCTTCCGCAATATATAGCTCTCGCTGTATACAAGCCCAAGGAATAAAAATCTCACCCTGTTTTAATACCTCAGTATGGGTTAAAGCCACATGAAAGATAAGGGGGCTTTGTTAGATGGGGCTTTGGTTAGAACCTGAAAGGAATCATCGTTCTATTTTACTGAGGTTTCTAACTTTAAGCTACTATGATATATGTTGGGTTTTTTTTTCAAGAGAAAGCAATGAAGTTTCTATGGACTGAATTGTTTCCCCCACCCCCACCCCAATTCATATGTTGAAGCTTTAACTTCCAATGTGATGGTATTTGAAGGTGGGGCCTTTAGGAGGTTTAGGTGAGGTCTAGATGAGTTTAGACGAGGTCTTTAGAGTGGAGCCCTCATGATGGGATTTGTGCCTTTATAAAAAGAGACATCACAGAGCTTGCTTCCTCTTTCTCTCTCTGATGGTAGGCACCAAAGAAAGGCCGTGTGACGACACAGTGAGAAAGCAGACATCAAAACCCCAGAAACTAACACAGTATTGTGAAGCAATTATACTCCAATAAAGATCTATTTTAAAAAAGAGAAACAAACAAACCAAAGGAGAGAGCTCTCACCAGATACCGACCCTTCTGTCACCTTGACCTGGAACGTTCAAGCTCCAGAACTCTGATAAACAAATTCCTACTGTTTAAGCCACCCAGACTGGTATTTTGTTATGGCAATCCAAGTTGACTGGGACAGTTTCCACTGCCAAAAGCAAAACCACATATAGTGTGACTCCTTGATATTGTTTCCCATACATCATTTATTTGTGACTTTAGGTCATGTCCTTATGCTACTATCTTCCTCATAGTCATTGACCTTTGGGATATTGGGGAAATTTAAAGAAATAGAGACTACTTGCATACTGGCTTCTAAATATTTTTTTTTTGGTGATATAGCATGTCCCATATTTTTGGAACTGAGCATATTTCTATGCTAGGAAAAAAATTACATAAAATGTTTTCACAAAACCATTAATACACCACAGCATTGTAATATTATCTCATATTTTCTCCCAATCCCATCTTTATTTTATACATATAGGAAAAATGAGCATAAGAGATTCTTAAATATATCTTGTCTCCTAAATAGTCTAAGATTTTTATCTCTAAATTTGTCCTTATGCTTTGAAAACTAATGATTTCAAGCTTTATAGCTCCATAACTTTCAGAAAGTAACCCTAGGTATAAACCAATTATACAGAAGGGGAAAAAGCATAAACTAAAGCAAAATTGTGTATAAATCCAGCTAATTTTGCCCTTAGAATAAATAGATACACATGAAGATTAAAACAGAGGAGGAAATGTGGATATTCATGGAATTTTCAAAGAAGAATATTCAGATTCTTGGTCATCTTAACCAGAGTTTAAAAAGATGAAATTTGGGGAAAATTTTCTACATCATAGCATTGCTTTAAGTATTAAATTATTATAATACTTTAAAGTATTTAAAACAGTGCTGACACAGGAGGTAATCAATAAATGATCATTTATATTTCACCCTTTAACATTTTAGACACACTCCTGTGTGGCTGAACCACACTGGCTCCAATTTGTCAGCTCCATCTTCGGCCCCAGTCCTAGCCCCACCCCCTTCCACATGACTGAGCTTTAGCCTACTCATAAGTAATGTACCCAAGCCAGATAAGTTCCCTATCAATATTTACTCTGCCTTTATCTGATATGAAAACTGAAGAATGCCTTTTGCTGATGCAGATAGTGGCCATGAGACCCCTGGTGGGGGGTGCAGATGTGTCTCTCCCTAATAGTCAGATTCTACTTTTAGCTTTGACCCCTTTAGATACACCTGTACCCTTTTCAGCACAGAGTGCAGCTGCAAAATGCCTCTGGACCATCGTCAGCCCAATCCTCCTTATATTTAAGTTACCCACAATAATCGTCATAATTGCATTTTATGGAGTTGCCTGCCTCATTTTTTGGTATCAAATTTTCTTCTCATTTGGGAGGGTATTATTCAATATCTTCACCTTCCAACACTCGTATAAAATAAATCAATCAGGTGTATCTTATAACCTAGAAATACAACCAGCTCTTTATATCCTCAATTACTTTGTCACTTTCAATATGATTTTGCCTCCTCTTAACATTGGTCAAGGTGAAGAAGAGAATAATCTCTGGACATGTTATATTGTTTTATCAACAGTGGCTTGAATTAGTTTTTTTTTTTTAATTTGTTTCTCCTTGATGTGCCTTTCCACTCCTAATCATGGAAAGAAATAGGATGCTATGTGGATATCCTGACCAAAGAATTTTGCTATGAAATTCATGAGATGGGGCATGTATGGCTGTTAGCATAACTGACACCATCTTGGGCCCTTACAGTTTCTTCTGTCCTTTCACTGACTCTACTCAAGACTGTATTGTGAGTAAATCACTCTCTGTCATCAAGGGCATTGTAGTTAATATATATTGTTTGTTAATCATTAGGATCAAGTAGCCTCTATGGTCTATTAGTCCCCAAACAATGATAAAAAATTTCACTGACATATTCCCAGTGCCCACGAGACTAGTTATCAATTCATAAACTTTGGCTTAGGAATGTACATTCTGTTTCCAAGCACCCACCTCCATACCCTAGGTTAACTATGAAATTATCCCAATGGCCACTTGGTAGTGTGGAGTGCAGCTGTGAATGCTTCTGGATCATTGTCTGCCTGATCTTGATCTCACTCTGTAAGTTACCCAACTGACCCATTGATTATATGGCTATGATGCTCAGTTTAGTGGGCACTTTTTGTTCCCTCTGTCCTCCAACAAGGTGAGGCAACTAGTTGTTTAGGTCACAGATTGGGAAGTGGGAGTTGTCAGGTCGGGGAGAGGAGAAAATAGAGGCTGGAAGGAGGCTTATTAGTGGGGGCTGGAAGAGAAGTGAGGAAGTGTTGTTGGAGACTAGTAAGAATGCAACTGAGTTATATAGTGGCAGAACAACAGAGAATATTGTCTGCAGGAATTTGAATATAGAAAATGAATTTATAGATCTGGCTAAGGAGAGTGTCAGGTAGCACTGAAAATGCCATTTGGTTTTCATTTTTGTTTGTAGGTGAGGGAAAGGAGAGTTGAGTTAAGAGAGAAATATTCAGTTTGAAAGCAGAATGTAAAGGAGATATAGAAAAGCTAAGAATTGCTTGGTTAAAATATAAAACCAATTCACATTTCCATCCTGTAGAAGATTCTCATGTAAGAGATGATCTATAAATATATATAAATATAAATATCTATTTAAATATGAAGTTATAAAACCCCTTGCTAAGATCTCAGAAAGACTAAAGGTGGTGGCTAGTTGACCCCTAATCAGTCAAAGGTTTTCTAAAAATCAAGTGTGTTGTCCCACAGCAGTTTTAGATGATCAAAGTAGATAGAGATCTGTTCCAAAAAGAATTACTGGGCTTCCCTGGTGGCGCAGTGGTTGAGAATCTACCTGCCGATGCAGGGAACACGGGTTCATGCCCCGGTCCAGTAAGATCCCACATGTCGCGGAGCGGCTGGGCCCGTGAGCCATGGCCACTGAGCCTGCACGTCCGGAGCCTGTGCTCTGCAACAGGAGAGGCCACAACAATGAGAGGCCCGCATACCACAAAAAAAAAAAAAAAAAAAAAAAGAATTACTTATATCACTTTTGGGGCATGGCATCAACCCCAATAAGATTCATGACAATTTGAAGAGAATGATATTGATGCAAACCCTGCCTCCTTGGACCAAAAGGAATGGAAATAGGGAAAAAAAGGCCTCTGGAACTTTAACTTTCTGCGAAAAATAATGCAGGCTAAGACAGCTACTCAACTGCAAAAGCAGCTATTTCTATCAAAAAGAGAAGACTTCTTAGACAGCAGAACCAAAAGCTGAAGTCAAGATCCAAGAACAATGGATTTGAGAATCACTCCCAGGCTGCAGAACTTGACCCTAATTAAGGAACTTGCCTTGCTCCCAGAGGAGGGAAAGCTGGTGACATGGACCCAATTGTTTTTCAAAATTATAAGAAAATCATGACTTCTATGTGCTTCCCACTATTAGTCTCTTTGTTTTTTTTTTCTTAAAGTTTTAAAAAATTTTAGATTCCTTTTATATTTACTGAAAAGCTGCAAAGATAATAAAGAATTCCCATATACTCCTCATCTACTTTCCCAACCTATTAACATTATACACAACCATGAAGCATTTGTCACAACTAAGGAACGAGTATTGTAATTACAATATAGTAATATAGTAATAACACTACTAATAATGAAACTCCACAGTGTTTCATTATTAAATAGTGAACATTTTCACTATTTCCCCCGCTGTCCTAATGTTCTGTTTCAGAATATTTTGCAAGATACCACAGTGCATTCAGTCATCACGACTCTTCTGTTTCCTCTGTGATGGTATCTTAGTCTTTGCATTTGATGATCTTGACAGTTTTCAGGTGTACTGCTCAGGTATTTTGAAAATGAACTGGGGGTCTTTGACCCTCTAAGTTTTTCAGGTTTTTTTTAATGTACTAGAACCAGTCGTCTCTCCAAGGAGCTCTGGTTCCTTCTATTGCTTAATAGAATTAGAAAGCAAGATGTGGGTGTTGAATATTCCCATTGCTCCATTCTTACTTTTTTCTGAATAGGAGTGTCTATTATGGTTATTCTGCCCCTCTCTTACCATTGTATACTGCGGTGTGTGCCTGGAAGATCATTTGTATTTCTAGTTCCCAGCTCTTAGAATCAAAAGAAGCTGCACCTGAGGAACTGGACCTGAGGAGCTTCACCCACACAGAACCAGACACTGGTTATGAGATACTGGACTCAAAACCTGTTGCTATAATTAGAGTGAGAATTTGGAGTCCTTGGATGTGAGTGAGCATATTTTGCATGTTGAAGGAATGTGAATAATTTGTGTGACCAGAGGTAGACTCTGATACATTGTTTGATGGTTAAAACATTATGCACATCCCTTTGCAAAGTGGCTCTGCCACTCCTCCCATCCAGAGATAAAGTCTATTTCTCCATTCCCTTAAAATTTAACTGGCCTTGTGGTGGAAGAAATGTGGTGGAAGTGACATTTTTTGAGTTCCTGAGCATAGGCCTTAAGAGCCTTGCACCTGCTGCCTTCATTCTCTTGGAATCCTATGACTTCTCTAGGCTTGTGAAGAAGCCCAGCCATCCATGTGATCCCAGGTGAGCCCAGCCCTTAGCTAACTCACCAGCTGGATGCAGCAACATGAGTGAACCCAGGGGAGCCCAGCAGAATCCAGCCGACAAATAGAATCATGAGAAATGATAATTCACTATGTTTTGTAGTATTTGTTAAGAAGAAATGGATAATTAACACAGTACAACTGACTACTAAAAAAAGATCACATTTCTGTTTATCCAATGTGTAAGTTCTATTTACCCAAGCAAGTCAGGGTTTTTGGTAGGCAATAAAATATAGTCAATTGTAATAGCAAGTTAATATCTTAATTTTCTCTTCATTTTATAGTATTTTTACTGATGACATATGGAATTAATGCTTTGCTGGAAAAGAGTTTTATCAGTAAAAATTTTGAGAATCGTCACAAATTGGCAAGGTATTTGGAGAATTGAAACTTCTGATTCCCTCTCAGATGTCATCATAGAGACACCTACTTACTCCACTTGAAACTAGAGATTAGTTCTCTGGGAGTCAAGGTTAGGACACTGCAGTGTAATTGTGACTGGAAACTGGTAGGCTTATATTGTTCCGTAGAGACAGCAACATTTTCATGAAGAAATTTCTATTTACCTCTCCAGATTTACTTCAAGTTACTGACCTTGTTTATTCTGTCCTAAACACACTGGCCTTCTGAGTCCATTGAAGATAGATGCAAACCTCTTTTCCTTAGTTAATTCCTAGGTTTTTAATATCTTTACATAGTGTTAATTTGGATTGACATCATTTCATTCATCTCTTCAACAAACACATATTAAACATAACATTTAATGAACCAGGGATACAACAATGATTACTATATAGCTGATGCCTTTAAAACGACACAAATGAAAAGGTATCATGAAATACTGTCAGTGTAACCTTAGAGGAGGGAATGGGTAGGCATCTAATGTAAATTGGGTGAATTGTAATAAAGACTCTAACTCCATTATTTGACTACTGCTGACAGCTTTTAAACCAAACACCTTTCTCTTCCCCTCTGCTCCACATCTGGGCAAACTTATAGGAAGGCTTGAGTGCTTCTTTCTTTGTTATGAGAGGTTCAAGAACACTTTCCCTAGCCACACCCGCTAACCACCATAAAAATCTCAAGCTAGTCTCCTTCTCTTGGTCTCGCAAATCATTTTTTTTATGAGGGTAGGAGGCCCACCCACTATCCCCAGAAAGCTGATTATGTAAGTATCAAACATTTTCAAACCTTCCTTGTGCCTGTGTGGCACCATCATTCTCAAGCCAAATTTTGAGAAAGGGTAGCCATCTTGTCTCTAAAGAGTGATCACAAAAGAGGTGATCATGAAAGGTAGCCTGCATGATATTTGAACGGCATCTTAAACTGTGTATACTTAACATGTAGGATTATAATTCTCTTTTTACCTATTATGTCTTGCCCGGAAGTAACTAATAATAATAATTTCTTTCCTTAAAGGAAAGAAATTACTCATTCTTGTATCCATATCAACCAGCATGGTACATGGAATGTAATAGATGTTCAAATATTTTTTGAACACATGAATGGTTTTCAGACGCCAAGAGAGAGCACGATTTTAAGGTAGAGAGGGTAGTTGAGAGTATGAAAAGCAAAGAGGATAAATAAGAAGTGTATTAAAAAGTAGCTACTGAATTTGGGAATTTAGAAGTAAATGATCATGTTTTTTCAGAATACTTTAAAGTGTGATGAGGGCAAAAGTCAGACTGCAAAGGCCAGAGATGGGCAAGTTGAGACAGTAAATGTTGACTACCGTTTTAGCAAATTGGAATAAAGATTATTCAGGCAAGACTGAAGATAAGCAGAGAGAAGAGCCAGAAAAGAAAACATGGCCAGGTGAGGAATTTTTTTTTTTTTTTTTTTTTTTTTGAGGAGGGGAATAAGATAACAAAGTTGTTTTTTTTTTTTTAATAAACTATGGTTACATCCAGTCAAGCAAAAGAGATTAAGACACTAGAAAGAAGAGTTAATCAATAGATTTGCTGGGAAAGGCAAGATGAAAGTTTTGGATTTTAAAAAAATGAAGCTAAACTAACAAAGAAAGGTAGGGAGGAGAAAATTGCATGTGGTAGATTTGATCTTGGTTAGAAGAAAGTATACAACTCAACCAAATATACTCAAACAATGTAAGTACATATGGATATGGATGTGTGTATCTTTTAGGTGGCTAGGATCAGTAGGACATTGAGGGAGAAAATGCATAGTGGCTTCCTAAAGAGGTGGAAACAAGGTTATCTGTGGAAGGCCCTGAGGAATGGGATTTAGAAGGGGAATTAAGGATGTGGTGATGGTTTAGAACACTGGAAAGTAAGAATGGCAGAATCATTGAGCACAGAGAAGTGAAAGCATTGACAGACAGCACACAAGGCCCACCTTGTGGTAGAGACTAGGACTTTTCAGGGACACTAATCTGCAGAAATGTGACATTTTCTCAGTCTGTATATACCATAAGAATTGGGATCCAGGATCTCAAGACTATACATATTAGATTCCCCTCCATTTTCACTCAGACTGCAACTAATTTTTCTAACAATTATTATGTCCTGTTTTGCTTTATCCTCTCTCTCCCTCACATTGGTGTTAACCTGGATGGTTTGTCCTGGGCAAGTAAGGCATGGGAAGATGTGCAGAGAGTTCCCCCTCACAGCTCGTCTTGGACTTGGGTTGCAGAACATTGCTATATAACATTCACTTTAGAACAATTTCTGATTTCTTTAAAAAGACAGAAGTTAAATAAAGATTGAGATGGAGTCCAAATACATATTTTTATTAATTTTTGGATCTTCTGAACATTTAATGCAATTAAATCAGTTACCCATAGAAAGAGAATCACTTTAAAATGTGGATAAGGAATATACTAAGGCAAGAATATTCCAGAAAAATGAAACCTGAAGACATGCATTCACACATCTGGCAGTGATTCATAATTGAATATTATTTTCTCTGTAGTTATGATGGTTTACATCAACCCCATTCCCAAACTAAAAGTAGCTGAGTAATATTACTGACACCATCTCTTTATCCTAGCTCCATACGTGCAGAATAAAAGATTTTAATTACAATTCACTCTGGTAGCATTACACAGGAAATTTCAATGAAAGTGCTGAAAGAAAATAATCACCCATGGAGCCTTAGGCTGGAAGAGAAATCTCTCTCTCTCTTTATGAAGTGTTTCTAATAGATATGTGTGAAGAGCAGCTTGGAGGATGAGACCATTTTCTTATATGACTATATCAGTATCTTTCAGAAACAGTATAAATTTGTGAAACAAGGAGGAGACTGAAATTTTCCATGATAAAAGATATTAAATACAAAATCCCTGTCTTAGGAAATTCACACAAGAGTATATGAATAGGGATAGTATGTTTCAGATACTTTCTGACTCTGACAAACTCATATTGATCAAAAGGTATGGTGAATTTGACACAGTCCTTTACCATGTTATGCCCAGTTCTGGTAACTGAAGAATAGCAATGTAGATCCACTATATATCCACAACACACTGTGACTGATGCACAAGCCCAAATAAAACAAGTGGTGAACACATATGTGCCTAAGACTTAGAGTACAGGCCTTCTTTCTAATACCAGACTAAAGAAAGCCTTTGTGACAGTGATTCCAAACTTTAGTGTATAAAATGAAAGTGGATGATTTTTTTTAAAAAAATTCTTATCCACAAAGTCACCCCAAAGAAATTCTGATCCACTAGGTTTTGGGTAGGGTGCTTAAATCTACATATGTAGAAAATACCCATGGTGATTCTTGTGCAGATATTATAAGGGTGACATTTTAAACAAGATTTAGGAGAGAGCTGACACCATCATTTTCTTTGTTTTAATTGATTAAGCCTCTACTATGTTAAGTGAGACCCTCACTACTTCAATCTTTTCATTGGCAGAGTGAAGAGGAGCAATTGAAAAAAAAAAAAAGGTTTACACAAGGCAAGAATTGTATGTCAATTCCGTTTTTGGCAGTTACACTGCTATTCTCAAATTTTAATTCCAGAGCCAAAGCCGAAGGCATGGGTCCAAGCTCCAGGAAAAGCTGATATGTGGGAAGAACTGTGTTTGGCTTCCTAAACACCAGTTCCACCATGTCTGTGTCTTTGGAGTGAGGTGAAGGGGTGAGGGCCTGGCCACCCAGTTATGCCTGAGGAACACTGTTCAACCTGTCTCCCAAAGCCACATTGCCATTCTCATCCCTGCCCTCAGCAGCACCCTAAACTCCAAAAGAGATTTTTAACCAGATTTTCCTCATCAAAATTCATTCTGTGCTTTGTTTTTCTCAGCCCTTGATGACCGTGTCATAAGCTTATCAGATGAACTAGTTCTTCCTAATGCTAACACAATGCATGGCAGGACTTACATGTGTTCTTCCTTTCTTATAATATTTACTCCATCCTAAATAAGTGGTTAATGCTGAGAATCTCAGGCCCCTTGGAAGACTGATGAAGTATATATTTGGACTCAGGAGACAGCTAGATATTCCTAAAATCATAGGGTTTGCCATGCCAACCAACCTCCTCCTCATCTACTCACTACCCGCCTTTATCCTCAGCCTTTCCTCCTCCCCCAAAACCATCTAGTACCTAAGCATTGCATTCACTGCCCTCCCTTCCCCATACTCTCTCAGGCTTCATTAACCTAAGGAAAGGCACCTTTATTTAAACAATAGATCCCTTGTTACAAATTAAGAAAATAGGGAGCATGGAAGCTTGAGAACTCTGTAGCATATAAATCAAGGTGTAAAGAAGTGTAGAAATAGGGCTGTTAAATATGGAAGTTGATTTGGAAAACATATTACAGTCGAACAGAGTCTGTCTTTCTTTACTTTTCTACCCTCACAAGGCCAGAAGTTGCTTTAAAACAAAGAAGGGAAAAAAGGCAGCTCTAGAAGCAAAGGAAATAAAGATACAATTCTATTTTTTTTAATTGAAGCATTTTGTTTTTTTAATGCAACAATTGTTCTTGTTAAGTATAAATTCTTACTGGACTTATTCATTAGCCAATTTCTAAATGTGGCCATAAAAACAAGAGGCTCCAAACAGGAAAAAATACTAAATACTTTCTATAATTAGTAGAGAGACTGGTCTTTATTATTTAGGACAGAAAGGAAATATGTTTGACCAAGATAACCCTCCTGTTGCTGGATCAATAGAAAATGAGTGAGGATTTTTACATAATGAGCACTCTGAAAGCCATAATTTCAGAGCACTTAGCTAATTTGTAGTAACCTAGTATTCTTTCCTTCTTAATAAACAAACAAAAGAAAACACAAAGAAACAAACAAAAAAGTGGAAAGCTCTCACTGCAGTTAGCATCAGGACTCTGTTCTGCACCTGTCTCTGTGACAACTGTTAGAATTAAGCATGTCTCTTGTTATTTTCTTTAACAATATGATAGTTAAGGGAAAGCTAACTAATTCAATTCTATCTTCAAAACAGGGTGGCTAATCATTAGAAACCATCACCAGAATATAATGTCTCAGCTTCTGAACAACCACTGGTATACCACAAACCCATTCTGACCACTTCACATGTTTCATGGACAGAATTTCATCTCAGTAGCCAGGTATGGGTAATAATATCTATACTAACCTACACGTCCTAGCACTGAAATGCTTTAACCAGACAGTTCACAATTATTTCTCATGTTTTTGATGCAAAAACCTCACGTTATATTAAATATAAATAAAATTCTAGTAAGCCTAATTTTCAGACATAATAAAGGAATTGTTTAATATATAAGAAATGTATAACTCCCTGCTATGGACTTGTGTCTCCCTAAAATTCATATATTGAAGCCCTAACCTCCAATGTGACTGTATGTGGAGATTGAGCATATAGTGAAGTAATGAAGGTTAAATAAGGTCATAAGGGTGAAACCCTAAGCTTATAGGTTTATAGGATCCTTTAGAAGAGGCAAGAGAGCACTCTCTTTCCAACATGTGAAGGACACACCAAGAAAGTAGCTGTCTACTACTAGCTACAAGCCAGAAAAGAAGCTCTCACCAGAAAATTGAATCAGTTGCCACCCTGATCTTTGACTTCCCAACTTACCAAACTTTGAGAAATAAATGTCTATTGTTTAAGCTCACCAGTCTGTGGTATTTTATCATAGTAGTCTGCTAAGACATTCCTGTTATCACCATTCCTGCCACCCTATCTCAGGACACAACACCCACTTTTCTGCCATACTTTCTATCTTCTTTCCTTAGTTTATTCTTATTCTTAGCACATATTATCATTTAACTTATAATAAAGGTATTTAAAGTTTATCCCATTTATTTTGTCTTCCCTTGTTAGAATGTAAGTTCCATGAGGGAAGGGATGTTTTTTCTGCTTTATTCATTGCCATACCTCCAACACCTAGAAGAGTGACTTAACTTCTTGTTCTTTGAGCAGTAACCTTTAAAATTCTGGAGAATATTGAACTCAGCCTAGAAACTCAGGAAAGACAAACAACAGTATATAAATGAAGAACCCAAACAAATTTAAAAAGTAAATTATATATTAATTAAAATTAGAACACAAAGGATTTAAACCTGGTGTAAAAGGATTGTGTAAATGTAGTGTTGCAGCAAAAAGTAACTTTATTATCCTTCCATAAATTGACATACCATACCTTACAATTTTAGGTTTAAATTTTGTAAGAACAAATTACAAAGAATATTTAATCCAGGAATTGTTAACACATTAGACTGTGGTCAGTCTAAGACAGCAAAATGTATTATTTGCTTTACAGGGGGGTAAATAATTTGAAATAATGGATACAAATCCATTTAAGCATAATAGTTACCATATTTCAGTTTATTTCCATGTAAATTTGCTGTTATATGCTGAGTCAGTGCAAAGGATTATTTAAAAGATAATTAAATGCATTAAAAAATATAAAAATATGTGTGACATATTAGATGATATGATTTTTAACTAAAAATCTTAAGATTGTGCAAGCCTCACTTAACTCCCTATTGAAAATCTGGCAACAAAATCACTGCCAAAAAGCATATTTTACATTGAATTAGACGATCATCCCCCAGAATGCAGAACATGTATTTCTAAGCATATGTATGTTCAAAAACATACTAATATATTTTGGTAACCACTAAATGTCAAACATTATCCATACAGGGTATTAACACATTAATGTTTTCATTAAAAAAGAGAGATTTCTTTCCTCATTACATTACACATTTATACAGTAGAGATCTGTCACATAAATTACTGCAAAGTAATTCAAGTTAGACTTTATAACACTTGAATCATATAATCAGGGGAAAATAACCTTTAAAATGAAAGACAAATGGTAAAATTTAAGGGCATTTAATTTGCATAAATATAATGTTAACAGTCTTTTTCCTGGTTACACACTTTATGGTTAATTTATATATGTCACTCTATTAGGTCCTTAACTGGTCTTATAGGTCAGTTTTAATTTTTCCCAATTTTACTTTACCATAATAAGTAATATGAAAGTAATTTATCATATACAAAAATAAGGTAATCTCATAAAACTAATCCATCATGACTAGAAACAGTCTAGCATCAGTGCCATTTTATAGTTCTTCTGTTATTAATGTCTGCTTTGAAATAAACGTTTATGTTTTAGAATCTTGTGTGCCTGAAACTCATATTCAGTTATTGAGCTCTCAAAACTCAATTCCAGGGTTTCCTACAGGTCTAGTCACTGGGATCTTAGTATGCAGGATAAGCCTTAGAACAAAGGGTTATTTATGGTACATGTTTTGGTCTTCCTTTACTTTGAATATAATAACATTTAACACCAAAGTTATTAGCTTTTAAGTTTTATCCATTAGATGTCTACTATAAACACTGAAATGCATTCAAATACATCTTCTCATACAACTAGGTGTCAGCTTTGTTAATAAAATAGAAGAAACCATCCATTGATTACCTGTAATGAATTTAACGTCATCTACAGTCCATAATCTCTAACAAATTAGAAAATGCCTACAGTACATGCATTTAATAATAAACTAAATTTGCACAGAAATACATCATTTTATACATAACAAAATATATTTCTTTCTTAACTTCCCTTGACTCATGGTTATGTGCCAATGACCAATGGATTAGCGATGGTGAATATTGTCACCATCCACCATTGGAATAATTTAATCAGAAAAGGAGAGTGAAATTCCTTCCTTTAAGGAAATTTTACTTCTAATTATTACTTCCACATTTTCTTGGAACAGTATTTGATGGGAAGAAAAGTTAGCTTCACTCATTTCAATCCAAATTAGTGATGAAAGGATTGAAGCCTCCTGTGGGACAAAAACTACCCTTTGTAGTTCATGTCAATCAGAATTGACATGGCTAAATAAGTTATGAGAATTTGAAATGTTTATTATTCCCCTTTCATTTTATTACATTGTCTGCCTAGGACTCAATGGTAAAAATAAGGGCCATGTGAATGTTTACTACACATTTGCTAGGAACCATTACATCACATGGCAGATATTAGAATTTACTCTTACAGATGTTCTCAAAAACACCTAAATTACCAGTCTTTTAATTTTGTTTTCAAACTACTTCTCAAACTCACTTTAAAGTACTTGGCTTTTTGCTAACTGGTAATTTCTAGAACAGTTAAAATGCCTTAAGACTAAAGCATGCATCTACATCTATCTTTGAAAGTGAGATTTCTTCATAGGTAAATCAAATTGTTAGATAAAAATATGAAACTATATAATTGTATGTGATTGAAAATATATGTAGAAACATGAAAATAATAACTTATACAAGTTAGCCTGGCCTGTGATATTTATTTGTCAACACCCTGTTGGTTTAGTGGGTTTAAAGATAATCACTTACCTAAGCTCCCTTCTAACAAAAGAAAAAAAAAAAGCATTCTAAGGAGATCTATCTATCTATAGGGATATAGATAGGTAAATGTATTATATTATATTGACTATCTCTCTGAAATAGGAAAGTCCCAAACTACTACAGTTAATCCTATATTGGAAAAGTACAAAGCTATTCTACTGGTGATATTTTCTCTTCTAAAAATCGTATTTGTGAAAAAAACATAAAATGTTCAACTTCCACATTCTCTGGCTCCAAAAAATCTAAAGCTGAAAATGGAAATTTTATGAGGTGGGAATGTGGAAATTAGGGCTATAAGGTCTGAAGATCCTAAGCATTTCCAATATTCATAGCAAAACAGACTAATGTCAAGGACATGGTTTCACTGGGATATTATTTATGTTGAAAACATTCCTGAAGACAACCATGCATGGAAAGGTATGGAGAAGAATGGTTTCTAGTTTGTCATTTGTTTTTGTTTGACTTACTTTCTGTGAATTTCATAATCATATTGCATGAAGTAACATTTAAGCTTATTGATATTTAATGGCTTGGTTAGGAAAAATGGCACACTTACTAAGTTGTTTTTATGTATTAGTTACAGATGATTCTGCATTTTTACAAGTGGCTTGCAAATGTTCTAAATCTCTTATCATATGACAAAGTATTTCTCACTTATACAAATGAACTACAACAAACTGAATTAACACAAAATACTCTGGTATGAAAAAAGGAAATAAATTCATGTTTACCTTTCAGTACACTAAAACTAAATGCATACTGATTTTTATAAAATAACTATACAATAACCTACAAAGTGAATTTGCTTACTAACAAAGATTAGATAGATTGTTGGCAAACCTTGAGCAGTGGTTATGTGGTTACTAAGTCACATCACACATATTTTAGTAGAGGTCATTTTTAGGATCTACACAACAAAAAATGTTGTGAAAATACTTGAGTGTGGCCTCTTCGAGGCAGTTGCTAAAGAAAAGAGCTGTACTGCAGCAAAAGAGTCTCAGATTTCACTGTGGTCACTGAGTTTGCTCAAATTCTGAAATAGAAGGGGAAGAAATTAGCAATTGCTACTTACTTAACCCTTAAGTTGATATCATAGTCAAAGAACAGTAGTAATGGAAGCAAGCTGTCCATCCAAGATAAGAAAATGGATATTCTCTGAGGCATCAGAGTATACAAGTTTAAAGCTCCAGGTCCTAAGTCAGACTGCTGACTTTGAAACTGGCTCTACCACTTACAAATGGTATAACTTCCCTGGATCTCAGTTTCCTTATTTCTAAAAATAGGTTCAATAATAGTATCTACTTCATGAGGTCGTGGTAAATTTAGTGAAGTAACATAGGTAAAGCTCTTAGCACATTCCTGGAACATAATGAACACACAGTGAATGTTAGGTATATAACAGTAGTAGCAGCAGCAGCAGCAGCAGTAATAGTAGTAGTAGAAATGATAATAATAACAATAATGTTATTATTATTATTTTGTAAATACATACTGTTCTAATTGCACATAATAAGAATGACTCCGAGAGATAACAGATGCTGTTCCAGGGATAAGGAAAGGCCAAACAATTCAAAATCAAAGAAAAATTATGGGAACTCAAAGTTCTAGGAACAGTTCTAAAACTAACCATACAGCCCGGTATTGGAAGGTAACTTTGACACTTCAAACCATGTGAGTGTTGGGCTCTGCAAATAGTATTTCCAAAGGTGGCAGTATGAGCTTAGAGTAAAGAGTATGAGAGCAGCAAAAAGCTATAAGGCTATATTTAGAGTTTTTGCATTTGACAGAGGCGGATTCCAATTCCCAGGATAGTGGATCCTGGAAGATGCATTTATTTTTATAAGCAAACAGTTTGCACTTAATAGGTGATCACCAAATCCTCTAAGCAGTGATATTGTTGGAAGATCCAAATTATTAAACAGTTCATAACTTGTCCAAAAAAGGAATGAAAAAAATTCCTTTACTTGTAGCAGAGGACTCTGAGGAGGGGCACATTTTAATAGGTTTTTAGATGTCAGTGGGATAATAGGCTAATATTAAAAATGCAAAACCCTTGCATTCTACATTCCAATTTTCTTATAATTCTGGCATGCAAACTTGCTCAACTCACCTTATTTAAGTGGATGTTACCTATTGCAGCAGATACTGATTCAAAAAAAATTGGTTTCTCTGAATCTAGGTTTCCCCAGTATTTCATTGCTTTTATCAAGGAAGCTATAAGGAAACAGAAGTGATATAAGATTACATGGAGCAGCAGAAGGATTATGTCCAATGTTAGCCAAGGATACTCCCTTACCTGTACAATGGACTAATGATACATCCACACTCTTGTTCTTGCAGTCCGTGTAAACCTGGAAGAATTAAAATAGTACACCCACAATTAATTCAGGATAGCTGGCAGGAAGGAATAAGATGAGCTTCAGAAAGCAGAATTTCTAGTAAAGAAAAAGCCAATGTTTATGATACCACACCACCAGGGGGTGGCATTGTAACACATTCAGGCATACTCTGACCCACTTCTAAAAGAGATGGTCTTAGCAAAGGAAGATGAACGCCAGCAAGGCATTTACCTTTTTTTTTCTTTCTTTCTTTCCTTCTTTCTTTCCTTCCTTCCTTCCTTCTTTCTTTCTTTCTTTCTTTCTTTCTTTCTTTCTTTCTTTCTTTCTTTCTTTCTTTCTTTCTTCTTTTTTTTAATAGATCTTTATTGGAGTATAATTGCTTCACAATACTGTGTTAGTTTCTGTTGTATAACAACGTGAATCGGCTATATGTATACATATATCTCCATATTCCTTCCCTCTTGCATGTCCCTCTGAACCTCTCTATCTCACCCCTCTAGGTGGTCACAAAGCACGGAGCTGATCTCCTTGTGCTATGCTTCTGCTTCCCACTAGCTATCTATTTTACATTTGGTAGTGTATATATGTCGATGCTACTCTCACTTTGCCGCAGCTTCCCCTTCCCCCTCTGTGTCCTCAAGTCAATTCTCTATGTTTATGTCTTTATTCCTGCCCTGCCACTAGGTTCATCAGTGCCATTTTTTTTTTTTAGATTCCATATATATGCGTTAGCATACAGTATTTGTTTTTCTATTTCTGACTTACTTCACTTTGTATGACAGACTCTAGGTCCATCCACCTCACTACAAATAACTCAATTTCATTTCTTTTTATGGCTGAGTAATATTCCATTGTGTATATGTGCCACATCTTCTTTATCCGTTCATCTGTCGATGGACATTTAGGTTGCTTCCATGTCCTGGCATTTACCTTTTATGTAACTAAGTTTTGTTGTTTACATTTTCCATTTTATTTAATAAAAATAAAAACACCACCTTTCCTTCCCTATAAGAATGATATAAAATTGTTTTCAACTATCTTTATTGAAGGTCAAGGACCCATCTGTGAATATGATGAAATTGCTTACCTACTCTTACTTTAATATTTTACAACAATTTGTACATATTCATGGATTCTCTAAACTCCATCCATGGACAGTAAATTGAGAACCTCACTATAATCAAAGCCAAGTTTGATAGCCCAACTTCCATTTTTATGGTCCACCAAGATGAGAGATCCTGACTAATTTTTGTGGCATACTGCAGGGTCCTGCCTTCTTTAAGTCCTAGAAAATCTCAAGTAGTAACAACCTTACTGAAGTCCCTGATCTTAAATTCACCCAGACCAAAGTCAGCTGACAAAACTCAGTAAATCCAGAAGTTTTAGTAACAGTAGGATGGATTTGGTTACATAATAGTAAAGTGTCATACATATAAAATGTAGAATGCTGCGTTTACAAAACATTTTAAGAGTATGCATGATACACCCAAAAATTTCTCTTATATTCTTCCAGCAATAAGCAGTTATCTCTATGGTAGAAGAATTGTGGTATAATAGGAGACATCACTCTGAGCATAAATAAACAAACAAATAAACAAATAAATAATACATGGTCTGGGACTTGCTATTGAATAAATGGCTCCTGTTTTTGTAAGTTAAAATGACAATTCAAAGTGATCTGTCAGTGTTTTACTTTTTCTTAAGCTCAGTGAAGCACAAACACATTGCTATGGGTGGTTTATTGATGTTGATAAACATATTCTCTAGTTCACTAAGTAGAAGTGTCCTAAGTAGAAGAATATAGAACTCACTCCATTTTCTTCAACCTATAACTCTTAGGAGAATCTTCCTTATACCAAAGTGACTAAGAAAATAATCCAGGGAGTGTTTTGGGGAAGCAGGAAGACATGCATGGCTGAAAGACTCTGTGGCTCTTTAGTCTCGACCCTAGTTCAGGGTGGCAGGAACTAAGAAATAGTATTAGTTGCAGTGATATTATTTAAGAAATGACTTTTGCAAAATGAGAACAAATAGAAGCTAGCATTATTGAGTACTTACTAACTTCTAGAAACTTTTTATATGCTTTATATACAATATGTCATTTCTAAGCTTCACAACAACTTAAAGTATTTCTACTTCCAGTTTACAAAAAAGCAAACAGATACTTAAACCCAGATCCTAGAACTAGTTATGTGGCTAATATTTGGACCTAGAATTTGTCTATATTTAAAGTTTATGGTCATAACATACATCATAATTTACTGTAACCATTATGAAATAAATTAAATAGTAGTAAGGAAACTAAAAATAACAAATTGATACAAAACTTCTGGTTTTGTATATACAGAAGGGCAAATGTCATTTTCTGCCAATTTAAAAATAAAATGCATCAGTTGACTTATTCCTTCATTATGCTGTATAGTATTTTAAAACCATTAAGATGAATTCTTAAAAGTTTCTTTCTCCCCATGCCCAAAACCTAGATTATTTGAATTCCTCTGAATTTTCAACCTTAGATCTTAAACTCACTGACAATAAGTAACCATTTCCTCCTCTTTACTAACACTAAGTACTGATTTGCAATATCTAGAGAGGACAGCTAATAAATACTGGAGTATATTCAAAAACAAATTTTAAATACAATTAAACAAAAAATATACATACTGAATTTTCTCAGTAAAAGGACAATCTTAGTCTAGTGTTGCTCAAAACATAATCCTTGGACAAACTACATTGTTTAAAATGAATATTCCTGGGCCAGAACCAGGACTCAGAAAACTGCATTTTTTTCCTTCCGGTTTTATTGAGTTATAATTGGCATACATCACTGTATAAGTTTAAGGTACACAGCATAAGGATTTGACATACATACATCATGAAATGATGACCACAATAAGTTTGGTGAACACCCATCATCTAATATAGATACAAAATTAAAGAAATAGAAAAAAGATATATTTCCTCTGATGAGAACTCTCAGAATTTACTCTCTCAACACCTTTCATCTATAACATACAGCAGTGCTCATTCTATTTATCATGTTGTACCTACATCCCTAGTACTTTTTATCTTATAACCAGAAGTTTGTACCTTTTAACTGCCTTCATCCAATTCCCCCTCCCCTCACCCCTTGCCTCTGGTAACCATAAATCTGATCTCTTTTTCTATGAGTTTGTTTGTTTGTTTGCTTTTGGAGTATAATTGACCAACAACACTGTGTTAGTTCCTGTTACATAACATAATGTTTCAAAATTTCTGTACATTTCAAAATGATCACTCCATCAAAAGGCTGCATCTTAAATAAGCTCCCCAGGTGATCCTTATACAGATAGGTTTAACAGTGCTCTTCTAGACCTTCTCAACACAGTAAATAAAAGTGCTGAACACAAGAAGACCTGCAATGATGAGGGACTCTCTGTTTACAGTCAGGATTTATATTCAAGAAAAGTATTGAGGTTGAACCCTATGCCAACTGTGCGAAGTTTTTATGGTGAGCAACAAGAAATTAAAAGCATACTACACGTGGAAAAGGGTGATTTACCAAAAACAGCCACTAGATTTAAGGCCTAGGATATTTAAAATTCAATTCTTTTGCATAATTTATTTCTTTTTTGAATATCTACTAAATCTGAAACAAAATCCACCCCCCCATTTTTACAAAATGAATAAACTGAGATCCAGACAGGTTAGACAATTCTCCTAACACCTCCCAGAGGGTGTGATAGATCTGAGACTACACTCTGTCATATAGTAAGCTGCTTCTCTTCACATAGTCCCACCCCATCTTCACAGGAAAGCCAGACTGAAGCTGACCTTTGTATTACCTTGAGTTTGAAAGGTTGGACATTTCAAATTTAAAATATGAATGAATAGAGACAGTTACGCAACACCATGAGAAAGCAATCAAAATCTACAATGTGAGACCTTCTAAGGACTACTGGTTTTAACTCTTTAAAAGTCAATGTCAAATTTTGACTTCTGGCCATGAAGAGTAATTAATATAAAGACTATCCTATCCTCTGTAAATAAGTAGACAAATGGAGAAAATATATAAATTGTTTTCCGGCAATGGGAACAGGCAGCAAAGGACTGAGTTCTCTGAAAGAAAGAAAACAAACGAGGTGAGCTCTCAGATCATCTCAGCGTTCTGCTGCAAAACAGTTTGTGGACCACGACATGATGATGGGGCACCCAAGCAAAATGCAGCCACTTCACTGAGCTGAGAAGACAGAACTGGCATTCAGGAAGGATTGAGTGGGTGAAATTTATGGGATAGAGTAATGGAAAGAAGGGAAATATGCAAGGAAAGAGCTCCAGAAATTGCCATAGGTTATGATTAAGTTTTTGGATGGATACAAAGCCTCACACAGCAGGAGACTCTATGAAGCCAGGGTCAGAGAACCGCTGGGGAGCAAACAGCCAAAGGCGAGGTGAACCATGTTCCACACAGCAGAAGTTAATGGAGGACTGAGGAGAACTGAGAAATAGACATTGCTTGATCCTCAAGATCCTCCCTCATATTTAGGATATTGAGGAGAGAATAAATGGAAAAAAGAAAGGGAGTACATTCCTTGTTGACATAGTACTTACTCAAAAAAAAAAAAAAGGAGGAAACAATTCCAGAAGTGTCTGAGTTTTACTTGAATTGGCAAAATTAGGTGTTCCATCTAACTAAATGGAGGCTTCAGTTTTAAAGAAATAAAACTTTTATTTTTTGCAACCAGGATCATGGAGACCCCGTGGAGATCATGAGGTAGAGAACACCATTGTCTGAGAGAATGGAGAAAGACCCCTACACTGTGTATTATTTCAGAGACCAGGAATGGTTTCAGGTCAGACTGTACCCATCCACGATGTGAGAGACAACATCCTGCCATCATCAGGCCACTTGCTCATGGAGGGGACTTTTCTCCTTCTTTCTAGAAGCCTAGGAGCTGACTGCCCAGCATCTGCTATACCCATTACATCTCAAGTCTATGTTCTGTTCTAACACCCCACATGAATACCCACTTCTACTCCTCCCACGCCCTCCAGATTCACACACAGCTAGAAACTTCACGGTATCTCCTGAAAAGAAATCTACAGTAGTGGGAGTAATAAAGTCTCCCCTTTGGGGAGAATGGGTGAGATGAGTATTGAAACAAGCAGGATTAAAACCACAGAGCTGAGAGAGAGGTTGGTGAAACTCTGTTACTAAAGAGAAGGGAAAGAATCAGTCCAAACACAAGCTGTGCAAATACCTCAACAAGCATGGAGACTCCAGAATAGTCAGAAAAGGTCAATCCACTGCAATCTAGGATTAAATAACACTTCTGATTCAGGCAGGGCTGTGTTGCTTCTTCTGTAGGAGGAACAGAGTTGAGTTAGGGAGAATTCTTAGAGATTTTTACTGTTGATATTGTTGAACATTGGGAAGATTAACGGTGGCCTCGTGTTTAACAAGGTCAATTCCAAACACTTTTAATTTTTACATTTTTCAGTTAATTACTAATTATTTTGAACTCTTTCATTTTTGAATATTCAAATGTTATCTCAGGTAATTATTACATAACTCAGATAGGAAGATGGGCTAACTTAATTACCAGTATCATTTCACAGATAAACAAACTGAAGCTCAGCAAGTTTAGAAGATTCTGAAAGGAGACCTGGCAAGTTAGTGCCAAACACAGCCCAGAATCGAGGCCACTAGACATCCTCAAAGTTCTCTTTGCACAATATCCCACATTTCTTTCATGTGTATGCTCAGAGGTAGAGCCCTATTTTGTGGTGTCTGAAGTTTATACAATTTTCGTGTCACACTAAGGAAAAGATTCCATCTTGGACCTTGTCCCTCAGACTTAGAAGCATTCTGTGTGAGGGGCCTGAAACTTAAGCTTCATTTTGTTCATAGTAACTCTGACTCTGAATTCACCTGGTGGGAATTTTGTTTTTAATTAGGAGTTCATGACCTCTTTTTCACTAATGTCCTCAGGGCCACAGTTTTCTTGTGTGAAATGACATATTTCTAAACAGTGACAGGCCACCACATCTGAGGTCCCTCTAAGGAGTGATAAGGTTCTGAGAGCAAATCATGTAGGCCAAGATTCCCCCACCATTAGTAAGGAGAATTCAGATAAACTCCAATTCATTCATTATTATGAAATTCTCTGAAAATATAAATTTTAATTGGAATACTTTTGCTATTTAAAATGTCCATGGTTTTCCTCTATAGTGGCTACAGAAAAATTGGAATATGGTTGTTTTTCAATTAGCATTGAAGGGAAGTATGAGGGAAAATGGGTATTTTTAAAAACTAAGAAATGCTACAAAGTAATTTTTAATGTATTTTAAGAGTGGTATTCAAGTATAGGATTTGTTTCCAAGTTTCATCTTTAGATGTATATTCATATTTATTAATAGAAATAATAACTATAGAGCATGAGTATGTTCAAGAATTTTTTTGAAATGAAGTGAACCATACAAATGTACAAGATCCTATCCCTTTCTTCTAGGAGTTTATCCTTGAGTGTCAAGGATAATATTGGTAAATAACACATGATTAAAAATGAAAGAGAATGGAAATTTAAAAGAGAAAGAAGTCTCTTTGGAGCAATCAGGGAAGGCTTCACACAAAAGTAAGCTTGAAGGGTATGTTTACTTCCAAAAAGTAGAAACAGGATGGAGTTATAAGCATTCTAATCATATGGACAGCTTTAATTAAACACTAATGATAGTCTGAGATCTCAAAATTTTCCTGCTCCCAGTCAATCAATATTTATTCGGGGCCTACCTCATGCCAGGCACTCTAGTAGTGTCTTCTGTTTCCCTTTTTCTCCCATGAGAAGGAGGGCTGAGGGTAAGTATAGATTCAGGCTATGATACTGGCTCAAAATGGTAAATTAGAAACTCAAACAAAATGAAAAGTGACCACAACTTAGCTCTTCCACTGACCACTCGGTAGTAACAATTATAATTCAATATTTGCCTAACTAAAATAGGACCTAGCCCTATTATGCCAGGCTCTTATTTATAGATTCAGATATAATGTGTCCTGCTCACTATCAGAGATTGGAGAGAGAGTTTAAGAATACAGGAAAATAAAAATATGTATCCTAAGCAAAGATAAACAGTGGAATGTTGATTGGTATTTATTCCTTTTATCTCCTAGTCTCACAAACACACACACACATGCACACACATACATACACATATAGGTTGGCACTACATTAATTAGTTTAGAGATACATTTATTCCACCTTATAGAATTACAGAGGCAGTATTACTAGATCAATATTAAAAGATTTGTTAAGACATTTGGCCAATTATTTGTTTGTGATATGTATTTCCTTGCAAATTTTTTATGATTCATAAATATATTTTTATACAATTTGGAAATATTTTATTGAATTTTCAGAGTATAAGAATCTATAACAATTAAATATCAGATAAGCTTTCCTACAAAAGTTCAATAATTCACAAGATAAACATACATAAAAAATATATAATGGATTAGATATTTCCTTACAAACTTAGATATAAAAAACTTTAGTAACACTAATCGTTTGCAGTGTACCATGGAGTTCAAAATTTGAAGGGTTTGTATGCAAGTCTCCTAAATATATCTGGTTTAGAAAATAAACTGTATATGATTTTTTAAAAGACATTTCAGACTAGCTCTGTTTACATCTTTTAAGAACGTCAATAGTGTACATATCGTTTCAAGCTCTATGTTTAATGAAAACATATTTATACCATGGATATTGGCAAGTGCAACAAATCAGTGCTTTCCCACCATCCCATGCCATAACCTCCACCCCAAGAGTTGTTTGTCAAAGACTTACCAGCACATCACTACATAAATCTGTGTACTCTTGTTAAACAAAGAAAATCATCAGTAATGTTTAAAAATTCAATGGCTTGGATTAAATAAATAACTGAAACCTCTGACATATTTAGCAATAGATCTTAAAATGACAGTGATGTTCTACACACAGCCTGCTGTCTCCACCTCCATCTTGAGTTAAGATGCTGTGCAACTGCTTTGAGCTAGAAACTCTGGTCTGAAGGTGTTGGGTTTGAGCTCTGTGCACACTTCACCCTATAAGCCAGTGAAACTAGACTAAGTGCAAAACAAAAGAAAAAAGAAAAGTGGCCTGGAACTGTACCAGCAATATTTTCAAGGTCCTCCTGTATACAATTTGATGAGTTTGGACATATGCAAACACTCATGAAAACATCACCATGAGAAAGCTGAAGGTGTTGTTACTGTGATCTGTGGGATGATTCTGCACATGAGCTGGTATTTCTCTTTCCTCTCATCAGACTTGGAGCCGTGTGGCTGGCAGGGTCTTGGAGCTCCAGCCAGGTGTCAGCTCTGTGTCTCTGAGGTGGGAGAGCTGAGTTCAGGACATTGGTCTACTGAGACCTCCCAGCTCCATGTAATATCAACCAACTGAAACTCTCACAGAAATCTCCATCTCAACCCTAAAACCCAGATCCACTCAGCAAACTGTAAGCTACAGCACTGGACAACCTATGCCAAACCACTAGCAAGACAGAAACACAAATCCACCTATTAGCAGAGAGGCTGCCTAAAATCATAATGTCACAGACACTCCCAAAAAAGCCACCAGACACAGTCCTGCCCACCAGAAAGACAAGATCCAGACACATCCACCAGAACACAGGCATTAGTACCCTCCAGGAGGAAGCCTACACAACCCACTGAACAAACTATAGCCACCAGAGGTAAAGACCAAAAACAATGGGAACTATGAATGTGCAGCCTGTGGAAAGGAGACACCAAACACAGTAAGTTAATCAAAATGCAAACACAGAGAAACACACAGCAGATGAAGAAACAAGGTTAAAACACACCAGAAAAATAAAAAATAAATAAATAAATAAATAAATAAATAAATGAGGAAATAGGCAGTATTCCTGAAAAAGAATTCAGAGTAATCATAGTAAAGATGATTCAAAATCTTGTAAATAGAATGGAGAAAACACAAGAAACGTTTAACAAGGACTTATAGAACTAAGAGAAAACAGAAAACAATGAACAACACAATAAATGAAATTAAAAATTCTCTAGAAGTAATCAACAGCAGAATAACAGAAGCAGAAGAATGGATAAGTGACCTGGAAGATAAAAAAAATGGAAATAACTATTGCAGAGCAGAATAAAGAGAAAAGAATGAAAAGAATTGAGGACAGTCTTAGAGACCTCTGGGACAACATTAAATGCACCAACATTCGAATTATAGGGTTTCCAGAAGAAAAAGAGTAAAAGAAAGACTCTGAGAAAATATTTCAAGATATTATAGTTGAAAATTTCCCTAACATGGGAAAGGAGATAGTCAATCAAGTCCAGGAGGCACAGAGAGTCCCATACAGGATAAATGCAAGGGAAAACACACCAAGACACATATTGATCAAACTATCAAAAATTAAATACAGGGCTTCCCTGGTGGTGCAGTGGTTGAGAGTCCGCCTGCCGACACAGGGGACGTGGGTTCGTGCCCCAGTCTGGGAAGATCCCACATGCCATGGAGTGTTTGGGCCCATGATCCATGGCTGCTGAGCCTGCACGCCCGGAGCCTGTGCTCTGCAATGGGAGAGGCCACAACAGTGAGAGGCCCGTGTACCACAAAAAATAAATAAATAAATAAATAAATAAATACAAAGAAAAAATATTAAAAGCAGCAAGAGCAAAAAGCAAATAACATACAGGGGAATCTCCATAAGGTTAACAGCAGACCTTACAGCAGAAACTCTGCAAGCCAGAGGGAGTGCCAGGACATATTTAAAGTGATGAAAGGGAAAAATATACAACCAAGATTACTCTACCCATCAAGGATCTCATTCAGGTTTGATGGAAAAATTAAAAGCTTTACAGACAAGCAAAAGATAAGAGAAGTCAGCACCACCAAACCAGCTTTAAAAGAATTGTTAAAAGAACATTTCTAGGCAGGAAACACAAGAGAGGGAAAAGACCTACAATAACAAACCCAAAACAATTAAAAAATGGTAATAGGAATATACATATCGATAATTACCTTAAATGTAAATGGATAAAATGCTCCCACCAAAAGACAGAGGCTGGCTGAATGGACACAAAAATAAGACCCATATATATGTTGTCTACAAGAGGCCCACTTCAGACTAGGGATGCATACATCCTGAAAGCGAGGGGATGGAAAAAGATATTCCATGCAAATGGAAAATCAAAAGAAATCTGGAGTAGCAACACTCATATCAGACAAAATAGACTTTAAAATAAAGACTATTACAAGAGACATAGCAGGACACTACATAATGATCAAGGGATCAATCCAGGAAGAAGATATAACAATTGTAAATATTTATGCACCCAACATAGAAGCACCTCAATACATAAAGCAAATGCTAACAGCCATAAAAGGGAAAATCGACAGTAACATAATCATAGTAGGGGACCTTAACACCCCACTTTCACCAATGGACACATCATCCAAAATGCAAATAAATATGGAAACACAAGCTTTAAATGATACATTAAACAAGATGGACTTAATTGATATTTATAGGACATTCCATGCAAAAACAACAGAATATGCTTTCTTCTCATGTGCTCATGGAACATTCTCCAGGATAGATCATATCTTGGGTCACAAATCAAGCCTTGGTAAATTTAAGAAAATTGAAATTCTATCAAGTGTACTTTCTGACCACAATTCTATAAGACTAGATACCAATTACAGGAAAACATATGTAAATAATACAAACACATGGAGGCTAAATAATACACTATGTAATAACCAAGAGATCACTGAAGAAAACAAAGAGTAAATTAAAAAAAAAAAACTAGAAACAAATGACAATGAAAACAAACAGATCCAAAACCTATGGGATGCAGCAAAAGCAGTTCTAAGAGGGAAATTTATAGCATTACAATCCTACCTCAAGAAACAAGAAATATCTCAAATAAAAAAAACCTAACATTACACCTAGAGAAATTAGAGGAAGAAGAAGAACAACAACAACAACAAAAAAAAAAAGCCCCAAAGTTGGCAGAAGGAGGAAATCATAAAGAACAGATCATAAATAAATGAAAAAGAAATGAAGGAAACCATAACAAAGATCAATAAAACTAAAAGCTGGTTCTTTGGGAAGATAAATAAAATTGATAAACCATTAGCCAGGCTCATCAAGAAAAAAAAAAAAGGGGGAGAAGACTCAAACCAATAGAATTTGAAATGAAAAAGGAGAAGTAACAACTGACACTGCAGAAATACCAATGATCATGAGAGATTACTACAAGCATCTATATGCCAATAAAATGGATAACCTGGAAGAAATGGACAATTATTTAGAAAAGCACCACTTCTGAGTGTGTACCAGGAAGAAATAGAAAATATGAACAGACCAATCACAAGCACTGAAATTTAAACTGTGATTAAAAATTTTCCAACAAAAGAAAACCTAGGACAAGATGGCTTCACAGGTGAATTCTCTTAAACATTTAGAGAAGCACTAACACTTATCCTTCTCAAATCTTCCAAAATATAGCAGAGGGAGGAACACTCCCAAACTCATTCTACAATGCCACCATCACCCTGATACCAAAACCGGACAAAGATGTCACAAAGAAAGAAAACGACAGGCAAATATCACTGATGAACATAGATGCAAAAATCCTCAAGAAAATACTAGCAAACAGAATCCAACAGCACATTAAAAGGATGATAAACCATGATCAACTGCAGTTTATCCCGGGAATGCAATGATTCTTCACTATATGCAAATCGATCAATGTGATACACCATAGTAACAAACTGGAGGAGAAAAACCATATGATTGTCTCAGTAGATGGAGAAAAAACTTTTGACAATATTCAACACCCGTTTATAATAAAAACCTCTGGAAAGTAGGCAAAGATGGAACTTACCTCAACATAATAAAGACATATATGCCAAACCACAGCCAACCTTGTTCTCAAAGGTGAAAAATTGAAAACACTTCCTCCAAGATCAGGAATAAGACAAGTGTGTCCATTCTCACTACTATTATTCAACATAGTTTTGGAAGTCTTAGCCACACCCATCAGAGAAGAAAAAAGAAATAAAAGAAATCCAAAGCAGAAAAGAAGTAAAGCTGTCACTGTTTGCAGATGACATGATACTATACATAGAGAATCCTAAAGGTGATACCAGAAAACTTCTAGAGCTAATCAATGAATTTGGTAAAGTAACAGAATACAATGGTAATGTACAGAAATCTCTTGCATTCCTATACATTAATGATGAAAAATCTGAAAGATAAACTAAAGAAACGTTCCCATTTACCACTGCAACAAACAGAATAAAATACCTAGTAATAAACCTACCTAAGGAGACAAAAGACCTGTATGCAGAAAACTATAAGACACTGATGAAAGAAGTTAAGGGTGTTACAAGCAGATGGAGAGACATACTATGTCTTGGATTGGAAGAATCAACATTGCAAAAATAACTATACTACCCAAAGAAATCTACAGATTCAGTGCAATCCCTATCAAAGTACCAATGGCATTTTTCACAGAACTAGAACAAAAAAATTCACAATTTGTATGGAAACACAAAAGACCCCAAATAACCAAAGCAATCTTGAGAAAACAAAAAACAAAAAACAAAAACAAAAAAATAAATGGAGCTGGAGGAATCAGGCTCCCAGAGTTCAGACTATACTACAAAGCTACAGTAATCAAGACCATATGGTACTGGCACAAAAACAGAAATATAGATCAATGGAACAGGATATAAAGTCCAGAGATAAACCCACGCACATATGCTCACCTTAGTTTTGATAAAGGAGGCAAGAATATCGAATGGAGAAAAAACAGCCTCTTAAGTAAGTGGTGCCAGGGAAACTGGACAGCTACATGTAAAATAATGCAATTAAAACACTCCCTAACAGCATACACAAAAATAAACTCAAAATGGATTAAAGACCTAAGTGAAAATCAGACACTCTAAAACTCTTAGAGGAAAACATAGGCTGAACACTGTATGACATAAATCACAGAAATATCCTTTTTGACCCACCTCCTAGAGAAATGGATAAAAAAACAAAAATAAACAAATGGGACCTAATGAAACTTAAAAGCTTTTGCACAGCAGACCAATCCAAAACAAGATGAAAAGACAACCCTCAGAATGGGAGAACATTTCTGCAAATGATACAACTGACAAAGGATTAATCTTCAAGATTTACAAACAGCTCATGCAGCTCAATATCAAAAAAAACATATAACCAATCCAAAACTTGACAGAACACTTAAATAGACATTTCTCCAAAGAAGGTATACAGATTGCCAACAAACACATGAAAGGATGCTCAACATCACTAATCATCAGAGAAATGTAAATCAAAACTACAATGAGGTATCACCTCACAGCAGTCAGAATAGCCATCATCAAACTATCCAAAACAATAAATGCTGGAGAGGGTATGGAGAAAATGGAACCCTCTTGCACTGCTGGTGGGCATGTAAATTGATACAGCCACTATAGAAAACAGTATGGAGGTTCCTTAAAAAGCTAAAATAGAACTACCATAAGACCCAACAATCCAACTACTGGGCATATACCCTGAGAAAACCATAATTCAAAAAGAGTCATGTATCACAATGTTCATTGCAGCTCTATTTACAATACCAGGACATGGAAGCAACCTAAGTGTCCATTGCCCAATGAATGGATAAAGAAGATGTGGTACATATATACAATGTATCACAATGTTCATTGCAGCTCTATTTACAATACCAGGACATGGAAGCAACCTAAGTGTCCATTGCCCGATGAATGGATAAAGAAGATGTGGTACATATATACAATGGAATATTACTCAGCCATAAAAATAAAAATGAAATTGAGTTATTTGTACTGAGGTGGATGGACCTAGAGACTGTCATACAGAGTGAAGTCAGAAAGAGAAAAATGAAAACTGTGTGCTAACACACACACACACACACACACATATGTGTGTGTGTATATATGTATATATATATATATATATATATATATATATATATATATATATATGGAATCTAACAACAATAAAAAAATGATTCTGAAGAACCTAGGGTCAGGATAGGAATAAAGATGCAGACATAGAGAATGAACTTGAGGAAACAGGGAAGGGGGAGGACAAGCTGGGATGAAGAGAGAGAGTGGCTTGGACTTATATATACTACCAAATATAAAGTAGATAGCTAGTAGGAAACAGCCGCATAGCTCAGGGAGATCAGCTCAGTTCTTTGTGGCCACCTAGAGGGGTGGGATAGTGAGGGTAGGAGGGAGATGCAAGAGGGACGAGATATGTGGATATATGTACATGTATAGCTGATTCACTTTGTTATAAAGCAGAAACTAACACACCATTGTAAAGCAATTATAATCCAATAAAGATGCTTTAAAAAAGACAGTGATGATACAATTTGATAACAAAATTAATGACGTCTTTTTTTACATCTCCTTAAACAACATTGTTCTTAACAAATGACTTATGTCTTTTATAATATATTACATATTTCAAAATAAGCTAAATCTAAAATCCTTAGTCCAAAAATTTACGTAGAAAAAGTTATCATTAATATCTAATCCCCCAACTTATATAAATTATGAATTTTTGAGACCTTTAAGCCTTGTTCTTTATTTACTAGAAAACATAATTGTTATTGGCAATATTTAATATAATTAAATATATATATTCAATATAATCTGAAAAATAGTAACAACTATTTTATTTGGAAAATGTCAATGCATTGTTTTTCCTGCAGGAGATACATAACTTATTACCCATAACTAACTTTATGGCATGCATTCTATCATCCCCATTCCTTAGCAAACCAAACATGGCTAATCAATCATGGTAATTTTTCCACTTAGGTCAAAGAAGACCTCAGAATTTTTATCAATTCAGTGCTGCACGAAGTCACTACTAGTTCATAGGAAATTTACTTGTTGATCTAAACATAATATTCCAGTGGAAAAATTCTGTATATATTATTTGGAGAGATTGATCACTAGATCCAAATGATTAGGAAATGGTGGTTAAAAGGTACAGAAAATTATTTAAGAAATAAGTTTTTTTCTCTTTTCTATCCTATCACATTTATTTCACTTGTAACTTACACTTGCCATTCTCTGCATTTTCTTGCGATTATTTCATTATTTAAGTGATGATAGATTGTTAACTATGAAAATGTTTGGGTTTAATCGATAGAGAAACAAAAATTTTCCTTCCATTGTTTCAGTGTGCTTGCTTTGTCTTTCATTTTTACATTCAAGTTTCCCCTTTTCTGCTCCTTTAATCAAAATGCATGCACATTTTCACATCATCCAAAACAAAATAAAAGAAAATAAAAAAAATTGTGCCATGTATTTGTGGATAATCATTTAAGTAAGCTATATTAAGAGAAGCAATTCATGATATTTTTTGTAAATAAAAGACATTCTTAATGACAAAGTTACCATTTCACTCCAATGGAAATTTAAATACAATGGACATTTCTGAAATCTTTCCAAAAATAAGTGAAATTTTCTTTTACATCCTCAGTTCTGCCATTGTAATGATTTTAAGGCTATATCCTTGTGTTCTAAGCTTCTAAGTAAATCAACCAATGCAATAAAAATCACATTGTTATAGAAAAGAGTAAAGTGAATGCATAGTTAATATCCTGCCTTATGCAAAATGAGGTAAGCTTGGAGCATGTACAAAGGAGACAACTAATCTGTACCCATGTGGGATGTGGTAAATGATGGGCTTTATCTACAAAAAAACAACATTTCAGAAAGAAATTAACAACCAGGTGTGGGTGAGCAATTAACTCCAGACTGTGCAAGCCAGCTCTTTCCTGTGGAATATTCATTAACTTCTTTTATTAAAAAGTATTCATAGTTGCATAATTTAAGAGTGTTTCTTTTATACTTCAAAATGTTCTTGACAGTCTCTGAGTCATTCATAATTTTTTAAAAGAAGGCATTTTCTGTTGATATCAAGTAACTATTGAGAAACAGAGTTACATCTCAAACTTCTCAAGAAAACAAGGATATCAGAAATATTTAGGACAAACCAAAACACTATCTTTGGAAAACATGTGCACATATTATTGAGCATCTCTCTAATTAATTCATTCATTCAAGCAGTCAATCAATATAGAAGTATTGGGTGCTTAGTCTAAGCATTGTCCTAAGAAATACAATCAGAATGATGGACAAGAGAGATGATGGTCCTTACCCTCAATAGACTCACAACCAAGCTAGGAAACCAGTCAGTTGAACTAGTAATCTGAAGTATTACAAAAGCTGGGAAAGTTATGCAGAAAGTGCTAAGGATGTACAGGATACACCTGATATTATAGACAGAATAATGACCCCCAATTATGTCCATATCTTAATCCCTAGAACCTGTGGAATATGTTGCCTTACATGGCAAAAGGAATTTTGCAGACTTGATTAAATTAAGGATCCTGAGATGAGCGGATTACCCTGGATTTTTGTGGTGAGGGAGGTCCAATGTAATTACAAGGGTTCTTATGAGAGGGAGGCAGGGGGGTCAGAGTCAGAGAGGGAGATGTGGTGATGGAAGAAGAGGTCAGAGAGATATGAAAATGCCAACACTACTGGCTTGAAGATGGAGAAAGGGGCCATGAGCCAAGGAATGTGAATGGCCTCCAGAAATTGAAAAGGACAATGAAGTAAAAGTGTTCTCCCCTAGAGTCTCCAGACAAAATACAGCTGGTTTGGGGAACAGGAAGTGGGGGGGGGCGGTTGAGGGAGGGGAGCTAATTTAGGTTTCAGCATTCATGATGACAGAAATCATGCCTGCTTTCTTCATCCTTGAATATACAGCATCTGTCATTGTGCCTAGGACTCAGAAGATGCCCATTAAATACAAAAATATTTGCTGAGTGAAAAAGGACATGATAATACAGGAATGAAAGGAAGAATGGGACATGTAACCTGAGGTTTGGAGGATAGATTGAAGTTAAGCAGGTAAGAAGGTGGTGGAGGGAGACTTTCAAGATGGCAGAGGAATAAGATGTGGAGATCACCTTCCTCCCCACAAATACATCAGAAATACATCTATATGTGGAACAACTCCTGCTGAACGCTGACAGAAGACCTCAGGCCTCCCAAAAAGCAAGAAACTCCCCTCGTACCTGGGTAGGGCAAAAGAAAAAACAAAAAACAGAGACAAAAGAAAAGGGATGGGACCTGCACCAGGGGGGAGGGAGCTGTGAAGGAGGAAAGGTTTCCACACACTAGGAAGCCCCTTAGTGGGCGGAGATTGCGGGTGCCGGAGGGGGGAAGCTTCGGAGCCACGGAGGAGAGCACAGCAACAGGGGTGCAGAGGGCAAAGCAGAGAGACTCCCACACAGAGGATCCGTGCCGACCAGCACTCACCAGCCCGAGAGGCTTGACTGGTCACCTGCCGGGATGGGTGGGGGCTGTGAGCCGAGGCTCAGGCTTCAGAGGTCAGATCCCAGGGAAAGGACTGCAGTTGGCTGCGTGAACACAGCCTGAAGGGAGTTAGTGAGCTATGGCTAGCCAGGAGGGAGTCCGGGAAAAGGTCTGGAACTGTCGAAGAGGCAAGAGACTTTTTCTTGCCTCTTTGTTTCCTGGTGCACGAGGAGAGGGGATTAAGAGTGCTACTTAAAGGAGCTCCAGAGACTGGCGCCACCGGTGGCTATCAGCGTAGACCACAGAGACAGGCATGAAATGTTAAGACTGCTGCTACAGACACCAAGAATCCTGTGTGCAAGCACAGGTCATTATCCATACCTCCCTTCCTGGGAGGCTGTGCAGCCCACCACTGCCAGGGTCTCGTGATCCCGGGACAACTTCCTCGGGAGAACACACAGCATGCATCAGGCTACTGCAACGTCATGCTGGCCTCTGCTGCCACAGGCTCGCCCTGCACTCTGTACCCTTCCCTCCCCCCAGCCTAAGTGAACCAGATTACCCTAATCAGCTGCTCCTTTAACCCTGCTCTGTCTGAGCAAAGAACAGAAGCCCTCAGGCGACCTACATGCAGAGGCAGGGCCAAATCCAAAGCTGTATCCCAGGAGCTGCTGGAACAAAGAAGAGAAAGGGAAATCTCTCCCAGGAGCCTCAGGAGCAATGGAATAAATCTCCACAGTCAACTTGATGTACCCTGCATCTCTGGAATACCGGAATAGACAATGAATCATCCCAAATTGAGGAGGTGGACTTTGGAAGCAAGGATATATATATACTTTTTCTCTTTTTGTGAGTGTGTATGCATATGCTTCTGTGTGTGATTTTGTCTGTATAGCTTTGCTTTTACCATTTGACCTAAGGTTCCATCTCTCCGTTCTCTTTTTTTTTTTTTTGTATAGTTTTCAACACATGTTATCATTGGTGGATTTGTTTTTTAGTTTGGTTGTTCTCTTGTTTCTTCCTTCCTTTCTTTTTTAAAATTAATTAAAACAATTCATAAATAATTATTTTGTTTTTTATTTTAATAAATTTTTAATTTACTTTAATTTAATTTAATTTTATCTTTTTCTTTCTTTCCTTCTTTTTTTCTCCCTTTTATTTTGAGCCGTGTGGATGATAGGCTCTTGGTGTTCCAGCCAGGTATCAGGGATATGCCTCTGAGGTGGGACAGCCAAATTCAGGACATTAGTCCACCAGAAATCTCCCAGCTCCACATAATATCAAATGGTGAAAATCTCCGAGAGATCTCCATCTCAACGCCAAGACCCAGCTCCACTTAATGACCAGCAAGCTACAGTGATGGATACCCTATGCCAAACAAATAGCAAGACAGGAACACAACCCCACCCATTAGCAGAGAGGCTGCCTAAAACCATAATAAGGTCATAGACACCCTAAATACATACCACCAGACATGAACGTGCCCACCAGAAAGACAAGGTCCAGGCTTATCCACCAGAACACAGGCTAAAGCCCCTCCACCAGGAAGCCTACATGATCCCTGAACAAACCTTAGCCACTGGGGGCAGACATGAAAAACAACAGGAACTGCTAACCTTCAGGCTGTGAAAAGGAGACCCCAAACAGTAAGTTAAGCAAAATGAGAAGACAAAGGAACACACAGCAGATGAAGGAGCAAGGTAAAAAACAACCAGACCTAAAAAATGAAGAGAAAATAGGCAGTCTACCTGAAAAATAATTCAGAATAATGATAGTAAAGGTGATCCAAAATATTGGAAATAGAATGGAAAAAATGCAAGAAACATTTAACAAGGACCTAGAAGAACTAAAGTGCAAACAAACAATGATGAACAACACAATAAATGAAATTAAAAATTCTCTAGAAGGGATCAATAGAAGAATAACTTAGGGAGAAGAACGGATAAGTGACCTGGAAGATAAATAGCTGAAAAAACTACTGCAGAGCAGAATAAAGAAAAAAAGAATGAAGAGAATTGAGGATAGTCTCAGAGACTTCTGGGACAATATTAAACACACCAATGTTCGAATTATAGGGGTCCCAGAAGAAGAAGAGAAAAAGAAAGGGAAAGAGAAAATATTTGAAGAGATTATGGTTGAAAACTTCCCTAATATGGTAAAGCAAATAGTTAATCAAGTCCAGGAAGCACAGAGAGTCCCATAAAGGATAAATCCAAGGAGAAACGCACCAAGACACATATTCATCACACTATCAAAAATTAAATACACAGAAAAACTATTAAAAGCAGCAAGGGAAAAACAACAAATAATATACAAGGGAATCCTCATAAGGTTAACAGCTCATCTTTCAGCAGAAACTATACAAGTCAGAAGGCACTGGCAGGACATATTTAAAGTGATGGAAGGGAAAAACCTACAACCAAGACTACTCTATGCAGCAAGGATCTCATTCACATTCAATGCAGAAATTAAAACCTTTAAAGAAAAGCAAAAGCTAACAGAATTCAGCACCACCAAACCAGCTTTACAACAAATGCTAAAGTACTTCTCTAGGCAGGAGACACAACAGAAGGAAAAGACCTACAATTACAACCTCCAAAAAGTAAGAAAATGGTAATAGGAACATACATATCAGTAACTACTTTAAGAGTAAATGGATTAAATGCTCCAACCAAAAGACATAGACTCGCTGAATGGATACAAAAACAAGACCCATATATATGCGGTCTACAAGAGGCCCACTTCAGACCTAGGGACACAGGCATCCTGAAAGTGAGGGGATGGAAAAAGATATTCCATGCAAATGGAAATCAAAAGAAAGCTGGAGTAGCAATTCTCATATCAGACAAAATGGACTTTAAAACACAGACTATTACAAGAGAAAAGAAGGACACTACAAAATGATCAAAAGATCAATCCAAGAAGAAGATATAACAATTGTAAATATTTATGCACCCAACATAGGAGCACCTCAATATATAAGGCAAATACTAACAGCCATAAAAGGGGAAATCGACAGTAACAGAATCATACTAGGGGAATGTAACACCCCAAATTCACCAATGGACAGATCATCCAAGATGAAAATAAATAAGGAAACACAAGCTTTAAATGATACATTAAACAAGATGAACTTAATTGATATTTATAGGACTTTCCATCCAAAAACAACACAATAACTTCCGGGTAAGATGGCGGAAGAGTAAGACGCGGAGATCACCTTCCTCCCCACAGATACACCAGAAATACAGCTACACGTGCAACAACTCCTACAGAACAACTACTGAACGCTGGCAGAAGACCCCAGACCTCCCAAAAGGCACGCCCCGCACTCCGTGCCCCTCCTTCCCGCCCGGCCTGAGTGAGCCAGAGTCCCCGAAGAGGCTGCTCCTTTAACCCTGTCCTGTCTGAGCGAAGAACAGACGCCCTCCGGCGACCTACACGCAGAGGCGGGGCCAAATCCAAAGCTGAGACCCAGGAGCTGTGAGAACAAAGAAGAGAAAGGGAAACCTCTCCCAGCAGCCTCAGAAGCAGCGGATTAAAGCTCCACAATCAACTTCATGTACCCTGCATCTGTGGAATACATGAATAGACAACAAATCATCCCAAATTGAGGAGCCAGGAGTCAGTGCTGTGCCTCTGAGGTGGGAGAGCGAAATTCAGGACACTGGTCCACAAGAGACCTCCCAGCTCCACATAATATCAAACGGCGAAAATCTTCCAGAGATCTCCATCTCAACACCAGCACCCAGCTTCACTCAACGACCAGCAAGCTACAGTGCTGGACACCCTATGCCAAACAACTAGCAAGACAGGAACACAACACCACCCATTAGCAGAGAGGCTGCCTCAAATCATAAAAAGTCCGCAAACACCCCAAAACACACCACCAGACGTGGACCTGCCCACCAGAAAGACAAGATCCAGCCTCATCCACCAGAACACAGGCAGTAGTCCCCTCCACCAAGAAGCCTACACAACCCACTAAACCAATCTTAGCCACTGGGGACAGACACCAAAAACAACGGGAACTACGAACCTGCAGCCTGCAAAGAGGAGACCCCAAACACAGTAACATAAGCAAAATGAGAAGACAGAAAAACACACAGCAGGAGAAGGAGCAAGATAAAAACCCACCAGACCTAACAAATGAAGAGGTAATAGGCAGTCTATCTGAAAAAGAATTCAGAATAATGATGGTAAAGATGATCCAAAATCTTGGAAATAGAATAGACAAAATGCAAGAAACAGTTAACAAGGACCTAGAAGAACTAAAGACGAATCAAGCATCGATTAAAAACACAATAAATGAAATAAAAAATACTCTAGATGGGATCAATAGCAGAATAACTGAGGCAGAAGAACGGATAAGTGAGGTGGAAGATAAAATAGTGGAAATAACTGCTGCACAGCAAAATAAAGAAAAAAGAATGAAAAGAACAGAGGACAGTCTCAGAGACCTCTGGGACAACATTAAACGCACCAACATTCGAATTATAGGGGTTCCAGAAGAAGAAGAGAAAAAGAAAGGGACTGAGAAAATATTTGAAGAGATTATAGTTGAAAACTTCCCTAATATGGGAAAGGAAATAGTTAATCAAGTCCAGGAGGCACAGAGAGTCCCATACAGAATAAATCCAAGGAGAAATACGCCAAGACACATATTAATCAAACTGTCAAAAATTAAACACAAAGAAATCATATTAAAAGCAGCAAGGCAAAAACAACAAATAACACACAAGGGAATCCCCATCAGGATAACAGCTGATCTCTCAGCAGAAACTCTACAAGCCAGAAGGGAGTGGCAGGACATACTTAAAGTGATGAAGGAGAAAAACCTGCAACCAAGATTACTCTACCCAGCAAGGATCTCATTCAGATTTGATGGAGAAATTAAAACCTTTACAGACAAGCAAAAGCTGAGAGAGTTCAGCACCACCAAACCAGCTTTACAACAAATGCTAAAGGAACTTCTCTAGGCAAGAAACACAACAGAAGGAAAAGAACTACAATAACAAACCCAAAACAATTAAGAAAATGGGAATAGGAACATACATATCAATAATTACCTTAAATGTAAATGGACTAAATGCTCCCACCAAAAGACACAGACTGGCTGAATGGATACAAAAACAAGACCCATATATATGCTGTCTACAAGAGACCCACTTCAGACGTAGAGATACATACAGACTGAAAGTAAGGGGATGGAAAAAGATATTCCATGCAAATGGAAACCAAAAGAAAGCTGGAGTAGCAATTCTCATATCAGACAAAATAGACTTTAAAATAAAGACTACTAGAAGAGACAAAGAAGGACACTACATAATGATCAAGGGATCAATCCAAGAAGAAGATATAACAATTGTAAATATTTACGCACCAAACATAGGAGCACCTCAATACATAAGGGAAATATTAACAGCCATAAAAGGAGAAATCGACAGTAACACAATCATAGTAGGGGACTTTAACACCCCACTTTCACCAATGGACAGGTCATCCAAAATGAAAATAAATAAGGAAACACAAGCTTTAAATGATACATTAAACAAGATGGACTTAATTGATATTTATAGGACATTCCATCCAAAAACAACAGAATACACATTTTTCTCAAGTGCTCATGGAACATTCTCCAGGATAGATCATATCTTGGGTCAAAAATCAAGCCTTGGTAAATTTAAGAAAATTGAAATTTTATCAAGTATCTTTTCCAACCACAATGCTATGAGACTAGATATCAATTACAGGAAAAGAGCTGTAAAACATACAAACACATGGAGGCTAAACAATACACTACTTAATAACGAAGTGATCACTGAAGAAATCAAAGAGGAAATTAAAAAATACCTAGAAACAAATGACAATGGAGACACGACGACCCAAAACCTATGGGATGCAGCAAAAGCAGTTCTAAGAGGGAAGTTTATGGCAATACAATCACACCTTAAGAAACAGGAAATATCTCGAATAAACAACCTAACCTTGCACCTAAAGCAATTAGAGAAAGAAGAACAAAACATCCCAAAGTTAGCAGAAGGAAAGAAATCATAAAAATCAGATCAGAAATAAATGAAAAAGAAATGAAGGAAACGATAGCAAAGATCAATAAAACTAAAAGCTGGTTCTTTGAGAAGATAAACAAAATTGATAAACCATTAGCCAGACTCATCAAGAAAAAAAGGGAGAAGACTCAAATCAATAGAATTAGAAATGAAAAAGGAGAAGTAACAACTGACACTGCAGAAATACAAAAGATCATGAGAGATTACTATAAGCAACTCTATGCCAATAAAATGGACAACCTGGAAGAAATGGACAAATTCTTAGAAATGCACAACCTGCCAAGACTGACTCAGGAAGAAATAGAAAATATGAATAGACCAATCACAAGCACTGAAATTGAAACTGTGATTAAAAATCTTCCAACAAACAAAAGCCCAGGACCAGATGGCTTCACAGGCGAATTCTATCAAGCATTTAGAGAAGAGCTAACACCTATCCTTCTGAAACTCTTCCAAAATATAGCAGAGGGAGGAACACTCCGAAACTCATTCTACGAGGCCACCATCACCTTGATACCAAAACCAGACAAGGATGTCACAAAGAAAGAAAACTACAGGCCAATATCACTGATGAACATAGATGCAAAAATCCTCAACAAAATACTAGCAAACAGAATCCAACAGCACATTAAAAGGATCATACACCATGATCAAGTGGGGTTTATTCCAGGAATGCAAGGATTCTTCAATATACGCAAATCAATCAATGTGATACACCATATTAACAAGTTGAAGGAGAAAAACCATATGATCATCTCAATAGATGCAGAGAAAGCTTTTGACAAAATTCAACACCCATTTATGATAAAAACCCTGCAGAAAGTAGGCATAGAGGGAACTTTCCTCAACATAATAAAGGCCATATATGACAAACCCACAGCCAGCATCGTCCTCAATGGTGAAAAACTGAAACCATTTCCACTAAGATCAGGAACAAGACAAGGTTGCCCACTCTCACCACTCTTATTCAACATAGTTTTGGAAGTTTTAGCCACAGCAATCAGAGAAGAAAAGGAAATAACAGGAATCCAAATGGGAAAAGAAGAAGTAAAGCTGTCACTGTTTGCAGATGACATGATACTATACATAGAGAATCCTAAAGATGCTACCAGAAAACTACTAGAGCTAATCAATGAATTTGGTAAAGT
Organism: Mesoplodon densirostris; assembly: GCF_025265405.1. Lineage (NCBI taxonomy): Eukaryota > Metazoa > Chordata > Mammalia > Artiodactyla > Ziphiidae > Mesoplodon > Mesoplodon densirostris. The sequence continues at coordinate 49,164,595 of NC_082673.1, read as the reverse complement.
GGCATGATACAAAATTAATGCACAGAAATCTCTGGCATTCCTATATACTAATGATGAAAAATCTGAAAGTGAAATCAAGGAAACACTCCCATTTACCATTGCAACAAAAAGAATAAAATATCTAGGAATAAACCTACCTAAGGAGACAAAAGACCTGTATGCAGAAAATTATAAGACACTGATGAAAGAAATTAAAGATGATACAAATAGATGGAGAGATGTACCATGTTCTTGGATTGGAAGAATCAACATTGTGAAAATGAGTCTACTACCCAAAGCAATCTACAGATTCAATGCAATCCCTATCAAACTACCAATGGCATTTTTCACAGAACTAGAACAAAAAATTTCACAATTTGTATGGAAACACAAAAGACCCCGAATAGCCAAAGCAATCTTGAGAACGAAAAATGGAGCTGGAGGAATCAGGCTCCCTGACTTCAGACTATACTACAAAGCTACAGTAATCAAGACAGTACGGTACTGGCACAAAAACAGAAAGATAGATCAATGGAACAGGATAGAAAGCCCAGAGATAAACCCACGGACATATGGTCACCTTATCTTTGATAAAGGAGGCAGGAATGTACAGTGGAGAAAGGACAGTCTCTTCAATAAGTGGTGCTGGGAAAACTGGACAGGGACATGTAAAAGTATGAGATTAGATCACTCCCTAACACCATACACAAAAATAAGCTCAAAATGGATTAAAGACCTAAATGTAAGGCCAGACACTATCAAACTCCTAGAGGAAAACATAGGCAGAACACTCTATGACATAAATCACAGCAAGATCCTTTTTGACCCATCTCCTAGAGAAATGGAAATAAAGACAAAAATAAACACATGGGACCTAATGAAACTTCAAAGCTTTTGCACAGCAAAGGAAACCATAAACAAGACCAAAAGACAACCCTCAGAATGGGAGAAAATATTTGCAAATGAAGCAACTGACAAAGGATTAATCTCCAAAATTTATAAGCAGCTCATGCAGCTCAATAGCAAAAAACAAACAACCCAATCCAAAAATGGGCAGAAGACCTAAATAGACATTTCTCCACAGAAGATATACAGACAGCCAACAAACACATGAAAGGATGCTCAACATCTTTACTCATTAGAGAAATGCAAATCAAAACTACAATGAGATATCATCTCACACCAGTCAGAATGGCCATCATCAAAAAATCTAGAAACAATAAATGCTGGAGAGGGTGTGGAAAAAAGGGAACACTCTTGCACTGCTGGTGGGAATGTGAATTGGTACAGCCACTATGGAGAACAGTATGGAGGTTCCTTAAAAAACTACAAATAGAACTACCATATGACCCAGCAATCCCACTACTGGGCATATACCCTGAGAAAACCATAATTCAAACAGAAACATGTACCAAAATGTTCATAGCAGCCCTATTTACAATAGCCCGGAGATGGAAACAACCTAAGTGTCCATCATCGGATGAATGGATAAAGAAGATGTGGCACATATATACAATGGAATATTACTCAGCCATAAAAAGAAATGAAATTGAGCTATTTGTAATGAGGTGGATGGACCTAGAGTCTGTCATACAGAGTGAAGTAAGTCAGAAAGAGAAAGACAAATACTGTATGCTGACACATATATATGGAATTTAAGAAAAAAATGTCATCAAGAACATAGGGGTAAGACAGGAATAAAGACACAGACCTACTAGAGCATGGACTTGAGGATATGGGGAGGGGGAAGGGTAAGCTGTGACAAAGTGAAAGAGCAGCATGGACATATATACACTACCAAATGTAAGGTAGAGAGCTAGTGGGAAGCAGCCGCATAGCACAGGGAGATCAGCTCGGTTCTTTGTGACCGCCTGGAGGGGTGGGATAGGGAGGGTGGGAGGGAGACGCAAAAGGGAGGGGATATGGGAACATATGTATATGTATAACTGATTAAATTTGTAAAATAAAAAAATAAAAAAAAATAAATAAAAAAAAAAAAAACACCACAATACACTTCTCAACTGCTCATGAAACATTCTCCAGGATACATCATACCTTGGGTCACAAATCAAGCCTTGGTAAGTTTAAGAAAATTGTAATCATATCAAGTAGCTTTTCTGACCACAACGCTATGAGACTATATATCAATTACAGGAAAATATCTGTAAAAAATACAAACACAAGGAGGATTAACAATACACTACTTAATAACCAAGAGATCACTGAAGAAATCAAAGAGGAAATCAAAAAAAATATCTAGAAACAAAGGAAAATGAAAACACGATGAGCCAAAACTTAAGGGATGCAGCAAAAGCAGTATTAAGAGGGAAGAGTATAGCAATACAATCCTACCTTAAGAAATAAGAAACATCTCAAATAAACCATCTAAACTTAAACCTAAAGGAATTAGAGAAAGAAGAACAAAAAAACCCCAAAGTTAGCAGAAGGAAAGAAACCATAAAGATAAGATCAGAAATAAATAAAAAAGAAATGAAGGAAACTATAGCAAAGCTCAGTAAAACTAAAAGCTCTTTCTCTGAGAAGATAAACAAAATTGATAAACCATTAGCCAGACTCAGCAAGAAAAAAATGGGAGAAGACTCAAATCAATAGAATTAGCAATGAAAAAGGAGAAGTAACAACTGACACTGCAGAAATACCAAGGATCATGACAGATTACTACAGCAAATATATGCCAATAAAATAAGCAACCTGGAAAAAATGTACAAATTCTTAGAAATACTCAACATTCCTAGACTGAACCAGGAAGAAATAGAAAATATGAACAGACCAATCACAAGAACTGAAATTGAAACTGTGATTAAAAATCTTCCAACAGGGCCTCCCTGGTGGCGCAAGTGGTTGAGAGTCCGCCTGCCGATGCAGGGGATACGGGTTCGTGCCCCGGTCTGGGAGGATCCCATATGCCGCGGAGCGGCTGGGCCCGTGAGCCATGGCCGCTGAGCCTGCGCGTCCAGAGCCTGTGCTCCGCAACGGGGGAGGCCACAACAGTGAGAGGCCCGCATACCGCAAAAAAAAAAAAAAAAAAAAAAAAATCTTCCAACAAACAAAGGCCCAGGACCAAATGGCTTCACAGGCGAATTCTATCAAACATTTAGAGAAGAGGTAACACCTATCCTTATAAAACTCTTCCAAAATATGGCAGATGGAGGAACACTCCCAAATACATTCTACGAGGACACCATCACCCTGACACCAAAAGCAGACAAAGATGTCACAAAAATGGAAAACTACCAACCAATATCACTGATTAACATATATGCAAAAAGGCTCAACAAAATACTAGCAAACAGAAGGCAACAGCACATTAAAATGATCAAACACCATGACCAAGTGGGGTTTATCCCAGCAATGCAAGCCTTCTACAATATATGCAAATCAATCAATGTGATACACCATATTAACAAACTGAAGGAGAAAAACTATATGATTATCTCAATAGATGCAGAGAAAGCATTCAACAAAATTCAACACCCATTTATGATAAAAACCATTCAGAAAGTAGGCATAGTGGGAACTTACCTCAACATAATAAACACCATATATGACAAACCCACAGCCAACATTGTCCTCAATGGTGAAAAACTGAAAACATTTCCACTAATATCAGGAACAAGATAAGGTTGCTCACTCTCACCAGTATTATTCAACATAGTTTTGGAAGTTTTAGCCACAGCAATTAGAGAAGAAAAAGAAATAAAAGGAATCCAAATTGGAAAAGAAGAAGTAAAGCTGTCACTGTTTGCAGATGACATGATACTATACATAGAGAATCCTAAAGATGCTACCAGAAAACTACTAGAGCCAATCAATCAATTTGGTAAAGTAGCAGGATACAAAATTAATGCACAGAAATCTCTTTCATTCCTATAAACTAATGATGAAAAATCTGAAGCTGAAATTAAGAATACACTCCCATTTACCATTGCTACATAAAGGATAAAATACCTAGGAATAAACCTACCTACGGAGACAAAGGACCTATATGCAGAAAATTATAAGACACTGAAGAAAGAAATTAAACGTGACACAAATAGATGGAGAAATATACCATGTTCTTGGATTGGAAACATCAACATTGTGAAAATGACTATACTACCCAAAGCAAGGTACAGATTCAATGCAATCCCCATCAAACTACCACTAGCATTTTTTACAGAACTGGGAGAAACAATTTCACAATTTGTATGGAAATACAAAACACCCTGAGGAGACAAAGTAATCTTGAGAAAGAAAAATGGAGCTAGAGGAATCAGCACCCTGACTTCAGACTATACTACAAAGTTACAGTAATCAAGACAGTATGGTACTGGCACAAAAACCAGAAATATATATCAATGGAACAGGATATAAAGCCCAGAGATAAACTCATGCATATATGGTCAACTTATCTTTGATAATGGAGGCAAGAATATCCAATGGAGAAAATACAGCCTCTTTAATAAGTGATGCTGGGAACACTGGATAGCTACATGTAAAAGAATGAAATTAGAACACTCCCTAATACAATACACAAAAATAAACTCAAAATCCATTAAAGAACTAACTGTAAAGATAGACACTACCAAACTCTTAGAGGAAAACATAGGCAGAACACTCTATGACATAAATCACAGCAAGATCCCTACTGACCCACCTACTAGAGGAATGGAAATAAAAACAAAAATAAACAAATGGAACCTAATGAAACTTAAAAGCCTTTGCACAGCAATGAAAAACATGAACAAGATGAGAATACAACCCTCAGAATGGGAGAAAATATTTGCAAATGAAACAACTGACAAAGGATTAATCTCCAAAATTTACAAGCAGCTCATGTAGCTCAATATCAAAAAAACAAACAACCCAATATAAAAATGGGCAGAAGGCCTAAAGAGACATTTCTCCAAAGAAGATATACAGATTGCCAACAAACATATGAAAGAATGCTCAACATCATTAATCATTATAGAAATGTAAATCAAAACTGCATTGTGATATCCTCTCACACAGGGCAGAATGGCCATAATCAAAAAATCTACAAACAATAAATGCTGGAGAGGGTGTGGGGAAGCGGGAACCCTCATACATTGTTGGTGGGAATGTAAATAGATAGAGCCACTATGGAGAACAGTATGGAAGTTCCTTTAAAAACTAAAAATAAAACTCCCATATGACCCAGCAATTCCACTACTGGGCATATACCCTGAAAAAAACATAATTCAAAAAGAGTCATGTACCACAATGTTCATTGCAGCTCTATTTACAATAGTGAGGACATGGAAGCAACCTAAGTGTCCATCAGGAGATGAATGGATAAAGAAGATGTGGCACATATATACAATAGAATATTACTCAGCCATAAAAAAATGAAATTGAGTTATTTGTAGTGAGGTGGATGGACCTAGAGTCTGTCATACAGAGTGAAGTAAGTCAGAAAGAGAAAAACAAACACTGTATGCTAACATATATATATATAGAATCTGAAAAAAAGAAAAAAAATTGTCTTGAAGAACCTAGGGACTGGACGGGAATAAAGATGCAGACCTACTAGAGAATGGACTTGAGGACATGGGGAGTGGGAAGGGTAAGTTGGGACAAACTGAGAAGGTGATAGTGTATATATGGACATATATACACTACCAAATGTAAAATAGATAGCTAGTGGGAAACAGTCACATGGCACATGGAGATCAGCTCGGTGCTTTGTGACCAGATAGAAGGGTGGAATAGGGAAGGTGGGAGGGAGGGAGATGCAAGAGGAAAGAGATATGGGGATATAAGTATATGTATAGCTGATTCACTTTGTTATAAAGCAGAAACTAACACACCATTGTAAACCAATTATACTCCAATATACATGTTAAAAAAGAAGAGAAAAACAGGGAGAAGACTCAAAACAATAGAATTAGAAATGAAAAAGGAGAAGTAACAACTGACACTAAAGAAATGCAAAACATCATGAGAGATTACTACAAACAACTCTATGTCAATAAAATGAACAACCTGGAAGAAATGGACAAATTCTTAGAAAAGCACAACTTTCTGAGACTTAATAAGGAAAAAATAAAAAATATATAAACAGACGAAACACAGGCACTGAAATTGGGACTGTGATTTAAAATATTCCAACAAACAAAAGCCAAGGACCAGATGGCTTCACAGGTGAATTCTACCAAACATTTAAGGAAGAGCTATCACCTGTCCTTCTCAAACTCTTCCAAAGTAGAGCAGAGGGAGGAACACTCCCAAATTTAGTCTATGAGGCCACCATCATCCTCTTACCCAAACCAGAAGATGTCACAAAAAAGAGTACTACAGTCCAATATCAGTGGTGAATATAGATGCACAAATCCTCAAAATAATAGTAACAAACAGAATCCAACAGCTCATTAATAGGATCATACACCATGATCATGTGGGGTTTATCCCAGGAATGTAAGGATTCTTCAATAAATGCAAAACAATCAATGCGATACACCATATTAACAAATTGAAGCAGAAAAAAACATATGATCATCTCAATAGATGCAGAAAAAGATTTTGACAAAATTCAACACCCATTTATGATAAAAGAAAAAAACCCTCCAGAATGTAGGTATAACGGGAACTTACCTCAACATAATAAAGGCCATATATGACAAACCCACACCAAACATGTTTCTTAATGGTGAAAGACTAAAACCATTTCCACTAAGATCAGGAAGAAAGCAAGGTTGCCCGCTCTCACCAGTGTTATTCAACATAATTTTGGAAGTTTTAGCAAGAGCAATCAGAGAAGTAAAAGAAATAAAAGGAATCCAAGTCAGAAAAGAAGAAATAAAGCTGTCACTGTTTGCAGATGACATGATACTATACATAGAGAATCCTAAAGATGCTACCAGAAAAATAGTAGAGGTAATCAATTACTTTGGTAAAGTAGCAGCATACAAAATTAATGCACAGAAATCTCTTGCATTCCTCTACACTAACAATGAAAGATCAGAAAAGGAGATTAAGGAAACACTTCCATTTACCATTGCAAGAAAAAGAATAAAACACCTAGGAATAAACCTACTTAAGAAGACAAAAGACCTGTATGCAGAAAACTAGAAGACACTGATGAAAAAATTAAAGATGATACAAACAGATGGAGAGATATACCACGTATTTGGGTTGGAACAATCAACATTGTGAAAATGACTATACTACCCAAAGCAATCTACAGATTCAATTCCATCCCTATCAAACTACCAATGACATTTTTCGCAGAACTAGAACAGAAAATTTCACAATTTGTATGGAAACAGAAAAGACCCCAAATAGCCAAAGCAATCTTAAGAAGGAAAAACAGAGGTGGAGGAATCAGGCTCACGGACTGCTGACAATATTGCAAAGCTACAGTAATCAAGACAGTATGGTACTGGCCCAAAAACAGAAATATAGATAAATGGAACAGGATAGAAAGCCAAGAGATGAACTCATGCACATATGGTCCCCTTATCTTTGATAAATTAGGCAAGAATATCTAATGGAGAAAAGACAGCCTCTTCAACAAGTGGTGCTGGGAAAACTGGACAGCTATGTGTAAAGAATGATATTAGAAGTCTCCCTAACACCATACACAAAAATAAACTAAAAATGTATTAAAGACTTAAATGTAAGTACAGACACCATCAAACTCTTAGAGGAAAACATAGGCAGAACACTCTATGACATAAATCACAGCAAGATCTTTTTTGACCCACCTCCTAGAGAAATGGAAATAAGAACAAAAATAAACAAATGGGGCCTAATGAAAGTTAAACTCTTTTGCACAGCAAAGGAAATCATATACAAGATGAAAAGACAACTCTCAGAATGGGAGAAAATATCTGCAAATGAAGCAACTGACAAAGGATTAATCTCCAAAATTTACAAGCATCTGATGCAGCTCAATATCAAAAAAACAAACATCCCAATCCAAAATTGGGCAGAAGACCTAAATAGACATTTCTCCAAAGAAGATATACAGAATGTCAACAAACACATGAAAGGATGCTCAATGTCACTAATCATTAGAGTTAGGCAAATCAAAACTACAATGATGTACCACCTCACGCCAGTCAGAATGACCATCAACAAAAAATCTGCAAACAATAAATGCTGGAGAGAGTGTGGGGAAAAGGGAACCCTCTTGCACTGTTGGTGGGCATGTAAATTGATACAGCCACTATGGAAAACAGTATGGAGGTTCCTTAAAAAACCAAAAATAGAACTACCATGTGACCCAGCATTCCCAGTACTGTGTGTATACCCTGAGAAAACCGTAATTCAAAAAGAGTCATGTACCACAATACTCATTGCAGCACTATTTACAATAGCCAGGACATGGAAGCAACCTAAGAGTCCATCGACTGATGAATGGATAAAGATGTGGCACATGTATACAATGGAATATTACTCAGCCATAAAAAGAAACTAAATTGAGTTATTTGTAGTGAGGTAGATGGACTTAGAGATTGTCATACATAGTGAAGTAAGTAAGAAAGAGAAAAATAAATACAACGTGCTAACACATATATATGGAATCTAAAAAAAAAAAAAAAAAAGCTCTGATGAACCTAGAGGCAGGACAGGAATAAAGATGCAGACATAGATAATGGACTTGAGGACATGGGGAGGGGGAAAGGTAAGCTGGGATAAAGTGAGAGAGTGGCATGTTCTTATATATACTACCAAATATGAAATAGATAACTAGTGGGAAGCAGCCACATAGCACAGGGAGATCAGCTGGGTGCTTTGTGACCAACTAGAGGGGTGGGATATGGAAGGTCAGAGGTAGATGCAAGAGGGACTACATATGGGGATATACATATATGTATAGGTGATTCAATTTCTTGTAAAGCAGAAACTAACACACCATTGTAAAGCAAATATACACCAATAAAGATGTTAAAAAAAATAAGGTGGTGGAGATGAACATGAAAAATCACAATGCTAAGAGAGACGTTGACAGAGTGCCTCTTGGTAATGGCACAATGTGACTAAAGTGTTTTGGAACACAACATACTAAACATGTTAATGGAAGATTTCTTCACATTTGTGTTTTTTTTTTTCTTTCAGAGAAATATGATGACTTCCATCTTATTATTTACGTAGTTTATATGTATTTACATATTTTGATTATTCAATCCAATCTTCCTCTTCTGTAAAGATTGTTGGGAGAGGGTATTTTTTTATTCTCTTTCCTCTTTCCTACTCCCTTTCCCAGCTAATATCTCCCTTTGCTTTAGTTACTTCCAGATCTCTTCAGTGGTCTCCAAAACTCATGGATGTCTCCTGATGGTCTCCCAGTATCTTAAATTCACCATCTCCTAAAATAAACTTCCCTTTCCTTTTAGCTACCCTCCTGGATTTCCTGTTTATCCCAGTTTGAGCGTTTCAAAGCTTCAAATCATCATTTGTATTGCCCTCTCTCTTCACCCAACACCTAAACAGTGCTGGTTATGTTAATTACATACTGAAATCTCTTTTAAGTCCATCCTCTATCTCCATTTTTGCAAGCTTTCAACCAAAGCAGAGGAAGATGGCACTGTCTGTTACCTCCTTTTCCCTGTATTAGCACCAACCCACCCTTCTTGGTTGTGTTCCTGCAGACTGCATCTGGCTCAGAACTCCCAAATCCCAGCTTTACGCACCCTTTCCTGTACACATGTCTGTCTTCGACAGGGACTTGAGTTCCTCCTCTGTCCCTAACCAACTGCACAATCCTGAGCAAGTTAGTTATCTATGTCCTCAACATTTTCATCAGTAAAATGAATAGTATCCTATTACCTATTTGAAAATGGAAATATAGTTACCAACTATCTATTTCAGTTATTCAGAACAATGTCCTTTGAAAACTTGGAAATGCTATACAAACATTAGCATTGTAATTTTCATTCACTGACCTTGTGTTCATTGGACAATGAAGGATAATGCAATGGAAATTTAAAATACGTTTCTTCCCTTAAAAATCTAGGTAGGAGGAAAATATGGATGAATGAAACAACTTTATAACTATGTAAGTTGATATGTGACTGAGTGAGGCATGTGGTAGTCTCTCCATGTTACTATGATTTCCATCTTACAGCTGAAGACACTGCATTCCAGGCTGCACTTGACTGTATATTCCCCTCTATGGATCTGGCTGACTTCTTTGTCTACTTGATATTGCCAAAGAGTGTGTCCCTTCAATTTACTTTACTTATCTATTAAACCTTGAAGAAAGTATAGTATTTGGATCGGCAAAAAAGTAGATTGTTCTAGAAGGGAGAATATACATAAAGGATCAGATCCAGGGACAATAAAATTAGATGTAGGGGCCATAAACTGATTAATCTGATTGGGATAGAGAACTTGTGTAATGTGTAGTAAAAGGGACATAAGTTTGAGAAAATAAGGAAGAGTTTTAGGTGTCAAGATGAGAAGTGAGCACTTGATCCTCAGAAGGGAACCTTTATAATCTCTAATGCATAAGAAGCCTTTTTTAAAAAGGTGATTTAAGATTAATGTATCATTACATCACAGAATAGAATAAAGCTGGGATGGCAACTACATCTCAGCTTGTGTGTCAACACCAACCATTTGTAGCAGCTTCTTGCAACTGCCTGTTTAGAAGATTCTCAGGTTACTTTGGCTCATAGGAGTAAGTGCCTTGATTAATTAATTCTGTCTGATGTAAGCATGGGAAACTGGGTATTTTCTATCCATGGAGTAAGACAAAGACTGTCTCATAGCAGAAAAATAAATATGAAAGTCATACTAATTCGTTTTGAATATGATTAAGGACAGAATTAGAGTCACAGAAGTGAAAATGTAAAGGCAATAAAACCAAGAGTTATAGGTTTTACTAGTTAAATTGAGAGAGGAAACCAAGAACATGAGCAGTAAGTGAAACCTGAGGATTTAAAGCACAGGGAAGTGAGAACAGGAGGTTGTCCCTGAAAAAGAGTGAGAGATGGGAGAACCTAGGATACTTTGGAGTGTCAGAAGAGGGGAGAGAAGGAAAATACCAGAAAAAATATTCTGGTCAACCAGTCCTGGCTACTATAAAAGGGCCACTGGCTTTTAAAATTTCACAAGGACACAGCAAAGGTGACCATGCCCATCAGCTACTACTCTGTGCAAAGTGAGCCTGATCTAGTGATGTAGAGGTGAGAATGCCCTTAAAAAGTTTCCAGATTAGCAGAAAAGTGAGACCTTTAAGAAATGATCATTAAATAAGTACAATACCAGTATTATACAAGCGTCCTTTGAAAGCACAATGTAAGAGAAAGTAAATTTGCTACAAGAAGTCAGAAGAGACCAGAGAAGCTAACATCTGAGCTGCATCCATGTTGATGTGGGTCATGCAATTAATTAATATATTTATATGGTATTTATCTTATTCTATATGTTATACATTTATTTAGAATACTTTACATAAAGTAATATAATAGATATTATATGTATTTATTGTAATATGTATTTATATAAACATTCCATATGTTCTTTATCCACTGTACTGTTTATAAATATTTTAGTTGTTTCTGCATTTGGGAGAATTATAAACAAAGCTACTATGAACAATCTTGTATATGTTTCCAGGTACAAATAGTAAAAGATTCCATTTTTATTGTCTTTAGAAGAACAAAAATCAGTATGTCACCTTTTCCTGTTTTTTTTTTTTAAGTTTATATAATGGAATTTGAATTTAATGTTTTCTTTCATCTTTTTATTTTTTCCCAATTAAGTTTATGACTCATCTAGTTTTCATTATTGTATATGTATATAGTATAATAAATATATCAAATAAAAATTCAAATGTACAAATATTCCATAGTTATATATACCTGATAAATTTTTTTTTGAAATATGAGCTGATTCCAGATTTGTGTAGTTACAAAAAATACTGTGTGAACATTCTTGTTTATGTAACTTCCTAGAATGTATAACTGGGAGTGGAATTGCTGGTCATATGGTATGGTATCTTCAGCTTTATATGACATTGCCCAACTGTTTTCCAAGGTGGTTGTAACAGTTAACACTCCTACTAGCACTGCAAGAAACTTTTTGTTGTTGTACATCCTCACCAATACTTGGTATTGTCAGACTTTTAAAAATATCAATTATACATATATATAGAGAGAGACAGTGTTATTTATTATGAATTTAATATACATTTCCTCAATAATTATTATAAATAGCAATAGTTAATTTTAGCATATTTTCATATGTTTATTGGTATATTTGAAAATGTCTCATTTTGTGAAATGTATGTTCATGTCTCTTGCCCATTTTCCTAACAGACCATTTGCCATTTTTACTCCTTGATATCCTGGGGAGTGCAATTCTTTCTCCATTTTATTTGTTACAGCTCTTTCTTTTTACTCTGGCTTATCTTTTTATGCTTTATATGATGCCTTTTGGTAAACAAAAGCTCTTGATAATAATCTAGTGAATTTTAATAATAATGTTTAACATTTCTTATATATATTCTCCTATATTATCTTCTAAATTTATATTTGTCTACCACTCCAAGGACTTTGATCCAGCTGGTACTGATTTGGGGTATGGTATGAGATAAAGGTCTAATTTCATTCATTGTGGATACATGATTGTCTCATCATTGTATATTAACAAGACTGTCTTTTACTTACCACTCTGCAGTGCCACATTTGTCACAAATAAAACACCAATATATGTGAGATTTTTTCCTTACTTCTATGCTCTTTACTCTGTCCTATTGATCTGTTCACTTATCTTTGAACCAGTACCACACTGCACTGATTATTAGAACTTTATAATACATCTATACATACATAAGAGAACATGCTCTCCCACTTGTTCATATATTTCAACAGTTGTGCCTATTCTTGGCCACTTGAGTTTTTGTACAAAATTTAGAATGAGCTTGTCAATTGCCATTAAAATGTCCTATTGGAATTTTAACTGTGATTCAATTTATATCTATAAATAAATTCGAGAACTGACATCTTTTCAATATCGTACATTCTGATCAGTGAACATTGTATTTCCTTCCATTTTTACAAAAAAAAATACCATTAATTTGTGTTTCAGGTATTCTTAACGCCTCATAATAAAGTTTTACACCTTCATCTTTTGTAGGTTTATACATCTTAAATTCACTTCTAAAAGTTTAGGAGGATGAGAGGGAAGAAGAAGAAAAGAAGGAGGAAGGGGGAGGACAGAATAGGAGAGAGAAAAGAGAAAGAAGGAGGAAGAGAGAAAAAAGAGAGGAGGATGGAGTAGGCAAAGAGGAGTGAGATGGAGGAAGAGAGAATGGGAGGAGGGAGGAAGAGAAGGTGGAGAGGGGAGGGAGGACGTAGATCGGGAGGAGAGAGGGAGGACAGAAGTAGGAGGTAGAGAGGGAGAAGAAGGGGAAGAAGATTTCATTCTCTGGTCTATATTCAAGTCAGAACACTTAGGGTTTTTTTTAAGCTAACTCACCATTGCAAATGCCATTGGATAGAGAACTGAGCAATGTGTTTTGTTCACACTGAAATGAAAACAAATATAAAGAGAATAACATTATAAAAATTCATTTCTGTCCCTGAAAAAGAACATCAGTCTTTTCTCCATAAATAACAAAACTAGTCTCCAATAATTATTTTTCCTAGCTTTTTTTTCAGAATGATAAATACAACAAACTAAAGTAATAAAATAATTAGTTCTAAGCTTATTGTAGCTCAGTACATAATTTAAATTATCAAGTCAGACTATCTTCTTTAGAACGTTTTCTGCAAGATTAACTTTGTTTTGATATTTGATCAGGAATTGAACATTTGTACTTGTTTTTCATTGTAGTGTATCCAATCAGAACTTAACTTCATTAACACAGCACTCTCAAAGAGAGACTGCCAACCACATATTTCATATTATACAAAAGTTAGCTGTTCGCTTAATATGATAAATTCTAGGTCCATCCATGTTGCGGCAAATGGCATTATTTTATTCTTTTTTATTTACAAAACAGAAACAGACTCATAGATATGGTAAACAAGTGTATGGTTACCAATGGGGAAAGCGTGGGGGAAGGATAAATTAGGATTTGGGGATTAACATATACACACTACTATATATGAAGTATATAACCAACAAGGACCTACTGTGTAGCACAGCGAACTGTACTCAATATTTTGTAATAACCTGTAAGTGAAAAGAATCTGAAAAAAAAGATACATATGTTTGTATAACTGAATCACTTTGTTGTAACCTGAAACTAACACAATATTATAAATCAACCATACTCCAATAAAAATATTTTTTTAAAGTTAGCTGTTCATCTGAAGCTCCATGAAAATGTTCAAGAAAAAACATTCCTGATTTATGGAAATGCTGGGGAATGAAAATGACTGTATATCCTACAATTAAACTTCTTTGAAATTAAAAATAATTGATGCCTCTAAAATTATAACATGCTATGTACGTCTCAAAAATGTGTTATTTTTATTACTGTTAATGATGATAGCAATTATTATTTCTTGAGTACTTACTATATACCAAGAACTTTACATTAATCATTTAATCCTCAGAATAATCCTATGAAGTTACTGATCTCATTTTTCATCTGAAAGTTGGAAAATTTCTGAATTTGGAAGACTTCTAAAGATTGAAATGGTTAAATAATTTGACCAAAGTCACAAAGCTAGTAAGAACTAAGTTAAAACCTGAGCTCATGTCTTTCCATTCTGCACCTCATGCTTCAAACTTCTACATTATATTGCTTTTCCCATGAAATCAGATTTCATCTTAGAGGGTGACCACAAAGCATCTATTTTCCCTTCTTAATCCTAGTGGTTCAGCTTATATGTTTTAAGTCTGATTCTGACAGTTATCAAATAATTTTCACCAGGTTATTTTACATTTCTAAGTCTCAACCTTCCTTTTTTGTAACATTCAGGTAAAGTCAGTTACATCATGGGGCTGATGACAATTAAGTTAGATAGCCCACTTAAAGGGACTTGCCCTTGAGAGACAGTCAACAAATGTGCTTCCTTTCCCTCCTCTTAAAATACCTTGTCTGAAATCTCTCCTGCAGAAGAATTTTACATCAGATACTCCACCCTTGAGAAGGTGGAGAATGACTCCACACTCCTTAAGTACAGGCTGTACATAGTGACTTGTTTTCAAGGACTACAGCATGGAAAGTGGAAAAAAGAGTAACTTTACAGTGAAGAAACCTGACAAATACTATCTCATCCGGGTGATCAGGGTCAACATCAACAGTGATAAATCATGTTTATATTATGTACCCTTGAAACAATGTGATGAAAATGGCACTTCACCTCTATAGTTTTCCTCCTGAAGACCCATATCTCCAGTCCTACCATGAGAAAAATAAGAGATAATTCCACCAGAGGGGCATTCTACAAAATACCTGACCAGTACTACTCAAAACTGTCAAGGCCATCGAAAAAGGGAAAGTCTAAGAAACTATCACAGCCAAGAGAGCCTAAGGAGACAGGACAACTAAATGTAATGTAATATCTTGGCTGGAATTCTGGAGCAGTAAAAGGACATTAGGTAAAACTAAGTAAATCTGAATAAAGCATGGACTATAATTAATGATAATGTATGCATATTGGTTGATCGATTATAATAACTATGTCCCACTAATACAAGAAATTAATAATAGAGGAAACTGTGTGTGGTGTGGGGTATATAAGAACTCCATACTAACTTCCCAATTTTTCTCTATAAATCTAAAACTGTTCCAAAAACTAAAGTCTACTTAAAAAAAAAAAAATTGCCTGAGCAAAAGAAAATTTTAGGTAAACAGCAGATTGAAACTTTTCTTGCAAAGTGAGGCCACAAAATGGTGATAATATTATAGTGAATATCTGTAGCCTATATAATAATGAGCATGAATCCATCAAACGCTAGCAGCCTAAGATCCTTCTAAGCTTCCGCATTCAGGGAGATATTTAATAGTGATATACAGGAAGTATAGCAGTATAATGATAGAAGTATATCATTACATAACCTAACAGGGGATCCTTTTTCAGCTTATGTTTTGAATAGGATGTAAATCTTCCTTTTCTGGAATGTTTTAAATGCCTTCCCATCACTACTATCTGTTGAAAATTCAGCTGTCAGAGAAGAGAAGATCAAGTCCCTGGCAGAGCACTCCAGTTCAAGGAACAACTGTAGACTGCTATGTTCAGCCTGATAAAGGTAGGCAAAGCTGCAGCAGAGATTAATTGATGCAGACTTGTTACTCCAAAACTGAAATTACAATAAGTGCATAGTCCTTAAAATAAGTAGATATCCTAGACAGACAATGTGTGACAAGGACAATATGAGATGCCCAAAAGAGCATCCATGCTCAAGACTAACCTTTTAAGCATTCTGAATAAAGGTTTACCCCAGGTTCCTCTGAGAGGAGGAATTCCAGAGTGCCATCTGAATCCTTGGTGTGTCCTTTAAAATTCATAATATACAAATATACATACAATATTTGCTTTATTATCATTAGAGTAGAGCTCAGTTTCAACAAATTCTTTCTCACCATCATGAAGTTCTGAGTTAAAGAATCCTTTTGGGTGCCATTATGTACCAAAAACCTAGATTCAATAAGCTCTATTTGATTTTTAGACTCAATTTTCTGAAGTCCCAAGTAGGTAAAATCATATATGTAGAACCTTCTCACAGAAGACTGTGTTAATGAGATTTGCTTCTGAGGTATACTACAAGGCAAACACATGCCAATTTGCAATTTCTGAAAACAAGTTGTAGCAACCTTAATCTTGCAGGAAAATATTCTAAGGAAAATACTATCAACTATCGATAATTTGTTATAAGAATCCTCATGTCAGGTACTCTACTAGAAATGATAAATCCAAGACACTAGTATATTATTCAATAAGTAAATTTAAATTTTGGTAAAATAAGACCACAACTTCTTGTGGGTTAATTAGGTTATTTGACACTCTAGACAGATTTTCCCACAATACTGTTACACATGGTGGTTATAAGCTTAACCTCAGCCCCAAGAACCTACCTCTCTCATAATACAGTTTAACACTATGTAAGGTATAGAATGGCTTTGTGATTAAAAACAGGCCTAATATACAACTTGAACAATTAGGAATATATCTCCGCCTTTGGCGTAAGAGCAAGTTCTTCTCACCCCAAAATCACAGGTGGTAGCTCCTAATATTCCAATGAAAGTGACATCCTAAATGTCACGGTGAGGGGTAAAGAAGGTCTGGAGATATATAGACAGGGGCAGCTTCATGGGCTTTAGCCCTGTGTATAGGGCCCCATACTTAGAAGGGTCTCTCATTTGGCTTAATGCTCTGTTGTCACCATTTTGAAATTCCTAACAATTGTTGAACAAGGAACTTCACATTTTCATTTTAAACTGTGCCCAGCAAATTTCATATCTGATCTTGTATTTAGGACCTCTGTTGTGTGGATCACTATGAGGCCCAGAGGCAGAATCACGAAACTGCAGAGACAGGAATGTGGAATTAGCTCCTGAGACACCAGAAGTGGAAGGGCCAAGGTCTCCTATGCATCTGACTGACTGGGAGATAGTATATGCCCAAGGATACAAGAGAAAAAAGAGATCTTTGTTATCTAAAATAGTCAAGAAATGCTTCATTGAGAGGGCATTATTTGCACTCAATCAAACTAATGATACTAGTTAAGATTTTATAGTATTGAGTAGGCCAGGCACTATTCTAATTTCTTTGTGTATATTAACTCATTTAATCATCTCTAGTACTGATTAGAAAACTGAAACAGAAAAGATTAAATAACTTGTTTAGGGTCCCACCATTCCTAAGTGGCTCACCCAGGCAGCTTAGCTCCAAAGTCCATGCTCTTAACATTGCAGAGAGCTTAAGGATTCAAATGATTACAGATAGCTCATTCACATGAACTCATCCTGATGCACATTTGATTTGTTATCTGTGTTAATTGAGATAATTTATGGAGATAAGGAATGATGGCATTTTAAAATAACGTTATAATGATGACAACAGTTTATATTTCTCTGAGTCATTTACCATATTCTCTTTTAGAGGTAGATCTAACTCTTCTTTCTCTTGGTAAAAATATCCTTTGATTTAAGTGATTTGTCTTATTTATTCTTCCCAGGGTTATAGCACTTAGTACACATGTCCATTAGATATATGCTGGATTAATGAGTAAGTGAACAACTGAACAAATGAATGAACAAAAGTGATTACCTAAAAGCTAACTACAAGAGCCAAATAAAAAGTATAATACAATATAAGGTTTTGTTCAGGAAAAGGTCTCTAAACACTTTTATAACGTATTATATTTACATGATAAAGTTTTTGGGACATAATGATATAAGGTTTTCTGTAGCATGATATTGTAATCATGAAAGAGTTGACCCTACCTTGCTGATTTCATCAAGTGGCTGGTTGCTGGCATTTTCTTTTTGGATTATGTTCATTAGATCAGTATGAAACTTCTTTACATTCAGAAAAACAAGTGGGTTGTTTATTGAGATAATTTTCACCTGCTGCAGGGTTTCCTTTTACAAGGAAAAAAAAAGGAATAGATTCAGAGTTCTGAATGAAATAAATCCTACAATGAATTGAAATCCTACAAGTCCAAATGCCACTCGTTTATGGAAGCAGTCTCCTGGCTGGTGTTTTCATTAAAATTTCTTTGGAGAATTTAATATACTATCATACTTCTCAGGAAAAATATGTACCTCCTCTTTATTAAGAAACATTAGTAACCATGAGATAAGTCTGCAGCTTTTCAGAAAAATGGTCCTTATTCCTACTAATTCGGTTTTGGGGAGGCAACAGCCTAGACTATCCAAAGAGTATCATGAAGACTTATCCTCCTAAAAGTACCTCTTCCATTCAGTCTAGAAATTTAAAATTCCTTTACCTAGCCATCAGTATTTTTTAAAATGAAAATATGTCCTAAAGGGTCACTGTCAGTCATTTACCTCATAATGACATAGTCTTTCTTAGGCAGGAATATAACCTTACAAGTGACTGATAGTTCTAACTGAGAGAAAGAAACCAAGAGGTATTATCAGGAAGGTAATTTCACTTTGGGCAGGCCTAGATTACATTGGATTTAGGATGTAGGCAAGACATGAGGAAATGGGGAAGGAAAAATTTCAATACAAATTGTGTCTGCTTTGGTCATTTGCCCAGGTCTTCCTGGCAATATCGTCTTCTCCATGAACTTTGGGGGAGGGATGTGTCTTAGAAACTGAGAGGATGGTAAATTCTATGAAATGATAGCTCCTTACCAATTAAGTAAAGCAATATTCCTTCAGACTTGAGTACTCACATAGAGGAGGAGACACATACAGGCAGAGATAGAAAGATAAATGAAAATATCATATATATGAATTTGGACAATTAGTTTAACCTCTCTTAGATTCCTTGTTTTTTAAAGTAGGTAATTTTTTAAAACAATTTCATCATTTAATAAGTCTGAATTCATTTTTACCACATGGTATTGTACATGGTCAGCTGTTGAAACAGATTTCTTTTAAACAGATCTTAGTTTTTAAAAAGTCATAGATACTGTGAGTTCTGTATAAACTGGTGGTTAGTAAGTTAGTTCCTTTGTTTTGACTTATAAGCCTCAATTTCACCACAGAATAAAGAAGGTAGGCCAAAGAAAGCATAATCAGTCACTCATATAGAACAGTATGATTTCTATAATTTGAAGCTTTCTGAATGGACAGGTTCAAGCCTGATATAACTGTAAAAAGATTACTTAATGAAAAGACTATATGGAAATCATACAAAATGTTATTAACTTTAATCAATAGCTTAGACAGCACTATGTTACTAATTGCTATTCAAACTCAAAAACCTGTTTTTGAATCCCCATGAAGGTGGCAGGGGTACACAACCATGCCACCTTGTACTTAGGGCTTTAGGAAAGAGTCACAGACTTTAAAATAATGGCTTTAATTGTCATTTTCAGTATACCACAGGGGAAAGTGTGCTTTAATTAAATATATATACCAGTGATGCTGGTAAGGTTGAAAGTTACTCCTAATTTTGATAGCTATAAAAACTAATTGTACATGACAAGACAATGAGAGAAAAACAAGCAATTCCTTTCAAACAAACAAACAAAAAAGTTCACAGTGTTTTTTTTTATCCAACAGTATGCATTTTATGACAATAACGTACAGATTGAGCACACTAAGTCTCCATATGCTAAAGAAAATGAGCATTTCCATTATTCATGGGCTGTACTGAATTTTTAAAAAAGATCAACTATACACTCACCCCTTACACAGGATAAACTGTCCGGGGCTGTATAGCTTTAGCACCATCACTAAAGTTGTTTGCAAAAGGAACAGAGAACAAAACAAAACAAAACATTTTTTCCTTGGAAGTGGAGAATCTTTCATTTGCTGTTATAACCAGAAAATACCATTCATTAAGTCAAAAATGGAAGAGAGGAGGCCCATAAACACTATTTGAGCAAGCTGACCAATATGCATTTCAGTTTTTAAAATGAAGGATATATAGTATATGTTACAAGTCTCAAGTAGGCAGTGTCAAAATGACATCTATTTCTTTGCTTGCTCTGTGATCATAGCCCTTGGAGGTGTTATGGGTCTCATGGTATTTGGTTTCTTTTTCTCTGCAGGATTTAAAATCTGTAAAGAACATATTAGTGTTTCATCCACACTCATCATGGCACCTACATTGTCAAACCCTCCACAAGTGGGTGCAGAAAACAGAGTGACCAATTGTCTCTTTGCAAAAAATTTATATCTGTCTTCAACCACTTGATAGGCTCTACATATAAGATCCAAATAATACTTATGGAGAAATTTTGCCACCACTTCTGCACCAAATGTGAAGGGCATGCCTCTGTCATTTTCAACCCAGGCTAAGACATCTTTATCAGTGTCAGACCACAAAAGATCACAAAGAAGACCTTGATCTGGTACATCAATTGGTCAAATAATTCACTGAATCTGCTCCATAGACTGAAGATCCTGGTGATAAACCTCCATGACAGCAGAATATTTTCTCATCCATGATGGCTGCTATCGGTAAACAGTTAAAGCAGTCTGTGACAGTTTTCCATAGTTTAATGTTGTATCTTCTCTTACATTCATCATAAAATCCAAAAATTCTATTGATGCTGGCACATTTGTAATTTCCTCTGAGAAGAAAAAAATTCTCGAGATATTTGGTTTTGTAAGGCAGTAAGAGGCAGAGAGTCTCCAATGACTGCTATCCCCTGTCCACATAGTCTCCAAGAAATAGGTAATTGCTTTCCGGCGGGAAAACACCGTACTCAAAAAGTCGAAGCAAATCATAGTATTGCCCATGGATATCACCACATATTTTGAGTGGTGCTTCAAGTTCCAGTAGGATAGGCTGACTTTGGAAGATCTCTCCGAACTTTAAGCAAAGTCCTCTGATTTCGTTCTCCTGTAGCTGGACATTCTTACCAGGCTTGGACCCTCTTACTTCCAGCAGCCATTGGATGATGTTGTCGATGTTCACTTTATGTCTTCCATTACATTCCCACCGCCAACCCTCCCGCAGCGGCAACAACTACGGCTAGTGCCTTGGGATTCACGCCTCATTTCCCACACCACCAGCACAGACATGGTGGTGGCAGCGGTGGCAGGGGCTCCCTGCTTCCTCCTTCTCTCCCCACTGGAACCACGAGGGCTAACATAGGTAAATTTTTAAGCTAGATAATGTCAAAAAGTTTCTATAGCTACACAACTGTTTAAACTCTAGAAAGTTAGAAGATTTGCTGCAAGTAAACAATTCAAGTAAACAAAAATGCTTAAGTTACCAAATTAACTTTTAATCAAGAGGAAATCTCTTATAAGCCAAAAATAAAACAATGATTTGGCCTGTCAGGTTTAGTTATGACGAAGACCCACATCTTAAATTGACTCACTAATCACACCACATGTTTGTGCCAATATGCTTTAAGATAATATACTTTTTAAAGATAGGTATTTATTAAGGAACAGAGACTCAAATGGGGCAAGAAAAGAAATTCTCAATAGAGTTGAATTCACTGAGTGAGGAGGGGTCTTCCAAATTGAGAATGAGTGTTTCATGTGAAGAAGGGGTGGGAGCATGCATAAACAGAAGGGAGGAGTGACAGATCACCACTACTTTTGAAGTTAGCTAAAAATTCCACCTAAGAGTTCATATTCAAATCTTTCTCTGTCTCAGTGTTTTCCCTCTTAGTTTTGATACAAAACATTAAATAACTAGTGAGGTGTAATAGTCTAATAAAATTAAGATTTCCATATGACAGTTATTATTCAGGTAGGTGGCTAGACTGGAACAAATCAAGTTTTAAAGACATGGAGAAATTTCAGCACTTTCATCTTCCTACAAATCCCCTCATTCACTTCCTCACATATTTAACTTGAGAAGAAGGTATGAATTAGGTAGAATTTATTAGCCAGTGATCTTTAAACTGAAAAATACCAAACTTGAATTCTGTTTCAAAGCTAAGAATGTCAAGGCTATGGTACATGGCTCTATGTGTGGGGTGGATACACTGAGGACTTTAGAGGCCTGAGTCAGTCTGGGACTTTGCATGAGCATTAAATTCCCATGGAAAATTTAAAGGAAGAAAAGAAAGGGATAGGAAAGGAAGGTAGCATTGGTGGAAAACTTGAGCCTGGGACACCTTCAAAGTCTTTGAACTCCAATAGCTCTCTATGAAGCAAATCTTTCCACACTTGTTAAAAAAACACAAGCCATTTCCCTAGGTGTCACAGAAGGACTCCTGTTGCTACTTTCTACTTCCAGTCTACTCAGAAATACCCTGACACTGATCCTTCTGAAAGAAGGCCTGTTCTCTCTGTTCTGAGGGCAATCATGAGGTATTAAAACAAGTAAAGATGAAAAATAAAGAAAAAAAAAGTTAGTGAAACATTACAAAGCAGATTCAAAGTAAGGCCAATTTTTTAATTGACAAAAATTCAAGTTGACATTTTCTTTCTTCACTTTAAACTTGTTTGGGTCATCCTTCAGAATATGAAGCTACAACTCAAACATAATTGGCCTGCCTAAACATGGATTGAGTGAGACAATTTATATGTTGTTTCCTTAAAAAGGTGTCCACTGTGCAAGAAACAAATCCTAGTGACATCAATTACCCTCTGCTAATAAAACAGAGGGTCACTGATTGTGTTAACAAATACCATGACCCCACTTTGCTTTATTCCCTTCCCTATTCCCTCTCTTCCTCCATCATTTTATTTGGAATAGACTATTAGTTTAGCTTGACTGTTTTATGTCAACTTAATAATGGAAAAGAGGTTCCCAAATAACTGAACTAGTCTGGACCATGATTATTCTGTGAACTTTACATCTATGAACCATGCTATCCTCTTATCTGCATGCTGACACAAGATTTCTGTTGTTGTTCTATTGATTTGTTGCATGTTGATTGCTATATATAAGGTGGTTATACATGCCACTGAAAGTTCAAACTAATCAAAAATAGAATTTTCATTTTTAAAGTAGTAATTTATCAGCTTCTTATGATACCTTGAAACTATCTGGCCTACAAAAATTATTAATTGCATGAAGGAAAAGGAAACTAAACTTACATCATCCATTTCTGTCTTCACTTTAAATTCCATTTCTTTCATATTTTTTATACTCAGAGTCTTTGCTCTAGAATTAAGGCAGATATAAAATACAATGTCATTTCCAAATTACTACATTAACCATGAAGAAATAAAAAGGATAAGCCATTTTATTTTAGCAATTAGAACATATTTAGAACGGTTTAGATGCTATATCCCATTTGTTCACAAGACACTGGTAAATGTATATCTCTCTGGGATCCTCAGAAACAGAGACATCTAAATAGAGATTTAAAAATGTAATTTATCTCATCTGGGCTCCCAGCTACCATATCTTCAAGCCAAAGAGGTGGATTGCTAAAGAAGAACAATAAGGGAGAAGGCTAGAAAGTATACGGTATTTAAGAAAATCTTGTTTTAGGGTAAAGGAATTAAAGAGGGAATCAATGGCAAGATCGGACCACATAACAATGAATCTATATATAGAGACTTCATAAAGATAGAACCTATAGAGGTAAAACGTAAAATTTTAAGAATATATTATTTCACAAAGAATTTCAAGGGAAGTATGAGAAGTGAGTAGAAGCATTATCGGATGATGAACATTGGGAAACAAAAAGAATTGATCAAAATATGGAATGGTTTACAGATGTGCACTAAAAAACAAAAAGAATGTGTTCTTTAATAAATTATCTAGAAAAAAGTAGCTAGATTAATAAAGCTTCTGAAAAATTAAATTTTTTGAGGTTATTTAACTTTTCAAATGATTACATTGTTATATGGTTTGTGTCTCATTAAATACTATATCCATTCACTTAAAAAATAGCTCTGTGATGCACTGTATAGTTGTGGGGTTAATTTATTTACTTTAATAGATTTTATATATTCTATTTTATAGTTCTGACAAAATATTTCTCCTCATTAAGACCAGTATTGTTATATATCACAGGTAGATAAAACCTTCTATATAAATAAAACATGAGAGTGTAATACTATCTATTCCACAGAAATAAAAGTAACTGGCAACAGTATATTTGCTGCTGTGTCAGAATAAACAGCATTTAAATAAGATCTTACCTTGGGAAACGACCAATCACAATAGCTATGGTACACAAAACACCAAACAGCAGCCCCACATTGGCAGCAAAGCATATTGTAAATATATATGTACTGACCCATATGCCCTGAAAGAGAAACAGGAAACAAGATATGGGTCCTTTGTTTTCTCATTTTTCTCGTTATTGCTAAATTCCTCACAATCTTGTTCTCTACCATTCCTGTGATGAAATCTCTCAGCAAGAATATATTACTCAAGGAGCGGTAAACAGAAGACCAGGAACACAGCAACAAATCCAGGCCCCAGCGAACTCCCAGTGACAGAGGTTAAGGGAAAGGCAAAGGGAAAAGGAGTATTCTTTTTATATAGATGCTGCTAACCCTTAGTTCAATTCCCAACAAACTTTCTATTTAAGATCTGTAAATAGTTGGTTGATGTGCTTGGTTCAAAAACATTCCATAATTTCCTACTGTTTTCTCATTTGGTCTAATAATATTACAAACAAGTGTTTGTAGATTTTTGGTCATTCTCAGTAATATTCTCTTTTCTGGGATTGCTATAAAAAGAACTAAGGTAGTTTATTACTATTGATACATAGGACTCTCAAAGCCTATTGTTAAAATGACTGACTCTAACAGCACGACCAAAGCCACTTTTAGACCAACCACTATAAAAATATTTATACTTTTATTTCACTTCTTGTGAAATTGTGAAAGCTAAAAACTCAAGGCCAACTTAGTTCTTGGGAATATTTCAAAAGATTGCAAGAAAATTCTATTTCTCCTTTAATTGGGATTCCAACAATATTGCAGTTTTGTCTACCACCTGAAATTACAATTTGCAACAGGATACTGTATTATATTGGCAATTCTAAGTTTATTTCTGGCAAAAATAGCTTTAAAAGGAAAATAATTTCTGAAATCCAGAAAGTTATATTTTCTAAACACAAAATTCTGCATTTAGCAAATAGTAGACCAAAAAATTTTCAAACTCTCTCTTTTCTCCCAAATTACCTGCATTACTTTATGCAAGTAATTCTAAGTTGATTTCTTTCTGTCCCAATAGCTGTATTACCATTTTAAAACATTTTTAACAACATAATTCAATTCCATATGCTAATGAAAGACAAATTTCTCTATAATCTGAAAACAGCACAGATTCTTGGAGAGGTATAGTTTTTATTTTTCCAGACAAGTTTGAAACAAATGTTTCTCAAAGCTATTTTATAATTTGAAATTTTTTACTTATCCTTTGTCTGTATTATTTATCTACACTGTGCTTGAGTGGTTCTTAATGTTGAGCTATTTTCAAAGCCTAAGCCCTTGGAAGCAAATGGACAGATGTTTATCTGTAAAATTCCTTTTTGATATAGAAGAAACAAACATTGGGGAATAAACAAGAAACTATATTTTAAGTGTTCTCATGTTAAGATCCATCACCTACAAATGTAATGATGTTAGCACTTATTATTACACCATCCTGTCATCTAATAGGTTAGACACTGAGATGTTTTTCCCCTATTCAGGTGAATGGAGAGTCATTTGAATCTTCTATTTGTACACAGTGTGTTTTTTCCTTCCCAACTTATTACACCAGACTTGACTGTGTACAAAATAAGGCTGCAAATTTTTGATCGTTACTTCAACTTGCCACGATTGCTCTGTTTCTCACTTATCCCCTAATGCTTACTGAACATGCCTGGGTATGGCAGAATAAGACCTCACCAAAAGCTTTATAAGTCCTGTTCCTCTTGGCCAACCTCCATGATTCAATATAACATGGGGAACTGAGGAGCCTGGTCCCCACCATTTAAAAAAGCAGAGAGTCTGGAGGCCATGATTCATCAGAGTGACCAAAAATGTTGGTACCTTCTGGTTCTATTTTTAAAGCGAATTTACTCTCCCACAATATCATCTATTGTAAGTTGGGCTTATAATGCTTAGTTATTTTCCATTTATAACTGAAAAAAATATCAAATAGAAATTAGTAACATAGACAAGTAAATAGTTCCACTGGTTAGAATTAAGTCCCAACAGTATTCTGTAACAATTCCTAATAAAGGTCCAAATCCTAGATGTCATAGCTATAAGGAATTGGGTTCTTGAAACACTTTTTTTTTAAACCTTAATTTTTGCATTATGCATTCTTACTTGATCTCCTCCCTATTTGGCACTCACAGCCCCTAAACATAAGATAACCCAAAAGTTGGCCTCAAGTAGGGAACACATAACTCTTCCTTTTGTAGAAAATTTATCAGTGTAAAACACAGTTCAGCAGCTATTCAATCACTTCACTTCTCTGCTCCATCTGTTATGCTGTTTTGATGATTGATCCATATTATTAAATTTCTGTAGGTCTTAATTCTATCTCTACTGTTCAGTTACTCAAACTCAGTTCTAAGTCCATCAGTAAGGCTTCCATTTTGGATCCCTATTTCCTCATTATCTCAAAGAGGGTTTTGATCTACAACTCAAAGTAGAATTATTATTAAACTGTAAAATATTTAAATAAATAACATTTTCTAATTTTTCTTTTTTTAACATCTTTATTGGAGTATAATTGCTTTACAATGTTGTGTCAGTTTCTGCTTTATAACAAAGTGAATCAGCTATACATATACATATATCCCCATATCTCCTCCCTCTTTCCTCTCCCTCCCACCTTCCCTAACCCACCCCTTTAGGTGGTCACAAAGCACCGAGATGATCTCCCTGTGCTATGCAGCTGCTTCCTACTAGCTACTTATTTTACATTTGGTAGTGTATATATATCCATGGCACTGTCTCACTTCGTCCCACCTTACCCTCCCCATACCCCGTGTCCTAAAGCCCATTCTCTACATCTGTGTCTTTATTACTGTCCTGCCCCTAGGTTCTTCAGAACCTTTTTTTTTTTTTTTTTAGATTCCATATATATGTGTTAGCATACGGTATTTGTTTTTCTCTTTCTGACTTACTTCACTCTGTATGACAAACTCTAGGTCCATCCATCTCACTACAAAAAACTCAATTTCATTTCTTTTTATGGCCGAGTAATATTCCATGGTATATATGTGCCACATTTTCTTTCTCCATTCATCTGTGATGACTACTTACATGTTTTCTTAAACTTTCAACCTTCAAACTGCTTTACACATACATACATCTTTGGTAACTTTGCTTCATATTTAGGTATATTCTAACTATTGAGTTATCTGGACACATTCTGTCTACTGGGTGATCTAGCATATATCCACAAAAGTCTGTTCAATATTATCACTACAAATGCTTTGCCCAGATCATATTCCAATAACCCATGGTCTCTCACTGTTGAATTCCTTAACAACTAGAGATACCTGTCCACTTCAACCACAGGAGGCCATTGTCAAGCTAAACCCAACATCGCATTTAATTATCATGTACCTGCCATATCCGTGTCAACTTTCTCAAGATTATTTCCTTCCCAAACCATACTCCCTACTTACTCCAGGTTTTCAACTATTACCTCTATGTAGGAGCTTACAAATTATGAGCCATTAAAGAAGTTTCAAACAGTCTACCAAATACCTTCAAACTCAATGTGTCCAAATGCAAACTCATTAACTTCACCCCCAAGTCCTCTTCTACTGTTCTCTTTCAGTTATAACACTAATATTCTTCAAGACACTACAATCAGAAACCTTGGAATAATATTCTTCTATTTCTCCTTTTTCATCTACTTGTCCAATCACTTCCAAGTCCTATCAATTATTAATAAAATATATCTCAAATTATACCCTCTTCTCAATTCACTGATAATGTCCTACTTTGCTATTGTTCCCTTAAACTGTTCTAACAGCCTCCTACTTAACTATCTGCTTTTGTTATCAGCATTGTAAACCATTTGTCATACTGCTGCCAGAATAACCTTTCTAAGTATAGATTTGGATATCAGATTTAGATAGTGTATTAAAATCATTTTTACTTTACTCCCCTCTATTAAACTCCACCCAAAGCAATATAAAAATGAATATATATGGAGGAAAATCCAGCTTTGATGAAACAAGAACATGGTCACACTCCTAACTATAAAATACAATGTAGAGTTGCAAAATTTGTAAGATATCAAGGACACTGGAAGCCAACAAATTTATCCTCAAAGTTTAATCAATTATAGATTTCTCCATGAACGTCACAGTTTTTAAAATTCTATACAATAATCTTCTGATAAGAGCTTTAAGTTCTAGGGGCAATAATGGACCACCAGAGAAGAAGGAAAGGTACCCGTATGGTATCTATTTGATACTATATAAAGAAGAGCAGTAAGATAAAATGCCATTTATATCACTTACAACCTAGCTTCCTAACCAAAGGAGACTGACAGAGATGAAACAAGGTGAAGAAGGTAGAGGAGACAGCTAGTATCAGATCATCAGAGAGCCTGTGATTTATGAGGCTTTATTTCAACTAGAGACAAATCTTCAGATGACACAGTTAAATCAGAGTCGTGGGATGCTCTACCTCACTTCCTACCTCCTGCCCTCCCCACATTATTTTTCAGCAAATAGCTACGTTCACTAAAGATGCATCATAACCATAAAGGAATAATCAAGGAACCTATTTATAAAAATTGGAAAAAGAAATAAAGTAACAAAATAGAGAGAGAGGATAGGTTTAGGCAATAAAACCTCAGGAAAAAACTCTCAAAAATAGATATGAAGAGTCAAAGAAGAATAACTGGGAAAGAAATTGGATGGAAACAAAAATATTACAGACATAAAAGCCATATTTAAAATTTACTAAATAGGATAATCACAATAAGAAATACATAATCAGAGATACAGTGAATAGTCCAGAGAAGCCATATGCACACACACAAACACACACATGCATACCCCAAAATAATCACGGGAAAATGTACAGATTTTAAGAAACAGATTAAATTAAAAATACATAATTCATTAAGAGAACAGAACATATTTTTGAAAAAAAAAATCAAAGACATATTAGAAGAAAAATTCTGTATGTAATTCTTGATTCTGAGATCACAAGGATATGTCACTCTCTTAGAAATTTGATACTAACTGCTCAACCACAAGAAATATTCTGACAATATTACCAAACTTTATGAGCAAGAAAGAAACTCACTGAGCATCCATTTAGAAAAATAATCTCACATTAAACAGTAAAAAATTATGTTGACCTGTGATTTCTCTGCCTTATCCCTCAGTGTCTGAAGATAATTCAAGCTTAAAACGCCTGGAGGAAAGCATTTTAGACTCAGCCAAAACCTTCCTTCTAGTATAAAAAGAAAACATGTTTTCACCATGAAGTAGCTCTGGGAATATAAAACACATGAGCCCTTCTTGGAAAACTGCTTTGTGATAACATACAAAATACAGCTAGAGGAACTGAAATAAATAACTCAGGAATGTGAAACTATTTTTTTAAAGACTAAAGGTAACCACCAAATGCATTTAAATAAGCTTCCATATTCTATAATTCAGTGAATGACATCATTTTCCACCAGTGATGTTCCTAACTGAAAACTTAGGAGCCACTCCAGACTGATGCACTTCATGTGATGAATTGGTGATGAGGGATAACTAATGAAACTGCTTTAGTATTTTTCAACTCTATTCCTTCCTCTTGAATCTCAAGTGTTAGTTGTGGTCCAGGCCTTCCTCATTTATTTGCCTGAATTATTAAAGGAGTGCTTCCAATTGTTGCATACTTCATCAGTTTGATCCATCTTCCTCAAATGACTCATATGACCTTTCTAATACATAAATCTTATTCCTATTACTCCTTTCAGTGATGCCTCACTGCCTTCATGATGAAGTCTAATCTTTGCAGGACGTAAGCAGGCTCTCTCAGTCCAACCCTTTCTTAACTTTCCATCTGTTACTGCTCTCACCTTCATGCTATATGTTCTATCCATCATTTCCTTTAAAAAGCTTTCCCTGACACCTCTCCCCTTCCATTATGGTAATGTGCTCCCTCTTACGTGATTAATGAGTTCCTTAGAAATACCTTTATCATGGGGTTTTCAATAGCTTGTTAAATAAGTTTACATCTTCTCATTTTTCTGTTCCCATGTGCCACCTCACATATATCACCTTAAAAAAGTCATTATCCTCCATCAACCTAGTTAATTTTGGTCTCTTGGACTGCCTGTTCCTTCAAGTCTCAGTTCATATTTCAGCTCTGCTGTAAGTCTTCTGTATTAACCCAGTCCAAATTAAATGTTCCAGACTTTATTTTTCTCCAGTACTAAGATTTTTTTTTTTTTTTTTGCTTCCAGGTTATGGTGTATCTTGCCTCATATAATAGTTACTGTTTCTGTGCCTGCATCCTGCACAAATATTAGTGTCTAAAGAAGATAAGTACTTATTTATTTATCTCTGAATTCCACATGACACCCACTATTGTACCTTGGTAGAAGCTCAGTAATATTGAGACTTAAGAGGAATGTTATCTTTTTTTAACATCTTTATTGGAGTATAATTGCTTTACAATGGTGTGTTAGTTTCTGCTGTATAACAAAGTAAATCAGCTATATGTATACATATATCTCCCCATATCCTTTCCCTCCCACCCTCCCTATCCCACCTCTCTAGGTGGTCACAAAGCACCGAGCTGATCTCCCTGTGTTATGCAGCTGCTTCCCACTAACTATTTATTTTACATTTGGTAGTGTATATATGTCAATGTTACTCTCTCACTTCGTTCCAGCTTACCCTTCCCCCTCCCCATGTCCTCAAGTCCATCCTCTATGTCTGCATCTTTATTCCTGTCCTGGCCCTAGGTTCATCAAAACCTTTTTTTCTTTTTTTCTTTTTTTTTAGATTCCATATATATGTGTTATCATACGGTATTTGTTTTTCTTTTTCTGACTTACTTCACTCTGTATGACAGACTCTAGGTCCATCCACCTCACTACAAATAACTCAATTTCATTTCTTTTTATGGCTGAGTAATATTCCATTGTATATATGCGCCACATCTTCTTTATCCATTCATCTGTCGATTGACCTTTAGGTTGTTTCCATGTCCTGGCTATTGTAAATAGTGCTGCAATGAACATTGTGGTACATTACTCTTTTTAAGAGGAGTATTATTAAAGTACGTGTCAGCATAAGTAATCCTACAAAGTCTCTCAGAGCAAAGGCTCTGAAGGAGGGAGAATACATAAATAATTGCGTTTCAATATGGTAAATGCCATAATAGAGCTAAACAGAGGCTACTCATGAAATAATTTACCCATATAGGAGAGGGAGACAATTTTGGATGTCCATGCATAGAAACATTTCTCTAGAACAAGTATATTAAACATTTATGTTAGTAAAATTCATATTTTATCATTGTTCAATATAATTTAATCTGTTCCTAGCAATATCCTATTAACATAATGCTCATCTCAATGTAACCCATTTAAAAAACAATTCATGAGACTCTTTGTATTTAGAATGAATATGGTCACTATTAATATGTTTACCCTATATTAATGCAGCATACATTTCTTAGCAATTAATGCTGGTTTTTCATATATGTTATAAATAGTCATATTTCTACTAGCTATTCTTTGATAAACTTCACTTCCAGAATCAATTCATAATGGAAACTGGGAGTCCCCAAACCACTCAAGTTAGCTAGCATTTCTTTAAAAGTTCTTAAACACATCAATCAAAATTTGACAGAATTCCATTTCTGTTTCTTATAAAGACATTTTACATTTACATATTTTTATTGAGTTTGAAAAAAGATAGCTTGTAAAATGTAAGTCTCAAATGGCTAAAACTATTTTTTTTTTGCAAATGGAACTATTAAAGTTTATTTTGTAACATGTGTTTAAGCCAAAGATATTAATTTTAGATCAAATTTCTACTTACCCAATCAATTTTATCCACATTCCAATATTTTTTTAAATCTCGAAATTGTATTAGCATTCCCTTCAGTCCCACGACAATAATACTTGCAAGAACACACTACAAATAAGAAATAAGTTGATGAAGATGCAAGATAAAGATTTTAATCTAAATTTAAAAGAATCATGGTATTTTTATGTCTTTGTCTTTGAAGTACTTACTAAAGAAAAGCAATAACCATTTAGAAGACTGAAGTAATATTCATTTTGTTTAGAACTAACCTATTATTGTACTTTAGGAATATAATAGCAATTCTAGAAAATCACAGGGTACATGTTATGGCATTCTAAAAAAAAAGGAAGAAAGAAAAAGAAAAGTAGTGAATTATAAGGGTGAATGTTATAAGGGTGAATGTCCTCTTAACTTTATAATAATTATTCACTACCTTTTGTTTGAAATCTGTTTGTTGCAAAAATTAAATATTTATATAATATATTTCTTTACAATTGTCTTGAGTATCAATTTTCTGGTTTCACCTTAATATATTTATAACTCTCTTGAGAAGTTAACTTGGTTATTGGGAGATCCTCTCATGAAAGTGATCTATTCTTATTACATGAATGAAGAATTAGAACAAGAAAGGGCTGACACTGTCTCTGGATCTCTGAAGACCAGGATTTTACTCACATCACTCTAGTTCCCCAGGCTTCTGAAAAGCAAGGTAAACATGTGTACTAATATTCTGAGTAACTTTTTATAACCATGCATCAAGGGTGGCAAGATGCATTTTGTTGCCTACTCTCTTGTCCAACATGCATTTTCTAAGAGCACAAATTTCATAAAATTCTTCCAAAGTCTACTTTTTATAACAGATTTCCCTGGTGGTCCAGTGGTTAAGACTCTGTGCTTCCACGGCAGGGGTTGCAGGTTCAATCCCTGGTCAGTAAACTAAGGTCCAGCATGCCACATGGCACAGCCAAAAAAAAAAGAAAAAAAAGAATGGCATGTACTTCTTATAACAGAGATTGCCTAGTTCCACCTTCCAAATTAATACAGAATAAATCTAATTCCACGATGTAATTTTTATACAAAAGCCTAAGAATTAGAAAACAACCATGGTACCCTCCCATATCTTCCCCATCAAATGTGGGCTCTTTCTACCTTTCCTCCATTCAGCCATTACTTATGTCACATAAGGTTTCAGATTTAGGATCATTGAGGTTGTTCTTCAAAGAAATTTTTAAAATACAATGATTCTCATTAAAAGTAAAGTTTACAAGTAAATAATAAAAAGCACTACTTACCATGGGCAGCCAGTAAAGCAAGGGTCCTATTACATAGATGACTATCAGGATGAAAATGCAAGATGTTAGACAAGCCACCTGTAAAATACAAGACAGACAAAAAAGAAAGCTTGAACTTTCTTATTATTCCAAAGTTATAGGGGGAAAAAGATAATTCTTTGTTCTTCTTGATAAGAAGAAACAAAATGTTGGCATATGATTGTTAAATTAAATAGACTGTCATCTATATTTTGTAGCTGAAGAAACCCAAATGTGACAGCTGACAAACTGGTGCAATCAAATTAAGTCAGCAATGACAAAAAAAACAATTCTAAACAAAGAAATAGGACACCATCAACTTTTATCACACATCACAACATGGCTTTTTTGTTTGTTTGTGAAGCAAACAAATGACATTTCAGCTAAAAGTCCTTTAGCCTATAGTTGTTCAACCTGGTCCCCCTTCTCCTAGTCGTTTCCTAGTTGTTTGGGTAATAACTGAATATGCAGCTTAGGGTTTTTCTGTGCTGATGACAAATTTCCACAGAAGCCTTTACTCTCTTCGTTGGAGTCCTTTGTTAATATGAAACAGTTATATGGGATTAAGGAAGCAGTCTCTGCAGTGAAACAGACAATTTTATTAATCCTGAAAAGTCATTAGTATTGTGTTCTAACCAACTCAACTTGTTGACAAAAGGTAATTCAAAACAGCTCACTCCTAGCTATGCTCCACTTAATGGAGAACAAATTTCACATAAGCAAATGCTTATGTCTTAATAGAAACATTTAGCCAAACCGTCAGCTTAACAAGAGGAAAGAAGTCTTTCACAGGACCAAAAAGATACCTAAAATATCTTTATGGAAAAATCAAAGGAAATAAAGCCATTAGTGTGGCTAAAAATAAATATATAAACAAATAATCAATAGCAAGAGCTGGCAAGGACTCAGAGCAACTAGAGATCTCAGACACTACTAGTGGTAATTCAATATGGTACAGCCACTTCAAAAACAGTTTGGCAGCTTCTTATGAAGTTATGTATGACCCAGAAATACCTAAGAGAAAGGAAAACATACACCTATGAAAATACTTACATGTAAATATTTATAGCAGTTTTATTCATAAATACCAAAAACTGTAAGTAATTGAATTGTCCACCAATTGGTGAATAGATAAGTTTTGGGACATCCATACAATAGAATACTACTCAACAATAGAAAAGAACAGACTATTGATACATGCAACAGCATGGATGAAACTCAAAACCATTAAACTAAATGAAAGAAGCTTGATACAAGTTCCTTCCATATTTAGTGGAGCTCATCTACAGTACTCCCCAGCATATAAAGGGGGAAAAGTCCTTCTGTGGGAAATAAGTCATTAGAGAACCAAAGATTGTCCATAAAAGAAGTTATAGTACACAAAACTGTCACTAAACTGATTATTTAGGAGTAACTGGTGATTTTACATGATAATAATTTTTAAATAACAAAATATTATGCCTGTAACTCCACTAGACTGGAGAGAGCTAGTTGTCAGAAGGCAGATTACAGGATTCATTCAGATACCCGTGTGACTCAGTAGAACCATGTTTATGTGGAAAGAAAAAGACACCAACCACTAAGGCTCACTTCATGTCAAAAGACAATGTCATGAGGAAGACTTTCAAAGATGGTGGAGGATTAAGATGTAGAGATAACCTTCCTCCCCACAAATACATCAAAAATACATCTACATGTGGAACAATTCCTATAGAACACCTACTGAACGCTGGCAGAAGACCTCAAATTTCCAAAAAGGCAAGAATATCCCCACTTACCTGGGTAGGGCAAAAGAAAAAAGAAAAGAAAAAAGAAAAAAGAGAGACAAAGGAACCAGGATGGGACCTGCACCTCTGGGAGGAAGCTGTGAAGCAAGAAAAGTTTCCACACACTAGGAAGCCCCTTCACTGGTGGGGCAGGGGGAGCTTCAGGGTGTCAGAGGAGAGCACAACAGGGTGTGGAGAGCAAAGTGGAGAGATTCCCACACAGAGGATCGGTGCCAACCAGTGGGTGGGGGCTGGGGCTGAGGCTTGGGATTTGCAGGTCAGACCCAGGGAGAGGACTGGTGTTGGCTGCGTGAAGACAGCCTGAAAGGGGCTAGTACACCACAGCTAGCCAGGAGCGAGTCTGAGAAAAAGTCTGGACCTGCTGGAGAGGCAAGAGACCATTGTTTTGGGGTGCACAAGGAGAGGGGCTTCCTGCTCTGTGTGCCCACAGACGTCAGAGCACCGCCTAAGTGAGCTCGAGAGATGGGCGCAAGCCGCGGCTATCATCTCAGACACAAAGGCAGGCACGGACTGCTACTGCTGCTGCCACTGCCACCAAGAGTCCTGTGTGCAAGTGCAGGTCACTACCCACACCTTCCTGGGAGCCTGTCAGCACACTACTGCCAGGGTCCCATGATCCAGGGCCAACCTCCCTGGGAGAACACACAGCACACCTCAGGCTGTTGCAACCTTACACGGGTCTCTGCCACCGCAGGCATTCCCCATATCACAATTGTGACTAGCGTACCCCTCCCTCTCTTCGGCCTGAGTGAGCACGAGAGCCCTAATCAGCCGTTGCTTTAACCTTGTCTTGTCTGGGTGGGGAAGAGACACCTGAGGGCAGCCTACACACAGAGGCAGGGCCAAAACCAAAGCTGAACTGCAGGAGCTGCGCGACAAAAGAAAAGAAAGGGAGATCTCTCTGTGCAGCCTCAGAAGCAGCAGATTACATCCCCACAATTGGCTTGGTAAACCCTGCATCTGTGGAATTCCTGAATAGACAACAAGTGTTCCCAAAATTGAGACTGTGGACTTTGGGGGCAACTGTGGACATGGGGTTTAATTTCTGTGTTTGACTTATTTTTGGTTTTATGTTTATCTTAATTTAGTTTTTAGTGTTTCTTTTCATTTGTGGGTTTGTTTATTGGTTTGGTTGCTCTCTTCCTTTTTTGTTTTCTTCTCTTTTGTGAGTGTGTGTGTGTGTATGTTTCTTTGTGTGATTTGTCTGTTTAGTTTTGCTCTTAAAAAAAAATAAGCACTTATATAAATACTCAGGGATATAAAACTGGCCAGAAGGAATTTGGGGTTCATGTGATCTAGAAAATATTCAACATTAAGCTGATATCTGGTACTGAGGTGGCTTAAGCTTATTGAGCTAATTAATATAGACATGTCTTTAGAGTCATTAATATTAAGCATAATACTTTATTGTACCTAGGAATGAAATAAGACCTTATTACATCTGTTGCAAGGAAAATAACTTGATAGGATGAAATTTTAAATGTAAATGAGATAAAAGCTTTCAGATAAATGCTATAGGAATAATTATGTTCTGAAAATTATCTAAAATAGTGTCTCCAGATTTTGGTAGCTATTACTTGCCACTTGGTTTTCACTAAAAATTAAGGTTTTTAAGAGTTGAGGACTCTAATTTAAATATATAATTAAAGCTACTAAATTTTTAAAAAAATCTTTCACTATATAATAGGAAAGTGGGACATATGTTTTGAGTAAAAAGGAGTTTTATGCATGGTCAGACTGAGATTATTTTAAACTTAATTGGGTAAATGGATTTTGTTATTAAAGGTAGACTGGTGCAGGACCAGACTTAGCTCCTCTCTGCTAAGAGAACAAGTTTACTTAGAATGATGCTTTTGATAACATATTGTGTGAACTATCTTGCCGTTAACTGAGCTGTATTTGTTCTTAAATATTCTATCTGACCAAATGCTTTTTAAGAAAAAGCTTTTTGATATTTTGGATGAATTTCCTATCAAATTCTAATTAAAGTTCTTTTGACTTCAGCTAGCTTTGGGATGCTTCAGAGGGCCCCCAGAGAGCCTTCCTTATTGCATAGGTTTCACCTGTGGTGGAGCGTTGATTGGGATTTTCCCTTTTGAACTAGCCTTGGTCATTCATTCAGCTTTATCTCCGATGGGGCATCGGTTGGGGTTCTTCCCTTTTAAATTGATGGAGTATTGGTTCAGAATCTTCCTTTTTGTGGCTGAGGAACTGTGACCCTGAGAGACTGATTTGATAACAGGACTCGTGTGTGACAACACCAGGGTATCCTTCCTTGCTGCATTGGTTTTGCCTGTGGTGAAGCGTTGGTTGGGATTTTCTTCCTTTTTGGGGGGCCAGGGAACTGTGACCCTAAGGCACTTCAGAGGGAGAATATATATATATATTAAACTGACTAGAATTGGTTGGCATGTTAAATTACATGGAAAACATTGTCAAATGAGCAATAAGCATCCTCAGATTATATGGTATGAACAAATGTTATTAAAATAGATTTTCTAAAAATTATACAAAGTTTCTGAAATTTGCATGTGTTCTGGTATAATGCTATACTTTTAGTTGTTATCTTAAAATGCTGTATGTCACAACAACTTGGATAAGCTTCTTTGCCAAGAAGAATTCTAATCAGATCTTTATCCTTGCCATTTTAAGACTTTTGTCATTCATAGACAGCTTAGGTGATGATTTGCAAAACTGCCACATCTTCAAGAAGGCTCATAAAAAGGAACTTTTTAAAACAAATATGTTTCTGATAGCCTTTAGATAATACCACTAGACTGGGTAACAAATGACAAATCTGGATGAACTGATTACTTCATCCAGATCAACAGGAATTAATTACATGGGACTGAATGAACTGGTGAATATGATTTATAACTATATGACTTGGGAAATATACTAGCCTTAACCTTTGTTTTCCAGAAAAAACTTTTCTCTTATGTTATGACCTACAAGTTGATAAAGTATACGCTTGTAAACAAAGACGAAACATTTATCTTTTTCTCTCTACCTAATCCTGTCTCAATTTGGCTTCTCCAGTTGGCTCTCCTGTGGACTTGATGGTTTATTGTAACTGGATTACAACCAGTTATACTAAGCATTGGTTTTGCTTATTCTTTGTTTCCAAATTGTTTATGCTTTGTGTCTTCCTGCTGCACTATGACTTTGTCAGTGTTACTGCCTGCATTACTTATATCCTGTTTATTTTATAAGATTGTTGTCTCTTACAGTGTGTAATCAGGCCTCCAACAAAATTAATGATGGTTAAACATACTGAGGAAACAGATCACATTTATGACTTTTATAGAATAATTGTAATAGTATGATTCTAAGTATGGGAAGAAGCAATAAGGGAAAACATTTCTTGGATCATAATAGACTAGAAAGACAGAGGATTCAGAGAATCTTTAATTATCAACAGGTCCTAATCCAGAAATTAACACCTGGAGTGGCATATAAACAAGAATTTTGCCTGGCCTGGGATGAGCCTCCCAGTGCTGTGGGACAAAATTTGGTCATGAAATGTCTCCCAAATACTGGTCAAATTCCAGATCAAGAGGAAGATCTGAGAAACTGAATATTTCCATTAGTCTGCCATCTTCTTAGACGCCCATCTTTCTGAATGAAGTCGCTATTCCTTGCCTCAACACCTTGTCTCCCAATTTATTGGCCTGTCGTGCGGTGAGCAGAGCAAGCTTGGACTTGGTAAAAGTATCAGCAAAATTGACTAGCTTTATAATTATCAGATACTTTCATTTTTCATTAATTCTTTCCACACATAGTTATTGAACACCTACTATGTGTTAAGTCTTGGGCTGGACACTGAGGATATGGTGAACCAAAGTAGACATGGGCTGTCTAGGAGCTGAAGTCAAGAGCAGAAGGCAGACATCAATCATATAATCACACTGATGAACACTTAATGTTCAACAGAGCTAAAGTCTCTGAAGAAAAGAACACAGTTGACCCAAAAGTGTCAGTGAGATCTGAAGGATCGGAGGAGTTAACTTAGAGGAGGCAACAACAGAGACAAAAGGAATAGACACTGGAGCCCACGAGGAAGGAGGAGCTGTGACTGGTGAGCTGAGATTGAGGTGGAGAAGAGTCCAAGATGAGGCTGTAGGGGGAAGCACTCAGTTTTGGTAACATAAAGGTCTGAATTCTAAGACCTATGCAAAACCTTTTATGGGCTCTAGGAGGAAGTAACAAGATCTTATTTGTATTTTAAAAGATATCTTTCTACAGAAATACTAATAGTGTTTCTGAACAAGAAAGAATCAGTTGGTGAAATAATTGACAAATGCAAGGTGGTTCCCACTGCTACTTTGATTGGCTATTATTAGCCTAAAAGTTGAAGGGTTTTAATTCTTCTAGATTAACTTACTGGGTATAAATCTAGTACCTATGAGAGACAGAGTTATTTAATGGAGTGCTTTGTGAAGTCTTGTCACATAGAAAACTGGTTTCACAGCCTATTTAGAACAAAACTTTTAAGACTTGGCTTGCCCAGTGCCTTCTTCAAATCATGTCAGTTATCTCCACGTAAACTTAATAGTTGTAATGCCAAAATGAATACCATGGGAAAGCATCCTCGATTTGGATATGCACATTAAATCAGATTCCTTCTCTGTGCAATTTAATGGGAATTGTTGAGCAGATTAGCGACAATCTCAACAAGCAGAACAGCATGAAAATACTGTGCTGCCAAGCTTTGTTTCCCTGAACCAGTGTTTTGTTAGGTACCTTTTGTTTCTTCTGAAGTCTGATGAATAGAATACCATGCAGAAATGATGAAAGGAAATCTAACACACTCATCCTTGTGAGAAACTAGGTGGAAACCACTATAGAGTCCTAGAATTTTATAGATAGAAGGGTCTCCAGAGTAAGGAATGATACTTGAGTACACTATGTATTAAACATTCAAATTTAGGTTACAAGTATGTGAGAGTTTGCAAAAATGTTTATGCCAATACACATGATGAACTTATGCTTTAAATCACGAACTGTGCAAAAATCAATCAAATTGTCATGTAAAACAATGTTGAATAAGAATTACACATCTTTGATGATGAGTTGTGGCAATAATATGTCAAATTATTATAGATTCAGAATTTGTTGCTGCTTCCCCTCTGCTCCATGGTACGTTCATCAAATTTTATTAGTTAATTTTACACAATATTTTAATGTTCATTTACCCATCTTTCTCTGGCCACTTGCCCCCAACGTCAAGAACCATATCCTTTTCAAATTTACTCTTCTACAACCGCCAAAAAGGACTTAATATAAGGTAAACTCCTAATAAATGTTTAAATTATCACATAAAATGTTTTATAAATTCTCATTCAACTCCAATTTAAAATAAATGTGAATTGTTTTATAATGGTTAGCTGTTAATGTTAATTTATTAAATTAACATATACATGAATTTTCTTGTATAGAACAGTAGTTAAGAATGCAAGATTTGGAGTAGATCTATCTGGGTTCAAATCCCAGCTCTGCCACTTACTAGCTCTGTGACTTGGATAAGTTAGTTTAGCCCTCTTTTCCTCAACTTTTTCATGTGGAAACCTAGCATAATAATTACACCTCCTTTATAGAGGTACCTAAAAGATTAAATTAGTTCACTTATATAAAATGTATGACATGCATATAACTCAATATATGCTTCCACCAACACCACCACCATCATCATCATCACAGAAACACCTTTATTACTACCATCGACATCTTATCAGTACCAAGCATAATAACTAGTATATAAAAGGTTCTCAAATGTCAAATTGATTTGAGTTCCTAAAAATACATAATTGCTTCTTTAAACCAAAATTTGCACAGACATCGTATTATTCATTTATATACATGTACATCTCTATAGACAGGAATGTCATTGTCAAGGACTGATTTTTCATACAGTTGTTTTCATTTTATTTAAAGGAAGTGAACAAAAATTTTAAAATTTCAAATTGACTGGTTAGATTAGCAAAAAGTACAATCAGAGACACCACTAGAGGGAGCATTTGTTCAAAGATTGACAACAATAAAACTGCAATTAATACAGGATTTTTTTTTTGTCTGCTCGTTGAATCATTCAGCTTCTCAAGGATCTTTCCTAAGAAAGAGAAGAGATAGAATTCCTTGATACTAGTTTTAAGAAATTGAAGAAGTAAAAATATTCTCAGGACTTTAGAGAGAAGCTCATCCTTCCCACTCTCCAAGGAGAGTAAAGGCCCATCAGTTCTTCTGTCCCTGCTGAAAATAAAAGTTACCTGTGTCTTTGCTCCTGTACTATATAGGACAGCGGTCCTTCCCATGGCAGCAGCACTTGGTATACAGAAGAAAAATGAAGGAATCACATTGCTGAGGCCATGGGCCAAAAATTCCTACAGTAATGATAATAGGAGAATATATCATTTCCTAATCACAATCAAATTTTAGAGACCACAGGTAAAACTTGTCATGGAATGAGACTTATTCTGTATTCTATTTCTGTTCTCTCCACTGGTCATAATTTAACCATTATTTTAAGAATAGCTAACATTTACTGAGTGCTTACAATGAGCCAGAAACTGTTCTAAGCACTTCATTGTTTAATCCTTATAACAATAACAACTTTATAGGGAAGTACAAGGTACTTATTGTATCTGTTGCCAATTTCTCCACTTTCAGGTCATTAGAATCAAGGTTTTGTTCCCACCACTCCACCAATGACCTCCACAGTGCTAAATCCAATGGTTAATTCCTACCCTACCTGGCCTAAAATTAGCATTTGACACAGTTGCTCACTTCCTCCTCCTTAAAGGCTCCTTCTAGTACCTCTCACCCTCCTGGTTTTCTCCTACCTCCTTGGCCACAACTTCTCAGTCTCCTTTGTGGTTCCTTCTCATCTAACCAATCACAGATATTGGGCCACTTCCCTCTCTACTCTTAACTACCCAAATACACGTTGACAGTCCCCAAATTTATATCTCCAGTCTAGACCACTCTTCTGAAATTCAGACTGACATAACCAACCTGCCACTCAGCATTTTCATTTGGATGGTTAACAGGTATCTCAAACTTACCTAATCAGGCTATGCTCTATATATTTCCACGCTGGTTCTCCCACATCCTTCCCTGTCTCAAGCTCCAGTTGCTTGGGTCAAAAGCTTTAGAGGTAGTCTTGACTACCCCTTTTCCCAGATGGTTTCCACATCCAATGCAGAATTTGTCCCTTTCTCATCTCCTTCACTGCTACATCCTGGTCCAAGTCATCAAGTGTCATTTGGATTATTGCAAAAACCTCCTAATGTTTTTCTGCTTCTGCTGTTGCCAGTAAATAATACAGACAAAAATCCCTGCTCTTACAGACTGGAGTTCTAATGAGGGAATGCTGACAATAAACAAGATGAATATGGAAAGTAAAGCAGAGAAGGGAGTGGAAAATTTTGGAATTTAGGATTTTAGCTTACCAAGGAAGGACTCCCTGAGAAGGGAACATTTGAATAAAGGAGGCATGCAGCTACCTGAGGGTACAAAATTCCTGGAAACAAGGACAGCAAGTACAAATGTCCTGAGCTAGAAACATGACTAGTGAACTCAAGGAAAAACAAGGCAGTAAGTGTGGCTACAACTATAAAAGAAATATGAGATCATAGAGGAAAAGGGATGGTGGCAAGGTCAGGTATGGCCTTGTAAGCCTTGGTAATAGGCTTTTAATCTGAGTACTATGGAAGCCACTGGGAGGTTTTGAGATGAGGAAAGACATGGTCTGCATTATGTACCATTGTATCCCTTGTTCCTAGACCAGTACCTGGTAAATAGTAGTGTTCAATACACATCTGTTGAATGAATAAATCTGCTTTTTTACAGATGACAAAACTGGGGCACAGAAACAATTTCAGAGTGAGATTTAGATATAGGTACTTTGGCATTCTAAACACTATTCCATAGCTATCTCTAGAGACCTGTGCAGAAATGTAGGGCCACAGGGCTTGAGACAAGAAACTAGCAGAGGTAGATTCAGAAACATGCTCAATAAAATCTTCATCCCTTGGTATTCTAAGAATAGACCCTTGCAACCTTTAGTTTTTTTACTAAGAAGAGTAATATTAGTGTTCTTTGTATTTTGAAATCCAAAATTTTAAGTCAGCATGCAATGATAAATACATTTAGATTCTCTCCTAAAACCAAATCATCAAGATGCCCCTCTCTAAAAAACAGAGTGAACTATAACCAATCCAAGAAAGTCAGATTTTCACCTTTCTATGAATGACTTAGATATTTTCTTTTGTTTTCTTCTACCCATTTGTGTTATACACTAAGAAAGTTGTATTTTTCATAAGTTCAACATTTTCAGGATCTGGGAGTACACCGTACAGTGATACAATAGCTATGAAGAGGTGTGGAGAGGAGTTGGGGCGTACTCCACCTGGTTGTCATCAACTGAATATTGGAATTTTTTGGCAGATCCTTGAGCAAGAGCCAGTGAGGCCACATAGCCTACAAGTGCCACTCCAAAAGCTTCAGTGATTACTGCAGAGAGGATGTTCATTGGGGGAGCTCTAGGTGGAGGAATTCTGTTGAAAGAAAGACCATATTGAACTCATCAACTTTCATGTTATTTCTGTAACAACTTGAAGTGAATTCAACTATGACAATGACTCTGAAGTTTACATAGAATACATGAAATATCCTTGAGAAAACCAAGCAACCTTGCTCTTAGAAGCCTTTTGTTTTCAACATTATTTAGCAGAAAAGCAAAATGACAAAGAACACCACAAGGACAGCTCTGTGCATCTAACTGGCATTCACTCCCAGAGAATCAGGTTATAGCACAGAAAATTTGACTCAACAAAAATTTCCTGTATCAGAACAAAAGCAAATCTGGAGCATTCTTTCATTGAATCTTCTTAAACTTTTATTTGGCTGGCATTAGAAACTGTATTTCCTGCCTTGAATACTGCAGTGCTGTATGCAAACACTAGTTTACTGTGAGCTACGATTCTTGAGCTAATCCTTAAATTTTCCATTGAGTTTATAATCTTAATTATGTTTTTTCACATGATTATTTCACAGTACACTTAACTATTGTTAAAAAAGAGACAACAGGCCCACAATGGAGTCACTTGTGCTAAGCCCCATGTAAGCAAACCAAGAATTAATACCTAATTTAAATGCAGTTTCAGCCTTTCCCAGGAATGTAACCTTAGCCAGTCAATCTAGAATTACCTGGTCAGCACTAGCGACGTAATTGCCCTTCTGTCTCACATAGGAAAGTGACCTTGCCTGAA
Source organism: Mesoplodon densirostris (assembly GCF_025265405.1). Lineage (NCBI taxonomy): Eukaryota > Metazoa > Chordata > Mammalia > Artiodactyla > Ziphiidae > Mesoplodon > Mesoplodon densirostris. The sequence goes on along the minus strand of NC_082673.1, from coordinate 49,119,796 downwards.
ACAATCCACTCTTTGCTAGAAACTTCCTTTACCTGCCCTTCCCCTTCTGACTATAAAAGCCTTTCATTTGTACAGCTCTTCAGGGCTCCTTTTGATTTGCTAGATGGGTTGCTGTTCAATTAAGGAATTGTTGAACAATGTCAATAAGACCTCTAAATGTACTCAGTTAAATTTTGTTTTTTGATTCTATGTATCACATGTTAAGAAAAATATCTATAAAGTGTCCAGCTACACTCTGTTGCAAAATACAGGGCCACAGTTAGCTGTTTCTCAGTCTTAAATAACTGTTTAAAATATTTCTTCCAACTAATACACAGTCATTGTCTTTTTGAAAACCACTTGAGCCCAGTATCATTGTTTATTTATCCCTGATGATGGTTTGTGACACTTACTTCCCCTCTTTAAAAAAAAAAAAAAAAAAACACTCTGGGGCAAAAGTAGAAGAAAAAGGTAAAATAATTGATGCTGATTTAATACTGAGCATGTAAATTGAATGCTCAGCACTTTCATATTAGCAGTTTTATTTAATTCTCCCCACAATCTCCAGACCAAGTACCACTAATGCAATGTATAGAGGAGAAAACATTTTGAGAAATGTATCTAAACCACAAAATGAATTCAAGCTCAGCTCCATTTCTTATCAATGCCATATTTTTTCTATGATTCTTTAAGAAGATGGGTCTGGAAATGTTACTCAAAATAAAGAAGAATTAGACTGGATGGAGGAGAGGCATGATTTTTTTTTACCCACCCCCTCAAGTTTATCCCCAAGTCAAATTGATTTGTACAATTACAAGCCCTAAGATATATGATACATAAAAGTGCTACCATTTCAAACTATAAGAGCGTTTGTTTCATAAAAAATTGAGCTTTTCTAATTATTAATAATGATAAACTAAGTTAGAGAAAAAAACAATAAACTAAATTTGAAGGTGAAAAGTAGAGAAGCCTTTAGAAAACACAAGTTGATCCCAATAATCACTATTAGCCTATATCTTTAGCATAAAGGCTAAAGACAGGATTTTTAAAATTATCTTTTTAATCTCTGAGAATTTTTCTACTGTCCCTCCATTTTAATGTAGTTAGAAGCCAAACTTTGGGACTGGAAAATAAAAATATAGAAGACTCAGCAACTCTAACTTTGTCCCAAATTTATAAATATTGGTGTATAGTACAGCCCATTAAAAGAGATAACTCCTTTCTCCCCTAAGATGACTTTATTTTCTTTCAGGCTATATTTGGAACAACATTTTGTCTTTTTAGGCTGAACACTTCTTCTTGTTAATCTTCCTCTTAGTGTCCTGAGGAAGGCTTCAAGACAGGTGGGGAACATGTCCTCGTCTCCACTTCCACCCTCTCTTTCACGATTGTACACCACTCATGCCTATAGGTTTGCTATTTCAGATGATGCTTGTGTATTTTTACTATGTTTTAAGTGAAATAAAAATAGTCATAGGAATATGTGAGTGGAATAGTGAAGACTATATCCTAGAGCATGACTCTAATTTGGAAATTCAATGTCTTGCTTTCTTTTTCAAATAATATTCATGTAATTTCCAAATATTTTACCTGAAGCGATGTTGTATAAAATAGTTATCAACTTCCTAAGTAATTGATAAGCAGTCTAAGGAGTTATTTTTTCTTTATTATGAACTGTTTTTTTCTATCATTGTAAAGTAGAAATTAATTGGAATTTTGTCCCATAGAGAGTCTTTGAAAGAAATGAAATTCTTATCCACCTACCCCCAGTTGCTTCCTCCATCAAAAAACAAATGAAAGAAGAAAGAAAGAAGGAAAGAAAGAAAGAAAGAAGAAAGATAGAAGAAAGAAAGGAAGGAAGAAAGAAAGAAAGAAAGAAAGAAAGAAAGAAAGAAAGAAAGAAAGAAAGAAAGAAAGAAAGAAAAAAAAATTTAAAAAGATTACATTACCCTTTTGGAATATGACCAACTACTTCTAATCCATATGTGTTTTCCATATTGGTACAATAACAAGTAAATGATGCAGCAATAATCTGTGTGGTTCCATTTGAAAAAAGAAAAAGAAAATTATTCCTGGCTTCTCAAACATCTAAAAACTATTTTAAAAAGTAAACATTGTTCATGTGCCCTATGATTTTCTCGAGTAATATAGCAGTGGCACAGATTTTTAAAGACTAAGAAGAATTTTAAAAATCAAAAAATCCCTCTGGAATTTGACAGCACTTAATTTGCAGTCTCAAAAAATAAATGGCATTACAATAATACAACTTTTCTTATATCCTCCCCAATTGTATCTGATTCTGAAGGGGAGCAGAACACAGACTATAGGAATGTGTGTGTGCATGCGTGCATGCTTGTGTATGTACAGATACCACAATCCAACCTAAATACTTGTCTCTTGTAATATGAAGGGATGCTTTATAACACAGAGCGTTTTCCCTCCATTGCAGCAACCACCTAAGAGTCTAAGATGTTGCATCAATATTCCTAATGTAGGTTAGTAATCAATGATGATTTACAGTCTCCTTGAATAATTTTGAGTTTTGCTATTTCTTGAAGTAAAATATCCTAGTTAGTAATGTGTCAGACTTGATACTTTTGAAATTACCTCCCTGGAGTCTCAGGTGCCTGACCCTCAGTTATATGATATAATGATATATAATAAGTGAAACCAAGTGTTTGCAAATATCCATGATCACCTTTAAAATGTATGTTCAGAATTCTGTTCAGCATTTGTTTTTACCAGCCATGCCACCTTAATGTTTTCCATCCATTTTCACATTTTTTTCACTCTTCTGATAATTTAATAGGTGCTGTAAATTTCACATGGTTATCATATCAGTTTGATATAACTATTTATATACTACACTTTTTTGTTTAAAAGAGACACACTAATTACCTATTTAAAGTACAAATTTACCATATACATGGTCAGAAAAAAGATATAACAGAATCACACTAGCAAAATAAGGAATATCTAACAATGCCCGATAATATTATTTTGTAGGGATTTTTCCTGTGTATTTCTGTTCTCTGTGATGATATTTAACTCAATTTATAGAAGTTTTTAAAACATCGAATAGACTTAAAAAGCAAAAGAGCCTTGAGGATATTTTTTAAAGGCAGCAAAACTCTACAGGTTATACTTTAAACTTTATAAGATATTGTGCTATAATTGTATTTTCTACAGAATATAGTAGTAGTTAAAAGTTCAGACTATTAGGTTGGAATCAGAAGTATTAATGTATTCAAAAATTTCTAAGCCAATTAATACATTTTAATTGTTAATAATTTTCATGAAATATTGTGAGCTGTAAAAGAAAATACACAATAGCCACAAGATGCTGGATCCTTATTGAAAATGGAAGAATACATGGTGTTTAATACACATAGGCAATATTAAAATTAAGTAATCTAAGTCACTAACTTGGTCTTTTAGGGTTCTAATCTGGTCATCCTCCAACTGTAGCTCTCCCCATAAAATGGGAGTTTTGTGGGGGCAAAAGGAGGTACCCAACTCAAACCTGGACTCCTCTTTCTGGACCACACCCTGAATCGTCAGGAATCTATAATTTCCTGCCTAAATGGCTCCAAGTCTACTTCCAGAATACCTTCCTCAGGTCTATACTTCCAGTGTAGCTCAAGGAAAGGCTAAGGGACAGTTGTGGGGCAAGGGTATCCACAATTATACTTATGAATCCCACTGTAGATGGGATAGACCTGAAGTAGGAAGAGAAGAGGCAGGCCAAGGGACTGGCTTTCCCCTTGCTGCCACATTCTGGCAGAACCCAAAGGATTAGGAGAATTCTCTATTTTAACCTGACTTTCAAGGTAATCACTAAGGTGTTTTAGTCAAGAGAGGAAAATAGAACCTATTTTATTTAACATTTTGATCTACAACTCTTAAGTATTTGGGCCTGTATTATTATTTTTGCCTTAGGTCTTACACATATTAGGGGCAACACTGTATAAGGAGTACCTTTTATTTTTTGTAAGGATAATTCTTACAATTTTTGTATTGAATGAACAACTGTCTTATTCAGTGTTTTATTCAGTATTGAATAAAAGAGTTCAAGATTCTTCTTCCCCAAGGTTATTTTCAATTTCTGGTTTCATGAAACATATAATCAAGCTTCCCAGGATATAATAAGTATTTCTTAATACCTATAGGACTTTGGAATAAAATATGTTTCACAGTTGTCTCCATGAAAACTACTAATAATCATAGTACCCTCCACTTGTCTGGCTTATTTGAAATACACACACATATACAAGCACACACACATTATATCGATTACATATGTTATATGTATCTCTACAAATTATACAAGGCCTAATTATGGAGAGAAGCCATCCACCTTAGTTATGCATAAAAAAAGTCATATCCCTCAGAGACAGTTGCCAATGTGCTAGCCTTATACATTTACATAAACCTATACCATTTCAGCAGTATGAAGGGATATTTCAATAGGTGAAATTATTTAGACACCACTTATCATATACATGTATATAATCCAAAGACCATTAAAAAACTAAAGCCAATTAATAATAAGTAAGTTAGTAGACTGTGGTTGGCTTAACATTTCATTTTCAATGTAATGCTTTGTTTAGTTAAGAGTTCCAATTAGAGGCACTTAATATTTCAAAATGTATTTTTTAATGCCATAAGCCTTAGGAGCAAAGTACAATTTGTTGCTTTGCCAAGTACAACAACAACAACAAAAATCTTACAGAATCAGCCCTGGCTAGTGAAAATCATGAGTATCCTTTAATAAAGCAAAATTGGGTCAATAAAAACTGTGTCAATAAATTTATCAATCATTAATGGACATTTGTCTGTTGATAATATTTCTATGCAAATAAAATATCAATAGGATGTGGTATCACTTTTTGTTGCTTTAGAAGAATCATGCCAGAGATCTTTTGGGTCTCATACTTAGAAATGTCTCCTTATTTAAAATCTTAAGCTACATGTTTTCTTATTTACCTAAAAAAATACAAGCATCTGTGAAAATTGAAAACACGTCTGCCTCCTTTTTAAAATTATTGGCTCAACATATTTCCTGTCTTTACATTAATGTATAGCCATGCAAATTAGCCCTGCTTTAATGAGAGACAGGATTAGCTGTGGCTTACTTTAGACAATAATGTGAGCCTCTGCAGGTTACCCACAGCAACTGCAAGCATTGCAGGGCAGAATGCTAAATGTTGATTCATACTTACCAAGACTAAGTCAATAGGAAGAACAATTTTAATTTTCCTTTTAAACCGTTCATTCAGCTCTTTAACAAGAACAAGCACCACGATGCTCAGCAAGGATAAGAGCAGTGCTTCCAGTTGCACAGACTTGATGTTTTCAAAGACATATGCATAGATCTACAGTAATGAGGAAAAATACAAACAAAATTCAGGATCACCCACAATATATCAAAACTAAAATCTGGCCCCCAAATGAACTCAGTGATGTTTTGCAAAAAATAGCTGAAGGGGTGGGAAGTGGAAAGGTGGGGCATAGAAGGGTAGTCAGTGCTGATATAGAGCAAGCTATAATTCATTTGCATGTAGAAAATTGCTTTGTCCTTGATTCTTCCACCAAACTCAGCGTTTGTTCCTTCCTACATAAGGACACTACTACACTTCCAGCTCCTCCCCAGACACTTATGGGCGGAGATGCTAAAACTCATTAGCTACATGCAGATTCATCATTAAGAGCAAGTGAGGGGGCTATAGGATCCCTTGAACCCCACCACTCTTCTTCAAACCCCAGAATCAAAATACACACATACTTTAAATATCAATGGATACATCTGGAAGCTAATAGCTCTGTGTAAGGAGATATTTGTGTTAATCTGTATCTTCCAAATTTTCTCTTACAAAGATATATGACGTATAATTTTAAAGGTTTCACATAGGCCTTAAATGCTTATCTTCAAAATGTCTCAACTCCTCCTTTTCTTCAAATATGTTAAATCTGATTTTTATAAACTCATTTCTATTCATCCACAGCTGATTTATTAAGTCTAGTTTCAAGTGATAGAAACTAGTTTTTATTTTAGCATAAAGACAATTCTTACAGTAGCCCAACTTGGTGGTGTTCTTTGCCCTCTCTTTTTGGTATCTCAAACATAATTTGACCACAACTAAAAATATTGGATTAAAATACTATATAGACAACATATCAAAAGAATTTATATAGACTATGTTCCTAAGCGTCTCCTAAAATTCTGCTCAGTAGATTTCCTCATTGAACCCATCTGATCCAGGGATCAGGAACATACCTGGAGTAAATGAGGTACATCAGGTTATCTAACATGGATTCTATATATTGAATATTATCATTAACACTGTAACTCTTTCAAACTAACAAAGAAAATATATTCAGTTAACATGGAGCCTTGTTGGGTGAAAGGGATTGGGGTAATGTAGAATCCAGAATCTCCTTTGTCCACACAGTTAGAAAAAATTGGTTGTGTAATCAAATACATTAAGGAATAATTAGGGGTCAGATAGCTTTACTTGTTACCCTTTTCACAGCATTCTAGTATTCCACACTACTTGGAAAGAAAATCAGGTACTACAATATTATGGTTATCTGAGATGCAGACAATAATTTTCCTCTCTGCCTAAGCTGTGGATAATAACTCTTCACAGAACTCCTATAGCAAGTGAAGAAGCAGGTTCCATTTCTCATAGTTACCCCTTACTCAAAGCCCAGGACAAAAATCCAAAATGCTACTCAAAGAAATATATTCTATAGTGGATGGAGTCAGAGGGATGTCAAGAAAATTTGGTCCAAATACACAGCTTTCTGATGATTTATTATGATCCAAAGATAAAATTGAGACTATCATTCAGATGATTTGCCAAGAATAAAACAAACATCCAAACATTTTAAAATATTTAGAGGATTATTCCTTCTGTTTTATCCATGGTATTAAAAGTATGCCATGACAGTGCCTGTATAAGAAATCAGAGAAATGTGAAAAACTCACAAGCCATACCAAATTTGCTGTAATGTGCATTTCTAGAACATGTGTTTGCAGTAATAAAAATAGCCACCCCAGAATGAAAGGAATGAGAAACACTCCCCCAGGGTTTTTATTGTCTGTCTGAACTAAACTACAATTTGTAGAGCAAATTACATCGCACAAGATGCTCCAGAAGAAGATGGGGGTGGGCAGAGGCTTGTTACAACCAGCACGAAGAACACAATAGAAAAATAGGCTGATGAGGAGTTATACTAATGACTATCATGTGGACCCACATGGAGAAATCACAGCTAAAGATGGCTTGTAGGAGATGGGTGGCATTTGGAGGTAGAAATAGGGACAGGGACAGGCATGTGCAAACACACATACATGCATACATTTACACATGCTCATTTAATATAGGTCTAGGCCTCCTAAAGATACATTGACATTTCTCATTTCTAATATAAATCGAGTCATTTGGATATGTTATCACACACTACACTTCAGTAGATAAAAATTCCTATTGAAGATCATCATTCATTTCCCAGACCTCAGAGAAGCAATGATAGTTTATATGTGTATAGATAAATAAGTAAACTATTTCATCAGAACTGACCAATCTGTTTTATAAAATAGGAGTTTAGTTCAGTTTGAGACTATAATATTAGTAATTCTTTAAACTGGTCATTTAATATAACTTGACATAAATTGAAAAGTATCAATATATATAAACTAATGCATTTTGAGATATTTCAAAGAATGAAAATAGACTATCCAACATATACATATATTATTTTTTATAATTTTCTTTAGAGAGGAGACTTTTCTGAAGCACTTAATGTACATTTACACACACAAACACATTCATACACACCATTACTTATATAATATGTTTTTATCTGACTTGGACATTCTTAATACATTTTTCATTTCACTGATGGATTCTCAACTCCTAGAATAGTGTCTGGCAGATAGCAGGCACTCAATAAATACTGTTGAAAGAATAAAAGATTTGGTCTAACATAGTAATAGTAAACAATAAATCTGTAAATAGGAATAGATGTTACTTTGAATAAGCAGAATGATGGAAGAACTCACATTCCTCTTTTCTCACTATCAATACTTAGCTATATCATATGAAGGGGATTTGTAGTTATCATTTATTTATTCACTCAACATATATTTTTGATGTTCATTCTGTCTATATTTTTTAATTTTTATTTTATATTAGAGTATAGTTGATTAACAATGTTGTTAGTTTCAGATGTACAGCAAACTGATTCAGTTATACATATGCACGTATCTATTATTTTTAATATTCATTTCCCATTTAGGTTATTACAGAATATTAAGCAGCATTCCCTATGCTATATGGTAGGTCCCTGTTGGTTATAAATTTTAAATATAACAGTGTGTATAAGTCAATCCCAACCTCCCAATCTATGCCTCCCCCTCTACCTTACCAACTGATAACCATAAGTTCATTCTCTAATCTGTATGTTTCTGTTTTGTAAATAAGTTCATTTGAATCATTTTTTTAAGATTCCACATGTAAGTGGTATCATATGGTACTTATGTTTCTCTATGAGACTTACTTCACTTAGTATGATAATCTCCAGGTACATCCATGTTGAGGCAAATGGCAATATTTTATTCTTTTTAATGGCTGAGTCATATTCCATTGTATATGTGTACCACATCTTCTTTATCTTTTCATCTATATATGGACACTTAGGTGGCTTGCATGTCTTGGCTATAGTAAACAACACTGCAATGAATATTGGGGCACATGTATCTTTGCGAACTATGGTTTTCTCTGGATACATGCCCAGGAGTGGGATTGCTGGCTTATATGGTAACTGTATTTTTAGTTTTTTTAGTTTTTTTTTAACATCTTTATTGGAGTATAATTGCTTTATAATGGTGTGTTAGTTTCTGCTTTATAACAAAGTGAATCAGTTATACATATACATATGTTCCCATAACTCTTCCCTCCTGCGTCTCCCTCCCTCTCACCCTCCCTATCCCACTCCTCTAGGTGATCACAAAGCACCGAGCTGATCTCCCTGTGCCATGCAGCTGCTTCTCACTAGCTATCTATTTTACATTTGGTAGTGTACATATATCCATGCCACTCTCTCACTTTGTCACAGCTTACCCTTCCCCCTCCCCATATCCTCAAGTCCATTCTCTACTAGGTCTGTGTCTTTATTCCCGTCTTACCCCTAGGTTCTTTATGACCTTTTTTTCCCCCTTATATTCCATATATATTTGTTAGCATACAGTATTTGTTTTTCTCTTTCTGACTTACTTCACTCTGTATGGCAGACTCTAGGTCCATCCACCTCACTACAAATAACTCAATTTCATTTCTTTTTATGGATGAGTAATATTCCATTGTATATATGTGCCACATCTTCTTTATCCATTCATCCAATGATGGACACTTAGGTTGCTTCCATCTCCTAGCTATTGTAATGGAGCTGAAATGAACATTTTGGTACATGACTCTTTTTTTTTTTTTTTTTTTTTTGCCATACGCGGGCCTTTCACTGTTGTGACCTCTCCCGTTGCGGGGCATAGGTTCCGGACCTGCAGGCTCAGCAGCCATGGCTCACGGGCCTAGCCGCTCTGCAGCATGTGAGATCTTCCTGGATCGGGGCATGAACCCATGTCCCCTGCATCGGCAGGCGGACTCTCAACCACTGCGCCACCAGGGAAGCCCTGGTACATGACTCTTTTTAAATTATGGTTTTCTCAGGGTATATGCCCAGGAGTGGGATTGCTGGGTCGTATGGTAGTTCTATTTGTAGTTTTTTAAGGACCCTCCATACTGTTCTCCATAGTGGCTGTATCAATTTACACTCCCACCAACAGTGTGGGAGGGTACTTTTTTCCCACACCCTCTCCATCATTTTTTGTTTGTAGATTTTTTGATGGTGACAATTCTGACTGGTGAGAAAGGATACCACATTGTAGTTTTGATTTGCATTTCTCTAATAATTAGTGATGTTGAGCAAGTTTTCATGTGCTTTTTAGCCATCTGTATATGTCCTTTGGAGAAATGTCTGCTTAGATCTGCCCATTTTTTGATTGGGCTTTTTGTTTTTTTGATATTGAGCTGCATGAGCTCTTTGTATATTTTGGGGATTAATCCCTTGTTGGTCTCATTGTTTGCAAATATTTTCTCCCATCTGTAGGTTGTCTTTTCATTTTTTTAATGGTTTCCTTTGCTGTGCAAAAGTTTTTGAGTTTAATTAGATCTCATTTGTTTATTTTTGTTTTTATTTCCATTAATCTAGGAGACAGATCCAAAAAGATATTGCAGCGATTTATCTCAAAGAATGTTCTGCCTATGTTTTCCTCTAAGAGTTTTATAATATATGGTCTTACATTTAGGTCTTTAATCCATTTTGGATATTTTTATGTATGCTGTTAAAGAATATTCTAATTGCATTTTTTTACATGCAGCTGTCCAGTTTTCCAAACACCACTTATTGAAAATACTGTGTTTCCTCCATTGTAGGGTCTTGCCTCATTTGTTGTAGATTAATTGACCATAGGTGCATTCGTATATCTCTGGGCTTTCTATCCTGTTCCATTGATCTATATTTCTGTTTTTGTGCCACTACCATACTATTTTGATGATGTAGCTTTGTAGTGGAGTCCGAAGTCAGGGAACCTGACTCCAACAGCTCCAGTTTTCTTTCTCAAGATTGCTTTGGCTATTCATGGTCTTTATGTTTCCATACAAATAGTAAAGTTTTTTTTCTAGTACTGTGAAAAATGCCATTGGTAATTTTATAGGAATTGCATTGAATCTGTAGATAGCCTTGAGTAGTATAGTCATTTTGACAATATTGATTCTTCTAATCAAAGAACATGGTATATCTCTCCATCTGTTTGTGTCATCTTTGATTTCCTTCATCAGCATCTTAAAGTTTTGGAGTACAGGTCTTTTGCCTCCTTAGGTAAGTTTATTTCTAGGTATCTTATTCTTTTTGATATGATGGTAAATCGGATCATTTCTTTAATTTTTCTTTCTGATCTTTCATTGCCAGTGTATAGAAATACAACAAATTTATGTGTATTAATTTTGTATCCTGCAAATTTACTTTACTCATTGATGAGCTCTAGGAGATTTCTGGTAGCATTTTTAGGATTTTATATGTATAGTATCATGTCATCTGCAAACAGTGACAGTTTTACTTCTTCTTTTGCAAATTGGATTCCTTTTATTTCTTTTTCTTCGCTGATTGCCATGGCTAGGACTTCCAAAACTATGTTGAATAAAGGCAAGAGTGAACATCCTTGTCTTGTTCCTGATCTTAGAGGAAATGCTTTTAGCTTTTCACCATTGAGTATGATGTTAGCTGTGGGTTGGTCATATACGGTCTTTATTATTTTGAGGTATGTTTCCCCTATGCCCACTTTTTGGAGAGCTTTTATCATAAATCGCTGTTGAATTTTGTCAAAAGCTTTTTCTGCATCTACTGAGATGATCATATAGTACTTATTCTTCACCGTGTTGATGTGGTGTATCACATTGATTGATTTGTGTGTAGTGAAGAATCCTTGCATCCCTGGGATAAATCACACTTGATCTTGGTGTATGATCCTTTTAATGTATTGTTGGATTCAGACTGCTAGTATTTTGTTGAGGATTTTTCTGGCTATGTTCATCAGTGCTATTGATGTGTAATTTTCTTTTCTTGTGGTATCTTTGCCTGGTTTTGGTGTCAGGGTTATGTTGGTATTATAGAATGAGTTTGGAAGTGTTCCAAACACTGCAATTTTTTGGAATAGTTTCAGAATGATAGGTGTTAACTCTTATCTAAATGTATGATAGAATTTTCCTGTAAAGCCATCTGGTCCTGGACTTTTGTTTTTTGGAGTTTTTTTAATCACAGTTTCAATATCAGTACTTGTGATTGGTCTGTTCATATTTTCTATTTCTTCCTGGTTCAGTATTGGAAGGTTGTATCTTTCTAAGAATTTGTCCATTTCTTCTACGTTGTCCACTTTATTGGAATATAGTTGCTTGTAGTAGTCTGTAATGATCCTTTGTATTTCTGTGGTGTCCATTACAACTTCTTTTTCATTTATAATTTTATTGATTTGAGCCCTCTCCCTTTTTACTTGATGAGTGTGGTTAAGGTTTATCATTTTTGTTTATCTTTTCAAATAACCTGCTTATAGTTTCATTGATCTTTTCTATTGTTTTGTTCATCTCTATTTCATTAATTTCTGCTCTCATCTTTATGATTTCTTTCCTCCTACTACCTCTGGGTTTTGTTTGTCCCTCTTTCTCTAGTTGCTTTGGTGTAAGGTTAGGTTGTTTATTTCAGATTTTTCTTGTTTCCTGAGGTAAGACTGTATTGCTGTAAACTTCCCTCTTAGAACTGCTTTTGTGAAGATGGTGGTGGGGCAGGACACAGAGTTCATGTCTCCCCACATCTAGGACACCTGTCAGACCCTGTTGGGGGACCTTGATGCCCAAAGGGATGGGAGGAACCCCCGAGTGACCAAATAGGATGTGGGGGAAGTGAGGGGGTAGGAGAAGTGGAGGCTGGACAGGACTGGTGCCCCTGAGGGGTGGCTGGGAGAGGAGGGTTTCCCACGTCTGGAGGGACCCTCAAGGGTCTCGGCGGATCACAGGGGAGCATGCCTAGCATTTACCCTGCCCAACTGGACCCCAGGAAGCCTGCAGGGCTCCAGGCTGGATCCTCCATTCTCTGGGGCCCCCTCTGGCCTCGTGGGTCCTAGGGGCTTGGAGGGAGGGAGAAGGGGGAAGAGAAGGAGAAGCAAACAAGGAGGGGCCCTCTGGGATTGGAGGATCAGGGGAGGTGTGGAGGGCATTTTCCCCACCCTCTTGAGCCCCAGGAATGCTACTGGGCTCCTGGGTCTGGTCCTGCATCCTCTGGGGCCCCCTCCAGACTCATGGGTCCTAGGAGCCTGTGAGGGAGGGAGGTGGGGGAAGAGTAGGAGAGGCAGATGGTGGGTGGGTGACCTTCTACAACAGGAAGATCAGGGGAGGTGCAGCAAGCCTTTCACCTGCCCACACAGCCCTGAGAATCCTGCCAGACTCCCAGACTGAGTAATCTGCCCTCTGAGGCCCCCTCCAGGCCACGTTGGTCCTAGGGGTGTAGGAGGGAGTTGGGGGAGAGGAAGAGAGGCAGATGGACAGGGGCCGTCTGGGATCTGAGGATCAAGGAAGGAATGGAGGGCACTTCCCACACTCAGTTGGGCCCTGGAAAGCCTGCTGAGTTTTCAGGCCTGGTCCTCTGTCCTTTGAGGCCACCTCCAGCTTCAGGGGTCCTAGGGATGTAGGAGGGAGGGAGGGAGGAAAAGGAAGAGAGGTGGATGGGGGAAACCCTCTGGGGCCAGGGAATCAGGGGAAGCACTGCAGGCATTTCTCCCACCCACTCAGGCCCAGTGAGTCTGCTGGGGTCCTGGACCTGGTCCTCCACCCTCCAAGGTCAGAAGCACTTCTGGGCGCCTCGTGCTACACTGAGCTGAAGCCCAACTCCCTAGCCCCCTTAGCCGTGTGTGTCTTAAGCATAGGCTCTGCCCACTACCTAAACCCTGCCCCTTCCTAAGCCCCAGACCACACAGTGAAAGGATTTTCTGGCTTTTTTTTTCTCCTCGTTTTCATTATTGTTTTTCTGTTTTACCTTCCAGTTGTTGTTTCATCTGTATTTTTATTTTTTATCTTTCTAACATATCTGTTATTTTTCTAATCTTATTTTATTTTTTACTCTTTGCTATTTTCTGCTCCTTTTTTTTCATTTTTTCTCAACCCTGCATGGCTTGAGGGATCTTCGGACATGAGCCAGGTGTTGGGCCAGAGCTCCTGCAGTGAGAGCTCTGAGACTGAACCATTAGACTAACAGAGAACTTCAGACCACAGGGAATATTCATCAGAGTGAGGTCTCCTGGAGGTCCTCATCTTGGCACTGAGACCCAGCTCTACCCAACAGGCTACACACTCCAGTGCTGGACGCCTCAGGCCAAACAACCAATAAGACAGGAACACAATCCAACCAATCAATAAAAAAATGAGATGACAAAAAAATATGTCACAGATGAAGGAGCAAGGTAAAAACCTACAAGACCAAATAAATGAAGAGGAAATGGGCAAGCTACCTGAAAAAGAATTCAGAGTAATGATAGTAAACATGATCCAGAATCTCAGAAATAGAATGGAGGTATGGATTAAGAAAATAAAAGAAATGTTTAACAAAGATTTAGAAGAACTAAAGAACAAACAGAGGCAAACAACACAATAAATGAAAACTACACTAGAAGGAATCAATAACAGAATAACTGAGGGAGAAGAACAAATAAGTGAGCTGGAAGACAGAATGGTGGAAATAACTGCTGAGGAGCAGAATAAAGAAAAAAAGAATAAAAAGAATTGAAGACAATCTCAGAGACTTCTGGGACAACAGTAAACTAACAAATATTCGAATTATAGGGGTCCCAGAAGAAGAAGAGAAAAAGAAAGGGTATGAGAAAATTTTTGAAGGGAAAATAGTGGAAAACTTCCTTAACATGGGAAAGGAAATAATCAAGGCCAGGAAGTGCAGTGAGTCCCATACAGGAAAATCCCCAGGAGAAACACACCAAAACACATATTAATCAAACTAACAAAAATTAAATTCAAAGAAAAATATTAAAAGCAGCAAGGGAAAAGCAAAAAAAAAAAAATAATAATAAGATACAAAGGAATCCCCATAAGGTTATCAGCTGAGTTTTCAGCAGAAACTCTGCAGTTCAGAAGGGAGTGGCAGGGAACCCTTAAAGTGATGAAAGAGAAAAAACTGCAGTCAAGATTACTCTGTCCAGCAAGGATCTCATTGTGATTTGATGGAGAAATCAAAAGCTTTACAGACAAGCAAAAGCTAAGAGAATTCAGCACCACCAAACCAGTTTTCTTTTTTTTTTTTTTTTTTTCTTTGCAGTACACGGGCCTCTCACTCTTGTGGTCTCTCCCATTGTGGAGCACAGGCTCCGGACGCACAGGCTCAGCAGCCACACCTCACGGGCCCAGCCGCTCCACATCATGTGGGATCCTCCCAGACCGGGGCACGAACCTGCATCCCTTGCATTGGCAGGCAGACTCTCAACCACTGTACCACCAGGAAAGCCCCAAACCAGTTATATAACAAATGCTAAAGGAACTTCTCTAGGCAGGAAACACTAGAGAAGAAAAAAACACCAAAAAACGGGCCTAAAACAATTAAGAAAATGGTAATAGGAACATACATATTGATAATAACCTTGAATGAAAATGGATTAAATGCTTCAACAAAAAGACACAGACTGGCTGAATGGATAGCAAAACAAGATCCATATTTATGCTGCTTATAAGGGACCCATTTCAGACCTAGGGACACATACAGACTGAAAATGTGGGGATGGAAAAGGATATTCCATGCAAATGGAAATCAAAAGAAAGCTGGAGTAGCAATATTCATATCAGACAAAATAGACACTAAAATACTGTTACAAGAGACAAGGAAGGACACTACATAATGATCAAGGGGTCAATCCAAGAAGAAGTTATAACAAATATAAATATTTATGCACCAAACATAGGAGCACCTCAGTACATAAGGCAAATTCTAACAGCCATAAGAAGGGAAATTGACAGTAACACAATAATAGTAGGGGACTTTAACACCCTACTTACACCAATGGATAGATCACCAACACAGACATAAATGAGGAAACACAAGCTTTATATGACACAATAGAACAGATAGATTTAATTGATATTTATAGGACATTTCACCTGAAACTGGAAGAATACACTTTCTTCTCAAGACCACATGGAACATTCTCCAGGATAGATCACACCTTGGGTCACAAATCAAGCCTCAGGAAATTTAAGAAAATGGAAATTGTATCAAGCATCTTTTCTGACCACATACTGTGAGACTGGCAGTCAATTACCAGAAAAAAAAAAACTGTAAAAAACACAAATACATGGAGGCTGAAGAGTGCACTACTAAATAACCAAGAGATCACTGAAGAACTTGAAGAAGAATTTTAAAAAAATACATGGAAACAAATGAAAATAAAAACAAGACAACCCAAAACCTATGCAATGCAACAAAAGCAGTTCTAAGACAGAAGTTTATATCAATTCAATCTCACCTCAAGAAACAAGAAAAATCTCAAATAAACAGTTTAACCTTACACCTAAAGCAAGTAGAGAAAGAAGAAGAAAGAAAACCCAAAATCAGTAGAAGGAAAGAAATCATAAAGATCAGAACAGAAATAAATGAAATAGAAATGAAGAAAACAATAGCATAGATAAATAAAATTAAAAGTGGGTTTTTTGAGAAGATAAACAAAATTGATAAACCTTCAGCCACATTCATCAAGAAAAAAAAATGGAGAGGACTCAAATCAATAAAATTAGAAATGGAAAATGAGAAATTACAACAGACAACACATAGAAATAGAAAGGATCATAAGAAACTACTACAAACAACTATATGCAAATAAAATGGACAACCTGGAAGAAATGGACAAATTCTTAGAAAGGTACAATTTTCCAAGACTGAAATGGGAAGAATTAGAAAATATAAACAGACCTATTACAAGTATTGAAATTGAAACTGTGACTAAAAATCTTCCAACAAACAAAAGTCCAGGACCACATGGCTTCAGATGTGAATTCTATCAAACATTTAGAGAAGAGGTAACACCTATCCTCCTCAAACTCTTCCAAAAGAATTGCAGAGGGAAGAACACTTCAAAGTTCTTTCTACGAAGCTACCATCATGCTGATAGCAAAAGCAGGCAAAGATATAACAAAAAAAGAATATTATAGACTAGTAACACTGATGAACATAGATGCAAAAATCTTGAACAAAATACAAGCAAACAGAATCCAACAACACAGTAAAAGGATCATAGACCATGATGGAGTGGGGTTTATCCCAGGAATGCAAGGATTCTTCAATATACACAAATCAATCAATGTGATACATCATATTAAGAATATGAAGAATAAAAACCATATGATCATCTCAATAGATGCAGACAAACTTTCAACAAAATTCAACCCCATTTATGATGAAAACTCTCCAGAAAATGGACATAGAGGGAACCTACCTCAACATAATAAAGGCCATATATGACAAACCCACAGCAAGTACCATTCTCAATGGTGAAAAACTGAAAGTATTTCCTCTAAGATCAGGAACAAGTCAAGGGTGTCCACTCTCACCACTATTATTCAACATAGTTTTGGAAGTCCTAGCCATGGCAATCAGAGAAGAAAAAGAAATAAAGGAATACAAGTTGGAAAAGAAGAAGTAAACCTGTCACTGTTTGCAGATGACAGGGTACTATACATAGATAATCTTAAAGATGCCACAAGAAAACTACTAGAGCTAATTAACGAATTTGGTAAGGTTGCAGGATACAAAATTAATGCACAGAAATTTCTCACATTCCTATACACTAATAATGAAAAATCAGAAAGATAAATTAAGAAACAGTCATATTTACCATTGCAACAAAAAGAATATAAAAACCTAGGAATAAACCTACATAAGGAGGCAAAAGACCTGTATGCAGCAAACTATAAGACACTGATGAAAGAAATCAAAATGACACCAACAGGTGGAGAAATATATCATGTTCTTGGTTTGGAAGAATCAATATTGTGAAAATGACTATACTACCCAAAGCAATCTACAGATTCAGTGAAATCCCTATCAAACTACCAATGGCATTCTTCACAGAAGTAGAACAAAAAATTTCACAATTTGTATAGAAACACAAAAGACCCCAAATAGCCAAAGCAATCTTGAGGGAAAAAAACAAAAAACAAAAAAACAGAGCTGAAGGAATCAGGCTCCCCAAGTTCAAACTATACTACAAAGCTATAGTAATCAAGACAGTATAGTACTGGCACAAAAACAGAAATATAGATCAATGCAACAGGATAGAAAGCCCAGAGATAATCCCACACACTAATGGTCACCTAATTTATGGCAAAGGAGGCAAGAACATACAATGGAGAAAAGACATCTTCTTCAGTAAGTGGTCCTGGGAAAACTGGACAGCTACGTGTAAAAGAATGATATTAGAACACTACCTAACACCATACACAAAAATAAACTCCAAATGGATTAAAGACCTAAATGTAAGACTGGATACTTAAAACTCTTAGAGGAAAACATAGTAAAAACACTCTGACATAAACCACAGCAAGATCTTTTTTGACCCACTTCCTATAGTAATGAAAATAAAAATAAACAAATGGGACCTAATGAACCTTAAAAGCTTTTGCTCAGCAAAGGAAACCATAAACAAGCTGAAAAGACAACCCTCAGAATGGGAGAAAATATTTGCAAATGAAGCAACAGACAAAGGATTAATCTCAAAAATATAGAAACAGCTCATGGAGCTCAATACCAAAAAAAACAAACAACCCAATCAAAAAATGGGCAGAAGACCTAAATAGACATTTCACCAAAGAAGACATACATATGGCCAAGAGGCAAATGAAAAGATGCTCAACATCACTAATTATTACAGACATGCAAATCAAAACTACAATGAAGTATCACCTAACACTGTTCAGAATGTCCATCATCAAAAAATCTACAAACAATAAAAACTGGAAAGGGTATGGAGAAAAGGGAACACTTTTGCACTGTTGGTGGGAATGTAAGTTGATAGAGCCACTATGAAGAACATTGTGGAGGTTCCTTAAAAAACTAAAAATAGAACTACCATATGACACAGCAATCCCATTACTGGGCATAGACCCTGAGAAAACCATAATCCAAAAAGATACATGTACCACAATGTTCATTGCAGCACTATTTACAATAGCCAGGACATGGAAACAAATTAAATGTCCAACAATAGATGAATGGATGAAGATGATGTGGTACATATATACAATGGAATATTACTCAGCCATAAAAAGGAATGAAAGTGGATCATTTGTAGAGATATGGATGGACCTAGAGTCTGTCACACAGAGTGAAGTAAGCCAGAAAATAAAAACAAATATTGTATATTAATGCATATATGTGGAATATAGAAAAATGGTACAGATAAACTTATTTGTGGGGCAGGAATAGAGATGTAGACATAGAGAATGGACATGTGGACATTGGAGGTAAGGGGAGGGTGGGATGAACTGGGATATTAGGTTTGACATAAATACACTACCATGTGTAAAATAGATAGCTAGTGGGAACCTGCTGTATAGCACAGGGAGCTCAGTTTGGTGCTCTGTGATGACCTAGGTGCGTGGGATGGGGAGGTGGGAGGGAAGTCCAAGAGAGAGGGGATATAGGTATACATATAGCTGTTTCACTTCATTGTACAGCAGAAGCTAACACAATATTGTTAAGCAATTTTACTCCAATAAAAATTTAAAATTAAAATTAATAAATTAATTAATTTAAAAAAGAATTGCTTTTGCTGCATTCCTTAGGTTTGGGATCATTGTGTTTTCATTGTTATTTGTCTCTAGGTATTTTTTTTATTTCTTCTTTGATTTCTTCAGTGATCCATTGGTTGTTCAGTAGCATATTGTTTATCCTCCACGTTTGTGTTTTTCTATAGTTGTTGCCTTGTAGTTGGTTTCTAACTCATAGCATTGTTGTTAGAAAAGATGCTTGATATGATTTCAATTTTATTAAATTTACCATGGCTCGCTTTCTGGCTCAACATTTGATCAATCCTGAAGAATGTTCCATGTGCACTTGAGAAGAATGTGTATTCTGCTGCTTTTGGGTGGAACGTTCTATAAATATCAATAAAGTCCATCTGGTCTAATGTGTCATTTAAGGCCTGTGTTTCCTTATTGATTTTCTGTCTGGATGATCTGTCCATTGATGAGAGTGGGGTGTTAAAGTCCCCCACTATTATTGTGTTTCTGTTGATTTCTCCTTTTATGCCTATTTTATTTGCCTTATATATTGAGGTTCTCCTATGTAGGGTGCACATATACTTACAATTGTTATATCTTCTTCTTGGATTTATCCCTTGATCACTATGTAGTGCCCTTCTTTGTCTCTTGTAACAGTCTTTATTTTAAAGTCTATTTTGTCTGATAAGAGTATTGCCACTCCAGCTTTCTTTTGATTTCCCTTATCATGGAATAACTTTTTCCATCCCCACACTTTCAGTCTCTATGTGTCCCTAGATCTGAACTGGGTCTCTTGTACACAGTATATATATGGGTCTTGTTTTTGTATCCATTCAGCCAGTCTATGTCTTGGTTGGAGCATTTAATCCATTTACATTTAAGAGAATTACCGATTTTGTATTTTTTTTTTTTTTTTTTTTTTTTTTTTTTGCGGTATGCGGGCTCTCACTGTTGTGGCATCTCCCGTTGTGGAGCACAGGCTCTGGACGCGCAGACTTAGCGGCCATGGCTCACGGCCCCAGCCACTTCATGGCATGTGGAATCTTCCCAGACTGGGGCACAAACCTGTGTCCCCTGCATCAGCAGGCGGACTCAACCACTGCACCACCAGGGAAGCCCTGATTTTGTATATTCTTACTGCCATTTTCTTAATTATTTTGGATTTGTTCTTGTAGGTCTTTTTCTTCCCTTCCTCTTTTGTTCTATTGTGATTTGTTAACAATTTTAGTGCTGTGTTTGGGTTCCTTTTTCTTTTTTGTGTGTGTATCTCTTGTAGATTTTTGGTTTGCAGTTAACATGAGGTTTTGATACAGTAGTCTATAAATAAACAAGATTGTTTTAAATTGCTTGTCTTTTATTTTCAAATGCACTTCCAATATCCTGCATTTGTGCTCTTCTCGTTGCACAATTGCTGGTTTTGATATATTTGTGTGTGGATGATTTCCTACCTTTACTGTATGTTTGCCTTTACTGGTGTGCTTTTCCATTTGTATTTTTATTTTTAATAGTTGTGGCCTTTTCTTTTCCACATAGAGAAGTTCCTTTAGCATTTGTTGCAAAGCTGGTCTGGTGGTTATGGATTCTCTTAGCTTTTTCTTTTCTGTAATACTTTTGATTCTCCATCGAATCTGAATGAGAGCCTTGCTGGGTAAAGTATTCTTTGTTGTAGGTTCGTCCCTTTCATCATTTTAAATATATCATGCCACTCCTTTCTGGACTGCAGAGTTTCTGCTGAGAAATCAGCTGATGACCTTATAGGAATTCCCTTGTTTGTTATGTTGCTTTTCCCCTTGATGCTTCTAACATTTTTTCTTTGTTTCTAAGTTTTGTCAGTTTGATTACTCTGTGTCTTGACATGTTCCTCCATGGGTTATTCCTGCCTGGGACTTTCTGTGCTTCTTGGACTTGGGTGACTGTTTCCTTTCCTATGTTTGGGAAGTTTTCATCTATTATCTCTTCAATTATTTTCTCAGGTCTTTTCTCTCTCTCTTCTCCTTCTGGGACCCCTGCCATGCAAATGTCAGTGACTTTACTGGTTTCCCAGAGGTCTCTTAGACTGTCCTTATTTCTTTTCATTCTTTTTTTCTTTATTCTCTTCCACAACAGTGATTTCCACCATTCTGTCTTCCAGATCACTTATCCATTCTTCTGCCTCAGTTATCCTGCTATTGATTCCTTCTAATGTATTTTTCATTTCAGTTATTGTATTGTTCATCTCTGTTTGTTTGCTCTTTATTTCTTCTAGCTCTTTGTTAAACATTTCTTATATTTTCTCAATCTGTGCCTCCATTCTTCTTCCGAGATCTTGGATAACTTTACTATCATTACTCTGAATTCTTTTTTGGGTAGATTGCCTATCTCCACTTCACTTAGTTGTTCTTCTGGGGTTTTATCTTATTCCTTCATCTGGAACATATTCCTCTGCTAGCTTATTTTGTCTAACTTTCTGTGATTGTGGTTTCCTTCCTACAGGCTGCAGGACTGTAGTTCTTCTTGCTTCTGCTGTCTGTCCCTTGGTGGGTGAGGCTGTCTAACAGACTTGTGCAGACTTCCTGATGGGAGGGACATGTTTCTGCCCACTGGTTTGTGGAACTGGGTCTTGTCCCTCTGGTGAGCAGGGCTGTGTCAAGGTATATGTTTAGCAGGAAGTTGTGGGCTCAAGAAGACTTTAAACACCCTGTCTGATGATGAGTGGGGCTGTGTTGCTGCCCTGTTGGTTGTTTGGCCTGAGGTGTCCCAACACTGGAGCCTACAGGCTGTTGGGAGGGGCCCCCTCTTGGTGGAAAAATGGCAGCCTCCAGGAGTGCTCATGCCAGTGAGTACTCCACAGAACTACCACTGCCAATGTATTTGTCCATTCAGTGAGTCACATCCACCCCCTGACTCCACAGGAGACCCTCTAATTCTACCAGCTAGGTCTGAACCTGGCTCTTATGAGGTCACTGCTGTTTTCACCATGTCCTGGTGTACATGAGACCTTGTATGTGCCTTCCAAGAGTGGAGTTTCTGTTTCCCCCAGTCCTGTGGAATTCCTCCAGTCAAACCCTACTGGACTTCAAAGCCAGATTCTCTGGGGGCTCGTCCTCCCATTGCTAGACCCCCAGGTTGGGGAGCCTGATATGGGGCTCTGAACTTTCACTCCTGTGGAAGAACTTTTGTGGTATAATTATTTTCCAGTTTGTGGGTCACCCACCCAATGTGTATGGGATTTGATTTTATCACAATTATGCCCCTCCAACTGTTTCATTGTGGTTTCTCCTTTTACTTTGGATGTAGGATATTCTTTGTGTTAGGTTCCAGCATTTTTTTGTTGATGGTTGTTCAGCAGTTAGTTGTGATTTTGATGTTTCTGTAAGGAGAGGTGAGCTAACATCCTAATACTGCACCATCTTTCTGAGGTAGCCCCTGGAAACCTGGATATCCCATCAGGACATGGCTACTGCTATTTTTTGGAGAAGCAATCTCACTCAACATGTTTATTAAGGTTCTACTTGTACAAGACATTGATCTAAATTTTAAACCTATTATTACAGTAAATTTCAAGTAATCCATCTTTGATATATGCTATTTGATCTAAATAATCAGATGTTAAATCACTCTGTTTTTATAAGAATGAAACCAAATCCAAAGCTAAAAAAACCTCATATTCACGATTTAATTAAGAAAAAAGGAGGTCATACCCTTTAAATAGTTTCCACGGTCATACCCATTCAATAATTTCTCATTGTACAACTGTTACTGAAGTTCTAAAGAAGGCCCTGCATAGAAACACCTGTGCCCAGAGAAAAATAGGTCTGTGTTTCACTAGAGAAACAACAAAGTGATAGTATAACCAACAAAATTTAATAAATCTGACAGTACACTACTTTATAGTAGGTACTAAGTGCTGATCTGAAATCTATGAATCTTAATTCCCAATATATGACTTTGAGTCAGTCATCGACCACAAATCCAGGAATATCTCCAGAAAAATGGTAACATTCATACATGCTTGTTATCATGTGTTCAGACTTTGGTCTGAAAACACATTTGGCATAATCTGTGCATAGACATTTGTCTAAAATCCAGTGACCTGTACCCTTATAGGAGACAGAAGAGGAGCAGACACACACACAGAGGGGAAGGCCATGTGGTGACAGAGGCACAGTTTGGTGTGATGCAGCCACAAGCCAAGGAATGCCTGGAGCTACCAGAAGCTAGAAGACAAGGAATGATTCTCCCCTAGAACCTCCAGAGCATGTGTGGCTTTGGTGACACCTTGATTTTGGACTTCTGGCCTCTGTAAATGAGGGAATAAATTTTTGTGTGTTGTTACCATGTTTATGGTAATTTATTACAGTAGCCATAGGCTACAAACACAGTTACCAAGTAAAATGCTTCTCACTGCTGAGACCATTCAAAGAGGGTGTTATGGACTCAATTGTGTTTCCCTAAAATTCATATGTTGAAGCCCAAATCCTCAGTACCTCATAATGTGACTCATAATATTTGGAGACAGGGCCTTTAAAGAGGTAATTAAGTTAAAATGATGTTTTTAGGGTGGGCCCTAATCCAATTTGACTGGTGTCTTTATAAAAAGAAGAGCTTAAGATAGACAGAGAGACACCAGGAAAGCACATGCACAGAGGTGCTACCATGTGAAGAGGCAGGAGGGTGGTCATATACAAGCAAAGGAGAGAAGCCTCAGAGCAAACCAGCTGTACTGGCATCTTGATTTTTGACTTCCATCATTCAGAACTGTGAGAAAATACATTTCTATTTTTTAAGCCACCCAGTCTATACAGTTTGTCATGGCAGCCCTAACAATACAGAGGACAAAGGGACTCACAGCTGTTGCCTTTGGAGTTCCCTATATACCCTAGTAAATTCCTTCCTCTTCAAGTTAACAAAAATAAAAGTAACCAAGATAAAACACAAAATGAAACTAAACAGAAAGCTTTTAGTAACAGTGACTAAACAATTAGTACCATTAAGAGAGACAGCCAACTGATTAAGCACCTGTCACAGATAAATAGGCATGATGGATAGTTGTGGTAAGGATTTCAACTACAGTGCCTAACAAAGGCAGTATTTAGAATACACTTGTCAGAGCTAGAAAGACCTTAGAAATCAACCAGTTGAATGTACTCATTCTACAGATGTAGAAACCAAGGCTCCAAAGATTTGTAACTTACCTTATCCTAGGAGACTTGGCTTGTGAGTGACAGAGTCAAGACTGTGACTCAGGTTCTCTGAACCCTAGAGCAATACATTCATCAATGCCTCACACAGTATTCTCTTCTTTCAGTCCAGCAAACAATTTTTCCAAACTTCCCTGGTGCTTCCTTTTTCCCTTGGGATATATGGAGGGGAGATGCCACCCTTTGAAAGAGAGACTATCATGGAGCATGGAATCTTTGATTTTGTTTGTTAGTGGTGGGATTCAATGGCAACTATCTGCTTCTCAGACAAACAAGATCTACCCACCTGCTGTCTCGTGACTTTAACACCAGCAGCAGAATCATGTCAATCCAAGGGAAGCAATAATGCCTTCCAACTTTATTCTAAAAACTGTGAGAACAGGAACCATGACTGTTTTTTCTTAACATATACACATTTGGTGAAAGTATACTTGTATCTATACAGTGCATTCACCTTAGTTCCTTCTCTCCACCAAGAATGGAAAGAAATTTTTATATTATCCCTACCACAAACATATGGTGGGAGGGCAGACTGGGATGGAAATAATGGGAGAGATTGTTTAAAATTCATCACTTTCTAGAAGAGTGGGGGAACTAACACTTCCAGGCACTAGGCTAGCCAATTGTTTAAAATTCATCACTTTCTAGAAGAGTGGGGGAACTAACATTTCCAGGCACTAGGCTAGCCAACTTATATGCAGTGACTCATTTAATTATTCAATTAATATAAGGTGAGCATAATCAATTCTTCACTCTATCACATTATCTGCTTCAATTAGACTGCCTGGTTTCCTTCTTTAACACTATCTGAGGTTATCTTGTTCACCAATTTTTCTCCTCCCTTCCTACTCCACATCGCCCCTGCCTCAGCATTTCAATAAAACTCCATGAGAACAGGGATGTTATTTCTCAACTATATTCTCATCACGTATGAGGTGGTCAATTAACATCTGTTGAGTAAATCCATTATAGTGGTTCTTAAACTCTTGAATCAAGGATGCACACTAATCTTTTCCCATCCATGTGTAGATTATTCTGTTGAATATTTCTGGTTTTGAAGCCTCACATTTAGTTCAACTCTCCCACTTTTCAGATGAGACTGAAGTCTGCTGTGGGCCCTGGCTTTTGTTTTTTAAGGTAGCTTTCACATCCTTGGAGCCTTTAAACATGAGCCACAATTGCCCAGGTACACTCTTTCCCTGCCCCAACTTGCTTTCAACTTGATTATATTTGTCTTTTTTTTCTTTTTATGGGTTTTTTTTTTTTTTTTTTTGGCCGTGCCATGTGGCATTCGGGATCTTAGTTCCCTGAGCAGGGATCAAACCCATGCTTCCTACAGTGGAAGCAACAACTGCCCAGCCAGGAAGTCCCCAACTTAATTATATTTGAATTCTACCTCTAAGCAGATCTAGATTACTGCTCAGGGACCATTAAAACCATTTATGATAATTCCAAAATTGATGTTGGCACAAGTTCTCTCTGTTCTTCAGAATTTGATGTCTCCTATAAACTTTGCCTGCATATCTTTAAACAATTTAGAAGGGTTATTGTTAAGATCAAGCTCCCCTAATCCCTCTACTTCCCAAAGTAGCACACACTAATAGAAAAACAAGACTAATATTAAGTTTAAAGCTCAAACATAGTCTGTGTTTTCATGAATACAAACACAACCCCAAAAGGAAGAAAAAAAATACATCATTCTATTATTCTTTACATCATTTTATATGCATATTTCTGATCAATAACTGCTCTTACACTGGAAATTTATCCCAATAAACTACTGCTTTAAGGGATACATTAAGTCTCCAACCAAAATGTGATCTAAGGGAAGTATGGTATGTTAAACAGCTAGAGACAGCATGGGTGCACAAAACTCACTTGCACCAAACTCACAATCAAGCATGCCAAGGCCCAAGTGGCATCCAGCCATCCCTTGTTTAGAAAACCAAGTTTAATTTGAATTACTTAAGCAACTGGATTTTGTGCTGATGCATTTTTCAGTGAATTGCGGGGGATGGAGAGCTTAGCCCAAGATAATTGAATTGCTAAAATATTTGCCTTCTGATTTAGAATTTTAAAGTAACCTTTGTTACAAATTCCCATATAATTGTTTCATATACAAATTAAACCTGCCACATTTTCTCTCCCCTATATCCCTGATTGATTCAAGATGCAGATTAACATTCCTTTTCTCTCCCCTTCAATTCATTCTGTCCATTTTTCAGGGTGTATTGAACATCCTCACAATTCACAATAGAAATATCACCATAACTTCAGAGAAAATGTGGGTTGTCATAAACTACCAAAGCATGTTCTTGATTCAGAGATCCCAGAGGGCCTGTGTCTTCAAAGTAGATTTATTCTCCACATATAAGTCTCATTTGTACATATTTAATTGTGATCTCATTCTCTATGGAAGAAAATGTTTCATTGGTTCTGATTTCCTTTTGATGTTTCTATCCCAGTTTGTTAATATTCTTGGTTCCTGCTTTGTAGCCTTCAGAGCTACCCAAACTAGAAAAATGCTTTACTTGTACTTCAGGGATGGGAGTGGGAATGAAATTGCTTTCTGGTTCTGAAACTCTCAATTTTAAAAAAGGAAATAAAAACTTTCCAAAAAAGGTAGGTGAATATATTGCCAAGCTTGCCTTGTGCTCTTGGCTTTAATGTACAGAATTATTTAGAAGAGTTCTTATATAAAGCTATGCCAGTGAAAATAGCTTTGCCAAATTTATCATTGGCTGCTACAGGCTGAGACACTGGTGCCACCTCAAAGAAATTCACATTTGCTAATATGAACTAGTAATTTTTGTTTTATTGTGCCTTTTGGGGGGAATCATCCTTTCTAATAAAAAGATACATCATCATTTCTCAGTATAAAAAATCAATTTTTGTACTGACAAGAATAATTAACATTTTCCCTGTTATTTGTGTGGGACCAGCTATCAGTCAAAAAATTTAAATTTGATAAAAAATTTTATTTGGTCTCGACCTGCTATCTTCCTGCTCTCTGATTGCCTTCTCCAGAAGCTTTTAGTCTTCAAAAATTCACATAGTGAGACGTTTTCTCTAGATTTTGGTTTTGCCAATTAGAGGATTTGCCTTCTAATGAGTATTAAAATAAACTTCAAAGTTATTTTTCTTTTTAAAAAAATCTCTCAAAAGGGAACCCTAGTGCACTCTTAGTGGGAATGTAGATTGGTGCAGCCACTATGGAAAACAGTATGGTGGTTTCTCAAAAAAACTAAAAATAGAGCTACCATATGATCCAGCAAGTCCACCTCTGGGTATTAATCCCCCAAAATGAAAATGCTAATTCAAAAAGATACATGTACCCCAATGTTCACAGCAATATTGTTTACAATAGTCAAGATATGGAAGCAACCTAAGTGTTAATCAATAGATGAATGAATAAAGAAGATGTGGTGTATACATATATAACATATATATATATGTATATATATATATATATATATACACAATGGAATATTACTCAGCCACACACACACACACAAAAATGAAATTTTTTCATTTGCAACAACATGGATGGATTTGGAGGGTATTATACTAAGTGAAATAAGTCAGACAGAGAAAAACAAATACTTTATGATGCCACTTATATATGGGGTCTAAAAAATAAAGCTAAAAAATATAACAAAATAGAAAAAAATTTAATTTGAGAACACAGGAATAAAATGATTTAACTGGTGAGCCAGGGTCCAAAGACAGAAGCGACTCATAATATTATTGCTTCTGCTTGTTTTACAATATATTGCAAAACTGTTTATAATTTATTAAATGGGTTTATAACTGGTTGGGGGGAGATTGAGCTGAATAGATGGAACTATTTTAAAATAAAATTAAAAACATAGCATTTCTTTACTTCTGATGACTAAGCCTCATTAATAGCAGATACTTTTTATGTTTTATAAATTTTGGACTCATCTTTATTTGTAAGTTGAAAAAAAGATATAATTTTGTTTTATTATTTAGATTTGCTTATCTGATTAACAGTCCTCTAGAGAGGAAAAGGATTAGTATCTATTACTTATATAGCACTTTTTAAAGTGCACTGACATAGAAAACAAACTTATGGTTTCCAAAGGGGAAAGAGAATGGGGGAGGGATAAATTAGGAATCTGGGATTAACAGATAAACACTACTATATATAAAACAGGTAAACAACAAAGACCTGACTATATAACACAGGGAACTATATTCAATACCTTGTAATAATCTTAATGGAAAAGAATGAAAAATGATCACACCTGAAACAATGTAAATCAACTATAAGTCAAAAAAAAAAGGATCTATTGGAAGTCTGTTCTATAATCTGAGAGGGAAGAAATGAGCATGTAACACTAAACTTATCTGATTCAAGTTAATCCTTTAAAATGTTCCATGGAAGCAAGAACATCTGCCAGCCCTAAGTAACCAAAGAGATAGAGATTTTAGCTAATCAAACTAGAGAATTAGATTCTCTTAGTAGAACAGAATCAGGCATCCACCATGAAGAAGACACTGTAAATACCATCACAGTGACAGATGGAAGATACCTCAATATGCAGTGACCTAAGAACAGGATAAAGCCAAAGGCTATGTTTTCTCTCAAAGTTGATCAGAAGCACTACTATTACTGAAATTAATTAATGCATATTTTGATTGGCCAATTCTGAATTGTTTTAGGAAATTTGAGTGTTCCAGCTGAGATTATTGGGAGTGGTGACTGGCTCATTGTAAAAGAGTCTCAAATAGTCTAGATGTTAATTTCTGTTCCGAGGAATATCAGTAACATATTCTTTATCCTTCATCAGCCTGAGTAGCTTTCATAAAGGATATAACAGTTTTGAAATCTTAGAAGCAGAAAAAAATCCAAAAATGTGTTAAATCACTCTCCTCTAGGTTCTTTGACCTGATGACCAAGGCCTCTATTTTGTCCTCTGTTCTATACCTCTGTGCTGAGTTCAGCTCTCCTCCTTCACATCCCACCTAAATGATCCATGGGCAAGTTCAGATTTACATTATTATCATCAGATTCTTTTTTAGCCTAACTACACCAAAGCACACCTTCCAAATGTCCCAATGTGACCTATGCATGATGCAAAATCTATTTCTTAATCTAATGCTCAGATCACAATTTTTGACATTGCAATATCAGCATTAATTTTGAAACTTTGGCAAGAACCAAAGCATCATTCTTACCTAGGTGCCTAACAGTGCAGGGCTCTGAGACTTTGAAAAGCAAGAGCAACTTTTCTTTGTTTTCCATCTACACAAAGCATACCAACTTCCACCAAGTGAGTAATGCAAATTTAGTCAGCCATCTAACAATATTTCTAAATCTGATTACATTTCAGTATGAGAACTTACAAAAGACCCCGAAAAGTCACATTACAGTGTTTGATCTACAAGGCAAAGAAAAAGTAGCTTGCAGTTTACCTTCCAAGAAAACAAAATTTTAAAAGTCATACACAAAACACTTCACTGTAGCATTTTATGCACATTGCCACCAGATAAATGAGCTGAAAGACCAAATGTTCTCGTATCCGACTATCTAGCCTCCTTTAGCACAAACAGTGGAAAGAGGAATGATTATTTGTGTAATGTGAATATGACTGAAGTGACCAACTTGTAACCTGCACTCATTTCTTTACACTGCTCATGCACAGACAAGCATGCTGTTCCCAGACAGGAGATCAGGAGAGAATCTAGTACTGATTTGGTTCTGTTGTTGCACACCTGGCATCACCAAAAGTTTTAACTCAGCCAGTCACCTGATAACTTACAGCTATTTTGGTCTACTTTTGTTTGATCTGGAGCTTGGAATTATATTGTTTCCACTTGCAGTTTTAGTGTTCTTGTTTTAGTTTTATGCTTTCTTATAATGAATGAATCAGTGAGCAAGATATTACCTAAATAACAAAAATTCAGAATAAGCTTCCAGCTTTGTGTTGCCAATTACTATCTATTTTAATTATTTACCAACTAATCAGAGAAACACACAAACAAAAATGATACTGTTTTTCACATAACAAAATGGCAAATTTTATAAATAGTAATAATCAGAGATGACAATGATGAGAGTAAATATTAATTGGTACAGCTTTTCAGATTGATATTTGGCAAAAATATTTTAATCCAGTGATTCCATAACTAGGAATTGATCTCAAAGAAATCATCAGGGATGCAAACTAGAGCATAGGAATAAAACAAATCTTCAATGAGCTGTGTATAATTGTGAAATACCACAAACCACCTCAATAACAGGACTTAGATAATTTATTACACTTCTATATATTGAGCTACTATTCAGCCATTCCTTGATTAAGAGCAAGAATATTAAGAATAGGAATACTCTCATTATAAAACATTAATGTAATTCAGTATAGAACATTACATTGTAGGAGACCAGAATATGCCACTCCAAAATAGGCCTCTTTGGTATAAGAATTATTTTTAGCTTATTTTTTTGAGAAACAACAGATACAGGGAACCTCTGAGAACAGTGTAAGTTACCCTTTCATAGAGAAATTTATATTTATATAGAAAAACTTTGTTTGCAAGGGTGACTTCCCCTCAGTACCAGGAAGAAAAAGATGACTCTAATTCACAAGAGATTCTTACCAATGGAGAAGGCACCGATTTAAATCTGCATAATAAACCTTACCCATGTTCACTGTATTTTTCATGGTCACCTTCTCATAACGTGATTCCCCCAACTCTTATTCCTTTGTTTTAACTGAAGATGGTATTTAAACCCAAATCCTAGCCACTTCTTTTGAGTCACTAATCCCGGAGTTTCTCCTATGTGTATATGAAATATACATGCTAATAAACTTGTTTGTTTTTCTCTTGTTAGTCTTTTGTTACAGGAGCCCCAGCTCCTCAAGGATAGAAGGAAAATATACTTTTCCTCCTCTACAATATAAAATTAAATGAAATGAAGTATGGTTGCTCTCAACTTCATTAACAAGACATTGATTTTCTTATAAAACTCCAATAGGGGGCTTCCCTGGTGGCACAGTGGTTGAGAGTCCGCCTGTCGATGCAGGCGACATGGGTTCGTGCCCCGGTCCGGGAAGATGCCACATGCCACGGAGCAGCTGGGCCCGTGATCCATGGCCGCTGAGCCTGCACATCCAGAGCCTGTGCTCCGCAACGGGAGAGGTCACAACAGGAGAGTCCCACGTACCGCAAAATAAATAAATAAATAAATAAATAAATAGAAACGCCAATAAGATGTGACTTCCTGAGCAGTCACAGAGGGGAATTATTAGGATAATATGTTGAAACTGGACACATGTTCCTCTCTCAGGTTCAAGTGACTTTTAATAACTGATTGTCTGCTATTGGGACTCCAGACCCCAATTTTGACCAAGCCTCTGATTTGATCTATACCAGGGTTCACAATATGGAAAGAATGTGGTAAGGTGTACTGTTGTTACACTGGGCCACAAGCCTGGTAGATGGCTTCCATTAGAAGTTAGCAACATATCTGGTCACAGAAAAATTCAAGCTATTTTTTTCCAACCATGTTCCCAAATTTTACCATATTTAATTGTTTATTACAAAGAATTGCTCCCCAAATTAGTAGGTTTTACTAATTAGTTTCATACCCTTAATCACATTAAAAATGTCCTAAAAGATTTTATTTAAGCCCAAGTTGCTTTAAAATAGAAAAATCTCAGCATTGTAATTAACCAAATTTTACTATGTGAAACACACACCCAAAATATATGAACAAAGACATACGGAAAAACTCACATAAAAGAATCCAAGTGGTCCAGATATATATGGCATTTTCATTCCCAAGAGATATTTGACTTGTGAAGTCACGACATGGGTGGCAGCCCCAGTTGTCATCGCACTGATCACAGGCTCTGTAAGCAGGAATGTGGCACTACCCAGTTGTAGCACAAACATGGCCACCTAAGAGGACAAAGGAAGATGAAACTTCCCAAGCTTCCTAGAAGGATTAATATCTGACACATTTTCATTTTCAATACACAGACATAGGACACTGATGTGAAATTTGCTCTTTAAATTTTATATATTCAATAGCTTGAGTTTTCTTGAGAACATTACTAGTTTCCAAGATTTCCCAGATGTTTTGGGGTACAATTACAAGTGCTTCAGTTAAAGTTAACACAGTTTTTTTCTGAATATTGACTTTTTTTCTCTTTTCCTAATCATATATGTTACAAAAAAAGGAAATATGTTCAAATCAGTTAATATATGGGGTTCTATGGGGAAAAATAAAATTTGCATTATCATATCTATAATTTTTTTAAAAATCTAGGGCTTCCCTGGTGGCGCAGTGGTTGCGAGTCCAACTGCCGATGCAGGGGACACGA
Source organism: Mesoplodon densirostris (assembly GCF_025265405.1). Classification (NCBI taxonomy): domain Eukaryota; kingdom Metazoa; phylum Chordata; class Mammalia; order Artiodactyla; family Ziphiidae; genus Mesoplodon; species Mesoplodon densirostris. Next base: position 49,086,901 of record NC_082673.1, on the reverse strand, counting down.
GTTTGTTGCCCTGAGCCAGGAAGATCCCACATGCCACGGAGTGGCTGGGCCCGTGAGCCATGGCCACTGAGCCTGCGCGTCTGGAGCCTGTGCTTCGCAACGGGAGAGGCCACAACAGTGAGAGGCCCAAGTACCGCAAAAAAAAAACAAAAACAAAAATAAATAAATAAAAATCCAAAGGACATGATTCACTACTTTACACCCAGTAGGCTTAAAACTTCAAAAGCATTGAGGAGAAAAAGCCATTTCTTGAGTTTTTGCCAGGTTCTGAGAAATGGAAACCTACTGTTTTGACTAGATACTCTATCAAGTAGCTGTAAAGGGCAAATATTAATAGGAAAACATCACGACTTATGTGTATATGGAGAAGAGCAAAAGACAGAAATAGGTTAAAGGAATATGCCTTTAGAAACCCAGGAAGCAGTAGGAAAGTCATTCTCCTTAAACTTTTCCTTTCTGCTCCTAGCATCATGCTCCATTGCAAAACTATTTCATGGCCAGACAAAATAATCTCATCTGAGTAGAAGCTGTGCATTGAGTTCTGCTGGGCAAAAGATGGCAGCAAAAATCAATTCTCTTTTCTCTACTAACTACTAACATTGCAATGATTAGTGTAGAGAAAGAACTTTTAGGAGATGGCCCACTCTTTGACTGAATGCATCCATGTAAACTCAGACATAGAGATTTGCTGTTTTGAAAGTAACATTAAATTACATTCATGAATATCCACACTGGAAAATGAACACAAAGAGAGTCACGCTGATATATCCTCTTAATGTGTTAATTATAATATTTAGGTCAGGTCTTAAAATTCTTGTTGGAAAATAAGATTAACTATTAAAGAAATCAAAGGAAAGAATAACAATGAGATCTCCTTCTATCAAGAGTTCACAGTGATAAAAATGAAAAGTATAAAGTGCTATCTAAGTACCACCAGAGCATACATTGCAAAATATATAATTTCCATCATGTCACAATGTCCCTTGGCCAAAAGCAGTAATACTCTAAATTTGTATTAGAGTGGAGTTTTCTGGGCTCAAATCTGAAAACTTAAGTTCTGATTCTGGCTCTACCACATCCTAGTTTTTGTGACTATAGAAAATCTGTTAAAAATTTCCAAGCTTCATGATCTATAAATAATTAGAATGATGTCTGCCCTATTGATATTGCAGAATTGTTGTAAAATGAATGTGAATTAACATATGAAAGACTTTTGAAACCTGTAAAATGTGCAACATATGTGATGTGCGATGTACGTTGAATGTCATAAGGTGCCGTATATATTTACCCAGAATGGAAAACTAGCTATGAGATTTCAAAATGTAGAAAAGGTCACACCATATTTTCCATTTCTGGAGAACATGAACAAATTTATCAGTGCAGAAAGAAATGTATTTGAACTGTTTACATCTATGTGTCAGTTTGTCCAATAGAAATGTCCCAAGGGAAATACCCAATAAATCAATAGTATGGGTACAGTTGGAACACACTGATTCATAGTGTGTTGATCTTCATCCTGAAAACACAATTAGTTAAGAAAAATACTGAACCATTTTTTCCCAAGTATCTTTCTACTAGTTAGTTGCAAATTATGACACTAACTCTTAAAGGCCATGAGGATGAAATTAGCATATTATTGGGGTAAGATGAACTCCAGAGAGTTGGATTTTCATTTCAGCTAAATGCAGTATACAAGCAATCCAAATCTTTGAAATTGTGAAACCTGTTTGCATATATGGAATTTTATGCATTCATGGAATGTTAGAAAGTTCTTATCTGTATGACAATAAATCTTATTTTCATTTATTTTGAGAAGCAAACTCCTTTGGGACGCCTCGTATAGATCATCACCATTTTACTTTCTGGTTTTTATTTGTTTCCTACCCAGCATCTACTTAAAAGGGTTAATGATTTCTCATGTCTGAGAAACAAACATCACCTAACCTGAAGTGATACACCAACAACTTCCAGCTAACCACCATCTTCTAGTAGCAACTTCTTTGTCATTTCCACAACCTGAGAGTTACAAATGGAAGGGTATGGGAAAAATTCAAGATATAAAGAGTTCAACCCTTTCAAATGTTCAAAATATATGTACCTACCTTACAATATAAATCAAAAAGATTTAAAACGTATCCAAAGACTCAAAGTATTTTTGTAATATTCTACTCGTACAGTTTTATACTTTAAAAAAACTCTTCCCAGAAACGAATAAATTCCTAAAATGGAGAATTCTTGACTTTGGAAGTTCAACAAGCCCCTTAAGACCTCATTTCTGATACAAAATATTGTATATGTAAAGGATGATTGCAAACATGTGAGATTTAGTCAAAGAAATTACTTTCTTCTGGATGACAACATTCTCCATAACCCAAAACAATGGCAGACATTTTAAGAAGGAAAAAGAGGAAGAGGAGGAGGGGGAGGGATAGGACAAGGTGGAGAAAGAGAAGAAGGAGAAATTTAAGAACTCCCCTTTCCCCAGCACCCAAATCTCAACAGTTTATTCACATCAAAATTAGGGATCTAGCATACAGAGGCTGAGGTATACAGGTTGAAGGCAGCAAGTACCTGTGCAACACAGGCTTTGTTAAGAGGTGGCCACAGATGGAACTGTTGTTCTCAAGATTTTTCTGGAATTTAAGTATGTAAAATAAGGATCCTTCTAGAATATTTTGCTTGGAGGCCTAGTGTTTAAATTTTATGCCAATGTTAAACAATTTTTAAGCTAATGACTTAATAAAGAGCTACATCAATGCCTTTTACTAATAATAGGAATGATGATAATTCTAATCTGGCTAGCTAATTCCCAAAAACTTGCCCATGCAACATTTTATGGGAAAATAAATTTCTTACAATATATTTCAGCTGTTTGTAGTAATGTTGATGTTCTGGGCTAATGTTGAAAACCTCTGACACACATTATTAAGGTTCACTAGCATGATACTATTTGGTAATGCTTTTATAAACACCATATGCTCTATATAAATTGAATGTATGTCAGATTTCAGGCCATTTTTTGCAAGTGGCCTTCAAGTAGTGAAAAAAGAAGAGTGCATAGCAAACAACTATACTACCTAAGTGGATGGAATATTGCATGCATTCCAGGTTTTGTCAGTTTGTCTGCAATCTGGCTCTCACATTATACCAAATCACTTATTTGTTTGTTCAGTGAATATTTATTGAATACCTACTAGGGGCAAGACACAACACTGTTGCAGAATAAAGAGATAAAGATATAGCTCACACTTTGAAAGACCTTATAAGCTGAGATGAAATGCTGATGTTGGGAGCAGGAAATGTTAATCAGGAGCATAAAGAACTGTAATGTAGGTGTTAATAGGAAGGTAAGGTCTAAGAAGCTGTTTGAGTGGGAGCTAAAAATCTAAAAGCCCTTTGTTCTCTACTGAATATGGTATGCAGGTGTGAGGAAGAGAGCTAAATTGCTCGTGATAATAGGAGGACAACTGAGTACTGTGTAGGGATATGGCAGAAAAAACCTCTGTGTGGCAAGAGAACATGAGACAATACTGTCAGATGGATACCTATGAGGTTATATGCTGTGGAATTCAGAATATAAAGCTCTTCTCTATACTATTCAATAACAAAAAGGAATGGACTATCAAGCCATGCAAAGACATGGATGAATCTTAAATGAATATTGTAAGCAAATGAAGACAGTCTGGAAAGGCCACATACTGCATGATTCCATTTACATGACATTCTAGAAAAGGCAAAACTATAGAGACAGGAAGCAGATCAGTAGTTGCCAGGGGCTTGGGTGTCGAAAAGTATGTAAAAGGTGAAACATAGGGAACTTTTTAGGATGGTGAAACTATTCTGTATGATACTATAAGGGCGTATATATGACATTAAGCATTTGTCAAAACCCATGAACCTTAATGTGTGCAAATATTTAGAAAATCATTTGGAAGTCAGGAGACCCCAGGATGGAATACAGAATGTGACAAAGAATCTAACTGATGACCAATGCATCATTTACTCTCTATATATGTTTTGCCTTTTCTAGAGTGTCATTTAAATGGACTCATACAATATACAGATTTTTCAGACTTGCTAAATGTATGAACAAACCCCACTGAAAGGAATGCAGAAAACGTACTCATGTGAATAACTCTGGAAATTGGTAAAGAATATAAAACCAAAGGCAAAAAAGAAACACTGTACTTGAGTTGATAAAGTTATTTCCCATGGGAGTAGAGGTTAACAATTCTGAAACCACTATAAATATACACCGGAATTGAAAAATCAAGTAAATGGATGATAGTCAGTGGGAGCAAGGTTTCTCACTATTGCATAAGTTATAGACAAGCAAGGAGAGAAGGCTAGAATGATCAGTATGGGAGGGATAAGAGTTGCAGACATCAGTAGGAAACCCTGTTTAGTTTAACACAGATATAGATGGATACATTTAGAAATATATAGGTATGTTTACACACTTTTGTTGATATACACACATATATGTCCTTGCTGTGTCAGCTGAAAGGGCTTAGAAGCAAACAACACCCCTGTGGCACACCTCACACCCAGATATTAATCTCTAATACCATTGTCCAATGAAAGAAACCAGATCTCCTTAGAAGAATGGCTGGGGAACCGGAGGAAGATGACGGAAGAGTAAGACGCGGAGATCACCTTCCGCCCCACAGATACATCAGAAATTCATCTACACGTGGAACAACTCCTACAGAACACCTACTGAACGCTGACAGAAGACCTCAGACCCCCCAAAAGGCAAGAAACTCCCCACATACCTGGATAGGGCAAAAGAAAAAAGAATAAACAGAGACAAAAGGATAGGGATGGGACCTGCACCAGTGGGAGGGAGCCGTGAAGGAGGAAAGGTTTCCACACACTAGAAGCCCCTTCGCGGGCGGAGACTGCAGGTGGCGGAGGGGGAAAGCTTCGGAGTAGCCGAGGAGAGCTCAGCAACAGGGGTGCGGAGGGCAAAGCGGAGAGATTCCCGCACAGAGGATCGGTGCCCTCAGGCACTCACCAGCCCAAGAGGCTTGTCTGCTCGGCTGCCGGGGTGGGCGGGGCTGGAAGCTGAGGCTCGGGAAACGGGTTTCGGTTGGAGTGCAGGGAGAGGACTGGGGCTGGCGGCAGGAAGAGAGCCTGAAGGGGTTGGTGTGCAACGGCTAGTCCGGAAGGAGTCCGGGGAAAAAGTCTGGAGCTGCCGAAGGGGCAAGAGTCTATTTCTTCCCTTTTGTTTCCTGGTGCGCGAGGAGAGGCATTAAGAGAGCTGCTTAAAGAAGCTCCAGAGATGGGCGCAAGCCACGGCTAAAGGCGCGGACCGCGGAGATGGGTGTGGGACGCTGGGACTGCTCCAGCCGCTGCCACAAGGCCTATGTGCGAGCGCAGGTCACTGTCCACACCCCCCCCTTCGGGGGAGCCTGTGCAGCCCGCCACTGCCGGGGTCCCGGGACCCAGGGACGGCTTCCCCGGGAAAGCGCACGGGGCGCCTCGGGCTGGTGCAACGTCACGCCAGCCTCTATCGCCACAGGCCCGCCCCACACTGTGTGCCCTTCCCTCCCATCTGCCTGAGTGAGCCAGAGCCCCCAAATCAGCGGCTCCTTTAAACCCGTCCTGTCTGAGCGAAGAACAGACGCCCTCCGGCGACCTACGCGCAGAGGCGGGGCCAGGTCCAAGGCTTAGACCCGGAAGCTGTGAGAGCAGAGAAGAGACAGGGAAATCTCTCTGTGCAGCCTCGGAGGCAGCGGATAAAAGCTCCATGGTCCGCTTGATGTGCCCTGCGTCTGTGGAGTGCATGAATGGACAGCGAATCATCCTAAATTGAGGAGGTGGACTTTGAGGACAAGATTTAAGATTTTTTCTCCTTTTCCTCTTTTTACAACGAATTATCCCAAATTGAGGTGGACTTTGAAAGCAAGATTTCAGACTTTTTCCTCTTTTCCTCTTTTTACAATGAAATATCCCAAATTTAAGAGGTGGACTGAGAGCAAGATTTTCGATTTATTTCCCCCTGTTCTCTTTTTGTGAATGTGTATGTGTATGCTTCTGTGTGAGATTTTCTCTGTAGAGCTTTGCTTCCACCATAGGTCCCAGGGTTCTATCCATTCATTTTTTTTCGGGGGGGGTTGTTTTTCAAAAATTACTTTTTAATTTTTAATAACACAACTATATTTTATACTTTATTCTATTTTACTTTATCTTCTCTCTTTCTTTTTTCCTACCTTCCCTTCCTCCCTCCCTCCCTTCGCCCCTTTCTTTCTTTCTTTCTTTCCTTCCTCCCTCCCTCCCTCCTGTCTGTCTTTCTTTCTTTCCTTCCCCCCTCCCTTCTTCCTTTCACTCTTTCTTTTTCTTCCCTTCCTCCCTCCCTCCTTTCTTTCTTTCTTTTCTTCTTTCTTTCTTTCTTTCCATCCTTCCTCCCTCCCTCCCTCCTTTCATTCTTTCTTTCTTCCTTCCTTCCTTTCTTTCCTTCTTCGTTTCTTTCTCTCTCTCTTTCTTTCTTCTACTAATTCTTTCTTTCTACTTTTTCTCCCTTTTATTCTGAGCTGGGTAGATGAAAGGCTCTTGGTGCTGCAGCCAGGAGTCAGTGCTGTGCCTCTGAAGTGGGAGAGCCAACTTCAGGACACGGGTCCACAAGAGACCTCCCAGCTCCACATAATATCAAGTGGTGAAAATCTCCCAGACATCTCCATCTCAACACCAGAACCCAGCTACAGTCAACGACCAGCAAGCTACAGTGCTGGTCACCCTATGCCAAGCAACTAGCAAGACAGGAACACAACCCCATCCATTAGCAGAGAGGTTGACTAAAAACATAATAAGGCCACAGGCACCCCAAAACACACCACCAGACGTGGACCTGCCCACCAGAAAGACAAGATCCAGCCTCATCCACCAGAACACAGGCACTAGCCCCCCCACCAGGAAGCCTACAAAACCTACTGAAACAACCTTAGCCACTGGGGACAGACACCAAAAACAACAGGAACTACGAATCTGCAGCCTGAAAAAAAGGAGACCCCAAACACAGTAACATAAGCAAAATGAGAAGACAGAAAAACAAACAGCAGGAGAAGGAGCAAGATAAAAACTTACCAGACCTAACAATGAAGAGCTAATAAGCAGTCTACCTGAAAAAGAATTCAGAATAATGATAGTAAAGATGATCCAAGATTCTATTTCCATGATCCAAAATCTTGGAAATAGAATAGACAAAATGCAAGAAACAGTTAACAAGGACCTAGAAGAAATAAAGATGAATCAAGCATCAATTAAAAACACAATAAATGAAATGAAAAATACTCTAGATGGGATCAATAGCAGAATAACTGAGGGAGAGAACGGATAAGTGAGGGGGAAGGTAAAATAGTGGAAATAACTGATGCAGAGCAAAATAAAGAAAAAGGAATGAACAGAACAGAGGACAGTCTCAGAGACCTCTGGGACAACATTAAATGCACCAACATTCGAATTATAGGAGTTCCAAAAGAAGAAGAGAAAGAGAAAGGGACTGAGAAAATATTTGAACAGATTATAGTTGAAAACTTCACTAATATGGGAAAGGAAATAGTTAATCAAGTCCAGGAGGCACAGAGAGTCCCATACAGAATAAATCCAAGGAGAAATACACCAAGACACATATTAATCAAACTGTCAAAAATTAAACACAAAGAAATCATATTAAAAGCAGCAAGGGAAAAACAACAAATAACACACAAGGGAATCCCCATCAGGTTAACAGCTGATCTCTCAGCAGAAACTCTACAAGCCAGAAGGGAGGGGAAGGACATAATTAAAGTGATGAAGGAGAAAAACCTGCAACCAAGATTACTCTACCCAGCAAGGATCTCATTCAGATTTGATGGAAAAATTAAAAAGTTTACAGACAAGCAAAAGCTGAGAGAGTTCAGCACCACCAAACCAGCTTTACAACAAATGCTAAAGGAACTTCTCTAGGCAAGAAACACAACAGAAGGAAAAGACCTACAATAACAAACTCAAAACAATTAAGAAAATGGGAATAGGAACATACATATCAAAATGACCTTAACTGTAAATGGACTAAATGCTTCCACCAAAAGACACAGATTGGCTGAATGGATACAAAAACAAGATCCATATATATGCTGTCTACAAGAGACCCACTTCAGACCTAGAGACACATACAGATTGAAAGTAAGGAGATAGAAAAAGATATTCCATGCAAATGGTAACCAAAAGAAAGCTGGAGTAGCAATTCTCATATCACACAAAATAGACTTTAAAATAAAGACTACTAGAAGAGACAAAGAAGGACACTACATAATGATCAAGGGATTGATCCAAGAAGAAGATATAACAATTGTAAATATTTATGCACCCAACATAGGAGCACCTCAATACATAAGGCAAATACTAACAGCCATAAAAGGGGAATTCGTCAGTAACACACTCATACTAGGGGACTTTAACACCCCACTTTCACCAATGGACAGATCATCCAAAATGAAAATAAATAAGGAAACACAAGCTTTAAATGATACATTAAACAAGATGGACTTAATTGATATTTATAGGACATTCCATCCAAAAACAACAGAATACACATTTTTCTCAAGTGCTCATGGAACATTCTCCAGGATAGATCATATCTTGGGTCACAAATCAAGCCGTGGTAAATTTAAGAAAATTGAAATTGTATCAAGTATCTTTTCTGACCACAATGCTATGAGAGTAGACATCAATTACAGGAAGAGATCTGTGATAAAAAATCTTCCAACTAACAAAAGCCTAGGACCAGATGGCTTCACAGGCGAATTCTATCAAACATTTAGAGAAGAGCTAACACCTATCCTTCCCAAACTCTTCCAAAATATAGCACAGGGAGGAGCACTCCCAAACTCATTCTACGAGGCCACCATCACCTTGATACCAAAACCAGACAAGGATGTCACAAAGAAAGAAAACTACAGGCCAATATCACTGATGAACATAGATGCAAAAATCCTCAACAAAATACTAGCAAACAGAATCCAACAGCACATTAAAAGGATCATACACCCTGATCAAGTGGGGTTTATTCCAGGAATGCAAGGATTCTTCAATATATGCAAATCAATCAATGTGATACACCATGTTAACAAACTGAAGAAGAAAAACCATATGATCATCTCAACAGATGCAGAGAAAGCTTTCGTCAAAATTCAACACCATTGGGCTTCCCTGTTGGCGCAATGGTTGAGAGTCCGCCTGCCGATGCAGGGGACACGGGTTCGTACCCCGGTCCGGGAGGATCCCACATGCCGCGGAGCGGCTGTGCCCGTGAGCCATGGCCGCTGAGCCTGCGCGTCCGAAACCTGTGCTCCGCAACGGGAGAGGCCACAACAGTGAGAGGCCCGCGTACCGAAAAAAAAAAAAAAAAAAAAAAAAAAAAAAAATTCAACACCATTTATGATAAAAACCCTGCAGGAAGTAGGCATAGAGGGAACTTTCCTCAACATAATAAAGGCCATATATGACAAACCCAAAGCAAACATCGCCCTCAATGGTGAAAAACTGAAACCATTTCCACTAAGATCAGGAACAAGACAAGGCTGCCCACTCACTCTCACCACTCTTATTCAACTTAGTTTTGGAAGTTTTAGCCACAGCAATCAGAGAAGAAAAGGAAATAAAAGGAATCCAAATTGGAAAAGAAGAAGTAAAGCTGTCACTGTTTGCAGATGACATGATACTATACATAGAGAATCCTAAAGATGCTACCAGAAACATACTAGAGCTAATCAATGAATTTGGTAAAGTGGCATGATACAAAATTAATGCACAGAAATCTCTGGCATTCCTGTACACTAATGTTGAAAAATCAGAAAGTGAAATCAAGAAAACACTCCCATGTACCATTGCAACAAAAAGAATACAGTATCTAGGAATAAACCTACCTAAGGAGAAAAAAGACCTCTATGCAGAAAATTATAAGACACTGATGAAAGGAATTAAATATGATACAGATAGATGGAGAGATATACCATGCTCCTGGATTGGAAGAATCAATATTGTGAAAATGACTCTACTACCCAAAGCAATCTACAGATTCAATGCAATCCCTATCAAACTACCACTGGCATTTTTCACAGAACTAGAACAAAAAATTTCAAAATTTGTTTGGAAAAACAAAAGACCCCGAATAGCCAAAGCAATCTTGAGAATGAAAAACGGATCTTGAGCAATCAGGCTCCCTGACTTCAGACTATACTACGAAGCTACAGTAATCAAGACAGTGTGGTACTGGCACAAAAACAGAAAGATAGATCAATGGAACAGGATAGAAAGCCCAGAGATAAAACCACACACATATGGTCAACTTATGTTTGATAAAGGAGGCAGGAATGTACAGTGGAGAAAGGACAGCCTCTTCAATAAGTGGTGCTGGGAAAACTGGACAGGGACATGTAAAAGTATGAGATTAGATCACTCCCTAACACCATACACAAAAATAAACTCAAAATGGATTAAAGACCTAAATGTAAGGCCAGACACTATCAAACTCTTAGAGGAAAACATAGGCAGAACACTCTATGACATAAATCACAGCAAGATCCTTTTGGACCCACCTCCTAGAGAAATGGAAATAAAAACAAAGATAAACAAATGGAACCTAATGAAACTGCAAAGCTTTTGCACAGCAAAGGAAACCATAAACAAGACCAAAAGACAACCCTCAGAATGGGAGAAAATATTTGTAAATGAAGCAACTGACAAAGGATTAATCTCCAAAATTTATAAGCAGCTCATGCAGCTCAATAGCAAAAAAACAAACAACCCAATCCAAAAATGGGCAGAAGACTTAAATAGGCATTTCTCCAAAGAAGATATACAGACTGCCAACAAACACATGAAAGAATGCTAGTGCAAATCCAAACTACAGTGAGATATCATCTCACACCAGTCAGAATGGCCATCATCAAGAAATCTAGAAACAATAAATGCTGGAGAGGGTGTGGAGAAAAGGGAACACTCTTGCACTGCTGGTGGGAATGTGAATTGGTAAAGCCGCTATGGAGAACAGTATGGAGGTTCCTTAAAAAACTAAAAATAGAAGTACCATATGACCCAGCAATCCCACTACTGGGCATACACCCTGAGAAAACCATAATTCACAGTGACTCATGTACCACAACATTCATTGCAGCTCTATTCACAATAGCCCGGAGATGGAAACAACCCAAGTGTCCATCATCAGATGAATGGATAAAGAAGATGTGGCACATATATACAATGGAATATTACTCAGCCATAAAAGGAAACGAAACTGAGCTATTTGTAATGAGGTGAATAGACCTAGAGTCTGTCATACAGAGTGAAGTAAGTCAGAAAGGGAAAGACAATTACCATATGCTAACACATATATATGGAATTTAAGAAAAAAAAATGTCCTGAAGAACTTAGGGGTATAACAGGAATAGAGACACAGACCTACTGTGGGTGGTCTTCGGGATTTGGGGGGGGCTGTGATGGGGTGGGGGAGAGGCAAGGATATGTATACACTGCCGGGCGTGGGGTGGATGGATGGTGAGGGGTGGCTGCGTGGCGCGGGGGGATCGGCTCGGTGCTTTATGGCCACCTGGAGGGGTGGGATGTGGAGGGTGGGAGGGAGAGAGACGCAGGAGGGAGGGGATGTGGGAACAGATGTATATGTATGACTGATTCACTTTGTTGTAAAGCAGAGACTAATAAAAAAAAATGAAGAAGAATGGCTGATTCTCGGACTTGGGTAGGAAGTATACACTATGAGTCTAGATCATCTTGTAGTGCCAGAAAGTGAAAAAAAACTCCAAAATTAAATAACAAACAAAGAAGTAAATAAGTGGGAATATATTAAGGAGGGACATAGAAGCCAACTGAAAAAAAGCTCCCAATGTTCAAAGCTAGAACAATCTGAAGAACAACATAAAATAGTACTGAATTATAACCCAAAGGATAAAATAAATATTCTTGAATCCATACTGATATAAATGATTGATTAAATTTTAAAATGGGAGAGCTGGAAAATTACTGTTCAGAAGAATTCCAGTAATTTATGTAGATAATCCCCACTCTTTATCTTAACTCTCCTTTAACATAACTCTCACATGTTAAGAGTGGGCTGTTCATATTGACTTCTTTCCAAAAACTGCAGTATGGAAAAGTGGAAAATGAGTAACTTAGAGAAACCTAACAAACTAACACTAGTTCAACCAGGTCACCCAGGTTAACATTAAGAGTGATAAGTTATGTTGATAGTCTATACTATTAATAAGATGATATGATGAGAATATCACTCTGTCTCTCTCATTTTCCTCCCAAAATACCACAACCCCAGTTTAATCATAAGAAAAACATCAGACAAATCCCAATTGAGGGACATTCTAGAGAATACTGACCAGTAGTCCTCACAACGGTCAAGATCATCAAACACAAGAAATGTCTCAGACATTTTCAGTTAAGAGGAGCCTACCGGGAGACAAGACAACCAAATGTAATGTGGTATATCAGATGGGATCCTGGAACAAAGAAAGAACATTAGGTAAAATTTAAGGAAATCTGATTACCATATATGGACTTTACTTAACAGCAAGGTATCAATCTGATTCATCAGTTGTGACTAATACACCATGCTAATGTAGATATTAATAATAAGGGAAACTGTGGGTAGGTGGGGTATGTGGCAACTGTGTGTACTATCCTTGCAACTTTACTGAAAATCAAAAATTACTCTAAATCAATATTTGTTTTAAAAAAAGAAAGAAAGAAAGAAAAGAAAAGAAAACCTCCTCTACCTCTCTCACAGAGACTTCAGGTAATTCTACATTTCTCCAACATGCATGTGTTGTTTAATATGAATTCCTGAGTTATTCATACATGGGGACAGGGGAAAAGAGGGACTCTAGAAGCTCCAGGCAGCTGGGTTTCAGAGGCATGATATGTGTAAATAACCACACCAAGACAAGTCTGCACACATATAAAAGAGAGAAATAGAAAACGTACCACTAGTTTTCAGAAGGAGAATGAAATACTGCTGTACAGGGATAAAATTTTATCTTGACACTTAAGGAATCCAAGAAGAAAGAAGTTATTAGAAAGAATTTCATAAAGAGGGAAGAATATGAGTATAAAGTAGGACAGCATGGGATATGTTTAGAAGACACGACGTTGTTAGTTTAGAAGAACAACTAGCCAAAAGGGAGTAATAAAAAATAAAGCAAGACATTTTGAAGTCAAAGTATGGAGCACCTTAAAAGTAGTGAAAAGAGAGTTTTCCAGGTGTGAGGGATATCATTCTTCCATACATTTATTAAGCACTTAATTTTGCAAACAAGTGTGGTTCAAAACACTGGCTCAAAAATCAGAGCTGTGCTTTGGTAGGATCAATCTGATGATAAAATGTGTAACAACTAGCTGGTTTAAAATGTTAGTATGAGAAGAGTAGCAAGAGGAAAAAGGACCAAAGCAGCTAAACTGGACATAGCAGGAATGGAGAACAGATATGAGATAAATATTGGATTATCCAGTATGCAGACTTATCATATGCTTAGGAAACAAACACAAATTATTTTTATTTGATTTTTTATTGTGGAATATATCAGAAATTCACAGGGCTTAAGAATTATTTTATATGGAATTACATGTTTGAAGGCAGCCTCATAATCTTTTCAGTTCTCAGAATTTTCTAGGAAAAAAAAAGCCTCTAAAGCAAGAGGCAGTGAGAATCAGAACTGCTAGGGATGGACAACAATTTGACTCTTCTGCCTTCCATTCTGCCTTAGCTAAAGAAAATGACAAAGATTTAAAATGGGGTGATTGGAGCATGATATTATTAGCCTTGGTGTGTGCATGTGTCTTCTTGTGAGGGATGGAGGGAGAAAATGATAAATTAGAAAAGGTAAAAATAAAATCTCAATTTAATTTTGGTTATTTGACATAGTCATACTACTAGCATTAAATTGATCTTATTCTTATACAAGTTATTCAACTCATGTTTAATCTGTACCAGCTGTTAGAATTATAGAGCTCGACAGTCTCTGTTCTATAGAAACTAACAGTCCAGAGAGACATTCAAGATGGCAGAAGAGTAAGACGGGGAAATAACCTTCCTTCACACAAATACATCAGAAATACATGTACATGTAGAACAGTCCTACGGAACACATATTGATGCTGGCAGAAGACCTCAGACTTCCCAAAAGGCAAGAAACTCCCCACATACCTGGGTAAGGCAAGAGAAAAAAAAAAAAAAAACAGAGACAAAAGAATAGGGATGGGACCTGTACCACTGGGAGGGAGCTGTGAAGGAGGAAAGGTTTCCACACACTAGGAAGACCCTACACTGGCAGAGACGGGGGGTGGTGGAGAAGAAGCTTTGGAGCCACATAGGAGAGCACAGCAACAGGGGTGAAGAGAGCAAAGCAGAGAGATTCCTGCACAGAGGACCAGTGCTGACCAGCACTCACCAGCCTGAGAACCTTGTCTGCTCACCTACCAGCTGGAATGGGTGGGGGCTGGGAGCTGAGGCTCGGGATTTGGAGGTCAGATCCCAGGGAGAGGACTGGGGTTGGCTGCATGAACACAGCCAGAAGGGGATTAGTGCACCACAGCTAGCCAGGACGGAGTGAGTCCAGGAAAAAGTCTGGACGTACCTAAGAGGCAAGAGACCATTGTTTCGGGGTGCATGAGGAAAGAGGATTCAGAGCACTGCTTAAAGAAGCTCCAGAGAGAGGCGCAAGTGGCAGCTATCAGCGCAGACACCAGAGATGGGCACAAAACACTAAGGCGGCTTCTGCAGCCAACAAGAAGACTGTGTGCAAGCACAGGTCACTATCCACACCTCCCAAGAGCCTGTGGAGCCCGCCACTGCCAGGGTCCCGTGATCCAGGGACAACTTCCCTGGGATAATACACAGCACACCTCAGTCTGTTGCAACGTCACGCTTGTCTCTCCCACCGTAGGCTTGCCCCACATTCTGTACCCCTCCCTCCCCCACACCTAAGTGAGCCAGAGCCCCCTAATCAGCACCTCCTTTAACTCCGTCCTGTTTGAGCGAAGAACAGATGCCCTCAGGCGACCTACATGCTGAAGCAGGGCCAAATCCAAAGCTGAATCCCAGGAGCAGTGTGAACAAAGAAGAGAAAGGGAAATCTCTCCCAGCAGCCTCAGGAGCAGTAGATTAAATCTCCACAATCAACTTCATGCCCCTGCATCTGTGGAATAACTGAATAGACAACTAATCATGCCAAAATTGAGTTGGTGGACTTTGGGAGCAACGATATATACATATATTTTTTTTCATTCTTCTCTTTTTGTGAATGTGTATGTATATGTTTCTTTGTGTGATTTTGTCTGTATAATTTTACTTTTACCATTTGTCCTACGGTTCTGTCTGTCCTTTTTTTTTTTTTTTTAGTATAGTTTTTAGCGCTTGTTATCGTTGCTGGACTTGCTTTTTGGTTTGGTTTCCTCTTCTTTCTTTATTTTATTTTTTCTTTTTTTATTACTTTATGAATTTTTATTTTTAATAATTATTATTTATTTAAATAACTTTATTTTATTATTTTTTCTTTCTTTCTTTCTTTCTTTCTTTCTTTCTTTCTTTCTTTCTCCATTTTCTTCTTAGCTGTGTGGCTGAGAGGGTCTTGGTGCTCTGGCCAAGTGTCAGTCCTGTGCATCTGAGGTGGGAGAGCTGAGTTCAGGACACTGGTCCACAAAAGACTTCCTGGCTCCATGTAATATCAAATGGTGAAAGCTCTCTGAGAGATCTCCATCTCAAGGCTAAGACCCAGCTCCACTGAACGACTAGCAAGCTACAGTGCTGGACACCCTATGCCAAACAACTAGCAAGACAGGAACACAACACCAACCATTAGCAGAGAAGCTGTCTGAAATCATAAAAAGGTCAGAGACAGCCCAAAACATACCGCCAGACACGGTCCTGCCAACCAGAAAGAAAAGATCCAGCCTCATCCACCAGAACACAGGCACCAGTCCCCTCCACCAGGAAGCCTACACAACCCACTGAACCAGCATTAGCTACTGGGGCAGACACCAAAAACAACGGGAACTATGAACCTGGAAAAGGAAACCCCAAACACAGTAAGTTAAGCAAAAGGAGAAGACAAAGAAACACACAGCAGATGAAGGAGCAAGGTAAAAACACAACAGACCAAACAAATGAAGAGGAAATAGACAGTCTACTGGAAAAGGAATTCAGAGTAATGATAGTAAAGATGATCCAAAATCTTGGAAATAGAATGGAAAAAATACAAGAAACGTTTAACAAGGACCTAGAAGAATTAAAGAGCAAGCAAACAATGGTGAACAACACAATAAATGAAATTTAAAATTTTCTAGAAGGAATCAATAGCAGAATACATGAAGCAGAAGAAGGGATAAGTGACCTGGAAGATAAAATAGTGGAAATAATTACCTCACAGCAGAATAAAGAAAAAAGAATGACAGGAATTGAGGACAGTCTCAGAGACTTCTGGGACAACATTCAGTGCACCAACATTCAAATTATAGGGGTCCCAGAAGAAGAAGAGAAAAAGAAAGGCACTGAGAAAATATTTAAAGACATTATAGTTGAAAACTTCCTTAATATGGGAAAGGAAACAATCAGTCAAAAACAGGAGGTGTAGGGAGTCCCATACAGGATAAATCCAAGGAGAAACATGCTAAACAAATATTAATCAAACTATCAAAAATTAAATATAGAGAAAAATATTAAAAGCAGCAAGGGAAAAACAAGAAATAACATACAAGGGAATCCCCATAAGGTTAACAGCTGATCTTTCAGCAGAAACTCTGAAAGCCAGAAGGGAATGGCAGGACATATTTAAAGTGATGAAAGGGAAAAAACTACAAACAACATTACTCTAAACAGCAAGGATCTCATTCAGATTTGACAGAGAAATTAAAGCATTTACAAATGAGCAAAAGCTAAGAGAATTCAGCACCACAAAATCAGCTTTATAACAAATGCTAAAGAAACTTCTCTAGGCAGGAAACACAAGAGAAGGAAAAGACCTACAATAGCAATCACAAAAAAAATTAAGAAAATGGTAATAGGAACACACATATTGATAACTACCTTAAATGTAAATGGATGAAATGCTCCAACCAAAAGACATAGACTGGCTGAATGGATACAAATACAACAAATACAACATATACAAGACCCGTATATATGCTGTCTACAAGAGACCCACTTCAGACCTAGGGACACATACATCCTGAAAGTGAGGGGATGAAAAAAGATATTCTATGCAGATTATAATCAAAAGAAAACTAGAGTAACAATTCTCATAACAGACAAAATAGACTTTAAAATAAAGACTATTACAAGAGACAAAGAAGGACACTACATAATGATCAAGGGATCAATCCATGAAGAAGGTATAACAATTGTAAATATTTATGCACCCAACATAGGAGCACCTCAATACATAAGGTAAATGCTAAGAGACATAAAAGGGGAAATCAACAGTAACAATATCATAGTATAAGGGATTTTAACACCCCACTTTCACCAATGGACAGATCATCCGAAATGGAATAAGGAAACACAGCTTTAAATGATACATTAAATAAGATGGATTTAATTGATAATTATAGGACATTCCATCCAAAAACAACAGAATACACTTTCTTCTCAAGTGCTCATGGAACATTCTCCAGGATAGATCATATCTTGGGTCACAAATCAAGCCTTGGTAAATTTAAGGTAATTGAAATCATATCAATTACCTTTTCTGACGACAACGTTATGAGACTACATATGAATTACAGGAAAAAATCTGTAAAAAATACAAATGCATGGAGGTTAAACTTAACACTACTTAATAATCAAGAGAACAGTGAAGAAATCAAAGAGGAAATCAAAAAATACTTAGAAACAAATTACAATAAAAACACAATGACCCAAAATCTATGGGATATAGCAAAAGCAGTTCTAAGAGGGAAGTTTATAGCAATACGATCCTACCTCAAGAAACAAGAAACATCTCAAATAAAAAACCTAACCATACACGTAAAGTAATTACAGAAGAAGAACAAAAAAACCCCAAAGTTAGCAGAAGGAAAGAAATAAAGATAAGATCAGAAATAAATGAAAAAGAAGTGAAGGAAACAATAGGAAAGATCAATAAAACTAAAAGCTGGTTCTTTGAGAAGATAAACAAAATTGATAAACCATTAGCCAAAATCATCAAGAAAAAACGGGAAAAGGCTCAAATCAATTGAATTAGAAATGAAAAAGGAGAAGTAACAACTGACACTGCAGAAATGCAAAGGCTCATGAGAGATTATTACAATCAACTACATGCCAATAAAATGGATAACCTGGAAGAAATGGACAAATTCTTGGAAAAGGACAACCTTCTGAGACTGAACAAGGAAGAAATAGAAAGTATAAACATACTTATCACAAACACCTAAATTGAGACTGTGATTTAAAAGCTTCTAAAAAAAGCCCAGGACCAGATGGCTTCTCAGGCGAATTAATGAAACATTTAGAGAAGAGCTAACACCTATCCTTCTGAAAATCTTCCAAAACATAGCAGAGTGTGGGAAACTCCCAAACTCATATTATGAGGCCAAAATCACCCTGGTACCAAAACCAGACAAAGATGTCACAAAGAAAGAGAACTACAGGCTGATATCACTGATGAACATAGATGTAAAAATCCTCAAAAAAATACCAGCAAACAGCACATTAAAAGGATCATACATCACAATCAAGTGGGGTTTATCCCAGAAATGCAAGGATTCTTCAATATACACAAATCAATCAATGTGATATACCACATTAAAAAATTGAAGGATAAAACCATAGGATCATCTCAATAGATGGAGAAAAAGCTTTCAACAAAATTCAACACCCATTTATGATAAATACCCTCCAGAAAGTCGGCATAGAGGGAACCTACCTCCACATAATAAAAGCCATATATGACAAACCCACAGCCAATATCTTTCTCAATGGTGAAAAACTGAAACGATTCCCTCTAAGATCAGGAATAAGACAAGGGTTCCCCGTCTCACCACTATTATTCAACATAGTTATGGAAGTTTCAGCCACAGCAATCACAGAAGAAAAAAGAATAAAATGAATCCAAATCGGGAAAAGAAGAAGTAAAGCTGTCACTGTTTGCAGGTAAAATTATACTCTACATACAGCATCCTAAAGGCTCTACCAGAAAACTACTAGAGCTAAGCAATGAATTTCACAAAGTAGCAGGATACAAAATTAACGCACAGGAACCTCTTGCTTTCCTATACACTAATGACGAAAAATCTGAAAGAGAAATTAAGAAAACACTCCCATTTACCACTGTAATGAAAAGAATAAAATACCTAGGAATAAACCTATCTAAGGAGACAAAAGACCTGTATGCAGACAACTCTAAGACACTGATGAAAGAATTTAAAGATGATACAAACAGATGGAGAGATATGCCATGTTCTTGGATTGGAAGGATCAACATTGTGAAAATGACTATACTACCCAAAGGCATCTACAAATTCAATTCCATCCCTATCAAACTACCACTGGCATTTTTCACAGAACTAGAATAAAAACTTTCCAAATTTGTATGCAAACACAAGAGACCCCAAATAGCCAAAGCAATCATGAGAAAGAAAAGTGGAGCTAGAGGAATCAGGCTTCTGGACTTCAGACTATACTACAAAGCTACAGTAATCAAGACAGTATGGTATTGGCACAAAAGCAGAAATATAGATCAATGGAAGAGAATAGAAAGGCCAGAGATAAACCCACACACATATATATATTTCTTTTTTTTTTTTTTTGTCTTATGCAGGCCTCTCACTGTTGTGGCCTCTCCCATTGCAGAGCACAGGATCCGGACACACAGGCCCAGTGGCCATACCTCATGGTCCCAGCCGCTCCGCGGCATGGGGAATCTTCCCAGACTGGGGCACGAACCCGTGTCCCCTGCATTGGCAGGCATACTCTCAACTACTGTGCCACCAGGGAAGCCCAGGTCACCTTATTTTTGACAAAGGTGTCAAGAATATACAATGGAGAAAAGACAGCCTCTTCAATAAGTGATGCTGGGAAAACTGGACAGCTACATGTAAAATAATGAAATTAGTACACTCTCTAATGCCATACACAGAAATAAACTCAAAATGGATTAAAAACCTTAATGTAAGGCCAGACACTATAAAATTCTTAAAGGGAAACCTGGGCAGAACTCTCTATGACATAAATCACAGCAAGATCCTTTTTGACCCAACTCCTAGAGAAAACAAAAAGAAACAAATGGAACCAAATGAAACTTAAAAGCTTTTGCACAGCAAAGGAAACCATAAACAGGATGAAAAGACAACCCTCAGAATGGGAGAAAATATTTGCAAATGCAGCAAATAACAAAGGATTAATCTCCAAAATTTACTAGCAGTTCATGCAGCTCAATATCAATAAAACAAACAACCCAAACCAAAAATGGGCAGAAACCCTAAATAAACATTTTTCCAGAGAATATTTACAGATTGCCAATAAACACATGAAATAATGTTCAACATCACTAATCATTAGAGAAATGCAAATCAAAACTACAATGAGGTATCACCTCACACCAGTCAGAATGGCCATCATCAAAAAATCTACAAACGTTAAATGCTGGAGAGGGTGTGGAGAAAAGGGAAACATCTTCCACTGTTGGTGGGAATGTAAATGGATACAGACACTATGGAGAACAGTATGGAAGTGCCTTAACAAAACTAAAAAATAGAACTACCATACGACTCAGCATTCCCACTACTTGGCATATACCCTGAGAAAGCCATAATTCAAAAAGAGTCATGTACCACAATGTTCATTGTAGCTCTATTTACAATAGCCAGGATATGGAAGCAACTTAAGTGTCCATCAACAGATGAATGGAAAAAGAAGATATGGCACATATTTACAATGAAATATTACTCAGCCATAAAAAGAAAGAAAATTGAGTTATTTGTAGTGAGGTGGATGGACCTAGAGTCTGTAATAGAGAGTGAAGTAAATCAGAAAGAGAAAAACAAATACCATACTCTAACACTTACATATGGAATAATAAAAGGAAGAAAGGTTATGAAGAACCTATGGGCAGTACAGGAATAAAGATGCTGACATAGAGAATGGACTTGAGGACACAGGGAGGGGGAAGGATAACCTGGGACAAAGTCAGAGAGTGGCATGGACTTATATATACTACCAACTGTAAAATAGATAGGTAGAGGGATGCAGCTGCTTAGCACAGGGAGATCAGCACAGTGTTATTCAACCACCTAGAGGGGAGGGTGAGAAGGGGATGCAAGAGGGAGGACATATGGTGATATATGTATATGTATAGCTGATTCACTTTGTCATAAAGCAGAAACTAACACACCATTGTAAAGCAATTATTCTCCTATAAAGATGTTAAAAAATTGGTATTTTTAGCTATTGATTCTAAAAAAATAAAAGAAACTAACAGTCCAGAAAGGAAGGTAAATACATGGAAAATATTTTCTGGTAGATTGAGAAGTCCTGTAATGTAAGTTATGAGCAATGTTTCATAGAGGAAGTAAGGATAATCAGTTAAAACCATATTCAGAGATATTAGTGAAGGTTTGTCTGAGATGATTATATTTAAGCTGAGCCCTGAATGACATACAAGTGTTGTCATAGAAATGGCGTTAGAAAGGACCTTGAAGGTCTCAAGAATGGCAAGTACACAGATGTACAGCCAAGTCCATTGCCCTACCAGACAAGTCATACCTAGCACACAGACTACTGATACTCTTAAGGAGATAAAATGTTGGAGCGAACTAGCACAATGCCTGGCCGGAGCAGGTGCTGGACTGAATTTCTTTGCTTCCTTTCTCAGTATTAGTTTAAAAAGCTGTGTAGGGCCTCCCTGGTGGCGCAGTGGTTGAGAGTCCGCCTACCGATGCAGGGGACACAGCTTCATGCCTCGGTCCGGGAAGATCCCACATGCTGCAGAACGGCTAGACCCCTGAGCCATACACACTGGGCCTGCACGTCTGGAGCCTATGCTTCGCAACGGGAGAGGCCACAACAGTGAGAGGCCCGCGTACCGCAAAAAAAAAAAAAAAAAAAAAAAAAAAGCTGTGTAGCATAGCACTTAAGAGACTGTATACTTGAGTCCAACTCCTACCCACCAATTCCTAACTATGATATTCTAAATAAGTCGCTTAACTTTCAATATGTTCATCAGTATATTGGGAAGTATAATATTATTTATTTCATAAAATGCTGATGGGGATCAAATATATGAATACATGCAGTAAGCTTAGAACAGAGTTTGGCACATAGTAGGATAATAAATATTATTACTGTTTTTAATATGAGGAATTTTCAATCTATAATTTTAAGGATGTTATAATCCTAAATTTATTAAGTGAATTGTTTCTTAGATTTGCCAGGTACAAACACAGCTGGAAAGATTTAGAGTAAACAGAGTAATGGCTTCCTGTCTGTAATGTTTGTGAACTAGTAAAACATCATCAAAAGGGACTTTAGACTGTCTTCCCCAGCTTTACCAAAGAATAAATTCGATTTTTCTGGAAGGAGTAAGAATGACGTGTTGAATAAGCAGGTTAAATGAGTTAACATCTTAAATCCTTTCCATACTCATGATACTATTATTTAGAAAATACAAAACAATATTTAGTACAAAATCAAAAGTAAATGGAAAATCTCTTATTGGGTCTGCAGCTGGTTTTTATCATTTGTGAAGATGTAAGACTATGTGTTTCCAGAGTGTACCAGTATGATAATAAAAGGCTCTGTCACTAAACACTCCCACCTATGCCACCCCATGCTTGTGCAACTGTTGAACAAAGGAGCCATATATCCCCACATCCTCCAGGGCAGAAATCTTGTCCTGTGGTTGCTACAGAAAAGTAAAGCTTGGGGAAATTTCCAAAGGTAAATGGATGGGGGACAATCCCAGACTCCTCTAAGTTCTTGGAAAAAGGAATGGACAAAGTGCCCATTATGGAGAATAATAAGAGCTACAGGAAAAGAGAACAATGGTTTTTAAAGTGCCATAATTTTTAATGAGTGTTTGTTTCCCCAACAAAAATGCTTATTGATACTGTCATTTTAAATGGTTCCACCTTGGCTTGAAATTAACACCTCATTGCTATAAGCAAGCAATCAATTCCTCTCTTGGCTGCTAAGGTTTTTTGGCCAGAAAATTTTCTCTTGTTTTGAAAAGTAACAATAATAGTGCAAACTTACATCAGTAACATTAGTGTTTCTTTGTAAAATGAGACATTTAATGTATCTTATAAATAGATGACAGAAATGGAAATAAAAATATTCCCAGAGCAGTCAGTTCAGTTACAATCAGATAGTGCCTGAGTTCTACTCACAGAGGTCCCTACTGTGTTACAAAACCATTACAATAAAACTAGAAAATCAACAACAATATAGTTACACAGAGGGAAAGAAACCAGACAGAAATAATACAATGGATACATTTTTATAAATCTCTAGAAAATATAAATTAATTGATAGTGCTTAGTGGTTGATGAGAAGGGGATTTCCTAAAGGAGGGAGAAGAAGGTCAAGTGTCAGGGGAATAATTTAAGGGAGTGACAGATATTTTCATTATATTGATTGTTGTGATGGTTTCATGGGTATATCCATATATCAAAACTTACTCCAAATATGTGGAATTTATACTTTGATAAAGATGTTTTTAAAGAGCCCATAATGTAATCTACAACATAGAAACGTATCATATTACATCACTGTGGTGTAAAAGTACACTTTATACTAGGAACATAAAAGAAATAATAAGGGAGAAGAGAAATAGGAATGATTTATTTTACATGAATGACAATGAATGAGAGGTAATTGAATGCATTATGACTCACATATGTACAGTTTACCTAAAAGGTGATCAAACTACTACAAGGCAACGTCTGTTTATTTTGATGAAGGCAACCTACAGTAATGAATGAACCATTTTTTAATGCAAGAAAGATCAAGTAGACAATAATAATAATAATATTAAAGAGGTAACAACATAATCAATAAGGTAGAACTTATAGCTAGACACTAAGAGACACTTTTTCCCCCAAGTGCTCATGAAACATTCACAAAAATTTATTATATATTAGGTTATAAGGAAAGTGTTAGTAAATTAGAAAATGTAGAGCTATTACAAATAATAATCTCTGACCACAATGCAAGAACAGTAGAAATTATAGACAAAATTGAAAAAAAAAGTCCTCATTCTTTTGGAAATTTAAAACCCTTTTCCTAAATAATTGTTGGGTGAAAGGAGAAATATGAACTGATATCACAAAATTTCTAAAAAATATCAATATTGAAACACAATCATAATCTACAGAAAATATTTCAAGCGATGAGCATAGGAAAATTCATAGTCCTAAATATTTTAATAAATAAAATTTTTTTAAGTTATAATAAATAAATTGAATTCTGAGCTCAAAAACTAAAAAAATAATAAACTAAAAAATAACAAAAGGAAGGAAATAATAAAGATAAAAGCAGAGATACCAAGAGAAAAAAAAAAGATCTACTATTTCAAAATCCTGTTATTTAAAAAAAATAAAGAATTAACAAAAGAGACAAACCACCAGCTAACTTGTTCATGAAAAAAGGATAAAAGCACAAATATAAAAATAAGATATGACAAAGAGGAAAAATGATTAAAATAAGAGATTATTTAAAAATCATAAGAAATTAAAGACATACATACAAATGAATTTGAAAAGCTACATGAAAAGGATAGTTTTCTACAGAAATTTTCTAGCAAAATTTCAATTGCCAATTTTGACAAATTAGAGATAGAATGCTTAAACTGATTAATTTTTGCAGAAGAAATAGAGTACATTATCAAAGTCACCCCAAAGAGCACCAGGGATCAAATGATTTCAATGGGAGATTCTTTAAAGGAGGATTCTACAAAACCTTCAAAGACTAGATGTTCCAAAAGTGTGATACATTGCTTAAGAGCATTGGAAAAGAATGTTAAGAAGAAAGAAAAGAATTGATAACTAGATCTGATAAAGATAGTACAAAAATGAAAACTATACACCAATACCACTGAAGAAGAATAATGCAAAAGTACTAAATAAAAATTTAATAAACAGAATCCAAACCACAATAAGAATAAAATAGAGGTGTGGCCAAGATAGTGGAGTAGGAAAACCCTGAACTCACCTCCTCCTATGGGCACACTAATATTACAACTATTTACAGAGCAACTATCTATGAGAACAACAGAAAGAGTAGCAGAAATGATGTTCCACAAACAGAGATATGAAAAGGAAACCACAATGAGATAGGTAGAAGGGGCAGATATGCAGTACAGTCAGGAACCACACCGTAGGTACAAAACTCACAAATGGGAGGACAATCACAATTGCATGGGTTCTCCCCAAGAAGTGATGGGTCCTAGTCACACATCAGGCTCCCAAGTCTGGTGGTTTTACACCAAGAAAATGAGCTCCCATAATGTCTAGCTTTAAAGACTAGGAGGACTTGCATACAGGAGAGCCCAGAGAGTTGTAGGAGCATAAACTCCCTTCTTAAAGAGTGTTTGTGAAGTCTCACATGTTCCAAGTCCCAGCATGAAGGCAGTGATTTAAAATGAGTCTGGGTTGGATCCAACTGCTGATTTTTGAAAGTCTCCTAGAGAGGCAGGAGGTAACTGGGGACACAGATGCTGGAGTCAGCCATTTTTTGGAGCTTGTTCTACCACAAGGACACTGGTGCTAGCAAGTGACATTTTGAAAATTTTCCCTCTAGTCTATTAGTCCTGAGGGAATACTTATCCACCAGTGGGCCAGCACCATCCTGGGCCCATGACAGCTAGCCAACTGGGAATGCAGCCCTGCCCAACCGTGACGCTGAACCACCCCAGGATCTCCCAAACTTCATGGCCAGGTATCCCACAACCAATACATGAAGCAGGTTCTTAAAACAACCAGGCCAGTGGCTAGGCCCACGTATGCCCTAAAAGGATCCACACAGCCCATATAGGAGGAAACCTTCAATCATATACCTCTGGTGACCAGAGAGGAGTGTGCTGCTGAGCCCCACATGAAGTCTCCTACATAGTCACTTCTCTAAGATACAGAAACATAACTGACCTAATAGGTGGAAAGAAACACAAGGATTTGGGCAAAATGAGACAGAAGAGTATATTCCATGAAAGGAGTAAGAAAAAAGCCCAGAAAAAGAACTAAACAAAGTGGAGATAAGCAATCACTTGATAAAGAGTTCAAGGTAATGATCATAAACATGCTCAATGACCTTAGGAGAAGAATGGATGAACACAGTCAGAATTTTAACAAAGAGTTGGAAAATATAAAGATAACCAAAGAGAGATGAATAATAAAATTAATTAAAAATACACTAAAAAAAATCAACAGAATATTAGATGGTACCAAAGAAACGAATTAGTGAACTGGAAGACAGGTTAGGGGAAATCACTCAAGCCAGACAGAGAAAAGAAAAAAAAAAGGTTTTTTAAAATAAGTAATAAAGAGAGAAAGGGGCAGAGAACTTATTTCAATAAATAAATAAATTAGAAAATGTCCTAATCTGGGAAAGGGAACAGAAATCCAGGTCTACGAAGCACAGAGAGCTCCAAACAAGATGAACTTTAAGAGGTTCACACTAAAACACATTATAATTAAAATGTCAAAACGTAAAGAAAGAACTTTAAAAGCAGCAAGAGAAAAGCAACTAGTTATATACAAGGGAACTACCATAGAGCTATCAGCTGACTTTTCAGCAAAAATTTTACAGTCCAGAAGGTAGTGGCATGACATATTCAAAATAATGAAAGGAAAAAAAAATCTATGACCAAGAATACTTTATCCACCAGGGATATTTTTCAGATTTGAAGGAGAGGTGAAGGGTTTTACAGACAAGCAAAAGCTAAAAGAGTTCAGTACCATTAAACTGGCTTTAAAAGAAATGATAAAGATACTTCTCTAAGTGGAAAAGAGAAGACCACACTAGAACTAAGAAAATCACAAAAGTAAAATCTTATTGGTAAAGATAAACATATAGTAAAGACAGTAGATCAACCACTTATGAAGCTATCAGAAAGGTTAAAAGACAAAAGTAGTAAAATCCTCTATATCCACAATAAGTAGTTAAGAGATACACAAAACAAAAATATGAAAAATAAGATTTCAAAGAAATTAAGTGTGGGGAGGTATGAGTAAAAATGCAAGGTTCTTCAAATGAATTTGAACTTAAGAGATCATTAACTTGTTATATGTGAACCTCATGGTAACCACAAAACAAAAACTTATAATATATACACACAATAAAGGAGAAAGGAATCCAAGAAAAACACTAAATATAGTCATCAAATAACAAGGGAAGAGAGCAAAAGAAGAATAAAAAAAAAACTACAAAAATAATCAGAAAATAACAAAATTGCAATAAGTAGATAACTATCAATAATTATTTTAAAAGTTAATAGACTAAATGCTGCAGTCAAAAACCCACTTCACAGAGTGGCTGGATGGGTTAAAAAAAAAAAAAGACTCATATATATGCTGCCTACAAAAGACTTTTCAGAAATAAAGACACCCACAAACTGAAAGTGAGGAAATGAAATGAGGAAATGAAAGTAAGTAAATGAAAATGAAAAGAAAGGTGAGGTAGCAATATTTATATGAGGAAAAAATAGACTTTAAAACAAAGACTGTAATAAGACACAAAGAAGGAAATTACATAATGATAAAGGGATCAATCCAATGAGAAGATATAACAACTTTAAATATATATGCATCTAACATAGAAGCATCTAAATACATAAAGCAAATATTAACAGAAATAAAGAGAGAAATTAACAGTAACTCAATAATAGTGAGAGACTTTAACAACCCACTTACATCAATAGACAGATCATTCAAACAGAAAATCAATAAGGAAAACTGGCCTTAGATGACACACTAGACCAGATAAACTTAATAGATACATAGAGAACATTCCATCCAAAAGCAGCAGAGTACACATTCTTTTCAAGTGCACATGGAACATTCTCCAGAATAGATCACATGCTAGACCACAAAACATGTCTCACTAAACTTAAGAAGATTGAAATCATATCAAACAGCTTTTCTGGCCACAATGGCATGAGATCAGAAATCAACAAGAAAAAAATGCAAAACCACAAACACGTGGAGGCTAAACAATATGCTACTAAAAAAACAAATTGATCACTGAGAAAATAAAAGAGGCAACCAAAAAATACCTGGACATAAAAAGGAAAAACAATGATCCAAAATCCATGGAATACCAGAAAAGTAACTATAAGAGGGAAGTTTATAGTGATAAAATCCTACCTCAGGAAACAAGGAAAATCTCAAAAACAATCTAATCTGTACATAAAGGAAGTAGAAAAAGAAGAATAAACAAAACTCAAAGTTAGTAGAAAGGAAAAAATTCATAAAGATCAGAGCAGAAATAAATGAAACAAGATAAACAAAATTGGGACAAACCTTTAGCCAGATTCACTAAGAAAAAAAGAGAGAGGGCCTAAATAAATAAAATAACTAGAAATAAAAGAGAAGATACAACCAACACCACAGAAATACAAGAGGTCATAGGAAATTACTATGAAGAATTATATGCCCATAAAATGGACAACCTAGAAGAAATCAATAAATTCTCAAAAAGTTCAATCTACCAACTCTGAATCAGGAAGAAATATAAAATATGAACTGACCAATTACCAATAATGAAATTGAATCAGTAATTAAAACAAACAAACAAATAAAAGTCCAGGATCAGACCACTTCATAGGTGAAGTTTACAAAACATTTAAAGAAGAGTTAACACCTGTCCTTCCCAAACTATTCCAAAAAACTGTAGAGGAAGGAACACTTCCAAACTCATTCTATGAGGTCAGCCTTACCCTGATACAAAAACTAGGCAAAGACACCACAAAAAACGGAAATTACAGTACAGTATCACTGATTAAAAATGATGTAAAAATTCTCAACAAAATAATAACAAACCAAAATCAACAATACAGTAAAAGGATCATATACCATGATCAAGTGGGATTTAACCCATGGATATAAGGATGGTTCAATATCCACAAATCAATCAATGTGATACACCACATTAACAAAATGAAGAATAAAAATCATATGATCATCTCAATAGATGCAGAAAAAGCTTTTCATAAAATTCAACATCCATTTTTAAAAATCTCAACAAACTGGGTATAAAAGGAACATACCTCAACATAAAAAAGACCATATACACCCCACAACTGACATCATATTCAATGGTGAAAAGCTAAAATCATTTACTATAAGATCAGAAATAATACATGGATACCCACTGTTGCCACTATTATTCAACATAGTATTGGAAGTTCTAACAACAGCAATTAGACAATAAAAAGAAGTAAATGAAACCCAAATTATAAAGGAAGAAGTTGCAAATGACATAATACTGTGTATAGAAAATCCTAAAGACACCACCAAAAACTATTAGAACTAATATAGGAATTCAGTAAAGTTACAGGATAGAAAATTAATATGCAGAAAGCTGCTGTTTGTATACACTAACAATAAACAATCAGAAAGAGAAATTAAGAAAACAATCCCATTTACAATTGCATCAAAAAAGAATAAAATACCTAAGAGTATATCTAACCAAGGTGGTAAAAGGACTGTCCCCTGAAAACTATAAGACTGATGAATGAAATTGAAGATGACACAAAAAAATTGTAAAGATAATACTGTGCTCATAGATTGTAAGAATTAATATTGTTAAAATGATCAGACTACCAAAGGCAATTTACAAATTCAGTCTTTATCAAAGAATCAATGACATTTTTCAAAGAATTAGAACAAGTAATTCTAAAATTTGTATGGAAACACAAAAGACCCAGACTAGCCGAAAAATCTTGAGAAAGAAGAAGAAACCTGGAGGTATCATGCTGCCTGATTTCAAACTATATTACAAAGCTGTAATAATCAAAACAGTATTGTACTGGCACAAAAACGACACATATAGATCAATGAAATAGAATAGAGAACCCAAGACCTCACACTTATATGATTAAGTAATCTACAATGAAGGAAGGAAGACTATATAATGGGGAAAAGATAGACTCTTCAATAAATGATGTTGGGAAAATTGAACAGCTAAATACAAAAGAATCAATCTAGACTATTTTCTCACATCATATATAAAAATAAACTCAAAATGGTTTAAAGATCCAAATGTAAGACCTGAAACTATAAAACTCCTAGAAGAGAACATAGGCAGTGCATTCTTTGACATCAGCCTTAGCAATATTTTTTTGGATGTCTCCTCAGGCAACAGAAATAAAAGCAAAAATAAACAAATGGAACTACCCCAAATTAAAAAGCTTTAGTATAGCAAAGGAAACTATCAACAAAGCAAAAAGGAAGCCTACTGATGGGAGAAGATATTTGCAAATATATGTCTGATAAGGGTTTTATATCCAAAACATATAAAGAACTCATACAACTCAATATTGATAAACAAACAACCCAACTAAAAAATGGGCAGAGGACCCAAAAAGGCATTTTTCCAAAGAAGACAAACAGATGTCCAACAGACACATGAAAAGATGCTCAACATCACTTATAATCAGGAAAATGCAAATCAAAACTACAATGAGATACCACCTTACACCTGTCAGAATGACTATTATCAAAAAGATAACAAATAACAAGTGTTGGCCAGGGTGTGAAAAAAGGGAATCCACATGAAATGTTGTTGGGAATATAAATTGGTGCAGCTACTGTAGAAAACATTATGGAGGGTCCCCCCAAAATTAAAAATATAATTACCATTTGATCCAGTAATTTCACTTCTGGGAATTCACTTGAAGAAAACAAAAACACTAATTCAAAAAGATATATTCACACTAATGTTCATTGTCACATTATTTGCAATAGCTAAGATATGGAAGCAACCTAAGTGTCCAGCAACAGATGAATGGATAAAGAAGATCTGGTATGTATATACAATAGAATATCACTCAGCCACAAAAGAGAATGAAATCTTGCCACTTGTCACAACATGAATGGATCTAGAGGGTTTATGCTAAGTGAAATAAGTCAGACAGAGAAAGACAAATACCTCATGATCTCACATATATGTGGAGTCTAAAAAGCAAAACAAAGAAAACAAAATAAAAACAGACTTATAGATACAGAGAGCATATGGGTAGTTGCCAGAGGAAGGCACGGTGGGAGGTAGAGAGTGAAAGAGTTTTAGGTGATTAAGAGGTACAAACCTCCAGTTATATAATAACTAAGTCACAGGGATGTGATATATAGCATAAGTAATATGGTCAATAATACTGTAACAACTTTCCATGGGACAAATGGACTAGACTAATCATGGTGATCATTTCATAATGTATACATATGTCAAATCATTATACAGTACAACTGAAACTAATTTAATATTGTACATGAACCATATTTTAATTTAAAAAAAGAATAAAATACGCCATGATCAACGGTATTTATTTGAGCAATATAATGTTGGTTCAATATTAGGGAATCCATTCATATAATATACCACATAATAGATTTAAGAAGAAAAAAATCATATACTTGTCTCTATATATGCTGAAAAAGCCTATAACAATATTCAACACTTTTTCATATTTCTATTCAAAACACAAAATTATAAAACAATAAATAATTTCTTAACATAATAACATATATAGACTTTATTTTTAAGGCCAGCATCTTAATTGGGATGCTAATGGCATTTTGAGTAAGCTTAAGAAAAAGACAAGATTGCCCACTGTTTCCACTATTATTTAACATTATAATAGAGTATAACCTAATGCAATTGGACAAGAGAAATCAAAAATTATATGAATTTGTAAAGAAGTAAAAATATCTCTAGAAAATACTAGTGAATCAATGAACAATAAAATGAACTTAAATAATGAACTCAATAGGGTATCAAGATATATATAAAAATCAATAGCTTTCATAGACACAAACAATAACTAACTAGATGGCATAATGATAAAGAAAGCCTCATTTGTAGTAGCAACAAAGATGATTAAATACATAGGAATAAACTTGATAAAAATGTGCAAAACCTACGAGAGGAAACATTCCTGAAAGACACAGAATTATGGTTGAACTAAAGGTAAGACATCCCTGTTATTGCACAGGACAACTCAACATCATAAATATGTCAGTTTAACACAATCCCAATAAAAATATCAACACACTTTTTTATGGAGCTAGACAAGGTGATGCTAAAGTTTATAAGGAAAAACAAACCTATAGGAATAGCAGGAACGTACTAAGAAATAAAAACTACAAAGGTGGATTACTGCTGCAAGATATTAAACCATACTGTAAGTCTCCATCTCTAGAACAGGGTGGTACTGCCACGAGGATCTTATGTATAGACTAATAGAATAGAAAGTCCTGAGCTAGATCTAAATAAATATGGATATAATGAGGGTTTCATCTTAAAACATGGAAACAAAGATAAGCTTCTTAATAAATGTTGCTGGCATAACTGGCAATCCATGTAGAAAAAAAGATAAAGTTAGATCCATATCTAATGCCACACACAAGAATAAACTCCACACTGATCATGAAAGTAAATGTAAAAGAAAAATTATATATAAACATATATATAATAGAAAATAATTTAATAAATTAATGTGGAAAAATATGGTGAATTCCTCTGTAAACTCAGTGTAGGAAAAAGATTTCTAATGCTGACTCAAAATCTGGGGGCAAAAAAAGAATTAATTCATCAATTTGACTATATAAAATTTTTAATGGCATGGTAAAATAAAGTTAAAGAAGAACTGTCGAATTAGAAGAAAACATTTGCAGCATATGTCGCAGATAAAAGACTAATATCTATAATACATAAAGAACCCATAAAATTTGAGAGGTAAAGGACCAAAACTGTGATAGAAAAATGGGAAAGGTATATGAGCAGACAATTCACAAAACTGATATAAACTGTCTTAAACATATGAAAAAGTGTCAAACTTCTCATAATTTAAGAAACACAAATTACCCTTGTAATATAATTTCTCACCTACCTGATTGGCTAAAATTGAAAAGTCTCACAACACATTCTGTTGGTGAGGCTGAGGAAACTCTCATACATTTCCATGGGAATGCAAACTGCTACAACTCCTTTGGAAGGGAATTTGACAATATCTAACAAAGGTACATATACACTGACTTTTTGGATCCAGGAATTCCATTCTAAGACTTCACCTTGAACAGATACCATTAACATTATGAAAATTCATGTGCACATATATAGCAGCATTGTTTACAATTGCAAAATATTGGAATCAACCAAAATACTCAAATATAGATGTGTTGAATCACTATGATATATCCATATAATTAAGTATTATGCAGTAATAAAAAAGCATGAAGGACCTTTCTATGAGCTGACATGGAATGATTTCTAGGATATGTTGTAAAATAAAGTAAAATACAAAAGAATACTACCTTTCATATGACAAAATGTGGCAAATAAGAAAATACACATGTATCTTCTCATTGTGCAATAAGAAAAACTAGAAGTATAAACCTGGAATGAATGAAATGGGTTACCCCCAGAAGGTGAGTGAGACTAGGATAGAAAGGATGAGGATATCGGGGTGAAGTGTGAGGAGACTGAAATTCTCTGAGTGTGTCTTCTTTTAAAATGCCCTCTTGATATAATCATAATTAAAATCAACAAATGTCAGACTCAATTATTTTTTTAATCATAAAATTGTTACCTTGCATAACGTTTGCTATTTCTTAGGTTTCAGATTCCTGAACTAATATAGGCATATCTCATTTTATTGTACTTTACAAATACTGTGTTTCTTTTAAAAATTGAAGATAATGTAAGTCTGGCCATTTTTACAACAGCTTTTGCTCAATTCGTCTTGCTGTGTCACATTTTGGTAATTCTCTCAATATTTCAAAAATTGTCATTATTATTATATTTGTTATGGTGATCTGTGATCAGCGATCTTTGATGTTACTGTCACAAGCCTCTGAAGGTTCAGGTGATGGTTAGCATTTTTAAAGCAATAAAGTATTAAATTAATGTATGTAATTGCTTTTCTAGACATAATACTATTTAACACTTAATAGACTATAATATGCTGTAAACATAACCTATATTTGTACTTGGAAACCAAAAACTTTGTGACTTGTTTTATTGCAATATTCACTTGAGGACCTGGATCCAAAAGATCCAACAGACCATAGGGTTTTTGTTGACAACAGACAGATGGCTTTGGAGGTCAAATAAAGTCCAGCCATTTGTTTAAAAATTGGCTAAAATATAGGTCACATGTACAGGATCAGAGCTAATGACAAAGGAAAGCAGATGCTTGATGAAGTTACAAGACAAAATATGTTAACTCTGGATCAGGTCTTACATGTAATAAAAGGCTATGAAAACCAAACTATTTTTACTATCTTTGATAATATCCTGTTTTAATCTTGTGAGTCTATGGAGTTTCATTCTGGGAAATGAGACATTTATTTTTATGTTGCTAGAATTCTGGCATTTACATTTATATTTTATTATCATTTAAATTCTTAATCCAGGAAGCAACCTAAATGCCTATTTACAGATTAATAGATAAAGAAGTTGTGGTACATATATACAATGGAATACAACTCAGCCGTAAAAAGGAACAAAATTGGGTTATTTGTAGAGACGTGGATGGATCTAGAGACTGTCATACGGAGTGAAGTAAGTCAGAAAGAGAAAAACAAATATCGTATATTAATGCATATACGTGCAATATACAAAAATAGTTCAGATGAACTAGTTTGTAAGGTAGAAATAGAGACACAGATGTAGAGAACAAATGTATGGAAACCAAGGGGGGAAAGTGGCAGCAGGGGGGTGGTAGTGTGATGAATTGGGAGATTGAGATTGACATATATACACTAATATGTATAAAATGGATAACTAATAAGAACCTGCTGTTTAAAAAAATAAATTAAATAAAATTCAAAAAATAAATAAATACATTCTTAATCCAAATTGTCTATATAATAACAAAATACCTGGTAATTGTTTTAAATTCACAGAAAATAGTTAAAATGAGAATAAGCAGAGGTTGCTGGATCTTATTGTTAATTATATATGCTCTTAGACTTTTAAAAAATACTATTATATACCTAAAACTACTTGCTCCATCCATGCTGAATGGAATAAGAGAAGGTCCAAACCTAAGAAAAATCATAAATTCAAAGAGAAATATGAATGGAAAACAATGGGACAATAAGAAGTAGTGATAATATCTTTGCTGTGTTAACACAGAGATTTTTATTTTAAATGAACATAAATTAAGGAAAATCTATACCAAATCTATGGCAACATATCCAAGTCTGAATCACCAGTTCACATGGCTGATTATTTCTGAGATGGACACGGATAATAGATTCATGAACGGGAGTCTCACATAGACAAAGCTAGGAGGAAAAGGCCACTAACTTTGCTTTTGCAAGTCTCAGTAATAGGCTGACATCATTCATGTCATGTTAAAAATGAATAGCAAATGTTATAAGGTACACAGGCAATAGGTTTGTATTTCATGAAAGCATAGACTCAGCCACAGAATATATCTATTGGCCTTCTAGTCTGATAATCTCCTAGGTAAAGCTACCACTCAGATGATCTGTTTTCTGAGGAACTGTGAATGCTGGAGTTCTTTGTCTTACATCCTTAATTCTTCTATCCTTTTTACATAGCTAGAAGACAATGTAACTCTAAGAATTTTAATGTTTCTTTCCCTCTAGGTTATATTTTTCTTCCTACCATACAATTACAGGCAATCATCAACTATTTTTCTCTTCTTGTAATTTACACCATCTTTGACATTGTAAATAAATACTGTAATACTGTAAAATAGAGCCTCTAGCAACCCAGAAAACAGCCACCAAGGAAGTTAATGTATACCTAAGCCAGTTTAAAATGAGAGAGTAAGCCAAAATGGCTATCAAGAAGGCAACCCATGTCTAATAGTCAGTACTTGTCTACATTTATTTTATTTTCACTTCTGAGTTATCTAATTTTGACAACTGATTAAAAACAGTAAATTACATGGTCTGAATTTTTTTTATCTTCTAAATTTATTTATTTATTTATTTTTGGCTGTGTTGGGTCTTTGTTGCTGTGTGAGGGCTTTCTCTAGTTGCAGCGAGTGGGGGCTACCCTTCATTGCAGTGCCTGAGCTTCTCATTGTGGCGGTTTCTCTTGTTGCAGAGCATAGGCTGTAGGCGTGTGGGCTACAGTAGTTGTGGCATGTGGGCTCAGTAGTTGTGGCTTGTGGGCTCTAGAGTGCAGGCTCAGTAGTTGTGTCACATGGGGTTAGTTGCTCTGTGGCATGTGAGATCTTCCCAGGCAAGGGCTCGAACCTGTGTCCCCTGCATTGGCAAGTGGATTCTTAACCACTGAATGACCAGGGAAGCTCCCATAGTCTGATATTTTGAAGAAACAGAGAGACTAGAGCAGATCTGGCAACAACAAACATGCTTGATGCTGAAAGGGGCAAAGACTGGTACAGATCTGAATACCAAACCCTCACACCAGCAAGCCTATGGCACAAACTAAATACCATTTGTTAACTGATATAGACAGTAAAATCATAAGATAGGAAAATTGGGAAGGATCCTAGCAATCTAGACATGTCTCCTTCCCATTGTAGGAATTTCTCCTACATTATCCTATGGTGATGATCTGATCCCTGTGTGAATACAAGGACTACTTCATTGCCTTACAAGGAAGCCCATTCCCTTAAAAAAAAAAAAAAAAGCATTTTTTTAGGAAGTTCGTTCTTGAAAAGTCAAGAACTCCTTCCCTGTAACTTCCATTTATTGATTTTAATTCATTTATTCAACAGGCACTTATAAAGAACTACTCTATTTAATAGGCAATATTTTCATAAAGATAAAACGCATCTGCCCTTTATCCATGTAGAGAGATAAACCCATGAACAAGAATAAAAATAAAGCAACAGAGTAAGTGGCCAAGATGGGGGAGTTCGGAGACCCTGAGCTCACCTCCTCCCACAGGCACATCCCAAATTACAACTATATACTGAGCAACTATTGATGAGAAAGACTGGAAGACTAGCAGAAAAGATCTTCTACAACTAAAACTATAATGAAGGAACGACAATGAGATGAGTAGATGTGTGGAAACACAGTATAGTTGAGACTCACACCCCTAGTAGGTGACCCACAAACAGGAGGATAATTACAATTGCAGAGGTTCTCCATAAGGAGTGAGGGGTCTCAGTCCCACATCATGTTCCCTAGCCTGGAAAGAAGAGCACCAAGAATGTTTGGCTTTGAAGGTCACAGGGGCTTGTTTTGGGGAGACCCAAAGGACTGTGGAAATATAAACTCCACTCTTAAAGAGCACAAACAAAACCTCACACACTCTGGAACCTAGGGCAGAAGCAGTTATTTGAAAGAACCCTGGGTTGGACACATTTGCTAACCCTGGAGAGCCTCCTGTAGAGGCAGGAGGTAACTGGGACTCACCCTGGAGACATAGACACTAGTTGCAGCCACTTTAGGGAGCTCATTCTACCATGAGGACACTGGTGCTGACAAAGGACATTTTGGAATCCTCCCTCTAGCTTATTAGCACTGGGACCCAGCCCCACCCACCAGCCTGTAAGCACCAGTACTAAGATGCCTCAGGCCAAGCAGCTAATCAGGCAGGGACACAGTCCCTACCACCAGCAGCACTGCTGCATTAAGTCCCTATGAGCCCATAGCCACCGTGGGACAAGTCCTACCCACCAGACAGCTGACACACCCATGCAACCATACTATCCTGAGGCCACACCCCCATGCCTCACAGCCAGAAATAGGAACCCAGCCCCACCCACCAGTAGACCAACATCAACTCTGGAAAACTCAGGGTCCTGAAGCCAGAGACCCTGGGACCCAGCTCTGCCCACCAGTGAGCAGGCACCAGCCCTAGGACCCACTGAGCCCTGGCATCCATTAGTGGGCCAGTACACCAATGCCAGATACCCAGGGCCCTGCAGCCAGAGACCCTGGGAACAAGCTCCACCCACCAGTGGGCCCACACTAGCCTCAAGAACTGGCTTCAACCACCAGTGGGTGGACACCAGCCCAGGACCACCATGACCCTGCAGCTTGCAATGTCATGATGCAGCCCACTCACCAGCAGACCAATGCCAGCACTGAGACACCTTGGGCACCTCAGCCAGCCACCCCAGGAAACTGCCCCACCCATCAGAAGGTTGATACCAGTTTTGGACACCCCAGACCCCCTGCCAACAGTGTCAGGAACAGGTTCTGTCCAGCAGTGAGAAAACTCCAGCTCTAGAACCCTTAGGGCCCTGTAGCCAGAGACCCCAGGACCTGGCTTCACCCACCAGTGAACTAGCACTAGCCACTGGACCCCCAGAGACAAGGCCCCACCTACCAGGAGGCTGACACCAGCTTTGGGAAACCCCAAACACTGCAGTCAATCACGTCAGGAACTGACCCCACCCACTAGCAGGACAACACCACATCCAAGATTATTGAGCCCAAAACCACCCACCTCAGAACCCAGCTCCACATACCAGTAGGCCAGCACTAGCTCTGGGTCCACCTGGGGCTTTGCAAACAGCCACATCATTAACAGGCCCTGCCCACCTGCAGCAGGCACTTTTCCCGAAAGGCAGGGCCTAGCAACCAAACTGGACAGACCACCTACAGTAGTCAGTCTGCAAAAATAGAAGGATGCATACAACTCAATAAGGGGCACACCTAACAATATATAGAACTGGTGATCAGAGAGTAGTGTGCTGCTGGGACAGATAGGACATCTCCTACAAAAAGCAACTTCTCCAAGGTCAGGAAACATAGCCAACCTACCAAATACATAGAAATAAAAATAACAAATTAGGCAAATAGAGGTAACAGAGGACTATATTCCAAATGAAGGAACAATAAAAAAAAAAAAAAGTAAAGTGGAGATATGTAACCTCCCAAATAAAGCTTAAAGGTAATGATCATAAAGATTCTCAGACAACTCAGGAGAAGATTGGATGAAAAGAGTAAGAAGGTAGAAGATTTTAGCAAAGAGTTAGAAAATATAAAGAAGAACCAAACAGAGATGAAAAATACAGTAACTGAAATAAAAAACACACTAGAAGGAATCAACAGTAATTAGAAGAATGGATTCGGAAGCTGGATGACAGAGCAGTGGAATTTACTGAAACTGAACAGAAAAAAAGAATAAAAAGAAATGAGGACAGTTAAAGAGACCTCTGGGACAACATCAAGCATACTAACATTCATATTTTAAGGGTCCCAGAAGAAGAGAGAAAGGGGCAGAGAACTTATTTGAAGAAATAAAGGCTGAAAATATCCCTAACCTGGAAAAGGAAACAGACATCCAGGTCCAGGAAACACAGAGAGTTCCAAACAAGATGAACCAAAATAGGTTCACACAAAGGCACATTAAAATAACAATGTCAAAAATTAAACATAAAGAGAAAATATTAAAATAAGTAAGGGAAAGGAAGCTAGTTATGTAAAAGAGACTTCCCATAAGGCTATCAGCTGACTTTTTGGCAGAAATTATACAAGCCACAGGGAGTGGCATGATAAATTAAAGTGATGAAGGAGAAAACCTTACAACCAAGAATACTCTACCTGGCAAAACTGTCATTCAGATTTGATGAAGAGATGAAAAGTTTTAAAGACAGGCAAAAACTAAAAGAGTTAAACACCACCAAAGCAGCTTTACAAGAAATGTTAAAGGGACTTCCCCAAGTGAAAAAGACCACTAGATATATAAAAATTGAGAAAGAAAAAAATCTCATTGGTTAGGGCAAATACATAATGAAGGTAGTAAATCAACTACATATAAAGCTAGTTGGGAGGTTTAAAGACCAAAGTAGTAAAATGATCTAAACCACCATAAGTAGTTAAGGGATATTTTTTTTAATTGTAAAATATGAAACATTAAATGTGGGTTGGGGGATGCAGGACTGTTAGAATGCATTTGAACTTAAGAAATGAACAACCCCAAATAATCACATATACATATAGAGATTGCTATACATAAACTTCATAGTAACCACAAACCAAAAACCTATAATAGATACACACTTAATAAAAGGGAAAGGAATCCGAAGGCAACACTAATCATAGTTATCAGATCACAAAGGAAGAGAACAAAAGAAGAATAAAGGAGCAAAAAACAACCACAAAACGATCAGAAAACAATTAACAAAATGGCACTAAGTAGAAAATTATTAATAATTACTTTGAAAGTCAAAGGACTGAATGCCCCAATCAAAAATCCACTCCACAAAGAGTCACTGAATGGATAAAAAAACAAGACCCATATATATGCTTTCTACAAAAGACTCATTTCAGAAATAAAGACACCTGCAAACTGAAAGTGGGTTTTGGGAAAAGTTATTCCATGCAAATGAAAATGAAAAGAAAGATGAGGTAGCAATATTTATATGAGTCAAAATAGACTTTAAAACAAAGACTGAAATAAGAGACAAAAAAGGACATTACATAATGATAAAAGGATCAATCCATGAAGATATAACAACTGTAAATATATGTGCACTCCACATAGGAACAACTAAATTACTAGAGCCAATATTAGCAGACATAAAGAAAGAAATTGACAGTAACACAATAATAGTGGGAGACTTTAACATCCCACTTAAATCAATGAATAGATCATCTAGACAGAAAATCAAACAGTGGCCTTAAATGATGCATTATACCAAATGGACTTAATAGTCATATATAGAACGTTCTATCCAAAAGCAGATGAATATACATTCTTTTCAAGTGTACATTGAACTATATTCAGGATAGATCCCATGCTAGACCACAAAGCAAGTTTCTGTTAATTTAAGAAAACTGAAATCATTTAAAGCATCATTTCCGAACACAACATTTTGAGACTAGAAATTAATTACAAGAAAAAAAACTGCAACAACAAAAACTCATGGAATCTAAACAGTATGCTACTAAGCAAAGTTTAAAAATCAAAGAGGAAAAAATCAAAATTAAAATAAAATAATATCAGAAGATTAATGGAAATGAAAAGACAAGGATCCAAAATTCTATGGGAAGCAGAAAAGGCAGTACTAAGAGGGGACTTTAGAGTGATACAAGCTTACCTCTGGAAACAAGAAAAATCTCAAATAAGCAACCTAACCTGATACTTAAAGGAACCAGAAAAAGAAGAGCAAACAAAACACAAAGTCAGCAGAAGGAAAAAAATTATAAAGATCAGAGAGGATATAAATTAAATGGAGACTAAAAAAAAAATTGAAATGGTCAATGAAACCAAAAGCTTGTTCTTTGAAAAGATAAAGTATCATAAAAGATTACTAAGAAAAACTATATGCCAATAAAATGGACAACCAAGAAGAAATGGACAAATTCTTAGAAATGTACACTCTCCGAAGATTATACCAAGAAGAAATAGAAAATACAAATAGACCAAATACCAGTAATGAAATTGAATCCATTAAAAAAACAAACAAACAAACAAACTACCAACAAACAAAAGTCCAGGACCAAACAGCTTCACAGGTGAATTCTAGCAAACATTTAGAGAAGAGTTAACATTTATCCCTCTCAAACTACTCCAAAAAATTGCAGAGGAAATAGTGCTTTCAAACTCATTCTATAAGACCAGCATCACCTTGAAACCAAAACCAAAGGTATCACACTAAAAAGAAAATGACAGGCCAAT
The DNA here is from genome assembly GCF_025265405.1 of Mesoplodon densirostris. Lineage (NCBI taxonomy): Eukaryota > Metazoa > Chordata > Mammalia > Artiodactyla > Ziphiidae > Mesoplodon > Mesoplodon densirostris. Next base: position 49,045,107 of record NC_082673.1, on the reverse strand, counting down.
AGAACTGATGAACATAGATATAAAAATCATCAACATAATATTTACGAACCCAGTTCAACGATACAGTAAAAGGATGATACAGCATGATCAAGTGGGATTTATCCCAAGGATGTAAGGATGGCTCAATATTTGCAAATCCATTGATGTGATACACCACATAAACAAACTGAAGAATAAAGATTGTGATCATGTCAATAGATACAGAGAAAGCTTTTCATAAAATTCAACACCCATTTTTGATCAAAACTCTCATCAAACTGGGAATAGAGGGACATACATCAACATAATAAAGACCCTATATACCCCACAGCTAACATCACATTCAATGGTGAAAAGCTGAAAGCATTTACTCTAAGATCTGAAATAAGACAAGGATGCCTACTCTCACCACTTTTATTTAACATAGCATTATAAGTCATAGTCACAACAATCAGACAAGAAAAAAGTTAGTAATTCAAATTGGAAAGAAATAAATAGAACTGTCACTGTTTGTCCATGACATGATAAAATACATAGAAAATCCTAATGACACCACCGAAAAACTACAAAGAATTCTGTAAAGTTCCAAGATTCAAAATTAACATACAGAAATCTGTTATATATTTCTATGCACTAACAATGAGTGATCATAAAGAGAAATTAAGAAAACAATCCCATTTACAATTGCATCAAAAAGAATAAAATACCAAGGAATAAATCTAACTAATGATGTAAAAAACCTGTACTCAGAAAACTATAAGACACTGGTGAAAAAGTTGAAGATGACACAAACAGGGACTTCCCTGGTGGCACAGTGGGTAAGGTGCCACACTCCCAATGCAGGTGGGCCGGGTTCAATCCCTGGTCGGTAACTAGATCCCACATGCATGCCACAACTAAGAGTTCTCATGCCACAACCAAGGAGCCCATGAACTGCAACTAAGGATCCCACCTACCACAATCAAGACCCAGTGCAACCAAATATATAATAAATAAATATTTTTTTTTAAAATGACACAACCAGATAAAAAGATATACCATGTTCATAGATTGGAATAATTAATATTGTTAAAATGACATACTATCCAAGGCAACCTACAGATTCATTGCAATCTGTATCAAAATCCCAATGGCATGCATTTTTCACAGAACTAGAGCAAATGATCCTAAAATTTATATGGAACCACAAAAGACCTCTAATACCCAAAGCAATCTTGAGAAAAAAGAACAAAGCTGGAGTTATCACACTCCCAATTTCAAACTATACTATGAAGCTACAGTATTCAAAACAGTATGTTACTGGCACAAAAACAGACACATAGATTAATGGAACAGAATAGAGAGCCCAGAAATGGACCCACACTTATATGGCCAATTAACCTACAACAAAGGAAGCAAGAATATACAATGGGGAAAAGACAGCCTCTTCAATAAATGGGGTTGGGAAAACTGGACAGCTACAAGCAAAAGAATTAAACTGGACTATTCTCTCACACTATGCACAAAAATTAACTCAAAATAGATTAAAGAGTTAAATGTAAGACCTGAAATCATAAAACTCTAGAAACAGGCATTATGTTCTTTGGTTCTGTTTTTCTTTTTTTAATTAAAAAAAAATTCAGGTAGTATGCTGTTTGACATTGGTCTTAGTAATACTTTTATTGGATATGTTTCCTCAGACAAGGGAAACAAAAGCAAAAACAAACAAATAGGATTCATCAAACTAAAAAGTTTTGTACAGTGAAGGAATCTATGAACAAAACAAAAAAAGGTCACCTACTGAATGGGAGAAGATATTGCAAACAGTATATCTGATAATGGTTTAATGTCCCAAAAAATATTTTAAAAACTCCTAGAACTCAACATCAAAAAAAACATGCAACCCAACTAAAAACTGGGTAGAGGATCTGAACAGACATTTTTCCAAAGAAGACATACATTTGGTCAAAAGGCACATGAAAAGATGTTCAACATCATTAATCATAAGGGAAATGCAAATCAAAACCACAATGAAATATCACCTCACACCTGTCAGAATGACCATTATCAAAAAGACAACAAATAACTAGTGCTGGTGAGGACGTAGAGAGAAGGGAACACTGGTGCACTATTTGTGGGAATGTAAATAAGTGCAGCCACTATGGAATACATTAGGGAGGGTCCTCAAAAAATTAAAAATAGAAATACAATATTATCCAGCACTTCTACTCCTGGGTATTTATTCAAAGAAAATGAAAACACTAATTAGAAAAGATATATGCACCTCTATGTTTATTGCAACATTATTTATAATAGCCAAGATATGGAAGCAACCTAAATGCCCATCAGTAGAAGAATGAATAAAGAAGATGTGGTCTATGTATACAATGGAATATTACTCAACCATATAAATAATGAAATCTTGCCATTTGCGACAACATGGATGGACCTAGAGGGTATTATGCTAAGTAAAATGTCAGACAGGAAAGACAAATACTGTATGATTTCAATTATATATGGAATCTAAAAAACAAAACAATAAATAAACATAACAAAACAGAAGTAGAAATATAGAGAGAACAAATAGGTGGTTGCCAGGGAGAGGTGGGTGGGGAAAGGAAAGAAATAGGTGAAAGAAAATAGAAGTACAAACTTCCAGTTGCAAAACAAATGAGTCACAGGTATGAAATACACAGTGTGGGGAATATAGTCAATAATTATGTCATATCTTTGTATGGTGACAAATCTTAACTAGACTTATTATGGTGATTATTTTGAAATATATAGCCATATGAATCACTATATTATGTAACTATAAGATAAATAAGTACAATGTGATAAATGTAATTAATACTGCTGTATGTTATACATGGAAGTTTTTAAGAGGGTAAATCCTAAGTGTTCTCAGTACAAGAAAAAATACCTTTTTTCTATTTCTTTAATTTTGTATCTATATGAGATGATGGATGTTCATTAAACTTAAATTCCATGATGTATGTATGTCAAATCATTATGCTGTACACCTTAAGCTTATATAGTGCTGTATGTCAATTATCTCAATAAAACTGGAAGAAAAATTCAATTGGCAAGAAAAGTTGAGTTTAATAAATAAAGCACCAATTGCCTTTTCTTTGCTACTGTCTCCCTTTCTTTATTCCCAAGTTTCAGTATACTTACCTGAATCACACCTCCCAAGAAGGAAACAGCTGCAGCAACACCAATCCTTTGCATCTCAAAGTCAGATAAGCCCAGCACACTTGTGTTACTCTGTGTGGTAAGGTTCTGACTGTTCAGAGGGACAAGCCGTTCCACTGCATTAGCTGATATTAAGGATGTCAAGGCAAAGGTGCCTAAAGCGGGTAGGGGGGATCTTCTGTTAGTAACAGACTCAAGAAACATTATTGGATTCCACCATTAAAGTTGAATCCATGTTGTAAAACCAAAACAGATCTATTAGAAGCACTCTCCTCTGCATCCCCACTATTCCACCCTTCACTCCATGGAATAAACAGAAACTCACCTTTTTATATACACATTTCTTCCACATACAGCCATGCCATCTACTTGCTATTCCCTCCTAGGCCATACATTTTCCTACCTCTCTGCAGACCTACACAGAGAATGTCCTCAGAACAGGGATTAAGATCATGGTGTGGATTTGAATCCAGCTCCTCCATTTATCACTATCACGATTTAGAGCACATTACTTTGAGTCTAAAACACCTCATCCATAAAATGCAGGTAATAATCCCTATGTTTTAGAGTTTGAGGAGAATATAAATGAGATAATAAATATGAAGGCCTCAATAGGCTCGGTGGAAAATATGACTCTTTGCTGAATCTGGAGCTCATTGACTGAAATTCTTGCTCCTCCAATCTACTTATGAAAACATCCTTGTCTTTCTTGGTCTGGCTCAGATTCCATATTCAACATAGATCCATCCCAGATCCCCCAGTCCAGGTTAAATATTTCTATTCCCTGTGCTCTCATAACAGAGTACACCTTTATTATAGTATAAAAACAACATGCTGTGGCCCATAAAATGATGAAACATACCATTTCTGTCTACTGTAAATAGGTAAGTTTCAAAGGTATTTCCCAGGAATTGTCCTGGCCCCACACAAATGCAGGACCATTTTCAGTGTGTTCCCCTCTTCCTGCCAAGAGTTCTGATGCTCTTATCTTGGCACAGCATGTCTGAGAATGTAGCCACACCGGCAGGGAAATGTCATTTCCCAAAGAGAGGGTTCAGCAATTTTGGATTAAAGAAACAAATTGCAGCATGGTAAAAACATTCCCCTAACCCTTTACCTAAAGACTTTACTTTGCCCCAGGTCATAAATGACACTGTGTAAAAAAGGGCCTGCCACAAGATGTAGACATTCTCAACAAATGGCATGCAGCCTCATAGGGCAAGAGAGCCAAGTCAGACAGAAACAAGGTCTCAGTGGAAAGCCGACACAGACAATCCTTTGGTTTTACAGGATAAGCGAGGCAGTATGTGCTATGATTCAGAATAGTATGGTGACTGTGGTCTCCAATAAACCTCACCTTAAATCTCAGTACCGCCATCTCGATCTCTTTATCTAAAGACAGAAAGCATTCCTCACCCAATGGGGTTGTGATGAGACTTAAATGAAATAATGTACTATATCACATATCACAATATATTTCATGTAGCTGACACCTAAAAAAGGTAATTCTTAATAAGATTAAAACCAGAATGTTATGTTATAGTCTGTTATCCAATGTTCACTGTTCCATTGAATTAATGGTATATAAATACATAGAGCAAATTGAATAAAGTTCTTTTAGGGAGCTAAGTCATTCTCAATAAATCATCAATAAATATCAACTGTCATGATCACTGTTCTCCTCATAAAGTACTAAATTAAGAACACATCAAGGACCAAATATATATAATGATTAGAGGCAAGATTCTGACATCAAGGATGGGCAATGCCAAATAAGGAATATTTGCCATAGGATCTGCCCTTGCCTTATTTTTTCAAGATATGCTACAACAGAATTTCTCAAAGTCTGATATTCCTGAAAGTAAAGAAGTGTGTATTTTGGCCTTTAAATCTAGAACATAGAGCAAAATGGTTTGTACAAAAGAACTGAGAACAGAAATGATCTAGAGTTAATTTTTGAGTTTAGGCCTAGCTTTCCTAAGATTTGAAAGAAGATAAGAAGGAATTGAATGGTAAGAGAGAACAGCCATCAAAAATGTTTTGTTGAGAAAAGAAAAGTGAGTCTCACCTGTGTGTGTCACATCCCAAGAACTTCTCTAGAGAGAGACATTGCCAGCAATGGATATGGGGTTACTTACTGTGCCAACATGGTTATGGCAGTATTGCCTCTTTTCAAAGGAGGACACTTTGCTGTCTCTGAGACAGTTGAGAACAATCAAGGACGTTGAGGCTGCTGGTGACTATATGACGGTGTTGTGAATGACATTTTACCTTTTCTATCTTATTGGTCTTGCTTTGTCTTTATGTCCTCCCTACTACTCCTCTGCTCTTTCCTTCAATTTCTCAACTTTTCATTCTGGTTAGGCTTTAAACCTACTAGTGGTACCCTTAAATACAACTAAACCCATCTAGTAGCTTAAGAGTGGGTGGCAAGACCTAATAGGAAGTGAATTGGGGCCTCAGAATTGGACAAGTCTAAGTTCAAATTCCTGGTCAAGTTACCTAACCTCTCTCAGCTTGCTTATTTGTAAGATGATGATAAAATATCTAGCTACAAAATCTGGGTAGAGATTAAGTGATATTTCATATATAAAAACATCTGTCACAATTCCTACCACATTTGGTAAATAATTGTTTGCTTATTTTCTTTTGTTCTACAGAGTATTCTATTGTCTCCCTAATCTTTTCTCTAAATTAATGAACATATTTTTCTCTTTAAAACTTTTTTCTCTAATTTAGAAGATAATTATATCCTACAAATTGTCACATATGGGTTATCTTCAACAATTTTGTTTCCACTGGATTGATACCCAAGTTTCTATTATTTTCCTTTTTATTCTAAGATATGTTCTTTGCAATTCACAAGAAGCAATCAATTATTTATTCTTTTTTAAAATATATATGTATTTTAAATTAAAATAAGAAAATTGTGCTGTTAAAAATACAGCACATTTGGTGTATTTATATTATAGCTTTTGAATTATTTGTTTTTAAAGATACCTCAAGCATTATTTATTATTGCATTTAGTAATTCATTATTGCATTCTAATTACCTGAGTTGGAGGGAAAATCCCAGATAATGTGATTTTTCTTTATGAAAGCAACATCAATCTCTTAATAGTAAAATGGAAGTAGGCATTCCCACACACATATATACACCAAAATAAAGTACAATAATATTATTTAAAAGAAAAATATGTTCTCTATACTAAATGTTTGCAGAAAATTTAGGTTGGTTCCTATAAATAAGATCATAGGAAGGTCAAAAATAATTAGTTTGTATATTTCTCCTGATACATATATTATATTTACTATTATTAAATTTGTTAAATACAGAGCCTTATGCAAGTGGTAATGTGTATATATATAAATATAATACCATGAGAAAAAGGGTCATTTCTTTACTGATTGTAAAGAATTCTAAATCTGTTGGGATAAAAAGAGAAATGAGGAGGTCCAGCTGGCTCTGTCTTTTGGAGAAGTGCTTATGCAGAAATAAAATGCCTTAAGCATTTATTGTGCTATACATTATCTATAATAAAGCCTGTAAATTATATGTATTTTGAAATGTATATTATTTACCTAGTAGACTACAAGATTCCTATAGCTGTTAATAATATTTGTTAAATACAAAGTTTTATATAAATGGCAATTTCAAAACCATGTCACCAGTAAAATGTTTATGATTCCTTAGGAAATAAAGTGGTTTATGTAAATACATACTTAGGTATATCAAGTTAAGTATTTTTGACTTCTTAAAGTAATTATGGTCTATTGGGAAATATGTTTTACCTTTTCTTTTATCCTTTGTTTAACAGAGGAGATGTTTTGAGTTCAGCTCTAAAAATAATCTGCTTTTTCTTGCTAATAACATATTTAAATGTTTTGAAGAATGAAAATAAATTTCCCTAGGAAATTAGGGAGCAGGAAATTTTGAATATAATAGGCTTCAAGAACTTCTAATTCATTATTGTGCTTTTCTCCCTTTACATCAACACAAAAGGAAACTGCATTCTTGAGCAGCTGGTTGTAAAGAGGAAAAGCTTGGGCTTCAGATTTTGGCCACACCTGGGTTGTAATCCATGCACCTGCAACTTAATCTGTGCTCTCACAGAAAACTTTATGAAATTAAGAGGTGTTTTTAACCTAAATATGAAAATAATGATGTCTATTTAAAATAATTGTATCAAGATAAAATAACATATGTAAAGCTCTTAATAAAGCATCTAATAAATAGTACACCTAAGGTTCTCAAATTTAAGTACATATATACACATACATGTGTAGATAGATAGATATGTTTTTTTAAAAAACTGGAGATTGTATGAAAATGCTGATTTGGATTGAATAGATCTGAAGTGAGAGCAAGATTTTGCATTTCTAACAAGATTCCACATAAAACTGATCCTGCTGTTTCATGGACCATACTTTAGGTAACAGTGTTGTAAATGTCTGATAATTGTTGATCCTATCCTCCATGACAAAGTTGATTATATAAGAAGCCAAATTTACATAAATAAGACATTATTTTATGGGTTAATTTCTGCATGAGAAAATGCATGTATCAATGTGGTAGGCAGAATTATGGCCTTCCAAATGTACCCACATCCTGTAAATATCTTATGTTACATGTCAAAGGGTAATTAATGTTGCAGATGGAATTAAGGTTGTTAATAAACTGCCCTTCAGATAAGGAAATTATCCTGGATTGTCCAGGGGTACCCAGTGTAATCACATGCGTCCTTTAAACATGGAGGATGGAAGCAAAAGATCAAAATCAGAAAGAGATTTCCCTGCTGGCTCTGAAAATGAAGTATTTGAGCCAAGAATTCAGGAAGCCTCTAGAAGCTGGAAAAGTTAAGAAAACCAAATTGTTCTCTAGAACCTCCAGAAAGAAATGCAGCTCTACTGACATCTCAATTTTAGCCCTGTGGGCCTCATTTCAAACCTCTGATCTCTAAAACTATGGGATAATAAATTTTTCTTGCAGGAAATAAAGTTTCCTCAATAACACAAACTGACCACTGAAGAAATAGACACAAAATGGTATTACTTGCTTATAGACTGATATCTTGCATAAACAAGATGGATAAAAATGCCTCTATGGATATTTCCTCTTGAGTACTTTTATTATTATTACCATAATCTTTAATATTAAGGTATTATTTCTGTAATGATAGCAGCTTTTATTAATTTTTATGTAGCAAGTAATAAATTAGACCCTTGTACATCAATTATCTCATCAATACAATCATGATTTTTTTGACATTTTACTATCAAGAAAGCAGCAAATAGACCTTTAAAACTTTGCCCAAGCTCATGCAGATAGCAAACACCAAATGTGACATACATCCAGGTCTATCTAACTTCCAAGCCCTTGTTTTTAACCAGGCTGTTCTATTATCAGATTACTTGTTCACATTTTATTTGGTAATGAAATGCTAGGTAATGTAAGAGATATACTAATTAGAGGGCATTGTAGAACCTAGCTTGGAAGAAACTTAAAAGATTGTTTAATCTAAATATTAATTACATGGAAAATAATTTTCAATATTTGAGTAACTAAATTTTATAGTCTTTTCCTCAGAGTGCTTATTTTCATTTCATTGTAAATTCAGAACATTTATCCTTCTCTTACAATCTTTTTACAACTTAAAAATGAACAGAATCTTTAACAATAACCTTGGTTACATAGTAATATAGCAATAAATCACAGTATGTGTTGAGGCACAGAAAGTTAAATGTCTTGCCCTAATATTTGCTGATAATATTTACCTTAATATGTTCAGTAGTAAAGTAAGAATTACATTGGAAATATAATCAGTAACAAATGATCACTTCTGAGTCCCCTTCATTAGTAATATGAGAAGCATAAGCATAGACAGAAATGATTACCTGTGGCAACATGACGTCCCATTCCAAATATGGCATAAATGATGGCAGGAAACAGAGACCCATACAAACCAAACACGGGGTGCACAGATGAGAGAATAGCAAAGGCCAGCCCTGTGAAGAAGAACCAGGGTAAGTAGGACCATCTTATAACCCCAAGATACAGTCCATTACAAAGTAGAAGGGGTATTGGTTTATTTAATGATGAAAGGAATAATGATTTCATTATTCTACTTGCTCAGTGAAAGACTAGCATCATTGTCCTAAATAACAGAAAATTCACTCATTAGCTCATATCTACATTTCAATTCTAAAACCATTCTTTTTGACCTACTACTTTTTACTTGATTACAGATATGGCTACAAGAAGACATTAGCTCAGAGTGTCTTCCCGGTAAAAGTGAGAATCATTTTCACATGTTCATTCTATTCACACAGTAGCATCTGTGAGATAGGCAGAACTAGTAGCAATACCACTGACAAATAAGAAGCCTGATGTGAAAGGTAATTAAGGCTGGGGCAAAAAGGATGCACACGTTCAAAGGTGCCTCGTTGGCTGGCTAGCTGGCTGGCCTAAGATTGTGTATCCCCGTGTTGGGCCAGTGTGTGAATCCATGCATGTCTCATAACTGGACCCCAGCCTGTATTCAGGTACAATTTCTTAGAGTGAAAAAAAAATCAACTTCGTTTATTCAAAGAATAAGTAATGTGTACCTTAAAACTGTTCATTTTTGTTCTCCTTAGATACTACTGCCTGCACAGTTTGTTTGTCACAGGCACATAGAAAATTTTCCTAGACATGTCTAAATTACCACTAGCCATTTAAACGTGACCAAAATGTGCATGAGTATAAATTGATTAAAGTGATCTTGTTTGCCACTGATCCTTGGCATTAAACAGCTAGTTCTGAGGCAGGAGATAGATGGGCCCCAGGATACATATTTACAACTTGCCCGCCTGTTTATATTCCTTGGGGAGAGAAAAAGATGAGCTTCAGGCTGGACACTTACAACTAGCCTCCTGTTTACATTTCCTGAGACAGGAGATAGGTGGCTCCAGGTTAGATATTTATAACCAGCCTCCTGTTTGCACTTTGAAATAGAAATAACAACAGAACAGGGTAAATAGCTAGGCTTTGTCTCCTGAGGACACTCTAAGGTAACAGTCATGGCAGGAACAGAGAGGGGCTAAACCCTGTATGAGTAAAGATCAAGAGGTCATGCATTTCCCATCCTTGGGGCAAGGGAGACACTGCACATGTGCAGAAAGGCTCAAAAAGGAGGGGGCACCACCCCATAATATGTGACGCTAAGGCCACCCCTGGGCTGAAATCCATTTTGGAAAAAAGTTGGGCATGCATATTGGGAAGCGTCCTACAGCAGGTCAGGTGTGGAAGAAGAAACCAGATAATTGGCCAAAGGTAAACAAAAACCCTGAAGAACTGCCCTATATAAGTGACTTAACCACCTCTTTACCGCTCTCCTCTTTAGGGAGGAAGCCCACACCCTTTCTCTCTGGGTATGCGTCTCTGCCTTGCTTCTATCTTAACTAAACAATTTCTTTGTGTTCTATCCCACTTGTTGTGCTATGTCTCTAATAATAAACTTTGTACCTGTTTTTACAGTTTTTGCCTCCATGAGAAATGCATTTTTCACTGGGGGCGAGAGCCAAGGAAAAATAACTTCTAGACTCTAGCCCTTGATGGTCTGGTGGCTAAAGTTCCTGGTTTTCATCCAGGCTACCCAGGTTCAATTCCTTGGCAGAGAATTAAGCCACCACTCACTGCTGCCTCTCCAAGATCAGTTCAGCTAGGTTCTAATAATCCGTTCAAGTTTACACGGTTTAATGATAGCCATTTGATTGAGCATAATGGACTTGACAAGCTACAAAAAGATTTGAGGAAGGAACTGGCATTAGAACCTAGATTACTTGAACATTAGGCCAGTTAATTATTCACACTATGGAGCCTGACAATCTGGTTCCCATATCAGTACTTTTTACTGTTTAACTTTTACCATTTTAAAGTTAAGTTTAATCTCTTTAAAATAAATAAACTCTAGTTTTACATCAAATATTTTGTTTCAAGAAGTACAAGATATTTCAGTTACAATTAAAATGCATGAAAGATCTACCAATAACCAGTCCCTTCTTCAGTGTTAAAAACCTGCTTGGGTTGCTTGTTTGCTGAAAATGTATTCCTAAAAGTCCGGTGAAGACAAATAAAAAGTTGTTATAGAAGAGTCAGTGGCAGAGGCTGCTCTAGAATTTCACACAGGCAGGATGAGAGGCAGCAGTCTTGCTGTTGAGAAAGGTTGTGTGAAAGTGCAGGTCTCCAAGCCAGGTTAGCATTATAAAGCTAAACTTTCCCCCACCCCAATAACAAACACCTCCTGGCATTTATTATAGTGTAAGCAACTGTGTAAGAACATTATGTGCATTAAATCAGTCATATGGAAAGCTAAAAAGCAACTTTTTCTCATCCATTTTCAGAATGAGTTACCTGATAAAAATTATCTATCAAGAGACAGAAATACAGAGTGCTTCCAAGTAAGAAAAAATGTTGCCCACATTTCAGATCACCCAGATCTACTAAATCAGTGATGGGGGGAAAGGGAAATATGCATGTGGCATATTTAACAAAAGCACCTTGGCTGAACTGCATGGACACTAAATTCTGAGAGATGTGGTAAATACCAACAGAATCAAGTTTGCCGGAAATACACTATTTGGCTACATTTCTACTCCACCTGCAACAGCAAACATAAATACAAAACTAGAAGCAGCTGGATTCTCTCCTCTTGCCTTGTGAATAGGTGTTTTTTGTTTGCTTTATTACAAAACTCATCTCTCTCTCTCTCTCTCTCTTTGTTCATCCCGTGAAGTCTATAAAAAATTAGTTCAAAAACAGAATTTCTTTGGATCTCATATTCCTATCAAATTAAAATAGGAACAATCATGGAAAACATTTCTAACTGCAATCTTTAAAAGATCTCTAGACTTATACATGCAAAATATCACTTCAGAAGATTTTACAAGAACGATCTCAAAGACCAGAAATCATGTAGACACTTCCTTAATCTCAAATGACACTGATACTGAGCTTTCACATTAAACAAGTGTTGTACACTCTCAGTGAGAATCTACTTCTCTGCTAATATGACAATGAACAATGGCCAAAAGGAAGGAATGAACTAATTCAGAAATACAATGCTTTAAAATTTCAAGTACCCCTTCCATAGATAAAAACTAAAAAACCCAAACCACCCTCCCATACCCACCTCCAAAAAGGAGAGGAAACTGCATAAAGTTTTCTTTCTTTGGCTCATTTATTATTCTGGTTCATACTGTAACCAACATACATATTTTCATACAAACTAAAATATGTTAAATCCTCCAAAAATAATGAAAATACTAACTAGTTAGAGTCACTTACAAATTAGTAGAATTATCTACACTTTTCTCCATGTTTAATAAAACAGGGTGTTCAATTCAATCAGAGCAGAATTAGAACTCTATTACTTTGGGGGAAAATTGCTGCAAATACTGATAGGTCTTTGTATTGTTTAATCTCACTTAGATAAGAGCAAAAGCAACACAACAAACAAAAGTATAGAAGAATAAAAACAAAATGGGGGGCTTTCCTGGTGGCGCAGTGGTTGGGAATCTGCCTGCCAATGCAGGGGACACGGGTTTGAGCCATGGTCTGGGAAGATCCCACATGCCGCAGAGCAACTAAGCCCATGAGCCACGGCTTCTGAGCCCGCACGTCTGGAGCCTGTGCTCCTCAATGGGAGAGGCCGCGATGGTGAGGGGCCTGGGTACAGCGATGGTGAGGGGCCCGGGCACAGCGATGGAGAGTGGCCCCCACTCGCTGCAACTGGAGAGGGCCCTCGCACAGAAACGAAGACTTAACACAGCCAAAAGTAAATAAATAAATAAATAAATAAATTTATTTTTTAAAAAAAAGGGTATTAGGCCAAAGGGGGCCAAAAGGGGACAGAGGAGGAATGAGAGGAGAAATGGAGAGAGAGAGAGAGAGATTGATTGATTGGAGGAGAAAACCCATAATGAGATCTTTAGATAGCCGATTATTTTTAAAAATCAAAAATCATGTATTGGTAATGCAAGTCTGATATATCCACTAAGAATGGTCACTAGAAGACTTTGAAAGATGCAATTTTTAAGAAAACATGTTTTATAGGTGTGATAGCGGTTATTAAAGTAGAAGAGACTCCATATTCCCCTGTCAATATTATCAGCAGTTTCAGGGCTTATGAACACTCCCCACCTTTTGAGGGACCCTGAGTGTGAAGTTGGACATTTACCACTGGCACCCCTTGCCCCTCCAACACAGGCTACAGTGAAAATGGCTTCCCTAGACAGAGTGTCTGACCCCTGCCAAGGAAGAACATGAAAGCAGGTAGTTAGCTCACTCTGCCTCTGCACTTACGACAATCTCTTGGCTGAGATTGTTAGAAAGTGACCAATCACTGCTAGTGAGAATGAGAACTGTTTATCACAGAGATGATATTTTATATTTTAAGATACATATTTTTATTTCAGCTTCAGACCAGTGTTATTTGGATTTGTATGATAGCAATTATTTAGAAAGTTAAAGAAAACTGGAACTGCAAAAGATCATGTCTAGAAATTGAATAGTGTATCTGAAGTTGTTAATTGATGCTGGAATTACATATAGAGAGCTGCTCTATTGGGGACTTTATATTTTCTTGGCTTAGTGACCTCACTTCTTTATTGAGAGCCCAGGCAGCTAAGACTCAGAAGCACTGGTTTATTCCCCTCAAGCATGAATACAAGAACAGCAGTATTTCATAGACTGTAGCATTTAGTTATGGAGCTTCAAATACTACCCAGAAAACTACAGTTACCACAACTCAATGAAACAACTATTCCAGTAGAATTCACTGCTCCCAGAATGTCAATCCTTTTCATGAAACACCTGTGGGCTTTCTTAGGGGTTGAACTGTTCCCCATTCTGATTCATATGTTGAAATCCTAATTCCTAGCCCCTCAGAATATGACCTTATTTGGAAATGGGGTCATTGCAGATGTAATTGTGTAGGATTCAGTCATCCCAGAATACAGTGGGTTTATAATCCAATATGACTGATAAAAGAATGACATGTGAATAAACATAAGCACACAGGAAGAATGCCATACAAAGATGAAGGCAGAAATCAGGATAATGATTCTGCGTGCCAAGACCACCAGAAGTTGCCAGCAAACCACCAGAAGCTAGGGGAGTGGCACATTAACAAATTCTCCCTCACAGCTCTCAGAAGAAATCAACTCTGCTCATACCTCGATTTTAGAATTCTAGCCTCCAGAACTGTGGGGCAATAAATTTCTGTTGTTTAAGTCACCAAGATTATGGTATTTTGTTACAGGACCCCTAGCAAACATACAAGTATTAGTTTTTGGAGGGAGAAGAAAGTAAGAGGTCATTCGATGCTGTGGTGTTCGATCTCATATTCTCAACAGGACTGAAACACTTATCCTTAAAAAAAATATTAAATAATATTACCAACTTTGAACTTCCAATTCATAATCCCTAAATATATATAATATCATTAAAAATTTGTATTTTGAATCATCTAAAATAACATCTATGCAATTTAGCTCCTAAACAATGAGTGTCTAGAAATTAAGTTGCTAAATGTTAAAGATAGTCTTCTGAAGACTGCTTACTCAAAACTCAGAAGTGAAAGGTAAAGTCACATTCAATCTCTATTATACATAGTACCATCAGTAGAAGTTGTGTTGGCAGGAGTCTCAAGGGCACTATTCTTAGTACTCAGCTTCTATAACTTTAAGGAAATGGAGCTTACTGAGTGTCTAAAGGCAAATGTGAGTAAATTTGGGCCAACCACATTTGGAAGAGTGGTCAGTCTTTCAGGGCTCTGTAGAACTGAGTTTCTACAAGAAGTAACTTCTTCCACAAGAAGTAATACAAGTTGTCTCATTAGTTTCTCCAATTTCTAGTACACAAGAAAGAAAATAGTTGTAAAAATACTAAGAAAGCTGAACCCATGCTGACCTGCTTAAGCAAAGCTCTTACAGGCTCTTGGCCTCTGCAGCCTGCCCACATCTAACCCCACCTGCTGCTAGATCATTCAGTAGCCTTGGGTAAATTAGAAAAAGGGACTCCCTGTTAGATGATCTAACCAAGCTTATTTGTGAACAATGACTGAGGAAATGCCACTCTCCAAAAACCACTGATAGCTTCTCCCTATCTTCTACAAAAATGGGAAGCTTTGGTCAATTCTGAAAATGTTCATTTCTCAAAATCATGTTAAAGCACTGGATTCATGTTTTGGAAGTTGCCAAAGAGAAACCAAACAATGATTTTCAATTCTAAATGTTGAGCTCACAGGTGAATTACTGCATTTGGCTATAGTAGAAGAGGAGATATTTATTTTAAAACCAAAGATAAGATTTTTATCTTAATAAGTCAGACTACATGATAAACATAGCATTATCCCACCAGAGTGCATCCCTGTGCACAATCACAAGGGAGCTAAGCTAGATCCAGGGAAGAGTCCACCATCATTGAAGAGCTTCCTATGCATTCCTGTTCACATTTGGGAGGGGGCAGCTCAGTGGTGTGGCACCAACATCTCTGGCCCTGACCCAGCCTCTAACCAAGGTGCACACACTAGGGAAAAAGTAAAATCAGCATGGAAGTGCAGCCCCAAGCCCTCAGGCCATAGCTACCTCCCACCTCCACTTCAAACCAAGGTGGAGACTGCCATCACACTCGAGAAACCCAACTTTGCTACTGCTCTAGCCCCTCAGGCCCCAAACCCAATTGGACAGTGATGACCACTGAGCATAGTAGAAGTCTGACTTGCACCTAGCTCTGGCTCAAGCCCTTCCAATTCCAGACCACCCACTAAGGTGGTGGCTGCCAGCACAGTGGAAGAAGAGCTCATGATCACTTCAGATACAGTTCTCCCACCAAAGACACGGGCACATGCAGACTACATAGGGATGCTCATACACAAGGATATTGGGAACATGCAGACTTCATAAGGATGCCTTCAAGATCAGGATAGGTAAGTGTTTCACATCATTTCATAGAGTCAGAGAAAGTTAAACAAATTAAGAAGACAGAAGAATATGTTCATATGAAAAAATAAGACAAAAGCTCTGAAGAAAACCTAATGAAACAGAGATAATTTACCTAATAAAGAGTTCAAAGCAATACTAATAAGAATGCTAACTGAACTGGGGAAAAGAACAGATTAACATAACGAGAATTTTAACAAAGAACTGGAAAATATTAAAAAGAACCAGTCAGAGCTAAAGAAAAAATAACTGAAATTAAAAATACACTGGAGGGAATTAATAGCAGATTAGGTGATACAGAAAAGTACATAAGTAATCTGTAATACAGAATAAAGGAATTCACACAGTCAGGAAAGCAAAACAAAAAACAAATTAAAAATAATGAGGACAGTTTAAGAGACCTCTGGTACAACATCAATCATACTAACATTCACATTATAGGGGTCCCAGAAGGAGAAGAGAGAGAGAAAAGACTTCAAAAAACATTTGATGAAATTATGACTAAAAACTGAAGAATTAAACAGATGTCCAGGTACAGGAAGAACAGAGAGTCTCAAATAAGATGAAGTTAAAGAGACCCACAAAAAGATATATCATAACTAAAATGGCAAAAGGTAAAGATTTAAAGACAGCAAAAGGAAAAAAATAGTCACATACAAGGGAAACCTCAGAAGACTATAAGTTGATTTTTCAGCAGCAACTGCAGGCCAGAAGGGAGTGGTGTAATATAATTAAAGTCCAGAAGAAAAAAAAAAAAAGTACAACCTAGGATACTGTCTCCAGCAAGGTTATCGATCAAAACTGAAGAAGCTATAACTTCTTAGAGAAGCAAAATCAAAGAGTTCATCAATACTAAATTGACCTGACAAGAAGTGTTAAAGGGTCTTCTTTAAGTGAAAAAGAAAAAGCTACAACAACAAAAAAGAAATTACAGGAGGGGAAAAATTCCACTGGTAAAGGAAAATTTAAAGACTGTGGTTCAACAATTGAAATAAGCTAGTACAAATGTTAAAGACAAAAATTGAAAAGTCAGCTATGATTACAATAAACTGTTAAGAGATCAACATGAAGATGTAAAATATGACATCAAAAACACAAAGCACTGTTGTGGGGGAGGAAAAAATGTATGGAACTTTTAGAATGTGTTTAAGTTAAGTAAGTATCAGTTTAAAATAAGTAGATGTAGTTATAGTTCAATATATATGAACTCCATGGTAACCAGAAATCAAAAACTTACAATAGATATACAAAAACTAGAGAGAAAGGAACATAAACATAACACTAAAGAAAATCATCAAACCACAAGTGAAGATACTAAAAGAAGAAAAGAACAGAGAAGAACTACAAGAAAACAGATAACAAAATGGCAGTAAGTATATAACAAACAATCAATTTAAATGTCAATGTACTAAATGTACTAATCAAAAGACATAAGGTGGCTGATTTTATAAAACAAAACCAAAAACAGCATTCTATATGCTTCCTACAGGAGATTCACTTCAGAGCTAAGAAACACACAGACTGAAACTAAGGGGATGGAAAATGATATTCCATGCAACAGAAAATGAAAAGAAAGCTTGGGTAGCACTATTCATATCAAAGTAAACTTTAAAACAAAGTTTATAATAAAAGACAATGAAAGATATTATATAATAACAAATCAAAAAGATGATACAATATTCACAAACATATATGCACCGAATGTAAGAGCACATAAATATATAAAGCAAATATTAACAGACACAAGGAGAAATTGACAGTAACACAATAATAGCAGGGGACTTTAACACCCCACATACATCAATGGGCAGATCATCCAGACAGAAAAATCAATAAGGAAAGAGTGGCCTTAAATAACACAGTAGACCAGTTGGACTTAATAGATATCTACAGTACATTCAATCCCAAAACAGCAGAATACACATTCTTTTCAAGTGCACATGGAATTTCCTCAGGATAGATCATATGATAGGCCAGAAAACATGTCTCAACAACCTTAAGAGGATAGAAATTATATCAAGCATATTTTCCAACTACAATGGTGTGAAACTAGAAATCAATTACAGAAAGAAAAATGGAAAAACACAAACATGGGGAGACTAAACAACATGCTACTAAAAAAACAATGGATCAATAAAGAAATCAAAGTGGGAACCAGAAAATACCTTGAGATGAATGAAAATGAAAACACAAATTTCCAAAGTCTACAAGACACAGTAAAAGCAGTTCTAAGAGAAGTTTATAGTGATTAATCCCTACCTCAAGAAATAAGAAAAATCTCAAATAAACAACCTAATCTACCATCTAAAGGAATTAGAAAAAGAAAAACAAAAAAAGCCCCAAAGTAAGCAGCAAGAAGGGAATAGGAAAGATCAGAGAGGAAATAATTAGAGATGAAAAAAGCAACAGAACAAAAAATCAATGAAACCAAGAGCTGGTTTTTGAAAGGATAAACAAAATTAATAAACCTTCAGCCAGGCTCATAAGAAGAAAAGAGAGGAATTAGAAAAAGAACAAACAAGCTCAAAGTCAACAGAAGAAAGGAAATAATAAAGACCAGAGAATAAATAAATAAAATAGAGATCAAAAAGGCAATAGAATAGATCAAAGAAAATAAGAACTGGTTTTTTGAAAGGATAAACAAAATTAATAAATCTTTAGCCAGGCTCACTAAGAAGAAAAGAGAGGACCTTAATAAACAAAATAAGAAATGAAAGAGGAGAAATAACAACCAATACCACAGAGACACAAAAAACTGTAAGAGAATAATATAAACAGTTATATACCAACAAATTAGACAACCTAGAAGAAATGGTCAAATTTCTAGAAACATACAACCTACGAAGACTGAATCAAGAAGAAACAGACAATCTGAACAGACTGATTACTAGAACTGAAGTTGAATTTGTAATAAAAAATTTCCAGCAAAAAAAGTGCAGGACTGGACTGCCTCACAGGGAAATTCTACCAAAATATAAAGAAGAGCAAATACATATCCTTCTCAAACTATTCAAAAAACTGAAGAGGATAGAACACTCCCAAATTCATTCTATAGGGCCCAATTACCCTGACACCAAAACCAGACACTAAAAAAGAGAAAAGAAAATTACAGGTCAATATCTTTGATGAATATAGATGCAAAAATCTTCAACAAAATGTTAGCAAACCGAATCCAATGGTATAGAAAAAGATCATAAATGATGATCAACTTGGATTTATCCCAGGGATGCAAGGATAGTTCAACATCTGCAAATCAATCAGTGTGATACATCATATTAACAAAAGGAAGGATAAATATTATGTGACCATCTCAATAGACACAGAAAGAGCATTTGACAAAAATTCAACATTGATTCATGATGAAAACTCTCATCAAAGTTGGTATAGAGAGAACATATCTCAACAAATAAGGTTATTTATGACAAACACACAGCTAACATCATACTCAATGGTGAAAAGTTAAAAGCCTTTCCTCTATTTTCAGGATAAGACAAGGATGCCCACTCTCTCACTTTTATTTAACATAGTATTGGAAGTCCTAGCCACAGAAATCAGACAAGAAAAATAAATAAAAGGCATCCAATTTGGAAGGGAAGAAGTAAAACTATCACTATTTGCAGAATGGCAGGACCCTTTATATAAAAAACCCTAAAGTCTCCACCAAAAACTACTAAAACTAATATATAAATTTAGAAAAGTTGCAAGATACAAGATTAACATACAGAAATCTGTTGCTTTTCTATACACTAATAATGCACTCACAGAAAGAGAAATTAAGAAAAAAATCCCATTTAAAATCACACCAAAAATAATAAAATACCTAGGAATACACTTAACCAATGAGGTGAAAGACCTGTGCACTGAAAACTATAATACATGAAGGAAATTGAAGATGATAGAAAGAAATGAAAAGATATCCTGTGCTCTTGGATTGGAAGAATTAATATTGTTAAAATGGCCATACTACCTAAAGTAATTTACAGATTAAATGTAATCCATATCAAAATACCTATGACATTTTTTAAAACTAAAACAAATAATCCTAAAATTTGTATGGAACCACCAAAGACCCCAAATAGTCAAAGCAATCTTGAGAAAAAAAGAACAAAGTTGGAAGTATCATGCTCCCTGACTTCAGAATATACTACAAAGACACTGTAATCAAAACAGTATGTTACTGGCACATAAACAGACACATAGATCAATGGAAGAGAATAGAGAGACCAGAAATAAAGCCACACACACATGGTAAGTTAATCTATGATCAAAATATACAATGGGGAAAAGACAGTCTCTTCAAAAATTGGCAATGGAGAAAATAGACAGCTACTGTAAAAAATGAAGTTAGAACATTTTCTCACACCATGTACAAAAATAAATTCAAAATGGATTAAAGACCTAAATGTAAGACCAGAAACCATAAAACTCCTAGAAGAACATAGGCAGCATGCTCTTTGACATAAGTCTTAGAATATTTTTTTTGGATCTGTCACTTCAGGCAAGGAAAACAAAAGTAAAAATAAACAAATGGGACCTAATTAAACTTAAAAGCTTTTGCACAGCAAAAAAAAACATCGACAAAATGAAAAGACAACCTAATAAATGGGAGAAGATATTTACAAATATGTCTGATAAGGGGTTAATATCCAAAATATAGAAATAGGTCATACAACTCAACAATAACAAAAAAATAAAAAAATAAACACCCAATTTTAAAATGGACAGAAGACCTGAATAGACATTCTTCCATAGAAGACATACAGATGACCAACAGGCACATGAAAAGATATTCAACATCACTAAGCATTAGGAAAATGTAAATCAAAACAACAATGAGCTATCACCCCACACCTGTCAGAATGGCTATAGTCAAAAAACAATGAATAATAAATTTTGGTGAGGATATGGAGAAAAGGAACCTTAGTTCACTGTTAGTAGGAATGTAAATTGGTACAGCCACTATGGAAACCAATATGGAGGTTCCTTAAAAAATTAAAAATAGAACTACCATATGATCCAGCAACTTCACTCCTTGGTATATATCCAAAGAAAATGAAAACACTAATTAGAAAACATATATACACCCAATGTTCATAGCAACATTATTTTTATAGTAGCCAAGATATGGAAGCAAACTAAGTGCCCATCAACAGAAGAATATAAAAAGAAGTGGTATATATACAGAATGGAATATTACCCATTAAAAAGAATGAAATCTGGACCTAGAGGGTATTATGATTAGTGAAGTCAGTCAGATAGAGAAAGACAAATACTACATGATCTCACTTATATGTGGAATCTAAAAAATAAAATGAATAAATATAATAAAATAGAAACAGACTCATAGATACAGAGAACAAAGTAGTGGTCACCAGTGGGGAGAGGGGTAGTAAGAGGGACAAGACAGGGGAAGTGGATTAAGAGATGCAAAGTACTAGTTACTGTGGACAAAGAATGTTGCCTGCCATATCAGTAAACAAAAGATGTTGCAGCCATCAGGCCATCAGCCACTGCAGCTGCCATTCCCGAAGGTGCGTCAAGGAGAAAAAATAGGACACTGGCTCTAAACAGTTAAGGTGCATATCAAAGGAATAATTTCATTAAGGCCAGACTCTTGCATCTTCCCATACATAGAAAAGTGTTAAATTCAATAGCTTGAGATGTCCTTTTTTTTTTTTTTTTTCCAAAAACTCCTATATATCCTGCTCCTCCCATCTCCTTTGAAACAGTCCCTCAGAGCTATCCGAGAGGCTGTCTCCTGGGCTTTAGTCCTCAGTAAGTATGCTGAGTAAATCATAATTCTCAACTTTTAGGTTGTGCATTTTTTTTGGTCAACACTATAAAATAAATAAAATACAAGGATATAATGTACAACACGGGAAATATAACCAATATTTTATAATAACTTTAAATGGAATATAACCTATAAAAATATCAAATCATTATGTTGTACACCTGAAACTAATATAACGTTGTAAAGCAACTATACGTCAATAAATAAATAAATAAATATTTTTTAGCATTATCCAAAAAACACCCCCTCATTAAACGTATTTCATATGAATAAAAGTTAGCCATTGACAAAAACTTATTTCTTAGAAAGTCTGGGTGTTAGTAGTGGAAATGACAGAGTGATATCTTGAATACTGAGCATCAGAGGTATTTTTGTATGCTTCTCAGAACTTATTCTGAGCCTAGAATTGCTAAAAATTTATGCACTTAAAAGTTCTCAGGGACTTCCCTGATGGTCCAGTGGTTAAGACTTTGCATCCCAATGCAGGGGGGGGGCAGGTTTAATACCTAGTTGGGGAACTAAGATCCCACGTTCCTCGTGGCCAAAAAATCAAAACATAAAACAGAAGCAATATCACAACAAATTCAATAAAGACTTCTAAAAAAATGGTCCACATCAAAAAAAAATTTTTTAAGTTCTCATTGCAAGGAATAAGGGCTAAGTACCAATAATTCCATAAATAAAAGAAAGAGTTTAGAATTGGAGAAAATACTAACAATGAGACCCAGCAAAAGGAAATGAAAGATTAAACCCTGTGCTGCATTCCTTAATCGCTGACTTAAGGTTCATATGGAAGGCAAGGTGAACCTAAACACTTTTCTAGGTTAACAATTAGAAAGAAGGAGGTTACTTAAGGAAATATGAAGGTATTGTGCAATTCTCTTCTCCCTCCCTCCAACTCTGCCTCCCTCTCTCCCTCCTTTTTCCTCCTAACCTTCTTCTCTTTCTCTGTTTTTAAACTAGTTTTATATTTTCTCTGATTCAAAGGAGGTGGTGGAAATATTTGGAATCTCTTAACATTGGAACAGTGGGAAGATAAAAATCTTGAGTCACTACAAATGGCCTATCAGCTACACATTTCATTTCTTCTTCAAATGAAGTTATTTGTCCCAGGAATAGAGGCAAACTTGATGCATTTATAAATCTGATAATGAAAGCTAATTTTGGATATGTGCCCACACACACACATACAAAGTCAGGAGCTGCACACCGTGTGGAATGCTTCTGGGCAGGTTACTGACAGACTGAACAAAGGACATTCCGTGTGCTACACAGGCCACTTACTTTTAGCTCCTCCAGAGAAGTGGGCCTAGACATACCCTTACTCGATACATGGATTCTGTTTGGAAAAACCTCTGACACCTTAGAAATCAAAGTTAATTACTTACTGCTGACTCCTACATGTTGCTGAGACTATGCACTTCTCAATTCTAGATAGGGTATATAACCTTTATAGGGTAAATAACCTTTATAGGGTAGACAAAAAGGGCATGTGTTCCAAGTTGATCAAGTTGCCCACCATAGCTTTAGGCTAACTGAACTTTTCTTGAGTCAGATTTTACTAATAAAGTGATACATGTATAGAACTTAAAAGCCTCAGTGTTTCTGTTCTTCCTATGCTCCCATAGGATGAAATCCTTGTCTACAACATGGGAACAATGTCACTCACCTGCCTCAGTGTTTGAACAGGCCATTAGCTCCTGTTACTGTAAGATGTTTGCTATGTTTTAGCCACCCAACTCCATTCTCCCTTCTTTCATTAGCAACACACCAATTTCCTTCAAGAAGTCACTGTTTCCACCTGAAGTACATGGGCTGAGAATAAAGGAATTGGCCTCTACCCCAAATCTAGACATGGCCACATGACTCAGCCCAGCCAATAAGAGGTTTGCACTCCCCTCACCATAATATCTGGTTTAGAGAAGGGCACAGGATGCATGTATGTTCAGTGAAATTTCATTATGTTTTTATTGGAATTGTTAGATGAATACATAGTTACATAAGAATTACATTGGAATGTATACCTAATGCTGTGTATTACGATACTTTATGTGCTGATTAAACATGGAAATGACTTGAATGTCCATCAGTATGAAGATGGTTAATAAATTCTGGTACAATGATGTTATAGAATATTATGCAGCTGTTAAAAAGACTGAATTAGAACCATAGCCATTAATCTGGAGAGATGTCCACTATATATTGTTAGACATGACAGGTTTCAGACTTATATTTTTTTGTATATAATTTACATAAAAATCCAAGAACAAGGCTACTGGTGTTTCTTATATATCTTTGAAAGATATTTTTTCACCTTGTACAATGAATTCATAAACCTATACAATTTTTGTGTGTGTGTGTGTGGTACGTGGGCCTCTCACTGTTGTGGCCTCTCCTGTTGTGGAGCACAGGTTCCGGATGTGCAGGCTTGGCAGCCATGGCTCACGGGCCCAGCTGCTCCACAGCATGTGGGATCCTCCCAGACCAGGGCACGAACCCGTGTCCCCTGCATCAGCAGGTGGACTCTCAGCCATTGCACCACCAGGGAAGCCCTACAATTTAATTTTTGATATAGAATTTTTAAAGCAATCTGAACATTATCATGAATGCTATAGAAGCCTTTAGAAGATTTTTTTCTAATGGAAAAAAGGTAATGAAATTTCCTTTTTAAGTGATCAATGTAACAGTTATATGGAAGACACACTAGATTGGTGGGAAAAAAAGAACAGTTAGGAAGTTACTGCTGATATCCAGGTAGTCGCAGTAAAGAAAAAGACACCATTTCTCAAGGAAATATAGTTCCATCATATATAAATAGATGTTACTCAGACACATTAAAAAAAAACAAATCAGTTCCATTGCCCTTGGCTTTAGCAGAGAACGCTTTCTTCCTAGAACATGTCAGAGGTCTAAAGTTGATTGATTAAATATGAGCAGGAAATGACAGGAACCTCCTAAAATACAACTAAAGTCTTGGATTAAGTCACTCAAAGAGAGTGGTCAGATTAGAGTAAGATGAGCAGAAGGCTGGAGGCCTTGGTCAACATCAGAATTCAAGGAGTGAAGGAATTGTCAGATGCATAGAAAAAGAACTAGAAGAAAAGAGTATAAAAAAACCAGGGACAGTCATCTGCAGCAACTCCACAGAAATGGTATTCATGAAAAAGAGCAGAAGTGTCTGTTGAATTGATAATACAGGGCTCTGGTGACCTTAAGAAGAGCACTTCTTGGGGAATCGAGGGTGTAGGAACCAAGTGGGAGCAGTTTAAGAAATAGATATGAGTGGAGGGAGAGGAGTCAGGAAACATGAACTAGTCTTTGAAAAACCTTGTTTCTGAAGAGAAGAGAGGGAAAGGCTTGGTGCCAAATGAGGACATGGGATAAGAAAACTTGTTTGTTTATTTTTTTATTAGTTTTCAGATAGGATAAACGAGCACAGGAGTGATCCAGGTTTTGTGAGCCCTAAATCCTATATATCGTAGGGGCTTCCTAGAAAAAAGATAAAATTACAATATAAAATTAATTACAAAGGCAATGTATTTAAAATGAGAAATCACAACAAATTATAAATTTTAAAACGCTGGCAAATTCCATGATCAAATATCCAGAAAAAAATATAATGTTTTTATTAACTATTTGCCTGATATACCTGTATAATACATTTTCCCCTTACAATTTTAGGTTGTATATTCAATGATTTTTGCAATATTTTCTATAGATAGAATAGAAAGATAATTTTGGCTTTCCTCTTGCATATCAGATATTTCTAATACATTTCAGTGCTGTTGGTGCTGCCTGTTTCTTGTAGCTCTGCAAAGGCTGTCTGACTTCATGTGGTGCAATCTGACAGCTCCTCTTTTTCTCATACTCTAGGGTTTCCCTGTTAACACTTGCTCTGGGATTCAACTGTTAATGCCCAGACTCACCTATGCAAACTCAGAGGAGCACTGAGAGGTGAGCCTTTGACCAATGAGAGAGTGAGCAGTCCATGTTTCCTCTTTTCTCCCCACTGAAAGATGGTTTGGAGGTGCAGTTGATACCTACTCAGGGGTATGCTCCAGTGATAGAGCCATCTGCCTCCCTTAGAAGCAGCCAGCCCTGTAACAGGCATTCTCTGCCCCCTGTCCCTCACTTCTGCTCTTTGGGCTTACCCTCCCTAATAATAAAGTAGTACATAAGCCCTCTGTCTCAGGCTCTAATTTCTGGGGAATCAGAGTAAAGTATATTTAAGTTCATTTTTCATATTAATAGATTAGAAAGTTTTATTTTAGCTTTATAACTAGTTAAAAATATCATGTGAAATTCAAACTGTCAAACTGAAAACCTCTATTAGAATTCTTGGTAACTATAAAATTTCAAGGCATTTCAAGTTTTCTTATGCAAAACTTAAATATTATTTGAAAATTACAGACAATTAACCAGGTCATGACAATGTCCTTTATACAGTGCCATACAATGAGCTTTATTTGATCTTCATCAAGTCAGGTTTTTGTGGCAACTTACTCTTAATCAGACCCCAAAAATATCTGCAGCCACTCCAAAGCCACCAGACATAAGAAGCATGGGGGCTTCCCTGGTGGTGCAGTGGTTGAGAGTCCACCTGCCGATGTAGGGGACACGGGTTTGTGCCCCGGTCTGGGAAGATCCCACATGTCACGGAGCAGCTAGGCCCATGAGCCATGGCCACTGAGCCTGTGCGTCCGGAGCCTGTGCTCCACAATGGGAGAGGCCACAATAGTGAGAGGACTGCGTACCGCAAAAAAAAAAAAAAAAAAAAAAAAAGCATGATTCAAGGGAAGTTGAGTTGGGAAAAGAGAGTACTCTTAATTTCTGTTAAAATATCTTTGGAAATTCTACAAAAATATATGACCATGTGAAGACAATTGACCTTGGAAGTGGCACATGCAAATAGAGATGAAGTACTGAACAAGATATGTATTGAGCATGTAAATATAAGTGTGCTATGTTTCATACATGAATTATCAAGGGCAATGGAAGAACGATTAGCTTCCACTTGAGAGAGTTATTTGGGAGATAATGCCCTTAAATGAGAGAATCAGCTTTTAAGAAAGGCAAACAGGATGTCTTGTGAAAATTCTGAAAGTTCAGTTATTCCCTAAGTAAGAGTGGTTCCTCCTGCTACACTGTTGGTGGGAATATAAGTTGGTACAACCACTATAGAAAACAGTATGGAGGTTCCTCAGAAAACTAAAAATAGAATTACCATATGATCCAGCAATCCCACTCCTGGGCATATACCCAGACTAAACTATAAGTTAAAAAGATACATGCACCCCTACATTCATAGCAGCATGATTCACGATAGCCAAGACGTGGAAACAACCTAAATATCCATCAACAAATGAATGGATAAAGAAAATGTGATATATATATATATATATATATACACACACAATGGAATACTACTCAGTCATAAAATAATGAAATAATTCCATTTGCAGCAACATGGATGCAACTAGAGATTATCATAATAAGTGAAATAAGTCAGAAAGAGAAAGGCAAATACCATACAATATCACTTATATGTGGAATCTAAAATATGACACGAATGAACCTACCTACGAAACAGAAACAGAATTACGGACATAGAGACCAGACTGGTGGTTGCTAAGGGGGAGAGGATTGGGGGAGGGACAGAGTGGGAGGTTGGGGTTAGCAGAGGTAAACTATTATACATAGAATGGATAAACCTCAAGGTCCTACTGTATAGCACAGAGAACTATATTCAATATCCTATGATAAACCATAATGGAAAAGTATATTAAAAATGTATATATGTATATAATTGAATCACTTTGTTGTAGAGCAGTAATTAACACAACGTTGTAAATCAACTATACTTCGATTAAAAAAAAAAGTGGTTCCTGTGGGTGCATTAGTAAAGGCTTGCTGTGAAGCTATCAGTGGAAGTGCAAGCCAGGGAGGAGGACACACATGGCAGTGTCAGAGGGAAAGATGACTAAGAAGGGCCTGATTTCATGTGGTGACCAATGATGACATGAAACAGAGACAAATGTGCAAGTATATACTTAATTATACATGACATATGCCATTTTTCTGTCTCTTCTTACCATATTTATATTGGACTCTTAAGACCTCCTGATTAGAAAGAGAAAGAGACTACCATAATGGTTCCTGGTTTTCCTGGTCTTGAAGTAGGTCAATCCGAAGGACTTTCTCCTTGTCACTCTCATCTTTTAATATTTTTAATGAAAGAGATATTACTTATATATTGTCAAACTTCTAATTTTCAAAGAAATAAAAAGAAGTAATCTCTTAGCTTTAGTGTTACAATTATATAAGTAAATATCAGACCATGAATGTAAGCAGACTGGGCAGACCAGTGCAGAGAGCTGCAGTCAGGCTGGCACTCCCTTGTCACAAGATGCAGCCTTAAAGAAGGAGGCAGCTTGGCCACACAAGATGGTGCCAGGGCAATGATGATGATGCTTCTCTCTGTGCAGTGCCATCCTCTGGCAATACCCCAGTTTAATGAAAATGGTCATGGACCTATAGGATACAAATAACTATTAAAATGTTCTTTTACTCAATCATGGATATAAACGTTGGTTCATGTGCCTAGAGACCCAAACAGAATGATGCAATGAACTTAAAATGCTAATTAGGCTACATGGCATCTCTTCCCACTCCCTTTAGGATTTGTTTGTTTTCATTTGTTTCTATTTTACCTGGGTAGATGGGGCAGGAAGGAAAGGACAATGAGACAGAGATGTGTATATTCATGCAAAGACTACCTCCAGATGTTAAATGATGTCTGTCTAACAATTGACATTTGTAGTAGCTAAGATTTGGAGAGAAAGGTTCAAAGTACCTGTCCTTGGCAAATTTGGGAGGGTGCGCTTGACATTTTTTAAGAGACCTAGAATTTCTCTAATTTACTTGTTTTGAAAGATTTTTTGTGACTTCCCTGGTGATGCATTGGTTAAGAATCTGCCTGCCAATGCAGGAGACACGGGTTCGACCCACAGTCCAGGAAGATCCCACATGCCGTGAAGCAACTAAGCCTGTGCACCACAACTACTGAGCCTGCACTCTAGAGCCCGCACGCCACAACTACTGAGCACATACACCGCAACTACTGAAGCCCACACACTCTAGGGCCCACGTCCCACAAATACTGAACTTGTGTGCTACAACTACCAAAGCCCGCACGCCTAGAGCAAGTGTCCCACAACAAGAGCAGTCACCACAATGAGAAGCCCGTACACTGCAACAAAGAGTAGCCTCTGCTCACCACAACTAGAGAAACCCAGTGTGCAGCAACAGAGACCCAATGCAGCCAAAAATTTTTAAAAAAAGAAAGATTTCTTGCAAACTGATATTTTCCACCTTCTTACCTTCCTCTTATCTTCAAGTAGCAGATTTAAAACCTAGAGGTAAAAAATATCTGCCTAGAATTATACACCTACTATGTGCCAGGCACTTGAGATAAATCAATTAACAACCCATGTAAAAATCCCCACCTCCATGGAGTTTACATCTCATGAGAAATAGAAGATGGTAACAATAATAACATTAAAATAAGTCTTTATGGAACACTTCTTTTGTACTAGATTCTGCCCTGAGTTCTTTATTTTCTTTCCTTTACTCTTCAAAGCAATTCTGTGTACTAAGTATTATTATACCCATTGTACACATAGGAAGACTTAACCTTAGAGCAGCTAAAGCACTTGTCCAAGTGATGTATCTGGAATTCAAAAGTGAGGTATTTGACTGTTAGCCTACAAGTACTCATAAAGCTCTTACTATGTATCCAAATCCACTTATTAAATCCCATGAGAGATTTAAAGGAACATGAAATATGAACTATAAGGTCCTTGCCTAAAACAAACATTATCCAACATTAAACAATTATATGTGCAGTTTATAGAACAATCAGTGTAGTCAAAGTTTAGAGAAGATAGAGAAATTATGAGAGACATAATCACAGAAACTTTTATTGGAAGATTATAATTTAAGTGTGGGTTGAAGGATAGACAGAATTTTTACAAGTTTTTTCCACAAATTGCCCACATTCCTGAAGAGTTGTGAAGCACTTTGTTCTGGTACAACTGATTTTGTCATTAAGAATATTTTCCAAGGCTTTTTGTTGAATTTTACATTTTTCATTTCTAAGCATTATTGCTTTAATCCTGGAAACACTATTTTTCATATATACATTTTACACTGTCAACCATACCTTTCTTAAAGATCTTATCCATTGGCTTACAGAGCACCATGATGTTCATGGACCATGTCTTCTCATTCCTCTTTGCCAGCTCCTCAGCCACTTAAATATCATTGTCTCCCAGGGCTTATTCCATTCTGATTCCTCTTTTTATTGTACACATTAATCATGATTATCCCATCCATTCCCATGACATTAGTCATAGGATCTTAATAAATATATCTTAATAATATGCCTTCTAAACTCCAGATCCAGACATACATCAACTAGTGATCCCACAGGTGGGGGAGGAGTCAAGTTGGCAGAACAGAAGGACACAGAATTTGTCGCTTCTCACAAGTTCATCAAAAACACATTTACGAATGGAACAATTCCCACAGAACTCCTGATGAACAGTAGCGGTAGACTTCAGATGCCTAAAAGAATGAAAGAAAGAAGAAAAAAGAAAAGAGGAATCAAAAAAAGAGATGAGCAACCCTGGTGGGAAGCTGAAGGTGAACAGAGATCCCCACATTAAAAAAGATTCCCTCATGGAGGGGAAATCAGCTGGGACAAAAGAGGAACTTCGGGGGATCAAAGGAGAATGCAGCAGATGGTCTGTGGAAGGCAAGACAAGGTAAGAACTGCATGCATGATCTACACTGAAGCTCTGTGCGTTCCAGCCTAAATCGTGAGTTGCCTGTTGCAAAGGGGAACTGGGTGCTGGAAAGAGGGGTTTGGAGTGCAAACCCAGGGAGAGGACAGTTCTTGGCTGTGAAAAGACAGCCCAAAGGGACAGGAGCAAGGGGCGCCACAACCAGGAAAGTCTGTGGAAAAAACATGGCACACCATAGCAAGGCATCATTGTCAAATGGTGTGCAAGGGGCGGAGCCGCCATTATAACCCTCTTCCCCACCTGCTGGCTTCTTCAGCCTCTGCGGGCATTGGGAGGGGGTCCTACCTGAGTGGGCCTGCCCGTCCCTCTGGCCAGGGTCGCCTCTGCCTGCATAGGCTCTGGGGCCCTGAGCACTGCTCATCCGAAAATCTCCTTGGGAGTCAGCCCTGGGCACCCCCGCCTGGGATGAGAGTCCACCAAAGCTGGCAGGGTCAGAGGGCTTTAGCGTGGGATTGGAAGAACGGACCCAGGGAGACAAACACAGTTGGCTACATGGATACATGGAAGGTACAGGAGTAGGGGATGTGCAGCCAGGAATGCCCCTAGAGGAAGCAAGGTCTGCCTGGAAAGTGAGGTGCCATTGTTGAGAGGCGTGAAAGGGGCGAGGCTGACAATATTCTCATACACCAGCTCCTGCCACTGCAACTACTGGGAGTACCCAAGTGTGCTCCAAGCAGCCACTGCTTTTGCTCCCACTCACCTGGGCAAGGATCAGATGCCTTAGGGTGGCACACACACAGAGGTGGGATTAAAACAAAAACTGAGACTAAGGGGGGTGAAACCAAGGAAGAGAAACACAAATCTTTCTAGGCAGCAGCACAAGCTGTGAATTAAATCCCCAAGATAGTCTGGGTAAATCCTGCATTTGTGAAATACCTGAATAGACAAATGTTTCAAAATCTGAGACAAGTCTAGCCTTTGCAGCACTGGAATTTGGGCCAGATCAGTCTGAGCTGGCCCCACAGTGTCCACAGTAGGTCCAGACATACATAGAGGTATTGGAAGTCCTCCTGGGGATGTGGATCCAGGAAAATATTCTTAGTACTAATATTTCTTTGTTGGTTTGTTTCATTTTGTTCACTTGTTGGTGTTGCTGCTTTTATTATTTTTTACTCTTTATTTTTTATTTTCTACTTTTTAAAAAAATTTATCTTATGTTATTTTCTTAATATATATAATGTTTTTATTTTTATATTTTTCCTTTAATTTTTTTGTTGCTCTGTGGCTTTTGTCTTGTTTTTGCTCTTCATTTTATATATTTTCCCCCTTTTTAAAAATTGCTTTAAAGTGTATATTCTATGTTTTATTTGTTTTGTTGTTGTTGATGTTGTTTGCTTGCCCCTGTTTCTGTTTTATTTTTCATTCTTTGTTTTCATTAGTATAATCCTTATTGACTGTTCTTATATCAGAATTCTCTTGTTTTGTTGTCTGTTCCCTTGTTTTTTTTTTCTTTTCTGTGTGTGTGTGTGTGTGTGTGTGTGTGTTGTGTTGCTGATGCTACTGTTTGTTTGCTGCTGTTCTTGTTATTTTCCCTGAGCTTTGTTTGTCTGTTTTTGTTTTGTTTTGTTGTTATTGCTTGGGTTTTTTGTTTTTCTTTTTTCCTTTTCTCTATTTTTTGTCAGGCCACACTGTGCAGCTTGCAGGCTCTTGGTTCCCCAACCAGGGGTCAGGCCTGGGCCTCCTGGGTGGGAACATAGAATCCAGGATGTTGGAACACCAGAGAATTCCTGGGCCCAGAGAATATTAATCAGTGTGCACATTCCTGAAGGAATCCACATCCACACGAAGACCTGACCCCACGCAACTGCCTGCAGGGTCCAGTGCTAAACACCTCACACCAACCAATCAGCAAGACAGGAACACAGCCCCACCCATCAGTAGACAAGTTGCCTAAAGTTATACTAAGCTCTCAGACACCCCAAAACACACCACCTGACATAATCCTGCCCATCAGAGGGAAAATACTCAACTCCATCCAACAGAGTGCAGGCACGAGGCCCTCCCGCCAGGAAGCCTATACAAGCCCCTGGACCAAACTCAATCAACAGTGGTCAGTCCACAGAAACAAGAGGAACTATGACCCTACAGCCTGCAGATAGAAGACAATAAACACAATTGGTTAGACAAAATGAAATGACAGAGAAATACACTGCAGACAAAGGAGCAAGGTAAAATCCCACAAGAACAAATAAATGAAGAGGAAATAGGCAAGGTATCTGAAAAAGAATTCAGCTAATGATAATAAAGATGTTCCAAGATCTAGGAAATAGAATGGAGAAAATACAAGAAACATTTAACAAGGACCTAGAAGAACTAAAAATCTATCAGTGATGAACAACACAATAATTGAAATGAAAAATACCCAAGAATGAATCAACAGCAGAATAACTGAGGCAGAAGAATGAATAAGTGAGCTGAAAGATAGAATGGTGGAGTTAAACAGAATAAAGAAAAAAGAATGAAAAGAATTGAGGACAGTCTCAGAGAATCTGGGACAACATCAAATGCACCAACATTAGAATTATAGGGGTTCCAAAAGAAGAAGAGAAAAAGAAAGGGACTGAGAAAATATTTCAAGAGATTAGAGTTGAAAACTTCCCTAATATGGGAAAGGAAATAGTCGATCAAGTGCAGGAAGTGCAGAGAGTTCCACACAGGATAAATCCAAGGAGAAACATGCCAAGACACATATTAATCAAGCTAACAAAAATTAAATACAAAGAAAAATATTAAAAGCAGCAAGGGAAAAGCAACAAATAACCTACAAGGGAATCCCCAAAAAGTTATCAGGTGATCTTTCAGCAGAAACTTTGCAGGCCAGAGGGAATGGCAGGACATATTTAAAGTGATGAAAGGGATAAACCTACAACCAAGATTACTCTCCCCAGCAAGGATCTCATTCAGAATCGACAGAGAAATCAAAATCTTTACAGAAAAGCAAAAGTTAAGGGAATTCAGCACCACCAAACCAGCATTACAACAAACGCTAAAGGAACTTCTCTAGGTGGGAAACACAAGAAAAGAAAAAGACCTACAAGAATAAACCCAAAACAATTATGAAAATGGTAACAGGAATATACATATCAATAATTACCTTAAATGTGAATAGATTAAATGTTCCAACCAAAAAACACAGACTGCTGAACGGATACAAAAACAAGACCCATATATATGCTGTCTACAAGAGACCTATTTCAGACCTAAGGACACATACAGACTGGAAATGGATGGGATGGAAAAATATCTTCCATGAAAATGGGAATCAGAAGAAAGTTGGAGTAGCAATTCTCAGACAAGATAGACTTTAAAATAAAGACTATTACAAGAGACAAGGAAGGACACTACATAATGATCAAAGGATCAATCCAAGAAGATATAGCAATTGTAAATACCTATGCTCCCAACATAGGAGCACCTCAATATATAAGGCAAATGCTAACAGCCATAAAAGAAGAAATTGACAGTAACAATAATAGTGAGGGACTTTAACACCCTGCTTACACTAATGGACAGATCATCCAAACAGAAAATAAATATGGAAACACAAGGTTTCCTGGTGTACTTTTTTCTCAAGTGCACATGGAACATTCTCCAGGATAGATCACATCTTGGGTCACAAATCAAGCCTTGGTAAATTTTAGAAAATTGAAATCATATCAAGCATCTTTTCTGATCAAAACACTATGAGATTAGAAATCAATTACAAGAGATACCACAGGCACTCACATAGCAAATCCAAAATGAAAATTATGTATTAATTATTTATTTTGATCCCTCCCACAACAAATTCTGCTATAACAACAAAACAATATGCATTAAAAACAAAACAAACAGACAGAAATGCTGGCAGTTCCTTGTTTACTTATGCCCTGTCTCAGAAAATGGCATTGTCACCCAAATTGTCACCCAATTCAGAAACCTAGAAGTTATCAAAAATGTCATCTTCTCTTTTTCACCCTCACATTGCAGAGCACATTGATCACCTTATCTATTCCATTTAATACTGGTGGATTCTGTCTCTCCTACTGCTCTTAATGCCGCCTTTCTCTGTTCATACCACCATTTTTTTCTTTCCTTAACAGGATTTCTCCTAATTAGTCTTTCCTAACTAGTTTCTTGCCTCTGTCAAGTATGTAATGTAAGCTGCTGCCAGAGTGATTATTCTATAACACAAAGTTTTGTCACTCCTTGGTATCCTTCAAGATCCATCAATGTGCTCCATTACCCTGGAAAATAAACCCAAACACTTTTTCCATGTTACTCAAGAAGACTTTTATGATATGGACTCTGCTAACCTCTCCAGCTACAACTCACACCAAGTTAGATTATTGACAAGTATTTAAACAAGCTATGTTCTTTTATTCTTCTTAACACTGCATATTTTTCTTCTTTCTATAGTGCCCTTTATCCATGGGCTACCTGGGAAACTTGTATTAGCCTTCAAGATTCAGTTAAAGTATAATTTCCTCTTGAAACTTTCCCTGACTACCAATCTCATCCCCACTCTAGGAAGAGTTGATAATGTTATTAGTGCTATTGCTGTACCTTATACATTCTTCATTTGTACAACCTACCAAAATTATTATAATTACCTGCTCTTGTATCCGGGTCTCCAATTATATTGTGAGATCTGTTGTTAAGGAAGCTAATAAGAATTAATTCCATTTGTTAGTAAACTAGTGTGCATCAAACAAAGTACTGGTATCTCTTTCATGGGGCTCCAATAAACAAAGAAAGAGGCCTAGGAATAAAATGATACATTTACCCAAAGCTATGAAGAGTATGAGAAGAAAAACAAAGGATCAAAGCAAAGAAATGTCCTGATTATCAGGTGGATGAAGGCATAAGCGAGGTTAAGTGGTCAAGAAGATTATAAAGAGGTCAGGAAATGAGGTTAATAAGCAGTGCATTGCAGAACCTAGTACCAACTCAAGGGTGCTGTATGCTAGATTTTTTAGGAGATGCTGACCACATAGAGCATGACTGGGAGCTTCAAGGCTTCTCACAGGTCCTGATTGTCTTTCCCCTTGAATACTTTAAGTAAAGTTGAACAGGAACTTTACCATGGCATATTTTATTGGGTTTTTTTGTTTTTGTTTTTGATTTTTGTTCTTTGAGGACCAAGTTTATATAACACTCCTCTAAACCACACACTAGGCCCAGGATCAGCAGAGGATAAGAACTTTCCTCCACTCTTTACATTAACTGCTGGCTAATGTCTTCTTCCCTATTTCTCTTTGCCAGCTTGGTGCATCTTCTCACTACCTCCTATGGGCTCAGGCCCACCTACCAAATTTGAGGCCTGCTCATGTCCTGGATAGAAAATTAGAAAAGACTATGAGATCTATCCATGCTGCTGGGTCCCTAGACAGTAATTGAAAACCTTTTACCTAGAATCTTGGACCCAGGTACTAATCCTGAGTTGCTCTTATACTTTGCCTGAGCTTCTGACACTTTACTTTTCAGTTTTACCTTTTGTGTTTTGGTCCCACTTGTTGACACCCAGGTGCTAAACTTTACACTCACAGGCTGAGTCTGTATGCCTTAGCTAACCTCCCTGGACCTGACCTCAATTCAACCTTCTCAGATATCTTGATTCCATCCACCTCTCTCTAGTTACAGTGCCACAACCTCAGCTCAAGTGGTAGAGCAGATGTCCTCAGACTCCTCTCCACCACCTCCCACTTCCCCCACCCAAGAGGAGGACTGCTAATAG
Organism: Mesoplodon densirostris; assembly: GCF_025265405.1. Lineage (NCBI taxonomy): Eukaryota > Metazoa > Chordata > Mammalia > Artiodactyla > Ziphiidae > Mesoplodon > Mesoplodon densirostris. The sequence goes on along the minus strand of NC_082673.1, from coordinate 49,008,599 downwards.
GAGGGGTCAAAATAGAACATCAAGGAAGACAGATTTCTTGATGGGAAAGGCTATGTCCACATTTGTATGTTTTTGCTCTTGTACTATTTCTTCATCCATGCTACTGATATGATAAAAAAGACCAGGGCCTGCCTCAAGTTCAGCTCTGATACATCTCTTTTCTTTCTACAAGCACATCCAAATCTTAACTTTACAAGAAAAAAGGAAATAGCTCTTCAACCTCAGGCCTAAATTGTTTTGCTCCACTCCAGGTTTGCTAGATCTATGGTTTAAAACATTAATTCAGCTAATAAAGTAGGATACATTCCCTAAATGTTACCTGTGTATATAGTTCCCTTGAGATCCTCTCCAGAGAAAGAGTGCTTGGCAGGACTTGATTTCTTAAAATTCCATTTCATACAATACCATGTACCTTTAGGTAAGCAAATCTTGCCAATTTCGTAAGACTGTCACTTTGTTCTCTATGTTGATCCAGTTTTTACAACCAAATATTCATTTCATGTCGTTATATAGATAGGATTGTACTACTCTTCACTTTTCTTAATAAAAACACAGAAATCTTTGGCAGCTCCCTAGGTTATACAATCTACTCAGAAAGTGGCTGAAACCAATACTCTACAAACTTTCATTAAGAAAATCTTCCCACCCTTATGTACCCACACCAGAATATCTTCAATGTTGAAATAACAAGATCATATTCTCATATACTTTTGTACAAATTTCTGAGGAAGGAAAAAATAATAAGGCCCTTGTGGGCTGGATTGTTGTCTTTTTCTTCTCTCTTTACAAGAACATAGCAAAGGACTATTTTTTCAAGTATTTTTTTAAAATAGAAATGAATAAAGAACCCTAGGAAGACAGATTAGTATTCTTGAAAACAAAATAATTAAGTGGTAGTAGGCACTTCCAAGAATTATATATAAGAAATCAAACACAAACTGTGTGGGTAATGATAAAAGTTATTTCCCTCTGGCAACTGGTTTATGGTGGTCTTAGCACTGTTATTAACAAACCACAATATAATCAGCTGTCTGGTTCACAGCAACAGTGGGCTCAAGGTTAAGTGATATTACAAGTGGATCTCTCAGGGTAAATTTACATATATCCAAGAAACACAACTGTATGAAACAAAATTCCTATAGAAATACATTCTCTTTGTTCACAGACAAGTATTGTTAATCAAAGATCATTGGTTCTAATCACTAGAGGGGTTAAGGCAAAATCCATCATGTTTTCATACTGTAGCTTATTGCACAGGTGAGGTCTCACAAGAGTGAAAATAATTACCATGATCAAAAAGCTTCATGATCAGCAAACCTACAAGCTTAAATATTAGAAACATTAAGAGATTAAAAATTTCCATGGGGAGATTAGCCACAGGAAAGCTTTACCCCATCATCTCAATTATGATTTTTTACTATCAAAAAACATTTGAGCACCTACTATGTGCCAAATGCATTGATAAGAGATAAAAGTGTTTTCTAGGACTCAGGACATTCATTGCTAAAACCAGGATGATTGGTCATCCTAGATGGTAAACAGTCCCTGCCACCAAGGAACTTATAGCTTAGAAGAAAAATCAAATATAAGTCAAAAACAAATGTGACAGAGATAATTAAGTGGATAAGAGAGGGTACTCTGGGAAAACAAAATATAGGTATCTATCAAGCATCTTCTGAAAGCCCATAGTTCTCAACCCTAGCTGCTCATTTTACTTTATTTTTTATCATTAGTTGAGGAAGCTGAGGTGCAGAACATTAAATGATTTGCCCTAAATTCCTCAGAGATTTTGATTTAATTGGCATAGGGCTTGCTTGGGCATGGGTATATTTTTTAAGTGCTGAAAGAGATTATAATATACAGCCAAGGTTCAGAACTACAGAGCTAAACCCAGCCTGAAATGTGCTAAGATATAATCAGGTGAAAGGGGCCAGGGGAGAAAGATTATCCATTTAAGAGGAAGCAGTATGTGCAAATGTCCTGAGGCAAAACAAGCTTGATCCTTTAGAACACTAAAAGCAGTTCAGTGTAACCAGAACATAGGATGAATGTAAGGAGAGATGTACATGAGATCCAGATATTGAAGGGCCTTGAAAAAACATTTTCAGAAGCTCATGCCTGTGTAGAGAGAGAAAAGTTGGATATTTATAGTTTGCTTTTTATATAAAACAACTTGTTTTTCTGAAGGCTTTGATAGGTTTGGACAATCAAAGTGTCTTTGAGTTGAGTTTGAGAACATCCTACTCTAGATCTGAAGAGGATGAATAACAGGAGTGAAGCGGTATTAATGTAAAAGGATAGAGTGTTGGGGAATATGACAAATTGCAAAGTCCATGCCTACGTAAAGGGTGCAGGCACCGGTCAACTTCAGCCTATTGTTTCCATTCAGGAATATTAGCCCTTTGCTGTTAGATGATTAGATTTAAATGAGGAAAAAACTCTCAATTTTAAAATGAAGTCTTCTAATATTTATATGTTGTCTCCCAACATTATACAAGCCAATAAAAATGCACCTGCGGTTTCAGTTCCAGGGAAGTATTTGGAGTTCCAGGGAGCCAAGATGGAAGGGATGAGAAGGAAAACACTAAGGGAAAGAGAGAGAGGCCAGTGAGATGGTGTGAAGCAAGGATGCTATGAAGAGTAAAATAGCAAGTTAAAAAGCCATTTGCAATGGCACAGCTGAAGGAATTTAAAACAAAGATACCTACTGTATCACTCAATTTTTTGTGTAGTTTGAAAATAGATAAAAGAGGGACAAAATTATAAATGAGAAGACATTCTAACTGGCAAGAAATGAATAATGGTGACTTTTTATTAAGATAGGAGCACGGGGCCTCCCTGGTGGCGCAAGTGGTTGAGAGTCCGCCTGCCGATGCAGGGGATACGGGTTCGTGCCCCGGTCTGGGAGGATCCCATATGCCGCGGAGCGGCCGGCCCCGTGAGCCATGGCCGCTGAGCCTGCGCGTCCGGAGCCTGTGCTCCGCAACGGGGGAGGCCACAACAGTGAGAGGCCCGCATACCGCAAAAAAAAAAAAAAAAAAAAAAGATAGGAGCACGGACTCAAGAGTTAGAAAGACACACATTTAAACACTTCCTATGCTTTATAGAAACTGGATTACCTTGCAATACAAGCAAACTAATCAGCCTTCCTTCATCTTTAAAATATAAATAATATCAAACTCTTGGTTTATTATGAATATTCAATGATATAGCGTGTAGTGAATGTTTAGCACAGTTTGTGGCACATTTTAACCATTTAACAAATGTAATATCTACTATTACCAGGGAGGTTGCCACAAGGACAATGGGCATTCAGATACATTAGAGAGACATTAAAAGGAAAGAATTTATAAAACTTGAATAACTGAATATGGCTGAAGGGGGAAAAGGCAGTAAAGATCCCCACTAGATTTCTGGCATAGACAACTGAATAGATGGGGGTGACTTTCAGTATAATAAAGAATAGAGGATAAGGACTATTTTCCCCTTTTATTTCTCCCTAGCTTTTAGTAAACTCTCATACAGACATTTTACCCTGTGTCACCTCTGCCACATGGTAAAAGCTATTGTCCGTTGATGCTCAGGCCAGTATTAAAGCACATCTCTCCGTCCTCCCACACCCTAAGCTAGTGTAGCAGGGGGTATGACAGGCTCTCAAGGGAAAGAACAGGAGCTCTGGTAAAGGTACTTCTTCCCACTGGCACAGCCCTCTTCCCCTCTCAACCAGAATCTCTGGGTTTTATTTTATCAAGGAAGGTGACATGTCATCATGTGATGGGGCAGCCTGAGGGGCTGTTGTGCATTGTGCTGCTCAGTTCATTCCCAGTCCCACTCAGGTTATGTCTGTTGTACACAAAGCAAACTGGAGAACAGAAAGCAGTGAGGGATGAAAGATGGAGCCCAGCAGATTTACATTTCAACCCCTCTTAGCAGTACTAGAATTGAAGGCAAGTCACCCAAGGTTCTCAACCTCAAACTCCTCTTCTCATGAAAAGGACTGTAAAGTATGAAATATCTATCTTGCTGGGTTTTATAAAATTAGAGACTATTTGTGTAACACATTTAAATTGTAATAACCCTCCAATGTGTAGTTAAGGTGATTAGAAGTAACCCGACTTAAACCTAATTAACAACAACCAAAAAAGTGTTTGCACATGCAAGTGAAAAGTCAGAAGTGTACTAGCTATCATCAGTACTCAGTTTCTCTCTGCTACGCCCTTTGCTGGGTTGGCTTCATTTTCAGGCTTTGGAGGCCCAGGGAAGTTGTAGAGGCACATCATCCTTACTGTGAGTAGTCTCAGCACCAAGGAAGATGTCTTTTCCTTTCTTCCTGAAAGGTTCCACACATGTCCTAGGATCCAGAGTGATTGGACCTTTCAGGTCATTTGTATTGCCATCACCATTTTAAAATAAGAAATGACTGGTTTGTTGTGTTGTAAACCCCCTTGTGCCTAGGGGGCAAATGATCACCATTGAACTAGTCACTGGCCAGGTGTATGGAATTGTGCTAATTATCAAGATTTGAGCCACAAGTCTTCACCTGGACCAACAACTGTCTGGATGCAGCTCTCAACACTGATGCACATTAGAATATGGGACAGTTTAAAAAAGAAGAAACACAATGCCTCCATGTCTGGAAACTACTCCCAGGAAAGCTGATTTAATTGTTTGTCACACGGCCCAGGTACCAATGTTCTTTTAGGCCCCAAACTTGAGAATCCTGGTTGAGGGATACTTATTTTACTCATCATCCTAGAGCCAAAATTAGAAGCTCACCTGAACCATGTATACCAAAAATGGAAGAGGGGCTGTTCCTCAAAGCAAATCCAAAGCATAATTACTAAAAGAAGCAAGGATGGATCCTAGCTGGCAAAAAGAGAAGTCTATTACTATATAGGTCACACACCTTATCTTCACAGCCACTACATATCTGTTTGTTGCAAACCTTCCCAAGTTTTCAACAGTCTAAAATGGAAGGTCATGGTTCTTCCATGTGAACAGGTCTAAATATTATAGGGAGTATTATTCTAAGTGAAGAAATATATAAATAGCCTTTTAATATATAAATCACCACTAATTTACATTTAAGAAAAAAAGGAAAGCAGAAGTGCTGAATGAAGCCTAGAGCTATGGGTAAGAGCATGTGTCATGGGATGAGGGGAAATGGAGAAGTGAAAAGCCAGCAGAGTGTGCCTAGCTCCTGTGTTATGGAGGTCAGGGAAAGTATAATTTAGTTTTATTTAGCAATACTTGGCTGCCATTTTTCCTGGAGAAAAGTTACTAGATATAATAAATCATTATAATCTCTCTACATTATAATCTACATGTTTATAGTGATTAAGGGGGTTAGGTTAGAGGTATGTAGCTAAGGCTAGGATTCTTAACCCTCAGGGCTGAGACCTTGCAGGGAAAAATTCTCAGATAAGCCTTTAATTTTCAAAGTGCAGTATGCTTCAGGAATTTCCACTTATCATTCCATGTGTCACTAAGCTGCCCTCAGGAGTGCAATGAAGATCAGCTTCCACACATTTTGGTGCCAGTAATGCTACAAGTTCTACATAATTATAAGGAACATACACCCTTTGTCTGTGGCTCAGAACACTGTGATTTGAACATCAGGCAACACTATGGCAGCATAAAATTTTCATGGTTTGGCAACAAAAATTCTAGGTGATCCCTTGGAATGCAAGTCAAAACATTCTCATATTCCTCCTCAGTGTATTAGGTACTTATATGGCAAGTCATGCATTTTAGGTCTCCACCCTGTCTCAGTGCTTGAGTTTTCCAGACTGGAAAAGAAAAGAAAATATTTCCTGCAAGTGGTAATTCAGGGTAGAATGTGAACTAAATACTCTAGAGTCATACTGCTTAACTTGCCAAACATGTTAGTGACGTGTTTAAGTCAATGACATTCTCTAGAATGTTTGTTCACCTTCAAACTACATTCTGTAGCGAGGTCCTACTAGATGTCAGTTAAAGAACACTGTGGTAGATGCCAGTTATAATGGATTTCACCTGATGTTAGTACTGAGTTCTCCCAAATGTTTTTAATATTTTAAAAGACACAAATCATTTCTAAGAAATATTTGAACATGGTGAAAGAATGTCCTAAAATTCCTTTTCCTTTTTTCTTTGAAATGAGCACACATACACATATTTATTTACCTCGGGGAGTAAATATCTACTTTGAGGACTCCTTTAGCAGTCTGGTATAGCCTATGAACCCCTTCCTAGAATACTTTCTTAACATAAGTAACAGAAAATATATAGAATTATAAAGAAATGAAGTACTCACGCTCTCCCTGGCCGGGCCTAAGCCACGCCAGACTAGGGACAGACGTTCCTGCCCCTCACCTCCTGCCATCCCAGCCCCGTCGAGGGGTGTGTGGAAGGGAGGGGTGTGGCCTCCAGCCCTGACCCTCAGTCTCCCGTCCCCTGCCTCACGGCCTCGGGGTGGCTGTGGTCCTCTGACGCAGCAGACACTCTCACTTTGTCTCCTTGGCGTGTGCCTCGCCAGTGGTTCTCCCCGAGGTGCAGGTGGGGGGGTTCCCGCCCCGCGCTGCGAGCCCCTGTCGGTGCCTGAGTGTGCCTCTCCGGGCCCTCTGTGGTGCCCCTGGAGCGCTCCAGGTCATCCCTCAGGTGTCTGAGGCCAAGCGGTGGTGTCATTTCCCTTTCCCAGCGCGCTCCTCTGGTCCCCGCCACGGTGGTGTGTCCTGTGAGCAGCTCTCTTAGGGGGTTCAAGATGGTAAGAGAGGCGTGCCTGTCCCCCCCCCCCGCCACCTCGGTGGAGCTAGGTGCCACCTCGTCGTGGTCGTCCTCTTGTGGTGTGCCCTGGGGAGACTGACTTTGGCCGGTCGAACGCCACGTGTGCCCCTTTGTGGGGATCACAGACGGGCGTCGGGGTGATCGTGGTGGGCCAGGGCTGCGAGAGGGGAGGCTGTCACGCTTCTCGGGCGTGCTCGCCCCCTTCAAGAGCCCGAGCCCCAGCCCTGACCGTGAACGCTCCTGTGGGCCGTGCGCTTACCCATACTGCAGCAGCGCCCCCCTCCTCCGCCCAGTCAAGGACTGGCAGCTCGTGGAGAGCCTCCGTGGGCCCGAAGGGAAGATGATGGGTAGGGGACGACGCGCCCTCGGTGAGAAAGCCTTCTCTAGCGATCCGAGAGGGAGCCTTGGGTACCGGACCCCCCAGCTGCTGCCCCTCCCAAGCGCAGTGGCCACTGTGGCGAGTGCCAGAGCACGTGGGCAGAACCCCTGGCCTTCCCTGGATGGGTGCGCCTGCTTGTGGTGGGGCCCAGCGCCTGCTCTTTGAAAAAGAAAAAAAGGAAAAAAAATAGAAAGAAAAAAATTAAAAACAAAAGAAAACTAAAAAAGAAATGAAGTATATTAGAATATATTAATGCAAGTTCACAGACCTGAAAGTTGTGTGGATTTAAGTTAAGAGCCTAGTCTTACGTATTCTCTCTTAAAGGTTTTATTCAAGAATGAGTTCAAGGCATTTCAACAAAACATGTTAAAAAGTGTCTTGGCAGGGGATACAAATTCAGGCACTCATAGGGATAGGCAGATAATAGGGATACTAGGAGGAAGGGTGGGAGCAGATGTGTGAATGGTGGAAACTGTAGCAAAATACAAAGCACATGCCCTGTCCACAGGGGGAGCCAGCAGGTTTTTACCACATGGGGACATGAACCCCTTAGGGCCATGTATTTCCCTTTTTCAAGAGAAGCCAGGCACCTAGATTTTCATATGAACTATACAGATGGGTTAATGTTGGTTGGAGAAAAAATTAAACACTGGGATGAAGGAAACACAGACAAATCTTTTACCAGATTTGTCTGGTGGGCTATAAGTTTATAAATTCAGGAAAGTAAAGGAAATTGGAAGAAATTAATTACTCACATTGTTATGTAATTTTTACTATCGATATCTTTATTACATTTATTTTGAAAACATAAGAATTAATTTAAATTTAATTTCCTTCCTAGAGTGGCAGCATTTTACCATAGAACAATCAGAGGCTTCAGGAGCTAAATTGTTTATTTAATGATATGGAGAAACATTTACTGAAAGCCTATGTCGATGCACCAGGTACAAGTCGGCAAAAATATAAAGATTAAGACATTCTTTCCAAAGCTTACCCACCAGTGTCTAAAGAGTTGTACCAAAAGATTACAATACAATCTGTTAAGGCCTATCATAGAGATATGTAAAAAGTACAAAGAGAGTAGGAGGTAAGAAAACATACAGCTTTCCCAGGAGATTGGGAGGGATTCTCAGGGGAAAGATCTCTTTGAGTAGAACTTTGCATTAAGGGGCCCAGATTGTTAATGATCTAATAGATTATTCTGAAGAATTGGGGTTTTATCCTAGAGGAAACAGAGGGTCACTGAAGAATTCTGAACAGGGAATTAATGTTTAGATTTTTATGATCATTCCAGCTACAGTATGGAATGGCCTATAGGAGGAGATAGAGTAGAGAATGAAGACCCACAAGATGATGATTTCAGTAGGTCAGTGAACTAGGGCAGTAGCCGGGAACTAGTTTGGAAAGATATTTAAGGAATAGAAACAACAGAGCCTGGTGGTTGATTGTACACTAGATGGTAGAGTAGCAAAAGAGAGGGGAGTGTTGAGAATGACTTGAGACTCTGTGAGAGTAGTCTGGTACCAAGGTGAGAACATAGTCCCTGGAGCCAGACCACTTGGGTTAAAATCCTATCTCTTCTAACTCATTTACTGTGTGACTTTAAGCAAGTTATTTATTCTCTGTAAGCCTCAGTTTTGTATATATGTCAAGTGTTCTTTTGTGTCTAAAAATTACTGTTATTGTTATTTGTTATTATAATTCTAGTTAGGATGGTGGTATTATTCAGTTTGTTTCTTTTAGAAGACTAGCATTGCATTTGAAGTGTTTTTAGGAGATTCTAGGTTTGTATAGTTGAATACATGGATCTCGGGTTGAGAAGAAAGTTTCAGTAGTACAGTGAAGGTGTTTAGAGCCTCTGATGCAGATGAAATAGCCTAAGGCATTGATTTTCAGAGAAGAAGGCCCAGGATTTGAGTCTCCAGGACACTAATGTTTAATGGGTAGATAGAGTAGGAAGCAAAATCTTCAAAGGCTCATAACAAGAGGAGGCCAGAGAGGTAGCAGAATGTAAACAGAAGAGCAGTGTCTAAAACCCAAGAGAAGAAATGGTTTTAGAAAGGCTATAGTCAACACAGAAAATACTACAGAGGAATCAATTATGATGATGACTGACAAGTGTCTATATTTAACAACTAGGAAATCTTTAATAAAGTAATTTAAAATGGCTCCTTGGTACTTGACATATAGAAAAGGCTCAAATGTTAGTTTCCTTTAACCTTAATTTTAAATGCATTTCTAGAAAAAGAAGAATTAAAAACAACTACTGGATTGAATTATATAATTTTTTGTATTTGTAGGTTAAAAAACATTGAATTCAACAATATCATGTAATTCAACTATGTTGAATAACTGAAAAGCTGCTTAAAAGACTGATAGAGTAAAATCAGATCTTTGTTTCTATTGTTTACATTATGATGCAAGGGCAAAAATTACCCCTTCTTTCTTCTAATTTTTCCTAAAGAAATGGAGTTGATAATGATTGCCAATACTGTACTCACATGAATAGCAGGTAATGATATCTAAGTGCCTTCCTTACTCCATGTTCTACTGTAGTTATTTCCCTTGTGACTCTGCCTTTGAGCCTAAAAACTACAGGGGTGAAACCAAAATGCAAAGGTAATTTAAAGGAAAGGATATTCGCACCTTTCCAAAGAAATGCCTTCTATTACTAATAACATTGGTATTATGAAAAAGTCTAGTTATTTTGGCAGTGTAGAGTATAAAGCATAAAGTGTTGAGTGTTAGCTTTGGAATCAAGTCCTGACTCTACCACTTATCAGGCATGAAGTCCAGGGAAAATTATTTACTTGTCTAAGCTTCCACTTTCTCATATGGAAAATGGAGGACTGCTATCGTTTGGGATTTTGTTAGGATAGGGTAAGATAATGTATATAAGGGACTTATAACAATGACCCTTACAACAAATGGTAGCTTATGATATTTACCCATAGTGGGTGAGCATGAGAAAGTTTGTGAGAATTGTTTTTAAAGTACTTTTAGAAGGATTAGTCTGTCCATACACCAACAAAAACCTTTAAGTTCTTTCTAGCAGTGTAGCCTTCCTTGCCCAATCACTGGGAGCCTTCCAAGAGAACCAAGAGCCAGATCCATAACTTCCAAGACACAAGGGCTGAGTAAGCTTTGTGCTTCTCATCAGTCGGGGGCTGGCTAACATATTTCTTCATAACCAGTGAAATGCATGACTCATAAAACAAAACCCCTCAATATTTATATCCAAAGAAAACCCATACAATTAACTACCAAAGACATATAAATGATAATGCTAATGATGTATCACAGATATCTTTATCGTATCCCCAAATTTTCTCATTAACCTGATATTTAACAAAGATGAAAAATATTTAGTTTTAGAAATATATTTTTCTTTCACTTTACAATAAATTAAAGCAAGATAAATTTATAAAATATACTGAAACTATCTGGTGAAAAAGTCCTTGTAAGCTCATCACCTTAGTTTCAAAGTCCATGGTCGTGTCTCATTTCGAATTTAAAATTCAATAAATACAATCTTAAAAAATGCCTTAACCTGCTATTTACTTTGCATTTTTAGGAAAGACTACTATGCTTTGCTTTTGGCAAAATGGTCATTAAAAATATAATAGAAGACTATTCAGGGAAATGGAATCCCAGAAAGTATGATAGTATTATGGATCTTAAAGTCAAGCCACCAGTGCAGATGTTCCTAATCATACTAAAAACAGAAACACATAAACCAGTTTGTTCCAGCTACAGAATAATTCAATTAGAAAAGTGCTTATAATTTAACAGTATGAATAATAGTTCAAGCCAGGGAGGTAGTAAAACTGCAAAAAAATATAAACCTACAGAGTCTGTGCCAAGGAATATTTTACAAATTCTCAAGGCTGAAAAAATCAGTTCCTTTTCTTGCTACAGGTAGAAAATTATTACCTGAATTAATTTTTTTAAATGCAATGAATATACCTTTCATATTTGTAAAATATTCCTTGGCACAGACTCTGTAGGTTTATATTTTTTTGCAGTTTTACTACCTCCCTGGCTTGAACTATTATTCGTACCGTTAAATATACAAAAAACACATACATGCTCATACACTGTATGCACACTAGTTACCTAAGAGCTTTCACCAAGAGAAAAACATCTATCTAAATCCAGAATATCATTTATAATCTGCTTTGGGAAAGTTAAAATCAGACTTCTCACCAGTTTAAATTTCGTATAGAGAAAAAAAAAACAGCATGTAATGTGATACAGAATTAAATCGGCATGTGAAAACGTAAGCTCTAAGGACACACAGGATTCACTCTGCAAATAATGATCTTGGCAAAGAGCCTCCTTTATGTACAGAAAGGTCTACTCCTTGCTTATAGCAACTCTCAAGACTACAAAGGTAATTGTATGCTGCTAATTAGGTTTACAAATGACTTGTTCAAGCCAGGAGATACTTTATAGCTTGATTCAGCTTAAGTAGGAAGCTGTATCAACAAGGTCAAACTATAAAAACTCATCCTCCCACAATTACTGAAATTATTGATCTTTACTCATATAGTATGAATTTTAACATTGCAAATATATAATGCCATTAAAATTGGTTTGATGCTTATTAGGTATCAAAAAATAGCAAAAAAAAAAAAAGACAACTAGGAAAACATTTGTATACAGATATTCAATGTGTTTATTCCCCCAAAGTTAATTAAAATACATTTTCATTAGTAGATCTTAGGTCACAATACTCTTTCAAGAAAGCAAAGTGATATCTATTCTGCATAAAACAGGAAAATCAAATGCAGTACATTACCTTGTGTCACCTGTTGAACTGCCAGCATTATCCCAGACACAGTGTCTGGAAGCAAGTTTTCTTTCAGATTGTAATGTGTTGCCCATTCCAAAATAGGTAGCCGCCTTCTACACCACTGTTTAAAGTCTTCACAATGGGGCATATGCATCTTGCTCCAGAGCACACTTTTCTTTTTTCTCTTTGCCCCTGTCATTTTCAGATTACCTCTTGTAGAAGTAAACTTCCTTAAACAAGAAAAAAATCGTTGCAGAACACCTCCTTTCAATGCCAGGCTCCAACTCGTCTGTGGTTTACAATGTCAAAGCAATCCAGGAAATAAATCAATAAAAGAAAGAGGGAGAGAGACAGCACTTAAATATATGCAGCCAGGCTGTATGTGTTATTATGGTACAGCTAATTATGCTAGATGAAAGATATAGATTAAAACCTTGAATTCTTATTTGAATGAGATGGAGAAATGGTCCCTGTTAGTATAATATTTTTCTCATCTTGGAAAAGTAATGGATTCAGTGTTAAGTTGGTGTAGAGTTCTGTTGCCAGTAATTCCCCTTATATTCACTGTAGTCTTATGCTTTGGCTTAAATCCCAGCAGCTAATGAGGTAGTTCTGGGCATGTGTTGGAAGTGGGCTGGGTTATGCTAATGAACCCAGGAAGCATTTAGCTATTCCCGTCTCTCCCTACAAGCTATGCAAAACCATAAAATTGCCAGAGAGGTTTACCATGCGAAATGTATTCAGAGAATCTAGATTTACTTCTTGGGGAGTGTATATTTTCAATATATCAAACAACTACCAGTTCTAAAACATTCAGAAACGTAAGAGGCATTGCTAAATGTCTTTATTTATTTATTTATTTATTTTTTGCCTGGGAGACGAGGTTTTCATTCATACAGAAACATTCAGACAGCCACTGCCCAGTCTGGGAACAGAATAGCCAGTTCTCATAAACAAACTGAAATTTCATTTCATGGGCTAAGAAAATATGCATACAATGAACAATTATTTGTGGCAACAGTTCTTTCCTGTCTCTGAATTGTTCATTCAGTTTTCTCTATTTTTCCAATTATATAATTCTCACACTCGTGCTCTTGTAATTGAAATTTCTGAAGAATGACATATGGTTCATACTACTGTTTGAAATGTCCCCAATATTTTTTTATGATTCTGGCCTCTTTTCACATGACTTTTTGGGGTTTCTCTATTTTAAAAAGGATGTTACATTTTAAAATGTAACAGTCAAGCTGTCAAAGACCTTTATTTTATGATTGTAAGGCCCAGCCCCAAGAATAAAAAGCCTGCATTTATGAGCTGTGCCATTCGAATTAAACCAAAAAGCCAATATATTAACTAAAATTGTGAAGCTAAGGAAAAGAATACCATGTATAGAGTTTGCTGGAGCCCTTTTAATGCCTATTTGTCCAGAGAGTAGAGATCAGTTTTCTGGAAGTCTGTAGAATAACGAAGTACTTGGACACCTTGGCTACCTCCAAGGTTCCCTGCTGTACTTTTTCCCATTGTTTAGAAATTAAGGTGAAGATCTACTCTCTCAGTCTTCCAAAAATGACATCACTGGCTTTCTATCTGTGCAAAAATACCTCTCTTTTTATAAATCCAATGAATCCTAAATATGTAGTGATGTATGTACACTTTATTCACGTGTACAGAATAGAATTTGCTTTGTGCTTTTCCAATTGTTTACATATGTTACATTTATGAACCTTTCATTAATTTAGATTTGGAGTCCCATCAGAGACTCAGCTGTAGTATTTTAGCCCTATTCTTCTGGTGTCAGAGGTAGACTCATCAGATAAGGAAATCCACATTTAATAGAGATGTTATGTTGCTTTTTCTTCACAAATAGCAAGCTAACTTTGTTTTATATACTCTACTCATTACATAAACAAAGAAATCCAGAAGCTATATATAAACTGAATATTATTACTTTTATAATCAAAATAAAGAGTAAAGATTTTTTTCTAAACATATCTAGGTGAAAAATTCAAATCCATGTTAGTGAGAAGAATAATTGAAAGCTTAAATACTGAAATCACCAATCAGCAGCTATGATTTGTGTAATTTCAATCATGTAAAAAAAATTGTGTTCAATGTTAGTAATAAAGAATTCACATGAATAGAATTTTTAGAATTGAAGATGAATCTATATAGAAATATCTAATCATATTAGTGCCAGCAATTGCTCTAAAACATCCTAAGACCAGGAGGGAAAAGAAATTAGTTTGATAAAATAGTTCTGTAGTCTCTCAATAAAAGAAATAAAACTCCTAAAAGTTACAGTAAATCTTTCCTAAAAATATTTTTTTAAAGTATAAATCTGGAATTACAACTCCAGGTTTTCTTCCAACTCCATGTGCTTAGACATTATTTAAAATATGCCAAAATCTCACTCCAAAGCATGGTATCAAGAGTAGGATTGATTGATTATAATCAGCAATACCAAAATACCTTTGTGAAAAAATTTATTCACACCCACGAGACTCTTAGAGCACTTTACCCAGCCCATAAAATTCAAGAGTAAACATATTTATTCAAAAGTTTCGGTGGCTAAAATTAGCTTAAAGTTCAGTACTACATGTCATCTATATAAGATATCTCTTCCCAAGTGTCCAGGTAACACCTATACAAATAAAAAGTTGAACTTTTCTTCCACCTCCCATGTAGAACAACAGAAAAATTATTTTTCCTAAAATATTTTGATCACATCCCTGACATGTTAGAACTTCCAGTGATTTCCAATACTACATTTAAATTCATTAGCACAAGCATGTGACCCTTTCTCCACATCTCTATCCCTCCTCTAACTACATATCAAGTTTATTTAAATTGGCAAATATTTATTGATCAATCACATTTTGCTAGACTGTAGGAAATGTGATAGAAGGATGGGGAAGGGGAAAATGTTGTCTATTTTCTAGGGGTTATATAATGAAAGAAATAGAAAAAGGCAGAATAGGATAAACTAACAATCAAGTCACACAATGAGTGTTATGAGAGCTCAAAGGATAGAGAGTTGCATTCCCAGTGAGAAAAAAGGCTTCCCACCTTGCCTAGACCCTGTGTTCTAGCAGGTTAGTATACTTGCTATCTACTGCACACTGACTCTTCAGTTTATCTCTATACTAATTTCCCTAGTTCCATGGTTTTTTCCTTGTCTAAACATTTACTCAATACTTACCTCTTCCATGAAAATTTCCCTGGCTTCCCCACAGTTCTGTTCTTGCTGAACACCCAAGATCCAGGTAACCAGGCTATTCATGGGTATACAGCTATAGTCATTTTCACTGTCTATTTATTTTCTTCCTCGAAATTTATTGCATGTGATTTTAACCAGTCTGGCTCATGAGATTGTAAATTCCTTGTGAGTAGGGATTATTCACATAACTTGCTTTGCCTCTTTCCTCAGGACCTAATGGAAGGTTCTGCAGACATAGGATCTGCTTAGTAAGTATTAACATATGAATGTCCCTACTCTTGAAATTACCGAAGAGTCATTTAATCTATCTCAGCCTAGTTTCCAGACTGTGCTGCTAAAGAATCAGGAAAATAAGTAGAGATAGAAAGTGAGTTAGAGATAGTAGTGGGAAAAATAAGGAGAGATTCTGTTTTTACTTGCTCAACCTCTCCCTATTTTTTCATAATATAAGGAAAATCCTATCTTTTTCAACACAATTCCTTTTTTCTTATATTATAGAATATGAAGAATGTAGAGAGGAAAAACTAGAGTAAATGCAGAAGAAGAAAGAGATGAGACAAAAGAGAGAAAACCTCATGGACAGGAGTTTCAGAGAGAGTTTTAGAGGGTTAGTGTGTGACAGGAAAATTGCTCTGGAGCAATTATGAAAAAAGAGGGAACTGAGCCAGGGACAAATGAAGAAAAATGTTAAAGAAAAACATTTTAAGAAAAGTTATGCACTATAAACTGGATCACATTTAATAGTTTTTGAGAAACACTAGTAAAGACTGAAATTCTTCTCACCTTACTTTTTATTGTGACATTATGTTTTTTGAATGTGGTCTATGTGGAGATCAGAACACCTAAAGCAGTGATTTATATTCACATTACACTTAGAAATGTAGACTCATAAATATTAGAGGGCATTAACTCCAAACTCAAGCCTACTTCAGGAAGTTGATCTACAGCATTCCTAATAAGAGGACATTGCAAAAGTTACCCATCTGAGTAGGTAAGTAGTAGCTGAAACTGAATCCATATTCTACTAAGTCATGTAACTGACATGGTGATACATCAACACAGAGGGAGCAACTTTAATTAACTCATCCACTAGATATGGTACCTTTTTCACAATTTACCTAAAGTATCATATAGGTTAGCCTAGCCCTGAATCCAATCTATGTTTTAATTCTTCTAGTGATTGTAATTGACAAACTTAGAAAAATAGCTTTTTTCCAATTTTCAGACATTCTAATTGTTAGAACATTTTTCCTATTAATAATTGAGCCAAGATCTGCTATTTAAAATACCCACTTTTGACCAAAGGACAGATAGCAGAAGCAAGAATAACTACAGTCCCACAGCCTGTGGAACGAAAACCACAATCACAGAAAGACAGACGAAATTAAAAGGCAGAGGACTATGTCACAGATGAAGGAACAAGATAAAACCCCAGAAAAACAACTAAATGAAGTGGAGATAGGAAAACGTCCAGAAAAAGAATTCAGAATAATAATAGGGAGATGATCCAGAACCTCAGAAAAAGAATGGATGCAAAAATTGAGAAGATGCAAGAAATGTTTAACAAAGACTTAGAAGAATTAAAGAACAAACAGGGATGAACAATACAATAACTGAAATAAAAACTACACTAGAAGGAATCGATAGCAGAATAACTGAGGCAAAAGAATGGATAAGTGACCTGGAAGACATAATGGTGGAAATAACTGCTACAGAACAGAATAAAGAAAAAAGAATGAAAAGAAATGAAGACAGCCTAAGAGACATCTGGGACAACATTTAATGCATCAACATTCACGTTATAGGGGTCCCAGAAGGAGGAGAGAGAGAAAGGACCCGAGAAAATATTTGAAGAGAATTATAGTTGAAAACTTCCCTAACATGGGAAAGGAAATAGCCACCCAAGTCCAGGAAGGGCAGAGTGTCCCAGGCAGCATAAACCCAAGGAGAAATGCACCAAGATACATAGTAATCAAATTGAGAAAAAATAAAGTCAAGGGGAAAATGACAAAATACATACAAGGAACTCCTAAAAGGTAATCAGCTGATTTCTCAGCAAAAACTCTGCAAGCCAGAAGGGAGTGGTATGATGTATTTAAAGTGAAGAAAGGGAAGAACCTACAACTAAGATTACTCTACACAGCAATGATCTCATTCAGATTCGACAGAGATATCAAAAGCTTTACAGACAAGCAAAAGCTAAAAGAATTCAGCACCACCAAACCAGCTCTACAACAAATGCCAAAGGAACTTCTCTAAGTGAGAAACACAAGAGGAGAGAAGGACCTACAAAAACAAAACCAAAACAATTAAGAAAATGGTAATAGGATCATACATATCAATAATTACCTAAAGTACAAATGCATTAAATGCTCCAAACAAAAGACACAGACTGGCTGAATGGATACAAAAACAAGACCTGTATATATGCTGCCTACAAGAGACCCATTTCAGACCTACCGACACATACAGACTGAAAGTGAGGGGATGGAAAAATATATTCCATGCAAACAGAAATCAAAAGAAAGCTGGAGTAGCAATACTCATATCAGATAAAATAGACTTTAAAATAAAGAATGTTACAAGAGACAAGGAAGGACACTATGCAATGATCAAGAAATCAATCCGGGCTTCCCTGGTGGCGCACTGGTTGAGAGTCCACCTGCCGATGCAGGGGACACGGGTTCGTGCCCCGGTCCGGGAAGATCCCACATACCATGGAGCAGCTGGGCCCGTGAGCCATGGCCGCTGAGCCTGTGCGTCCGGAGCCTGTGCTCCACAGCGGGAGAGGCCACGACAGTGAGAGGCCCGCATACCGCAAAAAAAAAAAAAAAAAAAAAATCAATCCAAGAAGATATAACAGTCATAAATATTTGTGCACCCAACATAGGAGCACCTCAATACATAAGCCAAGTGTTAACAGCCATAAAAGGTGAAATCGACAGTAACACAATAATACTGGGGGATTTTCACACCTCACTTATGCCAATGGACAGATCATCCAGACAGCAAATTAATAAGGAAACACAAGCTTAAAATGACACAATAGACCACATAGGTGTAATCAATATAAATAGGACATTCCATCAAAACCAGCAGATTATACTTTCTTATCAAGTGTACATGGAACATTCTCCAGGATATATCACCTCTTGGGTCACAAATCAAGCCTCAGTAAATTTAAGAAAAGTGAAATCAAATCAAGCATCTTTTCCAACCACAACACTATAAGATTAGAAATAAATTACAGGAAAAAATTGTCAAAAACCACAAACACATGGAGGCTAAACAATACGCTACTAAAGAGCCAAGAGATCACTGAAGAAATCAAAGAGGAAGTCAAAAAATACCTAGAGACAAATGTCAATGAAAACACAGCCATCCAAAACCTATGGATGCAGCAAAAGCAGTTTTAACAGGGAAGTTTACAGCAATCCAATCCTACTCAAGAAACAAGAAAAATCTCAAATAAACAATCTAACATTGCACCTAAAGGAACTAGAGAAAGAAGAACTAACAGAACTGTAAGTTAGTAGAAGGAAAGAAATCATAAAGATCAGAGCAGAAATAAATTAAATAGAAAGAAAAGAAAACAATAGCAAAGATCAATAAAACTAAAAGGTGGCTCTTTGAGAAGATAAACAAAATTGATACACCTTTAGCCAGACTCATCAAGAAAGAAGGAGTGGACTCAAATAGATAAAATTAGAAATGAAAAAGGAGAAGTTACAACAGACACCATAGAAATACAAAACATCATAAGAGACAATTACAAGCAACTAATGCCGATAAAATGGACAACCTGGAAGAAATGGACAAATTCTTAGAAAGGTATAACCTTCCAGAACTGAACCAGGAAGAACTAAAAAATATGAACAGAACAATCACAAGTAATGAAATTGAAACTGTGATTAAAAATTTTCCAACAAACAAAAGTCCAGGACCAGATGGATTCACAGACGAATTCTATCAAATATTTAGAGAAGACCTAATACTTATCCTTCTCAAACTCTTCCAAAATATAGCAGAAGGAGGAACACTCCCAAACTCATTCTATGAGGCCACCATCACTCTGATACCAAAACCAGACAAAGATAACAAAAAAAGAAATCTACAGGCCAATATCACTGATGAACATAGATGCAAAAATCCTCAACAAGGGCTTCCCTGGTGGGGCAGTGGTTGAGAGTCCACCTGCCGATGCAGAGGACACGGGTTCATGCCCTGGTCCGGGAATATCCCACATGCCACGGAGCGGCTGGGCCCGTGAGCCATGGCTGCTGAGCCTGTGCGTCCGGAGCCTGTGCTCTGCAACGGGAGAGGCCACAGCAGTGAGAGGCCTGTGTACAGCAAAAAAAAAAAAAAAAAAAAAAAAAATACTCAACAAAATTCTAGCAAACAGAATCCAACAGCACATTAAAAGGATCATACACCATGATCAGATGCAGTTTATCCCAGGAAAGCAAGGATTCTTCAATATATGCAGGTCAATCAATGTGATACATGATATTAACAAATTGAAGGATAAAAACCATATGATAATCTCATGCAGAAAAAGCTTTTGATGCAGAAAAGGCTTTGGAAAAATTCAACACTCATTTATGATAAACATTCTCTAGAAAGTACACATAGAGGGAACTTACCTCAACATAATAAAGGCCATTTATGGCAAACCCACAACAAACGTCACTCTCAGTGGTGAAAAACTGAAACCATTTCCTCTAAGATCAGGAACAAGATGCAGATGACATGATACTATAGATAGAAAATCCTAAGGATGTCACCAGAAAACTACTAGAGCTAATCAATGAATTGGGTAAAGTTGCAGGATACAAAATTAATGCACAGAAATCTCTTGCATTCCTATACACTAACAACAAAAGAACAGAAAGAGAAATTAAGGAAACAATCACATTTACCACTGCAACAAAAAGAATAAAATACCTAGGAATAAACCTACCTAAGGAGGTAAAAACCTGTACTCAGAAAATTATAAGACACTGATGAAAGAAATCAAAGATGACACAAATATATGGACAGATATACCACGTTCTTGGATTTGAAGAATCAATATTGTGAAAATGACTATAGTACCTAAAGCAATCTACAGATTCAATGCAATCCCTATCAAATTACCAATGGTATTTTTTACAAAACTAGAACAAAAAATCTTAAAATCTGTATGGAGACACAAAAGACCCTGAATAGCCAAAGCAATCTTGAGAAAAAAAAAATGGAGCTGGAGGAATCAGACTCCCTGACTTCACACTATACCACACAATATGCTATTGGGACAAAAACAGAAATATAGATCAATGGAACATGATAGAACCCCAAGAGATAAACCCACGAACCTATGCTCAACTAAGCTATGACAAAAGAGGCAAGGATACACAGTGGAGAAAAGACAGTCTCTTCGATAAGTGCTGCTGGGAACACTAGACAGCTATATGTAAAAAATGAAATTAGAACACTCCCCAACACCATACACAAAAATAAACTCAAAATGGATTAAAAACCTAGATTAAGACTGGACACTATAAAGAACTTTTTTGACCCACCTCCTAGAGTAGTAGAAATAAAAACAGAAATAAACAAATGGGAGCTAATGAAACTTTAAAGCATTTGCACAGCAAAGAAAAGTATAAACAAGATGAAAAGAAAACCCTCTTAATGGGAAAAAATGTTTGCAAACAAATCAATGGACAAAGGGTTAATCTCCAAAATATATAAACAGCTCATGCAGCTCAAGATAAAAAACAACAAAAACCTAATGAAAAAAATTGGTGGAAGACCTAAATAGTCATTTCTCTAAAGAAGATATACAGATGGGCAAGATGCACATGAAAAGCTGCTTAACATCACTAATTATTAGAGAAATGCAAATCAAAACTAAAGTGAGGTATCATCTCACACCAGTCAGAATGGCCATCATCAAATAATCTACAAACAACAAATACTGGAGACGGTGTGGAGAAAAGGGAACCCTCTTGCACTGTTGGTGGGAATGTAAATTGATACAGCCACTATGGAGAACAGTATGGAGATTACTTCAAAAACTAAAAATAGAATTACCATATGACCCAGCAATCCCACTACTGGGCATATACCCAGGGAAAACCATAATTCAAAAAGACACATGCACCCCAATGTTCACTGCAGCACTATTTACAATAGCCAGGTCATGGAAGCAATCTAAATGTCCATAGACAGACACATGGATAAAAAAGATGTGGTACATATATACAATGGAATACACTCAGCCATAAAAGGAACGAAATTGAGTCATTTGTAGTGACGTGTATGGACCTAGAGACTATCATACAGAGTGAAGTAAGTCAGAAAGAGGAAAACAAATATCATATATTAATGCATATATGTGGAATCGAGAAAAATGGTACAGATGAATTGATTTGCAAGACAGAAATAGAGACACAGATGTACAGAACAAACATATGGACACCAATGGGGAAACACGGGAGTGGGATGAATTGGGAGATTTGGGTTGACATATATACACTAATATGTATAAAATAGATAACTAATAATAACCTGCATCAAAAAATCTACCAACAATAAATGCTGGAGAGGGTGTACAGAAAAGGATACCCTCTTGCGCTGTTGGCGGGAATGTAAATTGATACAGCCACTATGGAGAACAGTATGTACGTTCCTTAAAAATCTAAAAATAGAACTACCATATGACACAGCAGTCCCAGTACTGGGCATATACCCTGAGAAGACCATAATTTAAAAAGATTCATGTACCACAATGTTTATTGCAGCTCTATTTACAATAGCCAGGACATGGAAGCAACCTAAGTGTCCATTGACAGATGAATGGGTAAAGAAGATGTGGCACATATATACAATGGAATATTACTCAGCCATAAAAAGAAACGAAATATTGAGTTATTTGTAGTGAGGTGCATGAACCTAGAGACTGTGATACACAGTGAAGTAAGTCAGAAAGAGACAAACAAATACCATATGCTAACACATATATATGGAATCTAAAAAAAAAAAAAAAAAAAAAAAAAAACAAGCTTCTGAAGAACCTAGGGGCAGGACAGGAATAAAGATGCAGGTGTAGAGAATGGACTTGAGGACACAGGGATGGGGAAGGGTAAGCTGGGACGAAGTGAGAGAGTGGCATGGACATATATACACTACCAAATGTAAAATAGATAGCTCGTGGGAAGCAGCCGCATAACACAGGGAGATCAGCTCGGTGTTTTAGGTGGTCACCTAGACGGGTAGGATAGGGAGGGTGGGAGGGAGATGCAAGAGGGAGGAGATATGGGGATATATGTACATGTATAACTGATTCACTTTTTTATAAAGCAGAAACTAGCACACCATTGTAAAGCAATTATACTCCAATAAATATATTAAAAAAATAATAATAATAACCTTCTCCATAGCACAAGGAACTCCACTTTGCTGTATAGTAGAAACTAACACAGCATCATAAAAACAACTATACCCCAATAAAAAAAATTTAAAATAAAATAAAATACCCACCCTTTAGTCTTTATACTAATCCCTGTGACACATAACAACCTCTTAGGACTAATTCATTTAGTGCTATCCCAGAAAAGCTCTGATGCTTTTATGGTGCTGTTCATTTTAGAAAAACTGCTACATTTAAATGTGGATGCACATATATGTCAATTACAGTCCTTAACAGTGCAGTTAATATTTTACTCACGATAGGACAACCAGTAAAGCAAAATGAGCACAATCCTGTGCTCTCAGTGTTGATTGTTAACGTAACTTACTTTGCTCTCTTTGGATTAAATAACACTTTACAATCTGTTTCTTTAACATGTTTTTTCTTCTGCCATTAGTTTATGTTCTGTGACTTATTTTGCCTCATAATAGGCGTCAAAAGGAAATAGCTCTAGTGAAGTAAAAAAAAATGGCTAGGGTAAAGAACCACTTGTACTTTCAAATGTATGTTTTACCAGGATCCAAGGCATTTTCAAAGAGAAAGGAGGGAAGGATGGGGGCAGAGGAGGTAGGAAGGGAAGACAGAAGGTGTTTTGGACTGCAGGTTTGTGTCCCCCCCGTATTTTTATGTTGAAACCCTAACAACCAGTGAGATGGTATTAGAAGGTGGGGCTTTTGTGAAGTCATTAGTTTTATACAAGGTCTTGAGGGTGGAGACCATGATGGGATTAGTGTGTTTATAAGAAGAGAAAGAGACTAGAGCTTGCTCTCTCAGCTACGTGAAGATACAGCAAGGAACTGGCAATCTACAAGCCAGGAAGAGGTCCTCACCAGATATAGAATTTCCTGGTGTCTTGATCTTGGGCTTCCAAGTCTTCAGAAATGTGAGAAATAACTGTCTGTTGTTTAAGCCACCCAGTCTATGATATTTTTGTTATAGCAGACTGAACTGAAAAAGAAAGGAAGGAAGGAAAGAAGGAAGGAAGAAAGGAAGGAAGGAAAGGAGGGAGAAAAAGGAAGGAAAAAATAAAGAACAGCAGTTCACTGAGGATTAGTAAAAGCTCCTTCTCATTTCTGACCAACAGTTGATAAACAGTAAGTAAAATAAACTATGGCTGGGGACACAGCATGACTTGAAAAGATCTGATGATACCAAGAAGGAATTATCCCATACAGTGCTAGAAATTCACTTCCTGGGCTTCCCTGGTGGCACAGTGGTTGGGAGTCCGCCTGCTGGTTCAGGGGACACGGGTTCACGTCCCGGTCTGGGAGGATCCCACATGCCACGGAGTGGCTAGGCCCGTGAGCCATGGCCGCTGGGCCTGCATGTCCGGAGCCCATGCTCCACAACGGGAGAGGCCACAGCAGTGAGAAGCCTGCGTACCACAAAAAAAAAAAAAAAGAAAAGAAAAAAAAAAGAAAAAGAAAAAAGAAATTCACTTCCTTAGAAGTGCATGATTATGGACCTATGACTTTTGCTTCAGCTGTCCTATTTCTAGGAACAATAACACTCATGCTGAAGGAAATATGTGTAAATATTTATATGTCTTTGTATTTAATGTGGATTTCTTATAGGCAGTATAGAGTTGCATCTTGTTTTGTAATCCAGTGTCACAATCTCTGCCTTATTTGGAGTATTTATACTATTTATATGTAACGTGGTTACTGATATGGTTGGGTTTAAATCTATCAATTTGTCATTTTTTCTATATTTATCTCACCAGTTCTTCATTTTTTCCTTTTATTACCATCTTTTTGGATTATTTGTATGATTCCATTTTACTCCTTTGTTGGTTTATTAACTATAACTTATTTTGATGATTGCTTTAGAGTTTATAATGTACATCTTTAACTATTAAAGTCTATCTTCAAATGATAGCATACCACTTCACATTTAGTATAAGGACATTACAACTGCATACTTCCATTTTCCTTTGTACTACAGTTGTCATACACTTATGTCTACATGTGCTATAACCCCAAAATAAAATATATTATTTTTTGCTTTAAAGTTGCATATCTTTAAAAGATATTAAAATAATTTTAAAAGTCTTTTATATTTACCTGCAGAGTTACCATTCCACTACTCATCATTTTTCGTTGGATAGTTCCAGATTTTGATTTGGTATGCTTTTCCTGCCTGCAGTACTTACTTTAACATTTCTACTAGTGCACGTTTGCTGGATAAATTATTTATATATCTGAAAAATGTTTTATCTTCCCTTTGTTTTTTTTTGTTTGTTTGTTTTTAATTAATTTTATTGGAGTATAGTTGCTTTACAATATTGTGTTAGCTTCTACTGCACAGCAAAATGAATCAGCCATACATATACATATATACCCTCCCTTATGTATTTCCTTCCCATTTCTCTCCCACTACAGTGCATTAAGTAGAGTTCCCTGTGCTATAGATTATGTTCTCATCAGTTTTCTATTTTATACATAATCTCAAGAGTGTATATGTGTCAATCCCAATCTCCCAATTCTCCCAACCCACCCCTTTCCCCCTTGGTATCTATACATTTTTTTCTCTACGTCTGTGTCTCTATTTCTGCTGGGTAAATAAGGTCATCTATAACATTTCTCTAGATTCCACATATATGCATTAATATACAATATTTTTTTCTCTTTCTGACTTACTTCACTCTGTATGACACTCTCTAGTTCCATCCATGTCTCTACAAATGACCCGATTTCATTAATTTTTATGGCTGAGTAATATTACATTATATATATGTACCACATCTTCTTCATCCGTCCCTCTGTTGATGGACATTTAGGTCACTTCCATGTCCTGACTATTGTAAATAGTGCTGCTATGAACATTGGGGTGCATGTGTCTTTATTAATTATGGTTTTCTCTGGGTGTATGCCCAGTGGTGGTATTCCTGGGTCATATGGTGGTTCTACTTTTACTTTTATACAGAACCTAAAAACTGTTTTCCATAGTGGTTGTATCAATTTACATTCCCACCAACAGTGCAAGAGGGTTCCCTTTACTCCACACCCTCTCCAGCATTTATTGTTTGTAGATTATTTTATGATGGCCATTCTGACCAGTGTGAGGTGATGTCTCATTGAAGTTTTGATTTGCATTTCTCTAATAATTAGTGTACTTGAGCAACTTTTCATGTGTTTCTTGGCCATCTGTATGTCTTCTTTGAAGAAATGTATATTTAGGTCTTCTGCCAGTTTTTGATTGGGTTGTTTGTTTTATGATATTGAGCTACATGAGCTGTTTATATATTTTGGAGATTAATCCTTTGTCAGTTGTTTCATTTACAAATATTTTCTCCCATTCTGAGGGATGTCTGTTCTGTTCCTCTTGTTTATGGTTTCCTTTGTTGTGCAAAAGTTTTTAAGTATAATTAGGTCTCATTTGTTTATTTTTGTAATATTCATTTATCTAGGAGGTGGGTCAAAAAAGATCTTGTTGCAATTTGCAATTTATGTCAAAGAGTGTTCTGCCTATGTTTTCCTCTAAGAGTTTTATTGTGTCTATCCTTACATTTAGGTTTTTAATCCATTTTGAGTTTATTTTTGTGTATGGTTTTAGGGAGTGTTCCAATTTCATTACTCTACATGTAGCTGTCCAGTTTTCCCAGCACCACTTATTGAAGAGGCTGTCTTTTCTCCATTGTATGTTTTTGCCTCCATTGTCATAAATTAGGTGACCATAGGTGTATGGATTCATCTCTGGACTTTCTATCCTGTTCCACTGATCTATATTTCTGTGTTTGTGCCAGTACCATACTGTTTTGATTACTGTAACTTTGTAGTATAGTCTGAAGTCAGAGAGCCTTATTCCTCAACTTCGATTTTTCCTTCTCAAGATTATTTTGGCTATTTGGGTCTTTTGTGTTTCCATACAAATGGTAAAATCTTTTGTTCTACTTCTGTGAAAAATGCCATTGGTAATTTTATAGGGATTACACAGGGGGGAAAAAGTAAGAAATACAAACACATGGAGGCTAAACAACATGCTAGTAAAGAACCAAGAGATCACTGAAGAAATCAAAGAGGAAATCAAAAAATACCTTGAGACAAATGACAATGAAAACATGACAACCCAAAACCTATGGGATACAGCAAAAGCAGTTCTAAGAGGGAAGTTTATAACAATCCATCCTACCTCAAGAAACAAGAAAAATCTCAAATAAGCAACCTAATATTACACTAAAGCAACTAGAGAAAGAAGAACTAACAAAACCCAAAGTTAGTAGAAGGAAAGAAATCATAAAGATAAGAGTAGAAATAAATCGAATAGAAATGAAGAAAACAGTTGCAGAGGTCAATAAAATTAAAAACTGGATCTTTGAGAAGATAAACAAAATTGGTAAACCTTTGGCCAGATGTATTAAGAAAAAAAGGGAGAGGGCTCAAATCAATAAAATTAGGAATGGAAACAGAGAACTTACAACTGACACCACAGAAATACAAAGGATTATAAGAGCAACTATATGTCAATAAAAATGGACAACCTGGAAGAAATGAAAAAATTCTTAGAAAGGTATAACTTTCCAAGACTGAACCAGGAAGAAATAGAAAATATGAACGTAACAATCAAAAGTACTGAAATTGAAACTGTGATTAAAAATCTTTCAACAAAGTCCAGAACCATATGGCTTCAGAGGTGAATTCTATCAAACATTTGGAGAAGAGCTAACACTTATCCTTCTCAAACTCTTCCAAAAACTTGCAGAGAGTGGAACACTCCTAAGCTCATTCTACAAGAGCACCATCACCCTGATATCAAAACCAGACAAAGATACTACAAAAAAAGAAAACTACAGGTTAATATCACTGATGAACATAGATGCAAAAATCCTCAACAAAATACTAGCAAACAGAATACAACAGCACATTAAAAGGATTATAACCATGATCAAGTGGGATTTATCCCAAGGATGCAAGGATTCTTCAATATACACAAATCAATCAATATGATACACCATATTAACAAATTGAAGAATAAAAACCATATGATCATCTCAATAGATGCAGAAAAATATTTTGACAAAATTCAACACCTATTTTTGATAAAAACTCTCCAGAAAGTGGGCATAGAGGCAACCTACTTCAACATAATAAAGTCCTTAAATGGCAAAGCCACAGCAAAGATTATTCTCAATGGTGAAAAACTGAAAACATTTCCTCTAAGATCAGGAACAAGTCAAGGGTATCCACTCTCACCAATATTATTCAACATAGATAGGAAGTCCTAGCCACAGCAATCAGAGGAGAAAAATAAAATAAAATAATACAAATTGGAAAAGACAAAGTAAAACTGTCACTGTTTGCAGATGACATGACACTATATGTAGAAAATTCTAAAGATGCCACTAGAAAACTACTAGAGTTAATCAACGAATTTAGTAAAGCTGCAGGATACAAAATTAATACACATAAATCTGTTGCATTTCTATACACTAACAACAAAAGATCAGAAATAGAAATTAAGGAAACAATCCCATTTACCATTGCAACAAAAAGAATAAAATACCTAGGAATAAACCTACCTAAGGAGGTAAAAGACCTGTAAGCAGAAAACTATAAGATACTGATGAAGGAAATCAAAGTTGACACAAATAGATGGAGAGACATACCATGTTCTTGAATTGGAAGAATCAGTGTTGTGAAAATGTTTATACTACACAAAGCAATCTACAGATTCATTACCTTTGTTTTTGAAAGATATTTCCATTAGGTGTAGAATTCTAGGTTGGAAGGGTTTTTTTTTTGTGTGGTTATTGTCATTTTCTTTTTGTTTTAGTACTTTAAAGACATTGCTCCATTGTTATCTAGCTTACATTGTTTCCAACAAGGAATTTTTTTGCCATCTTTATTGTTCTTCTGTACATGTTTCCTTTTTTCTCTAGAGGGTTTTAAGATTTTCTCTTTAGGTCATCTTAAAGCACTGAGTTGATCTCCCTGTGCTATGCTGCTACTTCCCACTAGTTAACTATTTTACATTTGGTAGTGTATGTATCTCGATGCTACTCTCACTTCGTTTGGGATAGGGAGGGTGGGAGGGAGGTGCAAGAGGGAGGGAATATAGGGATATATGTATGCATATGGCTGATTCACTTTGTTGTACACCAGAAACTAACACAGTATTGTGAAGCAATTATACTCCAATAAATATCTATTCTAATTTTTTTTTAATGATTTTTATTTACCATTGGTTTAAAGCAATTTCATTATGCTGTACCTTGGTGTTTCTTCCTTCCAACATATTTTGCTATTATTTATTTATTTGTGCTTGGTGTTTGTTGAGCTTCTTAGATCTGTGAGTTTACAGTTTTTAACACTTTTGGAAAATGTCTAGCAATTATCTACTGAAATATTTTCTATCCTACTTCCTTTGGAAACTCCAAATAAATATATATTAGGCTACTTGATGTCATAACACAGTTTAATGTTGCTTTGTGTATTTTTTAAGTCATGTTTATCTTTCATTTTGAGTAGTTTTTATTACTATGTCTTCAGTTTCACTAATTTTTTACTCTTCCATGTCTAATCTACTGTTAATTCCATCCATCTTTTTTTTTCATCTCAAAAATTAAAAGCTAAACCTGAATTATACTGATAGGTGGGACAAGAGCAACATTTATTCCCACTATTGTGGCAGAACTCTTTGCCACTTGATGCTCTGTGGACTATGGAATTTTCACTCTGGGTAATGGAAACATGAACCTTGTGTGAGTCCCTGGGATTTCTCCTTCTAATCATTATCCCAGTGTCTGTAAATTCCCTACACTTCTGTGCTAATCTTTACTTGGCTTAACACTATGCACATGTGCAGATTTCTGGGGCTCTCTCTCTGGCACTCTGCCATGTGAAATCTAGCTGCTTCAGCCTCTCCAGACTTCCAGGTCCTTCTCTTCAACTTAGGGAGACTGTCTCCTCCTGGATTTTCCTCCACCTTCATACTCTGCTGCACAATGGCCTGGAAACTCTCCTAGCAGTAAATTGGGACAATCACTGAGCTCATTTCATTTGTTTCCAACATCTCCAAGATTATTTTCTTTTGTTGCCCGATGCCCAAAATCTTAACAATATTGTTTCATATTTTGTCAGGTTCTTATTTGTTTCAGGCAGGAAGATAAATGTTCCTGCAACTCCATTCTAGCTGGAAATTATCATATAATATGACTTTAATTAATTTATTTATTTATACATGAAGAAGGATTTTTTTTTAATTTGGTTGTACAGGGTCTTAGTTGCAGCAGGTAGGCTTCTTAGTTGTGGCATGCAAACTCTTAGTTGTGGTGTGCATGTGAGATCTAGTTCCCTGACCAGGGATTGAACCCGGGCCCCCTGCATTGGGAGTGCAGAGTCTTAACCACTGCGCCACCAGGCCAGGGAGGTCCCCATGTAATATGACTTTAAAATTGTCCATCATTATGATCACCCTCTTCATGATTTGCTACAGCTTGCCGATTTTCCTTTTAGTATGTGATACTAAAATTTAACAGTGCTTAGCTGTGTTCTGGCTTGAAAAGTGTAAACAATACCATACAATTAAACTCTTTTTCAAAACCTACTCTGTTAAGTGATATATTCTCCATCTTTTATTATGTAGGAGCCTTTTTATAGAAATCTAAGCACCAAGTTTTATATTAAACCTTACCTGATATATTGAATCTGGTCAATTAATTCGTTGTGACAAAATCTTTCTGAATCTGATCTAGTCATTATTAATACTGATAATTATGTACTTCACTTAAACATATTAGCCATTCCTCCAAACATTGTTACCTGTATTATTAGTCAGCTCAGGCTGCCATAATAAAATACCATACACTGGATAGCTGAAACCACAGGAATTTATTTCACACAGTTGTGGAGACTGTGAAGTATAAGATCAAGGAGCTGGCCAATTTGGTTCCTGATGAGGGCCTTCTTCCTGGCTTGCAAAGAGCCACATTCTCACTTTGTCTTCATATAGCATAGAGAAAGCAGAAGTACCTCATGACATGACCTAAAACTAATTATCTCCTAAAGGCCTCATCTCCAAATACCATCATATTGGGGGTTAGGACTTTAACATATGAATTATGGGAGACATAACACGGTCCATAGCATTACCCCAAAATTGATGAAGCATGTCATATAAGTCCTTATTCAAATCAATAAATAAGAAAACCGAGATACATCTACTAGACTCTGTCCTTCAGACTGAAATTTATTTAGTAGGAATTGAGAACAGTCAGTCAAATAGAATGTTTTTTTCATCTTGTCCACAAAGGTATCTGAAGAATCATATCAAACTTATTACTGAAATCAAATATATCTTCAGTAGTCATGTAATTTTTCAGTTTAGTACTTCTATTAAAAGAGATAATAGAGTTTGTCTAATAACTTCATTAGATTTTCCCTCTGGGTACAGACTCTCACTTACAAGGTATCATAATAACAGAGAAAAAAAATCGACTCTGGGGTTGCTTTGTTACTCAGAAGAAGAATGTCTAAAATACTCCATACAGCCTATATTTCTGCAAAGGGATCATCAAAAAAGCAAGTTTCCCCAACACTTTCAAACAGTGTTTGATTTATGCAATTACTTTTAGTGGAAATTCAATATTAACACGGATCATGTAGTGTTACCTCATTAGGTCTTAAGTCTTAAAGTTGAAATAGTACCTAGAGGTGACTCCTAATGAAGAAGATTCAAGCAGTGTGAAAACATTTTTATAGCATTCCTGAGAAATGGTCACTCAGCTTTTTATGCAGGAAATAGGGAGCTAGTCTAAGATTCAGGACTGATAATTACTCTTAGGTTCTCACTTGCAACAAGAAGTATTTTTATCAAAAGATAATTATTGTGTATAAGAAATATGAGTAAACTTACAAAACTGAAAAATAACCAAATGCTTATATACATATATATATATATATATATATATATATATACCAAAAATTAAAACCCAAGTTTCTACTTATTCCATTGCTTTTACATTCCGTGGTCAGCTTCCATGGTTTTCCATACTTTGTGCCAAGGAGCAATAGGGCAAAAAGTAGAACACCTGCACTTTGATAAGAATTCAGAAGCCATTTATTTTTTCCAAAAGTTTTAATTTTTCTGATTGCTACATAATCAAATTACTATTATAAAATAGAAAGTTTTGTAAAGTATAGAAATGGTGGTGTTAAAAAAAAAGATATGTTCCATGATCACACTGTTGATTAAAATTTTGATATAGTTTGTTCCACTTTTTTCTATGAAATATTTTTCTTTACATAGTTGAGACAATACAGTACACATAACTTTTTTTTAATTTCACTGAACATTATAAGCCTTTGCTATATCATGAAAAACTCTTAGAGAACACCATTTTTTTCATGAGTGCACAATATTCCCTCAAAGTTTACATAACCATCTTCCTAGGAATAGATACTTTGGTTCTTCCAGTTTTGTGGAGTTTTGTTTTTTTTTTTTTCCAAATAACACTAGGATACACATCTTACTAATCAAGTCATTTTTTTTTTTTTTGGTGGATATTGTTCTCATGCTCCAATGAGGCTTTTTGGACTAACATCATACGCCAGCCAAGATGTATAAGAAACTCATCTTCTGAGTGGTCTTATTGGGACATTCTTCAACATGTTACATGTTGACTTCCACAATACTTAAGGATGTCTAGTTTTCTGGATCAATTGACTTCCCAGTGAGAATTTAGAGCACTTATGCTTAGAATTTCCTGGGACCTTGAAGCCATGAAACCTATTTTTCTTTTGAGTTAGTTTTTTCTTGCTGGTTTACATTCTATACTTAATGACATAATTCAAATATGGGTTGCTACCACTAAGGTCTTATTACCAAAATGTACATAATAATATTCAGAAATTCTCAGTGCTCAAGCTTATTTGTCCCCATAGGAAGTCAAATTGGGTGACTAAGTATAACTCAGACAGTGGAGCCAAATAAAAAAAAGAAATATTTATCATTTATTGGAAGATGTAGACAAATACTCAAATAATTTTAGCTTATTGAAAATTCAAATATTTGAGGTGCTTTTTAGGCCTTCCATAAAGCATTTTTTTCACTTCAAGAAGTAGCATGTAGGGCCTCCCTGGTGGCGCAGTGGTTAAGAGTCCGCCTGCCGATGCAGGGGATGCGGGTTCGTGCCCCGGTCTGGGAGGATCCCATATGCCGCGGAGCGGCTGGGCCCGTGAGCCATGGCCGCTGGGCCTGCGCATCCGGAGCCTGTGCTCCGCAACGGGAGAGGCCACAACAGTGAGAGGCCCACATACCGCAAAAAGAAAAAAAAAAAAAAAAAAAGAAGTAGCATGTAGGGAATAGTACCAGAGTTCTCATTCTTCCAATTAATTAGTGGCATACCTGAAATTTACAAGTTGCAAGAAGTAGCCAGATATATATTGCACATAGATTACAATGATATTTTGTACCATATTCACTATATATTTGGCAGAAAAAAAAAAACATATACTAGAGGAGATAAACCAAGCCCAGGGAACATTACTTTTTATTCACGTCAAAAGGAGAACAAGAATAAAGAAATAGTTGAAGTGCTGTACTACGAAACCAGATAATCAACCAGCACATTGGCGAACAAAGCTAAAATTCCATGCCAACTTTTCAAGGTCTTTGAGGGGAGGATTTAGATAAGTAGAGTACCAAGGACAATGTCTGGCATATGGGTAAAGCACTGATAAATGTTAGTTGTTGACACCTATAAATTTCTTTCATTAGTTGCTAAGACGCTTTGAATAATGTATTTCAATAGTTTTGAACTGACTTTTTAATATGCCTTAATGCATTGAAAGCATAAAGTAAGAAAACCATATATGTCTTACTTCCCATCATTATTCAGTTAGAATGGAATATTTTCTTCTTCTGGGATGAACAATCTTATCCAGTTTATATTTTTGGCAAACCAGCCTACTTAGTTTCCAAATAGAATAACAACCCAAATCTACTTCTATCTGCCTTGCTTGAAATGAAAATTCTAAATTGGACTATGACATTATTTATCCTCAAAAAGAAAATGGTCACGTATCCCTGTTTAGTTTGAATGTCTGCATGTCAACTCCATTCTTCCTTTTCGGACTCTAACCTTCATCATGTCCTCAAGGTGATCCTGAAATGCCTAAACTCTTGACCTTATCTTCTGGTATTTATACCTTCTACATTCTGAAAATGATTAACAAAAAGGCCATCCATATCCTGGGTCAAACAGATGAATTAGTTCTTCAACTGAATTACTGAAATGAGTTCAGAAGAATTCTGAAGCAGTGCATCCATGCTCAGCTAGAAAGTTTGCATAAATCTCTTAGTGATATATGCCATGGTTATTGGTGGGAGTGTAAACTTAACATTATTGCTCTAGCAGTTATTAATCTAAATCAATTCTTTATGAGAGCCAGGAGAAATATTTTCATCTATAAACTGCTTTTAACAAATTGACTGGGGGGTCTCAACCCAATCTATAAAAACAAGGTTTTACTGTACCTAGAAACTTAAAACTCATGTGAAGTAAGAAGTGATGAATATGCTTAGTAGCACATAGTATTTATGCCTGTCAATTCTTTCAGCTGTCTATAGAGAAGGGATTACTTTTGGTGGACAGCCTATTAACCTGTACTTAAAAGAAAAACTCCACTTAATTAAATTTATACTCCAAGAGTCTCCAATCCAATGAACAGTCTTATTATTTGAAGCCACTGTTTAAATTGGTTGCTTTAAAAATTACACTGGATGATCAGAATGTTTTCTGATACATCTCCATGGATTATTCATTCCCAAGGAAGTCCCAAGAATGAGGGAGAATTACACTTCAGGAGACTTAACATAATTAGGATTGTAAAACCAAGAACAATAGCTTTTAAAATTCAAGGTCTAAACTTCCCTTCTGGAATTGATTTCTGAGATTAGGAATAAGGTAGATTGTATGTATTATCTTTCTCACATTCTAATCAGCATCTTAAGCAGATAATGCCCAAAACAGTGAATGTAGTGAAAGTACCTATATCACATTAAGCAACAAAGCAATTTCTGAATCTGATGACCCATTTCAGGTATAGGAGAAAAGAATTACTTTCATATCTAACCTCCATTCTCATGGACTAGAAGATCACTGTCAAATATTGACCAGCTGAAAGCAGAGAGATTATCAACTTATTCATAAATCCAGAAAAAAGAACCCCACCACAGAATATGCCTTTTACTTCTGGCAGTCCCAGGATAATAATCAGTTAGGGGGATGAAGTTGAGAAAGATGAAATGCAATTCCTTTACTGTCAATCTTAAATCCTTTTGAAGAATCCTCTTCCTTTTGATGATAATGTAATCAGATTGAAAATCAAAAAGAATAGAGAGATGCAAGAATGTAGCAGAGGTAGAAGCCATATAATACAGTAGAAAAATTGGAGGCCAAAAAATGTCAAAGAGGAATGTTTTTATGTTACTGAGTATATTATATGGTGATGTCATTACTACAATGGAGATACAATTCTCATTCTACAATGAGAATCTGAGAATCTGTCACAAGAAGAAGGTGATGATTCATCCATGAGAAAAAATACAGAGAGACTAAAATAAAGAATTAGAGATGGAACACCATCAAATAGAGAGGAAAAAAAAAAAAGACAAGGGCTTAGAAAAGTATGGAATTTAGCAATTAGAAAGCTGTTGAATGAGTTTGGGGAGAAAAGTTTTATTACCAGTTGCAGTTGTTTGAAGAGTAAATGGGTGATAAGAAAATAGGGTCTGCTCTTTGAAGAAGTATAACCAAATAGGGTACAGAAGAAGCTTGAGGGTTTTTTGAGGTACAAATCTCTAACCATTTTTATAGAGGGGAAAAAGACATGGTAGTGAGAAAAACAGTGAAAATGAGACAGGCATGATGATAACAAATGGAGCAAGTCTGAAGAGAAGCAGGAAGCAAAAGAATAAAGGATACAGATCATAGGATCATCCTCTAAAGGGACAAATATATATTCCTCAGGAATGGAGGGTGAAATAGTGAAGGGAGAGAGTCCAAGATAGAAAGGGAGAAAATTGAGTGAGTTTTGTTAAACTGCCCCAAATTAACTGAAATAATAGATAAGGTAATGTTGACAGATTTAGCAAATTAAAATACAGGAGATCTACTTAAATTTGCATTTCAGATAAATAAGAAATAATTTTTATTTTTAATATAGATATGCCCCATGCAATATTGGAGACATACTTATACAAAAAATGTATATGTTTATTGTGTACCAGAAATACAGATTTTTGTATGGGACATACTTATGCTAAGAAATCATTTATCTGAAACACAAATTTAAATGGGAATCCTGTGTTTTATCTAGCAATCCTAAATTAAGGTTTCCTCCTGTGAATAAAAATATTAGTAGGTATACCAAATAGACCCAGAGTTTTTTCACAGATATGAGTCTCCAAGAACTTTTTAAAAACTTTTTTAAAAGTGCTTTGTGATGACCTAGATGAGTGGGATGAGTGGGGTGGGGGTGGAAGGGAGGGAGGTCCAAGAGAGAGGGGATATATGTATACATATAGCTGATTCACTCCGTTGTACAAAAGAAACAACATTGTAAAGCAACTATATGCCAATAAAAAAAGTAATGGAAAGGAAACTCTATTATGTTTATGTTAAACTCACCCTACTATTTTTCCATAGGCCCTCTTATTTTGATATAGACAACTTGATTGGAAATACATACCATCACAGAGCTCAGGTTGCAGCCTATCACTAAGCTTGCTGTGTGACTAAAGGGGCCAGAGAAGCCGTCATACAATGTTTGAATTTCAGTTCTGCCACTTCTTAGATTTGTAATCTCCTACAACTTTGATTGAGAGAAGGATTAAATTAAGTACAAAGCACAAAGTTCATCACAGAGTTGATAAATTTTAGACATTGGTCTGGTGGTATATGGTACTAGGAGTAGCAGCAGCAGTAGCAGTACTTAGTATTTTGTTTTATTATAAGCATGTGTATATTTTATATAATAGATAGTACTGTCAGAACTATTTGTAATAATGCTGATGATCAGTATTAGTCCAATTTCAGGCTAATATAAACAATAGTGCTTCCTGCATAACTTGTGTAGCTAATGGAGCTTCCTGCACTAACTTGGTGAAGCAACAGTGTCACCTAGTGGTTGTCAACAACGAACGATTACGAACACCTGGATAAAGGTTGCTGGGGCATAATCTGCACAGAACTTAACAAATTTATGTCAGTGATGACTGATGATAATTGATATTTTCCATAATATATTATATCAAAGTCGTCTCACTTTGCATTAAAATGATGCACACACTACCCACAGAAGGATATTGGCTATCTGCTGCTTTTACCTACCTTCATCTAACCGTCTAACATACTTTGTTAAAGAAACAAATTCCTGCTGCCCAGGATGTTTTAATTATAAAATTACTCATAGTTTTTGAACTTCTTACAGCATCTCCTAACTCTACTATTCCCTGAAAACCTCAGCAGAAGGGGAGGAGATGGTGGGGAGAACTGGAAATATGAAGCTTGAGGCCTACTTAATTACCAGCTTCAAATTTATTTTCCTTCTATTCAGGTTAGAGCTTTCTCTTTTCTTTTGCATACAGTCAAGAGGATCTATGATTTTCTTTGGGAAAAGAAAAGATGTTGCTTTTCTAAAACTCAAACTGAGATATAAATATTCAATTACAAATTTTGTTTCTATATTAGCTGGGGACCAGTGTCTACTCCAGTTATATTTTATAGCTTCTGTCCTGAGGGCCTCTCAAGGAGATAAGAGATTTATAGCTCTTAGGGTTATGTATGTAAGTAAAATTTTTAAGAAGTAATGAATAATGTAGCTTGTGATCACTTCCAAAAATGTCAAGAGAAATTAAGAATCCCAAGTAGCCTTTGGGGGAGATTTTACTCTGACCCTACTTAATCTACTTCTTATATGAGACTATTATAGAAGTCCCAAACCAGAATCCCATGGACTAGTGGTCAACAGATGGTTAAACTAAGTAAACATTTCATTAAAACTGGTAATATATCAACTCAGATATGACTCAAGACTTATTAATCAATGACTACTAGAAATATTTCCTGAGTTTGTGAGAAATACACACACACACACACACACACACACACACACACATTTCAAACATCCATTAGGAATCATTCATTTTGAAGAACCAAAATTTCTTAGATATATATTTTAAATCCCCAAAGATTCTTAATTATCAAAATATTTCTGTGGCTCCCAGACTTTTCACAGTTCTTTCTTCCCCAGACTCCATCCAAAAGCTTTCATAAATATTTCATGACTGACATTGATTCACAATGTTCCTGGACTGGTGGGAATTATGACTTTCTCTTTTTCTCCTGATAAGAATGAGTAAAAATATTCACATGGATAATTTATTAGAAAGAACATGCCACAGTCCCTAAAACCAGTCTTAAACATGAGCAAAAATCCTGTAAGATTTCTTTCCATCTGCTCTCATTGTTCCTTCTCCTCTTGATGGTTATTTTTAGGACTTAGGGAGACTAAGCTATCAATACCAGAGGTAGATAGCTTAGATAAAATTCTACCATGCAGAAATCCCAGGTATAGCAACAAGGCCAGAGCACTTCATCCCATAAAAACCTCCAACTCCAGCATACCTGGTAAACCACCTCACTAATTCATGTCACGTCTATTTGCAGGACATCAATGACTGCTACTAGAAGAAAAGCTAAATCTGAAGTAACAGGAGATATCACAAAATCCCCTTGAACTAATTTATGAGTCAGTCAAGGAAAAGAATGACATGCTCTCCTTGAATGTATGTACTGCTTATCTGAATATGTCTGAGAAAACCAAGTAGCAATACGATGGCTGTTTTTCCATAACATGTGTATTCATTGAATAAGACTGTTTTCAATCATGATCACTTACCATCTGAAAAAAATACAGGGTCTCA
Source organism: Mesoplodon densirostris (assembly GCF_025265405.1). NCBI lineage: Eukaryota > Metazoa > Chordata > Mammalia > Artiodactyla > Ziphiidae > Mesoplodon > Mesoplodon densirostris. The sequence continues at coordinate 48,970,063 of NC_082673.1, read as the reverse complement.
TTCAGGTTTAGCTGTCTTATTTAAAAGCACCAAACACTTAAAAATTAACTTCTCAATTCCTTCATTAGAATTGAGAATGGGCCAGGTATTTTATGCAGATGAAAAGAAGGCAAAGATATGTGCCCTTCACTGCTAAGTCTCTCTGCAACATTTTCATAAATAACAGAGGAGCCACCCAATTTTAATCGATGCAAGAACTATGACATATACGTGTGTGTATACATACATATATAACTGCTTTAGTAATGACAATGATAAGCAACTATTCTACTTCATAATCTACTTCTTAAGGAATCTATAAGAATTTCCTAATACACAAACCAACTAATGAAGATTTTGGGGAGCCACCATGAAAAAATAACAGGTTTAAAACTTTCAGCAAGAATTTTTTAATAAATTTATTATAAGGCCAACAGATTTTATTAAAACCAATTAATTTATAAGCTAGTGATCTCCAAAATATATTCTTGACCAACATTCCACACCTATAAGGATGGTGGTCACACTGTGAAGAGAAAAAAAAATACTCTGAAAATTTCAGAGAACTGAGAATTACAGGCATACCTCTTTTTATTGTTTCACTTTATTGCACTTCACAGGTATTGCATTTTTCACAAATTGAAGGTTAATGGCAACCCTGTGTTGAACAAATCTATCAGCACCATTTTTTCTAATAGCATTTGCTCACTTCATGTCTCGGTGTCACATTTTGGTAATTGCAATACTTCAAACTTTTTCATTATTATTATATTTGTCATGGTGATCAGTGATCTTTGATGTTACTGTCAGACTCACTGAAAGTTCAGGTGTTGGTTAGCATTTTTTAGCAATAAAGTATTTTTTAATTAAGGCATGTACTTTTTTTTTTAGAAATAATGCTATTGCACACTTAATAGACTATAGTCTGGTGTAAACATAACTTTTGTTTCTTTTTTATTGAGTTAAAGTTGACGTACAATATTATACAAATTTCAGGTGTACAACTTAGTGATTCACAATTTTGAAAGGTTATATTCTACTTATGGTTACTATAAAATATTGGCTATATTTCTTGTGTTGTATTATATATCCTTGTAACTTATTTATCTTATACGTACATAGCAGTTTGTACCTCTTAATCCTCTACCCCTATTTTGCCCCTCCCCCATTCCCTCTCCCCATGGATAACCACTAGTTTGTTCTCTATAACTGTCACTCTGTTTCTGTTTTGTTATATTCACTCACCTGTTTTATTTTTTTAGATTCCACATATAAGTGATATACAGTATTTTTCTTTCTCTGTCTGATTTATTTCTCTAAGTTTAATACCCTTCATGTCCATCCATGTTGTTGCAAATGGCAAAATTACATTCTTTTTTATGTCTGTTTAATATTCCATTGTATGTATATACTACATCTTCCTTATCCATTCATCTGTTGATGGACACTTAGGATGCTTCCATATCTTGGCAATTGTAAATAATGTTGCTATGGACATTGCGGTACATGTATCTTTTCAAATTAGTGTTTTTGTGGGGTTTTTTTTTTTTTGATAAATACCCAAGTGTGGAATTGCTGGGTCATATGATAGTTTAATTTTTTAGTTTTTTGAGAAACCTCCATAATGTTTTCCATAATGGACACACCAAGTTACATTCCCAACAACAGTGTATGAGAATTCCCTTTTCTCCACATCCTTGCCAAAATTTATTTGTGGTCTTTTTGATGATAGCCATTCTGACAGGTGTGAGGTCACCTGTGGTTTTAATTTTCATTTCTCTGATGATTAGTCATTTTGAGTATCCTTTCATGTGCCTGTTGGCCATCTGTATGTCTTCTTTAGAAAAATGTCTATTCAGGTCTTCTGCCCATTTTTTAATCAAGTTGTTTGTTTTTGATGTTGAGTTGTACAAGCTGTTTATAAATTTTGGTTAACTCCTTATTAGTCATATCATTTGCAAATATTTTCTCCCTTTCAACAGTTGTCTTTTTGTTTTGTCAATGGTTTCCTTTGCTGTGCAAAAGCTTATATGATTAGGTCCCATGTGTTTATTTTTGCTTTTGTTTCCTTTGCTTTATGAGACAGATCCAAAAAAAATATTGCTATAATTTACATCAGAGAACCAAAAATTTTTGGTTCTCTGACATAAATTGTCTAGAACCAAAAATATCTCCAAGGTATGCCTATATGTATACCAGTTGAAAAGAAATTAAACTAAGTTAAATATGAAAATGAATTTCAGATTCACAGCAAAATTAAATCCATTCTTTTCATTGTCCCAGTCTTCTATATCTGTCATCTAATCTATTTGGAATAAGGAGATGTTTCTGAAAACTCAAATTTAGAATACCATCCTTAAGGATGTTGGAGAAGAAAAGAGATAAAGGACAGAGTAAAAGAGGGTCACAGGGCTAAAAGGCAATAACTTCACTTAAGTGTTTAAAGAACAGCATTTGTGTATCAGCAAGGAAATTAAAGAGATATGTTGTAGAAATTCTGGTTTTCTGGAAGACTCTATGGGCAAGGTATAGGCATAGTTGAAATAAAACACATTGAACTAAGCAGGGAGCTAAGAGTTTAGGCTTTTCCACTGATACACTGTATGATTTTGAACAAGTTACTTTACCTTCTCAGGTTTCAGAAACATATTTGTTTGAAAAGCAAGATGTCAGGTTATATACCCCTCTCCCATGTTTTCTGAGGGAAAAGCTGCCTACTGTTTTTCCACACTGTCTCTTCAGTGATCAACTTCTTTATTCCTTTTTCTCTTTACATTTCCTCTTCTTTCCTTCTGGGGCTCACTCTGCTTTATGGTGCTTTACAGTCCCCTTAATGAAAGGGTCAATCTGATGAGTCTTAACTAGGCTAAAATAAATTATTCTTTGTTTCAGGGTTGCTTCTTCATCAGGCTCTCAAAAGCATACTTAAAAAGCAAAATTTAAATACAATCAATCAGTCATGAAAGCATCTTGCAAATCCAGGGTGTTCTCCACCAACTTGGGAATATTCCCAATATACTTCAGCTCTCCCAATGAGCACTAAGCAGCATTCTTGGTTAGAGTTGTCAGACCTTAATTTGTCAGTAATCACCAGGTTTAGAAATGCATAGCCCTTCTTGGAACCACAGGACCAAAAAAAAATTCAAGAGATCACCTCGTTCAATCATCTGTATTGTCTAAACGTTTTCCCCCCTAGAAAAATCAACATTTTATATACATTGAAGCTACACAGAGTTGTATCATAAGCCTGCTAGGCATAGGCAGTGCCTGATATTTTATATAATACTTAGAGTCCTGTGAGTGTTAATTCAACAAATACTAGCACCACAAAATAAACAAATTTAGCATGCCTGGCAACATCTTCACTACTTTCCCCCCTCCTTGTCACCTACTCAAGCATTCTGGCACTATGGTTTCCCCATGCCAAACCACTGTGATTTCCTTAGATGCTTCTGAAATTCAGCAAGACATTCTCAACTAGAACCGATTATGGGACATACAACCTGGAAAATATATCCGTACTAAGCAAATAGGAATCCCCTTAGCATTGTAAGAAAAACAGTACAGTGGAAAACTAATTTTCTAACAAATAATTCCTTTCATGAGATGAGAAGTTTGGACTTAGTGGTAAGATAACTGGTATGTGTTACATGAAAGATTCTCTCACTTTCTCTAAATACCTCTCTAAAAATATAATGTATCAGAATTCTAGTTCATAACACAGATCCTCATATGAACAAAAATACAAATAACATATTACGAACAGATTCGCTTGGTTAGATAACCTCTGAAAGTGCTTAAATTGAAAGAATTTAATTCCATGAATGTTTCTATCAGGTAGGTACTCACATACTTTTAAAATATATCCAGGAGAGTTAAGATGGTGGAGGAGTAGGAGGATGTGGAGTTCATCTTTTTCCACGGATGCATCAGGAATACACCTATAGATGCAACAATACTCACAGAACACTGACTTAACATTAGCAGAAGACCATGGACAAAGGAAAGGACTCTAAAGATCCCTGCATAACTGGGCAGGACAAGAAAAGAAGGGAGAAGGAGGAGGAGAGGAATCGGGATGGGACCTGCACCCTGGCACAGGGGAGCTAAAGCAGCGGACAGATTCCCGAATTTGAGGAAACCTCCTTCTGATAGGGAAATCTATTGGGACAGAAGGGAAGCATTTGAGGCTGCTGGAAGAGGGTGAAGTAGCCGATCTGTGGCAGACGTGACAGAGTGAGAACTACACAGATGGTCCGTACCACAGCCGTATGTACCCTGGACTGACGTGTGTTCACAGGTGTGCAAGGGGGCTGGGAGCTGGAGAGTTGGGATTGGAGAAAAGGCCCACGGTGAGAACTGCTGTTGGCTGTGGGGAGACAGACTGAGGGGATGGGAGGGAGGAAATCCATAGCAAGGAATGTCTATGGAGGAAGGCTGGACTACCATGGAAGCAGACACTACTGCTGAGTCCCACGCAGGGAGAGGAACCACTATTGTAGCCTCTCTCTCCCCACACACCAGTGCCTGCATGGACAATAAAAGAAGCCCTCTCAGGGCTGACCCTCACACGCCAGCTTCAGGGCAATAAAAACAACTCCCTCAGGGCTGGTCCTCATGCACTTATGCCAGGAGCTAGAAAAGACCCTCACTAGGGCCATATCTCTTGTGCCTGTGACCACTGGCTTCTCTGAACATTTGGTGTGTCCCAGGGCTTCTGTGATCCAAGCAGTCATACCACCTCTGCACCCTGTTCTCACTGGGGCAGACCCAAGGTCTCCAAGGCAGCCTCAGGACCAGACTCCTCTGGGTGGATCACATGCTGAGGCAGGGATAAAACCAAAGCTGAACCCCAGGGATGGGGCGACTAAAGAAGAGAATCAAAAATCTTTCCATGAGCTTCACAAGCTGCAGATTAAATCCCCACAATCAACTAGGTAGACCCTGTGTCTATGTAATATCTGAGCAGACAGTGAGTATTCCCACAAGTGAAAACAGTCTATCTCTGGAAGCTGAGGACTTTGGAGGCAAGTACACGCAGGAATTGGGCCCTATCAGAGTCTGAATGGTCCTCACAGGGCCCACAGCAGGTCCAGAGACCAGCCCAGTGACAGAGGAAGGCCTCTTGGGGAGGCACAAGTGGGCTGTGGCTCACAGTGTATGCAAGGACACTTACAGCTGAGACTCAGGGAAACATAATTATTACTATTCTTTTTAATATGTTTTGACTCATTCTGCTGTTGGTTATGGCTTTTTTTGTTTGTTGTTTTACTTTTTTAATTTAGTCTTTTGGGATCTTCTTGTTTTGTAACATCATTTTTATTTTTTTTAATATATATTCTATTTTTACTTTGCTTTTCTGTTGTTCTGTGTTCTTTTCCCTTATTTTTTTCTTCTTCTTTTTCTTTAACATAATTTTTATACTTCCATTTCTACTTTGGTTTTGTGTTGTTCTGTGTTTCTTCCCTTTTTTAAAATTTTAATTATTTTTATCAATTTGTTCTGTTTCTGTGCTTTATTCTTCAGTGGGTACACACACTGCTTTGGTTTTGTTTTTAGGTTTTGTGTTCTTGATATTTTTTATTTTAATTGTTTGATTTCACTCATGGGTTCTTCTGTTTGTCTGGTTGTTCTCTTGCTTTTTGTTTTATTTGGTCCTATTTTTTTCTTTTGTATGTGTGTGTGTTTCCTTGTTTCTGTTTTTGTTTGTTTGATTTTGTTTCTACCATTTGTCTGGGGTTTTGTTTGTCATTTTTTTTCTTTAATATTATATTTTTTTAATTTCTATTTCTATGTTGCTTTTCTGTTGTTTGGTTTTCTTTCCACTTTTTCTTTTTCTTTCTTTTCTTTTATCATTTTTCTCAGTTTGTTTTGTTTCTTTGCTTCATTCTTCACTTGGCACTCTGCTTTGGTTTTGTTTTGTGGTTTTGCCTTTTTGTTAGTTTTCTTTTTAATTGTTTGATTTCATTCTTTGGTTCTTTTGTTTGTCTGTTGTTCTCTTGCTTTTTGTTTTATTTGATTCTTTTTTATTTCTTTTGTGTGTGTGTGTGTTTCCTTGTTTCTGTTTTTGTTTGTTTGATTTTACTTTTTACCATTTTTCTGGGGTTCTGTTAGTCTTTAAAAAAAATTATTTTTAATCCCCTTTATTGCCAGGACAAGCAAATTGTGAGGCCTTGGTTCCCCGACCAGAAGTTGGGCCTGAGGCTCTGGGGTGGGAGCACCAAGTCCAGGATGTTGGACCACTAGAGAACTCCAGGCCCCAGGGAAAGAGCTCACATGGAGGCCACTATCTGAACCCAAGACCCAGCTCCACTGAACTGCCTGCAGCTCCCAGTGCTGGGAGCCTCATAACAAACAACAAACAGGACAGGAACACAAACCCATCCATCAGCATACAGATGACCTAAAGTCACACTAAGCTCACAGACATCCCAAAACACAACCTGACAGGGCCCTTATCAGAGGTAAAAGACTCAGTTCTACCCCCCAGAATGCAGGCACCAGTCCATCCCATCGGGTAGCCTACACAAGCCACTGGACCAACCTCACCACCAGGGGCAGAGAACAGAAGCAAGAGGAACTACAACCCTGCAGCCTAGGAAAAGGAGACCTCAAATACTATAAATTAGACAAAATGAGAAAATAGAGAAATATCTTGCAGGCAAAGCAGCAAGATAAAAACCCACAAAACCAAATAAATGAAGAGGAAATAGGCAAACTACCTGAAAAAGAATTCAGAGTAATGACAGTAAACATGATCCAAATCTCGAAAATAGAATAGAGAAAATACAAGAAACGTTTAACAAGGACCTAAAAAAACTAAAGAGCAAACAAACAGTAATGAACAACATAATAACTGAAATTTAAAATACTCTAGAAGGAATCAATAGCAGAATAACTGAGGAAGAAGACTGGATAAGTGAACTGGAAGATAAAATAGTGGAAATAACTGCCACCGAGTGGAATAAAGAACAGAGAATGAAAAGAATGCAGCACAGGCTCAGAGACCTCTGGGACAACATTAAGCAAACCAACGTTCAAATTATAAGTGTCCCAGAAGAAGAAGATAAAAAGAAAGGGTCTGAGAAAATATTTGAAGAGATTATAGTCAAAAACTTCCCCAACATGGGAAAGGAAATAGTCAAGTCCAGGAAGTACAGAGAGTCCCATAAAGGATAAACCAAAGGAGAAACACGCAGAGACACACATTAATCAAACTAACAAACATTAAACACAGAAAAGATATTAAAAGCAGTAAGGAAAAAGCAACAAATAACATATAAGGGAATCCCTCTAAGGTTAACAGCTGATCTTTCAGCAGAAACTCTATAGGCCAGAAGAGGGTGGCAGGATATATTTAAAGTGATGAAAGGGAAAACCTACAACCAAGATTATCCAGCAAGAATCTCATTCATATTCGATGAAAAAATCAAAAGCTTTATAGACAAGCAAAAGTTAAGAGAATTCAGCACCACCAAACCAGCATTACAACAAATGCTAAAGGAACTTCTCTAGGAAGGAAACACAAGACAAGGAAAACACCTATGAAAACAAACCCAAAACAATTAACAAAATGATAATACAAAAATGCATATCAATAATGACCTTAAAGGTACAAGGATTAAATGCTCCAACCAAAAGACACAGACTGGCTGAATGGACAAAAAAAGACCCATATACATGCTGTCTACAAGAGACCCACGTTGGACCTAGGGACATATACAGGCTGAAAGTGAGGGGATGGAAAAATATATTCCAGGCAAATGGAAATCAAAAGAAATCTGGAGTACCAATTCTCATATCACACAAAATACACTTTAAAATAAAGACTATTACAAGAGACAAGGAAGGACACTACCTAATAATCAAGGGATCAATCCAAGAAGACATAACAATTGTAAATATTTATGCACCCAACATAGGAGAACCTCAATACATAAGGCAAATGATGACAGCCATAAAAAGGGAAATAGACACTAACGCAATAATAGTAGGGGACTTTAACACCCCTCTTACACCAATGGACAGATCATCCAAAATGAAAATAAATAAGGAAACACAAGTTTTAAATGACACATTAGACCATATGGACTTAACAGATATTTATAGGACATCCATCCAAAAACAATAGAATACACATTCTTCTCAAGTGCACATGAACATTCTTCAGTATAAATTACATCTTGGGTCACAAATCAACCCTCGTTAAGTTTTTAAAAATTGAAATCATGTCAAGCATCTTTTCTGACCACAATGCTATGAGGCTAGATATCAATTACAGGAAAAAAGAAACTGTAAAAAATAAAAACACACAAAGGCCAAACAATACTAAATAACCAAGAGATCAATGAAGAAATCAAAGAAGAAATTTTAAAAAATACCTAGAAACAAATGATAATGAAAATGTAATGACACAAAACCTATGGGATGCAGCAAAAGCTAAGAAGGAAGTTTATAACAATACAATACTGGGACCCTGGGAAGATGGCGGAAGAGTAAGGCACGGTGATCACCTTCCTCCCCACAGATACATCAGAAATTCATCTACACGTGGAACAACTCCTACAGAACACCTACTGAACGCTGACAGAAGACCTCAGACCCCCCAAAAGGCAAGAAACTCCCCACATACCTGGATAGGGCAAAAGAAAAAAGAATAAACAGAGACAAAAGGATAGGGATGGGACCTGCACCAGTGGGAGGGAGCCGTGAAGGAGGAAAGGTTTCCACACACTACAAGCCCCTTCACGGGCGGAGACTGCAGGTGGCGGAGGGGGAAAGCTTCGGAGTAGCGGAGGAGAGCACAGCAACAGGGGTGTGGAGGGCAAAGCCGAGAGATTCCGGCACAGAGGATCGGTGCCCTCAGGCACACACCAGCCCGAGAGGCTTGTCTGCTCGGCCGCCGGGGCAGGCGGGGCTGGGAGCTGAGGCTCGGGTATCTGCTTTCAGTCGGAGCGCAGGGAGAGGACTGGGGCTGGCGGCAGGAAGAGAGCCTGAGGGGGTTAGTGCACCACAGCTAGCCCGGAGGGAGTCCGGGGAAAAAGTCTGAAGCTGCCAAAGAGGCAAGAGACTTTTTCTTCCCTTCTGTTTCCTGGTGCGCGAGGAGAGGGCATTAAGAGGGCTGCTTTGGGAAGCGCCGGAGACGGGCGCGAGCCGCGGCTAAAGGCGCGGACACCGGAGACGGGCGTGGGACGCTGGGGCTGCTGCTGCTGCCGCTGCTGCGGAGCCTGTGTGAGAGTGCGGGTCACTGTCCGCCCCGCCTTCCGGGGGGCCTGTGCAGCCCGCCACTGCCGGGGTCCCAGAACCCGGGGACAGCTTTCTCAGGAAAGCGCACGGAGCGCCTCGGTCTGGTGCAACGTCACACTGACCTCTGCCGCCGCAGGCCCGCCCCACACTGCGCGCCCCTCCCTCCCCTCTGCCTGAGTGAGCCAGAGCCCCCGAATCAGCGGCTCCTTAAACCCGTCCTGTCTGAGCGAAGAACGGACGCCCTCCGGCGACCTACGTGCAGAGGCGGGGCCAGGTCCAAGGCTGAGACCCAGGAGCTGTGAGAGCAGAGAAGAGACAGGGAAATCTCTCTGTGCAGCCTCGGAGGCAGCGGATTAAAGCTCCACGGTCCACTTGATGTGCCCTGCCTCTGTGGAGTGCATGAATGGACAGCGAATCATCCCAAATTGAGGAAGTGGACTTTGAGGACAAGATTTAAGACTTTCCCCCCTTTTCCTCTTTTTACAACGAATTATCCCAAATTAAGGAGGTGGACTTAGCAAGATTTCAGACTTCTCGCTCTTTTCCTCTTTTTACAACGAAGTATCCCAAATTGAGGAGGTGGACTTGGAGAGCAAGATTTTTGATTTTTCCCCCTGATCTCTTTTTGTGAATGTGTATGTGTATTCTTCTGTGTAAGATTCTCTCTGTATAGCTTTGCTTCCACCATATGTCCCAGGGTTCTATCTGTCCGTTTTTTTTTTCAATAATTACTTTTTAATTTTAATAACACTACTATATTTCATACTTTATTCTATTTTACTTTACTTGCTCTTTCTTTTTTTCCTAGCTTCCCTTCCTCCATCCCTCCCTCTGCTCCTCCTTTCCTTCTTTCTCTCTTTCTTTCCTTCCTCCCTCCCTCCCTCCCTTCTTCCTTTCACTGTTTCATTTTCTTTCCTTCCTCCCTCCCTCCCTCCCTCCTGTCTTTCTTTCCTTCTTCCCTTCCTCCCACTCCTCTTCATTTCACTTTCTTTTTCTTTCCTTCCTCTCTCCCTCCCTCCTGTCTTTCTTTCCTTCTTTCTTTCTTTCTTTCTTTCTTTCTTTCTTTCTTTCCTTCCTCCCTCCCTCCCTCCCTTCTTCCATTCACTCTTCCATTTTCTTTCATTCCTCCCTCCCTCCCTCCTTTCTTTCTTTCTTCCTTCCTTCCTTCCTTTCTTTCCTTATTCCTTTCTTTCTCTCTCTCTTTCTTTCTTCTATTAATTCTTTCTTTCTACCTTTTCTCCCTTTTATTCTGACCCGGGTAGATGAAAGGCTCTTGGTGCTGCAGCCAGGAGTCAGTGCTGTGCCTCTGAAGTGAGAGAGCCAACTTCAGGACAAGGGTCCACAAGAGACCTCCCAGCTCCACATAATATCAAGCAGCGAAAATCTCCCAGAGATCACCATCTCAACACCAGCACCCAGCTTCAGTCAACGACCAGCAAACTACAGTGCTGGTCACCCTATACCAAGCAATTAGCAAGGCAGGAACACAACCCCACCGATTAACAGAGAGGCTGCCTAAAAACATAATAAGGCCACAGGCACCCCAAAACACACCACCAGACGTAGACCTGTCCACCAGAAAGACAAGATCGAGCCTCAACCACGAGAACACAGGCTCTAGTCCCCCCCACCAGGAAGCATACACAAGCTACTGAAACAACCTTAGCCACTGGGGACAGACACCAAAAACAATGGGAACTACGAATCTGCAGCCTGCAAAAAGGAGACCCCAAACACAGTAACATAAGCAAAATGAGAAGACACAAAAACACACAGCAGGTGAAGGAGCAAGATAAAAACCTACCAGACCAAACAAATGAAGAGCTAATAGGGAGTCAACCTGAAAAAAAAATCACAATAATGATAGTAAAGATGATCCAAGATTCTAGTTCCAAGATCCAAAATCTTGGAAATAGAATAGACAAAATGCAAGAAACAGTTAACAAGGACCTAGAAGAACTAACGATGAATCAAGCATCGATTAAAAACACAACAAATGAAATGAAAAATACTCTAGATGGGATCAATAGTAGAATAACTGAGGCAGAAGAACGGATAAGTGAGGTGGATGATAAAATAGTGGAAATAACTGATGCAGAGCAAAATAAAGAAAAAAGAATGAAAAGAACAGAGGACAGTCTCAGAGACCTCTGGGACAACATTAAACGCACCAACATTCGAATTATAGGGGTTCCAGAAGAAAAAGAGAAAAAGAAAGGGACTGAGAAAATATTTGAAGAGATTATAGTTGAAAACTTCCCTAATATGGGAAAGGAAATAGTTAATCAAGTCCAGGAGGCACAGAGAGTCCCATACAGAATAAATCCAAGGAGAAATATGCCAAGACACATATTAATCAAACTGTCAAAAATTAAACACAAAGAAATCATATTAAAAGCATCAAGGGAAAAGCAACAAATAACACACAAGGGAATCCCCATCAGGTTAACAGCTGATGTCTCAGCAGAAACTCTACAAGCCAGAAGGGTGTGGCAGGACATAATTAAAGTGATGAAGGAGAAAAACCTGCAACCAAGATTACTCTACCCAGCAAGGATCTCATTCAGACTTGATGGAGAAATTAAAACGTTTACAGACAAGCAAAAGCTGAGAGAGTTCAGCACCACCAAACCAGCTTTACAACAAATGCTAAAGGAACTTCTCTAGGCAAGAAACACAACAGAAGGAATATACCTACAATAATGAACCCAAAGCAATTAAGGAAATGGGAATAGGAACATACATATCAATAATTACCTTAAATGTAAATGGACTAAATGTTCCCACCAAAAGACACAGATTGGCTGAATGGATACAAAAACAAGACCTATATATATGCTGTCTACAAGAGACCCACTTCAGACCTAGAGACACATACAGATTGAAAGTAAGGGGATGGAAAAAGATATTGCATGCAAATGGAAATCAAAGGAAAGCTGGAGTAGCAATTCTTATATCAGACAAAATAGACTTTGAAATAAAGACTATTAAAAGAGACAAAGAAGGACACTACATAATGATCAAGGGATTGATCCAAGAAGAAGATATAACAATTGTAAGTATTTATGTGCCCAACATAGGAGCAACTCAATACATAAGGCAAATAGTAACAGCCATAAAAGGGTAAATCAACAGTAACACACTCATAGTAGGGGACTTTAACACCCCACTTTCACCAATGGACAGATCATCCAAAATGAAAATAAATAAGGAAACAAAAGCTTTAAATGATACATTAAACAATATGGACTTAATTGATATTTATAGGACATTCCATCCAAAAACAACAGAATACACATTTTTCTCAAGTGCTCATGGAACATTCTCCAGGATAGATCATATCTTGGGTCACAAATCAAGCCATGGAAAATTTAAGAAAATTGAAATTGTATCAAGTATCTTTTCTAACCGCAATGTTATGAGACTAGACATCAATTACAGGAAAAGATCTGTAAAAAATACAAACACATGGAGGCTAAACAATGCACTACTCAATAACGAAGTGATCACTGAAGAAATCAAAGAGGAAATGAAAATATACCTAGAAACAAATGACAATGGAGACACGATGACCCAAAACCTATGGGACGCAGCAAAAGCAGTTCTAAGGGGGAAATTTATAGCAATACAATCCCACCTTAAGAAACAGGAAACATCTCGAGCAAACAACCTGACCCTGCACCTAAAGCAATTAGAGAAAGAAGAACAAAAAACCCCCAAAGCTAGCAGAAGGAAAGAAATCATAAAGATCAGATCAGAAATAAATGAAAAAGAAATGAAGGAAATGACAGCAAAGATCAATAAAACTAAAAGCTGGTTCTTTGAGAAGATAAACACAATAGACAAACCATTAGCCAGACTCATCAAGAAAAACAGGGAGAAGACTCAAATCAATAGAATTAGAAATGAAAAAGGAGAAGTAACAACTGACACTGAAGAAATACAAAAGATCATGAGAGATTACTACAAGCAACTCTATGCCAATAAAATGGACCACATGGAAGAAATAGACAAATTCTTAGAAATGCACAACCTGCCAAGACTGAATCAGGAAGAAATAAAAAATATGAATAGACCAATCACAAGTACTGAAATTGAAACTGTGATTAAAAGTCTTCCAACAAACAAAAGCCCAGGACCAGATGGCTTCACAGGGGAATTCTATCCAACATTTAGAGAAGAGCTAACACCCATCCTTCTCAAACTCCTCCAAACAATTTCAGAGGAAGGAACACTCCCAAACTCATTCTATGAGACCACCATCACCTTGATACCAAAACCAGGCAAGGATGTCACAAAGAAAGAAAACTACAGGCCAATATCACTGATGAAAATATATGCAAAAATCCTCAACAAAATACTAGCAAACAGAATCCAACAGCACATTAAAACGATCATACACCGTGATCAAGTGGGGTTTATTCCAGGAATCCAAGGATTCTTCAATATACGCAAATCAATCAATGTGATACACCATATTAACAAGTTGAAGGAGAAAAACCATATGATCATCTCAATAGATGCAGAGAAAGCTTTTGACAAAATTCAACACCATTTATGATAAAAACCCTGCAGAAAGTAGGCATAGAGGGAACTTTCCTCAACATAATAAAGGCCATATATGACAAATCCACAGCCAACATTGTCCTCAATGTTGAAAAACTGAAACCATTTCCACTAAGATCAGGAACAAGACAAGGCTGCCCACTCTCACCACTCTTATTCAACTTAGTTTTGGAAGTTTTAGCCACAGCAATCAGAGAAGAAAAGGAAATAAAAGGAATCCAGATTGGAAAAGAAGAAGTAAAGCTGTCACTGTTTGCAGATGACATGATAGTATACATAGAGAATCCTAAAGATGCTACCAGAAACCTACTAGAGCTAATCAATGAATTTGGTAATAAAGTAGCAGGATACAAAATTAATGCACAGAAATCTCTGGCATTCCTGTACACTAATGATGAAACAGCTGAAAATGAAATCAAGAAAACTCTCCCATTTACCACTGCAACAAAAAGAATAAAATATCTAGGAATAAACCAACCTAAGGAGACAAAAGACCTGTATGCTGAAAATTATAAGACACTGATGAAAGAAATTAAAGATGATACAAATAGATGGAGAGATATACCATGCTCCTGGATTGGAAGAATCAATATTGTGAAAATGACTCTACTACCCAAAGCAATCTACAGATTCAATGCAATCCCTATCAAACTACCACTGGCATTTTTCACAGAACTAGAACAAAAAATTTCAATTTTTTTTTGGAAAAACAAAAGACCCCGAATAGCCAAAGCAATCTTGAGAACGAAAAACGGAGCTGGAGGAATCAGGCTCCCTGACTTCAGACTATTCTACAAAGCTTCAGTAATCAAGACAGTGTGGTACTGGCACAAAAACAGAAAGATAGATCAATGGAACAGGATAGAAAGCCCAGAGATAAACCCAAGCACATATGGTCAACTTGTGTTTGATAAAGGAGGCAGGAATGTACAGTGGAGAAAGGACAACCTCTTCAATAAGTGGTGCTGAGAATACAGGACAAGGACATGGAAAAGTATGAGATTAGATCATTCCCTAACACCATACACAAAAATAAGCTCAAAATGGATTAAAGACCTAAATGTAAGGCCAGACACTATCAAACTCTTAGAGGAAAACATAGGCAGAGCACTCTATGACATAAATCACAGCAAGATCCTTTTGGACCCACCTCCTAGAGAAATGGAAATAAAAACAAAAATAAACACATGGGACCTAATGAAACTTCAAAGCTTTTGCACAGCAAAGGAAACCATAAACAAGACCAAAAGACAACCCTCAGAATGGGAGAAAATATTTGCAAATGAAGCAACTGACAAAGGATTAATCTCCAAAATTTATATGCAGCTCATGCAGCTCAATAGCAAAAAAACAAACAACCCAATCCAAAAATGGGCAGAAGACTTAAATAGGCATTTCTCCATAGAAGATATACAGACTGCCAACAAACACATGAAAGAATGCTCAACATCATTAATCATTAGAGAAATGCAAATCCAAACTACAATGAGATATCATCTCACACCAGTCAGAATGGCCATCATCAAAAAATCTAGAAACAATAAATGCTGGAGAGGGTGTGGAGAAAAGGGAACACTCATGCACTGCTGGTGGGAATGTGAATTGGTACAGCCACTATGGAGAACAGTATGGAGGTTCCTTAAAAAACTAAAAATAGAACTACCATATGACCCAGCAATCCCACTACTAGGCATATACCCTGAGAAAACCATAATTCAGAAAGAGACATGTACCAAAATGTTCATTGCAGCTCTATTCACAATAGCCTGGAGCTGGAAACAGCCTAAGTGTCCATCATCGAATGAATGGATAAAGAAGATGTGGCATATATATACAATGGAATATTACTCAGCCATTAAAAGAAACGAAATTGAGCTATTTGTAATGAGGTGGATGGACCTAGAGTCTGTCATACAGAGTGAAGTAAGTCAGAAAGAGAAAGACAAATACCGTATGCTAACACATATATATGGAATTTAAAAAAAAAAGTCATGAAGAACCTAGGGGTAAAATGGGAATAAAGACACAGACCTACTTGAGAATGGACTTGAGGATATGGGGAGGGGGAAGGGTAAGCTGTGACAAAGCGAAAGAGAGGCATGGACATATATACACTACCAAACGTAAGGTAGATAGATAGTGGGAAGCAGCCGCAGAGCACAGGGAGATCAACTCGGTGCTTTGTGACCGCCTGGAGGGGTGGAATGGGGAGGGTGGTAGGGAGGGAGATGCATGAGGGAAGGGATGTGGGAACAGATGTATATGTATGACTGATTCACTTTGTTATAAAGCAAAAACTAAAAAAAAAAAAATACAATACTACCTCAAGAAACAAGAAAAATCTCAAATAAACAATCTAACCTTACACCTAAAGCAAATAGAGAAACGAGAACAAAAAAACCTTGAAGTTAGCAGAAGGAAAGGAATCATAAATATCAGATCAGAAATGAATGAAAAAGAAATGGATCAGATCAGAAATAAATGGAGGAAACAATAGCAAAGATCAATGAAACTAAAAGCTGGTTCTTTGAGAAGATGAACAAAATTGATAAACCATTAGCCAGACTCATCAGGAAAATAAAGGGAAAAGACTCAAATCAATAAAATTAGAAATGAAAAAGGAGAAGTAACAACTGACACCACAGAAATACAAAGGATCATGAGAGACTACTACAAGGAACTATATGCCAATAAAATGGACAACCTGGAAGAAATGGACAAATTCTTAGAAAAGTACAACCTTCCAAGACTGAACCAGGAAGAATTAGAAAATATGAACAGGACAATCACAAGCACTGAAATTGAAACTGTGATTTAAAGTCTTCCAACAAAGGAAAGCCCAGGATGAGATGGCTTCACATGTGAATTCCATCAAACATTTAAAGAAGACCTAACAACTATCCTTCTCAGTATCTTCCAATCTATAGCAGAAGGAGGAACACTCCCAAACTCATTCTGAGGTCACCATCACGCTGATAACAAAACCAGATACAGATGTCACAAAAAAAAGAAAACTACAATCCAATATCACTGAAGAGCATAGATGCAAAAACCCTCAACAAAATACTAGCAAACAGAATCCAGCAGCACATTAAAACTATCATACACCATGATCAAGTGAGGATTATTCCAGGAATGCATGGATTCTTCAATATATGCAAATCAATCAACGTGATACACCATATTAACAGACTGAAGGATAAAAACCATATGATGATTTCAATCGATACAGAAAAAGCTTTCAACAAAATTCAACACCCATTTATGATAAAAACTCTCCAGAAAGTGGGCAAAGAGGGAACGTACTTCAACATAATAAAGGCCATATATGACAAACCCACAGCAAACATCATTCTCAATGGTGAAAAACTGAAAGCATTTCCTCTAAGATCTGGAACAAGTCAAGGGTGCCCACTCTTGCCACTATTATTGAACTTAGTTTTGGAAGTCCTAGCCACAGCAATCAGAAAAGAAACAGAAATAAAAGGAATCCAAACTGGAAAAGAAGTAAAGCTGTACTGTTTGCAGATGACATGATATTATACATAGAAAATCCAAAAGATGCCACCAGAAAACTACTAGAACTAATCAGTGAATTTGGTAAGGTAGCAGGATACAAAATTACTGCAGAGAAATCTCATGCATTCCTATACACTAAAAATGAAATATCAGAAAGAAATTAAGGAAACACTCCCATTTACCATTGCAAGAAAATAATAAAATACCTAGGAATAAAGCTACATAAGGAGGAAAAGAACTGTATGCAGAAAACTGTAAGACACTGATGAAAGAAATCAAAGGTGATACAAACAGATGGAGAGATATACCATGTTCTTGGATTGGAAGAATCAATATTGTGAAAATGACTATACTACCCAAAGCAATTGACAGATTCAATGCAATCCCTATCAAATTACCAATGGCAATTTTCACAGAACTAGAACAAAAAATTTACAATTTGTATGGAAACACAAAAGACCCCGAATAGCCAAGTCAATCCTGAGAAACAAAAACAGAGCCGGAGGAATCAGGCTCCCTGACTTCAGACTATACTACAAAGTTACAGTAATCAAGACAGTATGGTGCTGGCACAAAAACAGAAATATAGATCAATGGAAAAGGATAGAAAGCCCAGAGATGAACCCATACACATATGGTCATCTTATCTTTGATAAAGGAGACAAGAATATACAATGGAGAAAAGATAGCCTCTTCAATAAGTGGTGCTGGGAAAAATGGATGCTATATGTAAAAGAATGAAATTAGAACACTTCCTAACACCATACACAAAAATAAACTCAAAATTGATTAAAGACCTAAATGTAAGTCCAGACCCTATAAAATATAAAACTCTTAGAGGAAAACATAGGCAGAACACTCTATGACATTAATCACAACAAGGTCCTTTTTGACCCACTTCCTAGAGTAATGGAAATTTTTAAAAAGTAAACAAATGGGACTTAATGAAACTTAAAATCTTTTGCACAGTTTAGGAAACTATAAACAAGATGAAAAGACAACCCTCAGAATGGGAGAAAATACTTGCAAAGGAATCAATGGACAAAAGATTAATGTTCAAATATACAAACAGCTCATGCAGCTCAATATAAAAAAAAAAAATTACCCAATCCAAAAATTGGCAGAAGACCTAAATAGACATTTCCCTAAAGAAGATACAGATTGCCAGCAAACACATGAAAAGATGTTTGGCATCACTAATCATTAGAGAAACACAAATCAAAACCACAATGAGGTATCACCTCACACCAGTCGGAATGGCCATCATCAAAAAATCTACCAACAGTAAATGGTGGAGAGGGTGTGGAGAAAACGAACCCTCTTGCACTGTTGGTGGGAATGTAAATTGATACAGCCACTATGGAGAACAGTATGGATGTTCCTTAAAAAAACTAAAATTAGAACTACCATATGACCCAGCAATCACACTACTGGGCATATACCCTGAGAAAACCATAATTCAAAAAGACTCATGTACCACAATATTCATTGTAGCACTATTTACAATGGCCAGGACATGGAAGCACCTAAATGTCCATTGACAGATGAATGGATAAAGAAGATGTGGCACATTTATACAATGGAATATTACTCAGCCATAAAAAGGAATGAAATTGAGTTATTTGTAGTGAGGTGGATGGGTCTAGAGACTGTCATACAGAGTGAAGTGTCAGAAAGAGAAAAACAAATACCATATGCTAACACATATGTATGTAATCTATAAATATGGTACTGTTGAACTTAGTGGCAGGGCATGAATAAAGACACAGAATCTAAAATCCTGCTTTCTGAAGCAGCTTTGTTCTTTTAGCTTTTGTAGCTCACTGATCCACCACCAACCCCCATGTTTACTTATAGTGTTGCCATCTTCACTCACTCCAATGCTGTACCTAGAAACAGGGCACATGTCCTGGACTCCCTTCCACCATAGGGGACTTCTCTGGACCCTCAGGATACCCAATGAGTGGGATGATAATTATTTAAAAGTCTCCTCATTAATCCTGGTGTGCCAGGTCTGGTCTAGGTCTCAAGGGCCCTCTTGAACTCCAATAGCTTCAATAGCCTTCATGAGATATGGAGCCCTGTGGCTTACAGAAGGCTCCCAAAGTTCCAGCAGGAAGTGTGCAGAAAATCTGTCCAGGGACTTTCACTGTGCCAAGAAGCAAAACAATTCTTTAGCAAGTGCAGGAGACTTCAAGCCATTTATTATCTCACAGCTGCAGTTTAGAAAATAACCTACACAACAAGGATCATGCAAAGAGCTATTTTATGAAAAAATTCCAATGAGGGTTCCAAGTGTTTATTTTAGAGATTTTAGAAGCCTTATTCAGCAATAAATAAATAAATAAATAAAAGTTAAATCTACCTTCATTTAAAACCTTCTCAGTAATCTCCATTAACAAATATGATAGTATAAAAGAAAACAATGTTTTTCAACATAAATTTCAAAAAGAGCAAATATCCTTAAAGGCTTATTGCTTTGATTATAGAAAAACTATTATCAGTACTTTAGCTAGATCTGTTGATTTTTTTAGAAATAAATTTATTTATTTATTTAATTTTGGCTATGTTGTGTCTTCACTGTTGCATGGGCTTTCTCTAGTTGTGGTGACCGAGCGCCACTCTTCGTTTTGGTGCACATGTTTCTCATTGCAGTGTCCTCTCTTGCTGTGGAGCATGGGCTCTAGGCTCCCCGGCTCTAGATTGCAGGCTCAGTAGTTGTGGCACAGAGGCTTAGTTGCTCCGTGGCTTGTGGGATCTTCCTGGACCAGGGATCAAATCCATGTGCCCTGCACAGGCAGGTGGATTCTTAACCACTGTGCCATCAGGGAAGTCCCAAGATCTCCTGATTATTTACCAACTGGATTCAGCTAACATCATTCTGAAAACTTATTAGAGCTCTTGGGTAATTACATAGAGAAAATCTATCTTGGATTATGTAAACAAAGGAAACACAGAAATGTTAATAATCAGAAATTATTCTTGAATTATTACTAATCCTAAAATATATATATTTTTTCTCTTTGAAACTACTTCCCCACAACACAGATGATAACAATGTATAACAGTAAAAGAGACTTGAGTTTCTCTTTTTTACTCTTTTTTTTAACAATTTTTTTAAACAATTCAATTTATTAAAAATGTTGATTTAAGCATCTGCAGTGGTGACTTCAACCTCGATTCCTGGTTCAATACTGATGGACATGATCTGCTTGAAAATCTCAGAAGGATTGTGCAGGTCAATGAGTCGCTCATGGATCCTCATCTGGAAACGATCCCAAGTCCTACAACCTTCACCACAAGGAGTTTTCCTTGTAATTATTCTCAGAGTCTTGGTAGGCATCTGAACGATTCTTTTCCTTAGCGTTTCTGATCAGTTCAGCACATACCTTCTCCAAAGACTTCACGTTGCGGCTGGTGAGGGTGATTCTAATCCGGTGAATCGCCACCTCTGGCTCCACGGCAGTGTTTCCGGTATCTGTAAAGCCATGGCTGTGGCACGGCTTCCTGACCAACTTGTTCCTCAGCGAGGGCGAACAGTGGTGAGTCAGGAGCATGAGTGGGTGGCCTGAGGCTCCGCTGCAGCAGCAACCGCGTCTTCCTCCAAGAGCTCTCCTATGTCTTTATGAGGCAAATGTGAGTGAACCAAAAAAATTCCAGAGAGTACCCACAGAAGACAAAAAAAGAAAAGTATTAAATCCAAAAATTTCACAAAAAGTTAATGCTCCAATTGCTTCAACTTCACTTGAATAAATAAAGGTTGGTTGTAATTGTTAGAAAATAAAAATATTTTGCAGTGTTTCAGATTCCAACGTTTCAGAAGGATTATAGATTGGCAAGGAGACCACAAACTCACATGCATACAGACGCCCACATTTATGCGGAGTAAGATTAATTTCTGATTTAATTAAATAATGATTCAGAACACAGGGTCATTCCACAGGGCAGAAGCAGATGCATCCTCCCCAGTCTAGTTTCCATGGTGACACTTGATGCATGACCATGCATCCAACAACACTATATCTCTTGACCTCAGAGTCATGCTTTCTCTTTAGCACACATTCAGTTATTTGATGCTTTCTAGCATCATCCTGAACTTTATGCCTTTCAAACACTCAATTGATTCCTATTCATTATACCCACAGAATTCATTCCCTCACTTGTTTCAGGTTATTTATCAAATATTACTTTATAAGACACAGACTACCCTGTATAAAAAGTATTCTCATAATTTCTCTATCTCTCGAATCTTATTTTACTTCTCTTCAAAGCACATATCACCATATTATTTTCCTGGTTTTATTGTTTGCCTCCCCCACAGAATCAGAACATAAGCTTTCTGAAATCAGAGACCCTGTCAGTTTTGTTCATTGCTATATCTTTAGAACAGAAAACAGTGCCTGATAGACAGTAATCCCTCAATAAATATTTGCTTAATACATGAATAAATAATTTGTGAAGAAAAGAATCAACTCTATTTTAGATATGTTGAAATTGAAGAGCTTGGAAACATGGGTTAAAAATGAAGAAAGATTTAGTAGCTACCCGCCTAGGTGTGATAAATGAAGCTAAATGAAACTGATAAGAGTAGGTGAGTTCCTTCAGTTAAAGAAAAAGTGCTAAGAGATAATAAAATGGGACTAAGTAGAGAAATCTCATAGAACCCTTGTTTTTGACTGAAGGTATAGAAGAGAATTCAGTTAAAGGTATGGGGAAGAGGCCATCAGAGAAATAAAGAATGATCCTAAGGCATACAGTTCCAAGAGGCAGAAGATGGTCAATCAAGCCCAAACCTACAGAGAAGAACAGCCAGATAAGGAGCAGCTGGATTTGTAGGAAGTCACTGATGACCTCTGAAAGACCAGTTTTAGAATAGGGCAGAAACTAAGTCTCAGTGCCCTGAGATATGAAGAGGATGGGGTGAAAATGTAAGGCAGAGAGTCAAGAGTCTCTTCATGTCCCCTGAGCTTCAAGAGTACCTGAAATATTTGTTGAATAAATGAGTACATAGATAAATGAATACAGTTTTCTCCCCAGAATGAAGACAGCACATAAATTGCAGCTGAAATCATGAGATTAAAATGGTAAACAAAACACTATTTTCAACAACATAGGTTGTATAAAAATATTTCCCTAATCAAAATCAATTTTCTCAGTAGTTTTCCCCCAATAAACATACAGTTTATTCCTGTAACTCATTTTTAAGTGAGCTCCTATGACTTTCATTTGTACCTTGTTTTTTATTTTTGTTTAAAATGCATTCTTGGTTAATGGAGCCTTTAGAAATTTACCTCGAGGCCCCGACTCTGTCTCAGTGGGTACTGACCCTTGCTTTCTTTGGAATTAATAGCCTCTCAGCTGTGCTCCATTGATTTAGCTTCCCAGGTATGCCAGAGGCAACCCTGATGCATGAAGGAGTATGTCCTGAAGTGAACTAATAAAGGGCCTAGTTAGGAAGGTAACATGGTAATAAAATATATGTAAGATGAGAAATCACTCAGCTTTCCACAAGAAGAACCACCAAATAGTTACACGAAGAAACATATTTCTAGTGGGGTTTAAATATAAATTATAATTAAATTTCTTGCTTTTCTGAACCCACAGCAAATTTATCTTAATCTGTCCCTGGGGTTCTCAAATAAGAGTGTGCATCAAAATCACCTGGAGGAGCTGTTCAAGCACAGACTGCTGGGCCACACTTCCCCAGTTTCTGATTCAGTGGTCTGGGGTGGGGACAGATAATCTGCACTTCTAACAAGTTCTCAAGTGATGTGGATGCTGCTGGACAGAACCACACTTCCAAAAACTACTGGTCTATGCAAACTGTATATATATTTTCATAATTTTTCTCCTACTTTTCTGTTGTCCTTCAGAGAAAAGGAGTCAAATTCTCATCCCAGCACTACTTCCCTGGTTTCTGTCAGTTTCCCTTGTGGAAAAAATTTTTTTTCAAAACTTTAGAAGCAAGAACAAAGTGATGTTAGGAGTAACCAAGCTTGGGTTTTCAACTTGTACTCATTTTTAAGTGGAATGAAGGTTTTATCTTAGTCAATAAGATGTTAGTGTCCCTTAGGAAAAAGAAGATGGTGGTATGACACTCCTGACTTCATATTACACTACAAAGCAAAAATAATTAAAACATCATGGTATTGACAGAAAAACATATACACAGATCAGTGGAACAGAATTGAGAGCTCAGAAATAAACTCACACATAAATGGACAGTTAATTTACAACGAAGGAGCAAAGAACATACAATTGAGAAAGGATAGTTTTTTCAATAAATGGTGTTGGGAAAACTGGACAACTACATACAAAAAATGAAACTAGACCACTATCTTACATCATACACAAAAATAAACATCAAGACTTGAATGTAAAACCTGAAACCATAAAAGTCCTAGAAGAAAACATAGGCAGCACACTCTTTGACACTGGTATTAGCAACATCTTTCTGGATATGTCTCTTCAGGCAAAGGGAAAAAAAAGCAAAAATAAAAAGGACTACATCACACTCAAAACTTTTGCACAGCAAAGGAAACCATCAACACAATGAAAAGACAACCTCTAAGTGGGAGAAGATATTTGCAAATCATATATCAAATAAGGTGTTAATATCCAAAATATATACAGAATTCATAAAACAACAAAAAGCCTGATTTAAAAATGGACAGAGGATCTGAATAGACATTTTTCCAAAGAAGACGTACAGATGACCAACAGGCACATGAAAAGATGTTCAACGTCACTAATTATTAGGGAAATGAAAATCAAAACAACAATGAGATATCACCTCCCACCCATTAGAATGGATATTATCAAAAAGGCAAGAAACAAGTGTTGGCAAGGATGTGGACAAAAGGGAAGCCCCATGCACTGTTGGTGGGAATGTAAATTGGGGCAGCTGCTATGGAAAACAGTATGGAGGTTCCTCAAAAAATTAAAAATACGTATGTGTCAAACCCAGTCTTCCAATTTATCCCTCCCCACACCTCTTACTCCCCAGTAACCATAAGTTTATTTTCTACATCTGTAACTCTACTTTGGTTTTGTAGATAAGTTCATTTGTAGCCTTTTTTGAGATTCCACATATAAGTGATATGATATGATGTTTGTCTTTTGCTGTCTGACTTACTTCACTCAGTATGAGAATTTCTAGGTCCATCCATGTTGCTGCAAATGGTATATATATACAATAGATAACTAATAAGGACCTGCTGTATAGCACAGGGAACTCTACTCAGTACTCTGTAATGGCTTATGGGGAAAATAATCTTAAAAAGAGTGAATATATGTCTATGTATAACAGATTCACTTTTCTGTATACCTGAAACTAACAGAACATTGTAAATCAATTGTACCCCAATACATTTTTTTTAAAAAAATTACAAATAGAACTATTACATGATCCAGCTCTTCTACTTCTGGGTATTCATCTGAAGAATATAAAAACACTGGTTTGAAAAGATATATGCCCCCTATGTTCACTGCAGAATTATTTACAATAGCAAAGATATGGGAACAACCTAAGTGCCCAAAAATGGATGAATGGATAAAGAAGATGTGGCATATATATATATATATATATATATATATATATATATATATATATACTACTCAGTCATAGTCTTGCCATTTGCTACAACAATAATTGACCTTGAGCATATTTTGCTAAGTGAAATAAGTCAGAGAAAGACAAATACCATATGATTTCACTCACATGTGGAATATAAAACAAAAAATAATAAAATAAAACAAGCAAAACAAAAACAAACACACAGATACAGAGAACATATTAGTGATTACCAGAAGGGAAGTGGGGTGGAAGAGGATGAAATGGGTAAAGCAGGTTAACTGTATGGCAATGGATGGAAACTAAACTTTTGGTGGTGAGCACACAGTAGGGTATACAGAAGCTGAAATATAATGTTGTATACATGAAACTTAATGTTATAAACTAATGTCACCTTAATAAAAGAAAGAAAAAAAAGACGTTAGTGCCACTTAGAAAATAAGAGCTCAAATGAAATCATACAAATATAGTTGAACTATCTAGCACTAAAAAGTGATTATTTTTCATTTGCAAAACATGCATAAAATAAACACTTCTCCCCATCAAAGTCCTTAATACTATTTAGAAAAGGAGGGTGATATTCATAAAATGACAGAAGAAAATAATACTCATTTGCCACATTGATCTTTATTTTTCCATTTTTTAATTTTGTTTTTAAGTCAAAGAAGAAACAGCACACTTAGAGTCTAAACAATCTAAAGGTATACTGTAGTGCTTAAATTGGGACCTTCACAATTAAATTATTTTTCTTCCTTTACTCAATGTATTGACAAAGAGAAGAGCATGGTATACTAAGTAGAGCATAACCTGACTGTGCAGAGGTGATGGGGCAAGTCATGTGAGGCTCTAAATGAGCTTCTTACCTGCTCTACACTTGAGCAATTCCAAAGAGATTAGGCTTGCGTTGATTAAAACATTTGTAAGAACAAATTAATATTCAAAGTGGTACCAGCTGTAGATTTCTGCTTATTTTCCAGTTCTAAAATGTAAAGATTAAGAATAAAATTAAGGCAGTACTCAGTAAATATGTTTGAATAAAATAAATATTAACTATCTCAGAGATTTCAGGACATTGATTTCTAAAGAACACACTAAAGTATTTATGCTTGATTTCCTCTTTTCCCACATACAAGTAAACAAACAGCTAGCTAAGAAGGGCATATGCAACACTAAACAAAATTCAATGATAAAAGATTATCTACACTTTTATCCAAAGATATTATTACATTGCCTAACTGTAAAGTGTTTGGGATGAAGGTGAAAAAATATACAGAATCCACACAAACCTGATTCTGATCTACAGGGATGTTAAGTTGATCAATCAGCATAGATTAATTGAACACTCAGTAGACATCTCAGTTTTACCTGTCTAGCATCCATTTCTCATGGAAATTAATCTTGCTAATACTCTGTTCATTTTCTGCAATGTTCATTAAGATCTTCACTGGCTGGGTTTCAGGCAAGTTGACCAATATATGACTTAAGTTTTTGTACTTAAAATATCTCTGATCTTAACTTCTCAATGTACAAAAAAGAAGGCAGCCAAAAAACCTGTCAGCCAACTTAGTGTACATGTCCTGACCACTATATCTGAAATAATGGCAACCTCAAAGCTTACCATTTATATGTTTTATAAACAACTTTTGAAGTTGTTTATAAACAACATAGCTCTCAGAGAGAGAATCCAAAACAGAGTCACAGTTTAATTTGTTGATAATGCTACTTAGTTTTATCATAACCCACTGGGCTATCATCATCACAATCCACAGTGAGAGATTTCATTACTGCTCTGTTCACTCTTCCACAAAAGAACTTTGAGGGCCTATTCAAAGGTTCAAGCACCTAAGCATAGTTATTAATCCATCCTTAAGAGAGTAATAAC
Source organism: Mesoplodon densirostris (assembly GCF_025265405.1). Classification (NCBI taxonomy): domain Eukaryota; kingdom Metazoa; phylum Chordata; class Mammalia; order Artiodactyla; family Ziphiidae; genus Mesoplodon; species Mesoplodon densirostris. The sequence goes on along the minus strand of NC_082673.1, from coordinate 48,943,298 downwards.
CTTTCAGCTCTGGTGATAAATCAATGGGGAGCCAAAGTCATACATCATATCACATTTACATCCACCTCCAACAGTGACTATGAAGGGCTCAGAGAATACACGGCACTATTCTAACAATAAGTATTTTGGATGAAGGCGAAAAAATTGAATCTCTACGAATCTGACTTCTTTCCTAGAAGTTTATGTGATCAACCAGGAAACATTTACTGAAATTCCCAATGGGCATCTTGTTTCTGCCTGTCAGCATCCATTTCCCATCTGCCAGCACAAAAGCCCACCTTTTCCTTTAAGGAACTACCCATTCTCCAATTTCAGTGCAAATGTCATGAAAGAGAGAGGGCAACTGATCCCACCCCCCATCTCAAGACATAACCATGTAACTCAGGCCGAGCACATGACCCAAGACAGTCCAATAAAACCAATAATCATCAGCCCCAAAGCTTTCCCTGAATCTACTGAGAGAAGGAAGCTCTTCCTCTACTACCAGAAGGCATACTTTAGGGAGCTCTCACCTGAGAGCAAAGCCAAGACAAAGGAAAGCAGGAGGACAAATTCTTGATGAAAAATTTGGATACCTGATCCAGCATGAATAAATATTCAGCCAGACCCATCCCTGGACCTTCTTCATTATTTGAATTAGTGTTTGGTTTCTTTAACTTGCAACCAAGAGTTCTGAAAAATTACAAGCAACCAAAAACCTGCACCCCGTTAGACAAAGTGGCAAAGATACAAAGATATATAACAAACAATTCCTACCTCTAAGAATCTTTCAGCATCTAGTTGGAAAGATAAGACATAAACATAAAAAATAACTAGAGGGCTTCCCTTGTGGCACAGTGGTTGAGAGTCTGCTTGCTGATGCAGGGGACACGGGTTCATGCCCCAGTCCGGGAAGATCCCACATGCCGCAGAGCGGCTGGGCCCGTGAGCCATGGCCGCTGGGCCTGTGTGTCCGGAGTCTGTGCTCCACAACAGGAGAGGCCACAACAGTGAGAGGCCCGCATACCGCAAAAACAAAACAAAACAAAACAAAAATAAATAAAATAAAATAACATAAGGCTCAATACAATGATAGGTTCTATATGAGTACAGAGAAAGGAGACACCACCACAGGTTGCATATTAAGTAAGACTTTACATTATAACAAAACGGTGAACTAGATGTTGAGGCATGTCCAGGATGTGGCTACCTGGCAAAGGTACAAAAGGACATTTAGAAAAGGTGAACTATGAGAGCAGTAATTCAAGAATATGCATTTGGTAGCTGGGGAAAAAATACAGTATAAACAATAAATGGATCATAAAAATGTTGTCATGGGATATCAACAATAAATATATTAGTCCAGGGACAAAAAGAATTCATAAGTAGTTGCTCAATGATAGACACATTATGTGTAAAAATTCAGATCTACTTTATATGAGATCATATTGATTAATTAGATTATAATGGCTTAATGTTAAAATTGTGCTTGAAGAACTAGTGACAAAAGCCAAAACCTAAATGTGGCCTTTTCCTTTTCCGTGTACATAGTAGATAACCCTCTCATCCAACAAGCTATTCTTGTCCACTACTGTAACATATCTCATCTAGAACTAAAGGGCTATAAAAATAAACCATGCTACATGAACTTCACTCAACTTCTGTTTAAGAAACTAGGACAGAGGAGGTAAAAGACAAACATACACCAAGGAAGTAAACGTGGCCATACAGCTATCAGATTTGCTTTGTCCAGTTTCTCCATGAGGTGAAAAGTTTATAATAGAAATTATTAAAGGCATTTTCTATTTGCACTGTGGTTTTAGCTATTTTCCCTTAGGTCATTAAGAAATTGTATGGGCAGAGTTTCCCTTGGCTCTTGTTGCAAGCAGAAATGCAAAATATCTGTGTCCCTCTTTCCCCTACTTGGGGTTATTATTGTTTAGTTAACTAGAATACAATGTTTTATTAAACTTTTTTTTAAATTTGTGGTACCAATCTGTATTTATAGTTGTCACTTTCATGGTAATCTATGTATAGGTTCAAACATTTTGACTGCTTCAAGCAGTCATTCACCAGTTACATTAATATTTTTTGAAACATCTATATTGGAGTATAATTGCTTTAAAAAGTTGTGTTAGTTTCTGCTGTACAACAAATGAATCAGCTACGTGTATACATATATCCCTATATCTCCTCCCTCTTGCATCTCCCTCCCACCCTCCCTATCCCACCCCTCTAGGTGGTACCGAGCTGAATTCCCTGTGCTATGTGGCTGCTTCTCACTAGCTATCTATTTTACATTTGGTAGTGTATATATGTCAATGTTACTCTCTCACTTCGTCCCAACTTAACATTCCCCCTCCCTGTGTCCTCAAGTCCATTCTCTACTACTGTGACTTTATTCCTGTCCTGCCCCTAGTTCTTCAGAACCTTTTTTTTTTTTTAGATTCCATATACATGTGTTAGCATACGTTAGCATGTTAGCATGTTTTTCTCTTTCTGACTTACTTCACTCTGTATGACAGACTCTAGGTCCATCCACCTCACTACAAATAACTCAATTTCGTTTCTTTTTATGGCTGAGTAATACTCTGTTGTATATATGTGCTCAATTTCTTTATCCATTCATCTGTCGATGGACACTTAGGTTGCTTCCGTATCCTGGTGATTGTAAATAGAGCTGCAATGAACATTGTGGTACATGACTCATTTGGAATTATGATTTTCTCAGGGTATATGCCAAGTAATGGGAGTGCTGGGTCATATGGTAGTTCTATTTTTAGTTTTATTTATTTATTTATTTATTTATTTATTTATTTATTTAATTTTTTTCTGTATGCGGGCCTCTCACTGTTGTGGCCTCTCCCGTTGTGGAGCACAGGCTCCGCGGCCATGGCTCACGGGCCTAGCCACTCCGCGGCATGTGGGATCTTCCTGGAGCGGGGCACGAACCCATGTTCCCTGCATCGGCAGGCAGACTCTCAACCACTGCGCCACCAGGGAAGCCCCTATTTTTAGTTTTTTAAGGAACCTCCATACTGTTCACCATAGTGGCTGTATCAATTTACATTCCCACCAACAGTGCAAGAGGGTTCCCTTTTCTCCACACACTCTACAGCATTTATTGTTTGTAGATTTTTTTGATGATGGCCATTCTGACCGGTGTGAGATGATACCTCAGTGTACTTTTGACTTGCATTTCTCTAATGATTAGTGATGCTGAGCATCCTTTCATGTGTTTGTTGGCAATCTGTATATCTTCTTTGGAGAAATATCTATTTTTGTCTTCTGCCCATTTTTGGATTGGGTTGTTTGTTTTTCTGATATTGAGCTACATGGGCTTCTTGTAAATTTTGGAGATTAATCCTTTGTCATTTGCTTCATTTGCAAATATTTTCTCCCATTCTGAGGGTTGTCTTTTCGTCTTGTTTAAGCTTTCCTTTGCTGTGCAAAAGTTTTTAAGTTTCATTAGGTCCCATTTGTTTATTTATGTTTTTATTCCCGTTTCTCTAGGAGGTGGGTTTAAAAGGTTCTTGCTGTGATTTATGTCATAGAGTGTTCTGCCTATTTTTTCCTCTAAGAGTTTTGTAGTGTCTGGCCTTACATTTAGGTCTTTAATCCATTTTGAGTTTATTTTTGTGTATGGTGTTAGGGAATGTTCTAATTTCATTCTTTTACATGTAGCTGTCCAGTTTTCCCAGCACCACTTATTGAAGAGGCTGTCCTTTCTCCATTGTATATTCTTGGCTCCTTTATCAAATATAAGGTGACCATATGTGTGTGGGTTTACCTCTGGGCTTTCTATCCTGTTCCATTGATCTATATTTCTGTTTATGTGCCAATACCATACTGTCTTGATTACTGTGGGTTTGCAGTATAGTCTGAAGTCCATGAGCCTGATTCCTCCAGCTCCGTTTTTCTTTCTCAAGATTGCTTTGGCTATTCAGGGTCTTTCTTTTTTTTTAAGAAGATGTTGGGGGTAGGAGTTTATTTATGCTGTGTTGGGTCTTCATTTCTGTGCGAGGGCTTTCCCTAGTTGTGTCAAGTGGGGGCCACTCTTCATTGAGGTGCACGGGCCTCTCACTATCACGGCCTCTCTTGTTGTGGAGCACAGGCTCCAGACGTGCAGGCTCAGTAGTTGTAGCTCATGGGCCTAGTTGCTCCGCAGCATGTGGGATCCTCCCATACCAGGGCTTGAACCTGTGTCCCCGCATTAGCAGGCAGATTCTCAACCACTGTGCCACCAGGGAAGCCCTCAGGGTCTTTTTTGTTTCCATAAAAATTGTGAAATTTTTTGATCTAGTTCTGTGAAAAATGCCATTGGTAGTTTGATAGGGATTGCACTAAATCTGTAGAATGCTTTGGGTAGTGTAGTCATTTTCACAATGTCGATTCTTCCAATCCAAGAACATGGTATATCTCTCCATCTGTTTGTATCATATTTAATTTCTTTCATCAGTGTCTTATAGTTTTCTGCATACAAGTATTTTGCCTCCTTAGGTAGGTTTATTCCCAGATATTTTATTCTTTTTGTTGCAATGGTAAATGGGAGTGTTTCCTTAATTTCTCTTTCAGATTTTTCATCATTAGTGTATAGGAATGCATGAGGTTTCTGTGTAGTAATTTTGTATCCTGCTACTTTATCAAATTCATTGATTAGTCCAAGTATTTTTCTGGTAGCATCTTTAGGAATCTCTGCATATAGTATCATGTCATCTGCAAACAGTGACAGTCTTACTTCTTTTTTTTTCTGATTTGGATTCCTTTTATTTCTTTTTCTTCTCTTATTGCCATGACTGAAACTTCCAAACCTATGTTGAATAATAGTGGTGAGAGTGGGCAACCTTGTCTTGCTCCTGATCTTAGAGGAAATGGTTACAGTTTTTCACCATTGAGAATGATGTTGGCTGGGAACATATTTTACCAAAGGCCATTATCAGCTTTGTATTGAATAGGAATCTTTGCATGTAATAATTCTCTAACTTAATAATTACTGTTTCTGATACAATATCTCTCATGGCTTGTAATTGTTTCCTGTAAATTTTACCGGGAAAAATGGGCTCATCATAATTCCTTGGTAACATAGTTTTCCATCTAGAGTCATCGAACTCAATAATGTTATATGAGAAAAGAACGTCTCTAATACGTTATCTCTTGATATCCATTTAAGTTTCTATTTCCATTTGTGGCATCATCTCCAGTATGACATATATTTCTACCAGTATAAAATATGTCCATTTGAAATAAGCTTTTACAAAGGAATTACAACACACACTCTTATAGTAGACATGTCTTCACAAACCTCAATTAATAAAACCTCACAACTCTGTCAAAGATAAGTACTGCTTTGGTCAGTTTAGAGTTAGAAACTGAAACACTTAAAAGACCCTTTCTGTCAAGCCAAAGTCATAGAAGAGGCAAAGGAGTTCATCTATGATTAGACATGCTTTTATATCTTTTTACCAAAAGCTTTAAAATGTGAAATGCTATATAGAGTCTAATTTTCACTCTTTACTCTTTACAGTGAAATGCATTATTTCCTGAAACAAATAAACATATGATTATAATCCTCTTTCTATTTTATGGAAAACTAGTCTTGTGCTTTAAGTTTGAATATACATGTTTACTAAGTTTTATATTTTTTGAATGGTGGAATTGAGAGATGTTTTTAAAATATGCCTAAGTGATAATCACTACCATACTTTAAACTTTGAGAAATCAAAAATTATCAACATATATATTTATATCATACAGTATAATGTAAAGCTTTGGATAAGGTTTCAATATTACATGAAGCACAAGGACTAGGAAAGAAGTGATAGATGGTTTCCTGTTTTCTCAAAAAATGTTATAATGGTAGTCAGGATAAAGACTCCCCAAAGATGTCTAGGTCCTGTGCCTACATATGTTACCTTACATGGAAAAAGTTAATCACATTTTGCAGGTGTGATTGACATAAGGATTTTTTTTTAACTTAAGGATCTTGAGATTGGGAGGTTATCCTGAATTATCCAGCTGGACCCAATTCCATCACAAGGATCATTAAAAGTGGAAGGGGGAGGCAGAAGAGAAGGTCCAAGGGATGGGGTCTGAGAAGAACTAGATCTGCCAATGTTGGCTTTGATGATGCAGGAAGGAGACCATGAGCCAAGGAATGTGGGTAGCCTCTAAAAGCTGGAAAGAGTAAGAAAATAGATTCTCCCCTGGAGTCTCCAGAAAGGAATGTAGCCCTGTTGACACTTTGATTTTAGCTCAATAAGACTCATATTGGACTTCTGACCTACTAAACTATAAGATAATAAATTTTGTTTTTAAGACTCCAAGATTATAGAAATTTGTTACAGCAACAATAGAAAACTAATACTAGCATCATGTTCCAAATTAGCAGGACCAAGAAAGGCATGACTATGAGAGCCCCTCTCCCCATTATGGAATCAAGGCACTCTGGAGCTAGAAGAGACTTTGGTCTAATCACTTCATTGTCCAGATATAATGAGACGTAAGGTGACTTACCTTAGACCTCATAGTTCGAAGCAGAGACATGACTACAATATAATTTCTCTAAATTCTAGATCATTTTTAGTCATATTATGCTTCTCAGCTTCTTTCACCAATGTAGTGTTTTGATTATAGTTTAATAATAATTTGCAAAAATGTTTGCAAGAATGAACAGTTATTTGAAAGTGCACATATTTTCAAATAAAGCATAGAAGAAGCATATTGCTTTGCTGTTCTGGTCTGTCTCCAACTGATGGCTAAACATATTCACTTGAATTATCCACCCATCAACTGAAACTCAACAAGTCTAAAATGAAACTTGAGTTCCTGCCTCCCAAATCAGCTCCATCTGGAATCTTCTGGTTTTCTCCCTCACACCCTCTGAGGTTTCCCACATTCAATCAATCGCCAAGTTCTGCTGTCATTCCTCCCTCATGGTGCTTTCTTTCCTTGCATTTCTACTGCTACCCCTTATACCCCACTAGGCAAGCACTCTAACAGGTCTCTGTTCCTCAGTTTCTCTTCTCTTCAAACTCCAATTAACCCAGCACAGTACTGCCAAATGATTCCTTGTAAAGTACATCATTTTTTTTTTGTATCATTGACTTGTCCCCACACATTCAGGAGGACTCCGTTTCCAAACAGGATCAAGTTCAAACTCTTTATTCTATCCTTTGACAGGTTCATAGAATTTGACCCTATTTTTTTTATGTCTTTCTCCCACTCCCAGCCACAAACCAACTTAATTGATTTACTTCCTTATGAACATGACTCATTCTCCAAATTGTTCTCTTCTCCTAAAATATCTTCTCAGCTTCCTTCTCCATGTATCTGAATTCTATCTATGTCAAGGCCCTGTACAAGTTCCAGCATCTGCTTGGGCACTTCCTAGGCCTGACAACCTACAGTGATCTCACCTTACACTTTGAAGCCCTAAAGCAATTGGCCCCATTTAACATTTTGTTTTTATAACTAGTATCTTTTACATCTTTACAGAGTTTAAACTCTTAGGTTTTAACCACTGGGACAAACTAAGTTCCCTATTTATTTGTATTGTACTTAGCACCCAGAGTTCCCTGCTTTAAACAGGTTCTCAAATATTTATGGAATGACTGAAAGTAATTTTAAAAATACAAGATGAACACTCAGAATGACAACTCCTCTATTCCATCAGTGATAAATGCCAGCAATGAGCACTCTTTTAAAGTTAACTGCTCCATTTAGGAAGTGTAACCATACATTCAGGATTGCCTAGGACAGTCCTGGCTTCCTGCTGATTTTCCAGTTATTAATAATGTTGCCCACTTTCACTCTCAAAAACCTCTTGGCTTAGATGATACATTATATATGGTCATTCCACCCTTAGCATAGTTTGGACTGTAGTACGGGCAGAAACCAGAAAGAAAATCCTGCTCATGTTCCAGCCATCCATCCAGCTATGCAGCATTCACTCCACTACAGAGTGATCCTGCTCTTCATCACCATCTTGGCATAATCAGTGTCCTTTGAATTTCACGTAGGAGGTTCAAACATTTTGGTTATGCACAGCTTCAGATAAACGTGTTACAGTGAATACAACTTAAGATTATTTAGCAGAAAAAATAAATCATGTATACTGAATACAACTGTTAACTCTACCTAGCAGTTTAAGAACAAAAGGGAGAATTCCCTAAAGGGAAAGGGGAATTCAGTGAATTCCCATAGAAGTAGAAGCAATCAAGAGACAGTGTGTGAGATCATTTATACTCTAATTGTTTTGCTGTTTTCTGAATAAAATGATAAGAATCATTCATGCCATTTCAATTTTTCTGAACAATAAATACACATTATTTTCATGATTGTTTAGAATTATAAATGTGATGCCTTCTGATCCTCTAGGTGTCCAATTTACATTAAATTAACTAACCATTGCATGTTTTACGACCTACATTTATTTTCACAGTTGACTGGTTGAAATGATCAGTTTCATAAATGAATGTCAGTGGTATATAAACAGTAATAACATTTTATTGCAAAGGAAGATTTTGCTCTGTAAGTGGTGAGTAAAATTATTAAATGTAATCTTATGTTTCATTACTGAAAGCTTGTCATAAAAAGGGAATTAAGACTGCAATTTTTCATTTATTTTCATAAAGTAGATCAGCTTTTTCACTCATTTATAGTGAAACCTACTCAATCTAATCTCTTTTGAATGAAGTTTTAATTACATTACATCATTCAATACAGAGCTGAGAGTTCATGTTCCATACTGTTCCATCCCTAAACTCTTCAACTTTAAAGGAATCTAGGGAAATGTTATGTTCAACTAGTGTAACTATGTGGAATGAAAATATCAAATGCATATATTGGGCACTGGATCACTCAAGTATTTGGAAAGAATTTTATGAGACTATTTAGTAACCTCTAAGTCACTGGTTCAATTATGACCCAAGTTGGTAGTAACTAAATAAGATTAATTTTTGTTGCTGTTTTGAAGCATTATATCATTAGTAGTTAATACTTAAATATCAATTACATTGAAATTATTGACAATTCTGTAATTGGTAAGGACTAATTGAATGGCAAGGGCTATAACATTTGAAAAAGACAAAAGCATCTGAATGAATTATGGTAAAAGTTAATATTTGAGATTGTGTAAAATTTTTCATCAACTATTTCCAATCCTCTTCTCACTAATTCATAAGATAAGCATGGCATAATTTCACATTCACCTGAATAGAAGCAATTACAATTGGATATTTGGTTGTGTCTAGCCTTTTATATCAAGAACAAAGGCCCATTTGTCATCGTGTCTCCCTTCTTCAACTGTGTCCTCAGATAACAAACCCATCAGAGACAGAACATTCTGTAAAGCACAACAGGGTAACTAGATGTTGGCATTATCAAATTGGGTTCTTCCTTCATGCTAAACTCTAAAGGTTGGCATCCTGAAAAGATAGTAAAAAGCTGAATGTTTTTTTTAACAGAAAGGGAGGCTTCTAGGCAAACTAGTCTTTGTATACTTTCCCTTAAATAGAAAAATAGCAAATGTATGCAAAATGTATGCAAAAGCAACTTTTTAATAACACGGTTAATCTGATTATCATCCCTATGTATTTTGTGTATGTTCTCACTCTAGAAACAGGGAACTAAACAACTCCATTAAAATAATGTTTCATAGAAACAGACTCACAGACATGGAGAACAGACTTTTGGTTACCAAGGGGTGGGGGGTGAAGGATAGACTGGCAGTTTGGGATTAGCAGATGCAAACTATTATATATAGAATGGATAAATAACAAGATCCTACTGTATAGCATAGGGCACTATATTAAATATCCTGTGATAAACCATAACATAAAAGAATATGAAAAAGAAAAACAAACAAACAAACAAACAAACAAATATATATATATATATATATATATATATATATATAACTGACTCATTTTACTGTACAGAAGAAATTAAGACAGTATTGCAAATCAACTATATTTCAATAAAATAAATTAATTAATTAAAAATAATTTAAAATAATGTTTTGATTGTCAAGCCTCTAGTAATATATATTCCAATCTAAAGTTTTATCCAATTGTTAGTCATTTTTAAATATCCTTACATTTATTTAGCATAATTTATAAATTCATACTATACACTTATTCTAATTGTAATTCCATTGTCATGGAATTACATGACACATTTTTTCACTACATATACTTACTGTTACTTGTTTAACTTTTTCAATTATTTTAAAGGTTAGAATCAGTGATTGTTTCACAGCAATTTTCCTTTACAAAATTTTCTTCTCACCAATTTTCCAACACTTCCAGGTACTCTGCCTGTCAACTTATCTAGGAATATAACTCTATATTTTGAGCTATTTTCCCTTTGTACACTGAAGATATTATGCTATCTTTTTTTCTGGAATCTGCTTTCAGTTCATTGTCATTTTTTTGTAGGTGATCTATTTTCTTAAAATTTTACCTTTTGCTCTAAATAGCTTCCCTTTGGTAGTATACATTTTTACCAAAATGTGTCTAGGTATGGATTTATTCTTATTCTACTTGGCACTCAATGTGCTTTTTCAATGTGAGGGATCAAGTCTTTCTTCAATATTTTAGTATTTTATTCCATTAATAAGAATTTACACCCAGGTCTCTGCTTCTTTCTTTTTTTAATTGAAGTGTAGTTGATTTACAATGTTGTGTTAGTTTCAAGTATACAGCAAAGTGATTCAGTTATACAAACATAAATGTCCATCTTTTCAGATTCTTTTCCGTTATAGGTTATTACAAAATATTGAGTAAAGGTCCCTGTGCTCTATAGTAGGTACTTGTTGGTTATCTATTTAATATAGAGTAGTGTGTATATGTTAATCCTGAAATGCTGATTTATCCCTCCCCTCACCCCCTATCCCCTTTGGAAATGATAAGTTTGTTTTCTGTGTCTGTGGGTCTGTTTCTGTTTTGTATATAAGTTCATTTGTATAATTGTTTTTTAGATCCCACATATAAGCAATATCACATGATATTTGTCTTTCTCTGGCTTACTTCACTTAGTAGGATAATCTCTAGGTCCATCCATGCTGCTGCAAATGGCATTATTTCATTCTTTATTATGGCTGAGTAATATTCCATTGTATGAACATACCACACATTCTTTATCCATTCACCTGTTGATGGATATTTAGGTTGCTTCCATGTCTTAGCTATTGTTAATAGTGCTGCAATTGATACAAAAATACTCAACAAAATACTAGCAAACCGAATCCAACAATACATTAAAATGATCCTACACCATGATCAAGTGGGATTTATCCCCAGGATGCAAGGATTTTTCAACATCTGCAAATCAGTCAGTGTGATATATCACATTAAGAAATTGAAGAATAAAAAACATTTGATCATCTCAATAGATGCCGAAAATGCTTTTGATAAAATTCAACATCCATTTATGATAAAAAAAATACTCTCAAGAAAGTGAGCATAGAGAGAACATAATAAAGTCCATATATGTCAAACCCACAGCTAACATCACATTTAACAGTGGAAAGCTGAAAGCATGTCATCTAAGATCAGGAACAAGACAAGGATGTCCACTCTCACCATTTTTTTTTTTTTTTTTTTGCAGTACATGGGCCTCTCACTGTTGTGGCCTCTCCTGTTGTGGAGCACAGGCTCCGGACACACAGGCTCAGTGGCCATGGCTCATGGGCCTAGCTGCTCCGTGGCATGTGGGATCTTCCTGGACCAGGGCACGAACCCGTGTCCCCTGCATCAGCAGGCGGACTCTCAATCACTGCGCCACCAGGGAAGCCCCACTCTCACCACTTTTATTCGACATAGTTTTGGAAGTTCTAGCCATGGCAATCAGAGAAGAAAAAGAAATAAAAGGAATCCAAACTGGCAAACAAAAAGTAAAACCATCACTATTTGCAGATGACATGATACTATACATAGAAAATCCTAAAGATGCTAATAGAAAACTACTAGGGCTCATCAATGAATTCGGTAAAGTTGCAGGATAAAAAATTAATACAAAGAAATCTCCTGCATTCCTATACACTAGCAACGAAAGATCAGAAATAAAATTCAAGGAAAAAATCCCATTTACCATCACATCAAATAGAATAAAATACCTAGGCATAAACCTACCTAAGAAAGCAAAATATCTGAACTCCAGAAACTATAACACACTAATGAAAGAAATTGAAGATGACACAAACAGATGGAAAGATATACCACGTTCTTGGATTGGAAGAATCAATATTGTCAAAATGACCATTGTATCCAAGGCAATGTACAGATTCAGTGCAATCCTCATCAAATCACCAATGACATTTTTTATGGAACTAGAACAAAAAAAAATTTAATTTGTATGGAAACAAAAAGACCCTGAATAGCCAAAGCAATCTTGAGAAAGAAAAAATGGAACTGGAGGATTCAGGTTTCCTGACTTCAGACTATACTACAAAGCTACAGTAATCAAAACAGTATGGTACTGGCACAAAAACAGAAATATAGATCAATGGAACAGGACAGAAAGCCCAGAGATAAACCCACACACCTATGGTCAATTAATCTATGACAAATGAGGCAAGAATACACAATGGTGAAAAGACAGCCTATTCAATAAGTGGTGCTAGGAAAACTGGACAGCTACATGTAAAAGAATGAAATTAGAACATTCCCTAATACCACACACAAAAATAAACTCAAAATGGATTAAAGACCTAAATGTAAGACCAGATGATATAAAACTCCTAGATGAAAACACAGGAAAAACACTCTTTGACATAAATCAGAGCAATATCTTTTTGGATACTTCTCCTAGAGTAACTGAAATAAAAACAAAAAATAAACAAATGGGATCTAATTAAACTTAAAAGCTTTTGCACAACAAAGGAAACCATAAACAAGATGAAAAGGCAACCTACAGAATCTTTTGGGGTTTTTTAACCATTATGTTTTTAACCATGCTATATTCTTATGCCACTGTGTTGCAGTATTTATAATGCACTCAGACATATTTAATTGATTAAAATGTATTCTTACTTTCCTTTTAATTTTTAAAATGAAATTATGTAGATACCAAATCTCTTTATTCTCCTATTCTTTCTTCCATCCTTATTGTTTCTTCAGTGATGACTAATGTTAAGCTGTGCACAGACCTGTGTGTGTGTGTGTGTGTGTGTGAGTGTGTATGGGTGAAATCCTGAAGGAAAATTCTTCCATTTATCTGGCCTGAATACCAGTCATTCTATGTTTCACTCCAGAAGTCAAGAGAAGAAAAGCCTCATATCTCTTTCATATGATAGTCTTTTAAACATAAGAAGACAGCTGTTTGAGTAATTGTATTGATATCACCATCAATCAATGAATTAATTTACACTTTCTCTTATGGTTCAAAATAAAAACGTGCGTGCAATCTACAGTGCAGCAAAAAGTGACCTGAAGGTGCTATCAGGAGGTGTAAACTAAAGTTCTAATTCTGTTATTTCATAGATATGAAACTTGTGAAGAAACTATTTAACTAACTTAGTTGCCTCACCTGTGAATGGAGACAATGAAAACTAAGTCACAAAGTTAATAAAGATGACTGGGACTCACATTACTCAAATGTGACCTTCTCAGGGAAGTTTCCCTTAAGCCTTCTGCTATAGGCTGAAGGTTTGTGTCCCCCACAAAATTCCTATATTGAAATCGTCATGACTAATTTATTAGGAGGTGGGGCCTTTGGATCCAGCAGAAGAAAAAGTAAAAATATTCCTATATCTTACACTTCTGTCTTTGATAGCTTTATTTTTATTTATTTTAACAAATTTAATCAGATATACATATACATATGTTCCCATATCCCCTCCCTTTTGTGTCTCCTTCCCACCCTCCCTATCCCACCCCTCCAGGCGGTCACAAAGCACCGAGATGATCTCCTTGTGCTATGCAGCTGCTTCCCACTAGCTATCTACTTTACGTTTCGTAGTGTATATATGTCCATGCCGCTCTTTCGCTTTGTCACAGCTTACCCTTGCCCCTCCCCATATCCTCAAGTCCATTCTCTAGTAGGTCTGTGTCTTTATTCCTGTCTTACTCCTATGTTCTTCATGATATTTTTTCTTAAATTCCATATATATGTGTCAGCATATAGTATTTGTCTTTCTCTTTCTGACTTACTTCACTCTGTATGACAGACTCTAGGTCCATCCACCTCATTACAAATAGCTCAATTTCATTTCTTTTTATGGCTGAGTAATATTCCATTGTATATATGTGCCACATCTTCTTTACCCATTCATCCGATGATGGACACTTAGGTGGTTTCCATCTCTGGGCTATTGTAAATAGGGCTGCTATGAACATTTTGGTACATGACACTTTTGAATTATGGTTTTCTCAGGGTATATGCCCAGTAGTGAGATTGCTGGGTCATATGGTAGTTCTATTTTTAGTTTTTTAAGGAACCTCCATACCGTTCTCCATAGTGGCTGTACCAATTCACATTCCCACCAGCAGTGCAAGAGTGTTCCCTTTTCTCCACACCCTCTCCAGCATTTATTGTTTCTAGATTTTTTTGATGATGGCCATTCTGACAGGTGTGAGATGATATCTCATTGTAGTTTTGATTTGCATTTCTCTAATGAGTAAAGATGTTGAGCATCCCTTCATGTGTTTGTTGGCAGTCTGTATATGTTCTTTGGAGAAATGTCTAGGTGTTCTGCCCATTTTTGGATTGGGTTTTTTGTTTTTTTGTTATTGAGCTGCATGAGCTGGTTATAAATTTTGGAGATTAATCCTTTGTCAGTTGTTTCATTTGCAAATATTTTCTCCCATTCTGAGGGTTGTCTTTTGGTCTTGTTTATGGTTTCCTTTGCTGTGCAAAAGCTTTGAAGTTTCATTAGGTCCCATGTGTTTATTTTTGTCTTTATTTCCATTTCTCTAGGAGGTGGGTCCAAAAGGATCTTGCTGTGATTTATGTCATAGAGTGTTCTGCCTATGTTTTCCTCTAGGAGTTTGATAGTGTCTGGCCTTACATTTAGGTCTTTAATCCATTTTGAGCTTATTTTGTGTATGGTGTTAGGGAATGACCTAAGGTCATACTTTTACATGTTCCTGTCCAGTTTTCCCAGCACCACTTAATGAAGAGACTGTCCTTTCTCCACTGTACATTCCTGCCTCCTTTATCAAAGATAAGGTGACCATATGTCCGTGGGTTTATCTCTGGGCTTTCTATCCTGTTCCATGGATCTATCTTTCTCTTTTTGTGCCAGTACCATACTGTCTTGATTACTATAGCTTTGTAGAATAGTCTCAAGTCAGGGAGCCTGATTCCTACAGCTCCATTTTTCGTTCACAAGATTGCTTTGGCTATTTGGGGTCTTTTGTGTTTCCATACAAGTTGTGAAATTTCTTCTTCTAGTTCTGTGAAAAATGCCAGTGGTAGTTTGTTAGCGATTGCATTGAATCTGTAGATTGCTTTGGGTAGTAGGGTCATTTTCACAATGTTGATTGTTCCAATCCAAGAACATGGTACATCTCTCCATCTATTTGTATCATCTTTAATTTCTTTCATCAGTGTCTTATAATTTTCTGCATACAGGTCTTTTGTCACCTAGGGTAGGTTTATTCCTAGATATTTTATTCTTTTTGTTGCAGTGGTAAATGGGAGTGTTTCCTTGATTTCACTTTCAGATTTTTCATCATTAGTATATAGGAATGCCAGAGATTTCTGTGCATTAATTTTGTATCCTGCAACTTTACCAAATTCATTGATTAGCTCCAGTAGTTTTCTGGTAGCATCTTTAGGATTCTCTATGTATAGTATCATGTCATCTGCAAACATGTCATATTTTCTTTACTTCTTCTCTTCCGATTTGTATTCCTTTTATTTCCTTTTCTTCTCTGATTGTTGTGGCTAAAACTTCCTAACCTATGTTGAATAAGAGTGGTGAGAGTGGGCAACCTTATCTTGTTCCTGATCTTACTGGAAATGGTTTCAGTTTTTCACCATTGAGGACGATGCTGGCTGTGGGTTTGTCATATATGACCTTTATTATGTTGAGGAAAGTTCCCTCTATGCCTACTTTCTGCAGGGTTTTTATCATAAATGGGTGTTGAATTTTGTCGAAAGCT
The DNA here is from genome assembly GCF_025265405.1 of Mesoplodon densirostris. Lineage (NCBI taxonomy): Eukaryota > Metazoa > Chordata > Mammalia > Artiodactyla > Ziphiidae > Mesoplodon > Mesoplodon densirostris. Next base: position 48,927,213 of record NC_082673.1, on the reverse strand, counting down.
TTCTCTGCATCTATTGAGATTATCATATGGTTTTTCTCCTTCAATTTGTTAATATGATGTATCACGTTGATTGATTTGCATATATTGAAGAATCCTTGCATTCCTGGAATAAACCCCACTTGATCATGGTGTATGATCCTTTTAATGTGCTGTTGGATTCTGTTTGCTAGTATTTTGTTGAGGATTTTTGCATCTATGTTCATCAGTGATATTGGCCTGTAGTTTTCTTTCTTTGTGACATCCTTGTCTGGTTTTGGTATCAAGGTGATGGTGGCCTCGTAGAATGAGTTTGGGAGTGTTCCTCCCTCTGCTATATTTTAGAAGAGTTTGAGAAGGATAGGTGTTAGCTCTTCTCTAAATGCTGGATAGAATTCGCCTGTGAAGCCATCTGGTCCTGGGCTTTTGTTTGTTGGAAGATTTTTTATCACAGTTTCAATTTCAGTGCTTGTGATTGGTCTGTTCATATTTTCTATTTCTTCCTGATCCAGTCTTGGCACGTTGTGCATTTTTAAGAATATGTCCATTTCTTCCAGTTTATCCATTTTATTGATATAGAGTTGCTTGTACTAATCTCTCATGATCTTTTGTATTTCTGCAGTGTCAGTTGTTACTTCTCCTTTTTCATTTCTAATTCTATCGATTTGAGTCTTCTCCCTTTTTTTCTTGATGAGTCTGGCTAATGGTTTATCAATTTTGTTTATCTTCTGAAAGAAACAGCTTTTAGTTTTATTGATCTTTGCTATCATTTCATTCATTTCTTTTTCATTTATTTCTGATCTTATTTTTATGATTTCTTTCCTTCTGCTAACTTTGGGATGTTTTTGTTCTTCTTTCTCTAATTGCTTTAGGTGCAAGGTTAGGTTGTTTATTCGAGATGTTTCCTGTTTCTTAAGGTGGGATTGTATTGCTATAAACTTCCCTCTTAGAACTGCTTTTGCTGCATCCCATAGGTTTTGGGTCGTCATGTCTCCATTGTCATTTGTTTCTAGGTATTTTTTAATTTCCTTTTTGATTTCTTCAGTGATCACTTCGTTATTAAATAGTTTATGGTTTAGCCTCCATGTGTTTGTATTTTTTACAGCTCTTTTCCTGTAATTGATATCTAGTCTCATAGCATTGTGGTCGGAAAAGATACTTGATACAATTTCAATTTTCTTAAATTTACCAAGGCTTGATTTGTGACCCAAGATATGATCTATCCTGGAGAATGTTCCATGAGCACTTGAGAAAAATGTGTATTCTGTTGTTTTTGGATGGAATGTCCTATAAATATCAATTAAGTCCATCTTGTTTAATGTATCATTTAAAGCTTGTGTTTCCTTATTTATTTTCATTTTGGATGATCTGTCCATTGGTGAAAGTGGGGTGTTAAAGTCCCCTACTATGATTGTGTTACTGTCGATTTCTCCTTTTATGGCTGTTAGTATTTGCCTTATGTATTGAGGTGCTCCTATGTTGAGTGCATAAATATTTACAATTTTTATATCTTCTTCTTGGATCGATCCCTTTATCATTATGTAGTGTCCTTCTTTGTCTCTTCTAGTAGTCTTTATTTTAAAGTCTATTTTGTCTGATATGAGAATTGCTACTCCAGCTTTCTTTTGGTTTCCATTTGCATGGAATATCTTTTTCCATCCCCTTGCTTTCAGTCTGTATGTGTGTCTAAGTCTGAAGTGGGTCTCTTGTAGACAGCATATATATGGGTCTTGTTTTTGTATCCATTCAGCCAATCTGTGTCTTTTGGTGGGAGCATTTAGTCCATTTTCATTTAAGGTAATTATTGATATGTATGTTCCTATTCCCATTTCCTTAATTGTTTTGGGTTCCTTATTGTAGGTCTTTTCCTTCTGTTGTGTTTCTTGCCTAGAGAAGTTCCTTTAGCATTTGTTGTAAAGCTGGTTTGGTGGTGCTGAACTCTCTCAGCTTTTGCTTCTCTGTAAACGTTTTAATTTCTCCATCATTTCTTAATGAGATCCTTGCTGGGTAGAGTAATCTTGGTTGCAGGTTTTTCTCCTTCATCACTTTAATTATGTCCTGCCACTCCCTTCTGGCTTGTAGAGTTTCTGCTGAGAGATCAGCTGTTAACCTGATGGGGATTCCCTTGTATGTTATTTGTTGCTTTTCCCTTGCTGCTTTTAATATGATTTCTTTGTGTTTAATTTTTGACAGTTTGATTAATACGTGTCTTGGCATATTTCTCCTTGGATTTATTCTGTATGGGACTCTCTGTGCCTCCTGAACTTGATTAACTATTTCCTTTCCCATATTAGGGAAGTTTTCAACTATAATCTCTTCAAATATTTTCTCAGTCCCTTTCTTTTTCTCTTCTTCTGGAACCCCTATAATTCGAATGTTGGTGTGTTTAATGTTGTCCCAGAGGTCTCTGAGTCTGTCCTCTGTTCTTTTCATTCTTTTTTCTTTATTTTGCTCTGCATCAGTTATTTCCACTATTTTATCTTCCACCTCACTTATCCATTCTTCTGCCTCAGTTATTCTGCTATTGATCTCATCTAGAGTATTCTTCATTTCATTTATTGTGTTTTTAATCGATGCTTGATTCATCTTTAGTTCTTCTAGTTCCTTGTTAACTGCTTCTTGCATTTTGTCTATTCTATTTCCAAGATTTTGGATCTTGGAAATAGAATCTTGCATCATCTTTACTATCATTATTCTGAATTCTTTTTCAGGTAGACTGCCTATTACCTCTTCATTTGTTAGGTCTGGTGGGTTTTTATCTTGCTCCTTCACCTGCTATGTTTTTTTCTTCTTCTCATTTTGCTTATCTTACTGTGTTTGGGGTCTCCTTTTTGTAGGCTGCATGTTCGTAGTTCCCATTGTTTTTGGTGTCTGTCCCCAGTGGCTAAGGTTGCTTTAGTGGGTTGTGTAGGCTTCCTCGTGGAGGGGACTAGTGCCTGTGTTCTGGTGTATGAGGCTGCATCTTGTCTTTCTCGTGGGCAGGTCCACGTCTGGTGGTGTGTTTTGGCGTGTCTGTGGACGTTTTATGATTTTAGGCAGCCTCTCTGCTAATGGGTGGCGTTGTGTTCCTGTCTTGCTAGTTGTTTGGCATAGGGTGTCCAGCACTGTAGCTTGCTGGTCGTTGAGTGAAGCTGGGTGCTGGTGTTGAGATGGAGATCTCTGGAAGATTTTCGCCGTTTGATATTATGTGGGGCTGGGAGGTCTCTTGTGGACCAGTGTCCTGAAGTTGGCTCTCCCACCTCAGAGGCACAGCACTAACTCCTGGCTCCTCAATTTGGGATGATTTGTTGTCCATTCATGTATTCCACAGATGCAGGGTACATCAAGTTGATTGTGGAGCTTTAATCCGCTGCTTCTGAGGCTGCTGGGAGAGATTTCCCTTTCTCTTCTTTGTTCTCACAGCTCCCAGGTCTCAGCTTTGGTTTTGGCCCCGCTTCTGCATGTTGGTCACTGGAGAGCATCTGTTCTTCGCTCAGACAGGACAGGGTTAAAGGAGCAGCCGCTTTGGGGACTCTGGCTCACTCAGGCCAGTGGGGAGGGTGGGCACGGAGTGTGGGACGAGCCTGCAGGGTCAGACGCCGGCGTGACATTGCACCAGCCTGAGGCGTGCCGTGCATTCTCCCAGGGAAGTCGTCCCTGGATCTCGGGACCCCAGCAGTGACGGGCTGCACTGGCTCCCGGAAGGGCGGTGTGGACAGTGACCTGTGCTTGCACACAGGCCTCTTTGCGGCAGCAGCAGCAGCCCCAGCGTCCCACGCCCCTCTCTGGGCTCTGGGCTTTCAGCCACAGCTCACGCCCATCTGTGGATCTCCTTTAAGCAGCGCTCTTAATCCCCTCTCCTTGCACACCAGGAAACCAAGAGGGAAGAAAAAGTCTCTTGTCTCTTCAGCAGCTCGAGTGTTTTCCCGGACTCCCTCCCGGCTAGCTGTGGCGCATTAGCCCCCTTCAGGCTGAGTTCTCGCCACCAGCCCCAGTCCTCTCCCTGCGCTCTGACTGAAGCCCGAGCCTCAGCTTCCAGCTCCGCCCGCCCCGGAGGGTGAGCAGACAAGCCTCTTGGGCTGGTGAGTGCCAGTTGGTGCCAATCCTCTGTGCGGGAATCTCTCCGGTTTGCCCTACCCAGGTACGTGGGGGGTTTCTTGCCTTTTGGGAGGTCTGAGGTCTTCTGCCAGCATTCAGTAAGTGTTCTGTAAGAGTTGTTCCACATGTAGCTGTATTTCTGGTGTATCTGTGGGGAGGAAGGTGATCTCCACGTCCGATAGCTTTAAAATTTGTGGGCACTCTATGTGGTTTTGCCCCTCCCCCACTGATTGCATTTTCTTATTCTCCTTTGTTGAGTCCTGCTTCTGCCCACCATTTAAACACTGTTGTCTTCAAGGATTCTGTCCTTCTGGCCTTCTCACTTCACTGTGTAAATTTCCTCAGGCAATCTTCATTCCCATGGCTTCAAGTGTCACACTTACATAAACAATATTTTAATCCACATCACAAGCTCCAACTATTCTTTGTCAAAAACCAAACAAACAAAGCCTCATCTTGCTACTCCACTGCTTCAACAACTATAAGTAGCTGAATTGTATCCTCCCTAAAATTCATATGTTGTAGTCCTAACCCCCAGTACTTCGAAATGTGACTGTGCTTGGAGATAATCTTTAAAATGGCAATTAAGTTAAGATGATGTCATTAGGGTGGGCCCTAATTCAATATGACTGCTGTACTTACAAGAAGATGAAATTTGGACACACATTTGTAGAGAAGGAAGATAATATGAAGACAGAGGGAGAAGACAGCCATCAGCAAGCCAAGGAGAGAGACCACAGAAGAAACCAAGCCTTCTGACACATTGGTCTTGAACTTCTACCTTCCAGAATTGTAAGAAAATAAATTTCTATTGTTTAAGCTACTCAGTCTATGGTACTTTGTTATGAGAGCTGTAACGAATTAATATAGTAGCTTTTGAAATTAAGTTCAAACTTTACATACAAGAGCCATCCTGATCTCATACCTCTCTCTAACCTCATTTCCCATTCTTCACACTCAGTGAGTTCCCTGTACTCACTGTACAATTTATTTGCACATTATTACCTTTGAACAGGCAGTTCCTGCACCTAAAATGCCTGTCCACTGGTTCTTTATCTATTCTGATGCCTCCCTATCATTCAAAGCACATTTACAAACAATGCCTATTAAAATAATTTTAATGTGTATTAGGTATTCTCCAAGTACCAAGCACAATCACTGTGCTAGGACTCAGAGATACACCAGAGAATGTTCCCATTTAATTGAGATTCCTTCTTATAATGCACCCTGTGCACACCTCTATCACAATACCTATCACAAGAATATAATCATTCTTTCTTTTCTAAAGGTATTGATTTTTAAAAATACCCTTATTAAGTAGCTACTATGTACTACCTTTATTAAGCACCTGCTGTACTAAGCACTGTCTACCTCATGTCTCACTCATAACAGCTCTGTGAGAGAGGTACTATTTTTATACCAATTTTATAGATGAAAACTTAGCCTCAAAGAGGAAATTAAGGTGACACAGGTGGTAAATTGTAGGGCTGGTCATCAAGCTCAATTGGTCAGATTTCAATTACCTTACTATATCACTTCACCTAGGAATATGTAAGTTCCTGGAGGGCCAGAGCTATTATAACATTGCAATTACTCTACTTGAAATGAGACTAGCAGCTCATCAGATGATTTTGACTTGGAATCTATCAGAGCAAGAACATCTTTCCCAAGAAAGATATTCATTGGGAAAAAATGAACATGGTAAGTTGTTGATGGTGTTCATGTCATAGCCAGTGAAAAGTAGAGTGTTTTGGAAACTTCTGCCAAATAATATGACATGTGTTATACTCATTAGTGTAATAATCTACTCCAGAATATAGATTGGAATATAACAATCTATTCCAGATAGTGATGTGACTAATTCACAGATAGGTTACATAAGCAATCAAGATTACAGATATATTCCCATCTTGAGAACCAACATACATTTCAATTTTCATTTTTCCACTGATGGTCTCTCTTTTCTCTTGGTGCTTAATGTCCAGCTAGTTTAACTTTTAAATTTCTCCTCAACCATTATTTCACCTTGACATTATCCCTCATTGGCAACAGCTCTGTCATATTTTTCTCGACAATCATTTGATGTAACATATTAATAACCTAATAGAACACAGGAGCTGGTATTAAAATCCAGTTCTTGGGCTTCCCTGGTAGTGCAGTGGATAAGAATCTGCCTGCCAATGCAGGGGACATGGGTTTCATCCCTGGTCTTGGAAGATCCGCATGTCATGGAGCAACTAAGCCCATGCACCACAACTACTGAGCCTGCACTCTAGAGCCCATGAACCACAACTACTGAGCCTGCACGTCACAACTACTGAAACCTCTGTGCCTAGAGCCCAAGCTCTGCAACAAGAGAAGCCACCACAATGAGAAGCCTGTACACTGCAATGAAGACTAGCCCCCACTCGCCACAACTAGTAAAAGCCCATGTGCAGCAATGAAGACCCAACACAGCCAAAAATAAATAAATAAAAGAAAAAATTAAAAAAATTATTTTAATCCAGTTCTTGTGATTCATCAGTCATTCTTAGAAATAAAATATGTACCAAGCACTCTGCTAAGCTCTCTCTATATAATGGGTGCCCATTTTAACCACTCCTATTCAACATACTACTTGAAATCCCAACAAGAACAGTCAGGCTAAAAAATAAAATAAAAGTCATCCAAACAGAAAAGAAAGAAGTAAAATTATCTTTGTTTGCAGATGATATGATCTTATATATACAAAGCCCTAAAGACTCCTCCAAAAAACTGTCAGAACTAATCAACAAATTCAGTAAACCTGCAGGATACAAAATCAACATACAGAAAGTAGTTGCATTTCCATACACTAACAACAAAATATATGAAAAATAAATAAAGAAAACAATCCCATTCACAATAGCATCAAAAACAATAAAGTTCTTGGAATAAATCTGAGGAGTAAAAAATCTGTATGTGGAAAATTACAAGACTTTGGAGAAAGAAATTGAAGATGACACAAACAAATGGAAATATATCCCATGTTCATGGATCAGAAGAATTAATATTGTCAAAATGTCAATATTATCAAAAGCTGTGTATATATTCAATGCAATCCGTATCAAAATTCCATTGACATTTTTCAAAATTTCCAATGATATTTTCAAAAATAGAAAATAGGGCCTCCCTGGTGGCGCAAGTGGTTGAGAGTCCGCCTGCCGATGCAGGGGATACGGGTTCGTGCCCCGGTCTGGGAGGATCCCATATGCTGCGGAGCAGCTGGGCCCGTGGGCCATGGCCGCTGAGCCTGCGCGTCCGGAGCCTGCGCGTCCGGAGCCTGTGCTCTGCAACGGGGGAGGCCACAACAGTGAGAGGCCCGCATACCGCAAAAAAAAAAAAAAAAAATTAGAAAATATAATCCTAAAATTTATATGGAGCCACAAAAGACCCCAAATAGCCAAAGCAATCCTGAGAAAGAAGAACAAAGCTGGACATATCATACTTCTGGACTTCAAACTATACTACAAAGCTACAGTAATCAAAACAGTACAGTACTGGCGTTAAAAATAGACACATAGACCCATGGAACAAAATTGAGAGTCCAGAAATAAACCCCTGAATATAAGGTCAACTAATATTTGACAAGGGAGCCAAGAATACACAATGAAGAAAGGATACTCTCTTCAATAAATGGTTTGGGAAAATTGGATAACTACATGCAGAAGAATGAAATCAGAGCCCTATCTTACATCATTCACAAAAAAGAATTTGAGGGCCTCCCTGGTGGCGCAAGTGGTTGGGAGTCCGCCTGCCGATGCAGGGGATACGGGTTCGTGCCCCGGTCTGGGAGGATCCCATATGCCACGGAGCGGCTGGGCCCGTGAGCCATGGCCGCTGAGCCTGCGCGTCCGGAGCCTGTGCGTCTGGAGCCTGTGCTCCGCAACGGGGGAGGCCACAACAGTGAGAGGCCCGCATACCGCAAAAAAAAAAAAAAAAAAAAAAAAAAGAATTTGAGATAAATTATAGGCTCAAATTTAAGTACTGAAACCATAAAAGTCCTAGATGAAAACATAGGGGAAAAAACTCCTTGACATTGGTCTCAGCAGTGATTTCCTGGATATGACAGAAAAATATGAGCAAAATAAGCAGGATTAAGGCAAACTACAAAGTTTCTGCACAGCAAAAGAAACTCAACAAAATTAAAAGGTAGTCAATGGAATAGGAGAAAGTATTTGCAAATTATATACTTAACAAGGGGTTAATATCAAAATATAATAAGAACTCACACAACTCAATAGCAACAAATCTAACAACCCAATTTAAAAATAGGCAGAGGAACTGAATAGACATTTCTCCAAAGAAGACATACAAATGGACAACAGGTATGTGAAAAGGTTTGCAATATCACTTATCATCAGGGAAACGCAAATCCAAACCATGATGAGGTATCACTTCACGCCAGCTAGAATGGCTATCATCAAAAAGACAGGAGATAACAAGTGTTGATGAGGATGGAGAAAAGGGAACCTTAGTGCACTGTTGGTGGAAATGCAAATTTTTACAGCTACTATGGAAAACAATATGCAGGTCCCACAAAAACTTAAAAATAGAACTACCATATGATCCAGCAATCCCACTTCTTATTATATATCCAAAGAAACTGAAATCAGGATTTAGTAGACATATCTTCACTCTCATGTTCACTGCAGTATTACTCACAATAGCCAAGATATAGAAACAACCTAAGTGTCTGTTAACAGATGAATGGATAAAGAATATTATGTGTTTATATATATATATAGATATAGATATAGATATAGATATGTGTATATATATATATATAGATATATATATATATAGATATAGATATAGATATAGATATAGATATATAATTGAATATTATTCAGCCAAGGAAAATAAGGAAATCCTGCCATTTATGACAACTTGGATGGACATTGAGGGAATTATACTAAGTGAAATAAATCAGACAGCAAAAGATAAACACTGCACAATAACACATAGGTGGAATCTAAAAAAGACAAACTTAGAGAAATAGTAAAGTTGTAGTTACCAGGGGTTGGGGGCTGGGGGAAATGGAGATACTGGTCAAACTGTACAAACTTCCAGTTATAAGATAACAAGTTAGAGGATCTAATGTACAGCATGGTGGTTATGGCTAATAATACTGTATCACATATTTGAACATTGCTAAGAAAGTAGATCTTAAATGTCCTCATCACAAAAAAGAAATGATATCTATGTGACAGGATGGAGATAGTAGCTGATTCTATGGTGGTAATAATTTTGCATTTATAAATGTATCAAATCAACATATTGTACACCTTAAACTTACACAATATTATCTTTCAATTATATCTCAATAAAGCTGGAAAAAAATTATATCATCATAGAGGTCAATTCTTAGATACAAATGAAGTTAGTACTGGTCGACTTAGATAAGGACAAAGAATAAGAGGAAGTCTTATGCTCATATTCACACAAAAAATCATTTACCTTTGATGGAGGAAAAAACTCAACACATTCCAGCCATGTGGTTAAAAAGGACTTTTCACATATTGCACATTTTCTTCCCTGAGAGATTATGTTCCTGATCTGTGGATACCATTCTATGGCTTGCATTAATAAAGGATTCTTTTCTGCTAGCTGATTCATTATAAATCTTGATGTTATTTCCTAGATTAAAAAAGAATATGGTTCCTCAGATTATTCTCAAAATAACTGGTTTATGTTACATTGATTCCCATTTCACTAATTTATATTTTTGGCTTATTCCTCACAGTTTCTGTTAAATTAGTTTTCTATAGTATATATAATGAATTATATTGTCAATGACTGGCATTGTAAGTTCAGTGTTCAACATTATATGAAAAGGAAGTTACTTCCATTGTAATATCTCTATGTCTCTGACATACAGGAATTCAAGTTACAATAAATTTACATTATTAGATAAAGTTTAGGTTCAAATTTTATACCTCTCATTACAATAGGCAAGGACAGTACAAATATTCAGACTGGACCCAAAAACTGAGTCTGTCATATTTACTAAGCTCTAAACCCTTACTACTTAAACTGTAGATCATGGATCAGTAGAATCTGCATCACCTAGAAGCTTATTAGAAATTCAGACTTCTTTGCACTTCAGACCTACTGAACCAGAATATGCAGTTTAACAAGGTTCCCCGGGTATTCTGTATGTATGTTAAAGTCTGAGAAGCTCTGGACTAAGTTATCTACTGCATTGAGTACCTGAATTGAGACAGACTGGTAAAGAGTACTGATTTCTATTATCCAAATCTCTGAATTCAGTATGTATTAAACCTATCCACATAAATATTTCCAGATACTTCACTTTAGATAATAATAATATTATAATATTAAATAATAAAAGGGGTGGTGAGGATGGTCATGATGACCATCAACATCATCAGCTTAAAGTAATTATATATATATATATATATATATATATATATATATATATATAAAATACATAAGTATATCTTCACTGACCAAGCAAACAAAATAAACATTTGATTTACTCCATTAAATGCCCCTTATTGTTATGCCAATAGCATGAAGTTCTGTGTAAATGTTACAAAAACACTGCATGAATTTTAAAAGTGTATAAGACTTTTTTCCTTGCCAAAGTGAAATATTTCCCAGTGGTATTAAGGTAGTCCACATCAGGTTCTGATAGGAATCTTTGGAAATACATACATACATACATACATATTGGGTTGGCCAAACCGCTCATTTGGTTTTTTCTCTAAGATGGCTCTAGTAGTGCTTAGTTGTCTTTAACTTCGTTCAAAACAGTTTTGTTAGATTGTATTGTGACAGCTGTCATATCAGTGTGCATTTAAAATAAAACTTACCAAAATTGGTGAGTTTTTGTGTAGCCATTTTAACACTGAAGATTGAAGAAAAAAAGCAACATTTTCGGTATATAATGCTTTATTATTTCAAGAGAGGTAAAAATGCAACTGAAATGCAAGAAAATATTTGTGCAGTGTATGGTGAAGGTGCTGTGATTGATCAAACATGTCAAAAGTGGTTTGCGAAGTTTCGTGCTGGAGATTTCTCGCTGGACGATGTTCCACGGTCAGGTAGACCAACTGAAGTTGATAGCAATCAAATCGAGATATTAATTGAGAACGATCAACATTAAACCACATGGGAGATAGCCGACATACTCAAAATATCCAAATCAAGCGTTGAAAATCATTTGCACCAGCTTGGTGATGTTAATTGCTTTGATGTTTGGGCTCCACGTAAGCTAAGTGAAAAAAAACTTCTTGACCATATTTCCGCATTGATTCTCTACTTAAACGTAGCAAAAACATTTCATTTTTAAAACAAATTTGACAGACGATGAAAAATGGATACTGTACAATAATGTGGAATGGAAGAGATCACAGGGCAAGTGAAAGGAACCACCACCAACCACACCAAAAGCCAGTCTTCGTCCAAAGAAGGTGATGTTTTGTATATGGTGGGGTTGGGAGGGAGCTTCAAGAAAACCAAAGTATTAATACCAACAAGTACTTCTCCCAGTTAGACCAACTGAAAGCAGCACTTAATGAAAAGGTCTGGAATTAGTCAACAGAAAACACATAATCTTCCATCAGGATAACGTAAGACCGCATGTTTATTTGATGACCAGGAAAAGACTGTTACAGCTTGGCTGGGAAGTTCTGATTCATCTGCTATATTCATCAGACATTGCACCTTTGGATTTCCATTTATTTCAGTCTTTACAAAATAGTCTTAATGGAAAAAATTTCAATTCCCTGGAAGACTGTAAAAGGCACCTGGAACAGTTCTTTGCTCAAAAAGATAAAAAGTTTTGGGAAGATGGAATTATGAAGTTGCCTAAAAAATGGCAGAATGTAGTGGGACAAAACGATGAATACATTGTTCAATAAAGTTCTTGGTGAAAATGAAAAATGTGTCTTTTATTTTTACTTGAAAACCAAAGGAACTTTTTGGCCAACACAATACATACAGACATAATCTTTCACTCATCTATCCCAATTTAAATATTTTAAATAATAACAAAATCCTATAAATTCCTGTGTCCCTGTCCCTTATTTCTCTATCCATTCCACTTAACAAACATCTGGGAAATGTGCCATTATACAAAAACAGCCCTGAGCATTGGTTCCTAACTTCCTGATCCTTCAACAGCATAACCTCCTACACACTTCAGCTTATTCTCGGGGATGGTTACATAATGAGGTCATCCTTTCTGAAAGAATTACCCTTTCACACTAATATTACAGGACTCCTAAATTAGATATTTATTATCACTCCTCTTTAACTACTTACACAAAGCATAGATTGTGATTCTGAATGAAACACTGATTTTAGAGGTAAGTTTTAGCTACCAGAATTCAACGGCTAGTCTCACTATAAAGCTGCAGAAAACTAATAGACAAGAATTCACACCCCAAAATAGCAGGTGGTAGAATTTGCTGAAGTACATGGGATGAATAAATAGGCCACAGCTCATACAGTTCACTTTTTCCACTTATGATTTCTGGAACCAAACATGTTTGTCGCACTCAGAATGTCTCTTGACAACTCTTACATTACCCAATATTTATATCCTTCTCCTACTTGCTGCCAATGTGTTGCTGTGGAAGAATAACATATAACATTGAAATATAAAGTTATTACTTGAAAATACAAGTGTATATAAAATAAGATACTTTTGGCATGACCAATGGTAAATTTCAGGAAAACTCGTAAAGATACATGCAATGCAGTTTTTGAGAATACACAACTTAATGATGGCCTAATCTCGACGTTATTTAAAAGTCAAGGAATCTTCTGTGACAAATAAATTGCTCCCTTTAAATAGTTTATATGTTATTCTGTTAGAATATTTGTTAGCTAACTATATGTAGGTCAGAGATTATTTCTATGTTTAAACCATCATAGTTTAAAATTAGTTTCAGGTGTTTCTTTTATTTTTCCTTACATATGATGATTTCATTTGAATTATAAAATTAGCCATATACAAATTATATTTATATAAATATAAAAAAATATAAAATGTAAAAACAAATGTGAATCCTTAGAAGGAATATTGAACTTTGAAACTATCGTATGATCAACTGTTACTGTATGATAGGCACTAAAATGTAGCATGAAGAGCAAAGATACTGAGTCAGAATCAGATAGATATAGGTGCAAATCCTGTCTCTGTGACCTATTAGTGTGACCCTATTTGGAAAAGTCCTTAACTTCTCCGATCTTGGATACCTCATCTGTAAAATAGGGATTTTTTTTTTCCAATACTATCACATAGAGTTCAGAGAATTAAATTACATAACACAGGTAAAACTCAGTCTGGCATCTGCTGATGCAGTATATTCTAGCTAATATTTTGTTATAATGTAATTATCAATATTAAATTTTAGTTCAGAAATCTCTGAGGTGAGGAAAAGTCTTTAAAAAACCTTAACCAATACAGAGCCTGAAACAATCCCTATAGTTTTTTGACAGCCCAAGTAATTTAATCAGTAATGTTAACCAAATATCTAGTAGAAATGACTTTTACTTTAAGTACAAATATAAAATGTATAATAAATTTATCACCTTTCTAAGAAAAATTCTTAGAGATACTTTCAAAAATACCCAAGTCATTTATATATTGTAAGTAAAAATCATTACTTCTACTAAATAAACAAAACAAAAACCCAAAACTGTTGTGTTCCTGGGTCCTTAGTTTTGAACTGAGAAGGAAGAAATATTGCTCTCTCACCCTGCTCCTGGGTCCCAGGCACAAGGTAACATTCTTGCTCTCAAGTGCTCCCTGTAAGACACCTGCCACATTGGGTTAACTGCTCATCCAGTCCTCTCCACAAGCCAGAACCTCTTCCAACCAGAGACTACCCCTGTTTCCCTTTCCCTCAGTTTCTGGAAGCCCCTTTCTGAGGCATGGAGTCTGGAGCAAAACTGCTTAGAATGACATCAGCATTCCAAAACTTACTAGCTCTGTGAACTTGGACAAGTTATTTAACCTCTCCGAGTCTCAGTTTATCTATAAAAGGGGACAATAACAGTACCTACCTTTCAAGCGTTAATCGAGGACTAAATTAGTTCATTCCTGTTATGTGCTTAGAACAATGTCTTGCCCATGGTAAGCATAATAAGTGTTAGCTGTCTATTATTATTGTTATTATTTTACTACTACTATTCTGAAATACTTGATTCAAGGAGATAATTAGGTTATAAGGAATTAAACAAATTAAATACTTCAGTTTTTAAAAATCATTTACAATTAAACATCAAGTAAGTTTTTTTTTTTGACTTGAGAGCGGGAAATAATACTGTTTGTGGAAATATAGATTGATTCTCTGGAAAAGAATTTGAAAAGAGTTAATCAGACTTTAAAAGATGAAAGTGCTTTGGCCCAGCAATGTCACTCACAAGGATAATATAGAAATAAGAAGAGGACAGTCATCATAGCCTTGTTTATAAAGGTCCCAAAGTTATAAAATTATTAATAATCTAAACAGTCAACAGTAGGAAAGTAGGTTAAAATATTATGGTGTAATCATATACCAGAATATTATTATATATTCATCAAAAAAGATGTCATAGACATATTTCTTACTGATTGGAAAGATATTCACACTATTTTGAATAAAAAAAAGCAAGTCTCTAAATAGTATGTGGAGTTTGAAATCATCTTTGATAACAGAAACTTCTGGATTTATGGAAAGTTCTAGCAGAATAAATGTCAGAGAGAACAGTGATTGTAACTCTGCATATTGGATTTCTGAGTATTTTTTTAATCAATTACTATTGCCTTTTTTCTAACTTCTCTAAATAAGTTTATATTAGTTTTATAATAAATTTTTAATAAGGATGGCATTATAATTAATATTTTGTTCCTCACTCATCTGTATTTTCTACTTTTCTGTATTAAACATATATTACTGGTGCAATAAGGGGAAAATGTTGTTTTTTTAAACTAAACTGTCAAACAAGGTTGGTTGTTTACTGTAACCAGGAAACTTGAATCCTATGCAATTCTCGAAAGTTTTAAGACAATTCTGCATGTTCAGCTACAGACCTAAAAGGACCTGAGGAGTCCAAATTCACGATGGAGACTCATACTCAAATGTGGAAATATCTGAAATCTTTAACTCATCTATCACCAAAATACACACAAAGAGAGTCTCGTAATATATTTCCCTATTCCTTCCTTTAATATCATCAACTTGTTGACTAAAGGGAACACAGTTTCTGGATCATATTCATTTATCCACTAGGAATGGGGACAAGTGAAAAGGGGATGGAAGAGACAAAACACCCCAGTAAGAACTAATCAAACATATCCTTAGATAATAGTGAAAAAATACTTGGAGGTTAAAGTGAAAACAAATTCCTTTGTTTTCAACAAAATATTTTCATCCAATAAAATGTTTAAATGTCTCTGAATTTGGTCACCCTGGAAATCAGATAGGATTACACTGGATTCTGCAAGCAAGTCAAAAAGCTTATGACTAGGGTCCACAATGGCAATGGATTATGGTTGTATGAATCGTTCTCTGGCTTGGCAAGAATGCTTTAGAAGAAAACTCTTTAAAACTTAAATCATGGCTTTAGTTTGAAGGTCTGTGTGAATGCTATAAGGCTTCACCTGTAGACTCCAGATGTCCTCGTGTTTTACAGCATTAACCGGCTGCTTCAGGAACAGTGGGTTTCCCTCACAGTAGAACTCCCTCAACTTCAGCTCTTGAAACTTTCAAAACAAAATAAAAACTTCACTACACAACAAAATAAACTTCATTTCTGAGCCTACATCTTCAATAAAATTAGACTAAAATTACTTTATTTATGACATATTCCACATTAGTATTTTAACAGCAGGGCATACTTTAGTTATCAGAAGCATAAGACTCTTTATGTTGGCATGGATGGCAATGACCTTAGAGGTCACTGGTGACATCTCCCATACTAGACAGCTGAGAAAAGTTGTTCAGGATCAGAGAATTGTTAGTAATAGAAGAGAGGTTAATTAATCAAATGCTGGGAACAGTTTGCAAATAATATGTTTGTTAGGAACCAAGTATGATTAAAAATAACACTCTAATATACACCAAAATCTAGGTCTCAAATACTGTCTTATGATCCATTCATTTATGATCAGTGAGGAAGGTAAGGGAAACAGAGGAACATCAAAAAATTCTCATTATATTGAAGTACAGTTGATTTCTCTGTTGTGTACAATGAAAATAAAAAAGAAAAATATATAATTCACAAGGATATTGAATATTCTATGAAGAAAACCTAAATTCAGCTGGATTCTACCCCTTGAGTAGAAAAAAAGGAATTATCTTATATTCATATTATATCTTTTTGAATTATGGTTTTCTCAGGGTATATGCCCAGCAGTGGGATTGCTGAGAAAATCATAATTCAAAAAGACATATGTACCCCAATGTTCATTGCAGCACTATTTACAATAGCCAGGACATGGAAACAACCTAAATGTCCATAGACAGATGAATGGATAAAGAAGGTGTGGTACATATATAGAATGGAATATTACTGATCCATAAAAAGGAATGAAATTGGGTCATTTGTAGAGATGTGGATGGACCTAGAGATGGTCATACAGAGTCAAGTAAGTCAGAAAAAGAAAAACAAATATTGTATATTAATGCATGTATGTGGAATCTAGAAAAATGGTACAGATGAACCTATCTTCTGAGTAAGAATAGAGATGCAGATGTAGAGAAGCGGCCAAGAGAAGTCTGGAGAGAAGGAGATAACTGAACCCCCAGGATCTAAACATACACACACACACACACACACACACACAAACACACACACCCCTTCCTCATTCTGGTGACCAGGGAGAAGCAGCTGAAGGCCCTTAAGCTCATGCTTCTCCCTGCCTTCAATATTCTGGGCCTTATAGCTGATGGGAGAGTAGCTCCAGCATCCTCTTCAGCCTCTTGATTTAAACATCATTGTAAAAAGGAAAATTGATCTGGGAGGACTTATTTGTTATTGCCTCACAATCCCCATCCATACCTGCTTAAGACCCCACTTCTATCCTTGAACCACCTGAGAACCAGTAACTGAAGAGGCCTCTGCTTCCACTCTGCCCTGTATGTTCCACCTCCAACAGTGTGATCTTACAATGTAAATCAGATCACAGCAGTACCTAGCTCGAAACCATCCAGCACTACCTTGCTCAGAACCATCTCATTTCTCATTCAAAATGAAATATAAAGCCCTCAAGCTGGCCTACAGGACTCTGTTATGATTGGACCCTGTACAATCTCTTTGACCTTATATCCTACCATTCTGCCTATCCCTCTTCCTTTCCACCTCCCCTTCCCCCTCCTCCCTCTCCCTCTCCCTCCCTCTCTCTTTATTTCTCTCTCCCCTCTGGCAACATTGGCTTTCCTTCCAAGCGTTTTTTGCCTTGGGACCTTTGCACTTCCCTCTTCTTGGAACACTTTGGTCTCAGATTTGTACATACCATTAACACTCAGAATAAAATGAAATCATATGTTTAGCAGTTTGAGACGGGAAACATTTATGACCCAAGGATTTGATAACCAGACAAATTTTCATTAATGTGCAAAGGCAATGGAAAGACATTCTCACATGCATGAGCTATCTACCTTAACCAAAGAAAATTATTCAAGACATAGTAACTGAAAGAGAGTAACAAAAACCAAGAATTTGGGTAATACATTCATTTTGCCTGTCAAAATGCAAAGAATAAAAAGTCGCACACACACTGCCCCAATACAAACAAGATTGGGGCAATCTGTTTTTTGCAAAAAAAAGAAAATTTGCAATGTCATTAAAAAGCGTGAAAATTGTTTTTACTCTTTGTTAATTCTACTGATAGGAATTCAGCCAAAAAATATTTGAAATGGGAGCAAATATTTTTACAAAATATGTGTTTCTCAGAATTATTTAAAATTTTAAAATACTTTCCAATATTAAAAAATATATATGATAAGTTATATTACACATGTAATATTCAGGTATTCTGCATTTTCAATCTATATGTCTAGCAAAACCTAAGCCTGGGTCATCCATGCCATCAGCTTTCCATATCTCTGTACACAAGCAAATAAGTGCTGTTTGCAGTTACACCTTAGGGCAGGCAAGAATCACAATAAATTCATCTTCACCAACTTCCAATATGCCCTCAGTGATTGCTGGAAATTCTCCTTTAGTCAACACAACTCCATGTTTTCTTTGCTGGCTCATCTTTCTTTGCCCAACCATGAAATAGTTCTCCCCTGAGCCTAGCACATTCTCTTTTCACTTTATTTTTTTTTCCCTTGGCAATCTTAACCATTTCCATGACTCAAAGAAAGCTCTATGCCAGTGACTCTGGTTCCACACCCTACAGCCAACTGCTTACTCAAAATCTTCACTTGGATGTCTAAAATATATGTTAAATTCACTGTGTCTAAGACTGAACTCATGATCTGCCCTCCTAGAGTTGGTCTTTATCCAGTGTTTTCTATATTAGACTATCGAAAGCTCACAAGCCCATCACTGTTTCTAAATTTACCTAGTAAATGTCACTTGAATCTGTTCAGGTCTTTCCATTCCAACTTCTACCTTAGACCAAGTTACTGTCATTTCTTTCGTGGTTTCAGCAGAAGTCTATCAGAAGTCCACCCCGTTCCCTTTGTCCTCCCTTCCAGTGTCCTCTGCACTTCGGAAATATGATCTTTTCAAAATACAGATCTGATTATGTCACCTCCTACCTAAAATCCTTTAGACTTGCATTGTTCTTCAAATCAAAATCAAAATCCTTAGCAAATTCCTTGGTCATGGCCCCTTCTTAAATTCCTTCCAATTCCCTGAACAATCCATGTTCCCTCCCATACCAGGGCCTTTCCACATGCTGTTCACTCTGTCTGGAATGGGTCCTTCTCCTTCATCTAATTGATTCCTACTCATTCTTCAGACTTGAGCTTTGTCACTCCTTCCAAGAAGCCTTCCCCAAATTACCTGTTTAGTCAGGCTCCTTTTCTCTTTCATAGACCAGTGGTCCTTTCTTTTGGTGTACTGATTTCAGTTTGTAATCACACATTCATAATGTTAATTATTTGATTAATATGTTTTTCCCCTATAGTACAGGGAGAGTAGAGACCCTGTCTTGTTTCCTCACCATTAAACGTGCAGTTCTTAGTACAGGGCTTAATATGTAATATAAAATGTTATAGAAAGAGAAGATAGACTCAGAAATCAAATTGCCTTGTTTGAATTTGTTAAACATACGAGAAGCACCAAACTTTTCCTACTCCACACACACACACACACACACACACACACACACACACACACACACACACACTTTTTATGTGAAATCATCTACCCAAGGACCCTTTCCTCTACAGATTTTACATGGTATGATTCTACTGCTTGGACATTTGAACAGGGACTTGGCTCTTGAGCCAAAGAAAGCTAATCACAGGCCTGAACCAATCATCTGGGATCCAACAGGTTGGACTAATCACATATACTCTTTGTGGAATTTGAACCAAGAAACATGGAAATTTTCCATTTAGCTCTGGAAACTGGACCAGAACAACTATTATGGCAAGGAGCTGGAGAGTCCACAGTGGACTATGTATAGATTGATGTTAAAGGGGAACAGAAACAAGGTATAAGTAGAGCAAGCATTTGGAATATGGCTACATTATTCCAACAGTATAATAAGTGTGATGAACTAACAGTTCATGCTGCTAAGAATCCCAGAAGGTTGTTGACCTGAGAACCACACACTTGCCCCAGTATCTCTGAGCTCTGCCCAGCCTTACCATATTCCCTGCTTGAATACCCATGAGATCCTCCTTACTCTTCCCTTTGAAACTTTAATTAAACTCCATTTAAATTGCAGCCAAAGAACCAAAAGAAAACATGTACATGAATTTCAACATAATAGAATTATCTTGCCCTACCATCAGCAGATAGATAATCCCAATGTCTCTGAATTGCTCAAAGTAACCTTCTTATGTGATTTTCTGTGAATCCTCCTTTGCAAAACACAAAAATCTACCTCTTCCTTCTCTAAATCTAGCTAAGACTTCCAAACTTTAGTCACTCACTCTTTAGAAAGAGTCTTCTTTTCAGGTTTTGAAAACAAAATATAATTAGTACCTCTCCACTGGATAGGGGAGCCATATATCTAGAGATGCTTTTTCACCCATATTTCTAAACCTCACAGACCTGGTTACAGAGAAAAAGCATAAATTAGTACTAATCAAACTATAAAAGGCAGTAACAAAGAAATCAAAGTTCCCAACCCCTGCCCTGGGATAGTCTATAATTTAAACTGAAAAATTCCACTTTAAAATTTATTCAGACCAAGCAACAATTCAGACCACTGAACTAGAAGAAAGATATTCAAAGAGTTTGTGAAAGCTGTTTATGGTCTGAAAACCAATTGTGAGATCTTTGGTCTTCTATTTTTTTATTCTGACAGGAAATTAAATTTGAGTGATCAGATTCATGTTGGGAACCGCAGAAAGAACGTCAGTTTGTAGCTTCTCCCTTGGTTTCCAAATGAGCCCCAATGTTGTTTTAAATAAAGCCTCTCAAAGGAATAACACCTTTAATTCCTCCTGATATATCTTTGTTCTTCTTCATTCATATTAAATATCACTGTTTCAAGGGATTCTTGACTGTTTTTATTTACCTTCTCTTATGTGACTGCTGTTTTAACCAAACATTCTTTTCTTTTAAGCTTTTCATATAACTTCATCTATACTTAATAGTAGAATAGAGAAAACACTGGTCTCAAATGCTGGGGACTGGTTTCAAATCCATTTCATCCACACAACCCCTCCATACAAGTCATTCAAATATCTGAGCCTGTTCTTCATGTATAAATAGATATGATAATATCCATCTCACTGGATTTTAAAGATCAAATAAGGAATGTATAAAGTACTTAGTAAACTATAAGGCATCCTAGAAAAATGAGGTACTACACCAACATGTAGTCCATTGTCTAAAGTAGGCAAGTCATATTTATTACTTTTCTCTCAACAGAAGAGTCTTGTTAGGGCCAGCCAATATTTTGTCTTCCATTTTTTTTCATTACTTTGCTTCATTTAAGCTCTACCAGACAAGGATAAAGGCAATTTCATATGCTGAAAATCTATTAGAAAACTGATACATGTACTTCTAGTTTCAAGATGGCAAAACTAAGCACATTTAGCACTCTCCCTCTCCCATGCCAAATCCTAGAAATGATAAGAAGATAACTTTCAAGAAAATAAACAACCACTTAAAAACAGGATAATAAATTCTCACAGGAACAGAAACTATGTGTAGACAGTATCAAGTGAAGTAGGAAGCATCAACCCAGAATGAACATGGAAGCCCAAGGAAGAATTCCTACAAAGAAATGGAATTGAGGTAACTCAATACACAGAGTAAGTAGAGGCCTCTAGAGAAGTATGGGATAGTAGAACAACAAACAGCAATATTACTGTACTCTTTCAGAAGCAGGCAGACACTTTGAACTCACCCACCCACTCTCAGCCCCATGGCTGCACTCTACTTCCCACTCCTATAGCTCCTTTCCCTGAATCCCACACACCTATAGCCTGGTAAGAACAATGCTTTGAATAGAGAAAGGTGGAGGAGCTTCAAATGGTGGAGGAGTAAGATGTGGAGATCAGCTTCCTCCCCACAAATACATCAAAAATACCTCTACATGTGTAACAACTCCTTCAGAACACCTACTGAATGATGGCAGAAACCTCAGACTTCCAAAAAGGCAAGAAATTCTCCACATAACTGGGTAGGGCAAAAGAAAAAAGAAGAAAAAGAGTCAAAGGACCTGCACCTCTGGGAGGGAGCTGTGAAGGAGGAAAAGCTTCCACATGCTAGGAAGTCCCCTCACTGCAGGAGATGAGAGGGAGGGGAGCCCCAGATGTGAGGGCAGCAACAGGGGTACAGAGGGAAAGCGGAGAGAATCCTGCACAGAGGATCAGTGTTGACCAGATTTCACCAGAGTGAGACGCTTATTGGCTCACCTGCCAGGGCGGGTGGGAGATGGGTGCTGAAGCTCAGGCATCGGAGGTCAGACCCCAGGGAGAGGACTGGGGTTGGCGGCCTGAAGACAGCCTGGGGTGCACCACAGCTAGCTGGGAGGGTGTCTTGGAAGAAACCCAGGCCTGCCAGAGAGTCAGGAAACTATTGTTGTGGTCTGCATGAGGAGAGAGGTGGGCCCACCATAGGAGCTTCCTGCTCCGTGCACTCACAGACAGCTGGGCACCACCTACGTGACCTCCAGAGGTGGGCACGAACCGTGGCTGTTATCTCTGACATGATAGGGAGCAATGGCTGCCACCACTGCCACCAAGTGTCCTGTGTGTAAGCGCAAGTCACTGCCCACACCTTCTCAGAGGCCTGTACAGCCCACCACTGCTGAGGGTCCCACGATCAGGGGAGAACACAAGGCGCACCTCAGGCTGTAGCAACTTCACACCAGCCTCTGTCTCTGCAGGCACTCCCTGCACATCCCAATTGTGACTGCTGTATCCCTTCCTCCCCTCACCGGTCCTGAGAGAGCAAGTGAGCCCTAATCAGCCACTGCTTACACCGCCTCTTGCCTGGGCAGAGAACAGACACCTGAGGGTGGCCAACAGACAGAGGCAGGGTGAAAACCAAAGCTGAACTCCAGGGGCTGTGGGACCAAAGAGAAATCTTTCTGTGCAGCCACAGGAGCAGCAGATTAAGTCCCTGCAACTGGCTTGGTAATGCCTGCATCTGTGAAATATATGAATAGACAGTGAGTATTCCCACAGTCAAGGCTGTGGACTTTGGGAGCAACTGTGGACTTTAGAAGAAATTACATGGGGGAAGTAAGGCCAGATCAGAGTCTGAGCTGGCCCCACAGTGCCCACAGCAGGGCCAGAGTCCTACTTAGAAGTATTGGAGGATTTCCTGGGTAGGAAGGGAATAGCAGTGGCTCACTGTGGGGACAAGGATACTGATAACCAAGGCCACAGGAAAATATAACTACTCTTACTATTATATATACTTTTTTTTTCCATTTTGTTCTATTATTGTTATTTGTTTATTATTCTTTTAATTTTTTAATTTACTTTTTCTTTTCTCTTTTATGTTTTTGTTTGTTTGTTTGTTTGTTTGTTTGTTTTGCAGTACATGGGCCTCTCACTGTTGTGGCCTCTCCTGTTGCAGAGCACAGGCTCCAGATGTGCAGGCTGAGTGGCCATGGCTCACGGGCCCAGCCACTCCACAGCATGTGGGATCCTCCTGGACTGGGGCACGAACCTATGTCCCCTGCATTGGCAGGCGGACTCTCAACCACTGTGCCATGAGGGAAGCTCCCCTCTTTTATGCTTTTATTTTTAATATGTTTTTTATCTTATTGTTTTCCTATTCTACTGTACTTTTTCATTACATTGTGTATTTTCCTTGTTTCTTTTCCTTTGTTTTTCTTTGTTTTTGTCTTATTTTTAACTACATTTTACATTTTTCTATTTTTACTTTACTTCTTTGTTGTTTTCTATTTGTCTTTTTATTTTCCTCTTTCTTTTGTTTTTACTTTTTTTGATCGTTTTTGTGTGTTTCTTTTATGTTTTCTTTCCTTTTTTTAGTTTGCTCTGCATTTGATTTGTTTTAGATTCTTTGTTTTTGTTTAGTTTAGTTTTTAGCATTTGTTTTCATTATTGGCTTTGTTTATTGGTTTGGTTGCTTTCTTCTTTTTTGTTTTCACTTTTTTTTTTCTTTATTTTTCTCAGTGTGGGTGTGTGTTTCTTTATGTGTTTTTGTCTGTTCAGTTTACCTTTTACCATCTGTCTTGGGGTTTTGTTTGTTCATTCTCTTTTCTTTTCTTTTCTTTTCTTTTTTCTCTCCTTTTCTTTTCCTTTTTCTTCCATGCCATGCAGCTTGTGGTGATTTGTGCTCTGGCCAGGGATAGGGCCTGAGCCTCCAAGGTAGGAGAGCTGAGTCCAGTACATTGGACCACCAGAGAACTCCCAGCCCCATGGAATATTAATCATTGAGAACTCTCCTAGAGGTCTCCATCACAACACAAAGACCTGGCTCCACCCAATGGCCAGCAAGCTCCAGAGCTGGACGTCTCATGCAAAACAACTAGCAAGACAAGAACACAAACCCACCCATTAGCAGACATGTTGCCTAAAGTCATACAAAGCTCACAGACACCCCAAAACACACTACCAGATGCGGCCCTACCCATCAGAGGGACAAAATCCAGCTCCACCCACCAGAACACAGGCACCAGTCCCCCCCACCAGAAAGACTACACAAGCCACTGAATGAACCTCACCACCTGGGGGCAGACACCAGAAGTAAGAAGAATTAGGAACCTGCAACATGTGTAAAGGAAACCCCAAAAACAGTAAGTTAAAATGAGAAGACAGAGAAATATGCAGCAGATGAAGGAGCAAGGTAAAAACCCACAAGACCAAACAGATGAAGAGGAAAAAGGCAGTCTACCTGAAAAGGATTCAAAGTAATGACAGTAAAGATGATCCAAAATCTTAGTAATAGAATGGAGAAAATACAAAAAACATTTAACAAGGACCTAGAAGAACTAAAGGACAAAAAACAGTAATGAACAAACACAATAACTGAAATTAAAAGTACTCTAGAAGAAATCAATAGCAGAATAACGGAGTCAGAAGAACAGATAAGTGAGCTGGAAGATAGATTGGTGGAAATATAAAAAGAATAAAGAGAAAATAATGAAAAGAATGGAGGGCTCTCTCGCAGACCTCTGGAACATTAAGCTCACCAACATTTGAATTATAGGGGTCACAGAAGAAGAAGAGAAAGAGAAAGGGTATGAGAAAACATCTGAAGAAATTATAGTCAAAATTTCCCCTAACATGGGAAAGGAAATAGTCAAATCAAATCCAGGAAGTGCAGAGAGTCCCACACAGGATAGGAGAAACACGTCGAGACACATATTAATCAAACTATCAAAAACTAAATACAAAAAAAAATGTTAAAAACAGCAAGGGAAAAGCAACAAATAACATACAAGGGAATCCCCATAAGGTTATCAGTTGATTTTTCAGCAGGAACTCTGCAGGGCAGAAGGGAATGGCAGGACATATTTAAAGTGATGAAAGGGAAAATAAACTACAACAAATATTACATAGCCCAGCAAGTATCTCATTCAGATTCAATGGAGAAATCAAAAGCTTTACAGATAACCAAAAGCTAAGAGAATTCAGCACCACCAAACCAGCTCTACAACAAATTCTAAAGAAACTATTCTAAGCAGGAAACACAAGAGAAGAAAAGGACCTACAAAAACAAACCCAAAACGGTTAAGAAAATGGTAATAGAAACATACATATTGATAATTACCTTAAATGTGAATGGATTAAAAGCTCCAACCAAAAGTCAACTGGCTGAATGGATACAAAAACAAGAGCCGTATATACACTCTACAAGAGATGTATTTCAGACCTAGGGACACATACAGACTGAAAGTGAGGGGATGAAAAAAGATATTCCATGCCAACGGAAATCAAAAGAAAGCTGGAGTAGCAAAGCTCATATCAGGTTAAATAGACTTTAAAATAAAGAGTGTTACAAGAGACAAGGAAGGACACTACATAATGATCAAGGGATTAATCCAA
Source organism: Mesoplodon densirostris (assembly GCF_025265405.1). Classification (NCBI taxonomy): domain Eukaryota; kingdom Metazoa; phylum Chordata; class Mammalia; order Artiodactyla; family Ziphiidae; genus Mesoplodon; species Mesoplodon densirostris. The sequence goes on along the minus strand of NC_082673.1, from coordinate 48,901,519 downwards.
TAAGATATAACAATTATAAATATATATGCACCCAACATAAGAGCACCTTAATACATAAGGCAAATGCTAACAGTTAGAAAAGGGGAAATTGACAGTAACATAATAATAGTGGGGGCCTTTTTTTTGGTTGTGTTTGGTCTTCGTTGCTGCATGTGGGCTTTCTCCAGTTGTGGTGAGCAGAGGTTACTCTTCACTGCAGTGCACAAGCTTCTCATTGTTGTGACTTCTCTTGTTGCAGAGCATGGCTCTAGGCATGTGGGATCTGTAGTTGTGTCTCATGGGCTCTACAGTACAGGCTCAGTAGTTATGGTGCATGGGCTTAGTTGCTCCTTTGCATGTGGTATCTTCCTGGACAAGGGCTCAAACCTGTGTCCTCTGCATTGGCAGGTGGATTCTTAACCACTGCACCACCAGGGAAGTCCAAAGATTTTATGTATTTATTTAGTTGCACCAGGTCTAAGTTGTGGCTTGGAGGCTCCTTAGTTGTGGCATGTGAACTCTTGATTGCAGCATGCATGTGGGACCTAGTTCCCTCACCAGGGATTGAACCCTGGCTCCCTGAATTGGGACTGTGGAATCTTAACCATTGTACCACCTCATTTACACCAATGGATAGATCATCCAGGAAGAAAATTAATAAGGAAACACAAGCTTTAAATGATACAATAGACCAGATCAATTTAATCAATATTTATAGGACATTTCATCCAAAAACAGCAGATTGCACTTTCTTCTCAACTGCACATGGAACATTTTCCAGGAGAGATCACACATTGGGTCACATATCAAGCCTCAGTAAATTTAAGAAAATTGAAATCGTATCAAGCATCTTTTCCAACCACAATGATATGAGATTACAAATCAATTACAGAAAAAAAACTGTAAAAAACAAAAACACATGGAGGCTAAACAATATGCTAGTAAATAACCAAGAGATCAATGAAGAAGTCAAAGAGGAATTCAAAAAATACCTAGAGACAAATGACAAAAACACAACAACCCAAAACCTATGGGACGCAGCAAAAGTAGTTCTAAGAGGGAAGTTTAGAGCAGTACAATCCTACCTCAAGAAACAAGAAAAATCTCAAATAAACAACCTAAACTTACACCTAAAGGAACTAGAGAAAAAAGAACAAACAAAACCCCAAGTTAGTAGAAGGAAAAAAACATAAAGATCAGATCAGAAATAAATGAAATTTACACAAAGAAAACAATAGCAAAGATTAATAAAACTAAAAGCTGGTTCTTCGAGAAGATTAAAAAAACTGATAAACCTTTAGCCAGATTCATCTAGAAGAAGAGGGATAGCACTCAAATCAATAAAATTAGAAATGAAAAACTTACAACACACACCGCAGAAATAGGAAGCATCATAAGAGAGTACTAAAAGCAACTATATGCCAATAAAATGTACAACCTGGAAGACATGGACAAATTCTCAGAAAGGTATAATCTTCCAAAACTGAACCAGCAAGAAATAGAAAATATGAAAAAAACAATCACAAGTACTAAAATTGAAACTGTGATTAAAAATCTTCCAACAAACAAATGTCCAGAGCCAAATGGCTTAACAGGCAAATTCTATCAAACATTTAGAGAGGAGCTAACACCCATCCTCCTCAAACTCTTCCAAAAATTTACAGAGGAAGGAAGACTCCCAAACTCATTCTGCAAGGTCACCATTTCCCTGATATCAAAACCAAAGATATCACACACAAAAAAGAAAATTATAGACCAATATCACTGATGAACATTGATGCAAAAATCTTCAACAAAGTACTCCCAAACAGAATCCAACAGCACATTAAAAGGATCATACACCATGATCAAGTGGGGTTTATCCCAGGAATTCAAGGATTCCTCAATATATGCAAATCAGTCCATGTGATAAACCATATTAACAAATTGAAGGAGAAAAACCATATGATCATCTCAATAGATGCAGAAAATGCTTTTGACAAGATTCAACACCTATTTATGTTAAAAACCCTCCACAAAGTAGTCATAGAGGGAACTTACCTCAACATAATAAACACCATATATGAAAAACCCACAGCCAACATCATCTTCAATGGTGAAAAACTGTAACCATATCCACTAAGATCAGGAACAAGACAAGGTTGCCCACGTTCACCACTCTTATTCAACATAGTTTCAGAAGTTTTAGCCACAGAGATCAGAGTAGAAAAAGAAATAAGAGGAATCCAAATGGGAAAAAGAGAAGCAAAACTATCACTGTTTGCAGGTGACATGATACTATACCTAGAGAATCCTAAAGATGCTGCCAGAAAACTACTAGGACTAATCAAGGAATCTGGTAAAGTAGCAGGACACAAAATTAATGCACAGAAATCTCTTGCATGCCTATACACTAATGATGAAAAATCTGAAAGAGAAAGTAAGGAAACACTCCCATTTACTATTGCAACAAAAAGAATAAAATACCTAGGAAGAAACTTACCAAACGAGATAAAAGACCTGTATGCAGAAAACTATAAGACACTGATGAAAGAAATTAAAGATGATACAAACAGATGGAGAGATATACCATGTTCTTGGACTGGAAGAATCAACATTGTGAAAAATGACTACAGTACCCAAAACAATCTACAGATTCAATGCAATCCCTATCAAACTACCAATGACATTTTTCACAGAAGTAGGAAAAATATTTCACAATTTGTATGGAAACACAAAAGACCCTGAATAGCCCAAGCAATCTTGAGAAAGAAAAACGGAGATGGAGGAATCAGGCTCCCGGACTTCAGACTATACTACAAAGCTACAGTAATCAAGACAGTATGGTACTGGCACAGAAACAGAAATATAGATCAATAGAACAGGATAGAAAGCCCAGAGATAAACCCATGCACATATGGCAGAGACAAACCCACATACATATGGTCACCTTACCTTTGACAAGGGAGGCAAGAATATACAGTGCAGAAAAGACAGCCTCTTCAATAAGTGGTGTTGGGAAAACTGGACAGCTACATGTAAAAGAATGAAATTAGAACACTCCCTAACATGATACGCAAAAATAAACTCATCATGGATTAAAGACCTAAATGGAAGGCCAGACACCATCAAACTCTTAGAGGAAAACATAGGCAGAACACTCTATGACATAAATCACAGCAAGATCCTTCTTGACCCACTTCCTAGAGAAATGGAAATAAAAGCAAAAATAAACAAATGGGACCTAATGAAACTTAAAAACTTTTGCACAGCAAAGGAAGCTATAAACAAGATGAAAGACAACCCTCAGAATGGGAGAAAATATTTGCTAACAAAGCAACTGACGAAGGATTGATCTCCAAAATATACAAGCAGCTCATGCAGCTCAATGTCAAAAAAACAAACAATCCAATCCAAAAATGGACAAAGACTTAAATGGACATTTCTCCAAAGAAGACATACAGATTGCCAACAAACACATGAAAGGATGCTCAACATCATTAATCATTAGAGAAATGCAAATCAAAACTACAATGAGGTATCACCTCACACTGGTCAGAATGACCATCATAAAAATATCTACACAATAAATGCTGTATAGGGTCTGGAGAAAAGGGAACCCTCTTGCACTGTTGGTGGGAATGTGAATTGATATAGCCACTATGGAGAACAGTATGGAGGTTCCTCCAAAAACTAAAAATAGAACTACCATATGATCCAGCAATCCCACTACTGGGCATATACCCTGAGAAAACCATAATTCAAAAAGAGTCATGTAACACAATGTTCATTGCAGCTGTATTTACAATAACCAGTACATGGAAGCAACCTAAGTGTCCACTGACAGTTGAACGGATAAAGAAGATGTAGCACATATATACAATGAAATATTATTCAGCCATAAAAAGAAACAAAATTGAGTTATTTGTAGTTAGGTGCATGGAGTTAGAGAATGTCATACAGAGTGAAGTAAGTCAGGAAGAGAAAAACAAATACCGTATGTTAACCCATATATATGGAATCTAAAAAAAAATTAAAAATGGTTCTGATGAACCTAGGAGCAGGACAAGAATAAAGTTGCAGACCTAGAGAATGGACTTGAGGACATGGGGAGGGGGAATGGTAAGCTTGGACAAAGTGAGAGAGTAGCATTGACATATATACACTACTAAATATAAAATAGATAACTAGTGGGAAGCAGCCGCATAGCACAGGGAGATCAGCTCAGTGCTGTGTCCCCCTAGAGGGGTGGGATAGGGAGGGTGGGAGGGAGACACAAGAGGGAGGGGATAAGACGATATATGTATACGTATAGCTGATTCACTCTGTTATACAGCAGAAACTACCACACCACTGTAAAGCAATTATACTCCAATAAAGTTGTTAAAAAAATAAAACACACATGCATCCCAGTGTTCATTGCAGCACTGTTTATAATAGCCAGGTCAGGGAAGCAACCTAAATGTCCATTGACAGATGAATGGATAAAGTAGATGTGGTACACATATACAGTGGAATATTACTTAGCCATGAAAAGGAATGAAGTTGGGTCATTTTAGAGATGTGGATGGACCTAGAGACCATCATACAGAGGGAAGTAAGTCAGAAAGAGAAAAACAAATATTGTATATTAATGCATATATGTGGAATCTAGAAAAATGGTACAGATGAACTGGTTTGAAGGCAGAAATAGAGACACAGATGTAGAGAACAAAGTTATGCACCCCAAAGGGGGGGAAAGGGGGTTGGGATGAATGGCGAGATTGGGACTATCATATATACACTAATATGTATAAAATAGATAACTAATGAGAGCCTGCTGTATAGCACAGGGTACTCTGCTTTGCTTTGCTGTACAGTAGAAACTAACACAACATTGTAAAACAATTATACCTCAATTTAAAAAAAAAAAGAGGGGCTTCCTTGTTGGCTCAGTGGTTGGGGATCTGCCTGCCAATGCAAGGCACACGGTTTGAGCCCTGGTCTGGGAAGATCCCACATGCCGTGGAGCAGTTAAGCCTGTGTGCCACAACTACTGAGCCTGCACTCCAGAGCCTGCGAGTCACAACTACTGAGTCCACGTGTCACAACTACTGAAGCCCATGTGCCTAGAGCCCGTGCTCTGCAACAAGAGAAGCCACCGCAATGAGAAGCCCACACGCGGCAGCGAAGAGTAGCTCCCGCTAGCCGCAAATAGAGAGAAAGCCTGCGTCCAGCAATGAATAACAAACGCAGCCAAATAAATAAATAAATAAATAAATAAATAAATAAATAAATAAATAAATTTATTATTGAAAGACTAGAGGAAATGTGAGATTGGGCCCTGCGGGGCTAGCAACATCAGGGAAGACTGAGGACCTATCAGAATGCAGTATACCTGCTGGACTATTCCAACCATTTTTGCACTCTCAATACACTGACCAATGCAAGCTCCTATAAGAACTTTTTCTTCTCCCATAACTTGAACTGAAAAGATAGCTGGCAGTCTTTCAGGTAATCTTGAGTGTCTCAAATTAAATAAGCTGAAAATTGAAATATGAAATTACCTGATAATCATTGAGTGCCAATATCATTAAAGATAACAGATGCAAGAATTTATACTAGGAAATAAAACTAATAGGACAGGACTGTAAAATAAATAGTATAATTAATATCTTCAAACTAGATATGTGAAACGTTGCTTGCTCAAAAGAAGAATAAGAACCAATTTTAAAACTTGGAAATGCTGAATTATATAAGCTTTCTGAATCAAAATTTGGCAATATTTATCAAGTCAGTAAATGTATGCACATGTTTTGATCCAGGGACAACACTTCAAGAAATCTTTCCTAAGGAAGTAATCAATGTTCTGTACAAAGGTTAGCTACAATGGCTTACATTGAAGCTTTTTTTATTGTGGCAAGAAGTTTGAAATAGCCTACCTGTCAAAAAATAGAGGACTGCTTAAATATATACAATATCAATGCTATGCAGCCATTAGAAATAATGATATAGGAAAACACTTTAAACCATGGGGAAATGTTTACAATAAAAACTGGAAAGGCATGTTATGAAACACGTACATGAATAATACACTAATACAATAATATTAATAATACTAACACATTAACATGTGTGAATATTCCACTTTGGGGAAATAAAACTATATGTGCATGTGTACATATGCATTCACAGACTTAAACAAAAAAACCTGGAAGAACAGGAAGAAATAAACCACAGTGAAAAGACATTTTTAAATGTTTTTCCAGGAATGATATAACTTACATTACCCTAATTCTGATTACCAATCTGCAAACCTTCAGAAGATAAATTTGGGAATGGCAGAAGAAGACACAGACTCATCCTATCCTGGGTTAAAAGACTGGAAATACAACTACCCCGAAGTGAATAAAATTTTCCCAGGGCTAAAACTATTTCAAGGATTTCAAGACAGCTATCTCAACATCTGTGGTTATTCTAAGATTTTCTCAGAAGTTTGGAAACTCTCCCACGTATCTTGCCCATGAAGTATAAAAGTAGGAATGTAAGAAATATTTTTTCAAGTCCTGTGCTGGTTCAGCTCATACATTTCAACAGTAAGGGTTGAAGCTGACAGCACCCCCCAAGGAGGTGAAAATTGGTTTGGGGGGAGGAGATAAAAATATTACATATTACAATGGTTTGTGGCCCTCAAAACTCAATCCTGCCTGACAGTATAAACACATAAACAGTATATATCTGGTACTAAAATTTAATGGGGTTGGGGAGGGGCTATTAGGGGGAAAAATGTCTAAAATTCTCCTGGAGGTGAAGAGGACAATGAAAAAAAGGCTGAGAAACACTGGTTCAGCTTTAGAACATAAAACTCAAATTCTTTTTTTTTTTCTTATAACCTCTCTCTTGGTTAGAACTTAGAATAAAAGTATTCACTACTTTTATTTTTTAATTATACATGTGCACACACATACATGTACACATGTTTCTTTGTGTTAGAAAGCTCTATCATTTGCTCTTCAATAGCTCGCTTCTATATTGAACTTTCTAGACCAAAAATAATATTTTATAAAGTGCTAGATTTTTTTCTAAGCATTGTATTGCTTTTTGTTTGCAAATATAAGTGTTTAAAGCTTTGAAGAAGTGTATACTTATAGCTATTAACATTACCCCAAGATCTTAGACAAAGTTTTTTAATATTGACTCTGGAATCATTCACATTATTATGACTCCTGTAATAAAGCACAAATTAGGGATTAAAAACACTTAACCATTTTTTATCACTTATTGAGTCCTTTATAATATGAAGAACATGCATTAATTAAGATATATTAATAAATTATAATATTGAGTAGGCATTATAATATTATCTTCATGTTTGTCACTTTATAGTCTCATAATAGCTGTTAATTCTCAATCAAGTCCAAGCAACTTAGAGAAGGAAAGATCTAAGTTGGCGAGAGGTAAGAGAGATTAGTGCGAACCAGATAAGTCTGTCCAATTTTACTGGGAAAATAAAAGTTTTCCTAGAAGTCTCACCCAAAAGATTTCTACTTATTTTTCTCTGGCCAGAGCTATGACACACGGCCACTCCCCCTGTAAGTAGTTCAGGAGAAGAGGGTTGGAGATGGGGGCTTCAACCAGCTACCCAAAAGCACTTAAGTCTCTTTGATTACATATCAGCCCCTGAAAGTGCCTTTCTTGACAGTCCCACTTAGAGTAGCAGACCCCTCCTTTATGTCCTGATTTGTTCTTGCACTATTGTAAGCACTCAGAATAGAGAGGTGCACAAAACACACAAAATGTGCTCTCCTGGGCTTACAGTGCCCCATGTGTTTTCTTTATAAACTACCTAAAATTATAATATTTTTGTTTACTTGCTTATTATCTGTCTTCCCTTCTAGAATATAAGCTCTAACAGGGTAAGGAGTTTGTTTTATTCAACTCTGTCTTCAGATTGTCTAGAACAGTTCCTGGCATACAAAAACATGTGAATGCATACTGAATAAAGGAAATACTGAAAGAGGAAATTAGGCTTGGGGAATTTAAGGATTTCTACCCAAGATTAGACAGATAATAAGTGGCAAAGCTAATATTTTAAAAATCTCTGACACAAAAGAAAGACATTATCTTTTAAAATTCATACCAGATCCTCCTTATCTCAATCAGCAGTGCCAAGGCTACTACTATTGATGTGCTGACTGGTATTGGCTCAGGAGAGCTAATTATGAGCATCAATCTGCAACCTAGCTTTAAGTGATATCATGTTGGTAACTTGAAACAGTCTATGTTGGAAATATTTACTCCCAGCAACTGGCAGATTCCACAAATCAGGGCTCCCTTCCCTGACCAGAGAGCTGGTTGTTAAACATTTGCCAGCAAACCACTGGATATTTCCTTCCCACCCCACTTCCTTGTCTCTATTAATGCTAAAAGCACATATGTGAGCTATCCAGTCTTCTCTCCCTATGAGCAGTCTTTCTTTGGCTGCTTCTGTGGAACTCACTGAGTTCTCAGCATGATGCCCTTGTTTTGCTTTCCCCAATTTCCAAATCTCTAAATCTTTGAACAAGAATCACAGCCCAACCAGGGTGAAGCAAATAAAAACTAAAACTTGTGACTATTCAACAAGCAAAGCAGGCAAGGTCACCGGGATATAGGTGGGGAAAGAGAGCAACAGAATTTATAACCAACTCTGTGTCTATGAAAATGGGCTGGAGCAGAACCTTTGAAAGACAGCTCATGGTTGGCAGTCCTGGACTTACTCCGAGGAGGAGTTAGTGCTGGGCTGACTCTATTTGTTATTCCCCAAAAGACATTCAATGGAACTTGTATTCTAAAACAGTGAATACCTAAATACAAATTATATGGGAGTGCTGTAAAAGAATTTCATTAAGTGGCTGCTTCCACTCTAATATTAAACACTAGATATATGTTTGTTTGTTTTATTTTATCTTATTCTTGCTTTACAGAGTATGTCTTTGATCCAGGAACATAAATTATAATTCCTCTTCTTGCCATAGAGTTTTTTTTTTAAACTTCTAATGTTAAATTAGATTTTCAACAATATTCATCCGGTGTTCAATTTTTTCCCAACCCTTTTTCCCATTCATTCATTCACAGTCTGGGTCAGATTGACCCAGGTATATGTAAGGAATATGTAAGGAATCCTAACCCTAGGAGAAAAAGTAGGGGAGGAAGCAATAATTACACTTTCTAGCACAACTTATCTTAAGACCTCAACATCATGGTGGCAGTCTCACATCACTGTAATAGTGTGTATGGGATGGGAGAACATGCTTGTGCTTTGATGGTGATAGGCAAAGACAGGAATTAGGACTAAAATAACACATAAAGCACTAGTTATGTTTCTGATGATTTATATTTGCTAGTACAGCCATTTATCACAGCAGTCAGTATCATCTGTATTAATATCCCTTTTTTTTTTTTTTTTTGGATAAGGGAACTAAAGTTCAGAGCTTTAGAAAACTTGCCTATAGTCACACAACTAGGAAGTTCCGAAACTGGAATTCACATACAGCCCATGAAAGTTCCTGTGTCTTCTACTACACAATGCTGCCTCCAATGAAGACAGCACACTAGCTGCTCTTCATTCTGTTATGACCTAAAAAAGAAGTCACTACCAAAATCTTGACTCACCACATTTCCCTTAGAAAGCTAACTTGTAAATCCACCAAGAAAAACCTGTCTTCTTCTATGGCCAACTCAGGGATCTCTTGCAATGGCCTGTTATCTGTAGGAATCATAGGAAATCAAACATAAGTGTCAGAGCCAGAATTCAAACCCAGGCTTGTCTGGTTCCAGATTCTGTCTGTCTGCTGTTTTCACCCATCATGCAATGCTTTTCCACTAATGTAAAAAAGAAAGATCAAAATATATCTAATAGGGTTTCCCTGGTGGCGCAGTGTGCTCCACAATGGGAGAGGCCACAACAGCGAGAGGCCCGCATACCGCAAAAAAAAAAAGTATATATATATATATATATATATATATATATATATATATATATATATATATATATATCCAATATTACATAGAACTGGAATACTTATTAACTGCATGTGTTTATTAGAGTTGTGCATGTGACTTGATGCAGCTGTAATTCTTGGGACAGAGATACACATGGAAGAAAGTCTTATGAACAGATAACCACTCAAACACTTGGAAGAATCTAGCCACCAAGCGATTTTAAGAGATTAGCACCAACACCCTACTTAAAACATAAGAGGGCCTCCCTGGTGGCGCAGTGATTGAGAGTCCGCCTGCCGATGCAGGGGATACGGGTTTGTGACCCGGTCTGGGAGGATCCCATATGCCGCGGAGCGGCTGGGCCCGTGAGCCATGGCCGCTGAGCCTGCGCGTCCGGAGCCTGTGCTCCGCAACGGGAGAGGCCACAACAGTGAGAGGCCCACGTACCGAAAAAAAAAAAAAAAAAAAAAAAAAAAAACATAAGAAAGGGAAAGTAAGTAAAACTTTTATTTATTTTATTTTTTATTTTTTATTTTTTTTTGCGGTACGTGGGCCTCTCGCTGTTCTGGCCTCTCCCATTGTGGAGCACAGGCTCCGGACGCGCAGGCTCAGTGGCCATGGTCCATGGGCCCAGCCGCTCCGCGGCATGTGGGATCTTCCCGGACTGGGGCACGAACCCGTATCCCCTGCATCGGCAGACGGACTCTCAACCACTGCGCCACCAGGGAAGCCCAAAACTTTTATATTTTGAAACAAAAAACTGCAATATCAAAAGCCTCACTGTCTTCCCACATTGACACATTCAACTTTCCTCAGTGCCACCTACTGTCTTCACATCTTTGAGTCAGTTCCGTGACTTCCACTGCACAGCTTAATTGTCTAAGTCTTCTACTAACACAGTGTCTTCTGTTTGTAATTATTTCCTTGATTTATAGCTCTGCTTTCTTGTTACGTGTATCCTCCTAGAAAGACACACCTGGAATCTCTTTGAAGTTCCCCTTTATGCCAGGAATGCCAGCAACAGACTCTCAGATATGGTGTCTGAAAATACTGTCCAGCCCCAATATACTTTCTTCCTCTCGACAGTTAAATTTAGAGGTTCCTTTTGCAGGGGGGACTCCGGATGCTACCACCTGTTCCTCCTAATTACCAGGCACAAAAAGTCTGTTTCAGCAAGAGCTTTCAGAGTCAACTGCTAATCTCAACTCCTCAACTCAAATGAACCTATGTTTTTAGTTCTCCTAAAGAACACATTTCCAGGAGTCTTGACTTCAGTTTTCTAAAGTAAGCTAGAGACTATAGGAGTATAGGGGGCTAGGCAGCAGGGTAAAGAGGTTTCAGAGATCAGTCCTTGCTCTGGCTAGTTCAGCTCAGCCATGCCTTCCAAAATAATTAAAAGAACATACAATCTTAACAAACAGGAACAATATATGATAATCTGGCATGGTATGTTTCTAAAAGTACTACTAGTAATTAAGTATATTTTGGCTTTGAAGCAATCTAGGTTTTAATTTCAGCGCTGCTATATAATGTTGGGAAAAGTACATTAATCTTTTCCAAAGCTCAATTTTCTCATCTGTAAAATGTCAATAGTAATAGTACCTAGTTTATAGAACTATAATGAGGATTAAATAAGATGATGGTCCTAAAGTGATTAGCACAAAACCAACCACATACTTTTCAAAGAATATTATTTATTATTGTTTGTTTTTATATAGTAACTTTTACATATCTCCCTTAGCATAGTACTGTTTCTAGCAAGCATCTGTGACCTAGGTAGATGAAACTCTCACTAATAATCCTGAGTATATCTCTCCTGTGATGGCCTTTGCCTATCCCTGATGGTTTTTCCCTAATTATCCATGGAATTTTCTTGCCAGAATTTCCTAAAGGAACGCTGGACTAGTTCTAACAAAAGAATGAATTATGTGCCTTCTGAGCCTAGTTCTCTGACACTTCTGGGTAGTTGTCTTCTTGATAGAGAAATGACTTTTTTCCCTTTATTATGTTCTAGAACCTTCTGTCTTTACTGTCACTAATCACTATACCTGTCTCACCATTATGCCTTCTCTGCACACTGCAGTGTGATTTTCTGCTTAATGGCACTTAGAGGAATTTATTTGATCCTCACTTCACAAAAATCCTAGGAATAATGAGAAAATTGATGCTCCTCCCACCTACCCTGATTGCCGATTACAAATAAAATGTTCTGAAACGCCATGCAATTTTACACAGAGAGCTTTGAAATTATTTTTTTTAACATCTTTATTGGAGTATAATTGCTTTACAATGGTGTGCTAGTTTCTGCTTTAAAACAAAGTGAATTAGCTATACATATGCATACATATATCCCCTTATCTCCTCCCTCTAGCGTCTCCCTCCCACCCTCCCTATCCCACCCCTCTAGGTGGTCACAAAGCACCGAGCTGATCTCCCTGTGCTATGTGGCTGCTTCCCAGTAGCTATTTTATATTTGGATGTATATATAAGTCCATGCCACTCTCTCACTTCGTCCCAGCTTACCCTTCCCCCTCCGCATGTCCTCAAGTCCATTCTCTACATCTGTGTCTTTATTCCCGTCCTGCCCCTAGGTTCTTAGGGATACCTTCTCAGTCAGGACTTGAGTTTTTATTTTTGTTTTTGTTTGTCTTTTAATATATTCTCAATTATCTTCCAAGAACTTTAGATGGTTTATTATATAAAGAAGACCTATGCATTAATGCCAATAAAATTAGAGTTCAAAAATATAGGAAAAGATGATTCTAAAACTGTAATATCTAAATGTTGTTCTGAACTTCTTGGCATCCAAGGCAAAAATATTATTAAAGGGTTTCTATAATTTTTATTATCTTTTAAAATCAAAAAGGAAATAGTACTTTAATAGAAATGTAATGCAGCCATTAAACAGAAATTTACCTTAAGTAAGTCTGGAAGACAGAAACACGGAGTCCTCTGGAGGATAAATGGAGCAGGAAAGCAGTATCTGACCAAGCAAATAAAGTGGAGGTTTAGGGACAAAATGCAGATAAGTGTTCTCACACCAAACAGAAGATTCTTGAGACCTTCTCAATGCTTGTGACTTATGGGCATTAGAAGAAGAGTAGGAAAATCAAACAATGGCTAAGATCATGCCATTCAGTCACTTATTCATGCAACAAATATATATTGCATGCTTACTATTTGCCAAGCACTATTCTAGGCAATAAGGATATAACAATGAATAAACAGGCAAGTGTCCTGTTCTCATGGGAACTACATTCCATTGGGAATAAAAGAATGGAGCATGAAGACAAACAATAAACATGTAAACAAATAAATAAATAAACATATTTATAACAATAGTAAGTGCCATAAAGAAAATTCTTAAACTGTTTTAACAGAATGATTAGATAGATGGCTACTTTGTTGGGTGGTCAGGGAAGATTTTTCTGAAGAGTTAATATTTGACCTGAGACCTGTTGTGATACAAAAGAGCCAGCAATAGGAAAATCAGAGAGAAGATTATTATTCCTCAGAGAGGCAGGAGAGAAGGAGATGATAATGCCACTTAATTAGAGAACCAGACCTAGTACCTATGCATCACCAAGAGAATGGTTTGAGCCAGAGTAAGAGTTTTTTGCTACTTCAAATTTTGATACCTGTAGAAGAGTCCTAGAAATGAGCAGAGGTGAGTGTTCATTAAAGAAAAGGAAATGTATAGGTTATTGAGGAAGGTAAGTAAGTTTTTCAGAATGAAGTTACACAAGTTTTCTCAGTATCTTAATGAAATCTATCAAAAATGCCCAATTCTCAGTAATGGAAAATAAGGTAACTCAGACAAAACCTCCCAGTACATTTTACATAAGTAAAAATATATTAAAAATCTTCTTAAGGGCATCAAAGAGCTAATAAGACCATCAGGAATAACCAAGACAAAATCTAGGAGCTGACAGATATCTAGAGAAATGAGTCCTACATTTAAAGCCACTTTACCACACTGAGACCAGAAAGGGATTTTCACATAAGAATAAGAGTAAATCAGCCCCCCACAGATAGAAGCCCAGCTTTGAATTTTCTAGGTGACTCTTAAGCATTGAAACTAGACTAAAGTAGTACCAAATTATTAATGTCTCCATCTTACTAAAGAGGTATCATATTGCTTCTGCATGGCAAAAGCAAATGAAAACTTCTCTAGGAAGTTACATCATCTGAGGTCTCAAGTTATTTTCAAAAATAATTTTTCAAATACAACGTCCAGGATGCAATCAAATCTAAACAAGCATGTAAGAAGAAATTATGGTGCACTGTGTTGAATACTGTCTCTCTGGAGAACTCTGATACAGATAAATGAAACTTCACAAATAACAGAGAACAGAAATCAACCCAAAAGTACTCTCTGATATTGGATCTATCAGACTCAGACATTAAAACAACTACACATAACATGTTCCAGGAAATAAAAGCCAGGCTTAACAATTTCAGTAGATAACTGAAAAATATAAAAAGTAACATAGTAGGGGACTTCCCTGGTGGTCCAGTGGTAAAGAATATGCCTTACAATGCAGGGGATGTGGGTTCATTCCCTGGTCGGGGAATTAAGATCCCACATACTGCGGGGCAACTAAGTTCACGTGCCACAACTACTGAGCTCACATGCCTCAACTAGAGAGCCTGTGTGCCACAAGCTACAGAGCCCACACACTCTGGAACCTGTGCGTCACAACTGGAGAGAGAAAACCCACACGCCACAACTAGAGGGAAGCCCACACGCCACAATGAAAGATCCCACATGCCTCAACAAAGATCCCACATGTTACAACTAAGACCCGATGCAGCCAAAAATAAATTAAATAAATAAATAATAGATAAATCTTTTAAAAAAAGTAACGTAACAGATTTGAAAAAGAACCAACCAGAAATTGTAACACGGAATAAAACTGAAATCAATAAAATTTAAATAGCACATTAGACACAGGGGAAGAGTAAATTATTAAACTGTTAAATATATCAGGAGGAACTATCTAGAATGAAGCACAGGGAGACAAAATGATCAAAAACAGAGAAGGGAAAGATAAGACAAAAAAAGATAAAGTGAGAAGTAATAACATATAGGGAATAAGAATTACCAAAGAAGGAGAGGGGAAGGCAGAGCAATACTGGAAAAGACAATGACTAAGACTTTTTCAAAAATAATGAAATACGTCAATCTACATATTTAAGAAAGCAAATAAATTCCAGGCAGGATAAATAAAATGAAATGTACACCTACACACATCATAATTAAATGCAGAATATAAAGATAATGAGAAAAATTGTAAAGCTGCCAGGAAAAGAAAAACAGATTAAGGAGGAAAAACTGTAGTGTTTGCAGTAGACATCAACATCAAAGATGGAAGCTAGAAGATAGTGAAATGAAATTTTGGAAGTAGTGAAATATAATACTGTCAATTCAGAATTGTATACCATGTAAGAATTATTCTTCAAGAATATGCTAAAATAAAAATAGTTTAACTCAAACCAAAACTGGAATAATAAGCTATCTGTAGACTCATTCTAAAGGAAAGGCTAAAAAGTGAAATTTGAGCTGAAGGTAAATATAGGATCCTTAAAGGAAGATTGGAGATACAGGAAAAAATGAATAACAACAAAAATGTTAAACCTGCAGATAAATCTAACTGAATATTATTTGTGTAAAATAATAACAAAATCTTTGAAAATACAAAAAGAATTATAATACACACCAAATATCAAAGAATGGAGGTGAGTAAATAGACTAAAACTGTCATAAAGTTCTTGCATTGTCTAAAATGAAGAGTATAAGTACCAATTAATAATTAACTTTCATAAAGCAAGTAAGATTTCTTTTAATTTTAAGGTAGTCAATTAAAAAATAATTTGTACAAAATTCCCTTAGACATATTTTAAAATGGATTTGTAAAAATATCCAATCATTTCAAAAGGAAAGAAGAAAAGTTAGAAAAAGGAATACAGAACAAGTGGAACAAATTAAATATATATAGGAATAAATTGATTTAGCCCCAAATAAATCAGCAATTACATTAAACTCAGATGAACTAAATGCTGCAATTTAAATACAAATATTATCAT
This sequence comes from Mesoplodon densirostris, assembly GCF_025265405.1. Lineage (NCBI taxonomy): Eukaryota > Metazoa > Chordata > Mammalia > Artiodactyla > Ziphiidae > Mesoplodon > Mesoplodon densirostris. Next base: position 48,885,511 of record NC_082673.1, on the reverse strand, counting down.
GCTGGATTTTAAAAAATGAAGAGTCATATACTATTTATAGGGAATATATCTAAAACCTAAGGATATAAAAAGGTTGAAAGTAAGGAATTAAGATAGATGTATCCTGCAAATATGAATCAAAATAGAGCTGATATAGCTAAATTAATATAAGAAAACTAAACTTTAAAGCAAAAAGCATTAGCCATATTCAGAATATATGGGCATGGGGTCAAGACATCAAAATTTTAATAAGCACCACTGATGATTCTTATGAACTCTAAAATCTATTTGATAGGATATATTTTATAAGAATTATAGCCTGGAAAACCATAAAGGAATAAATAGTAAATCCCTAAAACCAGGGTTTCATAGAGCTTACATTTACATTGTTGATGGAGGTATGGGGGGAGGGGTCAATAGAAAGGACTCATCATCTAAATGAAAACCAATGCCTAAATAGGCTTCATAAGAGTTGCATTACTGGATTTCAATCAAAGCCTTTCTTTACAATTTTTCTCATTTTTTATTATGTTTACTCCTTGAAAAATATTGGCCCTCATTTTGAAATCATTTAAACTCCACTTTTATCACAAAACGTAAAAGATAGCAGCTCTGACTCTCTTTATGGGCAAATAACCCTAACCTCCCTTTCTCCCAACAAGTGAAGTGGGTGTAGCTTAAATTTTGGAATCCCCATTTTGAAGATAAGCAGTGTCACTTTTATCTCTTCAATCATTTTCTTTATATACTTGACTAGAAGAAAAAAATTTCCAAGAATAACTAAATGATAGCTAAACACTGTTCACCAACCACCATAAATGTGGAATGGGGTCCTTTGAAGCACTTACAGGCATCCAGGACCAGCTTAGCCTGTCTTTAATTCCATAGCACATATAGAAGTTGAAAGGCAGAACCCAGATTATTTAATTTAACTAAACAGGGAAAAACTTTTGTACCCCCTAAGTTAGATTTTTTTTAAGCCCGTCAATTTTTGGATCAGAGTTTTAACAAAACCCTCAAGGCATCCAGGGTAATATTTTATGGATTTTCTCTATCTTTTTCATTTCAAAACATCTATCTCATGAAATTTTAAAATTAGAATGGCAAAAGAAGAAATCACATATAATCCAACATACTTGTCCTTGCCCACCACATCCCCCCCCCCCATATAAGAAAGCAGAAAACATGATCTCATTCTCATAAAAGTAGTGACAGGCAAAGAATGTAGTCAAGTTTTGGAACTCACTAATTCTATATTAGCTAAGCTTACATCACTTACATAAAACGATAGAGCCCACAAGGGGTTTTCATTAGTCAAGCATTGACTTGTGTCCCATTTTTAAAAGGTAATTGAATGTTGTTTTGCATGTGTATCTCCTAATAAATTGAGTCACTGAAGGCAGTACTGACAAAGAAAAATATACTGTTTTCAAATTAAAGTCAAATTTTAGAGAGGATGTAATCAGCTTCAAGGATAAGGTATAGTTTTCCTTAATATTCAACTGAGACAGAAAATAAACTATAAATATGGAACAACAAAAAAGTTGATCTCTAATGTTGCTATTCAAAAGAGGCAGAAAAGCAAAGGGGACGGAGGTAGACAACTGGAATATCTCATGGCTATTTGAGCAGAGTGAATATGTCAAACCAAATCACTAGAATGTGGAGATATTTGGAGATGTTCTTGTCCACAGCTTTATGAATGTTTCCCTGTATATCACTTTTTTTTTTTTTTTTTTTTGCGGTACGCGGACCTCTCACTGTTGTGGCCTCTCCCGTTGCGGAGCACAGGCTCTGGACGCACAGGCTCAGCGGCCATGGCTCACAGGCCCAGCCGCTCCGTGGCATGTGGGATCTTCCCAGACCGGGGCACGAACCCGTGTCCCCTGCATCGGTAGGCGGACTCTCAACCATTGCACAACCAGGGAAGCCCTCCTGAATATCACTTTTATACTTGCAAAAGAGTTTCAAAAGTTTTGATAGAAACTTTGGTACAAGTCAAACATCACAATTTCATTTTCCCAAGTGCCTTTCCCACAACCGTCTTGGGCTTTTGACCACTCAAGGACATTTTTGGTTATAGACATGTTGAAACTGTATATAACAATTCTCAAAGTGTCCAGTCTATTTCACAAAAATATTTATCTTAATCCAAAGCTAAATGACCTCCCTGTGTGTATGTGAACATATCTGTGTGTAACTGCTCATACTTGGAAATAATTCTACTGAAGTCAGTTGAGCTCATTTGGAAATGATGAGAATCATACAAAAATAAAATGGCTTTCATCACTTGACTTTGGATTAAGCACAAAAAAATATAAAAAAGGCACTAGAACATTTGTGAAATATTTAGGCTTTAGAAATTAGATAAATATGAAGCCAAGAGCAACACTAAACCATGTTCTATATGGTGCAGTGGTTAAGAATCCGCCTGCCAATGCAGGGGATGCAGGTTCGAGCCCTGGTCAGGGAACTAAGATCCCACATGCCATGGAACAACTGAGCCCGTGTGCCACGACTACTGAGCCTGAGCTCTAGAGTCTGTGAGTCACAACTACAGAGCCCAAGTGCCACAACTACTGAGGCCTGTGTGCCTAGAGCCCATGCTCCACAACAAGAGAAACCACCGCAATGAGAAACCCATGCACTGCAATGTAGAGTAGCCCCCGCTAGCCGCAACTAGAGAAAGTCCACACGAAGAAACGAAGATCTAGTGCAGCCAAAAACAAATAAATAAATTTATTTTTTAAAAAAACTACAAATAACAAATGCTGGAGAGGGTGTGGAGAAAAGGGAACCCTCCTACACTGTAGGTGGGAACACAAGTTGGTACAGCCACTATTGGAAAACAGGGGAGGTTCCTCAGAAAAGTAAAAACAGAATTACCATGTGATCCAGCAATCCCACTCCTGGGGCATACACTCTGACAAAACTATAATTCAAAAACATGCATGCACCCCTATGTTCATAGCAGCACTATTCATACAATAGCCAAAACATGGAAACAACCTAAATGTCCATAGACAGATGAATGGATACAGATGTGGTACAAATATACAATGGAATATGACTCAACCATAAAAAAGAATGAAATAATGCCATTTGCAGCAACATGGATACAACTAGAGATTATCATACTAAGTGAAGTATGTCAGAAAGAGAAAGACAAATACCATATGATATCACTTATATGTGGAATCTAAAATATGGCACAAATGAACCTATCTACAAAACAGAAACAGACTAACAGACGTAAAGAACAGACTTGTGGTTGCCAAGGGAAAGGGGGCTAAGGGAGGGAAGGACTAGGAGTGTGGGATTATGTAAACCATTATATATGGGATGGATAAACAACAAAGTCCTACTGTATAGCACAGGGAACTATATTCAATATCCTGTGATAAACCATAACGGAAAATAATATATTTAAAAAAAGAAAGTTTCTATGTGTATAACTGAGTCACTTTGCTATACAGCAGAGGTTGGCACAACTTTGTAAATCAGCTATACTTCAATTAAAAAAAAATCAATCAGGGGCTTCCCTGGTGGCACAGTGGTTGAGAGTCCGCCTGCCGATGCAGGGAACATGGGTTCGTGCCCCAGTCTGGGAAGATCCCACATGCCGTGGAGCAGCTAGGCCCGTGAGCCATGGCAGCTAAGCCTGTACATCCGGAGCCTGTGCTCCGCAACGGGAGAGGCCACAACAGATAGAGGCCGGCGTACCGTGAAAAAAAAAAAAAAAATCAATCAGCATTGTTTATGAACAGAGAAACCATTTTATTTATTTATTTATTTTTACTTTTAATTTTTATTTTCATTTTGAAACAACATCAGGATAACAGAACATTGCAAAAGAAATACCAAGAAGTCCCATAAACCATTCACTAAAATTCCACAAATGTCGTTATCTTAAATAGCACTGTACATGCCCCAAGCCAGGGAATTATCAGATACAATACTATAGGTTGTACTAATACACAGGCCTTATGCAAATTTCACAAATATTCCCACTAATTTCCTTTTCCTAGTCCAAGGTTGAGTCTGGGGATCACACAATGCATGTAGTTCTCATGTCTCCATAGTCTCTCCAACCTGTGACCATTCCTCAGTTTTCCCTTCTCTTTTATGATCTTCACATAATTGATCACACATGATCTTCAATAATAATTGTCTAATTATTTTTTTTACATCTTTATTGGAGTATAATTGCTTTACAATGGTGTGTTAGTTTCTGCTTTATAACAAAGTGAATCAGCTATACATACACATATATCCCCATATCTCCTCCTTCTTGCATCTCCCTCCCATCCTCCCTATCCCACCCGTCTAGGTGGTCACAAAGCACCGAGCTGATCTTCCTGTGCCATGCGGCTGCTTCCCACTAGCTATCTATTTTACATCTGGTAGTGTATATCTGTCCATGTCACTCTCTCACTTCGTCCCATCTTACCCTTCCCCCTTCCCATGTCCTCAAGTCCATTCTCTATGTCAGAGAAATTTTAAATTAAAAGTATTCAAGGAAGTAAAGGACATAGAGATAAGTAGTAGGTGACAAGTTGTATAAAGGGTCTAAGAAAAGGAGAATTCAGTTAAGGGGTCCTGTTTTCAGAGGGATCTCGTTTGACAATCAGAAATCAAGTCAGCCAGGAGGAAGGGGGAAAGGATGAGACAGAAATAAACAGAGAATCAAAGGTTAAGTTAAAGGGAAAGAGGGACCTCTTTCAGAGAGATAGTTTATTACTACTATTTTGTTGATTAACCAAAGTAGGCCAGAAGAATGTAAATTGGTCTGTAGAGGAAAATAACCCCAAATAGTGTGCTGCTAACAGAGACTGCACTCTCCCACCTCCCCGTACCCTTACATACAGAACAGTTTTTACCCTGCATATTGCAAGTTAGAATCTTTCAGGTGCTCTCATGGCTTTAAAAGACATCCCTGAATTTGGGATGGATTCAGCAGCAGGTAGCTCAGAGCAAACTTTAAAATTAAAAGAAAATAACTAAAGGATTTATATATGTTATCTTATTTAATCATTTGTTCGTTCTATATTTGCTAAGCACCAACAGTTGTGTCATATACTTTCCCAGCAATGTTATGATAAGGTGTTTATTTTTATTTATTTATTTATTTTTTTTTTTGCTGTACGCGGGCCTCTCACTGCTGTGGCCTCTCCCGTTGCGGAGCACAGGCTCCGGACACACAGGCTCCGCGGCCATGGCTCGCGGGCCCAGCCGCTCCGCGGCATGTGGGATCTTCCGGGATCGGGGCACGAACCCGTGTCCCCTGCATCGGCAGGCGGACTCTCAACCACTGCGCCACCAGGGAAGCCCGATAAGGTGTTTATTAATATCCTCAAGTTACAGAGGGAAAGGGGGGGGGCAAAGAGTAATTGAGTTATGTGCTCAAGGTCACACAACTGGTAAATTGATAATCTAGGTATATTTAATTTTTGTTTGGGAACAGTATATTCAAATCTTCTCTTCATTCAAACGATTTGTGCTTCTGGGAAAGTTGCTTACATTTTATTTTTTCTCTCCTGTGTTTCTCATACTGTAAAAGGGAAAGTGCTCACACTATTCTCAAATTTGATTTATGATAACTCTGGTGTTTCTTGAAGGAAAAAAGGGGCACTGATGAAATAGACTAGGTACTATAACCATTATCCCCCTTAAATAATCCAAACATATTTTTTCTCATAAAAACACTATGTGCCCACAAAACTTTAGGATATACAAATACTTAAGATTCTTAACTCTGACACAGAATCTGTTTATGGACAGCACAGATTCAAATGAATATTGTTAATATGAATTTGAAACTGAAATAGCAGCAACTTTAGAAAATGTAGTGTTGGCTGTGATTTATATCTTTTAAGAACATTTCTTCAATGTCTATTCACCACAAAGTGCTTTCTCACAAGTTGTCATACTTATACGTGTCCTTGTAAATGTTTTAGCTAAACCTGAGTTTCACTTCTAGATCCCATGTAAATAGGAAACTTTATGAAGACAAAACGCAGAAACAACTAAAAGTTACATGGTAAAGATTTGGCCTTGCCAAACTTTCTCCAAAATAAAAGTGTTTAAAGTCACATGCTAGAAACCTCTCCAATTTTTAGATTGATGAATACATGTTTAAGAGGTTATGTAATGGCATATATGCACCAAGTACATCCAGAGTGGCTGAAGAGGATTCAGCTTTCAACTTTATAGGCATTCCTTGTGCTCACATACCAAACTCCTAGTTTCTATGTAAAGTATTTTCCAGAGTACACAAGAATTCTATAGTTCTTGAGTATCATTTTAGTCAAGGACACAGGGAAATCTTCAGAAACCAAATACTCACTGAGATGAAAGAAATGTCTTATTTATTTGTGTAACATAACAGGGATTGCCCCTGCCTTGTCACTCCTGAGACAAAGAATAGATTCCTCAGCATTTATTTTCTCTCAGAGGCAGGGTTCTAATATGGGCTGGCAGCAAAAATCTTGAGTACAAGTCCAAGCTCTACCACAGCTCTATACGTCAGACCAGTGGCTCTCCAAGTGTGGTCCACAGACTTAAAGCAATAGGATCACCTAAGAAATTAATGGACATGAAAATTCCCGGACTCTCCAAACTACTGAATCAGAAACTCTAGGGGTAGGGCCCAGATATCTGGGTTTTAACAAGCACTCCAGAGATTATTTATTTATTTATTTATTTTTATTGGGGTATAGTTGCTTTACAATATTGTGTTAGTTTCTACTGCACAGCGAAGTGAAGTAGAATTCCCTGTGCTATACAGCAGGTTTTCATTAGCTATCTATTTTATAAATATTAGTGTACATATGTTAGTCCCAATCTCCCAGTTCATCCCACCCTCCCCTTTCCCCCTTGGTGTCCATACATTTGTTCTCTACATCTGTGTCTCTATTTCTCTATTTCTGCCTTGCAAACCAGTTCATCTGTACCATTTTTCTAGATTCCACATATATGCGTTAATATACGATATTTATTTTTCTCCTTCTGACTTACTTCACTCTGTATGACAGACTCTAGGTCCATCCACCTCACTACACATAACACAATTTCATTTCTTTTTATGGCTGAGTAATAGTCCATTGTATATATGTGCCACATCTTCTTTATCCATTCATCTGTCGAAGGACACTTAGGGTGCTTCCATATTCTGGCTATTGTAAATAGTGCTGCAGTGAACACTGTGGAACATGACTCTTTTTGAATTATGGTTTTCTCAGGATATATGCCCAGTAGTGGGATTGCTGGGTCATATGGTAGTTCTATTTTTAGTTTTTTAAGGAAACTCCATACTGTTCTCCATAGTGGCTATAACAATTGACATTCCCACCAACAGTGCAAGAGTGTTCCCTTTTCTCCACACCCTCTACAGCATTTATTGTTTGTAGATATTTTTCATGATGGCCATTCTGACCGGTGTGAGGTGATACTCATTGTAGTTTTGATTCGCATTTCTCGAATGATTAGTGATGTTGAGCATCCTTTCATGTGTTTGATGGCAATCTGTATATCTTTTTTGGAGAAATGTCTATTTAGGTCTTCTGCCCATTTTTGAATTGGGTTGTTTGTTTTTTGGATATTAAGCTTCATGTGCTGCTTGTATATTATGGAGATTAATCCTTTGTCAGTTGCTTCATTTGCAAACATTTTCTCCCATTCTGAGGGTTGCCTTTTTCTCTTCTCTATGGCTTCCTTTACTGTGCAAAAGTTTTGAAGTTTCATTAAGTCTCATTTGTTTATTTTTGTTTTTATTTCCATTTCTATAGGAGGTGGGTCAAAAAGGACCTTGCGGGCTTCCCTGGTGGCGCAGTGGTTGAGAGTCTGTCTGCCGATGCAGGGGACGCGGGTTCATGCCCCGGTCTGGGAGGATCCCACATGCCATGGAGCGGCTAGGCCCGTGAGCCATGGCCACTGAGCCTGCATGTCCAGAGCCTGTGCTCTGCAATGGGAGAGGTGACAACAGTGAGAGGCTCACTTACTGCAAAAAAAAAAAAAAAAAAAAAAAAAAAAAAAGGATCTTGCTGTGATTTATGTTATACAGTGTTCTGCCTATGTTTTCCTCTATGAGTTTTATGGTGTCTGGCCTTACACTTAGGTATTTAATCCATTTTGAGTTTATTTTTGTTTATGGTGTTAGGGAGTGTTCTAATTTCATTCTTTTACATGTAGCTGTCTAGTTTTCCCAGCACCACTTACTGAAGAGGCTATCTTTTCTCCATTGTATATTCTTGTCTCCTTTATCAAAGATAAGGTGACCATATGTGCATGGGTTTATCTCTGGGCTTTCTATCCTGTTCCATTGATCTTTATTTCTGTTTTTGTGCCAGCACCATACTGTCTTGATTACTCTAGCTTTGTAATATAATCTGAAGTCAGGGAGCCTTATTCCTCCAGCTCTGTTTTTCTTTCTCAAAATTGCTTTGGCTATTCGAGATTTTTTGTGTTTCCATACAAATTGTGAAATTTTTTGTTCTAGTTCTGTGAAAATTGTCATTGGTAGTTTGATAGGGATTGCATTGAATCTGTAGATTGCTTTGGATAGTATACTCATTTTCACAATTTTGATTCTTCCAATCCAAGAACATGGTATATCTCTCCTTCTGTTTGTATCACCTTTAATTTCTTTCATCAGTGTCTTATAGTTTTCTGCATCCAGGTCTTTTGTCTCCTTAGGTCAGTTTATTCCTTGGTATTTTTTTTTATTTTTGTTGCAATGGTACGTGAGTGCTTCCTTAATTTCTTTCAGATTTTTCATCATTAGTGTATAGGAATGCAAGGGATTTCTTTGCATTAGTTTTGTCTCCTGCTATTTTACCAAATTCATTGATTAGCTCTAGTAGTTTTTTGCTAACATCTTTAGGATTCTCTATATATAGTATCATGTCAGCTGCAAACACTGACAGTTTACTTCTCTTTTCCGATTTGGATTCCTTTAATTTATTTTTCATCTCTGATTGCTGTAGCTAAAACTTCTGAATCTATGTTGAATAATAGTCGTGAGAGTGGGCAACCTTATCTTGCTCCTGATCTTAGTGGAAATGGTTTCAGTTTTTCACCATTGAGAATGATGTTAGCTGTGGGTTTATCATATATGGCCTTTACAATGTTGAAGTAAGTTCCCTCTATGCCTACTTTCTGGAGATTTTTTTATCATAAATTGGTGTTGAATTTTGTCAAAAGCTTTTTCTGCATCTACTGAGATGATCATATTGTTTTTATCCTTCAACTTTTTAATATAGTTTATCGCACTGATTGATTTGCGTATATTGAAGAATCCTTTCATTCCTGGGATAAACTCTACTTGATCATGGTGTAGGATCCTTTTAATGTGCTGCTGGATTCTGTTTGCTAGTATTTTGTTGAGGATTTTTGCATCTATGTTTATCAGTGATATTGGCCTGTAGTGTTCTTTTTTTGTGACATCTTTGTCTGGTTTTGGTATCAGGGTGATGGTGGCCTTGTAGAATGAGTTTGGGTGTGTTCCTCCCTCTGCTATGTTTTGGAAGAGTTTGAGAAGGATAGGTGTTAACTCTTCTCTAAATGTTTGATAGAATGCACCTGTGAAGTCATCTAGTCCTGGGTTTTCTTTGCTGAAAGATTTATAATCACAGTTTCAATATCAGTGCTTGTGATTGGTCTGTTTATATTTTTTATCTCTTCCTGATTCAGTCTTGTAAGGTTGTGCTTTTCTAAGAATTTGTCCTTTTCTTCCAGGTTTTCCATGTTATTGGCATAGAGTTGCTTGCAGTAATCTCTCATGATCCTTTGTATTTCTGCAGTGTCACTTGTTACTTCTCCTTTTTTGTTTCTAATCCCATTGATTTTAGTATTCTCACTTTATTTCTTGATGAGGCTAGCTACTGGTTTATCAATTTTGTTTGTCTTCTCAAAGAACCAGCTTTTAGTTTTATTGATCATTGCTATCACTTCCTTCATTTCTTTTTCATTTATTTCTGATCTGATCATAATGTTTTCTTTCGTTCTACTAACTTTGGGTTTTTTTTTTGTTGTTGTTGTTGTTGTTCTTTCTCTAATTGCTATATGTGTGAGGTTAAGTTGTTTATTTTGGATGTTTCTTGTTTCTTGAAGTAGGATTGTATTGCTATAAACTTCCCTCTTAGAACTGCTTTTGCTCCATCCCATAAGTTTTGGGTCATCATATTTTCATTGTCATTTGTTTTTAGGTATTTTTTGATTTCCTCTTTGATTTATTCAGTGAGCTCTTGCTTATTTAGTAATGTATTGTTTAGACTACATGTGTTTGTATTTTTTACAGTTTTTTTTTTCCTGTAATTGATATCTAGTCTCATAGCATTGTGGTCAGAAAAACTAGTTGATAATGATTTCAATTTGCTTAAATTTACCAAGGCTTGATTTGTGACCCAAGATATGATCTATCCTGGAGAATACTTCCTGAGCACTTGAGAAGAAAGTGTATTCTGTTGTTTTGGATGGAATGTCCTATAAATATCGATTAAGTGCATCTTGTTTAATGTGTCATTTAAAGCTTGTGTTTTCTTATTTATTTTCATTTTGGATGATCTGTCCACTGGTGAAAGTGGGGTGTTAAAGTCCCCTACTATGATTGTGTTACTGTTGATTTCCCATTTTATGGTTGTTAGCATTTGCCTTATGTATTGAGATGCTCCTATATTGGGTGCATAAATATTTACAATTGTTATATCTTCTTCTTGGATTGATCCCTTGGTCATTATGTAGTGTCCTTCTTTGTCTCTTGTAATAGTCTTTATTTTAAAGTCTATTTTGTCGTTTATAATATTTTGTTCTAAACTTCACATCAAAAATAATCATCATTATACCACATGATAATGACCATTAAAACTTTTTCTCACTTTTGTCAGGTCAACTTCTTTTCAAATGACTGCAGCTTGAAAAATAACCAGTCTCCTGAGGGAAAGAGGAGCCAGAGAAAAATCTTTCTTAAAGATAAAAATATAGACACTCTACTTGAAAGTGTTACCTCGATCACACCAACAGCCACCTTCCTCTCTCCTTAGTCCCTGCCCCTTTTAATATTCCAATCATTTTCAATTTATCCTTCTTAAAGGATTTTTCCAGAGCCACCTTGCAAGCCATATAATTATTCTTTAAGGATGTACCTCGCTGGATGGAGGAAGATGGCGGAAGTGTAAGACGTGGAGATCACCTTCCTCCCCACAGATACATCAGAAATTCATCTACACGTGGAACTGCTCCTATAGAACACCTACTGAATGCTGGCAGAAGACCTCAGATCTCCCAAAAGGCAAGAAATTCCCCACATACCTGGGTAGGGTAAAAGAAAAAAGAATAAACAGAGGCAAAAGGATAGGGACAAGACCTGCCCAGTGGGAGGGAGCCATGAAGGAGGAAAGGTTTCCACACACTACAAGCCCCTTCACGGGCGGAGACTGCAGGTGGCGGAGGGGGAAAGCTTCGGAGTAGCGGAGGAGAGCACAGCAACAGGGGTGTGGAGGGCAAAGCCGAGAGATTCGGCACAGAGGATCGGTGCCCTCAGGCACACACCAGCCCGAGAGGCTTGTCTGCTCGGCCGCCGGGGCGGGCGGGGCTGGGAGCTGAGGCTCGGGTATCGGCTTTCAGTCGGAGCGCAGGGAGAGGACTGGGGCTGCCGCAGGAAGAGCCTGAAGGGGTTAGTGCACCACGGCTAGCCCGGAGGGAGTCCAGGGAAAAAGTCTGGAGCTGCCGAAGACGCAAGAGACTTTTTCTTCCCATTTGTTTCCTGGTGCGCAAGGAGAGGGCATTAAGAGCGCTGCTTAAAGAAGCTCCAGAGATGGGCATGAGCTGCGGCTAAAGGCGCGGAACCCGGAGACGGGCATGGGACGCTGGGGCTGCTGCTGCCGCCGCCACAAGGCCTGTGTGCGAGCGCAGGTCACTGTCCACACCCCCTTCCACGGAGCCTGTGCAGCCCACCACTGCCGGGGTCCCGGGACCCAGGGACAGCTGCCCCGGGAAAGCGCATGGAGCGCTTCGTGCTGGTGCAACGTCACATTGCCCTCTGCCGCCGCAGGCCCGCCCCACACTGCGTGCCCCTCCTTACCCTCGACCTGAGTGAGCCAGAGCCCCCGAGTCAGTGGCTCCTTTAAACCCATCCTGTCTGAGCGAATAACGGACACCCTCCGGTGACCTACGTGCAGAGGCAGGGCCAGGTCCAAGGCTGAGACCCGGGAGCTGTGAGAGCAGAGACAGGGAAATCTCTCCGTGTAGCCTCGGAGGCAGCGGATTAAAGCTCCATGGTCCGCTTGATGTACCCTGCATCTGTGGAGTGCATGAATGGACAGCGAATCATCCCAAATTGAGGAGGTGGACTTTGAGGACAAGATTTAAGATTTTTTCCCCTTTTCCCCTTTATACAACAAATTATCCCAAATTAAGGAGGTGGACTTTGAGAATAAGATTTCAGACTTTTTCCCCTTTTCCTCTTTTTACAACGAATTATCCCAAATTGAGGAGGTGGACTTTGAGAGCAAGATTTTCGATTCTTTTCCCCCTGTTCTCTTTTTGTGAATGTGTATGTGTATGCTTCTGTGTGAGATCTTCTCTGTATAGCTTTGCTTCCACCATATGTCCCAGGGTTCTATGTGTCCATTTATTTTTTTCAATAATTACTTTTTAATTTTAATAACACTACTATATTTTATACTTTATTGTATTTTACTTTATCTGCTCTCTTTCTTTTTTTCCTACCTTCACTTCCTCCCTCCCTTCCTCTGCCCCTCCTTTCTTTCTCTCTTTCTTTCCTTCCTCCCTCCCTCCCTCCCTCCTGTCTTTCTTTCCTTCTTTCTTTCTTTCTTTTTTCTTTCTTTATTTCCTTCCTCCCTCCCTCCCTCCCTCCTGTCTTTCTTTCCTTCTTTCTTTCTTTCTTTTTTCTTTCTTTCTTTCTTTCCTTCCTCCCTCCCTCCCTCCCTTCTTCCTTTCACTCTTTCTTTTTCTTTCCTTACTCCCTCCCTCCCTCATTTCTTTCTTTCCATTCTTCTTCCCTCTCTCCTTCCTTCCTTTCTTTCTTTCTTTCTTTCTTTCTTTCTTTCCATCCTTCCTCCCTCCCTCCGTCCTTTCTCCCTCCATCCCTCCCTCCTTTCTTTCTTTCTTTCTTTCATTCTTTCTTCCTTCCTTCCTTCCTTCGTTCCTTTCTTTCCTTCTTCCTTTCTTTCTCTCTCTCTTTCTTTCTTCTACTAATTCTTTCTTTCTACTTTGTCTCCCTTTTATTCTGAGCCGGGTAGATTAAAGGATCTTGGTGCTGCAGCCAGGAGTCAGTGCTGTGCCTCTGAAGTGGGAGAACCAACTTCAGAACTACTTAATAACAAAGAGATCACTGAAGAAATCAAAGAGGAAATCAAAAAATACCTAGAAACCAATAACAATGGAGACACGATGATCCAAAACCTATGGGATGCAGCAAAAGCAGTTCTAAGGGGGAAGTTTATAGCAATACAATCCCACCTTAAGAAACAGGAAATATCTCGAGTAAACAACCTGACCCTGCACCTAAAGCAATTAGAGAAAGAAGAACAAAACACCCCAAAGTTAGCAGAAGGAAAGAAATCAAAAGGTCAGATCAGAAATAAATGAAAAAGAAATGAAGGAAACGATAGCAAAGATCAACAAACTAAAAGCTGGTTCTTTGAGAAGATAAACAAAATTGATAAACCATTAGCCAGACTCATCAAGAAAAAAAGGGAGAAGACTCAAATCAATAGAATTAGAAATGAAAAAGGAGAAGTAACAACAGACACTGCAGAAACACAAAGGATCATGAGAGATTACTGCAAGCAACTCTATGCCAATAACATGGAAAACCTGGAGGAAATGGACAAATTCTTAGAAATGCACAACCTGCCAAGACTGAATCAGGAAGAAATAGAAAATATGAATAGACCAATCACAAGCACTGAAATTGAAACTGTGACTAAAAATCTTCCAACAAACAAAAGCCCAGGACCAGATGGCTTCACAGGCGAATTCTACCAACATTTAGAGAAGAGCTAACACCCATCCTTCTCAAACTCTTCCAAACAATTTCAGAGGAAGGAACACTCCCAAACTCATTCTATGAGACCACCATCACCTTGATACCAAAACCAGGCAAGGATGTCACAAAGAAAGAAAACTACAGGCCAATATCACTGATGAATATAGATGCAAAAATCCTCAACAAAATACTAGCAAACAGAATCCAACAGCACATTAAAACAATCATACACCGTGATCAAGTGGGGTTTATTCCAGGAATGCAAGGATTCTTCAATATACGCAAATCAATCAATGTGATACACCATATTAACAAGTTGAAGGAGAAAAACCATATGATCATCTCAATAGATGCAGAGAAAGCTTTTGACAAAATTCAACACCATTTATGATAAAAACCCTGCAGAAAGTAGGCATAGAGGGAACTTTCCTCAACATAATAAAGCCCACATATGACAAACCCACAGCCAACATCATCCTCAATGGTGAAAAACTGAAACCATTTCCACTAAGATCAGGAACAAGACAAGGCTGCCCACTCTCACCACTCTTATTCAACATAGTTTTGGAAGTTTTAGCCACAGCAATCAGAGAAGAAAAGGAAATAAAAGGAATCCAAATTGGAAAAGAAGAAATAAAGCTGTCACTGTTTGCAGATGACATGATACTATACATAGAGAATCCTAAAGATGCTACCAGAAACCTACTAGAGCTAATCAATGAATTTGGTAAAGTAGCAGGATACAAAATTAATGCACAGAAATCTCTGGCATTCTTGTACACTAATGATGAAACATCTGAAAATGAAATCAAGAAAACACTCCCATTTACCATTGCAACAAAAAGAATAAAATATCGGGGAATAAACCTACCTAAGGAGACAAAAGACCTGTATGCCGAAAATTATAAGACACTGATGAAAGAAATTAAAGATGATACAAATAGATGGAGAGATGTACCATGCTCCTGGATTGGAAGAATCAATATTGTGAAAATGACTCTATTACCCAAAGCAATCTATAGATTCAATGCAATCCCTATCAAAATACCACTGGCGTTTTTCACAGAACTAGAACAAAAAAATTCAAAATTTGTTTGGAAAAACAAAAGACCCCGTATAGCCAAAGCAATCTTGAGAAAGAAACACGGAGCTGGAGGAATCAGGCTCCCTGACTTCAGACTATACTACAAAGCTACAGTAATCAAGACAGTGTGGTACTGGCACAAAAAGAGAAAGATAGATCAATGGAACAGGATAGAAAGCCCAGAGGAAAACCCATGCACATATGGTCAACTTATCTTTGATAAAGGAGGCAGGAATGTACAGTGGAGAAAGGACAGCCTCTTCAATAAGTGGTGCTGGGAAAACTGGACAGGGACATGTAAAAGTATGACATTAGATCATTCCCTAACACCATACACAAAGATAAGCTCAAAATGGATTAAAGACCTAAATGTAAGGCCACACACTATCAAACTCTTAGAGGAAAACATAGGCAGAACATTCTATGACATAAATCACAGCAAGATCCTTTTGGACCCACCTCCTAGAGAAATGGAAATAAAAACAAAGATAAACAAATGGGACCTAATGAAACTTAAAAGCTTTTGCACAGCAAAGGAAACCATAAACAAGACCAAAAGACAACCCTCAGAATGGGAGAAAATATTTGCAAATGAAGCAACTGACAAAGGATTAATCTCCAAAATTTATAAGCAGCTCATGCAGCTCAATAGCAAAAAAACAAACAACCCAATCGAAAAATGGGCAGAAGACTTAAATAGGCATTTCTCCAAAGAAGATATACAGACTGCCAACAAACACATGAAAGAATGCTCAACATCATTAATCATTAGAGAAATGCAAATCAAAACTAGAATGAGATATCGTCTCACACCAGTCAGAATGGCCATCATCAAGAAATCTAGAAACAATAAATGCTGGAGACGGTGTGGAGAAAAGGGAACACTCTTGCACTGCTGGTGGGAATGTGAATTGGTACAGCCACTATGGAGAACAGTATGGAGGTTCCTTAAAAAACTAAAAATAGAACTACCATATGACCCAGCAATCCCACTACTAGGAATATACCCTGAGAAAACCATAATTCAAAAAGAGACATGTACCAAAATGTTCATTGCAGCTCTATTCACAATAGCCCGGAGCTGGAAACAACCTAAGTGTCCATCATCGGATGAATGGATAAAGAAGATGTGGCACATATATACAATGGAATATTACTCAGCCATAAAAAGAAACGAAACTGAGCTATTTGTAATGAGGTGGATAGACCTAGGGTCTGTCATACAGTGTGAAGTAAGTCAGAAAAAGAAAGACAAATACCGTATGCTAACACATATATATGGAATTTAAAAAAAAATGTCATGAAGAACCTAGGGATAAAACAGGAATAAAGACACTGACCTACTTGAGAATGGAGTTGAGGATATGGGGAGGGGGAAGGGTAAGATGTGAGAGAGCGAAAGAGATTCATGGACATATATACAGTACCAAACGTAAGGTAGATAGATAGTGGGAAGCAGCCGCATAGCACAGGCAGATCAGCTTGGTGTTTTTTGACCGCCTGGAGGGGTGGGATGGGGAGGGTGGGAGGGAGGGAGACGCAAGAGGGAAGGGATGTGGGAACAGATGTATATGTATGACTGATTCACTTTGTTATAAAGCAGAAACTAATAATAATAATAATAATAATAATAATAAAAAGATAAAAATATATATATAAATAATTGCTTCAAGGTAACTGAAAAACTCAGTGACTTACTTTTCTCCTTTTTGAAATGGCTGAATCATAACTACTTCAGACTGTTTTCTATTCTTTCTTTTAGAATCTAGAGAGAGTTTGGTAACACGTTCCTCCTAGAAATCCCTCTATAATATCTTAATCCAAAGCCTTTCTGCATAAAATCACAGTGTGTTTTTTTTTCTCCATCATTAAAAGTTATTTAAAAAAAAAGTTTTTAAGGCAGCTGGTTGCTGTCTCCCTTCATATAATGAACTCAACAATGCAATTAGCACCTACCTACCTCCTTTTTCTTTTAAGCTAATTAATGCCACTTTCTTTAATTCTTCTACTTTTAAATTTCTGTCTTTATATTTTTCTTATGATCTCCCTAAGGTGCATTTCAAACATGAAATCCAAAGTTCTTAGAGGACAACATTCATATTTGTTTATTTGTCTCCCCAGAATTTCCTGAGGATAGAAATTCTTCAAATCTTCATGACCAAAACACAGAAGAGAGTTTAGCTTGGTTGAACTGAATTGTCATATAAGCCTCACTTAGGAGAGTTATATCTCTCACACATACAGGTGCTAGATAGAGTACTAAAACTCATTGTTTTACCCAGATATAATGAGTTGTTCTACCCAAATATAATGAGACATACCCCCAAATGTATGTCCACCTAGAACTTCAGAATGTGACCTTATTTAGAAAGAGGTTTTACAGATGTAATTTGTAAAAACAAGAGTATACTAGATTAGGGTGGGCCCTAATCCTAGGGCTGGTGTCCTTACAAGATAACAGAGATATGTGACATGTTATTTTAATGCCCAGTTTGTGGTACCTCATTACAGCAGGACTAGGAAACTCGTAAACCAAGCATCACTGTTTCTCCCACCATCTGAGCAACTGGCAATGTTTCCTTATGGTTCACTGTCCATCACAGGCCATGTCTCAAAATTGTTACTCTCCCAAAAAGAGATACAAATAAAAGACATTTTGTTTCAGATCATCCTTTTCCTCAAAGGCTTGTTCATTCAAAATCCACATCCAATTCCATCAATATAATAAAAAAATGTAAGAAAAAGGGAAGATATGATTAGAAAAGGTAAAAGGACACCCAGTCATTAAAAATCACATATTTGAAGAACTTTCATTTAAGGAAAGTGCTCAATATATAATGTTAGAAGAAAAAACAAGATACATATTTCTTATGAAATATGCTTTCAATATTTTAAGTGCACATATAAAAATAAGATACTTGAAGAAAAAAAAAACAGCAATAAATACTCTTTGGGAGGCAAACCTAAAGATACCTTGTATTTGGCCCTTTCTATCCTTGTTTATTTTATGGATTTTCTACAATGAATTAATTACTTCTATAATCAGAAAAATGCTATTTACACAGGTTATTTGAAGAGAAGAGAATAAATGGGAGAAAAAAAGTTATCTTTAAAAATATCTTAACAATCCCTATTCATCCAAGAAGCACAGGATACTTTACAAACTACTAAAATGAATAAGTCTGACATGTCTTAGATAGGAATTGGATATCAAATAATTTTATCTGAGGTACTGAAAATTTCCTCAAATTGTGCAATGGTATATCAAATCAAGAAATCAGCCCCAGAGTTTTGCTTTCTCTCTACTGATCTTTCTACTACCAATGACACCTTTTACATACTTAGATGGTACTTCGTTAAAAAGAAAATTTAGGGACTTCCCTGGTGGTCCAGTGGTTCAGAATCTGCTGTCCAAAACAGGGAACATGGGTTCCAGGGAACTAAGACTGAGTGCCTCAACTACTGAGTCTGCATGCCACAACTAGAGAGCCCATGTGCTGCCACTACAGGGCCCATGTGCTCTGGTGTCTGCACACTACAATTAGAGAGCCTACACACCATAACTAGAGAGAAGCCCACATTCCACAACTGGAGAGAAGCCCACGCACCACAACTAGGGATGAGCCTGTGTGCTGCAATGAAAGATCCCATGTGTCACAACGAAAGATCCCGTGTGCCACAACTAAGACCCAACACAGTCATAAATAAATAAATAAATAAATAAATAAGAAAATTTATACTGGGAAATTAAGTATTATGAAAGCAATCCAGACATAGTATAATGTGAAAAACGTATTATTCATTATTAACCACCTTCTTCAGTGCCCACATCTACACACTTTCGTTTTTCCATATATCTAATTCCAAAAATGGCACATCTAATCTCATTCAAATACCTATGCCCAACTGAAAATGCATCATCCTCTTCTCAAAGAAAAATACCAAAATCATGTCCAGTTTCTGAATTGTGCTCTGAGTTTAAGATCTCTGTAGGCTGTGAATTCCTCTTGGTGGGTTTCAAATGTGGCTCCTCATGGCCCAGCAAATGATAAATCGTCCAGTGAAATGATGAATGTGATCATCCCAACAAGCTCACAATACACAGGAAAGGATAAACAATATAATTATAACCAAAAGACCTTCCATTTGAAAGATAGAGAACGAGAAGGGGCATGGAGAGGTGAAGTGACTTCCTGCTCTGTATTAGAGTGAAGTCCTCAGGGGACAGCCTGATTTTGAGGACCTTTCTGCCACACCTCAAGGAAGCAGGAGGAAGACTCCCTTTCTGGAACTACATTGCTTTGGCACCTCTCTTCCTGTTGGCATATTTTGAAAGGATGGTGATTACCTTTGCTTAGGAGCATTTATGGTTCTCTTTTCAGACACTGGCACTTTCTGGCAATAAACTCCCTTAAAATTCTTAAAAAAATATATATATATATGATTTAACAGACTTTTCTAAAGAAGACACATGTAGAGGTCCTGGAATGGATACTTTTATTATTATTCTGTATTTCTTTGTTGTTTGAAACTTTAAGAAGAATGTACAATTTGTACAACTTTCAAAAAAAGTTTTAAGTTTAAATCAAGAAGAGAGAAAAAGAGAAGGAAAGAAATTAAAGTCTCAATGTACTATATCTGACTACATGGTAATAAAAGAACCAATGCATTTCTAATACAGCTAACTCACTATCTGATCATGACGGCATTTTTCTTAATAATCTAGAAATTCTTTTGATTCAACACATATGAACAAATAATTATAACAGTCCCATTGCCTTACTGCAGATCTCCATTTAATGTATACTCATATAAAAATCCTGGTGAAAATTCAGTTTCAAATATTTAAAAGCCATATGAATAAAAACTAAACTTCTGTGAAACAACTGCATTTTCCAAATAGCATACCAACTTTCAGGTCATAAATAGCAACAGATTTAAATAAAGCCCTATTTAAAAAAAAAAAAAAGAAAGAAAGAAAGAAAAAGCAATAGCTGTAAGCAATAAGCAATAAGCCACTTAAAGACACTTCTACAGAGCACATTTTCAAATCTTTGGGTTAATACTACACTTCAGGGCAATAGGTATATGGAATTTCCTTTTGCTTTTCTCTCTGTTTTTATGTATGTTTGAAAATTTTATAATAAAAATAAGTTTTTAGAACATGTACCTCAAAAGGTTAATTCTTCCTATTAATGCTAGTAGACAGTGGATGATCACTATAATTATACATATTAGTAGTATTTCACTCTTGGTATATATTGTACATACAACATATAATCATAAGAGCTTCCATTCCTTGAATGCCAACTTTGTACAAAATGCTTTAAATCATTATGTAACTTAACAACCTTCCTAAAGTTATTGGTATTAATATACACATTTGACAAATAAAATGGCAACTCAGAGAAGTTAAGCCACTTGTTAGAGATTACAAATTTAGAAAATAGAAAGTTAGAACTTTAAACTCATGTGTAAATGACCCCAAAGTCCATGTTCTTCATTTCTATACTATGTTGCTTCCTGAAAAGGATGGTCTAATTATTTTTAAAGTTCACTACCATTATTCTGAAACTTACTCTCTTTCACTGATAATCATGGCATAACCTAGAGCCAGTCATTTATCCTCTGTGTTCATCATTTCCCCATTAGTTGTCCCATCTAATAAAATGTGGAAATTTTATTAACTTGAACCAGTTGGACCAAAGCTCAGATGAATTCACAGAATACCTTACTTCAGAGTTTTCAGAAAATTCTGAAATAGATGTTACAAAGGTGATACTAACTCAGATTCTGCCAAAATTACTCTAAATTAATGGGATCTAAATAATGTTTTTTTAATCAAAATTGTAAGTACAGAATCACTGTAGAAGAAACTGTGAATTCACGATATTACTAAGGCAAATACTGAATGTAGTTTAAGAACATTATTTTTATTTGTTTAACATTTATTCAATTGAAATTTAAGACACTGCAGGTATAAAGGTTAAAAAGAGTACTCCCTTCCTCTGTAAGATTACAGTCTAATGGGAAGACAGACTTGAAAAGACTTACTCTACTTTGTGGTATGTACAAACTATAATGGTACCAGAGAAGAATTAGCATCAGAAGCCTGCTTTGGCAATCAGAGAAGACATCATAGGGCAGAAAAAGAGTTAAACTAAGACATGAATAATACCTTGTAGCAGGATGAATAAAATATTGCAGAATTTACCAGGTCAACATTAACAACATCCAGTGCTTATTAAACATTCAAAACTGTATTTTTGGAAAACAGTTTGGCAATTCCTTAAAAAAATTACAACATGGAATTACCATATGACTCAGCAATTCCACTGCTGGGTATATACTCAAAAGAAGTGAAAGGAGGGACTGGAACAGATATTTGTACCCCATGTTCAAAGCAACATTATTCTCAATAGCCAAAAGGAGGAAGCAACCCAACTGTCCATGGGCAGATGAATGAATATACAAAATGTGGCATATACATACAATGGAATATTATTCAGCCATAAAAAAGACGGAAATCTGACACAGGCTATAACATAGACAGACTTTGAAGACATTATACTATGTGAAATATGCCAGTCACAAAACGACAAATATTGTATGATCCTATTCATATGAGATTCCTAGAGTGCTCAAATTCTTAGAGACAAGAAGTAGAATGGTGGTTGCCAGGTGTTAGAGGGAGGGAGGAATGGGAAGTTATAGTGTTTAATGGGTACAGTTTCAGTTGAAAAGATAGAAAACTTCTGGAGATAGGTGGTGATGATGGTTGTGCAACAACATGAATATACATAGTGCCACACTTAAAAATGTTTAAAATGGTAAATTTTATGTTATGTATAATTTACCACAAAAAAACTCTACATTTGGGACTTCTGGGTAAGATGGCGGAAGAGTAAGATGCGGAGATCACCGTCCTCCCCACGGACACACCAGAAATACAGCTACACGTGGAACAACTCCTACAGAACACCTACTGAACGCTGGCAGAAGACCTCAGACCTCCCAAAAGGCAAGAAACTCCCCACATACCTGGGTAGGGCAAAGCGGAGAGGTTCCCACACAGAGGATCGGTGCCGAGCGGCACTCACCAGCCCGAGAGGCTTGTCTGCTCGCCCCGGCGGCGCTGGAAGCTGAGGCTCGGGCTTCGGTCAGAGCGCAGGGAGAGGACTGGGGCTGGCGGCGAGAACTCAGCCGGAAGGGGGCTAATGAGCCACAGCTAGCCGGCAGGGAGGCCGGGGAAACTCTGGAGCTGCCGAAGAGGCAAGAGACTTTTTCTTCCCTCTTGGTTTCCTGGTGCACGAGGAGAGGGGATTAAGAGCGCTGCTTAAAGGGGCTCCACAGACGGGCACAAGTCACGACTGAAAGCGCGGAGCCCAGTGACGGGCGTGGGACGCTGGGGCTGCTGCTGCCGCCGCCAAGAAGCCTGTGTGCGAGCACAGGACACTGTCCACACTGCCCTTCCGGGAGCCTGTGCAGCCCGCCACTGCCGGGGTCCCGGGATCCAGGGGCGGTTTCCCTGGGAAAACGCACGGCGCGCCTCGGGCTGGTGCAACGTCAAGCCGAACTCTGCCGCTGCAGGATCGCCCCGCACTCCGTGCCCCTCCCTCCCGCCCGGCCTGAGTGAGCCAGAGTCCCCGAAGAGGCTGCTCCTTTAACCCTGTCCTGTCTGAGAGAAGAACAGATGCCCTCCGGCGACCTACACGCAGAGGCGGGGCCAAATCCAAAGCTGAGACCCAGGAGCTGTGAGAACAAAGAAGAGAAAGGGAAACCTCTCCCAGCAGCCTCAGAAGCATCGGACTAAAGCTCCACAATCAACTTGATGTACCCTGCATCTGTGGAATACATGAATGGACAACAAATCATCCCAAATTGAGGAGCCAGGAGTCAGTGCTGTGCCTCTGAGGTGGGAGAGCCAACTTCAGGACACTGGTCCACAAGAGACCTCCCAGCCCCACATAATATCAAACGGCGAAAATCTTCCAGAGATCTCCATCTCAACACCAGCACCCAGCTTCACTCAACGACCAGCAAGCTACAGTGCTGGACACCCTATGCCAAACAACTAGCAAGACAGGAACACAATGCCACCCATTAGCAGAGAGGTGGCCTAAAATCATAAAAAGTCCACAGACACCCCAAAACGCACCACCAGACATGGACCTGCCCACCAGAAAGACAAGATCCAGCCTCACCCACCAGAACACAGGCACTAGTCCCCTCCTCCAGGAAGCCTACACAACCCACTAAACCAACCTTAGCCACTGGGGACAGACAGCAAAAACAACGGGAACTACGAACATGCAGCCTGCAAAAAGGAGACCCCAAACACAGTAAGATAAGCAAAATGAAAAGACAGAAAAACACACAGCAGGAGAAAGAGCAAGATAAAAACCCACCAGACCTAACAAATGAAGAGATAATAGGCAGTCTACCTGAAAAAGAATTCAGAATAATGATAGTAAAGATGATCCAAGATTCTATTTCCCAGATCCAAAATCTTGGAAATAGAATAGACAAAATGCAAGAAACAGTTAACAAGGACCTAGAAGAACTAAAGATGAATCAAGCATCGATTAAAAACACAATAAATGAAATAAAAAATACTCTAGATGGGATCAATAGCAGAATAACTGAGGCAGAAGAATGGATAAGTGAGGTGGAAGATAAAATAGTGGAAATAACTGCTGCAGAGCAAAATAAATAAAAAACAATGAAAAGAACAGAGGACAGTCTCAGAGACCTCTGGGACAACATTAAACGCACGAACATTCGAATTATAGGGGTTCCAGAAGAAGAAGAGAAAAAGAAAGGGACTGAGAAAATATTTGAAGAGATTATAGTTGAAAACTTCCCTAATATGGGAAAGGAAATAGTTAATCAAGTGCAGGAGGCACAGAGAGTCCCATACAGAATAAATCCAAGGAGAAATACGCCAAGACACATATTAATCAAACTGTCAAAAATTAAACACAAAGAAATCATATTAAAAGCAGCAAGGCAAAAACAACAAATAACACACAAGGGAATCCCCATCAGGTTAACAGCTGATCTCTCAGCAGAAACTCTACAAGCCAGAAGGGAGTGGCAGGACATACTTAAAGTGATGAAGGAGAAAAACCTGCAACCAAGATTACTCTACCCAGCAAGGATCTCATTCAGATTTGATGGAGAAATTAAAACGTTTACAGAGAAGCAAAAGCTGAGAGAGTTCAGCACCACCAAACCAGCTTTACAACAAATGCTAAAGGAACTTCTCTAGGCAAGAAACACAACAGAAGGAAAAGACCTACAATAACGAACCCAAAACAATTAAGAAAATGGGAATAGGAACATACATATCGATAATTACCTTAAATGTAAATCGACTAAATGCTCCCACCAAAAGACAGAGATTGGCTGAATGGATACAAAAAGAAGACCCATATATATGCTGTCTACAAGAGACCCACTTCAGATCTAGAGACACATACAGACTGAAAGTAAGGGGATGGAAAAAGATATTCCATGCAAATGGAAACCAAAAGAAAGCTGGAGTAGCAATTCTCATATCACACAAAATAGACTTTAAAATAAAGACTACTAGAAGAGACAAAGAAGGACACTACATAATGATCAAGGGATCGATCCAAGAAGAAGATATAACAATTGTAAATATTTATGCACCAAACATAGGAGCACATCAATACATAAGGCAAATACTAACAGCCATAAAAGGAGAAATCGACAGTAACACAATCATAGTAGGGGACTTTAACACCCCACTTTCACCAATGGACAGATCATCCAAAATGAAAATAAATAAGGAAACACAAGCTTTAAATGATACATTAAACAAGATGGACTTAATTGATATTTATAGGACATTCCATCCAAAAACAACAGAATACACATTTTTCTCAAGCGCTCATGGAACATTCTCCAGGATAGATCATATCTTGGGTTACAAATCAAGCCTTGGTAAATTTAAGAAAATTGAAATTGTATCAAGTATCTTTTCCGACCACAATGCTATGAGACTAGATATCAATTACAGGAAAAGAGCTGTAAAAAATACAAACACATGGAGGCTAAACAATACACTACTTAATAACAAAGTGATCACTGAAGAAATCAAAGGGGAAATTAAAAAATACCTAGAAACAAATGACAATGGAGACACGATGACCCAAAACCTATGGGATGCAGCAAAAGCAGTTCTAAGAGGGAAGTTTATAGCAATACAATCCCACCTTAAGAAACAGGAAACATCTCGAATACACAACCTAACTTTGCACCTAAAGAAATTAGAGAAAGAAGAACAAAAACATCCCAAAGTTAGCAGAAGGAAAGAAATCATAAAGATCAGATCAGAAATAAGTGAAACAGAAATGAAGGAAACAATAGCGAAGATCAATAAAACTAAAAGCTGGTTCTTTGAGAATATAAACAAAATTTATAAACCATTAGCCAGACTCATCAAGAAAAAGAGGGAGAAGACTCAAATCAATAGAATTAGAAATGAAAAAGGAGAAGTAACAACTGACACTGCAGAAATACAAAAGATCATGGGAGATTACTACAAGCAACTCTATGCCAATAAAATGGACAACCTGGAAGAAATGGACAAATTCTTAGAAATGCACAACCTGCCAAGACTGAATCAGGAAGAAATAGAAAATATGAACAGACCAATCACAAGCACTGAAATTGAAACTGTGATAAAAAATCTTCCAACAAACAAAAGCCCAGGACCAAATGGCTTCACAGGTAAATTCTATCAAGCATTTAGAGAAGAGCTAACACCTATCCTTCTCAAACTCTTCCAAAATATAGCAGAGGGAGGAACACTCCCAAACTCATTCTACGAGGCCACCATCACCTTGATACCAAAACCAGACAAGGATGTCACAAAGAAAGAAAACTACAGGCCAATATCACTGATGAACATAGATGCAAAAATCCTCAACAAAATACTAGCAAACAGAATCCAACAGCACATTAAAAGGTTCATACACCATGATCAAGTGGGGTTTATTCCAGGAATGCAAGGATTCTTCAATATACGCAAATCAATTAACGTTATACACCATATTTACAAATTGAAGGAGAAAAACCATATGATCATCTCAATAGATGCAGAGAAAGCTTTCGACAAAATTCAACACCCATTTATGATAAAAACCCTGCAGAAAGTAGGCATAGAGGGAAATTTCCTCAACATAATAAAGGCCATATATGACAAACCCACAGCTAACATTGTCCTCAATGGTGAAAAACTGAAACCATTTCCACTAAGATCAGGAACAAGACAAGGTTGCCCACTCTCACCACTCTTATTCAACATAGTTTTGGAAGTTTTAGCCACAGCAATCAGAGAAGAAAAGGAAATAAAAGGAATCCAAATTGGAAAAGAAGAAATAAAGCTGTCACTGTTTGCAGATGACATGATACTATACATAGAGAATCCTAAAGATGCTACCAGAAACCTACTAGAGCTAATCAATGAATTTGGTAAAGTAGCAGGATACAAAATTAATGCACAGAAATCTCTGGCATTCTTGTACACTAATGATGAAACATCTGAAAATGAAATCAAGAAAACACTCCCATTTACCATTGCAACAAAAAGAATAAAATATCGGGGAATAAACCTACCTAAGGAGACAAAAGACCTGTATGCCGAAAATTATAAGACACTGATGAAAGAAATTAAAGATGATACAAATAGATGGAGAGATGTACCATGCTCCTGGATTGGAAGAATCAATATTGTGAAAATGACTCTATTACCCAAAGCAATCTATAGATTCAATGCAATCCCTATCAAAATACCACTGGCGTTTTTCACAGAACTAGAACAAAAAAATTCAAAATTTGTTTGGAAAAACAAAAGACCCCGTATAGCCAAAGCAATCTTGAGAAAGAAACACGGAGCTGGAGGAATCAGGCTCCCTGACTTCAGACTATACTACAAAGCTACAGTAATCAAGACAGTGTGGTACTGGCACAAAAAGAGAAAGATAGATCAATGGAACAGGATAGAAAGCCCAGAGGAAAACCCATGCACATATGGTCAACTTATCTTTGATAAAGGAGGCAGGAATGTACAGTGGAGAAAGGACAGCCTCTTCAATAAGTGGTGCTGGGAAAACTGGACAGGGACATGTAAAAGTATGACATTAGATCATTCCCTAACACCATACACAAAGATAAGCTCAAAATGGATTAAAGACCTAAATGTAAGGCCAGACACTATCAAACTCTTAGAGGAAAACATAGGCAGAACACTCTATGACATAAATCACAGCAAGATCCTTTTGGACCCACCTCCTAGAGAAATGGAAATAAAGACAAAAATAAACAAATGGGACCTAATTAAACTTAAAAGCTTTTGCACAGCAAAGGAAACCATAAACAAGACCAAAAGACAACCCTCAGAATGGGAGAAAATATTTGTAAATGAAGCAACTGACAAAGGATTAATCTCCAAAATTTATAAGCAGCTCATGCAGCTCAATAGCAAAAAAAACAAACAACCCAATCCAAAAACGGGCAGAAGACTTAAATAGGCATTTCTCCAAAGAAGATATACAGACTGCCAACAAACGCATGAAAGGATGCTCAACATCTTTGCTCATTAGAGAAATACAAATCAAAACTAGAATGAGATATCATCTCACACCAGTCAGAATGGCCATCATCAAGAAATCTAGAAACAATAAATGCTGGAGAGGGGGTGGAAAAAACGGAATACTCTTGCACTGCTGGTGGGAATGTGAATTGGTACAGCCACTATGGAGAACGGTATGGAGGTTCCGTAAAAAACTACAAATAGAGCCACCATATGACCCAGCAATCCCACTACTGGGCATATACCCTGAGAAAACCATAATTCAAAAAGAGACATGTACCAAAATGTTCATAGCAGCCCTATTTACATTAGCCCGCAGATGGAAACAACCTAAGTGTCCATCACCAGATGAATGGGTAAAGAAGATGTGGCACATATATACAATGGAATATTACTCAGCCATAAAAAGAAATGAAATTGAGCTACTTGTAATGAGGTGGATGGACCTAGAGTCTGTCATACAGAGTGAAGTAAGTCAGAAAGAGAAAGACAAATACTGTATGATGACACATATATATAGAATTTAAGAAAAAAATGTCATGAAGAACATAGGGGTAAGACAGGAATAAAGACACAGACCTACTAGAGAATGGACTTGAGGATATGGGGAGGGGGAAGGGTAAGCTGTGACAAAGTGCAAGAGCGGCATGGACATATATACACTACCAAACGTAAGGTAGATAGCTAGTGGGAAGCAGCCGCATAGCACAGGGAGATCAGTTCGGTGCTTTGTGACCGCCTGGAGGGGTGGGATAGGGAGGGTGGGAGGGAGATGCAAAAGGGAGGGGATATGGGAATATATGTATATGTATAACTGATTAAATTTGTTATAAAGCAAAAAATAAAAAAATTAAATTAAAAAAAACTCTACATTTTTTCTAAAACACAGAAATTACACTCAATTTTCCTATTTGAGTCTTCTTCAGTGTAAAATATTGCTCAGTGGGTTAAAAGGACTGAAATCTCACTTTTGTGTTGATCAATCATAAAAAGTAATTAATGGATCGACAACTATTTATTGAATACCTTGTGGATTGATGGGCTTCTAATTATTACTTTGCAGTGGAAACATGCTCACCCCAACATGAAAAACTGCCATTTCTTTCCCAGAAGTTAAAAGTTGCTAAGACCAACTACTTCTCAGGTATTTGAAATAAAGCAAAGTCAAAATTCATCTCCAAATGAAAAAAAAAGTTCATTTTTCATTGTTTATGGCTTAAAAACAACTAATAGAAGTGTCTCTTTTGGATTAATTGCAAGGGATAAAAATTTATGCTCTGGAACATAATATTTTCAAAAAGTCTGAGGTAACCAAAAACAGTATATGATTTTAAAAATCATTTAACCATAACTAATATATTAAAATATTTATGATAACAGTCAGAGTTCACTCATTTCAAACAAGTTCAGCAGGCACAGAACACAAAGGAAGAAATTGGAAAGAACAGGTCTTGAAATTCTAGAACAAAGCAAATCTTTGAATTATCTGTATAATTCAAGGTTCCAATTACTATAGGTTTTACTGGTTGCCTATTTTTTCTATTCCCAATAGCATAAACAAAATTATTTTTCAATTATATTTCAAGTAGTCTCTACTTACTCCTGGTGGAAACATCTGAATAACATTTCCAGCTATGTCTAGGATTCTTAGGTTGAAAAGATCACAAAGTCCCTGTATCAGGAAACAAAAGAGGTAGAGAGCTTTTAAAAAGTCTAATATATAGAATCACAAACATTTCTTGTAAGTTTAAACTTGATGCAGTTGACCACCTTTCCTAATTACCTGGTCAATTCTTCAGTATATCTCCCCAGGGAGATCACTATGTCTGGATCACCAGATTCTTTCAATTCTCCATTTCCTCTGACCACTCCAGGGCAACATAACATGGTGACCAAGAACTAGACTATTTGTAGTAACTATTTGTAGGTTCAAATTCACCTCCAACACTTACTATATATCTATAGGCAAATTTCTTAATCTTTGTACTTTAGTTTCTCCATTTGTAACATGGAAATGTTCATGGAAGCCACTATCTTCAATATGGATGTTGAATGCATTAAATAAATTACTAATCAAAAGTACTTACTAAAGGGCTTAATACATAGTGAGCACTTAGTAGACATTTCTATCATTAAAACAGAAAGAACCTTTGGGAGACAGAGCACAGACGTAATCTTAGAAAGCTATTTCTATCAACAATTCCACTGGCATTTATTTCACATCCACCTTTTGTGTGGCATTGTGCTAACACAACCCTTTCCTTATAAGGGAAATCTGTTAGTCTAGCCACATGCCCAATGTAACTGGATGGGCATATACCTTCATATGCATGTGTGCAGACATACACATAATTTATAATGTACCAGAAAATGATTCATAATATGTTCAGTAACAAAAGATAGTGAGTATTTTCTGTAATGTCTTATCATTTATAATTCAGACTGAAAAGAACAATGATAGACTGAATCGTATTAAGTCGTATTAATCGTATTAATCGTATTAAATCGTATTAAATGTACGACATAAATGATTATAAATGATTATAGGCATTATAGGCATTCTTTACATGATAATTCAGGACAGGACTTACTAGCATGCAAATTTTTTAAAGTCTAAACGCCTTGGATTTATAAAATTGTGGTAAGACTATTGGTTTGAAATATGGACGTTTAAGTTAGACAGACATGGATCTGAGCTATTTTCCTGACTTTTGCAAACTATGTTCAAGTCACATAACCTCTCTGATATTTATTCTAAAATGGGTATAATAAGAGATACATTATAAAGTTGTTATGAACACTAAGTAATATAATGCTTCATGATGATCATATTGCTGCTGTTATTGCTTTTCCCTCAAATAAGGGAGACATGCTTTTAATAGGTTTAATCTGTAATTCCAAGACATTTTCTTACTTGTTTATAGTAAGTCGAATTTTTAAGGAATATAATAATAAAATTTTTGAAATATACTTATTTATAGCCTATACCTTGGTATATTTTTACATATCACATTACAGGGTGCACAGACTTTTTAAAGGGAATATATTCTTTTTTTTAAAATGTATTCATTTATTTGGCTGCATCGGGTCTTAGTTGCAGTGCAGGCTCTTCATTGCAGCACACGGGCTTCTCTCTAGTTGTGGCGCACAGGCTCCAGAGCACGCGGGCTCAGTTGACAGGTTCTTAACAGGAAACGGTACTTTTAAACTGGGAAATTTGAGGAGAGTTTAATAAAGCCACTATTTATAAAAGTTTGACAGGGTTCGGGGAAATCAACGAGGTTCCCTAAACCAAGAAAGGTAGTTCCCTAAAACCACAAGGTTCCCAAAAGCTAGCAACAGCAGGGAGTTCTTTAATACCACAGGCCTAAAGAGTCAAGGGAATGTAATAATGTCCATTGAGGATTACCTGACATTTGCTATGACCCTCCAGAAAAGCATGCAGGTAACTCACAGCACCCTATTAGAGAGAACACCAGGGGAAAACTCTATGGTATTCAATATCCCCCTGCCCTTTCACCTCCTGCTATTGCCCCTCATTGGCCATAACCTAGAGGAAGCCTGAGGACAAAGGAGCTCATTGATGCCCATACGGGTCAGTCTCCCAGGCACAGAGCAGGGTGGAAAAGGAGGGAGAGTGGATGTAAAGAAAAAATGGAAGATAACTAGCACATATTCGAAAACCAAAAAGTACTAATATTTTGTGCTGTATATAGAGTTGCCAGATAAAATACAGGACACTCACTTAAATTTAAATTTCAGACAAAAAAAATAAGATTTTTAAATCATATAAGAATGTCCCCTGTAATATTTGGAACATACTTATACTAAAAATATTTCTTCATCGGTAATCTGAAATTCAGATTTAAGCATTCTGTATTTTTATTTACTAAATCTGGCATCCCTAGCTTTGTGAAAAAATCCAAGTTATAACCTTCCTTTGTCATAGGGATTTGGGAACTGATTATACCTAATCAGACGGAAAGCAAATGCCCTCTTGTACTCAGATGCCCAAATCTATTCTACAACTGCTCCTTATCATGGTGTAATGAGTTCTTCACCAACAAAAGAAAATTTGGTTCCATCTTTTGCTTACCTCTGGCAAAGATTCAATGTTGTTCCTGACCAAAAGAAATTTCTGGAGCTTCTTCAAGAAATTAATCTCTTTGGGTATGCAAATGAGCTGATTGTAGTTAAGTTGAAGGTCAGAAAGATTCTCAAGGAAACAAAGTTCTCTAGGAATGCTGACTAGCTGGTTATGATTTATACTCAGATATGTAAGGCTATTTAATCTAAAAAATAAACAAAGTGTATGAATGAAATTCACAAGAATAAGAAAGTCCATTGTACAGACCCCACTTATCAGAGCCACGTATCAATTCATATTTTTTGTAGCTCACCTGAGCTTTTCTTCAGTCAAGTGTTCACAACTACTATGAATCATTTGAGCATAAAAAACTTTGCTGTAATTTAACTTCTAAAGATATTTTATAATCAGATGGTTTATGTTAAAAGTTAAAATTTTATCTAATCAAAACTTAGATTTAAGAAAAAGAAAATTCTATCTTCATTCTTTGTACATATACAGTAGCTATACTGAAGAGGAAGCCAGAGGACAAAGGAGAACATATACACACACATGGATATAGATAGGATATAGATTTAGATATAGATTATACATCCTGTACCACTTAGTTGCTGCGGAAGATGCAAAGACAGATCAGCCACAAATTCTCCCTTTATGTATATCATTGTCTAGAAGGAGATATTAGATAGAGCCATAAAATGAGGATAGAAAATGCCAACAAACAAGGAGAAAAGGGTTAAGATTTGAGTCTATAATTGCAGATATAGTACCTGAGGTCCCTCACAAGCATTTTGGAAGAACCAACATTTTGAACTTGGCCTTGAATAATAGAACCTGTAAAATTAGGGCAACAGGAAGGCATAGCGAACTGAGAAAATATTAGCATTTTGAATAAAGAAGCAGGAACAAATTAGCACTACTGAGCACCAACTATGTACTTGTGCATTAAATTTAATCTACAGCACAACCCTAAGGCTGGAGTTATTACCCTTAATCCAGAAATGAGGAAAATAAAGGATCAGAAGCAGTGAATAACTTGCCCAACTTAAACATCAGAAAACCATGTAAAGATTCAAATGCAGATGTGTCTTCTTGCAAAGCTAAGAATCAAGATTTATAATGCTCTCAAGCTGTTGAAGTTAAATTAGTAACATAATGAGGTGACATTTCTAGACAGTTTAAAATGGGGGACTGTTGCTTACGACAATAGTCAGTGCTAGTGAAAGAGATTTGGGGGAAGATTCTATGAACTCGATCGTGGAAGCCATGTGAATACATGAAACTGAAAGAAAGAATAACAACAACAAAAGAACAGAAGGAGATAGAGAGGAAGCAGATGGAAAGATTCTTGAGAAATATGAACATCTGACAAACAAACAAACAAACAAACAAAAACCAAAGGCACCCAGAGAAGGCATGAGCAGAAAAATAGATGAACCTGGTTAACAAGGAATTTCTAAAGGTATGAGAGGAGAGTATTTCAAAATTAAAAATCAAAATGTTCAAATGTTAAAGAGAGGTACTGCAAAAAAAACCAAACAAACCTACTAGAACTAAAAGCAGGGTCACAGACTACAAAGTCACTATTAAAACATCTATTTTATGTCTATATTGTAGCCACTAACAACTGAAAATAAAAGTTTTCAAAATTCCATTTACAATAACATAAAAAAACACTTAAAATAGTTAAGAATACATTTAACAAAAGACAATATTGTACTTTGTTCTCCAAACAGAGCTCTATGCTTACTAAATTGTGAAATCATGTTATAGCTGCAAGAATTTCAAAGTTCATCTCCTCACAATTCTTCCTTTAGAGATGAGAAAACCAAGGTCCAAGACAGTTAAATTACTTGGCCAAGGTCATAAGGCTAGTTGCACAAAGTTATGATCTGAACCTAGTTCACCAGATCTTCCAAGGTGTCCTTTTTTCATTACATGACCAACACATAAATCAGTTGATAAGCTGAATGATTGAAAAAGCAAGCAGACAACTATTGGCATTTTCATTACCATAAATATTCCTCTTCTTCATAAATTAGATAGCTTCAAAATTTTTTCTAGTTGCTCTGATTTAAAACATTACTTTTTCTGTAAAAATCTATTTGGGGAAAAATACATTAGCTAGAGTTATAGACAAGTAAATTGGAATAAACTTTAGGTGTTGCAGAAAGCCCTTTGTTGAGAACTATTCAAGTTTTGTATCCTTTAAAAATCTGGATGTTCTTATGTTGTAATACATCTGTTTCTGTTTGATAGGCAATAAAGAGAGTCTCCAAAGTAAACCTGAGTAGGGTTCTGTCTCCATCTGTCAAAAGAAAAGCCCAAGAGGGTGTTTTGCCTGCAGAAGGACAAGGCCCTCAGCTGGCTCCAGAGAGTCACTGTAACAGCAGCCCATCTGTGCAAATGTGCAGGGTAAGGAAAAATAGCATTTTGTTTTTGTTTTTGTTAATGACAATAAAATGTGTTTTTTTTATGAAAAAGACATATTGGTTTTAAAGTCTTTGCTTTCATATTACCTTTTCCATCAAGCTGAAAATGCTTTACAGTAAAGTTTAATGTCCCCAATTCTGTAGCAGAGCAAGCTCCAAGAACTCCCCAGTTAGGAAATCAATAACACAATCAACTTTAGAACTTTGTTTCAAACCCTCACTTTCATACTTAGACTACCAAGTCATGCTGTTTCTCATTTCTCTGATATGTTTAAAGAATCATCTGCTTAAAATCAGTGGCTTGCCTCAGTCCTTCAGGTGCCTCTTTGTTATGTATAAATCCCACAAGGACTTGAGGCTAGGCATACCGTGTTCAAATGACCAGGATGGGGAGAAATGGCAGTTTGGTGGGGAGGGCATGGGGGGGAGTAGTGGTAACCAGCTCTCAGTAGAAACAAAATTACCTGCCGATTTCTTGAGGAATCCTTGTAAACTGATTGTTGTTCAGATTAAGCAGGATCAAATTTTGTAAGCCATCTGTTAGAAAATAATTTTAGTCACTTTTCTGTACACCTTTGTTTTCCTTCTGGTTTCTTGCCTTGGCCGAGGCTCTTTGGGTTGCTGGTAACTGATACCCTCTCAGATTAACTTAATCAAAAAGGCATAATTTATCCCAGTTATAAAGCTAAGTCTTGGGCCTCCCTGGTGGCGCAGTGGTTGAGGGTCCGCCTGCCGATGCAGGGGACGCGGGTTCGTGCCCCGATCCCGGAGGATCCCACATGCCGCGGAGCGGCTGGGCCCGCGAGCCATGGCCGCGGGGCCTGTGTGTCCGGAGCCTGTGCTCCGCAACGGGAGAGGCCACAGCAGTGAGAGGCCCGCGTGCAGCAAAAAAAAAAAAAAAAAAAAAAAAAAAAAAAAAAAAAAAAAAGCTAAGTCTTGGCACCTGAGGATAGAGCGGTACAGCCAAACTCACCACAAACTGGAACCGGAAACTATTATAAAAGGCACTGGAACCTAGGGTTTTAGTTTTGTTTTTGAAACTCAGAACCGTAGTCCCATAAATGTTTGCGAAATGCATGAATGACGTCCAAAGGGTCTTCCTGACAAGCCGAACTCATCCACCAAATAGGAAAACCACACGGGAAACCAGCCCAACACACCACGGCCCACAACTCCCTGGCGAAGAGGGTGAAGTGGACGTAGAGTGTTTTCAACTCTATTCCAGAGCCAGAGTCTCCTTGAAGTGGAAGGAGTATATGGGCGCTGGTGCGTGAAACAGCTACTTGCTGATCTTCTTCACCGGAGACTGGACGGCGTTCGGGAATTCTCTGCTGTATTTAGTGGGGAACAGGTCCTCTTGGGTCACCAGCTTCTGCAGGGAGCTCAAGACAAAGTCGACGTACTAGGGGACTATGCACTTGAGTTTCATTTTTTGTGGAAAAATATTTCTGCAAGATACATGAGCTAATATTTTAAAGTACTTTAAAGAGATAGTACCAGAATCTGCTTGTGCTCTTTCCTATATACCTCTAACTGAGGACCCATGAAATAATACCCTTAATAAATGCTGCTCAATGATAACAATGATGATATATAGCACCCATGCCTCAAAAGTTCACAGAACTTTATAAATTCCATTATATAGTTCTAATTTTACTATTGGGGACACAAAGTAGTAAAATGCCTTACATGAGTTAATGAAGCTATAAAAATTATCTGGATCTCTGTCATGTGTTCTGTCCTTAAGCATACTCTACCTATATTAAATAGGAAAAATGTCATATTAAATGGAGAAATTATTAGTTTAAGGGAAACACAAAGAAAAAAATGCCATTTATTGAATCTCATATCTTTTCTTTAAAATTCTCCCCAAGTTGATTTAAGCTTAACATCTTGAGCAAAGATTGTGACTTAGTGTTTGAGACAGTGTAAAAAGTATAAAGAACGAGGAGAGCTGTGTACAGCTTTTCTTGATTTGATTTTCAACTAGTTTTCTCTCTGGCCCAGAGAAAGGGTGCCCAGATTTGAGAGTCTAAATGTACACTGATTCTGAAAAGGGGAAAATTTACTAACACTAATGCTTATTTATTTTCTTAAATCTATATGTAAAGAAATATATAATATGGTAGTCAGAAAAAAAGTTGTTACACAAATTCCCTAATTTCAAGTGTAAATATCTCCAAGCAAAAAAGATTAAAATGTAAAATTCCTTTTTCACTTTACTTTCAAATTGTTCAATATAAGGAAATTAAGTTTGACACTATAATTATGCTCTTCTTTGACTAACCACATACTCCAGATGCAAATCTATGAATCTTATTTCCAAATAAATGGAGCTTCTTCAAGGATGTAAGGTATTTCATCTCTTCTGGAACTTCTTCCAAAAGGTTGTTTCCCAGATTTAGTGCTGTCAACTGCAAACATATAAAGATTTAATGAACTCATACATTATCCACTTTACATGAGAAAAAAAGAAATAATTAAGCCCCTTTGCTGAGATACATATAACCTAAAAAAATCAACATAATCTTAATTATTTCACATGTACCTAAAATTATCTATATAAATAAAGGTCATTTGAGTTCATGTTCAAACACTTTATGTTAATTTAAGCACAATTTAATTCTCAATTAAAGTACTTAACTTCATTAAAATTGTATTACAAACCATTTCACAGGTATTCAAAAACATAATTAATGATCCATTCATAAGTCACTTGAGCAACTCAGGAGTATCCTAACATTAAAAATTCAGCAAAGGGGCTAATTTCCTGAAATCAGAAATTAGCTGAAGATCTGAGGTCCTTCTGTCATACTAATCCCAAATGAGCTTTTTCACTTAGGCCAATAAGATTTCTATAATACATGGATGGGGGTGGGGTGGGAGGGAGGCCTTTAACATCACTCTGTGATCACAAAGTTCATAAGAGAAACTATTGACATGATATGGTAGGGCAGGGAAGATCTGCCCTATGTACCTACTAACATCAGATTGGTCAGACATAGGAAGGACCACACATAAAAGGAGTTAGAAAGATCCTCTAGATCCTCTAATCCAGGGGTCCCCAACACACCCCTATTTTAAGGAGGAAGATTCGAGTCAAATCTTAAAGGAAGGTTAAGTAAAATAAAAGCATGCAAGTAACCACTGGACTTAGCAACAAGAAAGTTATTGGTGACCTTGATAACAGGGGTGAAGTGCTGAGGAGGAAACTGAAGTATGCTGTGGAGAAAATGTGAGAAAGTGAAGACAATG
Organism: Mesoplodon densirostris; assembly: GCF_025265405.1. NCBI lineage: Eukaryota > Metazoa > Chordata > Mammalia > Artiodactyla > Ziphiidae > Mesoplodon > Mesoplodon densirostris. The sequence continues at coordinate 48,848,044 of NC_082673.1, read as the reverse complement.
ACTAAAATACAATTCTTTAAAGAACTTTTGTTATGAAGGGACACTAGAAAATTAGGAGGGAGCTGGAGGGTTTGTATTTTGTTTAAAATAAAATATAGTACAGCTAATTTATATGCTGATGAAAATAATCTTGTAGATAGTGAGAAACTAATGATACAAGGACAGGGATAATTGCAGAATCAAAATCCTTTAGTAGACGAGCAAGGATAGGATCCAAAATACAAATGGGTGATAGCCCTGGATGAGAGAAGGAACTTCCCCTTGAATTTGTTCCATTCTTCCTTAACCATTTCCCTCAGGACATAATTTCCAGACCCTTTACCATCCTGGTTACACTCTAATTTTTCTAAGTACTCCTCTCTAGAAACATGGTACCTAGAGTGAGACAGGAAATGTGATCTCATAACATAGATCCGTTTGGACCATGGAATCTGCCTCAGGCAGATGACTACACTTCTGTTGCAGCCTAACATGGCTACAACATGCACTCTTTCAGAAATGCGGCACATGGTTGGTACATAATTAATTTTGTCTGTGGCCAAGAAAAACCTACTGTCAAGGAGATAACTCACATCCTGAACTTGTGCAATTGAATGCTTTACTTAACTTAAATGTAGGAATTTACAGTTATTCCTGTAAAAATTTCATCTTGTTGGTTTTGGCTCAAAAGACGTAAGTGGATGTGATGTTGTCACTCAAAGTTCAGAATCTAAACTAGACAATGTCAGTGGACAAATGAGATCTGTTTTTCCCCTCCCCACTTTGGCTAATGCACTCATCTTTCTCATAATCATATGGTAGCCAAACTTTGGAATCACCTAGAACTTCTCTCTCTCTCTCTCTCTCTCTCTCTCTCTCTCTCTCTCTCTCTCTCTCTCTCTCTCGCCACCTAAATTCAATCAGTAACCAAGTCCTATTCTTAAAATGCCTCTTAGATGCAACTTTTCCAACTCTCATTGCAATTACCCTAACACTAGTCCTCATTACTGGCTGCCTGTAGCATTACCTAACTTAAGAATGTAAAGAATGGGCTATTTTATCATTTAAACTCCTTTTACCTGTCCTACTGGATTATATCTAAAGAGTTGCCCAAATAATCAGTCCATGAGGAATTTCCCTACTTAGTATGTCCTAAATGTTTCTTGGCTCCCTGTAGCCTTTTCCACATCTTTGTATGCTTGTCCCAAATAGTGTCTGTGTATCGCAACTCGTCCTAAATTTGATTTGATTTATTTAATTGCATTGGCCTACTCATACTTCTAAGTTATAACCTGTCTGTAGCCTGCCTTGAAATGGATGTGTGTCTTTCCTCTTACATCTTGGATATGAGGTAAGCATGTCAGTGTCCATTGATGCCTTTGGGTTATAGACTCTAGATTTAATGTGTAGCAATCTTTGGATAAAGAGAGAAGAGGATAAGAAGTTTGAGAAGAAAAAATACTGATTAACTTATTAATACTAATGACTAACATCTAAATAGAATATAATATGTGCCAAATACTGTGCCATGCAACCTTGTACATTGCCTCAGGTGGACTTCAAGGTACCCCTAATTTACAGAAAAGGGATCTGAGGTACAGGCTGTGATTTATGGTGAAATAACATAGCTTCACTAAATGGCCTATACTCCTAATTTCTTCATTACACTATTTACTTTAAACTATTTATAAAAAGAATTTATTGTTGCTCAGAATGATCATATATATGCACATAATATATACATTCATTCATACACACATACACCCATTAACACACACAATAGAATTGTATGCAATATATGGATTTCTCATTTTAAATATTCTTGTTCTGTGGGTTATACCATTTAGTCAGTATTTTGCAATAGGCAAAAGCACACGCTTTGGAGACCATCTGCTATGCAATGTACTCACTATGGGATCTCAAGAAAGTCACTTAAATTCCTGTCTCTCTTTCTTTTTTTTTAAATGGAGATACTAGCATCAACTTCTCAGGGCTGCCTTAAGGATTAGAGACAATATAATGAAGTACCTGGCAAATAGTGGACATTATGAAATGCTAACTATAATCTTTTAGACTCAGGAGAAGACCATGGAACAAGATGTTAGGCATACATGATGTTAGGAATGCTTCATATAGTATATATGTTGACACTTCGACTCAGTTTTCAATTTTTAAACTTGTTTTCTTAATGATTTCTAACTCCTTTTTTTCAAAGATTTCTAAATTCACAGCCACTTATGAATGACATTTTCAGGAAAGAGAAAATTACCTCTGTTATTCTGTTGGCCACAGGAATAATGACTTTCTGTTAATCAGTTAATTTTGCTGGATTTTTAAAAATTATTTCTACAGTGATAATGTGCTCAGGATCCTCTTTCCATTAAACTATCACTATACCTTGGTTCTCCAATTATTATAATGGATTTCTGTGTTTAATGCTCCCCCTTGGCATATATCACCTTCTCCTGGAAGCCATCCTCCTTTTGTAGTTGCATAACACTGTGTACTTTCTATGACCAATTATTATCTTCTGATGTGTATTATAGTGACTCATGTATACATCTTACCTTTACTATAAAGTTGGAAATTTTGCAATGATAGGGTCTCTGTAATTCATCCAGCATACAAAAAAACAGTGTCTGGAATACAATAGCTGTTCAATAAATATTAGTTGAATGCTGTCTGCTTAGATCATTTCTTTAATAAGCTAATGGTTCAAACTGTGAAGATACTCATTATGGCTCCATATCATTTGTCTTTTTTCAAAATCAAGTATCTATTGAGCTCAGTCAGTGCCAATCTACCCAGCTGGATTCACTTTCTTCTAATGGGCTGCATGCCTTCTTTATTCTAACCATCTGCTCATTCTCAATAACCCCTATAATCAATTCAATGTGATGCCTATCATATGTATGCCTAGAACTTGAGCCAGGCAACCTATCCTAACATTTAATTATGCTGTGCTTGTAGCTATTAATTATCACTAGAAAACTCTATGCTATTTATTATATCTTTCAATTACATTTTTGATTTTTAAAATGATTTCCATGACTAACTTGGATAATTTTTTTTATGTAAAAAATACCAGCTCAAATGTCCATTTTTATCAGGAAGTCTTTCTAAAATAAACTATGGCTTGGTGATACCATTTTGGAACAAACTATTAAATCATTCACCTGTAACATGTACAAATATGTTTGAGCTGGTATTTGAAATATTAATCCTTAAGTTCCTTAAAAGACAGGGAATATTTCCATTCACTGTACCTAAATAGTACATAACACAGTGTCACATTCTGTAAACTAGTTAAAAAAATAATAATTGAATCAAATTAATAAAAGAAAAATAAGACTTTTACATTTTTTAATTAGTTATATATATGGCCAAGGTATGTGGGACAGAGCAGCATTAGGGCTCACTCTGCTAATTCTTTTTTTTTTAATGGACAATTTTTTAAAAAAATTTTATTGGAGTATAGTTGATTTACAATGTTGTGTTAGTTTCATGTGTACAGCAAAGTGAATCTTATACATATATGTACATCCACTCTTTTTTAGATTCTTTTCCCATATAGGCCATTACAGAGTATTGAGTAGAGTTCCCTGTTATCTATTTTATATATAGTAGTGTGCATATGTCAATCCTAATCTCCCAATTTATCCCTACCCCCCTCCCCCCTGGTAATCATAGTTTGTTTTCTACATGCTTATTCTTATAAATACCGGTTTTTTTTAGGAATCTAGCACTGCAGTGCAGTACAATTGCCAAATGCATCTTCTGAGTCCAGCTGGTCCTGAAAGAATTTATTTGAATAACTTGGCTAATTTCAAAACTATTATTTTTCAGTAACTTTTTTTTTCTTTGCAGTACGCGGGCCTCTCACTGCTGTGGCCCCTCCCGTTGTGAAGCACAGGCTCCGGACGCGCAGGCTCAGTGGCCATGGCTCACGGGCCCAGCCACTCCACGGCATGTGGGATCCTCCCGGACTGGGTCACGAACCCGTGTCCCCCTGCATCGGCAGGAGGACTCTCAACCACTGCGCCACCAGGGAAGCCCTAATTTTTCAGTAACTTCTTAATTCTTAATATTGGGTTGGACAAAAAGTTCCTTCGGTTTTTAAGTAAAAATAAAAGACATTTGTCATTTTCACCAAGCACTTTACTGAACAACATATTCATCGTTTTATTCCACTACCTTCTTCCATTTTTCAGGCAACTTCATAATTCCATCTTCCCAAAACTTTTTTTTATCTTTTTGAGCAAAGAACTGTTCCAGGTACCTTTTACAGTCTTCCAGGGAATTGAATTTTTTTCCATAGAGGAATTTTGTAAAGACTGAAATAAATGGAAATCCGAAGGTGCAATAATAAATAAAGGTGAATACAGCGGATGAATCAGAACTTCCCAGCCAAGCTGTAATAGTTTTTGCCTGGTCATCAAAGACACATGCAGTCTTGTGTTTCCTGATGGAAGATTATGCATTTTCTGTTTACTAATTCCAGATGCTTTTCATCAAGTGCTGCTTTCAGTTGGTCTAATTTGGAGCAGTTCTTGGAATTACTTGTTTGGTTTTCCAGAAGGAGCTCATAATAGAGGACTCCCTTCCAATCCCACCATATACACAACATCACCTTCTTTGGATGAAGACCAGCCTTTGGTGTGGTTGATGGTGGTTCATCTCGCTTGCCCCACGATCTCTTCCTTTCCACATTATTGTATAGTATCCACTTTTCATCGCCCGTCACAATTTGTTTTAAAAACGGAATATTTTCGTTATGTTTAAGTAGAAAATCGCATGCAAAAATATGGTCAAGAAGGTTGTTTTTGCTTTTGTGGAAACCAAACATCAAAGCAATTAACATAACCAAGCTGGTGCAAATGATCTTCAACGCTTGATTTGGATATTTTGAGTATGTCGGCTATCTCCCATGTTGTTTAACATTGAGTTTTCTCAATTAATGTCTTGATTTGATCACTATCAACTTCAACTAGTCTACCTGACTGTGGAGCATCATCAAGAAATCTCCAGCACAAAACTTCACCAAACCACTTTTGACACATTTGATCAGTCACAGCACCTTCACCATACACTTCACATAACTTTTTTTTGTGTTTCAGTTTCATTTTTACCTTTCTTGAAATAATAAAGCATACTATGCTGAAAATTTGCTTTTTTCTTCAATATTAAAATAGCTATACAAAAATTCACCAATTTTTAAAATTTAATTTAATATTTGTATACAGTACTTTCTTATTACTTATCTATTTTATACATATTAGTGTATATATGTCAATCCCAATCTCCCAATTCATCCCACCACCACCACCACAACCACCCCACCCCCGCTTTCCCCCTTTGATGTCCATACATTTGTTCTCTACATCTGTGTCTCTATTTCTGCCTTGCAAACCAGTTCATCTGTACCATTTTTCTAGATTCCACATATATGCGTTAATATACGATATTTGTTTTTCTCTTTCTGACTTACTTCACTCTGTATGACAGTCTCTAGGTCCATCCACGTCTCTACAAATGCTCCGATTTCATTCCTTTTATGGCTGAGTAATATTCCATTGTATATATGTACCACATCTTCTTTATCCATTCGTCTGTCGATGGTTGCTTCCATTTCCTGGCTATTGTAAATAGTGCTGCAATGAACATTGTGGTACATGACTCTTTTACAATTATGGTTTTCTCTGGGTATATGCCCAGTAGTGGAATTGCTGGGTCATATGGTAATTCTATTTTTAGTTTTTTAAGGAACCTCCATACTGTTCTCCATAGTGGCTGTATCAATTTACATTCCCACTAACAGTGCAGGAGGATTCCCTTTTCTCCACACCCTCTCCAACATTTGTTGTTTGTAGATTTTCTGATGATGCCCATTCTAACCGGTGTTAGGTGATACCTCATTGTAGTTTTGATTTGCATTTCCCTAATAATTAGTGATGTTGAGCAGCTTTTCATGTGCCTCTTGGACATCTGTATGTCTTCTTTGGGGAAATGTCTATTTAGGTCTTCTGCCCATTTTTTATTGGGTTATTTGTTTTTTTTAATATTGAGCTGCATGAGCTGTTTATATATTTTGGAGATTAATCCTTTGTCCATTGATTCGTTTGCAAATATTTTCTCCCATTCTGAGGGTAAAAATTCACCAATTTTGATAAGTATTTTTTTTAAATGCACACTGATATTACAGCTGTCACAATACAGTCTAACAAAGTTGTTTTGAATGAAGTTAAAGACAACTAAGTGCTACTAGAGTCACCTTACAGAAAAAAAAAAAAAAAATGAAAGAGCTATTTGGCCAACCCAATACATCAAGTCAGATTTCTCAAAACAATTATAGTTTCATTGGAAATAGTTTCAAGGTCCAACTAATCTCTAGAGAATCCCTGTGACCTCTAAGATCTGCTCCCTTAGAGCCCAAAATTAATCCCAGTGTCATGAAATTGGCACTTCCTACTCAACAGTATTACAAGGAATCTCTGGCATTCACAGCAGAAGCATTAACAAGGCATTACCCTTTAGCATCCTGTCAGAATCTTCTAAAGGAAAGACTAAAGAAGCAAGTATACGAGTTCCAAATCTTGGAAAAGGGGAATTGCAACACAAAACTCATTCAAGTAAAATGTAAAACTTTCAAGTGTTTGGAAGAACTACGCATTTGTATGTTTGAGTCGGGGTAGAGGCTAAAATTTTCTGAGTAACCAACATGGTTAAGACACTATATATGAGATAAATCAAGGGAGGCACAGAGAGATTATGTGCTCAGTTGGCAAGTGAGAGAAGAAGGTTGGGGCTCTTCTAGACACCTGACAGCTAGAGGAAGAAGCAAAAGTTCCAGTAGGGGTTCAAGAGGCTTAATGCAAGCTTGGGCATACAAGCAGAGGCAAAGGAGGAATGAAACTAGTGTAGAATGAATTCACTAGGTGCCTGTGTGCCAGGATAGGATACAATAAACAAGTATAAGAAAGCCCTGTTTTTATAGCAAAGCCAGGCTTAGAAAACAGGAGGCATTACCTACTTGATGGAGGAAGAGCACATTTCCAATGGATGGGACAGGAGAAAGGACAGGCTTGATGCTGACAAACAGCACAAACGATGTCAGATCCTTTCTGTTCTGCCAGACTTAGTGAGACCCAGAATGCCCAAGGAGGGAGAGATGGGGAAAGTTGCTGCATATGCTTTTCCTCTTGTGTTCCTCTGTATAACTCCCATCCTTCAGATCTTACCTCAGTTGCACTTCTCAGGTCTACCTTCCCTGATTTCTCTGACCTCATAACACAATATAATTCTTCTTCATGACACTTTTCACAATTATAATTTTACATATATTTGTATATTTGATTACCTTTCCCCACTAAACCTGAGAGTAGGGACACATGATGTTTTCATTCTTTTTTGTATTATCAGCATCTAGCAGACTGCTAGTCTACTCCTAGCAGGCACAATAACTATTTGTTAAACATAGAAAAGAAGGAAGGCAGGGAGGGAGGGAGGGAGGGAAGGAGTAAGGGAGGGGGGTGATTGGGTTAGGGGGTCATCCAAAAGGACAGTAAAAGTATGAAAAGGAGAGACTAGGGATGCAATAACAATTTACAAACTACCCAACTCTGCTTAGAGTTGCCTTTATTTACTGTCAATTGTTTACGGTCAAATAAAAAGCTATGGCAGACCACATCTTTGTCCTGGGCAGCTACACATGTGAACCACTTAAGGTGAACATTGCTGTACTACCATTGGACTTTATGATGCATGTCAACAATGTTGTACACAATTAGAGATAATGGCTATTTGTTTCTTTGGAGATTTTAAACCTATCATGGTCACTAGGGACAAGACAAGGTCTCCACCCTCAAGAGTTATAATAAAGTGCATCTTTGAAAATTGTTGATATACCAGCACTTCATTAGTTCTAGGCCAAATGCATTCACCATAACTTATAGGACATTAATCCATTTTGTTTCATGTCATTAGAAGTGACTGAAAATTTCCAGTTTCATTAGTCAAATTAGCAAAGAAAAAAAGAATAGAATCTGTATTCTCTAAAGAATCTCCTTCCATTTTATCATTGTTGCTAGTTAGACCACAATAGCAACTCTAATTTATTTCAAAGTTTCAATGTCAGGCATTGAGCTTACATATATTAACATTTAATTTAATTCCCAAATGAAGACAAAGACCTTACTTTTTTTTTCACATCTGTGTCCTCAGGACCACCATAGACACAAGAAGATGAATGGTAAATATTTGTCAAAAGAATGGATAGTAAACAAATGGAGAGTGGGAACAATTCATGTATTGTTCAAACCTGCCACCTTTAGGCAATCCAATTTTTGTTTTTAGGAACTATAAATTGAACAACACACCCTGGTGAATTTCACTAAATGTATAGAATAATAAGACAATACAGCTGAAAATAACCTCAAAAGAGACCTCAGGACTTCCCTGGTGGCGCAGTGGTTAAGAGTCCGCCTGCCGATGCAGGGGACACGGGTTCGTGCCCCGGTCCGGGAAGATCCCACAGAGTGGCGGAGATGCTGCAGAGTGGCTGGGCCCGTGAGCCATGGCCACTGAGCCTGCGCATCCGGAGCCTGTGCTCCACAACGGGAGAGGCCACAACAGTGAGAGGCCCGCGTACCGCAAAAAAAAAAAAAAAAAAGAGAGACCGCATTTTATACTTGTATTCACTGGTTGACCTTGGCAAATGACTTAATCTTTCTGAATCATAAATTTTATTAACCATATGAGAGTGATAATTATAACTTCCTTGAAAATGAACAAAGAGTTCCTAGCATTGTGCCTAGCTCTCAGAGTATGGTGGATGCTGTTATTCTATTTGATACCATTTTGTGAGTGCAAAAATTTTCTAAGTATTACTTTTGTTTTAGGAAGTTAAATATCAAGACTTTTAATTCTGTGCATTCTGTGGCAAATATAACCCAAAAAATCAGTATATTGGGGGCAAACTGGACTTCCTATAATGATTAAAGAAAGACTAACACCAAAAGTCAAGCACAGTATAGACCTAAAAGAAAAAAAAAATAGATAGGGGGAGTTTCAGTCATTATTAAAAGCACGACCTGTAGCACCACAAGAAAGAATTCAAACTAACTTTTAAAAAACACATTCGGGGATTTTATAGAAAATTGTTAGAGCAAGAATCATGATCATCTTTGAATGATCATGTATCACCATGACATAAGTATGACATAAGTATCACCAAGATATGAAGACCACAAGGACACTTGGCAGCATTTCAGCTGAATGCTACAATGCACCCTGCCTGCTTTATCTGTTATATTTTTCTCCTTAGTACTAATACTACCTCACATCCCACTTGTTTTGCATGTTTCTTTCTTGCATCTCTTCTGACTAGAACATAGCTCCATGAAGGCAAGTATTTTCATTTGTTTTTTCTTTTAATTGCCAAATTACTTGAGACACAGATGGTGCTCAATACTTAAGTGTGGCTTTGAATAAATGAAGGCAGAAATTGAGGCCCAGTGAGATTAAATATCTTGTTTAGTTGGTGAGTGGCTGAAAAGGTTGAAGTACCAGGACTTGCAGACACTCTTCCAGGGCTCTTTGCAGCTCTCTAAGCTCTCTCTTTTCTGAAAGTTTTGTCTTCCCTTTCTATTAGCAGCTGGGAGAATGAGCAGCATTTCTGAACTGTGTAAATAATCTCTATCCATCTTTTGAGGGTTTCTAGCACATTTTATTCAAGCTGCTTCTAGAACTCCCATTATAAAGGGAAAACAGATTTTTTTTTCAAAACTCCACAACATTAGAAACTCTACATGAAAAAAATTGCTAGTTCATAGCAGTGAAACAATAATGCCATTAGCCCGAGTCTGACTTGTAAAGCACTTTAAAGATAGACCACAAGAAGCCTAGTTTCTAATCAGTTGAATTCTTCTTTAAAAGTAAAACGTGACTTCTTCTTTCAAAATAAGGGCTGAGCTGTGCCAACACCCTGTTTAAGGAAATTGAATTGGGAAGTCAAAATTTAGGGTCTCTTCTAAATAGTCAAATGATGAGGAGGAGAGTAATGGGGTATCCACAAGAAGACAAAATTATAATGATCAGACTCTTTGGCTTTTTTCCCTGAGGGATTATATTTTACAATCTGTAATTTTACTAAACAACTATTAAACAGGAGAGAAGGATACATGTTTTCAGATATGCAAGAGTTCAAAAAATTTAATTACCACATATCTAGACTAGGGTGCTATCTGGAGAGTTATTTCTACAAAGTAAGTGAGTAAAACAAAAAAGAGGGAAAACATGGTTCCAGGAAACAGTGGGTCCAATTCTGGAGCCGCAAAGGGATATCCAGGCTGACAGTATCCAGCAAACCTAGATAGTAATCAGCTTAAATTGGGGCAGGAAGACAGAGGCTCCTGTAAGGAAGTTACTCAAGGAAAAAGCATGTTTGATAGGGTATGTAATATGATCACATTTAAAATAAAATGAGGCCATGATAAAGGCAAAAGGCACAAGAATAAGTGAAAGACAATTAGAAACTTCAAGGGAACAAAAATGGTATATGAGGAAGAAAGTATAATCACAGTACATTAATTGGCTCCATATAAATGATATTTACTTATTAACAGTGTACGTTTTAGAATTCTCCATGAGACAAAGATTTAATCATGGTGATAACTGAATAGATTATAAATACTATACATCTCATAAAAGTAAGAAGTTTATAATTTGTGAAGAGGAAGAGGGAAGGAGAGCTGAAAGTGGATTACAGATGCCAACATTGCCATCTTACTAAGTGGGGAATAAAAAGAGATTGTAGTTGATGAAAAAAGAAACAAAGGTTGGGAGATTGGGATTGACACATACACACTACTATATGCAAAACAGATAAGAAATAAAAACCTACAGTATAGCACAGGGAACTCTACTTGATACTCTGTAATTACCTAGATGGGAAAAGAATCTCAAAAAGAGTGGGCATATGTATATCTGATTAAATTTGCTGTCAGCAGAAAATAATACAACATTGTAAATCAACTATACTCCAATAAAAATTAACTTAAAAAAAGAAACAAAGGTGTAATAATATTAAATTCAAAAGATAACTATGGAGAAACTAAACATATTAATACAAATATATTTGGAAGATGAAGAAGCATGATATCGAAAATGGACAAATCAAGAAAACAAAAGAATTAAAAGTGGTTATAAATAAAGGTCAAAATTGTGGGTGAGGGGGAGTGGAACAGAAGAGAGTTACTTTTTATTATAAACCATTTATATTATTTGATTTTCTTAAAACAATGCACTGTTATTTTAATGGAAAAAAAATTCAAGCAGAGGTGGAGAATTGGCTCTTGGTTCAGTCAAATTTTTTTTTTTTTTTTTTTTTTTCTTTTTGCGGTATGCGGGCCTCTCACTGTTGTGGCCTCTCCCGTTGCGGAGCACAGGCTCCGGACGCGCAGGCCCAGCGGCCATGGCTCACGGGCCCAGCCGCTCCGCGGCATGTGGGATCCTCCCAGACCAGGGCACGAACCCGTATCCCCTGCATCGGCAGGCGGACTCTCAGCCACTGCGCCACCAGGGAGGCCCCAAATTTTAAATTCCTTTGCAAAGAAACTCCTCTGTCTCATTAGAAAAGTCCATATCTCAAGGATGTCCACTCTTACCAGTATTATTCAACATAGTTTTGGAACTCCTAGCCACAGCAATCAGAAAAGAAAAAGAAATAAAAGGAATACAAATTGGAAAAGAAGAAGTAAAACTGTCACTGTTTTCAGATGACATGATACTATACATAGAGAATCCTAAAGATGCCATCAGAAAACTACTAGAGATAATTAATGAATTTGGTAAAGTTTCAGGATACAAAATTAATGCACAGAAATCTCATGCATTCCTATACACTAACCAAGAAAGATCAGAAAGAGAAATTAAGGAAACAATCCCATGCACCACTGCAGCAAAAAGAATAAAATACCTAGGAATAAACCTACCTAAGGAGGTAAAAGACCTGTACTCAGAAAACTATAAGACACTGATGAAAGAAATCAAAGAAGACACAAACAGATGGAGAGATATACCATGTTCTTAGAGTAGAAGAATCAATATTGTGAAAATGACTATTCTACCCAAAGCAATCTACGGTTTCAGTGCAATCCCTATCAAATTACCAATGGCATTTTTTACAGAACTAGAACAAAAATATCTTGAAGATTGTATGGAGACAGAAAAGACTCCAAATAGCCAAAGCAATCTTGAGGGAACAAAATGGAGCTGGAGGACTCAGGCTCCCTGACTTCAGACTATACTGCAAAGCTACAGTAATCAAGACAATATGGTACCAGTACAAAAACAGAAATATAGATCAATGGAACAGGATAGAAAGCCCAGAGATAAACCCATGCACCTATGGTCAACTAATCTATGACAAAGCAGGCAAGCATATACAATGGAGAAAGGACAGTCTCTTCAATAATTGGTGCTGGGAAAACTGGACAGCTACATGTGAAAGAATGAAATTAGAACACTCCCTAACATTGTACACAAAAATAAACTCAAAATGACCTAAATGTAAGACCTAAATGTAAGACCGGACACTATAAAACTCTTAGTGGAAAACATAGGAAGAACACTCTTTGACATAAATCATGCAAGATCTTTTTTGACCCACTGCCTAGGGTAACAGAAATAAAAACAAAAATAAACAGATGGGACCTAATAAAACTTAAAAGCTTTGCACAGCAAAGAAAACCATAAACAATATGAAAATACAACCTTCAGAATGGGAGAAAATATTTGCTAATGAATCAACAGACAAAGGATTAACCTCCGAAGTAAATAAATAGCTCATGTTGCTCAATATCAAAAAAAACAAACAACCCAATCAAACAATGGGCAGAAGACCTAAATAGACATTTCTCCAAAGAAGACATATAGATGCCCAAGAGGCACATGAAAAGCTGCTCAACATCACTAATATTTAGAGAAATGCAAATCAAAACTACAATGAGGTATCACCTCACACAGGTCAGAATGGCCATCACCAAAAAATCTAGTAAAACTAATTGCTGGAGACAGTGTGGAAAAAAGGGAACCCTCTTGCACTGTTAATGGGAATGTAAACCAATACAGCCACTGTGTAGAACAGTATGGAAGTTCCTTTAAAAACTAAAAATAGAACTACCATATGACCCAGCAATCCCACCCCTGAGCATATAACCTGAGAAAAACATAATTCAAAAAGACACATGCACCCCAATGTTCATTGCAGCACTATTTACAATAGCCAGGTCATGGAAGCAACCTAAATGCCTATCAATAGATGAATGGATAAAGATGTGGTACATATATACAGTGGAATATTACTCAGCCATAAAAAGGAATGAAATTGGGTCATTTGTAGAGACGTGGATGGAGGTAGAGACTGTCATACAGAGTGAAGTAAGTCAGAAAGAGAAAAACAAATATCATATATTAACGTGTATATGTGGAATCTAGAAAAATGGTAATGGTGAATTGGTTTGCAAGGCAGAAATAGAGACACAGATGTAGAGAACAAACTTATGGACACCAAAGGGGGAAAGCAGTGGGTGGTGGTGGTGGTGGGAGATTGGGATTGACATATATATACTAATATGTATAAAATAGATAACTAATAAGAACCTGCTGTATAAAAATAAATAAATAAAATTCAGGGAAGAAAAAGTCCCAATCTGTTCTACAAATGCACTTTTGGAAGCTATTATTAAAGGGGGATTTTTTGAGTATTACCGTATTTCTTGGAAAGATATGGCCACAGACTACAAACTCAAATAATTTTGGTAAACCTAAGAGGAAATGAGGTTGGTGAAGGTAAGAAAATAGTTTTTTTTTTTTTTTTTTTTTTTTTTTTTTAATAACTCTGAACTCAAGAGTAATGAACTACAGTGACTTGGCTGGTTATAAGGTTGTTGCAGCACTGATGACAGTTTAGAAGTGAAGAAAAAGAAAACTGCAAAGTTAATATCCCTTGCCTTCTCCCAACCTCAAGATTTTAGCAGCTGGAGTTTCACATTGTTCAGCAGAAATGTTTAACACAAGCATCTGGGATTCATTCTGTTGCTCTTTAAGGATATTCTTTATTTAAAATACTAACCTTCTTTTAAAGACTACTTCAGAAGAAATGAATGTTCCCTCCTTCCCATTTCCTGCCAACACTCCATTTCAATGTTCAGCCTGCTCTAGGAGATTGAAAAGAACTCCTTTCTTACATCAGAAATATCTCTTCATTCCATATGCAAAAGCTTCAGGATAGTCCCTAGGGTGAACAGCATCTCCAGGATCCTCAAACCCACTTACAGATGGAACCCCCAAGGTAGACAAGTAGATCCAGGCTCCCAACCCCTTTCCAGATGACAGCCTCCAGAAAGATGAGTGTGGCAGAGACCTAACCCTCTGATTCCAAATGTGGGTCACAGAACACATGGATAAGTTGAAACATCTTCTCTCCCTACCATATGTAATTCACTAAGGGAGAAAACCTTCTGATCCCTTTCCAGCAACCATCCACTTTAAGTCTTCAGGGAGCTAAGTCTCCAGAGATTGAAGGCTTCTTGTTTTCTCAACTCTTTTCTCTCTTCCTATTTTCCATCCTCAATTGAAAAGATAATGCTGTTCCTCACCTGGGTCAAGGTGCTTATCTCTGGGCACATTTTGGGGATTCGGTTGTTCTGAAGGTCTAGAGTCTTCAAGCCAGGCAGTTTTTCTAACATTGAGGGCATCTTTGTCATGTTCTTTCCATTTAAGGTAACAATTTTAGTGCTTTTATCGCCCTTCAGTGCTCTTATTAACAACCTTTCAGCCATGGGCTTGGAAGAGAAATACCTTCTTTATTACGCATCTTTAGAACCTCTAATTGCAGAATTGGTGTGTCATGGAAACAAAAACATTCTGAGATCTACCATGTTGAAGGTGGGAGGCATTAGATAGTTTCCTGTGTATAAGGTATGGAAGGAAAATAACTGATTCCGGGTTTGGGGCAGGAAATGTACAAAATGAGCCTAGAATATCTTGTGCCAGAGACAAAAGTTACCAAGGACTAAAGAGATTACATCAAAGGACACAGAAGCCACTTCTAAGGGCTCCCACTAGTCTAAAATGGGAATATTTGAGAATCAGAAAGAATGATGAGTGGACCGAAACATCAAAATAATTAAAATCTGAGAATTCATAATGGTATTATAAAAATAAAAGAAACCCATTGACTATCTTGGGACTTGCTAGGGAACCAACTCATAAGACTGAAAAATGATAAAGGAAAAAAAAATGAAGCATTCATTCTGCTTTTCCAGTACAAACTGCATTTTGGTGTAACCTAATAAAGTTCTTACTCATAGAAAAATAGAAGCCAATAAATGAGGAAGAAAAAAAATAGATTTAGAAAAAAATCACCATTTTGGTAAATCTAATAAAATAATGGATATACGTAAAGATCATAATTGGGTGCTAAAAGCATTAGGTGAAAGGTTGATGAGGAAATTTGCAAGTAAGAAATCAGGCTAATAACTTAACCTACTAATCAATTTTAGCACCACTAAAATTGAGACAATCACATATTTTTTTTAAGTCTCATGATGTCATACAATAAAAATTACACAGTGCCACCTATAAAATATTCTTGCCTAAAAACTGAATCTGAGTTAATCATGCTTCTATATCTAAATACCATTTACAGAAAATATGAGGACTAGAAAACAAGCTAAATTAATCTCAGACAAGCAGTCAGCCAAATCTAGAACATGGGAAATTCTGCAAGGCAAATGACACAATGTTTAACCAACAAATCAATGTCATTAATAAAAAGAAGGGGAAACTGTTATGAAGTGAGACTTAAGAAAAATAACAGTCAAATGCAATCTGTGAATCTTGTTTGGATCCTTATTTGAATAAAAATATTTCTAAGTCGACTGAGGAAATTTGATCATGGACTGGGTATTAGATGATAGGAATTGCTAATTCTGTTATGTGTAATAATTACATGGTGGTAGTATTTTTTTAATGTACCTAACATTTAGAAATGCATCTGAATTTTCAAGTGAAAAGCCATGATGTCTTGAATTTTTTTTTAAATAAGCAGGGCAGAAACGTGGGTGGAAGAAACAGATCAAATAAGATTGACCAAACATTGGTAATTATTGATGCTCAGTAATGGGTACATAGGGGTTGATTATACTATTCTTATTATATTTTGTATAATATTTGAAAATTTCCAAGTGAAAGATTCGGACAAAGACAAAAGAGTAAGGGAGAGGAGATGAAGCCAATGATATTTGACTAGAACCCCATTTGGGCCAGTTATGAGGCTTGGAGGCATTTGGGCTACATATATATATCACATTTAGACTGCTGATTTTCAAAAACATGAATACTGTAAAATGTATTTCCACATTGAAAGTAGTCAGAACACAATTCCATCTTCCTTTGTAATTCACAAATCCCTTCATTCATTCAACAAACATTTAGGAGTAGCTACTATGTGTGACACTGTTCCAGGCACTGGAGATAGAGGAGTGAATTAAAATGACAAAAACCCCTCTCTCAATGAAATTACATTCTAGAAAGGGGAGAAAAGCAAGCAAGATAAACAAGTAAACTTAGTACATTAGATGGCGTTGGGTGCTTAGGAAAAAATAATAAAAACAGGTAAAAAAAAAACTAGGAAGTGTGGGAGTGAGGAGTTTGCAATTTTAGGATGACCTGAGAAGGCTTTACTGCGAGAGTACTATCAGAGACAGGAGCTTTTCCAATAAGAGGGCAAAGCAAGTGCCAAAGTCCTAAAGAAGAATCATTAAATTTATAACAGGCCATTATAATGAACATCAATATCATAACAGTAAAAAAAGAGGTTCTGATTAATAGATTTCCAATTGCTAAAATGATAAAATCATTTTTCAGATACTTAATCACTGCTCTATTTATCTCTTCCAAACCTATCTTCCAATGTCTTTATTTTGATATTCTTTTAGTTTCCTAAGAACAATCATGCTGTTACTATCTAAACAAAGTGATCATAAAGCTTTGGTTCTTTTTTTTTTAAAAAAGTCTCATGGACACTCATTTCCTCTAAAGTAACATGGTATGGCCTGTACCCCAGCTGACACTATCTAAACACTGGTGATTTCTTCCTGCTTTAAATGGGTAAAGAGGCCACCACCATCGAATACTGCTTTTCTATTAATTTGTTTAACATAGAAAATCTGGTAAACATTCTTAATTCCTCCTCCTGTCTTACTTCTAATATGCAATCAATCCTATTAATACTGCCTGTTCCAGTTATTGCTGAATAACAAACTACTGTGAAACTTAATGGCTTAAAACATTTATTTTATTCACAAATTACAATTTAGGCAGGGCTCAACGGGGACAGCTTGTCAATGTTCCTCTTGGTGACAGCTGGGGTCTGGGGCAGAAATTAAAGGCTCATTCACCCATATCTGGTGGTAGGTGCTGGTTGTTGGTTGGAACTTTAGGGCAGTTAGCCAGAACACCTACCTGTAGCCTCTCCTATGTGGCCTGAGCTTCCTCCCAACACAGTGGCTTGGTTCTAATGGAGAGCATCCCAAGAGCAAGTGGAGCAGAAGTGATATTACCCTAGCTTCAGAAGTCATGTGGCATCACTTCTGCCACATTCTATTCATTAGAAACAAGTCACTGAGGCCAGCCCATATTCAAAGGAAGAAGAATTAGACCCAGCCTCTTGATGGTAAGTAGACATGTCTTAAAACCCCAAAGTCTAACCCCTGGCCATGAGTTACATACATTCTTCCAACACACAAAATAGAGTTGCTTTCTACCAAGAGCCCACCTCCCCAAAAGTTTCAGTTATTTAGAGCATCAAATCCCAAAATCTTGTCATCTAAATCAGGTACAAAGTGAATGTGGCTTCTCAGGGGGCAGTTCCTTAAGTCCAGCTCAAGTACAGTTCATCTTGATCTGGAGACCTATGAGCTAAAGAGACAAGATATCTGTCCCCACATAACCAGAATTTAACAACTGGTGAAACATGGAACAGGCAATAGACAGTTCCACTCAAAAAAGGAGAAAATTAGAGGCACAAAGCAGCCACTGGATCATAGCAATTCTGGAACCCAGCTAGATATATGCTGTCAGTTCCTTGATCAGCGTTCAGTCCTACTGCTTGGGACTAGCTCTTGGTTCCCCTTTCTGGGCTCTTGAATTGTCTCTTTCCATAAAACACAGCCCATGTTTGCTGAATTTCCTCAGACTGCTTCCTGTCCATAGAAGAATCCAAAGGCTTCTCTTCATTTTTTTCTTTTTTGGTAACAACTTTGAATTATAATTCACATATCATACAATTCAGCCATTTAAATGTATAATTCACTGGTTTAAGTATATTCACCAAGTTGTTCAACCATCACCACAATCAGTTTTAGAATATTCTTATTACTCCAAAAAGAAACCCTGGATCCTTTAGCAATCACTTCCCCATTCTTCCCGTCCACCCAGCCCTAGTAACCACTACTCTCCTTTCTGTCTCTATAGATTTGCCTATTCTGGGCATTTTATATAGATGAATCATATAATATGTCTTTTATTCAACATAACATTGTCAAGGTTCATCCATGTTATAGCATGTACCAGTACTTCAGTCCTTTTTATTGACTAAAAATATTCAATCATATGACTATACTATATTTATCCACTTATCAGTTGACTTACATTTAGATTGTTTATACTTTTTGGCTATTACAAATAATGCTATGAATATTTGTGTACAATTCTCTTGGGCATATATATAGGAGAGGTCATATGGTACCCTTTGAGGAACGGCCAGACTGTTTCCCAAAGTGGCTGCATCAGTTTATATTGCTACCAGCAATATATGAGGGTTCATCTTTTCACTTTATACTGTCACTTTTGACCCAAACCGATACAATCCCTTTAAAAACTTTGTATGTTTGCCTTGAAACAGTTCATAATTCACTCCACCAGACAAAACAACACCCAAAAATCTCTTTGCAATAGCCTTTCTCTATTCTGGGTTCCCATGTGAAACTACTGTGGGACAATAGCCTTAAGAATTTTAGAAACTCTTTCATCTGTTGTTTAGAAAATGTCTTTAATCTTCCTGAGGTCTTAACAAAGCGTTTTACAGTCATGCCTTTGCCTTAATATTTGGAGGTCATTTTCGTGACAGTTCCCTATCTGGAATTCATTCCTTAATTTTAGCATCATTTACTGTCTGGAGAGGCTAGGAATGAGAAAGTTTTGTTTTGTTTTTCAAACCCCAAAATTTGTGGCTCATTTATATTTAATAATTTGTCCTCTTGCTTGCCTTTCCCGTCATTTACTATAGGCAGCTAGAAGAATCCAGATAGTTACTTAGGTAGATCATCCAGTTGATGAGATATACTTCTTATTTTCCATGTTAATGCTGCTGGCATCACTGCTAAACTTTCTTCTACTATGTAAGAGTAGTCACCTTTCTTCCAGGTTCCAATAACATTTTCCTCATATCCTTTTAAACCCTCACCAACAGCCTCCTGAACTGACAACAGGCCCCTGCTAACAATCTCTTCAAGGCCTTTCTTACTTACACCTGAGGCCCAGTCCCAAAGCCCATTACGTGGTTTAGATAATCTGTTATAGCAGCAAATTCTGTATCAGGGTTCAATCAGAGAAAAAGACCAACTAGGAATCATATAGACTTTGACCTTAGGTAATTATAGAAGCTGGTTAAACCATCTGTGTAGGTCTGTTGCTTTTGTGTCTGGTGCTATGCCTGCCCCAGAATTGAGATGCTTAAGGAAAAAAATCCAACAGAAGTGGGAGAAGCTACAGGCTCAACTGTTAATTCACACTAGTGAAGTGAGCCAGTAGACTAGCAACAGGATGAGTGATATTAACACTAGAAGCCTCCAGTTTTTCTAGTTAACATTGTATTAGTTTAAGGTGTACAACATAATGCTTTGGTATATGTATATGTTGCAAATATTACAATAATCACATATTTATCAAGTGCCCATTACATGCCTAGGCAGCATTATAGCACTGCAGCATGGGGGACATAGTAAGGAACAAGATAGGTCATTTCTTTCATGAAGCCAACATTTCAATATAATAAATGCTAATTTAAATAAATACACAAAGTGGCAAAGAACCTGATTTGTTGGTTCAAGGAAGATTTCCTGCTGTTGACTGCTGAGTCCACTCATAATGTGTTTAAAAGGACTAACTAGTTGATGAAGTAAATGTGAAAGAATTTAAATAAAAGGAGCATGGAAAAATGTTCATGGCATGAAATACACAGGGCCATGGGGAATATAATAATTCTAGTGCATAAGTCTAAAGAAAGGAGTGATGGAAGTTGATGCTGGAGAGGTATGAGGACCAGTCGTGAAGGACCTCTTTTAAATTCCACAATAAGGAATGTGGACTTCATCCCATAGGAATGGGGAGCCACTGGAAAGTTTAGGTAGGGAAAACAGTAGCCAGATTTGCATTTCTGGCAGTTCACAACAGCATGAAGGGAGAGTTTATGAGAGTTAAGACTGGAGGAGGGACAGCAATTATGAGGCTTCTGTACTCTTCTAGGTGAAAGAGAAAAAGGGATAGAGAGGAAATGATAAAGCATAATGTGGGTGAGATTGTGACTAGAACCTGATCTCATAGGTACATTAGATGGGATGAACCATAATTTAGGATGTGAGCGGGGAAATGAGAGTTGGGCACGGTCAGGCTGTGGCAC
Source organism: Mesoplodon densirostris (assembly GCF_025265405.1). Lineage (NCBI taxonomy): Eukaryota > Metazoa > Chordata > Mammalia > Artiodactyla > Ziphiidae > Mesoplodon > Mesoplodon densirostris. The sequence continues at coordinate 48,827,322 of NC_082673.1, read as the reverse complement.
AGGTCCAGCTTTATGAAGACATAGGAAAAGTGAAAAAGGAGATGGGGTTTACCATTTCAACGTTTTGAGTTTTGACCTGCATCTTAAATGCATTCCCTACGGAAGCCCAGCTGAAAGGGTCACTAATCTCTTTGCTGTATGTGTTAGCTTTGTGGAATGTCAGCATCCAGAGCTTTCCTAGCAACCAGAAATCAATCTATTTGGCAGGATAATCTGATGAAAAATTACCAGGTTTTGAGACAGCATCATCCTGTGAATTCAGCACAGGACAGGAACCTTAAATTGAATGTTAATCCAAACAGAGCAACTGACTTATTATGGAAACTTAAATAAGTCAGTCAAACTAAGCTATATCTGTCTTGTCATCAGTAAAACAACAAGAAAGAATACCAAACTATTCCACTGAGATGTGTGAGAAATATCTAACTAATGACTGTAAACTACTGTGGAAATATAAAGTGCTATAAGAATGCTAAACCATATAGCATTCTAGAATCTCAAGGACCTTAAAGTAAAAAAAAATTCACTAATTTTATTAACACAGCGAGGGCTTGTTCCATTTATTAATACTCTATAATACGGAGAACCTGGGTAATTCCTACTCTTATAGGGGTCCCTATGACAAATTAAAAAGGCTTTGAATGCTACAAAAAAGCATGGAAAACTGGAGTTCATAAATACAGTTTATGGCAGAAACCAATACTTATTTGATTTGTTTTGGCAAGCTTATTTTGTGATTAAAATGTGGTCTGAGACTTGGGGCACAGATAGTCCCAAGGTAGAAGTTTCCAAACATAAGCAGATGCTTCATGTGTTAGAAATCTACTGTAATTCTCTCTTCTGTAATAAACAAGGGTATTGGATTTCTCTTGGTATTCTGTTTAAATATGGAAATGGAAGTTTTGATTTAAAGGGTTTTGGATTCTCAAAGGCCTGCCTTCTATGGTCAGCCTTGCCGTTTACTAGCCGTATGGTTTAGCAAGTTATTCATTCTTAACCCCTTCAAGTCTCATCCCCATTATCTATGAAAACAGGGTACTGGGCATACCAACCCCTGCTGGACCTTAGCTCCACTATCCTCTTCCTTATCCACCACTACTTCAACCTAACACACAGCAGGGAGACAAGCCCTTGGTGCAAGAGGCATATGTTAGCACCTTCTATCAGCCCCAAGAGTAGTCCTTGCACACTTTACATTTAACAAAAGGTGAAGATCTTGATTTAAATGTCTATGTGAAGCTGTACAAAAGAAAGCATAACTACCTTTACTGAGAATTTACTGTGTCAGGCAGTGTACTAAATTCTTTATATAAGTGTACTTATTTAGTCCTTACAGAAGGCAGGGGTTGGTATTTTAAGCAAAATCAGGAGAAAGATTATAAGTCATTCCTGTTCAGAAAAATAATAAATTCAGCAGGCTTGTACAAAGGCAGTAATTTGTTTCAGTAAGGTATACTAGTCATCCTGATTACACTGAAATAAGATAACTGTAATCTTCTTCCTGGTCAGTATATTAACCAAGGTTTTCTTTTCCTTTTGTTTGGTCCATATACTTATTTTAGAGGACCATTATATTTTTTAGATTCGTTAAAATCAAATTGTCCTCATTGACACATGAAGGTAAATTAACTGTAACACACTATCAGAAGTTAAGAAAAAAGAAAGCTCACACTATCAGGAGTTAAGAAAAAAGAAAGCTCTCTTGGGTTCCATTCTTCCTTTCAACTAACCAGAAGACTCAAGAATTCATCCAAGGGTAATATAAATTAGAAAGCAGCCCTTCTGTGAGCAAGCAGAATTCTAAGTCACTGTCTTGTTCTATTCTTAATGGCCCATTAGCCTAATGAAACTCCTCAGAGTCATATCCTATCCTCTCAGCTGATCTTACAACTATCAACAAACATTAAGCACTTAATATATAGGCCAAGCAATGTGCTAGATATTTTAATAGTAATCAGCAAATCCTTGTTTCTAAGCACTTAAAGACTAAGGGGAAATAATAACAACAATAATAATAAACAACTAAATGTAAATAACTAATTATAAGTGTATAGTTACTAGAAAGCAACATGCATCAAGTGGGGTACCTAACCCAGCCCAGGTAGGAGAACTCTGGGGAGCTTACCTAGGTCGGTGCTATTCAAGCTGAGACCAGGACAGTAAGCTAGGTGAAGCATGTTGCACCCAACTCCGAATGTCAGTTCAAAGGCCTTACGGGAGGGAAGAAGGGGTAAAGAACAAGAACTGATGTTTCTAAAACTTACTTTAAAAAATGAATTAGAAACCCTGTGAGTTCCACTTTTTCCATAAGATAGAGAAAGCTATATTTCAAACAAGACTTAGAAGAATCAATGTATGTAAAAACACACGGACATGAAGAAACCTCTCTCTCTCATTTGTTCAGTAAAAGTAAAAACAGTATGAAATTACAAACTAAATTTTCAGAAAAAAAACTGTCCTTCAGCTAGTTCATGACAACCTATACCAAGACAATGTATTAACAAATATGTGGCAGAACTAATTTGCACAGATTTCCTTCTTACTGCTTCATATTCTTACACACAAATGTTTATTCATTTTTCTTTTCTTCTTTAACACCCAAGAGTTTTAGATATTTTTCTAATTAATTTGCCTTTCATTATTTTAAAATAATATAAATGTTATAAATATTAGAATCTGTGACTATTATTTTCAATTATATATGAGGACAAAATAAAGGCTGAATAAAATTCTAAAACAAAAGTTTTCTCTACTTCTAAATTCTAAAATTATTAAAGAATAACAATTTGAACAAATGTTGATTTAATTCATTCATCTTTTATTTTTCTTTTAGCAAACATCAGATAATATGAACAAAATTTTATTGCTCACTATAGTTACACACATTCTTTTTTGCTTTATATAAGTTAAAAAACATATTTAAGTGGATAAAATTCTTGGCTAAAGACATATTCCAGAACTCTAACACATACTTTTCTGAGTTAGGACAAAAGAAAGCTTATCAAACTTCCCTAAGAGACCAGCATCATACAGCAAATTAAATTAGTATATGCTGCTATTAAGTTAACATCTGCCATTTTTTAAAGACTTTAATTTTAGTATTTAGGTTACAGCTAAAATAATTTTTATCTCAAGTTTTAAGAAAGAAGAGAAGCTGACCATACAAACCCTGTTCATTACCATATTGGCCATTTAAAAAATAAAAAATATTAAAAATTAAAAAATATATCTACAATCAAGAAAATTCTACTCATCCTGCTAGAAAAAAAAATAGCTACCAATAAGTTATTTTAGAATACTTTAAATATAGATGGAATTTATAATAACTAGATTTCTTTGTATCTTGTTTTATTACTTCTTAATGCTTCTCTTTTAAAGTAACAGATTACTTCAAAATAAAGCCAAGCTGCTTAGTATTTTACAATTTCATTCTTTTATAAATTTCAGACCCCCCAAAAAATTCAGATCAAGGATTTCAAAGCAAGCAGCCTTCAGAATATATTTTGTTTGGCAAGCAGAATGGTTTTAATCTTTGGCAGTTGAATACCTTCAGGTAGTACTTATTTGCTCTAGATGACCACAACAGCTCCTGCCAGGTTCCCACACAGTCACCTGCTGGGCATGTGATACTGATACCCTGTTTTTAATATTATAAAACCCAATATTTACTTATAAAAATTAGTTGCATTCATGGAGAAAAAATTCAAATTTTATAAACAATGCAAAATCTTACTAGTTATTTTCTTATTTGAGAAAAACAGATCAAACCAGAAAGGTCTCATTTTTATAATACCCCCTTACATAACAAATTATCAGACACATTTGTACATATGGGTACTATCTTCTTAGAATATTGTTACAAGTAACCTAAAATCTGAGCTAGACAAATCATACAACTGAAAAGTATTGTACTGATTTTATTAGACAGTCTTGGCTCAACAGTGGCTTTCAGCCACATAAAAAATGCCCAAATACTTGAGACAAATATTCTCAAATATTCGAGGAAAGGTGACATTAATAAGGCTAACAAAATAAGTTAACAAAGGCATTCTCTAATCCTAGAGAATGAAGCAAAGGGAGAGATCTTGTAAGACAAATTGTAAAAGAGGAAGAATTTGAAGTAAATTTGGCCTTGGACCCTTTCATATTGCTACTCCTTCAATTTTCACAAGCTAAAGAATAAGAGAAACTAAAAACTATTTCTTAGTGGAAAAGACTGTAAGGAAAGCAAAGTAGCTGAGTAGTGATGGAGAAAATACAACAAAGATATAAAAATTTATAGTTAAGATAATCAAGAGATGATGGTGCAACCATTCTGAAGTTAAGAAACAGAAAAAAATAAGAAATGAATTAGAAAGGCAATAATCTGCTGAGTCTTTTTAAGTTATATACAAATAAAAGACATCTGTACTTCTTCAGAGGTTTAAATCTGATTGGAAACATATTTACCTATGAATTTGTCTCATTTCTTAAAACATAACAACTGATTCCCATCTGGATAAATATTTTTAAATTCTTTATTAAAGCAAGCTTCTTAGCTGCACTTTGATGGGGTTATATAAAAAGCGTCAGAGCATTAATCCCATCAACACCAAAGTTACTGAAATCACGTTCAGTTATAAGCATTCATTAAATTTGCTATCACCATCACCACAGTATTGCAACGTCAAAGAGACTGAGTCATTTCACTTCTTCAAGAAAAATTACACTGACACGGTTACTGAAAGCTTTCAGTAATAGGGAGAAAAATTTTTTTAACTATTTCAACGCAGAACAGAATGTTCAGGATCCTATATTTAATAAAAATATCAGCAAACAGGGTACCATCTTGGTCTATAAATGATGTTCTCCACAAGGGACTTACAAGTGTTTTTAAAACACCACTAAGGGGACACAGGTGAAAGTTTATCTTTGACACATTTTTTAAAAACCTGTTAGTAGCTTTGCCATAAAACTGATTTAAGGTAGTTATTTTTTTCAGAAACATTTAGAACAATCCAACACTTGGTATTAATACTCAGATCAGCACGCTGTACTAAAACATAACAGCAACATTTTATAGACTAGCTGCAATTTTCACTAGCTGTGTTCACCAACCGTTTAACAGAATTGTAGTGTTCTCCTAAGCCATATGCATGTCTCATATAACTGAAATAAAAAAAGGAGAAATAAGTAATTTAGATAAAAGTAATTCAATTCATTGTATATAAATGTTTATTATGTATATAAAACCAAGTATTTTGAATTAATCACTTCACAGGGTATCATTCAATAGACTTCATTACTTAAAAGTTCAACACCATTTGAAAAGCATCAGCAGTCAGTAAGATCTGGTTCAATAACTCTGTCTGCTGAGTTTGTCAGGTAAAACACAATCATTGGAGTGAAAAAGGAAAAACTGAGGTGCTGAGTGCTCAACAAGCTTAAATTATTACCTAAACCCAAGCCATTAATAACTACCTTAGTAGGCTTAGCTAATGAACACTAAAGCCAATGGTAAACTCTCCAAGCTGTTTCAGAGAACTCTCAATTATGTAACATGTTTTTACAATATGAAAAAAAAATCTCTAAGGAATAAACAATCAGGCAACATGAATGTATTTCAGCTTTTATACCTGTTGAAACTTTTAGCATTACTGTCAAACCAGAACAACATGAGAACTAATCCTAAAATTTTGTAACCTTTAGAGATGACTTTATTCTTAACTCATATACAAGATTAAATCACTAGAGGTTTAAACAATTATCTAAATCACATATTTTGTCAATGCCTTCTAATTCTGTAATTGCCTTTTACATAAAATAAGCATAATTAATGCTGCTGAAGATGACTTGTTTTGATTAATCAACATTTATAACCTAAATTTTTTTCGTAATTCTTTTTGTCTTAATCATGAAAAATACTAACAGTAGGAATTTCTAGGTACTTACACAAGTATTAATGGTTTTTTTGGATATTCTTCACCAACTACAAGAGGAGGAGAATCTGCCTGTATTATCTCTATGGGTGTTCGTAAAATGTGAGACAGGGCTCTTAGCTATAAAAGAGAAAATGTAAAACCAAAAAACAAACAAACAAACAAATATATATATATATATATTAGTAAGGGAAATAAAGAGGTAAATCTTATTCAAATCATAAACTACTGAATTTATGCATGAATAACTGTTCCCAGTCAGAGCAGGGATCTACTCTTGCTCCTTAATGTACACCAAGAGCCCGGCACATAGTGGGCACTTAATACATATTTATTAAAAATCAAATAAATATAATGTTTACTAAACCAAATGCATAAGTTTCAAGCCCTGGATGTACAACAGCTTTTTGGAAATATCTATGCCATAGTTAATGAAGCAAGGGGATGAGTAAATTGAGTTCATTTTACTAGTCTCTCTACTTTTGAATATGCCTTGAAAATTTCCATAATAAAGGATTTTTAAAAATACTGTTACTCAGGCACCAGATCAAATCAATTACAATTGAGAGGGGCTGGGGGAAGGACAGAGGAAGCAGGAAAGAATAGGAGGTTTATTTTTTTTAAAAGCTTTTCAGATGACTCTACTGTACTAATGTTGAGAACAACTGCTCTATAGTTTTCAAGGCATGAGTAGAATGAGTTAGGTTATGAACTGTACTATCCTTTCATGAATTTCCAACTGATTAACATACAATTTTAAGTTCATGCCACATGATATAAAATTAGAGCTTAAAGTTGGATGAATAATAGTTAATAATGAATATTGGTAGTAACATTTTTTTAGACTTACTTTGACCAAGCACTCTAAGTGCTTTATGTGTATTAATGCATTCAATCCTCACAATAACCTTACGGAACAGGTACTACTGTTATACGTTTTAAAGACTATAATTACAGGTAGAGAAAGGTTAAGAGAAGTCAAGCACAAGGAAACAAAATGACTTGCAACTGAACTGAGAAGTCTTGACTCTAGAGCTCAAGTTCATACATAAATTAATCATTTAACAGTTTTCAGTCATAATGCCCTGATCTGTTTATTTGCCCCACTATAACAGAACATGGACCTTTTAGGAAATTTTAAACGAAGGTAAGAAATTAATTCAAGAATATGGAAAAGGTTCTGTGCTACACAGTAGCAAATTTAATCCTATGTTCCATCTCGTAAAATATTCCTTTGAGGCACCTTTTTCTTATACCTAAAATAACATTTTTTAAAAGCTAGCATGGAATGGAGGGTGTAAAACAAGCTCTGGAAATCTTAATATCCCATCTAAGTCTGCAGAAATCATACAAAGAATTTCTCTTTAATAATTTAAATTTACCCCATTGTGAAAACAGCAACTCTTATTTCAAATGAATTCACAAACAATTTATGAGAAAATATCCTTCAAAAGATGTTTTAAAAGGTTTTTCTCAATTTAAAAAGAGTCACTTAGGTCTCTAGAACTCAAATTAATTTGAGATTCTTATTAAAAAGTTCAAGCATCTTTAATTACTCCTAATGTAGTCACAAAGCTAACCTTCCCCAGTTTCAGAGACCCAGGAGAGGCATACAAAACAAGTGGACACAGTTCCCTCTGGTGGCTCAGAAGAGGTACAAATATAGTACTGCTAAGAAAAAGACTTCGAAGAAGCAATTATGTCATATCTCCAAACAACATAGTTCTTGAAGTGAAAGTCAGAGCCACAAACTATTTAAGATGACTAATCATAATTACACAATATTAATTATACTGCTAGATTCATCTATCTGGCACTTTTGCTTACAAACTTCTATGCATATACTCTTTGCCTTATTTCATATCCACAAATGGCCTACCATATACACATAGGGGTTTTATTATCCCCATTCAGTAAGGAAAATGGAGCTCAGGAGGTTGGCTGACTCCCCCAAAGTCACAAAACTGAGAAGTACAAGGAAAAACCACAACCTAGGGCTTCCCTGGTGGCGCAGTTGAGAGTCTGCCTGCCGATGCAGGGGACACGGGTTCATGCCCCGGTCCAGGAAGATCCCACATGCCGGGGAGCGGATAGGCCTGGGAGCCATGGCCGCTGAGCCTGCGTATCCAGAGCCTGTGCTCCGCAACGGGAGAGGCCGCAACAGTGAGAGGCCCGCGTACCGCAAAAATAAAAACAAAAAACAAACCACGACCTAGCGCCAAGTCTTTCCCTCTTACTCCCTGATTTCTAATACCCCAGGCTATCTTATCACCACTTGGACCACTTAGGTGTTTTATTTTGCTTTAATGAGACAAAGTTAACAGTAAGATAAATAATTAGAGCTTAAAAAAAATCGTGATTAACTCCCTACAAGTGACTAAATATATTGTTTTCTTACAAGTGAATTTTAATGCATCAAATACTGCTTTCAAGTCAGTAAGTATCAACTAGGAACTCAAGACACAATTGTAATTGATGTATTGTGGGAGGATTTGATGTGTATTCTCACATTAAAATATTGTTTTCTATTTCTGATGTAAGAGATGTTACTTTTCCAATAGTGATTTTCATCAGTTGAGCCACTTGGGTAAATTTTACTGTACTTGAGTAAAATCTTCACTTTCATATGTCCATAAATTCAAATACACGGCCAGTAGCAATATCACAAATGGAAATAGGCAGATGCAACACTACCCTCACCAACACAATGATCAAACACTGGGCTATTTAAAATGAAATAGTGCTTCAGTTCCCAAAGGTACATACTTAAATTAAAGGCCTAAGAATATTAACTCCCTTTTTCAATGCTTCATCAGTAGAGAAACAGCAAATATATAAAGAAAAGGAATCTTGAAAGGGAAATTTGGATCATCTGAAAAATATGTCTGAAAACTACAGAAGGGATTTTTAAAAATAATTTAACAATGCCACTATGAATAACAAACTTACCTCAAGCTGACCTCCCCATGCAGCGGTGTTTATGATATCATCACAGTACTTTCCAAACTCTTCTGCAGAAAATAGATCAGAATATAGTACTTAATAATTTTTAGAACTCATGTTAGATCCCTTTTATACCTCCCACAATTTCTGATGAAACTGCCCAAGTTATGAACTTCCTCCTTCACTACCTATATTCTTTAGAATTTAATCCATTTCCCAATCCAAACTTAATTCACTCAAACTTTCCATCGAAGAGCAAAGCAATAAATCTCTGCTTCTCTCCCTCAGCCTAAGGCCCAGCGACCTCAACTACATTACAATCCTACCTCTCTCTTGACCCAAGCAATGACCCCAAAATTGCCACCATATTCACATTTTAAAGTCCAAATCTGCATCTGAAAGAATATGCTGAAAGACTAAAAATGCATCCTTTATAATATCAGGTTCACTATAAGACACTGTAAGAAATGTGAGAAGAGAATCAGAGTAAAAGTAAAATGAGTTGAAACTCCTTTCCCAGTGATAGCATCAAATAGTGCCTTCAGATGTTTTGGAAACGTTTACTTTATTTGTTATCAGGATCAGTTCTAGCCAAAGAAAGGTCTTCCTACATCAGTCCTGAGAGGACATAAAAGACCTAATTGCAGAGTTTAATGGCATATTTTGAGCATACACACTTTTATACAGAAAGTTAACATGGGAAACTAACACCTCTAACTTCCTGTTTAGAGGAAGGGGAAAGAATTATGGGCATCTAGGAGAAAATATGTCCTGTGTATCTGTCTCAGTCACTGTCTCAGATCCAGTACTCAGAATAGTGCCTAGAGTAGTTCTTGCCACACTGTGGCCTTCAATAAATATTGTCGAAAGGAATGAAGGTAATTAAGTCTTTTGACTTTTTCTCTGATTCACCATGCTGAGTTGCCACCTCCTCTCTACTGCCCTACAACTAGCAGTTGGGGACTCCATTAAACAAGTCAACCTTAACCATCCCCTCCCTCTTCAATACAACCTGGCCATATGACTTGCTCCCAGTAGATACTGACACACCTGCTGACTTATCTCAAGGACTAATTTTCTCCCTTACTCCCCTTTCTCTTTAAGAAACTTTTTCAGATTTTCACTTGCTCTCTCCTTTATTTGCTAGTTGTACATTTTTTTTACCTTCCCAACTATCAAAGGTATTATAGAGAATAATAAGGCAGGTTATTAACTCATCTGTTTTTGGTTTTGCAAAGTCAAATTTTGCCTGAATATTATAGCTTATTGAGAATAAAATTAAATCTCCCAAACTACAGGATAAAAGGAGGAATTAGTTTTCCTAATCATTCTATACTGGTGGTCTTCAGGCCCTATACTTCCAGAGACTAGTCAAAGCTTAACTTTGTGAAATAGAACTTATTAACACACTTTTTAAAATATTAATAATGAATCCTATTCCTATCTTATATAAACGATTAATATATAAAAGATTAATTAACTACAAAATAGTTAAGTACTTAAAAGATCTTAATAAACCAAAATGTGCTAGTATCTATTAAAGTTATAGAAAATAATTTTGCCCAGATGTTGAGATTCTTTTCCCCCATAAGGACCATTCAGGTTATTTTTATTATCAGTTCCAGGAGGCACTTTATTTAACAACCACCACAACCACAACAAGACATAGTAAAGAAAAATAAATTACCTGAAGTATACATATCTCCTGTATTAGGATTTGTTAAAAATGGCAGAAAGTCTTCCACATGGCTTTGCATATAGTCAGCAGTCTGACTTCTTAAGGCAGCCACAGTCAGACTGCAGTCCTGTTCTTTCAGTTGATCTTCAATGGCTCTATACATACAGTGGCCATCAGATGGAATCTGTTTAATTTCCAACTGTCTAGCTGCCAATATTTGAGCAAGTTTTTCACTTTCTACATGTCTAGCTCCAGTTAAGTTTTCAATTTCAGCTTCAGCTATCCTTTCTTCCCGCTCCTTTTCCAGTGCAGCTTTTTTGTCCTATGAAGAGGACAGTGTAGGAAAGTTAATTCCTAATAATTAGGACTAATTTACATTTATTATGGGGATGAAATATAAGATTCTCAAAAACATTTTTCTCCCTTCTCCCACAAGCATTATCATATTGATGATCTCATCACTTGTAGAATTTTCTATATTGTGAACTCCTTTAAAGGCAAATATTATTTCTCATGTGTGTGTACAGCACCTAGCTCTGTACTAGGACAAAAGAAAGCCCCCAAATTTTTATTTGAAGTCCATTTAAAAACTACATGCCGGGCTTCCCTGGTGGCGCAGTGGTTGAGAATCTGCCTGCTAATGCAGGGGACACGGGTTCGAGCCCTGGTCTGGGAGGATCCCACATGCCGTGGAGCAACTAGGCCCGTGAGCCACAACTACTGAGCCTGCGCATCTGGAGCCTGTGCTCCACAACAAGAGAGGCCGCGATAGTGAGAGGCCCGAGCACCGCGATGAAGAGTGGCCCCTGCTTGCCACAACTAGAGATAGCCCTCGCACAGAAATGAAGACCCAACACAGCATAAATAAATAAATAAATAAATAAATAAATAAATAAATAAATAAATAAACTCCTACCCCCAACATCTTCTTTAAAAAACAAACAAACAAACAAAAAAAACTATATGCCAAGTGTCTAAAAACTTTACTTACCGATTTCAAAGTACTATCTTAGGACTGAGTTGTCCTAGGCCTTAAAGCAACATCATTGTCATACTTAAGTCCAAGCTAATCCAAACTTTTTAACTTATCACTCCACCAGTGAGGTCTTAATGTGCTAAATCACCAGCTCACCAGCGAGGCATTAAATGGCTAAGGTCTTTAGAAGGGTATAGGAGCTCTATATATCCAGCTTTAAAAAAAAAAAAAAAAATGTGTACATACACACACATTTAACTAAAGTAACAGATAAAAATATTCTTCTCTATAAAAAGTTAAAATATTACAGATAATCTAAAGTTCCCCTGCCAATCCCAGTGCCTGCTCTAGAGGTCTGATGTGTATCCTTCTAGATTTTTTTCTATGTATTTTAATAAATACAGATGTACTCATAGAAAATGTACAGAATACAGTATTTTAACAAAAGTCCTATTATACATTACACTCTGCAGCTTGCTTTCCTTATTCAAATGTTATAATGTGATGGGGAGAGGGTAATGAGAGATTTGTGACATGAAGGGTGGATAAGAAGTAGAGTCGGAAGGTTGGGAAAAAAGAGAAAAAACACCTGACACTTGGAATAGCAAGGAAAAAGACAGAAAGCACTATATGTTTCACAGCTGAACACGGTTCATATAGCTAGAGTACCAGAGAAAAGTGTCAAGAGATGAGGTTGGGGGGCAAAAAAGATGGTATACAGTTAATATATATTAAGTCTATGCCTACATAGTTTAAAAAACAACAACACTAGAAGGAGATACACAAAATATTTACAGTGCTTTTCTCTGGATGGTAGGATTACAAAATAAGTTTTATTTTGCTTTGTGTGTGTGCCTGCATGTGTGTGTGTGAACATCTTTCTAACTCTCTATGGTATGTTTTACTTGTATACTGGGAGCAAGTGCTTTTCAATTTAAGAGAATAAAAATAGTTAAACTACATTCTATCAATATAAATCTTGATACTGGTAGCAAACTACAGTGAAGGATTTAGATAAACCAAGAAAAAGAAGGAAAAGGTAAAGATTTTTATTTCCCCAGCTCCAACCTTTCCTTAGGACAGAAGATGTGAATGGAAAGGCAAATTTCAATTTCACTTAATGCCACCTGCTTCTACTACATGCCTGTTATGTGCCGTGCCAGATAAACCTAAAGTGATTTCTCAGTTACCTGAATCAAAAGCAGTATTATCTTCTTAATAAAACATAAACCTATTTGCTTTTTCTTCCCAACTCCAACCATGCCAGAAATACCATGAAACAATTTATTTCACTGCATACCTACAACTGTGGATCACAGTGGCATAAAATCTTAAAACACAAGATGGCACTGCTACTTTTTTAAAGACTATAAAAAACATTTTCAGAGGGGAGAGGAAGGATAAGCACCTTGAATATCATCTAATCCAAAACCCCTCATTTTCCTCTTCTGAGGAAACGGCACGCAGAAAGATTTCCAAAGGCCATACAGCTGGTTAGAAGCAGAGCAGGGACCAAGGACAACACAGAGAGCTCCTTCTATCCAGGCACCTGAATCAGAATAAAAGTTGGAGTAGATGGGAGCTGGAGTTAATGACGTCAGGTACTAGTTACTGGAAGAGTGGAACTTTATACTATCTGTAAAACCTTTATTTAAACCTCTTAAATACTAATCCAGTCATTTCATTTTTCCCCTCATGCTCTGCTTCAATATTACAAAGCAATTGTATTTCCTTTTCAGGGCACTAGGTGAGAAACACATTGGATTGTTTTCCCAACCATGCAGAGTTTTCCAGTGGCATGAGGCACTTTCCTTTCTACAACCCTAGTCCTGGAGGTAGAATGACACCAATAAATTCTAATGAAAATATATGTATGATGAAAATAGCACATAAATCATAAATACATTGTCAGTAAAACTAGAGTCATGTAGTAATAGTATAGTAATACAGCAAAAACAACTCTGAAGAGAAATCTTAAGAGCTGGGTACTAGTGCAGGGGTTGTATTAAACTTTCAGCATGCCACTGAGACAACCTGGGCCTCAGCTTTCTCATTTATAAAATAAAGAAATTGAACTAGATCTCATTCCAGCTCTCAAATTTCATATTTTTGGAACCCAGTTCTTCTAAGTTCTACTTGGGGCTCTTTCCACCATACCAATAAGTTTTCACTGAACTTCTTTGAAGTAAATAAAATACTCCACATGCTTTTCTAGATTGAAAATACGGGATTTGCTCTACAATATTCCAATAATAAATCTTCATGAAGTTTTGTCATGTTTTTCTACCAGAGAGTTGTATCTCTCCCAAAGATGACATCATTAGTTAACTGACTTTTTATTCCTTGGTGCCTCTGGGGGAAAAAAAAAAGTGGTTCGGCATAAGTCTAATACCCAATTATCTACCCTGTCTTCAGGTTCCATTTTCTTAAATACTATAAACTTTCAGTGTTTTCTGACCCAAAATCCTATTAATATAACAAAGCAATAAGAAACTTTGGGGATTACTTATAGGGTGTTTTCTCTGCCAAGTGTTGACTCAGCAGAGAAGTGTTGCCAAGCAGCTGACTATAAAAGATACTACATTTTTTGAGAGTATAGCTGGAAAAGGTATGCATTTCAGCTATGCAATATTTTAGGAGAAAAGTAACAAAATGTTTGAGAACGGTAAGGGAATTAGTTTGTTCTGTTGCCTAAGGGACCAGCTAGGGGGAACAAGTGTTGATAAGGACAGGAAAGAGTTGTGTCATGTTTGCCAGAATTAAATAGTTGCTACCCTAAGATATAGCAACTACTAGGTAGAGGCAACTGCAACAAATATTTTGTTATGTTTCTGCCAAGCAAAACTTCTGCCCTTCACTTTTGATCTATAGAAAATAGATGACAATAATAAGGCTATAATAGAATACATATCATAAGTATAGAGTTAGTGAACTAAATAACCTCCAAAATACCATGAAACCTAAATTTCATCAGTCTATGAAATTCACAATTATAATAATTACTCAAGAACAAAATTTTACAATAGTATGAGAAATGTTTGACAATTTGCAACTTAAGCAACTTTCAAGTAAACAAACAAAAAAACTTGTCTTAGGTTGAATTCCTTAAGAGGTGTACTATGCAGTATTTAACACAGTGAACAATACTATCATTTGTTGACCCAAATGATAGTAAAAATGTTGTTTTAGGGTTTTGGAAACAGTAAATTATTTAATATTCACAATAACTCTATGAAGTAGGTATTATTTTCCCCCATTCTATACATGTGAAACCGAGGCTTAAAAAGGTTAAGAATCTTACCCAAAGCCACAGACAATGGGATTAAAGCCTCCCTCTGACTGACACCAAATTCCATGCTCTATTAAATTATGTACTACTAAATTATAAGATGCAAAGCTACTTTAAACATTTAAACCCTAGAAAACATCAAGTGTTAATAAAACAATATTTGGGAAAGAAAGGTTGGATTTAAACCCCTTGTTCTTTTTCAAAGTAAAAGCCCTTACCGTAATATCTAATCTCACGCCCATAATTTTGATACCATAAACTTATTACGTCCAATAAATCAGTTTCCTTACAGCTCTTTGATCATGCAAAATTTCACTCCCATATTTGTTTTTGTGCATGCTGTTTCACTGACTTTAAATATCCTAACTAAATAACTATATTTCCTTAAATACCAACTATGTAACACAGCACTATGAGTTTTTCCTTCTCTGAATTTTCATCACAACTAACCAACACATATATAACTACATAATTCTGATATTTTTATATCTTGCTTAACTTCTAGATTCAAATTCTTATTTTACCACTTAATACCATAGTTCTTAACCAAAGCTATATATCAGTATCACCTGGGCTTACACTCTTCAAATTCTGAATTATTAAGTCTGGAATAATATGTTTGTAAAAAATATCCTTTGCGGGCTTCCCAGGTGGCGCAGTGGTTGAGAGTCTGCCTGCCGATGCAGGGGACACGGGTTTGTGCCCCGGTCTGGGAAGATCCCACATGCCGCGGAGCGGATAGGCCCGTGAGCCATGGCCGCTGAGCCTGCGCGTCCAGAGCCTGTGCTCTGCAACGGGAGAGGCCCCAACAGTGAGAGGCCCGTGTACCGCAAAAAAAAAAAAAAAAATCCTTTGCACACCCCCTTTCCTAGCCCCACCTTCCTATGAGAACTGCAAATTGGACATGTTATTTTATACTGCTTCAGGGCTATTTTCTTCTCTATAAAGTGGGGATAAGAAATCCTACTTCACAGGATTACTGTCGGGACTAAATGAGATTTCATATAATCTAAAGCCTAATAAATGTTACTTCAGGTCCTCTGGCAAGGAACTCCATATTTTTTCTATTCACTTCCAATAAAGCACCTAAGATAGTATTACACACACAGCACTAACAAATACTAGGTGACTTTCATACCCGTCTCTTTTGTGCTTTTGATATCCGAAATGGCTGATTCTCAAGAACCAAGTTTGAAATATTGACAGCAACAGAATCTATCTGAGGGAAACAAAAAACATTAACAAGTTAATGACCTTTAAGTTATTATTCAAAGTATTAGATTATTAAATTATTATCAAAAGTCACAAATATGTGTCATCCCACAATTCAAATTTGAATAACAGCAATAGATGAAGCACAATACTAAATGAGACATGGTTCTGTCTACTTTCTCTGTATTTAAGGGAGAACTGTCAGATTCCCAAGAACTTTCCTTATAGCTCTTCAAAGACAAAGCTCATTCCTGCATGGTTTCCTTCCTTCTTAGAATGCCTACTCCATTCATCTAAATACTTCCTATAAGGGCCACAACTCATTCAGCATTCCACCCTTCCCTTCTCTAAATGTTATACTTATAGTATATGTAAGGTTCTGTCATTACTACTTTCATAACCTCAAATGTGGTGGCAAAGGCCTTGCTCTATCTTAATTAGCCAGAACCTGATGAGCACTGCTTCTTGACCCTGGTAGGAAGTTGAGATTTTTCTATCCCTTCCCATCTACAAACTGAAAAACGTTTAGGTAGAAAATTTAATTTATAATTATTGTTAAGATATTACAACTAATCTTAATCACCAAATGGCTGTTATGTGTTTGCTAAAGAATAAAATGCTAGACTTACAACTATCAGGATTAGTAGCTAATATTTTATTACCACAAGTATAAGTTAAGCTAGTTTTTAGTATGACAAATACATGAAACATATCAAGGCCTCTAATACCAGAGTCAGCAGTCCCTAAGGCTATGGACCAAGTGATCAAAATATCAAAATCAGATTAAGACTTCAAAGAGCAGTTATCAACTTTAGTGAAATTAGGATTCTTATATTTTTCACAGGAATGTGCTAATTTTACAAACTGCCATACTGACAATAGGCAAGATACAAAAAAGCATCTGGAAAAAAAAGAAGAAAGCAGTGACAAAAGAATTCAGGTGACATTCAGAAAGAAAACAGGCTTCAGTTTAAGAAAAAAAAGATAAAGTAAAATGAGAGTTTGTATTTTAACAGTTGGACAATATGTAGCTTAACAATTAAACATTTTTGTCCTTGGAAACCTAGGAAAGAAATCTCAAAATTGAAAGGCCTGAGAGAGCAAACAAAACTATCTCACTAATAGAAAAGATAGGGAGACAATTAGGAATACCATGACTGTAACAACACAAACACCTAGAGCATCATGCCTTGTTACTTGGAAATAAAAGGCATGGAAAGCCAGGCTCTTGAAAAAAAAGTTAAAGAAAATAAAACTATGTTTAATACAATAACTGTAAATCAGTACAGACAAGCTGTTTTGCCTGTCAACAGCAGACCAAAAATGAACCAAATAAAATAAAATTTATTTATGGTAGACAAAATTTTTCATAGACATAAGAACTTTCTAACTATCAATAATGAGAATGAGGTTATGGAGTCTATGATCTTTGGTATCTAAAACCCATGTAATAAGCTACCACTCTAGATAAAATTATAACAGAATTCAGTATTCACATTCTGGAGTAAGACAGCTGTCATTTTGAATTCAGGCTGTGGTACTCAATGGCTGTTATAAGTTTAGAACAAAGTTTTAAATCTCTCTGAGTCTGTTTCCCATTTGAAAGATGGGATTATCTACACTTACTTCAGAGGTAATACTTCATAGTGTGTTATTATGAGAATTATGAGAAAATTAATATATTAAACAAAGTGTGTGGCATACAACACATTGTGTATGGCTACAATGATGAAATAAATATTAGCTAAAATGATGACAGTTAACATGCTACAATTTACCCAAGAAACATCAGTAAATTTCCATTTATTACAACTTGTTCATAAAGCACTTTTAACTTAGAAAATGATTTCACATTTGTTATCCCATTTCTTTAAAAAAATCTTGTGCTTAAACAGCAGTAGTATTTGTATCATATGATATGTGAAGAACTTATGCTCAAGAAGATTAAGTAAATTTGCCCAGGTTACAATCCTATTTAATGGCAATTCTGAGACTAGGAGACTGGTCTTCCAACTTTCATTTGGTAAAGCTTCCTTTAGTCCATTTTATCAATCTGTTCATCTTTGGGGCAACAGTTAAGAGAGTGGACTTTTCTTTGCTGGTCTTCCTTAAAAACCACACTACCATGTAAACCTGGTTGGAAAAATATCAATGAAAAGTGATGGCATGAGCGTGACTAAGTGACTTCTTTCCCTCCGATTTTATGATTTTATATAATAAACAGTGTAGTAGAAGTGGCAGTTGCTTTCAAAGGTAGACAAAAAGAAACATTACTTCACCTACTTTACTCTCCTTAGAAGTCAGCTTCAATTGTTCCAGCTCCTCTTTATGTTTCTGTTCCATTTCTGCTTCTAACTTAGCTACATCTTCAATAAGTTGCTTCCTCCTCTTTTTGTCATTCTTGGGTACAGCATTCTTCATACCCTGAATTTTGGCTGAAAAGCCACCAAAACCATTAAGTCATAAACCCAGGGATTAAGTAAAACTATGAAATAGTAACAATAAGGGGATGGTAAACGGAGAAGAGTATAGAAAAAGTAATTATGAAAGCAAGAGTAATTACACAACAGATAGTTACAGAGAAGGGTCCAGATGAAGCTAAGACACCCCCTCAAAAAAAAAAAAAAGAAAAGAAAAAATTTATTAACATAACCGTGAGTTTGTTTGGTGTGGGAGGAGGAAAAACTTAAAAAAAAAAAAAAGTAAAATTTTAAATCTTTCAAGTACCCCTTCCGAGTCCTCAAAATTTAGGTGAGATATTTCAAAACGCACCGAGTAGGGCAAGTGTCGGCAAGTAGGGTAGGAACAGGAAGGGGAGACAGGAAAGGGGGTCTGGGTCCAAGACGGTGGCTTCCCGGTGTTTTCAGAAACCCACCCACACCCGGGCGGCGGCGCGGGGTAGGGGGAACGCGGCGGACCGGAGAAGAGGAAGCTTCTGAAGGTCTGGGGGATTAAGGGACCTTGGAAAGGAGGGAGGGAAGAGACAACTGGCTACTTTGGAGAAGCTTAGGAGGATCCAGATCAGATACCCCTCAAGATTTCCCAGAAGCGACCCGCCACGCACCCTTCCCTGGGTCCTGGCGACTTCTAGGTTCCCATTCCCCCGTCACCTTGCAACTCCTTCTTCTCTTTGCGATGCCTTCTCACCAGCTGCTCCTCCTCATCAAGCTCCTCAGTCAAGACTGCCTCCATGACAACCAGGTAACCCAGCACAGCTGCTGAAAGGAACCAGTACAACCGGCTAGGAGCACCTTCCACCCTTCAACCCTCACCCCGTGCGCCATTGGCCGCAGCTAGGATCCAGCCCCGCCTTCAAGGCGGTACCGGATCTAAGCTGAGTCATCGGAGAGAGGAGGAAGAAGAACCGGATGCTGCGCGTGCGCACTCCCGTGACCCGCCCTGATGCGGCGCGGTGGGGCGGGGCGGGGCGGGGCGGGGCGGGGCGGGGCGGGGCGGGGGTGGAGCGCGATGGCGTGCTGGGGTTTGGCTTAGCAGGCTGAAGTTTGCAGCATTGCAATTGATCCGCGCTACAGCCCCTTCAGCAATAAAGCTACACCAGTCTATTGGCCCTGACGTGAGGCGGGCAGAGATGACGTAGGGGAACTGTTTTGGACGTTTGTTTTGTTTTGTTCGGTACTTCGGAGCATCTACTTTAACGGGACCACTTTTGGTCTCATTGCTAAGTACTATTCAAAAGTAAGAAGGAAAAATTTAAAAAATTTCAATAAAACCGTGAATAATTATCAGTGAGAATATTTGTCCTGATTCAATCAAACATTAGGGAATTAAGTTCTGTTTATTATTTTCAAGGTCGTAATACCGCAGTTCGGAAGAAAGACAACTAAGTAATTGAGAAAATGCCGCCTCTTGAATATAGCGGTGGAAATAGATGAGGTAGTAAGGATTGATTATCTTATCACACAGGAGCCTAAAGACCTATGCTCAATGATAAAGAAGCTATTGCCAGAGAGGTTGAAAAGTATCAGGAAGCTGACAGAGATAACAGAAATGTGCAAGCCTCATAGGGCACAAAATGGAATTACTGAAGTGAACGCAAAACAAGAGAAATTTTCATGCAGAAAAAAAGGGAAAAGAAATCAAGTAAAGAGAAGAGAGACCTAGAGCACCTGCCCAGGAGATAAAATCTACGGTAGAATAGGAATACCTGAAACAGAGGACAAAGCAAATGAAGCTGAAACTATAAGGAGCTAACTTCAGAAAAATGTCCAGAATTGAAGAAGGAGCTAGATCTGCAAATTGAAAAAGTTCACAGGGTACCATTAAAATTTAATGAAAAGAAAGCAACACCCAGACATATCCTGGTAATATTTTTTAATTGGAAGGATAAATAAAAAATTCTACAAGTATCCCAGACAGAGAAGGCAAGTTACTTATAAAGGCGCAAAGTTAGGCTGACCTCAGATTTTTCTCTTGCAACTGTAAATGCCAGAAAATAGTAGAACAATATCTACAGTTTTAAGGGAAAATAATTTTAAACCAATTATATACCCTGCCAAATTATTTCTGTACCAAGGCAACTGGAAGTCATTCACAGATACACAGGGGTTGAGAAAGTATATCTTTCAAGTACCATCCTTGAAAAATTTGCTGAATAATGTACTGCAGCCAACAAAGAACATGAATTAAAATAACTTAAAAGGAGGCAATTGTATGAAAAAATTAGTGGTAAGCATTAGTTAAACAGCATTAAGGTTACATTGTTAGGTAGAGTTATAAAACTAAATGCTAAAATTTTTAATTTGGGTCTAAAATTTCAGTTTATAAACTGTAAAAAGGCATGCTAAGCGTTCAATATATAGAGCAAATAAATACTGTTTTATTTTTAGCATGCAATGTAGATAAAGATATTCATGTTCTTAAGCTAAACATAAGTAAAATAAAAGGACTTTGTCACTGTGCACAGAAACTGTAGAATAAAGGCATACCAAATGTTAATCTGGCAAAATGGGAAAACTAGTCAGTACAGTTTTCTTTTCCCTAGTTTTAATTATAGAAGGGGGAAAAGTAGCAAATTTGTCTGTAATGCTAATACTGGTAGTGTAAAAAGAAAATTTTTTAATTACTCATTGGAGAGATCATGAATTAAAACCTTGTTTTATGTGCATCTTGCCTACAGAAAATCAATACCTACTGCTTCATGTAGTAGTAGATCATTGTAAGTAAATTTGACAATGAGATGTGTTACAAATAAAAATAGAGCACATATTCCAATTGTTTGGATTGTAGAGGAAGTGGTGAAAAACAACAAGGAAGCATTAAAATTGGCATAAGATAGATTGACACAGGTACTGATGAGTCATCACACTCGTAAACAGGTTAAATAGTCCTATTTAAAGAGATTAAAATTGCGTCAAAAATCAATCTATAACCCTGGATACTCACATTTGCATAAAGCAAAGGATAAAAGAGTTTAAAGATAATGGAAACAATAAGTCATAGAAATGGAAGTAGGGAGCAATATTTTTATTAGAACTCAAGCTATAACATATTTATAAAACATACAGTACAGGTGGTAATATTTAAGAGGCTTTATGTGGCAAATAACATGGCATTCATATGTAAAATAAATGTTCAATACCTTCATGTGAGTGATAGTTTTACTGATGTATATATGTTTTAAAAATTGTACATTTAAAATTAGTACATTTTATGTACTTAAAATTAATAAAGTAATCCTTTAATTAAAGAAAATACACATGGCAAAAATTGTTGGACCATGACTTCAGTACTTACAATCTTTAATAAGTCAAGTAAATGAGAAGATGAGATAGTTAAGGAGTAGTTAAGTAATTCAGAGGTGTGTGTGTATTTGCGTTCTTTTCAGATTTTCCTGAAACATATCTAAGTGACTACACTAAGGTGCAGGGAAAACTTTAATATATCTCTAGAAAGCACAAATGATCACATTGCAAAAAAGCCTAGGAACTAAGTTCAAATGCTGAAAAATCGCATATTTGGAATTTTTTTTTTTCTTTTTTTTTGCGGTATGTGGGCCTCTCACTGTTGTGGCCTCTCCCGTTGCGGAGCACAGGCTCCGGATGCGCAGGCCCAGCGGCCATGGCTCACAGGCCCAGCCGCTCCGCGGCATATGGGATCCTCCCAGACCGGGGCACGAACCTGTATCCCCTGCATCGGCAGGCGGACTCTTAACCACTGCGCCACCAGGGAGGCCCTGGAATTTTTTAATGTTATGAATTACCTTTGGGTCAAAGAGGAGATTATAATAAATGTGATAATTTAGGATCTGCAACAATAAGGACATTATGAGTTTTATGTTATGGGATGGATGTACAAAAGTCAAGGAACTAGGAATAAAAACACTAGATGAAGAATGGAATATGCACCTAGGAAAGACATAGTTACTGGACTTTCTAAATTTTGCTACCTTCCAATTCTAAGTAGTGGATTTACTTCAATATAAGCTATTCTAAGTGCCATGGTTAACTTCTTAGTGACAGATTTTTCCCAACTGAATTTTACCATAATGGATTCTAAGGAGCTAACAGTTGACTCTCAAAGATTGAGAAGCCAAATTCTCTTCTCTCACCACCACCTACTGCCCTCCTCCCCATCACTGTTTTTGTTCTTCCTTTCTCAGACTTCCATGTAATACTTCTTGCTCCACAATCTTTTTATTGAAAAGTATCATCCTCAGAAAAGCAGCATAAGCATTGCCTGGGAGTTTGTTAGAAATGTGGTATGTCAGGGTAATAGAAACACAAGATTAGATTATAAAATGTATTATTAAGCATCTATAAACCTTCTCAGTTCACACAGTGCATTGTATATTATGAATGTTTAATAAATGTTAAGTAGTATTAGAATCTAGAAACAGTTTTGCTTAAGCAGTGTTATTGTATGAGAGATTTTGTGCTTGAATTGTAAGCTATTGAAGCATCCCTATTTGAATCAAAGATTTGGTTGCATTTTCCAAATATTTCAGGTGAGGACTGGTACTTCTATTTTTCCTTGTAAGGATGGGACACAAAGAAAACTTCATTGAACAATCCAAATTTTAAAATGTTGAGGGAGTACAATTTAAAATGGTAAAGGAAGAATGAACCTTTCTCTAGTGAATAAAATAAACATGGAGTAGATTTAAATTAGATATTTCAAGGTTTCTGGATAAAATGAAAGATCCATTTACAGCAGCTATATATAGTTGATAATGGGTGGATAAACAGGAGCATTGGCAATACTTGGAACAGTAGCTCTAGTAAGTTATAGACAGGACTTTTTCTATTCTTGAATGATCTACTCCCCTGAAGGTGATGACACCCTTGTATTAGCAAGGGTGGGCAAGACCATCGATGCTCAAATTTAAATATGCAAACCATTTGCCTGGGGAGATCATATTAAGTCGCAGGTATTGATTCACCAAGTTTAGGGTAAAGTTGATATTCTGTATTTTTTGCAAGTCCCTGTGGGTTGTTGATGCTGCCACTTTGGGTACCTACCACACTTTCAAGTAGAACAATAATAAAACCTATATTGTATCTACTGTCCATGAAAGTGAGGCTCAAAAAAAAAAAGTAATTGGCTTAAGACCACACAGTAAGTATCAGAACCAAATATAATTTCAAGACTAATTCATGTCATCTGTACAATCCTGCCCTCATCCATACTACAACACCTACTTAGAAGATTGTTGTGAGGATAAACTTTATATAATAAGGAAGAAAGCTCATTACTTCAGGTTAAGTTACATATTGCAGAAAAAAATGGCTCATGCAGGGTAAAATGAGTTTTGTTTGTAACATGTTGAGCATGATTTGTGACAGGGACATTTGTGGGTAAGTCAGACAGGTATTTAGAGATTCAGGTCCAGAGCCAGAAGAGATGTCATGATAGGAAATTTCAGTTTTAGTTTTCTGACTTGAAGGTGGTATTTGAGGCCATGAGAAATCACCCTGGAAAGAATGATAGGAAATAGAAGAAAAAAGGAAAGGAGGTTAAACCTTAAGGGCCACACCTATATTTGATGGGTAGGTGTTACAGAGGAATGGAATATTTAGATTTATAGTTCCAACTGAATTAAACATCAAAAATAAGGCACTTCCGAGAAGAAGTGTCTGGAAAGAGAGAGAAATCTAATGAAACATGAATGGTTGAAGAAAGTGTGTGCATCTCATCTGCCCAAGGATTGGAATGTGTGGGACTCACCCACCATATGACTTGGGGACAGATAATCAAGCCCCTCTGAACCTCAGCTCCTTCACAAAGTGGGATGGGCAAGTGGCCTCCCACCCAGGAGTTTGTGAGAATCCCTTTTCTTTGTGTTTCTCTGTTTCTCTAACCCTCTCTCTCCCCCTTTCTTCCATCTGTTGAGTATCTATTACATGCCAGATACCTGGAAGAGCCCTGGGAATGCAGCTTAAATGGGGCTGGGTAAAGATGGGCCCCAGTGTTGGGGCCCAGGTGACTCAGCCTTGGCTGGCCAGTCAGAGAGCACTTAGTTCCAGGTGTGAATGGGCCAGTGGTCCTCCAGGGAGCCCGGGGCACTGCAGGATGTTGACAGCAGGCATCCCTGGGTCAGAGGGATGCCTCTCCTTCTGTATTTCTCTTTGACTCTCTCTCTACCTCTCTGTATCTCTTTTTTTTTTTTTTTTTTTTTAGTTTTTGCGGTACGCGGGCCTCTCACTGTTGTGGCCTCTCCCGTTGCGGAGCACAGGCTCTGGACGCGCAGGCTCAGCAGCCATGGCTCACGGGCCCAGCTGCTCTGCGGCATGTGGGATCTTCCCGGACCGGGGCACGAACCCGTGTCCCCTGCATCGGCAGGCGGACTCTCAACCACTGTGCCACCAGGGAAGCCCCCTCTCTGTACCTCTTGATCTGTCTTGCCATCTCCCTGTTCTCTTGGTTTTTATTTCTTTCTGTGTCCTTACCTGTCATCTTCTCTCCTGGATTAACTCTCTCTCCTTTTAAATATAAGTCTGGCTTCCTCATTCTTTCTCTGTCTCTCTCTGTTGACTCTATCTTCTTCTGTATGTTCTCTCTTCCTGCTTGATATCTTCCTGTCTGTATTTCTGCTTCTTTGACTCTATTTAGGCCTTAGCTTCTCAGTTTATTTCTCTCTCTCTCTCTCCCCTTCTCCCTCTCTCTCTATGTCAGTTTCTGTCACTGTCTCTCTCTCTGGCTCCCTCTACTTTCCAATCTCCTGTCCAGACACCCAGAAACAGGACTTGTCCAAGGGATGGGAACCAGCCAGAGACCCAGCTGCATTCTCCCCTGTGACTGGACCTACCAGTAACCAGTTGCAGGAGCTTTACAGCAGGGCTCACTCACCCTTCAATGAGGTCATTGTTGTGAACCTGAGTTGTATGCCTGTCTTCTGGAGTATTTCTCTAAGTAGCCCTGTCTAATCAGGTTTGGGTGTTAATTAAATAACTGATATTTACATGTTTGGTGGCAACTTGGTGTCATATTAAATTTTAATTTGGTCTTAAAAAAAAGCACTACAGTCAACCCTATACTTTGAGTTGAATAATGAGCAGGAGGGTCTTTTATCTTTGTACTAATTTTTTTTTAACTTATAATTTGCAAACTATAAAAAAGTCTGTAATAGCACACATTATTCCATTATAGATTCTAATTTTTTAGTTCACTGCTACATGTCTACATCTAGTTGATTTTTGTTACTGGTGGTAGTTATGTTCTTTAAAGTTTCTCAAATACTGAATTAGTGAATACTATATCATTGTCCCTAGGAGAAATACAGAATTAGGTTTCTGCAAACCTCTGGTCACATTATTGTCACCAACTGATGAATACATAACCTTAGGGTGTCACCTTATTTTAAGATACCTTATTTAATATCTGTCATTCATTTACTAACATTGAACTCATGGCCAACAGAACTATAACTCATAGCCTGAATGAATCTTATCTAACACATATTTTCTCTGTCAGGTACTTAGGAACAATACACAGCACTATACTTACAGACCATTTTAAAGAGCAAAATCACCCAAAAATAGCACAAAATTGCAAAAACCACACTAAATATATCCTGAAAAGGACACTAGTTTACAGTATGAGAACTGAGGCAAGATAGGGTGTCACCTTGTTCCACTTCATCAGGGATTATACATGTCAGATGACAAATTTTTTTTGCTGCTCTGCACATGCACATACCCATGAACAGGCCATTAGTTTTGATTTGGGGGTTACTAATCTTAGTAAGTGAATTCACAAATACAGAAACTGTGAAAAATAAGTATGGACTAATTCATTCAATATGTTTTGTTCAGAATTTTTCCAACTTGAGTTTGGGAAGCCATGTTTCCACTAATGACGCCTAAGAATTCTGGCTTTTTTTTTTTGAGAGTGTACAACACTGATGACTCCCATAGAATTAAGGATTGTTACAAAGGTTCTGAAGGACTTATACATGGTTACCATGAACTGCTCAGAAGACTCTGCTGTGTTCCTTTCTGTTGGCACTGAGCCAGAAAGTCTAGATTGCCAGTAACCATTATTTTGTTGTCCTCTCTGGGACAGAAGGAGAATATTCCCAACGCAAAACAGGACAAATTGAAATCTAGAATACCTGTCCCAAATGTTAATTTCAAAGAACTCTCAACAAGACTAAAGGATGGTACGAATCTATATGCCAAAACAGATACAGGAAAATTGAGGATTTCCATTTTCTGTTTGTTTGACAAGACTGCATATTTGAGAAATATCATGCAACCATTTATGAAACAAGATTGATATTCAACAGTGACAAGTTACCTCAGCAGGGTTACACACACAGCAGAAGGAAATCGGGCCTCAATTTTGATTAACTGTCAATTTTGAGCCTCTCATCCTAAAGGCTATCATAATGATAAAAAAAGAAATATGTTTCTTAGTCTATGTGGGCTGCCATAACAAAATACCATGGATTGGGTAGCTTAAACAACATACATTTATTTCTCAGTGTTCTGGAGGCTGAGAAGTCCAAGGTCAAGATGCCAACAGATTCTGTTTCCGATGAGGACTCTCTCCCTCGTTTGTAGACAACTGCCTTCTCATTGTTTCCTCATATGTTTGGGGGTGGGGGGGCAGGGAGGGCAAGGTGTGGGAATGGGAGAGAGAGTGCTCTCTGGCATCTGCTTAGGAGGATACTAATTCTATTGAATTAGGGTTACACCCTTATGACCTCATTTAACCTTAATTACATCCTTATGCAGCCATACTGATGTTAGAGCTTCAGTATATGAATTTTGGGGGAGATATAATTCAACCTACAGCAATATGGGAAGGCAATAATACATTTTGAGACATGAAGCCTAAAACAACTGCTAGTTTACCAACACTGAGCTCTTAGGCAGCACCTTTTTACTCAGTTATTATATGCTAAATATTTTAAAATAATAAAATGTTGAATGAAAATCAACTTGGAAGTGTAAGTTTAAGAGCTTCTTGGCTACTGAAAAAAGAAATTATTTTAACTGGACTTCTACATTGTTTTTTTTTAAAGAAGAGCTGAAATATTCAATTTATTTCCATAATATACCTTCTACGATTGCAAAAATGGACACTGCTTTATGATTTAAAAATCCTTATATATTATTACTATTTTAAAACCTCAACTCATTAAGATAAGAAAAAACTACTACCTTCATCAACCCTATGTTAGAGATAAAGAAAATAAGGTCCAAGAGGTTCAAAATGGAGCAAATAATATAACAGTGATGAAATGATCAATAAATTCATTCAATGTGATTAACTGTTTACATTTTTTGAAGGCAGCTTAATAATTCATACCAAAACCAACAATTTACTTTCTAGAAATTTATCCTGGAAAACAATAAAAGAACATACAAAATTTGGAAAAATTGGAAACAATGTTTATGTCCAGTTATAAGGACTTAGTTAAATACATTAATTTATAACCATGAAAAAGAGTAAGATCTATACTGGTTGATAATGTAAAGGGCCTCATGACATGTAGGAAGGAAAAAAGCCAGTCAACAGCAAATATAATAATGCTATTTTTACATGTTTTTTTGTGCTCATATATCTTTATCTCTCCATCTATCTAGAAAATGTAGAAAAATATTTGGATATTACAATGTTAACAGTACTTACATCTGAGTGGTAGCTTTTTGGATAATTATTTTCTTCTTTATCTTTCATTAGCATGTTCTTGTTAACAGAAAAATAAAGCTATTTTACTCTTTTTAATTAAAACATTTCTGCAGAAATTTTGAACAAAGTATAGATGATGATAAGTGTTATCCATTATACCACCATGCAGAGATGTCCTGAGAACAGGATATTTCTTTCTGGAAATGAAGTTACTTTTCATATTTAGAGTAATACTATATATAAATTTCTGCTTTTTGTTCACTTTCAATTATAGTAATTTCTCTAAGTCATTTACTCTTCAAAAGCATTTTTAACTGCTGCATATTTTCCTATCACATAAAACAGCTGTCAAAATCACCACTTTTCAACCCATAACTTGCTTAATTTCTCAGTAATATTGGACACTATTGACTATCGCTTCTGTCCACATTTCTACTCAAATGTGAGTGAAGCCTGCTTTATCCCTGCATATAAAAAAAAAAAAAAAACAATGTGCTCTCCCCACCCAGCTTTCCTATTTCCCTCTTTAACCTGCTTAATGTCTCTCCATAACAGTTATCACCATCTGATATATATATTCTTCTTAAGCTGAGTGTTGTCTCTCTCCTCCCTTAGCTTCCATGACACACCCTCTCCTTTTTCTCCTTTGATTTGGGCTGTTCCTCTATCACTCACTGAAATTTGCTGGATCCCTCAGGGCTCTGTCCCAGGAATATTTGTCAATCTCTACACTTTCTGCCAATTTCAATTCCCATGGTTTAATTACTACATCTATGCACCAATTGGACCCTTCTTCCAAGTGCCAGGGTCATACATACATATACAGCCCCCTGGGTGACTTCACTTGGATTGCCCCTCAGTTACTTCGGACTTAACATGATTAAACTCATCTAAATTTGTTCTCCAGATTTTTTGTTTGTTTTGGGTTTTGTTCTTTTCTTGAAAAAATTTACATATTTACAGATTTTTTTTTTAAATCTCAGTAAACGGCATCACTCCACATCCTAGAAGACCCCACCTGTTTTTGTTCCTACATTTATGTCTGATCTCATCTACTCCCAACCCCAGACTTCAGCAATTTTGGTCTTTATTTCTGTTTCTTCTTGCCACAGTTTTTCCCTAGGTGTTATTTCAACTTGGGAAAAATATTCACCAAATTTTGTAAAACTGGCCTTTTATCATCATTCAGGTAAAAATTCATATGTTTCACTTTATCAAAGTTGCCTCAACTACTCAACAGCCTACATGGCACCCCTGCCATCAAGTATATAACACCTCTCTCAAGGCACTGCCAATCACTTTACCTGCTATATCACTGTCATAGCCCTAATTACTCTCTAATAGCATCTTCTTTTAACCTTTTATCTTTTTAAAGTTTTATCTATTGAGGTATAATTGACATACAATAAATTACAACCAATCAACCAATAAATGGCACCACGGTTGAGAGGACAGTTGCTTACATCAAAAACCTGGGTATCATTCTCGACTACATTTTTTCCCTTACCCTTTACTTGTAACAAATCATTAAGTCCTACCTTTTAAATATATCTTATATCAATCCACTTACCTCCAGTTCCACTGGCACCACTCTAGGTCCAAGCCTGAATCATTCACCTGTATTACAAAAACATGCCTCTCTCAAGTTTATTCTTTATAACACAATAAGAGTTATCTTTAAAAATTCAAGCCAAAGTACTAACTAGATCTGTCTTCTTCACATTTGTGTCCTCAATACCTAATATGGTGCTTAACATATAGAATTCCTTCAGTAAACATTTAAATAAATCAAGCATGGACAGGATACACATTTAGAAATAGTAAAGGCAGATAAAAGAGCATTTAAGGTTCATTTCATCTTTGAACTATACAGTTATGGAAATATTGTCTTACATTTTATCTTCAATATTTCTCAGTGGTAATTATAAGATGAAAGATCAGATCTTGTCCCTGGGATGAGGTTTTACCCAATGGCAAATAACAGAATACGAGTAAATGAAAATAAACACCTTACAGAACTTTCTATTTTGCCCTTTTAACTTTCTAGTATGTCTCTTAATTTATATTCTGTTTCACTTTCTTCAAATTTTTTCAGTTGCAATGTTTTAAAATCTCTCATTTTTGTTTTCTCACCCATTTCCAAATCATTTTTGCTAAGTTATTTTTCTTCTTTTTTCTTGAATCTTTTTTTGCCTGTTATAAAAAATTATGTGACATTGAGCAAGAATCGTAACATGGTGGAAGCTGGTGTGGTGGATATGGCAAACTTGTACTTAGCATCCATTCCATCTTCTCCCTAGATGTGAAAGAAGTTTTCAAAGACTTGAAAGTTAAATACTGTACTTCTTCTCATATAGGCTTCTGGATGCAAATTTCCATCTATTAGAGACACTTGTCCAAGACTAAATGAGGTGTGCTCTTTCTTCTGTTATTTCAGCTGTCATTACTAATTAGGACATGTATGGAAATCTTGGGTGGAACTGCAACAGTGTTGCAGTGTCCAGTGCTTTATCCTCATCTCTAGGTATCTTTAGGATCTCTGATCAAAGCCACAGCTATGTGTTCTTAAATTGAACATATCTTGTGGCAGCCTCTGTATTAGCCTCTTTATACCTGTTTCCTATTTTAAACTGAGGGGGTAAAAAGATGAAAAGCCATCTGTTTTGAAGTATTTTTAACTGTAAAACTATTTTTTGAATGAAATCTTATACAGGGGTCCAATATATAAAACTGATTAAAATGGAGACAACGAAACTAAAAAGAATGGATAGTGTGGACTCCTACCTATGCTTCAATAAACTTCAGGCACCTTGTGGAACCTATAGAAGTTTAGTTTGAATATCACTGGGTAAATCTAAGGCAGAAGTTTTTAATCAGCTGTACTTTGGAATTAAATGAAGTGCTTTGTTTTGATTAGTTTTATTTCTAATACTGATGTCCTGGTCTCTCTCCCAAAAAGTCAGCTATGAGAACAGGCAGGTATATTCTTTTAAGAAACTCTCCAGTGACTAATAGGATTGGAAATAATGTCTCTGGATAGAGTGTTCCTGTTTCTGAGTGCTTGTCTTTTCACTGATTTTCATTAAGGCAAGTCTCTCATCTCAATCTGGGTCCTTATTTTGCTTCCTCCACCTACAACTTCTCCAAAAGCCCTTGGATTTCCCCAAATTCTTATATTCCATTATACCTCTATTCTTTGTTACCTAACTTATCCCAAACCAGCATCATATGCCAAAACAAAACACTGTTTCTTAGGCTTTATTATGATCTTGTTGTTCTTCATACAAATACATAGAATAATTATTTAATTATTAGAAGATGAGCCTTCAAGTTAGGGTTGAGTTATTTTATATCTCTTCCTCATATTAACTCTAAGGCTTACAACTCTTTGGACAAGTTAGGGAAAAGTGATAGTAGTACTACATAGAATTATCATAAGAATTTGATAGGGTGAGGCCTACAAATTGTTTGCATGGTGACTAGCACATGGAAAGTGCTCAGATTGTTAACAGTGGTTCCCATACTAAATGCTCCAATCAAAAGAAAAAGGGTGAGACAAAAGGTGTCTGATTGGAATAAAAAAAAACAAGACCCGGGCTTCCCTGGTGGCACAGTGGTTGAGAGTCCACCTGCTGATGTAGGGGACACGGGTTGATGACCTGGTCCAGGAAGATCCCACATGCCGCGGAGCAGCTGGGCCCGTGAGCCATGGCCACTGAGCCTGCGCATCCGGAGCATGTGCTCTGCAACGGGAGAGGCTATAACAATGAGAGGCCTGCATACCACAAAAAACAAACAAACAAACAAAAAACACACAAAAACAAGACCCTTCTCTATGCTGCATAAAAGAGACTCACTTCAGAGCTAAAGACACACACACACTGAAAGTGTGGAGATAGAAAAAATATTTTATCCAAACAGAAATAACAAGAAACAGGGGTAGCAATACTGATATCAGACAAAATAGACTTTAAAACAAAGGCTGTAACAAAAGACAAAGAAGGGTATTATATAACTATAAAGGAATAAATACCAGAAGAGGATATTACACTCATTAACATGTATGTACCCAATACAGGAGCACCTAAATATATAAAGCAAATACTAATAGACATAAAGGGAAAAACTGAAAATAATACAAAAATAAAAGGGGACCTTAACACCCCATTTACATTAATAGACAGATCATCCAGACAGGAAATCAATAAGGCACAAGTGGCCTTAAATAACACAAGAGAACAGATGGACTTAAAAGATAGCTACAGAACATTCAATCCAAAAACAGCAGAATACATTCTTTTCAAGGGAACATGGAACACTCTTGAGGATAGATCACATCATGGGTCACAAAACATGTCTCAGCATTTTTAAGAGGATTAAAATTATACCAAGCATTTTTCCAACCAGAACTGTATGAAACTAGAAATGAATTACAGAATGAAAAATGGCAAAAGAATAAACATGGAAACTAAACAGCATGCTATCAAAAAGACAATGGATCAATGAAGAAATAAAAGACAAAATCAGAAAATATGTCAAAACTAAGTCCAAAATCTATGACATTCACAAAAAACAGTTCTAAGAGGAAAGTTTATAGCAATACAGGCCTTCATCAAGAAATAAGGAAATCTAAAAAAGAAAAAAAGAAAGAAAGAAATAAGAAATCTCAAACAAGCTAACCTACCACCTAAAGAAATTAGAAAAATAACAAACAAGCTCAAAGTAAGAAGAAGAAAGGAAATAATGAAGACCAGAGAGTAAATAAATGAACTAGAGACCAAAAAGGCAATAGAATAGATCAAAGAAAACAAGAAGTGGTTTTTTGAAAGGATAAAAAAAACTTAATAAATCTTTAGCCAGGCTCATTAAGAAGAAAACAGAGGACACAAATAAACAAAATAAAAAATGAAAGAGGAGAAATAACAACCAATACCACAGAGATACAAAAAAAAAACATGAGAATAATATGAACAGTTATATACCAACAAATTAGGCAACCTGGAAGAAATGAGCAAATTTCTAGAAACATACAACCTACTAAGACTGAATTAAGAAGCAACAGATAATCTTAAGAGACCAATTACTAGAACTGAAACTGAATTTTTAATAAAAAAATTCCCACCAGACGCTCTTCCACTATTGGTGGGAATGTAAATTGATACATCCACTATGGAGAACAGTATGGATGTTTCTTAAAAAGCTAAAAATAGGACTATGACCCAGCAACCCCACTACTGGGCATATACCCTGAGAAAACCATAATTCAAAAAGAGTCATGTACCACAATGTTCATTGCAGCACCATTTACAATAGCCAGGACATGGAAGCAACCTAAGTGTCCATCAACAGATGAATGGATAAAGAAGATGTGGCATATATATACAATGGAATATTACTCAGCCATAAAATGAAACAAAATTGAGTTATCTGTAGTGAGGTGGATGGACATAGAGTCTGTCATACAAAGTGAAGTAAGCCAGAAAGAGAAAAACAAATACCATATGCTAACATATATATATGGAATCTAAAAAAAAAATAGTTCTGATGAACCTAGGGGCAGGACAGGAATAAAGATGCAGACATAGAGAATGGACTTAAAGACATGGGGATGGGGAAGGGTAAGCTGGGATGAAGTGAGAGAGTAACATTGACATATATACACATATATACCAAATGTAAAATAGATAGCTAGTGGGAAGCAGCCACATAGCACAGGGAGATCTGCTCAGTGCTTTATGACCACCTAGAGGGGTGGGATAGGGAGAGTGGGAGGGAAATGCAAGAGGGAGGGGATATGGATATATGTATACATATAGCTGATTCACTTTGTTATACAGCAGAAAGTAACACAACATTTTAAAGCAATTATACTCCAATAAAGATGTAAAAAAAAATTCCACCAAAAAAAGGTCCAGGACTGGATGACTTCACAGGGAAATTCTACCAAACATATAAAGAAGAGCAAATACATATCCTTCTCAAACTATTCAAAAAATTGAAGAGGACAGAACACTCCTAAATTCATTCTATCATGCCCCATTACTCTAATACTGAAACAAAGACACTTAAAGAAAAAATTACACATCAATATCTTTTACTGAAACATCTTCAACACAATGTTAGCAAACCAAATTCAACAATATATAAAACATACACCATGATCAAGTTGGACTTATTCCAGGGATGCAACAATGTTTTAATATTCACAAATCAATCAATGTGATACACCACATTAACAAAAGGAAGGATAAAAATCACATGCTTATTTCAATAGATGCAGAAAAAGCATTTGAAAAAATTCCACATCAATTCATGATAAAAACTCTCATTGAAGTGGGTATAGAGGGAACATATCTCAACATAATAAAGGCCATTAATGACAAACACACAGCTAACATCATACTCAGCAGTGAAAAGCTGAAAGCCTTTCCACTAAATTCAGGAAGAAGAAAAGAATGCCCACTTTTGCCACTTCTATTCAATATAGTATTGAAAGTCATAACCGTAGCAATCACACAAGAAAAAGAAATAAAAGGCATTCAGATTGGAAGGGAAGAAGTAAAACTGTCTCTACTTGCAGATGACATGATACTCCTAAAGTATCCACCACAAAAACTATTAGAACTAGTAAATGAATTCAGCAGTATTGCAGGATATAAGATTAATATACAGAAATCTTTGCTTTTCTATACACTAATAATGAACTAACAGAAAGAGAAAGTAAAAAAGAAATCCTGTTTAAAACCACATCAGAGAATAAAATGTCTATGAATAAACTTAACTAAGGAAGTGAAAGACCTATACTTTGAAAACTATAAAACATTGATGAAAGAAATTGAAGATAATACAAAGAAATAGAAAGCTAACCTATGCTCTTGAATTGAAAGAATTAATATTGTTAAAATTGCCATACTACTCAAAAAATGTTACACATTTAGTGCAATTCCTATAAAAATACCCATAACATTTTTCACAAACTTGAACAAATAATCCTAAAATTCATATGGAACCACAAAGACCTCAAATTTTCAAAGAAATCTTGAAAAAAAAAAAAAGAACAAAGCTGGAGGTATCACCCTCCTAGAATTCAGACTACACTACAAAGCTACAGTTCTCAAAACATCATGGTACTGGTAAACACAGCTCAATGGAAGACAATATAGAATGAGAAATAAACCCTCACACCCACAATCAATTAATCTACAATAGAGGAGGCAACAATATACAATGGAGTAAAGATAGTCACTTCAATAAGTGGTGCTAGGAAAATAGGACAGCTACTTGTAAAAGAATGAGATTAGAATATTCTTCACACTGTATACAAAAATAAAGTGGATTAAAGACATATGTGTGAGACCTTAAACCATAAATCTCCTAGAATAGGACACAGGCAGAACATTCTTTGACATACACTGTAACAATACCTTTTTGATCTGTC
The DNA here is from genome assembly GCF_025265405.1 of Mesoplodon densirostris. NCBI lineage: Eukaryota > Metazoa > Chordata > Mammalia > Artiodactyla > Ziphiidae > Mesoplodon > Mesoplodon densirostris. The sequence goes on along the minus strand of NC_082673.1, from coordinate 48,791,772 downwards.
TCCTAAGGCAAAAGAAATAAAAGCAAAAATGAATAAATGGGACCTAATTAAACTCAAAAGTTTTTGCACAGCAACAAAAACCATCAACAAAATGAAAAGACAACCTATGGAATGGGAGAAAATGTTCACAAATGATATAACCAACAAGGTCATATAAAGATAAATATATAAACAGCTCATATAACTCAATATCAAAAAAACAAACAACCCCAATCAAAAAAAAGGGCAGAAGATCTAAAGAGATACTTTAAAAAAAAAAAACCCATAGATGGCTATCAGACACATGAAAAGATGCTCAACATTGCTAATTATATAAAGAAAAGTGAATCAAAATGACAATGAGATACCACCTCACATCTATCAGAATGGCTATCATCAAAAAGTCTAAAAATAACAAATGTTGGCGAGGATATGGAGAGAAGGGAATCCTTGTACACCACTGGAGGAAATGTAAATTGGTGAAGCTACTGTGGAAAACAATACAGAGATTCCTCAAAATACTAAAAATTGAAATACCATATGATCCAGCAATTCCAATCCTAGGTATATATCCAGAAAAAATGAAACCACTACTTCAAAAAGACACGTACACCCTAAAGCTCATAGCACTATTTACAATAATCAAGATATGGAAGCAAGCCAAATATCCATTAAGAGGCAAATAAATAAGATGTGGTATGGAATATTACTCAGCCATAAAATAGAATGAAATATGCCATTTGCAGCAGCATGGATAGACCTAGAAAATATTGTGCTAAGTGAAAAAGAGTCAGACAGAGAATAAAAAATACCATATGATTTCACTTGTATGTGGAATCTAAAAAATAAAACAAACATACATAATAAAACAGAAAGATATATAAAACAAACTTGTGGTTACCACTGGGATTAGGAAAGGGGAGAAAGATAGGGGTATGGGATTGAGATACAAACTACTATATATAAAATAAATAAGCAACAAAGATATATAAGACAGTACAGGGAATTATAGCCATTATCTTGTAATAACTTTTAATAGATTATAATCTGTAAAAATAATGAATCACTATGATGTACAACTGAAACTAATATTATAAATCAACTATAAATCAATTAAAAAAACTATTACGGTTACCAAATATAGCAGTAAACGTATTCAGTTTTCTCTCTTCATATAATTTAATAACAGAATTTTTTAAATTTTATTTATTTATTTTTATACAGCAGGTTCTTATTAGTTATCTATTTTATACATATAAAGGATATATGTCAATCCCAATCTCCCAATTCATCCCACCACAATAACTCTGAATTTTGAACCATATAACAAAGTGTGGATGAGTTCTTCATTTAGCCTAGTCAACAAAATTTATTAAGTACCTGGTATGTAATGTGAAAGGAACTCAATAGTCATTCTCTCCTTAAATATCCCAAGTATATGTGATCAAAGGTTCTATCAGCTGAAACTGAGAAATATCCATTAAGATGGAGGAAACAGATATTTTGAGGGATGCATCTATTGTAACAGAATATGTGTTTGACCTACACAGTATTTCCACATATTTATTTTTTAGGCAACCAATAAGAATGTTTTTATTATTTTTAGGTTTTATTTTTTTGAAATATAGTTGACAGCCACATGTTTTTAATTAAAGTATAATTGACTTACAATATTATATTAGTTTCAGGTGTACAACATAGGGAATTGGTAGTTTCATATGACAAGGGCAATAAGAACATATGTATCAATAATTACCTTAAATGTAAATGCATTAAATGCTCTGACCAAAAGACACAGAGTGGTTGAATGGATACAAAAACAAGACGCATAAATATGCTATCTACAAGAGACCCACTTCAGACCTAGGGACACATACAGTCTGAAAGTGAGGGGATGGAAAAAGATATTCCATGCAAATGGAAATCAAAAGAAAGCTAGAGTAGTAATATTCATATCAGCCAAAACAGGCTTTAAAATAAAGACAGTTACGAGAGACAATGAAGGACACTACATAATGATCAAGGGATCAATCCAAGAAGAAGACATAGCAATTGTAATATATATGGGTGTATATATGCACCCAACATAGGAGCACCTCATGATACGAGGCAACTGCTGATGACCATAAAAGGGGAAATTGATGGTAACACAATAGTGGGGGACTTTAACACCTCACTTACATCAATGGACAGATCATTAGGACAGAAAATTAATAAGGAAACACAAGCCTTAAATGACACTTTAGACCAAATAGACTTAATTTATATTTATAGGTCATTACATCTGAAAGCAGTAGAACACACTTTCTTCTCAAGTGCACACAGATCATTCTCCATGGTAGATCATATCATGTATCACAAATCAAGCCTCAGTAAATTTAAGAAAATTGAAATTATACCAAGCATTTTTTCCAACCACAGTGCTATGAGATTACAAATCAATTACAGGGAAAAAAAAGATGTAAAAGACACAAACACATGGAGGCTAAACAATATGTTATCAAATAACAAATAGATAACTGAATAAATCAAAGAGCAAATAAAAAAATGCCTAGAGACAAATGACAATGAAAACACAGAGATACAGAACCTATGGAATGCAGCAAAAGAAGTTCTAAGAGGGAAGTTTATAACAATACAATCTCACCTCAAGAAACAAGAAAAATCACAAAAAAACAAGCTGACCTTACACGTAAAGCAACTAGAGAAAGAAAAAAAAATCTTTGTAGAAGGAAAGAAATCATAAAAATCAGAGCAGAAATAAGTGAAATAAAGATGAAGAAAACAATAGCAAAGTTCAATGAAACTAAAAGCTGGCTCTTTGAGAAGATTACCAAAATTGTTGAAACTTTAGCCAGACTCATCAAGAAGAAAAGGAAAAGGTCCAAATCAATAAAATTAGAAATGAAAAAGAAGTTGCAACAGGCACCACAGAAATACAAAGTATCATAAGAGACTAGTACAAGCAACTATATATGAATAAAATTGATAACCTGGAAGAAATGGACAAATTCTTAGAAATGTACAACATTCCAAGATTGAAGCAGGCAGAAATAGAAAATATGAACAAACTAATCACAAGTACTGAAATTGAAACTGTGATTAAAAATCTTCCAGCAAACAAAAGTCCAGGAGCAGATGGCTTCACAGGCGAATTCTATCAAACATTTAGAGAAGAGTTAATCCTTATCCTTCTGAAACTCTTCCAAAACATTGCAGAGGAAGAAACACACCCAAGCTTATTCTACGAGGCCACCATCACCCTGATACCAAAACCAGACAAAGATATCACAAAAACAGAAAACTACAGCCCAATATCACTGATGAACATAGATGCAAAAATCGTAAACAAAATACTAGGAAACCGAGTACAACAACACATTAAAAGGATCAAACATCATGATCAAGTTGGATTTATCCCAGGCATGCAAGGATGTTTCAATATCCGCAAATCAATCACTGTGATACACCACATCAAGCAATTGAAGAATAAAAACTATATAATCATTGCAATAGATGCAGAAAAAGTTTTTGACAAAATTCAACACTCAGTTATGATTAAAAACTCTCCAGAAACTGGGTATAGAGGGAACTTTCCTCAAACATAATAAAGGCCATATACGACAAACCCACAGCAAACATCATTCTCAGTGGTGAAAAACAGAAAGCATTTTCTCTAAGATCAGGAAGAAGACAAGGATGTCCACTCTTGCCACTCTTATTCAAAATATTTTAGGAAGTCCTAGCAAGGGCAATCAGAAAAGAAAAAGAAATAAAAGGAATCCAAACTGGTAAAGAAGAAGTAAAACTGTCACTGTTTGCAGATGATATGATACTATACATAGAAAAACCTGAAGATGCTACCAGAAAACTACTAGAGCTCATGAATGAATTTGGTAAAGCTGCAGGATACAATATTAATACACATCTCTCACATTCCTATACACTAACAAAGAAGGATCAGAAAGAGAAATCAAGGAAACAATCCCATTTAAAATCACATCTAAAAGAATAAAATACCTAGGAATACCTTCCTAAGGAGGCAAAAGACCTACACTCAAATAACTATAAGGTACTGATTAAAGAAATAAAAGATGACACAAACATATGGAGAGATATACCATGTTTCTGGATTGGAAGAATCAATATTGTGAAAATGACTCTACCACGCAAAGCAATATACAGATTCAATGCAATCCCTATCAAATCAACAACAGCATTTTTCACAGAATTAGAACAAAATATTTTACAATTTGTATGAAGACACTAAAGACCATGAATAGCCAAAGCATCTTGAGAAAGAAAAATGGAGCTGGAGGAATCAGGGTCCCTGACTTCAGACTATTCTACAAATGTACAGTCATGGTACTGGCACAAAAACACAAATATTCATCAATGGAACAGGATAGAAAGGCCAGAGATAACACATGCACTCACCTAATCTATGTCAAAAGAGGCAAAAATATACAATGGAGAAAAGAAGCTCTCTTCAATAAATGGTGCTTGGAAAACTGGAGAGCTATATGTAAAAGAAAGAAATCAGAACACTCCCTAAAACCATACATAAAAATAAACTCAAAAAGGAATAAAGGCCTCAATTTAAGACCAGACACTAAAACTCTAAGAGGAAAACATAGGTAGAACACTCTGGCATAAATCTCAGCAAGAACTTTTTCAATCAACCTCCTTGAGTAATGAAAATAAAAATAAACAAATGAGGCCTAATTAAACTTAAAAGCTTTTGCACAGCAAAGGAAACTATAAACAAAATCAAAAGACAACCCTCAAAATGACAGAAAATATTTGCAAATGAAACAACCAACAAGGGATTAATCTCCAAACTATACAAACAGCTCATGAAGCTCAATATCTACAAAACAATGAACCCAATCAAAAAATGGGCAAAAATATAAATAGACATTTCTCCATAGAAGACATACAGTTGGCTGAAAAGCACATGAAAAGGTGCTCAACATCGCTAGTTATAAGAGAAATGCAAATCAAAACTGCAAAGAGGTATCATCTCACACAAGCCAGAATGCTTATCATCAAAAAACCTACAAACAGTAAATGCGTGAGAGGGTGTGGAGAAAAGGCAACCCTCCTACACTGTTGGTGGAAATGTAAACTGGTACAAATGCTCTGGAGAAGAGTATGGAGGTTTCCTTTAAAACTAAAAGTAGAGCTAACATATGATCCTGCAATCCCACTCCTGAGAATATATCCAGAGGAAACTATTATTCAAAAAGATACATGGAGGAGACCTTCAAGATGGCAGAGAAGTAAGATGTGGAGATCACCTTGCTCCCCATGAATACATCAGAAATACATCTACATGTGGAACAACTCCTACAGAACACCTATTGAATGCTGGCAGAAGACCTCAGACTTCCCAAAAGATATATATATATATTTTTTTTTTTCCTTTTTCCCTTTTTGTGAGTGTGTATATGTATGCTTCTCTGGGTGAATTTGTCAGTATAGTTTTGCATTTACCATTGGTCTTAGGGTTCTATCTGTCCTTTTTGTTTGTTTTGGTTTTTTCATATAGTTTTTATCACTTGTTATCAGTGGTGGATGTGTTTTTTGGTTTGGATGTTACCGTATTTCTTTCTTTTTTTATTACTTTTTAATTTTTTTATTTATAATAATATTTTTATTTTAATAACTTTTCTTTCTCTTTCTTTCTTTCCTTCTTCCTTTTCTTTTCCCTTTTCTGCTGAGCCGTGTGGCTGACAGTGTCTTCATGCTCTTGCCAGGTGTCAGGCCCATGGCTCTGAGGTGAGACAGCCAAGTTCAGGACATTGGTCCACCAGATACCTCCCGGCTGCATATAATATCAAACAACAAATGCTCTTCCAGAGATCTCCACCTCAATGCTAAGAGTCTGCTCGACTCAAGAACCAGCAAGTTACTGTGATGGAACCCCTATGCCAAACAACTAGCAAGACAGGAACACGACCTCACCCATTAGCAGAGAGGCTGCCTAGAATCATAATAAGCTAACAGACACCCCAAAACACATCTCTGGATGCAATCCTGCACACCTGAAAGACAAGATCCAGCGTCATCCACAAGAACACAGACACCAGTCCCTTCGACCAGGAAGCCTACACAACCCACTGAACCAACCCTACCCACTGTGGGCAGACATCAAAATCAACGGGAACTACGAACCTGCAGCCTGCAAAAAGGAGACCCCAAACACAGCAATTTAAGCAAAATGAGAAGACAGAGAAACATACAGCAGATGAAGGAGCCAGGTAAAAACACACCAGACCAGACAAATGAAGATGAAATAGGCAATCTCCTTGAAAAAGAATTCAGAGTAAAGATACTAAAGATGATCAAAAGTCTTGGAAATAGAATGGAGAAAATACAAGAAACATTTATCAAGAACTAAAGAGCAAACAAACAGTGATGAACAACACAATAAATGAAACTAAAAATTCTCTAGAAAGAATCAATAGCAGAATAACTGAGGCATAAGAAAGGATTAGTGACCTGGAAGATAAAATAGTTGAAATAACTACCACAGAGCAGAATAAGGTAAAAAGAATGAAAATAATTGAGGACAGTCTCAGAGACCACTGTGGCAAAATTAAATGCACCAACATTTGAATTATAGGGGTCCGGGAAGAAGAAGTAAAAAAGAAAGGGACTGAGAAAATATTTAAAGATATTAGAGTTGAAAACTTCCCTAATATGGGAAAGGAAATAGTCAATCAAGAACAAGAAGGACAGAGAGTCCCATACAGGATAAATCCAAGGAGAAACACACCAAGACACATATTAATGAAACTATCAAAAATTAAATACAAAGAAAAAATATTAAAAGCAACAAGGGAAAAACAACAAATAACATACAAGGGAATCCCCATAAGGTTAACAGCTGATCTTTCAGCAGAAACTCTGCAAGCCAGAAGGGAGTGGCAGGACATATTTAAAATGATGAAAGGGAAAAACCTACAACCAGGATTACTCTACACAACAAGGGTCTCATTCATATTCGACAGAGAAATTAAAACCTTTACAGAAAAGCAAAACATAAGAGAACTCAGAACCAGCAAACCAGCTTTACAACAAATGATAAAGGAACTTCTCTAGGCAGGAAACAGAAAAGAAGGAAAAGACCTACAATAACAAACCCAGAACAATTAAGAAAATGGTAATAGGAACATACATATTGATAATTACCTTTAATGTAAATAGATTAAATGCTCCAACCAAAAGACATTGACTGGACAAATGGATACAAACACAAGACCTTTAGATATGCTGTCTACAACATACCCACTTCAGAAGTAGAGACACATATGACTGTAAGTGAGGGGATGGAAAAAGATATTCCATGCAGATGGAAATCAAAAGAAAGCTGGAGCAGCAATTCTCATATCAGACAAAATAGATGTTAAAATAAAGACTGTTACAAGAGACAAAGAAGGACACTACATAATGATCAAGGGATCAATCAAAGAAGAAGATATAACAATTGTAAATATTTATGCACCCAATAAAGGAGCACCTCAATACATAAAGCAAATGCTAAGAGCCATAAAACAGGAAATTGACAGTATCACAATCATAGAAGGGGACTTTAACACCCCAATTTCACCATTGGATGGATGATCAAAAATGAAAATAAATAAGAAACACAAGCTTTAAATGATACATTAAACAAGATAGAATTAATTGATATTTATAGGACATTCCAACCAAAAACAACAGAATACACTTTCTTCTCAAGTGCTTATGGAACATTCTCCAGGATAGATCATCTCTTGGGTCACAAATCAAGCCTTCATAAATTTAAGAAAATTGAAATCGTATCAAGTATCTTCTCTGACCACAATGCTATGAGACTAGATATCAATTACAGGGAAAAAAATCTGTAAAAGATACAAACACATGGAGGTTAAACAGTACACTACTAAATAATCAAGAGATCACTGAAGAAATCAAAGAGGAAATCAAAAAATACCTAGAAAAAAATGACAATGAAAACACAATGACCCAAAACCTATGGGATGCAGCAAAAACAGTTCTAAGAGGGAAGTTTTTAGCAACACATTCATACCTCAAGAAATAAGAAACATCTCAACTAAACAAGCTAACCCTAAACCTAAAGCAGTTAGAGAAAGAACAACAACAAAACAACAACAACAACAAAAAAACAATTAGCAGAAGGGAAGAAATCAAAAAGATTAGATCCAAAATAAATGAAAAAGAAATGAAGGAAGTGATAGCAAAGATCAATAACATTAAAAGCTGGTTCTTTGAAAAGATAAACAAAATTGATAAACCATTGGCCAGACTCATCAAGAAAAAAAGGGAGAAGACTCAAATCAATAGAATTAGAAATGAAAAAGGAGAAATAACAGCTGACATAGCAGAAATACAACACAAAATATCACTGATGAACATAGATGCAAAATCCTCAGCAAAATACTAGCAAACAGAATCCAACATCACATTAAAGGGGTCATCCACCATGATCCAGTGGGGTTTATCACACGAATACAAGGATTCTTCAACATATGCAAATCAATCAGTGTGATAAACCATATTAACCAATTGAAGGATAAAAACTATATGATCATTGCAGTAGATGCAGAAAAAGCTTTTGACAAAATTCAATGCCCATTTTTGATAAAAACGCTCCAGAATGTATGCACTGGGGGAACCTACCTCAACATAATAAAGGCCACATACAACAAACCCACAGCCAACATTGTTCTCAATGGTGAAAAAATGAAACTATTTCCCCTAAGATCAGGAACAAGACAAGGTTTGCTCACTCTCACCACTATTATTCAACATAGTTTTAGAAGTTGTAGCTATGGCAATCAGAGAAAAAGAAATAAAGTAATGCAAATTGGCAGAGAAGAAGTAAAACTGTCACTTTTTGCAGATGACATGATACTATTCATAGAGAATCCTAAAGATGCTACCAGAAAACTACTAGGACTAATTAAGGAATTTGGTAAAGTAGCAGGATACAAAATTAATGCACAGAAATCTCTTGGATTCCTATACACTAAAAACAAAAAAAAAAAATCAGAAAAGGAATAATGAAACACTGCCCTTTACCATTGTGATATAAAGAATAAAATATCTAGGAATAAACCTAGCTAAGTAGACAAAAGACCTGTATGCAGAAAATTATAAAACATGAAGAAAGAAATTAAAGATGATACAAACAGTTGGAGAGATATACCATGTTTTTGGATTGGAGGAATCAACATTGTGAAACTGACTATAATATCAAAAGCAATCTACAGATTCAATGCAATCCTTATCAAACTACCAATGGCATTTTTCACAGAACTGGAATAAAAAATTTCACAATTTGTATGGAAACAGAAAAGACCCCAAATAGCCAAAGCAGTCTTGAGAAAGAAAACTGAGCTGGAAGAGTCAAGCTCTGTGTCTTCAGAATATACTACAAAGCTACAGTAATCAAGACAGTATGGTACTGGCACAAAAACAGAAATATAGATTAATGGAACAGGATAGATAGCCCAGAGATAAACACACGCACATATGGTCACCGTATTTTTGATAAAAGAGGCAAGAATATACAATGGAGAAAAGACATCCTCTTCAACAAGTGGTGCTGGGAAAACTGGACAGCTACATGTAACAGAATGAAATTAAAACACTTCCTAACACCATACCCCAAAAATAAACTAAAAATGGATTGAAGACTTCAGTGTAAGGCCAGACACTATAACACTCTTATAGGAAAACAGAGGCAGAACACTCTATGACGTAAATCACAGCAGGATACTTTATGACCCACCTCCTAGAGAAATGGAAATAAAAACAAAAATAAACAAATGGGACCTAATGAAACTTAAAATCTTGTACAGCAAAGAAAACCATAAATTAGATGAAAAGACAGCCCACAGAATGGGAGAAAATATTTGCAAATGAAGCAACTGACAAAGGTTTAATCTCCAAAATATACAAGCAGCTCATGCAGCTCAATATTAAAAGAACAACAACAACCAAAAAAACCCAAAAAACCCAATCCTAAATGGGCAGAAGACCTAAATAGACGTTTCTCCAAAGAAGACATACAGATTGCTAACAAACACATAAAGGATGCTCAACATCACTAATCATTCGAGAAATGCAAATCAAAACTACAATGAGGTATCACCTCACACTGGTCAGAATGGCCATCATCAAAATATCTACAAACAATAAATGCTGGCGAGGGTGTGGAGAAAAGGGAACCCTCTTGCATTGTTGGTGGGAATGTAACTTGATACAGCCACTATGGAGAACAGTATGGAGGTTTATTAAAAACTAAAAATAGAACTACCATATGACCCAGCAATCCCACTACTGGGCATATACTCAGAAAACCATAATTCAAAAAGTGACATGTACCACAGTGCTCATTGCAGCACTATTTATGATAGCCAGGACATGGAAGCAACCTAAGTGTCCATTGGCAGACACTATGGGTAAAGAATCTAAAAAAGAGTGGATATATGTAAATGTATAATCAATTCACTTTGCTGTATGTCTGAAACCAACACAACATTGTAAATCAATGATACTCCAATAAAAAATTTAAAAGAAAATTATAGTATTATTTTTTAGCTGTATCAAAATGTTTGCTATAACAATTTGTCCAGTTAATTCTAGTCTATTTACATATTTCCTCAGACAATTCCACTCTGTTATCATTGTATAATAGTTTAATTTTTCAATATTGAAATCATCTTTAAAACATTATATGAAACTGTTTTACCATATAGTATTTATTTTTAATAACATTCATGATTTTTATCAGCTTTATTGAGGTATAACTGACAAAATTGTATATATTTAAAGTACAAAACATGAGGAATGGATATATATATATATATATATATATATATATATATATATATATATATATATATATATATATACATTGTTAAATGATTGCCACAATCATGGTAATTAACACATCTGTCACCTCACATACTTATGTGTATGTGTGTTGAAAACTTTTGAGATCCACTCTTAGCCAATTTCAAGCATACAATACAGTATTACTAACTATGGTCACCATGCTGTGTATTTGATCCCCACAACTTATTCATCTTATAATTGAAGGCTTGTACCCACCATTCTACTCTATATTTCTAAGAGTTATTTTTATATATTCTATATTTCACATGTAAATACAATCATTCAGTAATTGTTTTTGTGTCTGGCTTATTTCCTTAGTATAACGTCCTCCATGGTCATTTTGTCACAAATGGCAGGATGTCCTTCTTTCTCATGGCTGAATAATATTCCATTTGTGTGTGTGTGTGTGTGTGTGTGTGTGTGTGTGTGTGTATGTTATCTTCTTTTTCTGGACAGTTAGGTTGTTTCCATATCTTGGCTTTTGTGAACAATGCTGCAGTGGACTTGGGAGTGCAGATATCTCTTTGAAACACTGATTGTTTTCCTACAGATATATATTCAGAAGTGGGATTGCAGGATCATCTGGTAGTTCTATTTTTAATTTTTGGGGGAACCTCCATCATGTTTTCCATAGTGGCACTACCAACTAACTTCCAAATAATGAACAAGGGTTTCCTTTTCTCTACATCATTAAGAACATTTGTTATTCTTTGTCTTTTTTTTTTTTTAATAAAATCCATCCTAACAGTGTGAGATGATATATCTCATTGTTGTTTTGACTTGCATTTCCTTGATAATTAGTGATATTGAGCATCTTTTTGTGTACCTGTTGGCCATTGTATGTCTTCTATTGAGACATACCAAAAAGTGTATTAAAAATTTTAATATTAATTAAACATTTAAAAATATATTTATAAATTAAAATGTGTATGAGACAGGCTGGGATCTGGGACCTGGGACCATTTGCTGCAATGCTTGCAACTGGACAAATGTCTCCTCAAGCAACAAAATACCAAGAAAGTATATGGGACTGAAAATAGCTGTGGGCATGTGCAGTTGGGGTGAATTATGGACAGTAATATACAAAAAGACCAGAAATCCAACTGCTACTTCTGAAGAGACAGGAGCAAAATCAGGGTGTTGGGAGCAAAAGCAGGGTACTGTGCATGAACCCTGCACACAGCACCATCAAGGGGATGGCAAACCAGCTAAGACCCCTCTGGTCTGACCCCTGGACCCGCCCCTACCCTCTCCCCGTATAAGGAACCAGCTCCCCACACACACCTTGGGGAGTGAGCAAGGGAATATGTTACTTGTTTTTGTCCCCTCCTGCTGCAGCAGGAACCCCAGTAAATCTTTGCCTGAATTTCTTGTCTGGCCTCTTATTAATTTCTGTTGATTAAGGAAGGCCAAGAACCCTGGTCAATAACAGACTTTGTGGCACCCAACATGGGACATTTGTCTCCATCCTTGGAGAGGATCTGGGTACCTCTGGGACAACTGAATGAGGTTTCCCTGTGGGTGACAAGCGGCCACCTGAACCTCTTGTTTCAGCATCACCACGTTTGGTAAGTCTGCCTTCCTGGTGCCTGAGGGCCTCGGTATCCTTGCTCAAGCAAAGATTCCCCCCTCCCATTTGTCCCTTTCCCTCTCCTACTATCTGTTTTCTTCTCCTTTCTCTGTCCTCTCCTACTTCCCTGTCCTATCCTTCTGAGAGAGTGGATGTCAGGCAGCTACACCATCTCTCCTCTCAGCTTGTGAGAACTGCTCCCTCTGGCTGGCAATGGCTCACCTTGATGAGTGACAAGCAGAGGTGGGAAAGGCTTGCCTCACACCATGCAGATCTTGGTCCAGTGGGCTGTCCCTGATGGGAGATTTATGAGAGTGATACATGTTTATCCTCATATTGTGTAGTGGCTGGAAGTCTGATAGTCCCAGTATTCTCACCTTTATTTTTCTCCTGTCTCTTTCTTTTTTTCAGTCTTTTTTGTCCCTCCTCCCTTTACCTCTCCCTTGATCTTTATGCTTGAACTCCTATCCATCCCCTTTATCCTGAAAACTTCTTGTTTGTGTCTTTAAGTTTCTGTCATTGGTACATGTTGAGTAAAATGATCTTTGTCTTATGTAGTTTTGTCTGTCCAACTGCTCCTGCAAGTCTCTGCCAAAATTGTGGGCATGGTGGAACACTTAAGCATTAAGTGTTAAAATAAAAACACAGTCCACATCGCCTGAGACTCCAGCCTTGAGCTACTTAGTGGAATTTTAAAGAGAAAAAAATAAAGAGAGAGAGAGGGAGGAGCTTGCATTTCTCTCCACCGCCTTTGCAATGTAACTATCCTGCCTGGGCTCTCAGGAAATATTTGATCCATCTGTAGTCCCCCAGACAAAGGGGGGAAGAAAGAGGCCTTATTAAACTCAGGCAGGAAAACTATGAGATCTTTAGTTCTGTCTGTCTTTATGCAAAAATTAGCTTGAAAATGAGCTGCATTTAACTGGCTTAAAGGAAATTGGTCACTTATATACATTCTCAGAAATATAAAAGAAACTCACCAGAATACATTTCAGTTTCATGTGATCTGGGAAATACTCAATATTGAATTTATATCTGGTATTAAATCTAGCTTAAACTTGTAGTTTAATTAATACAGACCTGTCTTTAGAGTCATCAACATCAGGTATAATACTTTTATTGTACCAAGGGTTACTGAAAGTCAATAAGTGCACATTGTTTCTGTTATGAAGTTTGTCAACAAGGAAAATAACCAGATATGATTAAACTTTTAAGTAAATGTAACTGAGATAAGAGCTTTTTGGTAAACTCTAGAGGAATAATGCTGTTTTGGAAATGTCCATCTAAAATAGCTCCTTCAGATTTTGGTAACTTGAAGCTGTATTAAGTTAAATGATACAAGTTTGTTGAATAGTTAGGTCATTCCCAAATAAGATACTGAGATATCAATTACTAACCAGAAAAACTAAAGAGATATAGAACAATTAATGTATATGTTTGGTGACACCCTGAGATGTTTCCTACCAATGGTTGCTTAAGGAAATTAGGATGTGTGTTTTCAGTAAAGAAGGCATAAGAAATGGAATTGAATATATTAAGGGAAAAGAAAGTAGGTTTCTCACAGAGCTGATTGTTTCTGGATGGAAAAAAGAAGGGACAAACTTATATGGATACAGAAAGTGATGGAAGTTTTGTGCATGGTTGGGATTGGTTAGGTTTAGATTGAGTTTAATTCAGTAAAATTAATTCTGTTGTTAAAAGTAAGCAGGTGCAAGACTAAATTTGGCTCTCTCTTTTAAGAGAACAAAGTTTTCTTGAAATGCTGCTTTTGATAGCAGATTGTGTGAATTTCCTTCCTTTAAAGGATCTATTTTGGCAGTCCTGCCTCTAGGGCAAGTCTGAGGCATTTCAGGCTGTACTGAGGCTTTGGTTTTGCTAAGACTGGTATTATACAGGTGACCCATTCGACCTGCCTTCCCTACTTGAATTCTCGATAACTTTAAAGAGCCAGGTGAGAAGAGGGTGGTGCTATAGGAGGAGAGACCACTGGAGATATACCAACTAGGAAAAAAAAGAATTTAAAAAGATCTTTTAAAAAGATCAATCAGGCCTAAGGATTTAATCAAACATGCCTGTGTAGTGAAGTCACCATTACAATCCAAAAGGAGGGGTTTCAGAGAGCTCCCAGGTTGGTGAAGCAGAATGCCTCCATGTGCCACTGTGCTGGACTCAAAACTCCAAGAGGACAGAAGTTTCTTTGTTCTCGACCTCACCCTATGAATCTCTTCATCTGGCTCTTGGTTCCAGTGGTATAATACCCTTGGTAATAAACCACTCATCTGCCATGTGGCTGAAAGGGTCTTGGTGATCTGGCCTGCTGTCAGGCCAGGGCCAGAGCCTCTGAGGTGGGAGAGCCGGGGTCAGGACATTGGACCATCAGAGACCTCCCAGGCCCATGCAATATAAATCAGCGAGAGCCTTCCCAGATATTTGCGTCTCAATGCTAAGACCCGCTCCACCAAACGGCCAGCAAATTCTAGGGCTCGACAGCCAATGCCAAACAAGTAGAAAGTCAGGCACACAATCCCACACTTTAGAAGACAGGCTGGGGGCAAGTAGGGGCAGACACTCTGTCATACTTAGAAGACAGGCTGCCTAAAATAATACTAAGTTCACAGACACCCCAAAACACACCACCAGATGCAGCCCTGCCAACCATAAGGACAAGATCCAGCCCCAACACAAAGAACACAGGCACCAGTCCCCTCAATCAGAAAGCCTACAGAAGCAAGTGAAACAACCTTACCCACTGGGGGCAGACACCAAAAACAATAGGAACTGCGAACCTGCAGCCTGTGAAAAGGAGACCCCAAACACAGTAAGTTAAGCAAAATGGGAAGAAAGAGAAATATGCAGCAGATGAAGGAGCAACGTAAAAACACACCAGATCAAACAAATGAAGAGGAAATAGGCAGTCTACCTGAAAAAGATTTCAGACTAATGATGGTAAAGATGATATAAAATCTTGGAAGCAGAATGGAGAAAATACAAGAAACGTTTAAAAATGACTTAGAAGAAATAAACAGCAAGCAAACTATGGTGAACAACACAATAAATTAAATTAAAAATTGCCTAGAAGGAATCAATAGAAGAATAACTGAGGCAGAAGAACAGATAAGTGACCAGGAAGATAAAACATTGGAAATAACTACCACAGAGAGGAATAAAGAAAAAAAAAAGAAAGAAAAGCATTGAGGACAGTCTCAGAGAGATCTGGGGCAACATTAAATACCCCAACATTTAAATTATAGGGGCCCCAGAAGAAGAAAAGAAAAAGAAAGGGACTGAGAAAATATTTGAAGAGATTATAGTTGAAAGCTTCCCAAATATGGGAAAGGATATAGTCAATCAAGTCCAGGAAGCACAGAGAGATGCATAAAGGATAAATCCAAGGAGAAACACAACAAAACACATATTAATCAAACTATCAAAAATTAAATACAGGGCTTCCCTGGTGGCGCAGTGGTTGAGAGTCCGCCTGCCGATGCAGGGGAAGCGGGTTCGTGCCCCGGTCCGGGAGGATCCCACATGCCGCGGAGTGGCTGGGCCCGTGAGCCATGGCTGCTGAGCTTGCGTGTCCAGAGCCTGTGCTCTGCAATGGGAGAGGCCCCAAGAGTGAGAGGCCCGCGTACCACACACACACACACAAAATTAAATACAAAGAAAAGTATTAATGCAGCAAGGGAAAAAAAAAACAAATAACATACAAGGGAATCCCCATAAGGTTAACAGCTGATCTTTCAGCAGAAACTCTGCAAGCCAGAATGGAGTGGCAGGACATATTTAAAATGATGAAAGGGAAAAACCTACAACCAGGATTACTCTACCCAGCAAGGATCTCATTCAGATTCTACAGAGAAATTAAAACCTTTACAGACAAGCAAAAGCTAAGAGAATTCAGCACCAGCACACCAGCTTTACAACAAACGCTAAAGGAACTTGTCTAGGCAGGAAACACAAGACAAGGAAAAGGCCTACAATAAAAAACCCAGAACAATTAAGAAAATGGTAATAGGAACATACATATCAATAATTACCTCAGGGCTTCCCTGGTGGCGCAGTGGTTGAGAGCCCGCCTGCCGATGCAGGGGACACGGGTTCGTGCCCCAGTCCGGGAAGATCCCACATGCCGCGGAGTGGCTAGGCCCGTGTGCCAGGGCCGCTGAGCCTGCACGTCCAGAGCCTGTGCTCCACAACGGGAGAGGCCACATCAGTGAGAGGCCCGCATACCGAAAAAATAATAATAATAATAATTACCTCAAATGTAAATGGTTAAATCCTCCTGCCCAAAGACATAGACTGGATGAATGGATACAAAAACAAGACCCATATATATGTTGTCTACAAGAGACCCAATTCAGACTTAAGGACACATACACCTGAAAGTGAGGGGATGGAAAAAGATATTCCATGCAAATGGAAATGAAAAGAAAGCTGGAGTAGCAATTCTCATATCAGACAAATTAGACTTTAAAATGAAGACTATCACAAGAGACAAAGGACACTACATAATGATCAAGGGATCAATCCAAGAAGAAGATATAACAATTGTAAATATTTATGCACCCAATATAGGAGCACCTCAATATATAAGGCAAATGTTAACAGCCATTAAAGGGGAAATCAATGGTAACACAATATAGCAGGGAACTTTAATATCTTACTTTCACCATTGGACAGATCATCCAAAATCAAAATAAATAAGAAAACACAAGTTTTAAATGACACATTAAACAAGATGGACTTAATTGATACTTTTAGGACATTCCATCTAAAAACAACAAAATACAGTTTCTTCTCAAGTGCTCATGGAACATTCTCGAGGACAGATAATATCTTGGGTCACAAATCAAGCCTTGGTAAAATTAAGAAAATTGACATCATATCAAGTATCTTTTCTGACCGCAACACTATAAGACTAGATATCAATTACAGGGAAAAAACTGTAAAACATACAAACACATGGAGGTGAAATGATATCCTACTGACTAACCTAGTGAACACTGAAGAAATCAAACAGGAAATAAAAAAATACCTAGAAACAAATGACAATGGAAATACGATGACCCAAAACCTATGAGATGCAGCAAAAGCAGTTGTAAGAGGGAAGTTTATAGCAATGCAATCATACCTCAAGAAACAAGAGACATCTGAAATGAACAACTTAACCTCACACATATAGCAATTAGAGTAAGAAGAACAAAAAAAAAAAAAAACCCCAAAGTTAGCAGAAGGAAAGAAATAATTATGATCAGATCAGAAATAAATGAAAAAGCAATGAAAGAAGTGATAGCAAAGATCAATAAAACTAAAAGCTGGTTCTTTGAGAACACAAACAAAATTGATAAACCATTAACCAGACTCATCAAGAAAAAAAGGGAGAAGATTCAAATCAATAGAATTAGAAACGAAAAAGGAGAAGTAACAACTGACATGGCAGAAATACAAAGGATCATGAGAGATTACTACAAGGCAACTATATGCCAATAAAATGGACAACCTGGAACAAATGGACAAATTCTTAGAAAAGTACCACCTTCCGAGACTGAACCAGGAAGAAATAGAAAATATAAACAGACCAATCACAAGCACTGGAATTGAGATTGTGATTAAAAATCTTCCGGGCTTCCCTGGTGGCGCAGTGGTTGGGAGTCCGCCTGCCGATGCAGGGGACGCGGGTTCGTGCCCCGGTCCGGGAAGATCCCACATGCCGTGGAGCAGTTGGGCCTGTGAGCCATGGCTGCTGAGCCCGTGTGTCCGGAGCCTGTGCTCCGCAACGGGAGACGCCACAACAGTGAGAGGTCCGTGTACTGGAAAAAAAAAAAAAATCTTCCAACAAACAAAAGCCCAGGACCAGATGGCTTCACAGGCGAAATCTATCAAACATTTAGAGAAGAGCTAACACCTATCCTTCTCAAACTCTTCCGAAATATAGCAGAGGGAGGAACACTCCCAAACTCTTTCTATGAGGCCATAATCACCCTGATATCAAGACCAGAAAAAGATTTCACTAAAAAAGAAAACTATAGACCAATATCACTGATAAACATAGATGCAATGATCCTCAACAAAATACTAGCAAACAGAATTCAGCAGCCTGTTAAAAGGATCATACACCTTGATCAAGTGGGGTTTATCTCAGGAATGTAAGGATTCTTCAATATATGCAAATAAATCAATGTGATACACCATATTAACAAACTGAAGGATAAAAACTATACGATCATCTCAATAGATGCAGAAAGTGCTTTCAACAAAATTCAATGCCATTTTATGATTAAAACTCTCCAGAAAGTATGCATAGAAGAAACTTACCTCAACATGATAAAGGCTATATATGACAAACCCACAGCCAACATCATTCTCAATGGTGAAAAACTGAAACCATTTACTCTAAAATCAAGAACCAGACAAGAATGCCCATTCTCACCACTATTATTCAACATAGTTTTGGAAGTTTTAGCCACAGCATTCAGAGAAGAAAAAGTAATAGAAGGAATCCAAATGGGAAGAGAAGAAGTAAAGTTGTTTGTAGATGACATGATACTATACATAGAGAATCCTAAAGATGCTACCAGAAAGCTACTAGAGCTAATCAATGAATTTGGTAAAGTAGCAAGATACAAAATTAATGCACAGAAATCTCTTGCATTTCCATAAACTAATGATGAAAAATCTGAAAGGGAAATTAAGGAAACACTCCCATTTACCACTGCAACAAAAAGAATAATATTCCTAGGAATAAACTTACCTAAGGAGACAAAAGACCTGTATGCAGAAAACTATAAGACACTGATGAAAGAAATTAAAGATGATACAAACAGATAGAGAGATATACCATGTTTTTGGATTGGAACAATCAACATTGTGAAAATGACTATACTACCCACGGCAATCTACAGATTCAATGCAATTCCTATCAAACTAACAATGGCATTTTTCAAAGAACTAGAACAAAAAGTTTCACCATTTGTATGGAAAAACAAAAGACCCCAAATAGCCAAAGCAATATTGAGAAAGAAAAACAGAACTGGAAGAATAAGGCTCCCTGACTTCAGACTATACTACAAAGCTACAGTAATCAAGAGAGTATGGTATTGGCACAAAGACAGAAATATAGATCAATGGAACAGGACAGAAAGCCCAGAGATAAACCCTCGGTCATATGGTCACCTTATCTTTGATAAAGGAGACAAGAATATACAGTGGAGAAAAGATAGCTTCTTCAATAAGTGGTGCTGGGAGAACTGAACAGCTACATGTAAAAGAGTGAAATTAGAACACTTCCTAACATGATACACAAAAATAAACTCAAAATGGTTTAAAGACCTAAATGTAAAGCCAGACCCTATAAATCTCTTAGAGGAAAACTTAGGAAGAGCACTCAATATAAACCACAGCAAAATCCTTTTTGACTTACCCCCTATAGAAATGGAAATAACAACAAAAAGAAAAAATGGGTCCTAATGAAACTTAAAAGATTTGCACAGCAAAGGAAACCATAAACAAGATAAAAAGACCACCCTCAGAATGGGAGAAAATATTTGCAAAGGAAGAAACTGACAGAGGATTAATCTCCAAAATAAACAAGCAGCTTATGCAGCTCAATATCCAAAAAACAAACAACTCAATCCAAAATGGGCAAAAGGCCTAAATAGACATTTCTCCAAAGAAGATATACAGATTGTCATTAAACACATGAAAGGATGCTCAACATCACTAATCGTTAGAGAAATACAAATCAAAACTACAGTGAGGTATCACCTCAAACTGCTCAGAATGTCCATCATCAAAAACCTACAAACAGTAAATGCTGGAGCAGGTGTGGAGAAAACGGAACCCTCTTGCACTGTTGGTGGGAATGTAAATTGATACAGTCACCATGGAGAACAGTTTGGAGGTTCCTTCAAAAACTAAAAATAGAACTACCATACAGCCCAGCAATCCCATTACTGGGCATATACTCTGAGAAAACCATAATTCAAAAAGAATCATGTACCACAATGTTCATTGCAGCTCTATTTATAATAGTCAGGACATGGAAGCAGGCTAAGTGGCCATCGACAGATGAATGGGCAAAGGAGATGTGGCACATATATATGATGGAATATTACTCAGCCATATAAAGAAATGAAATTGAGTTATTTGTAGTGAGGTGGATGGACTTAGAGTCTGTCATACAGAATGAAGTAAGTCAGAAAGAGAAAAACAAATACCATATGCTAACAAATATATATGGAATCTTGGGCTTCCCTGGTGGTACAGTGGTTGAGAATCTTCCTGCCAATTCATGGGACCTGGGTTCGAGCCCTGGTCTTGGAAGATCCCACATGCCGCAGGGCAACTAGGCCCGTGAGCCATAACTACTGAGCCTGCGCGTCTGGAGTCTGTGCTCCGCATCAAGAGAGGCCGTGATAGTGAGAGGCCCGTGCACCACGATGAATGTGGCCCCCGCTTGCTGCAAGTAGAGAAAGCCCTCGCACAGAAACAAAGACCCAGCACAGCCCAAAATAAATAAATAAATAAATAAATAAATATTTTAAAAAAGTAAATAGCTCATTAAATATATATATATGTATATGTGTGTATATATATATATATATATATATATATATATATATGGAATCTTAAAAAAATGGTTCTGATGAACCTAGTTGCAGGACAGGATTAAAGACACAGGTGTAGAGAATGGACTTGAGGATGTGGGGACAGGGAAGTGTAAACTGGGATGAAGAGAGAGTAGCATTGACATATATACATTACCAAATATAAAATAGATAGCTAGTGGGAAGCACTAGCTTCATCACACAGTGATATCAGCTTGGTGCTTTGTGACCACCTAGAGGGGTGGGATAGGGAGGGTGGAAGGGAGACGCAAGAAGGAGGGGATATGGGGATATATGTATACATATAGCTGATTCACTTTGTTAAACAGCAGAAACTAACACAACATTTTAAAGCAATTATACTCCAAGAAGGTGTTAAAAAGAATGATCTATTTCCTATTTGCCCTTTGAAATCTTTTTTATTTATTTATTTATTTATTTATTTATTTATTTTTTGGTGTACATGGGCCTCTCACTGTTGTGGCCTCTCCCATTGCGGAGCACAGGATCCGGACGCGCAGGCTCAGCGGCCATGGCTCACGGGCCCAGCTGCTCTGTGGCATGTGGGATCTTCCTAGACCAGGGCACGAACCCGTGTTCCCTGCATTGGCAGGCAGACTCTCAACCACTGCGCCACCAGGAAAGCCCCTAAAAAATTGTAATAAGATAGTTTTACCTGGAAACTAAATCAGAAAATTTATAATTATTAGAGCAGAGACTCTAATAATTAAAGACATATATGAAGCATCATTAACACTACCAGCTTAAAATGCTGTTGTTAGGCAGTAGTAGCTGAAATTTTAAAGTTTACTATAGAAACTATTATAGTAGTCCATGAAATTCTTAGAACAGAATGATTATCTTCCAATTTTAAACTTAAAATTCAGAGGTGAAATTCTGTATTGCTTAAAAAATAAAATTGTAATGCACACTTCTAAAATATAAAAAATCTGTAGTTAACTCAGGGGGTGGAAACATTTATTTTATTAGATATAATCAATTTAATTAGAAGAGCTCTTTTCAAAAGTTATGTTTTTAGTGAAGATAAGAATCCTTATTATGTTAATCCTCCATATGGAGAGACTGAAATAAATGATTCAGATAACAGGTAAAAAAAAAAAAAAACTTTGGGAGAAGACAACAAAGAAAAGAAATGCAGCTAAGAGAAATGATCAGATGCAAATAACCTTGGGGTTGGAGGTGAGAGAGGAGTGGTAGTGTAAAATTGAGGTAGATGGTCAAAGTGAATAGCCTAGTTTTCAGATTCAGAAGCAGATCATATTAATAGGATTGAAAAAGATAAACTTTGGCAGACTGTGGCTAAAAATAGATTAAAGGTTTGTAGTAGCTACTTACATCTGTATACGGCTTAATATGTCTCAACATATGCAACCTCTGTATAAAGGAGTCAGTTACGTTTAAAAACAAAGGATTTAGAATCAGATTACTTAGGTAGAGATTCCAGTTCTAACATTTAAGGCTAGTAATATCATGAGTGAGCAATCCAATCTCTTAAGAGTTTCAGTGTCTACCTCTGTAAAACGTGTATAATAGTAGTACCTGCTTCAAGGGTTGTTTTGAGGATAAATTGCTATAATTCAACAAAAAGAAATAGCCCTCATTTAAGAATGCTAACTACTGTCATTATCAAATATATCCCACTTTCATGTTAGAAACTTTTCCACTTGCGGTAGAAATAAATTATTCCTGACTTTCCCAATTGGCTTATTTTTGTATCTCTGCCATTCCTGACCAGGGCAAGAAATAGATTAAAAAACCCACATCAACCAGGGCTGTGGTTAGATTACCATCTGGCATCTGCTTATGAACTCTGAGCTTATAAAACTGTGTCCTCCAAGCTGCAGGCTTCCCCTATATTTGCCAGTATATTATATTTGTCAGTATGACAGAGTGTCTGCCCCTACTTGCCCCCAGCTCTTGATTAGCCTTCTGATTTCTGATGCTGATACAGTAGCCCTTCCTTGAATTTAAGCCTGCTTTACTAGTACTCAACAACCTACAGAGCTGATGCCAACCCTTTCTCCGTAGGAACTGAACATGTGCCTCTGATTAGTTTCTAACCCTTCCTCAGCTAGATCACTGCTCTCCTAATATAGAATTTCAGTTCTTCCTAGATTCTCTTGCTGCTATACCTTAACAGACAGGTCAGAAGCCCCTTGGTACTGATTTGATTTGGAACAAGCTTCAGTTTTCCCTGACCATTTGGACAGTGTTAACCTATATTGCAGGAGTCTACCCTATGCTCATATCAATTCGCCTATTTATTCTTACTTCTGATACCCCGCCTTTACCTTTCAAAATAATTAGTATTTCCCAGGATGCATCAATGCCAAGCTAGTCTGAATTGTGGTATAGAAAACATGGAGATGTTTCATAAAGTAAGAAATTGGGATTTGGATGTCACATGGCTCAATGATATTAACTGTCCTACTTATTTATTTCACAGGTTTACTGTAAAATGAAAGTCTATGCACAAAGCATATTTTAAAATCTAAATTATAACACTATAATGATAATGGACAGAAGTTCCTTTTTTGTTTCCAGCTCTCCCTTCCTCTGCCTTTCTTGTCATGTCTTTGTTTCCCTGATATGGCTACCTCATTTCATTTCTTCTCCCTTTTTTCTCTTTCTTTCTTACATTCCACTTCCTTCATCCCTCATGTCCTTTATACTTTTTTATTTTCATCCAGTAGGCTCCTATTTCTTTCGGGGAGCGGGGAGATGTTACTGCCTCTCTCAGATGGGCTTTTACACTATCTCCTATTGTACCTGATGATGAATTTCTGTGCCATTCCAGAACTTGCACATGATGGGATGGGACAAGTCAAGGCTTGGGACATAGTGGGTGTATTCATACAATGGAAATAAATGTAAATCGAAAAAGAGTGACACTTATTTTTATATGTTGATATAGAAAAATCTCCAAAGTAGATTATCAAGGTAAAAACAAAATACAGAAAAATGTATGTAGAATTATTCAATTTATGTTTTAAAAAAAGGGATATACATGCCTCATGCATTACCTTTGTTGTAGGGAAGGCTAAACAAATTGACACCATTTATAGTCTTTTAAAAGAGTCAAGGTTATTTGACTCAGCAATTCCACTTTTATTACTAAAAATTTTATACTGAAGAAATAAATTTCATATAACTATTACAATATACTTGTTATAATATTTAAAAAGCAAAAAATGGAAATAATTCCAACATTAAGAAATTAGCTAAATAAATCAAGGAATATCCACAATCAGACATAAAGTACAGATACTAAAGTTAAATTTTTGAACTCTATTTAATGACATGGGAAATATAATAACAAATGTTTAAACAAAAAATCAAGTTACAATACACATTTTACAGAAGGATCTTAATTTTGCTCATGTGTAAGACACATGTGCATAGACAAATAATGAAGGAAATACATGAAAGTGTTTGGAGTGGATATCACTGAGTAATGAGATTAAGGTGGTTTATGCTGTCTTCTCTGTCCTTTCTCCATTATCTAAATGTTAAAATATGAGAAAACATTCTTCTATAATAATAAATTAGAAAACGTTATTAAAATAAAAAAAACATTTTTCCAAAAATTCAGGAGTTCAGTTGAGCTTAGTTCCTTAGAAGTTTCACTTTTCTTTTTTTTTTTTTTGCTGTACGCGGGCCTCTCACTGCTGTGGCCTCTCCCGTTGCGGAGCACAGGCTCCGGACACACAGGCTCCGCGGCCATGGCTCGCGGGCCCAGCCGCTCCGCGGCATGTGGGATCCTCCGGGATCGGGGCACGAACCCGTGTCCCCTGCATCGGCAGGCGGACTCTCAACCACTGCGCCACCAGGGAGGCCCCACTTTTCTTATTTTTTAACACATGGCTGGTCTCCATATCTTAAAGTAAATATATCTTCTCTTTTTAAAATTTTTATTTTATATTGGAGCAATAGTTGATTAACAATGTTATGTTAGTTTCAGGTGTACAGCAAAGTGATTCAGTTATACATATACATGCACCTATTCTTTTTCAAATTCTTTTCCCATTTAGGTTATGACAGAATACTGAGTAGAGTTTCCTTCTGCTATACAGTAGGTCCTTGTTATTTATCTATTTTAAATATAGCAGTGTGTGCATGTCAATCCCAAACTCTCAATCTATCCCTCCCCCAATCTGCTCCTCCCCTCTGGTAACCATAAGTTTGCTCTCTGTTAGTCTTTTTTTTGTTTGTTTTATAAATAAGTTCATTTGTATCATTTTTTAGATTGCACATATAAGTGATATCATATGATATTTGTCTTTGTCTCTTTGACTTACTTCACTTAGTATGATAATCTCCAGGTCCATCCATGTTGTTGCAGATGGCATTATTTCATTCTTTTTAATGGCTGAGTAATAGTCCACTGTGTAGATATATATACTACATCTTTATCCATTCCTCTGTTGATGGACAATTAGGTTGCCTCCATGTATTGGCTATTTTAAATAGTACTGAAATGAACATTGGGGTGCATGTGGATTTTTGAATAAATATTTCCTCTGTATATATGCTCAGGAGTGGGATTGCAGGATCATATGTTAGCTCTACTTTTAGTTTTAAAGGAAACTCCATATTGTTCTCCAGAGTGTTTATACCAGTTTACATTCCCACCAACAGTGTAGGAGGGTTGCCTTTTCTCCACACCCTCTCACGTATTTATTGTTTGTAGATTTTTTGTTGATGGCCATTCTGACCAGTG
The DNA here is from genome assembly GCF_025265405.1 of Mesoplodon densirostris. Lineage (NCBI taxonomy): Eukaryota > Metazoa > Chordata > Mammalia > Artiodactyla > Ziphiidae > Mesoplodon > Mesoplodon densirostris. Next base: position 48,765,965 of record NC_082673.1, on the reverse strand, counting down.
TGAGGTGGTACCTCATTGTAGTTTTGATTTGCATTTCTCTAATAACTAGTGATGTCGAGCATCGTTTCATGTGCTTTTTAGCCATCTGTATGCCTTCTTTGGAGAAATGTCAATTCATATCTTTTGCTCATTTCTTGATTGGGTTGGTTGTTTTTAGACATTGAGCTGCATGAGCTATTTGTATATTTTGGAGATTAATCCCTTGTCGGTTGTTTCATTTACAAATATTTTCTCTCATTCTGAGAGTTGTCTTTTCATTTTGTTTATGGTTTCCTTTGCTGTGCCAAAGTTTCCTCTATGCCCACTTCTGGAGAGTTTTTTTTTAATCATAAACGGGTGTTGAATTTTAGTAAAATTTTTTTTTGCATCTATCAAGATGATCATATGGTTTCAATTCTTCAATTTCTCGATGTGGTGTATCACAGTGATTGATTTGTGGATATTGAAACATCCTTGAAACACTGGGATACATCCCACTTGATCTTAGGTTATGATCCTTTTAATATATTGTTGGATTTTGATTGCTAGTATTTTGCTGAGGATTTTTGTGTCTTTGTTCATCAGTGATATTGGCAGGTAATTTTCTTTTTTTGTGGTATCTTTTTCTGGTTTTGGTATCAGGGAGATAATGGCATCATAGAATGAGTTTAGGAGTATTCCTTCCTCTGCAATTTTTTGGAAGAATTTCAGAAAGTTAGGTGTTAACTCTTCTCTAAATGTTTGATAGAATTCACCTGTGAAGCCATCTGGACCTGAACTTTTGTTTGTTGGGGGTTTTTAAATCACAGTTTCAATTTCAGTACTTGTGATTGGTCTGTTCATATTTTCTATTTCTTCTTGTTTCAGTCTTGGGAGATTGTACCTTTCTAAGAATTTGTCCATTTCTTCCAGTTTGTCCACTTTATTGGTATATAGTTGTTTGTAGTAGTTTCTAATGATCCTTTGTATTTCTGTGGTGGCTGTTGTACCTTCTTTTTCATTTCCAATTCTATTGATCTGTTCTCTCTCCCTTTTTTTCTTGATAAGTCTGGTTAAAGGTTTATCAATTTTGTTTATCTTTTCAAAGAACCAGCTTTTAGTTTCATTGATCTTTGCTACTGTTATTTTTGTCTCTGTTTCCTTTATTTCTGCTGTGACCTTTATGATTTCTTTCCTTCTACTAACTTTAGGTTTGTTTGTTCTTCTTTCTCTAGTTGATTTAGGTGTAAGTTTAGGTTGTTTATATGAGATTTTTCTTGTTTCCTGAGGTAAGATTGTATTGCTATAAACTACCCTCTTAGAACTGTTTTTGCCATGTCGCATAGGTTTTGGATCATCCAGCTTTCATTTTCATGTGTCTCTAGATATTTTTTTATTTCCTCCTTGATTTCTTCAGTTATCCATTCATTGTTTACTAGCATATTGTTTAGCCTCCACGTATTTGTGTTTTTTATAGTTTTTTTCTTGTAGTTGATTTTTAATCGCATAGCATTGTTGTTGGAAATCATGCTTGATATGATGTCAATTTTTTAAAAATTTACCAAGGCTCATTTTGTGGCCCATCATGTGATCAATCCTGGAGAATGTTCCATGTGCACTTGAGAAGAATGTGTATTCTGCTGCTCTTGGATGGAATGCTCAATAAATATTAAGTCCATCTGGTCTAATGTGTCATTTAAGGCCCGTGTTTCTTTATTGATCATCTGTCTGGATGATCTGTCCATTGATGAAAGTGGGGTGTTAAAGTCCCACACTATTACTGTGTAACTGTCAATTTCTCCTTTTATGGCTGTTAGTATTTGCCTTATATATTGGGGTGCTCCTATGCTGGGTGCATACATATTTATAATTGTTATATCTTCTTCTTGAATTGATCCCTTGATCATTATGTAGCATCTTTCTCTGTCTCTTGTAATAGTCTTTATTTTTAAATCTATTTGTCTGATATGAGTATTGCTATCCATCTTTCTTTTGACTTCCATTTGCATGAAGTATCTTTTTCCATCCCCTCACTTTCAGTCTGTATGTGTACCTAGATCTTAAGTGGGTCTCTTATAGTCTATGGCTTTGGTTGGAGCATTTAATTCATTTACATTTAAGGTAATTATTAATATGTATGTTCATAATGCCATGTTGTTAATTATTTTAGATTTGTTTTTGTAGGTCTTTATTCTTCTATTTCTCTTTTGTTCTCTTCTCTTGTGATTTGATGACTAACTTTTGTGTTGTGTTTGGATTCCTTTTTCTTTTTTGTGTGTGTAGCTACTGTAGATTTTTGGGTTGCAGTTACCATGAGGTTTTGATATAGCAGTGTATATATAAAGAAGATTGTTTTAGGTTGCAGGTCTTCTAATTTCAAATGCACTTCCAATATCCTGCTTTGGTGCTCTCCTCTTCTCACAATTGCTTGTATTGATATACCATTTGTGTTCAGTTGATTTTCTACATTTACTTTATTTTCTTTTATTATTTATTTATTTTTTAATATTTTTTATAGAACATTCTTTTTATTTTTTTTAAAAAAAAATTAACATCTTTATTGGAGTATAATTGCTTTACTACATTTACTTTATATTTGCCTTTACTGGTGAGCTTTTCCATTCATAATTTTCTTGTTTCTAGTAGCAGCCTTTTCTTTTCCACTTAGAGAAGTCCCTTTAGCATTTGTTGTAGGGCTGGTTGGGTGGTGCTGAATTCTCTTAGCTTTTTCTGTCTGTAAAGCTTTTGACTTCTCTGTTGAATCTGAATGAGAGACTTGCTGGGTTGGTTGCAGGTTCTTCCCTTTCATCGCTTTATGTCATGCCACTCCCTTCTGGCCTGCAGAGTTTCTGCTGAGAAATTGGCTGATAACCTTATGGGAGTTCCCTTGTATGTTATTTGTTGTTTTTCCCTTGTTGCTTTTAATATTTTTTCTTTGTCTTTAATTTTTGTTAATTTGATTACTATGTGTCTCAGCATGTTCCTCCTTGGGTTTATTCTGTCTGGGACTCTTTGTACCTCCTGGACTTGGGTGACTGTTTCCTTTCCCATATTAGGGAATTTTTCAGCTATTATATTTTCCAGTGTTTTCTCAGGTCCTTCTTTCTTCTCTTTCTGGGACCCTTATGTGAATGTTGGTGTATTTAATGTTGTACCAGAGGTCTCTTAGACTGCCTTAATTTCTTTTCATTCTTTTTTCGTTATTCTGTTCCATGGCAATTATTTCCACCATTCTGTCTTCCAGCTCACTTATCTGTTCTTCTACCTCAGATCTGTTTTTGTTCTGCAGACTGCTGGATTGTAGTTCTCCTTGCTTCTGCTCTCTGCCCTTTGGTGGATGAGGCTGAGGCTTGTTCAGGCTTCCTGGTGGGAGTGTCTGGTTCCTGCTCACTGGTGTGTGGAGTAGGGTCTTTTCCCTCTGGTGGGCAGGGCTGTGCTCATGAAGACTTTAAGCAGCCTGTATGCTGATAGGTGAGGCAGTGTTCCTGCCCTGTTGGTGGTTTGGCCTGAGGCATCCCAGCACTGGAGCCTACAGGCTGTTGGGTGGCACTAAGTCTTGGGAAGGAAATGGCTGCCTCCAGTAGGGCTGATGTCAATGAATACTCACCAGAGCTGCTGCTGCCAGTGTGTTTGTCCCCACAGTGAGCCACAGCCACTCCGAGCCTCTGCAGGAGGCCCTCCAATACTAGCAAGTAGGTCTGGCCCAGTCTCTTATGAAGTCATTGCTTTACCCCCTGGGTCCTTGTACACATAGGACTTTGTGAGGGCCCTCCAAGAATAAAGTTTCTGTTTCCCTCAGTCCTATGGTATTCCTGTGATCAAACCCCACTGGCCTTCAAAGCCAGATTCTCTGGGGGCTCCAACTCCCATGGCCAGACCCCCAGGCTGGGAAGCCTGACATGGGGCTCAGGATTTGCACTCCTGTGGGATAACTTCTGTGCTATAATTATTTTCCAGATTTTGGGCTGCCCACCTGGCAGGAATGGGATTTTATTTTATCATGATTGCATCCCTCCTACTATCTCACTGTGGCTTCTTTTTTGTATTTGAGTGTTAGGGTATCTGTTTTGGAAGGTCCCAGCATTTTTTTTTTCTGTAATTCTTTTTTTTTTGGCTGTGTTGGGTCTTCGTTGCTGCATGCGGGCTTTCTTTAGTTTCAGCAAGCAGGGACTACTCTTCATTTCGGTGTGCGGGCTTAATGTGGTGGCTTCTCTTGTTTCAGAGCATGGGCTCTAGGTGCACAGGCTTCAGTAGTTGTAGCACGCAGGCTCAGTAGTTGCGGCATTCAGGTACTAGAGTGTAGGCTCAGTAATTGTGATGCATGGGTTTAGTTGCTCCGCGGCATGTGGGATCTTCCTGGAACAGGGATGGAAATCGTGTGCCCTGCATTGGCAGGCAGATTCTTAACCACTGTGCCAGCTGAGAAGTCCCAGCAGTTAGTTTTGATTTTAGTATTTTTGTAAGAAGGGGTGAACCCGTTTCTGTCTAGTCCACCATCTTGCCAGCCAGTATATATTTTCTTAAATTAACTCTATCTAGCTATTTCACTATCTATCATCTATCTGACCACTTATCTGTCTCTCTATCTTCCATTTATATATGTCTGCCTATCTGTCCTTCTGTCATCTGTCTTTACTCTCCTCAGCTGAGTTTTCTAAAGAACTTTGTTGTATGTCTTCTCTTACTTAGTTAGTAACTCTTGTGGTAATAAATGGCTGCTGCTAGGCTTGTTGAGTAGACTTGGTATGTTCTTCATAGAGATATAACTTTTCCAATTACAAGAGTATCATTACACTAATTCCTTACCTCTCCAAGTATAAACATGTTTTAAGCATGTTTTGTTTAAAAGTAGACCCATTCTTAAATGTTTTTGAGTAATGATGCATTAAAAGTCACATTTAGCTTAGAAATTACACAGCAAATTTGCAAAAGACAAGCATGCAACTACCTGCTCTAAGAAGTTCTTTTCCATATATGTAGTTCGTATTTGTTCAAATTAAACATGGAAGTTAAATTCAGTCAAATAAATCCTTCTAGTCATCCAGATTGGTGTAAGTAAAAACCTTTTGGATAAGAAGATACCTGTCAATGGAGCAATCATATCTTTTTGAAAGAGATAAGGTTAGTAATCAAATTATTGGTATCAACAACAATAATTTTACTGCAGTCTGTGCTTACAATTCATTTTTCTTCCCTAAATATTCCTTCATTCCACTACTGGCTATATAATACATATAGATCCATTCTCTTCATTGTTCTTTTCCGTATTAGTAATAGGAATTTTAGCTGAGACTGAGTACATTATTTTCTAAGGTATGATTGCTTAAGAATTAGATGTTCCCTTAACTGTGTTTCCATGGTGTTTTTTTTCATGTATCCATCAATGCAGAAATATTTAATTTTTAAAATATATGTCACACTAGACTGTAAATTTCTCATAATTAGAACTCATGCTCTATCCCTTTTCATGTACCCACAATAATGATAGTGCTTGGTACTAAGTAAGCAATCAATAAATGATTTTTATAAATGTAGAAAAGCATAGATGATAACAATAGCTTCTAGGAGAAAACAAAAAAAAGTACATGGTTGAATTTGAAACTCTCTTTAATATTATTTTTAATGAAATAATTTCTAATATTTATAATATTTTAAAATTTTATATTGTTGTACTGATCCTGCAAATATAATATTGATTTATGTTTCTGATCCTCTGGTTCATTTGAAATAGGAGAAAATAAAATGGAGGAAATATTATTTAGGGTTTATATATTTTCTTTTAATCAATGTTTCCTAAATGGAAATTTATACTATTATCTTCAAGAGAGACTTTAAAACTTTAAGAAACCAAAAGTAAATCATATGTAAGTACAGATATTTCTTGTATCAGCCCAACCAAAAGTTACCTATTTATCTCTAATTATAACTCTGAATTGAAGTTAATGTTTTTTCTTTCAAGGGGTTATTTCTTGTGCAATATTCTGACTTTTGTTTTTATATATTTTAGGTTCTGCTAGATTTTTTTTTAACTCATGATAACAAACTCATAGTAATTAGGGGAAAAAATGAAGAAGTAAAGAAGAGATATTTGTCTGAAAAAATTTCTACACCGAGTGGTCCATGACTAGACACCATTTCAGAGTCAGGAAGAGATCATGGAGAAGGCTTTGCATTGTGGTGTGTTGAAATTCTCCTGTGAGATGTAGAATAATGGCCCACCAAAGATGTCCACCATAATCTTGAGAACGAAAAATGGAGCTGGAGGAATCAGGCTCCCTGACTTCAGACTATACTACAAAGCTACAGTAATCAAGATAGTATGGTACTGGCACAAAAACAGAAAGATAGATCAATGGAACAGGATAGAAAGCCCAGAGATAAACCCACGGACATATGGTCACCTTATCTTTGATAAAGGAGGCAGGAATGTACAGTGGAGAAAGGACAGTCTCTTCAATAAGTGGTGCTGGGAAAACTGGACAGGGACATGTAAAAGTATGAGATTAGATCACTCCCTAACACCATACACAAAAATTAGCTCAAAATGGATTCAAGACCTAAATGTAAGGCCAGACACTATCAAACTCCTAGAGGAAAACATAGGCAGAACACTCTATGACATAAATTACAGCAAGATCCTTTTGGACCCACCTCCTAGAGAAATGGAAATAAAGACAAAAATAAACACATGGGACCTAATGAAACTTCAAAGCTTTTGCACAGCAAAGGAAACCATAAACAAGACCAAAAGACAACCCTCAGAATGGGAGAAAATATTTGCAAATGAAGCAACTGACAAAGGATTAATCTCCAAAATTTACAAGCAGCTCATGCAGCTCAATAACAAAAAAACAAACAACCCAATCCAAAAATGGGCAGAAGACCTAAATAGACATTTCTCCACAGAAGATATACAGACTGCCAACAAACACATGAAAGGATGCTCAACATCTTTACTCATTAGAGAAATGCAAATCAAAACTACAATGAGATATCATCTCACACCAGTCAGAATGGCCATCATCAAAAAATCTAGAAACAATAAATGCTGTAGAGGGTGTGGAGAAAAGGGAACACTCTTGCACTGCTGGTGGGAATGTGAATTGGTACAGCCACTATGGAGAACGGTATGGAGGTTCCTTAAAAAACTACAAATAGAACTACCATATGACCCAGCAATCCCACTACTGGGCATATACCCTGAGAAAACCATAATTCAAAAAGAGACATGTACCAAAATGTTCATAGCAGCCCTATTTACAATAGCCCGGAGATGGAAACAACCTAAGTGTCTATCATCGGATGAATGGGTAAAGAAGATGTGGCACATATATACAATGGAATATTACTCAGCCATAAAAAGAAATGAAATTGAGCTATTTGTAATGAGGTGGATGGACCTAGAGTCTGTCATACAGAGTGAAGTAAGTCAGAAAGAGAAAGACAAATACTGTATGCTGACACATATATATGGAATTTAAGAAAAAAAATGTCATGAAGAACATAGGGGTAAGACAGGAATAAAGACACAGACCTACTAGAGAATGGACTTGAGGATATGGGGAGGGGGAAGGGTAAGCTGTGACAAAGTGAAAGAGCAGCATGGACATATATACACTCCCAAACGTAAGGTAGATAGCTAGTGGGAAGCAGCCGCATAGCACAGGGAGATCAGCTCGGTGCTTTGTGACCGCCTGGAGGGGTGGGATAGGGAGGGTGCGAGGGAGACGCAAAAGGGAGGGGATATGGGAACATATGTATATGTATAACTGATTAAATTTGTTATAAAGCAAAAAATTTAAAAAAATTAAAAAAAAAAAGATGTCCGCCATATAATAAATCCCGGAACCTATGACTATGTTACCTTACATGACAATTGGGACTTTACAGATATGATCAAATTAAGGATACTGGGATGGAAAGGTTATCCTTTATTAGCCATGTGAATAATCACAAAGGTCCTTGTAAGTGAAAGAATGCAGGAGAGTCAGGGACACATTTGAAGGTGATGGCTTTGAAGATGGAAGAAAGGAACACAAGTGAGGAATACTGGTGGTCTCTTAAAGCTGGAAAAGGTAAGAAACTGGGTTTTCCACTGGAGCCTTCACAAAGAAATGCAGTATTGCTGATAGCTTTATTTTAGCCTAGTGAAAGCCATTTTATACTTCATGCAGCTTTTGTGATGAGTTTAGCTAGCTTGACCTGTTAGTGTTGACTAGAGTGGACAGGGTGATCAGTGAGAATATGTGACAAGTGAGGTCAATGACAAACTGACCAGCCAGACGAGGCAGGATCCCTCTGAAAGACTGAGTGACCTGAAGCATAACTTTAAGAGTTAAATAACCAAAAGGGAGAGTAGTCTTGAGAGTGAATGAGGCATGAGAGGGAGAAAGCAATAAATGGCACATTGCTCTCTCATGCATCCTATATTCTCGGTGTAACCAAACTGAGAAAGAATGAGGATAGGAGTTCTACCAGCAAAAGAAGACAGTTTGATATTTCATGGGCTCTAAATTACAGAGAATATAAAGAAAGATCATATATAGAGACAGCTTATAGTGGAAAATTAGACAACCATTAAACATATTTTCAACACAGACAAAATCAAAAGACAAACAATAAGCTAGGAAAAATATATACTGTATTTACTATGTGTCTAACTTTTAAAAGTTGTCCAGGACTCAAGGATGGGTATGTTATTCAGGCTGTTGCAATAGAAATAATAACCAAAGGGAGTGTTTCCTGGAAAATGGGAAACAAGAGGGGTTTTATATGGCAAAGAAACAAAAGTAACAGAGCTCCAGTTGCAATTCTGGTGACCAATCAGGCAAGTGTGATAGTCTTTCAGAAAATGTGTGTGTGTGTGTGCATGCGCACACGTGTGTGCATGTGTGTGCATGCATGAGAGTATTTGGCCACTTTCAGTCCATTGTGTACTGTTCTTGGAATTGTCAACTCAAAGAAAGAATTTAGAGGAATGGATTAGTCTCTCAGTATGAGGGAGCATGGATGTCAGTATACATTCAGAGAAGAAAATTTTACATTTCTTCACACAGAGAAAAGATAAATATATTTACTATATGAAGATAAATTCTTTATAACTCTTTAATATATATGTTTTTATTAATTAGGAAAAACACCTCCTGCTGTAATAAATAAACTCTGAAATTTCAGTTGCTTGACACAATGAAGTATAGTTCTTGCTCATAAAACACTGCAAAACTGGTGTTCTTTGTGGGCAATTCTCCTATAGGCAGTGATGTAATATCTCAAGATCCTTCCTTCCTTGTGCCATTTTCAACATGTAACTCCCCCAGTCTCCTTGGGAGTCATCTCCTACATTCTATCTTAGAGGGGAAAAGAGCATGGAGGATGATGTAAGGGAAGTTTTTATGGCCTGGTCTAAAAGTGGTCTATAACACTTCTACCAACCTTCCATTGGCCAAAATTTGGACATATGAAGACCACTAAATGCAAAGATGGCTGGGAAATATAATTTAGCTGGATTCCCAGGAGGAAAAGGGAATAGGTTTTATCAATCAATCAATAAAATGTTTATTAAATTTATAAATAAAACTATAAATGATAACAAAAAGATGAACTCCCCAGTGGAAAAACGTCCAATACCAACGATCAAAAATAATATTCAGAATCATCAAGAATAAAGTAAACTACAAAATAATATATTTTCTATTAAACTATCCACAGTAAAAATAATGTTATTTTCCTTGGCTACTGAAAAATGTACAGTGTGAGACACCACAAGTGAGGGTAAAAAATTGTTCTCAGGTTCTAAAGAGCGACTGACAATATATATCCAAAGATTTTAAAGTGTGCATAGTCTTTGAGGACTTCCCTGGTGGTCCAGTGGCTAAGACTCCGTGTTTCCAATGCAGGGGGCCCAGGTTCAATCTCTGGTCAGGGAACTAGATCCCACATGCTGCAATTAAGAGTTTGCGTGCCACAACTAAAGATCCCACATGCTGCAATGAAGATCTTGCATGTGGCGATGAAGATCCCGTGTGCCACAATGAAGACCTGGCACAGCCAAATAAATAAATAAATAAATATTTAAAAAATAAGATAAAATGTGCATACCCTTTGATCCAGCCTACCACTTCAAAACCTTTATCAGGAATAAATAATCAGAAAAGTGTTCTAAGATAGATTGATGTCATCCTTAACTTCTGTTTTTCATAAACTATGTGAAATCCATAAGGAAATCATGTTAGATTTGCTTTCATAAGATATCCAGAATCTGATCCTTTTTTTTCCACCTCCACTGCTTCTGTCTTTCTTACCTATAGTCCAATTTTAACATAATAGCCCTTGTGATCCTTTTAAAGTCTATGTTGGGACTTCCCTGGTGGTGCAGTGGTTAAAAATCTGTGATCCCAATACAGAAGACCTGGGTTCGATCCCTAGTTGGGGAACTAAATCTCACATGCATGCCGCAACTAAGAGTTCGCATACCACAACTGAGGAGCCCACGTGCCACAACTAAGGAGATGGCAAGCCGCAACTAAGAGCCATTGAGCCACAACTAAGGAGCCTGCCTACCGCAACTAAGACCTGGCACAATCAAATCAAAATAAATAAATAAATAAATAAATATTTAAAAAAATAAGGTCTATGTCATATTGTTAGCACAAGTTCGTGTGCCCAATGCACAGTGAGGCTAAACAAACCAAAATGTTGGAGTTTGGAGCAGAGAAAGGTTTATTGCAGGGCCCTGTAAGGAGACAGGTGGCTCCTGCCTTGAAAAAGCCCTGAGCTCCCCCCAAAATTTTGGAAAAGCATTTTTCAAAGCCAGGTGAGGGAGGTGGTTGCAGGGTATGTGATCAGCTTGTGCACAAGTCTCTGACTGGCTGATGGTGAGGGAACAGGGTGGTGTCACAGGGGTTAACATTATCAATCTTTTGGCTCCAAGAGGCCTGGAGCTATGTGCTCATGGTCATCAAGTAGTTAATGTCTTCCATTTGGTAGGGGGTTTTCACATCTGTAAAACAACTCAGGAAATGAGCATCAAATACTGTTATCTAGGTACTTCAGAGAGGAGCTAAAGCAGAGGATATGGGGGAAGGTCTGTCTTGGGAAGGCCTTATAGGGTCCTGCTCCTTTACAATATCATTACTCCTCTGCTCAAAAGGCAACAAGAGTTCCAAAGTTTTCTCAACTCAGAAGATATACCAAACTGGCCTCATACGATCTGCCCCATCAGATTCTCTGATCTCATCTTTTACTCCCCCCACCCCAACCCCCCAGCTCAGTTTGCTCAGGCTTCCTTGCTGTTCCTGCATATACCAAGCATGCTCCCTTCTCAGGGCCTTGCTGTTCACTGTCCACATACCTGTTTAAATGTCATTGAAGCCTATCCTAACTCCTCCATGTAAAAAAGCAATGTGCTTCCTCCACCCATCTTTGCCATTTTCCCTTACCCTTCTTTATTTCTTTTATAACATTTATCACCATCTGATATATTATATATCCTTGTTAAACTGTTACCTATATTTTTCGTTATAATGAGGTCAGGGATATTGTAACTCCTTAAAGAGTATCCGGCACATAGAAGGTACCTAATAAACATTTGCTGAATGAATGAATAGAAAAATACTACAACAATTCTGAAAAATTAAAAAATAGAGGACTGGTTAAATAAACTGGGATGTTTCACTTAAGTATCAGGAGGATAGGCCCTTTAAATCCTAGAAGTAGAAATGAAAAAAAGCCTAGAAGTGTGGAAATGAAAACTAGAATGTGGTTCTGTATCTCACAGGAGGAAATGCTGGGAATACCAACTTCTAAAGAGGTAATAGGTATTTTTCTTACCCAACTGTATTTTTCTTACCCAACTGGGCCCCCTGTACTGGGTATGCAGTCTTAGCCACTGGACTAACAGAGAAGTCCTAACCTCAATTACCTCTTAAATGCCCTGTCATCTTTGTAGCCCCAGCATTTAGTACCAAATTCTTATATTTTTAATCAAAAATATTTGAATCAAAGAAAAGCTTGAATTTGAGGCAACAGTCATATATATTTCTACATTTATCCATATCTATCTATCGATCTAATCATCTATCTCTACAAGTTATTAAACAAACAGTACTTAGCAAGGTACAGATAAGAAACAATTATAGTTTCCTACAAATACTGCCCCTAATAGGGCCATTTTAAATTCTCACTTGCCTCCTGTAACAGATATCTTATCACATCATCACATCTTGGGTAGATTCTATAACTTCCTTGTCAATTTCAGTGATTAAAAATCCATCCAGTCTAAAACTCCAATTTCATATCCAAATCAAAGATTTCCTCTTTTCTGTCATCTGTTAATATTGTGGCTTGAAGGACCTGAAATGGGGAGGGGGTATGGTCTTCCTTTTGCCTCTTTCCCATTTTCCACCTTGGGAGAAAGAATGTAGTTTACCTCTGGGCTTCAGGTCCTTCCTCCCTTTTCTAGTTTCTACCTCCTCCAAGAAGTGGACACAGGGAGGAGTTGGAGGGAGTGAATGGGCTGTCATAGTCTTCCTTGTGTTCTTTGATACTAACTCTTGGGCCAACACTGACTGGCCATTGGCAATACTCTCTCCACAGCAGGCACTCAAATACTGGATTTCTAGAGGAGGCACAAATGTGAGTTTTTTAGGGCCTTCCCAATCTATGGTGTCCTGCTTAACTTCTTCCAGTCCTCCTCAGCTCTTGTACTCAGTGGAATACCTCATGGGCTCTGGTTGTTGGAGTTTTTTCACCCAGCAGTTAGATTCTTCTGTTCCTGCCATCATGATGGCACAAACCCAGCTAATTTTTGTGGTGCTACTTTGGCCTACAAGAAACTCACATTCTCATCAAAGCAGAAGTGATAGCTGAGCTACACCACAGGCCTTTCTGTTTGCCCTGCCATAATTCACCAATTCTTTTTTTCCTGTTCACACAGACTTTGGGAAGAGCAGGTAGTCTGTGTCTTAATTTGAAAATGAGGTGTTAGTTTTCCTTTTATGCAGGTACATCCAAACTTTGCAAATTATTCTTAGAGCACTTCTCACTTGACTTTTCAGAAAAGGGCAGGGAGAAGCCACAGAAGAACTCCCTAAGCCAACAATTCATGACTTCAATAATTTCCATTTTCTTCCTTCTCATTCTTCTGTTTATATGGATTGGGGTAATTGTGGTTATTGAGGGGCCAGTTCTGCTGATTTAGTATGTGGAGATACTTACTGCTTTTTTTTGGCCTCAGTTTTGGTCCCTAACTATCAGTTTTGGATCAACAAGAAAAGTTCCACACAACTTCAAGTCAAATTTTGTCTATGGAACTTTGCATTTTGCTCTGTTCTGTTGGGGTGTGCTTATAGAGTTTGGACCTTATTTTACTCTTATTAGCATCCTGTGAGATGTAGGATAGCTATCTCCCATTTTGCTGATGAAACTGAGACAATAAGAGACAATCTAGGACTAATTAATTGAAAAAAACAACTCTTCTATGACTATAGTCAAGACTTCAACACTCCTCTATTGTTTTTGCAAAACGTTGCACTTTTTCAACTTCAGAACATGGCCTTATTTTCTCAGAGTTATAATTCTGTTTGCTGGAGAAGTAAACAAAATCCCTCAGAGCTGAAGGTAAACCTATTTATCCTAGTCTTAGCAGAGTGTGTACCCATCCTTCAAGTTTTCTTCACTTAAGAACCAGTTTCCTGCTTTTTCAGGGTATGCATATAACAAAGGGGAATTCATATTTCATCCTTCATGTGAAATCTAAATCCCTATTTCCTCAAAGTCCTTTTTACTGGGCATTTCCAAAAGCCTTAGGAACATTCATGCATATATTTTTATTCTTTTGGCCATGGCACATGGCATGTGGGATATTAGTTCCCCGACCAGGGATTGAACCTGTGTCCCCTGCATTGGCAGTGCTGAGTCTTAATCACTGGACTGCCAGGGAAGTCCCCATTCATGCATAAATACAACTCCCTCAGGCCTGCTGTGATACCCTAGAGTTCTTGCATTAAGCATACAGACTACACACCTGAGATGTACTATATAATAACTGTAAGGTGAATGTAGATCAATTAATAAGTTAAAAATACAAACATGTTCTGGCCCATTGTGCTTCTAGCTTAGTTCAGTGATGCCTGTCCCCTGGTTTTCCTTCCAATAGAGCTAAAAGAGGAGAGTGATAAAAAAGCTTATGTTTATGACAAGTCTATATGCCAGTCACTGATAGTTACATTCCATATATTTTCTCATTAAATTATAATAGATACTCCATAAGGTAGGTATGATTACTCTGTTTTACAGACTAATTAGACAACTGAGGTTTTGAGTGGTTAAACTAACTTAAATAAGATCATTACTCAGAGGTAGTGAATTCAAGTATAATTTTATCTGATTTCCAAGCCTGGGATTTCCTGGCACAGAGTAGAGAAACAGAGGTCAGGGTGAGAGAGTAGAGATGGTACCCTGGTATGTGCTAAGGAAAGCACATCTATCTATCTTGCATAGATATTCATAAAATACCCTTCTCAAATGAACTTTAGAATTTCAAATTAAACTTCCCCAAAGCATCATGTCCCTTGAAGAACCTTCCTTTGTCTTTATGCCTTTTTTACACAAAATATTGTTTGTGGTTGTGATAGATCATTATAAAATGACCTCTAATGAATCACATCTCCCTGCATCCATGTTCCTCTGCATGTGAAACTGCCACATCTTCCATCAAGAGACTGAACTTATCCCTCTGCCTGTTTGAATGTGACCTGGCCTTGTGATTTGCTCTGACAAATAGAATGTGGTAGAAGTAAACTTTTACACGTTCCAAAACTTTGGGCTTATTGTTACTGAGTCCAAGCTCATTCTGCTCACTGCATGACAGGCCAATAAATCAGGAGATGAGGTGCTGAGGCAAGGAATAATGACTTTATTCAGAAAGCCAGCATACCGAGAAGATGGCAGACTAGTGTCTCAAAAGACCAGCTTATTGGAGTCTGGATGCCATTTTCTTTTATAGAACAGAGAGGGGGAGGAGGTGAGGGAATAAAGTAAAAAGGCCATAAGTCTTACAAATATCTCCTGGAATGGCCAGTCTCAGGGAAGGGATGTGTTAATTTCTTCTTTCTCCTAGCCATCCACAGGTGGACAGGGTCAGGATGTTTCCCTGAACAAAGGCACTTTGGCTTAACATTCAGGCAGAGGGACAGGGTTCCCGGAGGTAGGCCATTATGTATAGACAGTATCCTCTTAGTGAACAAAAGCAACGGGAAGAAAAGGTTAAGGTAAAAGAAACAGATCCAACATGTAGTCAGATTTTGTTCTTCCCTGTAACATTATAAGGCCTTGGAAGCATCTGCCTTTGCCCTCTAAGTGTACTATTCTGAGACTGACATGCAAAGAGGAAGCCCAGGGTAAAAGTACATTTGGAGACAGTGTTTCAGCCAATGCAGCTTTCTCAGCTGAGCTCAGTACCCAGCTGATCCACCAGCTGAACACATCTTTCTGAAAAATAATACATTGTTGTTTTAATCCACTAAATTGTAAGATGATGGATTCTTAAAAAGCAGTAAAAAAGCAGAAAGTGGTACTGGAAGTACAAACCAATAGGTAAATCCAACAGAACTTGGTACTGAAAGTACAAAGCAATAGATAAATATAATAGAAATTAGTATTGCTCTAAAAAAACCCAAGTATATGGCACTGTCTTCAGGACTAGACAGCCTGAGAATGCTGAAAGGAGTAGAGGGGAAACTGTTAGTAGAAGCTAAAAAGCAGAGAGGAAATTGCTACAGGAGACGAGAGAACAGAAGTCTACCAATTAACTATTGCTTATGGTAACTTGGAAGGTAGAAAATGCACCTAATGAACTTATTGATCTCACTAATTTCCATGTAGGGTATAGAAAATAACAGTTAGCTACTTTTAGCTTTGTCTGATGAGAGGTGGTATTTTATATTGCTGCCATAAAAAATTATCACAAACTTAGCAGTTTAAACAACATAAGTTTATTATTTTATAGTTCTGTCAAAATTTAGAGGTAGTAAAAATTAAAACTAGGTCAATAAAATAGTATTAAGTAAGAGTTTATAGTGTACGAAAGGATAGTTTGCAAACTGGGTGTCTTCAAATCCAACACTGAGATGAAACTCAGAGGCATGATATTACAGGATGGCTTTGTAAAGTAGAAGTAATAAAGGTGTTTAACCTTTACAGTGATCGGGTATTACAATGGTGGTTTCCAGATGGTAGGGGATTCGTTAAAAGTGATTAACTTATACCATTTTAGGAAGATGATTATCAGAGACACTTAGAAGAAAAAAAACCTATGTTGATTTTTACTTATGTTCATGAAATAAGCTAGATTTATTTTCTTTATGTAACTTAAATGATTTTGTCTGCTTGTAGGATTTTCAACCCTGGTCTCTATTTTATTTTATTTTAACATTTCCATAGGTCAGAAGTCCAATAATTCTCACTGGACCAGAATCAAGAGATCAGCAAGGCTTTGTTCTGCCTATAGGCTCTAGGGGAAGATCTATTTGTTGACGAAAATAAAACACACAACATAAAATGTTGTGAGTTTAAGTTTTATTCAGGGTCTTACTGAGGAGTATAGCGTGGGAGACAGCTCTGAGGAAGTGCTCCAAAGAGATAGGGGAGGAGCCAGAATATATGACTTTTTTGGCCAGAAAATACATGTAGTCACACATATATCTTGGTAAAAGATGGCTGCTAATCACAAAGAACAGACATCTTGAGTAAATGATTTTAGTGCTTTTCTAGGTATGGAAGATGCAAGAATCTGGGGTCATTGAAATTCTTCCTGAGACATGAATCTATCTAGAGGCCTGTTTTTTGAAAGCACAGAGTGCCTCATCCTGTTTTTCATCTTGAATTCCTCTCAGGGGAGACTGCAGTGGGTTTCAACTTAACCCTTGTATAGCTGGGTGATAAGCGATGCTCTATGTTCTTCTTTGCTCACAATTTCTTTGCTCATTAAAATTGTTTATAGAATCCAGTTCTTTGTGTTTGTGGGGCTGAAATCCTCATTTCCTTGCTGCTGTCAGGTGAGAGTCACCCCTAGCTCTAAAGGCCACCCACACTCTTTGGTTCCCTTCCTCCACCTTCAAAGTCAACAATGGTAGGTTGTGTCCTCCTCACACTTCTAATATCTCCTCCTTCTTCACTAACTATAGCCAGGAAGGTTCTCAGCTTTTAAAGACTCATTGGCCCACCTGGATTACCCAGGATAACCTCCCCATCATAACATCTGCAACCCTTAATCACATCTGCTAAATCCCTTTTGCTATGTAAGTTTTCCTAGGTTCTAGGGATTAGGTGTAGACATCTTTTGGGGGTCATTATTTTCCCTACCACAGAGATGAACTAAAAAAGAACTTTCAGTTTACAACAGAATTTAGAGGAAATACAGAGGACTCAGAACAGTTCAGTAAAAGATTTTTTAACATAAGAAGTGGCCTCAGGATAAAATTTTAATCCAAGGGGATGGCTATAAAACTCCTTGTTAAGACCTCTGAAAGATTCAAGCAGTGATTTGAAGACTTCCTTAGGTAAGACAAAGGGGCTTCTACAAATCTGAAGGGTCTCAAATGTGGCCCAATGTAGAGAGATGCCTATCTCAAAAAGAATTATGTCTGTGGCTTTGGGGGCAGGAAGTAAACCCCAATCAGATTTATAAGAAGCCTGCAAAGTTTTAAAGGGAATTGTATTAACTTGGATTAAAAGGGACAGAGACAGTTCAAAATTTTAAAAAGGCCTCTGGGCCTCCAACTTTGTTTGGGCAGGAGGCAGACTGGGAAAGCTACTCAGCTACAAACAGGAGTCATACGTTATGGAAAAGAAAGGACTCAGTGGCACGGCAGAGAGCCAAGGACAGCAATAGATGAGGAAATCCAGTAACACTAAAAGCAGAACTATGCCCTAATAAAGGAGTGTTCCCTGGCTCTAGTGTCAAGGGAGCTAGTGACATATGCTCAACTGGATTTCAGAATTCTGTGGTTCAGTGTACACTATGTTACGCTATGTTCTTTCCATTCTAAATGCACATCAGCTCCCTCCCCTCACTTTATGAAATTGGAGTGTTTATTGCTGTTATGCTGCTCGTGTTTCACTGTTAAATGTTGGAGGCTGGGGCAGGGGGAGATGAGGAAGGCACATAATTTATCTTTTTAATTCACAGCTCTCTGAATCAACAGGTGCTGTACCCAAGGAGCTGAACCTGTGGAATCATTCCCAAGGAACTTTGTCTGCACCTGGACTTGATTTAGGTGACAAGATATACAAACATGACTTTGGTGATTAAATGAGACCTTGGGGTCTTAGGAATGGGCAAATGTAGTTTGCCTGTGAGAGGGACATGAACCATTGTGGTCAGAGGATAGACTATGGTAGCTTGCTATATAATGGCCTACAATGAATCATGCCTTCCTCTGTTCCACAGCCCTTTGCATTGTGACATTGTCACTCCATCCATGAAGATATGGAATCTATTCCTCCACTGGCATTGTGACTACCTTTGACCATGAAAAGAGGTCTCTGGGCCTCCAGCTTTCTTTGGGTGTGAGGCAGGCTGAAGGAGGTGGAAGAATGTGGTGAAAGTAACATTATTTGAGGTCCAGAGCCTAGATCTTAAGAGGCACCATAGCTTCCACAATCACCCCCTTAGAACACTGCTCTGAGACTACCAAACATGTGAAGAAGCCTTGTTTGAATGACTATATGGTGAGAGACTCGTGGCCATCCCAGCTGTCTCATCAGCTGAGCCCAGCCCCCAGCCAACCTGCTAGCTGAATGCAGCTGCCTAAGTAAGGCTAGGTAAGACCAACAGAATGTCTACTCAGTCAACCAATAGAATCATGAAAAATAACAAATCACATTATTTTAAGCCACTGGGTTTTGGTATAATTTGTTACTTAGTAGTAGATAACTGGAACTGTAGCTTAAGCAGCTTAAGTAAGTAGTAAGATATATCTCTTACTAGCTCATACATTATCGGTTTAACCATACAATTATTCCAAAAGTGAAAATGAATTGTGATGGCAAAGTATCATAATCATAAAATGCCTTAGATTGATCAGTATTATTTAACATTTACTGAGTAACTATAAACTATAGAATTATCTTTAAACTAGAATGAAGTGATACTCATCTAATAAGTTTTTTACTTTTTGTGAAATTTGGCATTGTTGCAAATACAATCTCGATATACCCATTAACTGTATCACCCTCAATTGAATTCTGAAATTAATAGAGAAGTCATATAAAGAAGTAAAGAATGAAAAAAAACTTTATACTGATCATTATTACCTGGGCAATAAAGAAAATCTAGCTGTAAAGATAAAATGGAACAATAAAATAGTCAGGTGGCAAAACTCTCATCTTCATCAAAAAGTCAAGAAATGCTCTTAACTTTTTTCCCATTAACAATTTGTTTTAGTAAGATTCTGGGACTGTGTAGAATTTGTTCATATACTCATTTGTTATTTATTTGGCAAACACTTATCAAGTGCTTATTAATGTGCCATGCATTGTGTTAGATACTGGAGATATAATAGTGAATGATATAGATTTGGTTTCTGACCTCACAAAGTCAGTTGAGGATAAAAGGTGGGTGGGTAATGGAAATGTAAATACACTGCTACAATAAAGTGTGATAGCTGACAGGATAGGACACTAAAATTGCCCCTTGTCCTTCTGTATCCCTGCGGGATTGGTTCCAGACCACCATCTCCCCGCCACCCCCAACGGATACCAAAATCTTTGGATGCCCTTCCATAAAATAGCGTAGTATTACACAGTATTGCATATGACCTATGCATATCTTCCTGTATACTTTATAGTGTTTATTTTTACTTGTTGACAGTTTTGCTTTATTTATTTATTTATTTTTGGCTGTGTTGGGTCTTCGTTTCTGTGCGAGGGCTTTCTCTAGTTGTGGCGAGTGGGGGCCACTCTTCATCGCGGTGTGCGGGCCTCTCACTATCGCGGCCTCTCTTGTTGCAGAGCACAGGCTCCAGACGCGCAGGCTCAGTAATTTTGGCTCACGGGCCAGTTGCTCCGCGGCATGTGGGATCTTCCCAGACCGGGGCACGCACCCCTGTCCCCTGCATCGGCAGGCAGACTCTCAACCACTGCGCCACCAGGGAAGCCCCCTCTTCCTGTATACTTTAAATCAGCTCTAGATTACTTATAATACTTAATAAAGTTAAGTATTATAGTTAAAAGTTGTTTTTTGCAACTTTCTGAAATTGTTTTTTGCAAAAAGTTTTCACCTGTGGTGAAAACTGTGGATGCGGAAACCCACGTATACGGAGGGCTAACTGTATAGAAATAGGACTTTGTTGATTCTGTTTAAGAGTTTATCTCAATAGCTTCTAGGCTGCAACTGTAAAAACACTGTTGTTTCTTTTGTAAATTGTTCACTTTTGCAGGGAGTGCTACATCTTTACCCCTCACATTCCAAGTTCCTAGAGACCTATAAATGCCCTTGGATTATATCCTATGGGAATCCTATTTATTTATTTATTTATTTTTGTCTGCACTGGGTCTTTGTTGCGGGGCGAGAGCTCTTTGTTGCTGTGTGCCGGCTTCTCTAGTTGCGGAGTGCGGGGGTCTAGAATGCCCGCATGCTCAGTAGTTGCAGAGCATGGTCTTAGTTGCCAAATGTGAGGTGTTAGTTCCCTGACCAGGGATCAAACCTGGGCCCCCTGCATGGGAGTGCGGAGTCTTAACCACTGGACCACCAGGGTAGTCCCTGGGAATCCTTATATTGTGTTGTCTCCTGATACTACTGATCCACAAAGGATGCTGCATAATAGAAAACATTATTCTTTGATTTTCCGTTAGGATTTCCAGCTGGTGCCTAAATGGAATTTTCAGAATAAAGAGTATCTTCAGAGGGCATGTAATATAAGAGGTAGTTTCAAATGTCTACAGTTTGTTTTTACTCATGCCCCTTTAAATCTCCAGCCCCTTTAAAGCCTACCAGCCTCATTTTTGGTTTGTTTTTGACTGTGCTATCTCACAGACATCTTAAAGACCAAGACCATCCCCTATTCATATGTGTAGACCAGTAATCACATGATAATATGTGATGAATGACTCAAAGAACTGTTGCAGAAAAATGATCGGTTTGAGACCATGACTATTTTCCCATTGCATTTTTTGATCTGGGCATGTTCAAAACTTTGATTTTTAAAACCACTCTAGCCAGCCACCAAAAAAGAAAAGAAAAAAATAAACACAAAAAACAAGATGAGAACTGTGCTTAGCTTGTTTTTAATACTGTTTTACATGAGAATGATTATTTTAAGACATTACTAATGAAAATAGTTATTTGTCTTACATTATTCATAAACTTTATTATCATATATGTGTCAGGGACAATACAGTACAAAAACAAAACTAAAATGACAACCTATCTTGTTAAACTAAACTTGTAAAAACCAACACACTATGCATAGTTTCAATAAGATACAGTTACTAGAGTGCCAAACAGATATTTAAAAATTAACAAGGAAAAGCAGGAAATGGCACTGCTCATACAAACATCTACTTCCTCTTAGACAACAGATGTTGAAAAATGATTTCCTAACAAAAGCAGCAGCCCTGGAGAAGGAATTGATAACCCTAGGAATAAGTTTTCTTTATATAATTGCTGCAAAGTTTGACAGCAAAGAACTCCTCTTCCTCCCTTGAGGAGCTAAACTTGGGTTTGTGATTGCTGTAGTTTTCCTGTAATCAAGCCACAGGCCTTTTGCCCCGTCTCAGGCTGCTCGTCACTCTTCTTTTTCCTTAGTTAAGGAAACGTGAAGTACAAAGAAGAAAGAGTTGTATCCCTTCCCGCCCACTTACCTCCTCTCTGCTTTCGGTTACTTGGCACCTTCCCTTCCCAGCGTTTCCCAGTCAGCCCTACTAAGTTCCCAGGGCTCCTGCTCCTCCCATTCTCCCCTCCCCCAGCTCTCCCGGGCCCTTTCTTTTTTTTTTTTTTCCTTCATCCGCTCCCCTCCCCTAGGCGTGCTTCCCAGCGCGCTTCCCTTCCCCGCCTCTCGATCCCGCATCCCCGCTCCCTGCCCGCCTCCTACCTTGTGACACATCCCGGGTCCTCCCGGAGGCGGCTGCAGCGGCAGTAGCGCTAACAGCGCCTCCAACCGGAGCCGCAACCCCAGACTCAGCCTCCACCCCGGCCCCGGCGCCACTGCTGCAGTCATGGCTGCTGATGGGGTGGACGAACGCTCGCCTCTGCTCTCCGCATCCCATTCTGGAAATGTCACTCCCACGGCCCCACCATACTTACAAGAAAGCAGCCCCAGAGGTAAGGCAAGCATAGATCTTTCTACTTTGTAAGAAAAAGCCTAGGATGTAAAGACCAGGGAGCTCTGAGGCGGAGGCCAGCCTCTCACTTGGGCTGGGAGAGAGGGATGCTGACTGTGCCTTCTGAAGCAGAGCCTGCCTGCCTGAGAGCTTCACCGCAGGGCTTTCTCGTGGTGTAGTGTGGCGTGTGTGAGTGTGTGCGTGTGTGTGTATTTCGCCCCTTCTTACCCACGGGTATGGGATGTGTGTGTGTGTGTGTGTGTGTGCACCCTGTCTTATCCACTGCTGTTGGTGTGTGTGTGTGTGTGTGTGTGTGTGTGTATTTCACCACTTCTGACCTAGGGGTACAGGATGTGACATGAATTTCCCAGGTTGGGCTTTGCTGTTTTAGAGCAGCTCCTAAGTGCAGCTGCATGGTTGTGCAAATCTTTCACAGTCATTCACAAATTCACGTTGCTGAGAAACCAGGAGTACTGCTCACCTTGGCATCTGTCCTTGAAAGGGCTTAGCTTGAAAAATATGCATTTCCTACCATTCATCCACCAGTGGTCTGTTCAATCAGGGAATTGCCTTAGCAAAAGGAGAAGAGTTAATCAATATTCCTAACATGTCTGAAATCTCTGCCCTTCCTTATTCCTTCTACTTGTAAGGAGTATGTGTTAGTTTTAGTGGTAAATGAGGAATAGAAGAGAAGATGGAATATTTTTAATGCGTATCTGAGTGAGATTGAAATTGACTTTTAAAAGTAACCCAAGTTAATAAAATAAATATTTCTATTTATTTCTCTTCATAAGATGGAATCAAGAAAGATTTGATGGCAATGGGGTCTGAAGAAAGAAGGGGGAAATCTATTTACCAAACTATTCAATTTATTCCAAGATCTATTCTTGTTCTAAGCCTTTTAGTTGATTCCTATAGTAGAAATAAGGCGGAGTCAGTAGTTATAGAAAATGGAAGGCAAGACTTTAAAAAACCACTTAGAGTAGTGAAAAGATTGGTCAATTATGGCACTTGCAAATGTAGGTTAAGTGCATCTCTCCTTTTTGGCTGAATGTGAGACATTTAAAAACCTAAGGAGGCAAACATTAATGCCTTTGAAAATGTGGGTGGATCCTGTTTCCTGTAACACAACTTTTTCTACGTTCAAGTCTGGAATTGGAGCAGCTGTAGAGCAAGTCGAACTTGTCAAGTATTTAAAATTTCCATTTAATACTTCATAACTTGAAAAGTAATGATCTAGATCTTATTCCACACTTAACAAGAAGCAGGACAAAGGAAAAGGATGTTTAGCTGTGAATAATTTAGTGTGATTAATGAGTTGAGAAATAAGGTGCAAAATGGTACAAAAGGTGCAAAATACTCACCCATAGAAAACCCAAAAGTCATGTTTGTTGGTCAGCATTAAACACGTGTCAGAGGACACCTCTTGGGGGGAATTTCCTTAAAAGGCAAATTTGATGTTAATGTGTTTACTGTTATCTAAACTGTACGGTCTACAGCAGGTTTAAACACTTATTAATGACTGTTTCAATTTCATCAATTCACCCTTTTAAGACAAAATATTTGATGATTTATTGAGAGACAGAATTTAGATTTAAGAAACTGTCCCATAACAGATTTTCATGCCTCTATCTTGCATCTATATTTTTTTGTTTTTAGTCAGAGAGTGGCTAAATTATCCCACAGAAATGGTCATACTCACGGACCTGCTTGTAGACTTCTTTATCATTTGCCAAATAGTTGTTATTCTGATAAGACTTCTCAAAGCACAAAATACGGTACAAGTTTCAGCTCAGCCACTAAGAAAATGAAGTTTCATTCCAGAAAACTTTTACCAAAGAAATTCAATGTGTTATAAAACAAAATTCAACTGAGTACATTTTAAAGATCTTATTGGCTTTATTTAGTGATTCATGAATCAGGCAGAATCCCGCCTAGCAGATAAAAAGGACCTCTAAGGAACTGTACAAAATTAAAGACTCATATAGGCAGAAGGGAGTGGGACAGGGAAGTTATACTAGCAAAATGTGGATTGGTTGTGGCAAGGTCACTTTTCTTTAGGGGATGGCAGGGGCCTATCAGGCAGATGACCTCACTAGTGCTGATCAGGAGATTTCTGATTGATTGGGTTAAGAGTCCATTTCTGAGAGAGGCATAAGTAACTCCATTTGGGGCCTGTTGTCTTGTTTGTAACAAATTTTTATCAAAAAGCTCTTTCTGCCTATTGTAGAACAATTTTTTTTTCTTAACTCGTGAATGAGACAGATTAGATAATTAGAAACACTAATTTCATATGGCATAATACCTAGGAAGCAAGAAGCATAAATGAGAAGTAAAAGGCTTTTTTTTCCTGCATTTTTGGCAAAATATCTTTTCTTAATAAATAACAAATAAGAATCTTGATAAATATTTTGAGTAAATACACAATATTGGATTCTAGAAGAACAGTGCTAATTAGTCATTCAGTAATTCATCAGGTGGGACAACGTGCCAGAGACTGCTCTAGGTAAACAAGAATAACCAAATCCATGCCCTCATGGAACATGAGGAAAAAGAATAAGTAAAGACATGGTTGAATCATTTCAGATTGTAAGAAACAGTCTGTCACTAGACCAAATATTTTCAGTAGTTGACAACAGTAGAGTTGAAGCTTGGGATTCAAAAGACCAGAAATAGAATGTACTTTTTGGGAAAGAACTTTGGTTTATGATAATTACCATCTATAATTACCCGGACATTAAAAATTTTTCATAGAAGTGGTTAATAGCCATAACTAGTGACTATTTTCTCCAATTCAAATCTTCGCTATTTGTGTAACCTTCTAAGAACAGGAATGTGAGATCCCACCCCAAGATGAAATATTCCATTTCAAATTGAAAGTTGATGGAGTGCTTATTTATAGACAAGTTATCAATAATGTAGTGGGGGAGCAGTTAGTATTTTGCATCTGGTTTCATTTGTGTAACAAATCCTCCTGGGTTTCTAAGTGGAATGCTTCTAGTGGTCTTTGCTGTCAGTACTGGATTCCTGCATAGAGTAGGAGGACATCACCTCTCCTGTGATTACAGTGCCCCATTTGGTATATTTGTCAGCTTTTGTTAAATCATAGAAATTAAAATCAAAGAGAGTTTTAGGCTCATTTGAAAGGAGGTTGGAAAAAATACCACAAAACATACAATTTGGCTATATTTGTTTGCTTTCTTTATACATCTGCTAATTTTATAGGTAGGATGTGGCAAATGAATATGACCTCTAAATTTATGAGACGTCATCTGTGAAAAATGATTTATATTTGGGTTGTCTAATTATGTATTGAATACGGGAATGTGATTATCTACTTCACTATAATTCTATAGGGAAAAGAGTACTTTGTTATACAGAGATAGTTTCATTTGCTTAGTTTGTTTCTGTTATTCATTCAGCAAATAAATATTGGAGTACTAGCCAAGCTCTGTGGTAAGAAGGGAAAGACAGACATGGCTCCTCTTCCAGTCTAGTGGGGGATATTGAGACATAAATTACATAATCATTCAAACAAATGCAAAAGTGCAGTGGGGATGAGGACGGTGCTAAAAATATATCCAGTGCCGTGAGAGTATATAATGAAAAGATTTAACCTGGTCAGGAAAGGCTTTCCTGAGACTTGATTTAGCTCTGAAAGCTGAGCAGTAGTTAACTTGGCAAGGAGGGGATTAGAACACTCTAAGCAAAAGAAAAAAAAAAAAAGTATGTGCAAAAGCCTCTAGCAAGATAGAGTATGGTAAGTACTAGGAACTGAAAGA
Organism: Mesoplodon densirostris; assembly: GCF_025265405.1. Lineage (NCBI taxonomy): Eukaryota > Metazoa > Chordata > Mammalia > Artiodactyla > Ziphiidae > Mesoplodon > Mesoplodon densirostris. Next base: position 48,739,905 of record NC_082673.1, on the reverse strand, counting down.
AAGCTGGTGTGGTGAAAGTAGAAACAGCAATAGGGAATGTGCTGCAAAATGGGAGTGGAGAGGTTGGTGTGGTTCATATTCTCCAGAGACTCTCCTTAGAACTATGCTTTTTGATATTCAAGTCTTTAGATAGTCCTTCTCTTGAATCTGGGCTGACATTGTGATTGATTTTGGCCTACAGAATAAGGTAATAGAGAGCTGAATGACTTCAGAGACTAGGTCACAAGAGGTCTTGCAGCTTTTGCCTTGGTCTCTTATAAAGTACACTCTGAGGAAAGTAACTTATATAAGAATTTGAACATCCTGAGGCTGCCATGCTTTGAGGAACCCTTAGCTAGCCACCTGCAGAGGCTATATGGAGAGAGGGATGCCTGACCAGCCCTCAAACATGTGAGTGAAGAAGCCATCTTGGATGCCCATTTGAGCCTTCAGATGACTCCAAGCCAAGCCAAAATCTTACTGCACCTGCATGGCAGATTCTAGGTGATTAACATTCCAACTGAGTCTGAACAATCTACAGAATCATGAAAGCTAATAGTAAATTGTTGTTTTAAGCTCTAAGTCTTTGGGTGATTTGTTCTGCAGCAACAGATGACCAGAACAATAAGTATTAATCAGTGTATGCAGAGATACACTCATGTTGAAGAATTGTGCCTTAAACAAAGGGATGATCTGGTTAGATCTTTTATTATTTTTTAATTACTCTATCTATGGATTAGAGAATGAATTAGAGAAGGGCCAGAGTAGATGAAGATAGATGACTTTGAGTGGCTACTATAATGATTTGGACAAATCTGATAAACTGTGATGATAACTTGGACTCAGGTGGTGGTAGAAGTGGAGAGATAAATAGATGTTAGGAATTACTGAAGAGGGTTTGATGATAGATTGAAGGTAGGAATGAGAGGGAGGTGGAAAGGATATTTCCTAGAATTCTGGCTTCTACAACTTGGTGTGATTGCCTACACTGAGGCAAAACACCAGAAGAAGACTAGGTTTTGAAGAATACAGATCATGAGCTTAGTTTTAGACATGATACATTTAAGGTGCTTTCAAATATCCAAGAAGCGATGTCAGATAGGCTATTGGATTTACAGGTATAGGGCTAAGAAATGAGATCTGGGCTGAAAATATAAAACTATGTTATTTACATATTGGTGATAGCCAAATACATGGATCTTGATTTAGAGTTTCCCAAAGCCCCATCAGTGTGCCACAGAATGTAACGAGATAGAACATACATGTGTTAAGATATGGATCATCCTCAGTCTTTGGAGTAGCAGAAACGTTTAGTCCAGTGGCCTCCAGCTCTGAGTAGCTATACAAATATTGTTGTTTTCTCTGTGTACCAAAATGTGGAAAAGTTTGGGAAGCTTTATATGAGACCACTCAGGGAGAAAGCATAACAGAAAAGAAGAGAGAGCCTAGGACAAAGCTTTGAGAAACTCCCAAATTTAATGAGCAGTCAGATTAAGAAGAGCCTGCAAAAAGGCTGATAAGTGTATTCCAGTGAGGTAGGATGAAAGCCAGGGCACTGTAAGATCACTGAATCAAGGGGAAGAAAACACTTCAAGAAAGGGGTGGTCAAACATGTCAAAAGCTACAAGATAAAGCAAATAGATAAGGTCTAAAAAAATGTCATTTGAACTTAGTGCCATGGAAGTTATTAGTGACCTTAGTGAGAGTTTGTTTAGAAGCAGCAGGGGGGGTGGGGGTGGGGGTTTTGGTGTGATGAATTGGGAGAGTGGGATTGACATATATACACTAATATGTATAAAGTGGATAACTAATAAGAACCTGCTGTATAAAAAAAATAAAGTAAAATAAAAAAAATGTTTATATTCAAATCCTTTTTAAAGAATTGAAGAACTGTTCATTTCCATCTAATGTAATACTTTAATGTGCATTTATTTTAATTGTAAAATTACCTCAAAGCAACTTAACTTCAACGAAGAGGTTAATATTCCTTTATTCTGAAACACACTTAGATTTCCTATGAAACATAATTGCATTTTAGAAGGCATTGTCATTTCCTTTTCACCTTGTTTCACTTTAAAAAGTGTGTAAATTCGAAGTTGCTTGAGGAAATGTTTTCAGTGATTAAAAAATAAATTGGCTCCTGGTTTGAGAGATAAGTTATTTAATATGAACTTTTGGACTTCTTACTTAGAAATTGTACAATAAATAAAGTATATTTTTACTGATCCTCTACCTGAAGAAATCTAAAGTTAAAAATGGTGCCTTACTTTAAAGAGAGGCAAAGATTTATTTCACTTGGAACTATGTTCTACACTAGACTAGAGTTTTACTAGGCACTAGAGTGTCTTGGTTCAGGCTGTTATAACAGAATACCATGGACTGGGTGGCTTAAACAGCAAACGTTTATTTCTCACAGTTCTGGAGTCTGGGACATCCAGGATGGAGGTGCCAGCAGATTTGGTGTCTAGTGAGAACTCGTGGGTTGCAGACCCCCAACCTCTCCTTGTATCCTAATGTGGCAGAAGGAGGGCAAGAGAGCTCTTTTGGGTTCTTTCCATAAGAGCACTAGTGTCATTCATGAGGTCTCCACTCTCATGACCTAATCACCTCCCAAAGATCCCACCTCCTAATACCATCACATTGGGGTGTTAGGATTCAACATATGAATTTTGAGGAGACACAGCATTCAGTCCATTACACTGAGTTAGAGTCCTTGAATCTATTTGGGCAGTCTTTTAAATTTCGGAACCTCCTTACATCCTTGCAGAGTTTAAGGTTGGCTGTGGACCGGCAAGGAGAAATGATGTAGACCCAGGGACCCACACTATAAGCACAACCAACTATAAGATTAAATTAAATTCTCATTTTATCAATATTTGCCAAGGTTTCTGAAACCCACTAGAAACCAGTTTGTCACAATGAATGGAAATAGATGCAGCATTTTTTTTTTTTTTTTTCGCGGTACATGGGCCTCTCACTGTTGTGGCCTCTCCCATTTTGGAGCATAGGCTCCGGACACGCAGGCTCAGTGGCCATGGCTCACAGGCCCAGCCACTCCGTGGCATGTGGGACCTTCCCGGACCGGGGCACGAACCCGTGTCACCTGCATCGGCAGGCAGACTCTCAACCACTGCGTCACCAGGGAAGCCCCCGATGCAGCATATTTGGGAGCAGCTGCCGGAAGCTCCGTGAAGGTCCCAATATGGGTGTGGACCTGCTGTGATACTGAGAAAGTAGGGAAGCTTGATATTGTGCTGTGTGCTAAAGCTGATGCTCCATTTAAGGGAGTTTTTTTTCAAAATGTTTGTTTGTTTGTTTGTTTTTTACTGAAGTACAAATGATTTACAATGTTGTTTCAGGTGTACAGCCAAGTGATTCAGTTATACTATATATATATAGTCTTTTTAAGATTCTTCTCCATTATAGTTTATTACAAGGTATTGAATATAGTTCCCTGTGCTGTACAGTAGATCCTTGTACAAAATTGTTCTTGAATCAAAATCTCCTTCAGTGAGACCACATCCTTATGAAGGGAAAATAGACCCCAAACGTTGCTGAAGTATATCTGCTTCCAGTTTTCCAATATTATGTCAAACCCATTTCTTATTATAATCCTTTTCTGTTATTCAGCAGGCATCAAGCTCTATGATTCTTTTATTCTATTTTATAATGCCCACATTTCCTCCTGGCTCTACCAAACATCTTTAAAACATTAATCAAGAAATGTTTCATTCAGTCAGTTATCATTTCAAATATTTGAGCACCTCTTATACTGTTCCAGATGCTAGGGAGCTTACATTTCAGTGAGAGATACATTTGGTAAGGATTATAACTCCAGAGAGTGAAGAGAACAAAGCAGGGCATGAGGACAGAGTAAATGGTGGTGCGGGGAGTATTTCAGGTAGTGTGTTCAGGAAAGATATCTCAAAGATGACAATTACTCAGAGACGCAAAAAATGAGTTGGAATCAGCTGTTGGAAGATTTAGGAGAGGAGTGTGTCAGGTAGCTGGAACAACAGGCACAAAACATGCTGTTATAAAACAAGGAGGACAGTTGTTTAGAGTGTAGTGACTTAGGGGAGTGTGGTAGAAGAAGTTAGAGGACTAGACTAGGAAGTCCAGGAGAGCTTTGTCAACTGAAAAAATGCACAATGTGAGAGTTATGAGTTAAGTTTTATTTGGGGCAAAATGAGAAATATAGGCTGGGAGACAGCCCCTCAGATACCTGTGAGGAACTGTTCCAAAGAGGTAAGTTGGGAAGTCAGTATATATGTGATTTTAGTGAAAGGGGTATACATGCAATTAAGCACACATTTTGGCAGAAGGTTGCTGCTAGTCATGAGAAGCAGATGTCTCCTTTAATGATTTTAGTGCTTTTCTAGATGTGAGAAGATGCAAGAAATTGGGCTCATTATATCTTCCCCTGAAAGATACCTAACTCTCTGAAGGCCTGTTCTGCCAGTTTTTCCTGGGGAACATAGTGCCTCCTTCCTGATCTCTGCCGTGAACTCCTTTCAGGGTGTGTTGAAGGTCAGCAACTGCAGTGGCTAGTACTTCATCCTTGTAGAGGCAGATGGCGGGTGACAAGTTTTATGGCAGCTTTGTAGGCCACCCTCAGAAATGGGATTGTGTGCGGAGGATAATGGGAGGCCATGAAGGGCTTGGAGCAGACGAGAGACATGAGATATTAAATGTTTTACATTTAAGTAGATCATCCTGGTTGGTGTTTGGAGAATGAATTATTGGGTGAAAAATGATAAGAGGCTCATAAGACATGAAACTAATCAGGAGGCTGTTACAGTGGAATAGGCAAGAGGTAATGCTGTTCTGAACCAGGGTAGAGGTGATGGAAGCAGTGAAATATGGTTAGATTCAGGACATATTTTATGCATAGAGCAGAAGGACTTGCTGATGGATTGAATCAGTGGAAAGAAAGGAATCACAAATCTCAAAAATGACCTAAACAACTAGGTAAAAAATTGCACTTTTTTCTAAAATGGGCAAACGGAAGGAGTTGGCTGTGTGTTGCGGGTGGTGGTGAGGAGAAGGACAGTGGAAATAAATATTTTGTTTTGAGAAGTGGAGTTTGAAATACCTCTAGTCATCATTCAATTGGAAATGTCCAGTATGCAATTGGATGTACAAGTCTGGAGTCTGGGGAGAGATCAGGCCTGAAGAGTACATTTCATTCAACAATTATTTATTATATGTATGGTAATACTTCACTGTAGTGGGAGATGATGCTTTCGGCTTCTCACTTACTTCCAAGGATTCTTCAAACTCTTTTCAGGAATGTCAGACTTCTAGGACAGAGCATTCTGTAAACATCTTGCAAGATTTGCCAGATGCATACAGATGTGAGCTAGATAGCTCAGATGTTAGAGAGGAAAGTTGAAGGCAGTAAGCTACTATCTGCAAAGTGATCAATGGAAATGCTAATCCTTCCACTTTGAGGAAAAGCAGACAACCCTGAGTACAGCTTTACACTCAGCTGTTATGAGTTCCATTTTTATAAGGATGAAGAGATATTGCATAACCTGAGAATGACAACCCTTTAATAGTTCTTAAAAGGGAACACATTCTGCCTACTATTCTTCTTTCAAGAGAACTTCCATACTTTTTTTTGGTGGATTGAGTAGGGAGTGCATCAGAGTTTGTGTTGCTTTGGCACTTTTCTAGATTTTTTTTCCTTTTCCTGGTTGCTGTTATAAAGTGAACTTCTTTTTCTTTGTAAGAATAAAAATAAATATGTGAAAAAGAAATGGAAAGTGTATCTCCTCTTCCTGGTCTTCAGGTAAGTTTCTCAAGCATTATATAACTAAATCCCTGTATAGTCTCAGAAATGATCTGCCACCAGGTGTAGTTTGGCCTGGGGGACCTGACACTTGAATTCTTTCTGCCAGTTACTAGCTGTTGACCTTAGAGTAGTTACTTTACATCTCTGGGCCTCAGTTTTCCACCTGAGAAGGAGTGGGGTAGTATGTTCCCTTTTGCTTTTATATTCCATAACACAGTTGTTCTTGGTAAGGAATCTGGATGCATCTAAGAGAATATATCTGTGACTTTAAAATATAGATGATGATTATCTTTTTTTACCTCATTCTTTTACTTCCACTGTCCCTTTTTTACTTAAGTTTCTATTTCTTCCAGTACCCTTTTGAAAATTGCAAAGACAGTATTATTGAACATTAAGGAGTGTTACATGGCTCTTTTAAGCATCAGAAGACCAACTAGCGTGCAATATTTTTTTCTTCCATAGGAAGTATTTGTATGTGCCACATGACCAGTCAGGGCATTCTATTCAAAGCATGTATTTCTAAAGGCAAAGGCAAAATATTTTTTCCTCCTATGCTTTGTCAAGTTGAGATAGTTAAGCTTCGCAGCTCCATAATATGGATTTAAAACCAGTATACAAGAAAGCCTCTAATAGTTCATCATTTGAACATGTGAAGTTTTAAAGTTTCAGAGATTAAAGTGCTAAGATTCACCATCCAGAGGAACAGCAATACATAGAAGGGATAGTGAGAAGATTTAAAGTAGAAGACTTTCACAGACGCCTGAGTTGTTATTAATCTTAGACCATAGGAATTTCCCAAATAAACATTGATTTCTACTGAGCTGTATGGATTCTGCCAATTAATACAAAGTTATTTATAAGAAAACCATTTTCCAAGTTTACAGAATTCAGGGATCCTGTTCTGGTTCTCTATATAGAATGCTTTGCCTTGCTCAACAAAAGTATTTATATTTACTGCCAGTCCCTAATGAAGACATAGGTTATTATTAAAACTATCAGACATGCCTGAACACAAGATGACCTAAGTGAAAGCCATATGGTCTTTTATGACCTAGTCTCAGAAGTCAAATATGGTGTCACTTCTGCCATGCTCTATTGGTCAAAGCAGTTATAAACCACCTGCACGTAAGGTGAAGGAATATAGACTTCAATTCTAATGGGATGAGTATCAAAGAATTTGCATTTTAAAATTTAATATTTTAAAACCACCACAATAAGCTGTGATATACCCACAAACTGGAACACTGTGCAGCTGGAAAAGAAATGAGGAAACTCTACGTACCATTGTGGGAAGGTTGCCAAGATATAAAATAAAGTGAAAAAAGCAAGATGAAGAATGAGGAAGGCATATTCCCTTTTTTGGTACGAAAGATGGAGAAAAGAGAATATGTGTATTACATATTACAGGTATATATTACCTGTACTAGGCTAAAGAAACACTGAAAGGATTAAAAAATAGTAATTTAAGTGGAAATCTCTGAAGTGGGACAAGGTAGATTGGCACAGAAATTGGAGTAACAATTCTAAGCATATTTTTTACATTAATATTGATTTTTGAACCATGGAAATATATTACTAATAAAAATTTAATGTATCAGAAAGCACTTTGGCCACATTATATTATTGATCCTTGTAGAGTTTATCCTTGACTAGGACCCTGAACAATGTAACAAATGCTATTTTTTATACTATGTCCCCACATCTCTATACAGGTCTTTGCAGTGGAACCTTATATTTCATTGTGTTTGTTTGATTTGGTCCATTACTCCCACTTGTCAAGATCTTAATAGGAAGAATCCTGTTTTGATATGGGAAATGTATCACTATGTGTATCTGCTTTTTCCTAAGACCATGCTCATTGCCTCATACCGGTATCATTTATTAGGCACTTCTGGTCTTCTCTAGATGAGTATTTACTTTGTGCTTCCTATGGGTAGATAAGTAGGAAAGGGATTTTGGAAACTGAAACATTCAAATTCTATCCATTCATCAAAGTCCTTTCTTTCCATGTAATCCTTTCTAATCTCTGTTACTGGACGATATATGTTCCCAAAGCAATATCTATCAACATTTCTACTATATATTTTAATACTTATTTGTGTACATGACCTTATCAAGGAAGACAAGGAGGGAGACAGGATTCTTGTATCTTTTATCTGTGAGTCCTACATAGTCTCTTGCACTTGATCTTATATTTCTAGGTACTCAAAAAAGATCAGTCATATGAATGAATGAGTGAGAAAACAAAGAAGGATGCCATCATGGTGATTTTGAAGTCACTTAGAGAGTGAAGGTTTTACAGGTTTACAGAAGAACATGAGAACAAAAGGTGGAAGTGATCCAGCAGAGCATATAGCTGAATCCATTTGTTTCATTAGAAATGTCCACATAGCAAAGGAAGGATCTCCATCACTATACTTCATGCTGGCTACAATGAGGAATTCTCCTCTTAATGGATTAACTTCTGGATTTTTTTTATTAATCGCTATATTTTAAAATAAAATTTAATTGACCCATGTGGTAGAAATATCTAAGCACTAGAATTTAAGGGATTTATTCACTAAATATGCTTAAAAAATAAATATTGTTTCTAAGAGGTTCAGTTCATTCCATATATTGTATCTGATTTTGCTTAGATTTATGGTGAATATGTCCCAAATTCTAAAATTACTAAACTAGTGACTTTTATCTATAATCTATTAATCCCTAGGTCATTTTTTTAAAAAAATGAGTGAAATATTTCAAGATAGAAAAATACTGAGTATAATATAATCATTCATATATCATCACCTAATTCTATCGGACCTTAACATTATGCCACACTGTTTCATATATTGAGGCAAATAAAACACTGCAAATCCAGTTGAACTTTTTCCCTTCCCCATATACTGAGGTAATTTCCCCCCTCATATTTTCTCATCTAAAATGTCTTAAAACAAATTTTGGGTTCAGTTATATTTAAGTATATTTTATAACTGTGATTCATGAATACTTGTATCCTGCAAGTTATCATTTAGTGTGTATACCTAGGTATATGCAAAGGAGTGTCTTGCCTTCTCTTAGAAAAAGAAAGTCTGTAAGAGTGAAAATGAGCTGTCTAGGAAGAGTGACAGGGTAGGAATCTGTTACCTCCTCTGGCTATGGGAGGAGTTTCTAAATTTCTAGGCAGGTACATTTTTTGCCTTGAAAACAATTTGCTTTTCTGTACTAAAAATTAGTATCTCTATATTTTTCTTGAAACACATGCTTTCTTGAAAGCAATATTGTAAATAAAAAATTAAGAATGGAGCCATGCATATACAAACAATATGATTTCACATAAATCGTGTCAGAAAAAATTGTATTTTTTTCAATAAAAATAAACACAGTAGTTGATAAAATGAGAGAATATGTAACTTATTAACTGCCAATACTGGAAGGAAGTACTATTACCACAAATGAAATGCACTAGAATGAGGTAAAAATATTGCCTAATGAGAAATAGAAAAGACAGAGCAGAAGTTTTTGTCATCTGGGAATTTGTCACTGGCAGATCACTGGGCATTTCTTGCCAGTATCTCCAGTTATATGGCAGCATTTTGATACAACCCAAATGCCCAAGACCACTAAGGGAGGGAAAAATAGCAGATAAACTACCCATAGTGAAATTCAGTACTCATCATCACCAGCTGTATAAGAATACCCAGTTTGTTGTTGCCTTGGGGCCTACCATGGACCCACATAAACTCCTACAAGCAATACTAGAGGCACTAGGATGTAGATTGGTATTCGTGCCAAGCTGATTTCATGACCAAACTTAATAAGGTATAGCTGTTTTTCTAGAGCTGCAGTTTGGAGAAAGGAGTTAATGGTTAAAATATATAGAGAGATTGCAGTACTTGAATGCTAAATTGTGCTAGAGTGACTCTTCTCTTCCTTCCCCTACTCCTCGCTCCTGACACACTGCACCTTAGTCAGGTTTACATGCCCCTCTTTTATACTCCCAAAGTCCCGTGCGTGCATATCCTTGTTAGAGCACTTACCACACCAAGTTGTACTTGTAGTTTTACTGTCTTTCTACATGTTAAGAATGTGAGCTCTTTGAGCCCTGGGGTATGCCTCCTTCTCCATAGTATCCCTGACATACATCCAGTACAGCACCTGGTACAGAACAGATGCTAAGTACTTGTGACTGAGTGCTAACTAACTCTTGGAAATCCACCATAGAGGGCCTTGGCGGGCTGCTGCTTTTTGCCTGACTATAGCTGAAGGCCTCTTGACTTCCTTTAGCATCAGAGCTCATAGAGGGTGTTATATCACATCTCCTCAGTTACAAAACTAGAATTGCCCTGGAGCAGCAGTCAAACTTAGAAAATGAGTGAGTTATTACCACCCCTATGTCTTTCATAGTAGCACTGCCTCTGTAGTCCTTCCAGGGAATGTGGAGCTGCTCTTGGTAGAAGATCCAGGTACCCTCTGTGTGACCCTTCCTACCTTAATCTGTGGGCCAGGGAACCAATTTAGGTATTTGTTGGTTGACAAGAATGTCTGTTCCAATAATATATTCAGAAACTGGGAAAATAACTTCAGCATGGGTACCCAGATTTACTGGGACCACTATGGGTGGATCTGGGGCAAGACTCCATCTGTAACCTGATGGCCATCTATAACCTCTCTGACAGGTCGCCCACATTGGAGTTTTGAGTCTTGAGGAATTAGCACCATTTATGAGCCAGTTTCTAGCAATACCTGAAATATCTGGATATTTTCATTTTCCCCAGTGAATAGTCACTCTAGTAAATGATCTCAGGTCTTTGGGAAAAACTTGGAGATTTATAATATATACTTATAGTAGTGTTGCTGAATCATTTGTCAGAGGCATCAACAAACCCTCAATAAAGATGCTCTGGGTCTGTGAATTGGCTTTGTTGGAAACTGGTTGAAAAACTAGGACTCATCACTGTGGCTACTCAAGTCAGGTCGCTGGTTTTAAGACCTAGATTTTTCTATTATATATAACCAAGTAACATTTGTGTAGGTTACCCATCCATTTCATTCTTAGGCTTATTTCAATGAGCCACTGCCAAAGGTCCTTATGGATCAACATTTTCTAATATCCACTATTTCCCATTACATTAAGTGTACCCACTTTGTCTTTGACTTTTAAGTGCTTCCATTTGGCCTCTGTTACTCTGGGATTCCATGATCTCAACTGGAGTCATCCTGCACTGTAATGCCTGGCCTATGTAGGAGAGTCACCACAGCAGAATGCTTGTGTTCCCCTAAATAATATATAAATCAATGCCTTAGTTAAAGGCATATCCTCTGGGTCCTCTCAGGGGATGTAGTGGGGTGTGGGATGCAGATTTCATATGATAAACTCACTCTAACATTCCTGACTCCTTAAACCTTTGATTGCTTCTTCTACATCATGCTAGGCCAAGTCTCATCAAACCAACAAGTAAACTGACAGAGCCACTTCCAGATTTAAAACAAACATTGAAACCAGAACATTTGTCAAGTATACCTGGATTATTAAATTTGGCTCAACTCAGTGTTATATTCCATCCTCTTTGCTTTAACCCCCATAGGATTCACTCCCACACATATTCTCCAGGTTTCTGACAATATATATTATCAAAACATTGCAATTCTCTTGAGGTGTTAGTTGCTTCTTTCTGAGTCACATTTTGTACTTGTCCTCCTAAAGCTTGTTGAGATCTGATCCTAGTTTATGGGTCTTGAGGCAACAAGGGGTTTGATGATGGGTCTTAAGGAAAATGGTCATTTCCTTGTAAGACAACTACTTCAGGTGAGGTTATTACAGTTTTCCATTAAAAGGAGGCTCATATTCTCAGACATAAGAAGAAATGTTGTGTTCCACTCACAGGGGAGGCTCAGAGTGACTCAGGAGTGTAAGATTCTCAGCTCTGTTTGGGTACAACTAGATGGCCCCATTCCAAGTTTCAGAGTTCCACTTCTTTGCAATCAGTGTCCTAAGTTTCACATGGCAGACCTGGTAAGGCTGTGGGTTTCCCTGACCTTATAATTTAGCTATCTATACAATTAAATTTTGTGTTTGATTTTCAGCAATATAAGCCCTGTGACAATTAGAAATAAGCAATATTTTTAGGGCTGCAATAGAAGTTCTCTGACCATGACTTGTGCTGAGAGTTTAAAGACCTGAGCTTCTCATTTTACCCCATATCACAATCCACACAGTAATTATTACTGCCATAATGGTCAAGTAAAGGAGCCTCAAATATCACAATAATCTATAGGGGATAATCTGATTCACCAGGATGCCACTGCATGCCATCAATCACTACCATACCATGTCTCACTGGTAAAGAAGCTCAGCACTGCATTCAAGCCCAAGGCATGACCAACCCATTTCTCCAATCCCATTTTTGAGAGTTTGTTTCCTGAGATTACAACTGGTATGAGTTTTATAACAGTTGGGACCTGAAGATAGAAACCAAACAATATAATATAACAGAAAGAATTAATTTGGTATAAAGTTGTTAAGTAGGTAACTAAAAGGTAAAAATATTACTCTAACTTATCAAATAGGTATTAAATGCAGGAAGCAGGGCTGTGAGAACAAAGGGAAGAGATTGGAATTATTAAAATTTAGTAATTTAGAGGAACATAACTGAAACATGACTTCTCAGAGGCACCAGCCCACTGGTGGTGATGTCTCTGAGCCCTGGAGAAAGATTTTGTACACCTGGAGAAAGGCCTACAAGTCCCTTCTTCCTCCTTCAACCTTGCAGGTTCTGTTTATCACCTCCTATTAACAAAACATAACCTGCAGCCAGCTGGCAAAGAAAAAATGTGGTTTGGAGAGTTTTAGCACCAGCATGACAAAGCATAGAGGGTGGATTTGGAGCTGAAAGTCAGTAGCCTAATAGCTGGCACATTTACCTTCCAAACTGACTTTAGCCAGATGGATCCTTATGAGGGTATAATGGTTCTAGAAGAATCCAAGAGTCTCCTGGAATAGTTTTATTTCTTTGGTTTCAGAGAGGGGAGGAACAGAAGGTGGTCTTCCCTTTCTCTGTGTTGAACTGGACTGGAGAGGTTTTACACAGGAAGTAGATATCCCATAGCGGCCAAGGGCAACCTGTCCCTAACCATACTCTCCACAAAAATCCTGTGGAGGAGAAAAAGCCAGAGCTTTCCTCACAGGCTTGTCCTTTATACTTTTCTTGCTCATCCTATAATCATAGTGTTCTAAATTATCTCTCATTTTAATCTGATGTCATTTTTCAACCTTGGTACATCTTTGTCAAGGGCCAGAATGACTGCATATAAGACTGTATTAGTGAAGTAAACGAATTAAACTGGAAAATATTGTCACTGCAGAGATTTATAAAGGAATAACTGAGATAATAAAGATCAGAGCTATCCAGCAAAACATTTGCAACCTTTAAAATGCTATATCTGGGTATATCTGGTAAAACCTGAAGTATGGATTATTACACCAGGATGAATTAGCAGGAAAGAGGAGCTTTTGGGCATAAAATAGATAAATTAGGTTGATGTTTATGATGGGAACGTGTAATTTGATCACTTGTGGGTTTATAGAATAACAGTGGTTCCTTTTGAGTGTTTTAAGGAAGACCATTATGTATGCCTTGTGATCTATGTTATTTTGTCTTGTCTCTTTTATGAGTCTCAGTTTTTCTGTGAATTTTTTATCATGAACTAATTCTTTCTTCATGTTATGTTCTAATTTTCATTTTCCCTGACTCTTCTTTCTCCTCCTCCTAATCCCCTTTAACTCAGATCTGATTCTTGTCTAAGTATTTGTGCAGAATCCCCATTAGTCCTTACATCTTTTCCCTATATTAAATCATTATTCATTAAGAGAGGCAGCTGTCATTATGGTGTGACCTCTGGGAGTAGAGTCAGCTCTTGGCTTTGCTGAAGTGCTGTATAAAAGTCTACTAAGAAGTCAGAATCTCTGGTCTTCAGTTTTCTCTTCCATAAAATGAAGAAATTAGACTAAATACTAGACTAAGATTGCTTGAATTTCTTTTTTTTTTTTTTTTTTTTTTTCTTTTTGCGGTATGCGGGCCTCTCACTGTTGTGGCCTCTCCCGTTGCGGAGCACAGGCTCCGGATGCGCAGGCCCAGCGGCCATGGCTCACGGGCCCAGCCGCTCCGCGGCATATGGGATCCTCCCAGATCGGGGCACGAACCCGTATCCCCTGCATCGGCAGGCGGACTCTCAACCACTGCGCCACCAGGGAGGCCCTTGAATTTCTAACACTGTATAATTCTGGAACTTTGAGGGGGTTTTTCAGGTTTGAGAACTACTGGTCTAACAAATACTGCTCACTTGGAGAAAAAAGGTTTTTCACTTAGGCAAAGCCCATAGAGAAAATGATCATTGTTTAAATAACAAATAAGACTCTTCCAAAATGAAGAACTTTTGTGACTCTTAATATCCAATGATCCCAAGTTCTGAGATTACAGTGGACTTTTATCCAGGGCAGAAATTTAAAATAGGTATAATAGTGGTGATCTGTTGACTGTTTTAAAGTGAAAAGAGACAAAATGAACAATCTAAGTTGCTAATTATTGCAGGTTTACTGACAGTGAAATAAATTTCTGTAATTACAAGTCGTTTACAAGAGAAGATGGAGTTGTAGGTCAAGGTTTCCTTGGGATAAAAGTACAAGAAATATCTCTAAATCAGTTTAGTGCTAAAGTAATTAATGGACAGAAAGTTGAAATTATAGGCCTGAAAGCACTGTTTAATGGAGCAGTTAGGCTGCAACATCTGTCATTCTATTGATCTCTTGGATTGCTTGTACTTATCTGGTGGGTCAGGCCAGTGTCCCCTGTCTACTTCCCTCTCTCAGTGCATGATTTGGGGAGGGTATTCTGTATATAGAAGAGAGCCTGTTTTTCAGTCATGCTGTACTCCCCTGCTAGGACCCCAGCTCCTCTTCAAGGAGAGTAGTGGTAATATACTTAGTATCATTTTCCCAGGAGAAATAGATGAGCCTGATAAATTTCAGTGATTCAGTTATTCATTCATTTATTCATCCATCATCCATTCAATAAATATTTAGTGAGCACCTGTCATAGAACAAGCACTATAACAAGTGCTGTATCAGTCCTGAACAAGCCAAACATGACCTTGGCCTCATGGAGCTTATAGTCTCTCCCATTTTAGACTTCTAATCCTCACTCATTCTTTCCCCCTCCTTCCACTTCCCAAGGCTCCAGAAGATTCTAGCATATTTCTGTCATTGAAAGCTTTTCTTTTTGTACAGGTTAAAAATTATATAGTACAAGTCTTAGAGGAAAAGTTCACAGGGTTTTGTTGGCTTTGATACACTTCAAATGTCTCAGAACCAAATAAGATCAACCATTAAAATCTTTAGGAGATTCCACTGAGCAAAACTTTTGCCAGTTGGAGTGAATGGGTTTTATCATCCTTATATGTAGCTGCAATGTGTGGCCTCTTCCCCTCACCCTCAATGCCCTTGTTTTCTTTGTGAAATTATCTTGTCTTTACATTTCTTTTCTATCACACTATGTAAGGTGGAAACATGGAATTAATAGGAGACCTACTTTATGTTACTTTATAACTGAAGGTAAAGGTAAAAGAAGAAACTTTTATTAATAATGCTATTGCTAATAATTATTTTTTAAAAAGATTTATTATTACACACCAGGCAGTGTGTCTTGAATTTCTAGTGAGGTGTGTATGCTTCTTCCCAGAACAATACCTTCTTTACCGAGATCTGATAAAGTAATCTGCAAATTGCACAGGCTCAAATGTATTTTGACACATTGATCCTTTAACCTGTTTTTTCTTCTTGATTAATACATTACAGGTCATTCTGCATCAACCTTAAATTCTTTCAAGGATTTAAAACTATTTTTGTTTGTTTTTTGAATTTTATTTATTATTTTTTATACACCACGTTCTTATTACTTATCTGTTTTATACATATTAGTGTATATATGTGAATCCCAGTCTCCCAATTCATCCCACCCCCACCACCCTTGGTGTCCATACATTTGTTCTCTACATCTGTGTCTCTATTTCTGCCTTGCAAACCGGTTCACCTGTACCACTTTTCTAGATTCCACATGTATGCGTTAATATACGGTATTTGTTTTTCTCTTTCTGACTTACTTCACTCTGTATGACAGTCTCTATGGCCGTCCCATGCCTCTACAAATGACCCAATTTCATTCCTTTTGATGGCTGAGTAATATTCCATTGTATATATGTATCACATCTTTATCCATTCGTCTGTCAGGCATTTAGGTTGCTTCCATGACCTGGCTATTGTAAATAATGCTACAACTGAACATTGGTGTGCATGTGTCTTTTTGAATTATGGTTTTCTCTAGGTATATGTCCAGTAGTGGGATTGCTGGGTTATATGGTAATTCTATTTTTAGATTTTTAAGGAACCTCCATACTGTTCTCCATAGTGGCTGTATCAATTTACAATCCCACCAACAGTGCAAGAGGGTTCCCTTTTCTCCACACCCTCTCCAGCATTTGTTGTTTGTAGATTTTCTGATGATGCCCATTCTAACTGGTGTGAGGTGATACCTCATTGTAGTTTTGATTTGCATTTCTCAATAATTAGTGATGTTGAGCAGCTTTTCATGTACCTAATTTATAGTTTTATAAATTATAAAACTATTTTTATAATTTAGACATCTATAGCTTCTTTTCACTTTTTTTTTTTTTTTTTTTTTTTTTTTTTTTTTTTTTGCGGTACGCGAGCCTCTCACTGTTGTGGCCTCTCCCGTTGTGGAGCACAGGCTCTGGACGCGCAGACTCAGCGGCCATGGCTCATGGGCCCAGCCACTCTGCGGCATGTGGGATCTTCCCACACCGGGGCACGAACCCGTGTCTCCTGCATTGGCAGGCGGACTCTCAACCACTGAACCACCAGGGAAGCCGTATAGCTTCTTTTTAAATTCAGTGTTTGGCAGTGTTCTGGTATAAGACGTCCAGGGATGTGTGCATATTGTCATTTCAATGTGGCCTCTTTCAGAGCCTTGGCTGCTGCAGAAATTTGGTTTATTATGAATATTTGAATGGATAACACTTGTTGCTAATTCTTTGCAAGTCTAAAAAATCTACATGATATACCCCAAGGATGCCAGGTGGTAATATGTGGATTTTAAACATACCATAATGTGCTATGCTCTAACTCATTTCAGCCTATCATAGAGTTCAGAATCTAATCCAGTGGATAGAAAAGTCTCTATTTCAAAAATAGCTCTTTTCATGATTAGGTATTGTTATTGTATTTTATAGTGTCACAGTAGCCCGTTGAACTATCAGTTCTCTTTAGTGGGGATTCAATCATGTGTTGAGGTGTAGCCTTTTCTAGATGGCCTATGACAAAATCTTACCTTGAAAGGGGTTCCTATTCCTGTAATTAAGATAGCTACAAAATGAGGCTAGGCAGTCCCCTTTAGAAATCCCATTCTGGAATAGTATATCTAGATTCTTTTTCTCTAACTTTTGTAACAAATATATACTTCTGGTAGATGAACACAATTCTGAAATTGGGCTTCTACCCTCTGCCCAATCACCCAATCAGTCGACTTAAGGACTCTCAAAAAGCAGTGTGTGTGTGTGTGTGTGTGTGTGCATCTTTGTATTCTCAGAATTTTCAAACATACACAAAAGTAGTAAGAGCAAAATGACCTTCTGTGTCTTTATATTCATAAATACAGACATTTTGCTACTCTTGTTGCATCTATTAACCCATTTTTTTCTTGGAGTATTTAAATTAAATCCCAGACTATATATATATATATATATATATATATATATATATAGAGAGAGAGAGAGAGAGAGAGAGAGAGAGAGAGAGAGAGAGAGAGAGAGAGAGAGTGTGTGTGTGTGTGTGTGTGTGTGTGTGTGTGTTATGCAGGCCTCTCACTGTTGTGGTCTCTCCCGTTGCGGAGCACAGGCTCCGGACCCACAGGCTCAGCGGCCATGGCTCACAGGCCCAACCACTCCGCGGCATGTGGGATCTTCCCAGCCTGGGGCACGAACCCATGTCCCCTGCATCGGCAGGCGGACTCTCAAACCACTGCGCCATCAGGAAAGCCCCCAGACAATATATTTTTTACCCATAAATACTTTGATACATTTCCTAGATTTTTAATGTTAGGTGAAAGTTTGAGACAAAAATTGTTAAATTTACTTCATTCTTGTTTTTTGTCTGAAATTAGAATAATTCCATTCTAATTAGAACATGTTCCATGTTGATATGTTTAGTTTTCCTGAGTTCATTTTGGTCTCTCCTTGACTGCCACCAAAACCCTATTTTGTTCTTGTCATACTCAGCAGTTATTATACTGGTTCTAGTATAAACAGAGCACGACAACTACACAATTTATGTATATGTATATATGTAAGTCATTTTAAAGCTTTGTCCTCATTGACTGTTTCTATTTTTTGGGAGTCAGATCATTAGTGTATGATTTTTACTTTAGGCATAAATTATCACCTTCCTATTACAAACTATATGAATTTGCACATAGAAATGGAGTGAATATTTGAGTATAGGTTAATAAAATGTGTAAAACTAGGCAGGTGTGATTTGGATTTGAGGAGATAAGAATTATTCTACTTCACAATATAGTTCTATATGTGTTTCTGCTCTGAAACTATATTATGTTGGCCAGCTTTAAAAACATAAAGAACAGGAGAAATTTTGATAGTTTTCCTTCTTTACTTCTATTGCTTATTTGCTCAAACCAGCCGTAATATCTCTGAGACTCTGATTCAGTGGCTAATATCTTTTTAGCGGAACTCCCACCTCCGTACACAGCCATTGTCAGTCCAGATGCCAGTGGTATTCCAGTAATAAACTGCCGCGTGTGCCAATCTCTCATCAATTTGGATGGCAAGCTTCACCAGCATGTGGTTAAGTGCACGGTTTGCAACGAAGCTACGGTAAGTGGAGATTTTCATTAATAAAAGCAGAAATTATTATCTGACATCTTCTTCCTAAAAAATACTCCAATAATGTTACTTACAAGTAGATGTGGGCTGGATACCGAAATGGCCATTTTTTTATCCTTTCTTTCTTCCCTCTGGCTATTTCTCTTTTATCATACAAGGATGCCTCCAGGTGTTTAAAGTTAACTCCATTATGAAAATTTCATGATGAATTTAAATGTGATGCCTCCAGGTGTTTAAAGTTAACTCCATTATGAAAATTTCATGATGAATTTAAATGTAATGCCATTTGGCTCTTTACTTTCTAAAATGAGACTGACCATGGACAGTTATTTACAATTATCTTCAGTGTCTATCCACATCTCAACGAAATCCATTCTGATTTTCACTAAAATGAAATATACTGAAGTTCACTACAAATGTGGACTTTGTACTTATTATGTGGAAAATTATTTAAACTTGTTTTACATCTGTACGATATTGATATAGTTTTTCTGGGCTTTCGTGATTGTGCATTTATTATTGACATTTGTGTCGAAGTGTTTATTAACAGCTTGGTATATTATTCCATTTATTTGATATTAATTCAGTGAAATATTCAAAAAAAACCTTGAAAGGCATATTTTTTTACTGGACTTTGGGAAGAGCAACTAAATTTTAAGTAAGATTTTTACAGTTTTAAGTAATAAACTGGTAAAGAGTATACTGGTTAAATTAAATATATTTCTACTTTCATGGTCAGGCTTTATTTTTAAAATTTCAATCTGTCTCAAAATTTGAAATTAAATATTAATTTAATTTTTGGTATTTGTAGTTTTTCCTCGTTAGAAAAAGCCTAAAAAATAGTCAGCCAATGATTATTGTATCTCTAAGAACCCTGAAAGATGAATACTGGGGGCTTTATAATATGTTTTATGGAAAAGTCATAAGCTAAAACCTTAAGTCATGAAGCAATATATTTCATTGTAAATACTTTTTCTATAAGGGACATCTTTTAGAGAACTTTATTGTGTAAATAGGTGATACCTACAAAACTAGTTATTTTCTTTTTCAGTTGAACATTTAAATAGTAAATTTAATTAATATCAACTTCCTTAGTGCTCCTTTTAGAGTTGGCAAGCAAATAAGAATTGTTAGACACAAATAGCAATTTAAAAAAAATACAAGTGTCTTAAAGGCTTCCTTGGATTTGGCATTAGTGTTGAATTTTTTCACCTCTTTCTTCACCCATACAAACTTTGTTCTTTAATGAGAAGAAAGAAAGGAGATTTAAAGCTTTATATTTACATGTGGAAGTAAACAGAACAGAGTAGGTCAATTATGCAGGAATCTCAAAGACACTATGGATTTAGCCAGCAGCCTCAAGCTGGTTATTTGGAGTGATGAGTTCATATAGGGTCAATAAAATCTGGCTTCAAATAAGCTAGCTACTTTTGGACATAAAGAAAATTGTGCTGAAAATTTTATATCATTACTACCCCTGTTAAGTAAAGAAATGTAAATAATTGTGAATATTCTAGAGAATATGAATAGTATTTAATCAGATTGCCTTGTATGGAATTAGTAACATTACAAGGGAAGAAAAAATTGGAAAAAAAAAGCCTTTGAGGAATGCTGTAACATATGACCTGCTAATGTTTACAGTGTAATGTGATCTTAAATTTATGAATGAAGAGGTAGGTGTTAGGCAACTGGCAGCTTCTCTGGAGAAATTCTACGTTGAAAATAACAGGTATAATAGACAGATATAGTGGACCAGGGCCCAAGAGAACAGTTCTCTTATGTTCACTAGCACTGTATCCTACTCAATTTAACTGTTATTCATTCTCCTCATGTCACCTAAAACAGGATGTCAGTGTATCTATTCTCTTGGGTAGCCACCTTTAACAGGAACTAGACTTTCCTGTGGAGACTGAAAGAAATAAAACATAACAAAACAAAAAAAATCAAGGTTAATAAAAGTCCTTTTTACTTCAGTAGATAGAATTAGGAAGGGAAGTAAGGTGTGTGTTGTGTGTGTGTGTGTGTGTGTCTCTGTGTGTGTCTGTATATGAGAGAGAGAGAGAGAAAGAATATGGACAAATTTTAGCAACACTTGGAGGACACAGAATTTAAGGTTAAAAGGAGAAGCAATATCTATGACTAGTTAATGGAAATTTGAGAAGTCCTGGAGAAAGAGTGGACCTAGTTGGCTGCATACTTGATTGAGTCTGAGATTTGGAGACTAATAGACTGGGTTTGAATCTGCCACTTAGTAGCTATATATACTTGGGGACTTCTCTAAACTGTGGTTCTTCATGTAAAGAGGTATAATAGTAATAATACCTACCTCTTAGGGTTGCTGTTGGGATTACAGAGGTAAAGTACCCAGCACAGTTCCTGGAACATGTAAGCTTATTTTGCCAAGTAAGACTATTAAAACTTATGCATATGAACAATGTCATCTCCCCTGCTGCCCACCTCTGCCCCATCATTTTACTGTAGACCAGACGTGACATGGTGTGGGCTGGCACTGAGGACCAGTGCTTGAAATCTTCCAGTGCAATCATCTTGTTTTACAAATGAGAGATTTGAGGTCTAGAAGTATGGTGGGAATAAAATACAGGCTACTTCAGAGACATTACAGGTTCAGTTCCAGAATACTGCAATAAAGCAAATATTGCAATAAAACAAGTCACACACATTTTTTGGTTTCCAGTGCAAATAAAAGTTATGTTTATACTATTCTGTAAGTGTGCAATAGCATTATTGGATTGTCTTTTAATTTTGTCTATGATTTCCTTTGCTGTGCAAAAGCTTTTAAGTTTAATTAGGTCCCATCTGTTTATTTTTGTTTTTATTTCCATTACTCTAAGAGTCGGCTCAGAAAAGATATTGCTGCAATTTATGTCAGAGTGTTCTGCCTATGTTTTCCTCTAAGAGTTTTATAGTATCTGTTGTTACATTGAGGTCTTTAATCCATTTTGAGTTTATTTTTCTGTATGGAGTTAAAGAATATCCTAATTTCATTTTTTTTTTACATGTAGCTGTCCAGTTTTCCAAGCACCATTTATTGAAGAGACAGTCTTTCCTCTGTTGTATAGTCTTGCTTTGTTTGTCATAGATTAATTGACCATAGGTGCACGGGTTTATTTCTGGGCTTTCTATCCTGTTCCATTGATCTAAATTTCTGTTTCTATGCCAGTACCATACTGTCTTGATTACCATAGCTTTGTAGTATACTCTGAATTCAGGAAGCCTGATTTCCCCAGCTCTATTTTTCTTTCTCAAGATTTGTTTGACTATTTGGGGTCTTTTATGTTTCCATACAAATTAAAAAAAAATTTTTGTTCTAGTTTTGTGAAAAATGCCATTGGTAATTTGATGGGGATTGCATTGAATCTGTAGATTGCCTTGGGTAGTACAGTCATTTTGAAAATATAAATTCTTCTAATACAAGAACATGGTATATATTTCCATCTGTTTGTGTCATCTTTGATTTCTTTCTTTAGTATCTTAGAGTTTTCAGAGTACAGGTCCTTTGCCTCCTTAGATAGCTTTATGCCTAGGTATTTTATTCCTTTTGATGCAATGGTAAATGAGATTGTTTCCTTAATTTCTCTTTCTGATTTTTCATTGTTAGTGTATAAAAATTCAACAGATTTCTGTGTTTTAATTCTGTATCCTGCAACTTCACCGAATTCATTAACGAGCTCTCATAGGTTTCTGATAGCATATCTAGTATTTTCTTTGTATAATATCATGTCATCTGCAGTAACTGTTTTACTTCTTCCTTTCCAATTTGGATTCCTTTTCTTTCTTTTTCTTCTCTGATTGCCATGGCTAGGACTTCCAAAACTATATTGAAAAAAAAAAAACTGATGAGAGTGGACATCCTTGTCTTGTTCCTGATCTTAGAGGAAATGCTTTCAGCTTTCACCATTGAGTATGATGTTAGCTGTAGGTTTGTCATATATGGCCTTTATTATGTTGAGGTATGTTTCCTCTATGCCCACTTTCTGGAGAGTTTTTATCATAATTGGGTGTTGAATTTTGTCTAAAGCTTTTCTGCATCTATTGAGATGATCATATGGTTTTTATTCTTCAATTTGTTCATGTGGTGTATCACAGTGATTGATTTGCAGGTATTCAAAATCCCTGCATCCCTGGGATAAATCCCATTTGATCATGGGTTATGATCCTTTTAATGTATTGTTGGATTCAGTTTACTAATATTTTGTTAAGAATTTTTGTGTCTAAGTTCATCAGTGATATTGGCAGGTAATTTTCTTTTTTATTGGTATCTTTGTCTGGTTTTGGTATCAGGGTGATGGTGGCCTCATAGAATGTTTGGAAGTGTTCTTTCCTCTGCAGTCTTTTGGAACAGTTTCAGAAGGATAGTGTTAACTTTTCTATAAATGTTTTATATAATTTGCCTGTGAAACCATCTGGTCCTGGACTTTTGTCTGTTAGGAGTTTTTAAATCACAGATTCAATTTCAGTAGTTGTAATTGGTCTGTTTATATTTTCTATTTCTTCTGGGTTCAGTCTTGGAAGATTGCACCTTTCTAAGAATGTGTCTATTTCTTATAAGTTTCCATTTTCTTGGCATATAATTACTTGTACTAGTCTCTTACGGTCCTTTGTATTTCTGCAGTGTCCATTGTAACTTCTGTTTTTCATTTCTAATTTTATTGATTTGGCCTCTCTCCCTTCTTTTCTTGATGAGTCTGGCTAAAGGTTTATCAATTTTATTTATCTTTTCAAAGAATCACATTTTAGTTTCATTGATCTTTTCTATTGTTTTCTTCATCTCTATTTCATTTATTCCTGCTTTTATCTCTTTGATTTCTTTCCTCTACTAACTATGGGGTTTTTTGTTGTTGTTGTTTTTTCTCTAGTTGCTTTAAATGTAAGGTTTGGTTGTTTGAGATTTCTCCTGAGATAAGCTTGTATCTCTATAAACTTCCCTCTTAGAACTGCTTTTGCTGCATCCAATATATTTTAGATCATTGCATCTTCGTTTTCACTTATCTCTAGGTATTTTTTGATTTCTTCTTTTTTTCTTCAGTAATCCATGGTTGTTTAGTAGCCTATTGTTTAGCCTCCATGTATTTGTGGTTTCTGCAGTATTTTTCTTGTAGTTTATTTCTAATCTCATAGTGTTGTGGTTGGAAAAGAGGCTTGACATGATTTCAATTTTCTTAACTTTACCAAGTCTTGCTTTGTGGCCCAGTATTTGATCTATCCTGGAGAATATTCCATGTGCACTTGAAAAGAATGTATTCTGCTGTTTTTGTATGGAATGCTCTATAGATATCAATTAAGTGCATCTGGTTTAATGTGTCATTTAAGGCCTGTGTTTCCTTATTGATTTTCTTTCTGGATGATCTGTCCATTGAGGAAACTGGGGTGTTAAAGTCTCCCACTATTATTGTGTTACTGTCAATTTCTCATTTTATGGCTGTTAGCATATGCCTTATGTATTGAGGTGCTCCTGTGTTAGGTGAATATATATTTAAAATTGTTATATCTTCTTCTTACAATGATCCCTTGATCATTATGTAGTGTCCTTCTTTGTCTCTTGTAGCAGTGTTTATTTTAAAGTCTAACTTTGTCTGATGTGAGTATTGCTACTCCATCTTTCTTTTGATTTCCATTTGCATGGAACACCTTTTGCCATCCCCTCACTTTCAGTCTGTATTTGTCCCTAGATCTGAAGTGGGCCTCTGTTGTAGACAACATATATATGGGTCTTGTTATTTATCCATTCAGGCAGTGTATGTCTTTTGGTTGGAGCATTTAATCTGTTTACATTTGAGGTAATTATCAATACATATGTTCTTATTGCCATTTTGTTCATTGTTTTTGATTTGTTTTTGTTGTCTTTTTTCTTCCTTTCCTTTTTTGTTCTCTTCTCTTGTGATTTGATGACTAACTTTAGTGTTTGTTGGATTTCTTTTTCTTTTTGGTGTGTATATCTATTATAGAAGTTTGATTTGTTGTTACTATGAGGTTTTGATATAGCAGTCTCTCTATATATACATGATTGTTTTAAGTTGCTTGTCTCTTAATTTTAAGTGCATTACAAATATCCTGCATTTGTAATCTCCTCTTATGATTACTTGTCTTCATATCATATTTGTGTGTGGATAATTTTCTACCTTTACTTTATGTTTGCCTTCACCAGTGAGCTTTCCCAGTGGGCTTTTCTTTTCTGCCTAGGGAAGTTCCTGTAGCTTTTGTTGTAAAATTGGTTTTGGTGGTGCTGAATTCTTTTAACTTTGCTTGTCTGTAGAGCTTTTGATTTCTCTGTCAAATCTGAATGAGACCCTTGCTGGGTAGAGTGTTCTTGGTTGTAGGTTTTTCCACTTTCATCACTTTAAATATATCATGCCACTCCCTTCTGGCCTGTAGTGTTTTCACTGAAAAATCAGCTGATAGTCTTTTGGGGATTCCCTTGTATGTTATTTATTGCTTTTCCCTTGTTGCTTTTAATATTTTCTCTTTATCTATAACTTTTATCAGTTCAGTTATTATGTGTCTTGGTGTGTTCCTCCTTGGGTTAATCCTGTATGGGACTCTCTGTGGTTTTATGGACTTGGGTTCCTGTTTCCTTTCCAATGTTAGGGAAGTTTTCAGCTATTAACTTGTCAAATATTTTCTCAGGACCATTGTCTCTGTCTTCTCCTCTGGGACCTCAATATTGCAACTGTTGGTACATTTGATGTTGTCCCAGAGATCTCTTAAACTGTCTTTACTTCTTTTCATTCTATTTTCTTTATTCTGTCCCACAGCAGTGATTTCCACCATTCTGTCTTCCAGCTCACTTGTCTGTTCTTCTGCCTCATTTATTCTGCTATTTATTCCTTCTAGTGTGTTTTTCATTTTTGTTTTCTTCAACTCTGGTTGTTCTTTATATTTTCTAACTCTTTGTTAAAAAGTTCTTGTAAGTTCTTGCTTGAGCATCCATTCTTTTCCTGAGTTCTTGGATCATCTTTACTGTCATTACTCTGAACTCTTTCTTGGGTAGTTTGCCTATCTCTACTTCACTTAGTTGTTCTTCTGGGGTTTTATCTTGTTCCTTTGTCTGGAACATATTCCTCTGTCTTCTCATCTTGTCTAAAATTCTATTTGTATTTTTATGTATATAGAAGGTTAGTTATGTTTCTCAGCCTTGGATAAGTGGGGATTTCCTGTGTGTCCCAGTAATACAGTCCCCTCTCATCACTAAGGGCCAGGAACCAGCTGATCCCAGGGTAGATTCTGACCTGTGTTTGTAGACTCAGTTCCACTGGCTGCTGGACTGTGGTTTCTTGCTTCTGGTGTCTGCCTCCTTGTGGGTGAGGCAGGTCTAGAGGCTTATGTAGGCTTCCTGGTGGGTGGAGCCAGTGCCTGCCCACTGGTGGGTGGAGCTGGGTCTTGGCTTTCTGATGGGCAGGGCCGTATCAAGGGGTGTGTCTAGAGGCAGCTGTGTGCTCAGGAACACTTTAGGCAGCCTGTCTGCTGATGGGTGAAGCTGTGTTCTCACCCTGTTGGTTGTTTGGCCTGAGACGTCCCAACACTGGAACCTACAGGCTATTGGGTGGGACCAGGACTTGATGCCAAAATGTTGGCCTCTAGGAGAGCTCACGTCAATGAATGTCCCCTGGTAACACTGTCACCAGTGTTGTTGTCCCCAGAGTAAGCCACAGCCACCCTCCCGCCTCCCCAGAATACCCTTCAAGACCAGCAGGTGAGTCTGTCCCAGGCTCCTATGAAGTCATTGCTTTTACCCTGTCTACCAGTGCACACAAGACCTTGTGTGCACCCTCTAAGAGTGGAGTCTCTGTTTCTGAGTCTCCAAAGTCTCTGCAGGAGTCCTATGGAGCTCCTGCAATCAAGTTCTTCTGGCCTTCAAAGCCAAATTGTCTGAGGGCTCCTCCTCCAATGCCAGACCCCCAAGCTGCAGAGCCTGATGTGGGGCTCAGAACTCTCACTCCTATGGGAGAACTTCTGAGATATAATTGTTCTCCAGTTTGTGGGCCACTCACCTGGGGGGGGGGTATGGAATTTGATTATATCAGGAGTGCACCCCTTCTACTGTCTTATTGTGGTTCTTCTTATGTCTTTGGATGTAAAATATCTTTTTTAGTAGGTTCCACTCTTCTTAATCGATGGTTGTTCCATAGTTAGTTGTGATTTTGGTTTGCTCATGAGAAGAAGTAAGCTGAAGGCCCTTCTACTCTGCCATCTTGGACAGGAATTGAAAAATTCTGCAGTTTTGCATGACACATACTGTTGGTTATGCAGTTAAGCACACAAGCCCTGGAGTCAGACTGCTAGGGTTCAGATTCAGCTTCTTTCCTTTAACCTCTATGTGATTGATGGCTAATGTCTCTATCTTCATGGAATTTATACCTTTTCTTTCACCCTTAGTCAAGCTTCAGGGACCTTGTGCAGAGGACTTGCACCTAATGAGTTGGATTAGTTTGGGTTAGAGTTCCCAGGTCAGAGCTGCTCCTGATATCTGGAATTTGTGAGCTGGGCCATTGGCAGTTCACCTTGCAATTTTATTTTATGGAGTTGGCTCCTTTCTTTAAACTTCATAAACTAACTTTTGCTAGCTTCGAACTTTTCTTCTACAGTTTTGTCACCTCTTAGCCTTCATAGGATTGAATAGAGTTAGGGTCTTGCTCTGGATTAGGCTTTGGCTTAAGGGAATGTTGTATCTGGTTTGATCATCTATCCAGACTATTAAAACTTTCTCCATATCTGCAATAAGACCGTTTTGCTTTCGTATCATTTGTATGTTCACTGGAGTAGCACTTATAGATTCCTTTGAGAACTTTTCTTTTGCATTTACAACTTGACTCTTTTGTGCAAGAGGCTTAGCTTTTGGCCTGTCTCAGCTTTGGACATGCCTTGCTCACTAAGTTTAATCATTTCTAGCTTTTGATTTAAAGTGAGAGATGTGTGAATCTTCCTTTCACTTCAATGCTTAGAGGCCATTGTAGGGTTATTAACTGGCCTAATTTCAATATTGTTGTGTCTCGGGGAATAGGGAGGCCCAAGAAGAGGGAGAGAGAAGGGGTCACTAGGTGGAGCAGTCGGAACAGATACAACATTCTTCGATTAAGTTTGCTGTCTTATGTGGGCAAAATTTGTGGCACTCCAAAACAATCACAGTACTAACATCAAAGATCACTGATCACAGATCAACATAACAAATATTATAATAATGAAAAACATTCCAAAATTGTGAGAATTACCAAAATTGTGACACAGAGACACAAGGTGAGCAAACGCTATTTGAAAAATGATGCTGATAGACTTGCTTGATACAAGATTGCCACAAACCTTCAATTTGTAAAATAGCACAGTATCTGCAAAGCACAGTAAAGCACACCACAGTAAAATGAGGTATGTCTGTATAAAAATAAATCTTGTCATTTTCCAAACACACATTTACTTAATGGTAACATATGTATACAGAGAAATTAAGACAAATTCTGCTTCTTGATACTTTAGATTATATTGGAACACATTCTGGATGTTTGTGAATTTTAGATAGTCAGATTCTATCTATAGTATAATTTAATAAATTGCAGATGGCTTATTGCTAACATATATATTTCTACCAAGGTTATTTACTTAAAATTCTTAAATCCTAAAAAAATATATGTTGCAGACTTACAGAAAGCTAGAAAAATAGTAGTACATAGTATAGAGAATTCCCATGTGGGCCCCTCACCCACATTCCACAAACATTGACACTTTGCCAAAGTAGCTTTCTGTCTCTAAATAAATAAATAGTTTTTTCAAAACCTTTTAAGGTAATTGTGGACATGGTGCTCTTCTACCCCTAGACATTTTAGTGTAAATTTACTAAAATTTAGTGTAAACTTTCCTAAAAAAATAAGGGCATTCACTTATACAATCACAGTACAGTTATCAAATTCAGGAAATTAACATTGATACAATACTGTTATTTAACCTTTTGACTTAATTCATGTTTGCCCAATTGTTCCATTAAAAAAAAAATCTGGTCCAGGAGTCAATTTAGAATTACATGTTGCATTTGATTATCATGTTCCTTTAATCTCCCTTAATCTGAAATTTAGTCTTTGTCTTCTATTGCCTTGACAGTTTTGAAGAGTACAGGTAAGATATTTTGTAGAATGTTCCTCATTTGGGTTTGTCTGATTAAATTCAGGTTATACATTTTGGCAAGCATGCCACAGGAGTGGTGCTCTATGCCTCTCAGTGCTTCAGAGTTTATTTGCTTTAACAAGCTTAAGTCCTAGTAATGAGAGGAGTGTTTTCTTTGGTGTTATTTATTCTAACTTTTAAATTTACTGTAAAGTTAAAGAAAAAAGGAAATGCTAGCATTAGGAGCTATAATAAGTTTTTTTTTAAGCTAAAAGATGCCATAAAATTAATCAATTGTATTCTAGTGAGTAAAGTTTAAGAAAATTTCAAATTTGTGATATACTCCTCTTTCCCTACTATTCTTTTTGAGCTTGCTTTTCTCAAACATATGCAAGAACCCTCAGTGAATGTTTGCCCCTGGTGAGGCAGATAAATGACCTTGTCTTGTGAACTTTAAATGGAAAACAACTCCAGGCTAATACAAACTAATTTTGAAATATTCCTTTCATAATTAAATCTCTACAGTTCCCCAAATTTTATAGAGTGTTTACCAACATTTGAGCTATTTAAAATCACCTATGATTCATCATTAATTATTAGAGAAATGCAAATCTAAACTTCAATGAGGTACCACCTCACACCAGTCAGGATGGCCATCATTAAAAAGTCTAAAAATAACAAATGCTAGAGAGAGTGTGGAGGAAAAGGAACCCTCCTATGCTGTTAGTGGGAATGTTAATTGGTGCAGCCACCATGGAAAACAGTAAGGAGGTTCCCCAAAAAACTAAAAACAGAGTTGCCATATGATCCAGCAATCCTACTCTTGGGCTTATACCCAGACAAGACTTTAGTTCAAAAAGGTACATGCACCTCTATGTTCATAGCAGCACTATTTACAATAGCCAAGACATGGAAGCAACCTAAGTGTCCACTGACAGATGAATGGATAAAGAAGATGTGGTATATATATATATATATATATATATATATATATATATATACACACACACACACAATGGAATATTACTCAGCCATTGAAAAGAATGAAATAATGCCATTTGTAGCAATATGGATGCAACTAGAGATTATTATACTAAGTGAAGTAAGTCAGAAAGAGAAAGACAAATACCATATGGTATCACTTATATGTGGAATCTAAAATATGATACTATCTATGAAACAGAAAGAGACTCACAAACATAGAGAACAGACTTGTGGCTGCCAAGGGGCAGACGGATTGAGGAGGGAAGGATTGGGAGGTTGGGGCTAGCAGATGCAAACTATTATATATAGGATGGATAAACAACAAGGTTCTATTTTATAGCACAGGGAACTATATTCAATATCCTGTGTTAAACCATAATGGAAAATAATATGAAAAAGAATATATATATGTATAACCGAGTCATTTTGCTGTACAGCAGAAATTAACACGGCATTGTAAATCAACTATACTTCAATAAAATTAAAAAAAAATCACTTAACGATGCACTTTTCCTTAATGTGTACTTTGGTAGCACTATGGGGAGCCTTAGATTTTAAGAATCATTTCCATTTTATATACAAACAAGTTTTGGCAATCTGTACTTGGGTTAATTTGCTGTGTTTATATTTTCTTCTCTTATATAGCCAATCAAAAACCCCCCAACAGGGAAGAAGTATGTTAGATGCCCTTGTAATTGTCTTCTCATTTGTAAGGACACATCACGGCGAATAGGATGTCCAAGACCCAACTGGTAAGACATAAAGATTCATTCATTCATTCATTTGTTCATTCAACAAGTACTTATTAAAGATTCATTATGTGGCAGGTTTAGTTCTAAACAGTCTTTCTCCTCAAAGTAATTATATGACCTACAGCATTTTTTTCTTTGTTAAAGGAATAATACTACTTAGTTTGAAATTAATGGTTAGAGTTATTATTTTTTTTTATTTGCTGTTATTTTTATTTCCAGCTTATAGATGACAAATCAGAAGCTCTGAGAGATAAAATAAATAGTTCAAATCAGTGCTTTTTAAACTTTTGGCTGTGATGCCAAGTGTAAAATACATTTTATTTTACATCCCAAAATTCATATGCGTTCATCTACATACATACATACACACACTCATATATTTGAAACAAAAGTTTCACAAAGAAAACTTACTTTTGCTATATGCAATGCACTCAGATTTTTTCGTATTTTACTTACTCTGTTTCTGCCCATTTATCAATTTTTTTCTTTCTTTTTTTTTAAAACATCTTTATTGGAGTATAATTGCTTTACAATGGTGTGTTAGTTTCTGCTTTATAACAAAGTAAATCAGCTATACATATACATATATCCCCATATCTCTTTCCTCTTGCATCTGCCTCCATCCCACCCTCCCTATTCCACCCCTCTAGGTGGTCACAAAGCACCGAGCTGATCTCCCTGTGCTACACAGCTGCTTCCCACTAGCTATGTATTTTACATTTGGTAGTGTATATATGTCCATGCCACTATCTCACTTTGTCCCAGCTTACCCTTCCCCCTCCCCGTGTCCTCAAGTCCATTCTCTAGTAGGTCTGCGTCTATTCCCATCTTGCCCCTAGGTTCTTCATAACTTTTTTTTTTTTTAGATTCCATATATATGTGTTAGCATACAGTATTTGTTTTTCCCTTTCTGACTTACTTCACTCTGTATGACAGACTCTAGGTCCATCCACCTCACTACAAATAACTCAACTTTGTTTCTTTTTATGGCTGAGTAATTTTCCATTGTATATATGTGCCACATCTTCTTTACCCATTCATCTGTTGATGGACACTTAGGTTGCTTCCATGTCCTGGCTATTGTAAATACAGCTGCAATGTACATTGTGGCACATGTCTCTTTTTGAATTATGATTTTCTCAGGTATATGTCCAGTGGGGGGATTCCTGGGTCGTATGGAAGTTCTACTTTTAGTTTTTTAAGGAACCTGCATACTGTCCACCAGGTGGCTGTATCAATTTACATTCCCACCAAGTGCAAGAGGGTTCCCTTTTCTCCACATCCTCTCCGGCATTTATTGTTTGTAGATTTTTTGATGATGGCCATTCTGACTGGTGTGAGATGATATCTGATTGCAGTTTTGATTTGTATTTCTCTAATGATTAATGATGCTGAGCATTCTTTCATGTGTTTGTTGGCAATCTGTATGTCTTCTTTGGAGAAATGTCTACTCAGGTCTTCTGCCCATTTTTGGATTGGGTTGTTTGTTTTTTTGATATTGAGCTGCATGAACTGCTCTTAAATTTTGGAGATTAATCCTTTGTCAGTTGCTTCATTTACAAATATTTTCTCCCATTCTGAGGGCTGTCTTTTGGTCTTGTTTCCTTTGCTGTGCAAAAGCTTTTAAGTTTCATTAGGTCCCACTTGTTTATTTTATTTAATTTTTATTTCCATTTCTCTAGGAGGTGGGTCAAAAAGGATCTTGCTGTGATTTATGTCACAGAGTGTTCTACCTGTATTTTCCTCTAAGAGTTTGATAGGGTCTGGCCTTACATTTAGGTCTTTAATCCATTTTGAGTTTAGTCTTTCGTATGGTGTTAGGGAGTGTTCTAATTTCATTCTTTTACATGTAGCAGTCCAGTGTTCCCAGCACCAATTATTGAAGACGCTGTCTTTTCTCCATTGTATATTCTCGCCTCCTTTATCAAACATAAGGTGACCATATGTGTGTGGGTTTATCTCTGGGCTTTTGATTCTGTTCCATTGATCTATATTTCTGTTTTTGTGCCAGTACCATACCATCTTGATTACTGTGGCTTTGTAGTATAGTCTGAAGTCAGGGAGTCTGATTCTTCCAGCTCCATTTTTTTTTTCTCAAGATTGCTTTGGCTATTCGGGGTCTTTTATGTTTCCATACAAATTGTGAAATTTTGTCTTCCAGTTCTGTGAAAAATGCCAGTGGTAGTTTGATAGGGATTGCATTGAATCTGTAGATTGTTTTGGGTAGTAGAGTCATTTTCACAATGTTGATTATTCCAGTCCAAGAACATGGTATATCTCTCAATCTATTTGTATCATCTTTAATTTCTTTCATCAGTGTCTTTAATTTTCTGCATACAGGTCTTTTGTCTCCTTAGGTAGGTTTATTCCTAGGTATTTTATTCTTTTTGTTTCAGTGGTAAATGGGAGTGTTTTCTTCATTTCACTTTCAGATTTTTCATCATTAGTGTATAGGAATGCAAGAGATTTCTGTGCATTAATTTTGTATCCTGCTACTTTACCAAATTCATTGATTAGCTCTAGTAGTTTTCTGGTAGCATCTTTAGGATTCTCTATGTATAGTATCATGTCATCTGCAAACAGTGACAGCTTTACTTCTTCTTTTCTGCCTTTGATTCCTTTTATTTCTTTTCCTTCTCTGATTGCATTGGCTAAAACTTCCAAAACTATGTTGAAAAATAGAGGTGAGAGTGGGCAACCTTGTCTTCTTCCTGATCTTATGGAAATGGTTTCAGTTTTTCACCATTGAGGATGATGTTGGCTGTGGGTTTGTCACATATGGCCTTTATTATGTTGAGGTAAGTTCCCTCTATGCCTACTTTCTGGAGGGTTTTTTATCATAACTGGGTGTTGAATTTTTTTGAATGCTTTCTCTGCATCTATTGAATTGATCATATGGTTTTTCTCCTTCAATTTGTTAATATGGTGTATCACATTGATTGATTTGCATTTATTGAAGAATCCTTGAATTCCTGGCATAAACCCTACTTGATCATGGTGTATGATCCTCTTAATGTGCTGCTGGATTCTGTTTGCTAGTATTTTGTTGAGGATTTTTGCATCTATGTTCATCAGTGATATTGGCCTGTAGTTTCCTTTCTTTGTGACATCTTTGTCTGGTTTTGGTATCAGGGTGATGGTGGCCTCATAGAATGAGTTTGGGAGTGTTCCTCCCTCTGCTATATTTTGGAAAATTTTGAGAAAGATAGGTGTTAACTGTTCTCTAAATATTTTATAGAATTAACCTGTGAAGTCATCTTGTCCTGGGCTTTTGTTTATTGGAAGATTTTTAATCACAGTTTTAGTTCAGTGCTTGTGATTGGTCTGTTCATATTTTCTATTTCTTCCTGATTCAGTCTTGGCAGGTTGTGCATTTCTAAGAATTTGTCCATTTCTTCCAGGTTGTCCATTTTATTGGCATACAGTTGCTTATAGTAATCTCTCATGATCCTTTGTACTTCTACTGTCAGTTGTTAATTCTCCTTTTTGATTTCTAGTTCTATTGATTTGAGTCTTCTCCCTTTTTTTCTTGATGAGTCTGGCTAATGTTTTATCAATTTTGTTTATCTTCTCAAAGAACCATCTTTTAGTTTTAATGATCTTTGCCACCATTTCCTTCATTTCTTTTTCATTTATTTCTGATCTGATCTTTATGATTTCTTTTCTTCTGCTAAGTTTTGGGTGTTTTTGTTCTTCTTTCTCTAATTGTTCTACGTGTAAGGTTAGGTTGTTTATTTGAGATGTTTCTTGTTTCTTAGGGTAGGATTGTCTTGCTATAAACTTCCCTCTTAGAACTGCTTTTGCTCCATCCCATAGGCTTTGGCTTGTCGTGTTTTCATTGTCATTTGTTTCTAGGTGTTTTTGATTTCCTCTTTGATTTCTTCAGTGATCTCTTGGTTATGAAGTAGTGTATTGTTTATCCTCCATGTGTTTGTATTTTTTACAGATTTTTACCTAATCTCATAGCATTGTGGTCAGAAAAGAAACTTGATACGATTTCAATTTTCTTAAATTTACCAAGGCTTGATTTGTGAACCAACATATGATTTATCCTGGAGAATATTCCACGAGCACTTGAGAAGAAAGTGTATTCTGTTGTTTTTGGAGGGAATGTCCTAAAAGTATCATTTAAGTCCATCTTGTTTAATGTGTCATTTAAAGCTTGTGTTTCCTTATTCATTTTGATTTTGGATGATCTGTCCATTGGTGAAATTGGGTGTTAAAGTCCCCTACTATATTGTGTTACTGTCGCTTTCCCCTTTTATGGCTGTTAGCCTTTGCCTTATGTATTGAGGTGCTCCTATGCTGGGTGCATAAATATTTTCAATTGTTATATCTTCTTCTTGGTTTGCTCCATTCATCATTATGTAATGTTCTTCTTTGTCTCTTGTAGTAGTCTTTATTTTAAAGTCTACTTTGTCTGATATGAGAATTGCTACTCCAGCTTTGTTTTGATTTCCGATTGCATGGAATATCTTTTGCCATCCCCTCACTTTCAGTCTGTATGTGTCCTTAAGTCTGAATTGGGTCTCTTGTAGACAGCATATATATGGGTCTGGTTGTTTATCGATTCATCTAGTCTATGTCTCTTGGTGGGAGCATTTAATACAATTACATTTAAGGTAATTATTGATATGTATGTTCCTATTACCATTTTCTTAATTGTTTTGGGTTTGTTACTGTAGATCTTTTCCTTCTCTTGTGTTTCCTGCCTAGAGAAGTTCCTTTAGCATTTATTGTAAAGCTGGTTTGGTGGTGCTGAATTCTCTTAGCTTTTGCTTGTTTGTAAAGGTTTTAATTTCTCCATCAAATCTGAATGAGATCCCTGCTGTGTAGAGTAATCTTAGTTGTACATTTTTCCCTTTCATCACTTTAAATATGTCCTGACACTCCCTTCTGGCTTGCAGAGTTTCTGTTGAAAGATCAGCTATTAACCTTATGGGGATTCCCTTGTATGTTGTTTTTCCCTTGCTGCTTTTAATCTTTTTTTCTTTTTATTTAATTTTTGATTGTTTGACTAATATGTGTCTTGGCGTCTTTCTCCTTGGACTTATCTTGTATGGGACTCTCTGTGCTTCCTGGACTTGAGTAACTATTTCCTTTCCCATATTAGGGAAGTTTTCAACAATAATCTCTTCCAATATTTTCTCAGTCCCTTTCTTTTTCCTTCTTCTTCTGGGACCCCTATTATTTCAAAAGTTGGTGCATTTAATGTTGTGCCAGAGGTCCCTGAAACTGTCCTCAATTCTTTTCCTTGGTTTTTCTTTATTCTGCTCTGCATTAGTTATTTCCACTATTTTATCTTCCAGGTCACTTATCCTTTCTTCTGCCTCAGTTATTCTGCTATTGAGCCCTTCTAGAAAATTTTTAATTTCATTTATTGTGTTGTTCATCATTGTTTGGTTTGGTGTTTACTTCTTCTAAGTCCTTTGTAAACGTTTATTTTATTTTCTCCATTCTATTTCCAGGATTTTGTATCATCTTTACTTTCATTATTCTGAATTCTTTTTCAGGTAGACTTCCTATTTCCTCCTCATTTGTTAGGTGTGCTTGGTTTGCACCTTGCTCCTTCATCTGCTGTGTTTCTCTGTCTTCTCATTTTGCTTCAGTTCCTGTGTTTGGGGTCTCCTTTTCGCAGACTGCAAGTTCATAGTTCCCGTTGTTTTTGCTGTCTGCCCCAAGTGGCTAAGGTTGGTTCAGTTGGTTGTGTAGGCTTCCTGGTGGAGGGGACTAGTGCCTGTGTTCTGGTGGATGATGCTGGATCCTGTCTTTCTAGTGGGCAGGTCCAAATCTGGTGGTGTGTTTTGGGGTGTCTGACCTTCTTATGGTTTTAGCCAGCCTCTCTGCTAATGGATGGCATTGTGTTCCTGTCTTGCTAGTTGTTTGGCATAGTGTGTCCAGCACTGTAGCTTGCTGGTTGTTGAGTGGAGCTGGGTCTTGGTGTTGAGATGGAGATCTCTGGGAGATTTTCCCCGTTTAATATTACTTGGAGCTGTGTGGTCTCTGATGGACCAATGTCCTGAACTTGGCTCTCCCACCTCAGAGGCACAGCCCTGATGCCTGGCTGGAGCACCAAGAGCCTATTATTCATACAGCTGAGAATAAAAGACAGAAAAAATGAAAGAAAGAAAGAAAGAAAGAAAGAAAGAAGAAAGAAAGAAAGAAAGAAGGAAGGAAGAAGGAAGGAAGGAAAGAAAGAGAGAGAGGAAGGAAGGAAGTACTGAAGGAAGGAAGGAAGGAGAAAGATAGAAAGGTCAAATAAAATGAAATAAAAGAAAATAAAACGAAATAAAATAAAATAAAGTTATTAAAATAAAAAAATAAAAAATTTAAAAAGTAAGGAAAAATAAAGAAAGAAGGAAGAGAGCAAACAAACCCAAAAACAAATCCACCATTTGATAACATGCACTAAAATCTATACTAAGAAAAGAAAAGAAAAAAAAAGAAAAATGGGCAGACAGAATCCTAGGACTCATGGTAAAAGCAGAGCAATACAGACAAAATCACACACAGAAGCATACACATACACACTCACAAGAAGTGAAAAATGGAAATATATATATATATATATATATATATATATATATATATATATATATATCCTTTCTCCCAATGTCCACCTCCTCAGTTTGGTGTGATTAATTGTCTGTTCAGGTATTCCACAGACGCAGGGTACATCAAGTTGACTGTTGAGGTTTAATCCACTGCTCCTGAGACTGCTGGGAGAAATTTCCCTTTCTCTTCTTTTTTCACACTGCTCCTCATGTTTAGCTTTGGATCTGGCCCCACTTCTGAGTGTAGGTCACCTGAGGGCGTCTATTCTTTGCTCAGACAGGACGGGGTTAAAGGAGCAGTTGATTCGGGGGCTCTGGCTCACTCAGGCCGAGGGAGGGAGGGGTACGGAATGTGGGGTGAGCCTGTGGCAGCAGAGGCCGACATGACGTTGCAATAGCCTGAGGCATGCCGTGTGTTCTCCCGGGGAAGTTGTCCCTGAATCACAGGACCCTGGCAGTGGCGGGCTGCACAGGCTCATGGAAGGGGAGGTGTGGAGAGTGACCTGTGCTTGCACACAGGTTTCTTGGTGGCAGCAGCAGCAGCCTTAGCCTCTCTTGCCCGTCTCTGGGGTCTGTGCTGATAGCCGTGGCTCGTGCCTATCTCTGGAGCTCCTTTAAGCGTTGCTCTTTATCCCCTCTCCTCGTGCACCACCAAACAAAGAGGCAAGAAAAAGTCTCTTGCCTCTTCGGTAGCTCCAGACCTTTTCCCAGACTCCCTCCTGGCTAGCTGTGGCTCACTAGCCCCCTTCAGGCTGTGTTTATGCAGCCAACCCCTGTCATCTCCCTGGGATCTGACTGAAGCTGGAGCCTCAGCTCCCAGCCCCCACCTGCCCCGGCGGGTGAGCAGACAAGCGTCTCAGTCTGGTGAGTGCTGGTCAGCACTGGTCCTCTGTGTGGGAATCTCTCCGCTTT
Organism: Mesoplodon densirostris; assembly: GCF_025265405.1. NCBI lineage: Eukaryota > Metazoa > Chordata > Mammalia > Artiodactyla > Ziphiidae > Mesoplodon > Mesoplodon densirostris. The sequence goes on along the minus strand of NC_082673.1, from coordinate 48,701,869 downwards.
GCCCTCTACACCCCTGTTGCTGCGCTCTCCTTCATTGCTCTGAAGCTTACCCCCTTGGCCACCCTCAGTCTCCGCCCATGAAGGGGCTTCCTATTGTGTAGGAACCTTTCCTCCTTCACAGCTCCCTCCCACTGGTGCAGGTCCTGTCCCTATTCTTTTTGTCTCTGTTTTTTCTTTTTTCTTTTGCCCTACCCAGGTACGTGGGGAGTTTCTTGTGTTTTGGGAGGTCTGAGGTCGTCTGCCAGTGTTCAGTAGGTGTTCTGTAGGGGTTGTTCCACATGTAGATGTATTTCTGATGTATTTGTGGGGAGGAAGGTGATCTCTACATCTTACTCTTCCACCATCTTGAATCCCTTCTGGTTACAGTTATTTGTAAACTAATGTTCTTGAATAAGCAATGAAAGTTTTCTTGATGTTACATAACTACTTAATAGATCGTAATAAATCAGTGACTCATGTTTTATTAAAAATAAACAATTGGTTTATCTTTGACATATTTCATCTTACGTTGGAAGTGTTTTAGTAATCATTGTATACTTTAAATTGTGTTATTGCACTAGTCTTTGCTGAATATAAGCTATGCAATAAATTCTGTAGTCATGTGCCTCTGCCAAATGGCATATGGAAGTGCACAGATAGCAGTATATCAAAACCTTAACTGTGTTTTGTTTCTGTGTTTTCTGTCTTTTTGACCATTATGTGAATCATTTGCAAACCCATCTGATGGTATCCTGGGAAACAGAAAGGAAAGGAGCCTACCATGGTCCTTTCTGTCCAACTCAAATTAAACAGACATTAAGGAGTACCAGCCTACCCAGAGAAATTTGGTTGTGACTCAGCACTTTGGTACATTAATGGCACACATATATCTGTTAATGTACACTATTTTAACTTATTTAGTCTTTTACTCAAGTTGTCTTCCTAGATAGGGTAAGATAAGGAATGATAGATTTGAATTTACAAGAACTTGGAAACAGTAGTTAAATGGTTCCTAAGATGATTTGATTTGGTCCAATTCCAACTAATTTTTTTGCTTTTGAAATATTGACTGTTGCTGTTTTCTGTGATTTTGGCTCTAAAGGCTGACATTTAATTCACTTAATTTATAAAACAAGTATAACCTATTTTCAATGGTATATTCCATGTTTTTGGCCCCATAGTGTAGGTTTTGCTCTCAGTCCATTTGTGGTATAATGAAGTTGTTTCCTTTCTGTTTCCACAGTAGACGCATAATTATCCTTGGCCCAGTAATGCTTATTTCTGAAGAACAGCCAGCTCAACCTGCATTGCCAGTCCAACCAGAAGGTACAAGAGTGGTGTGTGGGCACTGTGGAAACACGTTCTTGGTACGTAACAAGACATTTGTGACAGGGACATCAATCTGTAAATGTAGGTCTTGATCACACAGATTTGACCACTGCTCATAGTCTTATAGTTTTGTCTAAGTGCAAATTGATCAAAAGATTAAAATAGAGCCTTTTTTAGAAAGACAGTTAATCAGAGCCACAACTAGGATGCACTACATTGCTTGTGAATTACATATAAGGTGCATCCCCTGACTGATTCATTTGCAAAAAGGGCCTCTCTGGGTAGGCTAATAACAAACAAGAATGCTGTGCTCCAGGCAGAGCAACATGGGTATCCTGGCTTAGTGAGCAACTGAATCTACCTCCTACCCCCATCTCCTCAGCAGAGTGCAAAATGCACACTCTCATGCAGTGGCCTTGTTTCATGGTTCTGGATTCAAGATATATTCTCATTATAATGTATCAAATTTTTTTCTGATTTTTATATATGAAACTTGGAATAACAGGAATTAACTGTGGTATCCGTAATTAGATAAATTATTGGATAAAAAATAAAGTATAAGTAGTTTGACATGAACAATTAGATAAATTATTGAATAAAAATAAAGTATAAGTAGTTTGACATGAACAAAAGTTATAGGAGTTCTTGTTTTACTACTTTTAACTTTAACCCTAAGCTTGATTTTAAAATGTTAATTTCGTAATGACTTACCTCATCAGGAAGAATAAAAACAGGTTTTCTTTTGTTATTTAGCCTCCAAAGGAGACAAAAGATTTTCCTTAGAACCTAACTACTAAAGGAACCTTCCAGAGTATAGGCATGGGGAGAGCTGAGGTTGCAGTGGTTTATAAACAAGACCTGCTGTCACTAAGGGATGAATAAGCTTAAGAAAGGGTAGACTGTTTGCTCTTTTTCCCTTCTAATTTTTATTTTTGATAAGGTAATTCATGTATAATAATTTCACATGTCAAATAGGACTGTAAAGCTTAAAGGGAAAATGGTTGTCATCTCTTTACCTAACACAACCCCAATTTTCATCCCCCAAATACTTTTGACTCTTTCAGCTGCTCTTCTGGTATGTTCTCCCATGTGTTTAAATTGTTTGCTTATTTTATTTCTTTTTGATTAAGCAGTTTTAGATATTACCTATTACTTTGTAAAACGCACGTTGAAGATTTAGCACTCTTACCACCCTGCCTGCTCTCATAATCCTTTCTCCACTTCCATACTCCCAGTAGAGTTATAATATTTTATATGATTAATAATTAGTCTTTACATTTTTTATGATTAGGTAAATTGTGTTCACAGCTGAGCCAAGTAATATATTACATTTCTCTCCTGTATGGCTCTTAAATATTTCTTGGATTTGTTAATAATTGTCCCTCCCTCTTTTAGATTTGTTTTAAATTTTTATGTACAAATCACTAGTTCTTCTCATGTTCTTTCATAGAACTACAAAATTCCTGTCAATATAGTCAAATGGGTCAAGGAATCTATTATTTAGACTTCCTCCTACACAGCTGTCATCCTGTGACTTCCCTTCACCTTATCTTAGGACTTCCTATTACCTCTTTCCTGTATTGGATCCTCTGCCATCCTTACAGTTCTTGGCTTATTACTTTATTTTGTTGGAGCACATCCTCTCTTAGCTTCTGAGAAAAGATGCAGAGAAATAAATTTGAACCCTTTTACTTCTTAAACAGGTTTTAATCTAACCCTACTTTCATGTTATAATTTGTCCAGATGTAGAATTATAGGTTGCCAATTCTTTCCTCAGAAATTTGAGGGCTTTGTTCCACTGTTGATGGGAAGATCAACTGCTGTTGTGGCTCCTAACACTTTCCATGTGACCTATTTTTCTCTCTTTATTTTCTCTTATTTTCCTCTTTCATTTCTCCAAGGTTCTGAAATAGTATTAGAATGTGCCTTAGGGAGGATCTTTTTGACCTCATTGTCTGGCTACTCAGGATCTTTTTGACCTCATTGTCTGGCTACTTTTATGATCCACTCCATTTTCTTTCTTCCATCTTTCTACAACCCCTGAGATTAGATCACCTGAATTGACATACACACACTCTCTCTTTCTCTCTCATTTTTTTTAACATATTTTTCAGTTTTGGCTTTTTCTTTTACTTACAGGGAAATTTCCTCAACTATATCTTCTAAGCTTAATTAAAATTTTAAATTTCAGATGATCTAAATTAATTTTTAATTTCTAAGAGTTCTCCTGTGTTCTCTGATTAATTTTTCTTTTTTCTAAATCACATTATCTTCTTTATGGCATCTTTCTGAAGCTATTAATTATGTTTTCTGAGGTATTATTCTTATTTATGCCTTGTCTCTATTTTCTCTCCATTGTTTCTATTTGTTTTTCTTTTCTGATAGAGGTTTTAATGAGAAGCTCATTTATATATGAGAGCAAGTTACTGATTGGAATCTCTAAGTATGCAGCAGGGGCTAAACTGTTACCCCTTCCTTCCTTCCCTCCCTCCCTCTTCCTTTTTCTTCTCTCTCCTCCTCCTCCTCCTCATCTTTCTTCTTCCTCTTCTCCTTTTTCTCTTTTCTTGAAGAACTGCCAACTATTAGTATCAATAAGTCTTTTTTTTTTTTTTTTTTTTTTTAGGGCAGGTTTCTCTGGGGAGTAATCCTCTGACCTCTTGTAAGAGGTATATCTGAGAGACAGCATTCTAGGAGCTAAGAAAGGATAACAGGGATGAAGATCTCATCTACTGTTCAGACTGTAGACTTATTTAACTCCTTTGTTTTTAGAATGGTGTTTTATTCTTGCCTTCTGCTGTGCCTGGTGTTCTTAAGTTCACAGTCCTTCTAGCTCAATTTCTCTGAGAGAATAAATCACTCTTCTCTTTCATGTGTTGGGGAGGGAGGGATTTTTTGTTTTGTGATATGGAGGGAAGAGTCTAGAACTGATACTCCTGTTTTTATCACTACCCTTAACTCCCATTTTTGAAAGCACCTTGGAGTCCCAAGGTCTGAACTATTTTGTAGTTCTTCAGTTGAATCAGCCTGCTTTTCATTGGATATCTCTCTTTAGGCAATCAAGTTTCAGCATCCCTTTCAGTTTGTTACCAAGTCTCCATCAGCTTTCCATTGTCCGAACATTCAAGGTCATTTCTTTTTGGATTCTATTTGTCCTTATGGTATTACACATTTGTAAATACAATTTACTGTCATTTTAGTCAGGTTTTGGAAAGGAAATAGAAATGCATGCATTTGTCCAATTTATTACATTTAACCAGAATTTCTATGATTTTTCTGATCTACTAGGATAAGATAAATCTTCCTTGCATTTATATTTTATTGATTAAGTCAGTGACCAAGTACATCAATTAGGGGATATATTAGGTGGGGATAGTGAAAATATTTCTTTTTTAAAAATTTCTTTTAAAAAATCACTATTGAGAATTAGGTTTGGATTTGGCTCCTGGCCGTACTAAAGCCTGACTATGTGATGCTGGGCAAGTTATGTAACTTTGCCAAATTCTGGTTTCCTCATCTGAAAATGGGGAGAATAATTGCATCTTCACAAGATTGCTGAGAGCAGTAGTAAAGACATTTGTCCAAAGTTTGTGACAGTGGAAGCTGGCCTTGTGGCTGACAGGGTCTTGGTGCACCGGCTGGGTGTCAGGACTGTGTCTCTGAGGTGGGAGAGCCAAGTTGAGGACATTGGTCCACCAGAGGCCTTCTGGTTCCATGTAATATCAAATGGCGAGAGCTCTCCCAGAGATCTCCATCTCAATGCTAAGACCCAGCTGCACTCAACAACCAGCAAGCTACAGTGCTGGACGTCCTATGCCAAACAACTAGCAAGACAGGAACAAAACCCCACCCATTAGCAGAGAGCCTGCCTAAAATCATAATAAGGTCACAGACACCCCAAAACACACCACTGGATGCGGTCCTGCCACCAGAAAGGCAAGATCCAGCCTCATCCACCAGAACACAGGCACCAGTCCCCTCCACCAGGAAGCCTACACAACCCACTGAACCAACCTTAGCCACTGGAGGCTGACACCAAAAGCAATGGGAACTACGAAACTGCAGCCTGCAAAAAGGAGACCCCAAACACAGTAAGTTAAGCAAAATGAGAAGACAGAGAAACACAGAGCAGATAAAGGGGCAAGGTAAAAACCCACCAGACCAAACAAATGAAGATGAAATAGGTAGTCTACCTGAAAAAGGATTCAGAGTAAAGATAGTAAAGATGATCCAAAATCTTCGAAATAGAATGGAGAAAATACAAGAAACTGAGGCAGAAGAACGGATAAGTGACCTGGAAGATAAAATAGTGGAAATAACTACTGCAGAGCAGAATAAAGAAAAAAATAATGAAAATAATTGAGGACAGTCTCAGAGACCTCTGGGACAACATTAAATGCACCAACATTTGAATTATAGGGGTCCCAGAAAAAGAAGAGAAAAAGAAACGGACTGAGAAAATATTTGAAGAGATTATAGTTGAAAACTTCCCTAATATGGGAAATGAAGTAGTCAATCAAGTTTAGGAAGTGCAGAGAGTGCCATACAGGATAAATCTAAGGAGAAACATGCCAAGACAAATATTAATCAAGCTATCAAAAATTAAATACAAACAAAAAATATTAAAAGCAGCAGAGGAAAAACAACAAATGACATGCAAGGGAATCCCATAAGGTTAACAGCTGATCTCTCAGCAGAAACTCTGCAAGCCACAAGTTTCTGGCAGGACGTATTTAAAGTGATGAAAGAAGAATAAAATACCTAGGAATAAACTTACCTAAGGAGACAAAAGACCTATATGCATTTTTCACAGAACTAGAATAAAAACTTTCACAATTTGTATGGAAACACAAAAGACCCTGAACTTGGGCTTACCTGGTGGCACAGTGGTTGAGAATCCACCTGCCAATGCAGGGGACACGGATTCATGCCCTGGTCTGGGAAGATCCCACGTGCCACGGAGTGGCTAGGCCCGTGAGCCATGGCCACTGAGCCTGCGCATCCAGAGCCTGTGCTCCACGATGGGAGAGGCCACAATAGTGAAAGGCCTGCATACCACAAAAAAAAAAAAAAAAAAAAAAAAAAATAGACCCCGAACAGCCAAAGCAAACTTGAGAAAAAAAAATGGAGCTGGAGGAATCAGGCTCCTGGACTTCAGACTATACTGAAGCTACAGTAATCAAGACAGTATGGTACTGGCACAAAATGGAACAGGATAGAAAGCCCAGAGAGAAACCCACGCACATATGGTCATCTTATCTTTGATAAGGAGACAAGAATATACGATGGAGAAAAGATAGCGTCTTCAGTATGTGGTGCTGGGAAAACTGGACAGGTACATGTAAGAGAATGAAATTAGAACACTCCTTAACAACATTCACAAAAATAAACTCATAATGGATTAAAGACCTAAATGTAAGGCCAGACACTATAAAACTCTTACAGGAAAACACAGGCAGAACACTCTATGACATAAATCACAGCAAGGTCCTTTTTGACCTACCTCTTAGAGAAATTGAAATAAAAACAAAAATAAACAAATGGGACCTAATGAAACTTAAATTCTTTTGCACAGCAAAGGAAAACATAAACAAAATGAAAAGACAACCCTCAGAATGGGAAAAATATTTACAAATGGAGCAACTGAAAAAGGATTAATCCCCCAAATTTACAAGCAGCTCATGCAGCTCAATATCAAAAAAACAAACAACCCAGTCCAAAAATGGGCAGAAGACCTAAACAGACATTTCTCCAAAGAAGACATACAGATGGCCAACAAACACATGATAGGATGCTCAATGTCAGTAATCATTAGAGAAATGCAAATCAAACTACAGTGAGGTATCACCTCACACCAGTCACAATGGCCATCATCAAAAAACCTACAAACAGGGGCTTCCTCTGTGGCGCAGTGGTTGAGAGTCCACCTGCTGGTGCAGGGGACACGGGTTCGTGCCCAGTCTGGGAAGATCCCACATGCCACTGAGTGGCTAGGCCCGTGAGCCATGGCCACTGGGCCTGTGCATCTGGAGCATGTGCTCTGCAATGGGAGAGGCCACAACAGTGACAGGCATGCATACTGCAAAAAAAACCCCAAAAACAATAAAAAAAACCCTACAAACAATAAATGCTGGAGAGGGTGTTGCACTGTTGGTGAGAATGTAAATTGATACAGCCACTATGGAGAACAGTATAGAGGTTCCTTAAAAAACTGAAAATAGAACTACCATATGACCCAGCAATTCCACTACTGGGCATATACCCTGAGAAAAGTAGAATTCAAAAAGAGTTATGTACCACAGTGTTCATTGCAGCACTATTTACAATAGCCAGGACATGGAAGCAACCTAAATGTCCAGATGAATGGATAAAGAAGATGTGGCACATATATACAGTGGAATATTACTCAGCCATAAAAAGAAACGAAATTGAGTTATTTGTAGTGAGGTAGATGGACCTAGAGTCTGTCATACAGAGTGAAGTAAGTCAGAAAGATAGGAACAAATACCGTATGCTAACACATATATATAGACTCTAAAAAAAAAAATTGATTTTGAAGAACCTAGGGCCAGGACAGGAAGAAAGACACAGATGTAGAGAGTGGACTTGAGGACACAGGGAGTGGGAAGGGTAAGCTGGGGCAAAGAGAGTGGCATGGACATACATACACTACCAAATGTAAAATAGATAGCTAATGGGAAGCAGCCACATAGGATGGGGAGATTAGCTCAGTGCTTTGTGACCACCTAGAGGGGTCGGATAGGGAGGGTGGGAGGGAGACACAAGATGGGGGAGGTATGGGGATATATGTATATGTATAGCTAATTCACTTTGTTATAAGGCAGAAGCTAACACACCATTGTAAAGCAATTATACTTGAATAAAGATGTTTAAAAATAAATAAATAAATAAAAGGAAAATATTTAGATGTTAAAAAAAGAAAAAGAAATCACTATTGATTTACTATAGGATTACTCCCTCTGTAAGTATTGATATATATGAATTAATTGACTAATTTAAATATAAATAAAATATATCTACTCTCCTTTTCTCTCTTATATGCAAGCATATTTAGTTTGAAATACCATTTAAAACTCTTCAAAATAGATTTTTTCAGCTTACTTCAGTGAGTTCTCTTCCACAATTACCTTGCATTTGCATTTTTGCCCAGTTTGTTTTATATTCCAAATCCTTGGCATGGATAGTCCTTATAAGACACATTATAAGTGAGCCGATTTCACTTTTTCAAAAATATATATTGAGTGTGTACCAGACACTGGGCTACATGCTGGGGAAACAGGAAGTCCCTGCCCTTGTGGGATTTTTCCAGTCTAATAGGAGAAAGACAATTAAAACAAGAATTATATGAAATCTAGTTAAGCTAAAGCAGAGAAATACAGAGTGTTCTTAGTGTACATATGGAAGCATCTAGCCTAGAGGAAGTGACATTATCCTAAGAGTAATGCAAAGCTAAAGCAGAGCTTTATAATTAATTTTGTGTGTATAGATGCTATGTCTATAATAGACTGCATATGGGCAAGCCTGAAGAAACACAAGACCAGATATTTAGGTTTTATTATTCAGAAAAGTGATCATGATGGTCATGAGTAGCATAAAGAATTTGAGAAAGAGTTGGCTATACTGATATTAGTGTAGATAAGGGAATGAGGAAGAAAGTAAAATTAAAGACAACTGTTACAAAGGTTTATATTTAATTTTTTGAAATCATCTGGAAGTGAATTCTAGAGAATGATCCAAGTTGAGAGGTTAGATAGATGTGTGTGACATGGCTTTTATTAAAATTTATGCATTTAGATATTTTCTCCACAGAAGAAAATTACTAAAGTAATTTGCAAGTCAGAAATGAACTTCTAAAAGTAAGCTCCTTCTTACTTAATATTCAGTGCAGGCACCTGAATCATATTAACATAGTAATTATGATTTTAAAACTTTAAGTCTTTGACAGGAAAGGGTGTTTTGGATTAACATATGGTATTTAAAGATTATTTCAAAATTCCCAGAAAACAAAGTTTTTGGTGACTAGAACAGAGTACATACCTTTAGGTTGGCTATTACCTTGGAGAATTTCAGACTAATGAGAGATACTGAGTGTTACAAAAAATAAACAGACCTGGAAACTCTTAATTTTGACTTGAGAACTTCACCTTATATTGTTATTATGCAGATCCAAGTAATCTTATATCCTTTCTAGTATTCTTTGCCCTTCAAGTTTTTAACTAATAGGATAATTCATCTATTTATTCCATACTTTGTTTCAGCCTTGGCTTACAAGGCCCAAAAGCAATTGAGAAAAGTTACAAAGTCCAATAGCATTGACAAATAAAATATGAAATTGTCAGGGAGAATGAAAAATAGGACAGAAATACGATGAAGTCATGCATAAGTGTATAAGTATGCATAATATTTATTCCTGAGCCGTTGTTAAAATTTTACTGAATGTTAGCTATGAGCCTTCTATGGTTAATGAAAAGAGGAAAACATAATCTATTACAACAGGGGTCCCCAACTCCTGGGTCACAGACTGATAGTCGTCTGTGGCCTGTTAGAAACTGGGCCTTACCGCAGGAGGTGAGCAGCAGGCGAGCGAGAAAAGCTTCATCTGTATTTACAGCTGCTCCCCATTGCTTGCATTACTGCCTGAGCTCTGCATCCTGTCAGATCAGCAGCAGCATTAGATTCTCATAGGAGTGCAAACCCTACTATGAAATGCACACACGAGGGATCTGGGTTGCACGTTCCTTATGAGAATCTAATGCCTGATGATCTGAGGTGGAGCTAAGGCAGCGATGCTAGCGCTGGAGAGTGGCTGCAAATACAGGTTATCATTAGCAGAGAAGATTGACTGCACAGAGACCATAATAAATCAATTGCTTGCAGACTCATATCAAAACCCTATCCGTGAGTGGCAAGTGACAATTAAGCTGCATCTGCTGGCAGGCATTATAGTGGCAAGCAAGTTGATGTACTTCAGTTGTACAGCTGCATCTAATGGCAGGCTTTAAGTCAGAATCTGACACTTATTTTAGTCCGTTCATGGCCATCCCATTATTTTGTCTACCACTTCCATCTGCGCCTCTTTCCCACACTGTGCACTTGTCTCAGTCACAGTTATGGTAAACCCACAAGCTAACCCTAGCCAAAATGAGTAAAAAACAAACGTTGCTGGAGAGCTTCTTTGAAAAGGGGGAGAGACCCAATGATTAGACAGCAAAGACTCTAAGACTGCCAACAAAAAGAAAGCTGCATTTAAAAGAAAATACCAAGAGTCCTACTTAAATTATAGGTTCATTGCCACAGGTGATTCACATTCTGCAAGTCTGCTTTGTATAATATGTGGCGACCGGCTAGCCATTGAAGCCATGAAACCTTCAAAACTGCTTCGCCACATGGAGACCAAGCACCCTGCATTAAAAGACAAGTCTTTGGAGTTTTTCAAAAGAAAAAAAATGTGAACATGAAGAACAGAAGCAATTATTGAAGGCCACCACTTCATCAAATGTGTCTGCATAGAGAACATCATTTAGTGGCTACCTGCATTGATAAAGCTAAGAAGCCCTTTCCTATTGGGGAAGAATTGATCCTGCCTGCTGATAAGGACGTTTGTCGTGAACTTTTAGGAGAGGCTGCAATTCAGAAGGTGATACGTGTTCCTCTTTCTGCTAATACCATAACTAGATGAATTAGCAGAGGATATTGAGGCACAATTGTCAGAGAGAATTAATGAGTCACCGTGGTACGCAATCCAGGTTGATGAGTCTACCGATGTTGACAGCAAGGCAACAATGCTCACTTTTGTGTGATATATTTTTCAGGAGGATGTGCATGAGTATATGTTATGTGCAATTTTGTTGCCAATCAACACCACAGCCGTAGAACTATTCAAGTCTTTGGATGATTACATATCAGGAAAACTGAATTGGTCATTTTGTGTCGGGATATGCAGACAGAGCAGCTGCCGTGACTGGACGGCTTTCTGGTTTCACTACTCTGGTCAAGGAGGTCGCTTCTGAATGTGAGTCTACACACTGTGTCATCCATAGAGAAATGCTGGCTAGCTGAAAAATGTCACCTGAATTTAACAACGTTTTGCAGGATGTGATTAAAATTATCAACCACATTAAAGTACATGCTCTTAACTCACATCTGTTTGTGTGTCTCTGTGAGGAGATGGACACAGAGCACACACATCTTTTGTTATACACAGAAGTGAGATGGCTTTCTAAAGGTAGATCACTGACCAGAGTTTCTGAGTTACGAGAGCCACTCCAGAGATTTCTTTTAGAAAAAGTCACCACTGGCCGCACATTTCAGTGACACAGAATGGGTTGCAAAACTTGCTTACTTGTGTGACATATTCAACCTGCTCAACGAACTCGATCTGTCACTTCAGGGGAGAACGACAACTGTGTTCAAGTCGGCAGACAAAGTGGCTGCATTCATACCTCTACTAAAGCCAAACTGGAATTATGGGGACAACGAGTGAACATTGGGGTTTTTGTCATGTTTCAAACATTAGCAGAAATTTTGAAAAAGATTGAGCCAGGGCCTTTTTTTTCCCAGCTGGTTCATGATCACCTATCTCAAAATGATCAAAAGAGTTTGAGTATTAGTTCCCAACCAGAAAAGAACCCTGAATTGGGAAGGAATGGATCTGCGACCCATTTGTGAATAAACCAGGTGAATCAATTTTGTCCGTGCTACAAGAGGATCAACTGCTTGAGGATGAAGATGATGGTGGCCTTAAAAGTATGTTTGAGACAACTTCAAATCTCCATATGTTCTGGATTAAAGACAAGGTGGAATATCCTGAGATTGCCACAAAAGCACTGAAAAGCCTGCTTCTATTTCCAACATCCTGTCTTTGTGAAGCAGGGTTTTCTGCAGTGACAGCAACCAAAACGAGATTACAGAGTAGACTAGACAGAAGCAACACACTTCCGGTGTCACTGTCTCCCATCACCCCCCGATGGGACCATCTATTTGCAGGAAAACAAGCTCAAGGCTTCCACTGATTCTGCATTATGGTGAGTTGTATAATTATTCCATTATATATTACAATGTAATGATAATAGAAACAAAATGCACAATAAATATAATGTGCTTGAATCATACCGAAACCATCCCTTTCCCCCCTCCCCCCGGTCCATGGAAAAATTGTCTTCCACGAAACCAGTGCCAGAAAGGTTGGGGACTGCTGTATTATAAGATATTTGTGAAGTTTTCGTAAAAGTTCACATAGGAGCTTTTACTGGAATACTGAGACCTAAGAGAGAATTTTTCCCATGGATTAAGATAAAACAACACTATAATGGACTGTGTCCTCAACAATATTCTTCATTTATAATAACATAATACAATGTAATATAATATCACTGTTCTAATGCTAAAATTAAATTTACTAGGAATTCACTTCACAGTATTCATTTAACAGCCTGGCTGGAACCATGGATAATGTTGAGAAAAGCTAGATTTGTGTTTTCCAAAGTGTATTCATTAGAACACTCATTTTATAGGATAATAATAAGTGTTATGTCAGTAAAGAGTTCCAGGATCATTGGGAATTGCTAGGATAAAAAAATCAAGCAGAGGGCTTCCCTGGTGGTGCAGTGTTTGAGAGTCCGCCTGCTGATGCAGGGGACACGGGTTCGTGCCCCGGTCAGGGAAGATCCCACATGCCGTGGAGCAGCTGGGCCTGTGAGCCATGGCCGCTGAGCCTGTGCGTCTGGAGCCTGTGCTCCACAACGGGAGAGGCCACAACAGTGAGAGGCCTGCATATCGCAAAAAAATAAAAAAAATAAAAATAAGCAGAATTTTTATAGTTATATTCTTTAGCACTTTTATTATGTAATATGTTAAAATAATAATAATTAAATGTTGTTAAATGATTAAATAATAATTAACTTAATTATTATAATTAAATTAATTAAACTTAATTTCTTATGATAAATAAATAATGTTAAAGTCCAAGAGGAAGTTTTATGTAGTATGTGGAAACAATTTTGAGGGGATTGTCTAGCCAGACCAATGTTTTAGGAGATATTGTTTAGAAAATAATTTTCCAGAGGCTTCCCTGGTAGCGCAGTTGTTGAGAGTCTGCCTGCCGATGCAGGGGACACGGGTTCATGCCCCGGTCTGAGAAGATCCCGCATGTCACGGAGCGGCTAGGCCCGTGAGCCATGGCCGCTGAGCCAGCACGTCCGGAGCCTGTGCTCCGCAACGGGAGAGGCCACAACAGTGAGAGTCCTGTGTACCTCAATAAATAAATAAATAAATAAAAATAAAAATAAAATAATTTTCCAGAAGAATAAAGGTAATACAAGCTCGTCCTCCATGAATGTAAAGAAGTTTCTTAAAACAACTGAACAGCAGAGAGTTTAATATTGCATCTATGTGGGACATGTATTCACTGTTGCTGTTGAAAGGCAGGTCCACATTCTGTGTAGGGTTGACATTTTCCAATAAAATCTACAATATGTGCCTGAATCATAGATGATGGCCCAAACTTTGCCCTGAAGTGGGCCAGTGTAGTACCTTCAGACAGGTTAAGATTTTCTTCACTAGTTCATAGGGTTCTATGGTTTGGCGGCTTAGCAGAGAGTGGCAGCAGACTAGTCTTAGCAGTATACCTTTTTTACATGCCTTCTAAAATCAATTTAAAAATATACCTCGGGGAAACTAAGTTTATCTGTTATACAGAATGGTTAGAAATTAGCCAAATATTGGAAGACCTCTACTAAAAATAATTGGGTTTTAGAGAAGTTGCTTTTAATCGTTCTGATAGAAAATATCTATCTATTTTTCACAATAACCAAAATATGGAAACAGTGCAAATGTCCACAATGGATAAATGGATAAAAAAGATGTGGTACATATATACACAATGGAATATTATTCAGCCGTGGGAAAGGAGAATATTCTGCCATTTGTGACAACATAGAGGGACCTTGAGCACATTTACTAAGCGAGATGACTCAGTCAGAGAAAGACGAGTACTGTATGATACCCCTTATATCTAGAATAGAAAAAAATCAAGCCTGTGAAAAACAGAAAAATGGTGGCTACCAGAGAATGGGAGGTGGAGGATAAGATTGATAGTACAAACTTGTAACAATAAATAAGTCACAGAGATCTAATGCACAGAATAATGAATAGAGACAATAATATTGTACTATAATTATGTAATTGATAAATATCACTACAGTGGCATCCATGTTACAAGATATATATATATATATTTATATATATATATCTCAAAGAATAGACTATATACATTAGATTTGTACAGTGTTACATATCAAATTTATCCAATTAAAAAACAGGAAAAATTAGATTTTTTTCTATTGACACTTCAAGGTTTGGCAGTAAATTTTTAAGAGTGAAGAGGCTGCATTTTAGATAAGAGAATAGTAGTAAATCCTTTCAAAAGCACAGGTATTTGCATTCATTCAAATAGATTATGACAAACATTTCTAATAATAAATATTTTTCTATTCTTAGTTGCTGCATTTAAATGAGTACTTATAGATAACAACAAAACCAGATGTGTTAGGTTGCTGGCTGTATAACTTACTAATCATACAATAGAGTCTTAGTTGTTTATTAGTAATAATTGAATTTATCATATATAATCTGTGCTAAAATGATAAAATTGGACTAAATAATCTCCCATAGGTTGGTCATCTAAAATTCTAGATTTTCTGTGCCAGTGTGTTAGCCTTCAAGCTTGGATTTTGAGTTACTCTTCTCTTAAGTGTTTCATAATTGCTTCCTCAGCCACTTTGCTTCTCTTAACAATGAAAAACTTGTTTGTTATTTATAAATAAAATTTGAAATGATATTACAAGTTCAACAACTATCCTAAAACTAATTTCAAAAACATGAAAAAGTACTTAGTAAGATTTCTGTATTCTTCACTTCTTAATGTTCTATGCCAATTTCTGTAGAAATCTATGTAAATCTGTTTAGCACATTAAGCATTTTTACTATTAAGAATAAATTAACTTGTTATAAAATAAATAATAAAAGAAAGAGTTAAGGCTGCTTGAAAAAAAATGTAGCCTTTGTTTGGCATTCTCAGATATTGAAAAATAATCATTGTCAAAAGAGTGAACATTCATGTAAAGTTTCATTTCTAGTTTATTTACCTTGGGACTCTATATTCCTACTGTGACTGAGAGAGATTATTTCAAGGTTAAGTAACGTTCAGGAGGTTTGAAATAAAAATGAAGAAAAAGTAGTCCAAACAAACTCAGATTTATTTGTTCTTTTGTAAAAGCTAGTCATTAAAAAATTAAAAAGAAAAAATAGTCAAGTATCAGATACTTTCTGAAAGTTTTCCTCTATTATGTTGAAAACATTTGAATATGCATAACTTATTGAAGCCCTACTACACCTAGAACTTGAGAGTTATGAAGAAAACTGAGTGACCTGGAATCCTAAGCAAAAATTAATTTTAGTGAAAGAAAAGTTATTTTGATGATAAAACTGCTAATGTACTTAACGGAATTATACAAAAGAAATATACACTTTACAAGAAGATATATAGAAAAGCAAATGATGGAAGGTGAGGAAAGTATTTTGAAATATTTTTTTTTGTGGTAAATAGTTACTTTATTTTTTTTTAATTTTTAAGTTTTACTTTAAATGTATATTGTACCTCCTTTCAAAGACTTTACTACCAGTAAGCTGTTTCAAGCATCTGAATAACAATACTGTGAGGAAGGTAACCCATTTTATTACCTACATTACAGTGAAGAAAATTGAAAGAAAGTTGTCTGTAGAAGGACTGTATTTTGTTACATAGAATAAGCAACTATAGAACAGAAAACAGCTTCCTGACATTAATTCTACCTGTATCTAATTTGTTTAGTTTATTTACTTCGTGCATTTTCTACATAAATAGAATAGTTGCATTTTTAGTAATGAGTCTAAATACTCATTATTTAAAAAGCTAATCATCAATATTTAGAGGAAAAACTACATTGAAGGTACATGAAATATGTTTTTATTTTCTGGCAGTGGACTGAAACATAAAGGTGAATGAAATGACCTGAACTTCAACATTACATCCAGTTTTCATTGTAAAGCAAACATAGATTGCATCAGAACCTTGAAAAAATCATGGGAACTGTTTCAGAGGGGAATCCCAACCTTTATTTTAAGGGAGGGGGAGATGTGTTGGAGGGAAAAAGCTCATATAACTATGAAAATGTTGATGTCTTCTGCTGTGATCCCTGAGGACATTTGAACTAAAAGAAACATCTTATCAGATTGGATAGTTTTCAGTTTTTGTTTTCAACCTCTCTTCTTATTTGTTTTACAGTGGATGGAACTGAGGTTCAACACTCTGGCAAAATGCCCACACTGCAAAAAAATGTAAGTTCTGTACCACTAGAAATAATGTTGGGAAATATTTGAGAACAATTTAAAGAGTTCAGAATTCTCACTTAAGTAAATTTTGATTTTAAGACATACTATGGGATGAATGCATGTTTAACATGTTTATGCTTTTCAAGACTAAAAAAAAGATGTCTTTGGACTGATTAATATATTCCATTTTGAAACTGAAATGATTGGGATTACCTATTCTCTAAAGGTAAGTCAATTTACCTTTAGAGAAAGTGAAAATTACTAAAATTATCAGTAACCTGGTAATGATTTTCAAATGTTCTAAGTGGTTATAATCTACTGCAAATAATCTAAAATTTATATTTTTAAAATGGACTGTATAAAAAAAATGGACTGTAATCTTGGAGAAAACCAAATTTTGGGGGGTTTATAATTAGGAAGTTGGATGGCAAAGTTTTTATAATTATTTATCTCTCTTCAGTCAATTTCTCTGTATTCCTAAATGGTGTACCTAAGGAAAATAACAAAAGGCAATATAAAAATGGGAGAAACTAGAAGACATTTTGATTAAAGACATTTTATGCCATCTATGTTGGGAGACCCCAAGTCACCCTAAGATTTTTTGACTTTCTAGGAGAACTAATAGGACTTAGTATACAGTTGTACTCACAGCTTTATGGTGAAAGTATGCAAAACAAAATCAGCAAAAGAAAAAGGCATGTGGGGCAAAATCTGGAGGAAACCAGGAGCAAGTTTCTAAGAGTCCTCTCCCAGTGGAGTCATAATAGAACTTCATTCCTCCAGCAATGAATTGTTACAACATATGTGAAATGTTTTTGACCAGAGAACCTTATTAGGTCTAATTGGAGCTGGTCACATAGGCACCTGCTGCATAGCGCATGCCACAATTCCATATTCCCAGAAGGAAAGCAGGTATTTGGCATAAGCCATATTGGTTGTACAAGTAATTTAGGCATAGCAACCCACTCTTATCAGTAAGGGAATAGTTAGAACTTTTTTGAAATCTAAGTTCCCAGGTGTCAGCCAGGGGCTTACCTTACAAGCCAACTTGTCTAAGGATAGCAGTGTTAGGCCTGCTATACTCTTTTCTGCACAGTATCTTTTTTTTTTTTTTTTTCTTGTGGTACGCGGGCCTCTCACTGTTGTGGCCTCTCCCGTTGGGGAGCACAGGCTCTGGACATGCAGGCTCAGCAGCCATGGCTCACGGACCCAGCCGCTCCACAGCATGTGGGATCTTCCCAGACCAGGGCACGAACCTGTGTCCCCTGCATCGGCAGGCGGACTCTCAACCTCTGCACCACCAGGGAAGCCCCCACAGCATCTATTTTGATAATAAAATTTTAATTCAAAAATTACTGTTTTCCACTTACATGTGGAAAGTAAGCAAAGGAAATTATACTGGAATGTTTTGATAATTAATATTTAAAATAAAAAATATCAGCTCATAGTTACATTTTTGTGATCCTTAGAATAAAATAAATATTATATCTATTTTGAGAGTAAAATAATCCTGAGTGGTTTATAGGAGGAATGAATTAAAAACTGTCTGAGAAGTAGAATATATGTAACAAAATATCGCCATTTATTTGTGCTAGATCTGATTCCAACTAAATATAATCCTGTGAGAATAACTTCTTTACAGCACATTTCTAGCTTCAAAGGAACAGATATTTCCTTTTTTATTCATTTGTGAAATTAATCATATGAATGCTTAACTTAGCTGAATCCGGGACAAGTCTGTACATGGAGGAGCAAAGTGGATGACCCAAAATAAGTGCACAGAAAAATATATACTTCAGGAACATACCAAATGCATGTGTGTGTGAATATGTCTATGAATAATCCATATTTCTGTATGTCATCTGTATTTTCAGAAAAATGAAGACAATTGCATATATCTTTATGAGGAACATTAAATTAGATTTTAAAAATCTTTTAGAAAATAAAAAAACTTCTAATGATTAGCAGATTGTGTGCTAAGCACAGTGATTATTGCTTTGTGTACACATATATATTAGCTGTAATCTTTATGACAATCCTGGATAGCAAGAATTATTATCCTCATTTTATAGATGAGGAACTGTTAGAAAGGATAAGGATTTTGCTCAAGTGATTTGCTTGGTTGGTTAATTATTTTAGAACAATGGCAATATTTTGCTAATAATAAAGAAGTATTGAATGTCTAGATATTCTACCATTGGTTAAGGTATCACAAGACTGTATTAATGTGGAGAAGAATTTATTAATTACTTAAGGAACAACTTGTTTTGAAATTCACATGACATAAATCAGCTTAAATATCATTCTTAGAGGAATGTGTATAGAATTGGAATCACATGCCGAGCTTGGGAGGACTTAGGGCATGCATTACTTATTTGAGCAAAGATGGTGTTATTACATGAACACTCATGGGTCATATCTAGATTTCTTTTCTTTTTGAATGTTTTTCTTAACAAACTGATGAGTCATCTGTTGAAGTAAGATTCTGAGATGTTTATTTCTTTAAACTCAAATAGCAAATGTCCTAAAATTATTTTCGTTATAGAAGTTACTAAATCATTGCTATGAAACCAGCGTGTTATTTTTATATCTCACAAGACAAGTGGGGAATACCTTCCCCCAGGGCTCCAGAGACCAAGAAGCATTTTTTTATCTCACTGTTTTTTTTTTAACTCATGCAATCACTGAGGCTATTGTAGCTGAAGGTGAGGTTTCTCTTTCAATTGGGCAGCTTGTAGCTACTGCTGGGCAGGAGATGTAGTTCTAGCATTCTGAAATGACAACTTGGATGATATTTCCATGAAGATGTTTTAATAGACTTAAGATTAGTAGACATGATGATTTAATCCATGATAATTATCAATGAATATCATTTCTCCTACATCACTGAGATACTTTGGGGATCTCTTCCTGTCATTTTAATCAATAGCAGACTCATTCTCAGAAGTTATCCTTTTATTTTTCTGTTTAGTGCTTTCTTTTATAATTATTCATTAATTCACCATCCTGTGCTAGGTATTAGGTGCTCAAAATAAAGATATAACCTTGCCTTCAAGGGACTTAGTCTTGTGGATATACGGAAGAGAATAGACCATTACAATAAAGTTTTAAGTGCTTTGGAAGGGTATACCTAGCATGCTTTGCTCTGAAGGGCCCCTAATCCAGACTGGAGGGAAAGGGAATGTGAATGAAGGCCTCCAGGAAGGAGGGATGTTAAAGATGACTGGGAATGATATGAAAAAAAGGTCCAATTGTTCCTTGTAGAAGGAGCAACCTGTGCAAAGGTATAGAGGTACAGAGGAGTCAAAGTATAGGTGTGCTATGAAGGAAATGGAATAGATAGGGTTTAATGTGAAGGGACAAGAGAGAGATTGGGTCAAGAATGACCTTGTATCGGAGAGGCTGTAGAACCATTCACTAAGACAGGGAATGAAAGATCTAGAAGAACTGTGTCCAGCAGAGAGATGATAAGCTCATTTTGAATGTAGGTATAGAAAGACTCTTAGGTTTTCTAGATTGGCTAGATCATCATCCCTTGAAATTCAGATCCATCTACCTGCTTTTCAAGCCACCAGTCTTGCATCAATATGGCCATGGCTTCTTCCTTCGTTTACCGAGACAACTGAGAGCTGAAAAAATTCTATGTTGATTAGCTCTTTACAAATGTAGAGCTTTACATTTCAGCTAAACCCTTGCTTGATATTCCCTATTTAAGTGTCCTTGATTAACTCTCTCCCCCATTCCTCAAAGTGGTTATCTCCAGATATTTTATGTTCCCCTTACACCCCCATCCCTCATACCCTCTTCTCTATCTCAGCAAATGAGTTGCCTTCTTCCTGTCTCTCTCAGATGTTTGAGGCTATCTGTGAACTCCCTCATCTTCACACTTCCTACCTCTAAACATTTTTTATATCTATGCTCACTTTATTTCTTCTTCTCAGAGGGATGCATGTCTCTCCCTTTCAAAGCATATCTCTTTAGTTCATCATGGCGCCACATTCCTCCAGGAGTAAAGTGGAATTAGCATCAGTCCCCACTAGGCCACTGAAACTTGCTCCGACAAAATTCATGTCCCAATTGCAAATTTTATTTTTTAAATTTATTTTTAATTGAAGTTTAGTCGAATTACAATGCTGTGTTATTACTGCTGTACAGCAAAGTGATTCAGTTATACATATATATATATATATATATATATCTTTTTCATATTCTTTTTCATTATGGTTTATCCCAAGATATTGAATATAGTTCTCTGTGCTATACAGTAGGACCTTGTTGTTTATCCATTCTATATATATCAGTTTGCATCTGCTAATCCAAACTCCCAATCCAACCCTCTCCCCACTTGGCAACCACCAGTCAATTCTCTATGTCCCTGATTCTGTTTCTGTTTCATAGATAGGTTCATTTATGTCATATTTTAGATTCCACATATAAGTGATATCATATGGTATTTGTCTTTCTCTTTCTTATATACTTCACTTAGTATGATAATCCCTAGTTGCATCCATGTTGCTGCAAATGGCATTATTTCATTCTTTTCTATGGCTGAGCAGTATTCCATTGTATATATGTACCACATCTTTTTTTTTTAATATTTATTTATTAGGCTGCGTCGGGTCTTAGTTGTGGTGTGCAGGCTCTAGAGTGCTTTGCAGCATGTGGGATCTTAGTTCCCCGACCAGGGATTGAACCTGTGTCCCCTTCATTGGAAGGTGGATTCTTAACCACTGGACCACCAGGGAAGTCCCTGTACCACATCTTCTTTATCCATTCATCTGTCAATGACATTTAGGTTGTTTCCATGTCTTGGCTATTGTGAATAGTGCTGCTATGAACATAGACTTGCATATATCTTTTTGACCTAGAGTTTTGTCAGAATATATGCCAGGAGTGGGATTGCTGGATCATATGGTAGTTCTATTTTTAGTTTTCTGAGGAGCCTCCATAATGTTTTTCAAAGGGGCTGCACCAAATTACATTCTCACCAACAGTGTAGGAGGCTTCCCTTTTCTCCACACCCTCTCCAGCATTTGTTACTTGTAGATTTTTTAATGATGAGCATTCTGACTGATGTGAGGTGGTACCTCATTGTAGTTTTGATTTGCATTTCTCTAATATTTAGTGATGTTGAGCATCTTTTCATGTGCCTATTGGCCATCTGTATATCTTCTGTGGAGAAAGGTCTCTTTAGGTCTTCTCCCCATTTTTCAATTGGGTTTGCCTTTTTGTTGTTGAGTTGTATGGGCTGTTTGTATATTTTGGAAATTAAGCCCATGTCAGTCGCATCATTTGCAAATATTTTCTCCCATTCTGTAAGTTGTCTCTTTGTTTTGTTTATGGCTTACTTTGTTGTGCAAAAGCTTGTTAGTTTGATTACATCTCATTTGTTTATTTTTGTTTTTATTTCTATTGCCTTGGGAGATTGACCTAAGAAAACATTTGTACCATTTACATCAGAGAATGTTTGCCTATGCTTTCTTCTAAGAGTTTTATGGTGTCATGTCTTAAGTTTAAGAATTTAAGCCATTTTGTGTATGGTGTAAGGGCATGTTCTAACTTCATTGTTTACATTCAGCCATCCAACTTTCCCAACACCCCTTGCTGAAGAGACTTTTTCCTATTGTATATTCTTGACTCCTTGGTTGAAGATTAATTGCCTGTAGGTGTGTGGGTTTATTTCTGGGCTGTCTATTCTGTTCCATTGTTCCATATGTCTGTTTTTGTGCCAATATCATACTGTTTTGATTACCGTGGCTTTGTAGTATTGCCTGAGGTCTAGGATGGTTGTGCTTCGAGCTTTGTTCATTTTTTTCAGTATTGCTTTGGCAATTCTGGGTCTTTTATGGTTTCATATGAATCTTAGGATTATTTGTTCTAGTTCTGTGAAAAAGGTCATGGGTAATTTGATAGGGATCACATTAAATCTGTTGATTGCTTTCCATTTCTTTGAATCACCTTCAGTTTCCTTTATTAATGTTTTATACTTCTCAGAATATAAGTCCTTCACATCCTTGGTGAGGTTTATTCTTAAGTATTTATTTTTTGGGTTGTGATTTTAAAAGGTATTGTTTTGTTACATTCCCTTTCTGATATTTCATTGTTGGCATAAAGAAATGCAACTGATTTCTGTATGTTAATCTTATATTCTGATATCTCTCTGAATTCGTTTATCAGTTCTAGTAGTTTTTGTGTGGGGTCTTTAGCGTTTTCTATATATAGAATCATATCTGCATATGATGACAATTTTACCTCTTCTCTTCCAATTTGGATACCTTTTATTTCTTTTTCTTGTCTGATTGCTATTGCTAGGACTTCTAATACTATGTTGAAGAGAAGTGGTGAGAGTGGCATCCTTGTCTTGTTCCAGATTTTAACAAGAAGTCTTTTAACTTTTCACCATTTCATTTTATATTGGCTGTGGGTTTGTCATGAATAGCTTTTACTATTTTGAGATATGTTACCTGTATACCCACTTTGGTAAGAATGTTTATCATGAATGGATGTTGAATTTTGTCAAATGCTTTTTCTGTATCTATTGATGCGATCCTGTGGTTTTTGTCCTTTCTTTTGTTTATGTGGTATATTACATTGATTTGCGTATGTTGAACCGTCCTTGTGAACTTGGGATGAATCCCACTTGGTCGTGGTTTATGATCTTTTTTATGTGTGGTTGGATTTGATTTGCTAATATTTTGTTGAGAATTTTTGCATCTATATTCATCAAGATATTGGCCTATAATTTTCTTTTTTCATGGTGTTGTTGTCTTGTTTTGGTATCAGGGTGATGGTGGCTTCATAGAATGTCCTTCAGAGTGTTCCTTCCTCTTTAGCTTTTTGGAAGAGTTTGAGAAGGATCGGTATAAGTTCTTCTTTGTATGTTTGGTAGAATTCACCTGTGAAGCCATCTGGTTCTGGACTTTTGTTTATAGGGAGTTTTTAAATTCCAGATTCTATTTCAGTTCTAGTGAATGGTCTGTTCAAATCATCTATTTCTTCTTTCAGTCTTAGTGAGCTGTATGTTTCTAGAAGAATGTTCATTTCTTCTAGGTCTTCGAATTTGTTGGCATATAATTGTTCATAGTATTCCCTTATGGTTTTTTGTATTTCTGTGGTATCAGTTTTTATGTCTCCTTTTTCATTTCTTATTTTGTTTATTTGTATTCTCTCTCTTTTCTTCTTGGTGAGCCTGGCCAGAGGTTTGTCAGTCTTGTTTATCCTTTCAAAGAATCAGCTCCTGGTTTTATTAATTTTTCTATTTTTTTAAATCTCTGTTTTGTTTATTTCCTCTCTGATCTTTATTATTTCCTTTCTTCTGCTGACTCTAGATTTTGTTTGTTCTAATTCTTTTAAGTGGTATGTTAGGTTGTTTATTTGAGATTTTTCTTGTTTTCTGAGGAAGGCCTGTATCTCTATGAACTTCCCTCTGATAACTGCTTTTGCTGTATCTGGTTGTGTTTTCATCATCATCTGTCTCAAGGTATTTTTTTAATGTTTTATTTATTTTTAAATTAATTTTTATTGGAGTGTAGTTGCTTTAAAATGTTGTATTAGTTTCTACTATATAACAAAGTGAATCAGCTATACATATATCCCCTCTTTTTTGGATTTCCTTCCCCTTTAGGTCACCACAGAGCATTGAGTAGAGTTCCCTGAGCTATACAGTAGGTTCTCATTTGTTATCTATTTTATACATTGTATCAATAGTGTATATATGTCAATCCCAATCTCCCAATTCCCCCCAACCCCCTCTTTCCCCCTTGGTATCCATACATTTGTTCTCTATGTCCGTGTCTCTATTTCTGCTTTGCAAATAAGATCATCTATACCATTTTTCTAGATTCCACATATGTGTGTTAATATACAATATTTGTTTTTCTCCTTCTGACTTACTCTACTCTAGGTCCATCCACATGTCTACAAATTATCCAGTTTCGTTCCTTTTCATGGTTGAGTAATAGTCCATTGTATATATGTACCACATCTTCTTTATCCATTCCTCTGTTGATGGTCATTTAGGTTGCTTCCATGTCCTGGCTATTGTAAATAGTGTTGCAGTGATCATTGGGGTGCATGTGTCTGTTTGAATTATGGTTTTCTTTGGGAATATGTCCAGTAGTGAGATTGCTGGGTCATATGGTAGTACTATATAAGTATTTTGTTTAAATTTCATCTTTGATGTCATCATTGACCCATTGGTTTTTTAGTAGCATGTTGTTTAGTCTCTATGTAATCATTTTGTTCTCATTTCTTTTTCTGTGGTTAATTTCTAGTTTCATGCCATTGTAGTCAGAAAAGATGCTTGAGATAATTTCTATACTCTTAAATTTGTTGAGGCTTGTTTTGGCCCTAATATGTGATCAATCCTTGAGAATGTTACATGTGCACTTGTTTTTTTTGGACGTCATGTCCTGAAAATATCAATTAAGTCTAACTGTTCTATTGTATCATCTATTATCTCTGTTGCCTTATTGTTCCTCTGTCTGGAAGATCTGTCCATTGATGTGACTGGGGTGTTAAAGTCTCCTGCTATTATTGTATTCCTGTCAATTTCCCCCTTTATGTCTGTTAGTATTTGTTTTATGTATTTGGGTGATCCTGTATTAGGTACATATATGTTGATGAGTGTAAAATCCTCTCCTTGTAGTGGTCCTTTTATCATTATATATGTCCTTCTTTATGTTTCTTTATGGCTTTTACATTCTATTTAGTGTAAGTATTGTGACTCCCACTTTCTTGTCATTTTGGTTTGCATGAAATATCTTTTTCTACCCCCTCACTTTCAACCTATTGTGTCCTTTGCCCTAAAGTGAGTCTCTTGTAGGCAGCATATCATTGGCTCTTGTTTTTTTTTATCCAATCTGCCACTCTGTGTCTTTTGATTGCAGCATTGAGTACATTGAGTTTTAAGGTACTTCTTGATAGATATGTATTTATTGCTATTTTAAACCTTGTTTTCCCATTGATTTCATATTTCTTCTTTATCTCTTTCTTTTTCTTTTTGTTTTTACTTTTGTAGCTTGATGATTTTCTTTGTATTATGCTTATGTTCTCTTCTTTTTGGTTTTTGTAAATCTGTGGTATGTTTTTGATTTGTTGTTACCCTGTTTATCAACTATGTTAACCCCTTCCTATATCTACTTGCCTTAGACTGGTAGTCATATTGGCTCAAACACATTCTAGGGGGAAAAAATCTACATTTTCTTACTATCCTCCCCCATATTTTATGATTTTGATGTCCTCTTTTACATCTTCATGTTCATCCTTTTGCTGTTGATTGTGGTTATCATAACTTTCACATAAATTTTTTTTGATTTTTTTTTAATCTGTGTACTGGCTTATTTAAGTGATTTAATTTCCAATTGTGATTTTCTCTTTTCTATAGATTCTTTTCTATTTAGAGAAGACCTTTCAATATTTCCTTTAGGATAGGTTTAGTATTGCTGTATTCTTTTAGTTTTTGCTTGCCCAAGAAACTCTTTGTCTCATCTTCTATTCTAAATGATAATCTCTCTGGGTAGAGTATACTAGTTTGCAGATTTTTCCCTTTCAGGATTTTGAGTATATCTTGACACTTGCTTTTGGCCTGCAAAACTTCTGTAGAGAAATCAGCCTTTTGGGGGTTCCCTTGTAATTAACTCTTTGCTTTTCTCTTGCTGCCTTTAGAATCCTCTCTTTATCTTTAACTTTTGTCATTTTTGTTATGTCTTGGTGTAGGTCTGTTTGGGTTTATCTTGTTTGGGACCCTCTCTGCTTCCTGTACCTGGATATCTGTTTCCTTCTTTAAGTTTGGGAAGTTTTCAGCCATAATTTCTTCAAATGCATTTTTGACCCCCTTTTCTCTTTCTTCCCCTTCTGGAATCCTTATTATGCATAGGTTGGCATGCTTTATATTATCCCATAGTTCTCTTACATTGCTTTCTTTTTTTTTAAATTTAGCTTTCTGTCTTCTGTCCTGATTGCATGATTTCCATTATTCTATCTTCTGGGTCACTTATTTGTTCTGCATTATTGTGTTATGTATTGCCTTTAGCTCAGCTTTCATCTCTGCAAATGAGTTTTCTAATTTTTCTTGGTCCCTCTTTATAGTTTCTAGTTCCTTTTTACAATACTCTGCATTTCTGTCAATAGCCTTTCTTAATTCCTTCAGTATTTTCATTATCTCCTCTTTGAAATTTGTATCTATTAGACTGAAGAGGTCTGCTTCATTGTTTGTTCTTTCAGGGGAATACTCTTGGTCTTTTAACTGTGAGTGGTTCCTCTGCTTTTTCATTTTACTTATATTTCTCTTACTCTGTGAATTTAGGAGAAACAATTATCTACTGTGGTCTTTGAGGGCTATTTATATGTAGGGTTGTCCCTGTGTAGCTTGTGTGGGTTTAGTATGTTTGGTGCAAGGGCTATTTTTAATATGGATGCCTGTTACCTCTTTCTTCAGTGTGTGCTGGTTGTTATTTCCTTGATAGGGGGTGCTGGTTGAGGTTGCTGGTTTCTGGTCTTGGGGTTTTTGACAGCAGCAGGTGGCTCAAGCACACCCCCTGGGGCATGCAATGGGAATGGAGACAGCTTACAACCACTCCTGGAGTTCTGATGGGTGGTAGTGGGAACCCGCAACTACTCTTGGGGTCTGGGAGGGAGTCAGTAGGGGGGCCATGACCACTCCTGGAGTCCGGGGGGTGATCAGCAGGGGCCCATGACCATTCCTGCAGTCCAGAAGGGAGTCAGCAGGGGGTGGCAACCACTCCTAGGGTCCAGGAGAGTGTCCACAGGGGCCCAGCGACCACACCTGGTGTCTGGGTGGGCTGCAGTGGAGGCTCGGGACCGCCCCTGGAGCCTGTGCAGGCGGTATCCTGTTTCTGCAAGCACGTGCACAGGGAAAAAAGCTACAATCCAAGTCCCGCCCCTCCCTAGTGCAGTCCCCAATCAATGGCGACTGGCCTCTAAGGTGGCCCAGGCTTCCTTGGCGTACCCCCCCCAGCAGTGGTCACTCTGGATTCCAGCCCCCCCCAGTCTGTTTCTACACAGCCAACCCCAGTCTTCTCCCTGCTTCTGAGCTCCAAAGTCCGAGTTCCAGCACACAGTCCCTGCCAGAACCAAAGATGGGCGTGTCAGGTTGGGCTGCTGCAAACCAGCTACTAGTGTTCTCCTCAGAGGCTCTGAAGCTCCCCTTACCTCCATCTGGGGAGCTGCTGAAAGGGCTTCCCAGGGTGCAGGAATCTTTCCTCTTTCACAGCTCCCTCCCAGGGGCACAGGTCTGGTCCTGATTCCTTTTTCATTTTCATTTTAATTTTTCTTTTTTTTTTTCTGTTTTCTTTTTTCCCACCTGGTTACATGGAGATTTTCTTTGCCCTTTCAGCAGGTTGAGGTTTTCTGCCAGCATTCAGTAGATATTCTGCGAGAATCATTCCATGTATAGATATACTTTTGTTGTATTTGTGAGAGAGGGTGAGCTTCACGTCTGAGTACTTTGCCATCTTGATTGCTCTCCCCACTTGCAAATTTTAATAGATCTGTTTAATCTTCATTTCCTTGTTTTCTCTTTAGTATTTGGTTCTGTTGATTACCCTGCTTTTTTTCCTTAAAATTTGTTCTTCTTTTGGTTTCAGACATCACTTTCTCCTGATTTTCTCCCACTTCTCAGAACATTCATTTGCTATCTCCTTTCTTGTCTCCACTTCCTCTTCCAAGTCATTAAATATTGCTATTCTCCAGGATTGGAACCTAATCACAATATATCTGTGCTTTCTCATATGTTTTTATTTCATTTATATGCCACTAAATCACAACCAATATACCATTAAATCACCCCAGATCTCTCTTCAGACCTTCAGATGTAAATATACAATCTGTATTCACCATTTGCCTGTAGTTATTTCAACCTGATGTCCCATAGGCATCTCAAACAGAATATATCCAACTTGCCCACCCCACTCTGCAAACTAATCGTCCTTGAATATTGATGAATAACTTACATTAATGAATGTTTTGCTATCTGCTCAGCTGACCAAGCCAGAAATCTGAGTGTATCTTTATTCACAATATCCAAATGGAAACAGGTCCTGTCAATTCTGTCTCTTGACATTTCAATTCTGTTATCTTATTCTTACTATTTCTATTATATATAGTTCAAGCATTCAGGATCTCTCACCAGGACTACTGCAATAGCTTTCTAATTTATCTCTTGGTCTTCAGCCTTATAGTTCTCTTGCAGTTTATTAGAGTAAAGGTCTCCAAGTGAAAATATGATTTCAAACTCTCTGGCTTCAAACCTTTTAGTAGCTCCCAAATTCATGTCCATAGCATACATCTCTGCAGGTTGTATATTGCACAACCCAAGGAGGTGCCATTGCAATTGTTATTTTAGGTTTTTCTATTAGTGCCATATGAAGTATGCTAAGGAAAGATATTTTATACTTATTGACATAAATGCACCATATAGATTATTACAGGCCCATTGCCTAAAATCAAAAATCAAACTCTAAACTTCTTATCAAGATTTATACAACCCTCCAAGTTTAGATATTTGCCTAACTTCTCTAGTAGTATCTTTATTATGTTTTCTTCTACCTCTACACACACCACCAGCCTCAACAAATTCTTCTACTTCCATAAATATACAATAGAGTTTATTGCTTTGGTCCCTTAATTTCCTGCTAGGCCTGGAGTGACCTGGCTCATCCCTTTCTCATTCCTATTTACTTGGAAAATAACTACTTACCCTCACAAATTAGCTGAAAATCCCTTTAATTTTACTCACTTACAGAAACCTTCTCCGGAAGAAAGTTTATTTTGCTGCTTGTTTCTTGAACAAAAGTTTTTTTCTTTTTTTTTTCCTGGCTGAACAATGCTACTGTTAGCAGCTAAGATGACTTACTCTCCCACCTATTCACATCTTACCCTGCCCTTAAGTTTCACCTAATAAAGCCTTCCCTGGCTACCTCATCTGAAAATTGTGCTTAAATAACACTGCTTGGCACCATCTTTATTTTCCAGGTGTCCTTCACAATGCTAGTGTTTCACAGGGGAGTGTTATGAAGGGGAAGGTAAATAACTTGAAGGGTGAATAATCAGATGTTTGAGAAACCTTGCATGATCTTTTCCTCTTGGATATTCAGTGTCCACAGTTTTGTATATTAGAGGCTCTTGACTTTCACATCCAGTAATATGAAAGACTAGTTAACCATTACAAATATCATTTCAAATGCATTGTTCAGCTCATATGAAAGTTAAGAAAATCCCCAGGGAACAAAACTGGAGAGCAAATGACCACCAGGGCTGTCTTAAGGGTATTTACCAATACTAGGGACCCAGATACTTGGGTTTCAGTGTTCAAATGAAGAATGAGAGAGAAGGCCTTGGTCTTGAAGAAGGTGGAGAGTTGGAACACCATCCCTCTCCACCCCCAATAAAGGACTATTCTTCATGAATAGAGTAGGTCAAGGAAAATGCCCACCAGAAAAGGAAGAATACAAATGGAAATTTTTATAAGAACAGTGAATTTCAGATTTATATTTTACCTGGTTTATATGGTCTAAGAAAACCCAGTCTCAGAAATCATTTTAAAGTAGTTTAAGATTGGTATCATTCTAGGGAGCCTGGGAAAGGCAAATGAAAATTCTCTGTGGATGAAGACATTCCTAAACCATACCTGCTAGGATTTCTTATATTAAGGTTTGTCAAAATAAGTTCTCAACAAAAATACCAACATGAGGAAACAAGATACAATAAGCAGAATTGGCATTGATAACAAACAGCATAATTAGACTTCTAGGAACTTCAGATATTATAATGTTAGATATAGGATATGTTACAACCATGTCTAAAAAATTTTTTTTTAAATAGAAATAAGAGAAGACAGATAAGAGTCTATAAGAAACGACCTGGGCACATACAAAAATCTGTACATGAATGTTCATAGCAACTTTATTCTTAATAGCTTGAAACTGGAAACAACCTATATGTTCTTCTGTGGCTGAATTGTTAAACAAACTGATTTATCTAGACCTTGACATACTATTCAACAGTCAAAGGAATGAACAATAGTTCATCCATGCAACCGTTTGGGTGAATCTTTGGGAATTTATGCTGAGTGAAAACCAGTCACACAAGGTGGCCTACAGCATGATTCCTTTTATATTACAGTTTTGAAATGACAAAATTTTAGGAATGGAGAACAGGTGCATGATGGTGTGGTGAGTACAGGGGGTGGGTAGGCAAGAGGGAGGTGAGTGTGGTTATAAAAGGATCCTTGCAATGATGGAACTCTTCTGTATCTTAACTGTGGTGTTGGGTACATTAACCTCCACATGGGATAAATTGTACAGAATTAAATATACACATGCACACAAATGAATATAAGTAAAACAGGAAATATGAATATCATTGAATTGTATTAATGTCAATACGCTGGTTATAATACTGTACTGTAGTTTGGAAGATGTTATCACTGGGGGAAATTGGGTAAAGGATGAATGAGAGTGCTCTGTATTATTTCTTATAACTGCTTTTGAGTCTACAATTGTTTAAAAATAAAAAATGAATTAACCCAAGCAATAAGCAGGCAGGTTTTGAAATTAAAAATTACAGAAATGAAAATACAGTGGAACAAGCTAAACAGCAGATCAGATTAAGTTGACAACTAAAGTTGTGGGTTGGAAGATAGAGTAAAGTAAATTACCTAGAATCTGTCAGAGAGACAAAGATGAAAATAATATTAAAATAAATATATATAAGAGCATCTGATATATTTCTGATCTAGAAGGAAAAACTAGAGAATGGGATAGAGGCATTTTGAAGAGATAATCCCTAAGGATTTTCAGATCTATGAAAGATATGAACCTGTAGATTCAAAAGGAACAGTGAAATCCAAGCAGAATAAACAAATATGTTATAGTGAGATTGCAGACAACCTAAAATAAATAGAACATATTAAAAGCAGAGACAGAAACGTCATATTTTTAGTATGAAAAGGATAGCAGCAAACGTCTCAACTGCAACAATGGAAGCCAAAAAGTTTAAAAATACTTCAAAGTTCTAAGAGAAATTAACTGTCAAAGTGTCTAAACCATCACAGACTAATGAACGTAAAATAAAGATATGTGCAGATGCAGAGCCAACTAACCAGCAGTAACAACCAAAACAGAGTGGTTACCATTCTGATACCCTCACTAAAAAATTGATAAAAGATGAATTTAGGGAAAATATCCTTGAAGAAATTTCCGCTCTGCAAGAATAAAGAAAGTATAAACCAAGAAATTCTAAACATTCATCAGGAACACTAACTATATAAAATACCAAAAACATAACAGTAATAGTATTAATGCTAACAAATTTGGAGAAACAAAAATAGAATTGAATTGAAATATTGGGACTTCCCTAGTGGCGCAGTGGTTAAGAATCCACCTGCCAATGCAGGGGACACAAGTTCAAGCCCTGGTCCAGGAAGATCCCACATGCAGAGCAACTAAACCCGTGAGCCACAACTGCTGAGCTCACGTGCCACAACTGTTGAAGCCCGCATGTGCCCCCTAGAGCCTATGCTCCACAACAAGAGAAGCCACTGCAATGAGAAGTCCATGCACTGTAACAAAGAGTAACCCCTGCTTGCCTCAACTAGAGAAAGCCTGCATTGCAGCAACAAAGACCCAATACAGCCATAAATAAATAAATAAATAAATAAACAGATAGATAGATAAAAGAATTGAACTGAAATATTGAAGAGCAAGAACATGTAAGATGGGAGTGGAATGTTTAGAGTTAAAGTTTCTAAGATCTTTGCATTTATTGGGAAGATAGATTTACCAAATGGTTTTAGTTTTTAAAATGTATGCATATTAAAAATTTAAGTGCAACTGCTAAATGAATAAAAATAAATTGTAAAACTTTCTAAATAGTAGGTAGAAAATTAAATAAAAGAATCATAGTCAATACAAAAGAAGTCCAGAAAAGGGAGTAGAAAAGCAGATAGAGAAACAATAGAAAGCCAAAATACGGTAGAAGGGATAATCAAAATATATTAGTTGTCAGAATATATATAATTAGACAAAACTTGTCAATAAAACTTGTGAGAAATTATCAGACTAGATTTAAGTACACCTGTATGCAATTTGAAGAAGAAACACATGAAATATGAGAACATAGAATGAAAGTAAAAGGTGAAACCATGAAACACTAACCAAAATGAAAGATTTACCAGGCAAACACTAACCAACAATAAAATAGCAATAGTAATATTAGTTAAAATAGCAAAGACTGCTGTTCTCTTTTTCCTTGCAGTAGAACTGTCAGTCTTAATGGCTACCCAGCTGGAGACTGCATTTCCTAACCTCTCTTGCAGATAGCTGTGACCATGTGTTTATGTTAGGGCCAATGGAATATGAACAAATTGATGAATACATCTTCCTGATACTATCCTTAAAGACAAAAACTGCTTGGCCTCCTTTTCTCTCCCTTCCTCCAATTGCTTGGAAAAGGCAACTGTAGCAGAAGACTTGTTACCATATTGAGTCAATGGCAATCATAGAACAGATGTAAAAAGAATTATTATCATTATGGTCACTTCATCAGAAATATTAATTTTGAACTTGAGTGCAACAGATAATCTAACTTTGAAATATGTAAAATAAAAATAGATAATTATAAGGAATCTGCTCTTGTAGATCGACATAAATACTACTGACTGAAAAAAAAATGCACAATGTGAGAGTTGTGAGGTTTTATTGGGGGCATAATGAGGACTATAGCCCGGGAGACTGCATTTCCGATAGCCCTGAGAAACTGCTCCAAAGAGGGAGGGGGGAAGGTCAGTATAATGCAATTTTGGCAAAGGGTGAGTACATGCAGGCAAGCACATATTTTTTGCAGGAGGTTGCTGCTAGTCTCATGAAGATTACCACTAGTCACAAGGAGCAGACATCACCATGAAGGATTTTAGTGCTTTTCTAGATACAAGGAGATACAAGAATTGGGCTCATAAAATCTCCTGAAAATATCTAAATATCTGAAGACCTGTTCTGCAAGTTTTTCCCAGAGCACAAAGTGCCTCATTCCTGAACTCCACCCTGAACTCCTTTCAGGGGATGTTGAAGGTCAGCAGCTGCAGTGGCTCATGATTTAATCCTTGTAGAGGTAGATGTCAAGTGCCAATTTGTAGTTGGCAATACAAAAAGCAAAATTGTAATACTTTTAGAAGAAAAGATAGAAAAGTATTTTTATGACAGAAGTAGGAAAGAATTTCCTAGACAAGGCATAAAAAAGTATGAACCTTAAAGGAAAAGATTGATAGCTTTGACTATATTAGAAGTACTTTGTGTTACATTGGTATCATTAGTAAATACTCATGATCAAAATATGTTATTAAAGTTGAATTTATAAAAACAGACTATAAGAAGATATGTTCAGTATATATAGCTGCATGGAATAGTATGCAGATTATATAAATGTCATCTATGAATCAGTAAGTTAAAGACAGCCCAAGACAGAGACAATAGGTATGAACAAGCAATTAATAGAAAAAGAAAAACAGTAGTCAACCTGCATTTGAAAAGATGTCCAACCTCCTGCAGATTATGGATATACATAATAAAATCACAATGAAATACCATTCACACTCGTGAAATTGTTAAACATGAGAACAATACTAAGTGTTGAAGGGTCAATGAGGATGTAGGTGGAGCAGTGGAAGCTCTCAAATAGTGTTGGTGGGGATATAAATTTAGCATTTGTTAAAATTAAAAACATGTCTACAGTACTACCCAGCAATTCTATTCCTAGGTATATGTTTGAGAAATTCCTGCATATATACATAAGGAAACATGTAAAAGCGAATTCAAAGTAGCCATGTTATAATAGCAAAAACATTTAAAACAAAACAAAAGAAAACCCTGACTGTCCATCAACAGGGAGAATGAGTAAGCTGTATTATTCCATATAATGGAAAATAATTGTGCAAATGAATGAAGTAAGTTTCCACATATGACTATGGAAGAGTCTCATGTAGAGTATTGAGGAAAAAAAAGCAAGTCACAGAAGCATACAGTTTAACACATGCATGTGTAAAGTTTTAACACTTGCAAAACAATACTATATATTGCATACAGATACCATATTTGTATTAAATGTATAAGATTTTATTATGCATGTGATAGGTGCTTTTGTCATTGCCTTCTCCCTATGATAAGATGGCACTTTGGTTGTAGAGTAACAGTACGTTATTTCTTTCCTGGGAAGATTTTCCAGAGGTAGTGACTATTTAAGTTGAGTGATGAAAAATGAGTATGGGTTTTCAAAATAGAATTCATGCACTGAAATTAATATCCTAAAGTGTGTTCCTTTGGCTCACAGAAAACCTGCTCTGGTATTCACTTAGAACCTTTTGACTTATTGAGTATATTCTAGCAAATTTAGTTGCCTTCTAATCCATGGTAGATTAGACTGCCAGAGGCAGATACATAGGTAAATGAGAAATGGTGGCCAGCTGTGAGATATAAGGCAGGAAAAATCACCAAATGCAGACATAGTTATTAAAACTAAAAGCAGTCTAAGGTTAAATGTAACATAAAGGCAATGAATCACAGGTACCCTAATAACTCCAGATAGCAGGTTGTACACTACTGCAATTAACGATGACCCCCTAGGTCATCCACATGTTTCTGTTTTTGTTCAAGTATTCAGGAATTTTTATGATACATATTTGCAATAATATTCATCAATTTTAAAAAATATTTGGGACTTGAAGCTATTTTCTGTTATGCAAAATTAACCTTTTGGAATAGCACACTTCTAAATTATGCCTAGGAAGTGATGCATTTCTGTGTTTCATTTATTCAATAGACATTCCATGAGTAATTTACCATGTGGTAGGCATAATGTGGACACTGGCCATACACAAACAAATCAGTGATTATATCATCCACTAACACAATGTGTGATATATGATATGTGTTACTATATGTTTATTTAGGAAGAGAAGAAAGTGCCAATTGGCTTTTTTATCTTTGCTATACTTTTATCATTTTGAGAATTTAAAAAATTAGAGGTAGAGAGAACTGAAAACTATTGGATTTGGAATTTCAATTGAGAAATATATGTTATGAGTTTCCCATAGGCTTCTTGCAGTATGTATTAAAAGATTTTTAAAAGTTTAATCTCTTTCTTTAATTTTGTAATTCCGATTCTAAAAATTTATCATAAGAAAACAATGAAAAATAAGCACAATGGGAAGAATTAATACTGTTAAAATGGCCATACTACCCAAAGCAATCTACAGATTTAATGTGATCCCTATCAAATTACCCATGACCTTCTTCACAGAGCTAGAACAAATAATCCTAAAATTCATATGGAACCATAAAAGACCCAGAATTGCCAAAGCAATCCTGAAGAAAAAGAACAAAGCTGGAGGCATAACCATCTCAGACTTCAGGCAATACTACAAAGCTACAGTAATCAAAACAGCATGACACTGGCACAAAAACAGACATATGGATCAATGGAACAGAATAGAGAGCCCAGAAATAAACCCACACACCTATGGTCAATTAATCTTTGACAAAGGAGGCAAGAATATATAATAGGTAAAAAGTCTCTTTAGCAAGGGGTGTTGGGAAATTTGGACAGCTGCCTGTAAATCAGTGAAGTTAGAACACACTCTCACACCATACACAAACATAAGCTCAAAATGGTTTAAAGACTTAAACATAAGATATGACACTGTAAAACTCCTAGAATATTACAGGGACAAAGCATTCTCTAACATAAATTGTACCAATATTTTCTTAGGTCAGTCTGCCAAGGCAATAGAAGTAAAAGCAAAAATAAACAAATTGGACTAACCAAACCTACAAGCTTTTGTACAGCAAAGGAAACCATAAAGGAATATTTTTTCCCACAGACTGGGAGAAAATATTTGCAAATGATGTGACTGATAAGGGCTTAATTTCCAAAATATACAAACAGCTCATACAACTCAACAACAAAAACACAAAAAACTCAAATTGAAAAATGAGCAGAAGAGCTAAATAGACATTTTTCCAAAGAAGACATACAGATAGCCAACAGGCACGTGAAAAGATGCTCAATGTCACTAATTATTAGAGAAATGCAAATCAAAACTACAATAAGGTACCACCTCATGCCTGTCAGAATGGCCATCATTAAAAAGTCTACAAATAAATGCTGGAGAGGGTGTGGAGAAAAGGGAAGCCTCCTACACTGTTGGTGGGAATGTAAGTTGGTGCAGCCATTGTGGAAAACAGTATGGAGGTTCTCAAAAAACTAAAAATAGAGTTGCCATATGATCCAGCAATCCCACTCCTGGGCATATGTACAGACAAAACTATAATTCAAAAAGATACATGCACTCCTATATTCATTGTACTATTCACAATAACCAAGACATGGAAACAACCTAAATGTCTATCGACAGATGAATGGATAAAGAAGATGTGGTACATATGTACAATGGAATACTACTCAGCCATAAAAAAGAATGAAATAATGCCATTTGCAGCAACATGGATGCAACCATTGATTATCATACTAAGTGAAGTAAGTCAGAAAGAGAAAGACAAATACCATATGATATTACTTATGTGTGGAATCTAAAATATGACACAAATGAACCTATCTATGAAACAGAAACACACTTGTGATTGCCAAGGTAGTTGGTGGGGGGGAAGGATAGATTGGGAGTTTGGGGTTAGCAGAAGCAAACTGTTACATATAGAATGCATAAACAACAAGGTCCTGCTGTGTAGCACAGGGAACTATATTCAATATCCTGTGTTAAACTATAATGGAAAAGAATATAAAAAAGAATATATATATATATATATGTATAACTGAATCACTTTGCTGTACAGCAGAAATTAACACAACATTGTAAATCAACTATATTTTCATTAAAAAAAATAAGCACAATGCTTTTAGATGTCACTTAGCTGGCATTATTTCCAAGAAGAAAAAAGTGTCCAATACTAGGGAATTGGTTAAATTATGTTATATTCATCTATCAGAATTCCAGTTTGAGAATACTTAATGATGTAAGAAAATGTTTATGCTAAATTGGTAAGTTGTAAAAAAATGACTGGAGAAAAATAGCAGTATTTATGGTAGTGGAATTACAGGTAATTTTCCTTTTCCTTTCTATTCTTTATTCTTATTTTCCAAATTTTCTACACTAAACATATAGCAATGGTTATAAATGTAAAAATAATATCAATTTCTATTTGTAAGACAGCACTGATTTTCCATTCTGGAATAGATTGTTTTGGAAATAAATTTTTATCTTGGCTGATTATTATTGACCATAGTGGGTTTTTGTGGACTTTGTCAATGACCAACACTTGAATTTTGTTTAAAGCCACAATAATTCACACACAAATTCACCAGGTATGATTTAAATCACTCATTAAAAATATTATGTATGTTCTTGTCTCTCAAGTTGAATAAATAAATAGAAGTATATGTATTACTAAAGCCATAGATAAGTATTTACAAAGATGAAATGGAGAATCTTCATGTAAATATTTAATATTCTTTTTTGTTCTCATGAATTTGCAGTTCCTCTGTGGGTAGTGCACTTCCTCGAAGACGCTGCTGTGCATATATTACTATTGGAATGATATGTATTTTCATTGGAGTTGGATTAACTGTGAGTATTACTCTACTCACTGTTAGAATTCTTTCCTCTTAACTTTATTAGTAGTAAATGGTGAGGTCTGGAACAGCCTTCATTGATCGCTGAAGAACCTGCCTCCCTCACATACCAGGCCCAGAAGCTTCTGAAAAACTATGAGCAATCTGAAGCCAATACATGGGCCTGGAGCTTGCCCATCCAGGTGAAATCATGTCTTGGGATCCCTCTGAAGTCCTTGACATTGGTAATTTTACCCTCCATTTAACAAAAGCCCATTTGTTTTTATTTAGTGCCAGAACCAATTTTGTTATGGCCAAAGCTGAAGCAATACTCATTCAGCTACGAAGGTCTGAAAAACCATTCTTCTTTTTATTCAAGTGAAACAGAGATTTATTATCAACATGGGGATGGCATTGGGGTTATGTAGATTAAATTCCCTTTATAAATAAGATATTATAATGGAATTTTTGTTTACTTCATAAAGTTTATAATTAATGTAACTAGCAATTTCATTTTATTAAATTTTACTCTGTTAGTGGTAGCCAACAAATGCAGCAACTCATATTTTGTCGGGGTTTTGTCATCTTAGGAATATATTTCATAAAAATTGCACATAAGCCAACACAAGTTCTCAGTTTCTAACCTTTTATTTTTGTATTGCTTTTTATTTTAGGTTGGCACCCAAGGTTTTGCAAGACGATTTCATGCAACCTATGTTTCTTGGGCAGTTGCTTATCTCTTAGGTTTGATCTGCCTTATCCGAGCTTGTTATTGGGGAGCTATAAGAGTGAGTTATCCAGAACACAGTTTTGCATAAGCTTGTTTATGATTTGGTAATGCAGGTGAGAGTATCTAGCAGTTCTGGATAAACTACTCTGGCATCTTTAAATCATTTATGTAATGGATTTCATTCTGGTTTATGTATGAAGTTTTAAGACTTTAGGAGTCTTTTATGAACAAATGCTCATTGTACTACATTATATGCAGATAGGTTGTTTTGCTGCTAAGTTTTCAAACTCTAAATAATAAAACTTGGTCTTCATGTTATTTTACATCTCTTAAATATATTTTTGATTTGTCCCCAAATTTTACATATAACATCAACCTTTCATTATTTTTAAATCAGTTATTCCATTACTTGCTGATCTGTATTTCCAAGAAGTGTTTATAAATGTTGGTATAATAGCTTCACATTTATACTTCTATTTTAATTAAACAGTAACACAATTGCTTGCTTTAAAATCTAAGCAATACACATTTTGCTTGAACTGCTTACTGTAACTTTAACTAAGATCATAGTGACCTTATTCAGGAAAAAACAAATTTAGTGTACCTTCAAAGACTTGACATTCTTGTCAGATAAATACCATTTCTAGATACTGTATGCTTGTTTTATGTTGTTTGTAGAAAGATATAATATTTTGCTAGTAATTTAAAATACAAGAATAAAAATATTTATTTGTCCACAGCTGGAGATATGTTGGGTAAATGTTTTTTTCTCAAAGATCACAGGATCTTTGTCTTTGTCTTTTCACAGGATCTTTTTGTGTTTTATTTTTGTCATTTTTTATTTACTAATTATAAAATTTCTGGCCTAGATTTTTGAAATTTAATGTTAATCATCTCTATGTATTCCTTTATGGAGCCTGAAGGAAGTACTTCACATAACATATTTCATAATATTTAACCATTTACAAAGATGTATCGATATTAGGTTGTCCTTTTCATTAGATCATGGTAAATTTTTCTTATTGGGATAATTATGGAATACTTATATGTGAAGGGAGCCTGTAACATTTTACACTGGCTAAAATATTGAGATGGGATGCAGTTACTTTTACCATTCTTCTCAAATATAGCTGGTGAAATAATTACCAAATTTATTCAAAATACAGGTCAAAGACAAAAAGCAACATAGTTTTCTAAGAATTCACTAGGATTTAAGGAATCAGCTCTTGCACTGCCCATCTTTGCAGTTTTGAAAAAGAAATTGTTTAACTGAGAGGTAATATTCTAAAGCTTCTGAGGTAGTAGAATTAGATAATGAGATGCTCTGAGTAAATTAATTGGCTATTCCATGGGTAAGAATAATATTTTAAATTATTTATGTTCCTAATTAGTATAAAAATGTACTCATCAGAGAGTTTGGAAAAAATTACACGTAAATTTCAAAGAGTAAATGATAAATGTGTAAATGCAGTTGCTCAGGATTATATGTACCTTTAAAAATATACTAATAAAGATTATTGTTCAAAAATTACCTTGTTCTATTCCATTTTTTTAAAAATAAGAGGTTTTTCTAAAATTGCCTTGAGATCTTACTCTAAAGTTTTCATGTTCAAGAATGCATATAATGTTCCTTTATATAATATTCACTTATGTTTTTTCCAGTATTTTCATGCTTTTATTTTAAAAATAAAGATTTTTAATCCATTTGTAATACACTTGATTTATTAAATGAGAATCTAATTTATTTATTTTCTTAATAGTTGATCAGTTGTAGCAGCAGTGTATATTGAGTAATACATTCTTTCCCCATTAACTTGAAATCCCACATTAAATTATATGCTACATGATTATATTCCTTTTGGAATGTAACTCCATAATAGCAGGAACCTTGGTCTTATTTGCTGCTTTATTTCCAGCATTTAGAAGAATGCCTAGTGCATACGTGTTCAATAGATACTTGTTGCATGAATGAATAAATGATTGAATGAATTGGTATGTTAAATTCTTAAATGTGCTTGGGTCTGGATTTTACATTTGTTCCAGAATGTATAGGTAAATGTTTATATAATCTAATGCTAATGAAAAACTTTCCAAGTAGAACCCCAAAGCAGATATTAATAAGAAAGAAATTCAATATCCGTTTATGATAAAAACTCTCAACAAAGTGGGGATAGAGGGAACATACCTCAACATAATAAAAGCCATATATGACAAACCTACAGCAACACCATACACAACAGCAAAAAGCTGAAAGCATTTCCTCAAAGATCAGGAAAAGGACAAGGATGTCCACTCTCACACTTCTTTTCAACATAGTATTGGAAGTCCTAGCTACAGCAATCAATCAGACAAGAAAAAGAAATAAAATGAATCCAAATTGGAGAGGAAGAAGTAAAACTGTCACTTTGCCAGTGACATGATACTATATATATAGAAAATTTTAAAGACACCACCAATAAACTACTAGAATAAATGAATTCAGTAAATTGCAGGATACAAAATTAATATAAAGAAATCTGTTGAATTTTATACACTAACAACAAAGTATCAGAAAGAAAACAGTCAATTTACAATTGCATCATAAAGAATTAAATACCTAGGACTAAATCTAACCAATCTTACAGAAGGTAAAAGACCTATACTCATTAAACTGACATTAATGAAAGAAATTGAAGACAACACAACAAATGAAAAGATATACCATGCTCATGTATTGGAAGAATTAATACTATTAAAATGACCACAAATTCATTGTAATCCCTATCACAATACCAATGGCATTTTTCACAGAACTAGAACAAATTATTCTAAAATTTGTATGGAAACACAAAAGACCCCAAATAGCCAAAAGAAATTTGCAGAAGAAGAACAAAACTGGAGATATCATGCTCCCTGACTTCAAACTATACTACAAACCTGCAGTAATCAAAACAGTATGGTGCTGGCACAAAAACAGACACACATTATCAATGGAATCAAAAATCAAGAGCCAAAAAAAAAAAAAAAAAAGAACCAAGAGCCAGAAATAAACCCACATGTATGGTCAATTAATCTACAACAAGGAAGGCAAGAATGTACAATCGGGAAAGACAGCCTCTTCAATAAATAGTGAACAGCTAGATGCAAAAGAATCAAACTGGACTACTTTCTCACACCACATACAAAAATAAACTCAAAATCGATTAAAGACTTAAATGTAAGACCCCAAACCATAAAACTCCTGGAAGAAAACATAGGCAGTATGCTCTTTGACATCAGTCTTAGCAATGTTTTTATGGATATTTCCCCTCAGGCAAGGGAAACAAAATAAAAAATGAACAAATGGGACTACATCAAACTAAACAGCTTTTTCATGGCAAAGGAAACTAACAACAGAACAAAAGGCAACCTACTGAATGGGAGAAGATATTTACAAACAGTATGTCTGATAATAGGCTAATATCCAAAATATACAAAAAACCTCATACTACTCAACACCAAAAAAAAAAAAAAATTTAAATTGGGTGGAGGACCTGAATAGACATTTTTCCAAAGAAGACATGTGGATGGTCAACAGACATGTGAAGAGATGCTCAACATCACTAATATCAGGGAAAATTACAGGACATCACCTCACATCTGTCAGAATGTTTATTATAAAAAAGACAACAAATAGCAAGTGTTGGTGAGCATGTGGAGCAAAGAGAACTCTTGAGCACTATTGATATGAATGCAAATTGGTACAGATACCATAGTATGTCAAACACAGTTTCTCAAAAAAACTAAAAATAGAACTACCATAGGTTGCTGCAATTTCACTTCTGGGTATTTTTGTGGAGGAAACAAAAATATTAATTCAAAAGGTATAGGCAACAGTATTTTCAGTCCAGCATTATTTATGATAGCCAGGACAGGGATGCAAACTAAGTGTCTATCAACAAATGAATGGATAAGGAAGATGTGGCATATATATTCAATGGAATATTACTTAGCCATAAAAAGAATGAAATCTTGCCATTTGTGACAACATGGATAGATCTAGAGAGTATTATGCTAAGTGAAATAAGTCAGACAGAGAAAGACGAATTCCATGTCATTTCACTTATATGTGAAATCTAAAAAACAAAACAAATATAACAAAGCAGAAACAGATGCACAGATACAGAGAACAAAAATGTAGGTTTGTGGGGGGATGGGTGAAATAGATGAGGGAGTTTAAGAGGTACAAACTTCCCATTAGAAAATTAATAAGTCACAGGGATGTAATGTATAACAGGGAATATAGTAAATAATGTTTAATAACTTAATATAGTGATAGGTGGTAACTAGATTTATCATGGTGATCATTTTGTGATGTATTAAAATATCGAATCATGTTGTATGCCTGAAATATTGTAAGTCAGTTATACTTCAATTAAAAAAACATTAATAGGAAAGGATTAATAGATTGTATGATTAAAGGAAAAAAAAATCATAAGTAAAGCCAAAAGACAAACTGGTGAAGATCTTTTCAAGATAGTATAAAGAATTACTTTTTTTTTAATATGGGAAGAGACTAAAGGCATGAAAAAGCAATTGACAAAAGAAGAAATGC
The DNA here is from genome assembly GCF_025265405.1 of Mesoplodon densirostris. Lineage (NCBI taxonomy): Eukaryota > Metazoa > Chordata > Mammalia > Artiodactyla > Ziphiidae > Mesoplodon > Mesoplodon densirostris. The sequence continues at coordinate 48,658,235 of NC_082673.1, read as the reverse complement.
AATAATTAATAAACATCTTTTTAAAAAATTTGCTAATAATGAAAGACTATACGTTAAAAACTATGAAAAAAGAATTTCACCTACCATATTAACAAAAGTTAAAAAACAGTAATATTCCTGCAATTTTGAAGATATGGGAAAGTACACACACACACACACACATACACACACACATTCTTTGACCTAGTTATTCTGTCTCTAAGAATTTATCCTAAAGGTGTTATGGATAAGATAATAAATATATATGTACAACAATGTTTATCACATTTTTATTTATAATGTGTGTTAAAAAGAAAAAAAGTCAAAAACTGCAATAATGTGGACTAGGTGAAATAAATTATGGTACACCTATACTGTAAAACAACAGGCAGTCATTAAAAATATGATGAAATATTTCATCTGTTCAGTTGGAATGTTTTACAAAATATTGTGGGACAAAATCAGATCACAAATCAATATGTAGAGTATAATTCACTTTAAAAAAATGATTTTACATGTTATGTGTTGAAAAAACTAAGGAAAATTAAGCACTAAACATTAAGAATAGTTATCTATGAGTGATAGAAGATAAATGATTTTTAGTTTATTTCTGTGCTAGATTAACTCATAGTTAGGAAGTGTTAAGTTTCCTTTTGATAAACAGATAAGAATGCTAAGTGATGATCACATCAGTATTTGTTACATTGTCATTTGATTCTTGAGGAGTTTTAAAATAAATTTATTAAAACCCAAACCAATGAGTTTCATCCATAAAACCTTAAGTTTTAAAGTTAACATATTATATATTTAAGCTTAGTCTTATATGAATTACCATAAATTTTTAATTAACTACATCCAAACTTACGACAGTTTATACTTAGCCTTCCAGTGCCTAGTACAGAAGTAGAACACAGAAAGTTCTGGGAAGACATTATTGGAAAGAATATAACATAGCCACTCATCAGAAAAGGAAGGATTTATTTGTCCCCTGTGGTCCAAGGTAGGAAAGAAAGAAAAAAAAAAAAGGCTTAGTTCTTAGAAAGAAAAAAATAGAACCATGATCAGGTATTCTTGAGCAAGTCATTTGTGAGTATACATATGTCATTTTTGCAGAAAAGAAAGAATCCTAATAATGATAGGTGGCAAGTATGGTGCTAGTCTTACAACATGTGCTATTTAATATTCACAGAAATCCTAAGAAGCTAGGATTCTTGTTTCTGCTTTGCCAGAGGAAATTGAGGTGCCACTCCCATAGACCTGAAAAAGATTTTGCGTAGAACAGGCATCTGCATTCAAAACAAGCACTAATGATTCTGATGTTGGTTTTTCCTGAGTCATACTCTGAGAAACACTGTACTAAACCATGCTGAAATTATATACAACACATGTTCACATGCACTTTCTCTGGCATTCACATTTTCTAATATAGAAAAAGCTTTGATTGTATTTGAGTAATAACACCATTTCTTTTGTTTAGATTTTGTTTATTTTTGATCTAGCTATACTTGTGCTTCTATGCAATCATGAAAGTCTACAGCCACTACCATGTTCATGGTCTGCAAAAATTACTATAAAATCTAAATTTGCATTTATTCAGTGTGGTTTTGGTACACATGTACATATTTATGTAGTAAGCACTGAAGAAAAAAACCTTAGTGTTAGTAAAGGTCACTCAGCTTATATGTGATGGAGCCAGTTGGAATCAGTCTGTCTGCCTCCAAAATTTATCTGCTTTCCACTACAACCTGAGATTTTATTGTGCTTTGCATTGTAGAGAATAACTTCTGAATTTTTGTGCCCCTTGCTCTTCATTGTGTGTAACTCATCTCTGGGAAGAAAATAAAATATTGTCCTAAGTATTCATTTCACAAAGAATAGAATACTCTAGTTTAAAAAACATTTTTTATTTTATTATATCAGACTTTATTAATTTTATAGCATTTTATCTTAAATATTATTACATGTATTTATTTTCTTTTTTATAATTAACAAAATCATAGGAAATAAGTAGGAATATTACATATTAAATATAAGGAAATTGACATACAATGAATTTTAATTAATATAACATCTTTCTTGTAATAGCAATATTTATTAAAATGATTGTTAAATAGCACAAAATGCTAAAAAAATGTTTGTAAAGGCTTTTAATTTTTTTTTTTTTTTTTTTTTTTTTTGCGGTACACGGGCCTCTCACTGTTGTGGCCTCTCCCGTTGTGGAGCACAGGCTCCAGATGCGCAGGCTCAGCGGCCATGGCTCACGGGCCCAGCTGCTCCGCGGCATATGGGATCTTCCCGGACCGGGGCACGAACCCGCATCCCCTGCATCAGCAGGCGGACTTTCAACCACTGCGCCACCAGAGAAGCCTTAGGCTTTTAATTTTTAAAATTTTACATGTTCAGTTACAAATTTAAATAAATACTAAGGTTCTTTATGTTTGATAAATGCGCATGTGTTTGACCTTAGGTGGAATACCATGTGAAAAACAAAAATGAGAAGCCTATATTCTTTTGGGACTGCCTCCCAAATAAGTTTTTCGGTAAGGCTAAATATCTGAGTACAGTTTGCAATTTAACAGGTGAGAGTCTTTGATCCTCCACAGAGAGAGTTTTCAGTTTTGTAAATGTAACTGAAACTCATTTAAGTTAACTTGCTAAAAAGGAAGTGATCACACACATTGCTCTGAAGTTTTTAAGTGTCTTATGTGTATGTGTAATGTTTGGATATAGAACTACTGTAAGTTCCCAGTGTTTAAATAAAATTTTCTGAAAAGCCTTGCCACAGTGTCTGATACTCTATGCCAAATACACCATTGGCTTAAGATATTTGATATTTAAATAATCTTGGAGAAAATGTATTACATTTTCATTAGTCATTAAGCATTTAGCAAGAATAAGCTTAGGAGATTTGTAGATAATTCCTTAGGTTATGTAATGCCTTATTTTTTCCTGGTCTCTTCCTACACACCTGCTGTATGACTCCTTCCTTTAAAAGTTCCTCTCTGCCTACCATCTGCCATCCACAGGTCTTCTTTTACTCCCCCGTAATTAATGCAGACTTCAGTATCTGGTTTTCATTCTTATCACATGCCATTGATTTAAATGTCAATGTGAATGGCCTTTCTAATACTCTGGTCTGGACTCATTTCTTTGATTCCCTCAAGTCCAGTGACCTTCATCTCCATTACACACCTGCTATTCACCACTGTAGCTGCACTCTGGGCGCCCATAGTTAGAACCGCTCCATCTCCAAACTCATACTCAGATATCCACTCTCTGAACATATGCTTCCTCTATCCAAAATTCTGACTCTTTTTGTACTGCCATTCCTGAATATCACCTTCAACACTTCTAATTTCTTGATTATTCCAATCTGTCATCTTCTATATTTACCAATGAACCCCATAACCACAAAGATTAATGCCACTACATATTTTTGATCTTTACCTTCAATTGCACCTCAGCGTTGTTTACCTGTCTTCGGCTCTCTCTGCAAATTTCCCACAGATACCATATGAAAACTTTAGTCCTAAAGCCCCTTACCACACTTTTCACAGAGACCCCCTTCCTCTTACAGCGGTTGTTTTCTTATTTCACCTATTCTTACCTTTGTTCCATTCCTCCACCTACACTCTAGATTCATTCCATTCCCTCATTCCTCCTCAGGGAACTCACAATATCTTTTCATTGTTTCTGAGATCCATCTGGCTGCCTAAATCGATAACTGGCATCACCATTTTAATTTCTCATCTCACACCCTCTACAATCCATCAGTTTTCCCTATTCTCTGAAGTATGTACATGTCTCTTCATGGTTCCTCCCTATCTTAATTGTGGCTCTCATCAACATTTCCTGTAAAAGGCTATGAACAGGTCCCTCTGCTTCTATTTTTGCCTTGCCTGCTGCCTGTACCTCTCCTCAATCCATTTTCCTCATTAGTCACCTAAGTGATTATTTTTTAGATGCACATAAGATCTTATCATACCCTACCTAAAGTCCTTCAGCATCTCTCTTCATCCTTATAAGGGAGATAAAAGGCTCTTCCTTCTTCTTTAGCCTAATATTGAACCACTACCCAAGCAGTGTCTCGTATTTTGTGTTTCTGCAGTATTGAATTACTGATATTTTTTGGTATTGACTTCTGTTTTATTTCTATATGCCTTTGGACATGTCCTTCTGCCTGCAAGGAATATCCCTGTCTAACTTGGTAAACTCCTTTCTATCCTTGAAAATCCTGCTTAGGCATTACCTCCCCTGTAAACTCTTCCATGATCCTTCCTCTCCTCCTTTCCACCCACAGACAAAATTATTTCCTTGTACTACTTCTATTCCATGTAAATACTTCTGTCATATATACTACCCTCTGTTTTACTTACAGGTTTATAGGTACTCTTAGACTATTGTTCTCTTCTTACTAGTTGTGCCTCAGTCATGCTAGTCGTATTTCAGTCTGTTTTTTATATCCTCAGTGCCTGGCACATAATAGGCATAGACTTTCAAAACTGTTTTTTTTTTTTTTTTTTTTTTTTTTCCTGAACTAAGCTGAGTGGAGCCAAATCTCTATTATAGCTTTTCATGCATTGTTTCAATGATTATCTGTATGTGGGGGGGTGTGTATGTGTATCTTCCATAAAATGCTTTGTAGATGTTTGTGGAATAATAAGAGGAAGAATACTGACAGGAGGTTGGTAAGGAGATCATTTGGTAAACACTAGGTAATGCTACCTCTTCAGCTTTTCCCAACTCCCAGGCTTTCAGTAGAACCACACAGGCACACTTTGAGTGCCTTTATCTTAACAATTAGCTATTGAATTGGAATTGTCTCTGTGTAACTGCACCCTAACTTGACAGTACCTACCATGAGAACAAGAAACCAGTTTGTGTATGTGTTACTTGTGCTCATACAAGGTTACTTGTGCTCATACAAGGTTTTATTAACTAAATGTAAGGTATTGTGAAGGTGAAGTTAAATAAGCTAAGAAAATACAATTGTAAATAAAACCTCTACTTACAAGTAGTAAGACACATTTAACTCTTAATTATTATCCTTCTAATTGGGAACTGGGATTCCTATTTCCACTTTTGTATTTTCCTTGACACAGTCTCCAAACCTCCTTTTTTTGAACCAAAGTATATATTTATTTAGAATGAGAAAAACAATGCAATGACAACAAATTAAAAAGTTTTAAAAGCTGACAAATACCACAAACATGAAAAAATCCATTAAAATATTTTAAATTAACTGCCTGTATTTTTAGTTTTTAGTTTTTTGATTGCCTCTTCATTTGAAAACAATTTTATAGTGCATTTTCTTTGTGAGAATAAATAATTTGGTATTTTCTCCAGGATAGGCAATCAAAATTTACTTTTATTATTGAAAGTTTAGAAAAGTTAATTTCAGTAACAACTTGTAGTGTCAATTTTTAGTGTTGTTAAATTTGGGGAAACTTGTCATGAGTTTCTTATGTGAGCTCAATGATTTCAGGGCATTTCAATTTTCTTGGGCAGTGTAATTAGTATTTAACTTGTTCACTAACCTGTTGTTAAGCTCTTTTTGTAGATGTATATTATGAGTTCTGGATTATCCTTGTAGATGCCAATATTTCTTACCAAATCAACAAGAGATTTTTTAAAATTTCAATGTGTTTATATAATTTATTCTTCTTCATCAATTATCCAAAAAATTAGGAGTCTGCTTATTAACTATATTTAAAATGTATTTATACCTTGAAATAGATTACTGATTTTGGTTTTATTTGAAAAATTTTTTTTCTTCCAACTCACTTTTTGATCATAATTTCTATTGATTTCATTTAGTAATATGTAAAAAAAATAATTTTATTGTATGTTATATATATATATATATATATATATATATATATATATAATTGTATATGTTACATTGTTAAACATATTCCTCAAGAAGAAAACTTCTATTTTGACTAGATTAATGAGAACTGAATCCTACACCTACAATTTTTCACATCTGGGGGTTGAAAGGATTTACTGACTTCATTATCCACAGACTTCTGGTGCTTCATGCCACAGGACATGTTCTTATCATGACACCTCCTCTGACCTGCACTTCAGTGTCTGAAGCCAGATGAGCTGTCTCAGTGGAAGGTAAAAATGTTGCCGGAAGGCTTTTCTACACCTAAATAGCTAGCAATAACTTGACTATGCAAGGAAGTGATTGTGAAACTCCACACCTTTTAAAATGGTAAATCCTACCATATTACTGTCCCACTTAAACCCTTCAATGCTTTCCATTGCTCTTAAAATAAAATTCAGTCTCCTTACTGGAGCCTACAAAACACTGTAGGATTTCAGCTTTTCCTGTCTCTCCAAACTCATCTTCAGCATTCTCTTCTTGCTTTCTATTTAACCATACTGGTCTTAATCAGTTTCTGAAATATGCTAAACTTTGTTTTTTCTCACCCCAGGACATTAATACCTACAGTTCCCTTTCCCTAAATACCTTTTTCCTATTCTACATCAGCATTCAGGCCTAGCTTAGATGATCCCTATTCAAAGAGGCATTCCATCTTCAGTTATCCCATTCCAGTCAAGCTTTCTTTGCCTTTACACAGCCTCCTTTGCAGGTGACTTGCCTTTTGAGTCCTCTTTCTAAATACTTCTTTCTGGAATGGGTAAGTTTTCTTAATCAACATCCCTTTCCTAATGTTCCAATTTATCTATAACGTGTATGTATATGTTATATACGTATGGGTACATATTTTTTGTGTGTGTACATAAAAAAGCTGTTTGAAAACCTCAACTTAAATATTCTTTTATAATCTCATATTTACAAGTCCCAATTTGAACTCATCATTTCCCTCCTCAAACCTGTTCTGCCTCTTGTGTTCCCTATCTTATGTCATCACCACTTATTCACTTGTTCACCCAATTCAGAAACCCCGAGTCACCCTAGATTCTCTTCTTATTCACTCCTTCCTCCCAGTCTGTCACAAAACTATTGATTTCACTTCAGCAGCATCTCTCAGATCTATCCCTTCTTCTTCAGTACTTATCTCAGACATCATTATTTTTTATTGGAGTTATTGCAGACACCCCCAAGGAAGCCTTCTGTGGTCTGTTTAATATTGCTATATCTTACACCCCCCCACACACACACACAATCTGCCCTCCATAGTGCTGTGAGAATGAACCTTCCAATATTCAAAAAGATAAGTTATGAAAGATTCAAACTTTTGATTCATGTCCACTTCTCCTGTTTCCTTTCCACACTGCTGTTTCCCCTACTCCAACTACTGTACGCCAGACAAGTTTTCTTTTCCCTTTGCACCGTCTCTTCTTCCTTGCGTTCTTCCTCCAGCCAGCTGGAAGAAACCAAGCATAAGCTGTTCCGAAAACGGCTCTAACATTCCAAGCCTAAGGGTCAGTTTAGGCATTCCTTACACTATGCTCCCAACTTAAATCTATTCCCCTATCGCAATACTTAGCACAGCCCACAGAATTTGTTCACCAGCCCAGGGGCCCACCAGATTGTGAGCCCTGTAATTACACCCGTGTTCCGCCTCCACGTCCCCTAGTATAGTGGTAGTACCAAGTGGGGACCCTCAAAATAACAGTGAAAAATTGAGTAAAGTAATAAAAGTGAAAATTAAAAATAAAGGATTTGGATTCAGATGGAGTCGCTTCAACCAATTTTGTTCCTTTCAGGACGGCAGTCTGTGTGAGATATGTATTCCGGTCTGAAGTTAACCATTTCCCTTATTCCATGACAGCCCGAATCCTAGCACCACTTAGACTCAGGCCAGGGACAGCGGCCAGCGCCTGCGGGATCCGCCGGCAGCTCTGACGCGGGAGGGGCTCAGTCGTCAGCTCACGGGAGGCCTCGCTCACAGAGGCGGCCTAGCTCACAGACGCTGTCTGGAGTCCGCCGCCAGGCAACGCGCAGACGTCTCGTCTCGCGCCTCCCCGTGTCGGGCAAGCAGGACCGCCGGCTGGGGTCCCAAAGGCTGTTCATGCGGGCGCGCCCCGTCCAGGGCGAGCCTGTCAGCACCTCGGCGAAGCCTCCGCACCACGCGCGGCTCCCGAGACGCTGCGCCCGCCCCTCGCGCCCTGCACATCCCGGCAAACGCACGCCGCGGGTTTAACAGTACTGCTCCCGCCGGGCTACGCCGCGCTCTGGGCCCCAGGCGCTCGAGGCCCCGCCCTGCGCCCGCCCAACGGCCCTGGGAGCCGCCGTCTGCCCCGCCCCCTTCGCCGCCACCCAGAGCCTGGAGCGGACTCGCGGCTGCAGTCGTTCCCGGACGGGCAGCCGGGCGCTCGGCCGCGGCGTCTAGGGCTGAGCGCCGCGAAGCGGCTGCTTGCCCCGTAATCCTCCCGGATCTTAAGGCGGTAGGTGGCTGGGGATGACGAGCCATACGGGGACAGAAGTCAGGCCCCGGGGTGTGAGGAGGCCGGTGGACGCCGTCTACGAGGGCGGACACGGGGGAAGTTGAGGTGAGGGAGAGAATCTCTGGGGTCAGTCGGCGCAAATCAGGCAGAGCCTCCACAGGGTCCCCAAGGTGGTTCTTAGGGTGCGAAGGGAGCGAGCAGGTCGGAAGGAAAGAGGTGGGGACCGGTGTGGAAAACCGGGCGAGGGGCAAGTGGCCAAGGGAATTACACTGCTGAAGGGATATTGATAAAATAAAACGAACACATAAAAAGCCCCCAAAAGGAAGTGCACATCGCCCGCTGTCCCAGGACCTGGTCCTAGGTAGTGGGATGGTTTGAAGACTGTTTCCCATGCCCTAGAATCATCCTTACTAATTTTGGGCAGCAGTTTGTTTTTGTTTTTGAGATTACTGTAGTTGTTTTTATTAATAATAAATTAAATTCAATAAGAAAAGAAAACCCAGTAAGAATAAAGAATCAAAAGACATGTGGTCACTTCACAGAAGGAAATCAAATGGTTAATGAATGTATTTGAAGATGTTCTATGCAACTTGTATGTAAGGGTATACTGTTTTACAAAAGTTGACATATAACATTATAATAGTTTCAGGTGTACAACATATTTGTATCAAAAGTTTATAATTGCTGATATTTTATCAAAACTAAAAAAAAAAAAAAAAAACCCTGAAAAAGGACAGTTACATCAGTTATGACAACCACCAACACCCATTACCTGGACAGTTTTATCCCACCTCAATGTTAAATTATGCTTGTATTGAAAGATGCTTCACAGAGAAAAAACTTTTTTTTTGGTCAGAAAGCATGAAATGGAAAATATAAGGGGACACTCTGGGCTCATAAATTTTTGATATTTTAGTTTTAATTTTTCCTGCGTATGGCAACACGATTTGTGGAGTATAAAGTGTCTTTTGTCATGTAAGTCGTAATTAGTTTATCCTGTACTCCTCTATATTTCCTTTATGTTATTTTTCATCTATCAGGTTATCAGTTTGTGCTGTTTACTACAAGCAGCATTTGGCTTTAAGGAATCCTAACTGCAAAAGAGATATTTTGAAGTTGAAAATTAAGATTAAATCCTATCTGGTATAATTCTATATGGGAAATATACATGAGGTAAATGAAAACATGGTCTTTTCACTTCTTCTCTCAGCTTATTTCTTTAATTTTATATGCTCTTATTTCTTAATTGCAGCAGAACCATCAGCAGTTTCTAAAGAAATCTAGAATTTAAGTTGTAAATTTTAAGGATAATATTCAGCTTCTAAGTATATTACATATTATGTTTCATATCTAATCCATTCTGTGGATTAGAATGGCAGTGTACCATGTCTACAGAGTGAGGAAAGCATAGTAATCCCACATTTTATTTAGTAGTTGAAGAAAAATTGAAAATTGAGCAAATGAAAATTATTAGCACACACCAATTTATTCAGCAAGGTTTTATACATAAATGTTCCTTCTCATAATTAATTTTTTTTTCCATACAAGCAGTGTGCACATGGAATAGTGGAGAGTCAGGTGTCTTCTACTTACCAAACACACAAGTTTAGAGACAAGGGTGTGAACTTTATAGTCGGAACCTCATTTCTACCAATTACTAACTGTGTGAACTTGAGCACATCTCTTATTTTTCTTAGACTCAGGTTTCTCATCTGTAAAGTAGCTATGATTTTCTACAACAGTTAATTTATGGCTCAAAATTAAATGAGATAGTATATGTAAAGCATTTAACATGTAGTAGGATCTCAAAAAATGGAGTTTTAATTGAAAAAGAATAGGATATGTTGGGTAATGAAAATTTGCCCCAATTGATCAGTATATATACTTATCTCATGGTACTATATTTTAGAAAATTTTAGGTTAATTTGTAATTTCAGAATTGGTGGGCCCTTATATTTAGTTTGATATATTTTTTTAAACAAACAAATAACCTAAGATATAGTTAGTATTCTAGATGAAGAATAGCACCTACACAGGTTTCCTGACTTGCAAACCAGTGTTCTGTTCATACCACTTGGCATTTTAAGATGATTTGTGTAAACTTGAAAAAAAAGCTTTAGTTAGTAACCATTTCTCAGCATGTGTTAATATAATGAATTTTTGAGACATTGGATCAAAATGTCCTTTAAAAAATATTTATACCACAAAACTATATATTTACATTTCAAAGACAACTTTATGACAGGCCCACTACTTGCTACCCAATGTTGTAGGTAGGGTTATGTTTTTTTTGCAACTGTTCTTTGTAACACGTGATATCATAAATGCCTAACCTAGGTAGCTTCAAAGGAAAGGAGTTCTACATTCAATGAGTGAGCAGACATTAGAGTTTAAGACTGAAGTTATTTTATATGCTGACTGTGTAGTTCAGCTGTCTTTATTTGTAACCCAAACTGAGAATTAGGCTTTGGTTTGTGGATCCCTGTCCTTCATAGATTATGATCCTAGATCAGTTTTACAATAATAATTGCTTATTATTGTATAAGGTAAATACTTTTCCATTAGTAACACTGTTTAAGACATGATGCTATTATGTAGTATGCATCCCAAACTTATTCCCTATAATGTCACTGTCTCTATGCAGACATAGTTTACTTTAAAAAAAAAAACATATTGAATAGAGTATTGTATGGCATCATCTTTTCTAATTTCCTTAACTGATGTGGATTTATGTATCTGGGGACTTTGCTGTAGTTTTCATACTACAAATTGAAAGGGTAGGTGGTACTGAAAAATCTTTTTGTTTGTTTGCTTGTTTATTTACATGTGTTGTAAAATCATATGAGTTCTGTAACTCCCCAACTCTTGAAAACTGTGGATTTGCATTGAATACTGGGGATTTGCATTACTCAGCAACTGGAAAGACTTTACAACCTACCAATTCGATTTCAGCTGAGCAATGAAAAATAAAAGTGTGTGCCAAAGTACTCTATTGTATTCTATTCATATGGGAAACAGGATGGAAAATTACTACTACTAGTATTAGGGTCCTAATTAAAATGGCTAGGATAAACATTAAATAATGCAATATTAGACTGTTCTTTGGTCCATATTAAAATATTCCCTTCCACATAGAAAATATTCAATAAATATTTGAAGTGGGATTTTTTGCTATATATGCTTATAACATTTTTTGTTTCCTATTATGTATTAGTTTTGTTTAGAAGGTTGTTAATCACTATGCTGAAATACCAGTTAACATACACATTACAAATCTAGATGGGTGTTAACTTAGAGTACTGGCTTGCGTATCTCCGAATTTCAAGAAAAAGTAACTATTTTGTGCTTAGTTACCATTGCTAACTTTGAGAGATTGTTTATAAATTTATGATTTTAACACTTGAATTATGTCCAAAGGCATTTTTTTAAGATGAAAGCATTTCTTTGGAGCGTAAAGCATTTCTTTGGAGTGTTTCCCTATTTTATACTTAGGGAAACAGTCACTTAGACCAACCTCTGCTTAAAATCATGGGTTACAATCAGTTTCTGGATGAGCAGGTGCAAAATCAGGTGGAGTTTTACTTTTGACTTTGTCTTGATAGGTATCAAAATTTGGAAAGCTTTTGGTCCATTCAGGCATCAGAAGATTTTCATTAAATAGGAGGTATTTAAATTTATAGATTTATTTAGTAAAACTAATTATGTTGCAGCTACTAAGATACAAAGATAAATAAACTCTAGTTTTTTTTACTTCAACTAACTCACAGTCTAACCAATTAGGCATGTAATAGATTTTTTGTATGATACATTTTAGAAAAATTAATAGGCAAAATATTGGGTTGGTCAAAAATTTGTTCAGCTTTTTCATAAGAAGTCATGAAAAAACCCGAATGAACTTTTTGGCCAACCCAATACAATATGGACCTCTGGAGGAAGAAAGAAAAATCATTATTGTTGCTACCTTTATTGTTATTTTACTATCAACTATTTGTTAGGAACTAGAGAACTTCATGTGAACTATTTTATTCAATGTTAGCATTGAGACATGAGGATACTTTCCAAGGAAGTAGAGAGAACTTGACCTTCGTTTTGAAGGATGAATAGCAATTTGGGAGAAGAGCAGCAGGGAGAGTGAGGGAACTCCAAACAGAGCACCTGAATATATATGATGAAACAAAATAACATTTATGAGTTCAACAACTTATTGAACATGTACTGTGTATTAGACACTGTGCTAGCCATTAGAGATATACCTGAGTGATACAGCTATAATTTTATAGTCAGATAATAGGTAATTGAAACTAATGCAATAAATACCACACTGGAAGAGGATACAGGGGTGATTTATGAGCACATAAGAAGGGTACTTAATGAAACTTGGACAGTTCTGCCTGTGTGGAGGTGGAAAGAGAGTATGGGGCTAGCTTGATCATAGCATGTTGGCCAAAAGCATGGGGATGAGCATACCCATCACTTTTTAGACTCATGACCTTGGGCAAGTTACCGATTTCTCTAAGCCTTCTCTGTAAAATGAGGATAAAAAATGATAAAATTAACATTTATTTAACTTTTACTATGTACCAGGCATTGTGCTAATGCTTTATACAGATTTTCTTTTTTAGTCTTCACATCAAACTTAGGAGATAGGGGTTATTGTTTTCCATAATTACATAACTAAGTGGTGGAGCTATGATATGAACCTAGGTAGGCTGACCCAAGACCTGAGCTCTAACTGTTAATAGTGCCTAATTTATAAAGTTGTACTGAATATTAAATAATGTGACATAGGTAAGTGGTTTACTCTGCATGACACATGGATGTTGGGTCCTGTTTCTGTTAACAATTCAGGAGGTGATGGGGTACTGAAGTTTTTTAAGCAGGTATGTGTGTAAGGAGATCATAGTTTGGAGACTGTATTTACCTATTTGTTCAGCAGATGCTTGTTTTACACCTACTTTGGATCCAGTCCAAGTATTGAGTTAGTTGTAGGGGGCACGGGAGGAATGAAAATATTGTTCCTCACTTTAAGAAGGCTCTGTTCCTCACTTTTACCTAGTATGGCAGACAAATCAGCCATTATAGTGTGGTATATAGTATAGTATAGTACAGTGTTCTCTAAGTGCCATGATATGGGCGTATTCACTGTGTCCCAGGTACATAGGTACATAGGGAGAGAGAGTATTTAAATCAGTCTAGGTGTTCAGGGAGATGAATTAAGAACTACTGTGGGACTAAATGAGTAGTGGTGGGAGTAAAGAAAATATATTTGAGAGATATTTTGGGAGTAGAATGGATAGGAATTAGAGACTGATTATGGTGTGGGGGCTCTAACATAGACAAATTTAAGGTGTCTTTAACTGAGGGTGATATGAGGGAGTTGGTGATGACTTTAAGGAATACAGGAGGAGGGACATCTTTGGAGTCAAAGTAATGAATTTGATTTTTTAAAATAATAATAGCATTTATTTAGCACTTGCCTTGTGCCAAGTAGTCTTTTTTTTTTAAACATCTTTATTGGAGTATAATTGTTTTACATTGTTGTGTTAATTTCTGCTGTATAACAAAGTGAATCATCTATACGTATACATATATCCCCGTATCCCCTCCCTCTTGCATCTCCCACCCCCCCTCCCTATCCCACCCCTCTAAGGGGACACAAAACACTGAACTGATCTCCCTGTGCTATGCGGCTGCTTCCCACTAGCTATCTATTTTACATTTGGTAGTGTATGTATGTCAATGCCACTCTCTCACTTCATCCCAGCTTACCCTTCCTCCTCCCCATGTCTTCAAGTCCATTCTCTACGTCTGCATCTTTATTCCTGTCATGCCCCTAGGTTCTTCAGAACCTTTTTTTTAGATTCCATATATATGTATTAGCATATGGTATTTTTCTCTTTCTGACTTACTTCACTCTGTATGACAGACTCTAGGTCTGCCCACCTCACCACAAATAACTCAATTTCATTTCTTTTTATGGCTGAGTAATATTCCATTGTATATATGTACCACATCTTCTTTATCTATTCATCTGTCGATGGATGCTCAGGTTGCTTCCACGTCCTGGCTATTGTAAATAGTACTGCAATTTTGGATATGTTGAATATGAGGTACCTATAGTAAGATATAAATGGAAATATCTTTTGGAAATTAGATAAAACTGGAATTTAAAAGAGAGGTAGATGCTGGATGTGTAAATTAGGGCATATTTATCATGCAGATAGGTAGTTGCAATCATAAGAATAGATGAGAGTAGCTAAGAGGACCAAAGCCAAATTTGGACGAATCCCTAAATTTAATTGGAGAAAAGTAGGAATCAGCTAAGGAAGTTAGAAGAGGCAATCAAAGAAATAGGAAACAAAACTTAAATAAAAGAGTCAGTGGAGTTAAGGGAGGAAAATGTCTTAAAGAGGGAATATTCAGTTGTGACAGATGCTGTAAAGGGGTCTATGGTTGTTGCATGTTATTTTAAATGCTTTGTTTTGTGTGTTCCACCTTAACTTATAAAATAGTTATCTTCAAATGAATGTCGTGGTTATTTGTATATATGTTAAAGCAAATTGATTATCTTGTCTAGAAGATAAAATGTATTTTTCCCACCTAAAGTATGGAACCTCAAGGTCTTTGAGATAATGGAAACCAAAAAATTGATTGGTAAACCACTTCAACCAGCAAGACCTGTTCGTCATCTGACTTCTCCCCCTGGTGAGTAATCTAGGGTACACATTTAAAAAAATTAATTGGTTAATGGCTAATTAATATTTGAAAGGCCAAATAATATATAAATAATATATGTATAAGATACATAAGTAAATAAATATATAAATTATGGATATTTAAAAAATAATGAAAACCAATGATCTCCACTGTTTGAAGAATTTAGAAGTATTACCAAAGAGAAGGATTCTTTTTTTTTATTGAAATATAGTTGATTTACAATATTGTGTTAGTTTCAGGTATACAGTAATGATTCAGTTATATACATACATATATATATATATATATCTTCAGATTATTTCCATTATAGGTTATTATAAGATTAAATATAGTTAATTGTGCTATACAGCAAATCTTTGTTGCTTATCTATTTTGTGTATAGTAGTTTGTATCTGTTAATCCCATACTCCTAATTTATCCCTCTGCTCCTCCCTTTCCCATTTGGTAATCATAAGTTTATTT
This sequence comes from Mesoplodon densirostris, assembly GCF_025265405.1. Taxonomy (NCBI): domain Eukaryota; kingdom Metazoa; phylum Chordata; class Mammalia; order Artiodactyla; family Ziphiidae; genus Mesoplodon; species Mesoplodon densirostris. The sequence continues at coordinate 48,642,713 of NC_082673.1, read as the reverse complement.
TCTATGTCTGTGTGTCTGTTTTATAATAGATTCATTTGTATTATTTTTTAGATTCCACATGTAAATGGTATCATATAATACTTGTCTCTGTCTGATTTACTTCACTAAGTATAATATTCTCTAGGTCCATTCATGTTGCTGCAGATGGCACTATTTCATGCTTTTTTATGGCTAATATTCCATTGTGTATACGTCACATCTTCTGTTGATGGGAACTTGGGTTGTTTCCATATCTTGGCTATTGTAAATAGTGCTGCTATGAACATTGGGATGCATGTATCTTTTTGAATTAGAAATTTTGTCTTTTCTGGATATATATCCGGGAGTGGGATTGCTAGATCATATGTTAACTCTATTTTTAGTTTTTTTGTTTTTTTTTTTTTGGTGGTACGCGGGCCTCTCACTGCTGTGGCCTCTCCCGTTGCGGAACACAGGCTCCGGACGCGCAGGCTCAGCGGCCATGGCTCACGGGCCCAGCCGCTCCGTGGCATGTGGGATCCTCCCAGACCGGGGCACGAACCCGTGTCCCCTGCATCGGCAGGCGGACTCTCAACCACTGCGCCACCAGGGAAGCCCTATTTTTAGTTTTTTAAGGAACCTCCATACTGTTTTCCATAGTGGCTGCACCCATTTACATTCCCACCAACAGTGTAGGAGGGTTCCCTTTTCTCCACACCCTCTCCAGCAATTATTATTTGTAGACTTTTTGATGATGGCCATTCTAACCTGTGTGAGGTGATACCTCATTGTGGTTTTGACTTACATTAAGAAAATTCTTAATGGTCTACCAGACCAACAAAGGTGGGAAGAACTCGTGTATATTTTTGCCTGAGAGCAACTTGTGTATCTTTTTTTTTTTTTTATGTCTCATTTTCATGGTTAGCAACTGGCTTCTGCTCAGAATGATACTCTCAATACAAATTGTGTCCTGTGATTATGATCACTGCAGGGCAGTCATGTGGAGAGAGCATTAGCCTTTAAAACGTATACCTAATTGAAAAAAATTAGTACCAAGCAACACTTACAGATTAAGGCTGTGCTTGAGCTGGAACATAAAATCTAATTTTTCAGGAAATCTAAATTTTCTAAAATATTTTCTTTTGCCCATAAAACTAAACTTTTGGACAAATTCTTGAAATACTTGGTATTTAATTTCTAAATTGGAATAGTGACCTTTTTATTATTTTTATTGCTAGTATATATATTTATATTTTAAGTATATTTGTCTATACATATATATAAAATATAAAAGTTATTTAAATTCTGTTTAGTCCATGTGTTCAACTGAATAACTGGCTACTTAGAAAAGGGAAAATATAGCCCTTTTACTGGGTACAAAGATGAATCAGAAAAGATAGAAATGACACAGCTCCTCAGTCCTCCATTTGTTCTCCTATCTTTGGTTCCTACAAAGATTGTCTCTACTTTGATAATGTTTCCTTTGAAGATGGCTGTGACTTAGGACAGACAAAATGAAATTAAGGGATCTTCTGGACCATAGTTTAGCAATGCTGAAGCTGTATCCTTCTGGTGCACTGAAGAAGCAGTTGTGTAGGGCGAAGTCTCAGATTTTTTCCTAAAGCAAAGGAAATAAAACCATTGGCAGCTGCTTCTTTCTGTGACTAGCCTTTTTACAGTACTCGTCCCTCCCTCATTTGTACAGGTTCAGTTTTCCACTGATCCTTTCCCTTGAAGGCTATTTCAGGGGTAGGTAGGAGTGGGCTGGTAGTCCTGATCTCTCATTTAATTATATCCTAAGATCTGGACAGGAGTAGGGGTTTATTAAGCAGAAAAGTTAAGTAAATCAGAAATTAATTTTAGCCTTTCTCAGCATACCTCTATACTCTCTGGACAACTCACATCCTCAAAGAAATCTACTTTTTCTTCAAGACCCAGATTGAGTTATTTCTTTTCGTGAAGCCTTAGTTGATACCCCCAAAGCCCACTCTACTCTCCCCTGGTATCTTCTCTGTACCTGTCACATAACTTTTTTTTATTATAGTCATTATTTATGAGCTTGTTTTTTTTAAAAATAAGCTATGAACTCTTTTAGCTCTGAGCTTTTTTCATGCTTATAAACCCATCACCTAACATGGTTGCTGACATTTCATTGTGTTGAGTAAATGAACTATCAGAAAACATTTCAAAACAGTGCCTAGAATATCCTAGGTACTTAAGGTTTTTAGGTGGTGGTATACCAGTTATTGAAGTAATAGATATTTAAAACAGTTTTTTTTTTCTCTCCTAACAGGAACAGTATTCCCTTTCAACTTCCAAAACGAATATCCATGCAACACACAGTACTTACAAAGTGGAGTTAGCAGAGTAAGTCTTAGAAGTTATAATAAAATAAAACATTACGACTGGAGAGTAACATTTGTTAGATGGCTGTTGTGTGCCAGGTACTATACTAAGTGCTTTATATACTTTTTAAAAGTTATGATCTATTTCAAGCATATATTAAAGAGAATAAACACTTATTAATACCCGTTGCTCACCGTTTTCAAATCTAAATATTTTATTTTATTTGTTTTAGAAAATGTTAAAGAAAAAAACCTTACAGGTAAAATTTTAAAAACCTATATATCCCTGAACCATCCCATTTCCTTCCTATACTTCCCCAAGAGAACTAGCCTCAATTTATTATTGTTTTCGTGAATGTATTAGTACTTTTGCTATAACAAATAGAATTGTTTTAACTGTTCTACAATTTTATATAAATAATATTTTACCTACACATATTTTGCTATATTTTTTCACATTTAGGTTTATATTTAAGGTTTTCTAATTTAATGTTTTGACTAAATAAAATAGTCACAAATTTAAAAATTCAAAATATACAAAATGACATTTAGTGAAGTTTCCCTCCAATCTGTATCCCCCAGTCACCTATTTCCTCTGATCAGAAGTAACCATTGTACACCTTTCTTATCTAGAAACTTCCAGAAATACACTATGCATAGACAAGCATAAATATATTTATAAATGGAATACTAGGCAACTGTTAAAATGAGTAAAGTAGTCCAATATGTGCTGATACAGAATAATCTCTTTATATATATATTAAGCTACCACATTTCTTGTTCCATTTTTTGTCACGGGCATGACACTTGTTTCTGTTTTATAATAGAAATAGAAATATTTTAAAATAAATGCTACAATAAACACCCATCTGTATGTTATGTTTTATACATGTTTGAGAGGTTCTCAGTAGTATAAACCTGGAGTAGAATTGCTATATACTATAAAATTTCTCTCCAAAGTGATTTGTACAAGCAATGCATGAAGTACTCTGATTTTTCTACATCCTTACCTTGTTATTGTCAGACTTTCACTCTTTTTTTCATGTTTAATGGGTGAGAAATGTATCTCATCAGTTTTAATTTTTAATTCTTTATTACTTTGAATGCAGCATCTTTTCTTATATTTAATTTGGCTATTTGGTTTTTCTCTTTTGTGAATTATGAGTTCATATCATTTGCCCATTTCTCTTGGTCTGTGAGAGAATTGTTTATTTTTTGTGTGTGTGTTTTTTTCAAACTTTAAAATTTTAATGTTGTCATATTTTAAATTTTTTTATGATTTCACTCTTTGTGTCATTGTTTATGAAGTTTTCTCATCCCTAAGGTCAAAGGATATTTTTCCTACATATTCTTCCAAAAGGTTTAAAGTTTTGCTTTAATATTTAAGTGTATAGTCTACCTGAAATTAATTTTTGTATGTTATAGATAGAAATCTATTTTTTTCATATAGAAGACCAGTTGTAAATCACAATTCATTGAATGATCTATTATTTCCATACAGATTTATGCCATCTTTATTGTATAAGTTTTCAGATAAATAGAACCTGTTTCTGGACTCTTAATTCTTTTCCATTGATCTATTTGTGTATCTCTGTGTCAGTACCATGATGTCTTAATTACACTTGCTTTATATTAATTTTTTAAGCCATTGTAATGTTTTGTTTTATCTGTTTCAGTAGTTAGCATTTCCCTAATTAATACAATAATAATATTCATACCTCTCTTTGGAACCCTTGACCTTCTTTTAGAAACTTTATAAATAAAAAGGAGTATATTAATATTGTAAATTTTATAGAGAAAAATCAATTAATTAGATATACTTCTAAGTTTAAAATTTTGTCTGCTGCTTCAATTATAATGCAAAAGCGACCAGAATCTATGTCAGAGATATATCACATAATTTATAAAGAAGGACACTTTTTACTAACTCTCTGTATTTTTTTAAACCAACTTTGTTAAGATATAATTTACATACAGAAAAATGAACCCATTTGTTCAAAGAGTTTTGATAAATATATACCTCACATAACTAACCCCACAATGAAGCTATAGAGCTGTAGTTTCATCTTCCCCAAAAGTACTCTTTTATTCCTTTACAGTCATTCACCGTCCCCACTTCCACTAATCCTAGTGCTCCCTCCTCCAGGCATCTGCTGATCTGCTTTCTTTAACTATAAATTAGTTTTGGCTGCTCTAAAATTTCATATAAATGAAATCACACAGTCTATATTCTTTGGTGTTAGTTTTTTTTTTTTTTTTTTTAGTACGAGGGCCTCTCACTGTTGTGGTCTCTCCCGTTGTGGAGCACAGGCTCCGGACGTGCAGGCTTAGCGGCCATGGCTCATGGGCCCAGCCACTCCGCAGCATGTGGGATCTTCCCAGACTGGGGCATGAACCCGTGTCCCCTGCATTGGCAGGCAGACTCTCAACCACTGTGCCACTAGGGAAGCCCCGGTGTTAGATATTTTTTGCTCAGCATAATGTTTTTGAGATTCTTCCATGTCCTTGTACATAGGAGTAGTTGGTTTGTTTTTAATTTGGAATAGTATTCTGCTGTGTGAATATAGGACAATTTATTTATATCTCAGTTGATGGACATTGGATTGTATCTAGTTTTGGGATATTATGAATAATGCTGCTGTGGATAATTGTGTCCATGTCTTTGTGTGGGCATACACACAATAACCAGGAGTGGAATCGATGAATTGTATGTTAAGTTGGTTTAGAAACTGCCAATATGTTTTCCAAAGTGGTTGTACCATCTTACATTCCCACTAGTAGTGTGTGAGGTACCAGTTGCTTCACATCCTTGTCAACACTTGGTATAGTCAGTCTTCATTTTTAGCCATTTTAGTGTGTGAGTAGTTGTATCTCATTGTATTTTATATTTGTATTTTCTGAATAATTAATGAGATTGAACATTTTATCATGAGTTTATTTACCATCTGTATTTTTCTTTTTTCTTTTTGGTAAGTGTCTGTTCAAATCTTTTGCCTGTTTCTAATATTTGAGTTGTTTGTCTTTTTATCACTGAATCATATGAGTTTGTTGAAATCACTATATCATATGTGTGTGAATTTATTTCTAAACTCTATTATGTTCTACTGATTTATGTCTGTTTTTTTCCAGCTTTATTGAGATATAATTGACATATAATGTGTAAGTTTAAGATATAGAATGTGATGATTTGATACATGTGTATGTTGTAAAATGTTTACCACAATGAGTTCAGTTAACATATCCTTCATTTCACATAATCACTATTTTGTTGTTGTTGTTTTGTTATAGTGAGAACATTAAGATATACCCTCTTAGCAGCTTTCAATATACAATATAGTATTGTCAACTATAGTCATCATGCTATATACTAGATTCCCTATATGTCTATCTCTTGGTCATCATCACACTTTACAGACTGCTGTAGCTTTCTGATAAGTCTTGAAATCTAGTAATGAAAGTTCATTAACTTTATTCTTTTTCAAATTTGTTATTCTGGGTCCTCTGCATTTCCATATAAGTTTTAAATGAGGCTGTCAATTTCTACAAAAAAGCCTATTGGAATTTTGATTGAGTTTAAAAATTAATTTGAAAAGAATTAACATCTTAATTTTGAGTCTTTGATCCATAAACATGACATTTCTCTCTGTGCTTTGTTTTTTTCAGCATAGGGGTCTTGAGCATCTTTTGTCAAATTTATAAGCATTTTGTATTTTTTGATACTATTGTTAAGTGGTATTTTTTGTAAATTTCAAATTCCACATCTTGGATACTAGGATATAGAAATACTATTGATTTTTGTGTATTGACCTTGCTAAACTCACTTCTTAGATCTCATAGCCTTTTTGTAGCGTATTCCCTCCCATTCTTGCTCTATTGTCATAATTTTACTTTAGCTTGTGCTATAAGTACACAGCACATTGCTACTATTTTTGCTTTTGTATATTATCTTTTAAAATAATTTTTAAAAATAAAAGAATGAATTTTATTTTACCTTCATTTATTCCATTTCCAGCACTCTTAATTTCTTTGTGTAAATCCATGTTTATTACTACTGGTATTATCTTTCTTCTGCCTGAACAACTTCTTTTAATCTGTTTTTTTTTAAATTATTACCTCATAAAAAAGCACTTGAAAACTTTGGCTTAACAACAACTTATTATCTTTCATGGGTCTGTGGGCTGACTGGTCTTAGGTGGCCATTTCTCAAAGATGTGGTTGCAATCAGATAACATCTAGGTCTGGAGTGCTTTAAAGTCTTGACTGGACTGGATGGCCAGATGGCTTACTCACATGGCAGGTAGTTAATGCTGTCTGTTGGTTTAGAGTTTAGCTGCCCCTGTAGACTGGAAGGGGCACCTACAAATGACCTCACCAAATGGCTTGGGCTCTTTACAGCACCATGTCTGGGTTTCAAGACTAAGGCCTGGAAACCAGCAGGGGCCTGTCATATTAGATTGGTCAGAGCAGTCACAGAGCTTGCTCAGATTCAAGGGGAGGAGGTAAGAGAATGTCAAGAATGGCCATCTTTGATCTGTTTAAGAATAATATGAATTTCCCTTCATCTGTATTACCAATTCATGGCCTTCACCCATTATTTTTATTTATTTATTTATTTATTATTTATTTATTATTTATTTATTTATTTATATTTTTTAATTAAAAAAAATTATTGGGATATAGTTGTTTTACAATGTTGTGTTAGTTTCTGCTTTATAGTGAGCGAAGTGGAGTTCCCTGTGCTATACATTAGGTTCTCATTAGTTATCTATTTTATATGCATTAGTATATATATAAATATATATATATATATGTCAATCGCAATCTCCCAGTTCATCCCACTTCCTCCTTCCCCCCTTGGTGTCCATACATTTGTTCTCTACGACTGTGTCTCTGTTTCTGCCTTAGACACAGCTTCATCTGTACCATTTTTCTAGATTTCCTCTTTCTGACTTACTTCACTCCGTATGGCAGTCTCTAGGTCTGTCCACGTCTCTACAAATGACCTAATTTTGTTCCTTTTTATGGCTGAATAATATTCCATTGCATATATGTGCCAGTCTCAGAGACCTCTGGGACAATACGAAATGCACCATTCTTTTTTATAGGCTTTTTTTCCCCATTGTTTCCTAGGAGCTCCTTTATACTACAGAAATTAGTTCTTTATGAGTTACAGTATTTTTCCTGTTTACATTTTGTCTTTTGAGAGTGTTTATAAATCTTTCTCTTTAAATTTTCATCCTAGGAATGGATGTTGATATGAATTTGTCTCTTCCTGTTCTCCTTCCTCATCTCAGTGGTGTACATTTGTTTAAGATAAGTGACAGGGTCTGGGAACATTTTTGCTATAAAAATGAAAAGGCTAAATAGAATATCTGGGTGTGCAGATTGGGTATTTCACCACAAATTGCAAAGAAACTTGACTTGAAACAAAAACAAAACTGGTGTTTATTTTGCTTTACTCAAGCCCAGTCAACATTTTTCATTTCCTAAACTAGCCATATTATCCCATGTTTTGCAGCTCAAGGCTGCTTTTCTTCCATAAACATTCATTTCTCACCGGTCAGCCAGCCTAACTCCTATTAATCCTGTAAGTGTTGTTTAAGCATCACTTCCTATGTAAAGTGTTTCCTCAAATTTCTAAGTCAAATTTTATACCCCTTCCTTCCATTGCACCTTCTGCATATCTTTATTATAGAACTTCTCAAGTTTTATTGTCATTTAGTGTTTTATTTTTCTGTCTACCTTTTAGTTTGTGATCCCTCCAGAAACATATACTGGAATGTCATGTTCATCTTTGTATTCCCAATACAAAGCACAGTGCCAATCATGTAGTAGGCACTCTGTGTTTGTTAAATGAGTGGGTTTAATAGGGCCACTGCTATCCATTTGGTGCCTTTACAAGAATTAGAAGAAGAACAAAAAATTATATAAAAATACAGATTTTGTTAGAATAAGATACTTTGCTGCCACCTGCTAGGGTATCTGCCACATCTGTGCTGTGAATGGTACCCCTTTAGATCCACATTCTTCATAACTATATGCAGTAGCCCTGAGTTTCAAAAGCTAGCTCGACTACCTCTTATCTATGTACTTTTGCATTTGTTACTAAACACTTTTTGTCTTGGTTTCCCTTGTCTGTAATATGGTGATCATAACACTTGCCTTATTTCCTTGTAAGATTATGACAGTGAAATGAGATAAGACATAGATAATCACCTTATAAAATTTTAGTAGGTGTACTTTCTTACATGCTATGAAAGATTTGAAATCTACATTTTCGGTTGTTAATATGTGCAGGCATGACAAAGTAAATTTACTTTTTTTCAGCTTTATTGAGATATGATTGACAAATACAAATTGAATATATTTAAGTTAAACAACATGATTTTTTTAAAAAGTTATGCAACCTGATGATGTAATATACATACACATTGTGATATGATTACCACAATCAAATTAATTAACACACACAATTTATATGGAAACACAAAAGACCCCGAATAGCCAAAGCAATCTTGAGAAAGAAAAATGGAGGTAGAGGAATCAGGCGCCCTGACTTCAGACTATACTACAAAGCTACAGGAATCAAAACAGTATGCTACTGGCACAAAAACAGAAATATAGATCAATGGAACAGGATAGAAAGTCCAGAGATAAATCCATGCACCTATGGTCACCTAGTCTATGACAAAGGAGGCAAGACTATACAATGGAGAAAAGACAGTCTGTTCAATAAGTGATGCTGGGAAAACTGGACAGCAACATGTAAAAGAGTGAAATTGGAACACTCCCTAACATGATACACACAAAAAAAAACCCTCAAAATGGATTAAAAAACAAAGTGTTAGATAAAATTTTAAAACCTTAGATAACAAGTGTATTTTCTTCTTTCAATAGTGTAAGACGAATGGAATGCAAGCCTTTTCTCAAGGTCTTAATGAACAACAACATCAGTCTCCAGTTAAAAAAGGTAAATTTTTACCATAATTCCCAACTTTCATAAGAGAGTCTTAGCATTCATGTAAAGTTAATATTTGCTTAGCTGCAAACCTTAGGTACATAAGAAATTTTATTATATTCTTTTGGTTGATTTCTGTCTATATTTGGTTATAGGTTTGACTGCTCTAAAGGGGAGACCACAATAACAGTGACTGAAACAAGATAGAAGTTTATTTCTGTATCTTCTGTATCATGTAAAATTTTGAGCTGGTGTACTCATTCTGGTCTGTGAAGTTGCTACCAGCCCCTGTATTATACTGTCCTATGGCTTTACCATCCTCAATACATGGCTTCTATCTTATTGCACAAGATGAATACCTCTGCTCCAGCCATCATGTTCCCTCTCTAGCCATCAAGAAGGAAGTAAGGAGGAAGAAAGTTCTAAAAAGTATGACCCAGAAGTTGTATATATAACTTCTATTTAATTTCTCATTGCCCAGAACTTAGTCATGCTGTACAAAGCAGACTGGAAAATATAATCTTTAGCTTTCCAGCCAGCTAATTCTATTGCTGAAGCAGAAAGGAAGAATTGCTCTTGGGAAGAATAGTCTTTCCCACACCAACTGTTTTTCTAATAAAGTAAAGATTATTTATTAAGTTAGTTTCCAAATTTTTGTCAACCAATCTATGTATGTAATTTAAAAGTTACAAGTTATAAAAATACTCTATTAGCATTTTCTTCTAGTATTTAACTCCATATTCTGAAGAAAATATTTAAATTGTTTCCATATTTCTCATTTTTTATATTATATTTTGAAAGCCTCTTTTGGAAAATGAGAACTTATGTCTTCCACATCAGTCCCCTCATTTCTTCAACCCTTCTGTCTACCCCCTCCCCATCACATAGTTACTTAAATTTCATTTAGAGCATCATCACTCAGTTGCTTGGCTGAGAGGTTCATATATGAGAGGTGCATATCTCTGTTTCATACAATCCATCTTTTTTCCTAGAGTTAACATTTGCCTTGTTTTTCTATGCAACTGTTGTTAACTTTGCACATCAGTTGCTCCAACAACTCTGCCACACTTATATATATTTTCCTTATGGTCATATGTATCAGTTGGCATTTTTTCCCCTGAAGGAGACTTTCCTTTTAGAATCCTCCATTATCCTGTTCCAGTATGGATTAATTACAGTTCAGTGCTACTGTGAAGCTGTTTTCCTAGAATGGACTTTTACTGTTATCTGGGGATATTCCCCTTGCAATTCTCAGGTTTCTTTTTTCTTCTTTTTGATTGAAGTAAAACTCATCATTTAAACCATTATAAATGTACAATATCATGCAACCATCACCACTGTCTAATTCCAGAACATTTTTATTACCCCCAAAGAAACCTCATACCCATTAAGCAGTACTCCCTCATTCAGTCCTCTCCCCAGCCACCAGCAAACACTAATCTGCTTTTTGTCTTTATGGATTTACTTATTCTGGACATCTCACTTAATAGAATTATAAAATATATGACGTTTTGTTTGTGGCTTCTTTTATTTACCATAAGTTATTCAAAGTTCATCCATGTGTAGCATGTATCAGTACTTCATTCCTTTTTATGGATGAATAGTATTTTATTGTATGGATAAGCCACATTTTGTTTATTTATTTCTCAGTTAATGGACATTCAGTTGTTTTTACTTTTTGGCTATTGTGAATAATGTTGCTATGAATATTTGTGTACAGATTTCTGTTTGAACACCTGTTTTCATTTCTCTTGGATATATGCCTATGAGTAGATTTGACAGGTCATATGGTAGTTCTGTGTTTAGCATTTTGAGGAACTGCCACACTTGTTTTCCACAGTGGCTATACCCCTTTACATTCCCAATAGCAATGTGTGAGGGTTCCAATTCCTTGACATCCTTGTTAGGGTCTTTTTTTTCTCTCATAACCAATCTAGTGGGTGTGAAGTGGTATCTCATTGTGATTTTGATATTTATTTCTCTAATGACTAATGATTTTGAGTGTCTTTTCATGTGTTGTTGGCCATTTGTATTTCTCCTTGGAGAAAGGTCTATTCATGTCCTTTGACCATATTTTAGTTAGGTTGTTTTCTTTTTGTTATTGAGTTTTAAGAGTTCTAGATAGTAGACCCTCACCTGTTCTCTCCCTCTCTCTCCCATTTCCCTTCTGCCTTCCTCCCCTTCTCTCTCTCCCTATGTATGTGTGTGTGTGTGTGTCTGTGTGTGTGTAATAAATATATACATATATTTATTAGGTATTAGATATGTGTATATAAGACCCTTATCAGATATGTAATAATAGACACTAGACTCTTATCAGATATATAATTGTCAAGGACTTTTTCCTTTGTCTTTTCATTCTTTTGATAGTATACTTATATGTACACATTTTTTTAAGTTTGTTGAAGTCCAATTTATCATTTTTTCTTCTGTTGCCCATGCCTTTGATGTCATTTCTGAGAAATTGCCAAATCTCAGGTCATAAAGATTTATCCCTATGAGTTTCACAGTTTTAACTCTTACATTTAGCTCTTACATTTAGGTCCATTTTGAATTAATTTTTGTATATGGTGTGAGTTATAAGCCAACATTCACTTTTTAAAATTGAGGTATAGTTGACATACAATATTATATAAGTTTCAGGAGTGCAGAATACTGAATCAATTTTAAAGATTATATTTCATTTATAGTTATTATAAAATGTTGGCTATGTTCCCTGTGTTATGCTATATATCCTTGTAACTTATTTATTTTATACATGGTAGTTTGTACCTCTTAATTCCCTGCCCCCGTATTTCCCCTCCCCCTTCCCTCTCCCTACTGGTAACCACTGGTTTGTTCTCTACATCTGTGAGTCTATTTCTTTATGTTATATTTAATAGTTACTTTTATTTTTTAGATTCCACATATAAGTGATATCATACAGTATTTGTCTTTCTCTGACTTATTTCACTTAGCATAATACCCTTCAAGTCCTTCCATGTTGTTACAAATGGCAAACTTCCATTCTTTTTTGTGGCTGAGTGATATTCCATAGTATATGTATACCACATTTTCTAATTCCATTCCTTTGTTGATGGACACTTGGGTTGCTTCCATATCTTGGCAATTGTAAGTAATGCTGCTGTGAACATTGGATGCATGTATGTTTTCATTTTTTTTTCCAGAAAAATACCCAGGAATAGAATTGCTGAGTCATATGGTAGTTCTATTTTTAGTTTTTTGAAAAATCTCCATTCTGTTTTCCACAGTGGCTGCACTAATTTATATTCCCAACAAAAGTGAACCAGGGTTCCCTTTTCTTCTCATCCTCACCAACATTTGTTATTTGTGTTCTTTTTCATGATAGCCATTCTGACAAGTGTGAGGTGCTATCTTGCTATGATTTTAATTTGCATTTCTCTGATGATTAACGATGTTGAACATCTTTTCATGTGCCAGTTGGCCATCTGTATGTCTTCTTTGGATAAATGTCTATTCAGGTGTTCTTCCCATTTTTTAATTGGGTTGTTTGTATTTTGATGTTGAGTTGTATGAGCTGTTTCTGTATTTTAGATATTAACCCCTTATTGGTCATATTATTTGCAAATATTTTCTCCCATCAGTAGGTTATCATTTAGTTTTGTCAGTGGTTTCCTTTGCTGTGCAGAAGCTTTTAAGTTTAATAGGGCCCATTTGTTTATTTTTGCTTTTATTTCCTTTGCTTTAGGAGACAGATTCAAAAAAATATTGCTACAATTTATGTCAAAGAGTGTTTCACCCATGTTTTCTTCTAGGAATCTTATGGTTTCCAGTGTTACATTTAGGTCTTTAAACCATCTTGAGTTAATTTTTGTATATGGTGTTAGAGAATGTTCTAGTTTCATTCTTTTACATGTAGCTATCCAGTTTTCCCAGCACCGCTTATTGAAGATACTTTCTTTTCTCCATTGTATATTGTTGCCTACTTTGTGGTAGATTAAATGACCATAAATTCATGGGTTCATTTCTTGAGCCCTCTGTTCTATTTCATTGATCTATGTGTATGTTTTGTATCCTACTGTTATTTTTTTTAATTGAAGTTCAGTTGATTTACCATGTTGTGTTAGTTTCTGATGTACAGCAAAGTGATTCAGTTATACATACACACACTCATATATATATTCTTTTTCATATTCTTTCCATTATGGTTTATTACAGGATATTGAATATAGTTCCCTGTACTATACAGTAAGACCTTTTTGTTTATCCATACTGTTTTGATTACTGTAGCTTTGTATATAGTCTGAAGTCAGGGAGCATGATACCTCCAGTTCTGTTCCTCTTTCTCAAGATTGTTTTGGCTATTTGGGGTCTTTTGTGTTTCCATACAAATCTTAAAATTATTTGTTCTAGTTCTATGAAAAATGCCATTGATATTTTCATAGGGATTGCATTGAATCTGTAGATTGTCTTGGGCAGAATGGTCATTTGAATAATATTAATTTTTCCAGTCCATGAACAAAGTATATCTTTCCATCTATTAGTGTCGTCTTCAGTTTCTTTCATCAAAATATTAGCAAATTGAATCCAACAATACATCAAAAGAATCATACACCATGATCAAGTGGGATTTATTCCAGGATGCAAGGATTTTTCAATATCTGCAAATCAATCACTGTGACACACCATATTAACAAACTGCAGAATAAAAATTATATGATCATCTCATTAGACACAGAAAAAGCTTCTGACAAAATTCAACATCCATTTATCATAAAAACTCTGTAGAAAGTGGGCATAGAGGGATCATACCTCAACATAATAAAGGCTGTATATGACAAGCCCACAGCTAACATCATACTCAATGGTGAAAAGCTGAAAGCATTTCCTTTAAGATCAGGAAAAAGACAAGGATGCCTACTCTCACCAGTTTTATTCAACATAGTATTGGAAGTCATAGCCACAGCAGTCAGACAAGAAAAAGAAATAGAAGGAATCCAAATTGGAAAAGAAGAAGTAAAACTGTCACTGTTGGAAGATGACCTGATACTATTCATAGAAAACCCTAAAGCTGCCACCAAAAAACTTATAGAGCTCATCAATGAATTTGATAAAGTTGCAGGATACAAAATTAATATAAAGAAGTCTGTTGCATTTCTATACACTAACAACAAATGCTCAGAAAGAGAAACTGAGGAAACAGTCCCATTTACAATTGCATCAACAAGAATAAATACCTAGGAATAAACCTACCTAAGGAGATAAAAGACCTGCACTTGGGGGCTTCCCTGGTGGCAAAGTGGTTGAGAGTCCGCTTGCCAATGCAGGGGACACGGGTTCGTACCCCGGTCTGGGAAGATCCCACATGCTGTGGAGCGGCTAGGCCCATGAGCCATTGCCACTGAGCCTACGTGTCCAGAGCCTATGCTCCACAATGGGAGAGGCCACAACAGTGAGAGACCCGTGTACCGCAAAAAAAAAAAAAAAAAAAAAAGTACTTGGAAAACTGTAAGACACCAACTTTATTTTTTTGCATTAGGTATGCAGTTGTCTCATCACCATTTCTTAAAAAGACAGTTTTTTTCTCCATTGAATAATCGTGGCACCTTTGTAGAAAACCTTTGACCATAGGTTTATGTGTTTATTTCTGGACTCTCAGTTTTGTTCCCTTGATCTGTAAGTCTACCCTTATTTCAGTACCACACTGTTTTATTTACTATAGCTTTATATTAAGTTTTGAAATTGGGAAGTATGAGTCTTCCAACTTTGTTCTTTTTCCAGGTTGTTTGGTTATTTGTGATCCCTTGCAATTCCATGTGAGTTTTAGAATCTGTGCTTCCATTTCTGCAAAAAAAAAAAAAAAAAAAAAAAAAGAAAGAAAGAAAAAGACAAGACTGTTGGAATTTTGATATGGATGGCATTGCATTTGTAGGTCACTTTGGGGGATTATTGCCTTCTTAACAATATTGAATCTTCCAATCTGTGAACATGGGATATATTTCCATTTATTTA
This sequence comes from Mesoplodon densirostris, assembly GCF_025265405.1. Classification (NCBI taxonomy): domain Eukaryota; kingdom Metazoa; phylum Chordata; class Mammalia; order Artiodactyla; family Ziphiidae; genus Mesoplodon; species Mesoplodon densirostris. The sequence continues at coordinate 48,627,479 of NC_082673.1, read as the reverse complement.
GGTATTCTTTAATTTCTTCCAGCAGTTTCTTACAGTTTCAGTGTACAAGCTTTATACCTTTTTGGTTAAATGTATTCCTACATATTATTTTTCATACTAATAAACTGGTTTTCTTAATTTCCTTTTTGTGTTATTCATTAATTGTGTATAAAATACCACTGATTTTGTGTGGGGACATTTCTATGAGCTTAAAGAAATAAAGGATCATAAGAGAAAATTATGAATAATTAATTGTATGCCTATTAGGTAATTTAGATGCAATAGAAAAATTACTAGAAACACAGAAATTACCAAAACTTACTCAAGAAGAAATAGAATATCTGAGTAAACCTATAAAACATCAGGAGATTGAATTTGTAATACAAAATCTCCCAACAGAGAAAAGTCTAAGATTTGTTGGCCTTACTGGTGAATTCTACCAAACATTTAAAGAAGAATTAATACTAGTCCTTCCCAAGTTCTTCCAAAAAATTGAAGAGGAAGGGACACTTCCCAACTCTTCTATGAGGCCAATATTACTCTGATATAAAAGCCAGACAAAGATATCACTCGAAAAGAAAACTACAGACCGATATCTCTTAAAATATGGGTGCAAAAATTCTCAGTAAAATACATTAAAACCATATTTAGCAGCACAATAAAAGGTTATGCACTATGGCTAAGTGGGTTAATCCCAAGAATACAAAGGTGGTTCAACATTTGACAATTAATCAGTATAATACACCACATTAACAGAAGGCAGGGGCAAAGAAGATACATCACTATCTCATTTGATGCAGAAAAAGCATTTGGCAAAACCCAATACCCTTTCTTGGTAAAATTTCAGAAGCAAGGAATAGAAGGGAACTTCCTCAACATGATAAAAGGTATATATGGAAAACCCACAGCTAACATTGTACTCACTGGTGAAAGACTGAAAGCTTTCCCCTCTAAGATAAAGAACAAGTCAAGGATGCCCACTCTCACCACTTTTACTTAACATTATGGAAGCTCTCACTTGAGCAATTGGTCAAGAAAAATAAATAAAAGACATTCAAGTAGGAAAGGACAAAGTATTCTCCAGTCACACATGACATGGTCTTATGTGTAGAAATCCTAAAAAATCCACATAAAAAATTTAGACCTAATGAATTTAGCAAAGTTACAGGATACAAAATCATTGTCACTCATGATTTTAGTAATTTGAGTCTATTTTTTCTTAGTCTTCATCAATTTTAAACTTTTCAAATAACCAACTTTTTGTTTTGTTGGTTTTCTCTTTTGTTATTTTATCTCTATTTCATTTATCTCCACTCTAATCTTTATTTCCTTCATCCTGGTAGCTTTTGATTTAGTTTGCTCTTATTTTTACTAGTTCTTTAATGTTTAAGGTTAGATATTTATTTGAGTCATTTTTTTAGTATAGGTATTTATAGCTGTATGTTTTGCTCTGAGTGCTGCTTTTGCTGCATCCCATAAGTTTTGGTATGTTGTCTCCTTATTTTCACATCTCAAAGTGTTTTCTCAGTCCTCTGTTATTTTTCTCTTTGACCCATTGGTTGTTCAAGAATATGGTTTGTTTTTTGTTTGTTTTGTTTTGGGTTTTTTTTTGCAGTACACGGGCCTCACTGCTATGGCCTCTCCTGCGGTGGAGCACAGGCTCCGGGTGCACAGGCCCAGCGGCCATGGCCCACAGGCCCAGCGGCCATGGCTCATGGGCCCAGCCTCTCCACGGCATGTGGGATCCTCCCAGACCGGGGCATGAACCCGCGTCCCCTGCATCAGCAGGCGGACTCCCAACCACTGCGCCACCAGGAAAGCCCAAGAATATGTTTTTAATTTACACATATTTGTAAATTTTCCAGTTTTACTTCTGTTATTGATTTGTAGTTTCATTCCATTGTGGTCAGAGAGGATACTTTGCATATCAGTGTTTTAAAACTTTTCGAGACTTCTGTGGTCTAACATATAGTTTGTCCTGGATGTTTTATGTGTACTTCAGAAGAGTGTATATTCTGCTGTTGTTGACTGAAGTGTTCTCTATAGTCTGTTAGGTCTATTTGGCTTACAGTGTTGTTCATGTCCTCTCTTTCCTTTTTGATCTTCTGTCTAGTTTTTCATTCATTATTGAAAGTGGGGTTTTGAAGGCTCCAATTGTTGTTGTTAAACTGTGTGCTTCTTCTTTCAATTCTGTCAGTTTTCCCTTCTGTTGTTAGGTACATATATGTTTATAATTGTTATCTTTTTAATGAATTCATCCCCTTTATAGTTATATAATATCCTTTTTTTTTCCTTTTAACAATTTTTGTCTTAAAGTTTGTTTTCATCTAATGCTAGTATACCCTCTCCAGCTTTCTTCTGGTTTTTGTCTGCATCAAATACCTTTTTCATTCTTTTACTTTCAGCTTATTTTGTGATTGAATCTAAAGTGAATATCTTTAGACAACATATAATTGGATCATATTTTTAATCCATTCTGCCAATCTTTGCTTTTTGTTTGTGACATTTAATGTAATAACTAATAAGGAAGAACAGCTCTACCCATTTTGCTATTTGTCTTCTATAACTCTTTTATCTTTTTTTATTCTTCAATTCCTCCATTAATGCCTTCTTTTGTGTTTAATAGATTCTTCCTAGTTTATCATTTTTATTCCCTTTTTATTTCCCTTGTCATTTATATTTTAGTTATTCTCCTAGTGGTTGCACTGGGGAATAACTGAATTTACAACAATCTAGTTGGAATTAATATCAATTTAGTTTCAAAATTATATAAAACTTTACTCTTATATAGCTACTTCCCACCTTTATGTTGTTATTGTCTTTATACATATTTCTACATATTTTGTCTTTATACATTGTATAATCTACCAACCTATATTTATAATTATGCATTTTTATGTATTTGTTTTTTAAATCATACAGGACAAGAGAGGACTCACATCCAAAAATTCATTGATACTGACATATTTACCTATGTAGTTATGTTTAGTGGTGTTCTTTATTTCTTTGTTTGAATTGTAATTACTGTGTACTGTTCTTTTATTTCAGCCTGAGGATGTCCTTTAGCATTTCTTGTAAGGCAGGTTTACAAGCAATGAACTCTCTCAGTTTTTGTTTATCTAGAAATGTCTCAATTTCTTTTTCATTTGAAGATAGTATTGCCAGACATAGATTTCTTGGTTGACGTGTTTTTTGCTTTTAGTAACTTTGTCATCCCACTGCTTTCTGGCTTCCATGATTTCTGATGAGAAATCAGCCTTTTCTCCAATTGAGAATCCCTTTTAAGTGATAAATTGCTGCTTTTCTTCAAGATTTTTTCTTAGTCTTTTAACAGTTTGCTTATAATGCATCTGAGTGTGAATCTCTTTGAGTGTATTTTGCTTGTAATTTGTTGAGCTTCTTGGATGTGTCAATGTATATATTTTGTCAAATTTAGGAAATTTTCTGCTATTATTTCTTCAAATATTCTTTCTGCCCTTTCTCTCTCCTCTATCCTTCTGTGTCTTCCATTATGCATTTGTTGGTATTCTTGTGTAGTCCCACAGGTACCTTAGGCACTGTTCATTTTTCTTCATTCTTTTTTCTTTCCAGTCATCAGATTGGATAATGTCATTGACTTATCTTTAAATTTGCTGATTCTTTCTTCTGCCTGGTCAAGTCTACTCTTGAACTTTTCTAGTGAATTCTTCACTTTGGTTATTGTAATTTTCTTCTCCAGAATTTCTATTTGATTCCTTTTTATAATTTCCATTTCTGTATTGATATTTTAATGATATTGATATTTTGGCAAGACACTTTTCTCATGGTTTCCTTTAGCACTTTGGGCATATTTAAATTAGTTTATTTGAAGTCTTTCTCTAGTAAGTCCAATATCTCTGTTTCCTCAGGAAGGTTTCTATTAATTTCTTTTTTCCTGTGTGTAGGCCATACTTTATTATTTCCATGCCCTGTATTTTTTGTTGTTGTTGAAACTGGATATTTTGAGTATTATAATGTGCTAACTGTGGAAATCAGATTTTACCCCCTTCCCAGGGTCTGTTGTTCTTGCTTGTTGTAAATGTTGTTTCTTTTTGTTTAATGACTTTTCTGAACTAATAGTATAAACCTTTATTTGTCATGTGTGGCCATTCAAGTGTCTTTTTGATATCTTCATGGTCAGCTAATGATTTGACACAGATTTCCTTTAATACCTAGAACCAAAAAGAGAAAAAAAAAGCCCTTTCCCAGGCTTCGCATATGACCTCAGTGTGTGTGTTGGGGTGTGCCTTCAGTACTCAGTCTGGCAGTTTACAGCTCTGCCTTTGCCTTCTTGCTTGTGAGGAACCTGAAGGACAGCCAGGGGTGAGAGCTTGGGAACTCCTCAAGCCTTTCTGTGAGCATGAGCCTAGCCTTTAGCATGCATGTAGGCTTCTAAATTCCTTGGAACATCTGAGAGTCTTTCAGTGCCTTTATTCCCCAACACATCTCTTTCCCTAGCCTTTCCTCCCAAGCTTTTTGTTTTGCCCATTGTTTGCTCCAGTTGTTATCCCTTGTCCTAGGTGGAAGTGGCTAATGCATTTCCATATAAATGTTTTGACAAATAGATTCAGATAGTAGCCTCAGACCTGGGAGAGTTCTTAGGTGAAATATAAGCAAGTCCTTTGAGATGATTCTTCAGGGAGCCACCAGAGAGGTCAAAAAAATGCCACCACTATTCTTTCAGACTGTATTGCTCTCTCCAGTAGTGGGAACCTAAATCAGGAATGAGGCCTGTTATTTTCAAGGCCACAGCCAAGCTGGGTTGGCGGAGATGTTCCCAGGCAAGTTAAAATGCCACAAAACTCTTTACCAAATTTAGCTGATTTTTTCTTCACTAAGCATTCCCCTGTTTTATGCAAGCTTTTGATTAAATTCCAGAATTTAGGAAAAAGTTCATTCTGGAAGTTTTTGACACTTTATTTGTTGCTTTTGTGGAGAGAAGGACTTTTAGAGTTCCCTACTTGGCAATTTTCACTGACATCACTCTCTTCTTAATTCCTTTGCTTTCTTCTTTCTTCACTTTGCTCAAGTGCATTCTCCAGGAGCTTCATTGTAAAGGGCATTGGGTTGGTGAATTCTTTTAATCTGTGTATTTACTTACACACTTGATTGGTAGTTTGGTTGGATAGAAAATGCTGAGTTGAGGATGAACCTTAAAAACATTATGCTAAGTGAAGAAGCCAGACACAAAAGATCTGATATCGTATGATTCCACTGATATAAAATGTGTAGAAAAGGCAAATCTGTAGAAACAAAGTAATGATTGCTTAGACTGGATTGGGAATGGAGAGTGACAACAAATGAGAGTGAGGTATCTGATGATAGTTGATGTAAAAGTTCTATATTTCTCATTTGTGGCCACTCAGGTCTCTTTTGTGATATCTTCATGGTCAGCTAATGATTTGGCAGAGATTTCCTTCACTGCCTAGAACCAAAAAACAAAAATATATTGTGGCAGTGGTTGTGCAACTCTGTAAATATACTAAAAATCATTGAATTGTACACTCAAAATGAGTGAATATTATACTATGTAAATTATACCTCAATAAAGCTATGGAGGAGGAGGAAGAGGAGGAAAATGAGAATTAGTAGAACTCTACTTGGTAGTGCTGTCAAAACCTGCTGAGTGAAGCACAGTGAGTGAATCTTCAACCTCAGGAGCCTGTGCTTTGGGAACTCACAAGAAAAATCTGGGCTTCTCTTGTGTTGATTAAATATAGAATTTGATTTTTAAAACTTCCATGTTGAAAATTATTTTCATTCTAAAATTTTAAGGCATTTTGCTTTATTTTCTAGCAGTCTATATTAATTGGCTCTTAATTCTATGAAGTCCAGTGCAATTTTGATCCCCAGTTCACCAAGGCCCTTAGTAAATGGCTTTGTCTTTTATTTCTGTTTTTTGTTTTGTTTTGTTTTGCCATTGTTGCTCTGGAAGTATTTTGGATTGTGTGTTTACCTTAGGTTTTCTGAAATTTCCTTTTTTTTTTTTTTTTTTGCCTTATAACAAATTTAATCAGTTATACATATAAATATGTTTCCATATCCCCTCCCTTTTGCGTCTCCCTCCCACCCTCCCTATCCCACCCCTCCAGGCGGTCACAAAGCACCGAGCTGATCTCCCTGTGCTATGCGACTGTTTCCTACTAGGATGTACCTTACGTTTGGTAATGTATATATGTCCATGCCTCTCTCTCGCTTTGTCACAGCTTACCCTTCCCCCTCCCCATATCCTCAAGTCCATTCTCAAGTAGATCTGTGTCTTTATCCCTGTTTTACACCTAGGTTCTTCATGACATTTTTTTTTTAATTCCATATATATGTGTTAGCATATGGTATTTGTCTTTCTCTTTCCGACGTACTTCACTCTGTATGACAGACTCTAGGTCTATTCACCTCATTACAAATAGCTCAATTTCGTTTCTTTTTATGGCTGAGTAATATTCCATTGTATATATGTGCCACATCTTCTTTATCCATTCATCAGATGATGGACACTTAGGTTGTTTCCATCTCCGGACTATTGTAAATAGAGCTGCAATGAACATTTTGGTACATGTCTCTTTTTGAATTATGGTTTTCTCAGGGTATATGCCCAGTAGTGGGATTGCTGGGTCATATGATAGTTCTATTTGTAGTTTTTTAAGGAACCTCCATACTGTTCTCCATAGTGGCTGTACCAATTCACATTCACACCAGCAGTGCAAGAGTGTTCCCTTTTCTCCACACCCTCTCCAGCATTTATTGTTTCTAGATTTTTTGATGATGGCCATTCTGACTGGTGTGAGATGATATCTCATTGTAGTTTTGATTTGAATTTCTCAATGATTAATGATGTTGAGCATTCTTTCATGTGTTTGTTGGCAGTCTGTATATTTTCTTTGGAGAAATGTCTAGTTAGGTCTTCTGCCCATGTTTGGATTGGATTGTTTGTTTTTTTGCTATTGAGCTGCATGAGCTGCTTATAAATTTTGGAGATTAATCCTTTGTCAGTTGCATCAATTGCAAATATTTTCTCCCATTCTGAGGGTTGTCTTTTGGTCTTGTTTATGGTTTCCTTTGCTGTGCAAAAGCTTTGAAGTTTCATTAGGTCCCATTTGTTTATTTTTGTTTTTATTTTCATTTCTCTAGGAGGTGGGTCCAAAAGGATCTTGCTGTGATTTATGTCATAGAGTGTTCTGCCTATGTTTTCCTCTAAGAGTTTGATAGTTTCTGGCCTTACATTTAGGTCTTTAATCCATTTTGAGCTTATTTTTGTGTATGGTGTTAGGGAGTGATCTAATCTCATACTTTTACATGAACCTGTCCAGTTTTCCCAGCACCACTTATTGAAGAGGCTGTCCTTTCTCCACTGTACATTCCTGCCTCCTTTATCAAAGATAATTTGACCATAAGTGAATGGGTTTATCTCTGGGCTTTCTATCCTGTTCCATTGATCTATCTTTCTGTTTTTGTGCCAGTACCATACTGCCTTGATTACTGTAGCTTTGTAGTATAGTCTGAAGTCAGGGAGCCTAGCAAACAGAATCCAACAGCACATTAAAAGGATCATACAACATGATCGGGCTTCGCTGGTGGTTCAGTGGTTGAGAGTCCACCTGCCGATGCAGGGGACATGGGTTTGTGGCCCAGTCTGGGAAGATCCCACATGCCGTTGAGTGGCTGGGCCCGTGACCCATGGCCACTGAGCCTGCACGTCCAGAGCCTGTGTTCCACAACGGGAAAGGCCACATTAGTGAGAGGCCCGCCTACCAGAAAAAAAAAAAAAAAAGGATCATACACCATGATCAAGTGGGGTTTATTCCAGGAATGCAAGGATTCTTCAATATAAGCAAATCAATCAATGTGATATACCATATTAACAAATTGAAGGAGAAAAACCATATGATCATCTCAATAGATGCAGAGAAAGCTTTCAACAAAATTCAACACCCATTTATGATAAAAACCCTGCCGAAAGTAGGCATAGAGGGAACTTTCCTCAACATAATAAAGGCCATATATGACAAACCCACAGCCAACATCGTCCTCAATGGTGAAAAACTGAAACCATTTCCACTAAGATCAGGAACAAGACAAGGCTGCCCACTCTCACCACTCTTATTCAACATAGTTTTGGAAGTTTTAGCCACAGCAATCAGAGAAGAAAAGGAAATAAAAGGAATCCAAATTGGAAAAGAAGAAGTAAATCTGTCACTGTTTGCAGATGACATGATACTATAGAGGATCCTAAAGATGCTACGAGAAAACTACTAGAGCTAATCAAGGAATTTGATAAAGTAGCAGGATACAAAATTAATGCACAGAAATCTCTGTCATTCCTGTACACTAATGATGAAAAATCTGAAAATGAAATCAAGAAAACACTCCCATTTACCATTGCAACAAAAAGAATAAAATATCTAGGAATAAACCTACCTGAGGAGACAAAAAACCTCTATGCAGAAAATTATAAGATACTGATGAAAGAAATTAAAGATGATGTAAATAGATGGAGAGATATACCATGTTCCTGGATTGGAAGAATCAATATTGTGAAAATGACTCTACTACCCAAAGCAATCTACAGATTCAATGCAATCCCTATCAAACTACCAGTGGCATTTTTCACAGAACTAGAACAAAAAAAATCACAATTTGTATGGAAACACGAAAGACCCCAAATAGCCAAAGCAATCTTGAGAATGAAAAACGGAGCTGGAGTAATCATAGCAGTATTTTCTTAGATCAGTCTCCCAAGGCAAAAGAAGTAAAAACAAAATTAAACAAATGGAACCTAGTTAACCTTAAAAGCTTTTCACAGCAAAGAAAACCATAACCAAAGCAAAAAGCCAGCCTACGGACTTGGAGAAGTTATTTGCAAATGATGCTACAGACAAGGGCTTAATTTCCAAAGTGTACAAACAGCTCATACAACTCAGTATCAAACAATCAAAACACCCAATCAAATAATGGGCAGAAGACCTAGACAGACATTTCTCCAAAGAAGACATAACAGATGGCCAACAGGCACATGAAAAGATGCTCAACATCACTAATTATTAGAGAAGTGCAAATCAAAACCACAATGAGATATCACATCACACCGGTCAGAATGGCCATCATCAAAATGTCTACAAATAATAAACACTGGAGAGGGTGTGGAGAAAAGGGAACTCTCTTACACTGTTGGTGGGAATATACATTGGTGCAGGCACTGTGGAAAATTGTATTGAGGTTCCTTAAAAAACTAAAAATAAAGTTACCATATGACCCAGCAGTCCCACTCCTAGGTAGGTATCTGGAAAAGCTGAAAACTAATTCAAAAAGATAAATGTGCACCCTAATGCTCATAACACTATTTACAATAGCCAAGACATGCAAATAACCCAAGTGCCCATCAACAGTCAGTTGCCTTAAGAAGATATAGTATATATACACAATGTAATATTAGCCGTAAAAAAGCATGAAATATTTCCATTTGCACCAACATAAATGGCCCTAGATAATATCATACTAAGTGAAGTAAGTCAGAGAAAGACAAATATTATATGTATCACTTATATGTGTAGTCTAAAAAATAATACAAATGAATCTATGTACAAAACATAAACAGACTCACAGACATGGAAAACAAACTTGTGATTACAAAAGGGGAAAGGGAGGGGAGGAGGGATAAATTAGTATTATTGGATTAACAGATACAAAGTACTATACATAAAATTGATGAGCAACAAAAATTTATTCTGCAGCACAGGGAACTATATTAAGTATCTTATAATAACCTATAATGAAAAATAATCTGTGAAAAAAATATATTTTGTATATTTATATACTTATATTTTTATATTATACACAATATTATATATATATATATAATCACCTGAAAGTAACACAATACTGTAAATCAACTATACTTCAATTAAAATAAAGAATTTATGTTTTCCTTGTAGCACTACTTTAGTTGCACTGCACCAATTTTTACATTACATTTTAATTGTCATTAAGTTTAAAATATTTTAACTTCCTTATTATCTTTGACTTGTGAATTATTATAAAGTATGTTATTTAACTTCCAAGATATTTGAGATTTTTCTGGATATCTTATTAATAGGTTTCTTAACTTACTTTGTTGTCAGAGAATATAGTCTATATGATTTCAAGCTTCTTAAATTTATTTTTATTTTTAGCATTTTTTTAAAGTTGACATATACATTATATTAGTTTCAGGTGTACAACATAATAATTTGATATTTGTATACATTGGGAAATGTTCACTTCAGTAAGTCTAGTTAACATCTGTCACCATACATATTTACAAAATTTTCTTTTTCTTATGATGAGAACTTTTAAGATTTACTCTCTTAGTGACTTTCAAATATGCAATACAGTAATATTAACTATAGTCACCATGTGTATACATTACATCCCTGGGACTTATTTTATAACTGGAAATGTGTACCTTTTCACCCCCTTCACCCACTTCACCTACCCCTTAGCCCCACCTGTGGCAACCACCAATCTGTTTTGTGCATCTGTAAGTTTGTGTGGTGTTTTGTTTTGTTTTTAAGGTTCCACATATAAGTGAAGTCATATAGTATTTGTCTTTCTCTGTCTGATTTAGTGTAATGCCCTCAAGGTCCATCCATGTGTTGCAAGTGGCAAGATTTCCTTTTTTTATGGCTGAATAATATTCCATTGTGTGTGTGTGTATATATATACACACACACACCACATTTGCTTTATCCCTTCATCCATCAGTGGACACTTAGATTGTTTTCATGTCTTGGCTATTGTAGATGTCTTGCAATCAACATGGGGGTACATATATGTTTTTGAATTAGTATTTTTGTTTTCTTTAGAAATACCCAGAAGTGAAATTGTTGGATCATGTGGTAGTTCTATTTTTGATTTTGAGGAACCTTCATAATGTTTTCCATAATGGTTGCACACATTTACATTTCCACCAACAGTGCACATGTTCCCTTTACTCCACATCCTCGTCAACACTTGTTATTTCTTGCCTTTTTGATGACAGCCTTCCTAACGTGATAGCTCATTGCGGTTTTGATTTGCATTTCCCTGATGATTAGTGATACTGAGCATCCTTTCTTGTATATGTTGGCCATCTGTATGTCTTCTTTGGAAAAATGTCTATGCTAATCCTCTGCCCGTTTTTTAATCAGATTGTTTGGGGTTTTGTGCTATTGAATTTTATGAGTTCTTTATATATTTTGGATATTAGCCCCTTATCAGATATATGATTTGCAAATATTTTCTCCTATTCAGTAAGCTACCTTTTCATTTTGTAGATGTTTTCCTTTACTATACAGAAGATTTTTAGTTTGATGTAGTCCCACTGATTTACTTTTACTTTTTGTTGCTTTTGCTTTTGGTGTCAAATCCAAAAAATCATTGCCAAGACCAGTGTCATTGAGCTTACTGCCTATATTTTCTTCCAGGAGTTTTATGGTTTCAGGTCGTACATTCAGGCATTTAATCCATTTTGACTTAATTTTTGTGTATAGTGTAAAGGGTCCAGTTTTGTTCTTTTGCATGTGGCTATTTAGTTTTCCCAATATCATTTATTGAAAAGACTGTCCATTTCCCATTGTATAATTTTGGTTCCTTTGTTGTATATTAATTGACCATATATTAGTGGGTTTATTTCTGGGTTCACTATTCTGTTCTGTTTATCTATACATCTGTTTTTAGGCCAATACCATACTGTTTTTTTTTAAATAGGATGAATTTTATTTAACTTTCTACTTAGTAAACTTAGTTTTAGAAATATTTCTACTCTAGTAGAATTCTATACAATCAAGTTCTTGGTATTACAGAAATATCTACATGATGCTTGTAATTCATAAGGTCCTGCAAGATATGGAGAAAAGCCTGACCAGAAAATAAAATTTACCCATCTACCAAAATTTGCCAATTCTACCATGAACTAAATGACAACATATACAACAACCTCACTCTCTCTCTATCTCAGCATCTAGAAATGTTATCTCAAAAAAAAAAAAGAATTACAGAGTGCCACTATAGTCCGTTATAATTTGACATACAAATTTTATGTTCTCATTCATTCTGTACCAAGTTTCAATGTAACTGTTAGCAAGAGTCCATAAACCCATGTCTGTCTGCATGAAAAACTGGCCATGTGTCCTTTATAATGCATTCCAGACCTCCCCCATCTATGCGTTATTTCTTTATTATTAATTCTGAGTCTCCAGTTGCTGGTGAGGCAGTGAGAATGGGAGATAATAAGCCAGTGTGTCCTCTTGCCCCGAATGTCTTCTTACATGTGTCACTCTTCTTGCACTCTTCTCCATCACATCCCATTCTGGAGGATGCCACGTCGGAATAGAAAATATGTATTGCTTGTATTACACCTCCTCTAGTTTCCAGGCACCTCTCCTAAGCTCCCAAAAGTTTTTGAGGCAGCTCAGAAACCATGAAAAGCAGTGAGAGTAAAAGATACACTATGACCCAGGTCCTATCATAATGCAGGTGCTAAGCATGTTTACTTTTGCTCATACTCTCTAATATTAAGAGGATTATTATTTTATTGCAATTTTATAGATGACTCGATTGTGACTCCGAATTTAAATAATTTCTGCAGTTCACGGAGCTAGCAAATGGCAAAGTCAGGATTCACAACCCAGACCACTGGCCCCCAAGTGTTAGCGTTGCCAAGCTGCCCAGGTGCGTCTCATTCTCCACTCTGTCTCTTCCTTGCTGTCCCCCAGTTAAATCAGTTAAGGGCTCCACTGCCCTTGTACAGTTTGCCATTTACAATTACTGTTACTGAAGATGAACTTTAGTCCATTTGACGCAGCGGCTTTTTTTTTTTTTTTTTACATCTTTATTGGAGTATAATTGCTTAACAATGGTGTGTTAGTTTCTGCTTTATAACAAAATTAATCAATTATACATATGTTCCCATATCCCCTCCCCACCCTCCCTATCCCACCCCTCCAGGCAGTCACAAAGCACCGAGCTGATCTCCCTGTGCTATGCGGCTGCTTCCCACTAGCTATCTACCTTACGTTTCATAGTGTATATATGTCCATGCCGTTCTTCTGCTTTGTCACAGCTTACCCTTCCCCCTCCCCATATCCTCAAGTCCATTCTCTAGTAGGTCTGTGTCTTTATTCCTGTCTTACCCCTATGTTCTTCATGACATTTTTTTCTTAAATTCCATATATATGTGTCAGCATACAGTATTTGTCTTTCTCTTTCTGACTTACTTCACTCTGTATGACAGACTCTAGGTCCATCCACCTCATTACAAATAGCTCAATTTCATTTCTTTTTATGGCTGAGTAATATTCCATTGTATATATGTGCCACATCGTCTTTATCCATTCATCCAATGATAGACACTTAGGTTGTTTCCATCTCCGGGCTATTGTAAATAGGGCTGCTATGAACATTTTGGTACCTGACTCTTTTTTTTTTTTTTTTTTTTTTTGTGTGGTACGCGGGCCTCTCACTGTTGTGGCCTCTCCCATTGCGGAGCACAGGCTCTGGACACGCAGGCTCAGCGGCCATGGTTCACGGGCCCAGCCGCTCTGCAGCATGTGGGATCCTCCCGGACCGGGGCACGAACCCGTTTCCCCTGCATCAGCAGGCGGACTCCCAACCACTGCGCCACCAGGGAAGCCCATGACTCTTTTTGAATTATGGTTTTCTCAGGGTATATGCCGAGTAGTGGGATTGCTGGGTCATATAGTAGTTCCATTTGTAGTTTTTAAAAGGAACCTCCATATGTTCTCCATAGTGGCTGTACCAATTCACATTCACACCAGCAGTGCAAGAGTATTCCCTTTTTTCCACACCCTCTCCAGCATTTATTGTTTCTAGATTTTTTGATGATGGCCATTCTGATTGGTGTGAGATGATATCTCAATGTAGTTTTGATTTGCATTTCTCTAATGATTAAAGATGTTGAGCATCCTTTCATGTGTTTGTTGGTAGTCTGTATACCTTCTGTGGAGAAATGTCTATTTAGGTCTTCTGCCCATTTTTGGATTGGGTTGTTTGTTTTTTTGCTATTGAGCTGCATGAGCTGCTTATAAATTTTGGAGATTAATCCTTTGTCAGTTGCGTCAATTGCAAATATTTTCTCCCATTCTAAGGGTTGTCTTTTGGTCTTGTTTATGGTTTCCTTTGCTATGCAAAAGCTTTTAAGTTTCATTAGGTCCCATGTGTTTATTTTTGTCTTTATTTCCATTTCTCTAGGAGGTGGGTCAAAAAGGATCTTGCTGTGATTTATGTCCTAGAGTGTTCTGCCTATGTTTTCCTCTAAGAGTTTGATAGTGTCTGGCCTTACATTTAGGTCTTTAATCCATTTTGAGCTTATTTTTGTGTATGGTGTTAGGGAGTGATCTAATCTCATACTTTTACATGTCCCTGTCCAGTTTTCCCAGCACCACTTATTGAAGAGACTGTCCTTTCTCCACTGTACATTCCTGCCTCCTTTATCAAAGATAAGGTGACCATATGTCTGTGGGTTTATCTCTGGGCTTTCTATCCTGTTCCATTGATCTATCTTTCTGTTTTTGTGCCAGTACCACACTGTCTTGATTACTGTAGCTTTGTAGTATAGTCTGAAGTCAGGGAGCCTGATTCCTCCATCTGCATTTTTCATTCTCAAGATTGCTTTGGCTACTCGGGGTCTTTTGTGTTTCCATACAAATTGTGAAATTTTTTGTTCTAGTTCTGTGAAAAATGCCAGTGGTAGTTTTAGGGATTACATTGAATCTGTAGATTGCTTAGGGTAGTAGAGTCATTTTCACAATGTTGATTCTTCCAATCCAAGAACATGGTATATCTCTCCATCTATTTGTATCATCTTTAATTTCTTTCATCAGTGTCTTATAATTTTCTGCATACTGGTCTTTTGTCTCTTTAGGTAGGTTTATTCCTAGATATTTTATTCTTTTTGTTGCAATGGTAAATGGGAGTGTTTTCTTGATTTCACTTTCAGATTTTCATCATTAGTGTATAGGAATGCCAGACATTTCTGTGCATTAATTTTGTATCCGGAAACTTTACCAAATTCATTGATTAGCTCCAGTAGTTTTCTGGTAGCATCTTTAGGATTCTCTATATATAGTATCATGTCATCTGCAAACAGTGACAGATTTACTTCTTCTTTTCCAATTTGGATTCCTTTTATTTCCTTTTCTTCTCTGATTGCTGGCTAAAACTTCCAAACCTCGGTTGAATAAGAGTGGTGAGAGTGGGCAACCTTATCTTGTTCCTGATCTTAGTGGAAATGGTTTCAGTTTTATACCATTGAGCATGATGCTGGCTGTGGGTTTGTCATATATGGCCTTTATTACGTTGAGGAAAGTTCCCTCTATGCCTACTTCCGGCAGGGTTTTTATCATAAATGGGTGTTGAATTTTGTTGAAAGCTTTCTCTGCATCTATTGAGATGATCATATGGTTTTTCTCCTTCAATTTGATAATACGGTGTATCACGTTGATTGATTTGCATATATTGAAGAATCCTTGCATACCTGGAATAAACCCCACTTGATCATGGTGTATGATCCTTTTAATGTGTTGTTGGATTCTGTTTGCTAGTATTTTGTTGAGGATTTTTGCATCTATGTTCATCAGTGATATTGGCCTGTAGTTTTCTTTCTTTGTGACATCCTTGACTGGTTTTGGTATCAAGGTGATGGTGGCCTCGTAGAATGAGTTTGGGAGTATTCCTCCCTCTGCTATATTTTGGAAGAGTTTGAGAAGGATAGGTGTTAGCTCTTCTCTAAATGTTTGATAGAATTCACCTGTGAAGCCAACTGGTCCTGGGATTTTGTTTGTTGCAAGATCTTTTATCACAGTTTCAATTTCAGTGCTTGTGATTGCTCTGTTCATATTTTCTATTTCTTCCTGATTCAGAATTGGCAGATTGTGCATTTCTAAGTATTTCTCCATTTTTTCCATGTTGTCCATTTTATTGGCATAGAGTTGCTTATAGTAATCTCTCATGATCTTTTGTATTTCTGCAGTGTCAGTTGTAACTTCTCCTTTTTCATTTCTAATTCTAATGATTTGAGTCTTATCCCTTTTTTTCTTGATGAGTGTGGCTAATGGTTTATCAATTTTGTTTATCTTGTCAAAGGACCAGCTTTTAGTTTTATTGATCTTTGCTATTGTTTCCTTCATTTCTTTTTCATTTATTTCTGATCTGATCTTTATGACTTCTTTCCTTCTGCTAACTTTGTGGTGTTTTTGTTCTTCTTTCTCTAATTGCTTTACGTGCAAGGTTAGGTTGTTTATTCGAGATGTTTCCTGTTTCTTAAGGTGGGATTGTATTACTATAAACTTCCCTCTTAGAACTGCTTTTGCTGCATCCCATAGGTTTTGGTTCATCGTGTCTCCATTGTCATTTGTTTCTAGGTAATTTTTAATTTCCTCTTTGATTTCTTCAGTGATCACTTCGTTATTAAGTAGTGTATTGTTTATCCTCCATGTGTTTGTATTTTTTACTGATCTTTTCCTGTAATTGATATCTAGTCTCATAGCATTGTGGTCGGAAAAGATACTTGATACAATTTCAATTTTCTTAAATTTACCAAGGCTTAATTTGTGACCCAAGATATGACCTATCCTAGAGAACGTTCCATGAGCACTTGAGAAAAATGTGTATTCTGTTGTTTTTGGATAGAATGTCCTATAAATATCGATTAACTCCATCTTGTTTAATGTATCATTTAAAGCTTGTGTTTCCTTATTTATTTTCATTTTGGATGATCTGTCCATTGGTGAAAGTGGGGTGTTAAAGTCCCCTACTATGACTGTGTTACTATCGATTTCCCCTTTTATGGCTGTTAGTATTTGCCTTATGTATTGAGGTGCTCCTATGTTGGGTGCATAAATATTTACAATTGTTATATCTTCTTCTTGGATTGATCCCTTGATCATTATGTTAGTGTCCTTCTTTGTCTCTTCTAGTAGTCTTTATTTTAAAGTCTATTTTGTCTGATATGAGAATTGCTACTCCAGCTTTCTTTTGATTTCCATTTGCATAGAATATCTTTTTCTATCCTCTTACTTTCAGTCTGTATGTGTCTCTAAGTCTGAAGTGGGTCTCTTGTAGATAGCATATATATGGGTCTTCTTTTTGTATCTATTCAGCTAATCTGTATCTTTTGGTGGGAGCATTTAGTCCATTTACATTTAAGGTAATTATCGATATGTATGTTCCTATTCCCATTTCCTTAATTGTTTTGGGTTCATTGTTGTAGGTCTTTTCCTTCTGTTGTGTTTCTTGCCTAGAGAAGTTCCTTTAGCATTTGTTGTAAAGCTGGTTTGGTGGTGCTGAACTCTCTCAGCTTTTGCTTCCCTGTAAAGTTTTTAATTTCTCCATCAAATCTGAATGAGATCCTTGCTGGGTAGAGTAATCTTGGTTGCAGGTTTTTCTCCTTCATCACTTTAAATATGTCCTGCCACTCCCTTCTGGCTTGCAGAGTTTCTGCTGAAAGTTCAGCTGTTAACCTTATGGGGATTCCCTTGTGTGTTATTTGTTGTTTTTCCCTTGCTGCTTTTAATATGTTTTCTTTGTATTTAATTTTTAACAGTTTGATTAATATGTGTCTTGGCATATTTCTCCTTGGATTTATCCTGTATGGGACTCTCTGTGCCTCCTGGACTTGACTGACTATTTCCTTTCCCATATTAGGGAAGTTTTCAACTATAATCTCTTCAAATATTTTCTCAGTCCCTTTCTTTTTCTCTTCTTCTTCTGGAGCCCCTATAATTCGAATGTTGGTGTGTTTAATGTTGTCCCAGTCGTCTCTGAGACTGTCCTCAGTTCTTTTCATTCTTTTTTCTTTCTTCTTCTCTGCAGTAGTTATTTCCACTATTTTATGTTCCAGGTCACTTATCCGTTCTTCTGCCTCAGTTATTCGGCTATTGATCCCATCTACAGTATTTTTCATTTCATTTATTGTGTTTTTAATTGTTGCTTGATTCATCTTTAGTTCTTCTAGGTCCTTGTTAACTGTTTCTTGCATTTTGTCTATTCTATTTCCAAAATTTTTGATCATCTTTACTGTCATTATTCTGAATTCTTTTTCAAGTGGACTGCCTATTACTTCTTCATTTGTTAGGTCTGGTGGGTTTTTATGTTGCTCCTTCTCCTGCTGTGTGTTTTTCTGCCTTCTCATTTTGCTTATCTTACTGTGTTTGGGCTCTCCTTTTTGCAGGCTTCAGGTTCATAGTTCCCGTTGTTTTTGGTGTCTGTCCCCATTGGCTACAGTTGGTTCAATGGGTTGTGTAGGCTTCCTCATGGAGGGGAGTAGTGCCTGTGTTCTGGTGGATGAGGCTGGATCTTGTCTTTCTGGTGGGCAATTCCGCGTCTGCTGGTGTGTTTTGGGGTGTCTGTGGACATTTTATGATTTTAGGCAGCCTCTCTGCTAATGGGTGGCATTGTGTTCCTGTCTTGCTAGTTGTTTGGCATAGGGTGTCCAGCACTGTAGCTTCTGGTCGTTGCATGAAGCTGGGTGCTGGTGTTGAGATGGAGATCTCTGGAAGATTTTCGCCATTTGATATTTTGTGGAGCTGGGAGGTCTCTTGTGGACCAGTGTCCTGAAGTTGGCTCTCCCACCTCAGAGGCACAGCACTGACTCCTGGCTCCTCAATTTGGGATGATTTGTTGTCTATTCATGTATTCCACAGATGCAGGGTACATCAAGTTGATTGTGGAGCTTTAATCCACTGCTTCTGAGGCTGCTGGGAAAGATTTCCCTTTCTCTTCTTTGTTCTCACAGCTCCCGGGTCTCAGCTTTGGATTTGGCCCCGCCTCTCCGTGTAGGTCGCCAGAGGGAGTCTGTTCTTCGCTGAGACAGGACAGGGTTAAAGGAGCAGCTGCTTCAGGGACTCTGGCTCACTCAGGCCTTGGGGGAGGGAGGGGCATGCTGTGCGGGGCAAGCCTGCAGTGCCTGCAATGTCCGGCGTGACATTGCTCTAGCCCGAGGCGCACCATGCATTCTCCCAGGGAAGAAGCCATCCCTGGATCCCGGGACCCCGGCAGTGACAGGCTGCACAGGCTCCCTGGAAGGGGGGCATGGACAGTGTCCTGCGCTCGCACACAGGCCTCGTGGCAGCGGCAGCAACCCCAGCATCCCACGCCTGTCTCTGGGGTGCGTGCTTTCAGCCGCGGCTCGTGCCCGTCTCTGGAGCTCCTTTAAGCAGCACTCTAAACCCCTCTCCTCGCACACCATGAAACAAAGAGGGAAGAAAAAGTCTCTTGCCTCTTCGGCAGGTCCAGACTTTTTCCCAGACTCCCTCCCGGCTAGCTGTGGTGCATTAGCCCCTTTAGGCTATGTTCACGCCGCCAGCCCCAGTCCTCTCCCTGCCCTCCGACTGAAGGCCGAGCCTCAGCTCCAAGTGCCACCCGCCCTGGCAGGCGAGCAGACAAGCCTCTCGGTCTGGTGAGTGCTGGTTGGCACCGATCCTCTGTGCGGGAATCTCTCCGCTTTGCCCTACCCAGGTATGGGAGGGAGTTTCTTGCCTTTGGGAGGTCTGAGGTCTTCTGCCAGCGTTCAGTAGGTGTTCTGTAGGAGTTGTTCCACGTGTAGCTGTATTTCTGGTGTAGCTGTGGGGAGGAAGGTGATCTCCGCATCTTACTCTTCCGCCATCTTCCCCGGAAGTCCCATACTGTTTTGATTACTATAGCTTTGTAATATAGTTTGAAATCAGGGGGTGTGCTACCTCCATCTTTGTTGTCCTTTCTCAAGATTGCTTTGGCTATTTGGGGTCTTTTGTGATTCCATACAATCTTTAGGAATTTTAGGAATTTTTTGTTCAATTTCTGTGAAAAATGCCATTGGAATTTTGATAGGGATTGCATTGAATCTGTAGATTGCTTTGGGTAATATGGATATTTTCATGACATTAATTCTTGTGATCCATGAGCACAGAATATCTTTCCATTTATTTGTGTCATCTTCATTTTCTTTAATTAATGTCTTAATGCATACAGGTCTTTCCCTCCTTGATTAAATTTATTCCTAGGTTTTTTTATCTTTGTTGCAATTGAAATTGGGATTGTTTTCTTAGTTTCTCTTTGTGACAGTTTATTTTTGTATAGAAAAACAACAAATTTTTGTATATTGATTTTGTGTCCTGCAACTTTACTCAATTCACTTACTAGTTCTAACAGTTTTTGGTAGAGACTTCAGCGTTTTCTTTATGTCACCTGCAGATAGTGACAGTTTTACTTCTTCCTTTCCAATTTGAATACCTTTTTCTTTTTTTTGCTAAATTGCTCTGGCTAGGAGTTCTAATACTATATTGAATAAAAGAGGTAAGAGTGGCCATCCTTGTCTTGTTCCTACTGTTAGAAGTAAAGCTTTCAGCTTTTCACCACTGAGTATGATGTTAGCTGTGGGCTTGTCATATATGACATTTATTAGGTTGAGGTATATTCCCTATATATCTACTTTGTTGAGAGTATTAAGCATAAACTAATGTTGAATTTTGTCCAATGCTTTTTCTGAATTTATTGAGATATCATATGATTTTTGTCCTTCATTTTGTGATGTGGTATATCACATTGATTGATTTGTGGATATTGAATCATCCTTACATCCCTGGAATAAATCCCACTTGATCATGCTGTATGATCCTTTTAATGTATTGTTGAATTTGGTTTGCTAATATTTTGTTGAGGATTTTTGTATCTATGTTCATCAGGGATATTGGCCTGTAATTTTCTTTTTTCATGACATCTTTTTCTGGTTTTTGCATCAGGGTGATGCTGGCCTCATAAATTGAATTTGGGAGTGTCCCTGCTCTTCTATTTCTTGCAATAGTTTGAGGATTGGTATTGATTTTTTTTTTTTTTTTTTTTTTTTTATTTTACAAATTTAATCAGTTATACATATACATATGTTCCCATATCCCCTCCCTTTTGCGTCTCCCTCCCACCCTCCCTATCCCACCCCTCCAGGCGGTCACAAAGAACCGAGCTGATCTCCCTGTGCTATGCGGCTGCTTCCCACTAGCTCTCTACCTTACATCTGGTAGTGTATATATGTCCATGCCGCTCTTTCACTTTGTCACAGCTTACCCTTCCCCCTCCCCCTATCCTCAAGTCCATGCTCTAGTAGGTCTGTGTCTTTATTCCTGTCTTACCCCTATGTTCTTGATGACATTTTTTTCTTAAATTCCATATATATGTGTCAGCATACAGTATTTGTCTTTCTCTTTCTGACTTACTTCACTCTGTATGACAGACTCTAGGTCCATCCACCTCATTACAAATAGCTCAATTTCATTTCTTTTTATGGCTGAGTAATATTCCATTGTATATATGTGCCACATCTTCTTTATCCATTCATCCAATGATGGACACTTAGGTTGTTTCCATCTCCGGGCTATTGTAAATAGGGCTGCTATGAACATTTTGGTACATCTCTCTTTTTGAATTATGGTTTTCTCAGGGTATATGCCCAGTAGTGGGATTGCTGGGTCATATGGTAGTTCTATTTGTAGTTTTTTAAGGAACCTCCATACTGTTCTCCATAGTGGCTGTACCAATTCACATTCCCACCAGCAGTGCAAGAGTGTTCCCTTTTTTCCACACCCTCTCCAGCATTTATTGTTTCTAGATTTTTTGATGATGGCCATTCTGACTGGTGTGAGATGATATCTCATTGTAGTTTTGATTTGCATTTCTCTAATGAGTAAAGATGTTGAGCATCCTTTCATGTGTTTGTTGGCTGTCTGTATATCTTCTGTGGAGAAATGTCTATTTAGGTCTTCTGCCCATTTTTGGATTGGGTTGTTTGTTTTTTTGCTATTGAGCTGCATGAGCTGCTTATAAATTTTGGAGATTAATCCTTTGTCAGTTGCTTCATTTGCAAATATTTTCTCCCATTCTGAGGGTTGTCTTTTGGTCTTGTTTATGGTTTCCTTTGCTGTGCAAAAGCTTTGAAGTTTCATTAGGTCCCATGTGTTTATTTTTGTCTTTATTTCCATTTCTCTAGGAGATGGGTCAAAAAGGATCTTGCTGTGATTTATGTCATAGAGTGTTCTGCCTATGTTTTCCTCTAGGAGTTTGATAGTGTCTGGCCTTACATTTAGGTCTTTAATCCATTTTGAGCTAATTTTTGTGTATGGTGTTAGGGAGTGATCTAATCTCATACTTTTACATGTCCCTGTCCAGTTTTCCCAGCACCACTTATTGAAGAGACTGTCCTTTCTCCACTGTACATTCCTGCCTCCTTTATCAAAGATAAGGTGACCATATGTCCGTGGGTTTATCTCTGGGCTTTCTATCCTGTTCCATTGATCTATCTTTCTGTTTTTGTGCCAGTACCATACTGTCTTGATTACTGTAGCTTTGTAGTATAGTCTGAAGTCAGGGAGCCTGATTCCTCCAGCTCCATTTTTCGTTCTCAAGATTGCTTTGGCTATTCGGGGTCTTTTGTGTTTCCATACAAATTGTGAAATTTTTTGTTCTAGTTCTGTGAAAAATGCCATTGGTAGTTTGATAGGTATTGCATTGAATCTGTAGATTGCTTTGGGTAGTAGAGTCATTTTCACAATGTTGATTCTTCCAATCCAAGAACATGGTACATCTCTCCATCTGTTTGTATCATCTTTAATTTCTTTCATCAGTGTCTTATAATTTTCTGCATACAGGTCTTTTGTCTCCTTAGGTAGGTTTATTCCTAGATATTTTATTCTTTTTGTTGCAATGGTAAATGGGAGTGTTTCCTTGATTTCACTTTCAGATTTTTCATCATTAGTATATAGGAATGCCAGAGATTTCTGTGCATTAATTTTGTATCCTGCAACTTTACCAAATTCATTGATTAGCTCTAGTAGTTTTCTGGTAGCATCTTTAGGATTCTCTATGTATAGTATCATGTCATCTGCAAACAGTGACAGCTTTACTTCTTCTTTTCCCATTTGGATTCCTTTTATTTCCTTTTCTTCTCTGATTGCTGTGGCTAAAACTTCCAAAACTAGGTTGAATAAGAGTGGTGAGAGTGGGCAACCTTGTCTTGTTCCTGATCTTAGTGGAAATGGTTTCAGTTTTTCACCATTGAGGACGATGCTGGCTGTGGGTTTGTCATATATGGCCTTTATTATGTTGAGGAAAGTTCCCTCTATGCCTACTTTCTGCAGGGTTTTTATCATAAATGGGTGTTGAATTTTGTCAAAAGCTTTCTCTGCATCTATTGAGATGATCATATGGTTTTTCTCCTTCAACTTGTTAATATGGTGTATCACATTGATTGATTTGCGTATATTGAAGAATCCTTGCATTCCTGGAATAAACCCCACTTGATCATGGTGTATGATCCTTTTAATGTGCTGTTGGATTCTGTTTGCTAGTATTTTGTTGAGGATTTTTGCATCTATGTTCATCAGTGATATTGGCCTGTAGTTTTCTTTCTTTGTGACATCCTTGTCTGGTTTTGGTATCAAGGTGATGGTGGCCTCGTAGAATGAGTTTGGGAGTGTTCCTCCCTCTGCTATATTTTGGAAGAGTTTGAGAAGGATAGGTGTTAGCTCTTCTCTAAATGCTTGATAGAATTCGCCTGTGAAGCCATCTGGTCCTGGGCTTTTGTTTGATGGAAGATTTTTAATCACAGTTTCAATTTCAGTGCTTGTGATTGGTCTATTCATATTTTCTATTTCTTCCTGAGTCAGTCTTGGCAGGTTGTGCATTTCTAAGAATTTGTCCATTTCTTCCAGGTTGTCCATTTTATTGGCATAGAGTTGCTTATAGTAATCTCTCATGATCTTTTGTATTTCTGCAGTGTCAGTTGTTACTTCTCCTTTTTCATTTCTAATTCTATTGATTTGAGTCTTCTCCCTTCTTTTCTTGATGAGTCTGGCTAATGGTTTGTCAATTTTGTTTATCTTCTCAAAGAACCAGCTTTTAGTTTGGTTGATCTTTGCTATCGTTTCCTTCATTTCTTTTTCATTTATTTCTGATCTGATTTTTATGATTTCTTTCCTTCTGCTAACTTTGGGATGTTTTTGTTCTTCTTTCTCTAATTGCTTTAGGTGCAAGGTTAGGTTGTTTATTCGAGATATTTCCTGTTTCTTAAGGTGGGATTGTATTGCCATAAACTTCCCTCTTAGAACTGCTTTTGCTGCGTCCCATAGGTTTTGGGTCGTCGTGTCTCCATTGTCATTTGTTTCTAGGTATTTTTTAATTTCCTCTTTGATTTCTTCAGTGATCACTTCGTTATTAAGTAGTGTATTGTTTAGCCTCCATGTGTTTGTATGTTTTACAGCTCTTTTCCTGTAATTGATATCTAGTCTCATAGCATTGTGGTCGGAAAAGATACTTGATACAATTTCAATTTTCTTAAATTTACCAAGGCTTGATTTGTGACCCAAGATATGATCTATCCTGGAGAATGTTCCATGAGCACTTGAGAAAAATGTGTATTCTGTTGTTTTTGGATGGAATGTCCTATAAATATCAATTAAGTCCATCTTGTTTAATGTATCATTTAAAGCTTGTGTTTCCTTGTTTATTTTCATTTTGGATGACCTGTCCATTGGTGAAAGTGGGGTGTTAAAGTCCCCTACTATGATTGTGTTACTGTCGATTTCTCCTTTTATGGCTGTTAATATTTCCCTTATGTATTGAGGTGCTCCTATGTTTGGTGCATAAATATTTACAATTGTTATATCTTCTTCTTGGATTGATCCCTTGATCATTATGTAGTGTCCTTCTTTGTCTCTTCTAGTAGTCTTTATTTTAAAGTCTATTTTGTCTGATATGAGAATTGCTACTCCAGCTTTCTTTTGGTTTCCATTTGCATGGAATATCTTTTTCCATCCCCTTACTTTCAGTCTGTATGTATCTCTAGGTCTGAAGTGGGTCTCTTGTAGACAGCATATATATGGGTCTTGTTTTTGTATCCATTCAGCCAGTCTGTGTCTTTTGGTGGGAGCATTTAGTCCATTTACATTTAAGGTAATTATTGATATGTATGTTCCTATTCCCATTTTCTTAATTGTTTTGGGTTCGTTATTGTAGTTCTTTTCCTTCTGTTGTGTTTCTTGCCTAGAGAAGTTCCTTTAGCATTTGTTGTAAAGCTGGTTTGGTGGTGCTGAACTCTCTCAGCTTTTGCTTGTCTGTAAAGGTTTTAATTTCTCCATCAAATCTGAATGAGATCCTTGCTGGGTAGAGTAATCTTGGTTGCAGGTTTTTCTCCTTCATCACTTTAAGTATGTCCTGCCACTCCCTTCTGGCTTGTAGAGTTTCTGCTGAGAGATCAGCTGTTATCCTGATGGGGATTCCCTTGTGTGTTATTTGTTGTTTTTGCCTTGCTGCTTTTAATATGATTTCTTTGTGTTTAATTTTTGACAGTTTGATTAATATGTGTCTTGGTGTATTTCTCCTTGGATTTATTCTGTATGGGACTCTCTGTGCCTCCTGGACTTGATTAACTATTTCCTTTCCCATATTAGGGAAGTTTTCAACTATAATCTCTTCAAATATTTTCTCAGTCCCTTTCTTTTTCTCTTCTTCTTCTGGAACCCCTATAATTCGAATGTTGGTGCGTTTAATGTTGTCCCAGAGGTCTCTGAGACTGTCCTCTGTTCTTTTCATTCTTTTTTCTTTATTTTGCTGTGCAGCAGTTATTTCCACTATTTTATCTTCCACCTCACTTATCCGTTCTTCTGCCTCAGTTATTCTGCTATTGATCCCATCTAGAGTATTTTTTATTTCATTTATTGTGTTTTTAATCGATGCTTGATTCGTCTTTAGTTCTTCTAGGTCCTTGTTAACTGTTTCTTGCATTTTGTCTATTCTATTTCCAAGATTTTGGATCATCTTTACCATCATTATTCTGAATTCTTTTTCAGATAGACTGCCTATTACCTCTTCATTTGTTAGGTCTGGTGGGTTTTTATCTTGCTCCTTCTCCTGCTGTGTGTTTTTCTGTCTTCTCATTTTGCTTATGTTACTATGTTTGGGGTCTCCTCTTTGCAGGCTGCAGGTTCGTAGTTCCCGTTGTTTTTGGTGTCTGTCCCCAGTGGCTAAGGTTGGTTTAGTGGGTTGTGTAGGCTTCTTGGTGGAGGGGACTACTGCCTGTGTTCTGGTGGATGAGGCTGGATCTTGTCTTTCTGGTGGGCAGGTCCACGTCTGGTGGTGTGTTTTGGGGTGTTTGCGGACTTTTTATGATTTGAGGCAGCCTCTCTGCTAATGGGTGGTGTTGTGTTCCTGTCTTGCCAGTTGTTTGGCATAGGGTGTCCAGCACTGTAGCTTGCTGGTCGTTGAGTGAAGCTGGGTGCTGGTGTTGAGATGGAGATCTCTGGAAGATTTTCGCCGTTTGATATTATGTGGAGCTGGGAGGTCTCTTGTGGACCAGTGTCCTGAAGTTGGCTCTCCCACCTCAGAGGCACAGCACTGACTCCTGGCTCCTCAATTTGGGATGATTTGTTGTCTATTCATGTATTCCACAGATGCAGGGTACATGAAGTTGATTGTGGAGCTTTAATCCGCTGCTTCTGAGGCTGCTGGGAGAGGTTTCCCTTTCTCTTCTTTGTTCTCACAGCTCCTGGGTCTCAGCTTTGGATTTGGCCCCGCCTCTGCGTGTAGGTCGCCGGAGGGCGTCTGTTCTTCTCTCAGACAGGACAGGGTTAAAGGAGCAGCCTCCCTGGGGACTCTGGCTCACTCAGGCCGGGCGGGAGGGAGGGGCACGGAGTGCGGGGCGTGCCTGCAGCGGCAGAGGTCGGCGTGACGTTGCACCAGCCCGGGGCGGGCCGTGCGTTCTCCCAGGGAAGCCGCCCCTGGATCCCGGGACCCCGGCAGTGGCAGGCTGCACAGGCTCCCGGAAGGGGGGTGCGGACAGTGTCCTGCGCTCGCACACAGGCTTCTTGGCGGCGGCAGCAGCAGCCCCAGCGTCCCACGCCCGTCTCTGGGCTCCGCGCTTTCAGCCGCGACTCGCGCCCGTCTCTGGAGCTCCTTCACGCGGCGCTCCCAACCCCCTCTCCTCGCGCACCAGGAAACCAAGAGGGAAGAAAAAGTCTCCTGCCTCTTCGGCAGCTCCAGAGTTTTCCCGGACTCCCTCCCGGTTAGCTGTGGCACATTAGCCCCCTTCAGGCTGAGTTCTCGCCGCCAGTCCCAGTCCTCTCCCTGCGCTCTGACCGAAGCCCGAGCCTCAGCTCCAGCGCCGCCCGCCCCGGCGGGGGAGCAGACAAGCCTCTCGGGCTGGTGAGTGCCGCTCGGCACCGCTCCTCTCTGCGGGAATCTCTCTGCTTTGCCCTACCCAGGTATGTGGGGAGTTTCTTGCCTTTTGGGAGGTCTGGGGTCTTCTGCCAGCGTTCAGTAGTTGTTCTGTAGGAGTTGTTGCACGTGTAGCTGTATTTCTGGTGTATCTGTGGGGAGGAAGGTGATCTCCGCGTCTTACTCTTCCGCCATCTTACCCGGAAGTCCTCCTGATTTTCCTTTGAATCGTTGGTAGAATTCACCAGTGAAGCCATATGGTCCTGGACTTCTGTTTGTTGGGAGGTTTTTGATTACTGATTCAATTTCATATTTTCTGTTTTTTCATGATTCAGTCTTGGTAGGTTGTATGTTTCTAGGAATTTATCAGTTTCTTAGAGGTTGTGAAATTTGTTGCATATAATTGTTCATAATATAATCTTATCCTTTGTATCTCTGTGGTATCAATTGTAATGTCTCCCCTTTCATTTCTGATTTTATTTATTTGAGTCCTCTTTTTTCCAAGCCTCTTAAATTTATTGCAACTTGTTTTATAGCCAACATATAGTGTGCCTTGGTTACTGTACCATATCCCTGTGAATATAATTTGTATTTTGCAGTTGTTGATGTAACTTTTATAATTGTCAGTTAAATCAAGGTGGTCCATAGTATTGTTAAGATCTGTGTCTTTTCTGATTTTTTTTTCCTCTAGTTATATCAGTTGCTGAGGGAAGGGTTTTTACATTACCTAATATTTTTGTGGAATTGTGTGTTGCCACCTTTATTTCTGTCAATTTTTCCTTCATGCATTTTGAATCTCTGTCCTTAGGCACAACACATTGATAATTGTTATCTCTTTATCTAATGTTAAGAGCCACTCTAGCCTTCTTGTTCTTAGTCTTCGTGTGGTATATCTTTTTATATCCATTTACTTTCAACCTATCTGTGTCTTTATGTTTAATGTGTATCTCTTGCAGGCAGCATGTAACAGTGTCTTTTTTTATTTGTTGTGTCAATTTATGGCCTTTAATTGCAGTGTTTATCTTAGGAGTGAGTATACTATGGCCCACAGGCCAAATGCCCAATTTGGAAATTAAATTTTATTGGAATACAGCCACATGCTTTATTTAGTTATTATCTGTTTGCTTTTCTGCTACAAGACAGAGTTGAGTAGTTGTGACAGAGATTATATGTCCCAAACTCTTCAAGTATTTACTTTCTGGTCATTTACAGAAAAAGTTTGCTGACCCTGTTTTAGACCATTGAGATTTAATGTGATATGGTTGAATTTAGGCATATCATTTTATTATTTGTTTTCTGTTTGTCCTCATTTTTGTTTGTTTTTGTTTTCCCCTGTTCTTTCTTTTGGATTTTGTTAAGTTTCATTTTTGGCATTTAATTATATCTATTGTATTTTTAGCTGTATTTCTTTGTATTTTTAAGTGGTTGATCTAGGTATTATAATATGTAACTTTCTTAGTGTACTTGTTAATATTGTACTTCATGCAAAACAGTGATGGCAAAACTTTGCAACCATATGTAGTTTCCTTTCCTTTATCCCCCTGCATTGATCTTTTTGCTATAGCTATATGCATTATATCTCCATACCTTGGAAATCTCACCAAACAGTGTCAGAAGTTTTGCTTTTCAACAATCATACATATTTTCATAAAACTTAGATAAGCGGGGAAAAAAGAAGTCTGTTATATTTATTCGGCTATTTGCCATTTCTCATTTGTTCTCCTTTAAATCTTAAGATGAAAGACTCTGTCTGGTATCATTTCCCTTCAACCTGGAGGACTTTCTTTAGTGTTTCTTATAGATCAGGTCAGCTGGTGACAAATTCTTTTAGTTTTCTTTCATCTGAAAATGTTTTTTACTTCATATGCATTCCTGAAAGATTTTTTTCACTGGCTATGTATAAGGGAAAAACTACACTCCTCCTGTGTTTTTCCTCTACTCTCAATACTCTACTATACTCACAACACTTGTGGCACTAGATGTGAGGTTTTTCCGTATATCAAGCAATTCATTGTGAAACCAGCTTGGTGTCCTGTAATTCAAGTTAATTCTGATATTAACTGGAATTAATGTAGCTGCCACAGGGTAATCACCTGGTCACATAAGACTACCCTCCACTTCCGATGACAGTTACAAGTAAAGGTTCCCAAGACCCCCTTCTTGGATTCTGTCATTTTCTAGGACAGCTTACAGAACTTAGGAAAACCACTTTCTTACATTTGCCAGCTTATTACATAATTAAGGGTATGATAAAGAATATAGATGAATAGCCAAATGAAGATATACATAGGGCAGGGTTTTGTAGGGTCCCAAGTGCAGGAGCTTCTGTGGAGTTGAGTTACACCACTCTCTGTTACATGGATGTATTCACCCACCCAGAATCTCTCCAAACACTTTACATTTTTTATTTTTATGGAGGCTTCATCACGTAGGCACCATCGATCCTTAACTCAATTTCCAGTCCCTCTCCCCTTCTCAGAGGATGTATGGGTGGGGCTGAAAGTTCCAAGCTTGGTCTTTCTGGTTATCAGCCCCCATCCAGGAGCCCACCAAGAGTCACCTCATTAGAACAGAAGACCAAATCACCCAGAAAATTTTCAGAGATTTAGCAGCTCTGTGTCAGGAACTAGTGTCAAGGAACAAATATTAGAACAAAAGATGCTCTTAGTGCTCTTATCACTTAGGAAAATATAAGGGAAAGGAGTTCTGTGCCAGGAACAGGGACAGAAACCCATATATATATATTCTATTATTTCACAATATCAAAATCTAGGTTGTCAGTCCTTTTCTGTTAGAAATTTAAAGATTATAGCTCCAGTATTTCTGGCCCAGCAAATGGTCTAATATAGGCTAAGATGGTGACAGTCTCTGATGAGAAATCTGCAGATATTTGAATCATTGTTCCCCTTGAAGATAGGGACCCTATTTTGGACCTTTTTCACCATTACCTACAATAAATGTTTCTTGAATTTATTGAATTGTATTAAATTTTTAGTAAGTTAATATAAGGACTAGACAGGCTTATTAGGGTTCCATTTCCATAGGCTTATCGGGATCTGAATTGCCCAATAGGTGTTATACCTGTTATATTTTATAATAGAAGATTTCTTTACTAGATATGAATAACCAGATAAAAGAAACAATGCATTACCAAGTTTCTGAAATGTTTCCTTGGTTAATTGGCTTTGTTTCTATCTAAAAGGACAATTGGAGGCAGTAGATGTTTGTCAGAGCTTTTTCCCCACTTCTCTTTTACGTAAAAACTCCTTACCATTTTATAAAATAATGGACAGTTAAGGGACATCCAGAAAGAAATGAGCCAAAAAGTGTTCTGGGAGAGTTCTGTGCTTTATAACATTACATTTGGTGTTTTGATATCTACAGAGAGAATCAAATACAGCAGAGATTTCCTGTTGAAGCTCTCAAGTGTTTCCATCTGCAGAAAAAAACCAGACTTTCTGCCTGATCATCCCATTGTACTTCAAAAACCAGTAAGTAGTTTTCTAATTTTGTATTGTTTTAATTCTAAATATTTATCTTTTAAAGATTTTTGTATTGTTTTAATTCTAAAATATGTGTCTTTTAAACCTTTTTAATCTTTCTCATTGTGAAATATAATTCAGAAAAGTACATAAATCTAAATGTATAATATAACCAATTACTGTAAGTAATTACCACTCTGGTCAAAAATGGAATGGAATTGTCATATTTTAGGAAATATTTTTCTATTTTGTTTTTCAGTTAAGTTTTATAATTCACCTGAAATTGATTTTACTATATGGTGTGAGGTAGGGGTGAAGTTTTATTTTTTTCTGCATGGATATCCAGTCATCCTAGCAATATTTAGCGAAAGGATAGTCCTCTGCCACCTTTGCAGCAATATATTTACACGTGGTCTGTTTCTGTTCTGTTCAGTTACTCCTTTTAAACAGTAAAACAACACAACTATTCTTCAACACGTCTTTGCTTTTTCTTAGCTCTTTATATTTCTGTGTCACCTCATCAAATTCTATCAGAGTAAATACACACAGTAAATACATACATGTATCTTTCAGGATATTGATTGGAAAGGACATGAGTTTCATGTCAGGCTTGGGTTCAAGTTGTAGCTCCACCTGTACTGGTATATTGTTCAAACTTACGCAAGTCACTTAACGTTCTTGAGCTTCAGTTTTGCAATTGTGATAAGGGGATGATTTCTAATTGTTAGGATTAAATGAAATGTATGAAATTGCTTTTAGTATGGTACTTATCTCATTATATACTCAGTAGGTGTTGATTTTCATCTTTTATTGTCTTCCGTTTTGACTGTAATTTGAATTTCTTTTATTTATAGTTTTCATAAACACCATTTTATACAGGTAAAGGCATATAAAAGGTATACAGGCGTACCTCGGAGATATTGCGAGTTTGGTTCCAAACAAATATCGCAATAAAGGGAGTCACACAAATGTTTTGGTTTCCCAGTGCATATAAAAGTTATGTTTATACTATACTGCTCTTAGTTGTGCAATAGCATTATGTCTGAAAAAAAACTATTTACATATCTTAATTAAAAAACACCTTATTTATTTATTGCTAATAAATGCTAACCAACATCTGAGCCTTCAGCAAGTTGTAATCTTTTCGCTATGTAACATTGAAGATAACTGTTCACAGATCACTATAACAAACATAATGATAATAATGAAAATGTTTGAAATATTGGGAGAATTACCAAAATATAACACAGAGACTCAAAGTGAGCAGATGGTGTTGGAAAAATGGTACCCACAGGCTTGTTTGATGCAAGGTTGCCACAACCCTTCAATTTGTAAAAAACACAGTATCTACAAAGAGCAGTAAAGTGAGGAATGCCTGTAGTATTCTACTGAGATGAGTTCATAATATAGGTATGCTAAGAATGGGTCAAATGTGAGATATAAAATACCTCCTGTGTCCTCCATTTGGGGGATTTCTTACCCTTTGGAATCCATAGCTTTTTTTCATAATTACAAATTTTTGTATTTTAGTTTATCCATAGTGTATCAATGGCTCTTAATTTAAATTTACTACCTTGAAGACATCCAGCCAATTCTTTTTAAAATTAAAGCATAAATTTAAAAGTTTTTTTCATAATACCTTGCTCACTATTTAATGAGATAAAGGACTATTTAATGAGGTAAAGGACTCACTATTTAATGAGGTAAAGGACTATTTAATGAAGTAAAGCATCCTTGATGATATTTGAATTTTTCTACTTGTTCAGAGATCTTAGGGGCATATAATCCTTGGTCTATAAGAATAAATCTAAACTTCAGTGCTATATAAAATATAGTCACTTTATCATTTGAAGGCTTTCCACTTCTAACAACATTTTATTTTGTCAATAAAAGTTTGACATACGCATTATTTTGAGTTTACTTTTGTTTTATGCATTAATAACATTTTCTAAAAATTAGGTACCACAAAAACAGAACAATGGTTTGGAATACAATCTAATATATTTAAATATAATATATGTATTATATAAGTTTTATTAAACACAGAAGAACTGCTTTATTTGACAAATTCCAGTTACTTAATAGTTTCTATAGTAACATGCATTTAGATCTGAAAACACTTAATAGGTCACAATATTTGGTTTGATAAACTAATTAGTAAAAGCTACATTCATTCAATCTAATTGATAAGTTAACTTTTTCTTCTTTATTACAGGAAAACAACCAAAGCTTTAAGTAGCATTTTAAGAATGTATGTATTTGAAGATAAAGAATTATTAATTTTATATTTTGGACACGTGCAAATGAAGTGGATCTAGTAACAATAACTGTAATGGACTGTAACAATTCAATTTATTTTTAATTTTGGTGGCTGGGTATTTGGTTTGTCCTAAAATGAGAAAGAGATATTTTAAACTATAAAGAATTTTCTAATCAGTTTCAGCTTTGCAGGCAGTTTTCTGCATAAATTGGGAAGTAACACTGGAAAGTAGGAATTTGGTTAGTGAAATGGGAAGACTGTACTTATAATTTGAATGCTACTTGCAATTTTTGTTTTTCATCACTTGTAATAATGGAATGGAAATGTAAGCTGTAAGGATTCTCAAATATAAAGTATATGCTACAATGTATATATGCTACATAATTTCTTGTTGCTTTTAAAGTTGCTTTTGTTCTGTTTCCCACTGATTTCATACCAGCACTTGAAAGGGTCATTACAATCTCTCTAGAGGTTTAGATTGATTCAGGATGCTCAATGAATAGTTCTCAGTGATAGGAGGGAGAATATTTTAAGAAGTATTTCTTTTCAAATATATGATTGTTCTCTAGGTTTGTGATAATAACAACATTGTCTAAGATTCTTTTATTTCCAAAAGAGGAATAATTGAGGCATTTACAAATAATTGAGGTGCATTAAGTTTCAGTGCTATAATTTCTATAACAAGTGTATGGATGAAGAATTTGGAGGTTTAAACTTTTAGTTCCTATAAGTTCTATACAATAAATCTCCTACAATTTTTCACTCTTGTTAAAAAGAAAAGTTTGTTCCAGCACAGTGTCACAAAGAATTGCTCATATAAAGGTAAGTGTAAACTCTCCCTAGTTCTATCCTCAGAATCTCTCAGATCCCTGGGTCTATTGGCAAGGCATTCAAGGACATCATTTGGCAGAAAGTTTATCTTAAACTGAATTCTGAACTCCTAAAACCAGTACCTTTTTCTTCACTGGTCTTTAGACTTGCTACCCAGATTCAAACTTTAGTCCATGGCAGGTTTCCCAACTTGGTCTTTAGTATACTACTTTTCATTGCTTTGTTCCTCAGAAAAAGATTGCTTTTCAAATAGGAAAGAAAAAAGAACCTTCACCAGCCATAAAATTATTGGTTACTTAAAAATGAGTTTATACCTACGGCCCCGTTTTTTACACTCATTTTTGCCCTACTATT
The DNA here is from genome assembly GCF_025265405.1 of Mesoplodon densirostris. Lineage (NCBI taxonomy): Eukaryota > Metazoa > Chordata > Mammalia > Artiodactyla > Ziphiidae > Mesoplodon > Mesoplodon densirostris. Next base: position 48,593,348 of record NC_082673.1, on the reverse strand, counting down.
TCCCTTTATATTATAGATTCTAGTATTTATATGTGTATGAATACACACACATACACAAAAATACATGTAATTTATATAAGAGCTGGGGTCATCTCAATAAAAATAATTTAAAAAGAGCTGGGGTCAGAATTACCATATAATTAAATTGGTTTGCTTTATTATTTGCCTATTATCTAAGTCTGTTGACTTTAGTTAAAAAAAATATGATCGAACCTATTCCAATTTAGAATCCAAAGAGCCCTTCCATTTAGCACTGTTACTGAGAGCAGACCCCTTTTAAAGTCATACTACCATTCTACCTTTGGAAAGTGCCTAGTATCCAAAAGACTTGATGTACTTTCTGAATCTGATACAGAAATGGACTGGCCAGAACAATATATTGATTAGCTATAATTTCTATTTTTGAAATCATTTATAACCAGCGTTTTCAAGAAGAGTTTGTATATTAGAAGTCCCCGAGGTTTCAAAGTCTTTTGATCCTTTCTTACCGTATATAATCAGAGTGAGGCTGCAAAGACTGTTTTATTATCTATTTGCCTTTTTACATATGTATAGCTTATTTGAATAATCATTCTACATCTCCATTCATGTTGTTCTTTGCTTTATATATAAATTAAAAGAGTTGAGCCAGGTGTTTCATAGTGTTTGTCATCTTTAGAAATGACCACACACACACACACACACACACACACACACACAAACATATACACACACATGTGTGCATGTCAATATTTACTACCTATTTCTAGTAGAAGCTATTAAAAATTCTTTAATTTTATTTAGACTGAATGAGGACTAAGAGTACACAAAGGTATTGGTAAAAGTTAGTTTGAGAAAATATGTTAGGTTAACTTTTATATTTAAAAAATAAAATTTTAGTTCAACCTTCTTTTTTGTCTGAGTTTAAAAAAAAAAAAAGGAAAAATTCACCTTATGTTTGTTTCCTGGAAGACCTGTGGTTTCAGAGGAAATTGGACTAGAGAATAAACAAATTTCTATATGCATTGCATTTTCATTAGTGGCATTTATCAGAATAAAAGAGATTTTATTAAAAATATTTGATTTATGAGCTTGTACAGCAGAATATATAAGGTATATAGTTTTAGTTGTTCTGGTGAAACTGGGGTTGTAGTCATTCTAGTGTTGAAACTGAAAAATAGATGTTTTTTGTCCAGTACATATTTTATTATTTCCCTAAAGTTTATACTTGTTTTATAATTCTTTGTTCACTTAGGTTAAAATTTTGGTTTTAAAATATTTTGAAATCATTATTTAAATGCAAATGTCTATTTTTCATAAGTAAAGTTAGACCTCTGGATCATGTGCCAAAAATTTTGAACCAAATTTTCTTAAAGTAAAACTCTTTTCTTGATTTGTTTAACTTACATACATGGAATTATGATGCTAACAAATTATATAATGGTGTTACATTACTAAATGGTACCCTGTCACAGAATTGCTCACTTATGAAAAACCAGTTTATAACTTGACAGATGGATAGAGATTCTATTGGTTATAGTGAAGATTGGTTTATGCTCATGTATTAATGTTTTTTTAAGCTTAAACAACAGGGATGCACATGCATCCCTGCTCTCTCTCTCTGCATATAAGGATACCAGTCATATTGGATCATGTATTAGCTTTTTAAGTAACATAAAGTGAATAGTTATAGGATCCTGAGTTGGGAATGGAGTAGGTATTACTGAAGAATACATTTCACTCATGGAAAATCAGATACTTAAAAATCACAAAACACTGATTTAACCTTTTTAGTTTATGACAGATCTACAAAATCTGTCCTATGAAGTAATAGTCTAAAAGCTCTCACTTTAAATATTTTTTTCTCTATAATAACAATTTTGTTTCTTTATGTGTATACTTTTCATATATTATGATTTTGAGACTAAAGGGTTTTAGGTTTATTGTATGTAGCAATACAGCAGCAAATATTGAGGATAATAGTGAACATTGAAAGTTGAACTAAAATTTACATGAAAGATAAGATGATAGAAGACATTTAAGAAGAGTGCACATCTTAGGGTAAATATATTTAAACAAAAGTAGAGAGTAGATTAATAAGTACAGAGAATTTTCTAATTCACATTTTAGATAAGAACAGTTGTTTTTTTCTTGGAACCATAAAGAAAATGTTAAGGAACAGCTAGTTGTTCAGGATCCACCATGAAGCTGAAAAGAGAAAAAGAGTTTTTTTAAATAATGAAAATACCTGCTAGGGCTAAGTTAGTTCAAGGTGCAAGTCATTCTTAAAGAGACTATTTTCCCTCATCTTTAGTCTGTATAATTATCTTTCAAGTTACTATTTCCTGACTTGATTGAACTTTTCTGTGCACTTGTTAGTTGTACCATATCTTTTGGCACTTGGTTGCAGTCTAACTAAAAAGTTTTTGTTATATATGAATAGAGCTTGTCTTGGCAATGAGATTATAAACGCCCTGAAGATAAAATCATGTTGTTGTTGTTTTAACCTACCCAGTTCAGAAAGTTTGGGTATAAGCAAGTGGATGTGTTTTAAATAATATTTTTTTAGTATATCTGTATTGTAAAATTAGAAATATTTTCCCCAGTAAATGTAAGTATCCCAAAGACAAACCTATGTCAAAGAAGTAAGATTGGTGGAATGAGGTGAGAAACAGACAAATGTAAAGGTTTAAAATTTGTTTTCAAAGCTGTTTAAATAATACACTGACTGGCAATAGGATCTTACTTTCTTATGTATCCTTTTTTCCCATAACCATAAGGCTTTCTCCTTTGCCAAGGGAGATTCTGCTCCACAGACCAATTCTCATGCTCTTTTTGTCTGGGTGTTTTATGATGGCTTATCAGCATAGGCTCCATATTCCAGTATGCCTCATTTAAGTGATTTTTATATTTGAGAGTTCATAGGAATATATTTTGGTTTATATTTTTGTGTCTGGTGCAGACTGGTTTAGTTGCTTTATTATTTATTTATTTAAATAAATTTGTTTTATTTAGTTTTATTTTTGGCTGCGTTGGGTCTTTGTTGCTGCTCGCGGGCTTTCTCTAGTTGCGGCGAGCGGGGTCTACTCTTCGTTGCGGTGCTCGGGCTTCCCACTGAGGTGGCTTCTCTTATTGCGGATGGAACACGGGCACTAGGTGCATGGGCTTCTGTAGGTGTGGCACGCGGCTCAGTAGTTGTGGCTCACAGGCTCTAGAGCACAGACTCAGTAGTTGTGGCACACGGGCTTAGCTGCTCTGCAGCATGTGGGCTCTTTCCGGACCAAGGCTTGAACCCATGTCCCCTGCATTGGTAGGCAGATTCTTAACCACTGCACTACCAGGGAAGTCCCTGCTTTATTTCTTAAGATGTATCTTAAGTAAACCACTTAGAAATCTTAATTAAAAAGCAGTCTTATTAGAAATTTTTATTTGTGAATTAGTAATGCAAACCCACTCATTCTGTGTTTCTAACTGTAATAACTTTCAGATTTTTATTTTAGGTCAAAATGTATGCAGCATTTCAAAACTACATAAACAAAATGCACAAAACTAGTTATTATAAATATGTCATATTGACATTAAAATCATAAATAATATTTATAAGCTAATTTCAGCTTTTTGTCCAGGGAGATATATCTGCTGTTTGTCCCCAAGGGAAGTCAGCTGTTAAGAGTGATAGAACTTTCAGTTTAAAATAGAGTAGGATGACCCAATAGATGTTAAAAATCTTGTTTGAAGTAGGTTTTTAAAATTGTGTTAGAATCAAACCTAACTTTTTTTTCTATCAAATTCCAGTGGTCGTAGAAATTAGATGTGATGTGAAAATCAATGAAAAATAGGGTAGCTATTAAAAGGCATTAAATTATATTCACTCTGAATTCTGAGAACAGGAATTGATCCAGTGTTATCTGTACTCAGTTTTTCTCTCTAAATTAGGAAATGCTCTGAGAAAGAGTAATAGAATGCATGTACCAATGACACTAATAGTGCATAAACCTGCCCTTAAGATCTAGAGTAAATACATATTAAAAATCAGGCTGAGGGCTTCCCTGGTGGCGGAGTGGTTGAGAGTCTGCCTGCCGACGCAGGGGACACGGGTTCGTGCCCCGGTCTGGGAGGATCCCACATGCTGCGGAGTGGCTAGGCCCATGAGCCATGGCCGCTGAGCCTGCACGTCCGGAGCCTGTGCTCCGCAACAGGAGAGGCCACAACAGTGAGAGGCCCGCATACCGCAAAAAAAAAAAAAAAAAAAAAAAAAAAAAAATCAGGCTGAGACTGTCAGAGTCAGCCAACTTGAAAGCATTCACACCTGATCTCCCCATCTCCTCACCTAGCTTCAATTCCAGAATTGACTTTTTCATTTTCTATTTATTACCAATCCATCAAAATCTACCCTAATTTTAAAATTCCTACCATTTTATTAAAACTTCTCTTGTCAAATCCAATTTTCAGTCCCATTCTCTTCAGCCATGCTCTACTACATAGGCCCCCTGAGGAGCACTGTACCTTGCATGTTACTCCTCTTTTGGTTTCCTTGATACTCTGCAACTGTGACTCTCCTATCTCTGGTTCCCCTCAGTCTCCTTAATGAAAGGAAGCTTTTCTCTCCCAACCTTTTAAATACAGACAGTTCCTCAGGCTTCTGTTAGATATTTTCTTCTTACCTACACACTTTCTCACCAATCCCCGGCTTCAACCATCATCTTGCTATGGTTAACTCCTGAAAATGTTATCTGCAAGGGAACTCTATGGGTATCTTCTTGGTTCAGATGCTTTTTTTTCCTGGCCTAGATTATTGCCCAGCCTGACCAATTTCTCTCCTCTCATGACATTCACCTTTCTCCCTCCTGCCACAGTTACTACTGATTAGAGCATTCACTAGCCCTCTCAAAAACCTTTAATGACTCTGTAATACTGTAAGAAGAAAGTTAAAATTCCTTATTATATTTTCAACTCCCATTTCCTACTCTCTCCTCTCTTTGCACATGTACCATATACAAGCCTTATGCTTTAATCATATCTTTGCACCAATTAACACAGCACATTTAACATTTCTTACATTTGTTCATGTCTACAATTTACCTCTATCTAAGTACCCTTCTTCTCCATCTTTATTTGTCCAAATCTCATTTTTTAAAGTCCAGCTCAAGGATCATCTCCTCATTAAAAACTGTTAAAGAGACAATCCACTCCTCTAAATTCACATAGCACATTACTCTAATGGGTAACTACTATGTATGTCCTGAGCTTGTTATTTTTCTGCAAACATTTGTCTTTCCTACTGGACAGAAAGCATTTTATGGGTAGTGACTGTATTTTTACTTTGTACCCTCTGTAGCTCCCAACACAATGCTTGTTCATAATTGGAGCTCAATCAGTGCTAGTAAACAGGCTAGGAACCCCAGTATCCCCAGTGCCTAGCACTTATTAACATTCAGTAAAAGTAGTTTAATTGGTAATTGAATGGATGGGTAGATGAACAAATAATTTTTGTACAAATAATTTTTTCAACTATCTTAAATAAGCTTTGGCTAGGCCAGACTTCTCAGACAAGTTCATTTCAAATTTCTCTTTCCCTTCTCCTTTTTTTCCAATTACAAAAAAAATATTTTAACAATTATTATAATAAAGATATTTCTAACATTCTAATCTCCAATCTATGTTCACCTATTTCAAATTTATTCAATACATTATAATATAGTAAAGCATTTGAATAATTTTTTGAAATGTCATGATTTATACCTCAAATTGTTAGAAGGTGACCAGCAAATGACTAATATTAGGTTTAATACAGCCAGGAATACAAATAGGGTCAACTAAGGACTAAAGGCAATAGAAAAAATATATAGATCTCTTACTTCCTACCCCCACTCTCCAATTTTAAGATAGATAAAAAAATAGAGTACAGTTGATGAAGGGGAAGGAGCTAGAACATACTGTCTTTTAAACAGAGAAAGGCAATACAAAAGCACATAGAAGAATTGTGAACCCAGGATAATTACCAGGAACTAGCATAGTAGATGTGAGTTCTGGAGTTTCCAAGAAATCCACATTACTTCTTTGGAAGGTCTTGCTATAATTCATCTGACGGTGGCTGTATAAATAATTACAGGTTACGGCTGTGCAATTTATTACAATCTTCCTGAGTAGAATGTAGCACAGTTCAAATTCACTCAAGGTGGCAAGGTTTCGGATGATTTAGATTAAGTGCCTGAATACGGACTTCTTTTCTTGGTTATTTACCCTTAAAAAAAGGACTAAGGAGTAATTTAACAAGTATCACTAGAATTTTATTTTTTTAAACAGGAGAGCACTAATTCTCTAGAGAAGATAAAACAAAAGGAGATAACTGTAATTGCAGCAAGAAGTTTAAACAGAAGGAAGACTATCTTGGGCATCAGGATGTTTAAAAAATAGGATAGCTAAGAAGAAGGACTATAGATTTTCCATCTCTAGAGGATAAAAAGAAAGAAAAATCATCTAAAAGTATAGGCCTGGAACTACAGAGTTGAATAAGTTGCCTTTAAAGCTCCCTTTTGTGCCTGAAATTCTATTGATGTCATTATGCATTATAGCACAGTGTTTAAAATAGCCACAAAAATAAAGTTTTTAGGTGAAATATGTATCAACTAAATTTACAGGTATTTGTATCATTACCATAATTTAACACCCCAAAATATGGACTTATTGGAGAGCTATATTCTCCGTGCCATTTAAAGCCAACTAGAACTATTTATATAATCTCAGAATAGCAAAATGTCCTTCATCTCATTTTTCTAATTATATATTTGTTACTTATTAATAATAATTTTAATTTCAAAGAACTTGATTTATTTTTTAACTTTATCGAGGAATAGTTAACAAATATAATTATATACAAAACTGAATGATTACAAGAGAAGTTGACTTGCTTTTAATCTTTTCCAAACAATGTCTTGAATTTCCCTTTTATTTGCAGTAAGTAAAGACATTTCAAAAAGCTGTTAAGCTATGATGATCTTAACCATTATATATAGCTATATTGCAAAATAAAAATCACAGAGCTTAAGAAAAATTAGGAAGTAAAATTTTTTTCATCTTTTTCTGCATCCTTTGTCTCCCACCCCTGCACACCTTAGACACCCATGACCCACATCTAAATCTATTTACCTGAAAGCATCAGTAAAATGGTAATTCTTAAAGTGTGATCATAACCAAAAGTTTTTGTGCTTCAAAAGGAAAGGGATTTCAAATCCATAAAAAGAGTGAGATTTAGGAAATGAGCAAATGAGACAGGTTTTAAGGTGAGGTAAAGGGAATGGAGTTTTTTCTACAGGTTCTAAAATTATATCATGTATATTGCCACCTCCCTGGCAAAAAAATAAAAAAAAATAAGGCCTGCTCATAACTTACCTATTCCACACACTACTATTCTCCCAGAACTCGTAAATTGTGTAGTGAGATTCATTTGAAAGCTTCTGTATAGAAATACTGAAATGGAAAAGGAAAGGTGTAATTAGCCACAAGAAATTAAATACAAGAAATAAACTAATATTTCTAATCATCTCTAATCTTATCCATTTGTATAGGAAACACCTATGGTTCCTGCATGAAAATTGAAGTTTTGTCAATAATTGATTAACATGTCTGTTTGTTTAATATACTTTTTTAGTTTTCTGGTTTGGCATCATGAATACTGTCTCAGTATATTTTCGAAAACACAAATATAACTTTGTAAAATTTCATTCATATATCCATTCAAAAATATTCTTTGAGTTCTGTTTTGCCAGGGTTCCGAAAAATGTGAGTGTATGCCACTTTCCTTGCCCTCAGGTGTAGCTCTTTGGAGCAGTCCAACCTCCAAAGCTCTTGCCCTTACCTCTGTCTCTGGATTGATAGCTTTTGTTTGGGGTCCTGCTTTAAGCTAAGTCACCTGGACCACACTGCTATACAACTAACTCCAACTTTGCCAGTGTCCAGTGTTTGTCCTCCTTTCTCTTTTACACATTCACACCTCTCAATTTTCTCGCTGTCCAGATCAAGTTTGAGTCCATATTCTGGCCATAATTGTAGGTTTTTTTGTAATTGCTTTTCCAATTTAGGGAAGACAAATTTGTTCCTTCCAGCCCTCTGGAGTAGCCTGAGAGTGGCTAATAGCCTACATAATATGTTTTGGAGTAGTGAAGAGAGAGGAGGTGGGTGAAAAGACAAGTTGAGGTGAAGACTGGATTTAATCCGGTAGCAATGAGGAGACACAAAAGGGTTTAAATCAGGGAGAGTCTCATGGTTGAAGCTGGGTTTTAAAAGATCCTTCTGATGGCCGTGTGAGGTAGCCTATGGAGAACAGTTCAAAGCAGGAAGAAAAGCTAGAGAGGTAGTGAAATTAGTTTAGGTGAGAGATGATGAAGATCCAAATTAAGGTAGAAAGAAAGGAAGAGGGGACAGATTCATAAATTTAAGGGAGAGTAGGACACAAATATAAAGATTCCTTTAAAAAATTAATTCCACAAGTCCAGCTTGTTCAGCCTAACGTTTCACAGTATATTCAGATTATAAATCAAAATCAGAGGTTAGAAAAACAATAAGGATTTTTTAAAAAAAATCAGATGTGGTGCTCTTTTAAATGGAAGTATAGTTGATTTACATTATATTTCAGGTATACAGCATAGTGATTCAGTAGTTTTGCAGATTATACTCCATTAAATATTATTACAAGTTAATGGTTATAATTCCCTGTGCTATACAATACATCCTTGTTGCTTATCTATTTTATACATAGTAGTTTGTATAAACTACTCTTTCTTAAATTTTTTAAAATAATTTTTATTGGAGTATAGTTGATTTACAATGTTGTGTTAGTTTCGGGTTTACAGCAAAGTGAATCAGTTATACATAGACATATATCCACTCTTATGATTCTTTTCCCATATAGGTCATTTCAGAGTATTGAGTAGACTTCCCTGTGCTACACAGTAGGTCCTTATTATCTATTATATATAGTAGTGTGTATATCTCAATCCCAATAAATTGAGAGATTGGGAGAAATTGGGAGAATAGGATATTGATTTAATAGAGAACATAGAACATACCAGTAAAATAGCCAAGCTCAATGTAAATTTAGGATTTACCTAAGTGTGGCCAGCAGATGGTGGTAACTACACAGAAATTGTAATACTTATTTGGCTTGTAGTTTGGTGTTTTTCACAGAGCTATTGATCTAGCTTGCTTCAGTTAAGATATGATGTAGCAAGTATTGTTATTAGTTCAATTTCAGATTTTCTCGGGGAAAGGTTTATAACATAATCAAAGGAATTGAACAGAAAATGAAACTGGAGATTTTCTAACCCCAGGAGTTTATAGATAGATGATGGGCTTTTGGTGGAGGGGGGTTCCTTGAAATCCCAGAAATGAGCTGCAAATTACTGTGCATATCTACTTTTTCCTGAGAAGAGAATCCATAGTTCTCATCATAATCAAAAAGGATCTGTAATCCCCAAATGTAATCTGACAATGTAATGGTCAAATTTCAATCCATGACTATGAACTGCCTCCTACAAACTAATTCATTTGTATTACTTATTACATATAAAAATCACTTATCCTGCTATCTGAACCTGCCATTTTCCAGACTAGCCACAAGAAATTCACAAAATTTTAGCCTGATGCTCAAGTTTTGAAGGACTGAAGAAGATAACACAGTGTGATAATGTAGTGGTTTGAAGTATAGCCATACAGGCTTACCTTCATCCACCATGTATTAGAGCTTTGTCACCTTGGCCCCATTACTTAACCTGTTTCCTCACCTGTTAAATGGTGGTAATAATAGTACTGTGAGTACTAAATAAGGCATTACATGTGGAATGTTTTGCCCAGTAATTGGTATATTGTATGTGTGTATATGCGTGTGTGTGTTAGCTGTTAGCTCAATAGCAAAAAACAAAGTAGCACTTTCCTTAGGTGAGTGAAAGCTAAGCCTTAATGGTATCAAAGTTGAGAAACATGACAGAATTAAAAGGAATAGAAAAGAAACTGAGGGAAAAAGACAAATCTTTGAAAACAATGAGGAGCAGCAAGCCAATAATAATGATGATAACAATTAATACATTATTATACATACTAATAACAATGGTGATGGTTGCTAATATGTATTGCTCTGTTCCAGGCTCTGGTCTAAGCATTTCCCATGGATTAAGTCATTTTACCTTCACAGTCACTCTGGGAATCATATGGTAGATACTGTCTGTTGCCTCCCCAACTGTTATTCCCCTCTGTCTAACTGAACCCTGCCATTATTCATTTTGCAATATATCCAATGTGCCAATCAGTGCTGGGCTGAGACAGTCATCACAATCTCCTTTCTGCTAAATATTTGTTTTCTAACCTCCCATGTAGCCAGGAATAGCCATGTGACTTGAGTTGGGCCAATGAGATGCCAAGGGAAGTATGCTGAGAAGCAAGGACTTCTGGGAAACTTTGTCCTTAGGTTCAGACATGAGAGGATGGCTTGTTTGTGTTGTTCCTTCCTCCTTCTTCATGACTGTAGGCCATCTGGTCAAGAGCCAGATGGAAGAGTTGAAAGACCAGTTAGATTGTGTCTTAAAGGACTATGGGTGAAAATGCTAATCAAAATTGTTCTACAGACTGGGTGCTTTCAATTAAGGGCAAAACTGACCAATACACAGCAATGACATTTAAGGACATTGATATTTGAGACTGTACAATACATGTAATAATACATATGCAGTGATGACACTGAGACAGCAAGAAAAGGTTAATGATAAAATTTTTAGAAACTTCAGTCAGCAATATTTCTGTTAAAAGGGCTTAGGGGGCCTCCCTGGTGGCGCAAGTGGTTGAGAGTCCGCCTGCCGATGCAGGGGATACGGGTTCGTGCCCCGGTCTGGGAGGATCCCATATGCCGCGGAGCGGCTGGGCCCGTGAGCCATGGCCGCTGAGCCTGCGCGTCCGGAGCCTGCGCGTCTGGAGCCTGTGCTCCGCAACGGGGGAGGCCACAACAGTGAGAGGCCCGCATACCGCAAAAAAAAAAAAAAAAAAAAAAAAAGGGCTTAGGGCTTGAATGATTAGCTTTCAATTTGCAAATGTAAAATTACATGATGTAACTCTGAGCTTTTGCTTTGTGACTGTAACTTAAACACCCTCAGTCTTCCTCCTCAATGTATTCATACTTCCTGTGACACTTGAAAACTCACTGGCTAAAGCAAGAGTTCTTTGGCCAAGCTGTCTCTGGATAAGGTCACTTAGAACTTCAGCCCTGAGCCCCAGGAGACCTTGAACATTCCAGGAGCTGGAAAATGTCAGTGAAATGGGGAAAAATGATGTAGCTCAGGAACAGTTGGGGTTAAACATCTTACCTAAGGTAGCTTGTCTCATCAGGAACAGGACACACTTCGTCTTGGCTTCCTCTGTTCCCCAGGTGGCCTACCTTAACTCACAGAGCCTATTCACTGGAGTAAAAGGCACACAGGAGGGATAGTTCCCACAATTCTCCACCACACTACGGCCACCCATTTATTTTGTCTATATAAAAATGCTGATAAATTAATGGTTCAATGTGCCACAAGGTACCATGAATTCTTAAATATGTTTCTTTGGCCATAGTACAACTCCCAGGGTTGATTCTTACAATGCAGTTCCACATTCATATTCTCTATATCCTTGACATGGAGTTTAGAATACATACAAATTCTAGAATTTGGTAACTGAGAGTGACTTCAGAAATCATTTTATTCTACTTAACAGCTGTGAAATTAAGGGCAAGAACATGGTTTTAATTGTTCATGAATGAGTATCCTATTTTCCCAACTGGTTTCCTAGATCCTTGGAAGCAGAAACTATTCTCAACTTTCCGAAGTCAAGCATGGTTCTGAGAATACACTCTGTACATCACATATATTCAGTTGGTACCTACCCGTGCCAAACACAGGGATTAAATAAGCCTTCATGATTACAAAATATGCGAAAAGAGTAATAAAAAATGTGTGTGTGTGTGTGTGTGTGTGTGTGTGTGTGTTATACATGGGTCACACAATTGCTCTGCTTGGGTTTTTCAGTAACTTTTTTTTTTTTAACATCTTCATTGGAGTAAAATTGCTTTACAATGTTGTGTTAGTTGCTGCTGTATAACAAAGTGAATAAGGTATATGTATACATATATCCCCATTTCCCCTCCCTCTTGCATCTCCCTCCCACCCTCCCTATCCCATCCCTCTGGTGGTCACAAAGCACCGAGCTGATCTCCCTGTGCTCTGATGCTGCTTCCCACTAGCTATCTATTTTACATTTGGTAGTGTATATATGTCAATGCTACTCTCCCACTTCATCCCAACTTCCCCTTCCCTTTCCCTGTGTCATCAAGTCTATTCTCTATGTCTGCGTCTTTATTCCTGTCCTGCCCCTACGTTCTTCAGAACCTTTTTTTTTTTTTTAGGTTCCATATATATGTGTTAGCATACGGTATTTGTTTTTCTCTTTCCCAAACCCACAAAGTTAACACAACCCACATTTAATTCCAGAGCCAGACTTCTTAGCTGCAGAAGTATTCTGCCAGAGTGTGAATAAAATATAACTAGTAATTACTGGGAGGAACACCAAAGAGACATAAAGTATGTGTTTCTATGTGCACATACATGCATGCACACATGTGCTAAAAAGCTTTCCCAATGTTCTAAGAGTATTGTGAAATACAATTTAAACAAGCTTCTAAGGTATGGGTGGATTTGGTTGTGGCAGTTTTCCAGGAGCAGGTGAGTTTAATCTTTGGAATTAAGGTAGAGCATGGTCTGGCAGAGACCTGAAGCTGGGTACACACTTCTGGGAAGGAGAGTGGCCAGATCGAAGGCACAGTGGTAAGACAATAGATTATGCTGGAAAGGCAATATGCAGCTGGGCACTGTTGAGGCATAGTGTTCAGGTGAGGGAGAACAAATGGTAGCAGTGCTATGGATTTCTGGGGTCTGTTGGTAGTATAATTGTAGGGTCAGAATAAACCGGCATTTGATAGTTAGTTAGATATCATTAGATAGTTATTGCAGGTTTCTGAGTAAGAGAATTCTAAGATAATTGTTTCCGGGAAATTATAATTGTAGTATTTGTTTATTGGACTACTTGGAGTAGAGAAACTGAAGATGAGGTATAGTTGGTATATTTTAGTAGCCTGAAATAACAGAAGCCTGAGCTGGAGTGGCCATGGAAATAACTTTTTTTTTTTTTTTTTTTTTTTAATGACAAAGTCCTGCCATCAAGACTTCAGAGATGGTGCAATTTCACAATGAATGGCTGAAATGGTGGTTATTAGGCCATAGGGCACACTCTCAAGGTAGCAATCAGAGCTAGATGCACTAGAGTTGAGGCCTTATATACCAGAGATGATTTAAATCAGAGTGTGAGTCTGCCTGGATGCAAAAGGAGGAATTTTAGTCTATTTGACTTCCCTTGGTGCTCCTAATGCTCAAATCCACACAGAATCCAAGGATAAAAGAGAAAACAGCCTGCTTAACTCTGCAAAATGCATCACCCCGAGGGCTAGAATGACCAGCATAACTTTAGATGAAGATTCTCAAATACCAGTCTTCCAGACCCCACCCTCATCTAAGACACATGCGCAGGAGCACTTACCGCAAGCAACCACTTTGGGAGGAAGCGCTCTCCACATAGTGTTTCAGAGCGAGTTGGAATTCTTCCAAGTCCTCTTCTATCACAGACATCTGACGCTGCACAAGCACGATGTGCTGCAGAGGAAGGGGCAAGTGTTACTGTATTGACTAATTATGGAGCCTCCCTAAGCCAACCCCCTACTGCTCATCCCATCCCTCCTCACAAAACAAACAATTTTTCATCTAAAAATGACTAAAAAGGCCATGACTAGTCCAAGTAATAACACTGTATAAAAGCTGTAGTATAGGCAGGATATTTTCTTGCCTCTAGTAACAGGCACTAAAAAAGGTGTCCTTCGTGCTGACATATTTCCCTTTTAAAAGCAGTGGTTCTCCATCAAAATCACTGGGGAGGTTTTAAAACTGCATTTATATCAGAATCTCTGGAGTGGGGTCCAGGCACTGGTATTTATAAAAACCTCTCCAAATGACTTTAATGTGCAGCCAGGGTTGGGATCACTGATCTAAAATCACTTACCAAATTTTAAAGAGAAGTTTTATTGTACACAGTGCACAGCTCCAGCTTCTTGGCTATTTTGTGATATTAGACATATTATGAATTTCATTAAAAACAGCCAAATTTCAAAAAAATAAGTGTTCACTGAAGCATTTCCAAAGCTACATAAACCATCACAGGGTTCTCAAACAATTAACCACATATATAGGCCCCACTCAAATCTCATGGCATTAGATGAAGCCTGTGTTTATTGGATCATGCTGGGTTGGATGACAACTGATTCTTGTTACAAATACTATTACCATTATAACACCTGTAGTTTGAATACTTTCCTAAAGATCTGCCTATGGGCTTCTCATGGTATTTTGATCTTAAGATTAGTCCTTTCCTCATCAATTGTTGGTAGTGAATCATAAAAGTGCAAAAAAAAAAAAAAAAAAAGGATTGGAGGTGAATTATAAAAATGCAAAGCAACAACAATAATATGAGAAAGATTTAGAATATGAGGAAACTAACTTGCATGATCTTACCCAGCTATGTAGCAGTAGAGCTAGAATTAAGCCCCTGGTTTGCTGTCTCCTATTCCAATGAGCTTCTCTCTTAATGTTAACAGCTACCATTGGATGAACACTAATTATATGGTAGGTATTATGTTAGGCACTTTTTATATTGAACAAATGTTCCTACTTTGTGTTCCTACAGGGAATTAGTAAATGTTGGATTCTAATATACAGTGATGGATTAAGATAGAATTCTTGTCTTCATAGGTTTTAGCAAAGAAATAAACAAGTCTTGAACATTGTGTCTAAGAAGTAATTTTAGGTATGGCCCATGAGACTTATTGTATGTAAATTGATCAGAATTCTACTAAAATTTTGACCAACTGTATTGCTAAATACACTTTGATCCTTGTGTTAAAATCCTTTGACTATTTAAGGCTTAAAATAATATTTGGGCCCCCAAACTCATATGAGCAGGAAGCAGACTGTGAATACTGCATAACCCCCAAGAAAGGTAATGTTCCACAATGGGCTGACTCAGATGTGGTCATGGATGGTAATGGACCAAGAAGAAACTCTTAAAGAAGAACAGAAAACAGAGTTCCTCTTAGAATGGAGATCTGGTGTCTAATAGTGGAACTTCCTTCATTAACGAGATCTCAGAATGGAGATCTTGTGTCTAATAGTGGAACTTCCTTCATTAACCAGATCTCAGAATGGAGATCTTGTGTCTAATAGTGGAACTTCCTTCATTAACCAGATCTCAGAATGGAGATCTGGTGTGTAATAGTGGAACTTCCTTCATTAAAATACCTTCCCAGCATGAATTCATTGTTGCAACTAACCCGTGAATGTTGTGTATTTCCTCTTCATCTGTTTTCTGAGTGGCAGTTTTATGGCATTTATCCTGGCCTAGTTTTGTCATTGTATATTTTATCTGTGTGTGTGCAGGGGTTGGGGGTTTCAGACCTTAAAGGACTACATCCTGACCTTACAGAGAAGACTAAACATCATCCAGGGATCCTGGATTTTGAGCTAGAAGCAGTAACTGGAGGAGACTTTGGGTGGTCTCCCTTGTGAAGGTAATGTGTTCTATAAATGTGAAAAGAAAGATGCAATGAACATCTGATGACCAGAAGGTAGACTATGGCACACACTCCAAACTGTTCATCAAAATCCATTTCTTTCTTTTTTCTAGGTATAGAGTTAGACTTACAAATTCCATTATCCCTTGCAGTTAGGTGTAGCCAACTGACGAGTTCTCACCAACAGAATATGAGCAGAAGTGCTGTGTACTACTTTTGAGCCAAGACTTTCAGGAAGGATGTGAGCCTCCTCCACCTTCTCTTTTTCTTTTCTGCTGGTAAGATGAAGACCTGCCTTAGGACTGGCAGGCCCACAGGTGAGAGAAGTCTGTGTCCCTGAATCATTGTGTGGACTATTTACTAGGAAAACTTTTATTGCATTGGAATCATCCTACATCTTGGGTCTATTTGCTTCCATAACCTAGTCACCTAAATGAGTTCAGTAATTTTAATTGAGCTTTATCTTATTTCCCTTCAGGATCAGGAATCAAAGTCAATAACTATCTCCTAAGGTTGTATAATGAACAATCAGCCTCCTATCTGACTCTCCCAGGACGTAGTATTTTTTTTTTTTTGGAACATCTTTATTGGAGTATAATTGCTTTACAATAGTGCGTTAGTTTCTGCTTTATAACAAAGTGAATCAGTTATAGATATACATATGTTCCCATATCTCTTCCCTCTTGTGTCTCCCTCCCTCCCACCCTCCCTATCCTACCCGTCTAGGTGGTCACAAAACATCGAGCTGATCTCCCTGTGCTATGCGGCTGCTTCCCACTAGCTATCTATTTTACGTTTGGTAGTGTATATATGTCCATGCCACTCTCTCACTTTGTGTTAAAGATAATCTCTACCAAAATAATTATGGATACATCCTTTTGACAAAAATCTACAGGTCACGTATTTGACAAACTGTGACTCACATGATTCTTATGGGCTTTCCTAATGAAATATTATAAATATATCCACCTATTCCATCATAATTCTTTTAGTCTGAAGGCAATTGTTATGTGATCTAGTGAGGCAAGTTGTAAATATGACCAGAGTCCTTCACTACTCCCTGAACCCATGCCCTTTGAAATGTGACTTTTTACTTCTCCATCTAGACATGGATTCTATTTCCCCTTTTCTTGGATCTGGGCTGGACTTCTAACTTGCTTTGGCCAACAGAACATGGCAGAAGTGACGCTGTGGTGGTTTCAAATTTAGGCCCCAAGAGACCTTGTGAGTTTCCACTCTTTTGCTTGGATCCCTGACATTGTCATGTAAATGAGCCCTGCTAGAGCAGGGGTCAGCAAACTTTTTATGTAAAGGGCCAGATAGTAAAGGTTTTAGGCTTTGAAGGCCATATGGTTCCTGTCACAGCTACTCAACTCCCCTGTTTTATTGTGAAAGCAAACATAAGCAATAAATAAACAAATGGGTATGGCTCTATTCCAGTAAAACCTTATACATAAAGACAAGCAGTGAGCTGTAATTTTGCCAACCCCTATGCTGGAGGATTAAAATCACATAGAACAAAGCTGAGTCAGTGGATTCATTCTAGCTGAGGTCCTAGACATATGAGAAAGCCCAGCTAAGATCAGTAAAGCTGGCATGCAGCTGATTACAGATGCCAAAAGGGAGCCAGCTGAGACCACCAAGATGATCTCTCCCTAAATTGCCTACATGCAGAATTGTGGTTTAAGCCATTCAGTTTTGGGTGGTTTGCTATATAGCAATAGCTAAATGGTTCATTTACTTATATACATGGATGTGAATATGATTTGGAAAAATTAAATTTACCTTGCAATCCAAACAAGGCACTTCTTTCCCATCTTTTCCTCAGATATTTACACAAAGAAATCGTTTATAAAGAGCCCCAGATAATCTGCCTGCATTTTATGACTACTGTGACAAGTGGAGCTTTTTGAATCTTGAGTAATTTAAGGTAGACTTTCTGAGGTCCAAAGAAAATCCTTAAATTTTTCTATGCTGGCCAGGTTAAGATGTGGTATATGGAGTACGGGAGAAGTAGGGAAGGGATCCTAATATCTTCATGATATTTCTATATGTCTCTTGTTTAAAATATACAGCCTTTAATCCTTACTGAAATCTGAGATCCTATAATGTAAATGGGCAGCCCAGAACTTTCTTTCATGGTAGAAAATAATGCTACATTTTTGTTTCTCTTCTTTGGAAGGGGTTAGTGTTGCTTTTATGACTTACCTTATAGGGATTTTGTTACAATGGAATTAGGGTGGAATATTAGGGATTTTTTGGGCTGAGAAGTGCTAATTATGAAAGGTTAATCCAGGTTTACTGAATAGTATTTGCCAGTGACATTACGTTACAGTTGCATGTACCTCTGATTTCTTGTATCTTTTTATTTCAAGAAATATCAGCTTTTTAAATAACTGGAGATAAAGAAATGTTTTAAACACAACCAATTTGTTTTATGTTATTCTCTCTCTATTTACTACATTTACAATTGTGTTCCAAGCATTCTTCAGAAACATCAGAACCTTCCTTGTGTGCTCTTGTTGGAGTCTCTTAACAGCTACTGCAAAGCAAGACTATGTTTTGAAAGTCTCAGACATATTAGTTGGCATTAGCCCACAAAACACATTAAAGTGCATGGCAGAATTAATTTACTCACAAAATATTATTCATAGGTTTAATGAGGATACAGAAGCAAAAAAAAAGATATTAGATTTGTAAACTCCTATTGTATGAAAAGTGATTCTAGTGTATATATACAAAAATAATGTGCTCAAGAAAAGTTAATAGTTTTTGAAAAGCACCAGAATGTGATAAAACTTTGTTTAAAATTATATTGACTTTTTTTGTTAACATCTTTACTGGAGTATAATTGCTTTACAATGTTGTGTTAGTTTCTGCTGTATAACAGAGTGAATCAGTCATATGTACCCTTATATCCCCATAACCCTTCCCTCTTGCGTCTCCCTCCCACCATCACTATACCACCCCTCTAGGTGGTCACAAAGCAATGTTCTCATCTCCCTGTGCAATGCAGCTGCTTCCCACTAGCTATCTATTTTATATTTGATAGTGTATATATGTCAATGCTACTCTCTCACTTCGGTCCAGCTTCCCCTTCCCCTTCACCATGTCCTCAGGTCCACCCTCTATGTCTACATCTTTATTCAGGTCCTGCCCCTGGGTGCATCAGAACCTTTTCTTTTTTCTTTTTTCTTTTTTTTTCAGATTCCATATATATGTGTTAGCATATGGTATTTTTTTTTTCTCTTTCTGGCTTACTTCACTCTGTATGACAGACTCTAGGTCCGTCCACCTCAGTTCAAATAATTCAATTTCATTTCTTTTTATGGCTGAGTAATATTCCATTGTATATATGTGCCACATCTGTCAATGAACACTTAGGTTGCTTCCATGTCCTGGTTATTGCAAATAGTCCTGCAGTGAACAATCTGATACATGACTCTCTTTGAATTATGGTTCTCTCAGGGTATATGCCCAGTAGTGGAATTGCTGGGTCATATGGTACTTCTATTTTTAGTTTTTGAAGGAACCTCCATACTGTACTCCATAGTGGCTGTATCAATTTACATTACCACCAACAGTGAGAGAGGGTTCCCTTTTCTCCACACCCTCTCCAGAATTTATTGTTTGTAGATTTTGATGATGGCCATTCTGACCAGTGTTGGGTGATACCTCACTGTAGTTTTCTTCTTTTTCTTTCTTTCTCTTTTTTTTTTTTTTTTTTTTTTTTGCGGTACGTGGGCCTCTCACTGTTGTGGCCTCTCCTGTTGTGGAGCACAGGCTCCAGACGCACAGGCTCAGCGGCCATGGCTCACGGGCCTAGCCGCTCCATGGCATGTGGGATCTTCCCAGACCGGGGCTCGAACCCATGTCCCCTGCATCGGCAGGCGGACTCAACCACTGCACCACCAGGGAAGTCCCTTCACTGTAGTTTTGATTTAGATTCCCAAATGATTAGTGATGTTGAGCATCCTTTCATTTGTTTCTTGGCAATCTGTATGTCTTCTTTGGGAAAATGTCTATTTAGGTCTTCTGCCCATCTTTGAATTGAGTTATTTGTTTTTTGATACTGAGCTGCAGAAGCTGATTGTATATTTGGAGATCAATCCTTTGTCAGTCTTTTCATTTGCAAATATCTTCTCCCATTCCGAGGGTTTTCTTTTCATCTTGTTTATGGTTTCCTTTGCTGGGCTTTTAAGTTTCATTAGGTACCATTTGTTTATTTTTGTTTTTATTTCCATTCCTCTAGGAGGTGGGTCAAAAAGGATGTTGCTGTGATTTATGTCACAGAGTGTTCTGCTGATGTTTCCTCTATGAGTTTTATAGTGTCTGGCCTTACATTTAGGTTTTTAATCCATTTTGAGTTTTCTTTTTTTTTTTTTTGCGGTATGCGGGCCTCTCACTGTTGTGGCCTCCCCCGTTGCGGAGCACAGGCTCCGGACGCGCAGGCTCCGGACGCGCAGGCTCAGCGGCCATGGCTCACGGGCCCAGCCGCTCCGCGGCATATGGGATCCTCCCAGACCGGGGCACGAACCCGTATCCCCTGCATCGGCAGGCGGACTCTCAACCACTTGCGCCACCAGGGAGGCCCGAGTTTTCTTTTTTTGTGTATGGTGTTAGGAAGTGTTCTAATTGCATTCTTTAACATATAGCTGTCCAGTTTTCCCAGCACCACTTATTGAAGATGCTATCTTTTTCCATTGTATATTCTTGCATCATTTATCAAAGATAAGGTGACCATATGTGCATGGGTTTATCTCTGGGCTTTCTATCATGTTCCATTGATCTATATTTCTGTTTTTGTGCCACTACCATACTGTCTGATTACTGTAGCTTTGTAGTATAGTCTGAAGTCAGGGAACCTGATTCCTCCAGCTCCGTTTCTTTTTCTCAAGATTGCTTTGGGTACTTGGAGTCTTTTGTGTTTCCATACAAATTGTGAAATATTTTCTTCTAGTTCTTTGAAAAATGCCATTGGTAGTTTGATAGGGATTGCACTGAATCTGTAGACTGCTTTGGGTAGTATAGTCACTTTCACAATGTGGATTCCTCCAACCCAAGAACATGGTATATCTCTCCATCTGTTTGTATCATGTTTAATTTCTTTCATCAGTGTCTATAAACTATAAGTTTTCTGCATACAGGTCTTCTGTCTCCTTAGGTAGGTTTATTCCTAGGTATTTTATTATTTTTGTTGCAATAGTAAATGGGTGTCTTTCCTTAATTTCTCTTTCAGATTTTTCATCATTAGTGTATAGGAATGCAAGAGATTTCGGTGCATTAATTTTGTATCCTGCTACTTTACCAAATTCATTGTTTAGCTCTAGTAGCTTTCTGCTAGCATCATTAGTATTCTCTATGTATAGTATCATGTCATCTGCAGTGACAGTTTTACTTCTTCTTTTCCAATTTGGATTCCTTTTATTTCTTTTCATCTCTGATTGCTGAGACTAAAACTTCCAAAACTATGTTGAATAATAGCTATGAGAGTGGGCTGCCTTGTCTTGTTCCTGATCTTAGTGGAAATGGTTTCAGTTTTTCACCATTGAGAATGATGTTGGCTGTGGGTTTGTCATATATGGCCTTCATTATGTTGAGGTAAGTTCTCTCTATGCCCACTTTCTGTAGGGTTTTTATCATAAATCGGTGTTGAATTTTGTTGATAGTTTTTCTGCATTTATTGAGATTATCATATTGTTTTTATTCTTTAATTTGTTAATATGGGGTATCACATTGATAGATTTGTGTATATTGAAGAACTTCTGTGTTCCTGGGATAAACGCCACTTGATCAGGGTGTATGATCCTTAGTGCGCTGTTGGATTCTGTTTACTAGTATTCTGTTGAGGATTTTTGCATCTATGTTTGTCAGTGTTATTGACCTGTAGTTTGTTTTGTATGACATCTTTGTCGGGTTTTGGTATCAGGGTGATGGTGGCCTCGTAGAATGAGTTTGGGAGTGTTCCACCCTTTGCTATATTTTGGAAGAGTTTGAGAAGGATAGGTGTTACCTTTTCTGTAAATGTTTGATAGAATTCGCCTGTAAAGCCATCTGGTCCTGGGATTTTGTTTCTTGGAAGATTTTTAAATCACAGTTTCAATTTCAGTGCTTGTGATTGGTCTGTTTATATTTTCTAATTCTTCCTGGTTCAGTCTCGGAAGGTTGTGCTTTTCTAAGAATTTGTCTATTTCCTCCAGGTTGTCCATTTTATTTCCATATAGTTGCTTGTAGTAATCTCTCATGATCCTTTGTATTTCTGCAGTGTCAGTTGTTACTTCTCCTTTTTCATTTCTAATTTTGTTAATTTTATTCTTCTCCCTTTTTTTCTTAATGAGTCTAGCTAATGGTTTATCAATTTAGTTTTTCTTCTCAAAGAACCAGTTTTTAGTTTTATTGATCTTTGCTATTGTTTTCTTCATTTCTTTTTCATTTATTTCTGATCTGATTTTATGATTACTTCTGATAACTTCAGGGTTTTTTGTTGTTGTTGTTGTTCTTTGTCTAATTGCTTTAGGTGTAAGGTTAGTTTTTTTATTTGAGATTTTTCTTATTTCTTGAGGTAGGATTGTATTGCTATAAACTTTCCTCTAGTTGCATCCGATAGGTTTTGGGTCATTGTGTTTCCATTGTGATTTGTTTCTAGATGTTTTTTGATTTCCTTTTTGACTTCTACAGGGATCTCTTGGTTATTTAGTAGCATATTGTTTAACCTCCATGTTTTCGTACTTTTTACAGTTTTTTTTCCCCCGTATAATTGATATCTAGTCTCATAACGTTGTGGTCCGAAAAGGTACTTGATACGATTTCAGTTTTCTTAAATTTACCAAGGCTTGATTTGTGACCCAAGATATGATCTATCCTGAAGAATGTTCCATGAGCTCCTGAGAAAAAAGTGTATCCTGTTGTTTTTGGATGGAATGTCCTATAAATATCAATTAACTCCATCTTTTTTAATGTTTCATTTAAAGCTTGTGTTTCCTTATTTATTTTCATTTTGGATGGTCTCTGCATTGGTGAACGTGGGGTGTTAAATTATCCTACTATGATGGTGTTACTGTCGATTTCCCCTTTTATAGCTGTTAGCATTTGCTTATGTATTGAGGCGCTCCTATTTTGGGTGCATAAATATTTACAATTATCTTATCTTCTGCTTGCAGTGATCCCTTGATCATTGTGTAGTGTCCTTCTTTGTCTCCTGTAATAGTCTTGATTTTAAAGTCTATTTTGTCTGATATGAGAATTGTTACTCCAGATTTCTTTTGATTTCCATTGCATGGAATACCTTTTTCCATCCCCTCACTTTCACTTTGTATGAACCCCTAGGTTTGAAGTGGGTCTCTTGTAGACAGCATATATATATTATATATATATATATATATATAATATATATATATATATATCTTGTTTTTGTATCCATTCAGCCAGTCTATGTCTTTCAGTTGGAGCATTTAACCCATTTACATTTAAGGTAATTATCTATATGTATGTTCCTATTAACAAATTCTTAATTGTTTTGAGTTTGTTTCTCTAGGTCTTTTCCTTCTCTTGTGTTTCTTGTCTAGAGAAGTTCCTTTAGCATTTGTTGAAAGGATGGTTTGGTGGTGCTGAATTCTTTTAACATTTGCTTGTCTGTAAAGGTTTTAATTTCTCTGTCAAATATGAATGACATCCTTGCTGGTAGAGTAATATTGGTTGTAGGTTTTTCCCTTTCATCACTTTAAATATGTCTTGCCACCCTCTTCTGGCTCACAGAGCTTTTGCTGAAAGATCAGCTGTTAACCTTATGGGGATTCCCTTGTATGTTATTTGTTGCTTTTCCCTTGCTGGTTTTATATTTTTCCTTTGAATTTAATTTTTTATAGTTTGATTAAGATGTGTCTTGGTGTGTTTCTCCTTGAATTTATCCTGTAGGGGACTCTCTGCATTTCCAGGACTTGATTGACTATTTCGTTTCCCTTGTTATGGAAGTTGTCAACTATAATCTATTCAAATATTTTCTCAGTCCCTTTCTTTTTCTCTTCTTCTGGGAACCCTATAATTTGAATATTGGTGCATTTAATGTTGTCCCAGAAGTCTCTGAGACTGTCCTCAATACTTTTCATTCTTTTTTCTATATTTTTCTCTGCAGTATTTATTTCCACCATTTTATCCTCCAGGTCATTTATCTGTTCTCCTGCCTATTTATTGTGCTATTGATTCCTTCTAGAGAATTTTTAATTTATTTACTTTGTTGTTCATCATTGTTTATTTGCTCTTTGGTTATTCTGGGCCTTGTTAAATGTTTTCTGTATTTTCTCCATTCTATTTCCAAGATTTTGGATCTTCTTCTCTATACTTACTCTGAATTCTTTTTCAGGTAGACTGACTATTTCCCCCTCATTTATTTGGTCTGGTGGGTTTTTACCTTGCTTCTTCATCTGATGCATATTTCTCTTTCTTCCCATTTTGTTTAACTTACTGTGTTTGTGGTCTCCTTTTCAAAGCCAGCAGGTTCGTAGTTCCAGCTGTTTTTGGTGTCTGCCCCCAGTGGGTAAGGTTGATTCAGTGGTTTGTGTAGAGTTCCTGGTGGAGGGATCTAGTGCCTGTGTTCTGGTGGGTGGGGCTGCATCTTGTATTTCTGGTGACAGGACCATGTCTGGTGTTGTGTTTTGGGTGTCTGTGAACTTAGTATGATTTTAGGCTACCTCTCTGCTAATGGGTGGGGTTGTTTTCCTATCTTGCTAGTTGTTTGGCATTAGGAGTCCAACAATGGAGCTTGTTGGTGGTTGGGTGGAGTTGGGGCTTAGCATTGAGATGGAGATCTCTGGGAGAGCTCTCACTGAGTGATATCACATGGGGCCAGGAGGTCTCTGGTGATCCAATGTCCTGAACTCAGCTCTCCCCCCTCAGAAACTCAGGCCTGACATCAGTCCAGAGCATCAATACACTGTCAGCCACACAGCTCAGAAGAAAATGCAAGAAAAATAGAAAAAAAATTAAGATAACAAAATAATGTTATTAAAATAACAAAATTTAAAAGTAGTAATAATAGAGAGAGCTGCAAGATGGCAGAAGAGTAAGACACAGAGATCACCTTCCTCCCCATAAATACATCAGAAATACATCTACATATGGAACAACTCCTACAGAACACCTACTGAACACTGGCAGAAAACCTCGTACCTCCCAAAAGGCAAAAAACTCCCCATGTACCTGGGTAGGGCAAAAGAAAAAAGAAAAAAAAAAGACGAAAGAATAGGGAGGGGACCTGCACCAGTTTGAGGGAGCTGTGAAAGAGGAAAGTTTTTCACACACTAGGAAGCCCCTTCATGGGTGGAGACTGTGGGTGGAGGAGCGGGGAAGCTTCAGAGCCATGGAGGAAAGCACAACAACAGGGGTGTGGAGGGCAAACTGGAGAGATTCCCGCACAGAGGGCCAGTGCAGAACTGCACTCACCAGCCTGAGAGGCTTGTCTGCTCACCCGCCGGGACAGTTGGGGTCTGGGAGCTGAGGCTTGGGATTCAGTCAGATCCCAGGGAGAGGCCTGGGGTTGGCTGCATGAACAGAGCCTGAAGGGGGCTAGTGCACCACAGCTAGCTGGGAGGGAGTCTGGGGAAAAGTCTAGAGGTACCGAAGAGGCAACAGACAATTTCTCACCTCTTTATTTCCTGGTGCACGAGGAAAGGGGATTAAGAGCGATGCTTAAAGGAGCTCCAGGGACAGGTGCAAGCCATGGCTATCAGCGTGGACACCAGAGACGGGCATGAGATGCTAAGCCTGCTGCTGCAGCCACCAAGTAGCCTGTGTGGAAGCACAGGTCACTATCCACACCTCCCCTCCTGGGAGCCTGTGCAGCCTGCCACTGCCAGGGTCTCACGATCCAGGGACAACTTCCCCAGTAGTATGCATGTCATGCCTCAGGCTTGTGCAATGTCACGCTGGTCTCTGCCGCTGCAGGCTTTCCCCGCATCCATACCTCTCCCTCCCCATGGCCTGAGCAGACCAGAGGCCCTGAATCAGCTGCTACTTTAACGCTGTCCTCTCTGAGCAAAGTACAGATGCCCTCAGGTGACCTACATGCAGAGGCGGGTCCAAATCCAAAGCTGAACCCCGGGAGCTGTGTGAACACAGAAAAGAAAGGGAAATCTCTCCCAGCAGCCTCAGGAGCAGTGGATTAAATCTCCACAAGAAACTGGATGTACCCTGCATCTGTGGAATACCTGAATAGACAAGGAATCATCCCAAATTGAGGAGGTGGACCTTGGGAGCAACCATATATATTTTTTCCCCTTTTTCTCTTTTTGTGAGTGTGTATGTGTATGCTTCTGTGTGTGATTTTGTCTGTATAGCTTTTCTTTTAGCATTTGTCCTAGGGTTCTGTCTGTCCTTTTTTTTTTAATTAAAATTTTTTATCTTAATAATTATTTTTTATTTTAATAATTTTTTATTATTTTATTTTACTTAATTTTATTTTATTTTTTATCTTGTTCTTTCTTTCTTTCCTTCTTTCTTTCTTCTTTCTTTCTTTCTTTTTTCCTCCCATTTATTCTGAGCCATGTGGAGGACAGGCTTTTGTTGCTCCAGCCAGGCATCAGGGCTGTGCCACTGAGGTGGGAGAGCCAAGTTCAGGAAACTGCTCCACAAGAGACCTCCCAGCTCCACATAATATCAAACAGTGAAAATCTCCCAGAGATCTCCATCTCAACGTCAAGACCCAGCTCCACTCAAGGATGAGCAAGCTAGAGTGCTGGATATCATAGACCAAACAACTAGCAAGACAGGAAAAAAAAAGCCCATTCATTAGCACAGAGGCTGCTTAAAATCATAATAAGGCCACAGACACCCCAAAACACACCACCAGGCGTGGACCTGCCCACCAGAAAGAAAAGATCCAGCCTCATCCAGCAGAACACAGGCACTAGTCCCCTCCATGAGGAAGCCTACACAACCCACTGAAGCAACCTTAGCCACTGGGGACAGACAACAAAAACAATGGGAAATATGAACCTGCAGCCTGTGAAAAGGAGACCCCAAACTCAGTAAGTTAAGCAAAATTAGAAGACAGAGAAACAGACAGCAAATGAGGGAGTAAGGCAAAAACCCATCAGACCTAACAAATGAAGAGGAACTAGGCAGTGTACCTGAAACAGAATTCAGAATAATGATAGTAAATATGATCCAAAATCTTGGAAATAGAATGGAGAAAAATACAAGAAACCTTTAACAAGGACCTAGAAGAACTAAAGAGCAAAGAAACAGTGATGAACAACAGAATAAATGAAATTAAAAATACTCTAGAAGGGATCAATAGCAGAATAACTGAGGCTGAAGAACGGATAAGTGACATGGAAGAAAAAATAGTGGAAATAACTACTGCAAAGCAGAATAAAGAAAAAACAAGGAAAAGAATTGAGGACAGTCTTGGAGACCTCTGGGACAATATTAAATGCCCCAACATTCAAATTATAGGGGTCCCAGAAGAAGAAGAGAAAAAGAAAGGGACTGAGAAAATATTTGAAGAGATTATAGTTGAAAACTACCCTAATATGGGAAAAGAAATAGTTAACCAAGTCCAGGAAGTGCAGAGAGTCCCCAACAGGATAAGTCCAAGGAGAAACATGCCAAGACACATATTAATCAAATTATCAAAAGTTAAATACAAAGAAAAAATATTAAAAGCAGCAAGGGAATAAACAACAAATAACACATAAGGGAATCCCCATAAGGTTAACAGCTGATCTTTCAGCAGAAACTCTGCACCCAGAAGGGAGTAGCAGGATATATTTAAAGTGGAAAGAGAAAAATCTACAACCAAGATTACTCTACCAGCAAGGATCTCATTCAAATTTGATGGAGGACATAAAACCTTTACAGACGGGCTTTGCTGGTGGCGCAGTGGTTCAGAGTCTGCCTGCTGATGCGGGGGACACAGGTTCATGCCCTGGTCTGAGAGGGTCCCAAGTGCCGTGGAACAGCTGGGCCTGTGGGCCATGGCTGCTGGGCCTGCATGTCTGGAGACATGCTAATAAAGCCTGAGCTCCACAGCAGGAGAGGCCACAGCAGTGAGAGGGCCGCGTACCACAAAAAAAGAAAAAAACAATCTTCCGAGACAAGCAAAATCTAAGAGAATTCAGCACCACCAAATCAGCTTTAGAACAAATGCTAAAGGAAATTCTCTAGGCAGGAAACACAAGAGTAGGAAAAGACCTACAACAATAAACCCAAAACAATTAAGAAAATGGTAATAGAGACATACATATTGATAATTACCTTAAATGGATTAAATGCTCCAACCAAAAGACATAGACTGGCTGAATGGACACAAAAACAAGACCCATATAAATGTTGTCAAGAGGAGACCCACTTCAGACCTAGGGACACATACAGACTGAAAGTGAGGGCATGGAAAATGATATTCCATGCAAACGGAAATCAAAAGAAAGCTGGAGTAGCAATTCTCATATCAGACAAAGTAGACTTTAAAACAAAGACTATTACAAGAGACAAAGAAGGACACTGCATAATGATCAAGGGAACAATCCAAGAAGAAGATATAACAATTGGAACTAGTTATGCAGCCAACATAGGAGCACCTCAATACATAAGGCAAATAATAGCAGCCATAAAAGGGGAAATTGACAGCAACACAATCATAGTAGGGGACTTTAACACCCCACTTTCACCAATGGGCATATCCAAAATGAAAATAAATAAGGAAACACAAGCTTTAAATGATACATTAAACAAGATGGGCCTAATTGATATTTATAGGACATTCCATCCAAAAACAACAGAATACACATTCTTCTCAAGTGTGCACAGAACATTCTCCAGGATAGATCATATCTTGGGTCACAAAATAAGCATTGGTAAATTTAAGAAAATTGAAATCGTATCAAGTATCTTTTCTGACCACAATGCTATGAGACTAGATATCAATTACAGGAAAAAATCTGTAAGAAATACAAACATATGTAGGCTGAATAACACACTACTTAATAACCAAGACATCACTGAAGAAATCAAAGAGGAAATCACAAAGTACCTAGAAACAAATGACAATGAAAACATGATGACCCAAAACCTATGGGATGCAGCAAAAGCAGTTCAAAGAGGAAAATTTATAGCAATACAATCTTACCTTAAGAAACAAGAAACATCTCAAATAAACAACCTAACCTTACATCTAAAGCAATTAGAGAAAGAAGAACCAAAAAAAACCCCAAAGTTAGGAGAAGGAAAAAAATCATAAAAATCAGATCAGAAATAAATGAAAAAGAAATGAATAAAATGATAGCAAAGATCAATAAAACTAAAAGCTGGTTCTTTGAGAAGATAAACAAAATTGATAAACCATTAGCCAGACTCATCAAGAAAAAAAGGGAGAAGACTCAAATCAATAGAATTAGAAATGAAAAAGGAGAAGTAACAAGTGACACTGCAGAAATACAAAAGATCATGAGAGATTACTACAAGAAACTCTATGCCAATAAAATGGACAACCTGGAAGAAATGGACAAATTCTTAGAAATGCACAACCTGCCAAGACTGAATCAGGAAGAAATAGAAAATATGAATAGACCAAACACAAGCACTGAAATTGAAACTGTGATTAAAAATCTTCCAACAAACAAAAGCCCAGGACCAGATGGCTTCACAGGCGGATTCTATCAAACATTTACAGAAAAGCTAACACCTATCCTTCTCAAACTCTTCCAAAATATAGCAGAGGGAGGAACACTCCCAAACTCATTCTAGGAGGCCACCATCACCTTGATACCAAAACTAGACAAAGATGTCACAAAGAAAGAAAACTACAGGCCAATAACACTGATGAAGCTGGATGCAAAAATCCTTAACCAAATACTAGCAAACAGAATCCAACAACACAT
Organism: Mesoplodon densirostris; assembly: GCF_025265405.1. Lineage (NCBI taxonomy): Eukaryota > Metazoa > Chordata > Mammalia > Artiodactyla > Ziphiidae > Mesoplodon > Mesoplodon densirostris. The sequence continues at coordinate 48,563,801 of NC_082673.1, read as the reverse complement.
TAAAAGGAACATACACTATGATCAACTGGGGTGTATCCCAGGGATCAAAGAATTATTAAATATATGCAAATCAATCAATGTGATACACCATATTAACAAATTGAAGTGGAAAAACTGTAGGATCATTTCAATACATGCAGATAAAGGATTTGACACAATTCAACACCCATTTATGATAAAAACCCTGCAGAAAGTAGGCATAGAGGGAGATTTCCTCAACATAACAAAGGCCATGTATGACAAACCCACAGCCAACATTGTCCTCAATGGTGAAAAATTGAAACCATTTCCACTAAGATCAGGGACAAGACAAGGTTGCCCACTCTTACCACTATTATTCAACATAGTTTTGGAAGTTTTAGCCACAGCAATTAGAGAAGAAAAAGAAGTAAAAGAATCCAAACTGGAAAAGTAGAAGTAAAGCTGTAACTGTTTGTAAATGACATGATACTATATAGAGAGAATCGTAAAAATGATGCCAGAAAACTACTAGAGCTAATCAATGAATTTGTAAAGTAGTAGAATATAAAATTAATGCACAGAAATCTCTTGCATTCCTATACACTAATGATGAAAAATCTGAAAGTGAAATTAAGAAAACACTCCCATTTACCATTGCAACAAAAAGAATAAAATATCTAGGAATATACCTACCTTAGGAGACAAAAGACCTTTATACAGAAAATTATAAGACACTGATGAAAGAAATTAAAGATGATACAAATATATGGTGAGATAGACCATGTTCTTGGATTGGAAGTATGAACACTGAAAATGACTCTACTACCCAAAGCAATCTACAGTTTCATTGCAATCCCTATTAACATAACACTGGCATTTTTCACAGAAGTAGAAAATAAATTTCACAATTTGTATGGAAACACAAAAGATCCCAAATAGCCAAAGCAATCTTGAGAAAGAAAAACGGAGCTGGAGGAATCACGCTCTCTGACTTCAGACTATACTACAAAGCTACAGTAATCAAGACAGTATGGTACTGGCACAAAAACAGAAAAATAGATCTATGGAACAGGATGGATAGCCCAGAGATAAACCCATGCACAAAATTCACCTTATCTTTGATACGGGAGGCAAGAGTATACAATGGAGAAAAGACAGCCTCTTCAATAAGTGGTGCTGGGAAAACTGGACAGGTACATGTAAAAGAATGAACTTAGAACACTCCCTAATACCATACACAAAAATAAACTCAAAATGGATTAAAGACCTAAATGTAAGGCAAGATACCATCAAACTCCTAGAGGAAAACACAGGCAGAACACTCTATGACATAAATCACAGCAAGATCCCTTTTGACCCACCTCCTAGAGAAATGGAAATTAAAACAAAAATAAACAAATGGGACCCAATGAACTTAAAAGCTTTTCCACAGCAAAGGAAACCATAAACAAGACAAAAAGAGCACTCAGAATGGGAGAAAATATTTGCAAGACATGGAAGCAACCAAAGTGTCCATCAAGAGATGAATGGATAAAGAAGATGTGGCACATATATACAGTGGAATATTACTCAGCCATAAAAAGGAACAAAACTGAGTCATTTGTAGTGAGGTGGATGGACCTTGAGACTGTCATACAGAGTGGAGTAATTCAGAAAGAGAAAAACAAATGCCATATGCTAACACATATATATGGAATTTTTTTTAAAAAAAGGTCATGAAGAACCTAGTGGCAAGATGGGAATAAAGATGCAGACCTACTAGAGAATGGACTTGAGGATATGGTGAGGGGGAAGGGTAAGCTGGGACAAAGTGGGAGAGTGGCATGGACATATATACAGTACCAAACGTCAAATAGATATCTAGAGGGAAGCAGCCACATAGCACATGGAGATCAGCTCAGTGCTTTGTGACCACCTAGAGGGGTGGGATAGGGAGGGTTGGAGGGAGGGAGATGCAAGAGGGAAGAGATATGGGGACATATGTATATGTATAACTGATTCACTTTGTTATAAAGCAGAAACTAACACACCATTGTAAAGCAATTCTACTCCAGTAAAGATGTTAAAAAAAGTAATGATAATTTAAAAAAGAGGACAATCAAACAAATAAAGAAATCCACCAAATGATAACAAGTGCTAAAAACTATGCTAAGATAAACATAAAAATCAGAAACAAATCATTCACAGACAACAAACCCCAAGTCCACAGTTGTTCCGAAAGTCCACCGCCTCAGTTTTGGGATGAGTTATTGTCTATTCATGTATTCCACAGATGCAGGGTACATCAAGTTGTTTGTGTGGATTTAATCTGTGACTCCTGAGGCTTCATGGAGAGATTTCCTTTTCTCTTCTTTGTTCGCACAGCTCCTGGGGTTCAGCTTTGGTTTTGGCCCCACCTTTGCATGTAGGTTGCCCTCAGGCATCTCTTCCCACCCAGACAGGATGGGGTTAAAGCAGCAGCTGATTAGGGGGCTCTGGCTCACTCTGGCCGGCTGGGGAGGGAGTGGTACTATAGTTATAATTGGAATGTTAAGTGAGCCTGTGGTGGCAGAGGCCAGTGTGACGTTGCAACAACTTGAGGCATGCTGTGTGTTCTCCTGGGGATGTTGTCCCTGGATCATGGGACACTGGCAGTGGTGGGCTGCACAGGCTCTGGGGGGGGTGGGGCGGATATGGATAGTGACCTGTGCTTGCATACAGGATTCTTGGTGGCTGCAGCCGCAGCCTTAGTGTTTCAGGCTCATCTCTGGTGTCCAAGCTGATAGCTGCGGCTCATGCTCGTCTCTGAATCTCGTTTAGGCGGTGCTCTGCCTTCTGTAGGCAGACAGGGAAGGAATACCCTCTCCTTGCACACCCAGAAACAATGGTCTTTTTCACCTTAGGTAGATCCAGACTTTTTCCAGACTCCCTCCCGGCTCGCTGTGGCTCACTAGCTCCCTTCAGGCTGTGTTCATGCAGCCAACCCCTGTCCTCTCCCTGGGATCTGACCTCCGAAGACTGAGCCTCAGCTTCCAGCCCCCACCTGCTCTATAGGTGAGCAGACAAGTGTCTCAGGTTGGTGAGTGCTTGTCGTCACCGATCTTCTGTGAGGGAATCTCTCTACTTCACCCTCTGCACCCCTGTTGCTGCACTTTCCCCTGTGGCTCTGAAGTTTACCTCCTGCCCACCCCGTCCCCACCAGTGAAGGGGTTTCCTAGTGTGTGGAAATTTTTCCTCCTTTACACCACCCTCCCAGAGGTGCAGGTCCCATCCCTATTCTTTTGTCTCTGTTTTTTCTTTTCTCTTTTGCCCTACCCAGGTATGTGGGGATATTCTTGCCCTTTTGGAAGTCTGAGGTCTTCTTACTCCTCCGCCATCTTGAAGGTCTCCCCCATATTGACTATTTAAAAACCCCTTTTGAAAGTAGAAAATATCTAAAAATGATAATTTTTCCCCAATAGTTATTTGAGAAGAAATACCACACAAAGCACACAATTGCACCAGGCAGAAATGATTCAGGTGGATCAATACACCTGGCCAGATCCAGGATGTATGGTCTGGTTGAAGCAATTCTCTTCAAAAATCATATTAACCTTTCAGTGATTCATACTCACTTCTTAGTACTTGAGAGCTAGAAGACAATAAATTATCCCTAAATTTTCAATGAGTCATAAAACCAAGGTCTTGGACTTCATATCTGCATTTATCCCTGATGTGCATTTATTTCCTATTTTATTAAGGAAGAATAAAATAGTGAATTCCTAAGGTTGCTGTCTTTATGACATGCTTGATATAAATCATCTGGAATATTTTAATATTCCCATGTAGCACCTATTGTTCTTTTAGTGCAAGGTTAGAATAATTCAATGTTGTAAGAGATATAAGAATATCATTTTTAGAAACTCCTACTTATCCTTTTTGATTTCATCTTAAATGTTATGTCATTCTGGAAGCATTTCCTCGCCCCTAAATTAGGTCATGTTCCCTAGCTATGAAAACCTATACCTTCCTATAATAATCCTCATCACATTCTATTGTAGATCCTAGTTATATTTGCCTATATTTCCTTCTAGTCTGTCTTCTAGTCTGTAATATTCACCACTTTATCTACAGACACTCTCTCAGGGCCCAGCACATAGTTAGTGACCAAGTTAAAAATAAAAGGTGCTTTTGCTTTTAACTATTGACTATTCTTAGAATTCCTTTAGTAAATTTTATTTATATACTGTCCATTCCAGAAAAGGGTTTGAGGTGGTCCTGAGCACTGTTAGGTGCTCTTTTATCTACCTCCATCATCTTGCCCTCTTTCCTTTTTTCTTTCTCCTTTTAGAGCAGGAGGTGTAAATTGGCTTCAATTTTACTAGCTCTGTGGCCTTGAACAAGTTACTTAATCTTTCTCAAGTCTTCTGATATGCAAAATTGGAATAAATGTACTTATATCACAGAGTTTTGAGGAAGGTTAAATGGAATGAAATAGTGTATGTAAAGATATTACCCATGATAGATATTCAATAAATGTTACTTCTCTTACTCCAGGCTGAGAAAAAAAAGGACTTAAAAAGAGATTATATGCTACACTCATCATTATGTAATGGCTCAGGTACCAGAAAACTAGTATGGCAGATACTAGGGTTCAGGACTTTTGCTGTGTGATTAAATAAGCCTACCAGATAATCTGCTCTGCTCTAGTGGTAGGAAATCTCATGAAAAAAAGTCATCCATTAGCTCACAACCTCACTAGCAAAAGCAACTCTACTTCCCAAAGTGCACCAAACACTAGAGTTGGAGTATTACAGTGTGGTGAGTACTGTAGGTCTGGAATAGAACTTCTGGAGTTCAGCTGTGGTATTTAAACCTTTTTACAACTTAATTTCTTCATCTGTAAAATGGAGCTAATAACAGCACCACCTCATATGGCTATTGTGAAGACTGAGTTACATATGTGTGGGTTTAAAACAACACTTGCACATAACAAAGGCTCAATAAAGATTAACTTTTAAAAATAAAGTATATAATAAAAATTTATTTTTTGCATTCTGATGTAGGCTTTATTTTTCAAAGTTTTCATGAATTCACTAATGGAAAAGGAAAAATACCTCTTCATTCAATGAACTCTAAAATTGGTTTTGGTCACCAGGAAAAATCACTGATCAAAAAGTAACATACAATTATGTGTGCTAGCTGTGAAATAACAGTGGAAAATAGTTTTTGTCATTTTGAATATAGAGGTTTTATAGGAATTGATAGTGATACATATACTACCACTAGTAAAAAATACAACTTTTGATGACAAATATGAAAAAACAAACCAGCTCCCAAAGAGCATAATTCTTTTACTTTTACATATGGTTAAAATTAGTTAAAGAATATTCTTTCCTGCTTTTAAATAATATTGACTATCAAACTACCTTGCCCAGTTCTTTTTCTCTAAAGTACTTCCATGCACTATTGAATTGGCAATGCTGCATGGGTTGATATATCTCTTAAAATGGATGTCTTTTTTCTGTCAGGGACAGAGAATGGAAGAGTCTGTCACTTTTCATAAACAATACTTTGAAACTTTTCTCCTTCACAGCTGGTGAGAGAGAATACTTACATTAAGACATTATTTAAGAATAGACAATAATCTCTCCTAACATTAGAAAAATTATGTTCATTTTTCTTGACTGGAGTGTAGTTTCCTCTACATGCAAACCTAAGAGACGACACAGATGCAAGACCTCAGTGTCATAATCCTGTGCTTATGGGACTGCACAGACCTGCATAATTTCTGTGCTCAACAGCCCTCTCCCCTCACCTTCGTGTCAAAACTTATCACTTTAAAATTCTGGGTGCCTGATAAATTAACACAGACCACATCCCTGTCTTTGGAGTAATAAAAACACTGAACATGTAGTATAGCTAGGGAATGTGTCTACGTCTATAGGATCCTGATCACAACAGCCATTATTAAACTTTTCTGAGAAAAAGCTCCCTCTATGAAAATTTCCTTTGTGCTGTGAGTTTGGACAGATGAACAGGAGCTGACATGCAGGTGAGTCTCACCTTCTATCACACAGGCAGTGCCTATAGAATAAGTACATGATACAGAGATGGAAGGTATTTCATATCCTTGTTTCATGTAAATATGACTGATCCTACAAGACCTGTACAATATATAATATATTTAAGGTATTAAGAAAAAAGTGATTTTCTGTAGATACCCAAGATTTTAAAATCCAAATTTCCGCTAAATGTAAATGCAAACATCCAATTTCCCAAAGCAGTATGTGCTATAAATATTTGCCTCAAAATACAATAAAATAATAAAGCATAGTATGTGCTGCTTTTCAGTTAGTTAATTTATATATTAATTTCTGTTGCATATAATGAACCTATTAGGATCACTTTGTCCATTTTCTTTCAGTCTCCATCAATTGCCACACTTCTGGATGGGCATCTTTTCCCCACGAGCATAAATGTTCACTTTTCTCTAAACATCAATTTTTTTCTTTGGAAAATGATTTCTGAGCATCTTGTCCCTGGGCTATGTGCTGAAAATACAATAATTAATAAGACCAAGTTTCAGCTCAGGTGTATCCTTCAGCCTAGTTTATGATACAATTTGAATGTTGCTCTTCTCTGCCAGTCATATTCATTCAATTATTCAATAACGTTGATTTATACATGCATAAAAATTTCACTTTTCACATATTACATAACAGAAAACGCCTGTGAAATGGGTATTAGTTTTCCACAAATCACAATTTAGAAAATCCTACTTAGCCACACATAATGCAATATGCCCAGGTATTATTTTTTTTTAATTTTCACTGAGATAGTAACTAATTTTAAAGAAATTAACTTATGTTTTCAAAGTACATATTTCTAAAATTTTGACATAGGGAAAGTACTTACAGGTTTAGTATTCTCTTCAATAACTTCTTCTAGAGGTTCAAGTTTAAGATCCTTTGGTTAGAGTAAGAAATGGGTAGAAAACAAGAAATTAGTTAATTAAACAAAACATCATATATTTGAATGGTAGCACTTTTTGGCTAATATTAAACCGAAGGAACTTCATGATCTGAAATAATTCTGATTTTTTAAAGTGGGCTGTTCCAATAAAGATTCTTTTACCCATTATATCAATTGTAAGGAGCCATTTCAGATGTGTTCAATTTATTATTACTTTGAGTATACATCACTGATGCCATTAAAAGAGAACAAAGTGGAGAGAAGATTCATTAAAGCAGAGAGGGAAAGGATAGAAACAGTAAAGAGGAAAAGTTAGGATGACTAGGCTGATTTCTTTTCCTGTGGTTATATGGAAATATACTTGAGATATCATGATAGACATTTACACTTTAGTGCTAATTTTGCTTTGCTAAGAGGTGAAATAAAAAGCAAATGAAACCACTATCGATATTTGTTAAAAATGTAGGGTTACCAAAAAGACCTTAGGGTTTTCTGCAGTGATCAATGTATAATGCTAATGGCTCCACTGAAACCAAGAATGTAATATCTGAGGACTTCATTCTAAGAATATATATCCTAGAGAGTGACATCACCAAAATGGTGACATAGGTTGTTCCTGGCTTTGCTCCCCCTCACAAGAACAACAACTAGCAACTATTGAGAATAAGACACCTCTGGGGGAATCCTAGAACAAGGCTGAAGCAACCTCCTGTACCACAGAGACCAAGACAGACCTCATTAGAAGGTAAAAGAGGTGGCTATACATTGACAGCATTGTCCCATCACCAGGCTAGCACAGCACACCTGGACAGATCTTCCCTGAGCCTCTGGTTCCCTCAGTGGGAAAAGAGATCTCAGGAGAGACAACTAGGCCCACCCAGCATTGTGGGTCATTTTGTGAAAGCCCCTACTCTGATCTTGTACCACAAAGATGAGAAATCTGTGGGGCTCAACCACAGGGAATCTGACTGTGACAGAGAAGAGGGAAGGGGCTTGCAACAACCAGCACACAGATCTTGGCAGACCAAGCTCATACTGCAGTGCCCAAGTAGTAATCCCAACCAGCAGCTTTGCTCATCTGCAGAACCAAGCTGGGAACTTGGAGGAGAGCAGATCTGCCTGATTCAGATCTTCAAAGGAGATTTGTTGACCCTAGAGCCCAGTTCGCCCACGCCCAAGCAATGAGCTGAATCATATTCCCACCCACTATAGTGAGTGTCTTCCAGGCTGATCTTACCAGAGGAGCTGGCAATAACTTCTGGAAGCAGTGTCACCCAGTGGTGCTCAAGCCAAGAGGTGGGTGAACAAAGCTGATTACCCATGAAGCAAAACCAGCAGCAGGTGTGGAATGTTCCCATGCTATGCACAAGCAGATGGATTAATTCATAGCCAAAACTGAGGGTAAGTCCTGGCATCTCCCTATCTGAGACCTTATTTGGGACTCTGAGAATACCCTGGAGCTAAACCTCCCCCTCTTGCCTAGGCAGGGTAGGTGAGACACAGCCCCACCTACTTTGGAGAGTGTCTTCTGACCCCATCTCACCAGAAGGGCTGGTGACAACTCCTGGAAATTGTGCATCCCAGTGGCACTTGAACTGAGAAGCAGGCAGAGCCAATAGTTTGCAGAACAAAGCCAGCAGCCATGTTCAGTCAGGGAACTTGGGGTGTGGGTTGGCTTGAGTTAAAACAACAAAGAACTTCACCAGCTTTAGAGCTGCTTGTCCTGCTACATGCAGGCAAGTATTCTAATTCATAGCCCTGTTCATTGACAGTCTCTAATGTGTCCAAGCAGGGAACCTAACTAGAGCACTCAGGAAGCTACACAGCTCATTCAACACACCTACATGCAGTGGCACTTGAACAGAGAGCACAGTCCATGGCTTCCCCCATCTGCAGAGCAAAACCAGTGGCCTCACCTGACCAGGGAAGTCCGTGCACACTATGGACTGGCTTGGGTCCCCAAACAATGAGCTGTATAGGCCCTGGGTCCTGTACTGCTGCCATGCCAGGACACAGAAGTCCCATTTACTACTAGATATAGTAACTAGTCCCAACCATGTAGTAAGTCTGACCAGAGAATCCAGGCAACCATGGAGCCCATCCTACAACCTCACTTGTGTAGGGAACCAAGCCAGTAGTCCTATCCAACATTTCTCAGCCAGTGGCACAACCCCTATCCCTATCCTCAAAGCTGAAACAATTGCCCTGCCTCCAATAAGGCATAATAGCAGACCCCACCTGCCCCAAAACATTATCAGCAGACATATCCCAAAACCCAAACTGAGCTCACTACTGAAGAACTGTCTCTGCCAAAGCCAAACTGTAGAGTCTGGAAGGGGAGCCCAATTACTTAAATTCACAAATATCAATGTAAGGGATCAAAGATTATGAAAAATCAGGTAAATATGACATCACCAAAGGAAACTAATAAAACTTCAATAACTGGCCCTAAAAATGAACACCTATGAAATGCCAGAGAAAGAATTCAATAAAATCCTCTTAAGGAAATTCCTCTTAAGGAACTACAAGAAAAAACAGACTGCTACACAAAATTAGAAAAACAAAGCACGAATATAATGAGAAGTTTGACAAGGAAATAACAACCATCAAAAAACAAACCAAAATAAACAAAACTCCTAGAGATGAAAAATGCAATAACTGAACTGAAAAATTCAATAGAGAATTTCAAAAGTAGACTCAACCATGCAGAAGAATCAGTGACCTGGAGGATACAACACTGGAAGTTACCCAGGAAGAGGAGCAAAAATAAAAAAGAATGAATAAGAGTGAAGGAAACCTATGGGAATTTGGGAGACACTGAAAAGGAAAAAGTATTCACATAATGGGAATTCCAGAAGAAGAGAAAGAAAAAGAGACAGAATGCCTATTTAAAGGAATAATGTCTGAAAACTTTCTCAATTTTGGGAGAGATATGAACATCCAGATCCGTGAGGCCCAAAGGACCTCAAATAGATTGAATCTAAATAGGGCTAGTCTGAGACACGTCAATTAAATTGTCAAAAGTCAAAGACAAAAGAACTGTAAAGGCAGCAAGAGAAAAGACAGAAGTCACATACAAGGGAACCCCCATAAGATTATCAGCAGAACTTTTCTGACCAGGAGAGAATGGGATGACATATTAGAAATATTGAAAAAAAAAATAACCGTCAACTAAGAATTCTATACTTGGTGAAGTTTTCTTTCAGAAACAATGGAAGGATAAAGACTTCACTGAACAAACAAAAGCTGAGGGAGTTTACCACCAGACCTGCCTTATAAGAAATGCTAAAGGCAGTTCTTTGAGTGAAAGTGAAAGAATGTTAATAACATCAAAAAAAGGTAGGGTAAATCTCACTGGTAATAAGTATATAGTCATTATTTCTGCAGTATTGTAATAATGATGCATAATTCACTTAACTTTTGTTTAAAACATAAAATAAAAGAGCATAGCAAAAATAACCATAACTGTAATAATCTGTTGTCAGTTACATAATATAGAAACATATACATTATAACAGCAATTACCTAAAAAGTGAGGTGGAGGTGAAAGTGTAAAGTTTACAAATTCTATTGAAGTTAAGTTGTTATCAGTTTAAAATAGGGTGTTCTATTTTATGTAAACCTCATGGTAACCACAAGTGAAAATCTTGTAGAAATTACACAAAAGAACATGACAAAGAAGTCAAAGCATACTGATACCAAAAAACATCAAACACACACACACAAAGACAACAGCATGAGAAACAAGGCACAGTAATCTACAAAACAACCAGAAAACAATAAATAAAATGACAAGAGTAAGTCCTTACCTATCAATAACTACTTTAAAAGTAAGTGAATTAAATTCTCCAATGAAAAGAGATAGGATGGACCACGCTGAGCCTAAACCCTGCCCCCCAAAACCCTAAGGCATTTTCGGCTGTGTGGATACTGAGACTAGCCTCCACTCCCACCTAAACCCCACCCTGCCTAAGCCACATGCTTGCCTAAGCCCCACCCACCTTGGTGTTGTTATTTCATTTATATTTTAATTTTTCTAATATATTTTTCTATTTTTATTTTATTTTTATTCTTTGTATTGTTCTGCTCCATTTTATTTTTTTTTCTTTTTTTGTTGCACTGCTTGTCTTGCAGGATCTTGGTCCACAGGCCAGGGGTCAGGCCTGAGCTCCTGTGGTAGGACAACCAAGTCCAAACTGCTAAACTGAAAGAGAACCTCAGACCCCAGGGAATATTAATCTGAATGAAGTCTCTCAGAGATTCTCTTCTTGGCATCAAGATCTGGCTCTACGTAACTGCCTGCAAACTCCAGTGTGGAAACCCTCAGGGAAAGCAACATGTACAACAGGAACATAGCCCCACCCATCAAAAAAATGAGATGACAAAAGCTATGTTACAGATGAAGGAGCAAGGGAAAAACCTAGAAGATCAATGAAGAGGAAATAGAAAACCTACCTGAAAAAGAATTCACAGTAATGACAGTAAAGATGATCTAAAATCTCAGAAATATAATGGAGGCACAGATCGAGAAAATACAAGAAATGTTGAACAAAGACATAGAAGAACTAAAAAACAAGCAAACAGTGATGAACAACACAATAACTAAAATGAAAAATACACTAGAAGGAATCAATAGCAGAATAATTGAGGGAAAAGAATGAATAAGTGGGCTTCCCTGGTGGCACAGTGGTTGAGAGTCCACCTGCTGATGCAGGGGATGTGGGTTCATGCCCCGGTCCGGGAGGATCACACATGCCACGGAGCAGCTGGGCCTGTGAGCCATGTCCACTGAGCCTGCATGTCTGGAGCCTGTGCTCTGCAACAGGAGAGGCCACAACAGTGAGAGGCCCACATACCAAAAAAGAAAAAAAAAAGAATGAATAAGTGAGCTGGAAGACAGAATGGTGGAAATAACTGCTGAGAAGCAGAATAAAGAAAAAAGAATGAAGAGAATTGAGGACAGTCTCAGAGACTTCTGGGACAACATTAAATGCATCAATGTTCGAATTATAAGAATCCTTAAAGAAGAAGAGAAAATATTTGAAGAGATTATAATAAAAAAACTTGCCTAACATGGAAAGGAAATAGACACCCAAGTGCAGGAAGTGCAGAGAGTCCCAAACAGTATAAACCTTAAGAGAAACATACCAAGACACATATTAATTAAACTAACAAAAATTAAATGCAAAGAAAAAATATTGAAAGCAGCAAGGGAAATGCAACAAATAACATACAAGGGAATTTGCAGATTTTTCAGGAGAAATGCTGCAGGCCAGAAGGGAGTGGCAGGATATATTTAAAGTTATGAAAGGGAAAAACGTACAACAAAGATTACTCTACCCAGTAAGGATTTATTCAGATTCGAAGGAGAAATCAAAAGTTTTACAAACAAGCAAAAGCTAAGAGAATTTAGCACCACAAAACCAGCTTTACAACAAATGCTAAAGGAACTTCTCCAGGCAGGAAAAACAAGAGAAGGAAAAGATATACAAAAACAAATCCAAAACAATTAAGAAATTGGTAATAGGAGCATACATATTGATAATTACCTTAAATGTAAATGGATAAAATGCTCCAACCAAAAGACACAGACTAGCTGAATGGATATAAAAACAAAACCTGTGCTGTCTACAAGAGACCCACTTTAGACCTAGGGACACATACACACTGAAAGTGAGGGGATGGAAAAAGATATTCCATGCAAATGGAAATCAAAAGAAGGCTGGAGTAGCAATACTCATGTCAGATAAAATAGATTTTAAAATAAAGACTGTTACAAGAGATAAGAAAGGACACTAGATAACGATCAAGGGATCAATCCAAGAAGAAGATATAAAAATTATAAACATTTATGAACCTAACACAGGAGTACCTCAATATATAAGGCAAAGGCTAATAGCCATAAAAGGGGAAATCAACAGTAACACAATAATAGTGGGGGATTTTAACACCCCACTTACACCAATGGACAGATCTTCCAGACAGAAAATAAGTAAGGAAACACAAAGCTTAAATGACACAATAGACCAGATAGATTTAATTGGTATTTATAGGACATTTCACCTGAAAGCGGCAGAATACACTTTCTTCTCAAGTGCACACTATTCTCCAGGATATATCACATATCAAGCCTTGGAAATTTTAAGGCAATTGAAATCATATCAAGCATCTTTTTCGACCACAATGCTATGAGATTAGAAATCAATTACAGGAAAAATAAACAACTACTAAAAAACACAAACACACAGAGGCTAAAGAGTGTGCTGCTAAATAACCAAGAGATCACTGAAGAAATAAAAGGGGAAATTAAAATATAAACAGAAACAAATGACAATGAAAACACAATGACCCCAAAACTATGGAATTCAGCAAAAGCAGTCCTAAGAGGGAAGTTTATAGCAATACAGTCCTACCTCAAGAAACAAGAAAAATCTCAAATAAACAATCTAACCTTACACCTAAAGGCACTAGAGAAAGAAGAGGAAACAAAACTCAATGTTAGTAGACAGAAAGAAATCATAAAGATCAGAGCAGGAATAAATGAAATAAAAATGAAGAAAACAATAGCAAAGATAAATAAAACTAAAAGTTACTTCTTTGAGAAAGCAAAATTGATAAACCTATAGCCAGACTCAATAAGACAAAAAGGGAGAGGACTCAAATCAATAAAATTAGAAATGAAAAAGGAGAAATTATAACAGACACTGCAGAAATACAAAGAATCATAAGAGATTACTACAAGCAACTCTATGCCAATAAAATGGACAACCTGGAAGAAATGGACAAATTCTTGGAAATGTACAACTTCCCAGCCTGAACAAGGAAGAATTAGAAAATATAAACAAACCAGTCACAAGTAATGAAGCTGAAACTGTAATTAAAAACTTTTCAACAAACATAAGTCCAGGACCAGATGGCTACATAGGCAAATTCTATCAAACATTGAAAGAAGAGTGATCAACTATCATTCTTAAAATCTTCCAAAATAATTGTAGAGGGAGGAGCATGCCCAAACTTGTTCTACAAGGCCACCATCACCCTGATACCAAAACCAGACAAAGAGATCACACACACAAAAAAAAATTACAGACCAATATCACTGATGAACATAAACACAAAAATCCTGAACAAAATACTAGCAAACAGAATCCAACAACATATTAAAAGGATCATACACCATGATCAAGTGGGATTTATCACAGGAATGCAAGGATTCTTCAATGTATGCAAATCAGTGTGATACACCATATTAACAAATTAAAGAATGAAAACCATATGATCATCTCAATAGATGTAGAAAAAGCTTTTGAAAAAATTCAATACTCATTTATGAAAAAAACTCCCCAGAAAGTGGGCATAGAGGGAACCTACCTCAACATAATAAAGGCCATATATGACAAACCAACAGCCAACATTGTTCTCAATGGTGAAAAACTGAAATCATTTCCTCTAAGATCAGGAGTAAGACAAGGATGTCCACTCTCACCACTCTTACTCAACATAATTTTGGAAGTCCTAACATGGCAATCAGAGAAGAAAAAGAAATAAGAGTAATATGAATTGGAAAAGAAGAAGTAAAACCATCACTGTTTGCAGATAACATGATACTCTACATAGAAAATCTTAAAGATGCCACGAGAAAACTACTAGAGCTAATCAATGAATTTGATAAAGTGCAGGATACAAAATTGATGCACAGAAATCTCTTGCATTACCATACACTAACAATGAAAAATCAGAAACAGAAATTAAGGAAACACTCCCACTTACCATCACAAGAAAAAGGATAAAATACTTAGGCATAAACGTACCTGAGGAGGCAAAAGACCTGTTGTCAGAAAACTACGAAACACTGTTGCAAGAAATCAAAAAGGACACAAACAGATGGAGAAATATATCATGTTCTTGGATTGGAAGGGTCAATATTGTGAAAGTAACTGTACTACACAAAGTAATGTACAGATTCAATGCAATCCCTTTCAAATTGCCGATGGCATTCTTCACAGAATAGAACATAAAATTTTACAACCTATATGGAAACACAAAAGACCCTGAATAACCAAACCAATCTTGAGAACAAAAAACGGAGCTAGAGGAATCAGCTCCCTGACTTCATACTATACTACAAAGCTACAGTAATCAAGACAGTATGGTGCTGGAACAAACATTCAAATATACATGAATTCAAATATAGATGAATTTCTACAGGATAGAAAGCCCAGAGATAAACCAACGCACCTATGGTCACCTAATCTGTGACAAAGGAGGCAAGAATATACAATGGAGAAAAGAAAGTCTCTTCAATAAGTGGGGGTGGGAAAACTGGACAGCTACATGTAAAAGAATGAAGTTAGACCACTCCCTTACACCATACACAAAAATAAACTCAAAATGGATTAAAGAACTAAATATAAGACCAGACACTATAAAACTCTTAGAGGAAAACATAGGTAAACACTCTCTGACATAAACCACAGCAAGATCTTTTTGACCCACCTCCTAGGGTAATGAAAATTAAAAAAATAAATAAATAAACAAATGGGACCTAACTGAACTTAAAAACGTTTGCACAGCAAAGACAATAAACAAGACAAAAAGACAACCCTCAGAATGGGAGAAAATATTTGTAAATGAAACAACAGACAAAGGATTAATCTCCAAAATATACAAACAGCTCAAGGAGCTCAATATAAAAAAAAAACCCAATCAAAAAATGGGCAGAAGACCTAAATAGACATTTAGCCAAAGAAGACATACAGATGGCCAAGAGGCATGTGAAAAGATGCTCAACCTCACTAATTATTAGAGAACTGTCAATCAGTATTACAGTGAGGTATCACCTCTCACTGGTTAGAATGGCCATCATCAGTAAATCTACAAACAATAAATGTTGGAGCTGGTGTGGAGAAAAGGGAACCCTCTTGCACTGTTGGTGGGAATGTAAATGGATACAGCCACTTTGGAGAACAGATGAATTGATAAAGAAGATGTGGTACATATATACAATGGCATATTACTCAGCCATAAAAAGGAATGAAATTGGGTCATTTGTAGAGATGTGAATGGACCTAGAGTCTGTCATAAAGTATGTAAGAAGTAAGTCAGAAAGGGAAAAACAAATATTGTATATTAATGCATATATGTGGAATCTAGAAAAATGGTACAGATGAACTGGTTCGCAAGGCAGAAATAGAGACACAGATGTAGAGAACAAATGTATGGACACCAAGGGGGGAAAGGGGAGGGTGGGATGAATTAGAAGATTAAGATTGACAAATATATTCTACCATGTGTAAAACAGATAGCTAGTGGGACCCTGCTTTATAGCACAGGGAGCTCAGCTCTTTGCTCTATGATGACCTAGATGGGTGGGATGGGGTGGTGAGAGGCAGGTCCATGGGGGAGGGGATATGTGTATACATATAGCTGATTCACTTCATTGTACAGCAGAAACTAACACAATATTTTAAAGTGATTATAATCTGATAAAAAGAAAAGACATCGAATGGCTGAATGGATTTTAAAAAAAGATCTAATAATATGCTGCCTACAGGAGTCTTATTTTAGTCTTAAAAACACATATAGACTGAGAGTTAAGGGATGGAAAGAGACATTTCAAGCAAATAATAACAACAACAAAAAGCAGATGTAGCTATACTTAGACAAAATTGACTTTAAATGAAAAATGGTGAATAAAGACAACGGATGTCATTATATAATGATAAAAAGATCAATATATCAAGAAGATATAACAACTGTAAATATGTATGCACCCAACATTGGAGTACCTAAATATATAAAGGCAACTGACAGTGCTAAAAGGATAAATAGACAGTAATACAATTCTAGTTGGGGGCTTTATTACCCTACTTTTATTTTAATTATTTATTTTATTTTATTGGGGTATAATTGCATTATAATGTTGTGTTAGTTTCTGCTGTACAATGAGGTGAATCAACTATATGTATACATACATGCCTTCCCTCTTGGACCTCCCTCCCACTCCCAGTCCCACCCCTCTAGGTTACCACAGAGCAAAGAGCTGAGCTCCCTGTGCTATAGAGCTGGTTCCCACTAGCTATCTATTTTACAAATGGTAGTGTATATATGTCAATCCAAATCTCCCAATTCATCCCACCCTCCCCTTCCCCCACACCATGCCCACACAGCCATTCTCTATGTCTGTGTCTCTATTTCTGCCCTGCAAATAGGTTCAACTGTATCATTTTTTCTAGATTCCACATATATGCGTTTATATACAGTGTTTGTCTTTCTCTTTCTGACCTACTTCACCCTTTATGACAGACTCTAGGTCCATTCACATCTCTACAAATGACCCAATTTCATTCCTTTTTATGGCTGAGTAATATGCCATTGTATATATGTACCACATCTTCTTTATCCATTCATCTGTCAATAGACATTTCATGCAGACAAAGAATCAGTAAGAAAACGACAGATTCGAACAACATTAAAGACTAAATGATCTTAATATTCATATATAGTACATTCTATCTCTCATAGCAGAATATATATTCTTATCAGGTGTACAACAAAATTCTAGAACAGACCATATGTTAGGCCACGCACCAAGTCTTAGCAATTAAAGAAGATTAAAATCATACCAAGTATCTTCTGTGACCAAAATGGCATGAAAGTAGGAATCAATAAGAAGAAAACTGAAAAATTCATGAAAACAAGGAAATTAAACAACACTGTCTTAAACAACCAATGGATCAAAGAAGAAGTTAAAGAG
The DNA here is from genome assembly GCF_025265405.1 of Mesoplodon densirostris. NCBI lineage: Eukaryota > Metazoa > Chordata > Mammalia > Artiodactyla > Ziphiidae > Mesoplodon > Mesoplodon densirostris. The sequence goes on along the minus strand of NC_082673.1, from coordinate 48,546,151 downwards.
GAAATAAAATTTTTGAGACAAACAAAAGTGAAAATGCAACACACCAGAACTTGTGGGATGCAGCAAAAGTAGTTCTAAGAGGGAGGTTCATAGCAATAAACACCTACTTAAGAAGTAAGAAAGATCCCAAATAAACAACCTAACTCTACAGCTTTAAAAACAAGAAAAAGAAGATCAGAGCACAAAGTTAACAGAAGAAAGAAAATAATAAAGATTAGAATAGAAATAAATGAAATAGAGAACAGAAAAACAATTGGAAAATTATCCAAACTAAGAGTTGGTTCTTTGAAAAGATAAGAAAAATTGACAAACCCTTAGCTAGACTAACCAAGGAAAAAAGAGAAAGGACACAAATGAACAAAATTATAATTGAAAAAGCAGACTTTATAACTGATACCACAGAATTCAAAGGATCATAACAGACAACTATATGCTAACAAACTGGGCAACCTAGAATAAATGGAAAAATTCTTAGAAACATATCATTTACCAAGACTGAATTAGGAAGAAATATAAAATCTGAATAGACTATTTACTAGCAAAGGGATTGAATCAGTAATCAAAAACCTCCCAAAAGGGGTTCCCTGGTGGCGCAGTGGTTTAGAGTCCACCTGCTGATGCAGGGGACGTGGGTTTGTGCCCCGGTCCGGGAGGATCCCACATGCCACAGAGCAGCTGGGCCCGTGAGCCATGGACACTCAGCCTGCGCATCCGGAGCCTGCATGTCCAGAGCCTGTGCTCCACAATGGGAGAGGCCACAGCAGTGAGAGGCCCTCATACCGCAAAAAAAAAAAAAAAAAAAAAAAAAAAAAAAAAAAAAAAATCCCAACAAACAAAAGTTCAAGACCAGATGGCTTCACTCGTGAATTTTACCAAACATTTAAAGAAGAATTAACACCAATGCTTCTCAAATTTTTCCAGAAATAGAAGAGGAGTGAGTACTCCCAATTCGTTTTATGAGGCCAGCATTATCGTGAAACTAAAACCAGAAAAGGACACTAGTAGAAATGAGAGCTACAGGTCAATACCCCTGATAATTATAGATGTAAAAATTTCAATAAAATACTAGCAAACCAAATTCATCAGCACATTAAAAGGATCATGATCAAGTGGGATTTATCCCTGGGATGCAAGGATGGTTCAACATATGCAAATAAATCAGTGTGATACAGCACCTTAACAGAAAGAAAAAAATCATATAATCATCTCAATAAATACAGAAAAACCATTTGATAAAATTTAACATAAATTCATAATAAAAGCTCTTAACAAAAAGTCATAAAAGGGACATATCTCAACATAATAAAAGTCATATATGACAAGCCCACAGCTTCCTCAACATCATACTAATGGTGAAAAGGTGAAACCTTTTCCTCTAAGGATCAGGAATAAGACAAGGGTGTCTATTCTCACCACTCCTGTTCGAAATAGTACTAGAAATCCTACCTAGAGAAATCAGGCAAGAAAGATAAGTAAAAGTAAATGAAGAAGTAAAACCATCTCTATTTGCAGATAGCTTGGTTTTATATACAAAAATCTTAACGATGCAACAAAAAATCCTGTAAGATCTAATCAAGGAATTCAGTAAAGTTTCAAGATATGAAATTAACATACAAAAATCAGTAGCATTTCTATATGCTAATAGTGAATTTTCTGAAAAATAATAAAGGAATCAATCCTATTTACAATAGCATAAAAAATAAAATACTTAAGAATAAATTTAACTAAGCAAGTAAAATTTCTCTACTCTGAAGACTGAAAGACATTGATGAAAGAAATCAAAGAAAATAAAAAAATACAAATAAGTAGAAGGGTATTCTGTATTCATGAATTAGAAGAATTAATATTGTTAAAACGTCAATACTACCAAAAGCCATCTATAGATTGAATAAAATCCCTATCCAGATTCCACTGGCATATTTTACAGAAGTAGAAAAAACACTCCTAAAAGTTATATGAACCACAAAAAACCCTGAATAGCCAAAGAAATGCTGAAAAAGAAGAAAAGAGCAGGCGGGATCACACTTCCTGATTTCAAGTTATACTATAAAGCTAAAGCCATCAAACAGTATGCTACTAGCATAATAACATACAAAAGACTGATGGAATAGAATTGAGAGCCCAGAAATAAGACCAAGCATATACAATCCACTAATATTTAATAGGGAAGAATACTCAGTGGAGAAAAGAAAGAATTTTTAATAAATGATTCTGGGATAATTGGATGTTCACATGTAAAAGAATGAAATTGGACCCATATCTTACACCACTCACAAAATTAACTCAAAATGGACTAAGGTCTTAAATGGAAGACCTGAAACCATGAAACTCCTAGAAGAAAACATAATAATAAAGCTCCCTGACATGATTCTTGGTAATGATTTTTGGATATGTCACCTAAAGCACAAACAAATAAATAAAAAGTAAACAAGTGGGATTACATCAAACTAAGAAGCTTCTGCACAGTAAACAACAACAACAACAAGGAAAAAATACAGTGAAAAGGCAAATTTTGGAATGGGAACAAAATATTTGAAAACCATATATCTGATAGGGGTTAACATTCAAAATACATAAAGAACTCATATAACTTAATAGCAAAAAAAAAAAAAAATGGGCAAAGGACCTGAATAGACATTTCTCCAAAGAAGATATATGAAAGGTCAACATTTACATGAAAAGATGATCAACATCACTACTCATTAAGGAAAGCAAATTAAAACCACACTGAGATATCACTCATGTCTATTAGAATGACCATCATAAAAAAGACAAGAGATAACATGATGGCAAGAATGTGGAAAAAGGGAATGCTTGTGCATTGTTGGTAGATTGTAAATTGGTGTATCCACTATAGAAAACAGTATGGATTTCTCAGGTTCCTCAAAAAATTAAATACTGAACTACCATATGATCTAGCAATTCCATTTCTGGAAGTATATTCAAAGGTAATGAAAACACTACATTGAAAAAATATCTGCACCCCTATGTTCATACCAGCATTATTTATAGAGGCCAAGACATGGAAACAACCTAAGTGTCCATCGATGGGTGAATGGATAAAGAACTTGTGATATATATATACATATATAATGGAAAATTATTCAGCCACAAAAAAACAAGGAAATCCTACCATATGTGACCACAAGGATGAGCCTTGAAGATATTATGCTAAGAGAAATAAGACAGAGAAAGACAAATACTGTACTGTATGATTTAATTTATATGTGGAATCTAAAAAAATAAAAACAAAAATGCCAAACTCATAGAAAAAGAGATCAGATTTTTGGTTACCAGAGGTAGAGAGTGGGAGGAGGGGAATAGGATGAAGATGGTCAAAAGGTACAAACTTCTTCCAGTTATAAGATAAATAAGTATTAATGATGTAATGTTACAACTTGATGACTATAGTTAACACTGCTATATGGCATGTAGGAAAGTTAAGAGAGTAAATCTTAAGAAGATAAACATTTTTCCCTTGTTTTTTTCGTCCTTTCCTTTTTATTGTATCTGTATGAGAAGATGGATGTTAACAAACGTATTGTGGTAATTATTTCACCTTATATGTAAATAAAGCCACCATGCTGTATGCTTTAAACTTAAATAGTGATGTATGTCAATTATTTCTCAAAACTGGAAAACAAGTGAGGATTATGCAAAATAATTCCTTCAAATAGATAAGAAATAAATAGAAAGTTATAGAAATCCAGACTGCCTGAAATAGTATAAGCTTGTTAATAACAGAGCTACATAGCTCTAGCTATGCTGTTCTCTTGTGGGTGGACTTTATGCAAGTTATTTAACTTCTCTGAAATTCACGTTTACTATTTCCACTGCCTTAAATTCTCTATCCCTAGGTTATCCTCTAGTTGGCTCTTTCTTATTTTTCTAACTTCAACTCAAATATCACATCCTTAAAGTGACCTTCTCAGATTACTCACTTTAAGTATCCAACCCTCCATCTTCATCACATTGTCCTACATTTTCTTCACAGTACCTTACACTATCTGAAATTACTTCATTTCATGAATTTGTTTACTTGGGGTTTGTCTGTCTCTCCAGAGACCAGGGACCTTACCTGTTTTTATCACTGCTATATTCTCACTGTCAGAATAATACCTTGCATAAAGTGGGTATTCAATAAATGTTAGTTGAATAAACAAGTGGCTGAATGAATGCCCATTTAAATCCTAGCTCTTCTGTGAAGACAAACGTATGTAACGCATATAGATGTGAATTGAATCTTTAAAAGTACTCTGCATATAGAAACTCTAACAATAGTGATCTCTTTGCTGTTTCCCTAATAACAAATCAGGCACACTTTTCAGTTCTACTTTCTTTAATCTAAGGCAAAAAACTTAAAACAAGTTGTATGAGTGTGACATCCTTAATTATATCCTTTTAAATATGGATATCCTGTGATCTGATGGTATACTTAAGACTTCATGAATATTAAAGGAACTGTTGTTGTTTTGTTTAAGCATTGAACACTGGTTTCTGCAGAGTTCAAGCAAAACATGAGATATAATCTCAATATATCCCATAAATACTCAGAGAGGCTGAAGTGGAAAAAAGGAATGTCTGAAGAAACTTGTAGAAATTTCGAAGGTTAATTTTCCCCACATAAATGGTATTGGGCTTGGTTTACAGTGCAGGAAAGATTTATCATAGATACGTAGTGGTGAGAAAAGACAGTATAGCTTCCACTGTAAGTACATTCCCTTTTAATGTGGAGATCAAACCTAGTGCTAACAACTGAGGAGACAAGCCAGCCATCAGTAAAATATAATATGCACTTAGCTTCTGTTTGGCAATTGGATAGTTTTTCCTCTAAAAATCTAATTCAGCACAGTACAGAACAAGTTGTAGAAAAAAACTCAACTTGCACTGCTTCTCCTTTCATTAAGACAGATCGTGCTGAGCCCCACACAGCTGGAGCCCCATGTTGAAGACCATCACATTGTACTTTCAGCAAACCTCTCAGCCACTGTTCTCAAAATGAAACGCTTTCATAGGAATTAAGGGAGAAAAAAGTCTAGGAAAGAAGGAGACATGACAATACTTTGATTTTAAGTTGGACAAAAAGCCATGACCTGAGTTTGAGCTACCCATTTAAAAAGAATGACATACATTTATGACACCAGAAGAAAGACAGCTTTGCCAAGGACTTCCAAACCATTTTAAAAAGAGGTATTTGTATTCTTTAAATGAATCCAAACTTATTTAACAACTGAATCCTTATGTTTGAACAAGTTTTGGTTTTTAAATAGGGTCCTGAATTTCCAAGACTTCCACCATTGGAAAACTAATTTGTATGGCCACTATTTTTATTATCAAGCATTTTAATCTCAATTCACACATCAATTAATGAAATTAGAAAGGAGGAAAGTTGACTTGCATCAAACTCTTAGTTTATGTTATTTGTCCCCATAAGTGGTCAATTTAAATTTAGTGAAAATTGATGTGGTGGCAGAGGGACTGGACCTCTCCAAAGTTGTTTCCTCTAGACATGGTTCTTCTTTGTACAGAATCTCCTTTTCAGAGACCTTACCCATCCTTAGGACTTGAGGTTTCACCTCTGGGAGATGACTCTCAAGATCTCACTCTGTTGTCCTGGCTTCTTAAATACTAATCTAACTGGGTATTTCTACTTAGATGTCCTATTATAGCTTGAAATTTAATAAACCAGTTCACCTCCTCACCTCACCAATTATCTCTCACTGTCTCTCCCTTGTCTGTTAGTGGTATAATTGTCTCAGACACTTGGGCTCAAATCCTCAGACTCCTATTTGAAATGACCCTGTCTTTTACCCATCATACCCATTCAACGGTCCTGTTAATTTCACCTCAAGTCTTTCAAATCTACCATTTTCTTTTTAGTCACTTAGTCCAGGCCCATCTTTTACTATACTTGATCCCAGTGGGCTCAGGTATACAGCCTGCACTTTAAGGTCACTGTTATAGCTGGCTTTGGTGGCTCTGACTTTGAATCTTCTTGTTTGAATCCATTTCATATTCTTGTTGTCCAATTTTCTATCTAAAGGATCTTTTTTATTATGTTACTTATCTGTTGAAAATAATAAATGCCCCCTGTTGTCTCCAAGATCAAGTCCAAATTCCTTAGTCTGTTATTTAAGGCCATCCATAATTCAGCCCCATCCTTTCATATAATCTTATTTGTCACTATGTCCCTAAATGGAAGACTCTAACCAGGTTGGTCTACTTAACCTTTGCTCATGCCATCACCTTACCTGAATGTCCTCTCCAACTGCTCTTTGTTTACTAAAAATTTATTTTCCCATAGCAAATACTTATTAGTTTGTTAGCTGACTAACATGTTTTTCTGATTTTAATGACAATACAATTTCCTTCAGTGAATGATCTCATCTCATTTTAATACTTGACTGTTAACCAAGGTTTTCTCTTCTTCCTTATCTAAGAGACCAGCATGCAACCATAACAAGACAAACCAGACTCTCCCTCCTGAAAAGTGGAATCTTGAGCAGAATGTCCATAGACTGGAAATTGTTGAAACTCATTTATTCTAGTGGAGACAACCTGAGAGACTGGTGAGTATTTCTTGCTTACCTTCATCTCTAGACTTATCTTGTCTACTGACTTCCTAAGTCTGGATCTCTAGACTGTCTGTTGATTCTGTGAACAATCCCATTTCCTTCTAGAGATTTCTTTTTTATTAAAGAGGTAATTTCTGTTACTTGCACTCAAAATTCCTAATTGTCATCATTTTTAAAGGCCCCTTAAGCCCTTCCTGACACAAGAGGTCCTTCCCAGCTTGCAGTGATCATTCCTTCAGGTTAGCAACTGTAGATTTTAGTATATGCTCTATTCCTTTGGCATGTCTCAGTCAGTCACTAAGTATTTACTGAGCATTAACAACGAGCTTGGTTTTGTGCAACTGCATACTTTTAAAAATCTGTTAACTCATTTTTTGAAGATAGAATATTTTTACAGGTAGACTCTGGTTTCTTCAAAGTCAGAAACTCTCTCTCAAGCATAAAGATTCCTTCCTTCGTGCTTGGCATGCACAGAAAACACATATTCTTACTCAGTAACAAAAGCAGTCTCTTCCATTAAAGCTGCTTAAGAGGAATATAACTATAATATCAGGACTACTCGGTACTAATTGAATTAGTCAATACAAATACAATAACTGGAAACATAAAATATAGTTCTGAAGAACTCTTCATCATATCTTAACTTGCTTGCTAACTTGGTAGTTTTCATGCTAAAAATCATCAGTTAAGATGCTAATTTCTAGAAGTTGAGTTTACAATATCATCTTTTAGTGTACCACACAGCCATTTCCCTGAATCACTTTGAAACATTCCCAAGACATCAACCAGGTCATTCCCAAGAGCTGCCATTTGCATCATTCAAGCACACTGCTACCTTACATGATTGATAACCTAAAAGTCAGACAATGCAGTAGATTTATTTAACTTTAAACCCTATATACTATTTTAACTATAATTAGGGTTTGGCATGGGGGGAATGAGAATTAACATTATATTTGCTTTAACAAAAATCCCGAATAACTATCAAGCAGTATAATGGAGATCCTGGTTGCTATTGTATCCAGGCAGACATGAATATTGGGACAATAAGGAATAATGAGTCATAATCTACTGAAAACTAAGAGGGAGAAGAAAGAAAAGGAAGCACTCACCTTCTTTTCCAGTCTATCAATTAATTTCTGGAGTCTGTTTATCTGGGTCATCCACTGGTTATCTTCTTCTAATAAGCCTTGAGGGGAAAACCATGAGGGCAATATATTAAACTCTAGACAGAGAAGGAATGCTTTGGTGTCTCAGAGCTTTTCTTTTACGCTGAAGGAAGAATACAATGTCACTGGCTAATCACCACATTTAAACAAATATATATATATATATATATATATATATATATATATATATATATATATATATATATATATATATTCACATGAGTTCTTTCTAAGTTATTGATTTCCATAGATCCATGTATCCCAGTGGGTTCATTTTTACATCTATTTTTTTATTGTTGTTGCCTATACTGGCCTTTGATATTCAAATGAACAGGTCCTGCTGAGCCATTTTTACCACCACATAATGTAGCTGATTTTTCTTTTAGAAAAAGGAAAGCACCAAGAAACAATTCTAAACTTACTTCTGGGGCAGTGGCAGGAGCCAGGGAAATCATAGCCATGAACACAGCAAGGGATAAATTATTAATCAAAAAGAAGTATAAGAGCAAGGTAGCTGGTATCTCCTTCCTTAGGAACTAACCTGAGTGGACACTATGGTCATGGCATAGCAGTTAAGAGTACAAACTCTGGAGACTGCTGATTTTGGTCAAATTACTTAACATCTCTGGTCTCACTTTTCTTATTTTTTTTTTTTTTTTTTTTTTTTTGCGGTACGCGGGCCTCTCACTGCTGTGGCCTCTCCCCGTTGCGGAGCACAGGCTCCGGACGCGCAGGCTCAGCGGCCATGGCTCACGGGCCCAGCCGCTCCGCGGCATGTGGGATCTTCCCGGACCGGGGCACGAACCCATGTCCCCTGCATCGGCAGGCGGACTCTCAACCACTGCGCCACCAGGGAAGCCCTCACTTTTCTTATTTTTAAATGGGCATAATAATATCACAAGCTTCACTGTGAGGACTGTGTATATATACACATATGCATACATACATATGTATGTAGTATTTTTAATATGTGTATGTATACATACACATCTCTATCTAACAGCAGGTTAAACATTATGTAAGTTCTGCTGCTATTATTGTTGCTGTTATATATGTTATTATGCAAAGGCAAGAAGGAGTAAGTTGTGGTGTGAGCCCCTGCACAAACATCCTGGGATCCTTGTGTATCCTTATGGCAGCTTGCTCAAAATATTTTCACAGACATTTGCTGAAGTAATACTTTTTAATATTTCCTGATAGGAGAATGTGATTGAATTTAAGACTATAAAGCCTTGTTTTAGCTTTGGATATTAGGAAGATAAGATCTAAATTTTAAGGGGGTAGTACTTTACATTAGAATTCACTTCTCCACCTGCCGTCTTCAGTGAAGCTCCTCTCAAACCCCACCAAATAAATTATGATGCAAAAAGAAACAGTAGCATTGCCACAAAGAAGTGGCTGCTAAAAATGAGTGCTTTTAAAATAAAATATTATAAATAGGTAAACAAAGTTTATGTTTATATTTTAATTTGCAAAGTAGTTAACATCTTTCCATTCTAGGTTGCTCCTAAAATAATTTAAGGCAGCTATCACAACAAAGTCCCATAGAAGGATATTTTGGGCTTAATACTGTTTTCTAAATGACTAAAATGGAAAGAACAATCTATGGTTTAATTTTTTACATTATCTTTATTGGATTATAATTGCTTTTAAATGGTGTGTTAGTCTCTGCTGTATAACAGAGTGAATCAGCTATACATAAACATATATCTCTTGTTTAATTTTTTATATTCCACATACAAATGATAATATTCAGTATCTGTCTTTCTCTTTCTGACTTATTTCACTCCAGGTCCATCCATGTTGTTGCAAATGGCAATATTTCATTCTTTTTTATGGTTGAGTCATATTCCATTGTATACATACATATGTGCGTGTGTATGGATATATATATATATATATATATATGTATCACATTTTCTTTATCCATTCATCTGTTGATGGACACTTAGTTTGCTTCCATATCTTGGCTATTGTAAATAATGCTTCTATGAATATTGAATGTACCTTTTTGAAGTAGTGTTTTCATTTTCTTCAGACATAATCCCAGAAGTGAAATTGTTGGATCATTTGGTAGTTTTATTTTTAGTTTTTTGAAGAAACTCCATACTGTTTTCCCTAGTGGCTGCACCAATTTACATTTCCACTAACGGTGCACTAGAGTTCCCTCTTCTCCACATCCTTGCCAACATTTGTTATTTGTAGTTTTTTTTGACAATAGCCATTCTGAAATGTGTGAGGTGATATCTCATTACAGTTTTGATTTACATTTCCCTGATGATTAGTGATGTTTAACATCTTTTTACATGTATGCCGTCTTTGGAAAAATGTCTATTCAGGGCTTTTGCCTATTTTTCAATCTGGTTATTTGGTTTTTTTCTTTGTTTTGTTTTGTTTTTTTTGTGGTTTTTTTGATGTTGAGTTTTATGAGTTCTTTGTATATTTTGCACACTTAACCTGTTATCAGATACATCATTTGCAAATATTTTCTCCCAGTCAGTAGATGGACTTTTGATTTTGTTGATAACTTTCATCACAGTGCAAAAGATTTTTAGTTTGATGTAGTCCCATTTGTTTATATTTGCTTTTGTTTCCCTTACCTGAGGAGAGATAATTATTAAGACTAATGTCAAAGAGTACACAGCCGGTGTTTTCCTCCAGAAGTCTCATGGTTTCAGGTCTTCCATTTAAGTTTTTAATCCACTTTAAATTTATTTTTGTGCACGGTGTGAGAGAATAGTCCAGTTTAATACTTTTGCATGTAACTGTTCAGTTTTCCCAGCACCATTTATTGAAGAAGCTGTATTTTCCCCATTGTATACTCTTGCATATTTTGTCGTAGGCAATATTATTTGCCCATAAAAGTGTGGGTTCATTTCTGGGCTCTCTATTCTGTTCCATTAATCTATGTGTGTGGGTTTGTGCCAGTACCATATTGTTTTGATTACTGTAGATTTGTAGCATACTTTGAAATCAGGGAGTGTGATACCTCTGGCTTTGTTCTTCTTTCTCAAGATGGTTTGGCTATTTGGGGTCTTTTGTGTTTCCTTGCCCTTTTAGAATTATTTGCTCTAGCTCTGTGAAAAATGTCACTGATATTTTGATAGGGGTTTCACTGAGTCTGTAGATTACCTTGGGTAATATGGTCATCTTAACAATATTAATTCTTCTAATCCACAAACATTCTATATCTTTCATTTTTTAACTTCTTTATAGGAGTATAATTTCTTTACAATGATGTGTTAGTTTCTGCTTTATAACAAAGTGAATCAGCTATACATATTCTATATCCCCATATCTCCTCCTTCTCCTCCCTCTTGTGTCTCCCTCCCACCCTCCCTATCCCACCCCTCTAGGTGGTCACAAAGCACCGAGCTGATCTCCCTGTGCTATGTGGCTACTTCCCACTAGCTATCTATTTTACATTTGGTAGTGTATGTATGTTCATGCCACTCTCTCACTTCATCCCAGCTTATACTTCCCCCTCCCCGTGTCCTCAAGTCCATTCTCTATGTCTGTGTCTTTATTCCTGTCCTGCACTTAGGTTCTTCAGAACCAATTTTTTCTTTAGATTCCATATATATGTGTTATCATATGTTTTTTTTTCTCTTTCTGACATACTTCACTCTGTATGACAGACTTTAGGTCCATCCACCTCACTACAAATCACTCAATTTCGCTTCTTTTTATGGCTGAGTAATATTCCATTGTATATATGTGCCACATCTTCTTTATCCATTCATCTGTCAGTGGACACTTAGGTTGCTTCCATGTCCTGGTTATTGTAAAGAGTCCTGCAGTGAACATTGTGATACATGACTCTTTTTGAATTATGGTTTTCTCAGGGTATATACACAGTAGTGGGATTGCAGGGTCGTATGGTAGTTCTATTTTTAGTTTGTTAAGGAACCTCCATACGGTTCTCCATAGTGACTTTATCAATTTACATTCCCACCAACAGTGCAAGAGGGTTCCCTCTTCTCCACACCCTCTCCAGCATTGATTGTTTGTAGATTTTTGATGATGGACATTCTGACTGGTGTGAGGTGATACCTCACTGTGGTTTTGAGTTGCATTTATCCAATGATTAGTGATGTTGAGCATCCTATCATGTGTTTGTTGGCAATCTGTATATCTCTTTTGGAAAAATGTCTATCCATCTGTTTGTCTCATCTTCAATTATTTTCATCAGTTTTCAAAGTACAGGTCTTGTACCTCCTTAGTTAGATTTATTCCTAGGTATTTTACACTTTTTGATGGAACCATAAAGGGAATTGTTTTCATAATTTCTATTCTGATACTATGTTTTTAGTGTATAGAAATGCAACAGATTTCTGTATATTGGTTTTGTAACCTGAAATCTTACCAAATTCATTGTTGAGTTCCGGTAGGTTTTTGGTGGTGTCTTTATGATTTCCTATGTATAGTGTCATATCATCTTCAAATATTGACAGTTGTACTTCTTCCTATTCAATATGCATTCCTTTTATTTCTTTTTTTCGTTTGATTTCTATGACTAGGACTTCCAATACTATGTTAAATAGAAGTCGTGAGAGTGGACATCCTTGTCTTGTTCCTGATATTAGAAGAAATGCTTTCAGCTTCTCCCCATTGAGTATGATGTGGGTTGTCATATATGGCTTTTGTTTTGAGTATGATGTGGGTTGTCATATATGGCCTTTGTTTGGTTGATAAATGTTCCTTCTATACACACTTTCTGGAGAGTTTTTATCATAAATGGATCTTGAATTTTGTCAAAAAATTTTCTGCAGTTATTGAGATGATTATATGAATTTTACTCTTCAGTTTCTTAATATAATGTATGACATAGATTGTTTTGCAGATATTGAAGAATCCTTGCATCTCTGGGGTAAATATTACCTGATCATGGCTCGTGATTCCTTTCATGTATTGCTCAATTTGTTTGCTAACATTTTATTGAGGATTTTTACATTTATATTCATATTGGCCTGAAATTTTCTTTTTGTGTGTGATATCTTTTCAGATTTTGGTATCAGGGTGATGCTGGCCTCATAGAATGAATTTGGAAGTGTCCTTTCCTCTGCAATTTTTTGGAATATCTTGAGAAGGATAGGTAGTAACTTTTCTAAATATGTGGTAGAATTCATCTGTGAGGATAACTGGTCCTGGACTTTTGTTTGTTTGGGGTTGTTTTATTACTGTCTCAATTTCATTACTGGTATTTGGTCTGTTCATATTTTCTGTTTCTTCTGAATATGTTCATTTCTTCTACATCATCCATTTTATTGACATATAACTGTTCATGGTAACCTCTTATGATCCTTTGTATTTCTCTGGTGTTGGTTATAACTTCTGCTTTATTTCTGATTTGAATGATTTGGGCCCTCTCTTTTTTCCTTGATGAGTCTGGCTAAAGGTTTATCAATTTTGTTTATCTTTTCAAAGAACCAGCTCTTGCTTTCATTTTTTTTTTTTACTGTTTTTAAGTCTCAGTTTTGTTTATTTCCTCTCTGATCTTTATGATTTCTTTCCTTCTACTAAATTCAGGTTTTGTCTTTTCTTCCTTTCCTAGTTCCTTTAGGTGTAAGGTAAGGTTATTTATGTGAGATTTTTCTTGTTCCCTCTGGTAAGCTTGTATTGCTATAAACTTCCTCTTAGAACTGCTGCTGCTGCATCCCATAGATTTTTGATCATTGTGTTTCCATTTTAATTTGTCTCCATTTATTTTTTGATTTCTTCTTTGATTTTTCCAGCAACCCATTGGTTTTTTATAGGCATATTCTTTAGCCTCCATGTGTTTGTGTTTATTTGCACTTTTTTTTCTTGATTTCTAGTCTCATAACATTGTGTTTGAAAAGTTGCTTAATATTATTTCAGTCTTCCTAAATTTACTGAGACTTATGTTGTGGCGTAACATGTGATGTATCCTGGAGAATGTTCCATGTGCCCTTGAAAAGAATGTAATCTGCTGCTTTTGGGTGGAATGTCCCATATATACATCTGTTAAATCTGTCTTGTCTAAGGTGTTGTTTAAGGTCAGTGTTTCCTTATTGATTTTCTGTTTGGATAATCTGTCCATTGATGTAAATAGGGTGTTTAAATCATCCCCTAGTATTATTGTGTTATCATAAATTTCACCCTTTATGTCTGTTAGTATTTGCTTTACATATTTAGGTGTCCTCCATTGGGTTTATATATATTTACTTTTGTTATATCTTCTTCTGGGATTGATCCCTTGATCATTATGTAATGTCCTTTTTCTCTTTTTACAGTCTTGTTTTGAAGCATACTTTGTCTAATATAAGTATTGCTACCCTAGGTTTTTTGCATTTTCTTTTGCATCGAATATCTTTTTTCCATCCCCTCATTTTCAGTCTGTCTGTGTCTTTAGATCTGAAGTGAGTCTCTTATAGTCAGCATACATATGGATCTTGTTTTGGTTTCCAAGAAGCCATTCTATGTCTTTTGACTGGAGCACTTAGTTATTGATATTTAAAGAGATTATCAATCGGTGTGTACTTATTGCCATTTTGTCAATTGTTTTGGGATTTTTAAAGTTCTTTTTTTTTCCTTACTTCTTTTTTATTTTGCTCCCTTCCCTTATGATTTGATTACTTCCCTTGTGATTTGATCTTTAATGTTATGGTTGTATTCCTTTCTCTTTTTTTGTGTGTGCATCTATTATAGATTTTTGGTTTGTGGTTACCATGAGTTTTATATATATACATATATATATATGTATATATATATATATATGTATATATACACTGGTATATTGATATATACATATCGGTGACTTTAAATAGTCATGGATATATATAATATATCCACGACTATTAAAAGTTGTTAATCTTTTAAGTTCAAACCCATTTTAACAACTCTGCATTTTTACTCCCACACTTGCATTTAATGTTTTTGACATCATATTTCACATTTTTGTTTTTTATATCCCCTAACTATTGTGGATATAGATGATTTTACTACTTTTATCCATTAACCTTCCTACTAGCTTTATATGTGGTTGATTTATTATCTTACTATATATTTCCCTTTACTACTGAGATTTTTCCTTTCATAATTTTCATATTTCTAGTTGTGGCTTTTTCTTTTCTGCTTAGAAAATTCCCTTTAACATTTCTTGTGAAGCTGGCTTGGTGATGATGCTGTCTTTTAGCTTTTTCTTGTCTGTAAAACTTTTTATCTCTTCTTCAAATCTGAATGAAAGCTTTGCTGTATAGAGTATTCTTGTTTACAGGTTTTCCCCTTTCATCACTTTAAATATATCATGCCACTCTTCCTGGCCTGCAGAGTTTCTGCTGATAAGTAAGCTGATAGCCTATGGGAGTTTCCTTTTATGTAATTTGTTGCTTTTCCCTTGCTGCTTTTAATATTGTCTGTTCATCTTTAATTTTTGCCATTTTATAATAATGCTTCTCAGTGTGTCACTTTGGATTGAACCTGTTTGGAACTTTCTGTCATTCCTGGACCTGAATTACTGTTTCCTTTCCCAAATTAGGGAAGGCTTCACTACTGTCTTCAATTATGTTCTCTGCCTCATTCTCTCTCTCTATTCTCTTCTGGGACCCCTATAATGCAAATGTTAGTACACTTGATGTAGTCCCAGTGGTCTCATAAAGAGTTTTATTTCTTTTTTTCCCTTTCTTCCATTCAGCTTGAGTGATTTCACTACTCTGTCTTCCAGCTTGCTGATTTGTTCTTCTGTAGTATCCAATTTATTGTTGATTCCTTCTAGTGCATTTTTTATTTCAGTTTTGTATACTTCATCTCTGTTTGGTTCTTTATATTTTCTATCTCTTTGTTAAAAACTTCTGACATTTCCCTCTGTTTATCTAAACTCTTCTCTCAGGTTCTTTGAACATCTTTATGATAATTAACTTGAACTCTTTATCAGATACATCACTAACCTCCACTTCACTTAGTTCTTCTTCTGGAGTTTTATCTTGTTCCTTCATTTGGGACTAATTCCTCTATCACCTCATTTTGCCCAATTTGCTCTTTTTATTTCTAAGTATTTGGTAGGTTTGTTATATTTCCTGACTTTGGATAGGTGTCCTTTTGTAAGATATGTCCTATGTGTACCTGTGGTGAACTCCTCTATGGTCACCAGAGCTACATGCTTTAGGGGTGCCCCCTATTTATGTTGTACGGGTCCTTCCATTTTGGCTGACTGACTACTGTGGCTGGTCTGGTAGGTGTGGCTAGCCCCTGTATGGTTGATTGCCAGGTCTTGCCTTGGGCAGAGGATGCCAACTACTTGTGGGCGAGGGCTGGTCATGACATGGCTGACCGCAGTGTCCTGGGATTCTTGAGGCTAGTGCTGGACGAGTGGCAGGTGGATCTTGGTGCTGGGTTGGGTGGCTGTAGGGCCACAGGTGCCAGATCTAGTCTTGCCTTACTCGTGTATGAGGCAAGTTCCAGACATGGCTTGCTGCAAGGTCCAGGATGTCCCAAAGCTGGTGTCAGCCTGCTCGTGAGTGAGGTTGGATCTCAGGGCAGCTGGCTGAGGGGTTCAAGCTGGTCTCAGAGCTGAGGCCTAAAGGGTTGGAGTCAGCTTACTAGTGGGCTGCACTGAGGCCTTGAGCATACCAATCCTAATGCCTACTCACTGGTGGGTAGACTCGGGTTCCAGGGTCTCTGAATGCTGGGTCCTGAGGGTACTAGGCCTGTTGATGTGTAGGCCTGTTGGTGGGTGGGTCTAAGTCCCAGGGGATCCTGGGACTGGTGCCTGCTCAATGGTGGGTGAGGCTAGTCCTAAGGCTAGTGCCAGCCCATTGGTCAGTAGAACTGTGTCTCAGGGTCTCTGGCTGCAGACCCCTGGTGGGGGGTGGTTCCCAGATTTGGTGTCAACCCACTGTGGATGAGGTTGGGTCCTGATGGCAGACTGTGGGGCCCTGTGGTTTCTTGGGGCTAGTGCCAGTGCTTTGGTGGGTGTGGCCAGGTCCTGAGCCCTCTGGTGGGTAGGGTTGTGTCCTGGAGTTACTGTGGACTCAGGGATTCTTAAGTCAGCCAGCTTGCTGGTGGGTGAGCCTGTGTCCCCACCTGACTAGCTGCTTGTCTTGAAGCATCTTAGTACTAGTGCTCATAAGCTGGTGGGCAAGGACAGGTCTCAGCACTAATTAGCTAGAAGGATTCCAAAATGATGCCTTCCAGCATCAGTGTCCTTGTGGTAGAATGAGCTCCCCAAAATAGCTGCCACCAGTGTTTATGTCCCCAGGATGAGTTACAGTTGCTTCCTGCCTCTCCAGGAAGCTCTCCAAGATCAGCAAGTAGGTCTGACCCATTCTCTTTTCAAGTCACTACTTCTTACTTGTATCCCAGAGCATGTGAGAATTCTTGCGCACATTTTAAGAGTGGAGTCTTTATATCCCACAGCCTTCTGGCTCTCCCCAAGGTGAATCCTCCTGGCCTTCAAAGTCAAATATCTGGGGGTTTGATTTCCTGGTGCAGAACCCCAAGCTGTAGACCCTGATGTGGGGCTTGAACCCCTTGCTCACTTGTGGAGAGTGAGCTCTGTGATTGTAATTATCCTTTCATTTGTGGGTCACCCTCTTAGGTATATGGATCTTGACCATACCACTTCTCTGCCCCTCCTACCCATCTTGTTGTGATTCCTTTTCAATGTATCTAGTTGCAGAATATCTTTTCTGCTAGTCTTCTTGTGTTTCTCATCAATAGTTGCTCTGTAAATAATTGTAATTCTGATGTGACCATGGGAGAAGGTGAGCTCAGGGTCTTCCTATTCCACCATCGTGACCACTCCTACAGTGGTTCTAAATGAGCTTCATGATTTTTCCTGTACTTTTGATACTGACCAGGAGAAGATATTGCCCCCAAGTAGTCCCTGATCCTAAGAAGCTACACGAGGAGTAGAGCTGAATCCAACCTACAGGCTGGAGCCACATCTAGCTGAGATCACTCAAATCACAGTCAAGCATAGACCCATGAGAGAAAAGAACCAAATATTTCCAGTTGTAATCATTGAGATTTTGAGGTTGTTTCACTGTAAAAAAAATGACTAATAATCTATTACCCCTAGACAAATAGCTTTACTTTCTGGGGAGATGGAGATACTAACATCTATCTTATAAGGTGTTAGGATAAAATAAGACAGTGTTCAAGAAAGCACTTTGAAATCTTTCAAGTACAATCTGTGTAAATACAGGTTATATATATACATTGATTTTCTGAAATGGTAGATATTTACATATTCATTTATGTTAAAATGACATGTTCAAGTGATATGTGCAGGTACATACAGATACATATATACATACATATGCATATATATTCATACTTTATAAAATTACTCTACTTAACAACATAAGTTTTCATATTTCAAACTGATTTTAAAGTAATTAATATAAATTACATAGTTAAAATATGATGACCTAATGAATATTATTCAGGTCACAGTCTCATAAATCATATACTACATTATGCACTTCAAAAGCCGCTATAACTTTAGTCCTGTTATGAAAGGAAACAATAACCTTTTCCTAAAATGAATTTAGAGTATGTTTAACCAGGCTTGGGGATCTGGGATTAGGGTGCAGACTAAAGGGCACCTCCTTTGCTTGGAGATGATGATGATTTCTATAGGTCTTAAGTCCTTCACATATTAGGTAATTGAGTCACTTTCTTCCCTACCCAACATGTCTCTGTGTACTGCCGAAGCACAACTGCTAAGATTCCGATAGAACTGATGATTAGGATCACCACCTTAGTTCTTAGTATCTTAGACTCTTTACCACTTTGGTTTCAGACACACTTGTTTGGTGTAAGAAAAACATTCCATTATTATTATTTTAGCTGCCTTTTTGTGCTTTTTAAATAAGTCAATATGAAGATACAATTGATTCAACTTCAAGAAAAATGACAAAGCTTCATTACCTGTGCCATAGACATTAAACTGAGGGCTGTTGGGGGAGAAGCTGTTGTGTCTCTGGACTCGACGGCTTGATCGTTTTCCAGGCCATTGAATCGACAGGACTTCTGGTTTGATTGGCCCTTGTCTTGAACAACAAAGACGATATTTAACCTCAGTGTCAGGGCTTCAGTCTTTTACCTCAAGGAACAGATCTTCAAAGATCCGTCACAAAGATTTTCTAGCATAGTGAAATGAAAATTTATGAGAACTGGCTTGGCGACATCATCTAGAGATACCTGGTAATGTGGCATTATAAGTGAAATTAAGGAAAAGAGAGGGGAACATGGCAGAGTAGAAGGACCTTGAGCTCACCTCCTCTCACTAAACTCAATCTTTTGTAATAACCTATAAAGGAAAAGAATCTGAGAAAGAAAGAAAGAAATATATATATATATATATATATATATATATATATATATATATATATATATATATATAAAACCGAATCACTTTGCTGTACACCTGAAACCAACACAACATTGTAAATCAACTATACTTCAATAAATTATTTTTAACGTTATTAAGCAGAAAAAAAAGAAAAGACATTGGGCTTTTTTAATTCTTGTAATTTAAAAGTTTGAGTAAAAAAACACATACCTTGATTTGTAATTTAAGAAAAACTACTTTCCTTTATTGCCTAAATTATCAATGGAACGAATGTTTATTTGTATGCTTCCATGGTATTTTGTTTAGGTTGAGAACACCTATGGAGGTTTTTTTTCCCCTTTTATTCAGTTTTTAACTTACCTGTTTAAATCAAAGCTAAATATCCATATAGTTAAAAAGTCAAATAATTCTATAAACTTATTTCTACAAACAGGTTCTCCCCTTCACCATATTGTGCCCTCATTCTCCTTACACAAAGACAACACTTTTCAACAAGTGTTTATTTGCGTTTATCTATATATAACAATACTGTCTCTTGGGGAGGTGTGACCAAGATGATAAAATAGGGAGATATTGAGCTCCCCTCCTCCCATGGGCACAACAAACTTACAACAATTTACAGAACCACTATTGACAGCAACAATCTGAAGACTACAAGAAAAGATTTTCCACCACTAAAGGAACCACAATGAGATGGGTAGGACAAATGGAGATGCAGTATAGTCAAGATCCACACCCCTGGGTAGGCAACCCACAAAGAGAAAGAAAACCACAATTGCAGAGGTTCTTCTCAAGAAACGAGGGGTCCAACTACCACATTGAGCTCCCAAGCCTGGAGTTCTTTACTGGAAAGATGAGCCCCCAGAACATCTGGCTTTGAAGACCAGTGGGGCTTGCATACAGGAGAGCTGGAGGGCTGTAGACAACAGAGACTCCAGTCTTAAAGGGCACAAACAAAATCTCACACAATCTGAGATCCACAGTGAAAGAGTAATTTAAAAGAATCCTGGGTCAGACCCAAGCTCTCCAGCTGATCTTGGAGAGCTTCCCAGAGAGGCAGGAGGTAACTGCAACTCTCCCTGAGAGCACAGAGAGTGGTAGCAACCTTTTATAAGAACTTGCTCTACCACAAGGACACTGGTGATGGCAAGCACTATTTTGGAGTCCTCCCTCTCTCATATTAGCTGGGGGTTTACCTGTACTTTAGCAAATTGGCATCCATCTTGGGAGCCACAAACCTAGCAGCCAGCCACCAGAGACCCATCTCTGCCCACCATCTGCCCCAGGACCTGGCCTGTCCCAGTCCCAGGTACCTTGGACCCCACAGCTATCTGTCCTGAAATACAATGCTGCCCCACAGTGGACTGGCACCAGCCCTGGGACTCCCCAGACCATGCAGCTAGCCACACTGGGACTACCCATCAGCTACTACGAAGCTGGACCTAGTAGCCAACTGGGACAGAGAAAAGCCCCACCTGCCAGTACACCCATAGTAATTGGTCCCACCATAACAGAAGGGCTCATGCAGCCCACATAGTGGGTATACCTAGAGTATATATCTCTGGTGAACAGAGGGAAGTGTTTTGCCAGGCCCAATATGATGTCTCCTATAGAAGTCCACTTCCTCAAGATCAGGAAACATAACTGACCTACCTAATACATAGAAATAAAACAAAGAATTTGGCAAAATGAGGTGACAGAGGAATATATTCCAAATGAAAGAACAAGATAAGACCCCAGAAGAAGAACTAAGCAAAGTGGAGATAAGCAAACTACCCAATAAAGAGTTCAAGCTAATAATCATAAAGAGGCTCAAGAAACTCAGGAGAAGAATGGATGAACATGGTGAGAAATTTCAGTTAGATAAAAAAACTAAACACAGCTGAAGAATACAATAACTGAAATAGAAATACACAGAAGGAATCAAGAGTAGAGTGGATGATACAGGAGGAATGGATCAGTGCCTGGAAGACAGAGTAGTGGAAATCACCCAGACTGAACAGAAAAAAGGAAAAATAATTTTAGAAAATGAAAATAAGAGACTTCTGGGACAACATCAAGCTGACTAACATTACCATTACAGAGGGCCCAGAAGGAAAAGAGAAACAGAGGAAGAAAACTTACTTGAATAAATAAAGGCTAAAAACTTCCATAATCTGTGAAAAACAACAGACATCCAGGTCTAGTAAGAATAGAGGATCCCAAACAAAATGAGCTCAAAGAGATCCACACCAAGACAAACTGTAATTTAAATGGCAAAAGGTTATAGATAAAAAGAGAATTTTAAAAGCAGCCAGAGAAAAGCAACTAGTTATGCACAAGGGAACTCCCATAAGACTATCAGCTGACTTTTCAGCAGAAAATTTTCAGGCCACAAGCAAGTGGTAAGATACATTTAAAGTGATGAAAGAAAAAACTTACAATCAAGAAGTCTCTATCCGGCAATGCTATTAGTCATATTTGAAGGAGAGATAAAGAGTTTTACAGACAAACAAAACCTAAGAGTTCAGCATCACTAATCTAGCTTTACAATAAATGTTAAAGGGATTTTTCTAAGGGAAAAAGAAAAGACCACAACTAGAAATATGAAAATTATGAAAAGAAAATCTCATTGGTAAAGGAAAATATGCAGTAAAGGTGGTAGATCAACCACTTATAAAGCTAGTAAGAAGGTTAAAAGACAAAAGTAGTAAAATCATTTATAACCACAATAAGTAGTTAAGAGATTTACAAAAGAAAAGGATATAAAATATGAAGTCAAAAACATTAAATGTGTCAGGGGGAGTAAAACTGCATTGTTGTTAGAATGTGTTCAACTTAAGAGATCAGCACATTTAAATAATCATGGATATATATAGGTTGTTATATATAAATGCCATGGGAACTACAAACCAAAAATCTATAGTAGAGATACACACACAAAAAGAAAGGAATCCAAACATAACATTAAAATAGTCATCAAATCAAAAGGGAAAATAGCGAAAGAGCTAAGTTACTAAAAAAAACTGTACAAAACCCCCAAACAATTGACAAAATGGCAATAAATACATATCTATCAATAATTACTTTAAATGTAAATGAACTAAATCCCCTAATGAAAACACAGAGAGTAGCTTAATGGATTAAAACAAAAACAAGACCTGTATATGAGTCTACAAGAGACTCACTTCATATCTAAAGATACAGATGCTGAAAGTGAAGGGATGGCAAAAGTATTCCATGCAAATGGAAATGAAAAGATAGTTGGGTTAGCAGTACTTACATCAGACAAAATAGACTTTAAAAAAATTGTAAAAAAGAGACAAAGAAGGACATTACATAAGGATAAAAGAATCAATTAAATAAAAAGATATAGCAAATGTAAATGTATATACACCCAACATAGGAGCAATTAAATACATACAGCAAATATTAACAAACATAAAGGGAGAAATTGACAGTAATACAATAATACTAGGGAACTTGTAAGAGCTGGTTCTTTGAAAAGATAAACAAAATTGATAAACCTTAATTCAGACTCATCAAGAAAAAAAGGGAAGGCCCAAATCAATAAAACCAATAAAATCAGAAGAAAAAAAAAGGGGGGAAGCTACAACTGACATCTGAAATACAAAGGACCATTAAGAGATTACTAGAACAAATACTTGCCAACAAATTGGGAAACCTAAAAGAAATGGACAAATTCCTAGAAACATACAATCTCCCAAGGAAAAAATAGAAAATATAAACAGACCAATTACCAGTAATAAAGTTAAATCAGCAATCAAAAAAAAAAACCCTGGGCTTCCCTCGTGGTGCAGTGGTTGAGAGTCCACCTGCCGATGCAGGGAACACGGGTTCATGCCCCGGTCCGGGAAGATCCCACATGCCGTGGAGCGGCTGGGCCCGTGAGCCATGGCCGCTGAGCCTGCGCATCCGGAACCTGTGCTCCACAACGGGAGAGGCCACAACAGTGAGAAGCCCGCGTATCGCAAAAAAAAAAAAAAAAAAAACCCTCCCAAATAACAAAAGTCTAGGACCACATGGCTTCACAGGTGAATTCTAGCAAACACTTAAAGAAGAACCAACACCAATCCTTCTCAAACTATTCTAAAGATTTGCAGAGGAAGTTAAGTTTCTGAACTCATTCTATGAAGCCAGCATCACCATGATACCAAAACCAGCCAAAGACACCTTGAAATAAGAAAATTACAGGCTAATATCACTGATGAACATAGATGCAAAAATCCTTCAAAATGTATTAGCAAACTAAATTCAACAAAAGACTTATACACCATGATCAAGTGGTATTTATCCCAGGTATGCAAGGATAATTCAATATCAAAGCAATCTATGTGATACACTACATTAAGAAATTGAAGAATAAAATTCATATAATCATCTCATTGATGCAGAAAAGTCTTTTAACAAAATTCAACATCCATTTATGATAAAAACTCTCCAGAAAGTTGATATAAAGAGAATATTCCTCAACAAAGTAAGGCCATATATGACAACCCACAGTTAACATCATACTTAATGGTGAGAAGCTGAGAGTATTTCCTCTAAGATCAAGACAAGGATGCCCACTCTCACGACTTCTATTCAATATAGTATTGGAAAACCTAGCCAAAGCAATCAGACAAAAAAAAAAAAAAAAAAAAAAAGAAAGAAAGAAAGAAAGAAAGAAAGAAAGGGAATCCAAATTGTAAAGGAAAAAGGAAAACTTTCACTGCAGATGACATGACACTATATATAGAAAATCCTAAAGATGCCACCAGAAAACCTACTAGAACTAATAAATGAACTTAGTAAATTTGCAGGATAAAAAATAATATATAGAAATCTATACACTAATAATGTTTCTATATACTAACAACAAGCTATCAGAAAGTGAAATTTAGAAAACAAGCCCATTTATTACAATTGTATCAAAAAGATTAAAATTTCTAGGAATAAATCTAACCAAAGAGGTAAAAGTACTACAGTCAGAAAACTGTAAGATATTGATGAACTGAAGATAACACAAATGAAAAGACATACTGTGCTCAATGATTGGAAGAATTAATATTGTTACAATGATCATACTACCCAAGGAAATATAAAAACTCAGTGCAATCTCTATCAAAATAAAAATGGTATTTTTCTCAGAGCTAGAATAAGTAATTCTAAAATTTGTATTTAAACACAAAAGACCCCAAGTAACCTAAACGATCTTGAGAAAGAACAAAGTTGGAGGTGTCATGCTCTCTGAATTCAAAATGTACTACAAAGCTATGGTAATCAAAACAATATTGTACTGGCACAAAAACAGACAGTTAGATCAATGGAGCAGAATAGAGAGGTAGAAATAAACTCACCCTTACATGATTAATTAACCTAGGACAAAGGAGGCAAGAATATACAATGGGGGAAAAGACAGCTTCTTCAATAAATGTTGGGAAAACAGCTACATGCAAAAGAATCAAACTGGACTACTTTATAACACCATATACCAAAAATCAAAATCAAAATCGTTTAAAGACTTAAATGCAAGACCCAAAACTATAAAACTCCTAGAAGAAAACATAGGCAGTAAGTTCTTTCACATCAGTCTTAGCAATATTTTTCATACCTGTATCCTCAGCAAGGGAAACAAAACCAAAAATAAACAAATGGGATTGCATCAAACTAAATAACTTTTGCAGTGAAGGAAACTATCAACAAAATGAAAATGCAGCCTAGTGAATGGGAGAAGATATTTGAAAATGATATAACTAATAAGGGGTTAATATCCAACATACACAAAGAACTCGTACAACTCCTCAACATCAGAAAAACAAACAAGTCAATAAAAATGCGTGGAGGACCTGAACAGACATTTTTTTAAAGAAGACATAGCAATGGCCAGCAGACATATGAAAAGATGCTCAACATCACTAATCATCAGGGGAATGAAAATCAAAATCACAATGAGATATCACCTCCCACCCTTCAGAATGACTGTTATCAAAAGGGCAACAGAAACAATTGTTAGTAATGTTGTGGAGAAAAGGGGGTCCTCGTGCAGTACTGGTGGGAATGCAAATTGGTACAGACACTATGGAACACATTATAGATGCTCCTCAAAAAATTAAAAATAGAACTACATATGATCTATCAATTCCACATCTGAATATTTTTCCAAAGGAAAAAAACCCCTATAATTTGAAAAGTTGAAAAAAGGGACTTCCCTGGTGGCACAATGGTTAAGGATCTGCCTGCCAATGCAGGGGACGTGGGTTCAAGCCCTGGTCCGGGAAGATCCCACAAGCCATGGAGCAACTAAGCCCATGCACCACAACTACTGAACCTGCTCTCCAGAGCCTGTGAGCCACAACTACTGAGCCCGTGAGCCACAGCTACTGAAGCCTGCATACCTGGATCCCATGCTCCACAACAAGAGAAGCCACTACAATGAGAAGCTCGTGCACCACAATAAAGAGTAGCCCCTGCTCACCTCAACGAAGACGCGACACAGCCAAAAATAAAATATAAATAAATTAATTAATTTTTAAAAAATGTTGACAAGATATACGCACCCCTGTGTCCACTGCAATATTTTTTTTACAATAGCCATGATATGGAAGCAACCCAAGTGTCCACCAGTAGATGAATGGATATGTGTGTGTATGTGTGTGTCTGTGTCTGTGTGTGTTTATTTACATATATGATATACGTGTATATATATACATACATATGTATATATATTTGTGTGTTTATATATATATATTCACGCACACACACACAATGGACTATTCCTCAGTCATCAAAAAATAATTATGCTAAGTGAAGTATGTCAGAGAAAGATAGACCATATGATTTCACTTATATATGCAATCTCAAAAACAAAATGAACAATCATAACAAAAACAGAATCAGAGTCGTAGTTACTGAGAACAAACTGGTGATTGATTGCCAGAGGGGAGGGGAGATGGGAAGAGTGAAATAGGTGAGGGAGATTAAGAATTACTAATTTCCAGTTACAAAATAAATGAGTCACAGGGATGAAATGAACAGCATGGGGAATATAGTCAATAATATTGTAATAACTTAATATGGTGACAAATGGTAACTAGACTTATTGTGGTGATATTTTTGCTATGTCTTTCTTTTTCAGTTCTAGGCTTTAGCTATCGAATTCCCTATATGAAAAGCTCAGGCCAAAGATATATACATGGAAATGTAAGGAACTTCCAGGAAGGCTGTTTAAAAGGAAGAATTGAGCTGAGAGGCTGCCTATTCTTTCCTTATACTTCTTTCCTGGTTGGAATGTGAACATGGTATCTGGAATTCCAACAACCAGCTTTGGCATGAGGCAAACTTGCAAATGAAAGTCATGTATGAAGATGTGAAAAAGACAGGAAATCTATGATAAATCTGTAGAGCTGCCATACTTGCCTTAGACTGCCCACCACCAGGCTCTTTAGCAGGAAATAATAATCTCTTATGTGATTAAGCAACTTTTCCCCCTCTGTTATATGCAATCCCCCCACCCAAAATTTAATGCTAATTTATAATCAGCTGCGGAAGACTCCTTTAGCCTCTCTCCTATTTTGGATTCTCCCTCCCCACCCCACCTCTGACCTTTATCTTTCTTTTTTTTTTTTTAAACTGGGTTTCATTTTTCTCTTAGTTTATTCCTTTGTTTTTGAGAGAAAATGCCTCTAATTGCTTCATAAGAAATGGAATACCATGAGAGGCAAAATTCTTGAGACACTGCATGTATAAAAATACTTTAATTTTTCCTCCAGCATTATTAGTGGTTTTATGGAATAAAGAATTTTAGGTTGCAAATCTTTTCCGTTCAAATTTTGAAGAAGTTGCTTGATTGAAATTTAGCTTCTAGTCTCATTATTGAAAAATACAGTGTTTTCTTTATCATTTGGGTTTTTCTCTCTGGGAGTTTTTAGACACTTCTCTTCATCTCCAGTATTCTGAAATTTCATAATGGCATGCCTTGGCGTGTGACTTTTATTATTCATTATAATGGCTCTTAGTCTGTTCT
Source organism: Mesoplodon densirostris (assembly GCF_025265405.1). Taxonomy (NCBI): domain Eukaryota; kingdom Metazoa; phylum Chordata; class Mammalia; order Artiodactyla; family Ziphiidae; genus Mesoplodon; species Mesoplodon densirostris. Next base: position 48,519,085 of record NC_082673.1, on the reverse strand, counting down.
ATCAACCTGGAAACTCATGTCCTTGTTCTGAAAATTATTTCTTTGATAATGTCTCTCCTGTGTTCTATTTCTAGAAAATGTCATCACACTTTTATCTCCAAACCTTCCTCATAGGTTTTCATTTCTACAATCAGAATTTCCAAGAAATGTTTTCTGTACTTTCAATATTCTTTTCATAAATGCAATATCTTCTCTTAGATTTTTGAGGGTATTGATGATTTACTTTTTGAAGTTTTCTGCTCCCTGGATATTTCTGTTTCAAGTTTTGTTTCTTGTGTTTGACTTGTTCTCCTGGTTATCCCTGCCTATCTAAGAGGAAGGAACCACAGGAATGATTGGAATCTGTATGTGTATGTCAGGGACTGCCAACTTGCAGCCTCCATTGTAGGGTAGCCTGGCTTGGCCTGTTCTTTGGAGGACACTGACTCTCAGTACTTTTAAGTCTTTTCTCTAAGACTGGTGAGATCGCTAAAAGAAGGAGGTCCCAACTGGAGGGAGTAAGCCCAACTGGCAGTCCTCTGGGAACATAGGATTCTGAGGGGCTTTCAAATCTCATTGTTCAGTATGGAGACTTTTGCTTAATGCCTCATTTTTTAGTATTGTGCTCTGACACCCAGTTGTGCCAGTGTAAATCTGTTCACCTACTCCAGAGAGTATACCTCTAGGCTTCCTCAAGGGTTGGGGAGAGGCAGTCAATATAAAGCATTGGGTGGAGCTTTCAACAATATGTCAACCTCTCTTTCATCCCCACTATCAGTTGAACATGGTGGAGCTAATTCTTGAGGCTTTCTGAGGTTTTGTGATACCAGTTGGATTGCATCTTGGCTTTTTACACTACCTGCTTATGTTTCAGCTTTCTCAGATCTTCTAAGTCAGTTACCGCTAGACTCACCTTCTTTTCATGTTCCAAGCTTTTATATCATTTTTCTTCTATCCTTCTTATCTTTGTGTGTTTATGACTCCTTTTTATTCAAACTCTCTTAATGCCATTTTTGAAGGGTTTAGATAGGGAGCAAAACTAATATTCTATGTTTACTCTCCAATCTAACTGTACTTCCCTCTAGATTTTCCTATGGTATATTAAAAAAAAATCGACTTTCTAGTAACTTCTCCTCTCTCCCAAATCTTTACTACATAGGAGGAAGTGATTTAGAGAATTCCTTCTTTATGTTCAAGCTAAGGGAATTTAAGTTATCTGAACTTTATAATCACCTATATGTGAAATTAAATCCTTCCCTTACTTCTGTTATAAACAGCCATGAAAAGGAGAAAAATAACTTCCAAGCCAGAAGGAATTAGTTGTCTTTCTGAATAAAGAAGAACTTTGGAAAATAGAACAAACTTGCAGATTTCATTATAAAAAAGAAATTCACATATAATTAAACTGTGTTCCTAGAAACCTAGTTTGTTTGAGGAAGAAAGGTTTATATAAGAAGACAAGTCTCCTCTAGAGGAAAACTTTAGTATAAAGTAATGATAATTCTTGTCATCTATTAGGTACTTTCAAAAGACATGGGATTAAAGTGGCTTCCATTTAGCCAGCTTGCCAGGGCAGATATAAAGAGTGTTGTAGAACGCCATCTGAAAAATCTCGCCTCTGTGACATTCCAGCTGTATGCATCTCTTCTTTCTGAATTGCCATTTTCACATGAATACACACAGACATTTTGCTCAACACACCATGTCTAACTCATTACTGCAGTTTGAATGATGCTGTGTGATTCCTCCTTGGGGTTGATAGCTAAAGTAGATGATTTCTCAATTTTTTCTATATTTCAGCAAGTCATAGTATCCTTAGGTTTCACAAATATTAAGCCCCAAAGTAATATTGATGCTGAGAGGAAGCAAATTATTACAAAAGTGGAATTTTTAAAGATATCTGTGGGTTGCAACTTTTGACTGCACAGAGCATCATGGAATCTTCCTTTATGGTATAAAAAACTAACGAATTTTTGGATATACTTATTTGACCTCTCCTCTCTGAGTTTCTTCTCCTCTCCCCCAAATCTTTACTACATACTACTGTAAGACTATTTCCCTTAAACTTCATTTTTTATTATATTTCTCCTTTATTTACAACCACCAGTGATAATCTCTGATCACATGAAGTCTAAGTGCATCTGTCTAGCTTTGAAGACCTATCCTGACCCTAGATCCTGGGTAAGTTGGTCTTTCCACTGTCCCAGGTCCATATCCACTTCTCTTCTATATGGATCCCTTTACCTGGAATCCCCTTTGATGTATTCAGTTTTATATATTTAACATGTAGCTGTGCCAGGTATAGGGAAACAAGGAAAAGCCCCTACCATCTAGAAACTCAAAGTCTAATGGGGGAGATAGTAAGAAACTGAGATTGTAAGTAGATATAAGTAGAGGGTACTAAAGGGAGTAGTAGAGTGGGAGGTAGGTATAAAATTCTGTTTTGAGAGCAGTGAAAGCTTCCTAGAGAAAGTTCTGTCCAAACAGAGACCAAACAAACTAGGAGGATGAGTTAGCCAGATGAAAGAAGATGGGTAATATAGGGTAGATGAGGACTCCCTTCCCTTCAGGGAGATATCATTCTGCCATTAAATCTACCCAAAAGATCCAATTCAAGTCTTATCTCCCTATGAGGCTTCTTCACTGGTTTCTTATTTGATGTCATAAGAAAAAGGACAGCCATCTTTCTTCTCTCTGTCTTTTTTCCAATAATGAGACCCCTGGGGCTCTCTTCACTTTGGTTTCTGGTGGCTAGCTGATAGGAAGATGGAGCCTTGGGAACAGAGATGTAGTCCCTGTATGCTTGGGCCTAATTCGCATGTTTCAGTCAGAGTAATCAGAGACTTCACATTGGATATTATGGACACAAACCCATAGTGGAACTTTGTTTTCTATTTGCTTGTTTGTGTATTTTTTTCTGGAAACCTCCCTGGGAAGAGTATCGTGGATTTGTGGTGAGATTTGGGCATCTCTGGGTGCCTTAGCCAAATTCTATTCAATAGCATTCTCCCAAACTGATATTAGACCTGTATTATTTCCCATTCTTCTAAGCTGTTTTTGAGATAGAAACCTAGAAATAAAAATTCTCTAGTGTCTTCTAATTTCCTTAAAATCTTATGTTCCTTCTCATTAAACACAGCTGCAGTGCAGCTGTTGGCAGCAGTCGCAGGTATTCAAGGCTAGCCTGTGACCTAACACAAGGAATAGTTTTTCATTATTCATTCACTCTATCGTGGTGAATGTAGAATGCAAGTTTGTACAAGGTGACTATAGAAAATAAAAACCAAAGTGCAGGTGAAGAAAGAGAACAGAATCCTTTTTCAAGCCTCTTCTCAGGTGGCAAATGATTGAGTCTAAAAATGGACAATCCATTTTATGTCAAGAAAACCTGAACAAAAGACAACAAATCAGGCCTCATTTTCTCAGCAGGAACATGAAATCAATTTCACTGTGCTTCAAGATATTCAATTATCCTCTGTTCAAACCTGAGGAGATGGGTTGTTGCTTCTCTAAAGCTAATCGTTACACTTTGCCATTTGATATGGAATCACCCAATACAGTGAAGAAAACACTAAGTTTTATAAACTTAGTGAAATGCCACGCAGATCCATTGGAGAGTGCATATCAATGTTCATCAGCTGCACAAGCTCATTAGATCTGAGATTACAGGCTTTTTTGTTAGAATTTGGTGGTGCTCACTCATTTTGACATTATAAACATAAAATTAAAAATTCCACTGTTTTTATGAGATGTCCTAATAATTATGTACCCATTAATTTGTCTTAAAAAATTGGCCTACTGAGCAGTCCCTTATCAGCCTGTTCAAAAAAACTTACTGTGTGGTTCTCCATAACTTAAAATGCAGAAGTTAGATAAGCCAGTGCACATGCAAAAATTTGTTGCATAAGCAAGAGTTTTGCCAAGCTCTTCTCTGGCTTGCAAGGTAAAAATTATAACTCAAGAAATTACCAACTGTTGGTTGGAATTATTCTGATGTCTGCTTTACACATTTCTAATTCAAATTTATATTTAGCTTTAGTGCCATTATTTATATAACTACTATATTACCACTACTTATCTTCTCAATTGGTGGCATTGAATTTTGAAAGTTTTTCCCATCATTCACTTCTCTCTATTTCCTTAAATAATTAGGCTTATTGAATTCTCAAGTCTCCTGCTATATCTAGATTCACTGAGCCTGTAAGATTTTCCCCCATCATTTCCGTATTTTCAAGTATACTCATTAAGAAGATTAGCTCAAATGTCATCAGGAAATTCCATGAAACTGTTTTTCATGTCTATCTATATTAAATCTTTTACTCTTCTGAAATCTCTTAGCAATATATTTCCCCTTCTCTGTGGTATTTATCACTTGTACCTTGCATTATAGTTTTAGTGTTCATATTTTATTTATGTAATAGACTTTAGCCTCCTTAAGAATTGAGACTTTGTAAAATGTATCTTTACATTATCACAGTGGATTGTAAAGTCTTCTCCATCTATTAAATTCTCAATTAAAGTTTGTTGAATAAATGATGGATAGTAAAAGAAAAAGGAGAATGGTCTTTTCTAGAAGCAAATATAAGGCTAGTATCCATTGGAGGTCCCTGCCATTCCATTTAAATCTATTCATTCTCATTTTTAGTTTTTACTAGTTTAAGTATGATGCCCTTCAACTGGTCTTTCATAAACATGGAGTCACTAAAGAGACATCATATGAAAGCATTTAACTTGCCTTTCTTGACGAGTTTGCTCCTCAGTAATTTCCATGGCACATTCCAGAGAGTTCTGGAGAGACTGCAGTTGATTCAAGGTCTCTTTCAATAAAAATCGAGTTACAAATTGTTCCAAATTGGAGGCCTCTTGGTAGTCCTAAGGATGACAAAACAAATGCCATAAGAAATATGGTAGGAAAAAATAACCAGGAGTGTTTTTTTCCCCATGTACCCATCAATCTCAGATTAATCCTTGAGAAAAATAGACAAAGAGGAGAAAAAACATGTTGGGTCCTGGAGGTTGGGGCAGAATTCTATCTACCCGCCAGAAGTTGAATAAAAGAGCTGCAGAAATGACTTGAATATGTCATCTCCCATTGCACCTGCTTCAAGATTATAAAAAAGGACAAAACCCAGTCAAATTGTGGAATAGACATCTGTAGAAAAGGAAGAAAATTACCTGGAGACAAGTTTGGATCGTGACTAATTCTGGGTGTTTTTTTTTTTTTTTTCTTTTACCAGCTAACTGTACTCACATGTTGACAATTGGCTTAATTCCCTCTTGATGTATTTATTATGCTTGATCTGTATTACACTGAAGCCAAAGGAACTTATGTGTTGTTATTTCAAAATTCAGAAAATGTTAGGCTTGGAATATTTAAACACTTTACTGAATCTGCTTACATCCCTCCATCAGGAAACTTACCCGAAGCTCAGCTGCATCTAACTTCTAGTACAACACCTCAGCCACAAAATTACCTTCACTCAAACAACCCCAAGTCTACACAGAGATCATCAGAAACATAATCACTATACCTGCCAAACTTAGTCTAGGTATACAGGTGGATTGTGGATGGTGCTACTTGTTGCTATTGTCTTCTTCTTTTTTATTTTATAAATTTATTTATTTTATTTATTTATTTTTGGCCGCGTTGGGTCTTTTTTGCTGCACACGGGCCTTCTCTAGTTGTAGCGAGTGAGGGTTACTCTTCGTTGTGGTGCATGGACTTCTCATTGCAGTGGCTTCTCTTGTTGTGGAGCATGGGTTCTAGGCACGTGGGCTTCAGTAGTTGTGGTACATGGGCTCATTAGTTGTGGCTTGCAGGCTCTAGAGCACAGGATCAGTAGTTGTGGTGCATGGGCTTAATTGCTCCGTGGCATGTGGGATCTTCCCAGACTAGGGCTCAAACCCATGTCCCCTGCATTGGCAGGTGGATTCTTAACCACTGAGCCACCAGGGAAGCCCACTCTTGTCTTCTAAAGTCTCAGAGAGAACGAAGGCAGAAAATAAAATCAGGTTGTCATGGAATGAAACGGTGACAGAACCACTTTTTCAGGTCATGGGACCAGCCAGCTAAACCTGATTTCCTAGAGTCTCAGGTGGGAACAATAGACAAAAGTTCAGCCAAGGAAAGGATTTATTTGGCTCCATTCCTAAACAAAATGATTATTTCATGATTGAACATACAAAACTGAAAGGAATGATGGTGACAAGATAATGCTAGGAAATACAGCCTGCTGGGGAATCTTGGGGCATATTTGCAAACCTAAGCAAACAAGATTTAATTAATCTCTCTGGGTCTCAGCTTTCTCACTCACAAATCAGACTAAACACTCTGGCATACATTCCAACTCAAAAATATTCGGTACTTCTATCAATTCTAAATTAGGAAATATTGAGCTTCTGGACTCCTGATACAAGTTAATTTGTTATTTCTCTTCTGTTAACGGAACAACCTAATGTTGTAGAAAACTTCATTTCTTTCCTAATTTGAAATCATAAAAGGTTTTGATCATCAGTCTCTTTTCTAAGTTCATTTTTTTTTTTTTTTTTTTTTGCAGCTGAACAGCACAGGAGATTTTCTTATCACCATATCTTATTTAAAAATTAAAACTTTAATGTCTTTAAACTCCACCTAACAAACTAACCATAAAATGAAACATTACATGCTATAATAGCCATTAGGATTTTTGGTGAGTTAATTCAAGATGAAAAATATACCAAATATTTAATTTGATCAAATAGCTTGCCACTCAGCAGCAATAAAAGTTTCAAAAATTATTTATCAATGTGTTTTTTAAAATTGAATAAAGCTTTCCTTTGAGATGAAAAGGAAACATGATGACAGAAAAAAAATTGTGTTTGATCCATTCCCCACAGTAATTCCATTTTGCTAAAGCATATTTTTAAAATAAAATGTATTAAGACGATGAGAAGATGTAATTGTGTAGTCAGAGATCATGCCAATTGTATTTGCACCTCAGTATACACTGCACTAATCTAAAGCAAATGATATTGTACTTATTTGAGGACAGCAGGTAAAAGTGAAGGAATTATGCATTTATTGAGCTATGCAGCACTACATTGGCCTTATTCTTTTCTCATTTAAATGTTAAATATTTGTCAGGTCAGAACTATCTATAGAAAAGAGATTTTGTTTCTTGGGTTATCCAATTTAAACACTCTGGTCACTGAGATTAGATTTTAGCTTTGGAGACACAAAGGTCTACACTTCTGTATGCGCCACGATGCCCAGAGCAAATACTCATCCAACACTTGAATGTTTGAAGATAAGTTAACTGAGAATTGATTGTGTTTGCTATTTTGGTCTTACATATAAAGACTGTGGTGATGTCAGAGTTTTGAGGACAGTTAAAATCACTCAACTGGCTACTCTGTCATTTTCTATCATAGCAAATTAAGAAATTGTTATGCTGAGACTTGCATCTTACCTTGAGAATTTGTTATCCTTATTAGTAACTCTCCAGATAACATTAAGAGCTGGCACAACCCAAACTGTACATTTGACAGAAATGTTGATGCCTCGACATTGAGAGGAGTGGTGGGTGGCTTTAAGGCTTTGGGGGATTAGGTTTTTGAGTCAATTATGAAGATTTGCTGTTATATGCTGCCCTTGATGATAAGGAGAAAAAAGAGCTTGTTTGTTAATATTTATCATTCCAAACTCAGCTGATGGTATCATCTGTGTATTGCCTTTCATCCCCTTGAACGACTATTTCTTTTCACAGGATTAGGCACACATCCTTTCACTCTGTGTGCTCTTCTAACAACGTTTCCTTACCTAGGGTATAATTTTATCATTTTATATTGTAATATGTTATTTACTAACATGTCTTGATCATCTCTGTCTCCAGAATACCCAGAACAAAGCCTGGCTCACAGCAGCTGATCCTTAAATGCTTAAAGACTACGTGAGGTACAGGGAATCACATGGAGATTCAGGCACCAGAGGGAGTGTCTGGACTCTGGAAACTCCTCTTGCCTCTCCCCAATTACCAGATGCCTTCTCCTGTATCTAGCCCTTGCTGGTGGTAGATCTGCTGTTCAGCTTGTCCAGTCATGTGGGCTCTAGAATAAAGAGAAATACAGCTTTATTTTTAACAGATTGTCCTCATTTCATTTTCTAGACCATTTGTTCATCTTCTTCCCTTCCCTTAATCTGAATTCCAAGGTTTAGGACTGTAGACCCAGGTGGCTTAGATCCAATCTTCCTTTCCTTCCCTCAGATATGCATCAGATGTTCCTTTGGAAGGCAGTGGCAAAAGAAGCAGATGGAAAATTAAATAGATAACAAGCTGGAAAATGTCAAAGCTTTGCCCTTTTTATTCTCAACAAATGTGTTGGCTGAGAAGGTACAGAAAGGGATCTTTGCATACTGAACTCCCAGAAGACTGATATATTGGCTTAAGGCACATATTCCTTTGGGCAAAACCTGGAATCTGAGAGATTGGTAGAAAGAACTAATAAAGCAGCAAAAAAAAAATATACAGATGGTACCTGATATCCAAATTCTGCCTCTTTTTCCAAACACAGGTTATTCTTTCATGTCTATTAAAAAGGATATGGGCAAATGAAGGTTTAGAGTATGTTTCTTAGATTCCAATAATGTTCATTGAATTCACTGGTAATTGTTCAAGTGATAATCAAGTGGAAATTGTTAAAAAAAAGTAGCATTAATATTTCCATTTGTGCCTTTGGAAAGTCAGAATGTAAATATTTCAATCCACATATTTACTTTGTGTGGAGCTGGAACAAAGCTAGGGGGCATTCATGTAAAATCCTTAGCATTAGAAACATGATACTTTGAAAATCAGGCTTCTTAGAGAACTGCCTGTGCATTTTTACTGTCAGGTCATCATCAGAAAGCAAGCTCTTTCCCATCTGCGTGGTGGAAGAGTGGAAATCTTAGCTATTAACCCAGTATGAATCATCTCAGTTAATTATGAAAATGAGAGCATAGTCTTCCCTGTTTGTATTTGCCCTACTTGAAAAAGAATCAAGTCAATGACAACCTGTCTCAGTGTCTTCTTGTTTATGAAATCAGACACAATCACACTTAGCAGGGGGTACTGCTTCTGACTGCCTTTTAATCTAAGCTCCTGTTGCTCTACCTGTTGTGTGAGACATCTGTGCCAGCTTCTATAACAGGAAAAATTTTACTTTTACAAAAATAATATTTTTTTTTCTCTTTTCCTACTTTTCCCCAAACTGTTACTTTTAAAATACTAACTGGCTTACATTATTATCTATGTCCTATTTCTTTAAATATTCTTAGGCTTTCATTTTATTATTTTTATTAAAAAATTTTATTGGGGTATAGTTGATTTAAAATGTATTAGTTTCAGGTGTGCAGCAAAGTGAATCAGTTATACACACACATATATATATATATATATATATATATATATAATCTCCCCTTTCTTTTAGATTCTTTTCCCATATAAGCCATTACAGAGTACTGAGTAGAGTTCCCTGTGCTATATTTGTTATCTATTTTATAGTAGTGTGTATATGTCATCTCCCATCTTCCAATTTATCCCTCCCTGCCTTGCCCCCTTGTAACCATAAGTTTGTTTTCTACATATGTAACTCTATTTCTGTTTTGTAGTTAAGTTCATTTGTACCTTTTTTTTTAGATCCCACATATAAGTGATATTATATGATATTTATCTTTCTCTGTCTGACTTACTTCACTCAGTATGACAATGTCTAGGTCCATCCATGTTGCTGCAAATGGCATTATTTCCTCCTTCTTTCTGGCTGAATAATATTCCATTGTATATATGTACCACATCTTCTTTATCCATTCCTCTGTTAATGGACATTTAGGTTGCTTCCATGTCCTAGTTATTGTCAATAACTGCAATGAACATAGGGGTTCATGTATCTTTTTGAATTACGGTTTTCTCTGGGTATACACCCAGGAGTGGGATTGCTGGATCACATGGTAGTTTTATGTTTAGTTGTTTAATGAACTTCCATACTATTTTCCATAGTGGTTTTATCAATTTACATTCCCACCAACAGCACAAGAAGGTTCCCCTTTCTCCACACCCTCTCCAGCATTTATTGTATGTAGATCTTTTGATGATGGCCATTGACTGGCGGGAGGTGATACCTCATTGTAGTTTTGATTTGCATTTCTCTAATAATTAGTGTGTTGACAATTTTTCATGTGCTTTTAAGCCATCTGTATGTCTTCTTTGGAGAAATATCTGTTTAGATCTTCCACCCATTTTTTGATTGGGTTATTTGTTTTTTTGATGTTGAGCTGCATGAGCTGTTTGTATATTTTGCAGATTAATCACTTGTTGGTTGCTTCACTTGCAAATATTTTCTCCCATTCTGAGAGTTGTCTTTTTGTTTTGTTTATGGTATCCTTTACTGTGCAAATCTTTTAAGTTTAATTAGGTCCCATTTGTTTATTTTTGTTTTTATATTCATTACTCTAGGAGGTAGGACCTACCTCAACATAATAAAAGTCATATCTGACAAATCCACAGCAAACATCATTCTCAATGTTGAAAAACTGAAAGCATTTCCTCTAAGATCAGGAACAAGACAAGTATATCCACTCTCACCACTATTATTCAACATAGTTTTGTAAGTCTTAGCCACGGCAGTCAGAGAAGAAAAAGAAATAGAAGGAATCCAAATTGAAAAAGAAGTAAAACTGTCACTGTTTGCAATAACATGATACTATACATAGAAAATCTTAAAGATATTATCAGAAAACTACTAGAGCTCATAAATGAATTCAGTAAAGTTGCAGGATACAAAATTAATAGACAGAAATCTCTTGCATTCCTATACATTAACAACAAAAGATCAGGAGGAGTAATCCCATTTAACATCCCATCAAAAAGAATAAAATACCTAGGAATAAGCCTACCTAAGGAGGCAAAAGACCGGTACTCAGAAAACTATAAAACACTGATGAAAGATATCAAAGATGACACAAACAGATGGAGAGATATACCATGTTCTTGGATTAGAAGAATCAATATTGTGAAAATGACTATACTACCCAAAGCAATCTACAGATTCAATGCAATCCCTATCAAATTACCAATGGCATTTTTCTCAGAATTAGAATAAAACATTTTACAATTTGTATGGAAGCACAAAAGACGATGAATAGTCAAAGCAATCTTGAGAAAGAAAAATGGAGCTGGAGGAATCAGGCTCCCTGATTTCATACTGTTCTACAAACCTACAGTCATCAAAACATTATGGTACTGACACACAAAAAAAGAAATATAGATCAATGGAACAGGATAGAAAGTCCAGAAATAAACCCACACACCTATGGTCACCTAATCTGTGACAAAATAGGCAAGACTCTACAATGGAGAAAAGATAGCCTCTTCAAGAAATGGTGCTGGGAAAACTGGACAGCTACATGTAAAAGAATGAAATTAGAACATTCCCTAACTCCATAAACAAAAATAAACTCGAAATGGATTAAAGACCTAAATGTAAGATTGGACACTATAAAACTCTTAGAGGAAAATATGGGCAGAACACCCTTAGACATAAATCGCAGTAGTCTTTCATTTTAAATGATACACTTTTTAAACTAGGAGAACACCATATCAAGTTTAATCCTTATAAAATTAAGGAAAAAAAAAACTGGTCCTTAATTAAGTGTCTTAAAAATGAACTGAGGTTAATTCCAGATAGGTCTTTGGAAAGCTTAGAAGACAGAGCAAGATATTAAAATATTTTCAAACTGCAGATCCCCATGTATTAAGAGAATTATAGTTTTGCAGTTTAGTGAAAGATGAAACAAGGCTCTAATTTTGTAATAAAATGTTATTAAATAACCAAGAAATTTTTTAAAAAACTAAATCCTATCATAACTAGATATTTTCTAGTTTGAAATCAGAAAATACTGTAGAGATGTTATATTATTTAAGACTTTTAAATTGACAAACTCCATTATAAAGAGCTCATTCTGGAGTTGTCAAGGATTTTTTTCATGTAGGTTTCTTTCCTCTGGCTCCTTCTATTGCTCTGTCTCACACCAGCAGCCCCTAACAAGAACATATGGCCCTTTGAATGTCTTTGCTCAGAGAAAAATGCCAAAGTAACCTCAAAGTAACCCTCTTCAAACAAGTAGAATTTCAGGAAAATATGCATGGATATGAAGATGGGAACATATATAGAGTTAACCTAAACTTGGAGATTAATAACAGATGAAGACACAGATCACATTCATGTGCATCTAACAACATAGTGTGGTAGTTAAGAAACTGGGTCTGGGGACTTCCCTGGTGGCCCAGTGGTAAAGAATCCACCTTACAATGCAGGGGATGCAGGTTCAATCCCTGGTTGGGGAACTCAACACCCACATGCCGCGGGGCAACTAAGCTCGCATGCCACAACTACTGAGCTTGTGCACCTCAACTAGTGAGGTTGCATGCTGCAAACTACAGAACGCATGCATCCTGGAGCCTGTGTGACACAACTAAAGAAGAGAAAATCCTCACAGTGTAACTAGAAAGAAACCCATGAGCCACAATGAAGAGCCCATGTGTCACAACTAAGACCTGATGCAGCCAAAAATAAATTAATTAAATAAATAATAATAAAAAGAAACTGGGTCTGAAGGTATTTACACTGAAGTTCTAATATGTACTTGTACCACTTAATAGCACTGTGAATTTGGGAAAAATTAAAATTAAAAAAATTAAAATTATAAACTTCTAAGTTCCTATTTTCCTAAGTGTAAGATAAGAACAGTATCAATCTCATAGCTTGTTGTGAGGAGTAAATGAAAAATACATGGCATGTAAAGTGCACTGTATGATGTCTAGCTTGTAGTTTTTGATAAATGAATGTTCACTATTGTTATAAATCCATTGGTGGAAGGATATTACAAAGTGTAATGAACAGATCATTGGCCTAAAATTCACAAGACCTGGGTTTAAGTGGTGAGATAATAGTTCAGTTCACAATTATTGCTAGGATAAATATATGGTTCATTTGGTATGTAACAGGCTTTCTACAAATATTAATTTTTCTGAGTTTTTTCTACATATAGTTAGTACTGCACATCTGTCACCTTGATTGTTCAGAAATGTATAATTTTTACATGCATATTTGTTACCACATTGAAGCTGTGGCCCATGAAATGTGGTCTTTGAGGAGTTACAATGTAGAGTTACAAATGTATAGTTCAACTGCAAAATTAATTTAAAAGTGTTTTTGTCCTTGACTTGTTTCTCATCAAGGATAGTATATGAGATCCAATTTATAAATCTAAACAACACTTCTTGCATTATCTCTTTTATCTACTCTGAATTCTGTCAACCATATCCTCTTCCAGACCATTTCATTTCCCAGAATCTGTTCAAAAGTCTTTCTCAGTCTCTAATGTGATTTTACTCCCTCTTTTTCTTTTCTCTCCCAGATCTTTTTGTTTTGTTTTGTTTTTGTGGTACGTGGGCCTTTCACTGTTGTGGCCTCTCCCATTGCAGAGCACAGGCTCCGGACGCACAGGCTCAGCGACCATGGCTCATGGGCCTAGCCGCTCCATGGCATGTGGGATCTTCCCAGACCGGGGCGTGAACCTGTGTCCCCTGCATCGGCAAGCAGACTCTCAACCACTGAGCCACGAGGGAAGCCCTCTCCCAGATCTTTTTATGTATATTGGCTAAGATTTCTTCACTTCTCCTCAAGTCATTATGAGTGTGGTTCTATTCATCTGGTCCCATTTCTTTATTCTGCTTCATAGGAACATAGAAACCAGAAAACTAATAGAAGGAGGATTTGAGGAAGATGTCCATGTTGGTGGCATTGTTTTATAAACTCCAGGAATTCTCACATGAAAACCAATACTGCAAATAGATAACAACAACAACAAAACTCCATAGGCAACAAATAACAACAAAACTAGAGTTTAAGGTATCATCATGAACCACAAGTTACAAGTGGTTAAGGACAAAATCGCTGATAGCCAGAAGGTTTGCATTGCATGGTATCACTGGCTGGATGTATAGGAAGAAACAAAGGGAAGCAATGGGATATGTGACAGACATGAAGACAAGAGAACTCCAAAATAGCCAACAAATATTCACAAGAAAGCATAATTGGCTAGCTTGAGAACAGCTAAACCTGGGAGGACTTTTATCCCAAAGTAGGTGAGCATAAAAATCTTAGTAAAGTCTAAAGAGTTTGGAACCATAAGCCCCTGTGAACTCTTGAAACTAATTAGCTAAGATGGTATGCTAGGAGGGTCCCACACTGAAATAAACCGCAGGGAGTCAAATCAAAACTGAGCAGGACAGGTTCACAGAGATCAAGAAGAGAAGATTCAAATAAAAGTCAGGAAGAGGTACAGAGCCAGAAATCTCAGAAGGAAAGACACTATAGTTTTCAATACTACAAGATAACCAAGAGGGAGTTCTGTGAATTCAGAAAAAACTATTCTGAATACAACCTTCTTTGAAAAATCCAGGAAAATTAGTATTTTTTTAAAGTAGGCAATAGAAAATTATTAAGGTCAAATTCTATATAATTTTATTATAAAAAGGGGATATAAGCAAAATAACATTCCTGAAGAGTGAGTGCACACCAGAAAGACAAGCCCACCAAACAGATCAAAAGTATAACCGAGTATTTTAAAATGAGACAAAAGACATTAATGAAAAATTGAAGAAAAAAGAAAATAAGGAAAAGAAACAAAAAGAATTTGAGATGAAGTAACAAATATTGTAGATATGCAAAGAAGATCCAAAATACTTAGAGTTCCTAAAGAATAAGTGTAGGAATCAACAAAGAAACAGAACAAATACTAGAATCTAACATTCAAGAATGTTTTTCTGAAATAAAAAGATTTGAAATTAGGTATAAAGCCATACTACATGTGTAAGAATATCAACTCAGAACAAACACTTCAAGACATATTTTAGTAAAATTACTGGACTTTAAAGGCAAAGCAAAAAGTCTTTGTGCATTTACACATAAAGAGCAAATGAGTCCCAGAGTAAAAAAAAAAAAAAAAAAAACTAGATTATGTTGAGACTTTACAAAAGCAATGCTTTTTTTACCAGAAGAAAGTACAGAAACATATTTCAGGTATACAAAATAAGAAAATGAAGCCAAGGATTTTACATCAGGAAAAATTGACTTCTAAGTGTAAGGGGCACAGAAAAATTGTCAATATGTAAAAACTTAGATTAAATTGTTCCCATGAGCTCTTCCTGAGGAATCAACTAGAGAATGAGCTTCATACAGCCAAAATTGCTAGAGTGTTCAACATAGAGACCAACGATGTAGGCCAGGTACTGGCAAACTATTTTGGAGAGAGCTACACAGTAAATATTTTAGACTTTATGAACCAAGAGGCCACAAATCCTGCCAATATAGCATGAAACCAGCCATAGATAATTATTAAATGAATGAGTCTGGCTGTGTTTGTAGACCATATTAAACATGTGCTTGGCAGATTTTGGCAGATGGCTGAAGTTTTCTGACCCCTAATTTGGGCACTGAACATCAAAAGCTGCCAACAGGGGCTTCCCTGGTGGCGCAGTGGTTGAGAATCTGCCTGCCAATGGAGGGGACATGGGTTCGTGCCCTGGTCTGGGAGGATCCCACATGCTGCGGAGCAACTAGGCCCATGAGCCACAACTACTGAGCCTGCATGTCTGGAGCTTGTGCTCCACAACAAGAGAGGCCGCGACAGTGAGAGGCCCACGCACCGTGATGAAGAGTGACCCCCACTTGCCACAACTAGAGATAGCACTCACACAGAAACGAAGACCCAACACAGCAAAAATAAATAAATTAATTAATTAAAAAAAGAAAGCTGTTGTATGTAGAAAACTTTAAAAAAAAAAAGCTGCCAACATCAAAAGAGACAATCAGATAGTATGTGCTTCCTGATGAGATAACACAGTATCAGGTATAGTCTTGTCAAATGAGACTTTGGATTCAGCTGACAATTTGAAGTAAAAACAGAGTTCAGAAGAACATGATGAATTGTACCAGGAGAAGGAAATAGCAGTCTAGATGGTGAGCATCTTTCTAAAGGATTTCAAGGTAACCTGCAAATTAAAAGAGATGTAACAGACATAAAAATGGGCACAAATAAACTATAGCTTTTAGGGATGAACATTTGTATGATGAAACCATAATAAAATGCAAGGAAATGATTACTAGAGATCAGTTTGGTCATTACTTACAGGGGAGGGAGGAGATTATAATTGGGACAAGGCACATGGAAGGTCTAGGGTGGTTGGTAAGTTGGTATTTTTGATCTGAGTGGTAGTTAAGAGTGTTTGGGTATAATTATTAAGTTCCACATTTGATTTCTGTGGCTTTTCTCTTTCTCATTTTATTTTACAACAAAAGTGTTAAGATATGTGTACGAACCAGCCTGGTTGAGGTACACTATTCTCATGTTTGAGAGGTTGTGGGAATAGACAGATAAGGGCTGTAAAATACAGGACTGTTTGGCAAGCAGTAGAAATACATACAAATTAGTAATTTTTATCACTTCTCATATACTGTCTTCTTAACTGCTGGTCTGCATTTTTCTGGAGTGTAACACAGAAACAAATGTCAATTTTTTTTCAGTATAAAGAGCCCAGAGCTATATTTCTGCATAAATTCAGCTTAATATGTTTGTTGATATTGATAATAAAATATAACCAAAATTTCTTCTCCCAAAATAGGGTGCTTACCACATTACTGCTCACACACTTTCCTTTGAATGTCATTTTTAAGCACATGAAATACCTCAAGGGTAACACTCACTTGTAATTTTTCTCTTCCTAAACACCATGTGTATGAGGTATCTAAAATATGCAAATTAAAATAACGAAAGAGTGGAATGGTGGTGGTCAGGAGCTGGAGGGGGGTAGATGAAAATGGGGAGTTACTAGTCAACAGGCCTAAGTTTCAGTTAAGCAAGATGATTAAATTCTAGAGATCTGCTGTACAACATTGTACCTATAGTCAATGGTAATGTACTGTACACTTAAACATTTAAGAAGATAGATCCCATGTTACTAACATAATAAAATAAATAAATAGATAAATAAGTGGGTACATTTTTTTAAAAGTCTGAGAAACACTAAAAAGAAGAAACATTTCCAAACCTCTATTTTCAAATTGATTTTTATCACACACAGAACATCTTTTTTTTAAAAAAAGTAAAGCTTTACTTTCAAGCTCCTTGATTAATCTTTACTTTGGGAGAAAAATAATAAAATTTGTAGATTAGTAACTCTATTATTTACTGAATATCCCTTTGTAAATACAACTGTGTAAGGTGCATTTAAAAAGGAAATAAAACAAAACAGCCTGATTTTGCAGTTGTTATAGATTAAAATGCTTTCATTTCATGATCACTTATCTTACATTAACACACAGAAAACACGGATAAAGTACAAATAAGGTTTTAGCCAAACACTAAATATGCATAGGGTTTACTAATTAGGACACATTTCCATTCACCTACAAAATGAATATAACTACTAAAAGTCTCACTTGGCATGAGAGAGAGATACTTAATTATTAACAAGAACATGGTATCTATAGTCTGTTGATCTGAGAAACAAACTTCAGTATCAGAAAGTCACTGAATTTCATAGGCAAGCAGCTAATCAAAGACAACATATTATAGAGCTAGAAGGGAGCACTGAATACAAATTCCTCACTTCCAAAATGAGGTATAAATTAAGGATACTTGTTCAAGCTCACACAGCCCTCCTAGAGTAGACTAGAATACAGTTGTCTTTTTCCTGCTGCTTCACATCAAAAAGTGTTTAAAACACAAAAATCCTCTTGATCTTTTCTGGGTCTGTGGAGAGAAACAGCAATTTCCAGCCTCTTGAGGCTGTGAAGGGCAGAGCCTCTTGACTCTAAAACTGCCCTTAAGGGCACTTCTGGGAGGAAAGCTTTTCAGAGTGAAGAATGAGCAATTAAAATGGAGGGGAAATGTCATCTAAATTGCAGCTGAACTTCTATTTAAGCTGATAGTAGCAAAAAGGCAGCATAAATTTCTGAAAATCAGTTTTTCTTGATCACAGACACAAATCATGTCATCTTCAGAAGGTTTTTCTCAGAAATATTTAAGGCCTTCATGTAAAAATTCATTAAAGTCCATTCTGAACTGAGTATCTCCAGGCTGCCAGTTATTTCAATTATAATTTTATTTTCTTCTTTCATATTTGAGATAGATTTTCTGTGTTCTGTATTGAATCAAACACCCAAAAACCTTAATATTAGAAGGTAAAATTTAGATTTTAGAAGAAATGAAAAAGTTATAACCTTACTATCCATCAATCTATTTTTCATCACTGAAATCAAAACATTTACATACTTAGAATGATTAAAGTATGTTTATGTTGCTGAAAAAAACCAAGAAACTGATAGAGCAAAATTAATTTATTTTTTATGTAAACAACAAAAAGCAGATTTCGATTAGGCATTTTGAACTCCAGACTTGGGGTACTATGGAAAATGAAAAGACTATAAGACAGAGATGAAACTCATAAGAATCTTGATGGTTTCCTACAAAAAGATACATTTTAAATGGAAGCTTAGAGTTTGCTCCTTTGCCATGACAATCAATGTAGAGTCCTGTAGTTGGAAGGTTAATAATCTTCATTATGCTCAGAAGTGGTCCCATGTTAACAGTTTAGTGATTGGACTGCAAGGAACTGATTTGAGTATTTCTACCCAATTCTGAATAATATTTTTTGATCCTCATGGAGGATGTGATTTCATGTTGACAGGCTTGGCCATGAACTTAGTGTGACTTTGGGTAAGTCCATTAACTCTCATGTGTTTAGTTCCTCAAATCTATGAAATGGGAGCACTGGGCTCAGCTTCCACCCCAGAACAGGCTAAGTCTGTGTTCACTGGTTCGTCAAATGCTGGTTGGAAAGAAAAGAACCTATTTTTCCTCTTTTTTGCATAGCTGAAGCAATTATCTTGTACCCACTCTACCCTTCTCTTCTTGCTCTATGGTCTCAAAAAAGGTCAATGCAGGGAGATACAGAGCTTACAGAATTATAATCATTCTGCTGTGTGCATCTTGATATTTCACATGATCCTTGAATCTTACTACTTCAGTAAATAAGAACTAAAGTCAGCTGCTTTCCTGATGAACAACTTTTTATTTTCTTAATGAAATGAAGAAAATAATTCTAATAATGAAAATGTGGAAACAGTAGAATCACAGAGAAATGCACAGGGAATGTTTTATTCCTTTTAATTAGAGAGGATACCTTTACAGTACCCAGTTAAATACTAATGTGGTCTTTAAAGCTTCACATCAGGTAGTCAGTGTTTGTGTAGCAACACTGATTATTCTTACTAGTGTATCTGACTCTAGGGAGGAATGTTAGGTTTCCTTCTCCCATACTGTCAACCCTGGGTCTCAGAATATTTCCAGAACATTCTACGAATTATAATGTTCATCCTCATTATAAAACTGTATCGAAAATAAAGACCTACCTGAGTTACATATTTCCTATGGCAAAGAAAAAAAGCATTGTAAACCTTTCTGGATCAAACCAGGGTATAATAAATATACACAAAACTCAAATGTACTATTTAGTATTATATACACCAAGGATGATATATGAGCATCAGTATATATAGACCTAGGCATTTTGTTTTTGATGCAGTCACTATCTCTTCCTGCACATCTCTCTCTGTCTCAGAGTTTCTCACCTTTCTCCAGCTCAGAAGCTTTGGATCCCATTCTTTCACTCTTAGCAAGCTTCCCACTATCCTTTGCTAAGTTATTAGATAACAAAGACATTAGGTCTTTCCCTTCCCATGGACATTTGCTTTTGAGACTTAAGAGAAATGGATGGTTAAAGGTGAATTTTAAAGGATTTGTGAATTTTTGCCCATGATCCTGAAATCATATTCTGGTATATAGTAGGTACTATGGCAGCCATGGAGGTGCTACCAGAGAAAACCTGTCAAAAGAACATACTTATTTGACAGCCTCCAGCTACTATACCTTAGGGATCCTCTGAAATGTTAATGCTGAAGCCACATTCTCTCCAGGCTATTCCTAACTAATGATTGAACATAGTGAAGGTTCAAGAGCTGGGCCATTTCTGCCTGATGTGAAACTCCTTTTTGGGCAGGCTTTGCTCTGAGGCTCCCCACTGGCCTTAGTCCAGTCCTCCCCACTAGACTTAGAGGCATTTCATGCTCAACTTTCATGTCTTTCTCCAGATGTCAGATAAGCATCACAGTGCAAAGGTTCTTCCCACTATTCCTGCTTCCTCTCCCCTTTACCCCTCAGAGACATTTATCCCAACAAATTTCTTGCACTCCTAGATCCATCTTGGCATCTGCTTGCCAGAGGATTTGAGCAGACACAGAACTCCATAAATATTGGTTGGGTCAGATAAAGGAATCTCAGGATGAAATACATGAAATATTAGAAGAGGTGAAGAGAGCGGTGAGGAAACAAGATTGAGTACCTACCATTTGCCAGGTGCTTAGCTGTAAGAGAATCTCATGCAGTTGAACTAAAAGATTAGTTGAAATAATGTGTGCTCAGTAGCTGATATGTATTAAATGCTCAATAAATAGCAGATATCCTTATTATAAAGAATTGCATTAGATTCTGTATGAAAAGGTCAAGTGGGTATGAGATATCAAGAGTCATGAAAGAGCGGCATGGACATATATACACTACCAAACGTAAGGTAGATAGCTAGTGGGAAGCAGCCGCATAGCACAGGGAGATCAGCTCGGTTCTTTGTGACCGCCTGGAGGGGTGGGATAGGGAGGGTGGGAGGGAGACGCAAAAGGGAGGGGATATGGGAACATATGTATATGTATAACTGATTAAATTTGTAAAAAAAAAAAAAAAAAAAAAAGAATGCCAGACACAGAACACGAATCAGCTATGTGTGAAATGTTTTAAATAAAGGATAAAATCTCAAAGATAAAAAAAAAAAAAAAAGAGTCATGAAAGAGGCAAAGAATCAGGCAAGAAAAGAAGTCAGGGATCTGAAGGGAGCACAGTCCAAGCAGTAATCTGGGTTCAGTCATCTTGGCATGGCTGAGAAGAACTCCTTAGGAGCTGCAGTTACTAATGACGTTTTAGGCCTTCTGGGGATATTCACCCTTGGTGGACCCAAATATTTTTTTTTTCATTTTTCAGGATTCTGTGGTTTTGCAGGTCCCTAATGGTTAATATAGTGTCTGATTTCAGTGAATGAGGAACTATTGGTATCAATTTATAAGTGGTGCTACAAGGCTATATTTTTAATTACGGATTTGGGGCCCTGAGTGGTGGTGGGTGGAAGAGGGGAAGAGAGAGCATACAGGGCCTTGGTGTGAGACCTTGACTTCCTTTCTATCTGAAATTATTCTCATTGAGAACTCCAAGGCTTAGCAGTTAGCTTTTTCATCTGCTTAAAATGCAACTCCATAGTTAGGTGTGTGATTATGGGCTTTTCTTAATTGTAGTTTGATTAAAGAGACTTTCCAGATGTAAGACACAATTTTGAGGTCACATTTTTTACCTCCTAAGAAGATACAGGTTATAAGTAGAAAAGTTCCTCCAGAATACTACAGAGGATAAAAAGCTTGTAAAGAAGCAATAATTAATCTCATCTTGCAGCAATATAAAAGGAATTATTCTTTAGACCAATTGGTTATGCTCAAAGCCATCTAAGTGATCTGTCATCAGTGACTTTCAGAAGGTAGCTCCTGATTCCTTTTAGTAAATTAAGCCTACAAGTGAAAGCATTCTTAATTCATTACATGCCAGTACACCTGCCACAAACATAATTGGTCCAGTCTCATAAGGGTGTCATTTTTGAAAGGTTAATAAATCCATCCATACTTACCCCATCACCCCAGGGGTCAGTTTTCAATTTGCCTATTCATGATGTGTTCTGCTGCTCTTGAAATGCAATGAATTTCTCAAAGAATTGGTAGTTTGTTTTTAATGTAAGATAGTATTGCATTTCAGCATTGCTGAAATATACTATCTGGTGGTCTGAAAGACTAATTAGGTCATCTATTACCATACCATATACAATGATATAGCCATCTCAACTCGATCTTTTATTGAAACTATCAGGGCCAAATGTGTTTCAAAATTTGGAAATTTTCAGAATCTAGAAAGGTAATAGTATATACCATGTATCATATGGTATCAGGGTCTGAGGCAGCACCCAGCACCCAATGACTATATTGATATTTTATTGATATTTTTGCAGCACAATACTGAATATTAAATTAGGCTTTGCTACCAAGTGAATTTAGGTGCTAAGCTTATCAAACAACATCAACAACAAACAACAATAAAAAGAAAGCCAAAGCATTCAATTTTCAGAACTTTATGGATTTTGGAATGCAAATAGGAGTGGTAGTGAATTTGCATCCTAACTCCTCCTCAAATAATCTCCATGAAGATAGTGGGAACAGAAGAGAAAGAGTTGCTAAGAATTTAGCTTGAAATTGAAGTAGGGGACATTTATTGCTGCTTTCTACCTGTTAATTCTATAAGACTCATTTTCAAAATTTATCTTAGGCTACATAAAATCTGGACTCTCTACATAATGCTTTGTCTAAAATGAGTAACTTGGATGAATTATTATTTTACCAATAATCAGCTCATTGAGCTTTACTTGTGCCTCTGATATGCATGAGAAAATATAAAAGGGAGTGAGAGTAAGAATTAAAGGAAGAAAACAGCTCCTTCCAGTTACTGCCCTTTTCCTATGGCCACAGGTCCATCCTCACAGTAGTCTCATCTTTGCAAAGAGGCTTAAGAGTTGACTATTTTGCATTAATACTTTGTGGTGCAGGAAAGGGGGATTAAAACATTTCCTACTGTTTCTCTTTATTAGATCAACAATCACTTTTTCTAGCAGCCGAAAAAATCTGGTAACACAATGATCAAGATAGTAGAATAGTTATTAATGAAAGTATTCTTGTTACCATCACTCTTGGGTAACTTTTGTTTCCTATTACAATCTTCTTGGTGCTTAAGACCTGGTAACACCTTGAATGTAGTAGGTGCTCCTAGTGTGCTTATTAAATTGGATTGAGAAAGCATCATTTTGTCCCTCACACCACACCCTTTTTGTTTGTTTGTTTGTTTGCTTATTGCTTTTCAAAAGAAGTCTGTGTTTCCTATTGTTGAAGCTACTTTTCCTGTTTTCTCTCTAGGATTCAGAGGCATTGGATTCTGCTCCTGAAGCTATTTATATCATTTGTACTTCCAAGGGGGTTGTAGGAGTATATAATCTATCACTGCAGATGATCTGTTTTGATCACATAAATGAAGAGATGGCTGACTAAGAGTTGTGCTTCCTTTTCAGTTATTCTCCTATATTGTTATGAATTAATTTCTGTTGGATTTTGATAATTCTGTTATTGACAGATATTTGTACCTGCACATACTCATGTGTGTCTCTACCCATAAGTAGCAGTTTGGCCTGTCACTCAGGGATATACATGCACTTCTAGGCATTCACCAGACTGAAGTTCTCCAGAAACAAGCTCATTTTGCTTCATCATTATTAAAAATATTTATGTGGGAAAAAAGTGTTTAGAACTGTTAAGAAACATATAACTAAATATGTTATCAATGTATGCTGTATGTCTCTTTTTCCTCCTTGCTCTTTATCAGCATGAAAATGGGCTTCTGTTTCTAAGAAACTCTAAAAATATTACTCACCTGCACCTACCCTGTTCTGCCATATTATAACCTTGGTTATAGCTCTCAACTGTCAAAACAGAAGATCATGAACTGGAGATGTGTCACAGGCAAAACTGTTTTAAAGGCAAGTTCAGTATAATGGACTAAGGAAAAAAATCCAACCATGAGAAAACTTGATGTTGAATTAATTTTAAAAAAAGGCATCCTTTATAAAATACAAACTGTATGAGCACTAAAATTAAAAGTGCTAATCCTTTTCTTTTTTCAGTCCTCTCCAGCTGGCTACAAAATGCCTCTGGCCCCTTGCCAGGGAACCCTGAATGTCTCTGGCACCAATGGAACCCAGGCAGCCTAGAGATATGCAGTTCTCACTTCACATTTTGGTAAATTCAGAAACAGTATGTTGCTGCCCTGGGCAGCTAAACACTCCAAATTTTAGAAACAGTTTTTGGTGGAAATTTTGTGAATCTGCTCCCTCCTCACGTTTTCCCTAGTTCCTTGGAATGAACAGTCACTTTGCCTCTACAGCTTGACAAGAACTGTATTGCAGTCACTGATCCCCTCTTCCCTTCCACCTGATACAAGATCAGCAGTGACCTGCAGCACAGCCTTTCCTGTGATATAATATATTTCAAAAAATGTTACTGAATGGCTCAACTAGCCCTAACACTATAGGATACTTCAAGATAGTAAATGGCTGAGTATGGTTGGGACAGAAATCACATAGGACTGGCTAAAGGTGGGACTGGAAAGATGACCAGCATTGCCAGATGGACAAGAGGGCCAAGTCTTGTGTGCCCTGGGCAAAGAGTCTGGACTTTTTCCTGAGAGCAGTGGAGATCCATTGCAAGGTTTTAGGCAGATGAGGAAAGTCTTATTATTTAGAGAGATTTCTCATCCTGCAGGATGGATCATGACCTAAAGACAACATTGGGAGCAGAATAATGAATTTGGTGTCTGTGGCAAATAATTCCAGTTAGAATCATTGCAACTCTGCCGACCATGGTCCAGACAGTGGGTTGAAAGAGGAGGATGTGAACAATATTAAGAAGATTAAATCATTGGGACTAGGTGATTGATTCTACCACAGGGGATAAAAGAAAGAGTAGAAGGTGACAAAGAACTGAAGGGGATACAAATTTGAAATTAACCCTTTTATTTGAGTGTTAGTCATATGGGTGATTTTTTTTCATTTAAAAATATTTTTATTGTTATAATGTCATTTTAAATATTGTATATATTACAAAGAAAATTTGATAGGTGTGATATTTAGTGATATAATGTTTTTCTTAAGATAGAAGTCATGATGCTAACACATGTTTACTACAATAAGATTGTTATTATTACCCATATTTGACTGAATCTTAAGGCAAATCAGAATGCACTTCTCTGCTTTAATAGAGATAATACCTGTGAGTTACTCCCTCACCTACCCACATTTCATGTAATTGAGATACTGATTTTCAGAGTAATATAGAAAAATAATATGACCATGTGAGGAAGAAAGAATGATCACTTACATATTTTGATATTCCTGAGAAAAGAAAGAAAAATCCTCACATAAATATTTTCTGAACACTTTGCATAACTGTTTGCTGTTATAAGCCAAAAATTCTTGGTCTTTATCCACTACTTTTGGAGTACACAAAAATATATCCAAATAGGAAAACAGTGCTGGCAACCTTGTCTTAATTCATTTTACTGTTAACAACCAAAAAAAAAAAAATCAGATCAAGAATAACACTTTTTGGGCTTCCCTGGTGGAGCAGTGGTTGAGAGTCCACCTGCCGATGCAGGGGACACGGGTTCGTGCCCCGGTCTGGGAAGATCCCACATGCCGTGCAGCGGCTGGGCCCGTGAGCCATGGCCGCTGAGCCTGCGTGTCCAGAGCCTGTTCTCCGCGACGGGAGAGGCCACAACAGTGAGAGGACCACGTACCGCAAAAAAAAAAAAAAAAAAAAAAAAACCACTTTTTAAAAAGTTATTTTTTTAAATAGTTGCATTATATTTTTTTCTGTGTGGATATGTAATTCTTGTTGAAAAAGCTGTAGAATTCATAAAAATCACCTAAATTCACATACACAAAAATATGCACAAAATGGCAGAATGGACACAGTAACTTTTCTTTAAAAGAATAAAAATCAATACTATGACTGGAGTAAATATTATCCTGAATTTAGAGGTTACAGCTGGGAAACCAAATAAATATATATGAGAGAAGTAAGAGCTCTCTTAATTGACCTCCACTGTACTGAATATTCCCTCTGTTAAATTTTCAATGTCCCTCCTCTGCTTAACAATTAAACTAAATTTTCAACCAGTTTGGCTTTCAGCCTGAAAACCCACTAACAACCAAAATAGCCTTATGCTTCAAACATGCATGATTCCCTGTATTTCCATGAAAATACACTGTTTCTCACACATTTGCTTATGTTATTTGTTTTCCTGAAAGTGAATTCCATTCCCACTATTACTCCAGCAATCTCTACCCATAGACAGAGATTTCTGTTCTTTGAAGTTCAGCTGAAATGCCATTCACTCCTTGGTAACTTTCCAGATTAGCTGGACAAAGAGATGCATTCCAATTTTCTATTCTTACCACGTGGTTTGAACCATTCTTATCAAATCTGTCAAAGTTTTGCATTACAGACAGTCCTGCATTACCCATTCTACTCTATGGTAAGCCTCTTGAGGACATTGTGTGGTAAAACTTAAATTCCTTTCAACTTCCTAGTACAGCATTTCTGCTGAATGAGTGACTGAATGGAGTCATTCCTAAAAGTCATGGATTTTCAGTTATTAAAAGAAAAACTGAAACACTCTTTGAAAGCTGGTACTTATGAAGTAGTTCCTTAAAAGTTTATTTTAGACTAGTCATCTTTAATATTAATTCAAACACATAAACATGTATTTCCTCTCTTCTTATGCATGTTTTGGCTCTTTTGATACCTATTTCATCATACATACATTTGTATATGTGGCTTGAGGCACAGTTCTAAAAACATATTTGATTCTCACTATCTTTCAGCATTATTAATACTCAACTAAGATGAGGAATGGACATGTATGTCGGTTTTAAAAAATCAATTTGGTTTCTTTTAATGGAGGCAAATATTAACAGAGGAAAAAAACAGGTAAAGATTCCCTTTCACCACTCCATCTCAACACACACACACATACAAACACAGTTAAAAGTTAACTATTACAGTGGTTTTAACGATATGTACACATACTCTATGATATCTTTCCTTTGAATAAGTGGAGTTTAATTCTCCTCCCCTTGAGGAGGGCTAGATTTAATGACTTGCTCCTAATGAACAGAATGTGGTAAAAGTGATAGGATGTTACTGCCAAGGTTATATTATAATCATAGTCTCTCTCTCATCTTAATCTCTCTCTGTATGTCTGTTTGCCTGACTGTCTTTGTCTTTTCCTCTTTTTGGGTCTTGCTCTGGAGAAAGCCAGCTGCCATGTCATATGAGCTGCATTAAGGAGAGGCTCACATGATGAGGAGCTAAAGCTACATGACTGACTCTCTATTCCCTCTGAATATTCCAACAGATGTTCAGAAGCAGTTCTTCAAGCTCCTGAAGATGACTGCAGTCTCTACTCAAATCTTGACTATAAGCTCTGAGTCAGAATCACCCAGTTAAGCAACTCCTGAATTCCTGACCCTCAAAAACTGCATGAAATAACTGGTAATTTAGGGAAAATTTTTGTTACACAGCAGTAGATAATTGTTATAACTAACAAGTCTTAAAATATTTTTTCTTTTCTCTCTAACCAATCATGTTTTTTGGCATCTTTTCAAGAAATTGACTAGAAACCATGGTAGATCCAAGCCAAGAAAGCTATGAAGAAATTCATAAGGCATCAGTTTTGCGATTATTGTCTACATCTTAGCTGTATGACCTAAAAGTTTTTTCCTCAGTTTCATTATTCACTACACGAACAAAGCAGAACCTACCTAATAAAATATTAGAATTAAATAAGATATTAAACTAAAAGTGTTGGCATAGTCTTTGATAAGTTGTAATTGCTCAATAAATGTTAGCTTTATTATTATTATTCTGGTTTAAAAAGAAAAGCTAAAAGGTTGCCTGAATAGACATTCAATCTCACAGAGTAAAAACACACAGCTAGTATTCAGACACATATGTGTAAAGTTACTGAAAACAAACTCCTTCCCATACTGTCAGAAGTCACACCATTTACAGGGCTAGTGAATGTCTTGAAAAGTAAATATGATCTATAACAGAAATTCAAACTGAATACTGTTCAAGTTCAAAGAAACTCTAAGAGTGTGTCACTTTTGAACCACACCAGAGACCTCAGACCATGCTACAGCACTATAGGGCCATTAGAGCTACAGGGAATATGCTAGTACACAACTGTCAGATCACTAAATAAATCATTCCAAAGGGGACATCATACAACACTATGTGGCCATGAGCTTTATTACCTTGTAGCCACACAGGAAGCACAGGTATAATGTACCACATATTTATTTTGTTTTTGAATATACTATTCAAATAAGGACTTTGGAAAAAGTAAATATTCTTCAAATAATATTTAACATTTTTTGTATGCAATAGCAAACAGGAAAGGGAAAGAACAACTTCAACATGATAATAACTGATGCCTGTTGGATCTGAGAAATACAACACAGACCAAGTTTTAATCTCTCCCTCTGCACTTTTACACTTTAGGCAAAAGAAATGAGTCATATCAAATTTTACTCTCATGACAGAAGGAATCACATGCTGAGCTGTGTATCCCCTAAAAATGTTTGTATTAATTTCTCTTTACCTTATCTATCTTGGAACATTTCAAAGATCAGTTCCTCAGAAATAAGGCTATTACTTCATGAATGCAACTGTAGTTCAGAGATATATCCTTAAGCAAACCTCCTTTTCTGTTTAAATAAAGTAGTATACTTTGTACTCATTACGTCGTTAGGCAGAAAATTAACTCCCAACTTCTATTAAGAACATAAGTGTTCCAGTCAGCAATTTAATAAAGATAAACTTAAAAGATTCCCATGAAGGAAATAAACAACTCCAAAACTATAAGAAGTACATGACAGAAAATACAATAATTTCTCACCATATCTTTTTTCTGGTTTGGTGAAAGAAAGGGAGTAGAGTTGAAAGGATTGGTAGGATTGTCTAAAAATAAAAAACGATCATGAAAAAAAGGGATTATTTATAAAGATCCCTATGGCATTGGGTTACACCAGAGATTTACCTGGAGCCTCTAACTGTCACAGTTCTAGGAATTTGTTGAGTTGTTTTTTTCAAGTCCTCTCAACTCAAGATTATATGCAAGATCACTGCTTGCTGTTTACATACTCATTCAGGAAACAGTAAATAAGGTAAAAGGTAACAAATTGCAGTCAACATAACTAGACCCTATCCACTGATAAACCATAGCCTCTTGTGGACATGAATGAAGGCCTTTGGCAAAACCAGGCTCCCAAACTGCCTACTTAAAAGGTCAAAGATGTGCAGGCTCTTCTAGATTCTTTCTCTATTAAAGTCCTGCCCATTCTCACTTTCTTGCTTAAGTCTCACCTCCACCCACTGAAGTTTTATTTGACTATTGTTCTTGAACATCAAGTTTATTCATAGCCTATATTAATGCATTAGCAGTTTATTAAATATGTTATTTGTTCACTGTTTTATTATTTGTTTTTCCTCTTCCAATAAAAATATAAAGAATCTATTTATGTCTTCTACAAGTTTGTATTTGTAGTATTTTGTGAAACCATTTTAAAGCTTTATTTGATAATCTGGGAAATTAACCTGTTCCACTAAGATATAAGATTTTAAATGTAGAGTCACACTTATTATGGCCTTGTGACACTGAAGAAGATTTTGAAACTTTACATGATAAAAATAGGCATAAAGTGAAGCTTTAAATTTCAGATTAGAAAAATGGTATACAGTGAGCCAGAAAGCTCAAGACAATGTAGCGACTGGTTAGATTTCTCTGGAAGACAGATGAGATAGGTTAGTCCTTTCACTAAGTGACAATGGATCTCAGTGTTCAAGCCTGTAATATCAGTTAATGAAGATAAATAGACTGTCACAGATGGAGCAGCTACTCAAGATAGTAGCTAACCTAGTTACCAAACTTATATACAAAAAATCAATCATTTTGCAATATACCACCAATATAAAGGTAGGAATATGGAGAGGCAGACCATTTATAGAAGCGACAAAAATATAGAATATCTATAAGTTGATTGAACAAGACATGTTTTGAAACTATATGAAGTATCAAAACATTTAATGAGACCTAAAAGGAAGCTTGGATAAATGAAGAAATATGTATGTACCTGCGCAGGAAGGCATAAGATGACAATCTCTCAAAATCACTTTACAAAAGGAATGCAAATCCAATAAAAATTCCCATGGAATTTTTCTTTAGAATTGGAAAAAAACAATATAAAACTTATATAATGACAAAACAAACCAAAAAAAAGACAATTGTTTGGTAAAGAAGAGCAACCAGGGTAGACTTGCACTTTCACATTTTCAAATATCCCCAAGTATTCAAGCAAGAATTCAATGTGTTAATAAAACTAGAATATACAGTTTTATCAGTGGAACAGGACATTTAGCTTGGACACAGACTCAAGTATAAATATGTATATAGCAAATGGTAAATGTGGTATTTTAAGTGAGTAGATAAAGAATGAAAAGCGTTGAAATAGTTAGGTGGTTATTTGGGAAAAAATCAGTTGGACTTCTACTTGGATGCTATTGGGTCCTTTATAAATCTACCCAGAGCTCAGAGGGCCACCAATATTTTTGCTTATTGGTCTCGGGTATATTAGCTTTTCTTTTGGGTATATTTATTCTCCAAGTAAAAAGCTAAATATGGCATGTAACTTCCCTTGTTTTCCAATTAAAGCTCCATCTATTTCTCTGATGACATTAGACTATGTATTTTAAAATGTATGAACTTCCTTGTCTAGAATGTTGCATATGTACCATTCATCTTTTGATTTTAGCATTTAATTATTTTAGCATTTAATTATCATCTACTTCTGACTATAATTTCTTACATACTTTCTTCTTATATTACCCTAGGCTCTGGGCACCTATTCGTTCACTTTCAAAATTGAAAGTAACTTTATCAGAGAAGCTGGAAGTCTCCAGCCTTTGCTCATCCACAGCCAAATTCTGAAGAGTTTAATTGTTTCAAAGAGCAAATTTATCTAACAACAGAAATTTTTTGTGCCATGATACAGCTTAGAATTACATGTTTGTAATACGTTCAATATGAAGCCACATAAACCTCAAAAAATTTCAAACAAAAATCACTTGGCTTAAGTCTCACTAAATTTATGATATTAATAAAGCAACTAAGCACTTTGTGACTCAGTTTCTACTTTTTTGAAATAAGTATATTTTCATTTGCCTAACGTTTCTCACTAGGATGTTACAAAAAAATAAATGAAATAATGTGTATTAAAGGATGTTGAAAACTCTAAGGCACTATATAAATGTTAGCTGGCACTTATTGTTAATTCTCATTCCCTTTTTGGTCAAAGCTACTCTAGCCTTAAACTAACAGGAAAGAAGACACATTGGACTTTGGTAACTTGGCTCAGGGAAGTAAGTCAGTGGTCAGGTAGTTTGACAGGGCTGTGGGCAATAGAAAAAACTAATGATACGGTTGCCAAGTGGGTGCCAATCCAAGTTCTGAGCCTGCTTTGACTTCACTGTGAGCTTCTGTCCCTTACCTTCTTAACTACCACCTTGTTGATGTTCTTTGCCTGAACTAATACCCACCCCATGGTCTGTACCCTACCCATAATCTCACCTTTAAATTAACCCCAAAGTCATACTCACATGAACTGGGTCAGGTGATCTCAGTTCTGCCCCCTCCTTCCCCAGACAGAGATGGCAAGTTCCTCTGCCCAGGATTCTCACTCTATAAGTCAGCAAATACTTCAGAATCCTTCAGGAGACCTGGGTCTCCTAGCGGACGCTGTCCTCCATGACTTAATGAAGCAGACTTTCCAAGGACCTGGAATTCCCCTTTGCCAGGCTGGGCAAAAGTCTGGCCAAGTTTGAAAGAAATTCTAAGGCTTAGGCCTGACAGAGGGTTTCTCTGCTATAGAGCCAAATTTACAACCTCAAGATATTTCTCTCCTATTTTCCATGCCCTGAATCTCTGTCTCCCATTCCCTAAACACATTACACTAAAGATCATCTTAAAGAGCAAATGGGATGTCAAATAAGCTTTTTGGAAAATGTTTTCCTATGCTTGCTCTGAAGTCTAAGAATATATTTTTCATTTTATTTTTCATGAATACTTGAAAGGATTGTAATGAAACTATAGTGAAGAATGAAAGTGCCTGACTTCTATAAGCCTAAGAGGGTGTTTCTTCCATGAGCTTAAGAGGGTTTCACTATTCCATACACGGTAGTATTTCAGCACCTATACTCTGCCTGGAATAAGGGAAATTTATAATGATAAATCCAATATAAAAATAGTAATTAATGATGCTTTCCCCAGATAGGAATTCTGAGACCTATTGCTATTTCTTCTTTATAATAAGACTTCTCATAAATGAAATGATTATAATTTTTAACTAGTGAAAGAATTATGGAGCCCTGGGAGGCCCAGATGCTAAATGTAAGGAAATAAGGATAGAGGAGAGATAGAAAGTTTGAAATGAAAACATCTACAGATGTCAGGGAGACAAACAACTTGGATCCCAAAGGCAGATGCAAGAAGCAAGGGAGAGACAGATGCTCAGCAATGCTAGGACTCAAGTCTATTTTTTCTTAAAATCATTGACGATGTATTGGAGGATGTGCTTATTTGAAAAATAACTTTTAGGAGAAAACTAAATAGTATAAATATGCACTTTATATATAGATGTAGCTTCACTCAGCAATGTGACCATCACACCCTAAATAATTATTTTAAGAACACCATTCTTCATTTTAGATTATTATAATCTCCTTTTAAGCCTTACTAATAAGCCTTAAGGATATCCCATTTAAATTTTAGCTTAAGCAGCAGAATTCTACATGTGCTTTGAGATTACAAGCACATCACATACTGATGGTATAAGTTACTTATCACCCCACTATAGAAAGAAGAAAAACAAATTGACAAATCCAATTTGCGTGCGTGTGTGTGTGTGTGTGTGTGTGTGTGTGTGTGTGTGTGTAATTCAAATTCAGGAAGTTCTGGTTTTAGCTACATTCAAGGCTTTCAAGACCATTTGAAACTTGACCTGTGGTGCTTGTTCTAAAAAAATAAGCAAAGTAAAATAATCCAGGTAACTCTTTAAGGATGTATTGAAGGGCTGGGGTTAAAGGAGGAGGAGGAAGAAGGGAAAATAATGTTAACAGATTATATAGGTCCTGAGTTACCTCCTGGAATTTAAGTTAAGCAGATGGAACCCATTTTGTCCATTCTCTCACGCAGCAGGCAAATGTATTGCCAGTGAAGATAGACCACAAATGGCTTGCATTTTATTTTTCTTAAAAACTTAGAACAGTCAGCCCTTCCTACTGAGACAGGACTTTTCATCTGGGTAAAAATATATAAGGACTCTCAAAAGAGAGTCTCAGTCAGAAGGGTTCTTTGTGCTAGACAGTATGGAGAAAATGTCAGTTTAACAGTGGCTTGAAAAATGTCAAAACTCCTGTGTTTCACTCATTTTGAGATATCATGCAAGTAACCTTTTTAATTTTATTTTTGACTATTTCTGATTTTCTTTCTTTTTTTTTAAATCAAGGAGCTTATCCTTGATTAAGTAGAAATTTGAAAGCTTCCTAAATGAACTTAGGAACTATTTTTCTTTTAGGAGCAAAATTATTTAGCCTTTGGAGCTGTATGAATATCTACTTCATCAATTATTTAGCCAATCAATACATTTTTATTGAGTTCATTTTAATTGCAGGTTCATTTCAATTGCTAGACTCTGGGTGTTCAAAAAAGACACTGCCTTTCTCCCTCCTTATAGACAGCAAATAAACAAAAAATATATATAGTTACTCATGCTAATAATTGCCAGCAAGGAAATGAGTTACTCTAAAAAGACAGCCTCTCTTAGATAAGATGGTCAGAGAAGACCTTTATGAGAACATTTTATTTAAGATAAGATCTAAACAAAGACAAGCCAGCCATATCAAGCAGAGGTTTTAAAAATTACCATTTCTGGAGATAAGGTCCCAAGTGATAAAATTTTATACAGTTTCCAAATGTTCCTGAAGAGGTCAAGATAAAATGTATTTAGATTTCATTTTCCTGTTTTCTTTTTCTGAGATTTGTTGTTTGGATATAGGAGATCCTAGACTGATATTCCATTTTTTCATCTACTATTTTGCTTTACTTTTTGGCAGACTTTTTAAACTTTATTTTCCAAAACTCTGTTAAGTCTTTATTTCTGCTCTCTTGTTTAAATTTCCAAAAGCACTTTCTTATTTTCTGGTTGCCCACTGTTTGTCATACTATTCTTGCTTCATGGATGCTATATCTTCTCTTATCTCTTGAAAGAGGCTGAGGACATTACCTTGAAGTTTTCATCTTCCTGCATAGAATGCTGTCTTAGTCCCTCCCTCCCTCCTTCTTTTTCAGTTTGTTTTGGACTCTTTCTTTCCTGTAAGAAGTTTGATGACACTTGGCTGACTGCATATTTAGGGAAGGGATAAAAACAAGCTGATTATACAATGGAAGGAGAGATCAGGCCAAGCTCCATTACTGGAGGATTCGTAGGACTTTTCTCTTGTATTGGTTAGACTTCTCAGAGACAACGTCTTCTTTCTGTCAGGAGGATATATGTCTGGTTGCCACACTCGGAGTTAAGTTATGGAAAAGAGCTGGATGTCTTTTCATGCAGTATATAAACTTTTATTTAATCCCTCAGCTATCACTGACACCACCTCAGGGCTCTCTTTTACCTTTTCAGAGAACAAGAGTATGTTTTCTACCTGGATTGATAAAGACGCAGTTGCTTATCTGGGTAGAGAAGAACAGGGGATCGGGGGACTCTAACTGCTTCCTACTCAAATTTCGAATAGGTCACCTTGTTTTAGCCCTACTATTCCCCTTGTTTCCCAGTGGCTACTAGTGACACCAATTCCTGAGCCTTTCTACAACTCAAGTTGGTGGTTTTCTCCTTTTGCTCAGTCCAGGTCAAGCAGTCAAATATCTCAGGTCTTCTATCAACTATTGGTTGCCCATTTGCTTTTCAGTTTCCAAATTTTGCTGCTATAAATTTCCCCATTAAAAATCTAATTTCAGTCTTTTTCATGGAGCTTCAAGAGCAAGCTGAACTACTTGTATGTATTAATCTGTGGTGTCTTTATCCAGAAATTCTGTATATTCTTTAATTTTTTAAATTTCTTGTTATGCACTCTATATGCTAAAATGTCTTTTTTGAATTACTGATAGTGGAAATCTTAATTCTCATCTCTCTTGACCTCTTCATAGAAGT
The DNA here is from genome assembly GCF_025265405.1 of Mesoplodon densirostris. Classification (NCBI taxonomy): domain Eukaryota; kingdom Metazoa; phylum Chordata; class Mammalia; order Artiodactyla; family Ziphiidae; genus Mesoplodon; species Mesoplodon densirostris. The sequence goes on along the minus strand of NC_082673.1, from coordinate 48,483,953 downwards.
CAACACTATTGTCCACCTCCTACTTTATGAAACTCTCTTCTTCAGCTCTGGACACTATACTCTCCTGTCTTTCCTCCTACCTTTCTTCCCATTCCATCTCAGACACTCTTGCTAGCTCTTTCCCCTCTACTCACCATTAAAGCTGAAGTTCCTTAAAGCTCAGTGTTAGGTTCCCTCCTCTTTTTATTTTATAGTCTCTCTTCAGATGACATATCACTCAAGTTCTTTGCCTAACCACAAACAGTTCAGATATTGTATATCTCCAGTCTAGACTTCATTTCTCAGGTCTAGATCTATGTATCCAATGGCTTATTTGACTTTCCTTAGATGTCTCAAATGTAGTTTAGATCCAATATGTCTAAAAAATAACTTATGATCTTATCTCATTAAACTTGGTCCTCTTTTAGCATTCTCTGTCTAGATAGTGCCACTGTCCAGGAGCACAAGCTGAAAACTAAGATTTATTCTTGAGAATTCCTTCCCTCCCAGTCTGCATATTCAATCCTTCTCCAAATTCTATTGACGGGATCTCAAATATATATACAATTCACTTATGTTTCTCCATTTGTTCTGCCAGTACTGCCAAACTACCAACACCTCTCATCTGGATTAGTGAGCTAGCCTCCTACTCATCTTCTTAATTCTATTCTTCCACAATCTCCACCCTAATCCCAAGCTAATTCTTACACAGTCTTTTCAAAAGACTACATGAGTTTTCATACCTCTTTTTAAAATGGCTAATTTATTTGCATTAAGGATACAAGTCTAAATCTTTAGGTTTACCAGCAACATTGTGAAAAATGCGACCCCTCCCTACAACACCAGTTTTACCTCACACATTGCCACTCTTGGATTTTCTCTATTTTAACCTTATTGGCCATCTTCAATTCCTAGAATGCCCTGTGTCCCTCCTGACAGAGGGCATTTGTACCTGGTGTTACTTGTATCTGGTTCTCCTTGACCTAGTTATAACTATTTCTTTCTTTTTTTTTTTTTTTTTTTTTTTTTTTTGTCCCTCCTCCTTCCCCTCTCCCCTTTGGTAACCACAAATTTGTTTTCTATATCTGTGAGTCTGTTTCTATTTTGCATATACATTCATTTATATTAATTTTTTTTTTATTTTACAAATTTAATCAGTTATACATATACATATGTTCCCATATCCCCTCCCTTTTGCGTCTCCCTCCCACCCTCCCTATCCCACCCCTCCAGGCGGTCACAAAGAACCGAGCTGATCTCCCTGTGCTATGCGGCTGCTTCCCACTAGCTATCTACCTTACGTTTGGTAGTGTATATATGTCCATGCCGCTCTTTCACTTTGTCACAGCTTGCCCTTCCCCCTCCCCATATCCTCAAGTCCATGCTCTAGTAGGTCTGTGTCTTTATTCCTGTCTTACCCCTATGTTCTTGATGACATTTTTTTCTTAAATTCCATATATATGTGTCAGCATACAGTATTTGTCTTTCTCTTTCTGACTTACTTCACTCTGTAGGACAGACTCTAGGTCCATCCACCTCATTACAAATAGCTCAATTTCATTTCTTTTTATGGCTGAGTAATATTCCATTGTATATATGTGCCACATCTTCTTTATCCATTCATCCGATGATGGACACTTAGGTTGTTTCCATCTCCGGGCTATTGTAAATAGGGCTGCTATGAACATTTTGGTACATGTCTCTTTTTGAATTATGGTTTTCTCAGGGTATATGCCCAGTAGTGGGATTGCTGGGTCATATGGTAGTTCTATTTGTAGTTTTTTAAGGAACCTCCATACCATTCTCCATAGCGGCTGTACCAATTCACATTCCCACCAGCAGTGCAAGAGTGTTCCCTTTTTTCCACACCCTCTCCAGCATTTATTGTTTCTAGATTTTTTGATGATGGCCATTCTGACTGGTGTGAGATGATATCTCATTGTAGTTTTGATTTGCATTTCTCTAATGAGTAAAGATGTTGAGCATCCTTTCATGTGTTTGTTGGCTGTCTGTATATCTTCTGTGGAGAAATGTCTATTTAGGTCTTCTGCCCATTTTTGGATTGGATTGTTTGTTTTTTTGCTATTGAGCTGCATGAGCTGCTTATAAATTTTGGAGATTAATCCTTTGTCAGTTGCTTCATTTGCAAATATTTTCTCCCATTCTGAGGGTTGTCTTTTCGTCTTGTTTATGGTTTCCTTTGCTGTGCAAAAGCTTTGAAGTTTCATTAGGTCCCATGTGTTTATTTTTGTCTTTATTTCCATTTCTCTAGGAGGTGGGTCAAAAAGGATCTTGCTGTGATTTATGTCATAGAGTGTTCTGCCTATGTTTTCCTCTAGGAGTTTGATAGTGTCTGGCCTTACATTTAGGTCTTTAATCCATTTTGAGCTAATTTTTGTGTATGGTGTTAGGGAGTGATCTAATCTCATACTTTTACATGTCCCTGTCCAGTTTTCCCAGCACCACTTATTGAAGAGACTGTCCTTTCTCCACTGTACATTCCTGCCTCCTTTATCAAAGATAAGGTGACCATATGTCCGTGGGTTTATCTCTGGGCTTTCTATCCTGTTCCATTGATCTATCTTTCTGTTTTTGTGCCAGTACCATACTGTCTTGATTACTGTAGCTTTGTAGTATAGTCTGAAGTCAGGGAGCCTGATTCCTCCAGCTCCGTTTTTCGTTCTCAAGATTGCTTTGGCTATGCGGGGTCTTTTGTGTTTCCATACAAATTGTGAAATTTTTTGTTCTAGTTCTGTGAAAAATGCCAGTGGTAGTTTGATAGGGATTGCATTGAATCTGTAGATTGCTTTGGGTAGTAGAGTCATTTTCACAATGTTGATTCTTCCAATCCAAGAACTTGGTACATCTCTCCATCTATTTGTATCATCTTTAATTTCTTTCATCAGTGTCTTATAATTTTCTGCATACAGGTCTTTTGTCTCCTTAGGTAGGTTTATTCCTAGATATTTTATTCTTTTTGTTGCAATGGTAAATGGGAGTGTTTCCTTGATTTCACTTTCAGATTTTTCATCATTAGTATATAGGAATGCCAGAGATTTCTGTGCATTAATTTTGTATCCTGCAACTTTACCAAATTCATTGATTAGCTCTAGTAGTTTTCTGGTAGCATCTTTAGGATTCTCTATGTATAGTATCATGTCATCTGCAAACAGTGACAGCTTTACTTCTTCTTTTCCCATTTGCATTCCTTTTATTTCCTTTTCTTCTCTGATTGCTGTGGCTAAAACTTCCAAAACTATGTTGAATAAGAGTGGTGAGAGTGGGCAACCTTGTCTTGTTCCTGATCTTAGTGGAAATGGTTTCAGTTTTTCACCATTGAGGACGATGCTGGCTGTGGGTTTGTCATATATGGCCTTTATTATGTTGAGGAAAGTTCCCTCTATGCCTACTTTCTGCAGGGTTTTTATCATAAATGGGTGTTGAATTTTGTCAAAAGCTTTCTCTGCATCTATTGAGATGATCATATGGTTTTTCTCCTTCAGTTTGTTAATATGGTGTATCACATTGATTGATTTGCGTATATTGAAGAATCCTTGCATTCCTGGAATAAACCCCACTTGATCATGGTGTATGATCCTTTTAATGTGCTGTTGGATTCTGTTTGCTAGTATTTTGTTGAGGATTTTTGCATCTATGTTCATCAGTGATATTGGCCTGTAGTTTTCTTTCTTTGTGACATCCTTGTCTGGTTTTGGTATCAAGGTGATGGTGGCCTCGTAGAATGAATTTGGGAGTGTTCCTCCCTCTGCTATATTTTGGAAGAGTTTGAGAAGGATAGGTGTTAGCTCTTCTCTAAATGCTTGATAGAATTCGCCTGTGAAGCCATCTGGTCCTGGGCTTTTGTTTGTTGGAAGATTTTTAATCACAGTTTCAATTTCAGTGCTTGTGATTGGTCTGTTCATATTTTCTATTTCTTCCTGATTCAGTCTTGGCAGGTTGTGCATTTCTAAGAATTTGTCCATTTCTTCCAGGTTGTCCATTTTATTGGCATAGAGTTGCTTATAGTAATCTCTCATGATCTTTTGTATTTCTGCAGTGTCAGTTGTTACTGCTCCTTTTTCATTTCTAATTCTATTGATTTGAGTCTTCTCCCTTGTTTTCTTGATGAGTCTGGCTAATGGTTTATCAATTTTGTTTATCTTCTCAAAGAACCAGCTTTTAGTTTTATTGATCTTTGCTATCATTTCCTTCATTTCTTTTTCATTTATTTCTGATCTGATTTTTATGATTTCTTTCCTTCTGCTAACTTTGGGATGTTTTTGTTCTTCTTTCTCTAATTGCTTTAGGTGCAAGGTTAGGTTGTTTATTCGAGATATTTCCTGTTTCTTAAGGTGGGATTGTATTGCCATAAACTTCCCTCTTAGAACTGCTTTTGCTGCATCCCATAGGTTTTGGGTCGTCGTGTCTCCATTGTCATTTGTTTCTAGGTATTTTTTAATTTCCTCTTTGATTTCTTCAGTGATCACTTCGTTATTAAGTAGTGTATTGTTTAGCCTCCATGTGTTTGTATGTTTTACTGCTCTTTTCCTGTAATTGATATCTAGTCTCATAGCATTGTGGTCGGAAAAGATACTTGATACAATTTCAATTTTCTTAAATTTACCAAGGCTTGATTTGTGACCCAAGATATGATCTATCCTGGAGAATGTTCCATGAGCACTTGAGAAAAATGTGTATTCTGTTGTTTTTGGATGGAATGTCCTATAAATATCAATTAAGTCCATCTTGTTTAATGTATCATTTAAAGCTTGTGTTTCCTTATTTATTTTCATTTTGGATGATCTGTCCATTGGTGAAAGTGGGGTGTTAAAGTCCCCTACTATGATTGTGTTGCTGTCGATTTCTCCTTTTATGGCTGTTAATATTTCCCTTATGTATTGAGGTGCTCCTATGTTTGGTGCATAAATATTTACAATTGTTATATCTTCTTCTTGGATTGATCCCTTGATCATTATGTAGTGTCCTTCTTTGTCTCTTCTAGTAGTCTTTATTTTAAAGTCTATTTTGTCTGATATGAGAATTGCTACTCCAGCTTTCTTTTGGTTTCCATTTGCATGGAATATCTTTTTCCATCCCCTTACTTTCAGTCTGTATGTGTCTCTAGGTCTGAAGTGGGTCTCTTGTAGACAGCATATATATGGGTCTTGTTTTTGTATCCATTCAGCCAGTCTGTGTCTTTTGGTGGGAGCATTTAGTCCATTTACATTTAAGGTAATTATTGATATGTATGTTCCTATTCCCATTTTCTTAATTGTTTTGGGTTCGTTATTGTAGTTCTTTTCCTTTTGTTGTGTTTCTTGCCTAGAGAAGTTCCTTTAGCATTTGTTGTACAGCTGGTTTGGTGGTGCTGAACTCTCTCAGCTTTTGCTTGTCTGTAAAGGTTTTAATTTCTCCATCAAATCTGAATGAGATCCTTGCTGGGTAGAGTAATCTTGGTTGCAGGTTTTTCTCCTTCATCACTTTAAGTATGTCCTGCCACTCCCTTCTGGCTTGTAGAGTTTCTGCTGAGAGATCAGCTGTTATCCTGATGGGGATTCCCTTGTGTGTTATTTGTTGTTTTTGCCTTGCTGCTTTTAATATGATTTCTTTGTGTTTAATTTTTGACAGTTTGATTAATATGTGTCTTGGTGTATTTCTCCTTGGATTTATTCTGTATGGGACTCTCTGTGCCTCCTGGACTTGATTAACTATTTCCTTTCCCATATTAGGGAAGTTTTCAACTATAATCTCTTCAAATATTTTCTCAGTCCCTTTCTTTTTCTCTTCTTCTTCTGGAACCCCTATAATTCGAATGTTGGTGCGTTTAATGTTGTCCCAGAGGTCTCTGAGACTGTCCTCTGTTCTTTTCATTCTTTTTTCTTTATTTTGCTGTGCAGCAGTTATTTCCACTATTTTATCTTCCACCTCACTTATCCGTTCTTCTGCCTCAGTTATTCTGCTATTGATCCCATCTAGAGTATTTTTTATTTCATTTATTGTGTTTTTAATCGATGCTTGATTCGTCTTTAGTTCTTCTAGGTCCTTGTTAACTGTTTCTTGCATTTTGTCTATTCTATTTCCAAGATTTTGGATCATCTTTACCATCATTATTCTGAATTCTTTTTCAGATAGACTGCCTATTACCTCTTCATTTGTTAGGTCTGGTGGGTTTTTATCTTGCTCCTTCTCCTGCTGGGTGTTTTTCTGTCTTCTCATTTTGCTTATGTTACTGTGTTTGGGGTCTCCTTTTTGCAGGCTGCAGGTTCGTAGTTCCCGTTGTTTTTGGTGTCTGTCCCCAGTGGCTAAGGTTGGTTTAGTGGGTTGTGTAGGCTTCTTGGTGGAGGGGACTACTGCCTGTGTTCTGGTGGATAAGGCTGGATCTTGTCTTTCTGGTGGGCAGATCCACGTCTGGTGGTGTGTTTTGGGGTGTCTGCGGACTTTTTATGATTTGAGGCAGCCTCTCTGCTAATGGGTGGCCTTGTGTTCCTGTCTTGCTAGTTGTTTGGCATAGGGTGTCCAGCACTGTAGCTTGCTGGTCGTTGAGTGAAGCTGGGTGCTGGTGTTGAGATGGAGATCTCTGGAAGATTGTTGCCGTTTGATATTATGTGGAGCTGGGAGGTCTCTTGTGGACCAGTGTCCTGAAGTTGGCTCTCCCACCTCAGAGGCACAGCACTGACTCCTGGCTCCTCAATTTGGGATGATTTGTTGTCTATTCATGTATTCCACAGATGCAGGGTACATGAAGTTGATTGTGGAGCTTTAATCCGCTGCTTCTGAGGCTGCTGGGAGAGGTTTCCCTTTCTCTTCTTTGTTCTCACAGCTCCTGGGTCTCAGCTTTGGATTTGGCCCCGCCTCTGCATGTAGGTCGCCGGAGGGCGTCTGTTCTTCGCTCAGACAGGACAGGGTTAAAGGAGCAGCCTCTTCGGGGACTCTGATAACTATTTCTTTTAATTCAAATTGCTCAGATGTCATCTCCTCCAGCATGAATAAGGTATTCTATCTTGTAATTCTCTCTGTTGTGCTATGTTGTAATCACTTATTTACACACTTATCTCCCCATCAGAATAAGAGCCATTTGAACAGCTCTTTGTATCCTTAGCATGAAGCACAGTATCTGGCATCTGGTAAGTTTTTTGTAATTGCATTGTGAATGAATAAAATTTATATCAAAAAATAACTCATTTATATCAAAAAATAACTTATCAGTGATAAAAACAAATCTATACTTCTATGATACATTAGGAACTAGTTATGATTTTCAAGAGAAAGATATTTTGAAGAGATTTTATAGACAATAATCAAATTTCCTTACTCTTTTTGTTTTTCCCATTGCCTTCAGGATGGAAAGATTTAAATCTTCAAGTGCTGTTAGTACATTCTCATACTCGCCCAAATGCTGAGAAAAATATTCTGAAAAGTAAAAATATTGAAATAAATACATGTTTGCCTTTAGGTAATGATAAAACAAAATATCAGATGAAAGTTTACACAATAAATGAATAAAACTGACAAATTTTCAAATGAGACTAACTAAAGAGTCAATATACTTTCATTAAAAAAGAAAAAAAAAACCTGGAGGGTTACCATTATTCTTTTTATCTTACAAAAATAGGGAAAAAATGAAGCTGGATTTACATACACAACTGATTCAATAAAAAGTTGTTCCGAGAGACCTTCAAGATGGCAGAGAAGACATGGAGACCACCTTCCTCTGCACAAATACATCAAAAATACATCTACATGTGGAACAACTCCTACAGAACACCTACTGAACACCGGCAGAAGACTTCAGACTTCCCAAAACACAAGAAACTACCCATGTACCTGGGTAGGGCAAAAGAAAAAAGAGAAAATAGAGACAAAAGAATAGGGATGGGACCTACACCTCTGGGAGGGAGCTGTGAAGGAGGAAAAGTTTCCACACACTAGGAAGCCCCTTCATGGGCAGAGTTAGGGGTGGTGGGGGAGAAGCTTTGGAGCCACGGAGAAGAGCACAGCAATAGGGGTGCAGAGGGCAAAATGGAGAGATTCCCGCACAGAAGACCAGTGCCGACCAGCATTCACCAGCCTGAGAAACTTGTCTGCTCATCTGTCGGGGCAGGTGGGGTCTGGGAGCTGAGGCTCCAGCTTTGGAGGTCAGATCCCAGGGAGAGGACTGGGATTGGCTGTGTGAACCCAGCCTGAAGGGGGCTAGTGCACCACAGCTAGCCGGGATGGATTCCGGGAAGAAGTCTGAAACTGCCTAAGAAGGAAGAGACCATTGTTTCAGGATGCGTGAGGAGAGGGGATTCAGAGCACTGCCTAAATGAACTCCAGAGACGGGTGTGAGCTGCGGCTATCAGTGCAGACCTCAGAGATGGATATGAAATGCTAAAGCTTCTGCTGCAGCCACTAAGAAGCCTGGGTGGAAGCACAGGTCACTAACCACACCTTCCCTCCCAGGAGCCTGTGCAGCCTGCCACTACCAGGGTCCCATGATCCAGGGACAATTTCTCTGGGAGAACACATGGCGTGTCTCAGGTTGTTGCAACATCACGTCGGCCTCTGCCACCGCAGGCTCGCCCCACAGTCCATACCCCTCCTTCCCACCCCAGCTTGAGTGAGCCAGAGCCCCTTAATCAGCTACTCCTTTAACCCCATCCTCTCTGAGTGAAGAACAGATGCCCTCAGGCGACCTCCACACAGAGAAGGGGCCAAATCCAAAGCTGAACACCAGGAGCTGTTCGAACAAAGAAGAGAAAGGGAAATCTCTCCCAGCAGCCTCAGGAGCAGTGGATGAAATCTCCACAGTCAATTTGATGTGCCCTGCATCTCTGGAATACCTGAATAGACAACGAGTCATCCCAAAATTGAGGCAGTGGACTTTGGGAGCAACTGTAGACTTGGGGTTTTCTTTCTGTCTCTCAATTTTTTCTGGTTTTATGTTTATCTTAGTTTGGTATCTAGACTTTATTATCATTGGTAGATTTGTTTGTTGATTAGGTTGCACTCTTCCTTTTTTTAAGATATATATATATATATATATATATATATATATATATATATTATATATATATTTTTTTTTCTTTTTCCTCTTTCTCTTAAAAAAAATTTTTTTTTGTGGTATGAGGGCCTCTCATTGTCATGGCCTCTCCCATTGTGGAGCACAGGCTCTGGACACATAGGCTCAGTGGTCATGGCTCACGGGCCCAGGCGCTCCGTGGCATGTGGGATCTTCCTGTACTGGGGCACGAACCCATGTCCCATGCATTGGCAGGTGGACTCTAAACCACTACACCACCAGGGAAGCAATCCTCTTTCTCTTTTTGAGTGTGTATGTGTTTTCTTCTTTGTGTGATTTTGTCTGAATAGCTTTGATTTTACCATTTGTCCTAGGGTTCTGTCTGTCCTTTTATTTTTATTTTTTAGTATAGATTTTAGCACTTGTTCTCATTGGTGGATTTGTTTTTTGGTTTGGTTTCTCTCTTCTTTCTTTGTTTGTTTCTTTCTTTGTTTCTTTCCTTTTTTATTACTTTTTCATTTTTAATTTTTTAATATTTTATTATATTATATAATATATATTATATATTATATTATATATAATTATATAATATATATTATATATTAATATTTTATTTTTTAATAACTTTCTTTCTTTCTTTCTTTCTTTCTCTCTTTCTTCCTTTCTTTCTCTCTTCTGAGATGTGGGGCTGACAGGGTCTTGGTGCCCCACCAGGGTGTCAAGCCTGTGCCTCTGAGGTGAGAGAGTTGAGTTCAGGATACTGGTCCACCAGAGACCTCCTGGCTCCACATAATATCAAATGGCAAAAGCTCTCCAAGATATCTCCATCTCAATGCTAAGACCCAGCTCCACCCAATGACCAGCAAACTACAGTGCTCGACACCCTATGCCACACAACTAGCAAGACAGGAACACAACCTCAGACATTAGCAGAGAGGCTGCCTAAAATTATAAAAAAAGTCACAGACAAACCAAAACACATCACCGGATGTGGTCCTGCCCACCAGAAAGACAAGACCCAGCCTCAGCCACCAGAACAAAGGCACCAGTCCCCTCCACAAGGAAGCCTACAGAACCCAATGAACCAATCTTAGAAACTGGGAGCAGACACCAAAAACAATAGGAACTACAAACCTGCACCCTATGAAAAGGAGAACCCAAACATAGTAGGTTAAGCAAAATGAAAAGACAGAGAAACATACAGCAGATGAGGAGCAAGGTAAAAACCCACCACACCAAACAAATGAAGAGGAAATAAGCAGTCTACCTGAAAAAGAATTCAGAGTACTGATAGTAAAGGTGGTCCAAAATCTTGGAAGTAGAATGGAGAAAATATGAGAAACATTTTACAAGGACCTAGAAGAACTAAAGAGCAAACAAACAATGATGAAAAGCACAATAAATGAAATTAAAAATTCTCTAAAAGAAATCAATAGCAGAATAACTGAGGCAGAAGAGCGTATAAGTGACCTGGAAGATAAAATAGTGGAAATAAATATCTCAGAGCAAAATAAAGAAAAAAGAAAAGATGTGAGGACAGTCTCACAGAACTCTGGAACAATATTAAATGCAACAACATTCAAATGATAGGGCTTCCAGAGGAAGAAGAGAGAAACTAAGGGAATGACAAAATATTTGAAGAAATTATAGTTGAAAACTTCCATAATATGGGAAAGGAAATAGTCAACCAAGTCCAGGAAGTGCAGAGAGTCCCACATAGGATAAATCCAAGGAGAAACATGCTAATACATGCATTAATCAAACTAACAAAAATTAAATACAAAGAAAAAACTATTAAAAGAGCAAGGGAAAAACAACAAATAACACACAAGGGAATCCCCATAAGGTAAACAGCTGATCTTTCAGTAAAAACTCTGTAAGCAAGAAAGGAGTGGCAGGACATATTTAAAGTGATGAAAGGGAAAAAACTACAACCAAGATTACTCTACCCAGCAAGGATCTCATTCAGATTCGATGGAGAAATTAAAACCTTTACAGACAAGCAAAAGCTAAGAGAATTCAGCACCACAAAACCAGATTTACAACAAATGCTAAAGGAACTTCTCGAGGCAGGAAACACAAGAGAAGGAAAAGACTGACAATAACAAACCCAAAACGATTAAGAAAATGGTAATAGGAACATATATTGATAACTAGCTTAAATGTAAATGGATTAAATGCTCCAACTGAAAGACATAGACTGGGTGAATGGATACAAAAACAAGATCCATATGTACGTTGTCTACAAGAGACCTATTTCAGATCTAGGGACACATACAGAATGAAAGTGAGGAGATGGAAAAAGATATTCCATGCAAATGGAAATCAAAACAAAGCTGGAATAGTAATTTTCATATCAGTCAAAATAGACTTTAAAATAGAGACTATTACAAGAGACAAAGAAGGACACTACATAATGATCAAGGGATCAATCCAAGAAGAAGATAAAACAAGTGTAAATATTTATGCACCTAACATAGGTGTGCCTTAATATATAAGGCAAATGCTAACAGCCATAACAGGGGAAATTGACAGTAACACAACTGTATTATGGGACTTTAACACCCAACTTTCACCAATGGACAGATCATCCAAACTGAAAATAAATAAGGAAACACAAGCTTTAAATGATACATTAAACAAGATGGACTTAATTGATATTTATAGGACATTCCATCCAAAAACAACAGAATACACATTCTTCTCAAGTGCTCATGGAACATTCTCCAGGAAAGATCATATCTTGGGTCAGAAATCAAGCCTTGGTAAATTTAAGAAATTTATAATCATATCAAGTATCTTTTCCAAACACAAAGATATAAGACTAGATGCCAATTACAGAATATAATCTGCAAAAATTACAAACACATGGAGGATAAAAAATACACTACTAAATAACTGAGATCACTGAAGAAATCAAAGAGGAAATCATAAAATAACTAGAAACAAATGACAATGAAAACACGATGACCCAAAACCTACGGGATGCAGCAAAAGCAGTTCTAAGAGAGAAGATTATAGCTATACAATCCTAACACAAGAAACAAGAAACATCTCAAATAAAAAAACATAATCTTGGGCTTCCCTGGTGGTACAGTGGTTGAGAGTCCGCCTACTGATGCAGGGGACACAGGTTCTTTCCCAGGTCTGGGAAGATCCCACATCCACGGAGAAGCTGGGCCTGTGAGCCATGGCCACTGAGCCTGTGCACCAGAAGCCTGTGCTACACAATGGGAGAGGCCACAACAGTGAGAGGCCCACATACCACAAAAAAAAAAACAACAAGAAAAAAACATAACCTTACACCTATAGCAATTAGAGAAAAGGAACAAAATTACCCTAAATTTACCAGAAGGAAAGAAATCATTATGATCAGATCAGAAATAAATGAGAAAGAAATGAAGGAAATGACAACAAAGATCAATAAATCTAAAAGCTGGTTCTTTGAGAAGATAAACAAAATTGATAAACCATTAGCCAGACTCATCAAGAAAAAAAGGGAGAAGACAAATCAACACAATTAGAAATGAAAAAGGAGAAGTAACAACTGACACTGCAGAAATACAAAGGATCATGAGAGATTACTACAAGCAACTATATGGAAATAAAATGGACAACATGGAAGAAATAGACAAATTCTTAGAAAAGCACAACCTTCCAAAACTGTACCAGGAAGAAATAGAAAATATAAACAGACCAATCACAAGCAGTGAAATTGAGACTGTGATGCAAAATCTGGCAAGAAACAAAAGCCCAAACCAGATGGCTTCAGAGGCGAATTCTATCAAACATTTACAGGAGAGCTAACATCTATCCTTCTCAAACTCTTCCAAAATATAGTAGAGTTAGGAATACTCCCAAACTCATTCTACAAGGCCACCACCACCCTGATACCAAAGCCAGAAAAAGATGTCACAAAGAAAGAAAACTGTGTGCCAATATCACTGATGAACATAGCTGCAAAAATCCTCAACAAAATACTAGCAAATAGAATCCAACAGCACATTAAATGGATCATACACCATGATCAAGTGGGGTTTATCCCAGGAATGCAAGGATTCTTCAGTATATGCAAATTAATCAATGTGATACACCATATTAACAAAATGAAGTAGAAAAACCATATGAGCATCTCAATAGAAGTAGAGAAAGCTTTTGACAAAATTCAACACTCATTTATATAAAAATCCCTCCAGAAAGTACGCATAGAGGGAACTTATGGCAACATAATAAAGACCATGTATGATGAACCTACTGCCAACATCGTTCTCAATGGTGAGAAACTGAAACCATTTCCTCTAAGATCAGAAACAAAGAAGGTTGTCCAGACTCACCACTATTATTCAACATAGTTTTGGAAGTTTTAGCCACAGCAATCAGAGAAGAAAAAGAAATAAAAGGAATCCAAACTGGAAAAGAATAATAAAGGGGTCACTGTTTGCAGATGACATGATAATATACATAGAGAATCCTAAAGATGCTACCAGAAAACTACTAGAGCTAATCAATGAACTTGGTAAAGTACAAGGATACAAAATTAATGCACAGAAATCTCTTTCATTCTTATACCTTAATGATAAAAAATCTGAAAGAGAGATTAAGGAAACACTCTCATTTGCTATTGCAACAAAAAGAATAATATACATAGGAATAAACTTACTTAAGGAGACAAAAGACCTGTATGCAGAAAACTATAAGAAACTGATGAAAGAAATTATAGATGATACAAACAGATGGAGAGATATACCATGTACTTGGATTGGAAGAATCAACATTGTGAAAATGACTATACTACCCAAAGCAATCTACAGATTCAATGCAATCCCTACCAAACTATCAATGGCATTTTTAACAGAACTAGAACAAAAAAATTCACAATTTGTATGGAAACACAAAAGACCCTGAATAGCCAAAGCAATCTTCAGCAAGGAGCTGGAGGAATCACACCTCAGGCCTCAGATTATAATACAAGGCTACAGTAATCAATACAGTATGGTACTGGCACAAAAACAGAAATATAGATCAATAGAACAGCATAGAAAGACCTGAGGTTAACCCATGCACATATGGTCACCTTATATTTGATAAAGGAGGAAAAAATACACAATGGAGAAGAGATAGCCTCTTCAATAAATGGTGCTGGAACACCTGACAGCTACATGTAAAAAAATGAATTTAGAACACTCCCTAACACCATACAGAAAAATAAACTCAAAATAGATTAAAGACCTAAGCATAAGGCCAGACACTATAAAATTCTTAGTGGAAAACATAGGTAGAACACTCTTGCTGTGACATAAATCACTGCAAGATCCTTTTTGACCCACCTCCTAGAGAAAGAGAAATAAAAAGAAAAACAAACAAATGGGACCTAATGAAACTTAGAAGCTTTTGCACAGCAAAGGAAACCATAAACAAGATGAAAGGACAACCCTCAGAATGGGAAAAATATTTACAAATGAAGCAACGGATAAAGGATTAATCTCCAAAATTTATAAGCAGTTCTTGCAGCTCAATATCAAGAAACAAAAAACCCAATCCAAAAATGGTCAGAAGACCTAAATAGATATTTCTCCAGAGAAGACATACAGATGGTCAACAAACAGATGAAAGGATGCTCGCCATCACTAATCATTAGAGAAATGCAAATCAAAACTACAATGAAGTATCACCTCACACCAGTCTGAATGGCCATCATAAACAAATCTACAAACAATAAAGGCTGGAAAGGGTGTGGAGAAGAGGGAACCCTCTTGCACTGTTTGTGTATCAATGTAAATTGATACGTTCACTATGGAGAACAGTATGGAGGTTCCTTCAAAAACTAAAAATAGAACTACCATATGACCCAGCAATCCCACTACTGGGCATATACCCTGAGAATGCCATAATTGAAAAAGAGTCACGTACCACAATGTTCATTGCAGCACTATTTACAATAGCCAGGGTATGGAAGCAACCTAAGTATCCATTGACAGATGAATGGATAAAGAAGATGTGGCACATATATACAGTGGAATATTACTCAGCCATAAAAGAAAGGAAATTGAGTTATTTGAAGGGAGGTGGGTGCACCTAGAGTCTGTCATACAGAGTTAAGTAAGTCAGCAAGAGTAAAACAAATACTGTATGCTAACACCTATATATGGAATCTTAGAAAACAACAAAAATATTTCTGAAAAACCTAGGGGCAGTACAGGAATAAAGATGCAGACTTAGGGAATGGACTTGAGAACACGGGGAGGGGGAAGAGTAAGCTGGGATGAAGTGAAAGAGTAGAACTGACATATATACACTACCAAATGTAAAATAGATAGCTAGTGGGAAGCAGCTGCATAGGGATATCTGCATAGTGCTTTGTGACCACCTAGAGGGGTGGGATAAGGAGGATGGGAGGGAGATGCAAGAGAGAGGAGATATGGGGTTATATGTATATGTAAAGTTGATTCACTTTGCTATAAAGCAGAAAGTAACACACCATTGTAAAGCAATTATACTCCAGTAAGGATGCTAGAAAAAAAAAAAAAAAGCTGTTCCCAAAAGCATATCATTATAAACTTCTTTAGGACAGTAATTGTTGAAAAATTAAGTGAAATGTTATTGCTTCTTCTGGGAGACATTTTAGAAAGGTATGCTCTCTTCAAAGGTAAGAATTTAAGCACAAAGGCAGTCTCCTATGGAAACTTCCATGTAATTGTTCCTGTCATTATCTAATTATTTTTAAATAATTTAGACAGAGGAAAAGGCATGGTTAACACATTTTTCAGTTGGTTAGAATAAATATTACATTGGATGTTACAATTAAAATTAAAGGTATGGAATACATATTGATCCCAAGGTAGTAAGTTGAAATATAATAGACATAAATGCAAAACCTTATATTTGCTTATAGAAATCAATATTTTTCTGAAATGGTTACTGGTTAATGGCATGGTTATTTTAAAAAGAAGGAAAGCCATCTTTCAAAATAAATATTTCAGGGAGGAGGATCAAGATGGCAGAATATGAGGACATGGAGCTCACCTGCCTCCATAAACACATCAAAAATACACCTACATATGGAAAAATTCTCATTAAAAAAACTAATTGGAAACTGGCAGAAGAACTCTTATACAACACAGGATTCAAGAAATAGTCCCCTGCAACTGGGTAGGATGGGAAAAATATCGTCTGGTTGGGACCTGTGCACCTGGGAAGGATTTAAGAGGAAAAGAAAGACTGCATAGGGAGACTCTTGCCCTGGGAAGTCAGGGAATCAAGGCACAGACTGGGTGTCCCCGTCCTGGGTCCGATGTAGAGGAGATAAGCACATCTCAACTTCCTTTGGCTTCTGGGAGAACCATTGGGACAAATAGAAAGGCTGGAGAAGCCTTGGCTCCACTCACAAAGAGGGTGTGTGTGCTGGCTTGCCAATATACAGGTCAGAGAGAATTCTGCCCTAGCAGCTGATGCCTCACCACACTCCCCAATCTGAGTTAGGAGAATATCCCAGCCCACTCACTCCATGTCACAGCCTTGGTACAGGCTCTGAGCTTGGTATAGGACCTGGCTCCTAGGGCAGCCACGTCCTGAGAAAATACCTGATCTAGCAACACAGAGATTGCCTGGCTACCTGAGGTGTGGTCCAGGTGGGACAGCAGCAGCCAGCATTACCACTTACCCAAAGAGTGCCCCAGAAGCAGTCCAGACCTCTACCAGCAGCTCAGCCACTTCAATTCCTCTAATCACAATGCCCCTACCCCAAGTCCTAGCCTAGTGAATTCTCCTGTCATATGCAATCTTAACCACAAATTTGCATTAGATCTGAGATAACCACAGAAGGGGAAAAGATGTGATTTTAACATGTTGATGAGGGGAGCTTCAGATGCACACACAGGCAGCATACCAGACCACTATAAGCATATGAGTCCTACTTACTTCAGCACTCCACTTCTTTGAGGCAAAGGCTTCAGTACAGGGAGAAGGAAAAACACACACTTAAAGGGAAGAGAGCCAGCTCCAGCCTGACCCTCAAGGCTTCTACTCCAGCAACTTGGGAGCAAACCCCATCCCTGACAGGGCAGAGACAGCCAAGGAGCAGAGAGGAAGTCCTGCCTCACACTCTGCACAGGCTTTAGATACTCCAACACCAAACACACCCTCTCTAAAGGGGATAGCAGCCAGCACACCGAGGAAATATGTGGCTGGCATCCATATCAAAACCAGCCCTTACACAAAAGACAGTGGACACAAAGAGTCTACACAGGGATGCTCCCACATAAAAACACTCCTTCAACACCACAATATTTTTTTTTTTTTTTTGCGGTACACGGGCCTCTCACTGTTGTGGCCTCTTGCACTGCATAGGCTCTGGACACGCAGGCTCAGCGGCATGGCTCACGGGCCTAGCCGCTCCGCAGCATGTGGGATCTTCCCAGACCGGGGCACGAACCCATGTCCCCTGCATCAGCAGGCAGACTCTCAACCACTGTGCCACCAGGGAAGCCCAACACCACAATTTTTAAACCTGCTGTTTAAAAATAAATAAATTACATTAAATTTAAAAGAAAAAAATGAGTAAAATCAGACCATTTTAACAAGGAACTGTAAACTATAAAGAAGACCCAATCGAAAATACACAATTCAATTTCTGAGGTAAAAAAAAAAAAAAACACTCTAGAAGTAATGAATAGCCAACTAAATGACATAGAAGAATACATAAGTGATCTGGAAGATGAAATAATGGAATTCACCCAATCAGAACAGCAGACAGAAAGACAAATGAAAAAGAAAAAATAAAAGCAATATATGAAACCTATGAAGTAATATAAAATGTGCCAATATACACATAATAGGGGTCCCAGAAGGAGAAGAGAGAGAAAAAGGGATAAAAAATGTATCTGAAGAAATTATGGCTGAAAACTTCCCAAAACTAAAGAAGGAACAGATATCTAGGTACAGGAAGCACAGAGGGTCCTAAAAAAGATGAACACAAAGATCACACCAAGGCATATAATTAGAATGGCAAAAGTTACAGAGAGAATTCTAAAGGCAGCAAGAGAAAAACAAAGAGTCAGTTACAAGGGAACCCTGATAAGGCTATCAGCTGATTTCTCTGTAGAAATTTTGCAGGTCAGAAGAGAGTGACATTCAAAGTCCTGAAAGGGAAAAACCTGCAACCTAGGATACTCTACCTAGCAAGATCATCATTTAGAATAGAAGGAGAAATAAAGAATTTCTCAGACAAGCAAAAACTAAAAAAATTCATCAATATTAACCATAAAAGAAATTTTGGAGGGTCTTCTCTAAATGGAAAAGAAGGAAGAATCTATAGGAAGGGGAAAATTCCAATAGGAAAGGCAAATTTTTAGTAAGGATTGAAGATCACTTAGATAAGCTAGTAGGTATATTGAAAAGCAAACAAAATGTGTTTAGAATGTGTTTGAACCAAATGATTATCAGTTTAAAGCAAGTAGGTATAATTATGGGGAACTCATGGTAACCTACAATAGGCACACAAAAACCAAAAAGAAAAGACCTCAAGAATATGACAAAAGAAAGTCATTAAACCACAATGAGAAATTCAAAAAGAAGAAATGAACAAAGAAGAGCTGCAAAAACAACTGGAGAAAAGGAATAAAATGGCAGTAAGTACATACCTATCAACAATTACTTTAAATCCCATTGGACTAAATGATCCAGTCAAAAGACACAGGGTGGTTGATTGAATAAAAAAAACAAGACCCTCCATTATGCTGCCAACAAGAGACTCACTTCAGGGAGAAAGACACACAGAGACTTGAAGTGAGAGGATGGAAAAAGATATGGAAATGACAAGAAAGTGGGGATAGCAATACTTATATCAGACAAAATAGACTTTAAAACAAAGGCTATAACAAAAGACAAAGAAAGGCATTATATAATGATAAATCAATCAATGTGATAGACCACATTAACAAAAGGAAAAACAAAAACCACATGATCATCTCAATAGACACAGAAAACGCATCTGACAAAATTCAACATCATTCATGATGATTTATGTACCTCATCAAAGTAGGTACAGAGGGAATTATGTCTCAACATAATAAAGGTCATTTATGACAAACCCACAACTAACATAATACTCAATGCTGAAACCTTGAAAGCCTTTCCACTAAATTTAGGAAAAAGACAAAGATGTCCACTCGCACTGCTTCTATTTACCATAGTATTGCAAGTCCTAGCTATAGCAATCAAACAGGAAAAAGAAATAAAAGGAATTCAGATTGGAAGGAAAGAGGTAAAACTGTCACTATTTGCAGATGACATTGTACCCTATCTAAAAAACCATAAAGTCTCCACACAAAAACTATTAGAACTAATAAATGAATTCAGCAAGGTAGCAGGACACAAAATTAATATACAGAAACCTATTCTGTTTCTATACACTAATAATGAACTAACAGAAAGATAAAGTAAAAAAAAATTCCATTTATAATCACATCAAAAAAAAAAAAAAAAACACTAGGAATACTCAACCAAGGAGGTGAAATACCTATACTCTGAAAACTATAAAAAGTTGTGAAGGAAATTGAAGATAATTCAAAGAAATGGAAAGATATCCCATGCTTTTAGATTAGAAAAATTAATATTGTTAAAATGGTCATACGACACAAAACAATCTAGAGATTTAATGCAATCCCTATCAAAATAACCAGGACATTTTTCACAGAACTGCAACAAATAACCCTAAAATTTATATGGAACCACAAAACACCCAAAGACAAAGCAATCCTGAGAAAAAAGAACAAAGCTGAAGATATAACTGTCCCAGACTTCAGACTATACTACAAAGCTATAGTAATCAAAATGGTGTCATTTTGGTACAGAAACAGAGACATAGATCAATGTAACAGAGTAGAGAGTGCAGAAATAAACTCACAGGTGGTCAATTAATTTATGACAAAGGAGGCAAGAATATACAATGAAGGAAAAACAGTCTCTTCAATAAGTGGTCCTGGGAAAACTGGACAACTACATGTAAAACAATGAAATTAGTACATTTCTTCACACTACATACAAAAATAAACTCAAAATGGTTTAAAGACCTAAATGTAAGACATGCAACCATAAAATTGCTAGAAGAGAGCATAGGCAAAACATTCTTTGACATAGATCATAACAATATTTTCCTGGTACAGTTTCCTAAGTCAAAAGAAATAAAAGCAAAAATAGACTAATGGGACTTAATTAAACTTAAAAGCTTTTTCATAGCAAAGAAAACCAGAACAAAACATAAAGACAACTTATGGAATGGGAGAAAATATTTTCAAATGATGCAACGGACAAGGGGTTCATATCCAAAATATACAAACAGCTCATGAAGCTCATATCAAAAAAACAAACAAGCCAATCAAAAAATGAGCAGAATATCTAAACAGATATTTCTCCAAAGAAGACACACAGATGGTTAAAAACATATAAAAAGATGCTCAACATCACTAATTATTAGAAAAATGCAAATCAAAACCCCAATGAGGTATCACCTCACACCTGTCAGAATGGTTATCATCAATGTCTTCAAATAACAAATGTTAGAGAGGATGTGGGGAAAAGAGAACCATCATACACTGCAGGTGGGAATGTGAACTGGTGTAGCCACTATAGAAAACAGTATGGATGTTCCTTAAAAAACTAAAAATAGAACACCATATGATCCAGTAATTACACTCCTGGATATACATCCAGAAAAAACAAAAACACTAATTCAAAGAGATGCATGAATCACAATATTCATGGCAGCACTGTCTCCAATAACTAATTCATGGAAGCAACCCAAATGCCCATTAACAGACAACTGGCTTAAGAAGATATGTTTGTATATATATATACACACACAGTATTACATTACTCAGCCATAAAAAAGAATGAAATACTGACATTTGCAGCAATGTGGATGAACCTAGAGAATATTATGCTTAGTGAAATGTCAGTTAGACAAAGAAAAATAGTATATGATATCACTTATGTATGAAACTAAAAAATAATGCAAATGAATCTATCTACAAAACAGAAACAGACTCACAGACATAGAAATCAAACTTGAGGTTACCGAAGGGGAGAGAGAAGCAGGGAGGGGCAAATTAGGGTTATGGGATTAATAGATACAAACTGCTCTACATAAAATAGATGAGCAACAAAGATATATAGCACAGGGAATTATACCCATTATCTTCTAATAACCTATAATGGAATATAATCTGCAAAAATACTGAATCTCTATGCTGTACACCTAAAACTAACACAATATTGTAAATCAACTATACTTCAATTAAAACATAAATAAAATAAATATTTCAATTCATATAGAAGATATTTGGCTCAATCAGTAAAGATCCCTGGAAAGAACATAAGTTGCCTTTTCAATTTGAAATCAAATCTATGCAGGCATGTGCTGATAAAGCACATGAGAAGACAATGATTAGAGGATTCAGACGTGACTACATAGCCTTCCTTCCTTCTTTCCTTCCTTCCTTCCTTCCCTCCTTTCTTCATTTGTTCTTCTCACCTATTCAAAGTAGTTAGGAAAAAAAATCACTCCCCAATTACAAAGGAAGTAACTGAGAAAAGAGAATTACAACACTCAAGCTCTGAACAGGAGCTTAAGTTGCGAATCTAATTAATGTTTATTTTGAGGTGGTACAGTGCAGTGTCATTCAAACTGTTTGAAAGTTACACACTGCAGGCCATGTGCCAGGGCAAGTAGGGGTCCAATGAACTCAAAGAGGGAAGTTAGGTGAAAAAGTCAGAGACATTTAACATAGATGAAAGGAGATAATTCTCTCTCCACTTATCATGATGAGGGTTCATTTACTCATTCTATGACTTAACACACACACTAGTGCCTTCTATGTGTCAAGTGCTATACTAGGAACTTGGAATACAATGATAAAAAGACAGAGCCTCTATTTTAAGAAGGCTACAGTCAGGTAGGGGAAATAAACACTCCAACAAGCAACTGCCATACACATGATCATTGTTCAAGACAATGGTTCAAGAGCCAGGTACAGTGTGCAATTTAAATACAGAGCAAAGAATGCCCAAATTCATGTGGAGTAAGTCAGAGAGAGCTTCACAGAGGAGACATCAACAAGGCCTGAATTAACAGATAAATAGTAATCTGCTGGATAATCAGAGGGAGGGTAAGCAAAGGCATGGAAGCAGATGGTATCTTCTCATGTTTGTAGGAGTATGTGTTGTTCAGCATTGGTAGGATATAAGGGACAGGATTGGGAGATATTTAAGGAGAAAAGACAGCAAGGAAACGGGATGCTACAAATCAGTTATGAGAGAGGAGGCTGAATATTTGGAAATATTCCTTGCTAGGTGCTCTAAATTTTATCCTAAAGTTTAGGTCAGTGTTTTTGACCATCTTCATCAGATCCTCCATAGAATTCCCTAGAGCCTCACTGCTCAAAATTTGGCCTGTAGACTAGCAGCATCAGCATCATCTAGGAACTTGCTAGAATGCCACCTCAGACATACTGAGTCAGAATCTGCATTTTAATAAGCCCCCAGGTGAGTTATAGGCATATTGACGTTTGAGAAGCACTGGCCTGATGTACTTGTTAGAAATGAATATTATTGATAGTTCTCATCTATTAAATCAGAATCTTTCAGTTGAGGCCCAGGCCTCATCATTTTTCTTTTCTTTTTTTTTTTTTTTTTTTTTACAGGCTCACTAGGAGATTATATGACATATTAGATTTGAGAACCACTATGTGCAATGGGGAGCCATGGAGCAATTTTCAAAAGGAGAATGACATCCTCAAATTTTTCTATTAAAAGTGTTATCTAGGGCCTCCCTGGTGGCGCAGTGGTTAAGAGTCCGCCTGCCGATGCAGGGGATACGGGTTCGTGCCCCGGTCTGGGAGGATCCCATATGCCGCGGAGCGGCTGGGCCCGTGAGCCATGGCCTCTGGGCCTGCGCATCCGGAGCCTGTGCTCCGCAACGGGAGAGGCCACAACAGTGAGAGGCCCGCATACCGCAAAAAGAAAAAAAAAAAAAAAAAAAAAAAAAGTGTTATCTGAACACACTATGGAATGTTTGGGGAATACTGGTGATACACCATCAGGAGAGACAAGAGTAGAATAAATTGCCAGAAGTAATTTAGTCACAGAAAAAAGGACAATAGTTCATATCAAAGCTTTGAGGTGGTAGTGGGTAGGAGCCTGAAATTTCAGCAGTATATCTGTATACCCCAAGATATGGCAAGCAGGGAGGGAAGGTCAGGGATGGCTTTGGAAGTGGCTAAGCTTGAACTAATTAACATTTTATTCCTATTACTATGACTCATGATCCTTATTTGAATCATGTTACCAATGTGAGCTGGGCAAATGTGTTTAGCATTAGAGAGAAAAATTTAGAACAAATATTTACTCTTTCAAACTCTTGTCCTTTGTAACTGGGATAACCTCCAGGAGAAAAGACCTACTTTTATTGAAACCTCTATGTGGGTTTGGAGAAGGTCATGTAGAGGACGTGACCACTGGGTGAACTGCAAGTTATACCTGGGCAATTGGAGGCTTCTCATCCACTTTCCTGTCCTTGGAATGTATGCTTTCCCCAACATTCCCACAGTGGGAGCCATTTCCAAGGACACTACCTTGAGAGAGCAATCTGGACGTTGTATGTGACTGAATCCAGTTAAAACCTCTATATAAACTTAAGATTCTGGTGGGAGGGTGCAGAGATCTACTCATTTTCTAGCTGCCCAATACAATCCTTGTATGTAAACCTTGTATGGAAGGGTAAGTTCCCTTGTCTACTAAACCTGCCACCTAACAATGTGGAGTGGTCTGCCTCTTTCTTTGGTTTCCCTGTGCCCTCTGTGTACAAGGGCCAATTTGCAAACCAATAGGGTTTCATGGGCAAGAGCAAAAGAGAACTGTATAGCACATATAGAAATGTGTGAGAACTAATTCTCCTCAGTTTAAGTGAAGAGGCTTTGAAAAGTAAGAGTTTAGATATTGAGTATAATTTAAAAATAGAGCAAGAGTTATAAACAGATGCATTTAATAAATTTTCTGTCAGAAAGGAAATTATCTCCTCATGGATGTTCAATGCAACATCTTCTCTATTAAAATGCTGACAAGGGAATTCCCTGGTGGTCCAGTGGTTAGGACTGCACTTTCACTGCTGAGGGCATGGGCTCAATCCCTGGTCAGGGAACTAAAATCTCACAGGCTGTGTGGCCAAAACAAGAAAAAGAAATGCTAACCAAAGGTTAGTTTCTCCCTTCCTCCTTCACTATTTTACTTAATTGGTGGTGTCACATCACTAGATTACAGAGTTTTCTTCTATTCTGCATCTCAGTCCTCCAAGTTGTTGAGTTTTTGGATCTGACCCAAGAATTCCAAGTCAGAACCAGAGAACTACCTGCCAAAAAGATCACACTGGGAACTGATCTCACAAAGCATTTTCATGAGTTTAGATGAGAACCACAGTGTGTACCTTGCTGTAACTTCCCAAGAGTTGTATTAGATAGGAAAGAAAATAACTGAGCTGACCAAGACAAAAAGAGAGAGTTAGAACACCCATGTTGCAAATAAAGGCATCAGTCGAAAATCTAAGAATGAGTTATTTTGAGGGGATGCAGATCAGTGTCACTCAAACTGTTCTACAACTCTTTTAGGTGATTTTATAAAGGTGCCAAGTAACCATAGCTCTAAAAGTCTGGAGTAGAAACGATTTTCTAGTACCCAGACTCAGCTGGTACAAGTCCCTCAACACTGCCCAGGATCTGGCAATGCAATGTCGTGCTCCTATACAGTCTGACTAAGGGGAATTTGGGCACAGAAACTTAAAGGAACCTTGCATATAAGGCTTATACAATTCTTATGGGAGTTTCCTCAGTTTTATCAATCTTATTTACAGAATTTAGCTAACTTTTAAAGTAATTGGTAGGTAAAAACTAACTAGATGAAAACTTAGACTACTGAATATATTCAAACTTGCTCATAAAGCTTTCTATATGCTTTCAGATCAAGCACTCTAGCTATATGAACTTTCACTGTAATTATTCATCACCCGTCCTTAAGTATCTTAAAATATTCAGGTACCAAGTTGAAGATTTGCAAAATAGTTCAATAAAAATGAACAAGAGTAGAGAGAACTTTTTGGCTGAGAGAGAAGTGCAACTGCACTGGTTTCTGAACAGAAGATATTCAAGATTTTAAAAGAGTCACTCAAGAGGGTCTGAAACTACATTCTATGTGTCTTCTGAGAATAGCTCTGCAAGGTGAAAATGAAGTGGCAAATCTCAGTTAAGGAATTCAGTGATAAGCAAGCCAGGGGTAGTACCTGAGCTCCTTTGGTGGGAGTGCTGAGTCCAAGCTGCTGGACTAACAGAGAACCTCAGACCCCAGGGGATATTAATTGGAGGGAGGTCTCCTGTAGGTCCTCATCTCAGTTCCAAGACCTGGCTCTAGTCAACTGCCTGCAAACTCCAATGAGGAAGGCCTCAGGCCAAACAACCAGTAAGAAGAAACACAGCCCTACCCATCAAAAAAAATAAGATGACAGGGCTTTCCTGGTGGTGCAGTGGTTGAGAGTCCACTTGCCAATGCAGGGGACACAGGTTTGTGCCCCAGTCCAGGAAGATCCCACATGCCATGGAGCAGCTAGGCCTGTGAGCCATGACTGCTGAACCTGCACGTCTGGAGCCTGTGCTCTGCAACGGGAGAGGCCGCAACAGTGAGAGGCCCGCGTACCTCAAAAAATAAATAAATAAATAATGAGATGACAAAAAAATATGTTACAGATGAAGGAGCAAGGTAAAAACATGGCCAAATAAATGAAAAGAAAATAGGCAACCTACCTGAAAAATAATTCACAGTAATGACAGTAAAGGTGAACCAAAATCTCAGAAATAGAATGGAGACACAGAACAAAAAAATACAAGAAATGTTTCACAAAGAACTAGAAGAAATAAAGAACAAAAAAATAAGGATGAGCAAAACAATAATTGAAATGAAAAATACACTTGAAGGAATCAATAGCAGAATAGCTGAGGCAAAAGAACAAATAAGTTAGATGAAAGATAGAATGCTGGAAATAACTGCTGAGGAGTAGATTAAGAAAAAAGAATGAAAAGAATTGAAGACAGTCTCAGTGACTTCTGGGACAATATTAAATGCACAAACATTTGAATTACAGAGGTCCCAGAAGAAGAGAAAAAGAAAGGATATGAGAAAATATTTGAAGAGGTTATAGTCAAAAACTTACATAACATGGGAAAGGAAATAGCCACTCAAGTCAAGTAAGTGCAGAGAGTCTCAAACAGTATAAACCCTTGGAGAAACACACCAAGACACATATTAATCAAACTAACAAAAATTGGGCTTCTCTGGTGGTGCAGTGGTTGAGAGTCAGCCTGTCGATGCAGGGGACGCGGGTTCGTGCCTCAGTCCGGGAAGATCCCACATGCCGTGGAGCCGCTGGGCCCATGAGCCATGGCTGCTGAGCCTGCTCATCCGGAGCCTGTGCACTGCAATGGGAGAGGCCACAACAGTGAGGGCCCCGCGTACCGCAAAAAAAAAAACCTAACAAAAATTAAATTCAAAGAAAAAATATTAAAAGCAGCAAAGAAAAGCAAAAAATAACATACAAGGGAATTCCCATAAGGTTATCAGCAGATTTTTCAGCAGAAACTCAGCAGGCCAGAAGGAGTGGCAGGATATATTTACAGTATTGAAAGGGAAAAACCTGTAACCAAGATTACTCTACCCAGAAAGGATCTTATTGACATTCGACAGAGCAATCAAAAACTTCACAGGGCTTCCCTGGTGGCGCAGTGGTTGAGAGTCCGCCTGTCAATGCAGGGGACACGGGTTCATGCCCCGGTCTGGGAGGATCCCACATGCCATGGAGCGGCTGGGCCCGTGAGCCATGGCCACTGAGCCTGCGCATCCGGAGCCTGTGCTCCACAACAGGAGAGGCCACAGCAGTGAGAGGCCTGCATGCCACAAAAAAAAAAAAAAAAAAAAAAAAAAAAAACCTTCACAGACAGGCAAAAGCTAAGAGAATCAGCACCACCATACCAGCTTTACGACAAATGCTAAAGGAAATTCTCTAAGCAGGAAACACAGGAGAAGAAAAAGACCCACAAAAACAAACTCAAAGAAATTAACAAAATGATAAGAGGAACATACATATCAATAGTTACCTTGAATGTAAATGGATTAAATGCTCCAACCAAAAGACCCAGGCTGGCTGAATGGATACAAAAACAAGACTCAGGGCTTCCCTGGTGGCGCAGTGGTTGAGAGTCCGCCTGCCAATGCAGGGGACATGGGTTCATGCCCCAGTCCAGGAAGATCCCACATGCTGCAGAGTGGCTGGGCCCGTGAGCCATGGCTGCTGAGCCTGTGCGTCTGGAGCCTGTGCTCCACAACGGGAGAGGCCACAACAGTGAGAGGTCCATGTACCGCCAAAAAAATAAAATAAAATAAAACAAGACTCATATATATGCTGTCTACAAGAGATCCACTTTAGACCTAGGGACACATACAGACTGAAAGTGAGGGGACAGAAAAATATATTCTATGCAAATGGAAATCAAAAGAGAGCTGGAGTAGAAATTCTCATATCAGAGAAAATAGACTTTAAAATAAAGAATTTTACAAGAGGCAAATAAGGACATTACATAATGATCAAGGGATCAATCCAAGAAGAATATATAACAATTATGAATATACACCCAACATAGCATCACCTAAATACATAATGCAAATGCTGACAGCCATAAAAGAGGAAATTAACAGTAACACAATAATAGTGGGGGACTTTAACACCGCACTTACACCAAAGGACAGATCATCCAGACAGAAAATAAATAGGGAAACACAGATTTAAATGACACAATAGACCAGATAGATTTAATTGATAGTTATAGACGTTCCACAAAAAAGGAGCAGAAGATATTTTCACCTCAGTGCACACAGAACATTCTCCAGGATAGATCACATCTTGGGTCACAAATCAACCTTCAGAAAACTTAAGAAAATTGAAATCATATCAAGCATCTTTTCTGACCACAACACTATGAGGTTAGAAATCAATTACAGGAAAAACCTGTAAAAATCACAAACACAAGGAGGCTAAACAGTGCACTGCTAAATAACCAAGAGATCACTGAACAAATCAAAGAAGAAAAAAAAGAAAATACATAGAAACGAATGACAATGAAAAAACGATGACCCAATACCTATCAGACACAGCAAAAGAAGTTCTAAGAGGAAAGTTTATAGAAATTCAACCTCATCTTAAGAAACAAGAAAAATCTCAAATAAACAATCTAACCTTACAGCTAAAGCCACTAGAGAAAGAAGAACAAACAAAACTCAATGGTAGTAGAATGAAAGAAATCATAAAGATCAGAGAAGAAATAAATGAAATAGAGACGAAAACAATAGCAAAGATCACTAAGATGGAAAGTTGGTTCTTTGAGAAGATAAAAAATAAAATGATAAACCTTTAGCCAAACTCATCAAGAAAAAACGGAAGAGGACTCACATCAATAAAATTAGAAATGAAAAAGGAGAAATTACAATGGACACAGCAGAAATATAAAAAAGATCATAAGAGACTACTACAAGCAACTATATGCCAATAAAATGGACAACATGGAAGAAATGGACAAATTCTTGGAAAGGTACAACTTTCCAAGCCTGAACAAGGAAGAATGACAAAATATAAACAGGCCAATCACAAGTAATGAAATTGAAACTGTAATGAAAAATTTTCCAACAAACAAGAGTCCAGGATCAGATGGCTTCACAGGCAAATTCTACCAAATATTAAGAGAAGAGCTAACACCTTTCCTTCTCAAACTCTTCCAAAATATTGCAGAGGGAGGGCATTTCTGAACTCATTCCACAAGGCCACCATCACCCTGATACCAAAACCAGACAAAGAGATCACAAAAAAAGAAAATCACAGATCAATATCACTGATGAACATAGACACAAAAATCCTGAACAAAATACTAGCAAACAGAATCCAACAACACATTAAAATGATTATACACCATGATCAAGTGGGATTTATCTCAGGAATGAAAGGATTATTCAATATATGCAAATCAAACAATATGGTACACCATATTAACAAATTAAAGAATGAAAACCATGTGATCATGTCAATAGATGCAGAAAAAGCTTTTGACAAAATTCAACACCCATTTATGATAAAAACTCTCCAGAAACTGGGCATAGAGGGAACATACTTCAACATAGTAAAGGCCATATATGACAAACCCACAGCAAACATCATTCTCAATGCTGAAAAACTGAAATCACTTCCTCTAAGAACAGGAACAAGACAAGGATGTCCACTCTCGCCACTCTTATTCAACATAGTTTTGGAAGTTCTAGTCATGCAAATCAGAGAAGAAAAAGAAATAAAACGAATACAAATTGGAAAAGAAGAAGTAAAACTGTCACTGTTGCAGGTTCTGTGATACTATACATAGAAAATCCTAAAGATGCCACAAGAAAACAATGAGAACTAAACAATGAATTTGGTAAAGTTGCAGGATATGAAATTAATGTGCAGAAAACTCTCACATTCCTATACACTAGCAACAAAAGATCAGAAGGAGAAATTAAGGAAACAATCCCATTTACTATTGCAACAAAAAGAAAAAAAAACAGCTAGGAATAAACCTACCTAAGGGGGCAAAAGACCTGTATGCAGAAAAGTATAAAACACTGGTGCAAGAAATCAAAGATGACACAAACAGATGGAGAAATATGCCATGTTCTTGGATTGGAAGAATCAATAATGTGAAAATGATTATACCATCCAAAGCAATCTACAGATCCACTGCAATACCTATCAAATTACGAATGAGATTCTTCACAGAATTAGAACAAACAATTTTACAACTTGTATGGAAACACAAAAGACCTCGAATAGCAAAAGCAATCTTGAGAAAGAAAAATGCATCTGGAGGAATCAGACTTCATCACTTCAGACTATACTACAAACCTACAGCAATCAAGATAGTATGGTATTGGCACAAAAACAGAAACACAGATTAATGGAACAGGATAGAAAGCCCAGAGATAAACCCATGCACCTGTGGTCACCTTATCTTTGACAAAGGAGGCAAGAATATACAATGGAGAAAAGACAGCCTCTTCAATAAGTGGTGCTGGGAAAACTGGACAGCTACATGTGAAAGAATGAAATTAGAACATTATTTAACGCCATACACAAGAAACTCACAATGGATTAAAGAGCTTAATGTAGAATTGGACACAATAAAATGCTTAGAGGAAAACACAGGAAAAACACTCCCTGAGATAAACCACAGTAAGATCTTTTATGACCCACCTACTATAGTAATGAAAGTAAAAACAAAAATAAACAAATGAGCCCTAATTAAAATTTAAAAACTTTTGCAAAGCAAAGGAAACTATAAACAAGACGAAAAGACAACCCTCAGAATGGGAAAAAAATATTTGCAAATGAAGCGACGGACAAAGGATTAATCTCCAAAATATTCAAAGAGCTCATGCAGCTCAATATCAAAAAAGCAAGCAACCCAATCCAAAAATGGGCAGAAGACCTAAATAGACATTTCTCCAAAGAAGACATACAGATGGCCAAGAGGCACATGAAAAGATGCTCAACATCACTAATATTCAGAGAAATGCAAAACAAAACTACAATGAGATATCATCTCACGCAGGTCAGAAAGGCCATCATCAATAAATCTACAAACAATAAATGCTGGAGATGGTGTGGAGAAAAGGGAACCCTCTTGCACTGTTAGTGGGAATGTAAACTGATACAGCCACTGTGGAGAACAGTATGGGAGTTCCTTTTAAAAACTAAAAATAGAACTAGCATATGACCCAGTATGAGCATATACCCTGAGAAAACCATAATTCAAAAGACACAAGTACCCCAATGTTCATTACAGCAATATTTACAATAGCCAGGACATGGAAGCAACCTAAATGTCCAACAACAAATGAATGGATAAAGAAGATGTGGTACATATATACAATGAAATATTACTCAGCCATTAAAAGGAATGAAATTGGGTCATTTGTAGAGACGTGGGTGGACTTAGAGTCTGTCATACAGACTGAAGTAAGTCAGGAAGAGAAAAACATATATCATATATTAATGCATGTATGTGGAATCTAGAAAATGGTACAGAAGAACCTATTTCCATGTCAGGAACAGAGTTGCAGACATAGAGAATGGACATGTGGACACAGAGGGGGAAGGGGAGGGTAGGATGAATTGGGAGATTAAGACTGACATATATACACTACCATATGTAAAATAGATAGCTAGTAGAAGCCTGTTGCATAGCAGAGGAAGCTCAGCTCAGTGCTCTGTGATGACCTAGATGAGTGGGATGGGGGGTGGGAGGGAGGTCCAAGAGGGAGGGGATATATATATATATATATATATATCTGATTCACTTCTTTGTACAGCAGAAATTAACACAACATTGTAAAGCAATTATACGCTAATAAAAAATTGAGTAAGAGGACAAAAACAGTTATAAGCTGCATAAGATCAGGAAATGGCACAAATAGGAAACCAGAGACTCAATGCTAAAGTTCATACACAATTACCTAATTAAAGTCAAGTTATGTATTGACTGGTAGGAATAAGTTATGGCCTAAAGCTGCTATTTAGGAAAGTGAGTAATCTTGACTTGCCTATATACTGCTGCTGGGCGTGCACACTGGAAGAATCTTTGACCAAGTAACTACACTTTTGGGAATCCATCTTACAGAACTACTTGTATAAGAATGCAAAGAGAATACAAACAAGGATATTTACTTCAGTGCTGTTTGTCCCAGTGGAAATTTGGAAACAACCTGAAAACCCAAAACAACTAAAAGGTATTTGGTTAAAAATTTTAAGGTAAATGGGGCACTATGCAGCCTTTTTAATAAAATGATATAGAACAGTGTGCACTTGTATTGATCATATAGTATACACATTGTTGGAAAAAAACATACACATATATATCAATGTCATTACATGTGTAAAAATGTTTGGAAGGATACATTCCAAGCAATTAGCAGTGGAGATCAGTATCAGGGGAAAGAGAAGTGAGTGAGAGCCTTTGACATTTTCTCTTATACACCTATATAATTCCGTGTTGCTAAATTTAAAAAAAAATAGTTAAATATTACTTTGGTAAATAAAATAAGAAATATCTATACTTTATTTTAATAAAACATTTATTAAATTATTTTGAATTCTAGGTCCATAATTTAGTAAGCTGACAAACTAAATAAAAGCAACAGAATGAAAGTTTTAGATACTTGGACCCGTTAATTGGCTTCTACTAAAGAGCACAAGAAATCCATTTTCCATGTTAATCAAACACTGCCCCTCCCACATAAAAGGGAGTATTTTTGCTGGGTGTGAGTCTACATATTTCATTTGCTAGCACTGAAAACTTCGGTTTTAATTAGAATCCATTTTGATTATAATATGTTTACTTTATATTCATAAAATAATGAAAAATGAAACTTCACTCTGGAAATTAAAATGCATATTCTTGAACAGAGGGGGAGTATTATAACGCACAATTAGGAGTACAATCACTGGGTTTAAAAATATAGAGCAATTCTGTTGAATTAAAACCCCTTAACTAGTTCCCTAACTAAAATTATGCAGGAAAATCATAGTCAAAGCTTTTAAAATATAGAGTAGGTCCTTAATCTAGTTCTATTATTAGAGAAGACAAATTTTTGAGAACGAAGAATAAATCTCAAAAGTATTTGCCTTTTCATATTTCTAGCCTATTACTTTTGTTTCCACCCACAAAAACGAAGAAAATAAATGAAGAGGCCACTAAATCAGGAATTTGTTAAGACATTTCTCCCCACTGAATCACTTGTTTTGCAAGTGACATTCCAGAATGGTTTAGGCAAAGTATGGGACAAAGTTGTTTTTACATATCAAGGGATCAGCTTTGCAAAAAAATAACCAAAGCCTCTGCACAATATATTTGAAGTGAATAATGAAGTTGTATTA
The DNA here is from genome assembly GCF_025265405.1 of Mesoplodon densirostris. NCBI lineage: Eukaryota > Metazoa > Chordata > Mammalia > Artiodactyla > Ziphiidae > Mesoplodon > Mesoplodon densirostris. The sequence continues at coordinate 48,450,930 of NC_082673.1, read as the reverse complement.
AACAACAATTTTAAAATATATTCAATCTGATGGAATATATTCTTGTGAAACTTATTGTACTAATTACAATTCTCCTGCTATGAACAAATTAATAAGGGCCAACTCTTTCTTCAGTGAAATACATGCTTGAGCAAAACTCATGGATAAAGATAAATTCCTTGAGATCTCAGCTATCTTTTACTTTATTCCAGAATTCCTAATCTATGACATTAATTTCAGGGTTTGTAGAAATATGTAAGACAGTGTTCTTTTTTATTCTAAAGCAAATAATGGGTTTGATTGGCTTTAAATAAACTTACCACATAGTTCTTCTGTGTCAAGATTGCTGAAAAGATGAAAAAAAGTATTATTATTTTGGTAACATTTAAGTTTTTAAATAGTTAACTACAGTTATTCCCCAATCTGTATTGTTATATTAATAGATGATATGTAGTTATGGTATTTTCTCTTATAGATTCTACACTGTTGAAGTAGTCAACCAAATATTAGCAATGATTGTCAGATTTTGTCTTTAAACAGATAATTCTTGGGATTTGTGTTTCCCCCAGGTCATGCTGGAGGAATACTGCATAATTTTAAAGAATGTAGGCTCTGGAGCCGGAACACTTGATTTGAAATCCTAACTCCACCGTTTACCATCTATGTGACCCTGAGTAATTTTCATCTATGTGTCTCAGTTCCTCAGTCCCAAGATGGGGATAATAATAATTTTTGTTTCATAGGAATGCCATAGTATTTAAATTGGTTAATAAATATAAAGCAGTTAAAAGACTAATTGGCACAAATTAAACACTTAATAAATGTTAGCTGTCATATTCCTGACTTGGCAGAACTGCTAGAACTTCCATATCTAAATTCAACTTTTGGGTTAAGTTTGATTCAATGCTTATTTCAAATGATTTCTAAAATATAATGAAGAGTTACATTGCTTAATATTTACCTGTAAACAATAGAAACCCATTAGTATAATGAAAATAACTTCAAAAAAGCCAGATGAACTGTTAGCAGGTATAATACATTACTATCAGAAGAATAATGCCTTGACAAAGGAAGATATGGTACAAGAATTCAAGAATGGTCCAATATCAAGCAATACATCACTATAACACTACATCATAATTTAAAGAAGAAAAACTATCATATTAACAAATACTAAATGGGAATTTAATAAAATTCAACATTCATTCCTATTTTTAAAATTTAAGTGAAATAGGAATACAAGTAAATATTTTGAAGATGAAGACTAATAAAAACCAACTGCAAACATCAGTTAACTGAAAATCTTTGACTGCATACAGATGGTACATGTCAAAACTCAATGTAAATAAACTTTATAATTCAGTCCTCCTTCAAGAAGTAGTCAGGTTGATAGACAAGAGGTACACTGGTGTAAGCTTTCAAACACCAGTCCTTTTACCATTTCCATCACTAAATTTGTTATATAATTTTAAACTCAGGATTTTATCTTAGGACATTGAATATTTGATCCTGGGCAAATGACATCTCCATACTAGAGTAAATCTTTTTCTAGAGTAGTATTTGCCATCAGATAGAATATGCAAAGTCTTCTGTAATAGCTTTGGTGTGGACTCCTCTTCGTTCATTTATTTATCCCACAAACATATACTGCTATGTGTCAGGCATTGTTCTAACTGCCATAGATAAACAGGTTTCACGAACTACTGAGATGAATATCTCAGATCACTAGTCTCTAGCAGCTCAATTTAAAGGTAGACTTTGCAATAAATAAATAAAATGCAATAAAATAGTCAGGGGGGTAGTGGTTAACTGGCAAAAGTTATCAGGGACTATATAATAGAGGATAAAATTTGAAGACTAATTCTCAGAGTTAAATACAAGTAAAAAAGACAAAGAAAGGAGGAAAATTGCAGTTAGAGAAATACCATTTGCAATAAAAATTTGAAGTGTTAAGAGTATGTTACAAAATTTCTAAATTACTAAACTGCTCAGAAAACTGAGTAATTCCTGTGGCTAGAATATAACTCATTATGAAAAAAATCAGACTAAAAAATGAAAAGCCTCATTTGATAGTCTAAGAAATTTCTACTTTATCTTTTTGTCTATTTGGAATCAAAGAATTTAAAGGTGAATGGTATGAACTACAGTCTGGGCAAGAGTGTGGCAAGGAGTGCTCAAGGCCATCCACGGAGGGCAAGAAGAAATAATTTTTATTTTTCTGGAAAAATGTATTTTATTTATTTATTTATTTTCCTAGAGTTTCACTGAGGTATAACTGACATACAGCACTGTATAAATTTAAGGTATACAGAATAATGATTTCACTTATATACATCAGGACATGATTATCATAATATGCTTGGTGAACATCCATCATCTCATACAGATACAAAATTAAAGAAACTAAATTTTTTCCTTGTGATGAGAACTCAGAATTTACTCTCTTAAAAAATTTCATATATAATATACACAGTGTTAATTAAATTTATCATGTAGTACATTATATCCCTAGTACTTATATACCTTGTAACTGAAAGTTTGTACTTTTTGACTGACTTCCTCCAATTCCGCCTTCCCCAACACCCTGCCTCTGTAACCAAAAAACTGATCTCTCTTTCTATGAGTTTGTTTGTTTGGGGAGTATAATTGACCTACAACTCTGTTAGTTACTGTTACACAACATAGTGATTCAGTATTTCTATACATTTAGAATAATCACCATTATAAGTCCAGTTAAGTTCTGTCACCATACAAAGATATTATATAAGTAATGACTATATACCCCACGTTATACATTTCATACACGTGACTCATTAATTTTGCAACTGGAAGTTTATACCTCCTAATCTCCCCCGCCTATTTCTTTCCTCCCCCCACTCCCTCCCCCTGGCAACCACCAGTTTGTTCTCTGCATCTGTTTCTGTTTCTGTTTTATTATGTTTATTCATTTGTTTTGTTTCTTACATTCCACATATAAGTGAAACCATACAATATTTGTCTTTCTCTGTCTGTTTCCTTCACTTAGGATAATACTCTCTAGGTCCATTCATGTTGTCTCAAATGGCAAGACTGTATTCTTTTTTTATGGCTAATATTCATGTATATTTATATATATATGTCATATCCTTTATCCATTCATCTATCAATAAACACTCAGGTTACTTCCATATCTTAACTATTGTAAATAATGCTGCAATGAACATAGGGCTGCATATATCATTTCTTTTTTCCAAAAATAATAACCAGCATTTATTGACTGTTTACTATGTTCCAGGTACTGCTATAAACATTTTATGTAAAAAATTATGTAACTTTTTATTATGGGAAATTTTAAACTTAAGAAATAAAGAAAAGATAATTATGGATAAACAACAAGGTCCTCCTGTATAGTACAGGAAACTATATTCAATATCCTGTGATAAACCATAATGGAAAAGAATCTGAAAAAGAATATATATATATCTGAGTCAATTTGCTGTAAGCAGAAATTAACACATTGTAAATCAACCATACATCAATAAATATTTTTAAAAGTTAAAGATCATTAAAAAAACTTTATGTATGCGTTGCCCACCTTAAATCATTATCATCAACATTTTAACATTTGCCATATATGTTTTATTAACCACCATCATTCTCCTCCCTCAATTTTTTTTCTGGAGTATTTAAAGCAAATGCCAGATGTCCTATAATTCACTCATAAATATCTTAAATACATTCTTAACTTTTAAAATATATTAGCTATTTTAATCATAAAAAGCAGATACTACTATTATTCCCATTTTACATATGTGTAAACTGAGGCAAATGTTATTGAGTGATTCAAACCCTGGAGTCTAATGTCCAGTCTCCAAGGTGACCCCTGACCCCTGCCTCCTGGTATTCATATTTTGTGTAAGTGCCCTCACACGTTACACCAGGGTGGGTCTGGGAGACCATGCATATATCTTTTCTAATTGGTGTTTTTGTTTTCTTCAGGAGTGGAATTAGCTCTATTTTTAATTTTTTGAAGAATCTTCATACTGTATTCTACAGTGGCTGCACCAGTTTACATTTCCACAAACAGTGCATGAAGGTTCCCTTTTCTACACATCCTCACCAATACATGTTATTTATTGTATTTTTGATAATAACCGTTCTGACAGGGGTGAGGTGATATCTCATTGTGGTTATGCTTTGCATTACCCTGATGATTTGATGTTGAATATTTTTCATGTACATGTTGGTGATCTGTATGTCTTCTTTGGAAAACTGTCTATTCAGATACTCTGCCCATTATTAATTGGGTTGTTTGCTATTTTGATGTTGAGTTGTATAAATTCTTTGCTATTTTGGATATTAAGCCCTTATCAGACATATCACTTGCAAATATCTTTTCCTATTCGGTACAATGCTTTTTAATTTTGTTGATAGTTTCCTTCACAGGACAAAAGCTTTTCAGTTTCACTTGTTTATTTTTGCTTTTATTTCCCTTGCCTGAGGAGAAAGATTGATAAAAATTACTAAGGTTGATGTCAAAGAGCATACTGCCTGTGTTTTCTTCTAGGAGCTTTGTGGCTTCAGGTCACACATTTAAGTCTTTAATCCATTTGAATTTATTTTGTGCACAGAGTGAGAGAGTAGTCCAGTTTGATTATTTTGCATGTAGCTGTCCAGTTTTCTGACCACCATTTATAGAAGAGGCTGTCTATTGCCCATTGTATATTCTTGTCTACTTTATCATAGATTATTTGAACAAATAAGTGTAGTTTCACTTCTGGGTTCTCTATTCTGTTCCATTGATCTATTTGTCTGTTTTTGTGCCAGTACCATATTGTTTTGATTACTGTAGCTTTGCAGTATAGTTTCAAATCAGGGTGTGTGATACCTCCAGCTTTGTTCTTTCTCAAGATTATTTTGGCTATGCAGTGTCTTTTTCGTTTCCTTGCCATTTTAGAATTATTTGTTCTAGGTCAGTGAAAAATGCCATTGGTATTTTGATAGAGATTGCATTGAATTTGTAGATTGCCCTGATTTGTATGGTAATTTTAACCAAATTAATTCTCCCAACCCAGAAACATTGTATATCTTTCCAGCTGTTTGTGTCATCAGCAATTTCTTTCATCAGTGTCTTATAGTTTTCCAAGTACAGGTCTTTTACCTCTTAGCTCAATTTATTTCAAGGTTTTTTATTCTTTTTGATATGATTTTGAATGGGATTATTTTCTTAATTTCTCTTTCTGATAGTTCATTGTTAGTGTATATAAATGCAACAGGTTTCTATGTATTAATTTTGTATCCTGCAACTTTACCAAGTTAATCAATTAGTTCTAGTAGTTTTGGGGTAGTGTATTTAGGATTTTCTATGTACAGTATCATGTCATTTTCAAACAGTGACTTTTTACTTCTTCCATTTCAATTTTGATCTTTTTTTATTTCTTTCTCTTGTGTGATTGCTGTGGCTAGGTTTTCCAATATTATGTTGAATAAAAGTGGCAAGATTGGACATCCTTATGTTGTTCTTGATCTTGTTCTTAGAGATTTTCACTATTGAGTATGATGTTACTTGTGGGCTTGTCATATATGGCCCTTTATTATGTTGTGGTATGTGTGTTCCATAACCAGTCTGTTGAGAGTTTTATCATAAATGAATGTTGAATTTTGTCAAAAGGTTTTTATGTACCTATTAAGATGATCATATGATTTTTATTCTTCAACCTGTTAATATGTTTTATCACATGGATTGATTTATGGATATTGAACCATCCTTCCATCCCTGGGATAAATCTCACTTGATCATGGTGCATGAACTTTTAGATGTATTGTTGAATTTGCTTTGCTAAAGTTTTGTTGAGGATATTTACATTTATGTTCTTCAGTGATATTGGCCTGTAATTTTCTGTTTTTGTGATATCTTTTCGGGTTTTGGCATCAGGGTGATGCTGGTCCTATACAATAAGTTTGGAAATGTTTCTTCCTCTGCAATTGTTTGGAATCGTTTGCAATAGATAGGTGTTAACTGTTCTCTAAATGTTTGGTATAATTCATCTGTGAGGCCTGAACTTTTGTTTGTCAAGAGTATTTTTTATTACTGATTCAATTTCATTAAGAGTAGTTGGTCTGCTCATATTGTCTATTTCTTCCTCATTCACTCTTGAGAGATTGTATATTTCTAGACATAAGCTTTCTTCAAACTTGTCCACTTTATTGGCAATTGTTCATTGTAATATCTTATGATCCTCTGTATATCTGTGATGTTGGCTGTAACTTCTCTTCTTTCATTTCTGTTTTATTGATTTAGACCTTCTCTCTCTTTTTCTTGATGAGACTGTTAAAGTTTTATCAATTTTGTTTTCCTTTTCAAAGAACAGCTCTTAGTTTCATTTAACTTTTTTCTTTCTTTCATTTATTTCTGATCTGATATTTATGCTATTTATGATTTGTTTCCTTCTACTAACTTTGGGTTTCTTTTATTCTTCTTTTTCTAGTTCATTTAAGTGTAAGATTATGTTGCTTATTTAAGATTTTTCTTGTTCCCTGAGGCAGGCTTGTATCACTGTAAACTTCCCTCTTAGAACTTCTTTTGCTGCATCTCATAGATTTTGGATTATTATATTTTCATATTCATTTGTCTCCAGGTATTTTTTAATTTCTTCTTCGATTTCTTCAGTGAACCTTTGGTTCTTTAGTAGCATTTTGTTTAACCTCCATGTGTTTGTGTTTTTTGCAGTTTTTCTCTTTTAGTTTATTTCTAGTCTCAGAGTCCTGTGGTCATAAAATATTCTTGACATGATTTCAATTTTCTTAAATGTACTGAGACTTGTTTTGTGACTGAGCATGTGATGTATCCTGGAGAATGTTCCATGTGCACTTGAAAATAAAGTGTGTTTTGCTGTTTGGGGATGAAATGGTCATTTGTCCTAAAGTGTCATTTAAGGCCAATGTTACTTTATTGATTTTCTGTCTGAATGATCTGTCCATTGATCTAAGTAGGGTGGCAAAGGCTCTTACTAACATTTTGTTAGTGTCAATTTCTCCTCTTATGCCTGTTGATATTTCCTCTGTAATTAGGTGCTTCCATGTTGGGTGCATATATATTTATAATTACTGTATCCTCTTCTTTGATTGTTCCCTTGATCATTATGTAATGTCTTTCTTTGTCTCTTTTTACAATCATTGTTTTAAAGTCTATTTTTTCTTATATAAATATTGCTACCCGGGCTTTCTTTTTATTTCCTTTTGCATGGAATACATCTTCCCATCCCCTCACTTTCAGTCTTTGTGTGTCTTTAGATCTGATGTGAGTCTTTCATAAGCAGCATAGATATGGGTCTTGTTTTTGAATCCATTCAGTCTCTCTATGTCCTTTGATTGGAACATTTCATCCATTTACATTTATAATTATTGACAGGTATGTACCTATTGCTGTTTTGTTAATTGTTTTTGGTTTGTTTTTGCAGTTCTTTATTACTTTTTCTTTTGCACCTTTCCAAGGAGATTTGATGACAATGATTAGGGTTATGTTTGTATTCCTTTCTATTTTTTGTGTATCTATTATAGATTTTTGGTTTATGATTATTGTAAGGTTTCTATGTAGCCATGTATGTATGTATGTATGTATGTATCTATGATTATTTTAAGAAGCTGATCTCTTAATTTCCAATATATTTTAACTACCATATATTTTTACTGCCCCCCACATCACATTTACTGTTTTTGACATCATATTTTACATATTTTTGTCTTCTGTATCCCTTAGATAAGGGATTTATTGTGGACAGGTATGATTTTACTACTTATTTCTTTTAACCTTCCTCTTAGCTTTATATCTGGTTGATTTGCTACCTTTACTGTAATTTGCTTTTAACAATGAGATTTTTCCTTTTATACTTACAATATTTCTAGTTTTGGCCATTGTGTTTCACTTAGAGAAGTTCCTTTAACATTTCTTGTAAAACTGGTTTGGTGGTGCTGAACTCTTTTTGCATTTGCTTGTCTGTAAACTTTTTCATCTCTCCTTCAAATCTGGAGTAAGCCTGGTCAGAGAGAGTTTCCTGTTGTAGGTTTTTCCCTTTCATCACTTAAAATATATCATGCCACTCCCTTCCGGCCTGCCATTTTCCTCCTCAAAAGTGAACTGATTGATAGGCTTATGGGAGTTCCCTTGTATGTAACTTGTTGCTTTTTCCTTGCTGCTTTTAATAGTGTCTCTTTAATTTTTGTCATTTTAATTACATGTCTTGGTGTGTGTCCTAATACAACCAGCCTCCTGGTAGGTGGGGCTGTTTCTCCAACTGGATATTTTTGTTTCTTGAGATCTGCTAGTACTGGTTTCACAGACTTGTCAGTGGGTCAGGTCCCATTGCTAAAAAGTTAGACAGATGATTCCAAGAGGGCACTTTCCAGCACTTTGTGGTAGAATGGGCTCCAAATAAAGCATGTGGCCAATGTCTAGGTCCCCAGGATGAGCTCCAATTGCCTCCTGGTCTCTAGTGGTTCCACAATAAAAAACTATTGAAGTACTAAAGTGTTTGTCACCTCAAACATTATTTTATTTAGCTGTTTACCTAAGGCATTTAAAGATTCAGTGCAAAGGAAACACTCTCATTTACCATTGCAAAAAAAAAGGATAAAATACCTAAAATGAACCTACCTAAGGAGACAAAATACCTGTATGCAGAAAACTATAAGAAACTGATGAAAGAAATTAAAGTTGATACCAACAGATAGAGAGATATATCATGTTCTTGGATTGGAAGAATCAACATTGTGAAAATCACTATATTACCCAAAGCAATCTACAGATTCAATGCAATCCCTATCAAACTACCAATGGAATTTTTCACAGAACTAGAACAAAAAATTTCACAATATGTATGAATACAAAAAAAGACACCAAACAGCCAAAGCAATCTTGAGAAAGAAAAATGGAGCTGGAGGAATCAGGCTCCCTGACTTCAGAGTATACTACAAAGCTACAGTAATCAGACAGTATGGTACTGGCACAAAAACAGAAATATAGGTCAATGGAACAGGATAGAAAGCTCAGAGATAAACCTACACACATATGGTCAACTTATTTTTGACAAAGTAAGCAAGAATATACAATGGAGAAAAGATGGCCTTTTCAATAAGTGGTGCTGGGAAAACTGGACAAGAATGAAAGAAAGAAATTAGAACACTCCCTAACACCATACACAAAAATAAACTCAAAATGGATTAAAGAGTTAAATGTAAGGCCAGACATTATAAAACTCTTAGAGGAAAACTTAGGCAGAACACTCTATGATATAAATCACAGCAACATCCAAAATAAACAAATGGGACCTAATGAAACTTACAAGCTTTTGCACAGCAAAGGAAACCATAAACAAGATGAAAAGTCAACCCTCAGAATGGGAGAAAATATTTGCAAATGAAGCAAATGACAAAGGATTAATCTCCAAAATTTACAAGCAGCTCATTCAGCTTAATATCAAAAAAGCAAACAACCCAATCCAAAAATGGGTAGAAGACCTAAATAGACATTTCTCCAAAGAAGACATACAGATTGCTAACAAACACATGAAAGGATGCTCAACATCACTAATCATTAGAGAAATGCAAATAAAAACTACAATGAAGTATCACCTCACACCAGTCAGAATGGCCACCATCAAAAAATCTACCAGAAATGAATGCTGGAGAGGGTGTGGAGAAACGGGAACCCTCTTGCACTGTTGATGGAAATGTAAATTGATAGAGCTACTATGGAGAACAGTATGGTGGTTCCTTAAAAAACTAAAAATAGAACTACCATATGACCCAGCAAACCCACTACTGAGCATATACCCAGAGAAAACCATAATTGTAAAAGAGTCATGTACCACAATGTTCATTGCAGCACTATTTACAATAGTCAGGACATGGAAGCAACCTAAGTGTCCATTAACAGATGAATGGATAAAGAAGATGTGGCACATTTATACAATGGAATATTAGTCATAATAAGAAATGAAACTGAGTTATTTGTAGTGATGTGGATGGACCTAGAGTCTGTCATACAGAGTGAAGTAAGTTAGAAAGAGAAAAACAAATACTGCATGCTAATACATATATATGGAATCTAAAGAAAAAAATGGTTCTCCAGAACCTAGGGGCAGAACAGGAATAAAGACGCAGACGTAGAGAATGGTCTTGAAGACACTGGGAGGGGGAAGGGTAAGCTGGGAAGCAGTGAGAGAGTGACATTGACATATATACATTACCATATGTAAAATAGATAGCTAGTAAGAAGCAGCTGCATAGCACAGGGACATTAGCTTTGTGCTTTTTGACCACCTAGAGAGGTGGAATTGAGAGGGTGGGAGGGAGATACAAGAGGGAGGGGATAAGGGAATATATGTATATGTATAGGTGATTCAATTTTTTGTACAGAAGAAACTAATACAACAATGTAAAACAATTATACTGCAATAAAGATGTTAAAAGGGGGAAATAAAGATGCAGTGCAATCCCTATCAAAATTCCAATGGCATTTTTCATAGAAATAGAACAAACAATTTTAAAATTTGTATGGACCCACAAAAGGCTCCGAATAGTCAAAATAATCTTGAGACAGAACAAAGTTAGAGGTATCACACTTCCTGATTTCAAACTATATTACAAAGCTATAGTTATCAAAGCAGTATGGTATTGTCATAAAAACAGACATGTAGATCAATGAAACAGAATAGAGAACCCAGAAATAAACCCATGCATGTATGGTCAATTAAGTTGTGATAAAGGAGTTTAAGAATATACAAGGGGAAACAACAGTCTCTTCAATAAATGATGTTGGGAAGCTGGACAATGGCATGCTGAAAAACAAAACCAGACCGCTGTCTTAGACCATACACAAAAATCAACTCAAAATATAGTAAAAACTGGAATATAAGCCTGAAACCATGAAACTCCAGCAAGAAACAATATGGGGCAAACTCCTAAACACTGGTCTTGGCAATGTTTTTTTTTTTATTTGACAAATTAAAAAATGCAAATGCAAAGACAACAAAAGAAAAAAAAGAGGAAAAAATGGAGCTACATTAAACTAAAAAGCTTCTGCACAGCAAAGGAAACCCTGAACAAATGAAAAGTCAATCTACACAATGGGAGAAGATATTTGTAAATAATGTATCATGATATATTATATACAATTGTATATACATAAGGGTTTAATATCCAAAATATATGAAGAATTTATACAAGTCAATAGCAAAAAAAAAATTCTGTTTAAAATGTCATCAAAGGACTTATACATTTTTCCACAGAAGACACACATATGGCCAGCAGATACATGAAAGGTACTAAACCTCACTAATCAGGGAAATCAAGTCAAAATCACAATGAGATATCACTTCATACCATCAGCATGGCTGTCATCAAAAAAACAAGAAATAAGTGTTGCTGAAGATATGGAGAGAAGGGAATCCTTATGCACTCTTGGTAGGAATGTAAACTCGTACAACCGCTATGGAAAACAGAATGGAGGTTCCTCAAAAAATTAAAAATAGAACTGCTATATAATCTAGCAATTCTACTTCTGGGTATATATCTGAAGGAAATGAAATCATTATCTTGAAAAGATATCTGCACCTCCATGTTCAATTTAACATTATTTACAATAGCCAAGATATGGAAACACCTTAAGTGCCTGTAGAAGGATGAATAAAGAAAGTGTGATGTGTGTGTATGTATATATACATATATATATGAATATTATTCAACTATAAAAAGAAGAAATCCTGCCATTTGCAAAAACATGGATGAACCTTGATGGCATTAAGCTAAGTGAAATAGGTCAGATAGAGAAAGACAAATACCTACTTATATGTGGGATCTAAAAAAAAACAAACTCTTAGATACAGAGAGCAGATTGGTGGTTGCCAGAGTAAGTGGTGTGGGGTGGGGGAAATGAGTGAAGGGGGTCAAAAGGTAAAAACTTCCATTAAGATTTAAGTTAAGGGGATGTAACATATAGCATGGTGACTGTAGTTAACTATACTGTATTGTATATTTGAAATTATACCCAAGAAAAAAAGATTGTAATGATGCATGGTGATAGACGTCAATTAACTTATGGTAATTATTTTGCAATATATACACATATCAAACCAATATCTTATACATCTTGGACTAATACAATGTTGTGTGTCAATTATTTCTCTATAAAACTGGGGGAAAATGAGCTATGGTGATTAAAACAAACAAACAAATCCTCAGTGGAAGATCTACTGTGAAGTAGCCTAAGTAGAATGGCCAGGGGAGATTGTTGTCTCAGAAGTCAAGGAGAAGAGAGTTCCAGGAGTTCACTATACTGAAGAAAAGCACAATAAGGTATGAAGAAGAACCACTGCAATTTACACTTACTGTTTTTGGCAACTTTTGAAACAATAGTTTCAGTCCTTTCCTGAAATTGGATCCAGGGCAATGCAGGCATAACATAAGAATCACTCTCTGGAGAAATGTGGCATGAAAGGAAGAAATAATGTAGAGCTGTGGAGACATAGGGAGATGGATTCAAATGAAGGGAGAAAGTTATATTTACAGACTGGAACCAAGACACTGAGGGGAAAGAGGAGGTAACAGATGGAGAGATGCCAAGCAGAGACAGGAAGGAGGGGATTGAAGCACAGCTATAACCTCAAAGCTGAGAAGGCATATTCCTTTCTCCTAGCCTAAAAACATTTTTTAAAGGCAGAAATCGAATCAGTTCATAACCATGTCTATTTTCTAGTTTAGAGTTTTCTAAATCTGGCTGAGCATTTGGACCACATGAGAAATTTTTAAAATGCAGGTTTCCAGGCCAAACCCTTAAAGTTCAAGGTGTGACTTAGGAATCTCTTTAAAGAAGTTGCCAAGGTGATTTTGGTAGTCAGTCCTTCCCTCTCAATACTCTACCTTTAACACTTCCTCTCAAATCAAATAAACTATTTCTTAGAAAACTTGCACACCCTTTTTTGTAAGTATACAAAAAGCATTGGGAAATTGTCCAAATTTAAGAAAGTTTGATATGACTAGCAATGTTTCAATCTTTTCAAAATATGAAAAAAATTTCAGAGAAATAAAATGGTTACTTTGGAAAGTAGGAAAAATGATGGATTTGGAGCATGTTTATACCTTTCCTTTTATTCAATGAAATGCATTGTTATGCATAAGTCTGAACCTAGCATGCCTCATAAAATCCTTGATCTCTCTAACTAGTATTTCTTTCTTTTTTTTTTTTTTTTTTTTTTGGTATGCAGGCCTCTCAGTGCTGTGGCTTCTTCCATTGCAGAGCACAGGCTCCGGACGCGCAGGCCCAGTGGCCATGGCTCATGGGCCAAGCTGCTCCATGGCATATGGGATCTTCCTGGGATTGGGAGGATAAGAAGGAGTCGGAAGGGGGAGGAGATATGTGGATAGACATATATGTATAGCTGATTCACTGTGTTATAAAGCAGAAACTAACACACCATTGTAAAGAAATTATACTCCAATAAAGATGCTTTAAAAAAAAAGGAGAGAATAACCATATGATGCAGCAATTCCACTCCTATTTATATATCTGAAAAAAACAAAAACACTAATTCAGGAAGATACATGCAGCCCAATGTTCATAGCAGCATTACTTACAATTCCTAAGATACAGAAGTAACCTAAGTGTCCATTAACAGATGAATGGGTAAATAAGATGGGGCATACACACACACACACACACACACACACACACACACACACAGTGGAATACTACTCAGCCATAAAAAAGAATGGATTTTTGCTGTTTGCAGTAACATTGATGGATTTGGTGGACATTATGCTGAGTGAAATACCTCAGACAGAGAGAGACAAATAGTGTATGATATCACTTATATGTTGAATCTAAAAAATACAACAAACCAGTGAATATAACAAAAAATAAGCAGACCTACAGATATAGAGAACTAAATAGTGGTTACCAATATGAGGTGGTTAGGGGTAATATAGGAATTAGGGAGTGGGAGGTACAAATTACTGGGTATATGATAAGCCCAAGGACGTATTGTACAACACAGGGAATGTAGCCAATATTTTGTAATAACTGTAAATTGAAAGTAACCTTTAAAAATTTATATTAAAATAAAACAATTAAAAATAAAATAAAAGTGATAATAAAAAAAGAGCCACCTTGTGACCCACCAATGCCCACCATTGTCCTGCAGCCTCTGAACAACACATGACCTGAACCAACCAGACAGGGGCCAGCCACACCTACCAGACTGCTTACAGTAGTCAGCCCACCACAACAGAAGTACCCATGCAGCCCACATAGGGGACACCCCTAGAGTATATAACTCTGGTGATCAGAGGGGAGTGCACTACTGGGACACATAGAATGTCTCCTACAAAAGGCAACTTCTTGAAGGTCAAAAAACATAAACAACCTACCAGATACACCGCAATAAAAACAGCAACTTAGGCAAAATGAGGTGACAGAGGAACATATTCCAAATGAAAGAACAAATTAAAACCCCAGAAGATGAACTAAGTGAATGGAGATTTTCAGTCTACAGAGAAAGAGTTCAGGATAATGATGATAAAAATGATAAAAAAGAAAAAAACTGGGGAGAAGAAAGGATGCACAGAGTGCAAAGTTACAGGATTTAAACAGAGAGTTGGAATATATAAGGAATACTCAAACAGAGATGAAGAATACAATAACTGAAATAAACATACACTAGAAGCAATCAACAGTAGTTTAGATGATGCATAGGAATGGATCAGTGAGTTGAAACACAGACTAATGGAAATTGCTAAAGGTGAACAGAAGAAAAAAAAAGGTAAAAGAATGAGGACAGTATAAGACACCTCTAGGACAACATCAGATATACTAACATTCACATTTAGGTGTCCCAGAAGGAGAACAGAGAGAGAGAAAGGGGCAGAGAATATATTTGCAGACATAATAGCTGAAAACTTCCTTAACTTGGAAGGGTAACAGACATCCAGGTCCAGGAAGCACAGAGTCCAAAACAGGATTAACCAATGAGGACTACACCAAGACACATTGTAATTAAAATGGGAAAAATTAAAGATAAAGAGACACTACTAACAGCAGCAAGGAAAAATAAGTTACATACAAAAAAATAAGTTACATACAAGGGAACTCCCACAACTCTATCAGCTCACTTTTGAGCAGAAACACTGCAGGCTAGAGGGAGTGACATGATATATTTTAAGTGATGAAAGGGAAGAAACCTAAAGAAGAAACCTAAGAAACCTAAAACAAGAATACTCTATCTGGCCAGGGTTTCAACCAGATTTGAAGGAGAGATGAAAAGTTGTACAGATAAAAAAATGCAAAAACAGTTCAGTACCACCAAACCAGTTTTACAAGAAATGTTAAAGGAACTTCTCTGCGTGAAAAACAATAGCCACAACTAGAAATATGAAGTAGGAAAAGAAAATCTCATTGGTAAAGGCAAATATACAATAAAGTTAGTAAATCAACCAGATATAAAGTTACTAGGAAGGTTAAAGAACAAAATTAGTATATTCATCTATATCCACAATAAGTAGTTAAGGGATACACAAGACAAAAAGATGTAAAATATGATGTCAAACATTAAACCCGGCTGGGGGAGGGGAGTAAAAATGAATGATTATTAAAATATATTTGCAATTAAGAGATCAGTAACTTAAAACAATCATATAATATATATAATGCTTCTCATAAACCTCACAGTAACCATAAATCAAGTCTATAATAGATAATAGATACAGACACAAAAAAGAAAAAGGAATTAAAAAATAACATTAAATATAGTCATCAATCACAAAGAGAGCAAAAGAAGAAGAGAACAATAAAGAACTATGAAAATAAACTAAAACAATTGACAAAATGGCAATAAGTACATACCTATCCAAATTTACTTTAAATGTAAATGGACTAAATCCTCCAATCAAAAGACACAGAGACCCTGAATGGATACAAACCCAAGACCCATATATATGCTCCTTACAATAGATTCACTTCAGATCTAAAGACACACACACTGAAAGTGAGGGGATGGAAAAAGGCATTCCATGAGAATGGAAATGAAAAGAAAGCCAGGGTAGCAATACTTATTTCAACAAAATAGACTTAAAACAAAGACTGTAAAAAGAGGCAAAGAAGGACATTACATCATGATCATATATATTTATAACATTTCATCCAAAAGCAGCAGAATACACATTCTTTTCAAGTGCACATGGAACATTCTCCAGGATAGATCACATGCTTGATCACAAAGCAAGTCTCAGTAAAGTTAAGAAATCACATCATGCACCTTTTTGGACAATAACACTCTGAGACTAGAAATCAACTACAAGAAAAACTACAAAAAAATAAACACATGGATGTTAAACACTATGCTGCTAAGCAACAAATGAACCACTGAAAAATCATAAAAGAAATTTTAAAAATTTAAAAATATCTGTAGACAACTAAATATGAAAACTCACCAATCCAAAATCTGCACGCTTCAGCAAAAGCAGTTCTAAGAGGGATAATTATAGTGATACAACAAAAGAAAAATCTCAAATAAATAACCTAATCTTACACCTAAAGCAACTAGAGAAAGAAGAACAAAGGAAACCTAAAGTTAGAAGAAAATAAGTCATAAAGGTCAGAACAGGAAAAAAAAAAGAACTAGGCACTAAAAGAAACAATAGAAAAGATCAGTGAACATATAGCAAGTTCTTTGAAAAGAGAAGCAAAATTAATGAACCTTTAGCCAGACTCATCAAGAAAAAAAGAGAGAGGGCCTAAATAAATAAAATCAGGAATGAAATAGAAGTTACAACCAACACCACAGAAATACAAAGAATCATAAGATATCAATACAAACAATTAAATGCCAATTAAATGGACACATAGAAAAAATGGACACATTCCTAGAAATGTACAATTTCCCAAGAATGAACCAGGAAGAAATAGAAAATATGAACAGACTAATTACTCTTAATGAGGTTGAGGAGAACTTCCCTGTGGTCCATTTGATAAGACTGCATGCTCCCAAAGCAGGCGGCCCAGGTTTGATCCCTGGTTGGAGAACTAGAGCCTGCATGCATGCTGCAACTAAGAGTTTACATGTCACAAATAAGAGTCTGCATTACACAACTAAGAGTCTGCATGCCACAACTAAGAAGCCCACATGCTGCAACTAAAAGATCCTGCATGCTGCAATGAAGATCCCACTTGCCTCAGTTAAGACCCAGCACAGCCTAAATAAATAAATAAATATTTTTTAAAAAATGAAATTGAATCAGTAATAAAACAATCCCCAAAAAACAAAAGTTCAGAACCAGATGGCCTCACAGGAGAATTTTAGCCAACATTTTAGAGAAGAGTTAACACCTATCCTTCTCAAACAATTCCAAAAAATTGCAGAGGAAGGAACACTTCCAAACTCATTCTATGAGGCCAGCATCAGCCTGATACCAAACCATGCCAAGATATCACAAAAAAACATAATCCTGAAGATGCAAAAATCCTCAACAAAATTTTAGCACATGGAATTCACAGAATTCAACAATACATAAAAAGATTACATACCATGATCAAGTGGGATTTATCCCAGGATGTAAGGGAGGTTCAATAACTGCAAATTGATCAATGTCATATACCACATTAACAAGTAGAAGAATGAAATATGATCATCTTAATAGATGCATAAAAAATTTTTGACAAAATTCAACAGCCATTTATGATAAAAACTCTGAACAAAGTGGATATAGAGTGAACATACCTCAACATAATAAAGGGCCATACATGAAAATCCCACCTACATCATACTCAATGGTGAAACATTGAAAGTATTTCCTCTAAGATCAGGAACAAATCAAGGATGCCCACTCTCACCATTTTAATTTAACATAGTATTGGAAGACCTAGCCACAGCAATCACACAAGAAAAAGAAATAAAAGGAATGCAAAATGGATAGAAAGAAGTAAAACTGTCATTGTTTGCAGATGACATGATTTTATACATAGAAAATCCTAAAAATGCAACCAAAATATTACTAGAACTCATCAATGTATTCAGTAAAGTTGCCAGACACAAAATTAATATGCAGAAATCTGTTGCATTTCTATACCTTAACAATGAACTATCAGAAAGAGAAATTAATAAAACAATAGCATTTACAGTCACATCAAAAAGAATAAAACAGCTAGGGATAAATCTAACTAAACAGGTAAAAGACCTGAACTTGCAAAACTAAAAGACACTGATGAAATATATTGACAATGATACAAACAGATGGAAAGATACAATGTGCTTGTTGACTGAAAGTATTAATATTGTTAAAACAACCATATAACTCAAGGCAAACTACAGATTCAATGCAATCTCTATCAAATTACCAATGGCCTTTTTCACAGAACTAGAAGAACTAATTCTAAATTTTGTATGGAAATACAAAAGACCCTGAATTGTCAAAACAATCTTGAAAAAGAAGAACAAAGTCGGGGGTATCATGTCCCCTGATTTCAAAGTATACTGCAAAGCTAAGTAATCAAAACATTATAATACTAGCACTAAAACAGACACAAAAATCAGTGGAACAGAATTGAGAGCTCAGAACTGAACCCACACTTACATGGGCAATTAATCTATAACAAAGTAGGCAAGAATACACAATGAGCAAAAGACAACCTCTTCAATAAATGCTGTTGAGAAAACTGGACAGCTATATGCAAAATAATCAAAATGGACTACTCTCTCAGACCATGCACAAAAATAAATTCAAAATGGATTAAAGACTTAAATGTAGTACCTGAAAACCATAAAACTCTTAGAAGAAAACATAGATCGTATGGTCTTTGACAATCATCTTAGTAATTTTGGGGGGCTCTGTTTTGTCAGGCAAGGGAAACAAAAGCAAAACTAAACAAATGGGACTATTTCAAGCCAAAAATCTTTTGCACAGTGAAGGAAACTATCAATTAAAAGAAAAGGCAGACTACTAAATGAGGGAAAATACATGCAAATGATATATCTGATAAGGGGTTAATATCCAAAATATACAAAGAGCTCATGCAACTCAACATCAGAACAACCTGATTAAAAAGTGGACAGAGAATCTGAATAGAAAATTTCCAAAGAAAACATACAGATGGCCAACAAGCACATAAAAAGATGTTCAACATTACTAATCATTAGGGAAATGCAAATGACAACCACAATGAGATATCACCTCACATCATTCAGAACAGCTGTAATCAATAAGACAACGAATACAAGTATTTGCAAGAACATGGAGAAAAGGGAATCCTTGTATACTGTTTGTGGGAAAGTAATTTGGTCCAGCCACTATGGAAAACAATATGGATAATTACCAAAAAATTATAAATAGAACTATCATATGATTCAGTAATTCCACTCTTGATTATATATATATATATATATATATATATATATATATATATATATATATATGAAGAAAAAAACATTAATTTGAAAAGATATATGTACCCTTATGTTCATTACAGTATTATTTCCAATAGCCCAGATATAGAGGCAACCTAAGTGCTCAGCAGTAGCTGAATGGATAAAGAATATGTGCGATAGCACAGGGAGATCATCTCGGGGCTTTGTGACCACCTAGAGGGGTGGGATAGGGAGGATGGGAGAGAGATGCAAGAAGGAAGAGATATGGGGATATATGTATATGTATAGCTGATTCATTTTGTTACAAAGCAGAAATTAACACACCACTGTAAAGCAATTATACTCCAATAAAGATGTTAAAAAAAAGAATATGTGAGATACACACACACAAACACCCCCCCCCCACACACACACACACACTGGAACATTACTCAGACATGAAAAGTGAAATTTTGCCATTTGCAACAACATGGATGCACCTAGAGGGCATTATGCTAAGTAAAATAAGTCAGACAGAGAAAGACAAACACTATATAATTTCACTTATATGTAATATAAGCAAAACAGAACAGAATTATTGATGCAGAGAACAAACAGGTAGTTGCAGAGGGGAGTGGGATGGCAAGAGGAAAGAAATAGATGAGGGAGATTAAAAGGTACAAACTTACAGTTACAAAATATTTAAATGAGTCATAATGTACAGTGTGTGGAATACAGTCAATAAACAATATCTTAGTTTGGTGACAGATCTTTACTAGACTTATTGTTGTGATCAGTTTGAAATATACCAAAATATCAAATCACTATATTGTGTAATAGGAAGTAACATAGTGTTGTAGGTCAACTATACTTCATAAACCAACCAACAAACAAAGATACTCAGAGAACAAGATTAGATTTGTAGTTACCAGAGGTGGAGGGTGGGGTCTGGGGAAATTGGAGGAAGGCAGTCAAAATGTACTCACTTTCAGTTATAAGATATATAAGTACTAGGGATGTGATGTACAACTTGATAAATATAATTAACACTGCTGTATGTTATGTGTAAAAGTTGTTAAGAGTAAATTCTAAGAACTTACATCACAAGGAAAATTGTTTTTCTATTTCTATAATTTTGTATCTATATAAAATAATGGATATTCACTAACCTTATTATGATAATCACTTCATGATATATGTAAGTCAAATCTTTTTGCTGAACACCTTAAACTTATACTGTGCTGTATGCCAATTATGTCTATTATATTTCAATAAAGTTGGAAGAAAAAATAAGTATAAATAAATTATTATATTATTTTAAACTATAGGTCAATTCTAGTCTGGAAAGTTTGGGCTCTGGTAAGCATTCACATAACTGTAGAATAAATGAACAAGTAGAAAATAGCATAAACTGAAAAAAATCCTTGGTGTTTGATTGAAGTATTCTCATCATTGAAAGTACTTAAAACTAAATTTTCTGTCTTGAATCTTTTGTTCTAAAAGATGGAAGACCAGTCATATCTAGTCTCTTACAATAAGAACACTCTAAAACATTCACTGAAGAAGTTTTTTGAGGCTTCGACAACTATCATAGTTCCATCTAAATAGAGATCAAGCAAAGTTCATAGAATAAATCTATTATGAAATAATTACTGCAGTTTCCATTTTGATGACACTAAAATGTCTGTTATTGTCTTTCTTTTTAAGGTATCAAAAACAAGTTTAAAGACACTGTAAAATAATTGCTCCTGCAATTTTGGTGTTAAACAAAAAGCTATTTTGTTGTAATAGCAATCTTAGCAAAGCATTAGATATCAATGGTCAAAATATGATTGACAGCATGCATACCCAAAGGACATCTATTAAAATGCAAGTTGTAAAATTGGTGAAATCATTCCAGTTCTAAAAGATTATCTTTTATTATTATTATTTATTATTAAGTGACATTGAAATCAAACACCATCTTAGCTATATTGTGTTACGTTAAATCTGGCAGGAAGGTAATTAGGTATCATTTTGTGGTAATTAAGGATATGTCATTTTTGTTCACTTAGCCCAGCTTGATCTCTGCTTCAGAGAACTTAGGATGTACCCAGTGGAACTTCTGGAAAACCCTGTGGTCTCCCAGCAGCTCAAAGGGAGTCACAAGCATTACTTTGCTGGCTTTCAAATATCACTCAGGGAAAATCTACTAAAAAATTAGAGCATAGATGACACTCAAAGAAAATAAACCACCCAGATGTTTGGAGCAAAAAACATTGCTCATTTTAGAAGATTTTGTCTAGAAGTTTTACCAGACTAGTGTCCTTTGATTTTGCATAAAGACAAAATATGCAAATCTCAAGAAAATTTTAAAAAATCAAGTTAAGTGAAAGAAGTTATACTTCAATTTTCTCAGTGACAAATATTAATGAAAAATTGCATCGTTTCCACTTAAATATATAGTGCCCTACCTTGTGGTTTAAAAACAAATTTTTTAAATTAATGGAATTCATTAATTGTTTATTGATGAAAAATACAAAAAAATATAATCAACTGAAGATAAACCAGTGTATGTTTTCACAGAAACTTTATTTTTTTTGGAAGACTGACGATAAATACCTGTGAAAATGAAAATGTACTTATGAAGTAGCATATTGAAAAATTCTAATTAAAAACAGTCAAAGTAAATATATAAATACTATAATTATGCAAGGTAGGTATTTTAAAAATATGAAACAGTCTCATGATCTGCTTCTACCTCCACAGTACCTGGCATTATTTTTTCCTACTGACTAAGCTACTATTGTCTTGGAGAAGCAAGGACACGGCAGACCATAAATAAGAGAGGGTGTGAGGATTAATTTTATGTGTGGCTGGGCCACAGTGCTCAGATATGTGATCAATCATTATTCTGGATATTTCTGTGAGACAGTTTTTGAATGAGATTAATATTTAAATCAATAATCTGTGAGTAAAACAGTTTACTTTCCATAATGTGGGTGGGCCTCATCCAATCAGCTAAAGGCCTGAATAGAAAAAAAAAAAAAAAAGACTGACGTCTCCCAAACACAAGTGAATTCTCTAGCAGGTGGCCTTTTGACTTGAACTGCAACATCAGCTTTTCCTGGGCCTCCAGCCCACCCTGCAGATTTTGGACTCGCTGGCATCCATAAGTGCAAGAGCCAATTCCTCAAAAGAAATCTCTATATTAATATATATCCATTGGTTCTGCTTCTCTGGAGAACCCTGACTAATACAAAGGATCAGACTCTTGACTTTTGAAATTCAAAAGTCTAGACCTAGGTAAGATGAAAGACTGAGAAGACTACAACTCATTAATAGCTAATTCTCCCCACCCCCTAACTGGATAAGATTTCCTAGAGTAGAAGAGGAAAAGAGACATAGGGAAAGTGATTCAGGGGTCATCTTCCCCGAGGTCATTTACCCTGTCTTCCCCTCAAGGCTAAGTCTGTAAGGTGAAAAAGGTGGTTTCGTGGTAGAACCATAGAGAAGTTTGAGATCTAGCATCTCCAGATAGAAAGTCCATGTTCTCCTTGATCGGCATGGTGGGAAGCATCAAGCCAACACATCTACGTGGTATGTTTGTTTCAGAATCACCTGAAACAGTATCACAGAATTACCTGCATAGAGACTGATTTTGGAATATTACAGAGACTCTCAGGATTTGAAAGCAGTAGAGACATGGCCCAGAGAGCTGACAGATATGAAAAGGGTTGGGGGTGAGAAAAAGAGAGAATGCAAGGGGCTTTCCTGGACTAATGAACAAAAATCAAGTGGAAAGGAAGATAATACTACAGATGCATCATGGAAAGGTGAACAGAGAGGAAGAGATGCCCCTCTTCACTCGTGATTTTGCACTAGGTTAGGCCCCAGACTTATGCACAGCACCCAGAAATGGAAGAGAATTACCCTGTACTGACTGACAATAAATTTCCACCACCTGGCAGAATGGATTCTTAAAACAGAAATTAAGTCATAGGAAAAAAAACCCTTACATTTCCCATCCACCTGGGTTTCATGGTCTGTTAGGGAGGCAGTAGAGAATAGAGAAGAGGGAGGGATGGGTTCAGGAGACATTTGTTCTAGTCCAGGCTTAGTCAGTCATAGTTATCGTCTTTGAACTCAGTTTCCTTGAATGTAAAATGAAAGAGTTAGACTAGAAGTTCCCTGCAGAAGCAAGTTTTTTTTTTCTTTTCCTTGACATACATTGTCAGTGATCTAAAAATGTAAAAGGAAACATCCAGCTCAGAAGGAAGCACTTCTGTCCAAAAATATGCTAGATTTTGCATCTGTATAGTTCCTGGCCGATAGTCAGTACTGATAAACATCTGTTTGAGTGAAATAAAACAATTTCCAGGGTTCAGTGTTGAAACTATCCTCCGGGTCTTGTCACTGTTCTGACTGGTGAGCATGTAAGTAGTTCCCACTAACAATAGACAACGGGACCATTGAAAAATCATCAAATTTATTTTTTCTGCTCTATGCTGAGAAAATATTAAAGATTTTCTACTCACGATCCTGCAAATCATAGCTGCTTCAGAAATAAATTATAAAAAAGAATGCAAGGAGGAAACATAGAAAGATTTTTTCCTCTTTCTTTTAATAAGGGAAGTATTTACCTATATCTCTCTTGGATATGAAAAGGAAAAGAAGACCAGTAATTATCCACTCATTCAACCAAAGGAATGATTCTGGAAGGGGTACAAACCAGTAAAATGTACATGTTTCTGTCTATCCTCATCTGCCACATTCCAAGGCAACTTTTCTAGCACTTACAATCATGTACCATTTATACTGCCCCCAAAGTCATTAGCACCTTTAGCAAAACTCTTAAAGCACATTCCATAAAAATCAGGTGTAAAGTTCTGAGATCCATCGAGCAAGACAACAAAGAAATCCCCTAGCCATCTAAGTGATAGCATTGTCTCAGCATTCTGCGGCTTTATAGAAAATTCCTACATTAGAAAAACCCCTGAGTGTGGGTAAAAATCTCCAAACATGCACAATGCAGGGCTAGACAGCCTAGGACTTGTATGAAGAGCAAAGAGCTCTAGCAGACAAGTTGTTCCAGCCTACATCAAACAAACAGTGAACAGAAACCAAGAAGCCCCCCACACATAGCCAGGCCCTTGAGAGCCTACTGATGTGTTTCCTCTGCAGACAGCTTCTACAATGTGAGGTGCAGCTTAAGCAATCTTCCCTCCTACCCAGCACTTGTATTTAAGGGATTAGAAACAATGGAAAAATTTAAAAAGTAACATCGCATGTATTTGTCAGACATATAGATTTGTACTGGATATAACTTCAAACTCAAGGACAAAATTTGACCTTTGAAGTCAGGGTGGATGGACCTTTTAGGAGGCTCCCTGTGGCCCACCTTGTGGAATTCCTTAGTCTCTACCTTCTAGAGAATTGCATGGGGTCCTGACTGTTAAGTGCCCCAAATTACTTCTCAGGCCTGAGCTACCCAGACTGTTTTCCTTTAATTCTCAGAACTGCTGCAATCCCATTATCCACCAAGAAGTTTCTTCTCTCTCAAGACAAAAACTCAGTCTGCTCAGGTCCCCCTTTTCCTTGCAATCTTTGAAAACAAGTCCCCAGACCATTTTCACAGCTGAGAAACTAAACACTAAGAGAAGAGAGATGGAGGCACAGTCCCAAAAAGTTTTTAAATCCCTTTCTTAGATGATACCCAGAGGCTGAAGTGACCTCCAGTATTCTATTATCACTAAGTCAATATGTTTTTGACCCCCATCTATCTCTATACTATGCTAATATCTTTTTTTCAAAAGATATTTTCCAAGCTACTATCACATCCTGAAACTATGATTAGAAAAAAAGCAAATCCTGTCAACAAGAGTTCACATTACTAAAGCTCTTCAGAAAGAGAGATGTTAATCTCAAAAGGCTCTCTCCCAAAGATAGTTCATTTCTACACACATTTTCCAGTCAGCTATTTCAGCTACTTGGTCACTAAATTGATAGGTTCATCACCACCATTTTGGTAACACCTCTTGAAATATTAGATTTCTATTTGTTGAGAGTGCCCCCACCACAGATATCAGCAATATCTCCCAAAGAAGAGTTAGGGCAGGGGCTTCCCTGGTGGCTCAGTGGTTGAGAATCTTCCTGCCGATGCAGGGGACATGGGTTCATGCCCCGATCCGAGAAGATCCCACATGCCGCGGAGCAGCTGGGCCCGTGAGCCATGGCCGCTGAGCCTGCATGTCCGGAGCCTGTGCTCTGCAACAGGAGAGGCCACAACAGTGAGAGACCCGCGTACCGCAAAAAAAAAAAAAAAAAAAAAAAAAAAAAAAGTTAGGGCAGTGTGCAGAAAACTTAATGAAAGTGTAGCTGCACAGCTGCCATCATTTTTCTCCTGTCTAAATCCCAGGAAGCAGCAATGAGCAATGAATTGGTGCTTCATGTGGTTCTGCACACACACGTACTTCTGTACTCACAAGTACTACTAACCCAAGTCAAACAAACTTCACTTATTTATGTAGAACCTTCCTTGGATGGCAGACTAAACTGTTTCTTAACATTAGCGTCATGAATTTTTTACAATTTACTGCCAGAAAATATTATTAGCCCCACTTAATATTCAAAGATAGTAAAACACTGAAAAGTTTGCTTGGCCAGGGATTTTGGAAACAAAATGAAGATTACCAGTCTGTCAGACACCAAGGCAGTGTACATACAAAGACTGACTTAACAGGGGGCTGTATAGAGTAGTGGTTAAGAGCTACAGTGCCTAGCCTTACCCCTTGCTCTCTGTGTGACTTTGGGAACCTTACTCGATCTCTCTGTTTCAGTTTTCTCATGTGCAATATGGGCTCAATCATAGGCTTGTTGTAAAGATTAAATAAGTTAACGAATGTAAAGTGCTTAAAACAGGATCTTGTGCATGGTAAATTACCCATAAAGGTTAACCATGATTATTGCTCTGCAGCATCAGGGTAACTATCATCCAAAATCTTTCTGGATCAGGAAGATTTAAGCCAACTGAGAAAGACTAGAGTACAGACTCTCAAAATTATGGTTCATATAAACACTTTTCAAGTACAGCTGCAGCTGCCTCTTAATTGGTGTTTCTGTCTTCAGACTTGTCAGCTGTCATCAATTCTCTTCATTTTGAGGAGATCCAATTTTCTATTATAAAACATAAACCTAATCCAGTCACTTCCACGTTTAATACCTTTTGACAACTTCACACTGACCTGAGGGTGGAAATTGACAAGCCCCACTTGTTCACAAGACCTTTCACAACTCGGCTTCTTGCTTGCCTCTCTAGCTCCTCTTACCATCACCCTCTTGAATTTGATATTATGGGCATGCTGAAAGTGTTCAGTTGTTCCAACATGCCACACTCTCTCTTACCTAAAGACTTCCACATATGCTATTTTCTCTGTCTAGAAACTTCTATCATCTGCATCCCCATTCATGTCCACACCTCTTCTTGATAATATCTCATGACTTAGTTTAGAAGTCCCTTCTTCCATGAGGTCTTGATTGACCTTTTAGACCAGGTCTGCCCTAATTCCCCAACCCCAAAAGAGTTGTATTTCCCTGTCATAATTAATCAAGCTACTACTTTTCTATGTTGCTTCTAAACTACAAATCTCTTGTTCACCACTATATCCCCAGTACCTAGCACAATATCTGGCACTTAGTAAACACTCAGTTACTCTGTTGAAAGAATGCAAGCTCAGTTTGCATGGGCAAGACAGAATCTTAGACATGGGTTGACTTCAGAGTTCAACTTAATAGCCTTCTCACCCTAATCTCCAGGATCCTCCTTCCTAAAATTCCCAAGAAACTTCAATGGGTTTTTGTGGTAGCCTCTTACAATATCTAAACTCTTTTTTTGCTGTATCAGGGTTGATATAAAACTATTTTCAAAAAACTGATGACATCTGATTTAGAAGTTAAGAAGGATGATTAATCTCATGTAGGGTTTCTTTGCTGTTTTGGCACTGGACATTGAATGTCTGATACAATGCATCAATCATCCCACTTTCCTTCTTACCAGAATAAAAATACTTCATATCTATAAAATTTTATATTACATTTTCAGGGATTAATGTTACCTGGATTAAGAAATATTGTCCCCAAAACTTTAAGTAATAAATCAAGGACAGAAATTTGTTGTGTGGTCCATGACAGGGGGATTTCTGTTATGGGCTTTGAAATCCAATTATTTTCTTCACACTAAAGAAGAGTTCTAATCAAATACAATGAGAATAATTAATTTTAATACATTTATCAAAAGTAAAGGAAAAACACACAGTGATTTTTTCATTGGACTGGTCTCTCTGAATACACACTCTTTTAAAGACATAATCCGGTAGGTGTTTGAGACCAACCAGGACATAAGCACATTTAGCTTCATGGGTAACAAAGTTAAATATAAAATATAGTTTATATTTGAAATATAAACTATAAAAAGCAGAAATCTGTGATTAAGAAAACTAAATACAAGTAGAAGTGCCTGATAAACATAGATGTAAAAATCCTCAACAAAATACTAGCAAACAGAATCAAACAGCACAATAAAAGGATCATACACCATGATCAACTGAGGTTTATCCCAGGAATGCAAGGATTCTTCAATATATGCAAATCAAGAGATGTGATAAACCATATTAAAAAATTAAAGGAGAAAAACAGCATGATCCTCTCAAAAGATGCAGAAAAAGCTTCCAACAAAAACTCCAGAAAGTAGGCATAGAGGAAACTTACATCAACATAATAAAGGATAATATATGACAAACCCACAGCCAATATCACTCTCAATGGTGAAAAATTAAAATCATTTCCACTAAGATCAGGAACAAGACTAGGTTGTCCACTCTCACCACTATTATTTAATATAGTTTTGGACGATTTAGCCACAGCTATTGGAGAGGAAAAAGAAATAAAAGGAATCCAAATCAGAAAAAAAGAAGTAAAGCTGTCACTGTTTGCAGATGACATGAAACTATATACAGAGATTCCTAAAGACTCTACCAGAAAATTACTAGAACTAATCAATGAATCTGGTAAAGTAGCAGGATACAAAATTAATGCACAGAAATCTCTTGTATTCCTTTACACTAATGATGAAAAATCTGAAAGAGAAATTAAGGAAACATTCCCACTTACCATTGCAAAAAAAAAAAAGAATAAAATACCTAGGAATAAACCTATCTAAGGAGACAAAAGACCTGATGTAGAAAAGTATAAGACACTGGTGAAAGAAATTAAAGATGATACAAACAGATGGAGAGATATACCATGTTCTTGGATTGGAAGAATCAACATTGTGAAAGTGACTATACTACCCAAAGCAATCTACAAATTGAATGCAATCCCTATCAAACTACCACTGGCATTTTTCAAAGAACTAGAACAAAATATGTCAAAATTTGTATGGAAACATAAAAGACCCCGAATAGCCAAAGCAATCTTAAGAAAGAAAAATGGAGCTGGAGGAATCAGGCTCCCAGACTTCAGCCTATAGTACAAAGCTACAGTAATCAAGACAGTATGGTACTGGCACAAAAACAGAAATATAGATCAATGGAACAGGATGGATTATCCAGAGATTATCCCATGCACATATGGTCACCTTATCTTTGACAAAGGAGACAAGAATACACAATGGAGAAAAGACAGCCACTTCAATAAGTGGTGCCAGGAAAACTGGACAGGTACATATAAAAGAATGAAATTAGAACACTCCCGAACTCCATACACAAAAATAAACTCAAAATGGATTAAAGACCTAAATGTAAGGCCAGAAACTATAAAATTCATAGAGGAAAACATAGGCAGAACACTCTATGGCATAAATCACAGCAAGATATTTTTTGACCCACCTCCTAGAGAAGTGGAAATAAAAACAAAAATAAACAAATGGGACCTAATGAAACTTAAAAGCTTTTGCACAGCAAAGGAAACTATAAACAAGACAAAAAGACAACCCTCAGAATGGGAGAAAATATTAGAAAATGAAGCAACTGACAAAGGAATAATCTCCAAAATTTACAAGCAGCACATGCAACTCAATATCAAAAAAACAAGCAACCCAATCCAAAAACTGGGCAGAAGACCTAAATAGACATTTCTCTAAAGAAGATACACAGATTGACAAGACACACATGAAAGAATGCCCAACATCACTAATCATTAGAGAAATGCAAATCAAAACTACAATGGGACCTCCCCTGTGGCGCAGTTGTTAAGAATCCACCTGCCAATGCAAGGGACAAGGGTTCAAGCCCTGGTCCAGGAAGATCCCACATGCCACAGAGCAATGAAGCCCATGCACCACAACTATGGACGCCCACGTGCCTAGAGCCTGTGCTCCGCAACAAGAGAAGCCACCGCAATGAGAAGCCCACGCCCTGCAATGAAGAGTAACCCCCACTCGCCACAACTAGAGGAAGCACACACGCAGCAAGGAAGAGTCAATGCAGGCAAAAATAAATAAAATAAATAAATAAATAAATTTTTAAAAATCATATTAAAAAAACCTATTAATGAGATTAAAAAAAAACTACAATGAAGTTTAATCTCACACCAGTCAGAATGGCCATCATCAAAACACCTACCAACAATCAATGCTGGAGAGGCTGTGAAGAAAAGGGAACCCTCTTGCACTGTTGGTGGGAATGTAAATTGATACAGCCACTATGGAGAACAGTATGGATGTTCCTTCAGAAACTAAAAATAGAACTACTATATGACCCAGCAATCCCACTACTTGGCATATACCCTGAGAAAACCATAATTCAAAAAGAGTCATGTACCAAAATGTTCATTGCAGTTCTATTTCCAATAGCCAGGACATGGAAGCAACCTAAGTGTCCATTGACAGAAGAATGGATAAAGAAGATGTGGCACATATATACAATGGAATATTACTTAACCATAAAAAGAAATGAAATTCAGTTATTTGTAGTGACGTGGGTGGACCCAGAGTCTGTCATACAGAGTGAAGTCAGAAAGAGAAAATCAAGTACCACATGCTAACACATATATATGGAATCTAAAAAAAAAAAAAAGTTCTGAAGAAACTAGGGGTAGGATAGGAGTAAAGACGCAGATGTAGAGAATGGACTTGAGGACACAAGGGTGGGGGTGCAGAATGGTAAGCTGGGACGAAGTAAGAGAGTGGCATGGACTTATATATACTACCAAATGTAAAACAGGTAGCTACTGGGAAGCAGCTGCATAACACAGGGAGATCAGCTCGGTGCTCTGTGACCACCAGAGGGGTGGGATAGGGAGGGTGGGAGGGAGATGCAAGAGGGAGGAGATATGGAGATATATGTATATGTATAGCTGATTCACTTTGTTATACAACAGAAACTAACACACCATTGTAAAGCAATTATGCTCCAATAAAGCTGTTTAAAAAAAAAGTAGAATTGCCAAGAGATACTTAGAATAAATAGGAAAACCAACATTCAAAAACTGGAGAGCTCTTACAATTCATTCTATGAGTCTGGTATAGACACAATTTTACATCAAATTTGGGGATTGATCAGACCAAGACAGAGAGAAAGAGTGAGAGAGAGAGAAAGAGAGAGATTGAAAGAAACCAGGCAGAGACAGTGACTCAGAGACAGTAGATAAAATTCCATTATTTCTACTTATACTTTTGAAATAAAGGTTAAATTGTAATTCTCCCTATTTGATTCTTGAGTCCACAGGAAGAACCTTGATAAGTTATTTTTCAAGTAATAATATATCAATTCCCTTGTCTATATTATTTCCTTAAATGGTTGACCTTTGGCCAAAGTGAGACAGGTGACTCATTTCCACATAACCTAGGAGTCTCTGGTTTTTTGAAGCCATTTTTTAAAAGTTAGTCTCCTACTAATAACTTTCACACAAGCTAATTTTTATTAAAGGACAGGTTTTTCTAACAGTAACGAACATGTTATATTGCATTTTATCACCAAGAAATAACTATTGTAAAGATCCTAGGTTAAGACAGGCATAGAAATAGAAATATTAATAGAATATTAATAAATATATTAAGTAGGAGCCACTGACTCCTCTTTTGCAAAAAATCAACACCCCATAAGATATTTGGAAAACAAT
The DNA here is from genome assembly GCF_025265405.1 of Mesoplodon densirostris. NCBI lineage: Eukaryota > Metazoa > Chordata > Mammalia > Artiodactyla > Ziphiidae > Mesoplodon > Mesoplodon densirostris. The sequence goes on along the minus strand of NC_082673.1, from coordinate 48,419,485 downwards.
TTTCTATCAATCAATATGTCAGCTTCCCATAAATATAAAGTAAAATTTATTCATTTATGCATAATACATGGCACATGGTACCCATTGTAGTTGGATAATAAATATTTGTTAAATAAATAAATGAATAAGTAGGTAAAAAATGACTGATTTCTTGGAAGCAATGATCTCAACTGGAATAAAATTGTCAAGTTTGATAATCCGAGTTTTCACTTAGAAACTATTCACAATTCAAAGAAAGAAAGAGAGATAAGAGAAACTCTTTTTGCCAAACTCGAGTCTATATCTACTAATTTCTACCTGATGGCAGTGAGGACAGGATGAGAGAGGAAAAATTATTTGGGCAAATGATCACAATTCTATGTCCCTCCATGAGTAGATTTCTAATTATTCTGAATCACTGTTTTTAATCTAAAGTTGATTAAAAATGGGTTCCCAGGGAAATTTAAAAATAAAATTAAACCATTAAATCCATTAGTGAATGAAAAAGAACAATAATGTTCAGCTGATACCCATGCTCAGCTTTCTCCCTATTACAGTTTAACTGCTAAAAGCTATTGCTATTTAGTCTATTTTTTTCTCCATGAGAAACCTTTTAAGATCATAAAAGAGAATATACTATTTTATGTAGTAGGAGATTATTTTTTAGCATTGAAAACTTTTTTTACATATAAATGTATTAAATATACTGGGACAAAAAGAAATTCTTAATTTGAACATATTCTGAATCTGTTAGAGTAAGGAAATAATCCACATTTACATCTTAACATTGCATTTCATGTTTTTTAATTCATAGGAGTAGATAACTATTTTAAAAAAGAAACAACTTTTGAAACTGTTTAACTGAGAGTCCAAAGCCAGATTTATCATTTATTCTGTCCCCAATGAGAAGAGTCAGTTCTCCTTTTTTATTCAACAGGATTTGTCAGTGACATCACCCCTTCTGTGGTCAGTTGTCCAGGTTCTAAAGTCTAAAAGTCACAAGCAATGTACCTTTGCATGCCTTTCTTATACTCAATGAATATATCCAACTTCTATAACAATCCATCAAGTAACCAAGTCGTTACTGAATGTATTCCAGTAATTGCTGCAGTAGTGAGAACAATGTCCTTGCCTCAGAGGAGTTTATAGTTTAGATATGGAGACAAGATTAATATGCTCATGAAACAATTAGCAAAATATAAGAGATGGCATATAATTAAGTGGTACCTTATGAAAGTATAAACCATACTTATAGAAATTTGGAGGAAAAAGATGAACAGGAAAGAAGAAAAGGTTAGTGATTACATCATAATAATAATTATTATTTTATGGCAGGTGTTTATATACATTACTGCTAAACTTTGAAAGCTGGGTTTATATATTGGCTCTATTATACAGCCAATGAAATTAGGGTTCAATGAAGAACAATGACCACCCATAGTCCTCATAGCTAGATAGTCGGGGGATTTAACCCTGACCAGTTCCTCAGCTCTTTCCACATTGCAACACTACTTTTCGTGGAGTTCAGTGGACCTTGATGCCTGGAAAGCTTTACTAGGCAGAGGGGAGGGGCAGGGTTAATCAAGCAAAATGCATAGTATAAGGTATGGGGTAGGAGAAATCTCTCCCTTCTCACTGAACTTGTAATATGTGCTAGATGCTATGCTAGGTCCTGGAATCAGTGGAAAGCAAAAGAGCCATGACCTCTGCCTTCATGAAGTTTAGGCCAGGCAAAATGAGCATTAATCAAACACAAAGCAAACATAAAATTGTAGCTGATTCAAGAGCTGCAGAGAAGAGATACATATTACAAAGAGAAGGCAGAGTGAGAAATTTAACCTAAAAAGGAAGGTCAGGGAATGCTTTCATGAGACATATAGATGTATATACAATTACACAAGCATGGAAAAAAATGCAGAAGATCACACTTTAGGTGCTGGTGAAGATTGGTTATGAGGAGTGGGTTAGGGGTAGACAGTGGAAGAGACGAAAGTCAAAAGAAAGTAGTTCTCTGTGATTAAAACAGAATGCACTTGCATTGCTATGCATTAATGATGAAAAATCTGAAAGAAAAATTAAGGAAACACTCCCATTTACCATTGCAACATAAAGAATAAAATACCTAGGAATAAACCTACCTGAGGAGACAGAAGACACGTATGCAGAAAAGTATAAGACACTGATGAAAGAAATTAAAGATGATACAAACAGATGGAGAGATATACCATGTTCTTGGATTAGAACAATCAACATTGTGAAAATGACTATACTACTCAAAGCAATCTACAAATTGAATGCAATCCCTATCAAACTACCAATGGCATTTTTCACAGAACTAGAACAAAAAATGTCAAAATTTATATGGAAACACAAAAGACCCAAATAGCCAAAGCAATTGTGAAGTAAAATAGAGCTGGAGGAATCAGGTTCCCTGAATTCAGACTATACTACAAAGCTACAGTAATCAAGACAGTGTGGTACTGGTACAAAGACAGAAATATAGATCAAAGGAACAGGATGGATAGCCCAGAGATAAACCCACGCACATATGGTCACCTTATCTTTGATAAAGGTGGCAAGAATATACAACAGAGGAAAGACAGCCTCTTCAATAAGTAGTGCTGGGAAAACTGGACAGCTACATGTAAAAGTATGAAATGAGAACAATCCCTAACACCATACACAAAAATAAGCTCAAAATGGATTAAAGACCTAAATGTAAGGCCAGACACTATAAAACTCTTAGAGGAAAACATAGGCAGAACACTCTATGACATAAGTCACAGCAAGATCATTTTTGACCCACCTCCTAGAGAAATGGAAATAAAAACAAAAACAAACAAATGGGACCTAATGAAACTTAAAAGCTTTTGCACAGCAAAGGAACTATAAACAAGACAAAAAGACAACGCTCAGTATGGGAGAAAATATTTGCAAATGAAGAAACTGACAAAGGATTAATCTCCAAAATTTACAAGCAGCTCATTCAGCTCAATATCAAAAAAAAAAACAAACAACCCAATCCAAAAATGGGCAGAATACCTAAATAGATATTTCTCCAAAGAATACTTACAGATTGCCAACAAACACATGAAAGAATGCTCAACATCACTAATCATTAGAGAAATGTAAATCAAAACTACAATGAGGTATCACCTCGCACCAGTCAGAATGGCGATCATCAAAAAATCTACAAGCAGGGCCTCCCTGGTGGCGCAAGTGGTTGAGAGTCCGCCTGCCGATGCAGGGGATACGGGTTCGTGCCCCGGTCTGGGAGGATCCCATATGCCGCGGAGCGGCTGGGCCCGTGAGCCATGGCCGCTGAGCCTGCGCGTCCGGAGCCTGCGCGTCCGGAGCCTGTGCTCCGCAACGGGGGAGGCCACAACAGTGAGAGGCCCGCATACCGCAAAAAAAAAAAAAAAAATCTACAAGCAGTCAATGCTGGAGAGGGTGTGGAGAAAAGGGAACCCCTTTTGCACTGTTCGTGAGAATGCAAACTAATACAGCCACTATGGAGAACAGTATGGAGAGTCCTTCAAAAACTAAAAATAGATCTACCATACGACCCAGCAATCCCAGTACTGGGCATATACCTTGAGAAAACCATAATTCAGAAAGAGTCATGTACCACAATTTTCATTGCAGCATTATTTACAATAGCCAGGACATGGAAGCAACCTAAGTGTCCATCAACAGATGAATGGATAAAGAAGATGTGGCACATATATACAATGGAATATTACTCAGCCATAAAAAGAAACAAAATTGAGTTATGTGCAGTGAGGTGGGTGGACTTTGAGACTGTCATACGGAGTGAAGTAAGTCAGAAAAAGAGAAATACCATATGCTAACACATATATATGAAATCTAAAAAAAAAAATGGTTCTGAAGAACCTAGGGGAAGGACAGGCATAAAGATGCAGATGTAGAGAATGGACTTGAGGACATGGGGAGTGGGAAGGTAAGTTGGGATGAAGTGAGAGAGTGACATGGATATATATACACTACCAAATGTAAATTAGATAGTTAGTGGGAAGCAGCTATATGACACAGGGAGATTCGCTCTGTGCTTTGTGTCCACCTAGAGGAGTGGGATAGGGAGTGTGGGAAGGAGACTCAAGAGGGAGGAGAAATAGGGATAAATGTATATGTATAGTTGATTCACTTTGTTGTACAGCAGAAACTAACACACCATTGTAAAGCAATTTTTCTCCAATAAAGACATTAAAATAAAATAAAGTCATTTGTGGAAAAAATACACAAAAATACAAAGAAACTGAATGCACACATTGAAAGTAATGGTAACCAAATGCTATGGGTAGCTATCTCAAGGTGGTGAAATTTCAAATGTTTTTTTCTGCTCTTTCTTATGATTTCTATATTGTTTGAATTCTTTTTTATAGGAAGCATATGTTATTTATATAAATTTTATTGTGGAGGCAAAGTATTTTCCTAAAGAAATTGCTCTGTAAAAATATTCATTTAAGAAGTAAGCAATGACTTTCAGGTTATTTGTATTTATTTCAAGAATTTTAAAATCTCAAGATGTCACAGAGAAAAACAGTTGTAACTCTTCCATCAAACAGATCATTTTTGAGAATAGTATAGTTGTAAAAGAGAGAAAGCAGGTATTTAGGGAACATGGTGACAATAAAGGGAATAGATGGATTCATAGGATTAATAAACTGGAGGGGAATAAGGACAGAATTTATTGGTGCATTGGACAAGGGAGATGAGAGATGACTTGTCCAAGAAGTGAGCATCACATATTTTTTAAAGATTGGGGTTAACATTTTATTGATTTGATTTCACCCACTTGGTGGGTATTGGCAAGGTAAGAAAGAACACTGCAGTTAGGTGAATAAATAATTTTCCTTGATTCCTCAGTAGACAATTTTTATTTTAAGCAGTAATAGATTTTGCTTCACCATTAGCAATTTTATCATGGCTGATGGGAAGACAGAGTACAGTTAAGATTGAAAGACGGGACTTCCCTGGTGGTGCAATGGTTAAGAATCCACCTGCAAATGCAAAGGACATGGGTTCGAGCCCTGGTCTGGGAAGATCCCACATGCCGAGGAGCAAGTAAGCCTGTGTATGGCAACTACTGAGCCTGAGCTCCAGAGCCCACAAGCCACAACTACTGAGCCTACATGTCACAACTACTGAAACCCACGTGCCTAGAGCCCATGCTCCACAACAATGAAGCCACTGCAATGAGAAGACCACTCACCACAATGAAGAGTAGACACCATTCATCGCAAATAGAGAAAGCCCATGTGCAGCAATGAAGACCAAACACAGCCAAAAATAAATAAATTTATTTAAAAAAAAAGATAAAAAGAGAATTCAAGTTCTTTATTGGGAAGAAGAGATGACAAGCAGAGAATAATTCTCTATATAATATTAAAAATATAAAATATCTGAAAAAGTTTGGAAGCAAAGGTCTTTAATAAAAATGACTAATTGAAACAGTAAAACTCTGTGAGTGCTCTGAAGAACAATGGAGAAAATGAGTCAAGTGCAGAGTGATGGGATGGAGAGTAATAAGAGGAGTAAGTCCAAAAGCACAAGATGAATTCCAAACGTAAAGGTAAGATGGAGGGAGGGAAATGTTCCAAGAAAGAAAATAACATCCACAGAGAAAAAGAATAACATTGCTACTTTGTAGCAACTCCCACACTGTAAAAATCCTACATAATGGATATAAAAAGAGGAGAGATAAAGGCAGCAATTAAAGCAATTACCTCTATACTGTACATCCAAATATATTCTACTGCTGGAAAGAATCAAGCACATTTTCATCAAAAATGAAACACCTGAAAGTGAGTTTAAAAACTGGCCTTGGAACCTTTTGATTTCTGATATACAAAATAAATAGCTAAAAATCTGAAAATTTACTGAGGTGGCATGACAATGGAAAGAGCTTTGAGTTTTGTTTTCAGGCCGCCATGAAATAATCTCCAGGCCTAACACTACTGTCTGTGTAACCTTGGTCAAATCACTTAACTTTCTGTGTCAGATTCCTTAACTGTAGGCTGTGAATAATAATAATAATAATAATACCTTGTTATTTGTTTTTTGTGAAGATTAAATAAGATGATGCAAGTAAGTGTCTGCCATATAGCCATTCAATAAATGTATTTCCCTATTTAATTAAAAATTAAACATTTCCTTTAGAAATTACATATTTTTTAGAAATTATATACATACTGTCTTGATACAAAATTTGGCTTGTTTACCATCTTTGTCAGACAAAATTAGAACCAATTATTTTTTCAGCAATTATAACTAAGGAGAAACCATTTCCTGTCACTTTAAAGAAAATCTCCTTAAAATTGTCTTCTTTATAAATCCCCAAACTATGCTAGTCTTCTTAATTATAAAGTAGACTTTGTTGATTCCTCACTCTCCCTACAAAAGGAAGAGTCCTCAGCCCCAATCAGCAATGCAAATTGTGGAATGGTCTGATTTAGGAAGAAATTGTGGTGGTGCCAATGAAATGCCTTCACAGGAAGGAAAAGAATTTTAACTGTAACTGTTAGGAAGTAGCTTGTTTTATTCTCTCCATATCTTCATGAGCTAGATATGCTCGAAGAAAATAAACTGATTTCAGAAATTATTGGAGTGAAAGGCACATTTAAAAATTGAGTGAATAATAAGGAAATTTGATGGCTACAAGTTAGTTCCAATGATGAAATGGAATCAATAACTGGAGAACTGGGTATAGATTAGAGTGAGTCCTGGTAAGGTTGTAAGACTTCTATTTTCAGTCTCTAAGAATGTGGCAAAAAGTATACCTCTATAGGATGTAATCAAATAGTGCTTCTCTTAGTTATATACTCAGTTCTTTCTAATTTTTAAATTAAAAAAATAAGGATAATGTGATATGTGACAACTGCCCAGAAAATCTGTTAGGTGATTATGGAGAAATACTAAGAGAATAAAGACCAGGTGTTACTTACTAAGTCTGCCTAAGTTTTTTGCAGTATCTGCAAATACATAGACTTGGTAGGACCATAAGGAAAAAGAAGGGAGATTATAGGCATGATTCTAGTGGAGTATGGGAAAACAGGAACATTGAGAATAGACACAATCAGATGGTCAAGAAGAGAGGCAGGTGTAGAGGGCTAAGGCCCTGCATGGCTCAATGGAACTAGGATGCCTATTAAAACAAAGATTTCTCCCTGGCTTCAATCTTTTCCCATATAGATAGCTTCAGATTTTCCAGATTGACTCCACACTTTGTAGGAACTCTCTGGAGTTCAAACTCTACCAAGTCCCTTGTCCTCTAAAATATGAGATGGTAAGTGGAAGTCTTTGAGGCTGAGTAGATGGTTAGTTGATCTACACGGGACTCAAGTTTTGCCTGCTCAGAATTTATTCCCCCTTATTTTGATAACAGCATCTTCGTTCCTTTTCACTTTATTTTTTCCTTGAAAACAGTGATTTTCCAGAGATGGGCATGAGCTCCAAGCCAGGCTAACATAATTCAAGACCAGAATTTTGCTGGTACTACTCTGAAAGAAAACCAGCCTCTTGGGGTTTGCCAAGGTGGTGGCAATATGAACTTTGAGCCTCTCGTAACCATCTTGACCTCTCAGCAAGAGTCTGCACAAAAGAATAGCCAACATAGAGAAATAAGAGGTGAGAGATGATAGACAGATTCCCAGCACCACTGTTTGAGCACTTTGCTCCAACACATATGAAGCCTACCTCTGGACTTTTCAGATACATGAACCAGATAATTATTTCTTTAAGCCAGCTTAATTTATGTTTCTGTCACCCACAACAAGTAAAGTCCTGCCTAGTACATCTTCTGCCCTGCTGTAAATTCTGCTAAGTAAGGCTTAGGAGAAGTTGAGGAAAATCTATAAAAAGAATATTATTCTCTCCCTCCTTAGTATCTTTGGCTCCTCTGGCGCCATGCCTCATTTGGCATATAAGCATGCTAAACTGACATCATTGACCACATGTGTCAGCTAACTTGTGCCTCTCTGTGGAAAACAGTATACATTTGTTGGGCTTTGTCTGCTTATGCCAAAGAGGTAACTTAATGCCTGAACAGAGGTCAGCCCGCCATCTGGTTCTAACAGGTAAGTCTTGATCATAAAATGCTCCATCTGGACTCTTTGTTCTCTGAGAGTTTGCTCATGGGCAGTTTGGGCTTTGTCTGAATACTTGGAGTACTCTTCTGCCAGTGTTCCTTTGCCCAAGCTATATTGCTAAAACTCAACCCTGATACACCGAGTGTGTCCACCACACTTTAGCCTGTTATTCTCTGGACTTTGATTTTCACTGTGCTCTCTTGACATGCAGCTACCCCACCTTTTTCCATTTTCTGATTTCATGGCTCTAAGTCATGCCATATTTCCTTAGCTTAGCACTTGGGACTGGGGTCTGCCCTATCCTCCAGGCACTTGGTGCTGCTCTCTTAGTTTCAGTGCTAGTTGAAGATGTATAGGCTACGTTAATAGGGAGATCTCTCTTACCCACTATTGGAGCTATTGGAATTGGAATGACCTTTCTAGTCATAATGCAGTGCAGGCTTTGGTCTTCAGACCAACCTACTAAATACTTATTCCTTGGGTACTGATCCTGCTTCCTTTTCCTAATGCCCATAAAGTGTGTCTACTTAAGGAGGGTAATGGATAGCTCAAGGGAGAAGGCGGTTTCATCAACCAACTAATCAAGCTTTAAAATTTAACTATTATGCACAAATATAAGATGAACGAATTTTCCTGTTTCAGAAGGAATAAAATTCTATCATCTAAAACAAACCCTTTGATATTATTACTCTCCAATTATTATGGGACTTTATCTCATTATTGGTGCATAAAAGCTGTCTTCAAATATTAGAAAGACTTGTTATAAAATATTTATATTCTGCATGGCCCTAACAAATCGAACAAATTAAGTGAAATTTTAGAGAGAAAAATTTCATTTTAGGTTAAGGAAGAAAATTTTAAACTTTCAAATCTAGCTCAAGATGGACTATGATTTTTTGTAGGTGGTAATTTTTTTATTTTTTATTTTTTTGCTTTGGTGTGCTTCAGTGATTTAACAAGTACTGGGTTGAAATCCCAGTGCTCAGCATCCAAAAAAATTATTTGAGTCTGGAATAAGGAACACTTGATCTGAAGACATCAGTTGTCCATCTCTATCACAGGCTTCCATCTGCAGGCCCCGGGAAACTTTCCTGTGTGTTCACTGTCTGATATAACAGCAAAACTTCCATCTGGTCTACTGTTTGGTCTATCCTGACAATCTGGAACTCTAAATTGCTATACTGGAAGAATCATTTTTGCCTCCAGGGGATTTTTCCCCCTGCCTGTGCTGTGAATCTCTTCTACAAGGAATTATGCTAATTTCTTCATGTATTCCTCTAACTGACTGAAAAATGTAGACATGCTGGCTTTCTGATAAGTGAAAACACTTCTTTTGATGTTGAAGAGTAATTGACTATATTAGTTGCAGGTGTACAACATAGTGATTCAATATTACTATACATTACAAAATGATCACAGTAAATCTAGTTACCATTTATCATCATACAATGGTATTACAATATTATTGACTGTATTCCCCATGCAGTACAATTCATCCCCATGACTCATAGCAATTCACAATTTTAAAAATATTTGCAGTTATTATAAAATATTAGCTATATTCCCTGTGCTGTCAACATATCCTTGTAGCTTATTCATTTTATACATAGTATTTTGTACCTCTTAGTCCCCCAACCCTATGTTGACCCTCTCCCCTCTCTCTCCCCATTGGTAGCCACTATTTTGTTCTCTACATCTGTAAGTCTGCTTCTTTTTTGTTATATCCACTAGTTTGTTGTATTTTTTAGATTCCACATGTAAGTGATATCACACAGTATTCGTCTTTCTTATTTTACTTATTTCACCTAGCATTATATCCTCCAAAAGTCCATCCATGTTGTTGCAAATGGCAAAAATTTATTCTCTTTATGGCTGAATAGTATTATATTGTATGTATATACCACATCTTCCTTATTCATCCATCTATTGATGGACTCTTATGTTGCTTCCAAATCTTGGCTATTGTAAATAATGCTGCAGTGAACATGGGGGTGCATACATCTTTTTGATTTTGTTTCTTCAGAAAAATACTCAGAAGTGAAATAGCTAGATTGTATGGTAGTTCTATCATTAATTGTTTGTGGAACCTCTACACTATGTTTTCCATAGTAGCTGTACCAAATTGAATTCCCACCAAGAGTGCATAAGGTTTCCCTTTTCTCCACATCCTGACCAACATTTGCTATTGGTTGTATTTTTGATAGTACCCATTCTGACAGGTGTGAGGTGATAGCTCATTGTGGTTTTCATTTGAAGTTTGCTGATAATTAGTGACCTTGAGCATATTTTCATGTGTCTGATGGCCATCTTTATTTCTTCTTTGGAAAAATATCTATTCAAGCCCTCTGCCTTTTTTTACTTGGTTGTTTTTTTGAGGTTGAGTTGTATGAGTTCCTTGTATATATTGGATACTAACTCCTTTTCCGATATATAGTTTGAAAATATCTTCTCACATTCAGTAGGCTGCCTTTTCATTTTGATGATAGTTTCTTTCACTGTGTAAAAGCTTTTTAGTTTGATGTAGTCTTATTTATTTATTTTGTTTTTGTTTCCCTTGCCTGAGGAGACAAATACAAAAAAATATTGCTAAGACTAATGTCAAATAGCATACTGCCTGTGTTATCTTCTAAGGGTTTTATGGTAAACCATAGGCCTTACATTTATGTTTTTAATCCATTTTGAGTATATTTTTTATATGGCATGAGAAAGTAGTCCAGTTTGATTATTTTGCAAGTATCTGTCTGGTTCTCCCCACACCATTTATTGAAGAAGCTGTCTTTTCTCTGTTATATGTCCTTGCCTCCTTTGTTTTAAACTAATAGAACATATAAACATGGGTTTATTTCTGGGCTCTTAATTCTGTTCCACTGATCTATGTTTTCATGCCAGTACCATACTGTTTTGATTACTGTAGTTTTGAGGTATAGTTTGAAATGAGGGAGTGGGATACATCCAGTGTTGTTTTTCTTTCTCAAAATTGTTTAGAGGGGCTTCCCTGGTGGCGCAGTTGTTGAGAGTCCGCCTGCCAATGAAGGGGACATGGGTGCGTGCCCCGGTCCGGGAAGATCCCACATGCTGTGGAGCGGCTGGGCCCGTGAGCCATGGCCGTTGGGCTTGCACATCCGGAGCCTGTGCTCTGCAATGGGAGAGGCCACAACAGTGAGAGGCACGCATACCACAAAAAAAAAAAAAACAAAAAAAAAAACCTTGTTTAGATTATTCAGGGTCTTTTGTGTTTCCAGGCAATTTTTAGAATCATTTGTTCTAGTTCTGTGGAAATTACCATTGGTATTTTGATAGGGATTACACTAAAACTGTAGATTGCTTTGGGTGGCATGGACATTTTAACAATATTAATTCTTCCAATCCCTTAGCAGAGTATATATTTCCCTTTGTATGTTGTCATCTTCAATTTCTTTCATCAACGTTTTATAGTTTTCCAAATGGGTCTTTTACCTCCTTGGTTAGATTTATACCGAGGTATTTTATTAGTTTTGATGCAACTGTAAATGAGATAGTTTTCTTAATTTCTCTTTCTGGTAGTTTGTTCTTAGTGTACAGATATGCAACAGATTTCTGTATGTTACATTTTTATCCTACAACTTTACTGAATTCATTGAAAGTTCTAGTAGTTTTTTGGTGGTGTCTTTAGAATTTTCTATATATATTATCTATACTATATAGAATTTTCTATATATAGTATCATGTCATCTGCAAACAATGACAGTTTTACTCCTTCCTTCCAATCTGAATACTTTTATTTCCTTTGCTAGTCTAATTGCTGTGGCTAGGACTTCCAGTACTATGTTGAATAGGAGTGGTAGAGTGAGCATGCTTTTCTTGTTACTGATCTTTGTGGGAAAAGTTTCAACCTTTCACTGTTGAATATGATGTTAGCTGTGCATTAGTTATTTATGCCTTTATTATGTTGAGGTATATTACTTCTATACCCATTTTGTTGAGAGTTTTTAAAATCATAAATTGGTGTTGAATTTTGTTGAAAGTTTTTCTCCATCTGTTTAGATGATCATATAATTTTTATTCTTCCATTTGTTAATGTGGTGTATCCTATTAATTGATTTGCAGATATTGAACCATCCTTGCATCCGGTGGATAAATCTGGGATGAATCCCACTTGATCATGGCGTTTGATCCTTTTAATGTATTGTTGAATTCAATATGCTAAAATTTTGTTGAGGATTTTTGCACTTATGTTCACCAGAGATATGGGCCCATCATTTTATTTTTCTGTGGGGTCTTTGTCTAGTTTTGGTATCAGGGTAATGCTGGCCTCTTGCAATGAGTTCAGAAGCATTCCTTCCTTTTCAGTTTTTTTTTTTGTTGTTGTTGGGGGGGATAGTTTGAGAAGGATAGGTATTAACTCTTCTAAATGTTTGAGAGAATTCACCTGTGAAGCCATCTGGTCCTGAACTTCTGTTTGTTTTATTGCTGATTATTTTTCATTACTGGTAATAGGTCTGTTAATATTTTCTATTCCTTCCTGATTCAGTCTTGGGAGATTTATGTTTCTAGGAACTCATCCATTTCTTCTAGGTTGTCCATTTTATTGGTGTATAATTGTTCATAGCAATCTCTTATGATCCTTTCTATTTCTATAACATGGGTTGTAACTTCTTTTTTGTTTCTTATTTTATTGATTTGGGACCTCTCTTTTTTTCTTGATGAGTCTGTCTAAAGTTTTATCAATTTTGTTTACTTTTTCAAAGAATCATCTCTTAGTTTCATTGTTTTTTTCTGTCTCTTTTTTAGTCTCTATTTCATTTATTCCTCCTATGATCATTATTATTGCTTTCTTCATACTAACATTAAATTTTGTTGGCATTTCTTTTTCTAGTTCCTTTAGGTGTAAGATTAGGCTGTTTCTCTGGGATTTTTCTTCTTTCCTGAGGTAGGCTTGTATCTCTATAAACTTCCCTCTTAGAACTGTTTTTGTTGTGTCCCATAGATTGTGGATTGTTCTGTTTCTATTTTCATTTGTGTGATTTCCTCTTTGATTTCTTCAGTGACTCATTAGTTATTTAGTTTATATAACTGTATATATTTAGGTGCTCCCATGTTGGATTTAAATATATTTATAAATGTTATATCTCCTTATTGGATTTATCTCTCTATCATTATGTAATGTCTTACTTTGTCTCTTGTTACAGTCTTTGTTTAAAAGTCTATTTTAGCTCGGTGCTTTGTGACTGCCTGGAGGGGTGGGATAGGGAGGGTGGGAGAGAGACGCAAAAGGGAGGGGATATGGGAACATATGTATATGTATAACTGATTAAATTTGTTATAAAGCAAAAAAAATGTCTATTTTATCTGATATAAATACTTCTACCCTGGCTTTCTTCTGATTTCCGCTTGCATGGAATACCTTTTTGCATCCCCTCACTTTCAGTCTTTGTGTGTCTTTAGACCTGAAGTAAGTCTCTTGTAGGCAGCATACTTATGGGTCTTATTTTTGTATCCGTTCAGGCACTCTGTGTTGTTTGATTGGAGCATTTCATCCATTAACATTTAAAGTAGTTATTGATAAGTATGTATCAATTGTCATTTTGTTAATTGTTTTCAGTTCATTTTTATAGTTCTTTATTGTTCTTTCCTTTTTCTTTTGCACTCTTCCAATGTGACTTGATGTTATGTTTAGTGTTATTTTTGGATTCCTTTCCCTATTTTGTGTGTGCATCTATTATAGATTTGTGTTTGTGGTTACCATGAGATTTATATCTAACTATATATATATATGTGTGAGTGTATATATATATATATATATATATATATACACACACACATACATGATAATTATACTTTACTGATCTCTTAAGTTCAAATGCATTCTAACAGACCTGCACCCCCACCCAACATTTAATATTTTTTATTTCACATTTTGCATTTTAAAAAATATCCCTTAACTACTTATGGTGGATTAGAAGATTTTACTACTTTTGTCTTTTATCCTGTCTACTTGTTTTGTGAGGAATTGATCTACCACCTTTACTGTGTATTTTCCTTTACTAATGAGATCTTTACCTTCATAATTTTCATATTTCTGGTTGTGGTCTTTCTTTTCCACTTAGAGAACTCCCTTTAACATTTATTGTACAACCATTTTAGTGGCACAAAACTCTTTTAGATTTTGCTTGTCTTAAAACTATCTCTCCTTCAAATCTGAATGTTACCTTGTTGGGTAGAATATTTTTCATTATATATTTTTTCCTTGTATCACTTTAAATATAGTGACATAACCGCTTTGAAAATATTTGGAAAGAAAGAAAGAAAACATTGAAAATATAACTTGTTGGTTAAAATTTCCTCTTTAACTTGCAAGTTAAATTTTCCTCTTTTGTCACATAAATAATATTCTTAAAATATTTTGCTTCATCATGAGAAACAAATATTTTTTAGAAATGTAATCATAGCTGCACCTATAGTGCAACATAATAAAGCACTTTAAATTTTAAAAATTAAGTAAATCATTTCTTGTAAAATGACTCAAAAAATCCACCAACTAAACCTACAAATTTTCAGAGCTCATATTTTATTTTGCTAGATTTGAAAATAAATCAAGCAGATCACTATATACATTGATTGTTCAGAGAAAATTCTGTGTCCTGCATTACCTACAGGTAACACTGATTTGGAGCTCAGCACATCTGAATTGTCCAGATAATTGCTGCAATTTCCTATTTTACTACAGTAATATAAAAATGGACTTTTAGGACAATTTTTAAATGAAACAAACTGAGATGAAATCTAAGAAACAAGGTAAATTTCTACTTTCTTATTAATGGCAGAATTAGAATTATTTATAACCTATGCTTTGTTTTAATTCTTCAAACTCTTTATGAGAACTCCCTACAGAAGATCTTTATTTTCCAGTTCAAAATTCAGTTTTTCACAGCATTTCGATTGTTAGACGCTATCTCAGAACTGAACATAGGCGTGTTACAAAATGTGTTCTCTGCAGCTTTACTCCCTCTCTGTTTCATTCGTATGTACTTGTTCATGCCCCCTCTACTTTGTTTACAGAATGTAGTGATTAAAAAAAAGTTCCTTACTTGGTATTATGTGTATCAATGGTATGGAAGAGCTCATGTAACTCTTCTCCACTCAGAACACCATCTGCAAAATATGCTTTGAATTCTTCAAAGGACAATTTTCCATCATCTAAAATAGTAAGAACAAACAAAAGAGAAGCAAATCATTTCAATTTTGTTTGTTATTATATCTTTTAATTTTTAACATTTTGCTCAAATGCTTGAACAGGTTTGTTTGTGCATGCATACATGTATTCAAAAAGGAAGAACAATTTCAGGTGTTTAAAATAAAAATAGTTACCCAAACAGACACAAGAATGGTCACAGGACCCCACCTCCTCCCTCCCGGACCCAAGGAGTGGTCATGGGTCTCTGCCGTCTCCCTCTTGGAATCCAGGAGTAGTTGTGGGCCCCTGCCACCTCCCTTCCAGATACCAGGAGTCATTGCAAACCAAGAGTGGTTGCAAGCCACCACTGCCACCCTTGCAGATCCCAGGAGTGGTTGAGAGCTCCCACTGCCACCTGCCCAAACTCCAGGAGTAGTTGTGAGCCACCTCTGCTCCCATCCTGTGTCCCAGGGCCATTGCTGAGCCATTGCCACCACTGAGAACCCCAGGACTGGGCACCAGCAGCCACATCTGCATACCTCCTATCAAGGCTATAATGACCAGCACATGCTGAGGAAAGAGGTGCCAGGCGTGCATACTAAAAAAAGTCCTCAGACCAAATATACTAAATCCATACAAGCTACACAGGGATGCTCCCACATATAAAGAGCACTCCAAGACCAAAGTACATAATTGCTTCTCCTAAACTCACAGAGAGAAATAAAAGCAAAATGAAGCAGAGGAACCACTCCCAGTTAAAAGACCAAGAGCATTCCCCTGAAAGAAGAAACAATGAAGCAGACCTTTTCAATATGATAGACACTGATTTCAAACAGGAGATAATGAAAATACTGAAGGAATAAAGAAGGAGTATCAGTGGAAATGCAGAGTATAGAAAAAAGAAACTAGAAACTAGAAAGAGGAACCAAGAAAAATTAGAAAACTCATTTGCCAAGATGAAAGCTGAGCTAAAGTCAATGAATAGCAAAATGAATAATGCAGAAGAACAAATAAGTGACCTGTAATAATGGAAAAAGGAATAATGGAAATCGTCCAATCAAGACAGAAGACAGAAAGCCAAATTAAAAAAAAGAAGAAAGCAATAAAAGAGACCTATGGGATAATATAAACTATACCGACCTATGCCAAATAGGGGTTCCAAGAAGGAAAGAAAGCAAAAAGGGATCAAAAATATGTTTGAAGAAATTATGGCTGAAAACTTCCCAAACCTAAAGAAGGAAACATATATCCAGGTACAGGAAGCACAGAGGGTCCCAAACAAGGTAAACCAAAGCAGACCTACACTTAGACATACTATAATAAAAATGGGAAAATCTAAAGACAAAGAGAAGATTCTAAAGACAGTAAAAGAAAAGCAAAGAGTTAATTACAAGGGAACCCCCATAACACTATCAGCTGATTCCTCTACAGAAACGCTGTCGGCCAAAAGCAAGTGTCAAGATATATATATAAAGTCCTGGAAGGGAAAAATCTGCAAACTAGAATACTCTACCCATTAAGATTACCCTTTAGAAGAGGAGAGATAAAATACTTCCCAGACAAGCAAAAACTAAAAGAATACAGCAATGCTATACTTACCCTAAAGGAAATATTGAAAGCTCTTCTCTAAATAGAAAAGAAGTAAGAATCTATAAGAAAAAGACCATTACAACTGGAAAATAAATCACTTAAAGAAGCCAGTACACAGATTAAAACATTTTAATGAAATGTTTTAATCAAAATTAATCAGAATGTTTTAAATTTTAATCAAAATATTTTAAAATCAAAAACATTTTCTGTGAAAGAAAATGTGATGACACATTTTGATTTTGAAATGATGACATCATTTTCTGTGATGAAAACCACAATGAATAGCAAAAAGAAGAACATGAAGATGTAAGAGAGGACATCAAAACCATAAAATGTGGGGGAGGAGAGTAAGAAAATGTGGATTTTTTTTCCTTAGAATGTGTTTGAGCCTATATGACTACCAGTCTAAGGAAAGTATATATAGGAAGGAGTTAACATACTTGAAAAACAGTGTAACCACAAGTCAGAAACACACAATAGATTCACAAAAACCAAAAAGAGAACATAAGTATAATACAAAAGGAAAATCATCAAATGATGAAAGGAAAAACAAAAGGAAAAAAAAAGGGACAAAGAAGAAATACAAAATCAATGGGAAAATAAGGTTTTAAATGGCAATAAATATATGTCTATCAATAATTACCTTAAATGTTAATGGACTAAATGCTCCAGTCAAAAGACAGAGTGGCAGGTTGGATAAAAAACAAGAGTGTACAGTATGCTGCTTACAAGAGATGCACTTTAGGGCAAATAACACACATAGATTGAAAGCCAGGGGATAGAAAAAGATATTTCATGCAGATGGAAATGAAAAGAAAGTGGGGGTCCCAATACTCATATCAGACAAAATAGACTTTAAAACAAAGGCCATAAAGAAAGATAAAGAAGGACACTATATAATGATAAAAGGATAGATACAAAAGGATTTTACACTTATCAACGTATATGTACCTAATATAGGAGCACCCAAATATATAAACAAATACTAACAGACATAAAGGGAGAGATTAACAGGAATACAATAATAGTAGGAGACTTTAACACCCCACTCACAACAATGGACAAATCTTCCAGACAAAGAATCAATAAGGCAACAGAGATCCTAAGTGATACAATAGGACAGTTAGACTTAATTGATATTTTCACAACATTACATCAAAAAAAAACAGATTACACATTCTTTTCAAGTGCACATGGAACATTCTCTAGAATTAACCACATACTAGGGCACAAAACAAGCCTCTACAAATTTAAGACTATAGAAATTTTCTCAAGCATCTTTTCTGACCACAACAACGTGAAACTAGAAATTAACCACAGAAAAGAAAATGAGAAAAAAATGATTACATGGAAATTAAACAACATGCTTCTAAAAAACCAATGGGTCAATGATGAAATCAAAGAGGAAATTAAAAAATACCTTGAGACAAATGACAATGAAAACACAGCCATACAAAGTCTATGGGATACAGAATAAGCAGTTCTTAGAGGGAAGTTTATAGCAATACATGCCTTCCTCCAAAAAGAAGAAAAATCTTAAATAAACAACTTAACCAACCAGTTAAAAGTATTAGAAAAAGAAGAAAAACAAAACCTGACGTCAGAAGAAGGAAGGAGATAATAAAAACTAGAGAGGAAATGAGTAAAATAAAAATTTTTTAAAAAAGGAAAAAATCAGTAAAACCAGGAGTTGATTCATTGAAAGGATAAACAAGACTGACAAAGCTCTGGCCAGGCTCACCAAGAAGAAAAGAGAGAAAACCTGAATAAACAAAATAAGAAATGAAAAAGGAGACATGACAATTGATACTACAGAATAACAACAACAACAAAAAAAAATAAGGGAATACTATGAATAATTATATGTAAAAATTTGGTGACCTAGAAGAAATGGACAAGTTTCTAGAAACATACAGCCTTCCAAAATTTAATCAAGAAAAAATAGATAATTTGAACAGACTGATCACTAGAATTGAAATAGAATCTGTAATTTAAAAACTCCCTACAAATAAAAGTCCAGGACCAGATGGCTTCACAGGTGAATTCTAGCAAACATACAAAGAAGAATGTACACCAATTCTTCTCAAACTCTTACAGAAAATTGAAGAGCAGGAAACACTCCCAAGGACATTTTAATGAGCCACCATAACACTGATAATAAAACCAGGCTAAGACACCACCAGAAAAAAAAATTAAAGGCCAATATTTTTGATGAATATAGATGCAAAAATTCTCAACAAAATATTAACAAACCAAATCCAGTAATGCATGAAAATGATCATACACCATGACCAAGTGGGATTCATCCCAAGCTTACAAGGATGGTTCAACACACACAAATCAATCAATGTGATACACCACATAAACAAAAGAAAAAACAAAAACCACATGATCATCTCAATAGATGCAGAAAAAGCATTTGACAAAATTCAACATCCATTCATGATAAAAACTCTTACCAAAGTGGATGGAGAGGGAACATATCTCAAAATGGTAAAAAGTATTTATGACAAATCCACAGCCAATATAATAGTCAAAGGTGAAAAGCTGAAAGCTTTCCTGCTAAAATCTGGAACAAGTCAACGTTGCCCACTCTCACCTCTTCTATTCAACACAGTATTGGAAGTCCTAGCCACAGCAGTCAGACAAGACAAAGAAATAAAATGTATCCAAATTGGAAGGGAAGAAGTAAAATTGTAATTATATATAGATGATACACTGTATGATACCCTAAAGACTCCACACAAAAACTGCTAGAACTGATAAATTAATTCAGTAATGTAGCAGGATACAAGATTAACATACAGAAGTCAGTTGCATTTCTTTACAACAATGAAATATCAGAAAGAATGTAAAAAAAAATCCCAAAAAACAATACTTTCTAAAATCACAACCCCCAAAATAAAATACTTAGGAATAAATCTCACCAAGAAGGTGAAAGACTCATAAGCTGAAAACTATAAACATTAATAAAGGAAATTGAAGATGATTCAAAGCAATGGAAAGATATCACATGCTCTTGGATTGGAAGAATTAATATTGTTAAAATGGCAATTGTACCCAAAGCAATCTACAGATTTAACACAATCCCTATCAAATTACCAATGGCACTTTTCACAGAACTAGGACAAATAACCCCAAAATTCATCTGGAACCATAAAAGACTCAGAACTGCCAAAGCAATCCTGAAAAAAGAACCAAGCAGGAGGCATAACCATCCCAGACTTCAGAGAATACTACACAGCTACAGTAATAAAACAGTGTGGTACTGGCACAAAAACAGAATATGGATCAATGGAAAAGAAGAGAGAGCCCAGAAATAAACCCACACACCACAGTCAATTAATCTTCGACAAAGGAGGCAAGAAGGTATAATGGGAAAGGACAGTTTTTTCAGCAAAGGGTGTTGGGAAATTTGGACAGCTGCATGTAAATCAATGAACTTAGAGCAGAACCTCTCACCATACACAAAAATAAACTCAAAATGGTTTAAAGACTTAAATATAAGACATGACACCATAAAACTCCTAGAAGAAAACATAGGCAAAACATTCTCTGACATAAATCGTATAAACATTTTCTTGGGTCAGTCTCCCAAGGCAATAAAATTGAAAGCAAAAATAAACAAATGAGACCTTATCAAATTTAAAGGCTTTTGCACAGCAAAGGAAACCATAAACAAAATGAAAAGACAACTTACAGAAGGGGAGAAAATATTTGCAAATGATGCAACTGACAAGGGCTTAATTTCCAAAATATATAAACAGCTCATACAACTCAATTTCACAGAAACAACCCAATCATAAAATGGGAGGAAGACCTAAAGGGACAATTTTCCAAAGAAAGCATACAGATGGCCAATAGGCACATAAAAAATGCTCATTATTGCTAATTATTAGAGAAATGCATATCAAAACTACAATGAGGTGTCACCTCATACTGGTCAGAATAGTAATCATTAAAATGTCTACAAATAATCGATGCAAGAGAGGGTATGGAGAAAAGGAACCCTCCTACACTGTTGGTAGGACTGTAACTTGGTGCAGCTACTAAGGAGAACAGTATGGAAGTCCCTTAGAAAACTAAATATAGAGTTACCATATGACCTAGCAATCCCACACCTGGGGACATATCTGGAAAAGATGAAAACTTTAACTTGAAAAGATACATGCATGCCAAATGTTCATAGCAGCACTATTTACAATAGCTAAGACATGGAAGCAGCCTAAATGTCCACTGACAGATGAATGAATAAAGAAGATACTGTGGGGGCTTCCCTGGTGGCGCAGTGGTTGAGAGTCCGCCTGCCAATGCAGGGGACACGGGTTCGTGTCCCGGTCCGGGAAGATCCCACATGCCACAGAGCAGCTGGGCCTGTGAGCCATGGCCGCTGAGCCTGTGTGTCTGGAGCCTGTGATTTGCAACGGGAGAGGCCACAACAGTGAGAGGTCCACGTATCGCAAAAAAAAAAAAAAAAAAAAAAAAAAGATACTGTGTGTGTGTATGTATATATAATGGAATGTTAGCCGTAAAAAAGAATGAAATAACTTCATTTGCAGCAATATGGATGGGCCTACAGATTATCATACTGTCAGACAGAGAAAAATATTATATATTATATAACATATGTGGAATCTAAAAAATAGTACAAATGAAATTATTTATAAAACAAAAATAGACTCACAAACATAGAAAACAAACTTATGGTTACCAAAGGGGAAATAGTGGGTGGGGGATAAATTAGGAGTACAGAATTAACACATACACACTACCATACATAAAATAAACAACAAAGATTTACTGTATAGCACAGGGAACTATATTCATTGTCTTGTAATAACCTACAATAGAAAGGAATCTATATATATATATACATATATATATATATATATATATGAATCACTTTGCTTGCTAGACACCTGAAACTAACAATATTGTAAATCAACTATACTTCAGTTAAAAAAAAAAACATGACTTGTCATTTAACATATAACAGTTTCATCTATTTTTTCATCAAATATGTATCAAGATCTTACTATGCGCCTATACAGTTTTGTGCTAAGAATATATGTAGACAACTTATTGATCTTATAATTTTGATGGAGGATGTAGCAATTGAACAGCCAAATACAGTGTGATGAGGGCAATTCTAAGGGACATAGGGTGATGTGAGAGAATGTAGAAAAGAAAACTAATCCACATATTAGGGGAATAGGGACATAGGGAAACCTTCTTGGAAGAAGTGAAGGCTTCTTAGAAGAACTGACATTTCTACACAAGTGAAAAATAAGGGTTAGTGAGGGCAGATCTGTAAAGAGGAAGAGTATTCCAGGCAGAGGAAATGCCAACTACAAAGGTAGGAGGCAAGAAATAATATGGGTTGAGAACTGAAAAGAAAAATCAGTGTACTCAAAGAATATAAATTGGAGTAGAATTGTGGTAACCAGGGGCTGGGGGGAAGGGGAAATGGGGAGATGTTGTTCAAGGGGTACAAAATTTCAGGTATGTAAGATGTATAAGTTCTGGAGATCTAAAGTAAACAATGCGAGACAGGAGAAGATGGCGGAAGAGTAAGATGCGGAGATCACCTTCCTCACCACAGGTACATCAGAAATACAGCTACACGTGGAACTGCTCATATAGAGCCCCCACTGAACACTGGCAGAAGACCTCAAACCTCCCAAAAGGCAAGAAACTCCCCACGTACCTGGGGAGGGCAAAAGAAAAAAGAAAAAAACAGAGACAAAAGAATAGGGACAGGACATGCACCACTGGGAGGGAGCTGTGAAGGAGGAAAGGTTTCCACACACTAGAAGCCCCTTCGCGGGCAGAGACTGCGGAGGGCAGAGGGGGAAGCTTCAGAGCCACGGAGGAGGGCACAGCAACAGGGGAGCGGAGGGCAAAGCGGGGAGATTCCCACACAGAGGATCGGTGCTGATCAGCACTCACCAGCCCAAGAGGCTTGTCTGCTCACCTGCTGGGGTGGGGAGGGGCGGGGCTGGGAGCTGAGGCTCTGACTTTGGAGCTTAGATCCCAGAGAGAGGACTGGGGTTGGCAGCGTGAACACAGCCTGAAGGGGTTAGTGTGCCACGGCTAGCCTGGAGTGAGTTTGAGAAAAGTCTGGAGCCGCCCAAGAGACAAGAGACTATTTCTTCCCTCTTTGTTTCCTGGTGCACGAGGAGAGGGGATTAAGAGCACTGCTTAAAGGAGCTCTAGAGATGGTCGTGAGCCGCGGCTATCGGTGTGGACCACAGAGATGGGCATGAGACGCTAGCCTGTTGTTTCAGTCACCAAGAAGCGTGTGTACAAACACAGGTCCCTATCCCTACCTCCCCTCCCAGGAGCCTGTGCAGCCCGCCACTGCCAGGGTCCCATGATCCAGGGACAACTTCCCCAGGAGAACACACGGCGCGCCTCAGGCTGGTGCAACATCACGCCTGCCTCTGCCGCCGCAGGCTCACCCCACATCCATACCCCTCCCTCCCCCCGGCCTGAGTCAGCCAGAGGCCGGAATCAACTCCTCTAACCCCGTCCTGACTGAGCGAAGAACAGACGCCCTCAGGCCACCTACACGCAGAGACGGGGTCAAATCCAAAGCTGAACCCCGGGAGCTGTGCAAACAAAGAAAAGAAAGGGAAATCTCTCCCAGCAGCCTCAGAAACAGCGGATTGAAGCGCCACAATCAACTTGATGTACCCTGCATCTGTGGAATAAATGAATAGACAATGAATCATCCCAAATTGAGGAGGTGGACTTTGGGAGCAAGAGAGATTATTTTTTCCCCTTTTCCTCTTTTTGTGACTGTGTATGTGTATGCTTCTGTGTGAGGTTTTGTCTGTATAGCTTTGCTTTCACCATTTGTCCTAGGGTTCTGTCCATTCGTTTTCTTTCTTTGTTTGTTTTTTACTTTTTAAAATATTTTTCTTAATAATTATTTTTTTTACTTTAATAACTTTATTTTATTTTATCCTTATTTTATTTTATCCTCTTTCTTTCTTTCTATATTTTCTCCTTTTTATTCTGAGCCATGTGGAGGACAGTCTCTTGGTGCTCCAGCCAGGTGTCAGGACTGTGCCACTGAGGTGGGAGAGCCAACTTCAGGACACGGGTCCACAAGAGACCTCCCAGCTCCACGTAATATCAAACAGTGAAAATCTCCCAGAGATCTCGATCTCAACACCAACACCCAACTTTACTCAATGACCAGCAAGCTACAGTGCCAGACACCTTATGCCAAACAACTAGGAATACAGGAACACAGCCCCAAAATTAGCAGAGAGGCTGACAAAAATCATAATAAGGCCACAGACACCACAAAACACACAAGCTGACATGAAACTACCCACCAAAAGGGACAAGATCCAGCCTCATCCACCAGAACACAGGCACTAGTCCCCTCCACCAGGAAAAATACAAAACCCACTGAACCAACCTTAGCCACTGGGGACAGACAGCAAAAACAATAGGAGTTACGAACCTGCAACCTGCAAAAAGGAGACCCCAAACACAGTAAGATAAGCAACATGAGAAGACAGAAAAACACACAGCAGGTGAAGGAGCAAGGTAAAAACACACCAGACCCAACAAATGAAGAGGAAATAGGCAGTCTACCTGAAAAAGAATTCAGAATAATGATAGTAAAGATGATCCAAAATCTTGAAAATAGAATAGAGAAAATGCAAGAAACATTTAACAAGGACCTAGAAGAACTAAAGAGGAAACAAGCAATGATGAAAAACACAATAAATGAAATTAAAAATACTCTAGAAGGGATCAATATCAGAATAACCGAGTCAGAAGAACGGATGCATGACCTGGAAGATAAAATAGTGGAAAGAACTACTGCAGAGCAGAAGAAAGAAAAAAGAATGAAAAGAACTGAAGACAGTCTCAGAGACCTCTAGGACAACATTAAATGCACCACAATTTGAATTATAGGGGTCCCAGAAGTAGAAGAGAAAAAGAAAGGGACTGAGAAAATATTTGAAGAGATTATAGTTGAAATTTTCCCTAATATGGGAAAGGAAATAGTTAATCAACTCCAGGAAGCACAGAGAGTCACATACAGGATAAATCCAAGGAGAAACATGTCAAGACACATATTAATCAAACTATCACAAATTAAATACAAAGAAAACATATTAAAGCATCAAGAGATAAACAACAAATAGCACACAAGAGAATCCCCATAAGGTTAACAGCTGATCTTTCAGCAGAAACTCTGCAAGCCAGAAGGGAGTGGCAGGACATATTTAAAGTGATGAAGGAGAAAAACCTGCAACCAAGATTACTCTACCCAGCAAGGATCTCATTCAGATTTGATGGAGAAATTAAAACCTTTACAGACAAGCAAAAGCTGAGAGAGTTCAGAACTACCAAACCAGCTTTAAAACAAATGCTAAAAGAACTTCTCTAGGCAAGAAACACAAGAGAAGGAAAAGACCTACAATAACAAACACAAAACAATTAAGAAAGTGGGAATAGGAACATACATATCGATAAAACCCTTAAATGTAAATGAATTGAATGCTCCCACCAAATGACACAGACTGGCTGAATGGATACAAACCAAGACCCGTATACATGCTATCTACAAGAGACCCACTTCAGACCTAGGCACTCAAACAGACTGAAAGTGAGGGGATGGAAAAAGATATTCCATGCAAATGTAAATCAGAAGAAAGCTGGAGTAGCAATTCTCATATCAGACTAAATATACTTTAAAATAAAGACTATTACAAGAGACAAACAAGAACACTACATAATGATCAAGGGATCAATACAAGAAGAATATATAACAATTGTAAATATTTATGCATCCAACATAGGAGCACCTCAATATATAAGTCAAGTACTAACAGCCATAAAAGGGGAAATTGACAGTAACACAATCATAGTAGGGGACTTTAAAACACCACTTTCACCAATGGACAGATCATTCAAAATGAGAATAAATAAGGAAACACATGATTTAAATGATACATTAAACAAGATGGACTTAATTGATATTTATAGGAAATTCCATCCAAAAACAAGAGAATACACATTTTTCTCAAGTGCTTATGAAACATTCTCCAGGATAGATCATATCTTGTGTCACAGATATAGCCTTCGTAAATTTAAGCAAATTGTAATCACATCAAGTAACTGCCAACCACAACGTTATGAGACTATATATCAATTACAGGAAAAGATCTGTAAAAAGTACAAACACATGAAGGCTAAACAATACACTACTTAATAACGAAGTGATCACTGAAGAAATCAAAGAGTAAATCAAAAAATACCTAGAAACAAATGACAATGCAGACATGATGACCCAAAACCTATAGGATGCAGCAGAAGCAGTTCTAAGAGGGAAGTTTATAGCAACACAATCCTACCTTAAGAAACAGGAAACAATTCAAATAAACAACCTAACCTTGCACCTAATCAATTAGAGAAAGAAGAACAAAAAAAACCCACCAAAGTTGGCAGAAGGAAAGAAATCATAAGATCAGATCAGAAATAAATGGAAAAGAAATGAAGGAAATGATAGCAAAGGTCAATAAAACTAAAAGCTGGTTCTTTGAGAAGATAAACAAAATTGATAAACCATTAGCCAGATTCATCAAGAAAAACAGGGAGAAGACTCAAATCAATAGAATTAGAAATGAAAAAGGAGAAGTAACAACAGACACTGCAGAAATACAAAGGATGATGAGAGATTACTACAAGCAACTCTATGCCAATAAAATGGACAACCTGGATGGAATGGACAAATTCTTAGAAATGCACAACCTGCCAAGACCGAATCAGGAAGAAGTAGAAAATATGAACAGAGCAATAACAAGCACTGAAGTTGAAACTGTGATAAAAAATCTTCCAACAAACAAAAGCCCAGGACCAGATGGGTTCCCAGGCGAATTCTATCAAGCATTTAGAGAAGTGCTAACACCTATGCTTCTCAAACTCTTCCAAAACATAGCAAAGGGAAGAACACTCCCACACTCATTCTACGAGGCTACCATCACCCTGATACCAAAATTAGACAAAGATGTCACAAAGAAAGAAAACTACAGGCCAATATCTTTGATGAACATAGATACATAATCCTCAACAAAATACTAGCAAACAGAACCCAACAGCACATTAAAAGGATCATACACCATGATCAAGTGGGGTTTATTCCAGGAATGCAAGGATTCTTCAATATATGCAAATCAATCAACCTCATATACCATATTAATAAATTGAAGGAGAAAAACCATATGATCATCTCAATAGATGCAGAGAAAGCTTTCGACAAAATTCAACACCCATTTATGATAAAAACCCTCCGGAAAGTAGGCATAGAGGGAACTTTCCTCAATATAATAAAGCCCATATATGACAAACCCACAGCCAACATCATTCTCAATGGTGAAAAATTGAAATCATTTCCACTAAGATCAGGAACAAGACAAGGTTGCCCACTCTCACCACTCTTATTCAACAGAGTTTTGGAAGCTTTAGCCACAGCAAACAGAGAAGAAAAAGAAGGAAAAGGAATCCAAATTGGAAAAGAAGTAAAGCTGTCACTGTTTGCAGATGACATGATACTATACATAGAGAATCCTAAAGATGCTACCAGAAAACTACTAGAGCTAATCAATGAATTTGGTAAAGTAGCAGGATACAAAACTAATGCACAGAAGTCTCTTGCATTCCTACACACTAAGGATGAAAAATGTGAAAGTGAAATTAAGAAAACACTCCCATTTACCATTGCAACAAAAAGAATAAAATACGTAGGAATACACCAGCTTAAGTAGACAAAAGACCTGTATGCAGAAAAGTATAAGACACTGATGAAAGAAATTAATGATGATACAAATAGATATAGAGATATACCATGTTCCTGGATTGGAAGAATCAACATTGTGAAAATGACTCTACTACCCAAAGCAATCTACAGATTCAATACAATCCGTATCAAACTACCACTGGCATTTTTCACAGAACTAGAACAAAGAATTTCACAATTTGTATGGAAACACAAAAGACCACGAATCACTAAAGCAACCTTGAGAAAGAAAAATGGAGCTGGAGGAATCAGGTTCCCAGACTTCAGCCTATATTACAAAGCTACAGTAATCAAGACAGTATGGTACTGGCACAAAAACAGAAATATAGATCAATGGAACAGGATAGAAAGCCCAGAGATAAACCCATGCACACATGGCCACCTTATCTTTGATAAAAGAGGCAGGAATATACAGTGGAGAAAAGACAGCCTCTTCTATAAGTGGTGCTGGGAAAACTGGACAGCTACATGTAAAATAATGAAATTAGAACACTCCCTAACACCATACACAAAAATAAACTCAAAATTTATTAAAGACCTAAATGTAAGGTCAGACACCATCAAACTCATAGAGGAAATCATAGGCAGAACCCTCTATGACATAAGTCACAGCAAGATCCTTTTTGACCCACTTCCTAAAGAAAGGAAATAAAAACAAAATAAACAAATGGGACCTAATGAAACTTCAAAGCTTTTGCACAGCAAAGGAAACCATAAACAAGACAAAAAGACAACCCCTAGAATGGGAGAAAATATTTGCAAATGAAGCAACTGACCAAGTATTAGTCTTCAAAACATACAAGCAACTCATGCAGCTCAATATCAAAAATAGAAAAAATGCAATCCAAAACTGGACAGAAGACCTAAACAGACATTTTTCCAGAGAAGATATACAGATTGCCATGAAACACATGAAAGAATGCTCAACATCATTAATCATTAGAGAAATGCAAATCCAAGCTACAATGAGATATCATCTCACACAGTCAGAATGGCCATCGTCAAAAAATCTACAAACAATAAGTGCTGGAGAGAGTGTGGAGAAAAGGGAACCCTCTTGCACTGTTGGTGGGAATGTAAATTGATACAGCCACTATGGAGAACAGTATAGGGTTTCCTTAAAAAAAAACTAAAAATAGAACTACTATACGACCCAGCAATCCCACTACTCTGCATATACCCTGAGACAACCATAATTCAAAAAAAGTCATGTACCAATATGTTTATTGCAGCTCTGTTTACAATAGGCAGGACATGGAAGCAACCTAAGTGTCCATAGACAGACGAATGGATAAAGAAGATGTGGCACATATATACAATGAAATATTACTCAGCCATAAAAAGGAATGAAACTGAGTTATTTTTAGTAAGGTGGATTTACCTAGGGACTGTCATACAGAGTGAAGTAAGTCAGAAAGAGAAACACAAATACCATTTGCTAACACATATAAATGGAATCTAAAGAAAAAAAGAATAAAAAAGAAAATGGTGAGAAGAAACTGGGGCAAGACGGGAATAAAGATGAAAATCTACTAGAGTACAGACTTGAGAATACGGGGAGGGGGAAGGGTAAGCTGGGACAAAGTGAGAGAGTGGCATGGACATATATACACTATCAAATGTAAAATAGATAGCTAATGGTAAGCAGCTGCATAGCACAGGGAGATCCACTCGTTGCTTTGTGACCACCTAGAGTGGTTGTATAAGGAGTGTGGGAGGGAGAGAGATGCAAGAGGGAAGCGATATGGGGACATATGTCTATGTATATTTGATTCACTTTGTTATAAAGCAGAAACTGACACACCATTGTAAAACAATTATACTCTAATAAAGATGTAAAAAAATATCATATCAAATATCTTTTCCAACAACAACACTGTGAGACTGGAAATCAACTACAAAAAAAATACTAAAAAAACAAAAATACGTGGAGGTTAAGTAATATGCTACTAAACAACCAGTGGGTCACTGAAGAAATCAGAAATAAAGTTTTAAAATACCTTGAGTTAAATGAAAATGAAAGCACAATAATCCAAAATCTAGGGGATACAACAAAAGCAGGTCCAAGAGGGAAGTTTATAGCAATAAAAGCCTATGTCAGGAAACAAGAAAAAGCTCAAAAAAACAACATAACCTAACACCTAAAGGAACTATAAAAAGGAGAGCAAACAAAATCCAAAGTTAGTAGAAGGGAAGAAGTCATAAATATCAGAGCAGAAATAAATGAAATAGGGACTATAAAAACAATAGAAAAGATTAATTAGAGTAAGAGCTGATTCTTCAAAAAGAATTTAACAAAATTGAAAAATGTTTAGCCAGAATCATCAAGAAAAAAGGAGAGAGTGCCCAAATTAATAAACTCAGAAGTGGAAGAGGAGAAGTTACAACAGATGCTGAAAAAGTACAAAGGCTCATAAGACATTACTATGAACACCTGCCAATAAAATAAAAAACCTTAAAGAGAGATTTTTAGAAATGTACAATGTCCTAAGACTGAACTAGGAAGAAACAGAAAATATGAACAGACTGATTATCACTAATGAAATTTAATCAGTAATTAAAACCTACCAACAAACAACAGTCCAGGACCAGATGGCTTCACAGGAGAATTCTATCAAACATTGAAAGAAGAGTTAACACTTACACTTCTGAAACTCTTCCAGAATATTGCAGAGGAAGGAGTTCTCCCAAGCTCATTCAACGAGGTCACAATAACCCTGATACCAAAACCAGACAAAGATATCACACACACACAAAAATTACAGGCCAATATCACTAATAAACAAAGAAGCAAAAATCCTCAATAAAATGTTAGGAAACCAAATCCAACAGTACATTAAAAGAAGAATATATCAAAATTAAGTTGGATTTATCCCATGGATACAAGGATAGTTCATTGTCCACAAATCAATCCATGTGATACATGACATTAACAAACTGAATAATAAAAACCAAATGATCCTCTTGATAGATGCAGAAAAAGCTTTAGACAAAAGTCAACATCAATTTGTGATAAAAACTCCCAAGAAAGTGGGTACAGAGGGAACAAACCTCATGATAATAAAGGTTATATATGACAAGCCCACAGCTAGCATTATACTTAATGGTGAAAAGCTGAAAGCATTTCTTCTAAAATCAGGAACAAGACAAGTGTGCCCATTCTCATCACTCAACATAGTTTTGGAAGTCTTAGCCACAGCAATCAGATAAGAAAAAGAAATAGCAGGAATTCAAATTGAAAATAAAGAAGTAAAACATCCCTGTTTGCAGATGACATGACACTATACATAGAAGATCCTAAAGATGCTACCAAAACACAACTAGATCTCATCAATAAATTTGGTAAAGCTGCAGGATACAAAATTAATAGAAAAAATTCTGTTGCATTTCTATATGTTAACAACAAACTATCAGAAATAGAAATTAATGAACAATTTCATTTACAATTGCATCAAAAAGTATAAAATAGCTAATAATAAACCTATCTAAGGAGGTAAAAGACCTGTACTCAGAAAACTATAAGACACTGATGAAAGAAATTGATGACCACACAAACAGATGGAAAGGTTTGTGGATTAAAATAATTAATATCTTTGAAATGACCTTACTACACAAGGTAATCTACAGACTCAATGCAATCCCCATCAAAATACCAGTGGCATTTTTCACAGAATTAGAAGAATTAATTTTTGGAATTATTTTATTTATGGAAACAGAGAAGGCTGAATAGCTGAAACTACCTTGAGAAAGCAGAACAGAGCTGGAGGTATCATGCTCCCTGACTTCAGACTAAACTACAAAGCTACAGCTACAGTAATTAAAACAGCATAGTACTGGCACAAAAGCAGACACATAGATCAATGGAACAGAATAGAGAGCTCAAAAATAAATCCATGCACTTATGATCAATTAATCTAGAACAAAACATGCAAGAATATATAATGGAGAAAAGACAGTCTCTTGAATAATACTCCTAGAAGAAAACATAAGTGTAACACTCTCTGACATAAATCATAGCAAAAATTTTTGGATCCATCTCTTAAGCCAAAGGAAACAACAGCAAAAATAAACAAATAGGACCTAATTAAACTTAAAAACTTTTGCACAGCAAAGGAAACCATTGAGAAAACGAAAGACAACCTACCTCCTGGTTATATATTCAAAGACAATGAAAACACTAATTCAGAAACATTTGTGCATCCCAATGTTAGAATTATTTATAATAGCCAAGATATGGAAGCAACATAAGTGCCATCAAGACATGAATGGATAAAGATGTGCATATGTATGAGAAATACAGTATGATATCACTTATATGTGCAATCTAAAAGATACAACAAACTAGTGAATATAACAAAAAATAAAGATGATATACAGATGTTAAATAATCATTTGAAAATATTTTAATAGCTTGTCATAGGGAGTTAATAATTTAAATTTTAATGAGATACTAGTACATACCCATTATAATAGTTAAAATTCACCCCCTCCCACCCAAAACAAAATTGACTACACCAATTCCTGGTTAGGATCTAGAGCAACAGGAACATCACTCATTGCTGGTGGGAAAATAAAATGGTACAGCTGCTTTGGAAGACATTTTGGCATTTTCTTATACAGCAATCATGCTTACTCAACTGATTAAAAACTTATGACCATACAAAAACCATCATATGAATGTTTAAACAACTTCATTCATAATCACCAAAAATGGAAGTAACTAAGATATCCTTAATTAGGCACATGGAAAAAGTAATTTGGGTGCATCCACATAATGGAATATTATTCAGTGATTTAAAAAATGAGCTATCAAGGAGATGGGAACTTTTATCATATCATAAAAAGAAAAGAAAAGCTAGTTTAAAAAAAAAGGGGAGTGGGGAGAAGGGTAGCTGTTTTACCACCATACATTCTCTGACTTCATTTTCTCCCTCAACTCCCTGCAGCTGAGCTCCTGAAAGTCCAGAGCTGTTCCAGCTCCTGAGGCTGTTCCAGTGGGGGCATGGGATCAGCTCACTCAGTCTCTCTATTTTGTGAAAATTGGAATTAAACCTTGCTTCAGACAAGACCTTGGATGTGTCCTCCCTTAGACACACCCAAATAAAAAAATTCTTATTAAAGTTGAAAGAAGAGATTCTCAAGATGGTGGAGTAGGAAGTTGTGGAGCTCATCTCTCCCACAAACGCCTCAAGAATACATCTACTAATGGAACAATTCTTACAGAGCACCTGCTGAACACTAGCAAAGGACTTCAGAAACCTAAAAGGACAAGAAAGATTCTCATGTAGCCAGGTAGGATGAAATAAGGAAGAAGGGAGAAGAAAGAGGAGAGGAAGTGGGATGGGACCCGTTGGTGGAGAGGTGAAGGTGAGGAGAGATTCCTGCTCTGGGGAAGCCCCCTCACTGACAGGGAGATCAGCTGGGACAGAAGGGGAGCTTCGGGGGCTCAGAAGAGAGTGCAGCAACTTGTCAGTGGCAGGTAGGACAGACTGAGACCTACACAGATGGCCCATGCCACAGCCCTGTATGCAGTAGCCTGAAACGGCTGTCTGCCAGTGTGCATGGGGGCTGGGGGCTGGAACATGGGGTTTGGAGAGCAGACCCAGGGAGGGGACTGCTGTTGGCTGTGAGGAGACAGCCTGAGGGGATGAGAGTGAGGAGCTCTGCAACTGGGAAAGCTCATGGCAGAAGCACAGACCGCCATAGAAATGAAGCACCTTTGTTGAGTGGCACACAAAGGGCGGGGCCGCCACTGCAGCCTCTCTCCTCACACACTGGCAGCAGCCTCATTAGGCACTAGAAAGAGCTCAGGCTGGAGCCAGCTCATGCAACACCACCAATGCCTCCTCTGCACCCATCCCTGCCTGGGCGACCTGCTTACCACAATCCCCACTTTGGCTTCTTCCCACCTAATGGACAAGCATGTCCAGATCACCACTCCTGCATGCTACCACCTGGGCAGCCCATTCACTCTGATCACCACCTTAGCTCCCTCCCACTTGATGAGCTCATGTGTCCCAGCAACCTCTGGAGCAGGCTCTGGTGTGAGGAACACATGCAGAAGTGAGGTTGAAACCACAGCTGAGCTCAGCTGAGCTGTGACTAAAGAAGAAGAGCTGAAATCTCTCCTCACAGCTGCATGAACTGTGGAGTTACACCTCTGCTGATGGCTTCCTAAATTCAGTGCCTGCAGAACATCTGTACAGACAATAAGTGCTCCTGCAGTTGAGATGCATCTGGCTTTAGCAGCTGTGGATTTGTGGGCACGTACACACGGATATTGGGCCAGGCCA
The DNA here is from genome assembly GCF_025265405.1 of Mesoplodon densirostris. Lineage (NCBI taxonomy): Eukaryota > Metazoa > Chordata > Mammalia > Artiodactyla > Ziphiidae > Mesoplodon > Mesoplodon densirostris. The sequence continues at coordinate 48,385,537 of NC_082673.1, read as the reverse complement.
TAGTCTGGTGCATGACTACTGCTGTCTTGCGACCTGACCTCAGTGGATCTGCACTGGTGAATGAAAGTATACCTAGTATAGCATCTGGCATATTGTAATCCTTTGTTAGGTTTATTTACTCTTATTACTATGATATTATTTTCTTTTGAAGTCTGAATCAATTTTTTCACAGCCATATAAGTCTTGGTAATGTACAAGCTATTATATTTTTAACAATTTGGGAGTGATTTAGAATATTAAGGGAAAAGACAGAAATGTCACCAGAGCAACAGATATTCATAAGCAAGTTCTCATAACTAAAAGTGACCCCAATATTACAAAAAATAAGTTTTTAATATATAAAACACTCTCAACATAAATAATTTAACAGTCTCATTACTCATGGAGTTACCCAAGCCAGAAACTAGAAATCTGACTCCCTCCTCTCCATTTAAATGCATGCCATTAAATACCTTCATTTTATTCATTAAATATTTCCAATTACTTTCCAAGTTTTTGCTAATTATACATACAATAATATCAACTTTGGTTTTTACCTTTATCATGACTTTATTGAAGCCTTCAATAGCTCTAATATGGAGGGGTTTGCAGTAGTCCAGATGCAAGATTATGGAGGCTTTAATAGGGTGGAGATTTGGAAGTACTGAAAAGTGATTAGATTTTGAAGATACTTTAACAGAGAAGACAAAAGAGCTTAGATATGGAGTTATCAGAGAAAGAGCATAATCATGGAAGCCTCTGAAACTTTTTGGTTGGAGCAATTGCTGAATGGTGGTGCCGTTTCCTGAGATGGAGGATGCTGCTGAAGGAGCAAGTCAAGCAGTTGGGATTAAGAGTGTAGTTTGAGATATGAGCATGGTAGGTATTCAATATATATTTTTAGAAATTTTAAAATTGTGTTCAGTAACAAATTCCCAAGAATTTTTTCAAGTTGTGTGCCTTTGTACTTGCTTTTCCCTTTACCTGGAATTACCTGTCCCCTGTCTAACCCACACTTACTCGAATGAATTACAACTCAACTGGAGGTTTCCACAACATCCCAGGTAGAATTAGACTTATCTTCCTCTATTTCCCCATAGGAATTTAGTAATGTTTATTAAATACTAACCATGAATCAAGCATTAATCACTAGTTATGTAAAGATGTATAGTCCCTGACCTCAAAGAGCTTACAATCTCATAGAAGGTAGGGGAGCATACCCACAAACTATTCAGTATAATGTGGTAAGTGGAGAGAGTGGTGGGTACTCAGGCAAAATATTTATTGATTATGTATTTGTCACATGTAAGGTACTTTAATTGTGTGATTTAATTAATTATCACAAAAACCCTATAAGCTAAGCATAAAAGTATAAATACCTACCCAAAGTTATAAAACTTGCATATGACAGAACTACTTTAAAAATCCATGCCTACTGCTTTGATATTTCTCTGCCAAACCAAATTCAGAAGATGCTTCATAGGAGGGATAAACTTGGGTTGAAACAAGAGAGATGAAAGCCATTCCTGACAGAGGGCTGGGGGAGTTAGAAGCAGTATCCTTCAGAGGTAAAAGGGTAAGAGGAAGTTGGATAGGTAATACTATGCTCAGGAGTCTAGATTTTATCTGCAGGCAATAGGTAACAAATGAAGGATTTTGAACATATAAGTGATTGAATCAGATTTATACTACTGGAATATAGAACCTAATATAAACTTACATCACAGCATTTATTAGCGTATATAATTATTTTCTAATTCATGTTTATCTCCCCCTCTAGAATATGAACTTTAATTTAACTGAACTCCATTCCATTCCCTGTATTCTGTGTGTGTGTGTGTGTGTGTATAGTACTGACTTAATTAAGCCTTATTTATTTTCTATCTTTAGGCCCCAAAATAGGATCTGGCAAATAAAAGCATTGCCCAGTAACGATTGAATGAATGAAAGAAAAGTAGAGGAAAAGAGGGAGAGCTGAGGCTAAAACTTAAGATCTTCTAACTCCAAATCTTACACTATCATTTATATGCATAGTTCTCATTAACTTTAATAAAACATTCAAAAACACTGTGTAAGTAATGATCAGTTGAGCTATTATGTGAAAAATAAAAATTGCTACTCTTAAAGAAATACACTGATCCACTGGATATTTTGACACCAAGAAGACATAGCCAACATAATCCGGCACTGCAATATTTTTAATATCAAGGAGAGTCTTATATACTGAATGTATCACATACATTTGATTTTTTCCCACTTCTTTATTTGATTTAAAAACCATAAATAAAGATGAAATGAGTTCCTTCAGGTTGGAGTATAGAGTATAGAACCCAAAGGCTGTCTTATGCATATAGGGCACCTCCAAGCACAGATAGAAATTATGTTAGGGCTACTGGTTTGCAAACAATAGGAAAAACTGAATGAGCAGGGAAAATGTAGGAAAAACACCAGGGCAGCTCGGGGAGCTTAGTAAGGTTATCAGGGACAGAACATCTGGGCACTGTTAGGTGAATAGTTCAGCAACAGTAGGAGGGTGGGAAGGACACTGTGATTGACAGTCCCACCAAATAAGAATAAGCACTAAGATAAAAAAATGGAAATAGATAACACTTAGTAAGAATTTCTTAAGGGTCAAGCACCTTTCCAAGAAATTTGTGTGTTATCTCATTTAATCTTTCAACAAGCCTGTGAGAGAGGCACTGTCTTTATCTCCATTTTACAGATGAGAAAGTTAAATAACTTGCCCAGTTCACAGAGTAACTGGAACAGGAATTTGAACCCAGGAAATGTGACTGCAAAGTCATAAGTTTAACTACAATGCTACAGGCCTCCTGGATATAGATGGTGTACAGGAAATGATTACATTTCAAAACAGAAATGGAAAGGAATGTTGATCTACCAATCCATAGATCTGGTTTACAGAAAGTGCTTAAGGAAGAAGCCACATTTTAGGGTAGACATTGTGCCTTATATACTTCAGGATCTGTTATTGGAACATGGTCTGACTTCACAGCTTTTGGCTGCCCATGGCAGTCATATGATGAGCTCAGTAATTTGAATCTAAATTTTCTACTTGTTTCTGTGACAACTGATAAGCCCAGCTATGTGAAGATAAAAATTTTAACAGTTTTCTGCTTTTGGCAGAAAAGTAACACATTTATGAGTGTGAAACAGCTTTACATTTTAGAAAAAAACTATACTACAGAAATGGAAAATTTGTTTTCCCCTACTTTGTAGAAAAAAATAATTATGAGTGTGAAACTGTTTTATATTAATATATATATATATATAATATACTAGTATATACTATATACTAATATATATATATATACTATGGAAATAGAAAATTTGTTTTCTCTTACTTTGTAGAAAAAAATAAATAAATTGAGCTTCCAGGTTGGGGAACCAGAACGTTTCCACATGCCATTGTGCAGGTCCCTAAACTCCATAACCACAGCAGCTACTTTGTTCAGGACCTCACCGTACATATCTCTTCATCTGGCTGTTGTTAATGAGCATCTAAAACTGGAGAATCACAGGTTTCAGCAGGGGAGTTTCAGCAATATGGCAGAATAAAGGGACCTTGAACTCACCTCCTCTCACAGGCACACCAAAACCACAACTAACTGCTGAACAAAAGGACTGGAGTCTACCAAGAAAAGATATTCTACATCCAAATACTTAAAGACTAAACCATGATAAGGGAGGAGGAGCAAACTCATTATATAATCAAATCCCATAAGACCTGGGTGGGCGACACACAAACTGGAGAATAATTATATGGTGGAAGTTCTCCCACAGGAGTGAGAGCTCTGAGCCTCATGCCAGGTTCCCCAGCCTAAGGGTCCAACAACTGGATGATGAGTCCCCATAGCAGTTGGCTTTGAAAACAAGTGGGACTTGTTTGTAGGAGAGCCACAGGACTAGGGGAAACAGAAACTCCACTCTTGAAGGATGTACACAAGGTCTCGTGCACTTCAAAACCCATGGCAAAAGTAGTGACTTCATAGGGGCATGGACCAGACATATCTGATGGTCTTGTAGGGTCTCCTGGGGAAGCAGGGCACAGCTGTGGCTCCCTCTGGGGTCATAAAAGATGGTGGTGGACTAGCAGCTACCTATGTGACCTCTGGCTGGAGGCAGACATTTTGGATCCTTGGCATGGAGACCTGACACAACCGAACAGCCTGTAAGCTCTACTGCCAGGATGCCTCAGGCCAAACAACCAACAGGGCAAGAACACAACCCCACACATCATGAGACAGGCTAACTAAAGACTTCCTGAGCCAACAGCCACCTCTATACATGGCCATTGACACCACCCTACCCACCAGAGGGCCAAGATCCAGCTCCACCCACCAATGGACAGGTACCAGCCCCTCCAGCCAGGAAGCCTGCACAAGCCTCTAGACCATCCTCCCCCACCAAGGGGCAGAAACCAAAAAGAAGGAAAATACCATCTTGCAGCCTGTGGAACTGAGTCTGCAAATGCAGGTCAGAAACTACCCTGGGACAAGCTGGTCCCTGGCCCTTGGGTGATGAGAGAGGAGTGTACCACTGAAGCACATTGGACATCCCCTACAGAAGGCTGAGAAATGTAACTAAGCTACTACATACATAAAAATACAAATAGAAATTTAGACAAATTGAGATGGCAAAGGAATATGTTTCAGATGAAAGAACAAGATAAAACCCCAGAAGAACAACTAAGTGAAGTAGAGATAGGAAATCTACTCAAGAAAGAGATCCAAGTAATGATTGTAAGGATGATCCAAGAACTCTGGAAAAGAATGGATGCACAGATCAAGAAGTTACAGGAAGTTCTTAGCAAAGAGATAGAAAATAGAAATAACAGCCAAACAGAGTAGAAGAATATAATAACTGAAATGAAAAACACACTAGAATGAAACTATAGCAGAATAAATGAGGCAGAAGAATTAATCAGTGAGCTGGAATTCAGAGTGGTGGAAATCACTGCCATAGAACAGAATAAAGAAAAAAGAATGAAAAGAAATGAGGACAGTTTAAGAGACCTCTGGGGCAATGTCAAACACACCAACATTCACATTATAGGGGTCCCAGAAGGAGAAGGGGGAGAGAAAGGACCTGAGAAAATATTTGAAGAGATAATAGCTGAAAATATCCCTAACATGGTAAAGGAAACAGTCACCCAAGTCCAGGAAGCACAGAGAGTCCCAAGGCAGGATAAACTCAAGGTGGAACATGCAGAGATACATAGTAATAAAATTCTCAAAAATTAAAGACAAAGAGAAAATATTAAAAGCAACAAGGGAAAATCAACAAATAACATACAAGGGAACCCCCATAAGACTATCAGCTGATTTTTCAACAGAAACTCTACAGGCCAAAAGGGAGTGGCACAATATATTTAAAATGTTGAAAGGGAAAAACCTAAAACCAAGAATACTCTACCCATAAGGCTCTTGTTCAGATTTGATGGAGAAATAAGAAGCTTTACAGACAAAGCAAAACTAAAAGAATTCAGCACCACAAACCAGAATTACACAAATGCTAAAGCAACTTTTATAAGCAGAAGAGAAAAGATCACAACTAAAAACAAGAAAATTACAAAATGGGAAAGCTCACTGGTAAAGAAAAACATACAGTAAAGGTAAGAATCATCCACACAAAAATATTATATCAAAATCAGTAAATATAAGAGGAGAGGGGTACACATGCAAGATATTTGAAATGCATTTGAAATTAAGAAATCAGCAACTTTATAAAATAATCATGTATACATATAGACTGATATATCAAAACCTCATGGTAACAACAAATGAAAAATCTATAATAGATATACACACGAAAAGAAAAAGAATCCAAACACAACACTAAAGATGGTAATAAAATCCCAAGAGAAGAGAACAAAAGAGGAAAGGAAGAAAAAAGATCTACAAAAACAAATCCAAAACAATTAACAAAATGGCAACAATAACATACACCTTGATAATTAAATGTAATGGATTAAATGCTCCAACCAAAAGACATAGACTGGCTGAATGAATACAGAACAAGACCCATATACATGTTGTCTACAAGGGACCGACTTCAGTTCTAGAGACAATTACAGAATGAAAGTGAGGGGATGCAAATAGATATTCCATGCAAAGAGAAATCAAAAGAAAGCTGGAGTAACGAAACTCATATCAATAAAATAGACTTTAAAATAAAGAATGTTACAAGAGACAAGGAAGGACACTACATAATGATCAAGACATCAATCCAAGAAGAAGATTAAAAAATTGTAAACATATATGCACCCAACACAGGAGGATCTCAATATGTAAGGCAAATGTTAACAAACATAAAAGGAGAAATTGACAGTAACACAATAATGGTGGGGGACTTTAACACTCCACTTACATCGATAGACAGATCATCCAGACAGAAAATCAATATGGAAACATAGGCCTTGAACGACACATTAAACCAGCTTGGCTTAATTGATATTTATAGAGAACTCCATTTAAAAGCAGCAGAATACACATTATTTTCAAGTGCACATGGAATATTCTGCAGAATAGATCAAATGCTGAGCCACAAAGAAAATCTCAGTAATTTTAAGAACATTGAAATAATATCAAACATCTTTTCCATTGACAACACTCTGAAATTAGAAATCAACAACCAGGAGAAAACCACATAAAACCCCACAAACACATGGAAACTAAACAATATGCTACTAAACAACCAATGGATCACTGAGGAATTCAAAGAGGAAATCAAAAAATACCTAGAGACAAAAGAAAATGAAAACACAACAATCCAAAACCTATGGGACCCACCAAAAGCAATTCTAAGAGGGAAGTTTATAGCAATATAATGCTACCTCAAGAAACAAGAAAAATCTCAAATAAACAATCTAACCTTACACCTAAAGGAACTAGAGAAAGAAGAACAAAGAAAACCCAAAGTTAGTAGAAGGAAAGATATCATAAAGATCAGAGCAGAAATAAATAAATTAGAAACAAAGAAAACAATAACAAAGATCAATAAAACTAAAAGCTGATTCTTTAAGAAGATAAACAGAGCAGAAAAACCTTTAGTGAGACTCAGCAAGAAAAAGAGGGAGACAACTCAAATGAATAAAATTAGAAATGAAAAAGGAGAAGTTACAGTGGACACCACAGAAATACAAAGAATCATAAGAGACTACTACAAGCAACTCTATCCCAATAAAATGGACAACCTGGAAGAAATGGACAAATTATTAGAAAGGTATGACCTCCCATGACTGAACCAAGATAAAATAGAAAATATGAACAGACCAATCACAAGTAATGAAACTGAAACTGTGATTAAAAGTCTTACAACAAACAAAAGTCCAGGACCAGATGGCTTCACAGGTGAAATCTATCAAACATTTAGAGAAGAGCTAACATCTATCCTTCTCAAACTCTTCCAAAAAAATGCAGAGGAAGGAACACTCCCAAACTCATCCTACGAGGCCACCATCACCCTCATACCAAAACTAGACAAATACTACAAAAAAAGAAAATTACAGACCAATATCACTGATGAATATACATGCAAAAATCCTCAAGAAAATACTAGCAAACAGTATCCAACAACACATTAAAAGGCTCATACACCATATCAAGTGGGATTAATCCCAGGGATGCAAGGATTCTTCAATGTACACAAATCAATCAATGTGACACCCCATATTAACAAATTGAAGGAGGAAAACCATATGATCATCTCAATAGATGCAGAAAAATCTTCTGACAAAACTCAACACTGATTTATGATAAAAACTTGCCTGAAAGTGGGCACAGAGGGAACCTACCTCAACATAATAAAAACCGTATATGACAAAACCCACAGCAAACATCATTCTCAATGGTAAAAAACTGAAAGCATTTCCTCTAAGATCAGGAAAAAGACAAGGATGTACACTCTCACCACTATTATTCAACATAGTGTTGGAAGTCTTAGCCACAGCAATCAAGGAAGAAAAATAAATAAAAGGAATAAAAATTGGAAAAGAAGAAGTAAAACTGTCACTGTTTGCAGATGACATGATACTATACATAGGTAATCCTAAAGATGCCACCAGAAAACTACTAGAGCTAATCAATGAATTTGGTAAATTTGCAGGATACAAAATTAATGCACAGAAATCTCTTACATTTCCATACACTAACAACAAAGGATCAGAAAGAGAAAATAAGGAAACAATCCTATTCACCATTGCAAAAAAAAAGAATAAAATAACTATGAATAAACCTAAATAAGGAGGTAAAAGACCTCTACTCAGAAAACTATAAGACACTGATGAAAGAAATCAAAGATGACACAAACAGATGGAGAGATATACCATGTTCTTGGATTGGAAGAATCAATATTGTGAAAGTGAGTATATTACCCAAAGCAATCTACAGATTCAATGGAATCCCTATCAAATTACCAATGGCATTTTTTACAGAACTAGAACAAAAAATCTTAAAATTTGTATGGAGACACAAAAGACCCCGAATAGCCAAAGCAATCTTGAGGGAAAAAAACAGAGCTGGAGGAATCAGACTCCCTGACTTCAGACTATACTCAAAGCTACAGTAATCAAGACAATGTGGTACTGGCACAGAAACAGAAATATAGATCAGTGGAACAGGATAGAAAGCCCAGAGATAAACCCATGCACCTATGGTCAACTAATCTATGACAAAGGAGGCAACAATATACAATGGAGAAGACAGACTCTTCAATAAGTGGGGCTAGGAAAGCTGGACAGCTACAAGCAAAAGAATGAAACTCGAACACTCCCTAACACCACACACAAAATTAAACTCAAAATGGATTAAAGAGCTAAATGTAAGACAGTACACTATAAAACTTTTAAAGGGAAACATAGGAAGAACATTCTTTAACATAAATCACAGCAAGGTCTTTTTTGACTCACCTCCTAGAGTAATGGAAATAATAGCAAAAATAAACAAGTGGGACCTAATGAAACTTGAAAGCTTTTGCACAGCAAAGGAAACTATAAATAAGATGAAAAGACAGCCCTCAGAATGGGAGAAAATATTTTCAAACAGATCAATGGACAAAGGATTAATCTCCGAAATATATAAACAGCTCAAGCAGTTCAATATTTTTAAAAAAAACAAAACCCAATCCAAAAAAGAGCAGAAGACCTAAATAGACAGCTCTCCAAAGAAGACATACAGTTGGCCAAGAGGCACATGAAAAGATGCTCAACATCACTAATTATTAGAGAAATGCAAATCAAAAGTACAATGAGATATCACCTCACACCAGTCAGAATGGCCATCACCAAAAAATCTACAAAGAGTAAATGCTGGAGAGGGTGTGGAAAAAAGAGAACCCTCTTGCACTGTTGGTGAGAATGTAAATTGATACAGCCACTATGGAGAACAATATGGAGGTTGCTTCAAAAACTAAAATTAGAACTACCATATGACCCAGCAATTCCACTACTGGACATATATCCAGAGAAAACTATATTTCAAAAATATATATGCACCCCAATGTTCATTTCAGCTCTATTTACGATAGTGAAGACATGGAAGCAAATTAAATGTTCATTGATAGATGAATGGATAAAGAAGATGTGATATATATATATATATACACACACACACACACACAATGAAGTATTACTCAGCCATAAAAAAGAATAAAACAATGCCATTTCAGCAAAATGGATAGACCTAGAAATTATCATGCAAAGTGAAGTAAGCTAAACAGAGAAAGATAAATATCATGACATTGTTTATATGTGGAATCTAAAAGAAAAAAAAGACACAATTGAACTTAATTCCAAAATAGAAAGAGACTCACAGACATAGAAAACAAATTTATGGTTACCAAAGGGGAAAGATTGGTGGGAGGAGGGATAAATTAGGAGGCTGGGATTAGCCTTACTACTATGTATTAGCATAACACTACTATGTATAAAACAGATAACCAACAAGGACCTACAATGTAGCACAGGAAACTATACACAGTATTATGTATAAACTACATGGGAAAAGAATCTGAAAAAGAATATATATAGGTCTTCCCTGGTGGCGCAGTCATTGGGAGTCCGCCTGCCGATGCAGGGAACACGGGTTCGTGCCCCAGTCCAGAAGGATCCCACGTGCCACGGAGCGGCTGGGCCCGTGACCCATGGCCGCTGGGCCTGTGCTCCTGGAGCCTGTGCTCCACAACAGGAGGGGCCGCAGCAGTGAGAGGCCCGCGTACAGCAAAAAAAAAAAAAAAAAGTATATATATATATATATATATATATATATGTATGTATAACTGAACGATACTGTCAATCAACTATACTTCAATAAATTTTTTTTTAATTTAAAACAAATCATTACAGTCAGGACTTTCACTGATGCACTCCCACATATTGAACTCCTTGATGAGTCATTTCTCCCAGTAGGCTCGTTGTTAGGGTATGAGGTGTTTTTTGTATGCTTGTTTGCTGTTTGTTTAATGAATCACTCTTATTAGACTTTTCTTTGACTTTCAAGCTGGCAGATGTGTAGGAAGAGTTTGCAAGTTTGCCTATGCCTGAGAACAAACATGAATCTAGAGCTCTCTGAGAACCCTCCTACGTAATAAGCTATCTGATTCTCAGTTTCACTAATTTTCACAAAAATGTTTGAGAAATAGTGAGGCATTTTGAGAAGAAAATCAGCCTTATGCCAATAATCCTACTTTACAGCACCCAGTCCTTAATCTTGTCATCTTTATTTGTGTCTCATATCCCTTATTAGAAGATCAGAGGGACTGTGGCATCCAGTGGGGGGCCCAGTGAAACTTGACTATATCAAAGGACAGCCTTGTTATTAATACACAGGAAACATAGAATCTGGCCTCTCAATGGTACTCTGAAAGTTTCTCTGTCTTCAAAAAATTCCTCCTTACCAGAACCTTTGTTTCACCCCTCTACTTGAGGTCATATTCTTACACTTTAATGGAATAAACCAAACTTTGGGTAACCAAATCAAAAGACTCTTAGAAATTCTCATTTAATCTAATAACATTAGTTATATAATGATCCACTGAAATCTTCAAAATATTTCTAAACACACATATACAACAACAGCTGTTCTTAGACCAGGGGTTTTAATGCCAGCATTATTTTCTTGAAGTAGATTAGTCATTCAAAGAGTCATAATTCTTTCATATTACCAAGAAAATTAGTGCATTAAGTCAAGAAAACTAGTGCATTGGGAGATCAGAATATCATATTCAAGCTCTTTGCAAATTCAGGTTATAATTATATTTATATATTTGTAGACTGAAGTACATATATAAATACATATACAGTAAAGTGAAAAGATCACCAAATTTGGAGTCAGATAAACCTGAGTTCAAAATTCTGCTGTTAACATACAATATAACCCAGAAAAATCATTTAAACTCTCTGAGCTTCACCTAAAAAAAGGAGAAATATTAAAAATAGCTAAAAATATTGTACAATTACTACTATATGCAAGATCAAGACTAAGTGTTTTAGAGGCATAAGAGAAGTAATATTACCCTTCTTTCACAGATGAGGAAACTGAGGCAAGGGGAAGTTGAGTAACTTGCTCAAACTCATAAAACTAAAACCTGTGTTCTTATCACTAATCTGAACTGGCTATTCTGTAGACTTTTCATAATAACTGAAGACAATATATACAAAGCATCTAGTGTAGGGCATAGCCCATAATATATCCTCACTAAATTTTACAAATACTATTGATTAATAAACAACAGATAAACAATAATAGTGCTTAATTTGATTAATGTATATGATTAAGTTTCTTCAGTTTTCAAGGTCAAATTGTTGGTAATGCACTTCCTACAAATAAAGTTACAAATATTTATTGAGCACCTATGTTGTGACAGGCATTTGGCTCACCACTGTGGGCCTGGTGCTATGTGTAATAGGCATGGTCTCTGCCCTCACGGATTTACAATGTATAGGTTATTGCAGTGGTCTAAAGGCCACTGAGGAGAGCTATAATGATGTCTTAAAGAGATCAGTCATTACATTGGGATCAAAAGTGTTATTCATACAGCCTGCCTATTTGCTGACCAAGAAAGGCAGATCGAGGATGGCAGCAGATCTTAGCAAATGCACATCTACAAGAGGAATTAGATGATATTATTCATTACAATGAGCCTTTTTATTTTGCCTTTTGAAAATGTTAAAAAAAATTATTTTTGCATATTTTACAAATGCCCATGTTATCATTTCCATTTTCATTCGACCTGCATAGAAGTAAGTTTTGCATTTCTGTGTTTAATTCTAGGCTCTTTAGATTCAAGCACTTGTGTCTCTGCTATACAATACTATTTTAAGATCTATCTTTTTTTTTTTTTCTCTGCGGCACGCGGGCCTCCCACTGCCGCGGCCTCCCCCGTCGCGGAGCACAGGCTCCAGACGCGCAGGCCCAGCGGCCATGGCCCATGGGCTCAGCCGCTCTGTGGCATGCGGGATCCCCCCGGACTGGGGCACGAACCCGCGTCCCCCACATTGGCAGGAGGATTCCCAACCACTGCGCCACCAGGGAAGCCCTAAGGTCTATCTTTATGTCTAGGACCCTAGTCTATGATTTAAAAACAACCAACCCCCCCCAAGATCTCTCTAATCATGTATTATTTTTTTCCAATTTCTCCAGATGCTTCTCTTTCATGTGAGATAGACTGTAAAATTAAATCTGTACCGTGGCAGGCTATCTATCATACTGCTTATAGTCTCTTATTCCCTGTGTTATTCCATCACCAATTATGCAGTCCATAAGGTATTCTATTATGTGAGAAGTACATGTAGCACCTGTATATTTGCCAATACAGAATGTGATGAACACATGGTACAGAAAGATTTTTTATGCTAATATCCTCTCATTTACATTAGATTATCCCTATCCTTTTCCTGTTTTTCAATTCTGCTTGTATGGTAAATAGTCTGCTTTTCCCACTAAACTCCACTGAAATAAAAATGACTAGAATGTCACCAAGTGTCTCCAAAGCACCACAACACAAAAACAACTCAGGCTTTCAGTAGTGTACTGATCACATTAATCCTAATAATACCAGCAAAATGAGCAGGTATAAATTCTTACTATATGATATGCACTGCCCTGGGAAATTTTCATATGTTATCTCATTTATTATTTAAAACCCCATGACATAGGTAGATGTCATTATCTCTATTTTGTAGATGAGAAAGCTGAGGGTACAGAGTTTGTTACTTACCCAAAGTCACAAAGCTACTAGGTGGCATAGCTGTGAGTTAAACCTATACCTGCCTGACCCTGTCCTCCCCTCACTTTACACTGAGAATGAGGGAGAAGAGCAAAGTGGGATGAAAGGCAGAGGGAAGAGTGGACAGATGGAAGGGAGATGGATAATGGAGTAGAATGTATTTAATTATTATTAATTCATTAAACAAATATCCATTGAGCACCTAGTATTGCCTAGGAATAGGGTCTACTCATAAGACAAGTTCCTTACCATAGAAAGGCATGTTTGGTTTAGAGAAGTAGAATCACCAACAAACAATTTTGGCCCTCACAAAGGGCAATAATCAATACATGGCAAAGTATGGAGAGAGAGGGTGGAGCTCTGTCTAGAGGAGTTGATGAGTGCTTCCCAGATAAGGTGCCTTGACCAGGAATGTAAGAAGTACCTCAGAGTTCTCAAGCTGGCTAAGGGTTGAAAGGCCAGAGCAGGTGTAGATGAAAGCAGGGACAACACCATAGAAGTGTGACACGTGGAGCCCCAAATGCTTCAGAGGGCTGCAGAGGAGGATGCATGGTGAAGATTGTGGAAACAAGAGCAGAAGGACAGGTATCTTTGACAACACATTGGGATTGGGCACTAGGAAAGGGAACAAGAAGGGGAGAGATATCATATGGGGGTGATGAGACAGGTGAGGAAACATGGAACTGAACAGGACCACATGGGGTTGCCAGTGCCAATGACCACTCTACATGGCATAACATATGAAATGATCTTAAAATCCATTAAATCGTGTGCATAACCCATATCATGTGTTATGATAGTGGGCTGCCAAAGAGTTAAGTTTTGATGGAAAGAAAAGTGATAGATAATACTGACGCTCTATCAGAGCATTGGGGTCCAAGGAAAGGAAAGTGTAGTCTCGAGAGGTAGAGAGGGAGACAAGGTATTTCTGAGCTGAAAATGGCTGCTGAAGTACGAGGCAGGTAACATGGAGACATATGAACTACTCAGTTGTGCTTTCAGCATCACTGGAGCTAGTTATCAGGCATAGGCCAATGAGTAGAATGAGGAGACAAGATGATATCATCATTATGTCTCTCTTAAAAATTAATCAAGTGGTTCAAGTGAAAAAAAAAAACCTTTGACTGCAACATAGTTTGAGAAAACATTTAATTGGGTAGGCACAGTTAAATATTATCAGGATTTGGGGCACTATTTTATTGCTCCTTAGATTTATATATTTTCTGTTGTGTGGCAAGTTGTAGAGTGCCAATCAAGCTTTCCTTGATCTGGCAGCTTAATGGGCAACTAGACTACAAAACATGTTTGTCAGATATAGATTCTGCCTGTAATTTCTCCCCATATATAAGAAACTGGATTTCAAGAAAAGGACTTTTTGAACCCTATATTTGTCAAGAAACTCTTGTCAAGAATATAGCTCTGTTATGTACTTATGCTACAGCAGCAGAATAAATACAATAATCTCTGATTTGGTATTCTGTGGAACAAAATTTATAGTGGAATGAAGGAGTCAAAAGATATTGCTTATGACAGCTTATAATTGGACTTTGTGCAGGCATCATTTCAACTTTAGTTCTTTTGACAAAACAATTTTTCCTTCTGGTTTCTGCTACTTGTCTGCCTCTATAGATTATCACTCACAGTGCATACAATTCGACTGGGAGAGCTATGCTCAAGAGCCATGGAGTAGAGATAAGTCTGTAATACATGTTTCCAGGTAACCATCTTAGAGTGTAGTAGCCCCAAGGTCACTATAAAGTTCAATGTTGAGAGCCTGGACTTTGGTGTCACACAGACTAAAATTCAAGTCTCAGATCTATATCTTATAACTCTAAGAAATAATGAATGCAAAGCACTTACCCCAGTAGATACTCAACAAATAGAAGTTATTATTACTTTAAAATTAATTTAAAGCACAACACAAAAGGGAAAGCCAGAGCCCAAGTATGATGGCTCCTCACCTCAAAGGCATAAATTCCATCTTCCTGTCAAATGCAGATACCTCTGTCAACTTCTGATGAACTCACCTAAACTTCTCGAGCCGTGAACTCGCGTAAAACTCTTACTGGTACAAGAAACTGACATTTTATGTGTCAATTTCTTGGGTTCCCCTCTCTCTTCCATATTATTCTATATAAAGTGATCTAAACAGTAAGAGATTAATAAATAGAAACTGTAGATTTTTGCTCTTACCATTTTTGTCTGCTCTCCTCAGTATCTGGAAAAGAAAAAGGAAACATTTTATCACCATTTTTGTAAGTATTGCAGTGAACATTATACTCTCACATAATTTACCCATTATTAAATGAAAGAAATTCCAATTTAAAATAAAGTTTTCCCAGTTGAAATATTTCTTTACAATAGTAAAAAATTAAAAATACTCAATGTCCATAAACAAGTGAATGGACAAACAAGCCATGGTGTATCCATACAATGAATACTCCTGAGCAATAAAAAGGAATGAGCTCTTGATGCATACAATAACTTGGATAGATCTCAAAGTAATTATGCTGAGTAAAAAACCTAGACACAAAAGAATATATATTATTCCATTTAGATAAAATTCTAGAAAATGCAAATAGTAACAGAAAGCAGATTAAAGGTTGTGTAGGAATGCAAGGGCAGAGAGGGCTGGATTACAAGAGGGCATGAGGAAACTTTTTAGGATGGTAGATATATTTATTTTCTTGATTGTGGTGAAAGTTTCACAGATATATAAATATGTGACAACTCATCAACTTTTCACTTTAAATATGTGCTATTTAATGTAAGTCAATCATATAATAACACAGGGAATAAATAGGAACAAAAATAATAAATTGTGGATAAATAAGAGCTCTTGTGTCTATAGTATATCTTACTTTTATGAGTTAATTTGTTATCTGGGACTATCTTAAATTGTCTTTGATGAATATGAACTGCTTGACCATCCAGTATCTTTAATAAAGATTTCTAATTTTCTTCTGGGAAACCAATCTGTCCTCCACTCTTGGCCCATGTGTTCCAGGTTTGGGCAGAGTACTCAAGCCTAGTAAACAGAGTGTCATACTCCTCTGGCCACAGTGATTACTCAGGAATTAGCAAAATAAAGCCAATGAAGCCATGGTTTTCCTTGAGTTGTCAAGAGAGAAACACTTTATCTTCTGTTGACTTTGAACCTAGGAAAATATAGGTAAGGAGCTGCTTTTTTGTAATTGAATATGTCATGGGTTGAACTGTATTGCCCCAAAACAAATGTTGAAATCCTAATCCCTAGTAACTGTGAATGTGACCTTGTTTGGAAATACAGTCTTTGTTGTAATCAAACTAAGACCTTACTGGATTGGATTCTAAATCCAATGGTTGGTGACTTTATAAGGAGAGCAATTCAGAGATGCATAGACACGAAGAAGAAGGCTATGTGATAACAGGGCCAGATATTGGAGTGATACAGCTGCAAGCCAAGGAATGCCAAAGGCTGATGGTCACAACTAGGAGCTAGGAGAAAGGCATGGAACCGATTCTCCCCTAGAGCCTTCAAAGGGAGTATGGTCCTACCCACACCTTGATTTCACCCCTCTAACCTCCAGAACTGAGAGAGTAAATTTTGTTGTTTAAACCACCATTTGTTTAGTACTTTATTATAAAAGCCTTAAGAAGTTAACATAATATACAACCTGGAAATAACTAACCTTAAAGAAAGGAGTATCCAGAGGCTTAGAGAAACTGAATCTTGATGACACCCTCTGAGCCCCTGATCAAGCCATCCTGAAAAGATGATCTCTGCTTTTCATTACAAGAGTCAATAAATTGTTATTTTTTAATAATCTTAAGATAGTTTGGGTTATTTTTTTCTGTTAACAGCAATCAAATTAGCCCTGATACTGTATACTGCTAGAAAAATATCTGGATAATATAATACACAGCTATGTTATACACAGTACCAAAGAAAATGTCCCTTTACCATATTGCAAAGACAAGCTTTAATTAAGTGAAGGGGCATTTAAGGATTATTTTTTTCCTGAGAAACTTATAGTTATGGTTAAGTAACAAGAGCTACTCTTATATTTAGGTCATCATTTCTTGGTGGCTAGCTTGAAACATGAGCAATAATTTTTATTACCAAAATTTTCTGTTTTACTGCTTTCCACTACAGACTTGATCCTCCTTGCCTTCTGTTGATTTCATGGAAATGAAGTATGGATAAATCTAATCATTATTACAATGTGTTTTTATTATAAAATACTAATATTATTACTAAAAACCTTTCCCGTGAAAAATTTCCAATAACAGATATATATCACCCTGACTTGAGTGAATAAAAAGTGCACTTTTTTAAACTAAATTTATTTAATTAGTGCAGGAGGACAGCTTTCAATAGTAAAAGTTTCCATGTTTAGAGCAAAATGAGGCACAGATTCCTTTTTAGCATATTGGAAGTAATTTCTAGTGGAGATTTTGTGAATCCATCTCTCCATCATAACCAGCTTCTTTCTCTCCTCTGAAACATGAAGCCATAGAGTTGGGGAGACATAAAACACAGTCTATTTCTTACCTTTGATATACTCTAAGATTCTATTTCAAGCTCTATTGTACCCTTATGAGTTTGAAGTGAGTAAAATAGGAGTAACAAAACACCAGAGACTCAGACCCAGGACTTCTAACATTTCATTTCATAAAGAACAATCTTAAATAGCATTCAGCTTCTTATAGATGAAATTAAGATAGACACTCGTTATTAAGACAGTTCTTTGTAATTGAATATGAACAGAAGTGTCTCTGCTGCAGATTTTTCCTCTGAGCTCTCAGACTAATAAAAAATGTACTGTGAATGAGAATTGAGTTCATTATTTTACGCTACCATAGTACTCGGAGTCAGCTAATCTTACTAGTTGCTATCACAAGGTAGTAAATAGATTTAAATATCATGGGCAAACTTAAAGCTTAATGCAGGTGGTGCTATGTTTTTGAAACCCTTTAAGGTTTATCAAATAGCATCTTTTACCTTGAAAGATATTCTTTAATGGCCTTGACTGAGGTTCTTCATTTTTCATTTTAAGTTATCAAAGACAAGTATTAAAATGAAAATGTTGTCTTGGAGGCATAAAACACTAACACCATTACCATTCACTAAACTAATGTTTGCTAAGTGCCTCCTCTCATATACCAGGTTAATTAGGTAATGAGATGAGCTATCAGTCACTTAGTGGACTCCTGAGAAACTGAGACATAGGGCAGGGAGTAGGGACTCATCCAGAACATGGAGTACCATCCAGAAAGGAAGAACTAGTAGGTGAGTCATAGTGTGTGGGCCTGGACATCTCACAGGTAGTTTTGCTACCAGGAGATTAGTCACCCTGACATAGGATGCAGGTAAGTGGGCACTGTCTTCTCAATTTTGCCTAATGTAGGCCGTGTAGGAAAATAATTTATAACTTATAATGTATGATAACAGTAAAACTAAGTTTTCCTTATTTCTGCTGTTTCCTGAATCTAGTAGAGTGACATTGCCATTAAAGTAGATAGTGATGGGTTAATTTGCATTGTCCCAACTGGACAATATCAACTTAAAAATTGTGCCTGTTATTAATCTCACTCAAATAAACAACTGTGTTCTAGGCAAGATAGGAGGGGTAACTGTAGCAGAATTCAGTCACAGAACCACTGTACCTGGAAAACTGTTTCTGCTCTGACAGTCCTCTCTACAGATGAATATATACAGGGCATCGGAATTAAGTATCCTTGCAAGCAGAAAAAATTACTCTTTTGCACAAAGTCTCTGACCATCGAGGGAATGTGCCTTTTGTTCTGGGTGTCCATGGATGTGCATGCTTGCTAAGAGGAAGGAATGGAAGACAAAACAGTAAAGTCATCTCTCTCCTTCACAACATTTAAGGCTCCACTTCTACCTCACCACTTCCCTTCCAGTTAAAAATCAAAGGAAATCTGTTTGGGAGAAGGCTGCAGCATCAAATGGGTAAAACTGCAACTAACTTCATTTGGGATTCATCTTGCCTTCGGGGATTAGCTGAAGGTTAGTTTTTCTCCCTTTGCACAGTAGTAGAGTTGACTGATGACTCAAAAGAGGGCCCACATGCTATACAGACTAGTATTTTAAATTAGAGTTTATTCTCTGCTATCTCTAATGCAGCAACCTTAAAAAAGATAGCATATGGATGTAAAAAGGAAAATAATTTTAATCCTCCAGGTGCTTCCGTGTTGCTGCACACTGGAACCAGTTCAGCCCCGTCCTGTGGCTGGCAGTTGTGCCCTGTGCAAATGCACTGCAGCAGCCTCAGTGCACAGCCATGAGTTGGTACCAGCACTAGGTTTTCTAAGCCCCCCCAATAAGATATTAAAGAGTATTTATGATGAACTGATACTCAATTCTGACATTTTTTAGAAAGAAAATCATAAAAATTAGATTTATAAAATTTTTCTTGTGAGTTTTGTTACTGTTATTTACACATTCAACATGGAATACTGATGTAACAGAGTAGTTCAAATTTACATAACACATATCCTTTTTTTCCTCAGTTTTCTATACTATGAACTGTTAGTTCATACTCACAATAACATTTACATTAAATATCATACTCATTATTATTGCTGAATTGGAGATAAGGAAAATGAAACAAAAGCCAACAGTTGTGATAAATCTCTCCCGGATTTTCTGATCTATGTCTAGTTTCTAACCAGTTGGACATATACAGTCATATCATTAACAGTATCCTCAAAAGTAGTTTAAATAATTTCTTAGAGGAATGATTATTGCAGTGACACTGGAATATAAACACTGAAAATCAAAGTTTTCCTCAAATTTAGAAATTAGTCTGTGTGATGCAGAAGCCTCTAATCAATTTCATTTCTGTTCCTCTTTGGAAAAGGGAATATATATCGCCTACTTATTATAATCTGAGTAGAATTCAAAAAGTAATCTTTCATAGCAGTGCTACTAGAATACAGTAAAACTGATCAAATAAAATTATGTATTTATATTCCACATTTTTTTCTGCTAAAAGCAATATGATCCAGAAAAAAATAATTCAAAAGTCCCTAAATAACAAATTCTTTTTCAATCACCTATTTCACCAGAGTGCTAGATTTTTCACAAAATATCTCAAAGAAAAGTGTAAACAAAATCTTTTCTATTCAAGATAAAATCCAGTGGCAGTTTTTTGTAGACTCAACTGTTTTACTGGCAACAAAGCATGTCAACACCTATCATGTGAAATCAGTTTTTTATTTTTATTTTTAAATTACAGAAATAAATATACGAAGACAAGGCTGTCCTATTTATAGAGTACACATTCCTTCAGAACAGAGACTTGATACTATTTATTTACAGAACTTGGGAACAATCATACATATGCAAACAATAATAAAAGATATTTTAATCTCTTCTTTTCTCTTATTTTTTTTTTTGTTTTTTTTTTTTTTTTTTTTTTTTTTTTTGCGGTATGCGGGCCTCTCACTGTTGTGGCCTCCCCCGTTGCGGAGCACAGGCTCCAGACGCGCAGGCTCCGGACGCGCAGGCTCCGGACGCGCAGGCTCAGCGGCCATGGCCCACGGGCCCAGCCGCTCCGCGGCATATGGGATCCTCCCAGACCGGGGCACGAACCCGTATCCCCTGCATCGGCAGGCGGACTCTCAACCACTTGCGCCACCAGGGAGGCCCCTTTTCTCTTATTTTTAAATAGCAGTTTGAACACTTGGGCCAAGTAGGTGTTTATGTCAGAGATGATGACTTTCTATTTACATAGCTCAATCCATTCATCTCTACAGTATCACTAGGATTTGTACACTGATTTTGAACAGTCACAGAGAAGGGGTATGACCATGATGACAGAGTAGGAAGACCCTGAGCTTACTTCTTCCTATGGGCACCAAAATTACAACTATTTACAGAGAAGCAATTGATGAGAAAGGCTGGAATCTAGCAGAAAAGATTTTATACACCAAAAATATAAAGAAGGAACCACACATCGACAAAATGAAAAGACAATCTACTCACTGGGAGAAAATATTTGCAAATGATATGACTGATAAAAGATTAATACCAATATATATAAACAGCTCATACAACTCAACATCAAAAAAAATTAAAAATGGGCAGAAGAACTGAATAGACATTATTCCAAAGAGGAAATGCAGATGGCCAACAGGCACATGAAAAAAATGCTCAACATTGTTAATCATCAAGGAAATGCAAATCAAAACTACAATGAGATATCACCCATCAGTATGGCTATTATCCAAAAGGACACAAATAAAAAATACTGGCAAGGATATGGAGAAAAGGGAACACTTGTACACTGTTGGTGGGAATATAAATTGGTGCAGCCACTGTGGAAAATAATATGGAGATTTCTCAAAAAACTAAAAGTAGAACTACCATATGACCCAGCAATTCCACTCCTGGGTATATATCTGAAAAAAATAAAAACACGAATTAAAAAAGATACATGCAGCTCAATGTTCATAGAAGCATTATTTACAATTCCCAAGATATGGAAGTGACCTAAGTGTCCACAAACCCCATGCACCAGCAGGCTAGCACCAACCCCAGGACACCCTGGGCCCTGGTCCTGCCCACCAGCAGGCTGACACAAAAAAGGAAGAAGTAAACTTGTCATTGTTCACAGATGACATGATACTATATATAGGAAATCCTAAATATATCACAAAAAACTACTAGAACTCATTATGGGTTTGGCAAAGTTCCAGGATACAAAATCAATATATAGAAATCTGTTGCATATCTATACACTAACTGAACTATCTAAAAGAGAAGGTAAGAAAACAGTCCCATTTACAATGACATCAAAAAGAATAAGTTACCTAGGAATAAACCTAAAGAGGTAAGAAACCTGTACTCAGAAAACTATAAAACACTGATGAAAGAAATTGAGGACAACATAAACAAATGAAAAGATATACCATGCTTATGGATTAGAAAAATTAATATTGTTAAAATGTTAACAATTAATATTAACAATATTAACAATTAATATTGTTAAAACCAAAGGTAATCTACAGATTCAGTGTAATCCCTATCAAAATACCAATGGCATTCACAGAACTAGAAAAAATAATTCTAAAATTTGTATGGAAACATAAAAGACCACGAATAACCAAAACAATCTTGAGAAAGAACAAAGCTGGAGGTATTATGCTTCCTGATTTTAAACTATACTTCAAAGGCACAGTAATCAAAACAGTATTGTACTGGCACAAATACAAACACATAGATAAATGGAACAGAACAGAGTCCAGAAATGAACCCACACTTATATGGCCAATTAATCTACCACAAAGGAGGCAAGAATATATATGAGGAAAAAGCCTATTCAATAAATGGTGTTGAAGGGAATTCCCTGGTGGTCTAGTGGTTAAGACTCAGTGCTTTCACTTCTGGGGCCTGGGTTTGATCCCTGGTCAGGGAAATAAGATCCCACAAGCTGCATGGTGCGGCCAAAAAAAAAAAAAAAAAAAAAAAATGGTGTTGAGAAAACTGGACAGCTACATACAAAAGAATCAAACTGGACTATTCTTTCATACCATGCACAAAAATAAATTCAAAATGAATTAAAGGCTTAAATGTAAGACTGAAACTATGTAAATTCTAGAAGATAATATAGGCATTACACACTTTAACATCATTATTAATAATATTTATTTGAATATGTCTACTCAGTAAAGGGAAACAAAAGCAAAAGTAAACAAATGGTACTACACACTTAAAAGCTTTTGCACTGTGAAGCTAACTATCAACAAAACGAAAACTCCATCTACTGAATGGAAGAAGATATTTTCAAATGACATATCTGATAAGGGTTAATACGCAAAATATACAAGGAAGTTGTACAAGTCAACATCAAAAAAAAAAACAATTACCCAATTAAAAACTGGGCAGAAGATCTTAATAGACTTTTTTCCAAGGAAGACATATAGATGATCAACAGACACATGGAAAGATGCTCAACATCACTCATCATCAAGGAATGCAAGTCAATACCACCATGAAATATCACCTCACACCTGTTAGGATGACTATTATCAAAAAAGACAACAAATACAAGTATTAGAGAGGATGTGGAGAAAAGGGAATGCTCATGCACTATTGGTGACAATGTAAATTGGTGCATCCACTATGGAAAACAGTATGAAGATTCCTCAAAAAATTAAAAATAGAACTATCATATGATCCAGAAATTCTACTCCTGTGTATTTATATGAACAAAAAGAAAATACTAATTAGACAAGATATATGCCCCCTTATGTTCATTGCAGCATTATTTACAATAGCCAACATGTGGAACCAACCTAAGTGGCCATTAATAGATGAATAGATAAAGAAGTGGTATATATGTGCAATATAAAAATATATGTCATAAACAAAGAATGAAATCTCACCATTTGTGACAAATGGATGGACCTAGAGGGTATTATGCTAAGTGAAATATGTCAGGCAGAGAAAGATTAATGCTGTATGATATCACTTATATGTAGAATCTATAAAACAAAACAAATGATCAAGCATAACAAAAGAGAAGCAGAGTTATAGATACAGAGAACAAAAAGGTGGTTGACAGAGGAGAGAGGGGTGGGGGAAAGAAAAATAACAGAGGGAGTTTAAGAGGTACAAACTTTCAGTTGCAAAATAAATGAGTCACAGGTATGAAATCTACAATGTGGGGATATAGTCAATAACTATGTAATATCTTTGTATGACAGATCTTAACTAGGCTTATCATGGTGATCATTTTGAAATGTATGGAAATATCAGTTCACTGTGCTGTTAAATAGGAACTAACATAGTGATATAAGTCAATTATATTAAAAAACAAACAAACAAACAAATTCATAGAAAAAGAAATCAGATTTGTGGTCACCGGAGGCAGGGGTGGAGGAGAAGAAATTGGAGGAGGTGGTCAAAAGGTACAAATTTCCAGTTATAAGATACATAAGTGCTAGGGATGTGATGAACAACATGATAAATATAATCAACAACACTGTATGTTATATGTGAACATTGTTAAAAGAGTAAATCCTAAGAGTTTTCACCACAAGGAAAAATTTCTTTCTATTTTTTAAATTTTATATCTATACGAGATGATGGATGTTCACTAAACTTATTGTGGTAATCATTTCATGATGTACGTAAGTGCACATCATGGATATATTAAGGTGTACATTATGCTGTACACCTTAAACTTATATAGTGCTGTAAGTCAATTATATCTCAATAAAACTGGAAGAAAAATAAATAAGTAATAAATAAATTAAATACACTTTTTTCCAGAAAAATAAAAAAGTCTTAGGGAAGCACTTGTTATCCTTCGGGGACAGGCTGAAGATCAGCTCAGAATGAATGGAAGCCCCTCTTTCTCTCTCTGAATCAACTTCATGGCGGTTTAGCCATCAACCTTATAACTAAGATGATTTTCAGGGGTCCTGACTCTCTGTCCCTGAGAATTTCCTTCTCTGGTGTGCCGTGTGCCTCCTCCTTCTACCTGCTTAGTTCCTCAAGGGCTTTTTTGCCTTGAATGGCAAAACTTAAAAGGAATAATATCAGCCAGTTTAACATCATCTGATTGACCCAAACTAAGCAGAGATGAGTGCTCATTAGCATTGTTAATACCTCATTAAGAATGAGGTATTAACAGTCCTACTGAGTGGAAGAAATTGGAATCGCACATGTGTATTGGTGGGAAGAAGATGCCCTGCCCAGAATGCCTGTATCCCCAATTGCAGCTGCATGGTGATGAGAAGAGAAGGCTGCCAGGAAACAAAGTTGAACCTTATCTATATTTTTGCCTTACACTAGGTTTAATTATTGATAGGGGTTTCTCTCCCAATTAAAAAATTCAAGCTAATCCATTCAAAATTAACTTGGGAGGGCTCCTTGCCTCCTCTCCCTTATATTCATCATTTCTGCTTCACCATCATGATACTAATAATTTGGTTTCCTCATATTTTCATTGCTCCACAAATAAATAACTGTATTTGGCCTCTGGTCCCCTCACCTTGATTTTAATAAGAAATGATAACTCAGAGGAGGTTAGAGGAAAGAGCACGAATCATTCTTCAATGCCCTTTGCCCATCTTTTGTCATGCCAGAATTGTCCCCACTGAGCCAGAAACTACCTCAGGGGACAGCACGAATGTGACAACTGAGGGGCTGAGAGAGCTGGGTGCCCCGCAGGAAACTGAGGGATAGGAAAACCACAAAACCTAAAGGCAGAGAAAAGAGCTGAACAAAAGTGTGAGAAATATAGAGACCAGCAGGAAGGAGAGTAAAGCAAAATCGAGAAACAAATAAGAAATAAAACTACTATAGAGATAGAAACCACGGCATGAAGGCAGAAGAATATCAGAGAAAGGGAAATAAAGAATGAACAAAACAGATCATCAACAGCAGAGAAATGGAGAAAGAGAATCAATACCGAAGCCAGGGAGAGGACCAAAAGAAGAATAGCTAAATGCTTGAACTGATGAAGATAATGACAGTAATTACAACTTGGAGAGGTACAGAAGGCCAAAAAGAGAGCAGGAAAATGGGAAAAAAGGATATGGCAGTGAAAAAAGAATCATTATGAAAGAGATCTTGGCCACCGCTGGTAAAAATGAAAAACCAATATGTTTTCAAAATGTTTTCTAGTGGGCTGGAGGAGGAGGCGGGGCATTGCCTCTTCTACCGATTCCCTTGGTCACCACAGACAATCTGCAAGGTGGGTGCTGCAAACAGAGCACATTAGATGATTTGGGACAACTCCCCCACCCCTATGGAGACTGTTGTATTTACAAACCTAGTCCCTATTGGAATCCAGGCTGTTGAGAAATTTAACTTTGGGAATTTATTAAGGGTTGTTAAGCCCCAGGTTTTAGGTCTGGGACAGCCGTTTTTACTAGTTGAGTGGTGGTCATTTCTCCAGCATTTGCCTGGGTGGTTTACCAGGGAGAGAGGGAAGCGAAGTAGGAGGTAGTTCTCTCCGGTGTTCTGGGGGCAAAACACTGGCTGATCAGCTCCTGGGCCCACACCCCTGCTCCCGAGTAAGAGAAAAGACGCTGGCGGTGAGTGGGGGCGGGGAGGGGCACTGATCTAACACCTTCCCTCTGTACTTACTTCTAGGAAGATCGACATGCCCTTTGACAGTTGCAGCGCAGAGCTGAGCTCTTCCGAGGAGTTGTTGGAGGACGGCGGCGTCTCCCGGGAATCCTCCATTCTTGGGAGCCCTGACGGCTGGGAGCGGGAGTGGGGCTCGGCGTCTGCACAGGCTCAGGCAAAGGATGCTGCACTGCCGTCTCTGCCCCGCCCGCTGCTGTGCTCGGGATCCGGAGCTGGTGTTCGCTTCCCGGCGGCGAGCCTCACTCCTGTCTCTCTCTGGTTCGCTCTCCCCCTCCTTACCTCTGTCCCCCCGCGCTCCCACGCTCTCTAACTCGCGCCTCCCCCACTTCTCTTGGTTGCAGCGACTGGATGTCTCATCCCTGCACGTAGCAAAGCGCTGCTCCACTTTGTGTGGGAGTGGACTCTGACCGTCCCCCCAACCCCCTCCTGCACCACCATCGACCTTGGCTGAATGTAACACTGAGGTATCTGCCCACTCCATAACAGTCCCACATGCAGCGAGAAAGGAGGTAGACCAAACAGAGAGGGGGAACATATGGAAAGCTGTCTTGAGAAGCAAGAGCACAAAGTAAGGACGCCCCTAAGCTCACCCCGGGTAGAAACCGTATGAGTTAGAGCGATTCCAAGAGGTTTTGCCAACTTTGCTTTTGAACAAGTGTACCTGTCTTTCCTACCCTCCCCAAAGACAGGTAAATGGATACCACCAACCAAAGAGGGGCTGGATTAGTGTGAGGATAAAATCACACATTTTTGGAATCTTGGTTGCCCTGGTTCAGAACCTGCCCTGGTTAATTTGTCATTTTGTGATCTAGCAAGTTACTAAATCGTTTAGCCTCTGTTTTCCTCATCAGGAAAATGAATCACAATAGCAGTGCTTACCTCAAAGGTTCTGTGGCTTAAATGTGGTAGTGCCATGGTCAAGGGTATGGACTCTGCATACAGTGAGCATCAAAAAAAAAGAAAAAAAAAAGTTCTCTGTGGGGAAAAGATTGTCAGGTAATATTCAAGCAAGTTTTCCAAAGGTGAAGTCACAATAAAGGATGCAATACCTATCTATGCTTAAGAATGTAAGCGAGGGCAATTATTCAACATTTGAGGTCTGCAAAAATGGTAATCTCACCTTCCATCAGGATACATATCCACTGTTTATTGGGCTTCTAAAATGTGCACAGCACATGCCAGTTGCTGTGTGGGTTACAAAGTTGAACTGTCTCAGAGCAAGATGAGTCAAAGAAAATAGCACTTTTTTTTTCAAACAAGACCTGCCTGTGAGAATTGATGGGGTGGATCCAGATCTCCATTTGGTGACCTCCAAGGAAAGAGAACATGTTCTTTCTATAAGACAAGTGCACAAACTACCAGGACAAAATGTGAGTTCCTTAAGGCATATAAAAAAGTGCTATGGGTTTCGTAGGAGGAACAGTTTATAATTTAGCTTATGGGACCAAGAGAGGCTTGATAAAAGAGGTAGTATTTGAAATACTCTTGATCTTAGATCATAAAAATTGGTAGATATTCCATAGTTGATAGAAATAGAAGGAAAAAAATTCCAGGTAGAGGGAACAGCATGAGCAAAGGCATGGCACCCAGGAAAGTACATGGAAATCTGTAATTAGTCTCCTGGAATCTCTGAAAACATACAGAATCCCAGTCTACATCACAGGCTTACTGAATCAGAATATCAAAGTATGAGACCCAAGAATCTAAGTCCTTCTTTCACCCATGATTCATACACTGGTGCTCTGTATCAGGGGCAAGACTAGGGTGAGACCGATAAATTGCCTTGGGTACAAAATGTAAGGAGTTGTTACCCTGCGCTTGCATGATGCACTTGCACTACTGAGAGTGACTGCCTTTGCACCCTAGGTATCTCATTCGCCTCATCCAAGTCCCAGCCCTGCTCTGTAGATCAGTGTTTGCAAGAAATGGATCCAGCTCTTCTGAACTTTGGCTGTACATTGGAATTACCAGGGGGTGTATGGCAACTTTTGTTACGGCCACAATTTCATTGGCACTCTTTCTGTAGAGCGTGAGTCCTCTCCCCTTGAATCTGAAGGATTGTGACTGTTTCAATGAATAAAATGCAGCAAAATTGATGCTAAGCTTTCTGAGTCTAGGTACATAAAAAGCCTCATAATTCCACCTTTTTCAGTGGAATATTTTTTCCTGGAGCCCTGGGATTCCTATAGGAAATCCAACTACCTTGAGCCACCATGCTTTGAGGAAGCCCAAGCTGTATGGTGGAGCAGATTAGACATCCTGGCTGACAGTACTATCTGAACTCAGCCTTTGAGCCATCCCAGCCTAAGTGGCAGAAAAGTGAATAAAGAAGCCTCTAGATGATTCCAGCACATAGCTGTTTGAGACACACCTAGCCATTTTTGTTGTCTCAGCCAAGATCTCAAATATCATAGAACAGAGACACACCATCAGTGCCATGCCTTGTCTAAATTCTTGACCCACAGAATTCAGGTGCATAATAAAATGGTTACTGTTTTATACAAATAAGTCTTGGTATGTGTTTGTTTTGTGACAATATATAACAAAAATAAGGAGCTTTAAAAAAAACACAGAAAAAACAAATTGATGCCTGAGCTTCACCTCCAGGTTCATATTCAATTAGCATGCAGCTGCACCTGGGCATCCGTGTTTAAAAAAGAAAAGCTTCCCAGGTGATTATGATGTACAGCCAAGATTAAGAACCACTGAACTGATCTGTACTATACATACAGGACAGAATAAAATATCAGAAGACAGGCTTGAAGACATTTGAAGTCCAGAACTCTGGACTTAATTAGGTAGAGACGTGAAAGACTTTAGACTAAGGGCAGATATTGATTAGAGCTGTACTTTAGAAATATTAATCTAACATCTTTTTTGTGATTTTATCTTATTAACTGTAAATCTCATTATCTGAACTGCCCCTTTCTTTTGACAAATGTTCATCAAAAGAAAATACAAAGTCATTAAAAAACATACTGACCAACTCATCAAAAGGATACTGGTCATTCACATCACTGAAGAAGAAAAACCAGAAGGAGAAGGAGGAGGGGAACTACTCATGAACATTGTTACCAAGTTTATAAAAATACAATATTATTTGTTCCTGCCATTGGTTGGGGTGTTGAATAGATGTTTCTGCAACAAGTGCAGTTTAGTTCTGATCCCTCTAACCCAAGCTGTGGGTCCCTCAGTCCTTAAATTCAGCCCTGCAAGTGATAACATTTTTATGCCAATCCCATGGTAATAACAGCGGGTGTTAAGAAGAGTTTCTGTGATTATAAATGAAGAATAAGAGAATAATCAGTAGTCATCATTCAAAACCAGGGAGCTATTTGTAACATTTCAGAAAATATGTTCCTTTTACCTTTGCTGACATGAATGATCTTTTCTGTTATTTCCTCTAACGATCTGTCAAGAGGAAATATAAATTTTTAAACAGCCAACTAGTCAGTAATGTTTTTTTTACTATTTCAGCTTGAACACCATATTGCTATAGCTGAGTTCTCTATTTAATGGAAATGTAATGTTCATAGAAGGCTTCAGTAGAAATGGATAACAATTAGATTTCCATTCACAGACAAATTTAATAGGCACTACAAAGTGGTAACCATACTTTTGGTTTTCTTTTTATACAGACAGTGTGCATTTTTGAAAACTGTTTTCACACATCATTTTTCTGAAACACAGATGCCTCACTGTTTATAGTATCAATCACAAACAAGAGACAACCAACCTGAGAGAGGAAATGCATCTTCTGACCAACTTCTTGTAGCAAAATCATGGTTGGGGGATTGGTGGGGTGGAGTGGGTGGAAAGGAATGCCATTCTAAATTCCAGCTCTTGGGCTTCTTATAAGACTTTGACACGAAGGTATTTCTAGCATTTCAGGAGATGATAGCCATGTGAGTGTATTGTATTTCAATCCGTCTCTGCTACATGGAGGAACTATTATCTAAATCATTTCAGACAGCCAGGAATCTATCTTATTTATATTTTAAAAATTTTACAGAAGGCCATCCTTTGGAATGATGACTCAGAATCCTTTCAGTCAGTTTGGTGGACATTTTTGTTGCTTTGACAGCCTAAGATCAAGCTGTCTTCCTCATCTCAGCACCTGTTCAATGGTATGGATCCTGTTCAGGGACAGGACTCACCTCTTCCAAGGAGGGAAGATGGTCCCTCTCCCTTTCCCCTGGCAGCTGGAGCAGACTCTGAGATCTAGGATGTTTCACTTGGGACTTTAAATCTGTATCAAGGTACATGAAAGGAAACAGTATCAGTGAGCAAAAGCAGTGTAGTGTCAAGTAGCCACAAAGCCAACGGAACACCTGAAGACAAGTTAACTGATGTCATAGAGGATCTTTGGCTGTGATTTCTGCAGTCTTGTCCTCCAAGCTTAATCTCCAGCCTTCCTATCAACTTTCTGAGTGACTTGGTATCCATCCAAAATACAGAATATTTGTCTTTCTCTGTTTGGCTATTTCACTCAGCATAATGCCCTCAAGGTCCATTTATATTGTCACAAGCAGCAGGATTTCCTTCTTTCTCATGGCTGTGTAATATTAAATTTTATATATAAACCACATCTTCTTTATTCATTCTTCCATCAGTGGACACTTAGGCTGTTTCCATATCCTGGCTATTGTGAATAATGCTGCAATGAACATGTGGATGCAAATATCTCTTCAAGATCCTGTTTTCATTTCTTTGGATATATACCTAGAAGTCAGATGGCTAGATCATATGGTAGTTCTATTTTTAATTTTTGCAGGAACCTCCATTTTTTGTGGTAGCTACCCATGGAAAAGTTAGTTAGAAAACTCGGAAAAGTTAGTGAGAGTTAGCTTTTGATGCTTTAACTCTGATAAGTTCAATCTAAATTTCTCTTGTTAAAGAGAACCATTTGGTAAGTCATTGGGGAAAAATTTTGTTAGAAAAGTTAATTCTATTTGGATATCTGTAAGTGCCTGCTTCATTTCACCAACTGACACGCATAGCTGAGGAGATGATGAAAAAGACTGGTCCTCGCTCTTGCAGAACATGTGTGACTTAAAGAGACACTATTTTAATAGATAACTTTAATACAGTGAGACAGGAGTATCACCAGATGCTTGCAGTAAATGCTGAGAGAAAACAGAGGATGGCACAGCTCTCCATTAGCACCTATTCTGCATGACCATTTATGTAACTGTAGATCACAAAATTAGGACTTGAGAGTAGTAAGTGCCATTGGGCCAAAAAATAGCCATTATCTCATGCTCCTGGGCTTTTGCCTTGGTATTCTCTGCCTAGAATACAGTTTTTCTTAACTGGCCTGTTCATTACTTAATTTTTTTTTTCTTTTTTAACGTCTTTATTGGAGTATAATTGCTTTACAATGTTGTGTTAGTTTGTGCTGTATAACAAAGTGAATCAGCTATATGTATACATATATCCCCATATTACCTCCCTCTTGCATCTCCCTCCCACCCTTCCTAACCCACCCCTCTAGGTGGTCACAAAACACCACGGAGTTGATCTCCCTGTGTGATGCAGCTGCTTCCCACTAGCTACCTATTTTACGTTAGGTAGTGTATATATGTCAATGCTACTCTCTCACTTTCTCCCAGCTTACCCTTCCCCCTCCCCATGTCCTCAAGTCCATTCTCTATGACTGCAATTTTATTCCTGTCCTGCCCTTAGGTTCTTCAGAACCTTATTTTGTATGTTAGCATATGGTGTTTGTTCAACTCTTTCTGACTTACTTAACTCTGTATGACAGACTCTAGGTCCATCCACCTCACTACAAATAGTTCAGTTTTGTTTCTTTTTATGGCTGAGTAATATTCCATTGTATATATGTGCCACTTCTTCTTTATCCATTCATCTGTCGATGGACATTTAGGTTGTTTCCATGTTCTGGCTATTGTAAATACTGCTGCAATGAACATTGTGGTAACATGTCTCTTTTTGAATTATGGTTTTCTCAGGGTATATGCCCAGTAGTGGGATTGTTGGGTCATATGGTAGTTCTAGTTTTAGTTTTTTAAGTAACTTCTATACTGTTCTCCATAGTGGCTGTATCAATTTACATTCCCACCAACAGTGGGTTTTAAGAAGACATCATTTCTTCTCCAGAAGAGTCTCCCTCTCCCAATGCCCCCAGCAATCCCCAGGGCTGGATTGGTTTTCCCTCCTCCTTTCCTTAGCACTCTTATATACCCTTTTCATGTCTCTTATATTTTTAAAAAAAATATTTTTTTTAGTATCCTCTCTACCTGACTGTCTAAACTCTGAGATGCTAGAGAGTAAGAATTGCATTTTTCATTTATATCTTATATCTGGCAAATTGCTAAACATATGGCAGTCACTCAATAAAAGTGAAATGAATGAACAAAAGAAAGAAAGATGAAATGATTCTTACACTGAATATAGGAATCAGATTAAAAGAATGAAGGATCTTAGTTACTTCCTTGTCATAATATCCAATTACATGAGTTGATGATAAAAAGATACCGAGGCAAAGCAGAAGGGACTCAGTATCTGAAGGAAACATTGTAAACATAAGCTGCTAAATCTGGGCAGGACTGGTGCTGGGTCATCAGTGGCAGACTAAGAGTGTGCTTAGGGAAACACAGCAGGGGCACCTTAACCCCCCAAAAAGAGAAAGGTTACACATTGATCAATTTAGCTACCATTTCACAATCAGAAAATATAGGAAATTATAATTTTAATAAGTATCTATACGTTTAAAAAATTCAGGCTTGTAAGGAGGTGGGAAAGAGGACCTGACAACTGTGTAGATGCCTCAAAGCTTTTATCCAGGCCCTAGAAACAGGCTTCATCCCCTGTGATTCAGACTCTACAAGTGTGGACATTTAGGGATCTCACAATGAATTCCTGGTGATGTGTCACTAAACCCATAGGAACGAGTATTAGGTAATGCAGTAGGGGTGGGAATGAGGGATCCAAATCCAACTCTGGAGTCATGAGCAAGGCACTTAATGAGTCTGAATCTTAATGGCCATTTTGTAAGATTTTTGTGGGATTACTGAGAACAGACATAAATCTGGCTGTGAGTACTTTGTGGGCAAACCCTGAATTTTTTATTCATCACTGTGTTCCCAGCACTTAGCATTGTTCTTGAAGCAGAAGAAATGATCAGTCATACAGGTTGAGTAAACCAGTAAGCAGCAGACAGTAGGGTCTTCATTACATGTGCAACACTGTGAATTTTACTAACCTCAAAGAGGTGTAAAGAGAGAATGTGAACACTGAATGCACCCACTCTTCACCTTGTAAGCATTGTCCTAGTAATCATATGCCCACAATCATGTAGAGGATGAAAAGTGCCCAGTTTCACACTTTTTAGCATTTTCACCTCTTTGCTGCTCCCTCATATGATAGGGGCTTCCAAAATGCATTTGACGTTTACCCTTAAAAATAGATTAGCCTCTAATTAGGGAAATATGTAAAAACAGACTGATTACTCAACAATTTCTTCAAAGCAGAGCCCCACAAACTGAAATATGTTACTTAGTTTGTAGATGAGCCAAGGTTGTTTGAAACAATAACAATTGTTTGAAAGTGATTTTTAAATTATTAAACTACTTTTCACTGTAGAAAAGTTGGAAACCATATTCCAATCATACAGCTATTCTTCTTGTACATGTTTCAGAATCCACAACATACAACTCTTATAACTTTTTATGAAAAAAAACTAGTCCTTTTGGACTGTAGTACATCCTTGAGGTAAGTAGCTTCAATTCTATTAAATACCATATAAAATACACAATTTTATTTACATCAGGAAAAATTTTTTAAAACAGTCTAATTTACTAAAGCAATTTACAAACTGAATTACACTTGGGAAAATTCTCAGAGCTTGACAACAGCAGTGACTTCCTCCTTCAAATTTCCTTCCCAGCTTCAAATTTGTCTGTTAGAAAAAATATGGAATGGGAAGGATTTGGCTTAAAGGAATAACACTTTAAAAATTGGCAATTCCAGTCACATTTCAAAAAGAAGAAAAAACTAAAACTGGTATGTAATTGTAAAGTTCTGCCCTACTTGCATTAATTGACAATTTCTAAGATGTTGGGCCTTTAACATTCTTTTGAATGAACTACCCATCTTCCAATGGGCAAACTTGCTTTAGATTTAAAATATTTTTCTAATTTTATTGGGTTCTCTTTCATTTTTGCTAATAGAAGTCATCATAATAATGTGAGATATTGAGACAGAGGGAGAGAGAGAGAGGTAGAGAAGGCTGGGTCATGCACAGGCTCTTCCACTTTTGACCTGTGTGACTTTAGGCAAATTATTTAGCCTATTTGTGCCTCAGTTTCTTCATCTGAAGGTGGACTGATAATAGCACTTACCTCATGGAAAGTTATGAGGACTAAATGAAATAGCCCATGCCTGGCCCAAAATAGTTGCTCAACAAAACTTAATCATTAATTTAAGTAACAAGCAGTTACATAAATCTCTTCATGGTTCCTGTTAATACAACCAAAAGAACAGGACACACTTTGATGGAAAATATTAATCTTTTTAAAGAAGAATGGGAATCATCTTTGCCTTCCCTAACCCCTCAGAAATCCAGGCATTCACCAGGGCCTATGAATTCTAACACATAAAGAGTTCTGGAATATATAGCCCTACATTTGTATACATTTCTGTCCCAAGCTGCCCCAGGGACATCCTCCCTCTGAAGCTAGAGCCTCTTTCTGGAACTCCATACCTCTCATATTTCCTTTACCTATTAATGCTTCAACGAATGTCAGAACAATGATCCTGGAATATATGATCTTAATTTTTTCCCTGCTCACATATATTCAGTGACCACCATTAACCTTAGGATTCAATATTTGTGTCCTTTGTAATATTCTCAAGATCCTGAAAAATCCAGTTTCATCTCTCCCTAGGAGCCCACCTTCTAGACACACACACATGCACTTATACATGCATTTACAGACACACACATGCACATGTATTTGTGTGAACACACAAACTCACACACGTTTGCCTCAGTTCCTCACCTCCATGCTTTTGCCTCCTCAACTCCTATTCATTCTTTAGCTTTCAGTTTAGAGCTCACTTCCCTTGGGAAGTTTTAGGCAGCCTTTCAATGACTCAATACTTTTCCAATGCAGACACTCAAACCGTGCAACCTGTTTGTTGTCGTGTCTGTGGATTGTAAACTCAAAAAAAGCGGAGGTATGTTACCTTGCTTTATTTCCACTGTGAATTAAGCACCCAGTGCTTCATAGTGCCTTAGCAAGTATTATTGAATAAAATCTGTTACATGATAAACTGCCATGTTCATTCATATATATATATAATTTATATATATATATATATGTACACACACCTGATGAAAACACACAAACCTTGAAAAGAGAAAATGATTATGAATATTAAATAAAATGGGATATTGGCAAAATAAATAAACTAACTAAATAAGTAAATTCAGCAAATCAGTGCCTCATATAAAAAGGAATATTTAAATTAGATGAGTTATATATCAGTTTCTTTCATGGGAAAAATGCATGAGGACAACTGGTAAACAAGTAAAATGTTGCAGTTTATCATGGAACACTTTTCCCCAGGCTGAGCTGCATATTAAAGTTATTGAACTTTTGAAATTATTGAACTTATTTTCTTTCAGAAACAGTATGACTTTAGTGTTAATTTTAGGAAAAGACAAAAAAGATTAAAGGTGAGCAAAAATAATTCATTTTCAGCCTCAAAAAGAAATCAGCATTCATTTCATGAGGTGGGTAAACTAATTCAACTTCTGTGGAAAGTAGTTAGGCAATTTGTATTAAAGTTAAAATGTTGATCCCTTTAGCCCAGTACTTTTACTTCTAGGCACTTCCCTCTAAGGAGCAGACAACATCATAAAGAAAATGTCTTAGCACAGATTATCTAAAAACAGAGTCTAAGGCAAAGTTTACTTGGGCAAACTTTATTGGCAGCTACAATACTCAGGCAGCAAAAGTGATGGAAAAAGGAAGCCAGGCAGGAAAGGAAGAAGGAGAAAGAAAAAAAAAAGATAGTTAGTGAGGTGGCCACAGTTTCACAAGAAAATACACCTAGTCACTAGCACATGCCAGATTTCTCTGGTCTGACTATGTAGATCCACTGTACCTGGGAACTCTCCTGGGACAGAGGAACGGGGGTGGTGAATTCATCTGTCATCTCCTTTCCATCTTTTGTATGTCTCTCATCAGTTTGCCTCCCCACTTCACCCCCACCCTCTATATAAACTTCCCTCTAATAACTGCTTTTGCTGTATCGCATATATTTTGTATGGTTCTGTTTTCATTGTCATTTGTTTCAAGGTATTTTTAAATTTCCCCTTTGATTTCATCATTGACCCATTGGTTTTTTAGTAGCATGTCATTTTGTCTCCATGTAATAGTTTTTTCTTGTTTCTCTTTCTGTGGTTGATTTCTAGTTTCATGCTGTTGTGATCAGAAAAGATGCTTGAGATAATTTCTATAGTCTTAAATTTGTTGAGGCTTCTTTTGTGCCCTTGTATGTGGTCAATCCTACAGAATGTTCTATGTGTACTTAAAAAGAATGTGTATTCTGGGGGGGGGTATATGTAATGTTGTGAAAATATCAATTAAGCCTAACTGTTCTATTGTATCATTTAGGATCTCTGTTTCCTTATTGATTTTCTTTCTAGAAAAGTCTGACCATTGATGTGAGTGCGGTGTTGAAGTCTCCTATTATTATTGTATTCCTGTCAATTTCTCCCTCTATGTCTGTTAGTATTTGCTTTATGTATTTGGGTGCTCCTATATTAGGTGTATATATGTTGATGAGTGTAAAATCCTCATCTTGTGTTGATCCTTTTATCATCATACAGTGACCTTCTTATCTCTCTTTATTACCTTTGTTTTAAAGTCTATTTTGTCTGAGTATTACGATCCCCACTTTTTTGTCATTTCCATGTGCATGAAACATCTTTTTCCATACCCTCACTTTCAATCTATGTGTGTTCTTTGCCCTAAAGTGGGTCTCTTGCATGCATCATATTGTACACTCTTGTTTTTCATCCAATCTGCCACTCTGTGTCCTTTTATTGGAGCATTTAGTCCATTAACATTTAAGGTAATTATTGACAGATATGTATTTATTGCCAGTTTAAACCTTGCTTTCCCATTGATTTTACATTTCTTCTTTGTCTTTTTCTTTTTGTTTTTCCTTTTGTAGTTTGGTTATTTTCTTTTGGGTTATACTTATGTTCTCTTCTTTTTGGTTTTTGTGGATCTATTGTATGTTTTTAATTTGTGGTTACCTTGTTTGTCAAACATACTAACCCCTTCCTATATCTACTTTCCTCAGACTGGTAGTCATATAGGCTTAACCACATTCTAGGGGAAAAAAATCCACATTTTCTTACTCTACTCCCTGACATTTTATGATTTTGATGTCCTCTTTTACCTCAGCATGTTCATCCTTTTGCTGTTCATTGTGGTTATCATCACTTTCACAGAAAAAAAATTTTGATTTCTTTAAAATCTGTGTACTAGCTTATTTAAGTGATTTATTTCCCAATTGTGATTTTTCTTTTCTGTAGAGATTCTTACTTCTTTTCTATTTAGAGAAGACCTTTCAATATTTACTTTAGGATAAGTTTAGTATTGCTGTATTCTTTTAGTTTTTATTTCTCTGAGAAATTCTTTATCTCTCCTCTTCTAAATGATAATCTTGCTGGGTAGGGTATCCTAGGTTGCAGATTTTTCCTTTTCAGGACTTTGAATATATCTTGTCACTCCCTTGGGTCTGCAAATTTTCTGTAGACAAATCAGCTGATAGCCTTATGGGGGTTCCTTGTAATTAATTCTTTGCTTTATCTTGCTGCCTTTAAAATCCTCTTTTTATCTTTAATTTTTACCATTTTTATTATAAGATGTCTTGGTATAGGTCTGTTTGG
Organism: Mesoplodon densirostris; assembly: GCF_025265405.1. NCBI lineage: Eukaryota > Metazoa > Chordata > Mammalia > Artiodactyla > Ziphiidae > Mesoplodon > Mesoplodon densirostris. The sequence continues at coordinate 48,347,273 of NC_082673.1, read as the reverse complement.
ATTTATCTTATTTGGGACCCTCTGTGCTTCCTGTACCTGGATATCTGTTTCCTTCTTTAGGTTTGAGAAATTTTCAGCCATAATTTCTTGAAATACATTTTTGATCCCCTTTTCTCCTTCTTCCCTTCTGGAATCCCTATTATGTGTATATTGGCATGACTTATATTATCACATAGGTCTCATATTGCTTTCATTTGGCTTTCCAACTTCTGTCCTGATTGGGTGATTTCCATTATTCTATCTTCCAGCTCACTTATTCATTCTTTTACATTATTCATTATGCTATTTATTGCCTTTGGCTCAGCTGTCTTCTCAGCAAATGTGCTTTCTAATTTTTCTTGGTTCTTCTTTATAGTTTCTAGTTTATTTTTATAGTACTCTACATTTCTGTTGAAAACCTTTCTTAATTCCTTCAATATTCTCATTATCTCCTTTTTGAAATCAGGGCCTATTAGACTGAAGTGGTCTGTTTCATTGTTTCCTCAGGGGAATACTCTTGGACTTTTAACTGGGAGTGGTTCCTCTGCTTCATTTTACTTACATTTCTCATAGTCTGTGATTTAGAAGAAACAATTATTTACTGTGGTCTTGGAGGGCTATTTATATGTGGAAGCAGCCCTGTGTCACTTGTGTGGGTTTAAAATTTTTGGTGTGAGGGCTGTTTTGTATAGATTCCTGTTGCCTCTTTCCTCAGCATGTGTTGGTTGTTATCCCCTTGATAAGGGGTATGCACAGGCACTGGTTGGTGCCTGGTCCTGGAGTTTTCAGTGACAGTGGTGGCTCACATACACCCCTGGAGCATGTGATGGGAGTGGAGGTGGCTTGCAACCACTCCTGGAGTCTGTGAGGGTAGTGGCAGTGGCTCACAAATGCTCCTGGGGCTTGTGTACATGGTGTCTTGCTGCATGAGAGCATGCACAGGGAAAGAGACTGCAATGGCAGATCCTGCTCCCCCACTCATGCACCCCCTACAAACAATGGCACCTGTCCTCTAAGGAGGCCCAGGTTTCCCCCATATACACCCTCAGTTGCAGTCACACCAGACTCCAGCCCCTTCAGCCTGTTTCTGTGCAGCCAACCCCAGCCCTCTCTCTGGGTCTTATATCTGAAGCTCGAGCTTCAGGATCCAGCCCCCTGCACACAGCAGTGGACATGCATGTCAGGCTGAGGAGTGCAGGACGGTGGCACTGACCACTTGTGCAGGTCTCTCTCTACTCTGGCTGCTGCAGTACTGTTGCTGCATTCTCCTCCAAGGTTCCTAAGCTCCCCCTTTGTCCCACCTGACCTCCTCACTGGTGAGGGGACTTCCCAGGGTGTGGCAACATTTCTTCTTTCACAGCTCCATCCCAGGGGTGCAGGTACCACCCTGATTCCTTTCTCACTTTGTTTTCTTCTTTTTTTCTTTTGTCCTGCCTGTTTACATAGAGATTTTCTTGGTTTTTCAGAAGTCTGAGGTCTTCTGCCAGCATTCAGTAGATATTCTGTGAGAATCGTTCCCCATGTAGATGTATTTCTGATGCATTTGTGGGAGGAGGTGAGTTTCATGTCCTACTACTCCACCATGTAGATCATGTCCCCCAAAATGTTCATAAATAGAGCATTGGTCCAATAAATTTTGATATATTCAAAACTGCATCAAATTAGTTTTAAAAAGATATTTAATGTATGATATAATGTACACAAGCATGTAAAGAGAGTGAGGCTGTTGGTGTGCATGTGTCTGTGTAAACCCAGAGATATTGGGAAGAAAGGTTACCAAAATACAAAATATTAGTGGCTATTTTATCTGGATAATAATAGTTCAAGTGACTTTTTAGGTTTTTTTAAATATTTTCTTATATTTAAAAATCTATAATGGTTGTATATTATTGTAATCATGTTACAATAAATATACAGCATGCATCTGTATTGATCCAATTTATAGATCTAATAATCAGAAATATTGCAAAGTTATTTATAGTTTTTAAACAGTTCATATTAAGAGAAATGTTTAAATAATAATACCCTGGCACTCATGATAAGTAAGAATGGGAGAATTTCTTTTCTGAGTCTGCCATGCCCTGGTAGGTCTACTGTGACTCTAACCTCAAAAGGTTTCATATGTATATCAATAACCAATATCATCACCTATGATATTATTATCATATATGAATTCATTTAATGAAGATTTAACTCTGAAGCCCACTATTCTATTCATGTACTTCTATAGATGTGTCATCATACTATCTTTGTAGCCATTTGTTTCAACTGTGTCAAACTAGACAGTTAGGTATTCCTCACACTAACCCTGTTCTTTCCCTTTTCCACACTTTTGCTCCAACATATCCAACTATCTGCTCTCCCCAATCCCATATCTCCACCTGGGGAACTTGAAGTCATCCTTCAAGTCTCAGTTCATGTGTTACATCTTCTTGGTAATGTCTTCTGATCAATGAAACCATTATATAACTTATTGTGATCATTTAAATTCTTCTTCAAATCTCAGTAGTATTCATAGTATTAAAAATTGCCAATAATCTCAAAGAAGAATTTAATTTGTTTACATAAAGCCTGAACAACTAGATTTGCAGTTCCAAATATAAAATTTATCATTTCTTGTGACAGGAACAAATCCTGCTTAAAAATGATACTCAATTGCAAACTGAGACCATAATGCAAGTTAATTATATGGACCTCTTCTACCTTAAGAAAGACAGCAATTCTTCCTGAGGTAGCAGTAGGGATTTACTTTTTCTTCCCACAGTGTCTGAACTAGTACCATAATCAGAGTAATGGATTTTTCTTTAGGGGATCCTATATAACATTGTCTTGGGACAAGAGACTCACTTTATAAAAAAGTAGATATAGCATTGGGTACATGATGATGAGATCCACTGCTCCTACAACATACCATCTTACAAATACAAAGGATCTGTGATATGGGGACATTTTTCTTAAGGATGCAGTATATGCCCTCTATTAACATCGATTACATGGTATTTTGTCCCAAACAGATAGAACACATGGGTCTGCAAACTAAGGTGCAGAAGCAGAAATGGCCCCAATCACCATCATTTTCAGTGAACTTCTTGGGGAATTTGTGATTTTCTGATATACTGATTTTCTCACTCTCTGGTTTCTCCCGTATAATTCATTTGCACAAATATCCACTTTTAGACTCTGTTTCTAGGGAATCTCACCTAAGACAAGACAAAAGCCTAGCTTTCAAAAAGTGTTACTAGACTAAAAGATGATTGAATTTTCACTAAACCTCAGATTTATGGGCTAGAAATCCTTTCAGACTATAGTTGAGAGTGGTGCTAGAGACTTACACAGGGTTGAAAATAAAGGGGGACATGTGGCAGTGGGAAATGTTGCTAGTTATGATGAGTAGAGGAATGAAAACATTGGGAGTCTGTGCTACAAGTTTGAGGCAATCCATAATCTTTAGCCAAGTCAGAAATAAACTCTACAGGTTGGAAAATGTGAACAGAAGGAAGGGGAAGACTATGCCATTTGGTGAACTGCCCTCATGATATCAGTTATTTATCTGAGGCAAAGTAGTCAAGAGGGATTTGTTGTCTTTTCTAAAGAGAACACCCCACCCTCATAATGTCCATTGCATTCAGCCAGGCAGACAATGTCGTACCTCCTGGGGACATCAGCCACACAGTTATAGATTTCTAGTAATGACACTAAATAAACATTTGCTTAGTATCCTCCGTGTCATCTTGTATGTATCTGAAGTGCTTGAAGTCTGCTCTTCACTATACATAATATTCATAAAGTATTTTGAGTCCCATGACAGAGGTTCTTTGCAGAGTACAATTATCTCTCTCTAAAAGATATGGTGAAGACTAATTACTTAATTTTTATAAAATGCTTTAGGGATGAAAATTGCTTTATAACAATTAATTATGACAATCACACCATGTGCATGCCATAAATTCACACCTCTAAAGTTGAATGGAATTTGTTTTTTTTATTGTTATAAGAAAGAGTTTTTGGACTTGATATACCATTTCTTTCTTATACTATGCAAAATTATTTTGCAGTTCAAAACGTAGATTTTGTGTCTTATACCACAGGGATAGCTGAGTCTGGTTGTACAGCCAGGGAATTAGCACTAACTACTTCTCATTTTGGGTTGATTCAAGACTTCAGACATACATGATTATGATTAAAATACATAAAATTGAGCAGAGTTCATATTCTCCTTCTACTGCATACCATTTAGGAGACTTCGGGAAATTCAGTAAAACTGTCTGTGCCAAAGTTTTCCTATCTGGCAGATAATAGGTAAGACATATCTTACGGACCTAAAAGATACAGTTCTGGTATAGACTTAGCGATGCAGGTATAGACTTAAATAGTGCTCAGTAATTGCTGGTGTCACTACTAAGTTGAACAGTCACAACTATTGTGTGTAACCACAATATTTGATTTGTGTCTCCCACTGTCCCCTTCAAATAAATTTTTTCAGTAGAAGCATTGTTTATTTTGTTGTTTTTTTGTTTGTTTGTTTGTTTTTGTTTTACTGTGTCACTAAATAAAGCTCCTGGCAAGTTTTATAATTTTTCTGTTTATTCTTGGGTAACATATCACAACACAGCTTCAATTTGGCAATCTAGGTCATTTCTGGAATAATAAATTTGAAGGTAATTCTTTCCTCACTAAAGCACAGCTGTGTCTGGGCTACCTGCTTTTGGCACATGGACTCTGAACTTCCAATTATGAAACTAGGCAACCCAGGCTCCAGACCTGGTTCTTTAGGCCTGGAAATAGTCTCCCACTCATAGGAACCTGGTTCTCAAAGCATGGAATCTGGCCCTGCAGACATGGAATAGACCTTCCCTCCCTTTCACCTCCAGGTATGAAACCTGGCCCCATGCATTGAATGTGACTCTCCAGCATGGAAATGAACTCTCTAAGCATGGTATGTTGCATGCAGTCATGGAACATGTCTTCCACACAGGGCTTCAACCCCTACAGGCATGAATTCTGTCCTTTCATCATGAAATCTGGCCTTTCAGCCATAGAAAGAAGCACTTCAGATGCTACAGCCATGTAACCTGTACCATGGAACTATAGTACATTATGGAACTTGACACACCAGGCATGGAACCTGTACTTCCAAACACATAACCCAAACTACCTGGCATGAAGCACCATTATCCAGTTGTAAAACTTGGCCATCAGGCATGAAACCTCACAGTGACACTGTAGAACCTTACCCTAAACATAGAATTGGATCCAATAAATAAAGACCTTAAGACTTTCTGTGTAGAACATGAGCCCAGAGAAATGGAATCTGACCAACCAATTATGGAATCTGATCTTTCAGACATTGATTTAAAACTTTTAGATGTTAATTCTGCTTTTCCAGGCATAAATCATGGTTTTTAAAATGAGGCCCAGCCTAACAGGTATGAACTTAGATCTCCAGGACTGGAAACTAGCCCCCTAAGCATGAAACTTGTCTCTCCACGTATAGAATATGGCCCTTTAATCATGGAACTTAAACTATGGAATTTGACTTTTCAGACATGGAAACTAGTTTAAAATGTGACTCCTGACTCTCTAGGCATAGCATTTGATCCTCTAGGTGCAGAACCTTGACTTCTACATGTTGCTACTGGACATTTAGGTATGGAATAGATGTTAAATACTCAATACAATAATACTTGTCACCCTGTCATGGAACTTTGCAACACATGTATAATCTCAATTTCCAAGTGTGGAATTTCGCACTACAAACATGAAAACTGATACTCATATATGGAATCTCAATCTCAAAATATGAAACTTAGCTCTGCAACATGGACATGCCATTCCATATGTAGAAATACAATCTCCAATTATGGTACCTGGCCTTACAAACATGCCATATGGCATTCCATGTGTGTAATCTGAATCTCCCTGGACTTACCGTGGTGAATGTGGTATCCCAGACTTGGAATCTGGCATCTGAGTCACAGAAGTTGTCCTAGCAAGACATGGTCCCATGTCTCGCCGGTGTGGAACTTCACTTTCCATTCATGCATGCTCAACAACCAAACATGAAAACTGACGCAACAAGCATAGAATCTAGTCTTCTATGTATAGACTTGTGAATTCCATGTATAAAAACTAGGCTTTGCAGTTTTGGAATTTGGCATTTCATGTATGGAATATCAATCTCAAAGCATGGAACTTGGCTAAAGTGTGGAGCATGCTACAGATATATAGCATTATATTTTAGTCATACACATGGGCTTGCCAAAACTTGGAAACTGGTCTGCTAGTCATGGATCCTAGAACTCCATGTATGTAATCGCAGTGTCCAAGCAGGGGTCCTAGCCTTATAATCATGGATAATGGCACCACATGTGTGGATTCTCAATCTCCAAACATGGACCACTTCAGAGTGTGAACCTTGATATCCAATATATAGAAACCTGTATTTCTTTCATAGATTTTGGCTTACCATATATGGAATTTGGCCTTCCTGGCAAGGAAACTAGAACTTCATGTATGAAATCTTAACATCCAGGGATGGAATATGTCACTCTAAGTACGGAAACTGGCATTCCATCTATGGAATCTCAATGACCAAGTGTGGATCCTGGACCTACAAGCATGGAATTTGGCATGGATTCCAGGTGTGGACTATAAAAAAGAAATATTACTATGCATGTGTAAAACCTCTCATTTCAGACATAGGAAATTGGCATTTGAGTCATAGGCATTGGCTCTCCTAAACGTGGAAACTATTCTTTGAGGTATCAGACCTGCCACACCATGTGTTATTGACTGAATTTTATCCCCTGCAAATTCATATTTTGAAGCCCTAACCCCCAATGTGATTGGTTTTGGAGATAGGACTTTAAGGAGGTAATTAAAGTTAAACGAGGCCATAATGATGAGGTCCTAATCCTATAGGACTGATGTCCTTATAAGAAGAAGAGACTCCAGAGTTCATTCTCTTTCTCTGTGTGTACAGAGGAAAGATCATGAGAAGATACAGTGATGAGGTGTCTATTTGCAAGCCAGGGAGAAAGCTCTCACCAGAATGTGAATTTTTGGCATGTTGATCTTAGACTTCTAGCCTCCAGAACTATGAGAAAATACTTTTCTGTTGTTTAAGCCACTCAGTCTATGGTATTTTGTTATGGCAACCCAAACAGACATACACCATAAGGAATTTAAATCTCCACATGATAAGCATAGAACCTGGCACACTACACTATTTATGTAATTTGAATCTCTGAGCATGAAACCTGACACTACAAAGGACCTGAGGAATCTCAGTCTCTGAACATGGAACCTGGACTTATGAACATGGAAACTGGTACTCCAGGTTCTCAAAGTGGAATCTCAAATTCAGGGATCAAACATGGACCCCCAAGCATGGAACCTAGCATTCCATGTGTGGAATCTCAATTTCCATGCATGAGACACAGCACAGCCTTGGATGTACTGAACCTTGTCCTGAAGATATGGAACCTGGTGTGTAGGTCATAGAGACTGGCTCTACAATACATGAAATTATGCATAATATTTGTAGTGTTGGGGAGGAAGAAATTATCCTCTATCCATTTAGGTTCTTCTGGCTTGCCTAAGAATTAGATTGACATGACAGATTAACAGGAGCAAATCAAGCAAAAGTTTAATAACATGTATACATAGGAGAGACCCAGGATAACTGAGTATCTTGCTAGAATGGCTGAAGCCCTCACCTTAAATACCATCCTTAACTAAAGACAAAAGAGGATGTTGAGGGTGGGGAGAGTCTGTTGTGGAGGCTATCAGGAGAAACACAGCAAACAAAGGTAAGGTTTTTATGCAGATTTAAATCATTGTCTTCTCCACTGATAAGAGTTTCTAGAGATTTGATCATTCTTTTCTTCCTGGTAAAAGGAGGGAGACGTCCTTACAAATGAAGATTTCCATTATAAATGCAAATGTTTCCTACAAAAGTGTAAATTCTATTTGGTTTTCAGAGTTTTTCCCTTGTCTGCTATTTCTTAAAAAATAAACAGCTTAAAAGAATATGCCAAAGAGACACATTTTGGGGTGAAAAATTCTGCTCCTCTACACAGTACATATATAATATCTCAATTTCCAAACATTTAGATTGGCTCTACAAGCTTAGCACCTCCCACCATATGTGGAATCTCAATCTTTACACATGGATTCTGGCCCAATGAGAATTAAACCTGTTATTCCATGTGTGAAATTTTAATCTCCAAGTGTGTAACCTAGCCTTAAAATCATGCAACCTGGCTCTCCAAGTGTGGAATCTCAATCATTAAACATGACACCAGACCCTATAAGCATGATACTGACAAACTATGTGAGGAATCTCAATCTCAAAGCAAGAACTAGGCTCCATATGTGTGCCGCCTGGCATTCCATGTCTGAAATCTCAAATTCTATGCATGGAAATTTGTCTAATTAGAATGGAAACTAGCATTTTATATGTGGAAACTATATCTACAAGAATTTTACCTGGTTGTAATAGTGTGGAGCCAGGCACTCAGTATATATAATCTCAGGCTAAAAGCATAGAACATGCCTTATATGGGTGAAACCTGGCACTCTAGGTACTGGACATTGATGTGAGTTATAGTTGTTGGCTTTCTAAGACAAGGAACCTTCGCTCCCAGGCATGGAACATTAAATACACATATGTATTCTCAATATCCAAACATGAATTTGGCCCTAAAAACAGGAAAAATAGCTTTTTGTATGTAGAATTTCAATCACCAAACATGGAATGTGACCTTACAAACATGGAAGCTGGAACCTCACATATAGACTATCAATCACTAGACATGGAATCTGGCCCCCAAAACAATGGAACCTGGCATTCCATGTGAGAAATTTCAATCTTCAAGCTAGAATCTGTCCCTAAAAGCATTCAACTTGGCATTCAATGTTAGGAATCTTTACCTACAAACATTTAACTTGCCTTCATATGTTTGAAATCTGTCAGTCCAGACAAAGAACATAGTCTTTTGCTATTAGAATTTGGCTTTCCAAGATATGCAAACTTGTCTCAAGCATGGAACTTGGTACTACCCAAATGGATTCTAAAGATTTAGGTCTTTAGATGGAATATAGACTTTTTGATCTCGAGTGGCCTCATCCTGTAGCAGCTTGAAGCAGACTTTTGGCTCCCAGCCAGAGACTGAGGTCAGGCAACAGCACTGAGAGCACTGAATCCTAGCCACTAGACCACCAGGGACCAGTGGCCAGTGACAAGGCCCTGGCCCATCAACTGTGTAGAAATGAATTTCCACGTAGAGATAGAAAGTAGTGAAGCAGGTGAAGTGTTTATTAGAAGGAAAAAGAGTATGTGTGGATAGATGCACAGGTAGACTCAGAGAGAGAGTCACACCCTTGTCGTAGTTTGAATCACTTTTATGGGGTATTTCTTCCCTTTGACCAATCATCTTGCTTTGCCTTGTTCTGAGTCTGTATTTGGTATATCTCAGTATCCTCCCCTGGGTGCATGTGCATCTCTTAGCCAAGATGGATTCTAGTGAAGAGGCCTATGGGTAGTTGACATCACTTACTATGGGGTAGGGCACCCTCTTTTTGACCTCCAAGGAGCCTTTCTGTGCATGTGTAGTTGGGGAGGTCTCCTTGACTTCAAGAATGAAGTATATGTGGTCTTTTATCTCTTATCTGGGCAGGGCCCAGCTTTTATGGAGTTTCTGTCTACAGGGGAGAAACTGTTCAGCCAGGGACCCATCTATCTCCTGCCTCACTATGAGCATGGAATCTTTCTCACTAGGTGTGGAATATAAAATTCACATATGGAATGTGGACCAACAATGATGGTATATGGCACGCCATGTATGTATTTTAAATCTCCAGATATAAAACTTGTCCAAAGAAGTGTAGATTATGGCATCTAGGCATAGAAATTTGCTTGTCACTCATTGACATAGGATCTCAATCTCCAAGCATGGAGATTGGACACACCAAGTGTGGAATCTCCATGCTCTCTGTGATTCAATCAGGGAAACTGGATATTAATGTGTGGAATCTCAAACTACAAGCATAGAACAGGACTTGATATGTGTGTAAACTGGAACTCCAGTCATGGGAACTGGTATTTAATCACAGACCTTGCCTCTACCAAAGATAAAACATAGATTTTCAGGCATCATACCTGGCACACCACATATGGAATCTCAATCTCCATGGAATCTGACCCTCCATTTGTGGAATTTCAATCTCTGTGCATGGAGCCGAGCTCTAAATACATAAGACCTGGAACACCACACTTGAAATATCCATCGTTAAGCATGAACCTGAACCTGCAAGCATGGAAACTGCATTCCACTTGTGGCATTTAATCTCCAAGCATGAAACCTAGAACTACAAGCAGAGAATCTGATTCTATATGTGTGAAATCTCAGTCTTCAAAAATGGAAACTGAACAGTCATGGGCACTCATTCCCTATAAGGAAACACTAAATCCATCATGCAATATGTGCATGATGTTGGAATTTCAATCTGCTAATATGGAACTTGGCCTTATAATCCTTACAAGGGAACTTTGTATTTTAATCAAAGACTCAGCTTGTCACGTCACAAAATCTGATTTCCTAAGTGACCTATCACACCATGTATGGAATCTCAATCTCCAGGCATAGAACCCAACCTTATGAGCAAGGAAGCTGACAATTCATATGTAGAACTTCAAATTCTAAGCACAGATATTTGTCATGCAAACAAGGAACGTAGCATCCCATGGGTGGAAACTCTGTCTCTAAGCATAGAATCTAACCCTTTAAACATGGAATGTGACACTGCATATGTGAAATCTTAATCTCTAAGAATGGAGCTCAGTCTTACAAGCATCAATTTTGATATTCCATGTTTGAAAGTCCAAGCATGGAACACTGCCTTAATGTGACAAACCTGGCACTTTAGACATGGATTTTGCCATCATATTGGCTCCCCGAGACATGGAAACTGGATTTCTGGGCAGCAAACTTGGTACTCCATCTTTGAAGTCTCCACCTCCAAGCATTAAGCCTGACCTTACAAGAATGGAACTTCGTGCTCCCTGTGTGGAATCTGATTTCCCACGCATGAAACATGGTCTTACAAGCATGGCACGTGGCAATCCAGATTTTGTACCCAGGGTTTGAGACATAGGAGTTGGCACTTCAAGGACCTAGGTCTCCCAGGCTTGGAACCTGCTGACTCGTGTGAAATCTAGACTTTCTGTCATTAATTTATTTCTAGGTGTAAATTCTGCATTTCCAGGCATAAAAATTGGTTCTGCTCATGAGAGTCAGACTTACAGTCTTGGAGTCTGAAGTTTCTGGGGTGGAACTTAGCCCTCAAAAGATGAATATTGGCCCTTTAAGCTTTGATATAGCTATTTAAAATTGAATCCTGACCCTCCAAAATGGAATTTGACTTTATAGGCATGAAAAGTTAATCTAAATGTGGACCCTGCCTTTCCAGACATGGAGTCATTCTCTCTAGGTCTAGAATTTGGGCTTCTACATGTGGATCAGGGCCCTCTAGCCATGGAACTAAGCCTTCCAGGAAAATCATGACTGTATGATATCTCCTTTTTCAGGCTTGCAACACAGCCTTCTGAGAGTGAAACTTAAACCTAAAGGGATGGTCGTATCTAATCCATGAACTGTGGAATCAGTTCGTATAGGTATGAAATAGTGAATCTGGGTTTCTTAGCAAAAAACAAGTCTTTTCAGTCTTGACACTTAATTTTAGATATGGAATCTGATTCTCCATGGTTGTAACTGGCTATCAAAGGGTAAAACCTGGATTTCTGAGTGTGAAAAGCACTAAGCATTGAAGTTAGCTCTATTTATAAAACCTGCCCCCACCCCAGGTGTGGCCAAGATGACCAAGTAGGAAGACCCTGAACTCACTTCCACACCTGCATGCCAAGATTACAACAATTTACAGAGCAGTTATCAATGAGAACCACCTGAACACAAGTAGAAAATATTTTTCACAACTTAAGGTGTAAAGAAAGAACCACAGCAAGATGGGCAAGAGGGGTGGAGACACATTATAGTTAAGACCCACACTCTCAGGTAGACAACACACAAATGGGAGGATAATCACAATTGCAGAGTTCTCCCCAAGGCAAGAGGGGTCCAAGTGAAGTAGGAGGCAGAAGGTCCCCTGGGCTGAGCAGCTGGAGTTTGTCAGGCAGAGTAAATTGGAAGTTTGTTTTCCCTAGACACTCCAAGGACAAAGTTAATGGTGGGAGCTGAGCTCTGCTAGAATAAAGAGATAAGACTACCACATCTATCACTCCTCAGGTCAAGGAAACTTCCCTGACTGCACACTTGCAGAAAGGCTCCTGGGGGTCAAAATGGGAGGGGGTGTCATCCCGTAATAGGTGTTGTCAAACCTCCCATTAGCATCTGCTCTGGACTCTATCTTGGCAAAAAAAAAAAAATGCACACACATACTGGGGAGAGACCTAAGGCAGGTCAGATGTGGAAAAATAAGTGAAATAATTGGCCAGTGAAGAACAAAGACTCAGAAGAACTGCTCTTATATAAATGGTTTAATTTCCTCTTTACTGAACTCTTCCTCATTAGGGAGGATGCCCACACCCTTTCTCTCTGGGTATTTCTGCCTTGTCTTTGTCTTAAATAAACTGTTTCTCTCTGTGCTCTCCCACACATTGTGCTGTGTCTCTAATATTAAACTCTGCACCTGTTTTTGCAGTTTTTGCCTCCTTGAAACATTCTCATTACAAGCGGGCAAGAGCCAGAGCTACTTTGCTGCTAATCTCTAGCCCCTGGTGGACTGGAAGCTAAGACTCCTTGTTTTCGTCCAGGCTACTTAGGTTCAATTCCTGGGCAGGGAAATACAATCTTGCTTCAAGCCACCACTCACTGCTGTCCAAGAACACAAGCACCACATTTCAATCTCCAGCTCAGGGGTTCTGAAACAGGAAGATGAGCGCTTAGAAATTCTGGCTTCGAAGGTCAGTGCAGCTTGCATACAGGAGAGCTGGTGGTCTGTAGAAAACGGAGACTTCACTCTTAAAGGGCTCATGCAAAATCTCACATGCTTCAAGACTCAACACACTAGCTGTAATTTGAAAGGAGCCTAGGTTAGACCCCATTGCTGATCCTGGAGAGGCTCCCAGAGAAGCAGGAGGCAGCTTGGACTCCCCGTGGGGATAAGGATGCTGAGAGCAGCAATTTTGAGGAGCTTATTTTACCACAAGGACACTGGTGCTGGCAAGAGCCATTTTGGAGTCCTCCCTAGAGCCTGTTAGTGTTGTGAGCTTACCCACCTACGAGCCAGTGGGCACCAGTCCTAGGACTCCTCCCCCAGTCTGAGCAGCCTGCCTCATGGAGACCAAGCCCTGCCACTAGTGGGCCAGTACCAGCACCAGAACTCCCAGGGCCCCACACTCAGCTGTTCTGGGATGTGGCTTCACCTAACAGCAGGACAGTACCAGCACCAGGACCTTCAGGCTGTGCAGCCAGTCATCCAGGACCTGGCATTATCCATCAGTAACCTGACAGCCTCCACACAAGACAGAGCATGGTAGCCAACACACCTGGGGCCAGTCCTGCAAACGAGCATGTCCACAAGAGTTGATCCCATCACAACAGGAGGGCTCACACTGCCCACATAGGGGGCACCCCTAGAGCATATAGCTCTGGTGACCAGAGAGGAGTGTGCTGCTGGCCTCCATAGGACATCTCCTACTTAAGGCCACTTCTCTAAGATTAGGAGGCATAACCAACCTACGAAATACATAGAAATAAACATAGAGAATTAAACAAAATGAGGACACAGACAAACAAAGGAACAAGACAAAACCTCAGAAAAGAACTAAACAAAGTGGAGATAAGCAATCTACCCAATAAAGAGTTCAAGGTACTAATCATAAAGATGCTCAAAAAACTAAAGAAAAGATTGGATGAGCACAGTGAGAATTTTACCAAGAATTAGAAAATATAAAGAAGAACCATGCAGTGCTGAAGAATGTAATAACTGAAATAAAAAAATTCATCATAAGGAATAAACAGTAGATGATAAAGAGGAATGGATCAGCCATCCAGAGCAGAGTAGTGAAAATCACTCAAACTGAACAGAAAAAAAGATAAAAAGAAATAGGTCAGCTTAAGAGACCTTGGGAACAACATCAAGTATACTAACAGTCACATTTTAAGGGCCCTAGGAAAAAAGAGAGGGAAGGGAATTTATTTAAAGACAGAAAGTACTCTGAGAAAACCATATTTCAAAAAGAGTCATGTACCAAAATGTTCACTGCAGCTCTATTTACATTAGTCAGGACATGGAAACAACTGAAGTATCCATCAACAGATGAATGGATAAAGAACATGTGGCACATATATGCAATGGAATATTACTCAGCCATAAAAAGGAACGAAACTGAGTTATTTATAGTGAGGTGGATGGACCTAGAGATTGTCATACTGAGTGAGGTAAGTCAGAAAGAGAAAAACAAATACCATATGCTAACACATATATATGGAATCTAAAAAGAACCCCCAAAAATGGTCATGAAGAACCTAGGGGCAAGATGGGAATAAAGATACAGACCTACTAGAGAATGGACTTGAGGATACGGGGAGGGGGAAGGGTAAGCTGGGACAAAGTGTGAGAGTGGTATGGACATATATACACTACCAAACGTAAAATAGATAGCTAGTGAGAAGCAGCTGCATAGCACAGGGAGATCAGCTCAGTGCTTTGTGACCACCTAGTGGGGTGGGATAGAGAGGGAGGGAGGGAGGGAGGGAGAAGTAAGAGGGCAGAGATATGGGGACATATGTATATGTATAACTGATTCACTTTGTTATAAAGCAGAAACTAACACACCATTGTAAAGCAATTATACTCCAATAAAGATGTTAAAAAGAAATAAAATAAAGGCTGAAAACTTCCCTAACTAAGGAAAGGAAACAGATATCCGGGTCTAGGAAGTACAGAGAGTCCCTGACAAGATGAAACCAAAATGTCCTCACTAACACATTAAAATTAAAATGTCAGATAGACCTAGAGATTATCATACTAAGTGAAGTAAGCCAGATAGAGAAAGATAAATATCATATGATATCACTCATAGTGGAAGCTATTAAAAATGATACAAATGAGCTTATATACAAAACAGAAATAGACCCACAGACATAGAAAACAAACTCATGGTTACCAAAGGGAAAAGCAGGGGAGGGATAAGTTAGGAGTTTGGGATTAACATATACAGACTACTATATAAAAATTGATAACCAACAAGGAACTACTGTATACCACAGAGAAATATACTCAATATTTTGTAATAACTTATAAGGGAAAATAATCTGAAAAAGAATTTTTAATTCATACACACACACACACACACACACACACACACACATATATATACTCATCCTTTTGTTGTACACCTGAAACTAATACAACATTGTAAATCAGCTATAACTTCAATAAAAAATTAAAATGTCCACAATTAAAAATAAAAAGAGAATCTTAAAAGCAGCAAGAGAAAAGCAACAAATTATGGGGAACTCCCATAAACCTATCAGCTGACTTTCCAGCATAACCTTACAGAACAGATGGAAGAAACATGATATATTCAAAGTGATGAGGAAAATAATCTACAATCAAGAATACTCCACACAGTAAGACTATCATTCAGATTTTAAGAACAGATAAAGAATTTTACAAACAAGTAAAAGCTGAAAGAGTTCATCCCCACTAAACTGGCTTTATAAGTAATGTTAATGTTAAAGGGACTTCTCTAAGTGTAAAAGAAAAGACCACATTAAAAATATGAAAATTACAAAGGGAAAAATCTCATTTGTAAAGCCAAGTATACAGTAAAAACAGTAAATCAACCGTTCATAAGGGTAGTAGGAAGGTTAAAATAAAAAAATAGTAAAATAAGTTACATTGACAATAAGCAGTTAAGGGACACACAAAAGAAAAAGATGTAAAATATGAAATAAAAAACATTACACATAGGGTGAGAAAATAAAAATGCAAAGTTGTTAGAATGTGCTTCAACTTATGAGATCAACAACTTTAAATAATCACAGATATATACAGGTTGTTATATTTAAAAGTCATGGTAACTGTAAATCAAAAATCTGTTACAGATACACACACAAAAAAAGAGAAAGGAAACCAAACATAACTCTAAAGATAGCCATTAAATCACAATGGAAGAAAGCAAAAGAAGAAAGGAACAAAAAAGAGCTATAGAAACAACCCCCAAACAATTAACAAAATGGCTATAAGTACATACATATCAATATTTACTTTAAAGGTAAATGGACTAAATGCTCCAATCAAAAGACTGAGATATCATCTCACACCAGTCAGAATGGCCATCATCAAGAAATCTAGAAACAATAAATGCTGGAGAGGGTGTGGAGAAAAGGGAACACTCTTGCACTGCTGGTGGGAATGTGAATTGGTACAGCCACTATGGAGAACAGTATGGAGGTTCCTTAAAAAACTACAAATAGAACTACCATATGACCCAGCAATCCCACTACTAGGCATATACCCTGAGAAAACCATAATTCAAAAAGAGACATGTACCAAAATGTTCATTGCAGCTCTATTCACAATAGCCCAGAGATGGAAACAACCTAAGTGTCCATCATCGGATGAATGGATAAAGAAGATGTGGCACATATATACAATGGAATATTACTCAGCCATAAAAAGGAACGACACTGAGCTATTTGTAATGAGGTGGATAGACCTAGAGTCTGTCATACAGAGTGAAGTAAGTCAGAAAGAGAAAGGCAAATACCGTATGCTAACACATATATATGGAATTTAAGGAAAAAAATGTCATGAAGAACCTAGGGGTGAAACAGGAATAAAGACACAGACCTACTTGAGAATGGACTTGAGGATATGGGGAGGGGGAAGGGTAAGCTGTGACAAAGCGAAAGAGAGGCATGGACATATATACACTACCAAACGTAAGGTAGACAGATAGTGGGAAGCAGCCGCAGAGCACAGGGAGATCATCTCGGTGCTTTGTGACCGCCTGGAGAGGTGGGATGGGGAGGGTGGGAGGGAGGGAGATGCATGAGGGAAGGGATGTGGGAACAGATGTATATGTATGACTGATTCACTTTGTTATAAAGCAGAAACTAATAAAAAATTTTTAAAAAGACAGAGAGTTGCTGAATGGATAAAAAACACTATATATACTGCCTACAAGAGACTCACTTCAGACCTAAAGACACACACAGACTAAAAGTGGGGATGGAAAAATGTATTCCATGCAAATGGAGAGAAAAAGAAAGCTAGTGTAGCAATACTTACATCAGACAAAGAAGACTTTAAAATGAAAACTATAACAAGAGACAAAGAAAGATATTACATAATGATCAAGGGGTCAATCCAACAAGTATATAATAATTGTAAATATATATGCACCCAACAAAGGAGCACCTAAATACATAAAGCAAGTATTAAGAGAGATAAATGAAAGAACAGCCTGTAACACAATAATAGTAGGAGACATTAACACCCCACTTACATCAAGGAACATATCATCCAGATAGCAAATCCATAAGGAAACATTTGCCTTAAACAGCACATTATACAAGATGGATTTAACAGGTAACTATACAATATTCTATCCAAAAGCATCAGAATACATATTCTTTCAAGTGCACATAGAACATTATCCAGGAAAGATCACATGCTAGGCCACAAAACAAGTCTCAATAAATTTAAGAATAATTTAGTCATACCAATCATCTCTTCCAACCACAACTGTGTGAGACTAGAAATCAGCTATGAGAAAAAACTGCAAAAAAAAAATGGAGGTTAAGCAATATGCTACTAAAAACTGAATGGGTAACTGAAGAAATCAAAGAGGAAATCAAAAAATACCTGAAACAAATTGAAAATATAAACCCAGTGTTTCAAAATCAACAGATACAACAAAAGCAGTTCTAAAAGGGAAGTTTATAATGATACAAGTTTACCTCAGGAAACAAGAAAAATTTTAAGTAAACAACCTAAGTAAACACCTGAAGGAAACATAAATATAAGAACCAGCAAATCCCAAAGTTAGTAGAAGTAAACCAATAATAAATTTCAGGGCAGAAATAAATAAAATAAAGACTAAAACAAATAGAAAAGGTCAATGAGACAGACTAACAGCTAGTTCTTTGAAATTGTACACAAAATTGATAAAACTTTAACTAGACTCATCAAGAGAAAAAGAGAAAAAGGCCCATAATGATAAAATTAAAAATCAAAGAGAAATTACAACCCATATCACAGAAATACCAAGGATCATAAGAGGGTACTAGAAACAATTATACACCAATAAAATGGACAACCTAAAAGAAATAAACAAGTTCCTAGAAATGTATAATCTCCCAAAACTAAATCAGAAAGGAAGAGAAAATATGAAGAGACCAGTTACCAATAATGAAATTGAATCAATAATTTTAAAAACTCCCAGTGAACCAAAGTTCATGCCAGGTAGCTTCACAGATGATTTCGCTCAAATATTAAGAATTAACACTTATCCTTCTCAAACTATTCCAAGAAATTGTAGAGGAAGAGATGTTTCTGAATTCATTCTATGAGGCCACCTCATAGATACAAAAACCAGACAAAGACACCTCAAAAAAAAGAAAATTACACATCGGTATCACTTGTGAACATAGGTGCAAAAATCCTCAACAAAGTATTAGTAAACTGAATTCAGAAATACAGTGAAAGGATTGTACACCCTGATCAGGTGGAATTTAACCTAGAGATACAAGGATGGTTCAATACCGCATAAATCAATCCGTGTTATACCCCACATTAACAAATTGAAAAATAAAAATCATATGATCATTTTGATAGATGCAGAAAAAGCTTTGTTGTTGTTGTTGTCTTGTTTTGTTTTCTTAGGGGGAAAATGGGATAGGTTTTTCTTTTTAATAACATCTTTATTGGAGTAAAAATGCTTTACAATGTTTGGTTAGTTTCTGCTGTGTAACAAAGTGAATCAGCTATATGTATACGCATATCCCCATTTCCCCTCCCTCTTGCATCTCCCTCCCACCCTCCCTATCCCACCCCTCTAGGTGGTCACAAAGCACCAAGATGATCTTGCTGTGCTATGCAGCTGCTTCCCACTAGCTATCTATTTTGCATTTGGTAGTGTATATATGCCAATGTCACTCTCTCACTTCATCCCAGCTTACATTTCCCCCTCCCTGTGTACTCAAGTCCATTCTCTACCTCTACATCTTTATTCCTGTACTGCCCTTAGGTTCTTCAGAAACTGTTTTTTTTTTAACATTATATATATATATATGTTAGCATACCGTATTTGTTTTTCTCTTTTGGACTTACATCACTCTGCATGACAGACTCTAGGTCCATCCACCTCACTACAAATAACTCAATTTCATTTCTTTTAATGGCTGTGTAATATTCCACTGTATATATTTGCCACATAAAATTCAACACTGATTTATGATAAAAACTCTCAACAGAGTTGGTATAGAGGGAACATACCTCATGACAATAAAGGCCATATATGAGGAGCCCACAGTTAACCTCATACTCATTGGTGAAAAGCTGAAAGCATTTCCTCTAAGATCAAGAACAAGACAAGGTTGGCCACTCTCACCATTTTTATTCAACATAGTGTTGGAAGTCCTACCCACAGCATTCAGACAAAAAAAAAAAAAAAGAAATAAAAGGAATCCAGGGGGGAGACTATCAAGATGGCAGAGGAATAAGACATGGAGATCACCTTCCTCCCCACAGATACATCAGAAATACATCTGCATGTGGAACAACTCCTACAGAACACCTACTGAATGCTGGCAGAACACCTCAGATTCCTCAAAAGGCAAGGAACTCCTCATGTACCTGCATAGGGCAACAGCAAAAAGAAAAAACAGAGACAAAAGAATAGGGATGGGACCTGCACCTCTGGGAGGGAGCTCTGAAGAAGGAAAAGTTTCCACACACTAAGAAGTCCCTTCACAGGTGGAGACAGGGGGCTGGCGGGGGGTGGGGGGAAGCTTCAGAGCCACAGAGGAGAGCGTGGCAACATGGGTGCAGAGAGCCAAGTGGAGAGATTCCCAAACAGAGGATTGGTGCTGATCAGCATGCACCAGCCTGAGAAGATTGTTGGCTCACCTGCCGGGGAGGGTGGGGGATGGGAGCTGAGGCTCCGGCTTTGGAGGTCAGATCCCAGGGAGAGGACTGAGGTTGCCTGTGTGAACACAGCCTGAAGGGGGCTAGTGTACCACAGCTAGCTGAGATGGAGTCCGGGAAAAGGTCTGATAATGCCTAAGGCAAGAGAACATTGTTTTGGGGTGCGTGAGGGGAGGGGATTCAGAGCACTGCCTAATCGAGCTCCAGAGAAGGGCACAAGCTGCAGCTATCAGTGCAGAAACCAGAGATGAGCATGAAATGCTAAGGCTGCTGCTGCAGTCACCAAGAACCTTGTGTGCAAGCACAGGTCACAATCCATATATCCCCTTGTGGGAGCCTGTTCAGCCCACCACTGCCAGGGTCCCATTATCCAGGGAAAATTTCCCTGGGAGAGCATACAGTGCACCTCAGGCTGTTGCAACATAATGCCAGCCTCTGCCACTGCAGGCTCACCTCGCATTCCACACAACTCCCTCCCTCCAGCTTGAGTGAGCCAGAGCCCCCTAATCAGCTGCTACTTTAACCCTGTCCTGTCTGAGAGAAGAACAGATGCCCTCAGGTGACCTATGAGCATAGGTGGGGCCAAATCCAAAGCTGAACCCCAGGAACAGTGTGAACAAAGAAGAGAAAAGGAAATATCTCCCAGCAGCCTCAGGAGCAGCAGCTTAAATCTCCACAATCAACTTGTACCCTGCATCTGTGGAATACCTGAATAGGTAATGAATCACCCTAAAATTGAGTCGATGGACTTTGTGTGATTTTGTCTGTATAGATTTGCTTTCACCATTTGCCCTAGAGTTCTGTCTGTCTGGTTATTTTGTGTGTGTGTGTGTGTGTGTGTGTGTGTGTGTGTGTTTTGTAGTTTTTAATGCTTGCTATTATTGGTGGAGTTGTTGTTTGGTTTGGTTGCTCTCTTCTTTCTTTCTTTCTTTCTTTTTTTTATTACTTTTTTTTTTTTTTGTGGTACACGGGCCTCTCACTGTTGTGGCCTCTCTCATTGCAGAGCACAGGCTCCGGATGTGGAGGCTCAGCAGCCATGGTTCACGGGCCCAGCTGCTCTGTGGCATGTGGGATCTTCCCAGACTGGGGCACGAACCCGTATTCCATGCATCAGCAGGCAGACTCTCAACCACTGCACCACCAGGGAAGACCAATTTTTTTTAATATATTTTTTTTACTTTCTTAATAACTTTATTTTATATTATTTTTTCTTTCTTTTTTCTCCCTTTTCTTTCTGAGCTGTGTGGCTGGCAGGGTCTTTGCGTTCTGGATGGTTGTCAGGGCTGTGCCTCAAGGTGGGAGAGCCAAGGTCAGACATTCATCGACCAGAGACATCCCAGCTCCATGTAATATCAAATGGTGAAAGCTCTCCAAGAGATCTCCATCTCAACGCTAAGACCCAGTTCCACTCAATGACCAGCAAACTACAGTGCTGGGCACCCTATGCCAAAAAAATAGGAAGAGAGGGAAACATCCCTACCCATTAGCAGAGAGGCTGCCTAAAATAATAATAAGGTCATAGACACCCCAAAACAAACCACCAGACTCGGTCCTGCCCACCAGAAAGATAAGACCCAGCCTCATCCACCAGAACACAGGCACCAGAACCCTACACCAGGAAACCTACACAACATACTGAAACAACCTTACCCACTGGGGGCAAACCAGAAACAACACAAACTACGAACCTTCAGCTTGTGAAAAGGAGACCCCAAACACAGTAAGTAAGCAAAATGAGAAGACAGAGAAATACACAGCAGATGAAGGTTCAAAGTAAAAACCCACCAGATGAATAAAATGAAGAGAAAATAGGCAGTCTAACTGAAAAATAATTCAGAATAATGATAGTAAAAATGATCTAAAATCTTTCAAAAAGAATGGAGAAAAAACAAGAAACGTTTAACAAGGACCTAGAAGAACTAAAAAGCAAACAAACAATGATGAACAACAAAATAAATGAAATTAAAAATTCTCTAGAAGGAAACAATAGCAGAATAACTGAGGCAGAAGAACAGATAAGTGACCTGGAAGATAAAATAGTGGAAATAACTACTTCAGAGCAGAATAAAGAAAAAAGAATGAAAAGCATTGAGGACACTTTCACAGACCTATGGGACAACATTAACACAATAAGATCCGAATAATAGGGGTCCCAGGAGAAGAAGAGAAAAAGAAAGGAACTGAGAAAATATTTGAAGAGATTATAGTTTAAAAATTCCCTAATATGGGAAAGGAAATAATCAAATCCAGGAAGTGCAGAGAGTCCCATACAGGATAAATCCAAGGAGAAACAAGCCAAGACATATATTAATCAAACTATCAAAAATTAAATACAAAGAAAAAATATTAAAAGCAACAAGGGAAAAACAAGAAATAACACACAAGGGAATCCCTAAGGTTAACAGCTGATCTTTCAGCAGACACTCTGCAAGCCAGAAGGGAGTGGAAGGACACATTTAAAATGATGAAAGGGAAAACTTACTTAAAAATATTAATCTACTCAGCAAGGATCTCATTCAGATTCAATGGAGAAATTAAAAACTTTACAGACAGGAAAAATCTAAGAGAATTCAGCACCACCAAACCAGTTTTACAGCACATGCTAAAGGAACTTCTCGAGGCAGGAAACACAAGAAAGGAAAAGGCCTACAGTAACAAATCCAAAGCAATTATGGAAATGGTAATAGGAACATACATATCGATAACTAACTTAAATGTAAATGGATTAAATGCTCCAACCAAAAGACATAGACTGGCTGAATGGATACAAAAACAAAACATGTATATATGCTGTCTACAACAGACCCACTTCAGATTTAAGGACACATACAGACTGACAGTGAGGGGATGGAAGAAGATATTCCAAGCAAATGGAAATCAAAAGAAAGCTGGAGTAGTAATTCTCATATCAGACAAAACTGACTTTAAAACAAGGACTGTTAAAAGAGACAAATAAGGACACTACATAAGGAACAAGTGATCAATCCAAGAAGAAGATAAAACAATTGTAGATATATATGCACCCAACATAGGAGCACCTCAATACATAAGAAAAATGCTAACAGCCATAAGAAGGGAAATTGTTAGTAGGAGACTATAACACCACACTTTCAGCAAAGGACAGATCACCCAAAATGAAAATAAATAAGGAAACACAAGCTTTAAATGATACATTAAACAAGATGGACTTAATTAATATTTATAGGACAATCCATCCAAAAATAACAGAATATGCTTTCTTCTCAAGGGCTCATGGAATATTATCCAGGATAGATCATATCTTTGGTCACAAATCAAGCCTTGGTAAATTTAAGAAAATTGAAAATGTAACCAAACTCTTTTCCGACCACACTTTGAGACTAGATATCAATTACTAGAAAAATTCTGGAAAAAATACAAACACATGGAGGGTAAACAATACACTACTTAATACCCAAGACATCACTGAAGAAATCAAAGAGGAAATCAAAAAATATCTTACCTAGAAACAAATGACAATGAAAACACGGTGACTCAAAACCTATGGGATGCAGAAAAAGCAGTTCTAAGAGGGAAGTTTTAGCCATACAATCGTACCTTAAGAAACAAGAAGCATCTAAATAAACAATCTAACCTTACACCTAAAGAAATTAAAGAAAGAAGAACAAAAAACCCCAAAGTTAGCTTAAGGAAAGAAATCATAAAGATCAGATCAGAAATAAATGAAAATGAAATGAAGAAAACAATAGCAAAGATCAATAAAACTCAAAGCTGGTTCTTTGAGACAATAAACAAAATTGATAAACCATTAGCCAGACTCATCAAGAAAAAAAGGGAGAAGACTCAAATCAATAGAATTAAAAATGAAAAAGGAGAAGTTACAAAGGACACCACAGAAATACAAAGCATCATAAGAGACTACTACAAACAACTCTATGCCAGGAAAATGGACAACCTGGAAGAAAGGGATAAATTTTTAGAAAAGCAAAACCTTCTGAGACTGAACCAGGAAGAAATAGAAAATATAAACAGACCAAACACAAGCACTGAAATTGAAACTGTGATTAAAAATCTCCCAACAAAAAAAGTGCAGGACCAAATGGCTTCACAGGCGAACATATCAAACATTTAGAGAAGATTTAAGAGCTATCCTTCTCAAAGTCTGCCACAATATAGCAGAGGGAGGAACACTCCCAAACTCATTCTATGAGGCCAGCATCACCCTGATACCAAAACCAGACAAAGATGTCACAAAGAAAGGAAACTACAGGCCAATATCACTGACGAGCATAGATACAAAAATCCTCAAGCAAATACTAGCAAACAGAATCCAACAGCACATTAAAGGAATCATACACCATGATCAAGTAAGGTTTATCCCAGGAATGCAAGGATTCTTCAATAAATGCAAATCAATCAATGTGATACACCATATTAACAAATTGAAGAATAAAAACCATATAATCATCTCAATAGATGCAGAAAAAGCTTTTGACAAAATTCACCACCCATTTATGATGAACATCCTACAGAAAGTAGGCATAGAGGGAACTTACCTCCACATAATAAAGGTTATATATGACAAACCCACAGCCAACACCATCCTCAATGGTGAAAAATGAACTATTTCCCCTAAGATCAGGAACAAGAAAATGTTGCCCACTCTCACCACTATTATTCAACTTTGTTTTGGAAGTTTTAGCCACAGCAATCACATAAGAAAAATAAATAATAGGAATCCAAATTGGAAAAGAAAAACTGAAGATGTCACTGTTTGCAGATGACGTTATACTATACATAGAGAATCCTAAGGATGCTACCAGAAAACCATTAGAGCTAATCAATGAATTTGGTAAAGTAGCAGGGTACAAAATTAATGCACAGAAATCACTTGTATTCCTATACACTAATGGTGAAATATCTGGAAGAGAAATTAAGGAAACATTTCCATTTACCATTGCAACAAAAAGAATAAAATACCTAGGAATAAACTTACTTAAGGAGACAAAGACCTGTATGCAGAAAACTATAAGACACTGATGAAAGAAATCAAAGATTGTACAGAGAGATGGAGAGATATACCATGTTCTTGGATTGGAAGAATCAACATTGTGAAAATGAGTATAATACCCAAAGCAATCTATAGATTCAATGTAATCCCTATCAAACTACCACTGGCATTTTTCACAGAACTAGAACAAAAAAAGTTCACAATTTGCATGAAAACACAAAAGACACCGAATAGCAAAAGCAATCTTGAGAAAGAAAAGTGTGGCTGGAGGAATCATGCTCCCTGACTTCAGACTATACTACAAAGCTACATTAATCAAGACAGTATGGTACTGGCACAAAAACAGAAATATACATCAGTGGAACAGGATAAAAAGCCCAGAGATAAACCCACACACATTGGTCACCTTATTTTTGATAAGGGAGGCAAGAATACACAATGGAAAAAAGACAGCCTTTTCTTTTGGTTTTGGGAAAACTGGACAACTACATGTAAAAGAATGAAAGTAGAACAGTCCCTAACACCACACACAAAAATAAACTCAAAATGGTTTAAAGACCTAAGTGTAAGGCCAGACAGTATAAAACTCTTAGAGGAAAACATAGGCAGAACACTCTATAACACAAATCACAGCAAGATCCTTTTTTGTCCCACTTTCTAGAGAAATAGAAATAAGAACAAAATTAAACAAATCAGACCTAATGAAACTCAAAAGCTTTTGCACAGCAAAGGAAACCATAAACAAGACCAAAGGAAAACCCTCAGAATGGGAGAAAATATTTGCAAATGTAACAACTGACAAAGGATTAATCTCCAAAATTTATAAGCAGGTCATGCAGCTCAATATGAAAAAAACAAAAAACCCAATCCAAAAATTGGCAGAAGACCTATATACACATTTCTCCAAAGAAGAAAAACAGATTGCCAACAAACACATGAAAGTATGCTCAACATCATTAATCATTAGAGAAATGCAAGTCAAAACTACAATGAGGTATCATCTCACACCAGTCAGAATGGCCATCATCAAAAAATCTGCAAACAATAAATGCTGGAGAGGGTGTGGAGAAAAGGGAACCCTCTTGCACTGTTGGTGGGAATGTAAATTGATACAGCCACTATGGAGAACAGTATGAAAGTTCCTTAAAAAACTAAAAGTAGAACTACCATACGAACCAGCAATCCCACTACTGGACATATACCCTGAGAAAACCATAATTCAAAAAGCATCATGTACCACAGTTTTCATTGCAGCTCTATTTACAACAGCCAGGACATGGAATCAATCTAAGTGTCCATTGACAGATGAATGGATAAAGATGTGGCATATATGTACAATGGAATATTAGTCATCAAAAGAAAAAAATTGAGTTATTTGTAGTGAGGTGGATGGACCTAGAGTCTGTCATATAGAGTGCAGTAAGTCAGAAAGAGAAAAACAAGTACCGTATGGTAACACATATATATGGAATCTAAAAAAAAAAAAAAAAAAAAGTACTGAAGAACCTAGGGGCGGGACAGTTATAAAGATGTAGACCTACTAGAGAATGGACTTGAGGACACGGGAAGGGGGAAGGGTGAGCTGGGACAAAGTGAGAGAGTGGCATGGACATATATACATTACCAAATATAAAATCAATAGCTAGTGGGAAGCAGCTGCATAGAACAGGGAGACCAGCTCAGTGTTTTATGACCACCTAGATGGGTGGGATAGGGAGGGTAGGAAAGAGGGAGATGCAAGAGGGAATAGATATGGGGATATATGTATATTTATAGCTGATTCACTTTGTTATAAAGGAGAAACTAACACACCATTGTAAAGCAATTATACTCTAATAAAGATGTTTAAAAAATAATAATAATGAGATAACTTTGTGACAGATGGTAACTAGATTTTGGTGATCTTGTAATGTATAGAAATATAGAATCACTATGTCATGCACATGGAACTAACACGGTGTTGTAGGTCAATTATACTTTGACAAAAAATAATTAATTAGTTAATTAATAAACTTGTGCCCCTCGAAGCACGGAACATGACCTTCTATATATGGCATCTCAGTCTCCAAATAAAGAACCCTACACGCATGGAACCTGGTACTTGCAGTGTGGTGTCTCCAATTCCATCCATGTTAGGGGACCCTACATACATGAAATATGGCACATTGTGTGTGGAAACTCAATCTCTAAACATGTAACATGACCTTAAAATTGTGGAACCTGGCACGCCATACAAGATACCAAGCAGTTCAGTCCTAGCAGGCTCTACTAGATATGGATCCTGGCACAAAAAACAAGGAACCTGGCTTTCCATGTCCAGAATCTCACTCTTCAAACATAGAAAATGTTCTTATAAATTTGGAAACTGTCAATCCAGGAGTAGTTCCTGCATTTTAGTTACAGACGTTGTGCTATGTAAATTAGACAAAGATGGCCTCTTTGTATTGATGCCTAAGTTGTTTATTTCTTCACTGCAGAAATAAACTGTTAGCTCAATACCTCACTAGCACCACACTTAAATTTGTACATATCCAGTTATTTTTAAAATAGCTCAAACAAGCCAAATTTTAGCCACTTAGACCATGCCTGCTTTGTATATCTTGTGAAATATTGGCTTGGCCAAAAAATTCGTTCGAGATTTTCCACAACATGTAACAAGAACTTTTTGACCAACACAATCTTTGGTATCTCCTGGCCACTGAAAAGATAGAACACTGTGGTTATAAGACTCCAAGCTGCTGCTGCCTTTTAGAGCTCTCTGACCCAGTGATTCCCCCATGCTACTGATTGACATCACCTAGACACATAGGCTCCCACTTCTATCTCCCTCTACCCCAGAAGTTCTCTTGCCCTCTTCCCCTTCTGGGGCTAGCCCACTTACAATAAGCCTCTGAATGAACTTATACTGTGAGGAACTTCTCCTCTTATGCAACACTGTCCAAACAGTGCACAATAAATCTTGTTGTGTGTCATTGCCTCTTGTGGTCATATCTTTTTCCTTTATCAGCCCCAAATCCCTCAAACTAACCCCCTACATGTCACTCTAAAACATGGAGCCTGGTTTCCTGGACCTGGAACCTGGTACTCCAAGTATGAGATCTCAGTCACCAAGCATGGAACCTGGCCCTACAACTATGGAATGTGTCGCTCCCTATGTGGAATATCTTCATCAAGAATGGAATCTGGCCTCCTTGACATAGAAATGGAAACTCCGTATATGGAATACCAATCTCCTAGCATGGAACCTGGCTATACATGCACTCTGTGTATGAAATGTGTACCTTCAGGATTGATTTAAGTCTTCTAGATGTGGATCTTGCTTTTCTAGGCACACAATCTGGTTCACCCTGGGACACCTGGTCCTAAAGTCATAGAACTTGGACCTTTAGGCATTAAACCGAACCCTTTAATCATGCACATTGATCCTCCACATGTGTAATGTGTTGGTGATAGCTGTTTCTGGACTGTGAAATTTGAGTGGTTTTAATTTTAATTTTTGTGTATGTGTGTGTTATATTATTCTATAGTCATTAAGTAATTTATAAAGAAGGGGATTTTTTCACAGGGAAAAGAATGCTTCTTTTTATCAGAAAAGAAGAGAATTATATAATGTACATACTGTTTTATAATGCAATCCTTTAAGAAGTCAATGGTCTGTTGTGTGTAATTTTCCATTGCTATAGCTCTTATGCCATCTTCTGGTATAAATATAATCCAACTATTTGGGAATGTCTAGCATCAGTGATTAGTACCTTAATGTTTTTCAGACACTTCACTCATCCTGCTTATGAGTCAAATATCTATATACATATCAAGTGTAAAATTTTAAGCCAATAACTTAAAAATCTATGATAAAATAAAGCAAGTTTAATGTAGCAGAAAAAGAACATTGAAAAATCTTGTCAAAATGTAACTTCAGAGACAGAGTAAAATAAATACATTCTTGAATAAATCTATGTAAACCTAAAATATAACATTAATGTAACCTTAAATATTAATTTAGATACACTATAGAATTATATTATGTATTTCTACTCAGCATAGGATTTGGAGTCAAAAAGCCTAGTTTTGAATACCATCTCTAATTTTTTAGGTAATCTTTATAAACTCACTTAACTTCTCATTTACCTAATTTCATCCCTTTTAAATAAGGAAAGACAATAATATCTACCTTTCCTTTTTTTTTTTTAGCATCTTTGTTGGAGTATAATTGCTTTACAATGGTGTGTAAGTTTCTGCTTTATAACAAAGTGAATCAGCTATACATATACATATATCCCCATATTTCCTCCCTCTTTCATCTGACTCCCACCATCCCTATCCCACTCCTCTAGGTGGTCACAAAGCATGGAGCTGATCTCCCTGTGCTATGCGGCTGCTTCCCACTAACTGTTTTACATTTGGTAGTGTATATATGTCCATGCCACTCTCTCACTTCGTCTCAGCTTACTCTTCCCCCTCCCGGTGTCCTCAAATCCATTCTCTACGTCTGCATCTTTATTCCTGTCCTGCCCCTAGGTTCTCCAGAACCTTTTTTTTTTTTTTTAGATTCCATATATATGTGTTAACATACGGTATTTGTTTTTCTCTTTCTGACTTAATTCACTCTGTATGACAGACTCTAGGTCCATACACCTCACTACAAATAACTCAATTTCATTTCTTTTTATGGCTGAGTAATATTCTATTGTATATCTGCCTTTCCCAACTGCCTCTAACCCTTCTCCCTTATTTATGAACTTCTACATTCCTATAAATTAGTATGTATTGTTTTCTGCACACTAGGGACATAATAAAAGATCTAGTTCAGAGAAAGATAAAACCAATATATCCAGGATAGAAAAATGTAGCTGTTTGGAGTTGTATAATATTCTAGAGTTTATATTCTAGAATTTAAAAAATAAAAAACTGTGCTGAGCATGTGCTAAGACAAGGGATGAGAGTTAGTAAAATGACACCCTCATAGCACATGTGAGGGATTTTCACAGACTCAGAGAGAATAAAACTCTGAGTACCAAAACTGATTGAAAGAGGTGATGTGGAGAACTCAGAAGATATAATGTTGAAGTTTAGGCTCACTAATCAGAATTAAAGATCACCTCATTTCCTGATGATGACTTTCAAACCAAAACCCTTTAAGTTCAAAAGCTGACAGCTCCCAGCATCTCTGTGTCTGGTCCAAAAAGAGAAGTCTAGAATATCTGCTAAGTAATTCTTACCTCCTACTCTAATTAGACCCCTGCTTTCTCCTGTGGACTATAGAATGGTTTATCCCCTTGCTCACAGAATTCCCTGTTTCCTCAGATAGGATCACAGCTGTCATTCTACATTTATTTTGGTGTATCTGTCATAATTGATTAATATCTGTCCACTAGTCCAAATACCATCTTTACTTGTCAGCATAAGAAGAGGAACCCACGTTTTGGTTCATCACCATTAAAATCCCAGAACCTAGGACAGTGTTTGGAACATAGTAGATATTTAACGAATACTTTTAAGTCTATGACTGAATAAATACAAAGAATAGAGCAAAACAAAATTAAAGAAGATAAGGAGGAGAAAAGAGTTTCTACATTTGGTTCATGTTATGTCTTCCTCGTGGCCATGTTACTGCAAATACTTTGTCTCACTCTGCTTTTATGCCTGAAATAAGGGGATTTTTCTTTTAAAAAACAAGTAACTTTTTTCTAGTGGAAATTTAAAAGTATAAAAGTTACAAAAATAGTATAATAATTATTACCCACTAGGGGTAAAATTATTCCTCAAAATATTGGCTTACTTGCTCCCAGAATGTTCTGTGTATGTGCTTTAAAAAATAAGCATTACATGAGCACACTCTTCTTTTTCTCAAATACCTTAGAAATACACAATTATTAAAGTAATATGCTCATCAGCTAAATTTAAGAAAGCAATTACTTGAGATCTGTTGTGTCCCTGGTAAGTAATGGACAACAATTTCACAACATCCACTTCTGTTTATACAATTATGGCCGAGGCATTCCAATAAATACAGTCATAATGGCAATACTCAGTTATCAATAAACATTTATTTTGGAATCTATATTCTGTCTCCTATGGCAGGACAGTGTGTAAAAAATCTTATATCAGATAGTCAATAGAAGTGTTCAACTATTAACCTTCAGCTTTTCATCTAAAAACTGTTTTGGAACAATTCACTTCCTTACTATATTGTATCAATCACTACACTTTTGCCCTATACATTTTTATATAGAGAGGAAAGTAATGACTTAGTCATCATTGTGTCAAAAAGTTGACATCAGCTCTACTAACTGATTGTTTGACTAAAATAAATATTTAATTCACACATATTAATTAGGATATTTTACTGAACTGATGAGTGTTTGGCCAATCACCAAGACATTTCAAGGCTCTCAACTCTAGCCTGAGGTGGTAGTATCCTGTGCCATTTCCATTATGTCTTTAAAAGCAAGTCAATATGATTCATCTGGGATTGATGCTGATGGAGTAGTGGCTCTTTTCCACTTGATCAGACTGATATAGTCAGCAGCTAAATGAGATAAATCGGTTTCAGAAATAGAGTGACCCAAATGACCTTCAATTTCTTATGAATAAGTTTCTGATAAACTGTGGTATACTTTATTTTTTAAGAAGTTTCCAAAATCTGGTGCTCTCATACAAATATTTCAATATAATTTTTACTTGTTACTAGCTGTAGTCTTATTTGGGTGTTTTGTCTTATATATTAGTGATAATTCATTTATATATTATGTATAAGTACCCTTAGATTTATCATAATGAAAATAATTTACACAATTTTAGATTTAACTTTTAGAATTGTTTACATTTATGCCTTCATGGAAATTTTCTTTTCAAAAAGACATTTTTGAAAACAGAGTAGCTGATACTCTATTTCTAGTTTATAACATATAAATATATCCCATTTTCAATAGCAAGTATCTTTTATATCATTATTCTCCTTTTAAAGTATTATATTGTATAGATAAGAGATGTTCCCCTTCATCCATTGCCAAATCCCTTTCTAATAAGAACATTACACTAGTAGTTTATCAGAAAATATTCTTCTGTCTTTTAGCCAAAATATATGAGGGAAATTGGCTTAAAATAACATTATTTTGATTTGCCTCTCTATGTCAGAGAATATATAAAATTGCCTTTAAAGACGTTACCTGTTGATACCAATGCAGTCTCATTCCTTTCATTCAGAGAAATAAAGTGTTTCTATTTTTAAAATCCATGTCACAAGAATGGTGAAGATTTAAAATAAGAAAACAAAATAAGGGACATTGTGCAGAGAGGGAAAATAGTGTTCTAGACATAAAGACAAAAGAGGATGAGTGAAGTTATTTGAGGTATTATATTATCTTCCCTTAGGTCAGCTTGACCTAAATTCTCAAATTCCCACAGTTCCTTCTCCATATCTGTCTTCTAACCAATCACCATACCAGTGGTGATTTATTTCTCTACTCTGATATTTCCCATGATACCAGAACAACTGAAAACTCCCTTGTCAGTGACAAAGGCTTACAAAAGCAGATACTTCATGAAGAAGCAGTAGAGGCTTCAAGCAACATAGACATCAAGTGCCAGTGATGAGATGGTTTACAACAAGCCAGAGAACAGTTCATCAGGAGCAGAAGTGAAGGTTCCAGAGAGAATGTCTAAGACAGAGAGAGAGAAAAGAAAAAGAAACAGGAAAGAAAGAGGAAGAAACACATTGATGACCAAAGGTTTGACTACTTTGAGAGGTAGAGAAACAAATTAGTAATAGATACATAGCAGTAAACAGCTGGAAAAAAAAAAAGATGATAATAATCTCCTGAGAAAACAAAAATCAATGTAAGAAAGAATAGGCAATCATAGTATACTATAGAGTTCAGTGGTGATATGGTAAATAACAAACTGTGGTCTCACCAAAAATTATGATTGAGAAATTGGGAAAATAGGGATGAAGGAAGTGTGTGTCAAGCTAAATTATAATTATTCAAAATAGGAAGTCAGTAAGTAATATCTAAAACTTAGACAATCAAGAAGTATTAGTGTAAGCTTTTTGTGAGAAAAGAAGGCAAATACTAGAAAAAATAGCAAAGGAATTGAAGTGGTTGCCTCCTAAGAATAAGAACTGAGTGTCTGTAGGATGGGAAAGGAAATAGCTTTTTTAAAATTATAAGAATCATAGAAAGATTTTAACTTTTAAAATATGCATATATGTAACTTTTGAGAAAATAAAGCTAACAATTAAAATTAATTGGAAAATAAGAAAAAAACAACTTTTATTATATATACTCCTAAGGTAGCATCTTATAGAAAGAGGCAACAGTCTGCTTTTCTCTTTCTTGCTGGCCCAATTTGGTAACTTGTTTAGTTTAAAAATAAAATATTTAGTTCAGTGATAATATCACATATTTAAATTATTTTTATGAAAGAAGATCAATAGGGTATTGTGTCCACAATTATATAGAATGGATATTACACATATGCTTCATCATCCATTGACTGTTCAAATTTAACAATGCAAACATTTTTTATAAGTAGACAGTGACTGATCCACTTGTCAGATTTAACTTGCAGACGTAATTTATATAGATTGTTTACTTTTCTAAAAAAAACATTTAAATTAGTACCTGCATTTAAAATGTGGGAGAGTTACCATGAAAAATTTAACCATTGTCTTCTTTTAGAGAAATGTAAGATTTCACCACTTTGGATCCACATTGCCTCATGGCCATATTGGCAGAAGCTGAATGAAAAATTAGTTTAATTAAGATTCACCCACACTGTCATTAAAAAAATTAATAAAGAAGCTTGATGAAATAAATATACATAAACATATATTTATAAACTTAAAAAATCCTCCAAAGATACAGATTGTTGCATGTAGTAAAATACCACTGAGTAAAAAGGGAAAATATTTAAGTTTATATATTTAATTTCTATTACATGTACAGAATAGCTGTGCAAGCATACATAAGCAATCAGTAACATCTGAGAACAGGATGAAGAGACATTCCATTTTTTATAACTGTTGAATATATTGAATGATGTGAATACATCTACAAAAAATAAAATTCATTTAAAAATTTTAATATTCCTTAACTCTAGAAATATAAATATATGTATATATATTTTATGAATAAGAGTATGTAACTCTAGAAATATGGATTTATTTCTATATAGCATATATTCATATGAATAGATAAATATTTTTCCCCTTCTGATTGAATGTTTTATTTTAATTCCATCACTAGATCACTGGGGAATATATAAAAATTAATTCTGTCTGGCACTTAAACATAGAACCCTGAAAACCCCCAAACTCTTTCACTAACATTTCCCTTGTTCTCTTTTGGATATTTATATGCACTGCTGAGATTCCTTCCATGCCTATAAAATTATATCACCCAAAGAAATGTTAGAGACACCAAATTATTTAATCAACATAGTATTAGTTAATGAGGCACTCTGTTCATAATTCAATGCATAATTTTTAGTATTCTCTCTACTTGAATGCTATGATAATTACACCAGATTCTCAATTATTTTTTCCACTTGTATTTGCTATGTTGATAATCTTCCTCTGATTGAGAAGCTCAAAGATGTCACACAGAAAAATGATCCCAGTTTCCTTCTGCTGATTTTTAACTTTTTCTTAATCCTTTTAATATTTTGCTTTCAATTCCAATTAAATGGAACACTCATACATCTCAAATGTAAGTGAGTAGCTGCACTGTTGAATTCGGTCATATTTTAAACAGACAAACCCAGAAGTTGGACAGAGTGCGAGCCACGTAATCAAGTACCTTCCAGGTGCCTATGCCAAGTTGGCTGAACAATCTAGCAATCTGCTCAGTGAACTGGAGTATCATTATGAGAGATCTCAAGGCAAAGATCAAGGACAGTACTGAACATGGAGACAGCCCATATGGGCAGAAGATTTGAAGGGCTCCATAGAGAGCAGATGATAAAGAAGAAACAAAGCTAGAGTTTAACCTTCACCTTGTTCTTCAATTTATTTGTCACTTATAGCAAGGCCAAGGTCTCTTTTTTATTTTTATTTATTTCATGTCAAAGTTTACTTTCTATTCAAAAGACATCGCATTTACCATTGCAACAAAAAGAATAAAATATCTAGGAATAAACCTACTTAAGGAGACAAAAGACCTGTATGCAGAAAATTATAAGACACTGATGAAAGAAATTAAAGATGATACAAATAGATGGAGAGATATCCCATGTTCCTGGATTGGAAGAATCAATATTGTGAAAATGACTCTACTACCCAAAGCAATCTACAGATTCAATGCAATCCCTATCAAATTACCACTGGCATTTTTCACAGAACTAGAACAAAAAATTTCAAAATTTGTTTGGAAAAACAAAAGACCCCGAATAACCAAAGCAATCTTGAGAACGAAAAACAGAGCTGGAGGAATCAGGCTCCCTGACTTCAGACTATACTACAAAGCTACAGTAATCAAGACAGTGTGGTTCTGGCACAAAAACAGAAAGATAGATCAATGGAACAGGATAGAAAGCCCAGAGATAAACCCACGCACATATGGTCACCTTATCTTTGATAAAGGAGGCAGAAATGTACAGTGGAGAAAGGACAGCCTCTTCAATAAGTGGTGCTGGGAAAACTGGACAGGGACATGTAAAAGTATGAGATTAGATCACTCCCTAACACCATACACAAAAATAAGCTCAAAATGGATTAAAAACCTAACTGTAAGACCAGAAACTATAAACTCTTAGAGGAAAACATAGGCAGAACACTCTATGACATAAATCACAGCAAGATCCTTTTGGACCCACCTCCTAGAGAAATGGAAATAAAAACAAAGATAAACAAATGGGACCTAATGAAACTTAAAAGCTTTTGCACAGCAAAGGAAACCATAAATAAGACCAAAAGACAACCCTCAGAATGGGAGAAAATATTTGCAAATGAAGCAACTGACAAAGGATTAATCTCCAAAATTTATAAGCAGCTCATGCAGTCCAATAACAAAAAAACAAACAACCCAATCCAAAAATGGGCAGAAGACCTAAATAGACATTTCTCTAAAGAAGATATACAGACTGCCAACAAACACATGAAAGAATGCTCACCATCATTAATCATTAGAGAAATGCAAATCAAAACTACAATGAGATATCATCTCACATCAGTCAGAATGGCCATCATCAAAAAATCTAGAAACAATAAATGCTGGAGAGGGTGTGGAGAAAAGGGAACACTCTTGCACTGCTGGTGGTAATGTGAATTGGTACAGCCACTATGGAGAACAGTATGGAGGTTCCTTAAAAAACTAAAAATAGAACTACCATATGACCCAGCAATCCCACTACTAGGCATATACCCTGAGAAAACCATAATTCAAAAAGAAATATGTACCAAAATATTCATTGCAGCTCTATTCACAATAGCCCGGATATGGAAACAACGTAAGTGTCCATCATCGGATGAATGGATAAGAAGATGTGGCACATATATACAATGGAATATTACTCAGCCATAAAAAGAAATGAAACTGAGCTATTTGTAATGAGGTGGATAGACCTAGAGTCTGTCATACAGAGTGAAGTAAGTCAGAAAGAGAGAGACAAATACCATATGCTAACATATATATATATGGAATTTAAGAAAAAAAAAAGTCATAGATCCTAGGGGTAAAACAGGAATAAAG
This sequence comes from Mesoplodon densirostris, assembly GCF_025265405.1. Classification (NCBI taxonomy): domain Eukaryota; kingdom Metazoa; phylum Chordata; class Mammalia; order Artiodactyla; family Ziphiidae; genus Mesoplodon; species Mesoplodon densirostris. The sequence goes on along the minus strand of NC_082673.1, from coordinate 48,310,433 downwards.
ACACAGATCTACTTGAGAATGGACTTGAGGATATGGGGAGGGGGAAGGCTAAGCTGTGACAAAGAAAGAGAGAGGCATGGACATATATACACTACCAAACGTATGGTAGATAGATAGAGGGAAGCAGCCACATAGCACAGGGAGATCATCTCGGTGCTTTGTGACCGCCTGGAGGGGTGGGATAAGGAGGGGGGAGGGAGGGAGATGCAAGAGGGAAGGGATATGGGAACAGATGTATATGTATAACTGATTTACTTTGTTATAAAGCAGAAACTAATAAAATCCTTTTAAAAATAAAATCACTAAAAGACATCAAAGAATAAAGAAGCAATGCAATATTTATCTGAATGGAGTCAAAATTTTTAAAATTACTGAAATGACAGTAATGATAACTATACTGTTTTTTTAATCTTTTAGGTCTGTAGCATATTCTTCTTTTTGAAAACCACAATATTATAGTAATAGGATTTTTTAAATAAGTAATTGTGGGGGATGACAGTAATGTTTTAACACTTCATATGATCAGTGAGTATGAACAGCAACATATTCTGAGCAGCTGAGCAAAATAAAGATTCCCAGTACAGTTAAATATGTTTATAGGGTCTTTTAAAGTCAAAATTGTATAAGAGATATATGAGCATATTGAAGCCATTAAAGTATGCTGAGTCACTAAAGATGATTGAGACCGATATTTCTTTCCTACCTCTTACCTACTTAACTTTTCCAACTTTCTAAACTGCTATCCAATAAGTTAGGACAGACTACTACACTTTCTGTCCTAGAGGGAAGAGAGCATAGCACAAAGTTAATTAACAATGTGGGTTCAGGACAAAGATTGCCCAGGTCTTAATATTAGCACCACCATTTAGTAGCTCTGTGACTTTAGGAAAGAAAGTCCTCTCAGGCAGCTGTCCCCAACCTTTTTGGCACCGGTTTTGTTGAAGACAACTTTTTCACGGATCGGGGGGTGGGGGCGGAGGGGGTATGGTTCAGGCAGTAATGTGGGCTCTACAGAGCGGCAGATGAAGCTTTACTCGCTCACCCGCTGCTCACCTCCTGCTGTGTGGCCCAGTTCCTAAGAGGCTGTGGACCGATATCGGTCTGCAGCCCAGGGGTTGGGGACCCGTGCTCTCAGGGAATGAGTTTCCTCATCTGTGAAATGGGGATGATAATAGTAACTACTTAATAGGTTTAGTAGGAGGATTAAGTGTAATAATAACTAAAAGAACATGGTACATTGTAAGCACTTAATAAATATTGGCCATTATTATTCCAGCTGGACCCAAAAGAATTATTTAATTTTCATACTGTACTTTAAAACAAAGATGTGCCCAACTTCCCACATCTTGGAGGGAAGAAAAGAGGAGATTAATCTGTAAAAAAGTGAATCTGCTACTTTATAATCATCCTAATGGGAGAACTGTTAGTTCCCATGGACAGCTTCTGTGGCCGATGAAATTCTAGTGTCAGAGTTTCTATGGCAAAGACCCTTTGATGTTAATTTTGCTTCTTTCACATATGTTGCATCTGTGCATCCCAGGGAATTTTGGTTATACGGATTTTGCAAAACATGAAGAGTTTAGAGTTATAATAGTTGTTGGCCAACAAGAAAAGTTATGATTTTGTAGATTTTCCAGTTTTACTCATTGTTAGGTAGGGACCATGTGTTCTTGTGAATTTCTACATGCTAAACAGAAGCAAAACTACCTCGGATAGTATTCTTAAATAATTTTTATTCTCCAGTATCTCTCTCCTTTTATTTTAGAATTCCTATTATCTGACATATCTCTGAGGCACTGTTCAAATTAAAAAAAAATTTTTCTCTTTGTTCTTCTGATTGGATAAATTTCTAGTAGTTTATTAACTCTTTCTGCTGTAATCTGCTATTAAGTCCAACCAGTAATTTTTTCACATTATACAATGTGTTATTGGTTCTAGAATTTACCTTTGTTATTTTTAATATATTCTATTTCTCTGCTTAAACTTAAAATATGTTTATTATAAATATATTCTCCTTAATGTCTTTGAGCATACTTGCTTTAAAATCTTTGCAGATTTTATTATCTGGGTATACTTATCTCCAAATCCACTGATTGTATTTTCTCTTGAGTATGGATCACATTTTCTCGTTTACATGACTAATAATTTTAGATTGTATCGTGGATATTTTGATCTGAAAAGACTCAAAATTTTTGTTTTAACCCTTTGAATAGTATTCATTTTGTTGTTGTTGTTTCAACAAGCAGTTAACATGGCTGAACTAAATCTCCAAACTCTGTAATTCCTGCATGGGTAACGATTGAAGTTTCAGGAGTCAGCCATAATTTGGGTAGATTTTACAGACAGAATTTAGAGCCTCTCCCCTGTGTCTCTCTCTCTGTGTTTCAGAAATCCTTCCTCATTTTCCAATTGCTATGGTCACAGAAAATTCTGACTTCTAGATCCCTCAGCTAGAAAGACTGCAAGTTTTTAATCCAAATTTTAGCCACCTTGCTTGGAGTTGAATGGAGCATGCCCTCAGGCAAAAATAAATATACAAAAATTTTAAATAAAACAAATAAAAATGAAAAATTCATGCAATGCTATTTTGTTCCCCTTCTTCAAGTGTAGGATTTTTTTTTTACTATTTATTATATATTAGACTATAATTGACTAACAATATTGTGAAAGTTTCAGGTGTAAAGAAAAGTGATTCAGTTATACATATACAAGTATCTATTTTTTTTCAAATCATATTCCCATTTAGTTTGTTACATAATACTGAGCAGAGTTTCCTGGGTTATACAGTAGGTCCTTGCTGATTATACATTTTATTTATTTTTTATTTATTTAATTTTCCAGTCAAGAGTTACTTTTATTTATTTTTTATACATCTTTATTGGAGTATAATTGCTTTACAATATTGTGTTAGTTTCTGTTGTACAACAAAGTGAATCAGCCATATGCATACATATATCCCCATGTCCCCTCCCTCTTGAGCCTCCCTCCCACCCTCCCTATGCCACCCCTTCTAGGTCACTGCAAAGCACCAAGCTGATCTCCCTGTGCTATGCTGCTGCTTCCCACTAGCTCTCTATTTTACATTTGGTGGTGTATATATGTCAATGTTACTCTCACTTTGCCCCAGCTTCCCCCTCCCCCTCTGTGTCTTCAAGTCCATTCTCTATGTCTATGTCTTTATTCCTGCCCTGCCATTAGGCTCATCAGTACCATTTTTTTTAGATTCCATATATATGTGTTAGCATATGGTATTTGTTTTACTCTTTCTGACTTACTTCACTCTGATTGACAGACTCTAGGTCCATCCACCTCACTACAAATAACTCAATTTCATTTCTTTTTATGGCTGAGTAATATTCCATTGCATATATGTGCCACATCTTCTTTATCCATTCATCTGTTGATGGACAGGTTGCTTCCACGTCCTGGCTATTGTAAATAGTGCTAAACTCTTAGAGGAAAACATAGGAAAAACATTCTTTGACATAAGCCACAGCAAGATCTTTTTTGACCCACCCCCTAGAGTCATGAAAATAAAAACAAAAATAATCAAATGAGACCTAATTAAACCTAAAAGCTTTTGCACAGCAAAGGAAACCATAAACAAAACAAAAAGACAACCCTAAGGATGGGAGGAAATATTTGCAAATGAAACAACAGACAAAGGATTAATCTCCAAAATATACAAACAGCTCATAGAGTTCAATATCAAAAAAACAAACAACCCAATTAAAAAATGTATGGAAGACCTGAATAGACATTTCACCAAAGAAGACATACAGATGTCCAAGAGGCACATGAAAAGATGCTCAACATCACTAATGTTAAGAGAAATGCAAATCAAAACTACAATGAAGTATCACCTCACACTGGTCAGAATGGCCATTATCAAAAAATCTAGAAATGATAAATGCTGGAGAGGGTGTGGTGAAAAGGGAATCCTCCTGCACTGTTGGTGGGAATGTAAATTGATACAATGACTATGGAGAACAGTATGTACTACTGGGCACATACCCTGAGAAAACCATAATTCAAAATGAGACATAGTTATCCCTTTTATATATAGCAGTGTGTACATGTCAATCCCACACTCCTTAACTATTCCTTCCCCCTACTCTTCCCCCCGGTAACCATAAGTTTGTTCTCTAAGTCTGTGAGCCTGTTTCTGTTTTGTAAAACAAGTTCATTTGTATCATTTATTTGTAGATCCAGCATATAAGCAATATATGATATTTCTCTTTCTCTGTCTGACTTATTTCATTCAGTATGACAATCTCTAGGTCCATCCATGTTGCTGCAAATGGCATTATTTCATTCTTTTTAATGGTTGAGTAATATTCCATTGTATATAAGTACTACATCTCCTTTATCCATTCCTCTGTCAGACATTTAGGTTGCTTACATGTCTTGGCTATTGTAAACAGTGCTGCAGTGAACATTGGGGTGCATGTATCTTTTCGGACCATATTTTTCTCTGGATGTATGCCCAGGAGTGGTATTGCAAGATTGTATGTTAGCTCTATTTTTAGTTTTTTAAGGAACTTCCATACTGTTCTCCACAGTAGCTGTACCAATTTACATTCCCATAAAAAGTGCAGGAGGGTTCCCTCCTCTCCACACCCTCTCCAGCAATTGCTCTTTGTGGAGTTTTTTAATGATTCCCATTTTGACTGGTGTGAGATGATATCTCATTGTAGTTTTGATTTACATTTCTCCAATATTTAGCAATGTCGAACATCTTTATATGTGCTTCTTGACCATCTGTATGTCTTGTTGGGAGAAATGTCTATTTAGGTCTTCTGTCCATTTTTTGATTGGGTTGTTTGTTTTGATGATATTAAGCTGCATGAGCTGTTTGTAAATATTGGAGACTAATCCGTTGTCAGTCACATCATTTGCAAATATATTCTCCCATTCTGTGGGTTGTCTTTTTGTTTTGTTTATGGTTTCCTTTGTTGTGCAAAAGCTTTTAAGTTTAATTAGGTCTCATTTGTTTATTTTTGGTTTTATTTCCATTACTCTGGGAGATGGATGAAAAAGATATTGCTGTGACTTATGTCAGAGAGTGTCCTGCCTATGCTCTCCTCTAAGAGTTTTATTTTGTCCAGTCTCACATTTAGGTCTTTAATCCCTTTTCAGTTTATTTTTGTGTATGGTGTTAAAGAATGTCCTAATTTCATTTTTTTTAATGTAGCTGTCCAGTTTTCCCAGTACCGTTTATTGAACAGACTGTCTTTCCTCCATTGTATAGTCTTGCTTCCTTTGTAGTAGATTAATTGACCATGGGTGTGTGGGTTTATTTTGGGGCTTTCTATCCTGTTCTATTGATCTATATTTCTGTTTTTGTTCCAGTACTATACAGTTTTGATGACCGTAGCTTTGTACTATAGTCTGAAGTTAGGGAGCATGATTCCTCCAGCTTCATTTTTCTTTCTCAAGATTATTTTGGCTATTGGTCATCTTTTGTGTTTTCATACAAATTTTAAAAGGTTTTGTTCTAATTCTGGGAAAAATGCCATTGGTAATTTGATAGTGATTGCATTGAATCTGTAGACTGCCTTGGGTAGTTTAGTCCTTTTGACAACATTGACTCTTCCAATCCAAGAACATGGTATATTTTTCCATCTGTTTGTGTAGTCTTTGATTTCTTTCATCAGCATATCATATTTTTCAGAGTACAGGTCTTTTGTCTCCTTAGGTAGGTTTATTTCTAGATATTTTATTCTTTTTGATGTGATGGTATTAATAAATGGGATTGCTTCTTGAATTCTCTTTCTGATCTTTGTTTTTAGTGTGTAGAAATGCAACAGATTTGTTTATTAATTTTTTAACCTGCAACTTAACAAATTCATTGATGAGCTCTAGTTATTTTCTGGTAACACCTTTAGGATTTTCTATGTATATTATAATGTCATTTACAAACAGTGACAATTTAACTTCTTTTTCCAATTTGGATTATTTTTATTTCTTTTTCTTCTCTGATTGCCATAGCTAGGACCTCCAAAATGATGTTGAATAAGACTGGCAAGAGTGGAAATCCTTGCCTTATTCATGATCATAGAGGAAATGCTTTTAGTTTTTCACCATTGAGTATGATGTTAGCGGTAGGTTTGTCATATATGGCCTTTATTATGTTGAGGTAAGTTCCCTCTATGCCTACTTTCTGGAGAGTTTTTTCATAAAATGGTGTTGGATTTTTCAAAAAATTTTCTGCTTCTATTGAGATGATCATATGGTTTTTATTCTTCAATTTGTTGATGTGCTGTATCACAGTGATTGATTTATGGATATTGAAAAATCATTGCATTCCTGGGATAAAACCCACTTGATCATGGTGTATGATCCTTTTAATATACTGTTGGATTTGGTTTCCTAGCATTTTGTTGACGATTTTTGTTCATCATCATTTATGTTCATCAGTGATATTGGTCTATAATTTTCCTTTTTTTGTGATATTTTTGTCTGGTTTTGGTATCAGGGTGATGGTGGCCTCATAGAATAAGTTTGGGAGTTTTCCTTCCTCTGAAATTTTTTAGAACAGTTTCAGAAGGATAGGTGTTGGCTATTCTAAAGCCATCAGGTCCTAGACTTTTGTTTGTTGGGAGTTCTTAAATCACACTTTCAATTTCATTACTTGTGATTGTTCTGTTCATATTTTCTATTTCTTCCTTGTTCAATATGGAAATGTTGTACATTTCTAGGAATTTGTTCATTTCTTCCAGGTTGTCCATTTTATTGGCATACAGCTGCTTGTACTTATGATCCTTTGTATTTATGTGGTGTCCATTGTAACTTCTCCATTTTCATTAATAATTTTATTAATTTGAATCCGCTCCCTTTTTTCTTGAGGAGTCTGGCTAAAGGTTTATCAATTTTGTTTATCTTGTCAAAGAACGAGCTTTTAGTTTCATTGATCTTTGCTATTGATTTCTTTGTCTCTATTTCATTTATTTCTGCTCTGATCTTTATGATTTCTTTCCTTCTACTAACTTTAGGTTTTGTTTCTTCTTTCTCTAGTTGCTTTAGGTGTAAAGTTAGGTTGTTTCTTTGAGATATATCTTGCTTTCCATATTGCTATAAACTTCCCTCTTAGAACTTCTTTTTGCAGCATCCCATAGGTTTTGGGTCATTGTGTTTTCATTGTCATTTGCTTCTAGGTATTTTTTTATTTCCTCTTTGATTTCTTCAGTTATCCATTCATTGTTTGGTAGTATACTGTTTAATCTCCATGTGTTTGTGGGTTTTTTTTTTTTTTTTTTTTTTTTTTCGGTACGCAGGCCTCACACTGCCATGGCCTCTCCCGCTCTGGAGCACAGGCTCTGGACACACAGGCTCAGCAGCCATGGCTCACGGGCCCAGCCGCTCTGCAGCATGCGGGATCCTCCCAGACTGGGGCACAAACCCGCGTCCCCTGCATCGGCAGGCGGACTCCCAACTACTGCGCCACCAGGGAAGCCCGTGTTTGTGTTTTTTACAGACTTTTTTTTCTTTTGGCTGCATTGGGTCTTCATTGCTGCATGCGGGCTTTCTCTAGTTGCAATGAGTGAAGGCTAATCTTTGTTGCCGTGCATGGGTTTCTCATTGTGGTGGCTTCTCTTGTTACAGAGCACAGGATCTAGGCACATGGGCTTCAGTATTTGTGGCATATGTGCTCAGTAGTTGTGGCATGTGGGCTCAGTAGTTGTGGCTCACGGGCTCTAGAGAACAGGCTAAGTAGTTGTGGTGCATGAGCTTAGTTGCTCCGTGGTATGTGGGATCTTCCCGGACCATGAATCGAACCCGTGTCCCTTGCATTGGCAGGCAGATTCTTAACCACTGTGTCACCAGGGAAGCCCTTTACAGTTTTTTTTTTTCTTGTAGTATATTTCTGATCTCATAGCATTATGTCCAGAAAAGATGCTTGATATGATTTCAATTTTCTCAAATTTACAGAGGTTCAATCTGTGGCCCAGCATGTGGTCAATCCTGGAGAATGTTCCATGTGCACTTGAGAATAATGTGTATTCTGCTGCTTTTGGATGGAATGTTCTATAAATATCAATTAAGTCCATCTGGTCATTTAAGGCCTGTGTTTCCTTACTGATTTTCTGTCTGTATGATCTCTCCACTAATGAAAGTAACACTATTATTGTGTTACTGTAGATTTCTCCCTTTATGGCTGTTAGTATTTGCCTTATATATTGAGTTTCTCCTATGTTGGGTGCATATATATTTACAATTGTTATATCTTTTTCTTGGATTGATCCCTTGATCATTATGTAGTGTCCTTCTTTGTCTCTTATAACAGTCTCGATTTTAAACTCTATTTCATCTGATATGAATATTGCTACTCCAGATTTCTTTTGATTTCCATTTGCATGGAATACCTCTTCTATCCCTTCACTTCCAGTCTGTATGTGTTCCTATGTCTGAAGTGGGTCTCTTGTAGACAGCATATGTACTGGTTTTGTTTTTGTATCCATTCAGTCAGTCTATGTCTTTTGGTTGGGGCATTTAGTCCACTTACATTAAAGGTAATTCTCAATATGTATGTTCCTATTGCCATTTTCTTACTTGTTTAGGGTTTGTTTTTGTACGTATTTTTTCCTCCCTTCCTTTCTTTTTCTCTTCTCTTGTGGTTTGATGGCTATCTTTAGTGTTGTGTTTGGGTTGATTTTTCTTTTGTGTGTGTGTCTACCATAGTTTTTGGATTTGCCATACCAATGAGGATTTGATACAGCAGTCTATATGTGTACAATGTTGTTTTAAGTTGCTTGTCTCTTTCCAGTCTGGAGAGGTTCTTTTAGCATTTGTTGCAAAGCCAGTCTGGTGGTGCTGAATTCTCTTAGCTTTTGCTTGTCTGTAATCTTTTGATTTCTCTGTCAAATCCAAATGAGAGCCTTGCTGGGTAGAGTATTCTTGGTTGTAAGTTCTTCCCTTTCATCACTTTAAATATATTGTGTCATTCCCTACTGGCCTTCAGAGTTTCTGCTGAGAAATCTGTTGATCACATTTTGGGAGTTCCTTTGTCTTTCATTGTCGCTTTTCCCTTGTTGCTTTTAATATTTTTTGTTAGTATTTAATTTTTGTCAATTTGATTACTATGTGTCTTGGCATGTTCCTCCTTGGGTTTATCCTGCCTGAGGCTCTCTGTACTTTCTGGACCTGGGTGATTATTTCCCTTCTCATGTTAGGGAAGTTTTCAGCTATTATCTCTTCACATATTTTCTTTGAAGAGTAGTACTTAGAAGAGGTCCTTTCTCTCTCTCTTTTCCATCTGGGATCCCTATAATGTGAGTGTTGGTGCATTTAATGTTGTCCCAGAAGTCTCTTAGACTGTCTTATTTCTTTTTGTTCTTTTTTCCTTATTCTTTTCTATGGCAGGTTTCCACCTTTCTGTCTTCCATTTCACTTATCCATTCTTCTGCCTCAGTTATTTTGCTATTGATTCCTTCTAGTGTATTTTTCATTTCAGTTATTGTACTGTTCATCTCTGTTTGTTTGCTCTTTAGTTCTTCTAGGTCTTTGTTAAATATTTCTTGTATCTTCTCTATCCTTGCTTCCATTCTTTTTCTGAGATCCTGGATCATCTTCACTATCATTATTCTGAACTCTTTTTCTGGAAGGTTGCCTATTTACACTTCAGTTAGTTGTTTTTCTGGGGTTTTATCTTGTTCCTTCATCAGGGACATAATCCTCTGCCTTTTCATTTCATCTAACTTTCTGTGATTGTTGTTTTCATTCCACAGGCTGCAGGATAGTAGTTCTTGTTTCTGCTGTCTTCCCTCTGGTAGATGAAGCTATCTAAGAGGTTTATGCAAGCTTTCTGATGGAAGGGTCTGGTGGTGGGTTGGGATGGGTCTTGTCCCTCTTGTGGGCAGGGCCATGCTCAATAAAACTTTAATCCACTTGTCTGCTGATGGGTGGGGCTGTGTTCCCACCCTGTTGGTTGTTTGGCATGAGGCACCTCAGCACTGGAGCCTACAGGCTAATGGTGTGGCTAATGGCAGCCTCTGGGAGGGCTCAAGCCAATGAGTACTTCCCAGAACTTCTGTTGCCAGTGTCTTCATCCACACAGTGATCCACATCCACCTGCCACCTCTGCAGGAGACCCTCCAATGCCAGCAGGCAGGTCTGGCCCATTCTCCTATGGGGCCACTGCTTTTTTCCCCATGAATCCTGGTGCACACAAGACCCTTTGTGTGCCCTCTGGAGTGGATTTCCTGTTTCCTTCAGTCCTGTGGAAGTCCTGTAATCAAATCCCACTGGCCTTCAAAGCCAGACTCTCTGGGGACTCCTCCTCCCATTTCTGGACCCCCAGACTAGGAAGTCTGATGTGGGGCTCAGAACTTTCACTCCAGTGAGAAAACTTCTGTGGTACAATTGTTCTGCCATCTGTGGTTCACCCACCCAGCAGGTATGAGACTTTATTCTATCACAAATGCACCCTTCATACCATCTCACCATGGCATCTCCTTTGTCCTTAGATGTAGGGTATCTTTTTTGGTAGGTTTCAGTGTTTCTTTGTTGATGGCTGTTCAGCAGTTAGTTCCAGATGTAGTTTCATCTCTCATTTCTGCCTGCTTTTATTTGCCCTTCAATCACTTAAGGTAGTGTCTTTTTTCTTTTTAACATATTTTGCCAAGAGTGTAGAGCTGTTAACAGGAAAACATGATCTAATAGATTCTAGTCCTCCATTACCAAAAGCCAAAAATCTACTTTCACTTTTGTCATTATCTTTCTTAATAATTTTCACATAGATTGATGTTATCATTCTGCTAAATTTATCCTACTTTGTACATATCTTCCTCAAGGTTTGTCTCTATATTTAAAAGTATGAGATCAAAGTACTTAGAAAAAAGTATCACATAGGATACTTTTATCATATAGGAGATTTCCCTTATAAAAAAATTATGGCTGTGGTTTACACCCTAGAACTGTCACTTGCAAGTCTTTTATCTTGTCTAGGACAAAGTTTTACATGTTATATAATTGTAAAGATTCTTCCATTAATCTTCCATTATTTTTATTTTAATTAACCATAATGGCAAAGGATAATACCATATTGTACAAATGCAAAATCTTGCTGTCTAGGTAGTTTTGATAATACATTTCAGGGATGAGCAAACTTTTTCTTAAAAGGTCTTAGAGTAAAAATATTTAGGCTGTGTAAGCCATAAAGTATTGGTATTAATTATTCAACTCTACAGACCTTGTAGTGTATATGCAATCATAGACAATTCATAAACAAATGGACATGACTGTGTTCCAATAAAACTTTGTTTACAAAAATGGGCAGTGTGCTAGATTTGGTCTTTGGCCATACTTTGCTGACCCCTGATTGTTTAGTCATTATGCTGTCATATTTATTTTTTTGCATATTTCTATGAACAGTTGGATTTATTTAAGATGTAAAGAGATTCGATATTTTCTATGTCTCATAAATAAAACCTTCCTACCTTCAAGCATATTAAAACCTACATAACAATCATGAAGATTTTTATGGATCTTTCACATATATGAATTTAAAATTGCTTAGATATTTAAAAATAAAAAGAAAGTTAGGAAGAATTTCAAGATGGCAGAGGAGTAAGATGTGGAGATCACCTTCCTCTCCACAAATACATCAAAAAAAATCTGCCTGTGGATAAACTCCTTCAAAACACCAACTGAACACTGGCAGAAGACCTCCCAAAAGTCAAGAAACTCCCCATGTACCTGGGTAGAGCAAAACAAAAAAGAAAAGAGACAAAAGAATAGGGACGGGATCTGCACTTCTGGGAGGCAGCTGTGAAGGAGGAAAAGTTTCCACACACTAGGAAGCCCTTTCACTGATGGATACAGGGGGTGGGGTGGGGGGGAATCTTTGGAGCCATGGAAGAGAGTACAGCAACAGTGGTGCAGAGGGCAAAGCAGAGAGATTCACACACAGGAGATCAGTGTTGACTAGCACCCACCAGCCTTAGAGGCTTGTCTGCTTACCCCCTGAGTTGGGTGGGGGCTGGGAGATGAGGTTCAGGCTTTGGAGGTGAGATCCCAGGGAGAGGACTGGGGTTGGCTGCATGAACACAGCCTGAAGGGAGCTAGTGCTCCACAGCTAACTGGGAGGAAGTACAGGAACTGTACTAAGAGTCTGAAACTAAGAAATGTACTAAGTCTGGAACTGCCTAAGAGTCAAGAGACAATTGCTTCAAGGTGCGTGAAGAGAGGAGATTCAGAACATTGCCTAAACAAGCTTCAGAGACAGGTGGGCACAGTGGTTATCAGCACGGACACCAGAGACAGCATGAAACATTAAGGCTGCTGTTGCAGCCACCAAGAAGCTTGAATGCAAGCACAGGTCACTATTCACACCCCTCCTGGGAGTCTGTGCAGTCTGCCTCTGCCAGGGTCCTGTGACCCAGGGACAACTTCCCTGGGAGAATACATGGCATGCCTCAGGCTGTTTCAATGTCACGCTGGCCTGTGCCACTGCAGGTTCACCCCACATTCAGTACACCTCCCTCCCCTCGGCCTGAGTGAGTGAGAGCTCCCTAATTAGCCCCTTCTTTAACCCCCTCCTGTCTGCATGAAGAACAGATGTCAGGGGGCAACCTATATGCAGAGGTTGGGCCAAATCCAAAGCTGAACCACAAGAGCTGTGCAAACAAAGAAGAGAAAGGAAAAGTTCTCTGTGAAGTCTCAGGAGCAGTGGATTGAATCTTGACAATCAACTTGATAATATTTCATCTATGAATACCTGACTAGACAATGAATCATCCCAAAATTGAAGTGGTGGAAGTTGGGAACAACTGTAGACTTGGGGTTTGTTATACGTGACTGACTAGTTTCTGATTTCTATATTTATCTTAGTATAGTTTTTAATACTTGTTATCATTGGTGGATTTGTTTATTGGTTTTGTTGCTCTCTCTTTTTTTAATTACTTCTTAAATTTTTTATTTAATTTTTTTATTTTGATTTTAATAACTATTTTATTTAATTTAATTTATTTTTTTCTTTTTTCTTCTCCCTTTTCTTCTGCGCCATGTGCCTGACGGGGTTTTGGTGCTCTGGCCAGGTGTCAGGCCTGTGCTTCTGAAGTTGGAGAGCTCAGTTCAGGATATTGGTCCACCAGAGACCTCCTGGCTCCACATAATATCAAACGGCAAAAGCTCTCCATGGAGAGAGATCCCAGAGATCTCCATCTCAATGATAAGACCCAGCTCCACTCAATGACCAGCAAGCTCCAATGCTGGACACCCCATGCCAAACAACTAGCAAGACAGGAACACATCCCCACCCATTAGCAGAGAGGCTGCCTAAAATCATAATAAGTTCACAGACACCTCAAAACACACCACTGGACATGGTCCTGACCACCAGAAAGACAAGAGCCAGGCTCATCCAGCAAAACAGAGGAACCAGTCCCCTCCACCAGGAAGCCTACACAACCCACAGAACAAACCTTACTCACTGGGGGCAGACACCAAAAACAAAGTCAACTACCAACCTGAAGGCTGAGAAAAGGAGACCCCAAACACAATAAGTTAAGCAAAATGAGAAGACCAAGAAATACACAGCAGATGGAATAGAAAAATAAAAACCCACCAGACCGAACAAATGAAGATGAAATAGGCAGTCTAACTGGAAAAGAATTCAGAGTAATGATAGTAAAGATGATCCAAAATTGTGGAAAAAGAATGGAGAATATACAAGAAACATATAACAAGGATGTAGAAGAACTAAAGAGCAAACAAACAATAATGAACAAAACAATAAATGAAATTAAAAGTTCTCTAGAAGGAATCAATAGCAGAATAATGGAGGCAGAAGAACGGATAAGTGACCTGGAAGATAAAAAGGGGGAAATAACTACTGCAGAGCAGAATAAAGAAAGAAAGAATGAGAAGAATTGAGGACAGACTCTGAGACATCTGGGTCAACATTAAACACACCAACATTCGAATTATAGGGTCCCAGAAGAAGAATAGAAAAAGTAAGGGACTGGAAAATTATTTGAAGAGATTATAGTTGAACACTTACCTAATATGGGAAAGGAAATAGTCAATCAACTCCAAAACGCACAGAGAGTCCCATACAGGATAAATCCAAGGAGAAACACAACAAGACACATATTAATCAAACTATCAAAAATTAAATACAGAGAAAAAATATAAAAAGCAGCAAGGGAAAAGCAACAAATAACATAAAAAGGAATCTCAAGAAGGTTAACAGCTGATCTTTCAGCAGAAATTCTGCAAGCCAGAAGGGAGTGGCAGGACATATTTAAAGTAATGAAAGGGAAAAACCTACAATGAGGATTACTCTACCCAGCAAGGATCTCATTCAGATTTGATAGGGAAATTAAAAGATTACAGACAAGCAAAAGCTAAGAGAACTCAGCACCACCAAACCAGCTTTATAACAAATGCTAAAGGAACTTTTCTGGGGAGGAAACACAAGAGAAGGAAAAGACCTGCAATAACAAATCCAAAACAACTAAGAAAATGGTAATAGGAACATACATACTGATAATTACCTTAAATGTAAATGGATTAAATGCTCCAACCAAAAGACATAGACTGGCTGAATGGATACAAAAACAAGACCCATATATATGTTGTCTACAAGAGACCCACTTCAGACTTAGGGACACATATTGAGTTATTTGTAGTGAGGTGGACAGACCTAGAGTCTGTCCTACAGAGTGAAGTAAGTCAGAAAGAGAGAAACAAGTAACATATGATAACACATATATATGGGTTCTTAAAAAAAATGTGTCTCAAGAACCTAGGGGCAGGACAGGAATAAAGATGCAGACGTAGAGAATGGACATGAGGACACGGGGAGGGGGAAGGGTATGCTAGGACGAAGTGAGAGAGTGTCATTGGCATATATATACTACCAAATGCAAAACAGAAAGCTAGTGGGAAGCAACTGCATAACACAGGATGATCGGCTCAGTGCTTTGTGACCACCTAGATGGGTGGGATAGGGAATACATGAGTGAGATGCAAGAGGGAGGGGATATGGTGATATATGTATATATAGACCTGATTCATTTTGTTATACAGCAGAAACTAACACAATGTTTTAAAGTAATTATACTCCAATTAAGATGTTTAAAAGAAAGAAAGTTAAAGTGATTTATTTGTGTTTGACATCAAGGTAGGTCAGTTAATTGGATAACAGTAATTGCTAGAAAAAGGTTACTTTGTATGGATTGTAGGATTCATAATCAAGGTAGACACTGAAGTAATTGCTTACAATCATCACAAAACACAAAGTAACTCTGATGCATGGAGAGTTTTATTTAAAATGGGATCCTGATTAAAATTCTAATGCAGCTCCCCTTTTACAAACTTTGCAAGAATAAACATAAAGGAATTGTGAACACCTTTTTACTTTATTTCATTTTTGTGGTTTTTCTACTCCAGATTTATTGAGAAGTTATAGACATATAACATATATAAGTTTAAGGTGTACAACATGATGATTTGATGAAAGTATTTATTGTGAAGTTATTACAACAGTGAGGTTAACAGTTCTAACTCCTCACATAATTGCCATCTTTTTGTGGCTGTAACAAGCAAGAACTACTCAACTTTCAAGTAGATAATACAGTAATGTAAGTTGTTGTCACCATGCTCTATGTTAGATATGCACAATCTATTCATCTTATAGCTGGCAGTTTATACCTTTGGTTAACATCTCCCCACTTTCCCCACCCCTCAGCCCCTGGCAATCTCCATTCTACTCTTTATATTTATGAGTTTAGCTTTTGTAGATTCCAGATACAAGTGAAATTATGTAGTATTTGTCTTTCTCTGTCTGACTTATTTCACTTAGCATAATGCCCTCAAGGTCCATTCATGTTGTTGTAAAATGCAGGATTTCCTTGTTTTTTATGGCAGAAGAATATTCCATCCACATATAAATACACGTACACCACATTTTCTTTATCCATTCATCCATCTATGGGAACAGTTTGTTTCCATGTCTTGGATATTGTAAATATTGCTGCAATGAACATGGGGGTGCAGATATCTATTTGAAACAGTGATTCTATTTCCTTCAGATAAATACCCAGAAGTGAAATTGCTGGGTCCCATGGTAGTTCTATTTTTATTTTTTTGAGGAACTTACATACTGTTTTACATTCCCACCAAGAGTGTACAAGGATTCTCTTTTGTCCACGACCTCACCAAACCTTGTCTTTTTGATAATGAACATTCTAACAGGTGGGAGGTGATATCTCATTGTGATTTCAATTTGCTTGTCCCTGATGATTAGTAATGTTGAGCACTTTTTCATATGCCTAAAGGACATTTGTATACCTTCTTTGGAAGAATGTCTATTCAGGTCCTTTGTCCAATTTTAAATCAGATAATGATGATGATGATGATGATGATGATGATGATGATGATGACTTTACTATGTTATATGAGTTTCTTTTATATTTTGGTCAATAACCTCATATCAATTTTTTGCAAACATTTTGTCCCATTTTGTGGGTTGCATCTTCATTTTGTTGATCTTTTCTTTTGCTGTCTACAATTTTTTACTTTGATGTAGTCTCACTTGTTTATTTTGCTTTTGATGCTTGTGCTTTTGGTGTCATATTCAAAATATTGTTGCCAAGAACAATGTCAAGGAAATTTTTATTTATGTTTTCTAGTAGTAGTTTTCAGTTGGAGTCTCACATTTAAGTCTTCAATCCGTTTTGAGTAAATTTTTGTGAGTGGCATAAGATAGGGATCCAATTTCACTCCCTAAGATATGAACATCCAGTTTTTCCAGTGCTATTGAAGAGTCTATCTTTCCCCCATTGAATATTCTTGGCTCCCTTTTCAAAAAATTAGTTGACTGTATATGTGTGGGTATTTTTCTCAGATTTTGATGATATTCCATTGGTCTATGTGTCTGTTTTTATGTCAATACCATAATTTTTTATTGCTATAGTTTTGTAACAAACTTTAAAATCAGTAATTGTGATGACTCCAGCTTTGTTCCTCTTTCTCAGGATTGCTTTGGCTGTCCAGAGTCTTTTGTGGTTCCATACCAATTTTAGGATTGTTTTGCTATTTATGTGAAAAGTGTCATAGGAATTTTGATAGAGATGCATTGAATCTATAGATGATTTTGGGCTGTATAAACATTTTAACAATATTAATTCTTCTAATCCATGAAGATGGAATACCTTTCCATTTATTTGTGTCTTCTCAATTTCTTTCATCAATGTATTGTAATTTTCAGTGTACAGATATTTCACCTCCTTGATTAAGTTCATTAATAATTATTTTATTATTTTAATACTATTACAAATGGGATTGTTTTCTTTATTTCTTTTTCAGATAGTTTGCTATTAGTGTATGGAAATGCAACATCCAGAAGTATGTTGATTTCATATCCTGCAACTTTACCAAATTTGTTACTTAGTTTTAACAGGTTTTTTTTTTTTTTTGGTAGAGTCTTTAGGATTTTCTGTATATGAGGTAATTTCATTTGCAAATGCAGCAAATTTTACTCTTTCCTTTCCAATTTCGATGACTTTTATTTCTTTTACTTACTTAATTGCTCTGGTTAGGACTTTCAGTACTATGCTGAATAGGAATTGTGAGAGTGGACATATTTGTCTTGTTCCTGATTGTAGTGGGAAAGATTTCAACCTTTCATCATTGAACAATATTAGCTGTAGGTCTGTCATATATAACCTTTATTTGTTGAAGTACATTCCTTCTATACGCAAATTGTTCAGAGTCTTTATCATAAATAAATGTCAAATTTTGTCAAATTATTTTTCTGTATCTGAGATGATCATATGATTTTTATCTTTCATTCTATTGATATGATATTTCACACTTATTGATTTGCATTTGTTGACCCATCCTTACACACCAGGAATAAATCTCACTTGATCATGATGTATGATGATTCTTTTAATGTGCTGTTGAGTTTGGTTTGTTAGTATTTTGTTGAGAATTTTTAGATCTATACAGATCAGGGATATTGACCTCTAGTTTTCTTGTCTTCTGGTGTCCTTATTTGGCTTTGGTATCAAGGTAATGCTGGCCTCATAAAGTGAATTTAAGAATGTTCCCTCTTCTTCAATTTTCTGGGAGAGTTTGAGAAGGATTAGTATTAATTCTTTAAACGTCTGGTAGAATTCACCAGTAAAACCATCTGGTCCTGGGCTTTTCTCTTTTGGGAGGTTTTTGATTACTGATTTAGTCTCATACTTGTTTATCTCTTTAAATTGTTTATTTCTTCATGATTCAGTCTTTGTAGGTTATATGTTTCTAGGAATTTACCCATTTTTTTCTAGGTTGTCCATTTTTTAGCATATAATTGTTCATAGCAATCTCTTATGACCCTTTGTATTTTTATGGTTTCAATTTTAACATTTCCTCCTAAATTTCTGATTTTATTTACCTGAGTCCTCTCTTTTTTTTCCTTAGTGAGTTGAGCTAAATGCCTGTCTATTGTGCATATCTTCTTTTAAAAAACAGCTCTTAGTTTTATTGATTCTTTTCTATTATTTTTCTGGTCTTTATTTTGTTTATTTCTGCTATGATTTTTGTTATTTCCTTTCTTATGCTAACTTTGGGCTTAGTTTGTTCTTCTTTTTCTAGTTCCTTGAGGGGTGAAGTTTGATTGTTTATTTGTGATCTTTCTTTTTTCTTAATGTAGGTGTTTATCACTATAAACTTTCATCTTAGAGCTACTTTTGATGCATCTCATAAATTTTGGATTTTTAGTTTCCATTTTTGTTTTTTTTAAGATAATTTTGAATTTTTCTTTTACCTAATTGTTTAAGAATATGTTGTTTAATTCCACACATTTGTGAATTTTTCAGTTTTCCTACTATTACTGATTTCTAGGTTCATACCAGTGTTGTTCAAAAAGATACTTGGTATAATTTCAACCCTCTTACATTTGTTAAGTTTTGTTTTGTGACCCATCATATGATTTATCCTGAGGAACATTCTGTGTCCTATTGAGAAGAATGTGTATTCTGCTGCTGTTGGGTGTAATGTTCTGTATATTTCAATTGGGTTCATTTGGTCTAAGGTACAGTTCAAATCCAATGTTTCCTACTGAGATTTTTGTATAGAAATTATCTCCCTTATTGAAAGTGAGGTACTGAAGTCCCCTACTTTTATGTGTTTTTTTTCTTGTTCTCCCTTGATCTGTTAGTATTTGTTTAATATATTTAAGTACTCCAATGTTGGATGTACATATATTTACAATTGTTATAATTTCTTGATGAATTGACCATAATGACCTTGTCTCTTGTTACAGTTTTGACTTAAAATCTGTTTTGTCTGATATTAATGTAGTTATCACTGTTGTCTTTTGGTTTCCATTTGCGTGAAATATCTTTTGCATACCTTCAATATGTGTCTTTAAAGCTGATGTCTCTTGACATCACCTTTCACCTTTTCTTGTAAGGCAGATCTAGTGGTGATAAACTCCCTCAGCTTTTTTGTTTGTTTGTTTGTTTGAGAAAGTCTTTTCTCTTTTATTTCTTAAAAACAACTTTGCCAAGTAAAGCATTCTTGGTTGGCAGGATTTTTTCTTGTTGCACTTTTTTTTTTTTTTTCTTTTTGCGGTATGCAGGCCTCTCACTGTTGTGGCCTCTCCCGTTGCGGAGCACAGGCTCTGGATGCGCAGGCCCAGCGGCCATGGCTCACGGGCCCAGCCGCTCCGCGGCATATGGGATCCTCCCAGATCGGGGCACGAACCCGTATCCCCTGCATCGGCAGGCGGACTCTCAACCACTGCGCCACCAGGGAGGCCCAATAGCTTCTTTTTTTTTTTTTTTTTTTTGCAGTACGCGGGCCTCTCACTGCTGTGGCCTCTCCCGTTGCTGAGCACAAGCTCCGGATGCGCAGGCTCAGCGGCCATGGCTCATGGGCCTAGCCACTCCACGGCATGTGGGATCTTCCTGGACCAGGGCTCGAACCTGTATCCCCTGCATTCGCAGGCAGATTCTTAACCACTGCGCCACCAGGGAAGCCCTCTTGTTGCACTTTGAATATATCATCCCACTCTGTCCTGGCCTGTAAGGTTTCTGCTGAGAAATCTGCTAATAGCCTCATTAGGTTTCCCTTCTATATGATAAATTTTTCCTCTTGCTGCTTTTTAAATTCTCTCTGTTTTTTATTTTAGACAGTTTTATTATAATGTGTCTTAGAGAAGATTGTTTTGGGGTGAAGTTTTGGGTTGATGTTTTGAACTAGGATGTCAAAAATCTTTCTCCTTAAGTTAAGTAAGTTTTCTGTTCCTTTTTACCTCTATTCACTTTCTGGGACTTCAATAATACATATATTATTTCTTTTAATGATATCCCATATTTTATGCAGTGTTTCTTCATTCTTTTTTTCTTTTTACTCCTCTACCTGGATGAGTTCACATGATCTATCCCTTAGTTCATTAATTCTTTCTTCTGCTTTATCAAGTCTGATGTTGAAGCTCCCTTTTGTATTCTTTAATGCAGTCATTTTATTCAACTCCAGGATCAGTTTAGTTTTCAAATATTGTTTTTATTTCTTGTTGAACATCTCGTTTTATTCATGTATTTTTTCCTAATTTCATTTAATTGTCTATATATGTTTTCTTGTAGTTCCTGTCTTTAAGAGGATTATTTTGAATTCTTTGTCAGACAATTCATAGATCTCCACTTCTTTAGGGTCAGTCACTGGAGTTTTGTTAGTTTCCTTTGGTGGTGTTATGTTTCTTTGATTACTGATGATTTGTGTGGCCTTGAGTTGGTGTCAGTGCATTTGAGGAAATACACACCTTTTCCAATTTCTACAGATTGGCTTTGACAGGCAAAGCCCTTCACCAGTAAACCCATCCAGAGATTCTGAGTGGGCCATCTGGTGGTGTCCACAGGTAAGCTTGCAGCTGGAGTCCTTAGGTTGGCACATCTAGTGCCTGAGTTTGCAGACAGGCTAGTCTGGTGCCTGTGTCCACTGAGGTGGGCTGGGGAGCTTGGGTTCACTGGGGTGGTCCTGGCACTTGAGTGTGTGGTGGTGAGCCTGGGCCTTAGGTCTTCATGGGCATACCTGTATCCTGGGCCCACAGGGTTTAACAAGGCAGCAGGGACCATTGGGGGAGTCTGGCATCTGGATTGCAGGGACTCTTCCTCTACTGGGATGAGCTGTGAGTCTGACTTTGCAAGAGCTGGACTGGAGGCAGGGTTCACAGGAGCTGGTCTTGAACTACAATAATCTTGAAGCCTGGGACTGTAGGAGTCAGTTTTATCCTGAGGTCTCAGAGGGGCCAGTCTGGAGGTGGGGTCTGGATAGGTTGGTGTAGGGCCGGGGCAGGCTGGGAACCTCAGTCCTTGGAAGCCAGTCTCAAGCCTGGGACTGCAGGGGCTGGCCTGTTGCTGGGGCAGTCCAGAATCCTGGGTTTGTGGGAACTGGTCTGGAGTCTAGATCAATGGGGGGAGGAAGCCTTGTGCTAGGGGATTGTGAGTCTGTGTCCATGGAAACAAGCCTGGTGGTGAGGTGGGTTGAAAGCCTAGGTTCTTGTTATTTGGCCTGGTGCTAGGGTCGACCAGGAGCCAGGATTCATGGATGCCTGCCTGGAGCCCGAGTTCATGGGGGCTGATTGGGTGCTGGTGCTGGGATATGCCAAGATCCTGGGTTCATGGGAGTCTGCCACAGCCTGCTGCCATGGAATCTGCTTGGGGCTGTAGGAGACACCTGGGCCACTGGATGCATCAAGTGCTAGGTGACCCAAGGGCCTGAATATTTGGGGTCCTACAGGGAGCCACCTAGAAAAGCAGTCAGCCTGTGCTGGGACAGGCTGGCTCTGCAGCACACAGTGAAGTCAGGAGCTCACTTCACTCTCCTTTTCCAATGGGGAGGGTGTCTCTCTCTGAATTGAGCTCCCTGGGCTTGGGGAGGGATAATGTGAATGTATTTTTTCTTCTCTTCTCAATTCATCTTCTTTTAAATTTCTGTGCTTCACCCAGGTGCTGTAATCCCTGACTTGGAATCCTTGGCTCTTGTGAAAGTATTTTGTGTTGCTCAAATTGGTGTTTCTAGGAGGGGAAAAGTACTGGAAATTCCTATGTTACCATTTTGCTGATGTCACTCTCCAACTTTTTGATTTTATATTATACCTATATAAAGTATCCATTATGAAAGAGTCTAAGTGCGCAAAACAAAATTGCTGTGCCATAGGAAAAAATGCAGAGGAGAAATCTAACTCTGTAAAGAAATCACCATATCACTGTAAAGAAGAATTTTTCCCCCTGAAGCTTATAATAAGTAACTTGACAGATATAAGGTAAGGAAGTTCTTGACAAGGCACCAGAATAATAAACTCCTGCCAATACTTTTAAAATTTTGAGAGGCATACAAATTACCTGGAGATCTTGTTGAAATGCAGGTCCTAATTCAGTCAATATGGAAGGAGAGTGGAAAATCCTCAGAAAATGATGATACTGTTACTCTGTGAACCACTCTTTGAGGAGCAAGGCTCTATACCACCTGGATTCAGGTAACTTTATTTTCACAGTACCTAAACACATTATTTACTGAGATATCAGAGGGGAAAAGTGTCAAGAATCAAATGGCAGACTGTATGGTTAAATAGGTTTAGTTAACTATTTTAGATGTTTTAGCTAACTAGCAAGATAACCAAGTAATGTATCCCAATGATTGAATGACTTTATCCTCATGATTTTCTTTTACATTGTCCTCTCTGTACAGAGCTTTTTGTATTTTTTTTTTGTTTGTTTTTAAACTTCATGTGTTTCTCTCTGGGAATCCTAAACTATGGGTTCATTACACAGTGAGCAATTGTTGTAGGACAAAGTTTTTCTACCCTTAACTGTGAATTACTTATAACAATTGCTGCTTTATATTTCTTGCTCATTCTCACTGTATACACAGATTCTGAACAACAGCATGTTATTAGCAGACGGTTTTAGCAGATGTTAGCAGGTAACATCACTTTTTACCTAAACAAGAATTGACTTCCCTCTCTACATGTCAGAAGTGAGGGATAATATAGTTGTTCTATGATTTTAGATAGGAAAGACTATCTTCTAAGCTGCCATTTGGAAAATCATTGCCCTTCAGAACCTAAATATACCCTTCCCACTCTGGTTATCCTCATTTCTATTTTAAAATATTCCAGTGAAATCATACTGCCTCTTAGTATAGCAGCTGTTTGTGGAGAACTGGCAAAGTAAAGCACTTACCTCATCTTGGTCCTCCATATGAGGTATGAATTATTCTCTGGTTTCAGTCACTATTGATTATATATTTCTGTACCATCTTTCTTGTTTATATTCATAATTAATTTAATGTATAAGACAATATCAGAAAACTTGGCAGGAAGAGGTGGCATCTTTTCTCTGCATTCACACAGCATACTGTAGTTTACACTGTAAACCCCACTTACTGCTTTGTGTTGAAGTTTTCTGCTAGTTACAGTTGACCCTTGAGCAATGACCCCTGAACATTAAGGGCACCAACATCCACATGCAGTCAAAAATCTGCATATAACTTTTGACTCCCCCAAAACGTTACTATTAACAGCCTACTTTTGACTGGAAGCTTTACTGATAACATAAACTGCCAATTAACCTATTTTATATGAAATATGTATTGCATACTGTATTTGTACAATAAAGTAAGCAAGGGAAAAGGAAACGTTATTAAGAAAATCATAAGGAAGAGAAAATGCATTTACAGTACTGCATTGTACTTATTGATACCATAAATTTATGTCATCTGTTTACTAGATGGATTGTTTGTTAGTACCTACATGAATATTGTCTTATATGATACAAACCCTGTAGATGTTATATGTATTACTAACTATGTAATACTATATATATTACTAGACATCAACAATGAAAAGATAATGTGAAAAATTCATATTTATTCACAGGTATAATGATTCATTCATTGATAAAGGAGCAGCAATATGATTATTTTATGGTATCCTAATAATCAATAAAACTGCTTCATGGTAACTTAGCATATACACTAATGAATGAATCATTATAATTTTTATAGTATACAGTATTATAGTCATATTCATAATACAATATTAGAAATGTTACATTAAGATAAACCCACTTACCTGTGAAAATATGCTGATACACAGTTTATCCAATTATGAGAGAGAGAGGAATAATGTACAATATTGTAATTCCTTGAAAGCAAATTATAAAACAGCAAGAAAACTAGCACTTTCTAATTCTATATTAACTATTATTTACCTTATGCCTATGTAAGAATAAGCTATTCACTCAATGAAAGCTTTGCACACAATGAATACTAAGGTGATGATGATGATGATGACAAAAAGGTCTCATACAGATCCTTCCTTACAGTTATTAGATTTTCACATGAAGACACAACAAATAAGATTACTAATTGTATGGCATGATGATTATTTACTATCCATTTGGTGGAAATGGATCATTTTAATCCACTTCTAGATCATTCACAATCCAGATCATTCTCACCATCTTCACATTGAGCAGGCTAAGGAAGAGGAGGAAAAAGAGGGTGGCAGAGGTGGAGGACATGGAAGAGGAGCCAGGAGAGACAGGCATACTCTGTGCAACGTTGTGGAAATACATCAAAATTTCTGCCTGACTTTTTTTGTTTTTCATTTCTCTAAAAATATTTCTATATGGTACAATCCTTCTTTAATTGTTTGCTTTAGTTTCAGTTCCCATATCATAGAAGGGTTCATGTCGTAAAAGAAGACAAAAGCTGCTTCGAATTCTGGCAGAATGCAAATGTCAGTTTGTTTTATGTCACTACATCTCTGTCCTCATCATCTGGCACTAGTTCAGAAGCATTCACCTCCATCAAGTAATTTTCTGTTAATTCCTCTGGTGTGGTGTCTGTTAGCTCTTGAATTCCTCTAACATCCACATCTTGAAACCCTTCACCCCCCACCTTTCTTGCCATATCTAAATCTCTTTCATGATTTCCTTGATTGGCTCTGTTGTAAATTCTGTGAAGTCATGCATAATATCTGGACAGTATTCTCCAGGAATTTATTCTTGCGGTTTGATGGCTTTCTTGGATGTTTCTATAACAACAATGGCATCTTCAATAATGTAATCCTTCCAGACCTTTATGATGTTCTTATTTTAATGTTTGTCATTAAACTTTCAAAATAGTTCCCCAGGGTAATTTCCTTCATGGGAATTATTCCCTTCATGGTTTTGACGGTTTCTTGACTGAGCGAGAACATTTCAAGTATCTATGGATGAGGTGTGTACAAGAACCTCTTTTTAACTGACACCAAATTTCTGAGCATGATATTAGTGGAACAAAGTTCCATTTTCTTTTCTACTAGATCAATGATCAGCAAAGTGTAGCCTATAGGCCAAATCTGGCCAGTCACCTGTCTTTGTAAATAAAGTTTCATTAGAACACAGCCACAATTATTCACTAACTATTGTGAATTTCTGCTTTCACAGGATAATGGTAGATTTGAGTAGTTGTGACAGCATAAAATATTCATTACCTGGCTCTTTACATGTGTTCTTTGATGTATGTCAAAGACCTACTAATTCCTCCAATCTGAAGTCTCACTACTTTCACAAGAGTGGGCAATCCCCAACTGATACTGAGAAGATGGCCAAGTGCCTGTTAAACTCACAAAGACCATCAAAAATCTCCTTTAAAACATTTACTTCCCCTACACAGGGTTCATGGATTCAAATATTTTCTCATAGCAGCTTTGATGACTGAGTCCCATAGATGGCTAAATACATTCTCTGAGCTCCAAATGTTCATCTATGCAAGTCCAGAGGCCAAAGGCAGAGAGTAGTCTAGCCTGGAGCTCAAATGCACAGGTCACCCCTCCATTTATCACTGACCTGGGCTTGCCACACCAGGAAACAACCCCACTGCAAGGCTCATCATCCACCCAGCCTGAGGGTGTAAAGATGCTGGTATAGATAATATGTTTTACTGCCTTCTTTTTCCCCATTTAAAATTTTCCTATAGCAAGCACGGCTATTCAAGTAATCACTCTGTATTAATCAGTTTTCATTAGGTTATTCTGCAGTAAGGAAGAACTCCTAAATCTTAGCACTTACTAAAACAAAGATTAACTTCTTGCCTATGTTACAAAACAGCTAGGGATTGTCTCAGAGTCTGCTCCAAATGTCTTCTTTATTCCAGAATCTAGGCTGAAGGAGCAGTGTTTTTCTGGTACATGCCATCCTAGGGACAGGGGGAAAAGAGAGAGATGGCAGAGCTATGTGATAGCTCTTAACTTCTACTGAGACATCCCATATGTTTCTCCCATTCACATTCCACTGACCAAAATTAGTCACATGCTCAAACATGAAATATGTGGAATGGGGAAGGATATTCTTCCCATATAGAAGGTCTACTTCAAGTTCCATGACAATGCACAAGGAGGACACAGAAAATTTGGGAATACAATTTATGATATATTCTTGGTTTAAAAGTAGAATGTCTCTGATTTCTTAAACTGTCATCTCATCAGAACCAGGGACTTAATTTGGGTTCTAATGCCTTTAAATGCATGAATCCAATCTGGATATCTACCTGGCTTGCCTGGTAGACAAACTGATCTTGAAACCACAACTTACAAATTTTTCTGTCTCAATTTCATGTGCTATAAGTCCCTATTTAAAATTATAATCCTAAGTGGAACATCATGTTTTGCTTTTATTATTTTCAAAGATTTTTATGGACTGAATAAATGGTACAAGTTATGATGATAAAGTTAAAATCTTATTCCTATCCACCTACCCACTACCAGGGGAAAAGGTAAGTTAAGCAGAATTCTTTGTATCACTGATGACTTTTAAGTGAATGGCTCTTGCTCAAATCATTCTGGAAATTTCTTTTCAGCCATTTTATTAGATGCAGGTGAAAAATCAATCTCACACTGTATAGACATGGGGCATATAATTTTATGGAACTACATTTTCTTCTTTATTCCCTTTTTCCTCTTTTTGGCTTATTCATTCAAAACAATGTATTAGACAACCTCTATGTGCCTATCACTGGATAATCTCTTCCCCTCTGCTCTTTCAGGCTTCCTAAGCCTTAATATGCTGGCCTGGACTAAGAGGCCCCACAGAGAGAGGACTTCTGGGTAGCCTGGGTTGGGCTGCTGGGGAAAATCTGTCAGTGAGCAGTCTGGCTGAGACTAGTTCCTTTTAACGTTGGTTGCTTTCTAACTGCATGCTGATACAAGTCACAGAAATCATCTAATGTCATTATCCTGCAGTGAAGTCTTCTAGGTACCACAAATATGAACCTATGATTGCAGACTATATCAACTCAGTGATAAGATGTACATTACAAGGTTGTTATGTGCTTTAGGAGGATTCATTATGAGAACTTTATGATTTTTTAATCTATTTACTTTTAAAATTGGTAATGTATGCACACAGCACAAAAATCAAAAGACACCAGGGAGGTCTAAAGACTGAGTCTTCAATCCTTGTTCTTCAGCTACCCAGAAGCCCTTTGAGAAAACAACCACATTTACCATCTTCTTGTATATCCTTCCAGAGATATTCTATACACATGCATGTTTGTTTTTTACTTGAATTTCCCTTTCTTTCCTTCCTTTCTTCCAGAAAATATTATGCATTCTGCACTTCATAATATATCTTAGAAAGCTTTCTTTTCTACTACATGTAGAGCTGCTTTGTTTATTCTGACTGTTGAAAAGACTAGTGTTAAGTGTGAAGAGTAAGACCCAAACCACCTGTGTTCAAATCCCAATTCTATCTCTTATTATCTCTGAAACCTTGGGCAAATTAACTTCTATGTTCTTCAGTTTCTTCATAGTGATGGTATAATAATTAAGTAATTTAATGTATAAACAAAGAATTTAGAACCATCTTTGACACCCAGTAAGTGCTCAAAAAGGTTATTTATTGTCATTATTTATTATTATATATTCCTATGTATAGAAGTACCATAATTTACTTAATCAGTTCCCCCTTGATACATATTTTGATTATTTCTAATCTTTAAATATTATATACAGTGTTCAGTGGAGATCTATATTTACAGGGCTGTTAAGGCCACTGGAATTATAGGGGCCACAGAGCCAGGGAATAAGAAACAAAATACTAATAATTTACATTTGTGAAGCACTCTATATCTCTAAATAATGCTTGCTTGTATTATCTCATTTGAAACTTTAGAACAGCACAGTGAATTCATCTGCTTATCTCCATCTTCACTGAAATCATCATCCTTCTAAAGTACTATCAGTACATCCCTAGTATAAAACACTTAACATGGAACACTGTAGGTAGAAAACAAAATGTATTGAATGACTAAAAAAATGATTGAAGATGGGATAATATCTATAACTAAGGGAGCAGAAAGTGGTAAACTTTATTTACTAAGGTGTCATGGTTGGGAGTTATTGGAGACAGATCTCAAGTCTGCACTTCCTAATACCATCTGGTGTTCTTCCAGCACTACCTCACCACCTGTCTAATGACTAGTGTGTAGAGCTACTAACAGTTGAAGATCAACACAAGACACAGTAACCCTTTCTTCTAACCCAGTTATCGTTGAAACCTATAGGACAATAATATTCTCTTTACACAATTTCCTTTTCCATGAATGAATCTATACTTATGTGTGTATTACAAGGACAATTTTTTTATAATTCGGAAAACTGCTTCAAGTTCAAACAACTTGATTATGTTTTCTTCAGTGTCTTTGGAAGGGAAATTCTAATATGTGATGTTATATTGAGGGAAAAACATAATAAAAAGAAACAAAGTTTCTTTCAAGTTTCACATAATTAAAATAGGAAACATGATTGTCAAGGTAATTTCTGATCAGTTGGATTTGCAGAGCTTGATACTCACATTTTTTGAAAAGGCTTACAAAAACTCAAGGACAAACAAGTGTGTCTTCTGAAAGTTATTTAAGATATCAGAGGAGCTTGTAGAGTTTCTAAAACATAAACAACAGCACAATTAGAATAACTATAATGGAACCACAGTATTGCTGATTATTTACTTCCTCATCTCCAGGTTTAAATGGGATTGCTTACACCCACTCACTACCTGGCAGCTCTGCACTGATGTAAACAGAGGAGTGTTAGGTGAAGTGGGAATTCTCTGTGGTTTAGCCACTCTAACAAAACATCATATTCTTCCCTTAAAAGATTTTCTTGATGTGAACTTACTCTATACTCCAGAATTTCTCAAGGTACAATCTATGGACCACCTATGTAATACTTCAAAAGGCTGAACCCTGGTTCCTACCTCAGACCTACTGAAATAAAAATTTCAGAAAGTGGAACCTGGGAATTTGGGTTTTACTTAGTAGACTGAGTGGTTGCTATCCATACAAAAATGTGACAACTGCAACTCAGTGATTTAGCCAAATTACTCCCCAAGTGTTGGAAGTTATAAATGGATCCAATTTTCCAGGAAAAAATTTGAACTTCTATGTCAACTCAGCAATGTGATCCCTAAATCTCAGAAAATTACACGAAGTTGCTATTGCCTAGCAGAATTTTGTGTTCTTTATTAAAACAATTTGTGGTCTAATTTTAGTTTCCAAAAGACCAGACTATAAAATCCAGAATTAGTCTTATAAAGGAAATTAGTTGGTTGCATTTGTTATTCTCAACAGAGGGCAAAGTGTTTATTAACTGGAATATAGAATACTAGTAGCCATAGAGAGCCAAAATAATAAGCAAGGTTAATATTCACAATAGATATAAGAATTAGGTTGACAGATATTTAAAATATACATTAGGGAAATTCTGAATTTATTTACAAGGCAATACAAATAGTGAGCAAGATATAATGGATCATAAAAGATAAATGCGGAGACCTTCAAGATGGCAGAGGAGTAAGACGTGGAGATCACCTTCCTCTCCACAAATACATCAGAAATATATCTACATGGGGAACAACTCCTAAAGACTGAATGCTGGTAGAAGACCTCATGCTTCCCAAAAAGCAAGAAACTCCCAACACACCTGCGTAGGGCAAAAGAAAAAAGAAAGAACAGAGACAAAAGAATAGGGATGGGACCTGCCCCTCGGGGGAGGGAGCTGTGAAGGATGAAAAGTTTCCACACACTAGGAAGCCCCTTCACTGGCAGAGGCAGGAGGTGGCAGCAGGGAAGCTTTGGAGCCAAGGAGAAGAGCGCAGCAACAGGGGTACAGAGGGCAAAGTGGAGAGATTCCCACACAGAAGATCAGTGCCGACCAGCCTGAGAGGCTTATCTGCTTACCTGCCGGGAGGGTGGGGGATCGGAGCTGAGGCTCGGGCTTCGGAGCTCAGATCCTAGGGAGAGGACTGGGATTGGCTGCATGAACACAGCCTGAAGGGGGCTACTGCACCACAGCTAGCTGGGATGGAGTCCGGGAAAAAGTCTGGAACTTCTTAAGTGGCAAGAGACCATCGTTTCGGTGTGTGTGAAGAGACGGGATTCAGAGCACTGCCTAAACAAGCTCCAGAGATGGACACGATCTGCACCTATCAGCGTGGACACCAGAGACAGGCATGAAATGCTAAGACTGCTCCTGCAGCCACCAAGAAGCCTGTGTGCAAGCACAGGTCACTATCCACGCCTGCCCTCCTGGGAGCCTGTGCAGCCCACCACTGCCAAGGTCTCGAGATCCAGGGACAACCTCCCACGGATAACACACTGCATGCCTCAGGAAGTTGCAATGTCATGTCGGCCTCTGCTTCCACAGGCTCACCCTGCATTCTGTGCCCTCTCTCTCCCCATCAGAGTGAGCCAGAGCACCCTAATCAGCTGCTACTTTAACCCCATCCTGTCTGAGTGAAGAACACATGCCTCAGGCAACTTACATGCAGAGGTAGGGCCAAATCCAAAGCTGAATCCCAGGAGCTGTGTGAACAAAGAAGAGAAAGAGAAATTTCTCCCAGTCAACCTCAGGAGCAGCAGATTAAATCTCCACAATAAACTTAATGTAGCCTGCATCTCTGGAATACCTGAACAGACAACGAATCATCCCAAAATTGAGGCGAAGGACTTTGTATGATTTTCTCTGTATAGCTCTGCTTTTACCACTTGTCCTAGGGTTCTGCCTGTCAACGTTTTTTGTTTGTTTGTGTTTCTATAGTTTTTAGCACTTGTTATCATCAGTGGATTTGTTTTTTGGTTCGGTTGCTCTCTTCTTTTTTTTTTAATAACTTTCAAATATTTTTTTTATTTTTAATAAGTTTTTGCTTTTTTATTTTAGTAACTTTATATTATTATTTTTTTCCATCTTTCTTTCTTTGTTCTCCATTTTCTTCTGAGCCGTGTGCCTGGTGCTATGGCCAGGTGTCAGGCCTGTACCTCTGAGGTGGGAGATCCAAGTTCAGGACATTGGTCCACCAGAGACCTCCTGGCTTCATGTAATATCAAACGGTGAAAGCTCTCACAAAGATCTCCATCTCAATGTTAAGAACCAGCTCCACTCAACGACCAGCAAGATACAGTGCTGGACACCCTACACCACAAAACTAGCAGAACAGGAACACAACCCCACCCATTAGCAGAGAGGCTTCCTAAAATCATATTAAGGTCACTGACACCACAAAACATACCACCAGCCATGGTCCTGTCCACCAGAAAGACAAGATCCAGCTTCATCCACCAGAACACAGGCACCAGTCCCTTCCACCAGGAAGGCTACAAAACGCATTAAAACAACCTTAGCCACTGGGGGCAGACACCAAAAAAAACAGGAAAAAAGAACCTGCAGCCTGTGAAAGGAGACACCAAACACAGTAAGTTAAGCAAAACGAGAAGACAAGGAAACACATAGCAGATGAAGGAGCAAGGTAAAAACCAACAAGACCAAACAAATGAAGAGGAAATAGGCAATCGACCTGAAAAAGAATTCAGAGTAATGATAGTAAAGATGGTCCCAAATCTTGGAAATAGAATGAAGAAAATACAAGAAATGTTTAACAAGGACCTATAAGAACTAAAGAGCAAACAAACAATGATGAACAACACAATAAGTGAAATTAAAAATTCTCTAGAAGGAATCAATAGCAGAATAACTGAAGCAGAAGAAAGGATAAGTGACCTGGAAGATAAAATAGTTGAAATAACTACTGCAGAGCAAAATAAAGAAAAAAGAATGAAAAGAAGTGAGGACAGTATCAGAGACCTCTGGGACAACATTAAAAGCACCAATATTTGAATAATAGGGGTCCCAGAAGAAGAAGAGAAAAGGAACGGGATTGAGAAAATATTTGAAAAGATTATAGTTGAAAACTTCCCTAATATGGGAAAGGAAATAGTTAATCAAGTCCAGGAAGCTCAGAGAGTCCCATGCAGGATAAATCCAAGGAGAAACAAGCCAAGACACATATTAATCAAACTACCAAAAATTAAATACAAAGTAAATGTATTAAAAGAAGCAAGAGAAAAACAACAAATAACATACAAGGGAATCCCAATAAGGAAAACAGCTGATCTTTCAGCAGAAACTCTACAAGCCAGAAAGGAGTGGCAGGACATATTTAAAGTAATGAAACAGAAAAACCTATAACCAAGACTAATGTACCCAGCAAAGATCTCATTCAGATTTGATGGAGAAATCAAAACCTTTACAGACAAGCAAAATTAAGAGAATTCAGTACCACCAAACCAGCTTCACAACAAATGCTAAAGGCATTTCTCTAGGCAGGAAACAAAAGAGAAAGGAAAATACCAACAATAACAAACAAAAAACCATTTAGAAAATGGTAATAGGAACATACATATCGATAACTAACTTAAATGTAAATGGATGAAATGCTCCAACCAAAAGACACAGACTGGCTGAATGGATAAAAAACAAGACCCGTATATACGGTGTCTAAAACATGCCCATATCAGACCTAGGGCCACATACACACTGAAAGTGAGGGGATGGAAGAAGATATTCCATGCATATGGAAATCAAAAGAAAGCTGGAGTAACAATTCTCCTATCAGACAAAATCAACTTTAAATAAAGACTATTATAAGAGACAAAGAATGACACTATATAATGATCAAGGGATCAATCCAAGAAGAAGATATAACAGTTGTAAATATTTATGCACTCAACATAGGAGCACCTCATTACAAAAGGTAAATGTTAACAGCCATAAAAGGGGAAACTGACAGTAACACAGTCAGAGTAGGGGACTTTAACACCCCACTTTCATGAATGGACAGATCACCCAAAATGAAAATAAGGAAACACAAATTTTAAATGATACATTAAACAAGATGGACTTAACTGATATTTATATGATATTCCATCCAAAAACAACAGAATACAGTTTCTTCTCAAGTGCTCATAGAACATTTTCCAGGATAGATCATATCTTGAGTAACAAATCAAGCTTTAGTAAATTTATAATTGGAATTGTGTCAAGTATCTTTTCTGACCACAGTGCTATGAGACTAGATATCAATTACAGGAATAAAATCTGTAAAAAATACAAACACATGGAGGCTAAACAATACATTACTAAATAACCAAGAGGTTACTGAAAAACCAAAGAGGAAATCAAAAAATAACTAGAAGAAAAATGACAATCAAAACACGATGACTGGGGCCTCCCTGGTGGCGCAAGTGGTTGAGAGTCCGCCTGCCGATGCAGGGGATACGGGTTCGTGCCCCGGTCTGGGAGGATCCCATGTGCCGCGGAGCGGCTGGGCCCGTGAGCCATGGCCGCTGAGCCTGTGCGTCCGGAGCCTGTGCTCCGCAACGGGAGAGGCCACAACAGTGAGAGGCCCGCATACCGCAAAAAAAAAAAAAAAAAAAAAAAAAAAACACGATCACTGAAAACCTACGGGATACAGCAAAAGCAGTTCTAAGAGGGAAGTTTATAACAATACAATCCTACCTCAAGAAACATCTCTAATAAACAACCTAACCTTACACTTAAAGCAATTAGAGAAAGAACAAAAAAAAACCCAAAGTTAGCAGAAGGAAAAAATCATAAAGATCAGATGAGAAATAAATGAAAAAGAAATGACACAAACAATAGCAAAGATCAATAAACCTAAAAGCTGATTCTTTGAGAAGACAAACAAAATTTATAAACCACTAGCCAGACTCATCAAGAAAAAAGGGGAGAAGAATCAAATCAATAGAATTAAAAATGAAAAAGGTGAAGTAACAGCTGAGACTGCAGAAATACAACGGATCATGACAAATTACTACAAACTGCTATATGCCGATAAAATGGACAACCTGGAAGAAATGGACAAATTCTTAGAAAAGCACAACCTTCCAAGACTGAAACAGGAAGAAATAGAAAATATAAACAGACAAATCACAAGCACTGAAATTGAGACTGCGATAAAAAATCTTCCAATAGACAAAAGCCAAGGACCAGATGGCTTCACAGACGAATTCTATCAAACATTTAGAGAAGAGCTAACACCTATCCTTCTCAAACTCTTCCAAAATGAGACAGACAGAGGAACACTCAGAAACTCATTCTATGAGGCCAACATCACCCTGATACCAAAACCAGACAAAGATTTCACAAAGAAATAAAACTACAGGCCAATATCACTGATGGACATAGATGCAAAAATCCTGAACACAATACTAGCAAACTGAATCCAACATCACATTAAAAGGATCATACACCATGATCAAGTCGGGTTTATTCCAGGAATGCAAAATTCTTCAATATACACAAATCAATCAATGTGATACACCATATTAACAAACTGAAGGAGAAAAACCATATGATCAACTCAGTAGATGCAGAAAAAGCTTTTGACAAAATTCAACAGCTATTTATCATAAAAACCCTGCAGAAAGTACACATAGAGGGAACTTACCTCAACATAATAAAGGCCATATATGACAAACACACAGTCAACATCTTTCTCAGTGGTGGAAAACTGAAATCATTTCCTCTAAGATCAGGAAGAAGACTAGGTTGTCCACTCTCACCACTATTATTCAACATAGTTTTGGAAGTTTTAGCCACAGCAATCAGAGTAGAAAAATAAATAAGAGGAATCCAAATCGGAAAATAAGAAGTAAAGCTGTCACAGTTTGCAGATGACATGATAATATACATAGAGAATCCTAAAGATGCCAGCAGAAAACTACTGGAACTAATCAACAAATTTGGTAAAGTAGGAGGAACCAAAATTAATGCACAGAAATCTCTTACATTCCTATATACTAATGATGAAAAATCTGAAACAGAAATTAAGGAAACACTCCCATTTACCATTGCAGCAAAAATAATAAAATACCTAGGAATAAACTTACCTAAGGAGACAAGAGACCTGAATACTGAAAACTATAAGACACTTCTGAAAGAAATTAATGCTGATACCAACAGATGGAGAGATATACCATGTTCTTGGATTGGAAGAATCAACATTGTGAAAATGACTATACTACCCAAAGCAATCTACAGATTCAATGCAATCCCTATCAAACTACCAATGGCATTTTTCACAGAATTAGAACAAAATATTTCACAGTTTGTATGAAAACACAAAAGACCCTGAATAGTCAAAGCAATATTGAGAAAGAAAAACAGAGCTGGAGGAATCAGGCTCCCAGACTTTATACTCTACTACAAAGCTACGGTAATCAAGACAGTATGGTATTGGCACAAAAACAGAAATATAGATAAATGGAACAGAATAGAAAGGCCAGAGATATACCCACGCACATATGGTCACCTTATTTTTGATACAGGAGGCAAGAATATACAATGGAGAAAAGAGAGCCTCTTTAATAATTGGTTCTGGGAAAACTGGACAGGGACATGTAAAAGAATGAACTTAGAACACTCCTTAACACCATACACAAAAATAAACTCAAAATGGATTAAAGACCTAAATGTAAGGCCAGACACTATCAAACTCTTAGAGGAAAACATAGGCAGAACACTCTATGACATAAATCAGAGCAAGATCCTTTTTGACCCACCTCCTAGTGAAATGGAAATAAAAACAAAAATAAACAAATGGGACCTAATGAAACTTAAAAGCTTTTTCACAGCAAAGGAAACCATAAACAAGACCAAAAGACAACCCTCAGAATAGGAGAAAATATTTGCAAATGAAAAAATTGACAAAGGATTAATCTCCAAAATACACAAACAGCTCATGCAGCTCAATATCAAAAAAACAAACAATACAATCCAAAAATGGGCAGAAGACCTAAGTAGACATTTCTCCAAAGAAGATACACAGATTTCCAGCAAGCACATGAAAGGATGTTCAACATCACTAATCATTAGAGAAATGTAAATCAAAACTACAAGGGCCTCCCTGGTGGCGCAGTGGTTGAGAGTCCGCCTGCCGATGCAGGGGATACGGGTTCGTGCCCCGGTCTGGGAGGATCCCATATGCCGCGGAGCGGCTGGGCCCGTGAGCCATGGCCGCTGGGCCTGCGCATCCGGAGCCTGTGCTCCGCAACGGGAGAGGCCACAGCAGTGAGAGGCCCGCATACTGCAAAAAGAAAAAAAAAAAAAAAAAAAACTACAAAGAGGTGTCACCTTACACAGGTCAGAATGGCCATCATCAAAAAATCTAGAAACAATAAACGCTGGAGAGGGTGTGGAGAAAAGGGAACCTTCTTTAAGTGTTTGTTGGAATGAAAATTGATAAAGCCCCTATAGAGAACACTATGGAGGTTCTTTAAAAAACTAAAAACAGAACTACCATATAACCCAGCAATCCCACTACTTGGCATATACCCTGAGAAAACCATAATTCCAAAAGAGACATGTACCACAATGTTCATTGCAGCTCTATTTACAATAGCCAGGACATGGAAGCAACCTAAGTGTTCATCGACAGATGAATGGATAAAGAAGATGTGGCACATATATATAATTGAATATTACTCAGCCATAAAAAGAAATGAAATTGAGTTATTTGCAGTGAGATGGATGGACCTAGAGTCTGTCATACAGAGTGAAGTAAGTCAGAAAGAGAAAAACAAATATCGTATGCTAACACATATATATGGAATCTAAAAAAAAGTGCTTCTGAAGGACCTAGGGGCATGACAGGAATAAAGGCGCACACGTAGAGAATGGAGTTGCAGACACGGGAGGGGGAAGGTTAAGCTGGGACGAAGTGAGAGAGTGACATGGACATATATACACTACCAAATGTAGAATAGATAGCTAGTGGGAAGCAGCCACATAGCACAGGAAGATCAGCTCAATGCTTTGTGACCACCTAGAGGGGTGGGATAGGGAAGGTGGGAAGGAAATGCAAGGGAGAGCGGATATTGTGATATATGTATATGTATAACTGATTCAGTTTGTTATAAACAGAAACTAACACACTTTGTAAAGCAATTATACTCAATAAAGATGTTAAAATAAATACATAGATAAATGAAAATAAAAGATAAATGCCCATGAATTCTTGAATGCCTCTCTATAATCATCTGCCTCCCTTGTATTTATTTTTAGCACCTTTTTTTATCAACTGTTAAACTAATAATAATAATTTTAAATTAAATAACACAAATATCAAGAAGGGGATAGAACCAAAAAGATATAAATGTTCTAAGGAGAACTCATTTCTGGACTGCTGGGAGACTGCAGTAAAGTGGATGTAGATGACAACACTTTCATGCATAGACAAAGCTATGACTTCAAACCTTGTATTCTTCAAGGTCAGTACTCGGTCAATACTTTTACATACCGAACATCAGGTTTTTCCTGTAGTTCTAGATATACTAGGGTTTAGCTTGCTACTCTGTAGGTAGAGAGCTTAGTTCTCCTGGCTACAATTGTCCCACACCCTGGCATTCAAGCTTCTAAGTAGATGTCTGGAGGCTCTGGTTGCTCAGGCCAATAGAGATCAATGCTTACGTCTCCTGCCTCCAGTCCCACTTTAGACAGAGAATCTCCCCTCGCTTGCTTTACACATTGGACTTTGTCCACAGATGCCATTTAAAGCAAGAGTCCTGCTGCTAACAAAACAGAATGGAAATCACTGCCCAACCAAGTCTGACAGGAAACTGAGAAATATGAGGAAACTAGAGAGAGTTTTTTCTATCTAACTGTACTTTCTCTTCACAAGCATCTTCTTTCTGTAGACAATCATTGCATCCACTTCCCATTTGTGAGCATGTATCAAAACTGAGGCTTTGAGAAGTTAGGTAATCTGCTCTAGGTCATGGAGCCTTAAGTGGCAAAACTGAATGCATCACTACTCCCAAAGCCTGTGCTTTAACTCCTATGTATCTTTTGCTCAGAGCCCTCTCTTGTCTGAGCCAAATTACATGTGTCAATCTTCTTTTTAACTTATTTAATGATTAGAAATCTTAACATCTAATCAAACTTGACATGTCTACAAGTGAATTAATCATCTGTCCCCAAAAGGTAAACATCCTTCCTCAACTCACTACTTCTATCAGTGGCATATCATTTTAACAATCACCCAACTCAAACTCAATAGACTCAAATGCTCAAAACAAATGCTATCAACTCTTACCTTGAAATAGATACATGTCCCTTTTTATATCACCACCACCACTTTTATTTAGACCTTATCACTTCATGCCTAGTCTATGTGGGATCCTTTTCATGTGTACCTGCGTCTCCACACCAGATGCTCTCAACCATGGAAAGCTTGCTTGAAATTCAGATTCCTTGGCCCCACCTCCAGAGGTGCTGATTTACTAACTCTGAAAAAGTACCCCGGGAAAACCCTTTGAGAGATACTGCTCTAGATTTTGCTCACAATGATCTAACTTATATGAGATGGCCAAAATTATTCATCATCCCTCTAAACACAATTTGGGGGATGCATTTGTTGATGGGGGTGAAGATAAGGGCTGAGAAACTTTAAAATGACTCAAATTCATCAGGGAAAAGAAAAGATAAATTGGAACAGCTAGTTATTTTCTGAGTCAGTCATAGGGCCAGATACTGCAGATACCCCCAGAACAAAATAAGCAATGACAAAGAGTAAAAAACATAATTGGTACTGTATAAAAAAGCCTTTGTATGTGAATTATTTACATTAATGGTGATGTAAAAATTATTCAATAAATGGAATTAGTAAAATGGCTGTTTATAAAATAACTAACTAGATAAATCCTCATATCACATTTCAAAATTTCCAAATTTTCTAAATTGAAATTAGAAGGAAAAAGAAGAAACCACATAAAACCTAGGAGAAATATAGGCAGTTTTTCCCTTGTATGATGAGAGCATTTTCTCCAAATAAAACTTATGAAAGAAATCACAAAGGAAAAATCAAATTTAACGACATGTATTTTAAAAATTTAAGATGTAAAAAAATCACAAGCAACATTTAAGCCAATTGACAAACTGAAAGAATTTACCTTAAATATGGTATTGTTTATCTCTAAAGAGCTCCTGCTCCAGAGGCTGCAATGATGGGACTGGGTCTGTGCTTGTTAAGGAGTAGAAGTTTTCAAACATATTTTATCAGTAGAATTTATCTTTCAAATAAAAATGTAGGTATAACTCTAACTTAGCAAACATTAAGAGGAGGAGTTGCAGTGATTGAAAAAGGACAGCAGGTTCTCACTGTCCCTGCCTCTTATCTGCAGTAGTCCATGATACAGCTCAGGAGCCCAACAATTCTAAGAACACCCTCACAAAAACCATGACTGTAGAGCATTCACAGAAGCACACAACTTCAAGTCACATGGGTAGTTTATTTATGAACCCATGTCCTGCCAGCACCAGAGTTTAGCCCCCGCACCTTGGTGCAACAGCAAGAGACACTTCTCTGGCCAGGATACAGACTCGATTATAGTTTGGATGTATTCCATTTCAAACTGTTTGTAGAAAATGATCCCCATTTATAAGATACCTCCATTTATAAGATGGAACTAAGACTGGGAGGAAGAAGAGCAAAATGTTAATGGAGAGCAAACAATTTTAATGAAAACAAAATAATTGTTTTCCATGAGATACCATCTCAAATATTTTGGGTCATCATGGGATAAATTTCAAACTTCTTAGCTGGGCATTTGTGCTATCCACTTCTGGTGTTCCAACAACTATATCTTCAAACACTTCTCTAAGTGATCACTGTCCCCAAAGAAGTCTGCTCCAGCCACATTAGTCTCCTCATTGTTTTCTAAAGACACATTGTGTGTTCCTGCTTCTCAACTTGGTTCATATTCTTCCCTTTATTTTCTCCCAGTTTAAATTCTATTCTTATTTCAGCATCCTGTCCAAGCTTCCTTCTCCCATGAAGCACTTTCTGAACTCTTCAGGACACAGCAAATTCTTTGTCTTTGAAATTGTTGCACTGACTTACTGTACCGATTATCTGGCAAATTGGCATTGCAATGCCTCCAGTGTTGTTATGTAACTTATACTGCCTCCTTAAGAGCAAAGAGTATATGCTACCTTCAATCTATTGTCCTTAACTTAGTTCTATGTTCATAATGTGGGTATAGAATGTGTTTGTTCAAAGACAAAAATTAAAAAAGATCAGATCCTGATGTAGGCTGATCTGGGTGGGGTTTAGTCTTATCTCTGTAATTCAGGTTTCTCATTTGCAAAATGGTGATAATAACACATACTTCCTAGGATTAAATGAAATGTGAAATACTATGTGTAAATTGATGGTGCAGTCCCTGGCACAAAGAAGGAATTTAATAAATCATAACTATTATTTATCGTCAACATCATCATCATCACCATGTCATTATAAGATCTTTCAGATCAGAGATGATGTATGGATCTATGATGTACCCTCACATCATTATTTTTTCCAACAAACGTTTATTATGTTGCTTGTTGCATGTCAGGCACTGGAGACACTGTGGTAACATGGTAAATTAAAACTAATTTACCATGATAAATTAGTTTCCATGGTAAACATGGTAAATTAGTTCTCGTCCTCCTTGTGCTTACAGTCTAGTGAGAGCTGTATCTCATCATAGGAACCATATCTTAAACCATCAGGACAAGAAAGCATCTATAATAACTTTTCAGTAATGTACATTATATTGTTTCATCAATTCATCTGTCTACATAGAAGTAAAAAATTCTTCCCCTCGTAACCTAACCATTAATCATTGTTGAATTTTCTACTTTGCATCTGATATGGTTCAAGTTGTTTTTGTTATGCCCTTGATGTTCATTACCTAAGGATGCAAATGCTGTGCTGGAGTAGCAACGGGGAAGATAGTTGAAGCACCTAAATACTCCCCTTACTCACATACACACACACATTCTCTCTCTCTCTCTCTCTCTCTCTCTCTCTCTCTCTCTCTTTCTCTCTCTCTCTCTGCTGCAGTCTATCTCTCTCTTTCATTTCTGGCTTTATGGACTGTGCAAAATATTGTAATAGTGCCTGGGATATCAGACCACCTGGCTCAATCATGAAATTAGATGGCTTCCTTTCCTCTTGTATCCCAAAACACTACTCACTACCACTTTCTCCAAAGCAGCTTCCTTGCCCCGGTTAACAGCTGTTGCTGAAGTATCTCCTCACCATCAGCCAATTTAAAATATAATAATTTAATTTAAAATAATACTTTTTTTAAAAGACTGGCATATGCACACATCATCTCTTAGTTAAACAAGTTCCTAGAACTCTGACCTATAAATTTACGGTCTCAGTTTTCCACAGTACCTGTTAAAAATGCTTCTTCTGTAAATGACTCAGCTGGTGGCTTAATATTTTCCCACATAAAAAGAAATGTTGCAGATGAACTAGTATGTGACCTTCTGCATATCCATCAGGAGTGAAATGAGTATCACTAGGAAAGAAATAGCAGTTACAACATAGGACTAGGATAAAGAAGGGGAAAACTTCACTTTTTTCTTACATCTGGAAAAGAAACTTACTTTCAGCTATATTATTATTTATAAATTATATGATATGATAAAATGAGCTTCCTCAGTAGACATGTTTAGAGTGATAATAAATCGATGTGGATTTGGCTTGGTCCTGTTTTGTTGTGTTTTTGTCTAGCTAATTCTGCTATGCAAGCACATTTTGAACTTTGTACAGTAAAGTAAGGGAAGTAAGTGGCAGGAAACTTACTGGCAAAGTCAAAAGGATTTTTCTAGAAGAGAGAAAAGAAATACATTATATCTTCCATAAAGAGTGGAATAATGGGAAAAGAAAGAGACATTAAAAGAAGATGTTAAAGAAGCTTTGCTATGTGCTATATGATTGAACTCTCCCCTCTATCAGAGTTCCCCACTGACAATTTCAGAGTTGTATTTGTATGTGTGTGGGAGAAGAAGGATATAAGATGAGTGCTGAGTGAGAGAGGACCTTGAGGATTATATTTCTGAAAACAGGAGTCATGTCATTCTTCCATTTAATTTTTCAATACAATTTCTCTTTAGTGTAAAGAATAGCCGAGTCCTTAATAGAAAATCATAGAGTACCTTATGCTGTTCAAAATAATTCCTTAAACAGTCATTCAATATTTACATAGCTCAGATAAGCCACATTAATTTCAGGACATATTTCAAGTAAACGGCTCAGTGTTCACTGTATTGTATTATTACTGTATTAGTTTTCCCTACATAATGCATGTCCATTGTCAAAATTTCAAACGTTAGAGAAGTGTATACAGTTAAAAGTCCCCCAAGAGGTGGGTAACCTATGTTAGAAATTTAATCTTTTCAGTCACTGTTACCTCCATACTTGCAACAGTGACTTTATAATTATCCCCTAACATGGCACAATTTTAACCTTTGTCATTTTACGTCCTCATGTGCCTAATTTATTTTCTGGAGTCAAAGTTACCCAGTAAAATTTATATTTGGAAAGTAACTATTAGTGGGATAGGGCTCCTAAATATTTTTAAATTA
This sequence comes from Mesoplodon densirostris, assembly GCF_025265405.1. Taxonomy (NCBI): domain Eukaryota; kingdom Metazoa; phylum Chordata; class Mammalia; order Artiodactyla; family Ziphiidae; genus Mesoplodon; species Mesoplodon densirostris. The sequence continues at coordinate 48,267,673 of NC_082673.1, read as the reverse complement.
TTTTACATTTATATTATTTTTTAGCACTTAATTCTTAAGTTTATTTTTCAGAAAAAGTTTTAAATCTCCGTTTGATGTTGTAACTGAGCAGGACCTTATGAGGCCATCCTAGGACAGATCCCTCCCTCCATGTCCTCTGCCTGCTTCAGAAAAGCTGTTGTCTCCCAGGCCTCCTCTGAGTCACAAAAGCCTGGCTCAAGGATGAATGATTGAAAGGTTGTGAACATGTAGTGACAAAAATAGCAGTTGAGCCTGGAGAACTGGTAAGAATTTAAACAGTAAATCAGCCATATGGCAGCCACAGAATCTTTAGTTTCTCCTAGATTCACATTTCATGAGGTGTTTTACAGATACTAAAACCCCCACTGAGGCAGGAGATAGATGGGCCCCAGGTTAGACATTTATATCTAGCCTCCCATTTACATTTCATGAGGCAGAAAGAAGTGGGCTTTAGGCTGGGCACTTAACAACTAGCCTCCTGTTTGCATTTCCTGAGACAGGAGATAGGTGGGCTCCAAGTTAGGCATTTATAATCAATCTCCTGTTTGCTCTCCGAAATGGAAGTAACAATAGAAACAGAGTAAATAGCCAAGGTTTGTCCCTTATGGATGCCTTAAGATAACAGTCATGGCGAGAACAGAGCGGCAAAACCTTGTTTGAAAAAAAGATCAAGGGATCTCTGCTTCCCCCCTCCTTGGGGCAAGGGAGAAACTACACATGCGCAGAAAGGCTCCTTGAGGGTCAAAAGTCAGGGGACAACTCCAGGACATGGTTACTCTTGCTTCTCCCAGACACCTTCACGTCGGGATCCATCTTACCTGAGAGGTGCGTGTGCACCTAAGGGGAGGGTTCTGAGACATATCAGCCAGGGGGGGACAAAACGAGATGATTGGCCAGAAGGAAGACAAAGACCCTGAAAACTGCCCCTTTAAAAAGAATATAAACTTCTCAAAGGCGTGACTCTCCCTCTGAGTTCCCCCACACTTCTTTCCGTGTGTACTTTGTTTTTCCAATAAACTTTTTACCTTTCTCTTTATCTTCTGCCTCCTCTCCTGAATTCATGGTTAGGACCCCCGGTCTGGGAACTAAAGCCTTGTTTCCAGATATTGCTCGCTGCTACTTGCTGCAAGCTGCCACTTACTGTTGTGAGCATCTGAAATCACCAACAAATGGAAGAAGTTAACTACTTGGTGACCATAAGCACATAGCAGATCTACTGGAGCCTAAAGATTGATAGTGTTAACCCCTGTGATACCACCCTGATACCTCACCATCAACCAATCAGAGATCACACACACTGTGACTGCTCTCCCTCACCTTGCCTTTAAAAATGCTTCCCTGAAACCCACTGGGGAGTTTGGGTCTTTTAAGTATGAGCTGCCCCATTCTTCTTGCATGGCCCTTACAGCAAACATTTCTCTGCTCCAAATTCTGATGCTTTAGTTTTTTTGGCCTCAATGAATTGGGCTCAAGAACAGTATTCCCCTGAAAACACAATATTTCTGAAACTCCTTCTTAGACTATTTCTTCATTGCCTGTTTTGTGTTTTGTGAGAATGTAAAACTACTTCACTATCAATCTTAGCAAAATGAAATTAGAATGATCTATCCTTGTATACTCCAAAACACTGAATGCAATATTGAAGTTTTAAAAAAAGCATGGTTTTAGACTTTCTCTGTTACTGTTTCTTAGATGACTTAAATAATTTAGACTTAACGGTATACACATTTAAAAAAATTTAAGCCTCATATTCACTGGGAAAATTAATATAAATTTCTGACTTACAATTAAAGAAAGAAAAGAAAAAAGGAGTATCTTAGAAGTCAGGAAGAGGAAAATTATGCTGCTATTCCTTTCATATTCAAAATGATTTTCTATTGAGGAAGATGTCTCCTCCCTCTGGAATAGCTCCTCAAATGTTTCCTTTGGCATTGTGTCTATGGTCATTTATCTAGGCTGTCAATGAATGAAGCCTCCTCTGTTCCCCATTTCCTGCCTTCAGTCTCTCTCTACATCCTGATCAATACAAAAGACTGTAGCCAAACAATAAAAACATTCAACAATGACTGAATTTAGATGATTCCTTATTGCTTTTTGCACACATTCAAATAACTTATACCGACAAAAGGTCTTTAATATTTTCCATTCCCATGTGGCACTTTCAATTCAATCAAAGGAACGTTTAGCTCTATTTTCCCTTCTATTTTCTTCACTATGATTTTTTCATGTTGTCCTTTATATACAGACTAATTTACTCTTTTATACATTTTAAGTCAGTCTTCCTATTCAAAACTCAAAATTGCACAACAATATTCTTGTATATCTTCAGGAAGTCTGTCCTGAATAACTTAGCTAAGGTAAACATGAGGATAAACTAAATAATCCCTAAACTCAACCCATATGAGACATGCCTCACTCAGGGATACACTACCAAAATATTTTATTCATTATTTATTCACTCACTCATTTATAAAATATTTATTGACTTTACTATACCCCAAAAATTAGGGGGAAAATTTATGACTAAAACCACAGGGTTGGGTTTGGATCCTAATTCTGCCAGTCACTAAATATGTGACTGACTCTGGCTAGTTATTGAACCATCTATGCCTCCATTTCCTCACCTGTAAAATGAACATAATAATAGTAGTTCCCAAGGGTTGTTGAGAGGATTAAATAAAATAATCTGTGTAAAACGCTTTAGTGATGGGCCCATGTTAGCTATTTTTAATGATCTAGAGATAACATTGCAATTGTCAGCATAAACTGGACATAATGTTACCAAATCCAAGCTCAGTCTGCTTGCTTCATGACAGGCCAATAATCAGGAGAGGAGGTGTTGAGGCAAGGAATAACAACTTTATTTGGAAAGCTGGGTGTTTGAGAAGATGGCAGACTAGCGTCCCAGAATACCATCTTATCAGGATCTGGATGCCAGTTTCTTTTATAGAACAGAGAGGGGGAGGATGTGAGGAAGTAAAGTAAAAAGGCCATAAGTCTTGCAAAACATTGCCTGGTTTGACCAGGAGGGGATGTGTTACTTTCTTCTCTCTTACAGCCGTTCACAGGTGGGCAGGGTCAGAATGTTTCCTTGTGAGCTAAGCAAAGGCACTTTAGTTTAACATTTGGGCAGAGGGGCAGGGTTCCCTGAAGGAGGCCATTATGTATGCCAATAGCTATAGACAACATCATTTTAGTGATTATAGTAACAAAAAGCAACAGAGAGCAAAAGTAAAAGAAATAGATCCAATATGGAGTCAGATTTTGTTCTTCCCTGCTACAATAATACTGTTTTAATTTTTATGCTCAGGATTAATTTTGGTTTTCAGAGTAAAAGAAACCAAATGGGCCCCATCTGCTTCTTTTATTGAGTTTTAGGATCAATTAAGCCAATGGGAAATAAGCCCATACTTCTGATGTAAGAGAAGCATATCATTCTAAGAAGCAGATCACATTGTGACAGAATAAACCTCATGCCTAGGGACTGAGGTCAGGATGAGATAAGGGAGATTTATAATACTTGAGAAGATGTGCCACAGTAGTCAAAATGCTCTCATGTTTGCAGAGCTTGCTTTCACCAGTAATGTGTTAAGAACCATCTCAACCCCTCAGGCATATAGTGGAAATTCAAAGGACTTACCAGTATTTAAAAGCTGTAATTACTATGACTACCATTGCCCCTCACAGTGTCCCAGAGGAAAATTCTCATCTGTTGAAATGCCTTACATTGGGACCAGGGGAAGAAGAAAGGTGAGATCAAAGAATTGAACTTTCGTCTTTTATTTTTTATCTACAAGACCCCTGCCTAGATATAGTGTGATAAGTTAGAAAGGATTTTTGATAACCTCTTTTCCCCTATGTCTTCTAGGGCTAATTCAGAGCATCCATTTGTATTAGCATGAATTGATTTTTAAAAGTAAATTTTTCATATAATTAAAATACCTATTGTAAAAAGAAAGCTATAACAATGGTTCAAACAAATACTCTAAAAGGAAGGAAATATGAATAAAGTATGGACTTTAGTTAACAATAATATATCATCATTGGTTCATTAGTTGTGACTGCCATACAAACATAAGATGTTAACAAAAGGGGAAACTGGATGTAGGGTATAAGGGAATTCTCTGTATAATTTTCACAACTTTTCTGTAAATCTAATAGTGTTCTAAAACTAAAAGTTTGTTTTAAAATGACAAAAAAATATGTTGGTGCAGCTTTATTCTCAAATTTTGTTCTTTTTTGTTTAATTATTGGCTAAAGAGAATTCTGTTGCTGTCAAAATGGAGAATCAAAGTTTTATCTTCTTTTTTAAAAGTTAATTGTTATTATAGTCAATTGAATGTTGGGAATGGAAGCAAGCCAACCACGTACAACCCCAGTCAGTTCAAAGAAAAATAAACTTAAAGGAAATAATTAAATAGAAGTTGTGGACTAAAAAAACTATTCACAACCTAGAAGTTGAGAGTTATACTTTACTTGATAGGAATTTTTAGGACTTCAAGCCAAGGAGTCAGCATCTTAAGTAACTCTGAGAGAACTGCCCTGAGGTGGTGAGGGGGGAAGCCAGGTTATATAGAAGTTTTGCAACAAAGGGTAGGTAGTCTGAACGTCAAAAGATTATTGTTAATTAAAGGAAAACCAGGTATATCAAGTTAAGGAATTTAGAGCTTTTCTATGTACGGGATGATGCAAGAGTCTGGGTTCACTGAAATCGTTCCTTTGATATGCACCTCAGCTATCTGGGGCCAGTATCCTATATTTTCACATCCTGAGTTTCATCGGGGCTCACCTTAGGGAGTGGTTGCAGTCTGATGGCTACTAGATGGCAGGTATTCTTTCCTTCCTGAGTTCCCTCAGGGCTCACCAGCTCACACTGGAGTGCTGCAAGCGCTGATGACTGTGACATCCTTTGTTTACTGATATAGCAGGAAATATTCCATTTCTCAAAGCAAAAGCTTATATATACTAGTTCTACACTGGATTCCACCCCTACTCCCAGTAAGAAAGAAAAACAACATGAATGTCTTCATTAGGTAATGTTTCTAACAAATTTTGGCACATAAACATAATAGAATATTATTTCCTTTTGAAATAAAAGGAGGATTGTAGGAATATTGAGAATTCTTAATTATGTAGTGGTTGGTGGAAATAACAAATATAGGAGAGTTTACAGACAATAATTGCAAAACTGTAAAAAAAAGACGTACACATTGTAGGCATCTTGGAAGAGTAAGATATGTTGTTTACATGTTCATTGAAATACCAATATTGTCCTTAATAAAAAATGATATTATTATGCAGCCATTAATATTTTTGTGTTAAAACTCTCTTCGTGCATTTGTTAAGTTAAAAAAGAAACAAATAAGCATGTCTTTTTTTTTTTTTTTTTTTTGGCCGCTTTGGTTCTTCGTTGCTGTGTGCAGCTTTCTCTAGTTGCGGCGAGTGGGAGCTACTCTTCGTTGTGGTGCGCGGGCTTCTCTTGTTGCGGAGCACGGGCTCTAGGCGAGCGGGCTTCTGTAGTTGTGGCTCATGGGCTCTAGAGAGCAGGTTCAGTAGTTGTGGTACACGGGCTTAGTTGCTCCTTGGCATGTGAGGTCTTCCTGGACCAGGGCTTGAACCCTTGTCCCCTGCATTGGCAGGTGGATTTTTAACCACTGTGCCACCAGGGAAGCCCCATAAGCATGTCATTCTTTTCCATACCTTCTGTGAATGAAAAAATGTTGCCTGCCATATCAATAAACGGGATGTGGCAGCCATCAAGCCATTGCAGTCACCCTCAAAATTGCACCCTGAGGGATCTCAGGATGGGAAAGAACAGGATACTGGCTCTAGCTGGTTAAGGTGCATATCAAAGGAATGATTTCAATGAGCCCAGACTCATACATCTTTCCACACACAGAAAAGCGTTAAATTCATTAACCTGAAATGTCTGGTTTTCTTTAATTAATGGTAATCTTTTGATGTTCTGACTCCCTAGTTTTTGTTACAAAACACCTACATATCCTGGCTCCTCCATTACCTCTTCAGAGCAGTCTTTCAGAGCTATCTGATAGGCTGCCTCCCAGGCCTGAAGCCCTCAGATAGTCCACTGAATAAACGTAGTTCTCAACTTTTAGGTTATGCATTTTTTTTAGTCAACACTTCCAAATCCAAGTGTGTTGACCTAACAGCCCCTGTTCCTGGAGTAGCAAAACCTCACCCTGTCTTCCTCTTTTCAAAGTTCCTGTTGGTCTAGTGCAGGTGACTTGGAAGTGGGGTTTAGGGAAACCAGGGAGAGAGTTGTTTGTACCTCTATATGCATCTACTGTGTAATTTAGTTCCAGAGTTACTTTTGCTTTCTACTCCGTTTACTTTGCTGTTAGTTTTGGAATCACTGTCCTCCACTAAACTAAGTGACCTCTAGTGGAGGGGGAGGTCATACTGTCCTTTATCATTTTGATCTATGCAGGTCAAAATTTAGTCACTGGCATTTTTGTGTAGAAATATCTTTTAAAAATTTTGGTCTATAGCTGAACTTCATGCAAGTCCTTCCATTTCTGCACAGTTGTAAACTGATAATCTTACAATTAAGCTACTTCATTAAACACACACTCATACACACACACACACACACACACACACAGAAAATTTCATGTTCTAAATTCAAAAAAGTAAGTGACTTTGTCTTGCAATTGAAAATCAGGCTTTCAAAGCTACCATTTATACTGTTATTTTAAAATCCATTTATAAATGAAGCCACGCAAAACCCTGCCCCCACCCAAGTTCAAAGGACCCTTCATGTCTCCTGTCTCTTATTTATAGGAAAGCTGAAGTCTCCCAGGTCTCCCTGAGTCACAAAAGAACAGGCTCAGGCAGCTAATGATTAGGACAGTAGAGTCACAGACAGTGTCTGATGCACATTCCTGAGTTGTTTTACAGATACAGTTACTGCCACCAAAGGGAAAAAGCTAACTGCATGATGACCAGACTGCAGCCATGACATAAATTGATCCATCTTGAGCAATACTGAATCTATGGTTAGCACACTACTGCTCATAATAATCTATATCTTTGTGGGCATCAAAGTAATGGCAGCTTGTATATGTAAACAGACAATTACAACTGTCAGCAAAGAGATGCTACAAGTTGTCAACTTCCACTGTAAGAATACAGTGCCCTGTGCTTCTCTGGTGGTGCAGTGGTTGAGAGTCCGCCTGCTGATGCAGGGGACACGGGTTCGTGCCCCTGTCCGGGAGGATCCCACACGCCGCGGAGCTGCTGGGCCTGTGAGCCGTGGCTGCTGAGCCTGCGCGTCTGGAGCCTGTGCTCCACAACCGGAGAGGCCACAGCAGTGAGAGGCCCGCATACCTCAAAAAAAAAAAAAAAAAAAAAAAAAAAAAAAAAAGAATACAGTGTTCTATGTCAGCATGAAATAGTTACAGAAGAACAACCTTAGTCCATAATCCTATAGAAATGGAATAATGTTCTGACAAGTGGTGATTTATAAACAGCTTTTGGCAGGAAAGAGTTCTTGGCAGAAAGAGCTCTCTACAGGGGACCCCCTTTTGTCACTAACCTTAAATCAGGCACACCCATGCTCTACTCATCTCTAGCCCTAGCGTGCCTTTCAAATCTTTTGTTGGTTCTTTCCATAGATCAAAGTAGCAGAAATGAAGAATAAGTAATTAACAGATGATCAAATTGTTAGTGCAAGTTTGTGTGCCCAACGCACAGTGAAGTGAAACAAACCAAAATGTCAGAGTTTGAAGCAGAGAAAGGTTTATTGCAGGGCCCTGCAAGAAGATGGGTGGCTCATGCCCTAAAAAATGTTAAGCTCCCCAAAGGGTTTCATCAAAGCATTTTTAGAAGCCAGGTGGGGGGGCGCGGGTTACAGGGTATGTGATCAGCTTGTGCACAAGTCTCTGATTGGCTGATGGTGAGGAAACAGGGTGGTGTCCGTCCTTATTATCAGTCCTTAGGCTCCAAGAGACCAGGGGCTATGTGTTCATGGTCATCAAGTAGTTAACATCTTCCATTTGGTGGGGGGTTTTCACATCTGTAAAGCAACTCAGGAAATGAGCATAAAATACTGTTATCTAGGTACTTCAGAGAGGAGCTAAAGCAGAGGATATGGGGAAAGACCTGTCCTGGGAAGGCCTCACAGGGTCCTGCTCAGTTACAAGTTTTCTTCCCTAGCTTCCCCCTCAGTAATCTTGTGAACAAACTGTGTGAACAAGATAGCATCTAACGAAAAATCACAAGTCAACAAGCCTACAAAAAAGCCTACACACAATGGGTGAGATGGTGATGACTCTGACTGCCATCTCAATGATTAACTGGGATTACTTCTCTTTTTCCCTTAAGAACTTTCATGGCCAAGCAGAATCATCTGAATTGTAAGGTCCAGAGTTACATTATTCTAATAAGGTTACATGCATTATTCTAAAAAATATTTCCTCACTACTGAATATATGGTATTTCAACTGATGATGGTAATACTAATTCATAATTTATATTGTGTCAGGGTCTGTGGTGTATGCTGCCTGACACATTATAGGTGCTTAACATAAGGTTGTTAAGAAAGAAATGAATCAACTAATGTGATTCACATATTACTCCCAAGTTCATAAATTATCTATGAATGAGTCCATAATAATTTTCAAAACATCCAACTTTTGTTAACAATATTCCATAGTTCCATCCCATGATAAGATGGCACTTTTGAGTAATGGTCAAGCATGGGGTTTCCATGCTTAAGAGGGGGTTTGCCAGGGTTCTGCCCAGGTATGAATCCCAGTTCTGTCACTCAGTTTATGTGACTCTGTGCAAGGTATGTAAAACCCACATATTGAGTTGTGAAGAGCAAATGAGGGAATGTTTGTAAAAGCCTCAAAAGTCACTGCCAAATGGTAAGTTTTCAGTAAACGTTGGCATGGTGGTATGGACTGAATGTTTGTGTCCCCCCAAAATTCATATGTTGAAACCATAAGCCAACAAATTCATAGGTTGTAATACATAACCACGATGGTATTAGGAGGTGGGGCATTTGGGAGGTAATTAAGTCACCTCGTGAATGAGATTAGTGCCCTTATAAAAGATACTTCACACAGCTCTCTAGATCTTCTTCTGCCACATGAGAACATACATAGCGAGTGGGCCCTCACCAGACACTGAATCAGCTGGCACCTTGATCTTGGACTCCCCAGCCTTCAGAACTGTGAGAAATAAATTTCTGTTGTTTATAAGCCACCTAATCTATTGTATTCTGTTATAGCAGCCTGAACTAACTAAGACACTTAGGGTGGTGGTGGTAGGATATCAACTTTCTGATTATTCAACTAACAAAGAGGAGGAAAAACACCCTTTTAGAGGTTAGACTCTGGATAATGTTGCTTGAGTGAATGAGGATGTATCCTAGCCAAAGGACTACTATTATTCTTTGACCTCCCTCTGTCTTGCTCTCACTTCACTCACTCTTTGGTTTCATGAATTCCTTGAGAGAAATCACATTATACCTGCTGTTCCCTGATTTCACGTCCATCCCAGTCCAGCCTATGTTGCCTTCTGCATTGGTCCAACACATGGTCACCAGTCAACTTGAACTCTGGTCTTTCTGCTCCACTCTCCTGGAAAATCTTCACCCGTGCTCTGTAAGACCATATGCTTTTTCTTCCCTTATTGCAAGAGTGCAGTGCTGTTTGAAAAAACCATATAATTGTGCAGCTATGTCTCAATGTTTTTGTTTTCTCTCACTGTTGCCAAAATCTGGCTCCCCATGCTCCGATTCCGAATAAAAATACAGAGACAGAGATTTGGAAGATAAGAAATAGTCTTTTTGTTTTCTTTGCCAGGCAAAGGGAAGACACAGTAGGCTAGTGCTTCAAGAACCGTGCCCCCCCTTCCTGGGGAATTAAAGGGATTCTTATAGGGGAGTTCACAGTCCGAAGTGAGTGATAAGGATCAAAATGGTGAAGGTCTTGCATTCTTCTTCTTGCATTATTTTGAAACAGTCACCACTGGAGTCAGGCCACCTGGTAATTGGGTCTGGCAGCCCAGTAATTGGGTCCATTAATCTCTGGGTTATCAGTCTGCAACCTCCTTTCTGAAATGCAAACAGTTACAAGGGGTGATTTGCTACAGGAGATTATAGGGAGAGTAAAGAGTAAATACCATGTGCAGGATGTAAACTACCTAAGTTATACAGGATTAGGGGTGACTTGTTAGCTTTGTGAAGGAGAAATCTAACTACAGACACTACCTATTAGTAACAGTTAAAATAAAACTAGGATTGATTAACTCAGGCCAGTTTATGTTTCTTCTCTAACATGTTCACTGTTCTCTTTATTTTCCTGGTTATCAGGAAAGGAAAAAAAACTCATTTCTATTTTTGTTGCAACATCACCTCACCTGAGCCCTCATGGTCTCTTCACAATTCTTTAGTGTCTCAGTCAGCTCTGTCTCCAACTCTTTATAGCAGCTTTTCCAACCACCTACTCAACCTACTACAGTTTTCACAGTCCCTTTTAGTTCTTACCACCCTCATTCTCAACAGATAACTTTGCTTTCACTCTCTCTCTCTCTCTCCCTCTCTCTCTCTCTCTCTCTCTCTCTCACACACACACACACACACACACACACAATGGGATCACCAAATTGAAGCTCTTAGTTGCAGCAGATGTACAGGGTTTGTCATTTGAGAGAATGCCTGCACACAAAAGCAGTTTTTCCTTGGACTGAGGTTATCTAGGTTGGGATGGTGGTGGTGGGCGGTATCTCTTTCAGAATTATGAGGCAAGGATCTGCAGTTTGCTCCCTACTCTATCTCTGGTGTTACCTGAGGACCCACCATAGAAGGACCCTTGTATCTAAAGGAGTCAGTCTAGCTTGCACCAGATATAAAGATTAAAGGGGGTAGGGATTAGCTCTGCAAGGAAAAACAATCTACTACTCATTTTAGGATGTTCTTTTAGGTCGTATACATCTGTTCCAATTCCCTGGTACCTCATCTCTGTGCCAATAAGAAGGCACCCATCTCTTGCCAATTTTTTAATTTTCTTTCTTCCAGAACACTGGTTCAGCTAAAATCAAAAGCTCTCCCATCTGTGAGCTGTCTATAGCTTTAAGACTCACCAGGGCCAAGCAGCAGCAGAAGACTTTTTTGACAGTTCATAATATTGACTGGACTTAGCAACAACTTACTTTAGAAGCTGGGCATCTATTTCCAATTAAAAGTGGAAGAGTGTGGGGACCACTAGAAGTCTGCCATGGTCATGTAGTCAATGCTATACTTGATGAGTAAACAATTAATTGGCATACAAGATAACACTCTTCTCTCCCACCCAATACTGATCTAATTGAGAAACACAAGAAAGGAATAAGAGAGTAAAATATCATCTTTATTACATATAGAGGCCAGGTTAGAGGATATGACTTTATGTCTGTTAGCCACAGGAGTTTTATAATGCTGAATCTCTGAATGAGTCAGACATAACCAAGTTCAAGGCACTAAAAAAAGGCAAGTCCTCCTGTGTGGTGGGGAAGACCTTGCCTTTGGAGGAGCAGGAGAACATATGCTCTCTGGAGGTAGATTGTTCCCAAAGGGAAGCATGGCTAGAGTTCAGCCAAGGATCCTAATGCTCAGTTATTCTAATCAAATTTATTAAATATATCATTACTTCCACCTCTCCTGGCATGCATTCCCTCCTAAGAGTAAGAATAAGGGAATCACACATGTGTCTGCAATCAAACCAAACCAGGTATTTCTAAAATCCCCAATTCTCCACCATCCCTTACCCTTCAGTCTAATGCTAATCCCTTCACCAGTCCTCAAAGCTCTGCTCATACTAATTTCTGCAGTGTTCATTTTGCACTCTTGCTTTAAGATTTTTTTTTTCTCCACTGACTTCTCCTCCACTAATAAATATATTTATCTTTCCCATTTTAAAGAAAAGCTTCCTTTGGCTCTGAACTCTCTTCTAGCACTAGTATAATCTCTGCTCCGACCTTCATAAACACACACCTCTTGAAAGAACAGTCTGAATTCACTTATTAATTCTTTGTCCTTTCCTCAAGCCACTGAAATCCGACATCTGCTGCCATGATTAACTGAAATCGTCCTTAACTAACTTCCAAATTCAATGTATTTTAGTCAGTCCTTATGTCACGTGAACACTCACAGTGAATAATAGTCTTCACCACTCTATATTTTTGAAAGTCTTTCCTCCCGAGGTTTCCATGAGAACCATTTGTTTCTTTTTACTTCCTTAAAAAGTGTCTTCATCTCCCCTACTCTAGAAATATTGGTATTCCCCTAGAATTCATCCTTGATTCTTTCTTTCCCAATTGTACATAATCTCCTTGGATACACATCTAAACCTAAATCACCAATATACTAAATCACCAGCACACAATGATTCCCAAATCTAACCTAGATTTTTCTCCTAACCATCATATCCAAATATCCAACTATCTACTTGATGTCTTCCCATGGATGTCTCTGAAATTCAGCATGTCCCAAACTAAATTCATCAACTTCCTCCTCAAACCTGGATATTAACATCTCCCATTCACCCTGGTCAAGAACCTGAAATTATCTCCCATTTTGCCCACGTCTCCAAACCTCTCATTCAATTCTATATAAAAATTATACTCAAATCAATCCCTTTTTCATCTCTGCCATCATTATCTTAGCAGTCCAGACTTCATACATGTTTACCCGCTTTGGACTCTAGTCTTTCTACTCTGGCAGGAATAAGGCTCTTTCTTACCACTCAACTATTATTTAAATCTTAAATAATATGAATAAATATAAATTAAAAATCATAAGATAACTGCTTTTTCCAATTCCTTTTGTCTCTGATACCTCAGCTGCATTTTGTAGCAAAATCCTAACCTTTTGAGAATTTGCCTTCTCTGCTCTTATGTTGCTGAGGTCTCCTGGAGAAAAATCGTGAAATACGGATTGACTTTCTTACAAATTCATGACCTCATTTCAGCAATCGTTCTCTGTTCTCTCCTCACCTTTTACCCACAACATCCACTGGGAATCTTTAATACCTTCCTCAGATTCCTGACATAATCACCTTGCACCTCATCCTTGGCAGGTAATACAGCCTCCCTCAGAGGAAGGGAGATGATGTTGACCCAAACTGAGATTTTTCTTTTAGAGTAATTAATACTAATGTATACTTAATGAGATTAATTAGGCAGCAAGACCCTGTCTAAATCTTTACTAGATAGTGAAATATCATCAGGACAGAGAATACTTTATCTTCATAATAAAGTCTAAGCTCCTTCACATGAAATAGAAGGTCCTTCAAAATTTTACACCTGCATCTGTCTCTGGCTTTCCCTGGGTATCCCCCAACTGTAAACTACCAAACTGTATCCTCTGCAAGAAACTACTTGGAGTAGCCTTGGCACAGACTCCTTGCTCAGTCAAATTTAGATAATGAAATGACACCTTTGAAGAACGCAGACTTTTACCTAACTTTAGATCAAAGTGATCATCATGATCAATCACATAAATAAAAGTAAAAAAATGGTGTTCAGTGTTACATATGGTTCCCTTCAGCAACACTGCTCCATTTCTGATAGAACCACATACATACTCAACACCACAGACACAAAGCTGGAGGCAACTTCAAAGGAGTTACTATTTAACTATATTCTAACTATAACTATACTCTAAAGCAAGATATTAAATGCTAAATTAATTGCATTCCAGTTTTCTTCTGCATTTACTCTGAGATGTCAGGTATGAAACAGTCTGGTCACATTTTAGTTCTGGGAGAAGAAAAAAGTTTTATACTAACTTGAAATAAAATCTGACTAAAACAGTATTAATTTTATTATATGGGGAGATATAAAAATAATTTTAAGTATCATTGCCATAGAATGCGTATTTTATTATAAGTGCAACTAACACCAGTTTAAAAAATTGATCTGATTGCCATTTTAAGATCTGACATATAAAAACCTGAGAAAGAGTTTTTGGACCATTTTCCTAGCATGTTTTTGCCACAAAAAATAGCATTTCCAGTATTATAGTATATATTAAACTATATTAACATCCTTTAATTACTTGTCTGTCTCCTCTAATTTGTTGCATATTCCTTGAAGGCAAAGAGTCACCCCTACACCTCCAGATACCGAAGAGTCTGAGCTCCATTAATGAATAATAAATGAAAATCTTATGGAACTTCCAGGGTCAAGGTTAAGAGTACTTAATCATGTAATTAGTACTTCAAAAAGCATGGGAAATTGTGCCACATGCTGGATATTACAGCTCAAATGACTAACAAGATATGACAAGAATATTTTACTCAAATCTCAGTTATTCACCCTCTGCTCCTTTTCTTCTGTGTGAAATTCACTATTTTTGCTTTGTACCTTCCTTTATTCCTGTCTTTTGCTTATCATTTCTCCTCCACACAGCTGTTCCTATTATGGAAATAAATCTGCTTAAAATTTTGTTGAATAAAGTTGAGTTTTCCTGGACTAAATATTAACAACATGTCTACATTAACAACTTTTTCTCAGAAGAAAAATCTTTCTGTATTGCTTTGACTTCTGAGGGCTTTATTAATTTGACAGTGTTAATTAGCTTAATATGAAATACAGTAAGTAATTTTTTTAAGAAAGCACATAGTTTATAAATATGATTTTACCAACATCTTCTGCTCTCTCCATTTTCCAACTTAAAGAAATAGAAAAACTTTTGTGAGGCAGCAATTGGCTTTAAAATTGACTTTTCAGGTTCTATTATCATTTTTGATTAAACATAAGGTATAATCTTCTGGAAATTCAATGATTCAAGAAATTAATAGCCATTTTGGGTATCTATGTTTAGATTAAATACTGAAAAGTGTTGTTGATAAAGAAATAAGGTACCTTAAATAAGTGGAACTGTGAGAATTATCTAAAATAGAAATACCATTTTGAGCCAAGAGTTATTTGTGGCCACATGTAAATAAAAAAATGGGTTTTATCTATTGTTAAAAATTTAATTATACATAAATATATATATAGATTTTTATGCAGTAAAAACTATATTATACTGCCAGAATTATATGGATCTGTGCACCAATTTATAATGTTAAGAATTAGAGGTATATGTTTTAGAGTTGAGTTTCAGAGCTCTTCTAAAATTTATGTCAGCTATACTAGATAGAACACTTCTTATTCCTTTGTCTTTCAAATGAAATATAAGAATTGCTGAAGCATAAGACTAAAACTGTCTTGAACATGGATGTCTGCAGTAACCCCAATAGGTAGCATACACATTAGTCTTCCAATGGACTAAAAACATGGAAATGATCAAATGAGCAAAATGACTTTACACTTAATGATCCGTATCTACAAAAGAAATTACTAAATGTTCCATTCATTCAAAGAATGCAACTGAACACCTGATGTATGCTATCCCAATTGATGGGCACTAGGAATCCAACAGTGGGCAAATTAGACACATTCTCCTTCACTCCTGTAGTTTACAGCTTAGGTGAAATGCAGATTTTATGAAGAAACTGCAGGTGAGTGTATGAAAGGAGGATGTCCATGGGAATAGAGCACATAAAACCTAACCTGAGGGGTTAGCAATTTTTTAAAAAAATGTATGAGATTTAATTTTCTTAAAATCACCAATTATTCAAATAATAACACTTCTAGAGCTAATGTTGCCTAAACAGTCTATGCTTTGGGGGAGGTGAAGAAGCTATTCCCCAAAATACTTTCCCCAGTGGTGTTCTGAAAAGAGGTTATAGTCAGGGGCACAATTAAATGCCATTCAACCGTAAAAAAAATCTATTGAGTGCCTGCTAAGTGCTAGAGAATAAGAAGACAAACATGTCTCGGCCCTTGAGAAGATTCCAGTCTAAGAAAAGATGGCTGTTAGAGAATAAAGAAATGTGATAAATGTCTCAAGAGGAGGAGCTAGGGGAAATATAATGAAGAAGTAAAGCCAGTCAGCCATTGGCTGAAGGTTTCCAAGAGGTTTGTAGGTAAGTAAACAGCTTTGACTTTGGCATCTTTAGGGTTCTGTGAGGATCTCAATTTTGCTTCTCTTTGTCTCATACACAGTGTGTTCTCTCATTTGATTTTTGTATTAATATGCTCCCCAACACACATACCCTACAGTGTTCTGTGGCCTAGGACTTCATAACTCAGGTAAGATCAGTTCTTAAGTTCTAAGCATGAGGTAGAAAAACTCTTTTATCTTTGCTGCTACTTTTCTTAAAATTGTCTTTTCTCCCTTCTTATAATTGAAGTAGAAAGTCTGAAAGCAAAAATTCAGGTATAGGCCTAGGAAAGAGGAGTCAAAAAGGTCTCTGTGCTTTCTTTTCATTTAGGCTTTGAGGTCAACAGCACAAAAGGAGTCCATGTAGAACCCCATGACTCAGCCTTGCTCATTAGGGCTCTGGGTTAAAGACAGAGACTTATTGGAAAGAATACGTGTGTGTGCTTAGATTTTACCGCTGGTCCCCAAGGAATAAGAAGATTGTTAATTTTTCAGGGAATCGAGGGTCCCTCCAAAGCCTCTTTGTATCAAAGATCTAACAGAAAACAGTAAGACAATAATATGTTGCTTTCTTCAGGAAATGTACTCACATACTTGAAATAATTTTGTTGCTCCTTCCGTGTAGAACTGCATTCCACATTCATACTCTTTTTGTCCCTTTAAGGAGGAGAGTAATATCATAGGATATTGATTAAGCTGCTTTTTTCAAGAGTCAAAGTTTTCCAAGGAACTACACGTCACCACAGGGCTCTCTCCTCTTTTGCAGGACAGGGCAAAGTGGTGTGGGGGAGCACTTTGCGGCTGTCCTCTCCCCCTTCTCCCTCTCCCTAAGTTTGGAGCACAGTAAGTTAACTTCAGCAATACCTAGGAGAGCTACAGTGTTCTCTTGTTTGGCATTCTTTCCATTTCCACTAGTGCCCGCTGGAGTATTAGGACTGCCTTTGTAGCATTAAAAGTGAGAGAGCAGGGCCTCCCTGGTGGCGCAAGTGGTTGAGAGTCCGCCTGCCGATGCAGGGGATACGGGTTCGTGCCCCGGTCTGGGAGGATCCCATATGCCGCGGAGCGGCTGGGCCCGTGAGCCATGGCCGCTGAGCCTGCGCGTCCGGAGCCTGCGCGTCCGGAGCCTGTGCTCCGCAACGGGGGAGGCCACAGCAGTGAGAGGCCCGCATACCGCAAAAAAAAAAAAAAAAAAAAAGTGAGAGAGCAATCCTTGGAGCCTGCTTTAGCCTGAGGCTATTTAGGCCTAACAAGCTCAAGAAATAGAAGCCTTTCATGTGTTCAGCCCAATTTACTAGAGCTTTGTACCCTGGCTCTAAACCAAATTCCCAACTAATAAATTTTTTTACTATTGTTGTTTGGTTATTTTTGCCCTTGAAATTTGTTTATGAGAATATACCTCTCGGAGAGGGAAGGAGTTAATTGGATAAGCTAAGGTACCCCTGATACTCTGACAAAACACCATTAAATAGTACCCCAATCTCACTCAAATTTCTAAATAATGTAAGCATGAAAATTTGATTTAAAAGTAAAAATGCTCAGGACTTCCCCAGCGATCCAGTGGTTAAGACTTTGCCTTCCAATACATGGGGTGCGGGTTCAATCCCTGGTGGGGGAGCGAAGATCTCACATGCCTCACAGCCAAAAAAAAAAAAAAAATGCTCTCTTTGTTTGCAGAATTTTACTGATACTGGTTTCAGTAAAGGCCTGGATGGCAAAGTATACAGAGCAATAAAATATTTACAAACCAGTCCACAAAGTTCAACAAAATCTTGATAACGAACCTAAGACTGCCCACACTGAATAAATGATAACCATGCTACTACCCACAACTGTCTACTATGAGTCACATTGCAGCCATGTGGTTGATATTGTGCAATGAATAAAAACTACAAATTGCTGTAATGTACCATGCTAGAGTTTCCAAAAACAAATGCTAAAGATTGCCCACTGCACATATATTTAGAAATAGATGTCTGTTTCCAGCAAGAGCATCCTGTAAATTCTGACTTTTTTATACTGAGTCTCAAAATCTCAACCTCTATGTTTTCATTTGCTACTCCTAGCAACCCTGTGAGGTGAGTAGGAAGCCATGGTTATTCCTTTAGTTAAGCTGCCATGCTCAGCTGGCTGCTCTTCTTATTCATCAAGGGGTTTGTGTGTATAGTCTGGAAATGCATATTAAATTTTATAGAAATTTGAAAATGAAGCAAAAAATATTAGTTTTATAATATAGACTACAAAAACTAAGGCCAGAACCACGTGGATATTGAGGCTATGATTCTCAATGAGGATCAGGGGGTGGGGTGGGGAGGTGTTGTGTTTATTCAAAAAGGGCATGGATTTTAGATAGCTGATAAAAATTTTTCTACTTCTTTTCCGTAGATGATTCCAACCACTGCCATGGCTTCACTAACCATTAAAATATCTATGCCTTCTAAAGTATGCATCTCCAGGCTGGATTTCTCCCCCATCTTCTGACTGGTATTTTTATTTGCTTGATGAACAACTCTTTGGGGAAAAAACTACCAGCTTGATTCATATTATCTTCAGGCATGCATGGGGCTGGTCTGGAAGGCTGAGGTTCTTTGGCAGCATCTGAAGATAAGTAAGCTAAAGAAGGTAGTTTATACCAGCAGTAAATCAGAGGGCTTAGATCAAGTCTGATATGCTAAACTACTTTAGTTTATTCTTTATAACACATTTTCTCTATTTGTGACAAGTATTATGAATTGTTTTTAATTCCAAGTTATTTTGTTCTTTAACAACCCCCAAAAGTCAGTTAGGTAAATCATGAGGCTAAAAACAGAAGACTTCAAATAAGCACAATTTACTAGCTGATTGATCCGTGATAGACAATAGCCCTCCCACAGATGATATATCTATATAGACATTACCAACACATGACATGAGGCTATCTGGTATTACTCTAACATGTAATTTTTTTTTTAATTGCAATACAGGTTTGCAAAAGCAAACAGGGTAACTGATAGTTTACAACTGAAATAATGACCAGCTGTTCCATCCCCTCATTTTTAGGAAAATGGTGTTTCCAAATTAATTAGCAAAAAACTGAACGTGGAAACAGGAACTCCTGCTTAAAATAATTAAGACAAGAAATGATATAGGCCTTTCTGTGAGGCTTTAACAATCATTAAAAAACCTTATTTTAGCCAGAAATGTATGAATGTATAACTCCTGTTGGCTTCAATAGAAAACACCTTTGTGTAAACAGCTGAAATATTTAGTTAGGGAGGTACATTCTCCCATATTATTTCTAAGAATATATGTATTTGCACAATGAAGTTTTTCTTTAGTATTTGTCCATGCTTACCCTTATTCTCATTTAACTATATATCATATAATGGTAAACATTATTTCACCAGGTGGAACATTTTTCAATTTGAGAATATGAGTGTTTTTATAAGTGAATGTTTTAAGTCTTAAAAACAAAAACTCTATTCTTTGTCTCATTTGAATTTTTCTTTTTTGTGTTTTGAGGTTGAAACTTAACATTTTAAAAGCAATATTACTAGTTTCATATTTCTCTAGTTATATATGCTATTTGAAAATAGCCATATGAAAACTTGGCTGAAAAAAATGTGAAAAAGATTCACTCCAGGAAGCAAAATGGCACCTACCCCAAAAAAATCTTAGAGTGAATAAACAGCAACACCAAAACAAAACTGAGTTTGTTGTTTCCCATTACCTGAATAGTATTTAAAATAAAAAAGTGTTCCTGGCTGTTTTAATTTCATAGAACTATGGGTTTCATGTTACCTTTCCAAAGAGGCTAACAATTTATCAAACATTATATTACCAAATACCAATATTACTAAGATAAGCTATATACAAAATTTAGTGGCAAAAAAGACAATTAATAGAAATGCCATGCATCTACAACTGTATACAAATATATTCCAATCTCTACCTAATAAATTAGTAACCACCATATGTTTTTCTAAGATCATAGTAAATACCTAGGCACATATATAAAAATCTAATTTCAATACCATTTTTTAAACCCATGCTAAAATTGAGTATGTCAGTGATACCATTTGACTTTTTTCCACTGGGATTATAGCTTCTGAACATCCTTGTAAATATTTATTACTTAAAATGAATTTGGATTGAGTAAAATGTTTAGAAGGTTGGTTTCTTTTTGCCTGCTTGCCTTAGGATTGGTAAGAAGAATGAAATCTCTTCAGTGCTACTTTTGCCATATAAGCACATCTAGGTAGAGATACCTTAGAAGGGATTCCTTAGAAAAGATACTCTAGGGCTTCCCTGGTGGCACAGTGGTTGAGTCCGCCTGCCGATGCAGGGGACACGGGTTCGTGTTCCTGTCCGGGAAGATCCCACGTGCCGTGGAGTGGCTGGGCCCGTGAGCCATGGCCGCTGAGCCTGCGCATCCGGAGCCTGTGCTCTGCAACGGGAGAGGCCACAACAGTGAGAGGGACTTATAAAGAAAAAAAAAAAAAAAAGATACTCTAGTCTCTCCATCTGATCCTGGGGAAGTCAACTGTGGGCTCAGTGTCTTCACTTGAGGATGAGCATTAGCAACCTCACTGCAATCTCCTTAGGCCTATTTACATTTGTAGAATAAAGCTGATACCTTAAATTGCAAATAAACAAACATAAACAAACATCAAAACCAATTAACTTTTTATTATAGGAAGTTAGAAAGGATAGAAAGCACTAAGAAGATTTTTTAAAATCACTCATAAATCCAATACCCAAAGGAGAGTATTTTGGTGTATTTCATTCTAGTATTTTTATGCATGCTTAATTTTCGGTATTTATTTCTTACACAGTACGTTCTCATTTTATGTGTCAGTGTAAGACCTTTTATACCCAGCATAAAAGAGAATACTGTACAAGTTCTGCACTGAATGAAAAAATAGAAGTAAGTCAAAATTTAAAAATAAAGAGACTAAAATACTGGGGGAGTGGTGAGGGGATAGAATTAGATTTTCACATTACCTATGTCATGTGGAAGACAGTAGGTGTAACTAAGGAAGATGCCCCTCACAATAAAACAACCTAGTAGTGATCTTAGGTTCCAAAATAAAATTTAGAGGTAACTTAGTCATAGATTCCATATTGTTTAGTAGCTTACCTGTAATACCAGGAAGGAAATCATTCTTTAGGGAACTCTGTAGCCTGTTGCACTAACATGAAATTAATATGGGGGACAATCTTGGATTGCTCATACCAAAGTCAAAATGCAGCCCAAGGAATAATGCTCAGTGCATTCTTTCTATGTGATCACAGGACCAATTGTTGTTTTACCTGAGGAATGGCTCCAGTAAATATGTAATTTTGAAATAAATATTTTATTTATGGGGTGCCAAATATTAAAAAGTGAATTTTATAAACCAGGATGTGAAGAGGAATTATTAACAATAATTGATTTCACTTAAGGAAAATTTTCTTTGTGAAATAGATTTTTAAACCTTATTTTAAATTGGTGCTGCTATGAACATAGGGGTGCATAAATCTTCTTGAATTATAGTTTTGTCTGGGTGTATGCTCAGGAGTGGGATTGATGGATCATATGGTGATTCTATTTTTAGTTTTCTGAGGAAACTCCACACTATCTTCCATAGTGGCTGCACCAACTTACAATCCCACCAAAAGTGTATGAGAGTTCCCTTTTCTCCACACCTTCTCCAGCATTTGTTATTTGTAGACTTTTTAATGATGGCCATTCTGACTGGTGTGAGGTGGTACCTCATTGTAGTTTTGATTTGCATTTCTCTAATAATTAATGATGCTGAGCATCTTTTCATGTTCCAAATGGCCATCTGTATGTGTTCTTTGAAGAAATGTCTATTAAGGTCCTCTGCCCAGTTTTTTGTTAGGTTGTTTGTTTTTTGTTGTTTTTGAGCAGTATGAGCTGTTTGCATATTTTGGAGATTAAGCCCTTGTCTGTTGCATCATTTACAAATATTTTCTCCCATTCCATAGGTTGTCTTTTCACTTTTTTTATGGCTTCCTTTGCTGTGCAAAAACTTGTAAGTTTGATTAGGTCCCACTTCTTTGTTTTTGTTTTTATTTCTATTTCCTTGGGAGACTGACCTAAGAAAACATTGGTATGATTTGTCAGAGAATGTTTTGCCTATGTTCTCTTCTAGGAGTTTTATGGTGTCATGTCTTAAGTTTAAGTCCTTAAGTCATTTTGAGTTTATTTTTGTGCATACTGTGAGGGTGTGTTCTACTTCATTGATTTACATGCAGCTGTCCAACTTTCCCAGCATCATTTGCTGAAGAGACTTATCTTTTTTCCATTTTATATTCTTGCCTCCTTTGTTGAGGATTAGCCAACCATAGGTGTGTGGGTTTATTTCTGGGCTCTATTCTGTTCCATTTATCTGTACATCTGTTTTTGTACCAATACCACACTGTTTTAATTACTGTAGCTTTGTAGTATTGTCTGAAGTCTGGGAGAGTTATGCCTCCTGCTTTGTTTTCTTCCTCAGGATTGCTTTGGCAATTCTGGGTCTTTTATGGTTCCATATAAATTTTTGGATTATTTGTTCTACTTCTGTGAAAAAATGTCTTGAGTATTTATATAGGGATCACATTAAATCTGTAGATTGCTTTGGGTAGTATTGTCATTTTAACGATATTAATTCTTCCAATCCAAGAGCATGGGATATCTTTCCATTTCTTTGAATCCTCTTTAATTTCCTTTATTAATATTTTATAGTTTTCAGCATATAACTCTGTCCCCTCCTTGGTCAGGTTTATTCCTAGGTATTTTGTGTGGGGGTATTATTTTAAAAGGTATTATGTTTTTACATTCCCTTTCTGATATTTCATTGTTAGTGTAAAGAAATGCATCCAATTTTTTAATGTTAATCTTGTATCCTGCTACTTTGCTGGTTTCATTTATTAGACTTAGTAGTTTTTGTGTGGAGTCCTTAGGGTTTTCTACATATAGTATTGTGTCATCTGCATATAGTGACAGTTTCACCTATTCCTTTCCAATTTGGATATATTTTATTTCTTTTTCTTTTCTGATTGCTGTGGCTAGGACATCCAATACTATGTTGAATAGAAGTGGTGAGAGTGGGCATCCTTGTCTTGTTCCAGACTTTAGCAGGAAGGTTTTTAGCTTTTCACCGTTAAGTATTATATTAGCTGTGGGTTTGTCATAAATGGCTTTTATTATGTTGAGATATGTTTTCTCTATTCCCACTTTGGTAAGAGTTTTTATCATGAAGCCATTTTGAATTCTGTCTAATGCTTTTCCTGTATCTATTGAGATGATCATGTGTTTTTATTTTTTTTTACTTTTGTTAATGTGGTATATTACATTGATTGATTTGCGAATGTTGAACCATCCTTGTGAACTGAGAATGAATCCCACTTGGTTGTGGTGTATGATTCTTTTTATGCATTGTTGGATTTGGTTTGCTAATATTTTGTTGAGAACTTTTGCATCTATATTCATCAAATATATTGGCCTATAATTTTCTTTTTAGGTGGTGTCTTTTTCTGGTTTTTGTGTCAGGGTGATGGTGGCTTTATACAATGTCTTTGGGAGTGTTCTTGCCTTTTCAATCTTTCAGAAGAGTTTGAGAACAATTGGTATAAGTTCTTCTTTGTTTGGTAGAATTCGCCTGTGAAGCCATCTGGTCCTGGACTTTTGTTTGTAGGGAGATTTTTTATTACAGATGGTATTTCACTTCTAGTGATCAGTCTGTTCAAATCATCTATTTCTTCTTGATTCAGCTTTGGTAGACTGTATCTTTCTAGAAAGTTGTCTGTTTTTCTAGGTTGTCAAATTTGTTGGCATATAATTGTTCATAGTATTCTCTTAGGGTTTTTTTTTTTTTTTTGTATTTCTGTTGTATCTGTTGAGATTTCTTCTTCTTCATTTCTTTTTTTTTATTTTTTATTTTTTTGCATTACACGGGTCTCTCACTGTTGTGGCCTCTCCCATTGTGGAGCACAGGCTCCGGACGCGCAGACTCAGCAGCCATGACTCACGGGCCTAGCCACTCTGTGGCATGTGGGATCTTCCTGGACCGAGGCACAAACCCATGTCCCCTGCATTGGCAGGCAGACTCCCAACCACTGTGCCACCAGGGAAGCCCTTTTTTGTTTGTTTGGGGATTTTTTTGCTTTCATTTCTTATTTTGTTTATTTGGGTTCTCTCTCTTTTCTTCTCAGTGAGCCTGGCCTGAGGTTTGTCAATTTGGTTTACCCTTTCAAAGAACCAGCTCTTGGTTTTATTGATTTTTTTTTCTATTTTTTTAAATCTCTATTTTATTTATTTCTTCCCTGATCTTTATTATTTCCTTCCTTCTGCTGACTTTAAGTTTTGTTTGTTCTTCTTCTAATTCTTTTATGTGGCAGGTTAGTTTGTTGACTTGAGATTTTTCTTGTTTTTTGATGAAGGCCTGTATCACTTTGAATGTCCCTCTAAAAACTTCTTTTGCTGTATCCCATAGATTTTGTACAGTTGTGTTTTCATTATCATTTTTCTCAAGGTATTTTTTTAATTTCCCTTTTGATTTCCTCGTTGACCCATTGGTTTTTTAGTAGCATATTGTTTAGTCTCTATGTAGTCATTTTTTTCTCATTTCATTTCCTGTGGTTGATTTCTAGTTTCATGACATTGTGGTCAGAGGAGATGCTTGAAATAATTTCTATACTCTTAAATTTGTTGAGGTTAATTTTGTGCCCAAGTATGTGGTCAATCCTAGAGAATGTTCCATGTGTGCTTGAAAAGAATGTGTATGCTGGGGGCTTTTTTTTTTTTGGATGTAATGTCATGAAAATATCAATTAAGTCTAACTGTTCTATTGTATTATTTAGGATCTCTGTTGCCTTATTGATTCACTGTCTGGAAGATCTGTCATTGATGTGAGTAGGGTGTTAAAGACTCCTACTATTATTGTATTCCCATTAATTTCTCCCTTTATGTCTGTTAGTATTTGATTTTATGTATTTGGGTACTCTGATATTAGGCACATATAAGTTGATGAGTGTAATATCCTCTTCTTATATTGATCCTTTTATCATTATATAGTGTTCTTCTTTATCTTTCATTATAGTCTTTAGAATCTATTTTGTCTGATATGAGTATTGCAATTCCCACTTCTTGTCATTTCTGTTTGCCAGAAATATCTTTTTTCATCCCCTCACTTTCAATCTGTGTGTGTCATTTGCCCTAAGGTGGGTCTCTTGCAGGCAGCATATTGTAGGCTCTTGTATTTTTATCCAGTCTGCCACTCTATGTCTTTTGATTGGAGGATTCAGTCCCTTGACATTTAACGTAATTATTGATATGTATGTATTTATCGCCATTTTATTTTATTTTTTTTAATTTTATTTTTTTTCGGTATGCGGGCCTCTCACTGTTGTGGCCTCCCCCGTTGCGGAGCACAGGCTCCGGACGCGCAGGCTCCGGACGCGCAGGCTCAGCAGCCATGGCTCACGGGCCCAGCCGCTCCGCTGCATATGGGATCCTCCCAGACCGGGGTGCGAACCCATATCCCCTGCATCGGCAGGCGGACTCTCAACCACGGCGCCACCAGGGAGGCCCCTATCGCCATTTTAAACCTTGTTTTCCAATTGAGTCTTTGTTTCTTCTTTGTTCCTTTCTTTTTCTTATTGTATTTCTTTTTGTGGTTTGATTATTTCCTTTTATTTTATGCTTGTGTTCTCTTTTTTTTCGTTTTTGTGAAGCTATTGTATGTTTTTGATTTGTGGTTGCCCTGTTTTTCAAGTATGGTAGCCCCTTCATATATTTGCTTGTTTTAGACTGATAGTCAAATAGGTTCAAACACATTCTAAAACAAAATAATAATAATAAAAAGAATCTGTATTTTCTTACTCTCCTTCCCCACATTTTATGATTTTTTTAAAAAATTTCTCTTTCTTTTTGATGTTTTTTTTTTTTTTTTAATATATTAAGTAATTAATTTGGCTGCATCAGGTCTTGGTTGTGGTGTGCAGGATCCTTTGTTGCTGTTCTTGGGCTATTCGTTGCAGAGTGCAGACTTTTCTCTAGTTGCAGCATATGGGCTCTCTAGTTGTGGTACACAGGATCAGTAGTTGTGGCATGCGGGCTCTTTAGTTGTGGCACACAGGCTCTAGAGCATGCGGGGTTAGTTGCCCTATGGCATGTGGGACCTTAGTTCCACAACCAGGGATCAAACCCATGTCCCCTGTATTTCAAGGGGGATTCTTAACCACTGGAACACCAGGGAAGTCCCAGATTATATGATTTTCATGCACCTTTTTACATATTCACGTTTATCTTTTTGCTTGTATTTTTCATTGCTTTAAGAAATAATTTTGGAGGGCTCGTTAGAGTTCAGGGAGGCCACCACAAGATTCCGGTGTGGTGGTGGGTCCCACCTCCCACTGGTGGGGCAAGGGTGGAGTGGTTAGAAGGGAGCAGATGGGCACCAGGTCAGCTGGAGGCTGAGACGGCTGAGGGCACACCCAGAGGCAGTCATCACCCTTAAGCTTTTATGACTCAGACATTTTGGCTATGCTTCTCTAGATTCTTCAGTAGTTCTGGAGGCACACAGTGTGGGTGACAGGGTCTTGGTGCTCTGGCCAGGTGTCAGGCCTGTGCCTCTGAAGGGGGAGGGCTGAGTTCAGGACATGGTCCACCAGAAACTTCCCGGCTCCACATAATATCAAACATCAAAAGCTCTCTCAGAGATCTCCATCTCAATGCAAAGACCCTCCTCCACTCAACGACAAGGAGCCTACAGTGCTGGACAACCTATGACAAACACCTAGCAAGACAGGAACATAACCCCACCCATTAGCAGAGAGGCTGCCTAAAATCATAATAAGGTCACAGACACCCCAAAACACACCACTGGACGTGGTCCTGCCCACCAGAAAGACAAGATCCAGCCTCATCCACCAGAACACAGGCACTAGTCCCCTCCACCAGGAAGCCCACAAAACCCACTGAACCAACCTTAGTCAATGTGGGTAAACACCAAAAACAACAGGAACTACAAACCTGCAGCCTGTGAAAAGGAGACCACAAATACACTGAGTTTAGCAAGATGAGAAGACAGAGAATCACACAGCAGATGAAGGAGCAAGGCAAAAACCCATCAGAAGAAACAAATGAAGAGTAAATAGGCAGTCTACCTGAAAAAGAATTCAGAGTAATGATAGTAAAGATTATCCAAAATCTTGGAAATAGAATGGAGAAAATACAAGGAACGTTTAACAAGGACCTAGAAGAACTAAAGAGCAAACAAACAGTGATGTACAACACAAGAAAAGAAATTAAAAATTCTCTAGAAGGAATCAATAACAGAGTAACTGAGGCATAAGAAAGGACCAGTGACCTGGAAGATAAAATAGTGGAAATAACTACTGCAGAGCAAAATAAAGAATAAAGAATGAAAAGAATTGAGGACAGGCTCAGACACCTCTGCGACAATATTAAACACACCAACATTTGACTTATAGGGGTCCCAAAAGAAGAAGAGAAAAGGAAAGGGACTGAGAAAATATTTGAAGAGATTATAGCTCAAAACTTCCCTAATATGGGAAAAGAAATAGTCAATCAAGTACAGGAAGTGCAGAGGGTCCCATACAGGATAAATACAAGGAGAAACACTCCAAAACACATATTAATCAAACTATCAAAAACTAAATACAAAGAAACAATATTAAAAGCAGCAAGGGAAAAGCAACAAATAATATACAAGGGAATCCCCGTAAGGCTAATAGCTGATCTTTCAGCAGAAGCTCTGCAAGCCAGAAGGGAGTGGCAGGACATATTTAAAGTGATGAAAGGGAAAAACCTACAACCAAGATTACTCTACCCAGCAAGGAACTCATTCACATTTGACAGAGAAATTAAAACTTTTACAGACAAGCAAAAGCTAAGAGAACTCAGCACCACCAACCCAGCTTTACAACAAATTCTAAAGGAACTTCTCTAGGCAGGCAACAAAAGAAAAAGGAAAAGATGTACAAAAACAAACCTAAAACAATTAAGAAAATGGTAATAGGAACATACATATTGATAACTATCTTAAATGTAAATGGATTAAATGCTCCAACAAAAAGACATAGACTGGCTGAAAATACAAAAACAAGACCCATATATAGGCTGTCTACAAGAGACCAGCTTCAGACTTAGGGACACATATACACTGAAAGTGAGGGGATGGAGAAAGATATTCAATGCAAATGGAAACCTAAAAAAAGCTGGAGTAGCAATTTTCATATCAAACAAATAGACTTTAAAATTACAACTATTAGAAGAGACAAAGAAGGACACTACATAATGATCAAAGGATCAATCCAAGAAGATATAACAATTGTAAATATTTATGCACCCAACATAGGAGCACCTCAATACATGAGGCAAAGGCTAACAGCCATAAAATGGAAAATCTACAGTAACAGAATCATAGTAGGGGACTTTAACACTTCACTCTCACCAATGGACAGATCATCCAAAATGAAAATTAATAAGGAAACGCAGGCTTAAAATGATACACTAAACAAGATGGACTTAATTCATATTTATAGGACATTCCATCCAAAATCAACAGAATACACTTTCTTCTCAAGTGCTCATGGAACATTCTCCAGGAAAAATCGTATCTTGGGTCACAAATCAAGCCTTGGTAAATTTAAGAAAACTGAAGTCATAACAAGTATCTTTTCTGATCACAATGCGATGAGACTAGATAACAATTACAGGAAAAAATCTGTAAAAAATACAAATATATGGAGGCTAAACAATACACTACTTAATAACCAAGTGATCACTGGAGAAATCAAAGAGGAAATCAAAAAATGCCCAGAAACAAATGACAATGGAAACAGGATGACCCAAATCCTATTGGATGCAGCAAAAGCAGTTCTAAGAGGGAATCTTATAGCTATACAATCCTACCTCAAGAAAGAAGACCTCAAATAAACAATGAACCTTACACCTAAAGCAATTAGAGAAAGAAGAACAAAAAAACTCAAAGTTAGCAGAAGGAAAGATATCATAGAGATCAGATCAGAAATACATGAAAAAGAAATGAAGGAAACAATAGCAAAGATCAGTAAAACAAAAAGCTGGTTCTTTGAGACAATAAACAAAATTGATAAACCATTAGCCAGACTCATCAAGAAAAATAGGGAGAAGACTCAAATCAATAGAATTAGAAATGAAAAAGGAGAGGTAACAACTGACACTGAAGAAATAGAAAAGATCATGAGAGATTATTACAAGCAACTATATGCCAATAAAATGGACAACCTGGTAGAAATGGACAAATTCTTAGAAAAGCACAACCTTCCAAGACTGAAGCAGGAGGAAATAGAAAATATAATCCTACCAATCACAAGCACTGAAGTTGAGACTGTGATGAAAAATCTTCCAACAAACGAAAGTCCAGGACCAGATGGCTTCACAGGTGATTTCTATCAAACACTTAGAGAAGAACTAACACCTATCCTTCTCAAACTCTTCCAAAATATAGAAGAAGGAGGAACACTTGCAAACTCATTCTACAAGGCCACCATCACCCTGATACCAAAATCAGACAAAGGTGTCACAAAGAAAGAAAACTACAGGCCAATATCACTGATGAACATAGATGCAAAAATCCTCAACAAAATACTAGCAAACAGAATCCAACAGCACATTAAAAGGATCATACACCATGATTAAGTGTGGTTTATCCCAGGAATGCAAGGATTCATCAATATGTGCAAATCAATCAATGTGATACACCATATTAACAAACTGAAAAATAAAAACCACATGATCATCTCAATAGATGCAGAAAAAGCTTTTGACAAAATTCAACACCGATTTATGATAAAAACCCTCCAAAGAACAGGCATAGAGGGAACTTACCTCAACATAATAAAGGCCATATATGACAAACCCACAGCCAACATAGTTCTCAGTGGTGAAAAACTGAAACCATTTCCACTAAGATCAGGAACAAGACAAGGTTGCCCACTGTCACCACTATGATTAAACATTGTTTTGGAAGTTTTAGCCACAGCAATTGGATAAGAAAAAGAAATAAAAGGAATCCAAATTTGAAAAGGAGTAAAGCTGTCACTGTTTCCAGATGACATGGTACTATACATAGAGTATCCTAAAGATACTACCATAAAACTACTAGAGCTATTCAATGAATTTGGTAAAGTAGGAGGATACAAAATTAATGCACAAAAATCTATTATATTCCTATACACTAATGATGAAAAATCTGAAAGTGAAATTAAGGAAACACTCCCATTTACTATTGCAACAAAATAATAAAGTACCTAGGAATAAACCTACCTAAGGAGACAAAAGACCTGTATGCAGAAAACTATAAGACACTGATGAAAGAAATTAAAAATGATACAAACAGATGGAGAGATATACCATGTTCTTGGATTGGAAGAATCAACATTGTGAAAATGACTCTACTACCCAAAGCAATCTACAGATTTAATGCAATCCTTATTAATCTACCACTGCCATTTTTCACAGAACTAGAACAAAAAATTTCACAATTTGTATGGAAACATAAAAGACCCTGAATAGTTAAAGCAGTATTGAGAAATAAATATGGAGCTGGAGGAATCAGGCTCCTTGACTTCAGACTATACTACAAAGCTACAGTAATCAAGACAGTATGGCACTGGCACTAAAACAGAAATATAGATCAATGGAACAGTGTAGAAAGTCCCAAGATAAACCCACGAACATTAGTCACCTTATTTTTGATAAGAGAGGCAAGAATACACAATGGTGAAAAGACAGGCTTTTCTTTTGGTTTTGGGAAAACTGGACAACTACACATAAAAGAATGAAAGTAGAACAGTCCCTAACACCATACACAAAAATAAACTCCAAATGGATTAAAGATCTAAATGTAAGGCCAAACACTATAAAACTCTTAGAGGAAAACATAGGCAGTATGCTCTATGACATAAATCACAGCAAGATCCTTTTTGACCCACCTCCTAGAGAAATGGAAATAAAAACAAAAATAAACAAAAGGGACATAATGAAACTTAAAAGCTTTTGCACAGCAAAGGAAACCATAAACAAGATGAAAAGACAACCCTCAGAATTGGAGAAAATATTTTCAAATGAAGCAACTGACAAAGGATTAATCTCCAAAATTTAAGAGCAGTTCATGCAGCTCAATATCAAAAAAAAAAAAAAAAAAACAACCCAATCCAAAAATGGGCAGAAGACCTAAATAGACACATCTCTGAAGAAGATATACAGATTGCCAACAAACATATGAAAGAATGCTCAACATCATTAATCATTAGAGAAATGCAAGTCAAAACTACAATAAGATATTATCTCACACCAGTCAGAATAGCCATCATCAAAAAAATCTACAAACAATAAATGCTGAAGAGGGTGTGGAGAACAAGGAACCCTCTTGCACAGTTGGTGGGAATGTAAATTGATACAGTCATTATGGAGAACAGTATGGAGGTTCCTTAAAAAACTACAAATAGAACTACCATATGACCCAGCAATCTAACTTCTGGGCATATACCCTGAGAAAACCATAATTCAAAAGGAGTCCTGTATCACAATGTTCATTGCAGCTGTATTTACAATAGCCAGGACATGGAAGCAACCTAAGTGCCCATCGACAGATGATGGATAAAGAAGATGTGGCACATATATACAATGGAATAGTACTCAGTCATAAAAAGAAATGAAATTAAGTTATTTGTAGTGAGATAGATGGACCTAGAGTCTGTCATTCAGAGTGAAGTCAGAAAGCAAAATAAAAATACCATATGCTAATACATATATATGGAATCCAAAAAAAAAAGTTCTGAAGAACATAGGGGCTGGACAGGAATAAAGATGCAGCCATTGAGAATGAACTTGAGGACATGGGGAGGGGGAAGGTTAATCTGCGACTAAGTGAGAGTGTGGCATGGACTTATATATACTATATACTACCAAATATAAAATAGATAGCTAATGGGAAGCAGCCACATAGCACAGGGGGATCAGTTCCGTGCTTCTTGACCACCTAGAGGGGTGGGATAGGGAGGGTGGGTGGGAGGGAGACACAAGAGGGAGGGGATATGGGGAGATATGTATATGTATAGCTGATTCACTTCATTATAAAGCAGAATCTAACATGGCATTGTAAAGCAATTATACTCCAATAAAGGTGTTAAAAAAATAAGTAAGGTGATCATGTAAGAAAAAAATAGTTTTTTTTTTCTTTTTGATCTGTATACTGGCTAATTTAAGTGATTTACTTTGTTTGTGATTTCCTCTTTCCTATATCTTCTTGCTTCTTTTCTATTTAGAGATGACCTTTCAATATTTCTTGTAGGGTAAGTTTAGTAATGCTGTATTCTTTTACTTCTTGCTTGCCTGAGAAATTCTTTATTTCTCCTCCTATTCTAAATGATAATGTTACTGGGTAGAGTATTCTAGGTTGCAGATTTTTCTCTTTCAAGACTTTGAATATATTTTGCCACTCCGTTCTGGCCTGTAGTTTTTCTGTAGAGAAATCATCTGATAGTATTATGGGGGTTCCTTTTAATTACCTCTGTTTTTTTCTTGCTGCTTCAGAATCCTCTCTTTATCTTTAACTTTTGCCATTTTTATTATAAGATGTGTTAGTGTAGGTCTGTTTGGGTTCATCTTGTTTGGCAGACTCTGTGCTTCCTACATCTGGATATCTGTTTCCTTCTTTAGGTTTGGGAAGTTTTCAGCCATAATTTCTTCAAATACATTTTCAATCCCCTTTTCCCTTTCTTCTCCTTCTGGAATCCCTATTATGTGCAGATTGGCCTGCTATATTTTATCCCATATGTCTCTTATATTGTTGTCTTTTTTTTTTCATTTGGCTTTCTGTCTGCTGTTCCAATTGTGTGGTTTCCATTATTCTATCTTCCAGGTCACTTATTTTTTCTTCTGCATTATTCATTTTGCTCTTCATTGCCTTGAGTTCAGCTTTCATCTCAGCAAATGACTTTTCTAATTTTTCTTGGCTCCTCCTTATAGTTTCTAGTTACTTTTTTACAGTAACCTGCATTTCTGTAAATAGCCTTTCTTAATTCCTTCAGTATTTTCATTACCTCCTTTTTGAACCTGCTGTCTCTTAGACTGAAGAGTTCTGTTTCCTTGTTATTTCCTTCAGGGGAATTCTTTTTGTCTTTTAACTGAGAGTGGTTCCTCTCCCTCTTCATTTTACTTATATTTCTCTTTGTGAGTTTAGGAGAAACAAATATCTACTGTAGTCTTAGAGGGCTATTTATATGTGGGAGCATCCCTGCATAGCTTGTGTGGCTTTTAATTTTTTTTTTTTCTTTTTGGTGTGAGGGCTGTTTTTGGTTTGGATGCTTGCTGTCCCTTTCCTCAGTGTGTGCTGGCTGTTATCCCCTTGATAGGGGGTGTGCAGGTGCACAGCACTTGCCCATGCTCCCAGCTAGGTGGAAGCAGCTGCTGGCTTCCATTGCAGGTCTCTCAGCAGAGGCGGCTGGCTGCACGTATTCCTGGGGAGGTGGGGACAGTTGTTGGCCCCGGGTCATGGGATCCTTGGCAGCAGTGGCGAGTCATGCATGCCCCCAGGGAGATTGGGGCAATGGTTGGCCGTGGGTCGCTGGTTCCTTGGTGGAGGCGGCTGGCTGCATGTACTCCTAGGGAGGCAGGGGCAGAGGTTGTCACCATGTCATGGGACCCTTGGTGCTGGTGGGCAGTGCACGCTCCCAGGAAGGTGGGGGCAGTGACCTGCACCCACTCACAGGACCCTTGGCAGCAGCAGTGGTCTGCACACGCCTCTGGAGTCCAAGATGGCAGCTGTGGCTTGCATCTGCCCCCGTAGCTCGTGTAGGTGGTGTCCTGACACCTGAGAGTGTGCAGAGAAAGAAGCTCCTATGGCAGCCTGCCCCTCACCTTGCACACACCCCCAACAATGGTGCATTGCCTCTGGTGGGCTCAGGCTTCTTCCCGGACTCCTTTGGTTGTGGCACACCATACCTTAGACCCCTCAGGCTGTCTTTGTGCTGCCAACCCCTGTCCTCTCCCCAGGGTCTGGCCTCTGAAGCCTGAGCCTCAGCACTCAGCCCCTGCCAGCCCCAGTGGATGAGCATCTCAGGCTGGGTAGTGCTGACTGGCACTGATCGTCTGTGCAGGTCTCTCTCTCTGCTTTGCCCTCCACAAACCTGTTGCTACACTCTCCTCTGAAGCTCCAAAGCTCCCCCCCTCTGTCCTGGCTGATCTCCCCACCAGTGATGGGACTGCCCCACATGTGGAAACCTTTCCTCTTTCACAGCCCCCTCCCAGGGATACAGGTCCCATCCAGATTCCTTCCTCTCCTCTCTTTTTTTTCTTTGTCCTACCCAGTTACGTGGAGATTTTCTTGACCTTTTGGAAGTCTGAGGTCTTCTGCGAGTGTTCAGTAGATGTTCTGTGAGAGTCTTTCCACATGTAGATATATTTTTGATGTATCTGTGGGGAGAAGTGAGCTCCATGTCCTACTCCTCCACCATCTTGATCCACTTGCAAGTCCTTTTCTTCTATATGTTATAATATTGTTCCATTTCAATCAATCATTAAGTGGTAATATTTCCTAAGAATAAAGCTTTTAAATTCTTTTCTTTCTAGCATAATTCTCAAGTCATTAATTATTAACATTTAAGTAAATCAGTTGCTATTTTATTTTAAGGAATTCTTTTATAAAGTGAATTGCTTTAGGAATACAAAGAACTTTTTTTTTTTTTTTTTTTTTTTTTTGCGGTATGCGGGCCTCTCACTGTTGTGGCCTCCCCCGTTGCGGAGCACAGGCTCCGGACGCGCAGGCTCCGGACGCGCAGGCTCAGCGGCCATGGCTCATGGACCCAGCCGCTCCGCGGCATATGGGATCCTCCCAGACCGGGGCACGAACCCGCATCCCCTGCATCGGCAGGCGGACTCTCAACCACTTGCGCCACCAGGGAGGCCCACAAAGAACTTTTTAAATAACAGTTTTTATCAGATTTCCCAGATAGAATCATCACTATGTACAAATTGTATATCTGATTTTCTTAGATGGTCAAACTTGTTTGTTCAGCAACTCGGTGGGCAGTTTTCTCTTAACCAAGTAGCCTATAATTTTGACATGAAGTTTCCTTCCTTTCAGTTTCTTTTTAAAATGAATCAGTGTTGCTGATGTACATATATCATCTCCAAGGAGACTATGAACCTCTTGAAGGTTAGGATTGTGTCTCATTTTTATACACCCTGTACCTTTCAGAGGCTGACACATTTCTGGCAATCAGAAAATGTCTTATGAGCCAATTTTATATTAGTGCTGTATGCTTTCAGTATTTCATAAGGAAATAAGAAATTATTCCTTTTATTTCTCCTGTCCAAATTCTTCTTCTTTGTTATCAAATTTTATTAGGTAGCTGTATTAGTATCCTAGTGCTATCATAACAACTTACTACAAACTGAGTGGATAAAAAACAATAGAAATTTGTTCTCTCAGTTTTGGAGACCAGAAACCTGAACTTGAGATGTAGGCTGGGCCACGCTCTCTCTGAAAGCTCTAGGGGAGAATCCTTCCTTGCCTCTTCCAGCTTTTGGAGGCTCTAGGAGTTCCTTGGCTTGCAGATGCACCACTTAAATCTCTGCCTCTGTCTTCACACGACCTCCCTCTCCTTTCTCTCTGTATTTTCTTCTTCTGTTTCTTATAAATGCATGTGTTATTTGACTTCGGGTTCAACCAGTCAACCCAGAATGATCTCATTTTGAAATTCTCAATTGCATCTTCAAAGACCCTTTTTTTCCAAATCAGCTGACATTTACAAGATCTAGGTAGATTTATATTTGGGGGGCCTCTATTCAACTGACTATAGTACCTAATTGTACAGAATTCTTCCTATTGAATATTTTAACAAATATCATATAGAATAGGCATAAATATTTGTACTATTTGGTATATATGTTGACATTAAAAAAAGACCCATGAGTGGTGGGGGCGTGGGATGAATTGGGAGATTGGGATTGACATATATACATTAATATGTATAAAATAGATAACTAATAAGAACCTGCTGTATAGCACAGGGAACTCTATTTCACTTTGCTGTACAGTAGAAACTAACAACATTGTAAAACTATACCCCAATTTAAAAAAAATGATTAAAAAAATAAATGAAAATAAAAAGAGACCAAAAAATCACAGTGGCCTAAATAGGTAGAAGTTTATTTCTTTCTCATCTTATAGTCTGGCCAGGCTAGGTTAGTAGAAAGGCTCTGCTCCATTAAGTTATTAAGGGTCCCTGGCACTACTGGTCTCTGCCACATCAGCATCTCAGCCCAAGAAGGGGAAAGAAAGTGGAGACCAAATCATTTCCATTTAAGCAAGTGAGATTGGAGTTGCTCACATCACTTTTACTTTGCCATTCCATTGGTGAGAACTTATTCACATGGCTACCCCTACTTGCAAGTGAGACTGGGCAATAGTTTCTCTAGCTGGTGGCCATGTATCCAGTTGTAAATTTACTACTATGGAAAATGGAAAAATGGTGTGGAGGATAACTAACAGCATGTGACAACTTTTAAAAACTTTAATTCCCCTAATTATATATATTAAATAGATCATTGGTGGAATCAACACAACTTATGCATCTAAATACAGATTTTGTCATCTTCATTCATAGCGTGGAAAATAAATATTAACTTTCCTGATTTTCTAAAATTCCTAATTGTGTGACACTAATTATCTTAAAGGAAGAAATTATTTTTCTACAGTTCAGAAGTCATTGTTAGACACTGTTATGATTAACCATTGTTATTTTCTTATAACTCTTTAAAATTCTATTATAAAATATCTGGTTTCCATGAGGAAGTGTTTATCTTGACTTCTTGCCCTCTACCCCTTTACTCCTCCACATGGTGGTGGAATGAATTACCTGGGAGGAGGGTAAG
Organism: Mesoplodon densirostris; assembly: GCF_025265405.1. Taxonomy (NCBI): domain Eukaryota; kingdom Metazoa; phylum Chordata; class Mammalia; order Artiodactyla; family Ziphiidae; genus Mesoplodon; species Mesoplodon densirostris. The sequence continues at coordinate 48,230,762 of NC_082673.1, read as the reverse complement.
AACTTAGGTTAATGTGTCTGTCCTCCAAATTCAAACTTTTCCTCTACTGGGTTGTCCAAAGGACTAGACTGGCAGCAGGTTGTTATACTTGGCTCTCACTCTAAGATACATTCTTCATCAACGTTTTGAACTTCGTTTTCCAGACTCATGTCTCTCTCAATTAGTTCAGAATTTATATGGTGAGAAGAAGGAGTAATTTATTAACCCCCTCTAATTCCAATAGTAACTAAATGCATTATGAAGCTTTTGTTTCCCACAGGAATTATGAGCATAAGAGAGTGAATCAGAAAAGTCCCTGGAAGGCTGCAGCCAAAGACTATATTTAATGTTTAAAAACAGAGTAGTATTTTCTGTCTAAGGGAGGGATCTGTTTCCAGTTTAGACCCAATCTGAAAGTTACTCTTCTAGTCAAAAGGAGAAAAGTATACCACGTACCTTACCCCCACTCTACTCCATTCTCTCCTTCCAACCTACCCCACCCTATCACTACCAAGGGGCAGAACACAGAGGCTGCAGCCCAATGCAAGAAGCACAGAGGGTTAATGGGCTGCAAAAACAAAGAGAAGTTAATGGCTTGTAAGTATTTAGCAATGAGGATTAAAGAAAGCAACCTCCTTAGAAATGCTATTGGCAGAGATTATACTGATGGAAAATTTTTTTAATTGCAAAAAGATAAAAAATGGTTTATACAAGGAGCTGACCATTTCAACAGCCCTGCAAGAGAAAAGAACAGCACGAACAGAAGAGGATCAGCAGAACTTTAAGAACAACAACATTCAGAGAAAAAGAAAGCAGATCAGTGACCGTTCCTTTGTTACACTTGGCTAAGGGACCAGTTGCTAGAAGGAGAAACTAGAAGTTAAAATCAAAACTTCACTGCACGTTAACAATGGGTTTAACAGAATTAGGATCAAGTTAGTCACATATACTTCTCTTTCCATTTTGTGGTTTCAGCCTGTCTCAATTTATCCTTCATGTTACACCTATAAATTCCTATGTATTGAGGGAACCTCCTACAGTTAACAGTAAACTAAGGTCTTTCCAGACCACAACTGATACTTGCAGTCAAGGTTCTGATACTCAGAGTAGGCACACTGGATAAACAGCACCCCTAGAAGGATGCTTCCTTAGGAAGGCTTGATCTTACCTGAGTGGGCTTCATGTCATACATTTTTAAGGTGTGACTGCTGAATGACCATGGCCAAGCCATCTCACTTTCTTTAGATGTAAAGGTCTAACCTGTGACACTGGCAAGAAAATGATCTGAAACTCTGAATGAATTGCTGGACTCCATTTTTAAGATTTTGGTAGGATAAGATTCTTTGAATACCTAAGTATTATAATGTTTCATTTACATTATGGAACATAATTTTAACATTCTGAGATTTCTTCCCTTTCCTTCATTCCCCATATTAAATCATTCCAAGCAATCCTGATCACACCTCAAGCCATTCTATTTCATCTTTCCAAAAATATGTTGAGGCCCATATACTCTGTCTCTTAGACATGTGAAATAATCTACTAATCCTTCCCTGATTCTCCTCATAACTTCCAATAAACTTTCTAAATTCAAATCTGACTCCTTTCTCAGCTATAAAAATTCCAGATATTCTCAATTGACTATAGAATAAAATCCAAACTCTAGAAAAGTGGTTCTTAAGGTGTGTCCCAAGATCAGCCTCATCAACATCACTAGGGAATTTGTAAAAAATGCAAATTCTTGATCTCCCTCACCCCAAATCTTCAGAATCAAAATCTCTGGGGGACCCAGTAAACTGTGCTTTTAAAAGTACTCTAGGGGAACTGATGCATGCACAAGTTTGAAAGCTACTACTAGAGAATGGTGACATCTGCCTTGCTTCCTCCAGACTCACAAGTGTGCTCTGTGCATCTGTCCTCAAATCTCACCACTTCCCAAGCATATCATACTTTTTCACACTTCTGTGCTTTGGTACTGCCTGTGTCCAAAATGCTATTCCACTCTTCCACTGTGTGGTCAACTCTTACAAGGCACATAAAATCCTTTTGGAATGAGCAGGATATAAATTAGTGTATACTCATCCTTTAACACAAAGCTCAAATAATCATCTTTGCTGCAAAAATTTCACTCCCAGACTTAGTCATTCCTTCCTCTGTGCTGTCATTGTGTGTAACATGCTGTGTGACAGTTGTTTATGGTTGTAGCACTGGAAGAGGAATCCTTGAGGCCCAGTCTCACCCTCAAGGTGCCCTTTAAAATACTGGGATTATAGATTTTCCCAAGTAAATTATCGAGTAAGATCTTACTGGGTGGTTTAGCAGGCAAGTCTGTCTGAGTCTCCTGTGTTTGTTTGTTTTTTTAACTCCTTTATTTTAACTGAAGATGAATCCTCTTCTTTCTGGGGAGATTCTCTTCTTCATCCTCTTCAACTGAGACCACAGATTTGAGAGGGGATGACACGAAGAGATGAGGGGAAAAAGTATCAGCCAGATGGGTTATTTATGGTTGGAGATCAGCAGAGTATGCCTTTCCTCCCTAACTCACACCTAATAAATGAAACAAATACTCTCTATAAATAAAAATAGACTATAATTTTTTTTAAAAAATACAAATTCAATTTTTTTAAATGTTCTCTAATCATATATTGTCTTTCAATTTTGACTTATGAGAAGAGTTGAAAGCCATGAGTACTTAATAAATGTTGGAGAAGATATACTTCCGTGCATGTGTGGCTAAAAAATAAAGGATTCATTTTGTGGAATTAATCAATATCAGTCTCAATATCAGTATCTAACCATATTTTCTATACTGAGAAACAACATTACAAACATTAGCACTAGGATATTCTAAATTTTCCTTTCTCTTTCTAACAAATTTTTTTTGTTTTGTTTTGTTTTTTTGTTTTTGCGGTACTCGGGCCTCTCACTGTTGTGGCCTCTCCCGTTGCGGAGCACAGGCTCCAGACGCGCAGACTCAGCGGCCCTGGTGCACGGGCCCAGCCGCTCCGCGGCATGTGGGATCTTCCCGGACTGGGGCACGAACCCATGTCCCCTGCATCGGCAGGCGGACTCTCAACCACTGCGCCACCAGGCAAGCCCCCTAACAAAAATTTAAAGGTGATATTTTATACTCATTTTTCTCCCTGATATCCTATATGGTATTAATTAGTGTAGAGGCTAGACTGAGCAGTACCTTGTGTGTACATCAACTTACACAGTAACAGAATTATAACAACTGCAAGGTTTGGCATTTTCATCCAGTATCATGAATAAACAACAGTTTTCTAATTGAACCCTGAGTTACTATTTTCCACAGAATTGAAACTACTTGAAATGGGAAATACAAATCTTTCTGGCTATTCTGAACTGGAAGTTTTATCTGTAGAGTCAGCCTATTGCTTTTCATTTTCTTACTGTGAGTAGTAATTACTAAACAATTACTTAGCTGATATGAGTGCATTCTTCCCTTCTTTCCACTAATCCTTACCTGCCATCTCTGACAAGATCCACTTCTTTTGGGTCAAATATATAGTGAAGAGCAATGAAAGAGGAGAGAGGAGCTGGAGATCCTCCTCAGGAAGATGTGTACTTGGTAAAGGATGGACAGGCATGTAAGCGTAAGGATGGCAGATCCAGTCTGGATGAGATTGTTGCATTTCCCACCATAACTGTAATGCTGGACAGAAGGCATTGTAGAAGATTGATTATATTCACAATTTAGCTCAGGGAGTTAAGGAAGCCTTTAATTGGAAGTATTCTAGTTAAATACAACCCAGGAACAGAAGTAATAGCACTCTTTGGAAATGACTACCCCATCAGTAATTATCTTCCTTGTCTCTGCCATCCCAAACCTTTGGCATCACTCTGATGCACCTATCACACATGATTTGTAGTGGAGTTATTTTTCTCTTCTCCACAATTAGACTCCCCAAAGGTAGGAAATGCCTTTAATTCATCTTTACATTCTCAATGGAGTCTATCAAAGTATGTACCTTCAATATGCTCTTGTTGAACAAATAAGTTAAATACACGTCATTCAGAAAGAACTAGTTGCTAACACTGAAATAGCAACTTCATACAGGGTCCAGATATACTCATTTAAATTATATATCTTAAGCAGGTCTGAAAAGAGAAGGCATTTGTCTTTTATACAGTGCTCCAAAAGGGTGTTCAAAGTATCCATCTTGCTAGCTACAGAGCCTACTGAAGAACAGCCCTGTTCTCCTGTTACTACCATTTGATGCAATACTTACACTTACACTTCCTTTGGCTGCAGTAGTCATTGAAAGATGCCTGACGTGTGTTTATTTGACACAGAGTTTGTCATGAAGAATTCAAAGGCTTCTGGAACCCTATTATAAAATAAGCCAGATTCTAATTTTGATCCCAGAGCCCCAAAATCTCCCCCAAAACATACCAATCAAAGAGATAAATAGAAGCAAGAGAAAGGCAAAGACATCACAGGCCACCCAAGCCAGAAGAAAAAGAGATGCCTAATAGTGCATGAGAAATAATTTGCATGAATAATAACAAATCACAGCAAGCCAATTTTAACTGTTAGCTTCAATATTCACATATCAAATTGTATTTATCACTACTTAAATTTAAGTGAAGGTAACATTTTACAGTACATGGAAATCCATAATTGTAAAATAGATAATTCAGAGTTTGCAGAGTAATTTACCATTGAATTAGTTTTTAATAGCATCTTCCCATTTTGCATTTAAATATGATTACTTAACAATGTTTGACTGAATTCCCTCTTCTACCCCATTCCCTGTTCTCACAGATACTAACAAAGAAAGGTATCTAAATGACAAGCACAGTGGAAAGTCTACAACAAGGAGGCTGGAAAAGTGTACCCATTGTATGACTGACACCTGAAGAGCTGAGAAGACAAATCAGTCCTTATTTGTGATCAGGGAAATTCATGGAACTCATGCCCTAGACTACCAAAGGAGAAAGAAAAACTATCAGCATCTCCCCAAATACATTCAAATAAACCCTCAAATGACAGACTCCATTACAATTAGAAATAAGCACTGGCAACTCTGCATTCATTTCTATATCTCTTCTTTGAACTTCAAGCATTTTCTCCTCTGCATCTAATCCTTTCCCCAGATCTTAATCCCATTCCTTCTAATCTCCTTCAGAACCTGGCTTCATCACTTACTTTCCCCCTTCTGTTCCTTAACTGTTTTCTCACTCCAGCCTCCTTTATCTTAGTTTATAAACACACTGGAACATCTCACTTATAATATCCCCATCTTCCTCATCTTGCATTACCTTCTAGCTGTCATCCCTTCTTTCCTTACTTTTTTTTCAGGATGATCAGAAGAGCTATTTAAACTCACTCTTTTTTTTTCTCTAATTTTCTATTGTAAAATACTTATAAAATTTACTATTTTAATCACTTTAAATTTTTATTAAAGTATAGTTGATTTACAATATTGTGTTAGTTTCAGGTGTACAGCAAAGTGATTCAGTTTATATATATATATATATATATATATATATATATATATATATATATATATATGTATATATCTACACATATATATTTTTTCAGATTATTTTCCATTATAGGTTATTACAAGATATTGAATATAGTTCTCAGTGCTGTACAGTATGTCCTTGTTGTTTATCTATTTTATATATATCAATAGTAGTGTGTATATGGTAATCCCAAACTTCTAATTTATTCCTCCCCCTCTTTCTACTTCGGTAACCATAAGTTTGTTTTCAATGTCTGTGAGTCTATTTCTGTTTTGTAAAGAAGTTCATTTGTATCTTTATTTTACATTTCACATATAAGTGATATCATATACTTGTCTTTCTCTGACTTACTTCACTAGGCATTATAATCTCTAGGTCCATCCATGTTGCTGCAGATGGCATTACTTCATTCTTTTTATGGCTAATATTCCATTTTATACACACACACACACACACACACACACACACATACACACACATACCACATCTTCTTTATCCATTCATCTGTTGATCTGTTGATGGATATCTAGGTTGCTTCCATGGCTTGGCTATTGTAAATAGTGCTTCTATGAACATTGGGGTGCATGTATCTTTTTGAATTAGAGTTTTCATCTTTTCTGGATATATGTCCAGGAGTGAATTTCCTTTTGATTGAAAGTACTTTACCTAAGGCCCTAGTGGCTACTTTTGAAATAGATACCTAAGGGGCACTTATTGGTCCTTCTCTCACCTTGAATCCTTTGCTACATTGGGCACTGCTGACTCTTCCTTCTTTCTTAACATTCTCTTTTCCTTAGATTTCTAGTATAACAGTTTCTCCTGATCTCCTCAAATTACATGAACTTACTTTGAATTTGAAACCTGATTCCATCACTTTCCCTGTATAGCCTTTGGTAAGTTATATGAACACAGGTGTTGTGTTGAACTCATCAGTCTCTGACCTGTCCACCTATGTCAGTCAGGGTCCCAGCAGGCAACAGCAGCCATAGTAAAGAGTCTAATCAAGGGAGTTTTACAAGGGATGGTGAAGCATCAGGAAACCATTACCAGAGCTGGGAAAGAGCTGGAAACTTAAAGGCCACTCAACAGGAGCTTTGGACATGGAAGAATTCAGTTACTACCAAAAACACAGTGAAGCTGGGTTGGGAAGAGGAAGAATTCAGTTACTACCAAAAACACAGTGAAGCTGGGTTGGGAAGAGATAAATACCCTGACCACCTCTCACTCTACTATCATCCAATTTTCTTCTGGTGACTCTCATTGGTCAAACCTAATTGGAAACCCAGAGCACAATGAAGATTGGGTGATGCAAACTCTAGAAGTCAACCTCCTGAGATGCACAGCAAGGCAGGGAAGAGTAGAGAATGAAACTGGATAGAGGACTAGCAAAAAATAGCCAGTAGATGAGCACACTACCTACCATCTCCTTCATTCACTTAAAAAGTATTTTGTGGGGCTTCCCTGGTGGCGCAGTGGTTGAGAGTTCGCCTGCCGATACAAGGGACGCGGGTTCGTGCCCCGGTCCTGGAAGATCCCACATGCTGCGGAGCAGCTAGGCCCGTGAGCCATGGCCGCTGAGCCTGCGCGTCCAGAGCCTGTGCTCTGCAATGGGAGAGGCCACAACAGTGAGATGCTCACATACCGCAAAAAAAAAAAAGTATTTTGTGTGTCAGGGACTATTCTCAGGAATACAGGGGATCACAAGACAGAAAAGATGCCCATTTTCATGGTGTTTTCATTCTCCTTGGGGAAGACAGATAGTAAAGCAATAATCATACAAGACAATTTCAAATGGTAGGTGCAATGAAGGAAAGGATTATATGACTCTAACATAGATGAGGTGATGGCAGAAGAGCTTAAAGTGGATAATAAGAAGAAAGGAATAATAAGAAAGCTTTCTAAGAGGTAGGGGAAGAGTATTCAAACAAGGGAGATCATCGAAGGCAGAGTGCAAACGTCCTGAGGTTGAAACCAGTTTGGCTTATCCAAGGGAGAGACAGGAGGCCAGTGTAGCTGGGGGAAGGGTGGCAGGAGATGAGGTAGGAATGGTAGGTAAAGGCCAGATCATAAAGGGCTTGTAGGCTAGGCAAGGAGTTGGGTGTTTTTGCTAAAGCAACAGAAAGGTTTTAGGCAGAGGGGGGGAGGTCGGAACATTTGTAGGTTAAGACACATCTAATTAACATTTGTAAAATATAACTTTCACAGTTCTTTGAAAAATAAATTGTAGTGGGACAAAAATGGAAATGTCCCATTATAGTCTGACCAGAGCTCCCATGTTCAGGAGTGGTATTTTGCAAAGTGGTGGCACTGTTTGGATCAGGATGGGCACCTGATACAAGAATGGCCCAACCACAGGCTGGTTGGCAGCCCATGATGTAGCTTAGAGCTATGGGCTCTTGCAACTGAATTGTGCTCCTCTGAAATGTGTATTATACGATAAGAAGAGGGTTAATTAGCTGTCAGTAGTGTGAGAACTGATCAAAGAGGTAGAGAAAAACAGAGATACAATGGGAAAGAAAAGAACAGCTTCTCTTTAGAGGTGCCTTGATTCCTAATAGCTACTAATATATCCATATAAATACTCCTGCTTCCAACCCTTTTAATTAAGGTGGCTTCTTGGTCTCTCTTTCTTGCATGCAAATAGTCTAATGAGCACACTGGTGTATCCAAGTTTTCACTCTTCTTCTCATTCATTCAGTAAGAAGTGACAAAGATTTGCTCTGAAAACAAACAAACAAACAAACAAAAACACCCTCAAATCTCAGTTGCTTTAAACAACCAAAGTTGACTTCTCATTCACTTTAAATACCATCATGAAGTGGATGGGACACTATGCTGCATCATCCTTCCAAGACCAAGATTAATAGAGCATATTCTCTGGAACATTGTTGACTGCCATGGCAAAGAGAAAGAGAGTTCCGGAAGGCCTTGCATCAGCAATTAAACGCTGTGCTCATGATGCATGGGCAGAATGTGTCACTCAGCTCACCCCAACCACAAGGAGGCTGGGAAATGCAATCTTATCATGTACCTGAAAGACAACAAGAAATATTTGACACACCCACCACCATTCACTCATCCATAACCATGGCTTTAACTGCTGTCTATATACCAATGTCAAAATTTCTAGGAGAGATGCCCCATTTTCCCTCTTTATCCATATTTTCAACCACCTACTAACATGCCACAACTGGATTGTATCATAGACATTTCAAGTCTCCTGTACCAAGACTGAACCCTTCATCTTTCTCACAAACTTTCTGTATTTTTTCTCTTGGTCAGTGGCTCCAATATCTATCCACTACCTCAAATAGAAAACCCAGGTGTTATCTTTGACTCTCTCTTCTAACACCCAATCAGTCGACAAGCCCATAGCTTCCAATGTATCCCAATTCTACTAACTCCATGACCATTACCTTACTTTAGTCCCTCCTGGATTCTTGCCCAAACAATTCTGTTAGCCTCCTGTCTGGTTTTCCTGCCTTCATACCCTCCCTTGTAAACTGAAATTTATTCATTCAACAAACATTTAAAGAGTGCTTACTGATTCTTAGATTAAATAAGTAATGGGCCCACCTTGAAGAAATTCAGTGTAAAGAGGGAAACATTGATGTAAACAAAAAATTTCAACACAGCGGACAAATGATAACTATGTAAAAAGAGGGGTGGGAACAGAGACACCAAACTGGGTGTGATGGTGATGGGAAGGTAGTGTTGGAAGCTTCTAGGGAGAAAGCAAAACTTTAGCTAAATAAGGGAGTTGCTCCTACATGTGAACCACAGTAGTTAAAAAAGAGGTGAAGGAAGCAGCTTGTGCCTGACACCTTTGAGAGACTTTGACTCAGCCAAACCAACATGGATTGAGAGGAATGGCATGAAAGAGAAAGCAGGCACCCAATCAATAAAGACTCAAAGTGTCCTGGTGGCTACATGGCTGGTAAGTGGGTGGAAGATCATCCACTGAGGTTAGAAAAGAAAGAGCAAGTCTATGGGGTACAATACTTTTTAATTATGGATACCTTCCCATATTGATTCCAGGCACAGGGCCAAGCATCATTATTATTTTATTTAATCCTCACAACAGTTTTATGAGGTAAAATTGTACTATTGTTTTCATTTTGCAATTTAAAAACAAATACTGAGATTCAGGGATTAATGACCAGTTACATAGTTACCAAATCTGTTCTGCACCAGAGCCCAAGTTGGTATCTTTCTACCATGCTATGCTGAGTTTGAGGTGCCTACAGGAATTCCATCTGGATGTGTCCATAGGCAGGAGTGCAAGGGAGGGATAGGAAAAGAGACACAGACTTGGGGCTTATCAGCATATGGGGACACAGTGGGATCAAAACTATGGGCTCAGATGAGAGGGTTTAGCGAGCTCTAAATAGGGAGAAGGAAAAAAGAGGACCTGGGGAACACTAACCTTAGAGGGCAAAAAGAAGAAAGGAAACCATCAAAAAAAAAAAGGGTTTGAGAAGGAGCCATCTGATACTGCGAATCCTAAAAATGTCCCTCGGTGAATCTTTTTGAGAAGTCCCTAGTCCAGGGGTCTGGCGCTCAGTAAAGGACTTCTGGGGTCAGAAGCAGCATTCTGTCATGGTTGGGCCTTTGTACCTAATTCCTTCAGTTCCTTAAGGACCAAACGATGACCTGAAACCTACACGGAGACTTCACTACCTGGGTAGGTAAAAATTAGCAAATCCTCCTTAAAGCAGATCAAGAACTTTTTCCTCTAGTGTCACCAAAGGAGCTGTGGATGTGAACGATCAGAGGTTACTGCAGAAACAACCAACAGGTATTAGGCAAGGATCCAAGCAGCTGGCGGACTGCGACTGGGTCCGAGGAAAGGAGAGCTTGCCCTGACAGGCAGGCACGCGCACGCCTAATAGGAAGGCCGGGAGCGCCCGGCGCTCCCCGCGCTCACCGCGCGTCACCCGACTCTACACCTCATTGCAGTCCCCTCCTTCTCCGGTGCCCGCATACTCTCTGGTCTTTCTGCCCTCCCAAACGCTCCCCTCAGCATCCCAGCCCTCCCTACGCGGTCACTACCCCTCTATTTACCCGCTCAGCCGGCGGGGCTGTGCGTCACAGGGGCGGGGCCAAAATGTAGCTCACGCCAGGCCCCGCCCCGCGCGCCTAAGGCCCCGCCCCCTCTGGCTGAAACGGAAAGGGCACTGCTTGTGCGGGGTCCGGAGTTTTCTCACTCAGCGACATCATCCCACCGTCTCCAAGTCCTTGCCTTTTTCTGAGGCCATCTACTGCCACCTGAACGAACGCGGGGAGTCAAGGCCAGGCGTGCGGGGCGCCATGAACGGCCGCCGCCTGGTGGGCGCGGCGGCGGCGGCGGCGGCGGAGGGACTGGTCGGCTGAGGGCCTGTTCGGGGCCGAGGCATGTGGAGCCCCGGCGGGAGCTTGCTTCAGACTCTGCCCCGACTTCTGCAGCACGACACCCTTCCGGGCCACGCAGAACTGCCGCCCTGCTGGGCCCTGCCGCGGGCGGCGGGCGGGGACGACTCAGCGGACCGCCTTCCCCGCGGGGGCGGGGCGAGCGCGGCGGAGGCAGCGGCGGCAGCGGCCTCCGGAGCCTTGCTCGGAGCCTATCTGGGGCACCACGGTCAGCCTGCGGCCTCTGAGCTGCCGGCGCCGGGCGCGGCCTTGGCGGGCAGCCCCGGGAGCGGCAGCGGCGGCGGCGTGGTGGTCGGCGTGGCCGAGGTGAGAAACTGGCGCTGCTGCTGCCTCGGCAGCACCTGTTGGTGCCGGAGCCTGGTGCTGGTCTGCGTGCTGGCCGCGGTGTGCTTCGCTTCCCTGGCCCTGGTCCGCCGCTACCTGCAGCACCTCCTGCTCTGGGTGGAGAGCCTTGACTCCCTGCTGGGGGTCCTGCTCTTCGTGGTGGGCTTCATCGTGGTCTCGTTCCCCTGCGGCTGGGGGTACATCGTGCTCAACGTGGCTGCCGGCTACCTGTACGGCTTCGTGCTGGGCATGGGACTGATGGTGGTGGGCGTCCTCATCGGCACCTTTATCGCCCATGTGGTCTGCAAGCGGCTGCTCACCGCCTGGGTGACCGCCAGGATCCAAAGCAGCGAGAAGCTGAGCGCCGTTATTCGCGTCGTGGAGGGAGGAAGTGGCCTGAAAGTGGTAGCACTGGCCAGACTGACCCCCATACCTTTTGGGCTTCAGAATGCAGTGTTCTCGGTAAGTGGTGTCCCGCTGGTCCATCTCTCTCCAAGTCTGTTTTTGAGCGATCTTGTGACAGCCCTGGGAGGATGCTCCAACAGATAAATGCCAGCAGAGAAGTGACATTAACAACAGGAATTAAAATTACTTTCCGTCGTACCCTGAGAAATCTCAAACAAATAAAGCAAGTCTAAGTCCGTCCCTCAATAGGAGATTTGGTAGAGAAAGAGCTACTCCTTTTTTGGCATATGAGTTTGATTAAAAATGAAGAGCCCTAGAGAGTGTGGGAGGGAGGCTCAAGAGGGAGGGAATATGGGGATATACGTATACATATAGCTGATTCACTTTGTTGTACAGCAGAAACTAACACAACATTGTAAAGCAATTATACTCCAATAAAGATATAAAAAGAAATGAAGAGCCCTTTTAACTATGAGGGGAGATGAGTGGAAATATCCATTTTAAACATTTGTCATCTGATTTCTGTAACAGCTTTGGCAACAGTCAGGGAGTAAAGGCTTCACATGCCTAGCTTTCTCTCTAACCTGCGTAAATGCATCCAGTGTTTAGACTCAAGTTTTTAACAACGTGGGGCTAAAGGAAGTGTTTGGGTGAACAGTGTAGAGGGTGGTTACAGACTCCATATTTTGGAGTTTCCTAAAATTTTTAATAGGCTTTTTTTTTCATCAAGTTATTTGCTTTTACAGTGTAATGGGGGGAAGCCTCCTTTTTATCTTTTTTGGAGGAACTTCATTTTGAAATCACTAGGTCGTAAGATAAAACAAAATAGGACAGATAACCTTTTTCCCAGTGAGAATATATTTGTCTTTTTACACACCTTCTATGCTCTTTTTGCCTTGTATTCATGTATTCTGCTTATTCAGTTTAGGTATTTCTAGTTAATGTACATCACATTGTAACTGACTGAGGAATAGAAACACTGCGAAGTGAGGAAACCATCCCATTGGAAGAAAGGAATGCAGTATTTACAAACTTAGTGTCTTTGGAACAAATTATTAACACTATCTGCCCTTGCTTTCCACTTTTCTAAGGTGAAGGGGTTGAACTGGTTACTGAGTTCCTCAAATTCAATGATTCTAAAGTTCAAAGAGTTCATATAGAGATTCCCAGGAACTCAATCCTTCAGCTAGACCTAAAGAAAACTCTGTGTAAAGAAAGAGATTTAGCACTCAAATCCATAGGAATCAATGTATTTTATGTTATTCTGACACATTGTTTTGTCTCAAAAATAAATTGTTAGTCTCTAGAAACTTTCTCATTTTGTTTTATGTTAAGAATAATTCTAACCAACCTACCTCTCTGTGATGAAGTTAAGATTTTTTCTTTTTTCTTCTTTTCTTTTTAAATGCCTTTTGCAAATCTCATGTTGATTCTAACCAACAGCAGTAATGACTGTAGATTGAAGCTTGTGGAGGCATGGAAAGAGATAAGGAGTTTTCTGTACAGATAAAGTTTGGTGTTTACAGGCAGTTTGGTATGTTCTCTTCCTTAATTTTTTACCTTTTCACAACCTCCTATAAACATGAACTTTGACCCAACCTTGGATAATAATAGATCATGTATCCTAAGACTTTGAGAGTGGGAACTAAGGAACCTGAATAGTTTCATACCTTTAGTTTGCTTCCTCTCTAGTATAGTTTATTTCCATGTGCATTTTCTTGTCCACCTACCATGTGCCTACTATCCTAGGCTCTTTCCCACATATTATTTCTAATCTAAACTAACCCTGCAGAAGGTGATTATACATATTTTATAGACTATTGTCTAATAGTCTGAAACACAGGGCTGGTGCTTTGGAATTCTACTGTCCCCATAGAATCTGTTGACCTTGGTCAAGTTACTTATCCTCTCTGTGGTTCATTTTCTTATTTGCAAAATGGGGAAAGTAACGGTACCTACTTCATAGGATTTTTGAGACAATTAGTAAAATAAATACATGCTACTGACCTTGGATTAACAAACATTCACATGTTGGCTTTTGTCGTCATTACTGTTGTTATTACCCTGGGTCACCTAGGTAGAGTCAAACTTTGCACTATGGTTTGAAGATAGGGTCTCAACCCATGACTCTGTTTCTTCATTGTATATTTAATACCTAGTATAGTCCCAGGTATATAATGTGGACTCTATATATTTATTAATTAAAAATAAGTTAGGTTTTTTTTTAAAGTAATCTCTTAAACATATTAAACACGTGATTAAGAAGTTATACTCCGTACTTGGAAATAATTTAAGGTAATTATGTAATTGAAACCAAACTTGACAAGGGGCAATTCTCAGTTGGCCTTGTGGGGTCAAGAGAAAAGAAGGAAAAAAAGAAAACTGGCCTCTTGAAATAGGTATTATTGGTACAGTTTTACTGAGGAAGAAATGGAGGCTCAAGCATCCAGGAACTTGTTCAGGATCACCCACCTACCAAGTGGTGGAGCTGAGTTATAAACCCCAGATCAGCTGAAAAAGTGCATGGTACTGTGTGAAATTCTCACTCTTGGCCATAAGCAGGGGGGTTGTGGAGCCATTGGATATAGTCTATTATATCTTGTTCATTTCTATTATTAACTGTCTGCTTAGTAGCTCTTTCAACCAAAACTGTTTACTGAATTCACCCAGGGTATGTGAGTGAAAAGAAAGCTTAGTTTAGGCTCATTTTTGTTTTAGCCTGACTTTCCCTTCTGCCTTCTAGAACTTCATTCTGCCTCTACACTCTCTGCCTTCCTACCCCTCAGGCTACCCACAGCTGCCCCCTTTCCAGGCATATTTCTTTTGTTTTCTTCTTCCCTACCTATCTTTTAAATTATCCCTTTTCCCCGCTATTTCAGTTAAAACTCATCTTCAGTGTCCACGATTGATTGATCTTTAATCAATGCCCATGATTAAAGAAATTTATCTGGGCCTGCTTCAAAGAGGAAGTGAAGTATAGTGGTCATGAGGGGCACAGGCTTTGGAAATAAACAGTCCTTGATTAGTCTGTGCTGAGTTATGAGGCTTCAATAAGCTAATGCAGTGAAGGCATTGAGTATTTGCCTGGCACATAATCAATTCTCAAAAATTATTAGCAATTATTATTCTTAGTGGTGGTGGTGTAGTGGTTTTTATATTTTAGAGCCAGGAGCTGATTGTAAAAGGTGAATGTATGGAAGAAGGAAAGGTGCTCTCCCTTGCTTCCTATCTATTCTTAACTTTATTTCTTTCCTTCTCCCACGTGTGCTAGAAAGGGATAAGCAAACTGACACTCCACTTTTGAAAAGCTTGAAATGGAAAATAAGTACATAACACTTCATTGTATCAATTCTTAGATTATAAGAAATACAATTTCCCAAGGACATATTTAAATTTTTTCCACTTTTAAAAATGCACTTATTGTTTCTGTTGGGAAATAGTTAACCCCTCCCCCCCGACCAGTGTTTTTTGATGTAATCTTGTATCTGTAGGTATTATTGTACATTAAGACAGATTTCTAGATGCGTAGTCTGTGTGTGTTTCTAGGTACTGTTCTTATCTGAGCACGTATCTAGGATGACTGTTTCTTACTGCTTCAGTCAGGATAGGCTAAATTATGCTACAGTAACAACCCCCAAACCTCAGTGGATTAAAAAGCAAAGGTTTATAAAAAATGCAACTTGAATTATTGTTTATGATGAAAGGGAGATAAATTTAATTTATATTTTGAATTCATCTTTTATGATTTGGGGGACTATAATATATGCTTCCAGCATTTATAATACAATTAAGTTTTTTTTTAATTAAATAGACTCTATATTGCATATGATGCCATATTTTTCTCATGACTTCTCATAAATATATGTTCTTTAAGTATAAAAAAAAACAAAGGTTTGTTTACTTACTTGACACAGATCCAGGTTCAACTTGTTTTGGGGAAGGGGTGGGGAGTCTCTGCTTTATGTCATTTTTACTTTGGGATCCAGGATGACAGAGCCACCATTTTTCACTTGGTTTATGTGACATGGTGAATTGCACACTGGTTTTTAAAGCTTTCACCTGGAAGTAATCTCACTTTTTACTGGCCTGAACAAGTTACATGGCTACAGCTAACTTCAAAGGGGCAGTGTGTGTGCCAGGATGGAGAGAACTGGAGTGTTTGGTAGCAGTCTTCATGACTCTGGCACTTAACTTACGGATTCTGCCTCCCAGGCCCTTCAGTTCAGTCCACTGCCACTACCCTGGTTCAGGCATCTCAGCCTCCCATCTGGTCTCCTTGCTTCTTAAACAAAGATTTCTAATTTTTTCTCTCTCCAGAAAGATCTTTCTAGAGTGCATATCCGATCTTGGTACTCCCTGAAGGGAAACTCTCAAGTGAGTTTTCTTCTCTCCTCAGGATAAATTCCCAACCCTCATCTTACTTCTATAGCCTCTCTCTTATAATTCCACAATTACTAAGTGCCCTTTGATGTGTTAACTTTTTTCATCCTCATTCTAAGAGATATACATGATCATTTCTGATTCAGACATAGCAAATCTTGTCTGTAGCCTCAGAATTTCAGGATTTCCTTTTTGTTGATAAAGTTGAAAACTGTAAACATTCATAAGAATAACATCCCATTCTGTATTGAGTAAGCATTAAAGCATTCTTGTAAGGTCTCCTATAAGATGCCCCCTTGGAGACATCTGAACTTCTACAGTTTAAAGTTACCACCAGTGAAATGTCAACTTTAATCCAAATATATTACACGATAATTGGTTGTTATGGGTAACACTATTCATATTGCAACTTCCAAAGGGGTTTGATTTTGTTGTCGCTGTTGTTCCATAGGAGATCCTAAAAATCATTCTCTGCTTTCATTTCGGTCATAGAAAAACTTCTCAAACAGTTCCACATGGGAAATTTTCTTTCCATCATGGTTAAATCTTTGAAACCTCAAACAAAAACATAAAACATAGCATGGAAGATCCTCTTATTCATATGTTGTATACCACTTTACAGTATGCAGAGCAAATTTACATACATGATATTGCTTAATCATCACAACAGTCCTCTGAGGAGTTATTAGTGACTTATAGGCAGTTATATAGAGGACAAAATATCACACACTTGAAATTAGATTTAGTTCTAACATTTACTCTGACATCTTGAGCTACTCTTTTGAGCCATACTTTCTGTTGTAAAATGTGTTTACTAATACCTGCTACAAAGCTGTGGTAAAATATATAGCTTGCTCATTACTTACTATTTCCTTCTGTCTATCCTCTGCATTCCAAAAAAAGGACATTGATACTCAAAGTTTTTTGTTTGTTTGTAATTTAACCGTTATTTATATTGTACTTAATAACTGCCGGGCACTGTTCTTCTAACATGTACACATTACTTATTTAAGACTCATATAAACCCTAATCCTCATCTTAAGCTAAGGTAGTTGAGGCAGAGTGATGAAATAACTATCCCAGGAACATACAGTTAGTAAATTGTAGAGTCATGAACTTACCTAAGATTCTGTTGTTGATCTGAGAAGAGCTGGGTTGCTCAGAGATCTCCTTATTCCACTGATAGTTGCAGAGCACTTGCCCCAGGACCTCCCATGTGTCAGGCACTGGGCAAGGTTCTACACAGTTGAATTAGACATCATCCCAGGAAAATGATTTGAAAAAATATCAGAAGAATAATGTTTTGTGCATGTGAGAATTACATGAAATTGGAATTTTAACATCCATAAATAGTGTTATTGGAATACGGCCATGCTCATTCATGTATGTACAATTTGTGGCTCTTTTTAAGCTAAAACAGCAGGGTTAAGTAGTTGTGACAAAGACCCTATGGCCTGCAAAACCTAAGATATTTCCTACCTGGCACTTTGCAGAAAAAGTTTTCCTTAGAGCTACAGCAGTCACAGCCACCAGGCCTGTGCCCCTGCAACTGTAGGAAGAGGCCCTTAAGCGCTCATATATATCTTTTTACCTTTGTATTTAGCAAAACCCTTTTTTTAAAAAAAGACCATATGTGGATAAAAAGAAAAAAAAAAGAAAAAGAAAAGAAATGAGTAAATTTAAAAGTGCAAGGCCTGACCCATCATCCTGGCTCACTTCTCAGTGGAACCACTTTAGAGAATTTTATGTTACCTAA
Source organism: Mesoplodon densirostris (assembly GCF_025265405.1). Lineage (NCBI taxonomy): Eukaryota > Metazoa > Chordata > Mammalia > Artiodactyla > Ziphiidae > Mesoplodon > Mesoplodon densirostris. Next base: position 48,213,013 of record NC_082673.1, on the reverse strand, counting down.
CTGTTAGTTACTTTGGCTATTTTTATTAGCCCACAGTAGGTTAGAAGCAGCAACAGAAAGGTTCTTTATTTGTTTTGGGAGGGGCAGGGAGCTGTGAAACTGGTGTACTGACTAAAATAATGACAGCAAAATAAGATTAAAGACAAAGTTGAAGCAAATGTAACTAATGTATTTTCCTAGAGTTTGCCTTGAGTAATCAAGAAAAATATACATTACTTGTTCACAATCGAACTGAAATTTATTATAATTAAATAAAAGTATTTTATTGGCTAGTGACTGAAAGACCAGAAAAATGGTAAAATCTTAGCCTCATGGATTCTTTGGGGACCTTAGTTTCTGTCTCAGCTCCTGTGTGACTTTGTGAAGTCATTTAATGATCTGGCCTCCAGGTTTTGTTATTTGTAAAATGAGATAGGTTAGACAGGGTCTCAGAGTTTGCTCTTAAAAAGACAAATGTTCTGAGTAACTAGCATTACTTTTTATTTAACAGTTTTGTGATAGTATGTTTTATAAAAATGTTTTCTCATCTTCTTACATTCTTATTTTGTGTTATTATAGATATAATCATTCATTCATACACAGATGATGGGTCATGATACTTGTCACTGTACCAGTATATCTAATGATTATTTCTTCTTACTATTAAAGTATACTGATTCATTGCCAGTGGTACAGTTCAGATGGAATAGAAAGACAGAGGCACAGTCTGTGTTTTGAAGGAGCTTGGAGTCGTCAAGTCTTGAAGGTTGAGACATGATGACAAAGTTGAAAAATGTCATGCCACCTTAGCCCACATCCTTAGACCTCATGGTACCACTGAGTATAGCTGGCTATTACTTCCTCAAAACTGTGTTCTCCTGTTTGTGCCTCTTCACTTATCTCACCAGCTTCTGTGATTTTCATGTGTCATATATGGGGTTAGAATTCACAAATCTGTATCTCTAGCCTGTTGTATCATAGTAACGAATACAGTATGTCTTATTACCCCTTCCTAGATAAAAAATTTTCTTTAGAGGCAGAGAGTCTTATTAAAACTTATTTTAACAGTATTTGCTTTTTCTGTCTATGAAATAAGTATTCATTGTAAAAACTTTGAAAAGTATAATAAGTACAAAGAAGAAAAATCAGTAACATTTCAGTGTTTATTTTTCTAGTCTTTGCATTTGTTAATGCATGTGTTTTCATTATATAACATTGTGAGTGAATGTTATAAATGATTTTTGTGACTTTTTATTGAATGTAATGAACATTTTGGTCATTAAGTATACTACAAAATGACTTAAAATGACCACACAATCAGCTGTGGTTTTCAATCTTTGTATCTTTATCCCTGCTTAGACCTGGGCCTTATGTGTAGAAGGCATTTGATAAATTTTTGTTGAATGAGTAGAAGTAATAAACCAATAGTTTGTCATAACTCTATAAAGAAGATCTTTTTAACTTATGTTCCAAAAATTATATGCAGTAAGATATATATATATATATATATTTCACCCCCCCGCCCCTGGGGAGGAGGTTCAATGTGTGTATTAATCAGATTCTCAAATGGATCAGTGACCCCTAAAATATTTAGGAACCGTTAAAAGCAGTTCCTAATTTAGGGATAGTGAACTAATGAAAAAATCTGTATATATGAAGATGGTTTCTGCATTGTAGACAGATTTATTGTCCTGTCTCTGTCAGTAGAAGCCTCTACACTGATGCTCTCTCCACCTGTTAGAGTGGGGTTTCTCAGAGCCCTTGCCTTGTTTTTTTTTTTTTTTTTCCGGTAGCAAGACTTCTCTCAGTACATTCAGGGTTGCTTCCTGAACAGAGGGTCTTAACCTTGATATCACATTGACCTCAGAGGTTACTGGAAATGCTTTTAGTGTTCATTCAGTATTCACTCAACAAGTAACTGATAGGTACTACTCTGTGCCCACTGCTGTTCTAGATGCTAGAGATACAATAGCAATGAATAAAGCCATCCCAGATCCTTCAAGGTGCTTGCAGTCTAGTGGAGAAAACATTCTGGATATATCAAGGCTAATATTTTGCTGATAATGAATTAATTTCCATTTACTACATTATTTCTCTGAGGGGAAGGGGGAAAGCATGTTTAGTTTCTGAACAGCCAATTACAAGTGGACTTTGCATCCTGGCCTGTTTATAAACTGGCAACTATTATGTCTCCACATTTATAAACAAAATAATTTTAATGTTGATACAGTCTACATCCAATCAACATATATTTAGTATCTGATATATAGTAGGCATCATACTAAAGGCTAGAGACACAATGAGGAACAAGACAGATGGGTCCCTTCCTTTACAAACTTATAGTCTGAGGAAGGGGTAAAGGGCAAACAGATGGTGAAACCTTCCGTTACTCTCTAGTGTGAAGGGACTTGGTGAGTAATAGTGTTCTGTCAGAGAACTTGAGAGCAGTTCTTAATGCAGACTTGGGAGCTTGGGATAGGTGTCCTAGAGAAATTGATGACTGAGTAGTGAAAGACAGTTTGGGACTTTGCCCAAGTAAAAGGAGTGGGAGGAAGGATATAAGTGTTCTTGACAGAAGGAACAATGTACAAAGGCCCAAAAAGAAAAGAGCAAGGAATGTTCCAAGAACAAGAGAATTTTGATGTATCTGGAACATAGTGTGATGTGAAGCATGAGACATTCAGAGCCCAGGTCATGAAGCAGTTTGCATGTTGAAGAACCTGACCTTCATTCTGATGGCAGTAGGAAGGAGTTTAAGCAGGACTGGATTTGCCTTTTTAAAAGATTTCTGCAAAAGTTAGCATAGGTTGTGAGTGGAGGGTAGGTCTAGAGTATCAAGACTAGAGAGGGGGAGACTGAATAGGAATAGGGACGGACAATGGGTAGATTTCTAACATATGTAAAAGGTAGAATCCATAAGAGAGGGTAGATGATTGGATGTGAGAATGAGGGACGAATGGGTGTGTGACTGACTTCTGAAGTGTCTAGGGCAACTGAGATTGGGAACACTGAAAGAGGTATTTTGGGGGGAGGGAAGGGAATGGGCAGTTAATGTTTTTCCTTTAACCAGTTTTTAAAATTTCATGTTTCTGGAAGTGAAAACTAGTTGCCATTTGTTGACTATTTCTCCCTCTCTGTTTCTGAAATATTGATAGTAAGTATCAATATTTAGGATATATATTATAAAATATATAATTTATCAATAATATTTAGATGAAAAGAGCAAGTGTAGTCATTTTAACTTCTTTTGACCATTCCTTAAAAATTATTATAGGGATTCATGATTTTTTTCTGTATAATATTACTAAATATATATTTTAATTGGAATTTACTTTAATAGTAACTTTGTCAATAAGCAGCATTGCTTTTATATAAACTAAGAAACACACCTATACAGGAAGGTGTAATTTGCCAAAACTAATAGAGATTCACAAAGCTTTGGATAAAATTTGAGTTCTTCCATACACAGATCACCTTTATATTCTTCACTCGATCTGTGTCAAGATATTCTTTGTAAAAATGATAAAGTTTCTTAGTGTGTTAAATTAAAGCCCGTAAAGCCGTTGTGTAAACAGCCGTAAATAGAGAAAGCAGAGGAGCTGGAGGCAGGGTTGCCAGGGGAGCTGTGCTTTGTGCCGTGCCTGAGAGGACAGCAGGCCTCAGGTTCAGTGAGCATCTGAGTGATCCATCTAAAGACAGAGGTTCTCTTATTGTCAGCTTCAAAAATATGTGTTCAGAGAAGAATCAGCTCTTGCTCTTCAGAATTAAGGGTTTCTTTCTCTTTTTTTTCCTTCAGATGGGCACGTCTTTGTTTTCAGGATCTAACTGGTATATGGTAAAGTAATATTCTACAGTAACCCCTACTGACCCAGACAAGTGAGTTACATCTCTAAGTAAATCACAGTACCTCTGAGAATAAGAATGTGTATACTTTCATGGTGCTTCTAGAGTTTTAAAAGCATGGGAAGATGGCAATCATGTAGCATTCACCATCCCTGGAACTCTCACTGGAGTATTTCTAATCACAGAATCTAACCAGCAGGATAACACTGACATCCTAGGCTGAGATTTCTAGGAGTCTTTGAAGTAGGAAAACAGTCCTGAGCCAAGATCCCAGGGTATTGTAGTCAGGAATTCCAGTGGGAATATTCTAGGCTCACATTTAATGTCTTTTTGGAAAGTAGGACAAGGAGACATTTCTTTTTTTTTAAACAACTTTATTGGAGTATAATTGCTTTACAATGGTGTGTTAGTTTCTGCTTTACAACAAAGTGAATCAGTTATACATATACATATGTTCCCATATCTCTTCCCTCTTCCGTCTCCCTCCCTCCCACCCTCCCTAACCCACCCCTCTATGTGGTCACAAAGCACCAAGCTGATCTCCCTGTGCTATGCGGCTGCTTCCCACTAGCTATCCACCCTACGTTTAGTAGTGTATATATGTCCATACCTCTCTCTCGCTTTGTCACAGCTTACCCTTCCCCCTCCCCATATCCTCAAGTCCATGCTCTAGTAGGTCTCTGTCTTTATTCCCATCCTACCCCTAGGCTCTTCATGACTTTTTTTTTTTCCTTAGATTCCATATATATGTGTTAGCATACAGTATTTGTTTTTCTCCTTCTGATTTACTTCACTCTGTATGACAGGCTCCATGTCCATCCACCTCACTACAAATAACTCAATTTCATTTCTTTTTATGGCTGAGTAATATTCCATTGTATATATGTGCCACATTTTCTTTATCCATTCATCCAATGATGGACACTTAGGTTGCTTCCATGTCCTGGCTATTGTAAATAGAGCTGCAATTAACATTTTGGTACATGTATCTTTTTGAATTATGGTTTTCTCAGGGTATATGCCCAGTAGTGGGATTGCTGGGTCGTATGGTAGTTCTATTTGTAGTTTTTTAAGGAACCTCCATACTGTTCTGCATAGTGGCTGTATCAACTTACATTCCCACCAACAGTGCAAGAGTGTTCCCTTTTCTCCACACTCTCTCCAGCATTTATTGTTTCTAGATTTTTTGATGATGGCCATTCTGACCGGTGTGAGATGATATCTCATTGTAGTTTTGTTTGTTTGTTTGTTTGTTTGTTTTTTGCGGTACACGGGCCTCTCACTGTTGCGGCCTCTCCCGCTGTGGAGCACAGGCTCTGGACGCGCAGGCTAAGCGGCCATGGCTCACGGGCCTAGCCGCTCCTCGGCATGTGGGATCTTCCCGGACCGGGGCACGAACCCATGTCCCCTGCATCGGCAGGCGGACTCTCAACCACTGCACCACCAGGGAAGCCCTGATTTGCATTTCTCTAATGATTAATGATGTTGAACATTCTTTCATGTGTTTGTTGGCACTCTGTATATCTTCTTTGGAGAAATGTCTGTTTAGGTCTTCTGCCCATTTTTGGATTGGGAGACATGTTTTTTTAAAAGTCGGTGGGTAAAGGCTTACCGGGGAAAGAAGGTTGGATGGGTCTCTTTGTGGGAACAGGTATTCTAAATTAGTGTTGTTTGTCAAAGACTGGAACTAGATGCAGATTCTGAATAGGATCATGGCTTATAGGAAATGCCAGATTAGAATAATTTAGAACCTGTTTATCTTTAATACACTTAGTAATAGTTGAAAAACTGTATGTGTGTGTATTATTGTTTTGTTCTATTGGTTAAATTATTTGACACACCAGCAATACAGTTTACAATGATTACCTGAAATTAGTTTCTTTGCTTTATTTAGCAGCTTTTCAGAAAAGAACTGTATGTAAATAATAACACTTGATTTTTCTGTAGAATGAGGTTCGGTCATGAAATGTTTGATAAACTTTGATTTATGCTTTGGACAAGGGTCTTGTTAAAGAGTTAAGTGGCAGGGTTGTTTCAGGTTTATGATATCTGTTCTTAAAGTAGCCGCTTGGATATTATTGATGTCATCCATAAATGTCAATTATGTGTTCTCTTTGGAGAAACTTCATTACATTTAAAGATTATGAACTGAAGCTTTGCATTCTGATATTTTGAAACTTAAATATTTATTTTAAAAATAACTTCCATAACATATAATGTCATTATTAACTGGAGTGTAATAATTTTTATGATTCATTTTTGTCATATTTATTTATTTTATACATTTGACATGTTTAGTTCTAAAGAAAGTTTTCCATTCCTGTAAGTGCTCCAGACTGATAGAGGAACCTTCCTAATACTTAGCCCCATTCATGTCATTCTTTGATTAGACTCCCCAGAGCTTTTCTACTGAGTACAAACTCATTCTCCTTTAACCCAAGGCCTGTAACAAGTATCACCCTGAATACTTGCCCTGTCTTTATTTGACAGGATTCCCTTGCCCTATAAATAATCCAAACTGTACTGCTAACTTTACTAATACATCCTATATGTTCCCTACCACATTGTCCTTATTCATTCTCTTCTTGAAACACCTTAACTTCCTCATCCCACCTATCTTTGCCTGCCAAACTCATATTAGCTTGTGGAGTTCATTTCAAATTCCTCTTATTCCACAATATTGCCCTTTGGTCCCCCACTCCTACAGAGATTTTAATCCCTGTTTATTCTTTAATACTTTCTGTGTAGTTCTTCTCAAGGCTCCCTTTCTGCCTGTTTCTGAAGTAGTGTGTGTACTTGTCAGTGTGTAAATTCTTCAAGGTAAAAGTTGTGTCGTACTGCCTCTTGCAGGCACCTACCAGAGCATCTTGCATAGAGCAGTCTTTGAGCCAGTAATTGTTTAGGTGAATCTTTAACAACCAGTCACTGCAGTATTCTTTCTAAACCAGCAGTGGTATATCTCCAATTAATCATCTATGAGTAGAGATAAATGTATCTTTATTGAAAACATGATTTACATAATTATTAGGTTAGATTGTAGTTATAGAGTAACCTGTAGCTGATTAAAATACCAGATCTTAAAATTAATAAAAATGAAATTTAATAAAATAGCCACTAGTTTTCTTATATAACAGTAATACCCAGATAAGGATGTGGAAAAGTTATTCTCAAAATTAATGGCAGTAGCAGCAACAACTATAACACAAAATGCTTAGAAATAAACTAATAAGAAATAACTGATACATGTGAATAAAACCACCAAACTTTAGTAAGAAATATGGAGGATTTTTAAGTAATTATAAAAACATTTCTTGATAAGAGGACTGAATATTCTGGAGATTGCATCTCTGTCCAGATTAACTTATAAATTTACCTTAATCCTAGTATAATATTTACTAAGTTTTTTGAGTGACAGAGTGATCCTAAAATGTATCTGTAAAAATGAATAGGTAAAAAGGTTATGCAAATTCTAAAAAGAAGAGTAATAATAGGGGTTTGAAGGATGGGAAATTCCTCATATTAAACTGATAGGCTTTACAATAATTTGGTTTCAACACAAGGTTTAAGATATCAGTGGACAGTATTAGAGCCCCAAATAGACCCCTTTATATATAGTAACTTCATTTATAATAAAGTAAACATCATAAGTTGCTGGAGAAGTTATTGATTATTCAATAAATAATGCTAGGAAAATTGGCTACTGGGGAAAGGGAGGAATAAGGAATCCTCACCTTTACTTCAAATAAATTACAGAAGGAATAAGTGGTAAATATTAAAAAGGAAAATATAATAAGAAAAGAAAGATAGGCAGAAATTAACAATGGGCTCTGAAAAGATGTTCTAAAGCTAAAAGCAATGGGAAATCAGAGGAAACAATTAATAATATATATAAATAATATATGTATAAATTTAGAAACATTTGAATATCAAAACATAAAATTAAAGAGACACTTTAAAGGAAAATATTTACCACATATAATGGACAAAAAGTTGCCCTTGCTATAAAAGGAATAAATATCATGAATAAATAAGAAAACACTTAACATTTCAATGAACATTAGCAAATGTGAACAAATAAAGCCCTAAAGAAGTACAGATAGAAAAATGTATATTTAAAACTAATGTAAATATAAATTAAAATAGTACAGATTAAACAATGATCAAACATTATTTTTACCCCTATCAAACTAAGAAAGATTGAAATTTAAAACTTAAATTTGGTAAGAGTATGATGAAATGGACACACATATACATTACTTACTGATAGGTATGTAAAACTGTGAACCTTTTGGGAAGACAGTTTTTACTGTTTGATCCAGTAATTCCATTCCGAATGATCTTTCCTAAAATAATGGAGTTGCATATTAGTCATTTCTTGCTGTGCAACAATCACTCCAAAACTGAATGGCTTAATAAACATTTATTATCTCACAGTTTCTGTGGGTTGGGAATTCCTGTACAGCATAGCTAGGTGCCTCTACTTCAGGTTCTCTCTCAGTACTACAATCAAGATGCCGACCAGAGGTGCAGCCATCTTACGGCTCCACTGGGGGAGAATCTGCTTCCAGGCTTACTCTGGTGGCTGTTGGCAGGTCTCAGGTATTTGCTAGCTGTTGGCTGAAGACATCAATTCCTTGGTACAGCAAGGACCTCTCCATAGAGCTGCTTACAACATGGTAACTTAACTTCTTGAGGGAGAGATGGAAATCCTGTTTTTTTTGTAACCTAATCTTGGAACTAATATCTCATCGCTTATGCTGTGCAGTCTGTTTGCTAGAAGAAAGCACTAGGTCCAGCCCACACTCCAGGGGAGAGGATCACACAAGGGCATGAATACTACGAGATGGATTTATTGGGAATATTTTAGACACTGTTCTCCCACAGAGGTTAATATACAAAGGTTTTCATATAGGTTTAAAAAATTTATAATAGCAAAAAAAATACATAATCACATATACACAAAGAAAGAAAGAAACAATTTTAGATGTTCTACAGCAAAAGAATGGTTAAATTGTGCTACATCCACACAGTGTTATTGGGTTGGCCAAAAAGTTCCTTTGGTTTTTAAGTAACAATAAAATATACATTTTTAATTTTCACTGAGAACTTTGTTGAACAGCGTATTCACTGTTTTGTTCCACTACCTTCTGCCATTTTCAGGCAACTTCATAATTCCATCTTTCCAAAACTTTTTCTGAGCAAAGAACTGTTCCAGGTGCCTTTTACATTCTTCCAGGAAATTGAACTTTTTTCCATTAAGAGAATTTTTTAAAGACTTAAATAAATGGAAATCCGAAGGTACAGTGTCTGGTGAATATGGTGGGTGAATCAGAACTTCCCAGCCAAGCTGTAACAGTTTTTGCCTGGTCATCAAAGAAACATGCAGTCTTGTGTTATCCTGATGGAAGATTACGCGTTTTTTTGTTGACCAATTCCGGACGGTTTTCATCGAGTGCTGCTTTCAGTTGGTCTACTTGGGAGCAGTACTCGTTGGAATTAATCGTTTTGTTTTCCAGGAGCTCATAATAGAGGACTCCCTTCCAATCCCAACATATGCACAGCATGACCTTCTTTGGATGAAGACCAGCCTTTGGTGTGGTTGGTGTGGTTTTGCTTGCCTCACGATCGCTTCCATTCCATATTATTGTACAGTATCCACTTTTCATTGCCCATCACAATTTGTTTTAAAAGCAGAATGTTTTTGTTACGTTTAAGTAGAGAATCGCATGTGAAAATACCATCAAGAAGGGTTTTTTTTCTGCTTAACTTACAAGGAACCCAAACATCAATGCGATTAACATAACCAAACTGGTGCAAATGATTTTCAACGCTTGATTTGTATATTTTGAGTATGCTGGCTATCTCCCTTGTGGTTTAACGTTGCTTGTTCTCAATTAATGTCTCGATTTGATCGCTATCAACTTACCTGGTCTACCTGACCGTGGAGCATCGTTCAGCAAGAAATCTCCAGCACGAAACTTTACAAACCACTGTTCAGTCACAGCACCTTCTCCATACACTGCATAAATCTTTTTTTTTTGCGTTTCAGTTGTGTTTTTACCTTTCCTGAAATAATAAAGCATAATATGCCGAAAGTGTTGCTTTTTTTCTTCCATCTTTAATAATAAAATGGCTACACAAAAATTCAATTTTGATAAGTTATTTTTTAAATGCACACCGATATGACAGCTGTCACAATACAATCTAACAAAATTGTTTCGAATGAAGTTAAAGACATCTAAGTGCTACTAGAGCCATCTTATGGGAAAAAAAATGAATGAACCTTTTCGCCAACCCAATAGTGTAATTGTATAATAATAATTTCTACCTTTTTGAGTGTCAGTCATGTGCTAGGCATTTGTTAAGATATTTACAAATATTTCTGATCCTAACAACAACCATGTAAGGTAGTGGTTATTATCCTCATTTTACAAATGAAAAAAACTGATATTCAAAGACTCAGCCTTTAAGTGTCGTTCTAGAGTTACCTGGCTTCAAAGCCCAGTGACCACATTGCCATTTAAGTATGCTTATGAAGAATATTTAAATGACATGAGGAAGACTTAAAACACTGTTTTGACAGAGTGATCTGTGTGTGCGCACATTTTATTTACGTGTAAGGAAAAAGCAATAGTCACAAATGTTAGCTTTCAATGGCAGAATAATAGAATATTAAAATTTTTCTTTAAACTTTTATTTCATTCTAAATCTTTTACATTCTGTATGTATTCCCTTTATAATCATTTTTAAAAACCAGAATGCTTTGAAAAGTAGTTCAGCTTCCTCTACTCCAAGGGAAAACTGCTAGCAAGACTTGTACCACAGTTTTATGTGAAGTTGAAATTTTATGTTGTAATGAATCATTCCATTTAATCTGCTCTTCTAGATTACCGATCTCTCCTTACCCAACTATCTGATGGCATCTTCGGTTGGACTGCTTCCTACCCAGCTCCTGAATTCTTATTTGGGTACCACCCTGAGGACCATGGAAGATGTCATTGCAGAACAAAGTGTTAGTGGATATTTTGTTTTTTGTTTACAGGTGAGTTTAAGGCCAAGGCTTGTCTTTTTTTGTTTGTTTCCTTTTTGTATGACATTACTGATTTAAATCTAAGAAATTTCACTGAAAATAATTTAAGAAGATTTTTTTTCCTTTTTACACCTTTTCTTGTTCTTTCAATACTACTTCATATTTTGACAACATTTACATTTTTAATTGTGTGGATATATGGAAATATATAGAACTGAATTGACACTTATTGGAAATTCTCTTAAACACAAAAAAAGGAATGACAAAAATAGGGTTCTTTTTGCAGTGATTATTTTCAAAGTCATGACTAAATCAAATATTCTATTTTGAGTTTGTATGAAGTGTTAATACTACATTTCTAAAGATAGTGAGATTTGGTGGGGTTGGGTTTTTATCTTAGTTACTTTACCTTCAAATTTTGAAGGTATTGAACTCTTCTACTGGTATTTTTTAGATTATTATACTGGCAATGTAAATTTCTTTCTAGTACAATTTGATGTGAACAAAAATTTTTTTAGAAAGTATTGCTTTATAAAAGGTATAGAAGTATTCCATTACAAGTTCAAATAATATTTGTATAATAGATTATTACTACCATGCAGATTATAGCATAGTTTGGGGTACATACAATTCAATATAAGAGATTAATAAAACAGGAAAATCCTGCTATGTAGGCAGACTTATTCAGTGCCTTAAATAACATGCAGGAAGAGTTAAAAATTCATTTGCTTGTGATACATTTCATTCCTGAGATTTACCAAAATATAAAATCACCATAATTTTTGATGATTTAGTAAGATGGTGCTGATGATGGTCACTAACATTTATTGAATGCTTTATATGCCATATATTTAAGCTCATTTAATGCCTACCAAAACCTTAGTAGGCATATAATTTTATTGTCTATTATCTCGAGCCAATTGTACATTCAGTGAGGTCACACTGGTAGCTTGAAATTGGTCATGACGGAGGTATCCACAGTTATGGAAAATGGCAAGTGCTCTAAGTCAAGCTTCCCACCTCTGATCCCTAAGAGCTAGTTTACTCGCACACCACTGAATAATAATTTGTCTAATGTCAGAGCTGCAAGGGGTAGAATCAGAATTTGAACAAAGGCAGTTGGTTCTAGAGACCATGCTCATAACCAATGGTCTACTGAGCAGATAATACTAGTGAGATAGCTGACTTAACTTACTGGTCCCTTGACTTGTAAGTTTTAATTTATACTGTTATTGAATATATGGTGTCACATTGCAAATTTACTGTTAGTGGTATTCTCAATTTATTGAGGTACTATATTGTATTAAAAATACTACGATAAATAAAGCCAGAGTTAATTTTCTTTGTGCTTATGCAGTACAAGTTTAGTAAACAAAGTAAGCCCAGGAATATTTACATTAAACTATAAATAAAGCTTGTCAGTGAAAGGGCTTGCTTTAACAAAAATTTTGTAATATTTTTGATACTCAGGAAGTCAGTTTTTATTTTTCTTTACTATTTTTTCTTCAGAGCTACATTTTTTTAAGATAACCTGCTATAGGTTTAGAGTTTTCATTACAGTTGGTTTATTTTTATTAATGTAGCATGCCAATCACATACTAAACTTTCTATGTGTTACATAGTATCTATGTTAATAATTTATGTTTATAATCATCCCAAGGTACTCTAAGATTCTGATGTACACTACATTCTCAGATTGATTTTTTTTAGTATATTTAAGCATATTTTATGTTTTTCAAGTTTCCTGAAAACAATTTGAAACGTCTTTTTTTCTTGACATTGTAATTAGAATTCCTCATTATTAGTAGTTTTCAGAAGATATTCACTATTTGATACTTTATATTTCTATACATCTTAGTAAATTACTCAACTATAATCAATGGAATGTAATAGAGCAAACTAGTTCATGCATTTGTCAGTGGTATTTCTTAAAATACAGGATGTTCTTTTTTTCTAAGAGATTTCTTACCCCTTTGCTTGAATTGGCAAATTATTTAAACTTAGGATACAAAACAGGGGGAAAAAGGTAAATGTTTCTTAGCCCAGACATTTACAAAAAACAACCACCACAACAACAAAAAAGTGAAGGCATGTTTATGCCTTGATTGGATATATTGATGATGTTACTTGTAATTTGTTTCAGGGAGGATTTAATTTAGCTTACAAAAGATATACAGGAGAATAAAAAGAGAGGAGAAAGAAGTCATCTTGAAGGAGAAGATTAGCATAGGAAAAAAGGATGAAGCTTAGGTTAAAGTTAGCAGAGTAAATAACATGAGGTTCCTCATATTCACTAGAAATGAGCCACAAATTTGCCTCCCACTGTAGCCACCTAAATAGAGTCCTCAGTGTCTGTAAAATCAAAGAAATACCAAACAGATGTTCAGAGGAAGACACAACTATTTACTGTACTGAAATCCAACTTAGATTCCATGGTTTGTCAGTTCAGTTAATCTTTCCCATATATTTTTGTGTGTACTCATCAGCCAAAACCCCAATCCTAGATAAATGCAGGTTTTGATCTGCTTTGCACCTGCTCTTTTGGGGAGGTCATACAACCAAGCAAATTGGTGATATTTAATTCATGGTTGCACATCTTCAGCTAGTTTCTCAACACTGCCCTATATTCTGTTTCCTTTGTCTTCCCGTTCCCCCATTTTCCTCAATGACTATTTCAAACTTACCCTCACCCTCCTCACAGTTTTTTCCTCCTCTCCTGGCTTCCTTCTTCATTCTCAACAGATTACCTCTCTTGCTTAACAGAAAAATCAAAAGCCTTTAAATGGGAAACCCCTCAATTTCCAACTAAGACACGTACTAACCATCTTATGTTCTGCTCCTACCCTTGGCCTGCTTTTCAGTCGACAGTGGAAGAAATCACTTTCTGTATGCTTTCCTCTTTAAAGCTTGTCTTTCTACTTGTGTTTGATTCCTTTGTTTTTATTTTTTTTTTATTCTTTTGTTTTAATAGGGAAACTTTTTAGAAAGTTTTTTGTTTTTTTGTTTTGTTTACTTCACTGGGCTGTTGGGAAGAGTCAGTACACATTGCTAGGCCCTGAGCTGCAGAATGCCATCTGGGGGAAAATCCCATGTTAAGATGTAGCCCATTCAGCCTTGTTGGGATTAGAAAGACTTTTTCAGTGGTTCTAAACTTATTTTCTGTGGGCTCACCAAATTCTTCCCTCAAGCTGTCATCACTAACCTTCTCTAAATCAGATACACTTTCCAGTTCTCATCTTAGCAACCGAAGATTCTGTTGACTATGCCTTTTATTTATTTTTTTTTTACTTTTGTTTTTGAGTTTCTTTTTTTTTTTTACAACTTTATTGGAGTATAATTGCTTCACAATGGTGTGTTAGTTTCTGCTTTATAACAAAGTGAATCAGTTATACATATACATCTATTCCCATATCCCTTCCCTCTTGCATCTCCCTCCCTCCCACCATCCCCATCCCACCCCTCCAGGCGGTCACAAAGCACCGAGCTGATCTCCCTGTGCTATGCGGCTGCTTCCCACTAGCTATCTACCTTACGTTTGGTACTGTATATATGTCCAGGCCTCTCTCTCACTTTGTCACAGCTTACTCTTCCCCCTCCCCGTATCCTCAAGTCCATTCTCAAGTAGGTCTGTGTCTTTATTCCTGTTTTACCCCTAGGTTTTTCATGACATTTTTTTTCTTAAATTCCATATATATGTGTTAGCATATGGTATTTGTCTTTCTCTTTCTGACTTACTTCACTCTGTATGACAGACTCTAGGTCTATCCACCTCATTACAAATAGCTCAGTTTCGTTTCTTTTTATGGCTGAGTAATATTCCATTATATATATGTGCCGCATCTTCTTTATCCATTCATCCGATGATGGACACTTAGGTTGTTTCCGTCTCTGGGCTATTGTAAATAGAGCTGCAATGAACATTTTGGTACATGATTCTTTTTGAATTATAGTTTTCTCAGGGTATATGCCCAGTAGTGGGATTGCTGGGTCATGTGGTAGTTCTATTTGTAGTTCTTCAAGGAACCTCCATACTGTTCTCCATAGTGCCTGTACCAAATCACATTCCCACCAGAAGTGCAAGAGTGTTCCCTTTTCTCCACACCCTCTCCAGCATTTATTGTTTCTAGATTTTTTAATGATGGCCATTCTGACTGGTGTGAGATGATATCTCATTGTAGTTTTGATTTGCATTTCTCTAATGATTAATGATGTTGAGCATTCTTTCATGTGTTTGTTGACAGTCTGTATATCTTCTTTGGAGAAATGCCTATTTAAGTCTTCTGCCCATTTTTGGATTGGGTTGTTTGTTTTTTTCATTATTGAGCTGCATGTGCTGCTTATAAATTTTGGAGATTAATCCTTTGTCAGTTGCTTCATTTGCAAATATTTTCTCCCATTCTGAGGGTTCTCTTTTGGTCTTGTTTATGGTTTCCTTTGCTGTGCAAAAGCTTTGAAGTTTCATTAGGTCCCATTTGTTTATCTTTGTTTTTATTTCCATTTCTCTAGGAGGTGGGTCCAAAAGGCTCTTGCTGTGATTTATGTCATAGAGTGTTCTGCCTATGTTTTCCTCTAAGAGTTTGATAGTTTCTGGCCTTACATTTAGGTTTTTAATCCACTTTGAGCTTATTTTTGTGTATGGTTTTAGGGAATGATCTAATCTCATACTTTTACATGTCCCTGTCCAGTTTTCCCAGCACCACTTATTGAAGAGGCTGTCCTTTCTCCACTGTACATTCTTGCCTCCTTTATCAAAGATAAGTTGACCATATGTGCGTGGGTTTATCTCTGGGCTTTCTATCCTGTTCCATTGATCTATCTTTCTGTTTTTGTGCCAGTACCACACTGTCTTGATTACTGTAGCTTTGTAGTATAGTCTGAAGTCAGGGAGCCTGATTCCTCCAGCTCCATTTTTCGTTCTCAAGATTGCTTTGGCTATTCGGGGTCTTTTGTTTTTCCAAAAATATTTTGAAATTTTTTGTTCTAGTTCTGTGAAAACTGCCAGTGGTAGTTTGATAGGGATTGCATTGAATCTGTAGATTGCTTTGGGTAGTAGAGTCATTTTCACAATATTAATTCTTCCAATCCAGGAGCATGGTATAACTCTCCATCTATTTGTATCATCTTTAATTTCTTTCATCAGTGTCTTATAATTTTCTGCATACAGGTCTTTTGTCTCCTTAAGTAGGTTTATTCCTAGATATTTTATTCTTTTTGTTGCAATGGTAAATGGGAGTGTTTTCTTGATTTCACTTTCAGATTTTTCATCATTAGTGTACAGGAATGCCAGAGATTTCTGTGCATTAATTTTGTATCCTGCTACTTTACCAAATTCATTGATTACCTCTAGTAGTTTTCTGGTAACATCTTTAGGATTCTCTATGTATAGTATCATGTCATCTGCAAACAGTGGCAGCTTTACTTCTTTCTTTTCCAATTTGGATTCCTTTTATTTCCTTTTCTTCTCTGATTGCTGTGGCTAAAACTTCCAAAACTAAGTTGAATAAGACTGGTGAGCGTGGGCAGCCTTGTCTTGTTCCTGATCTTAGTGGAAATGGTTTCAGTTTTTCACCATTGAGGACGATGTTGGCTGTGGTTTTGTCATATATGGCCTTTATTATGTTGAGGAAAGTTCCCTCTATGCCTACTTTCTGCAGGGTTTTTATCATAAATGGATGTTGAATTTTGTCAAAAGCTTTCTCTGCATCTATTGAGATGATCATACGGTTTTTCTTCTTCAATTTGTTAATATGGTGTAGCACATTGATTGATTTGTGTATATTGAAGAATCCTTGCATTCCTGGAATAAACCCCACTTGATCATGGTGTATGATCCTTTTAATGTGCTGTTGGATTCTGTTTGCTAGTATTTTGTTGAGGATTTTTGCATCTATGTTCATCAGTGATATTGGCCTGTAGTTTTCTTTCTTTGTGACATCCTCGCCTGGTTTTGGTATCAAGGTGATGGTGGCCTCGTAGAATGAGTTTGGGAGTGCTCCTCCCTCTGCTATATTTTGGAAGAGTTTGAGAAGGATAGGTGTTAGCTCTTCTCTAAATGTTTGATAGAATTCGCCTGTGAAGCCATCTGGTGCTGGGCTTTTGTTTGTTGGAAGATTTTTTATCACAGTTTCAATTTCAGTGCTTGTGATTGGTCTCTTCATATTTTCTATTTCTTCCTGATTCAGTCTTGGCAGGTTGTGCATTTCTAAGAATTTGTCCATTTCTTCCAGGTTGGCCATTTTATTGGCATAGAGTTGCTTGTAGTAATCTCTCATGATCTTTTGTATTTCTGCAGTGTCAGTTGTTAATTCTCCTTTTTCATGTCTAATTCTGTTGATTTGAGTCTTCTCCCTTTTTTTCTTGATGAGTCTGGCTAATGGTTTATCAATTTTGTTTATCTTGTCAAAGAACCAGCTTTTAGTTTTATTGATCTTTGCTATCGTTTCCTTCATTTCTTTTTCATTTATTTCTGATCTGATCTTTATGGTTTCTTTCCTTCTGCTAACTTTGGGGTTTTTTTGTTCTTCTTTCTCTAATTGCTTTAGGTGCAGGGTCAGATTGTTTACTCGAGATGTTTCCTGTTTCTTAAGGTGGGATTGTATTGCTGTAAACTTCCCCCTTAGAACTGCTTTTGCTGCATCCCATAGGTTTTGGGTCGTCATGTCTCCATTGTCATTTGTTTCTTGATATTTTTTTATTTCCTCTTTGATTTCTTCAGTGATCACTTCGTTATTGAGTAGTGTATTGTTTAGCCTCCATGTGTTTGTATTTTTTACAGATCTTTTCCTGTAATTGATATCTAGTCTCATAGCATTGTGGTCGGAAAAGATACTTGATACAATTTCAATTTTCATAAATTTATCAAGACTTGATTTGTGACCCAAGATATAATCTATCCTGGAGAATGTTCCATGAGCACTTGAGAAAAATGTGTATTCTGTTGTTTTTGGATGGAATGTCCTATAATATCAATTAAGTCCATCTTGTTTAATGTATCATTTAAAGCTTGTGTTTCCTTATTTATTTTCATTTTGGATGATCTGTCCATTGGTGAAAGTGGGGTGTTAAAGTCCCCTACTATGAGTGTGTTACTGTCGATTTCCCCTTTTATGGCTGTTAGTATTTGCCTTATGTACTGAGGTGCTCCTATGTTGGGTGCATAAATATTTACAATTGTTATATCTTCTTCTTGGATCGATCCCTTGATCATTATGTAGTGTCCTTCTTTGTCTCTTCTAGTAGTCTTTATTTTAAAGTCTATTTTGTCTGATATAAGAATTGCTACTCCAGCTTTCTTTAGGTTTCCATTTGCATGAAATATCTTTTTCCATCCCCTTACTTTCAATCTGTATGTGTCTCTAGGTCTGAAGTGGGTGTCTTGTAGACAGCATATATATGGGTCTTGTTTTTGTATCCATTCAGCCAATCTGTGTCTTTTGGTGGGAGCATTTAGTCCATTTACATTTAAGGTGATTATCGATATGTATGTTCCTATTCCCATTTTCTTACTTGTTTTGGGTTCGTTATTGTATGTATATTCCTTCTGTTGTGTTTCTTGCCTAGAGAAGTTCCTTTAGCATTTGTTGTAAAGCTGGTTTGGTGGTGCTGAACTCTCTCAGCTTTTGCTTGTCTGTAAAGGTTTTAATTTCTCCATCAAATCTGAATGAGATCCTTGCTGGGTAGAGTAATCTTGGTTGCAGGTTTTTCTCCTTCATCACTTTAATTATGTCCTGCCACTCCCTTCTCGCTTGTAGAGTTTCTGCTGAAAGATCAGCTGTTAACCTGATGGGGATTCCCTTGTGTGTTATTTGTTGTTTTTCCCTTGCTGCTTTTAATATGATTTCTTTGTATTTAATTTTTAACAGTTTGATTAATATGTGTCTTGCCGTATTTCTCCTTGGATTTATTCTGTATGGGACTCTCTGTGCCTCCTGGACTTGATTAACTATTTCCTTTCCCATATTAGGGAAGTTTTCAACTATAATCTCTTCAAATATTTTCTCAGTCCCTTTCTTTTTCTATTCTTCTTCTGGAACCCCTTTAATTCGAATGTTGGTGCTTTTAATGTTGTCCCAGAGGTCTTTGAGACTGTCCTCAGTTCTTTTCATTCTTCTTTCTTTATTCTGCTCTGCATTAGTTATTTCCACTATTTTATCTTCCACCTCACTTATCCTTTCTTCTGCCTCAGTTATTCTGCTATTGATCCCATCTAGAGTACTTTTAATCTCATTTATTGTGTTGTTCATCATTGCTTGTTTCATCTTTAGTTCTTCTAGGTCCTTGTTAAATGTTGCTTGCATTTTGTTGATTCTATTTCCAATATTTTGGATTATCTTTACTATCATTATTCTGAATTCTTTTTCAGGTAGACTGCCTATTACCTCTTCATTTGTTAGGTCTGGTAGGTTTTTATGTTGCTCCTTCACCTTCTGTGTGTTTTTTCTGTCTTCTCATTTTGCTTATATTACTGTGTTTGGGGTCTCCTTCTTGCAGGCTGCAGGTTCATAGTTCCTGTTGCTTTTGGTGTCTGTTGCCAGTGGCTAAGGTTGGTTCAGTGGGTTGTGTAGACTTCCTGGTGGAGGGGACTAGTGCCTGTGTTCTGGTGGATGAGGCTGGATCTTGTCTTTCTGGTGGGCAGGTCCATGTCTGGTGGTGTGTTTTGGGGTGTCTGTGGACTTATTATGATTTTAGGCAGCCTCTCTGCTAATGGGTGGGGTTGTGTTCCTGTCTTGCTAGTTGTTTGGCATTGGGTGCCAAGAACTGTAGCTTGCTGGTCGTTGAGTGAAGCTGGGTGTTGGTGTTGAGATGGAGATCTCTGGGAGGTTTTAGCCATTTGATATTATGTGGACCTGGGAGGTCTCTTGTTGACCAGTGTCCTGAAGTTGGGTCTCCCACCTCAGAGGCACAGCACTGACTCCTGGCTGTAGCACCAAGAGCCTTTCATCCACACGGCTCAGAATAAAAAGGAGAAAAAGTAGAAAGAAAGAATTAGTAGAAGTAGAAAGACCGAAAGAAAGAGAGAAAGGAGGGAAGGAAGGAAAAAAGAAAGAAAGAATATAAAGTCAAGTAGAATAAAGTATGATAAAATATAATAAAGTTATTAAAATAAAAAATAATTATTAAGAAAAAAATTAGAAAAAAAACGGACAGATAGAACCCTGGGACACATGGTGAAAGCAAAGCTATACAGACAAAATCTCACACAGAATCATACACATACACACTCACAAAAATTGCAAAAGGGGAAAAAATCATAAATCTTGCTCTCAAAGTCCACCTCCTCAATTTGGGATGATTCGTTGTCTATTCATGTATTCCACAGATGCAGGGTATCAAGTTGATTGTGGAGCTTTAATCCGCTGCTTCTGAGGCTGCTGGGAGAGATTTCCCTTTCTCTTCATTGTTCTCACAGCTCCCGGGTCTCTGCTTTGGATTTGGCCCCGCCTCTGCATGTAGGTCGCCGGAGGGCGTCTCTTCTTCGCTCAGACAGGACGAGGTTAAAGGAGCAGCCACTTTGGGGACTCTGGCTCACTCAGGCCGTGGGGAGAGAGGGGTACAGAGTGCGGGGCGAGCCTGTGGCGGCAGAGGCTGGCGTGACGTTGCACCAGCCCGAGGCGCGCCGTGCACTCTCCCGGGGAAGCCATCCCTGGATCCCGGGACCCCTGCAGTGGCGGGCTTCACAGGCTCCCTGGAAGTGGGGCGTGGACAGTGACCTGTGCTCGCACACAGGCCTCTTTGCAGCAGCAGCAGCAGCCCCAGTGTCCCACGCCCGTCTCTGGGGTCTGCGCTTTTAGCCGCGACTCGCGGCCGTCTCTGGAGCTCTTTTAAGTAGCGCTCTTAATCCCCTCTCCTCGCGCACCAGGAAACAAAGCGACTATGCCTTTTAAAAACACCTTCTTCTCTTAGCTTCTTTGATACCACTCTCCTGATCTTTTTTGCTCTTTGCCTGGCTCATTTATCAGCACCTCCTTCTCTTTTCACCCCTAATTTGGTCTTCCTCAAGATTCTAGCCAGAGCTTTTTAGTCTCACTCTGAAAACTTCTTGGTAAATCCAGTTACTGTGGTTGCTGCTGTTATGTTTATTGCAAGGACTCCCTAATACACATCTTCAGCTTAGCCTTCTTTCCATACCTTTAGACCCATTCACTCAATTGCTTTGGATATCTAATAGGCACCTCAAATTCAGCATGTCCTAAGCAGAACTTAGCATCTCATCCACACCCTCCCCCAATCAGTTAACATTTTTTTCATCTCTTTACATTGTGTCGCCATCCACATAGTATCAAACTTAGGGTGTTCAATAAGTACATCTTGTGTTTTTAAGAGAGCTCACATGTTAGAGAACAAAGACAAGATTTAAAGGCCTACGTTTAAAATAACTAATTTGGGGCTTCCCTGGTGGTGCAGTGGTTGGGAGTCCGCCTGCCGATGCGGGGGGCACTGGTTTGTGCCCCTGTCCGGGAGGATCCCGCGTGCTGCGGGGCGGCTGGGCCCGTGAGCTGTGGCCGCTGGGCCTCCGTGTCCAGAGCCTGTGCTCCACAGTGGGAGGGGCCACAGCAGTAAGAGGCCCGCGTACCACAAAAAAAATAATAACTAATTTGAAGGGAACCCTTTTACAGTGTTGGTGGGAATGTAAATTGGTAGAACCACTATGAAGAACAGTATGGAGTTTTCTTAAAAAACTTAAAATAGAACTACCATATTCTCTAACAATCCCACTCCTGGGCATATATCCGGAGAAAACTGTAATCCAAAATGATACATGCACCCCAATGTTCATTGCAGTACTATTTACAATAGCCAAGACATGGAAGCAACCCAAATGTCCATCAACAGAGGGATGGATAAAAAAGATGTGGTACATATATACAATGAAATAACTACTCAGCCATAAAAAAGAATGAAATAATGCCATTTGCAGCAACATGGATGGACCTAGAGATTATCATACTAAGTGAGGTAAGTCAGACAGAGAAAGACAAATATCATATGATATCACTCATATGTGGAATCTGATTTTTAAAAAAGATACAAATGAACTTATTTACAAAACAGAAACAGACTTACAGACATCAAAAACAAATTTATGGTTACAAAAGGGAAAATGGCAAGGGAGGGATAAATCAGGAGCTTGGGGTGAACATACGTGCACTACTATATATAAGATAGATAACCAACAAGGACCTACTGTATAGCACAGGAAACTCTACTCAATATTCTGTGATAGCCTATATCACCTATATGTGGTAGCCTATATGTGGTAGCCTGAATCACTTTGGTATACATCTAAAACTAACACAACATTGTAAATCAACTATATTCCAATAAAATTAAAATATTAAAAAAAGAAAATGTTTTAAATAAGGATGAATAAAATGAATATCTTTGTTTCCTATACCATAAAAAATAAAATAAAATAACTAATTTGCTTAGAATTGTATTAAGTAATGGGTATTCACTTAATGTACAGATTCCCTTGTGCAAGTTCCAGATTCCCCCATCTACTCAACCTACCTTACTCCCAGTATCCTGCCCTTCCCCCTACCTCCCTCAACACTTGTATCTAGAATATTTCTCCCATAAAATTATAGGTAGACTTAATTGAAACAGTGTTATATTTAAGGATCACTATCCTTAGAGCAGCCTTTGAAAGCTTGCTGGGACATTAAACAATATCTACTGAGAGTATTTGCTATGAACTCTAAAGAACCACTTTAAAATGAACTTTGGAATAAATACCATTTAAAAGATGTAGATTGCTTAGACATTCATTGCGCTGAATTGTATGTAGAATGTTTAAGCACAGAGGGACCACAACTTTTGGACAGTGGGAGAAGCCCATCTGGCTTAAAGGGACTTACCTGAAATCACAGCACTAGTGAGTGGCTAAAAGAAGACTAGAACCTGATTTTCAGTTTAATGCTTTTTCTAGTTATCCCTTTGACTGGTATTTTTCCCCTCACCATGTTTCTTTGTTTTTGTTTTGAAAAGTATAGACAGTTTCATGTTCACAATCTCTAGTTAATTTCCTTTGAAGCTTCTTGGCATTTCAATTTTTAAAATTGTTTAAATTAATTTATTTATTTTTGGCTGCGTTGGGTCTTCATTGCTGTGCGCGGGCTTTCTCTAGTTGTGGCAAGCAGGGGCTACTCTTTGTTGCGGTGTGTGGGCTTCTCATATGGTGGCTTTTCTTGTTGTGGAGCATGGGCTCTAGGCACACAGGCTTCAGTAGTTGTGGCATGCGGACTCAGTAGCTGTGGCTCACAGGCTCTAGAGCACAGGCTCACTAGTTGTGGCACACAGGCTTAGTTGCGCCATGGCAAGTGGGATCTTCCCAGACCAGGGCTTGAACCTGTGTCCCCTGCATTGGCAGGTGGATTCTTAACCACTGAGCCACCAGGGAAGTCTGGCATTTCATTTTTTAAAGTGCTTCTTAATATTTTTAATTTTGGCTGCACCAGGTAGGTCATTTGCAAATGGTAGTGCTTCTCTCTAAGTGGGCTTAAAAATACCTATGGACATTTATAATTGTGCACAGAAATAATACTACATTAATAAAGTTTAGCCAGCTTTACCTCTATTGTAGAAATTTTTTTTATTCCTTGAAGGAAACTTTTTGGTACAAAGAGAGAAGCTTGACTTGTATCAAACAAACATCATTTAATATGGACTAAAAGGGATGTATAGTTGCCTTGTGTTAACTGGATACCATATAATGGTTACCCTGTAGATTTTGGCCCTCCACACCCAGCAGTCAAAGGAAGAATAAATGACAACTGTGTGTAAACTATTTAAAAATTTTACCTAACGGTATTTGACAAGCATCCTGTTTGTAACATTTCTAAGACAAATATTTATTGGATATATTTCTCCCCTTTTTCCATGTAAAATATTGTTAACTGTAATATTTTATTTTTATTCACAGATTATTATAAGTATAGGCCTCATGTTTTATGTAGTTCATCGAGCTCAAGTGGAATTGAATGCAGCTATTGTAGCTTGCGAAATGGAACTGAAAACCTCTCTGGTTAAAGGCAATCAACCAAATATCAGTGGCTCTTCATTCTACAACAAGAGGACCCTAACATTTTCTGGAGGTGGAATCAATATTGTATGATTCTAATGAAATGTATGATTGTCAGAGCCTAGTGTGCGGTCCAAGGTCTAGCAGTCCCCTCGCTAGTGGGCAGATGCAAGTTCTAATTGTATTACAGCACAAAAAAACAAAACAGAAACTGACTAGTTTTTAAATTGCACATTTTTTAAAAAGCAAGAATAATTTTCTGGATAGGTAAGTGTAAATGTAGATGCAATTTTGGCTGCAACTCTTTATCATGTATTATACCCAGAATGGCCTATAGGTCTGCACTTTAGTTTTTCTTCATTGTTTTCTTTATGGGTACTTATGAACAGAGAAATAATCCAAATATTTTTTTGCTTCGTGTCTTTATTTATAAAGTCTATGAAGAGTTGTAAGCATCTTTGCTACTTATAAAGATGAGTAAAAGTATGCAATTTTAAATGTATATTATTATTGGACATTCTTTGCTTTGGTAGTCTTTCCAGAAAGGATAAACGGTGTTGTTGTTGTTTTCTTCTAATTGTTTTAGGTGGGACCACTTTGCTTTCCTTTTCCTTGCTAGTTAGAAAATAGACATGAACTTTTGTTTGAATGTATTTTTGTAAGAATCAATTATACCGATACACACAAGCTTAAATCCTACATTGTGGGACTGAAGTGCTCTTAAGATACCTTTTTTAGTTTCACTGTGTAATATGCAAAGCAAAAGGGAAATTATTTAAATGGGTGGTGGCTCAAATTAGAACTTGAGTTCTAATTTTATTACATTGGTTTTACCCTCCTTAGGTCTTCCATCAAAGGGCTGTCCTATTGCAGTCTTACTAAAACATTTTATTAAAATAAACTTCTTTTTCTTTTTATATTCATAATTAGGCTTTGAGATAAAGATGTTACTCCTTTAAAGTGGTGGGCTTACCATCATTAAAGATGTCACTCAGGTGGCCTTGTTTGATCAAAACGCCTTTCTAAAAAACCAAGCTTTAAAATCATGTTTATAATTCCATTGAAGTACGTATATATTTTTCCCATAGTCTTCATCTTTAAAACTATAAGTAATGTTAACTTAATGCCCAGATTTGTATTATTTGCCGTACTGTAGAGTAGGCTTATTTTGTTTGGTTTTTGGTACTTAATTTTCTCTAAGACTCAGGAATTCTGAAATGTGAAATTAAGTCTTGCAATTCTTTCTCTTGTAGAATGAATTGAGTGTATTTATTCATAGCACTTATGCGTATAGAATATAATGATTTGGCAATATGATTCATGTGACATATTATTCATTTATCACCTTATATTTTTAAAATAGCTTAATTGTGAACTTAATGATTCGTTTTTTTACAATGGAGATTATAGATATGAATGCAAATTTTCTAATAGGTATCTCTTTTTTAGCTATGAAGATGTCACCTTATCAGAGACCTCCCATTTGCCTTTTCATTAGGGTAAAATCTTTGCCCTGATTTACTAAAGTGCAAAAGAATTATTTGTAAGCAGATTATTTTAGTTTTATTCTAAAGATGCATTTGACCACTTTAATGTGTAAATTTTTTGTCCTGTTGCAGGTATAGTTGTTTTCCTGTCCTTCATAATGCCTAAGTTTGCTCACCTTTGAGTAACAGTGAAGTTCATATGTACATACCAAGAAGAACTCAGTGCAAATGATCTTATAGGCACCTGGGTCTATAGCATTCAATTGGCCTACAAATCCTTCCTTCTTTTATTGGTAGAAAAAAATATATAGTATTGGAATATCATTATTCTTTTTTGAATCCTAATTACTTATTTGGTTATCTTTAAAAATTATTTAGTTTAATTATCCCAATAAACAATATGTTTGATTTATTCTTTTCTGTCTAACTTGACAGTATTTCTCTTGTGCTTCTTGTTTGTGTTTAGTTTTTGGTAAAGAAATCAATAATTTAAGATCACTACTTTCATACACTTGTATTACACTTCATGTATTTTGAAGTGCATTTATTTAATTAGCATTTTGTAACTTGAATAATTTTGCCAAATGAATACCTTTTGGTAGTTTGTCATGAGTTCTTCCAACTGTTGCATTTTGCTTAGTACTTAAAATAAATATGTAAAGGTAAAAGAGAAGTAATTTTTCTGTATTCTGCCAACATAAGTTTATATAATAAAATCATCCATTTTTACTTAAAATAGTATGGATTTACTATTTCTAAAATACTAATCTAAAGCTGCTGTTTTCCTTTTGTTCATCATCTCTAGCCTCCACATAAACTACTATCCCTTATAGTCATGCTATTTGATAGCTGTTTTTTTATATGAGCTGTCTATAAATTGTACAAAGCATTACCATGCCTTATTCACTCCATCTTTAACCCTGTATCCCAGATTTCTGGCAGCAACAAATTTCTACAGGATCCTTTTATGTTGCCCAAATATTGCATCCAGTTGTAGAGTATATATTTATAAGAGAAAATGTTTTGGATTTCTCAAATCATTTAAGTGCAATATAAAGCTGCTTTATGCATATTTTTAAAAGCACACAATATACCTTATCTCAAATCTGATGAAAGATGTGTTCTATTTTTCTATTTTTAATTCGTTGGACCTTTTTCTTAGTTTTTCACATTTTCTGGTTTATTACTAATGATTTTGTTTACTCTTTGCCAAGTTCTGTCATGTAAATTATTTTTAAACAGCAGCACCTCTTTTAAAAAACACATAATAATTTACTTAGTGTTTTCATGTCCATTTTCATTTGATCATCTGATTTGTGAAATAACTTGAAATCTGTACTTTGGTTTGTGAAAATAATATAACCAAATCTCTCTCATTAGAATGTGTATTTTGAGTTTATGTTCAGAAGTGACTTTGTGGGTTTGTTCAGAACCAACCATACTCTCCTTTTATGTACTTTGTAACCAACTGCAAACCTTTTAAGAAGACTTTCCCCTGATAGGATCAAGCCTATGACTATAAAACATTTCCCTCCCTGAGAAGCTATTAAGTTCAGTATCTACTCTTATTTACCATTGCTCTCAGGCTTCCCTGGTCGCGCAGTGGTTGAGAGTCTGCTTGCCAATGCAGGGGACACGGGTTCATGCCCTGGTCCGGGAGGATCCCACATGCTGGGGAGCGGCTAGGCCCGTGAGCCATGGCCGCTGAGCCTGCACATCCGGAGCCTGTGCTCTGCAGCGGGAGAGGCCACAACAGTGAGGCTCGCGTACCGCAAAAAAAAAAAAAAAAAAAAAAAAAAAAAAATCCATGCTGCCCTTACTCACCTATTTATTCATAATCTCTGCAGGTAGGGCCTAGGCACTGACTATTTTTTAAGAGCTCCAGGTACCTTGATACCCACTGAAGGTTGAAACCACTGAGAAAAGATTTTTCTCTTAAGATGGAAGTGACTGAAGACTGTTTAAATAGTGAGGAAAATGAACAATCTATAATTTATATAGCTTATTGATTATATGTTATAATTTATTGATATGAGATACCATTAGCTTATATCAGAAGATACTGATATTAGAGAATTAAACAGATCATTTACCTGGGGGTTAAGAGACATATGCACTTTATTTCTGACTGTCACCAATTTGCTATATAATTTTGTGCAAGTCAAAAAATATCTACACATGTATACAGTGTGGAGGCTATGATTCTGTACTTAAGGACCATTTCCATCTCAATTTCATTTTATTTTTCATCTACTTCTTGAGCAGAATCATGGCTCTCTAGAGTAAGTATCTAATTTGTATCTACAGTTAAATATAGTTCCAATTCCAATTAATCTTAGGATGTTTCCTTAACTTTCCTTTTCTTCCATCTCTGAAATAAAAATTGCAAAATGTTTACAGGATGAAGCACATCCTAAGAACTGCATGGCTTAGAGGAAGCTCATACTTCATTTACTGCGTTCTCTACTACTCACAACATTCATATTCCAGGGAAATTTATTTTTAAATTAGTTTGTTCAATTTTGGAAAACGTGTTTTAAAGCTGAAAGGAATTAAGATTCATCTAGTTCTGCATTCTCATGTTGAAAGAGAAGGACACAGGATCAGAGAAAGTTAGCAACGGAGCATCTTATTCCCCCATTCTGTGCCTGCTATACTAGTCTACTCTTTGGCAGATGGGAAGCCTACATAAGCAGTGACAGAAAAGCATCCAGCCTGTGTTGCCTTGGTGACATGGGAAGCTTCAGAAGCACCACAAAGCCCAGGGACCATCACCCTGATTAAGTGAAAGTTTTATTACATATCCACTTAAACTTGATATAATTTGATTAAGGCTGAATTTAAAACTCACTCTCAAAATATCAAGCCCTAGAAAATTGCATCTATAATAATAACAAATAATTATCAAAATAGTTTGAGGCAAATGGAAAAATATATATTCCAATCTCTTAGTTTTAAATATTTGTCATTGAGATCAAGAAAAAATGGATTTTAGGGCACTTAGGTTAGACAGTATCACTCAGAAAAAATTTGTTATGTGTAAAAATAGTTATAATTCCCATGAAGCAAAAGAAGCAAAACCTTTTTTCAAAATACAGAGAAATTTACAAAAAATAATTAAAAGGAAAAGGAAGGTAGCAGTTCTTAGGTAGCAGTTGCAAGCGTTATCGTATCTCCTGGATGTAGAAGTAGGGCATCAGTTGAGTTATAAGATCATTTCGGCTCCAGCATTAGTCTCAAGCTTAAGAAATGATAGTGAAAGTTCTAAGTATGCATATGGTTATAAAATGCTTTCAAGGTTAAATATGTGCACTAAACACTCAGGAGTAGATGGCAACTGAGCTTATAATCAGACTTAGCTTATGGACTTTTTGTACTTATTGATTTGATATACAAAATTAGAAGTAAAATAGGATTTATTCAAACTGAAAGAAACAATTTTAGTTGTAATACTACAGAAAAGTTGAAATTTTATAGAAACTACTTTGACAAATCATTTAACTTAAAGTTCTGAATTATTTAAATGAGTTAACTCTGCAGAGAGGAAAGTGAACAGTAGTTGGCTTCTGATTCAATTTTTGTACTGTATCCCCCCCCAAATAAGTTAAATGCAAAGCACTTATCCCATAACAGACATTTAAGAAAGGTAAATTCCTTCCCTCACTGCTCCCCATTTTTTCAGTGACAGACTTAATTACCATTTCTGCAGGGGACACTGTATAGAGGCTCCATGGGCAAAAGGGAGGCCCTAATAGTCTCACTGAGATATGAGACCAAATAATTTAAAATTATGTCTCTGTTGGGTATCAGAGTTACTCTTGGCTCATCAGTTAAGAATAAGCCTATTTAGGTGCAGCTTTTAGTACCATTTAGTATCACATAAGTACACTAAATTTCTTGCCTTGTTACTCCTGACAGATGAGCTGAAAACTCTTCATGTTGATTTAACTCGAAGTCAAAGTCAAAATTGATAAAGCATTTTAAAATTTTATAATCAAATTAGAAACACCTCTCATTTTGACTTACCCTTTCATATCATCATTCAAATAAAAAAATAATAAATAGAATGGTGTACTATTTTTCTTACAGGGATTATAATATATTTAAACTTTTAGCTGTTCTGTTAGCTGGGAATGAGTGAGCGGGACTGTACTATTCTTGTAACATGAAAGAGGCAGTTCATCCCATTGTTAAATCACACATTGAATTCTCTCAAATTATGTCAAGTTAGTCTTCTTACAATAATTATTCCAAAGCATTGTTCTTTATTTTTATTTTAATAAACTGATGCATGGATCTCTGCAATAATGAAAGTGTGAAAATGTCCAGGAAAGTTTAAAAAAAAAAAAAGGTAACAAAAGAAGACTTTCTGTGCAAAAATTTCATATGTAATGTCATTGAAATCAGAATAGTTAGATTAATGGAACAGAAGAGAAAGTGTAGAATCAGACCCATGTATACATAAGAATATATTATGTAAAGAAGGTGATATCAATAAATAGCATTGTGAAAACAAGCTATCTTTTGAAAAAATTAAGGTGAATTAAAGACTTAAAGTGGAAAAAAAAAAGAATTACAAGGCGCTACCCTCAGAATTAATGAACAAGGATAAATTTTAAATTTCTAAAAATAATTCAAGCCTAATTCCACCTCCCTAAAATTTAATTTTTTCAACTATTATCCTACACATATTGTTTAATGCAGAAATGTATGTTCATTATGTTTTACATTCCATTTTATTTAATGTTGCATGATTTGTCTTAAATCTATTTAGTATTTTTAGTTATTTTAATGAAATCTTATCTTTTTAACAGGTATATATAATTCACAACTAACAATTTAGTGTAAATATTTTTGGATTTTTTCTCTATAAATATGTATCTAAATATGTTTGTATGCATTTATCTCACTGACAAAAATGGAGACATACTATATATACTATCACAATCCTTAATTTTTTTTCTCTATTCAATATGTTTTAGAAATGACATAACCTTTAGAATCAAATTCTCTCATTTTGAAGTTCAAAACAAAAAGACCTTCTGTGGTTTTATTTGGAAACCAAATTGTAAACATTCTTTTCTAAATTAATTTCTAGGCTGCATTTAAATTTTTTTCTACTTTATCTATTTTAAAGAATTTACTATTCCAAATTATTTTTATTTTTATCTGAGATTCTACTTATTTTGATTGATATTTTTGCCACTTTTATGTTTTGTTATTTTACTTTATAATTTAAAAATTTATACTTCTCCCTTTTCCTTTTTCCATTATGGTGTTACTTGTATGATGTGCACTCTATTTAAATTAATATTTTAATAATGTTTGAAAGTAAATATCCTACTTTTAACACTTTATAAATGAGTTAAAGCAAGTCACAGTCATAATACTGCAATTATCAATTTATAACTATCTAATCAAGCATCCTATATTTTTGTTTCTTTTTAAGGAGAGAAAAATAATTTTATGCTCTTTAATGATGTTTTCTGTTCCCTCATTCTTCATCATTAATTAAATGGGAAAGTCTTTTTGTTAGTTTTAACTAATGTTTCAGTATTCATAATAAGTAGTAATATCACATCCCTTACCTTTCTAGAGTATTCATAATTACTCTTGTTCTGTCAGTAATTACACCAATTTTTAGTTATAGTAAAGTTTTTTACTCATCTCTAAACTACATAATACTTATTCTAAATACTGAACTGCCTCTGTTGGGACCTCTTTATCCCTGTCCACAGGTTGTCTTGAGTTTTCTAGAGATCTTTACAGGAAACATATACTTGGGTAATAAATATTGCAGGTCTAAAAATGTTTTTAGCTACTTTTATACACAGATGATAGCTAGATTAAACAGACTAATCTTTGACTACATACTTTTAGTTTTTAATTCAGCTTTTTTTAATTTTGAGATAATTGTAAATTCAATTCACATGCAGTTGTAAGAAATAAGAGATCTTGTGTACTCTTTACCAATTTCCCCAATGGTAACATCTTGTGAAACTAAAGCTCAATATCACAACCAGGATTTTGACACTGATATAGTCAAGAAACTGAACATTTCCATCACAAGAAAGGAAATTTCTTTCCTTTTATAGCCACAGCATGCTGTTCTTTTATAGCCACATTCATTTCCCTCCTCCCACCTCCTCCTTTATCCCTGGTAACGAATAATCTGTTCTTCATTTCTATAATTTTGTCATTTCAAGAATGTTATAAAAATGGAATCATACAGGATGTAAACTTTGGGGACTGGCTTTTTTCACCAGTATAATTCTCTGGAGATACATCCAGGATGTTGGATGTATCAATCATTTCTTCTATGTTATTTTTTCTAAAAGTTTTATAGGTTTATAGTTAAAGTCAGTGATTCATCCTTGACATTGAAAATTTTCCCAGGACATGTTTGATCTTGGTTTCTGTTTGTTGGTTTTCTTCTTTACTTCCTCCCCGACTCAAATCATATTTCTTAATATACTGAAAGGCATCTTCAGTTTACAGTTGTACCCCTTATTAGTGATTCTGGGGGGTTTTTTGTGTGTGAATTCTTTACTTAGCACTTCTGTTATTCAAAAATTTGTGTCTGTATCTTTTCTTTTCACTGGTGCATATCCTGCTCTTAAAACAGCACCTGCCACATGGTAGGTGCTATATAATTAACTGTTAAAGGATTAAATAAATATCTTTAATGTTTCTCAGCTTATCTGTCCTTTTCTTTCTCTGTTATTTTCCCCTCATATTTTGTATTTCTTCCTTAAGTTTATATACTATTTCACTAAATTCAATTTTGGTTTGTTTTTTTGTTTATTTTTGGTTTTGTTTTGTTTTGTTTTTAAAGGTACAGATTTTTTTAACATCTTTATTGGAGTATAATTGCTTTACAATGGTGTGTTCATTTCTGCTTTATAACAAAGTGAATCAGCTATACATATACATATATCCCCATATCTCCTCCCTCTTGTGTCTCCCTCCCACCCTCCCTAGCGCATCCCTCTAGGTGGTCACAAAGCACTGAGCTGATCTCCCTGTGCTGTGCAGCTGTTGCCCACTAGCTATCTATTTTACATCGGTAGTATATATAAGTCCATGCCACTCTTTCACTTCTTGATTGGACTATTCCAATGATGATAATAACTTGTTTCAAAGACCTGGTGTTTATAAAACATTTTGAGATGGAGTGCAACAGTGTCCCAGAGGAAAGCCTGGGGTTGCTCAAGGAAGGAGCACAAAGTCTAGTGGTGACCTAATGAGGTCATGAGATTGGTTTTATACATGAGGAATAAATAAACACACTGTGTATAATGGAAGTCATGTTTCTCACTGTGATAGGAAGGAGCTACAAATATGGAAAGCAGGAATGTTAGAATGAACTTTTTGGCATTGGATTAGAATTTCAGTCTTGATTTTCTAAACAGAAATAGAGATATATAAATATATATTTATATATAAGTATGTATGTGTACACATATGTTATATATGCATATAGATTTTTTTTTTCTATCTCTGTTCACTGAGATGGTCTGGGAGCAGTGGCACTCCAATAATAATGAGAACACCTAGTACCCAGATCTTGGTTTCAAAATGCCATTCTCTGCTAAAAGGAACCAGTGCTCCTTGGACAAATGGTTAATCCTAGTTGGGACAAATGGTTAATCCTAGGTTTGTTTTTTTTTGTTGTTGTTGTTTTTTCACCAGGCAAGGGCAGCTGTGTTCTTCCTTCTCAGACACTTTCTCACCCAGCCTGACCATGACCCAGCCTCGTTCCCACCCCCTTTTGTCCCTCCTTTAGTCTCGCTCTTTTTGTGAACAGAGCAGAACAATGTGGTCCTGGAGCTGTTTTTTTTTGTGGTGAAGAGAAGGAAGTGCTCAAAGAATGATAGGACACCTCAAAACAAGCAAACAAACAAAACAAAAGAATCAGGAGCCAGCCTGAAAGGACTCCTGCTGGCCAAATCTGGAACAATTTGAGCACCAGCATAAATAAAGATAAAAACAAGTCATAGCCCATTAATGAAATAAGAGTATATGAGTCAATACTGAAAAAAAATTAGTAAAGAAATGGGAAAAATTTTTTAGAGAAAGTAGAAAAAAGCTCTACTTTATAGCAGAATGCCAACTAATAAATCTAGAAGTTATTGTGGAAATAAAAAATCACCATTCAGCAACTACCATACTTGTGGTGGAGAAATCTGGCTGGTACCACCTTTAACCAAGTGCATATCACCAGAAATCGTATCATCAAAATTGTATACCACCTATATGGTGGCCATGGAAGTGCCCTGCTGAGAAAACATACCTTGGAGAGAAAAGCTGCTGACACTTCCAGCCACTATCCCTATGAATGCTGAGGTCCGCTTCTCTTAGTCTACTGCCAGCCAATCACTGAGCATGGTGGGGATACTTAAGCCTGTCCATTCCTGCCTGATGTGGGATTCCTCTAACAAGAAACATTTTCTTGGGGACACCCCATCAGTCTGTCTTGATATTTTCTCAGAAATGCACTAGAGTGTGAGTTCTTACCTCCTTCTCACCTTTCTCAGGTGTTTGTCCCAAATATTGGTCTAAAGACCCTCTCTCTGCCAATTTCTGCTTCTCCTTTATTCTTCACAGGCATTTCTCCCAATAAGTCTCTTTTGTGTTTAATTCAACTTGGCATCTTTTTCTTGGAAGACAATCCAATATGAGGCAATGAGGGGGAAAAAAGCATCACTTCTGTTATATTTATGCCAAACAATGCATAATCTGAATCTCTTTATGAGACAACCCACACTGAGGCATCTTGTACAAAATAATTGACCTGTAATCCTCAAAAGTATTAAGAGTATGAAAATAAAGGACTGAAAAACTTTTCCAGGTTAAAATAGTCTAAAGACACAATACAACTAAAATGTAACATGTGATCCTGGATTGAATCTCTTAGTCACAAAGTCATTATCAAGATAATCGGGGCTTCCCTGGTGGCGCAGTGGTTGAGAGTCCACCTGCCGATGCAGGGGACGCGGGTTCGTGCCCCGGTCTAGGAGGATCCCACATGCCGCGGAGCAGCTGGGCCCATGGGCCATGGCCGCTGAGCCTTCGTGTCTGGAGCCTGTGCTCCGCAACGGGAGAGGCCACAGCAGTGAGAGGCCCGCGTACCACAAAAAAAAAAAGATAATCAGAAAACTTGAACTGGTTCTTTGTATTAGATGGTAAAAACGTCTTGATGGCAGGAGAAGAGATACTCACTGAAGAATTTAGGGACTATGAATGCATCATCATATCTGAAACTGAGTTCAGGAAGACCTTTGTCTTTGCCCTATACCTGAAAATTTCCTGTAAATTTGGAATTCTCATTTTTCAAAAAGTAAATCTGGTGGTATGTGGAGTATGGATTAGAAGAGGCCAAGAAGTAAAGTCTCCAGACTTTCACAGGTACCCAGATGAGAAAGAGTGGGCCAGCAGATTTGGCAAGCAACAATATATTCAAGGTAGATTTAAGTGATAGAGTTAATAACTCATTAATAAATTGGATATGGGGGAGGTTAGAAAAAGGGTGTTTTGTTTTGTTTGTTTTTGGCTGCACCAGACAGCTTGTGAGATCTTAGTTCCCCAACCAGGGACTGAACCCAGTCCCACGGCAGTGAAAGCATTGAGTCCTAACCACTGGACCACCAGGGAATTCCAAAAGAGGTTATTAAAAATAAATTTTTGTTTCTGGCTTTAGCAACTGAGTGGAGGCTAGCCATTCAATGTAGCAAGGAAGATGGAGGGGTTAACAGGCTTGGGAAGAAATTCATGAGTTCTGTTTTAGACATGTTATAATTAAGAATCCTAGAATTATTAGGCAATTGGTTATATGGGTCTAGAACTTAGAGTAGAAGTTTGGGGCAGAGATGTAAATTTAGGAGTTATTAGCATATAAAAGCCATTGAGATGAATGAGATCACCTGCAGAGAAAGAGTAGACATTGAAGAAAGAAAGTCCATAAATTAAACCTGGATGATCTCCAACATTTACATATCAGTTAAAGGAGGAAAGCAGCTAAGTAGACCAATTCTATTTAAATAATTGCTCATCTGTCCCATACTTCTAAAATGCAAAGTAGATAGGATCTGCATATTTATCCAAGAAGAAGGCATGCCAGAGTGCTAGGTTTTTCAGCTCCTCTCTCTCTATGGTAATTTTCCCTTAGGCTATGTGGACTGACCATTCCTTCCTTCCAGCATTATCCTCCATTGCAATAGTAGCTGAAAACAGATGAGCTCTAAATCTGGTTTTAACTTTGCACATGCAATAATAGGCTCATTCCTTATAAGAACTTGGGAATTATTGTTTCTCCTGGGGCTCATTTAGAAGCTTCCTAGTGTTAACAAACAGGTAACTATTTGCCTTATTACATATATAAGAGAGAGAAAACTACTCTCACTTTCAATTCACTAGCAGTATAATCATCAAAGGGGATTGTAAATGAAAGTTTTCTTAAGAAATACAATTAGCTTGAGACTACTTAAGTATTCTTTCACAAAATTTTAACTCTGTCTCTGAAAGATACAAAACATATGTGGATTGATTTTATATATTTTACGTTTGCTATTACACAAATTCAATAAAAATAGCTGGCATTTTTATTTTTAAAGATAGGTCATGGGCTTTTTGGGTACCCCAGTAACTAGTGAATGGGAAAGAAAAACAAAATTAAGTAGCCATTAAAACATTTCTTCCTAGGAGCAGGATAAAATGGATGATCCTGATGACATTTTGGCAGGGGGATTTCTCAGAAGATGTCACAGATATTCATAGTGACTCCAAGGAAGATATCTGGTCCAGTGTTCATAGGATATGTACTTTGTACACCCTTACAAAATTGTATCAAGAGAGATATTTAGAAAGCTGATGTTGAAAGACTTGAAGAATCTTACTTGATCTGTAAATTTAATAGAAAGAGTTCTATCTCAGCTCTTCCATTCACCTGTGAAAGACTTCACTAAATGGAGTTTGGCCCTGACATTTCCCTCAGTTCGTGTTTTCTGTCCTTCTCATGTTTATGAACAAGCATAGCTAGAGTTCTTGGCTCTAACCCTCCAAAATTTTAATAGTAAAATCAGTAGTAGTAGCATATTGAGTTACTTGAATGGTATTTGCCATTGCACCGAGTAAAAGAAGGGGCCAGCTGGAGAAAATCTCTCTTCCTTATCACTAGCCTGTACACAACTGCTTTTCTTCCCTTTCCTAGAATAGATCAGGGACCCTGATTAGGGCTCAGCTGAAGCAGAAATACAGAAACCAGATGTTTCATGGAGTCTTAGTCATAGGTACTAATGTATATTTAATTAGTTTACTTCAACATGCGCATTCTCTCAGAGGCACTTGTCTTATTCCCTGTTTTGTTCATCACTGTATTGCCAACACCTAGAATAGTGCTTGGCATCAAGTAGATACATTACAAACATTTGATGACTTACTGAATACTAAAATGAATATGATGTTGTATAGATGGAATATGACTTGCTTACTTCACTGTATTTAATAAATATACAAAAATGTTGACTCTAGGGAATTCCCTGGTGGTCCAGTGGTTAGGACTCTGCACTTATACTGCTGAGGGCCTGTGTTCAATCCCTGGTCAGGGAACTAAGATCCCGCAAGCCGCGCGATGTGGCCCCAAAAAATTGTTGACTGTAAATAATTTTTCAATTTTCATATTTGATATAAATGCTAGGGAATATAACTTAATACTCATAATTATACTATACCAGGGCTCGTTCCTTTTTTGCATTATTGAAAACAGGAACATTTAATTTTTTTGTGAATTTAATAGAAACTTTCTGAATACTTTTATAAATTCACTGAGGGATATTGTAGAGCTCAGTGTAATAAGTACAGTCATTAAGGTTTAGAAATTCGTTTCTTTCTTTACTTTCAGTAATTCAGTGTTTATTTTCTTAAATCTTTTATCAATACCTTAGAAATTTTCATAAAAATGAGGTAATTTATTGATTAATTGATTAACCCTTTGATATTTGTATAGGAAGTATTTTTCCCAATTTATTTTCATTTTATTTTTCTTAGAGTTTTATAGATATCTATAATAGCCTGATATAGATATAAGTTGTTATATGTAAGCCTCATGGTAACCACAAAGTAAAAACCTACAGAAAGTACACAAAAGATAAAGACACAGGAATATAAGCATACCACTACAGAAAGTCATTAAATCACAAAGGAAGAGAGCAAGAGAGGAAGAAAGGAACAGAGAAGAACTACAAAAACAGCAAGAAAACAATTAACAAAATGGCAATAAGCACATACCTAGGAATAATTACTTTAAATATAAATGGACTAAATTCTCCAATAAGAAGACATAGGGTGGCTGAATAGATTAAAAAAACAAGACCTATCTACATGCTGCCTACAAGAGACACACTTTAGCTGTAAGGATATACACAAACTGAAAGTGAAGGGATGGAAAAAGATATTCATTGCAAATGGATACCAAAAGAAAGCTGGAGTATTTATACTTATATCAGACAAAATAGACTTTAGAACAAAGACTAAGAGACAAAAATAATAATAGACAAAAAGGGATATGATAAAGGGGCTAATCCAAAGAGAGGATATAACATTTAAATTTTTATGCACCCAACATAGGAGCATCTCAATATATAAATATTAACACACCCAAAGGGAGAAATAGACAGCAATACAATAATAGTAGGAGAGTTTAATACCCCACTA
Organism: Mesoplodon densirostris; assembly: GCF_025265405.1. Classification (NCBI taxonomy): domain Eukaryota; kingdom Metazoa; phylum Chordata; class Mammalia; order Artiodactyla; family Ziphiidae; genus Mesoplodon; species Mesoplodon densirostris. The sequence continues at coordinate 48,174,942 of NC_082673.1, read as the reverse complement.
TGCCAATTGATAGATCATTGAGACAAAAAAAATCAATAAGGAAACATCTGCCTTAAATGACATGTTAGACCAGTTGGGCTTAACAGATATTTACAAAAGGTACCATCCAAAAGCAATGGATACACCTTCTTCTCAAGTGTACACAGAACATTTTCTAAGATACGTCATGTGTTAGGCCACAAAACAAGCCTTAATAAATGTAAGGGGATTGAAATCGTATCAAGCATTGTTTCTAACCAACAGTAGAAATGAGAAATTAATTACACAAAGAAAACTGGAGAATAAACATGCTATGGAATAACAAATAGGTCAAAGAAGTCAAAAGAGAAATCAAAAAATACTTTGAGACAAATAAAAGTGGAAATGTAACATACAAAAATTTATGGGATGCAGTAAAAGCAGATTGAAGAGGGATGTTCATAGAGAGAAACACCTACCTCAAGAAACAAGAAAAATCTTAAATAAACAACTTAACTTTACAGCTTAAGTAAGTAGAAAAAGAAGAACAAACAAAGCCCAAAGTTAGAAGGAAGAAAATAACAGAGATTAGTGCAGAAATAAATGAAAGAGACTAAAAAGACAATAGTAAAGACCAATAAAACTAAGAGCTGGTTCTTGGAAAAAAGTTAACAAAATTAACAAACATTTAGCTAGAGTCAACAACAGCAAAAAAAAAAGATTCAAATAAAAAAAGATTCAAATAAATAAAAATCAAAAGTGAAAAAGGAGATATTATAACTGATACCACAGAAGTACAGAGGATAATGAGACCAATATGAACAATTATATGCAAAAAACTGGACAACCTAGAAAAAAATGGATAAATCCCTAGAAACATACAACCTACCAAAACCAAATTATGATGAAATAGAAAATCTAAACAGACCAATAACTAACAAGGAGATTGAATCAGTAATTTAAAACTTCCCAAAAAACAAAAGTCAAGAACCATATGGCTTCCTGGTGAAATTTCACCAATATTCAAAGAAGAATTAATACCAATTCTCCTCAAACTCTTCCAAAAAATAGAATAGTGGGGAACTCTTCCAAATACATTTTACAAGGCCAGTATAACCTGATACCAAAACCAGACGAGTTTGCCATACACACACACACACAAAGAGAAAATTACAAGCCATTCCTAATGAATATATATGCAAAAATTCTCAGCAAAATATCAGCAAATCAAATTTAACAACACATTAAATGGATCATACACCATGATCAAATGGGATTATTCCCCAGATGCAAGAATGGTTCAACATCTGCAAATCAATCAGTGTGATACACCACTTTACACCATTAATAAAGTGAAGGATAAAAATGATATGATCATCTCAATAGATGCAGAAAAATAATTTGACAAAATGCAACACACATGTATGATAAAAACTCTCAACAAAACATGTATAGAAGAAACATACCTCAGTATAATAAAAGCTGAAAGCTTTTCCTCTAAGATTAGGAACAAGACAAGATGTCCACTCCCACTACTTTTATTTAACATAGCATTGAAAGTCCTAGCCAGAGGAATTAGGCAAGAAAAAGAAGTAAAATGAATTCAAATTGGAAAGGAAGAAGAAACTTTCAGATGACATATTATATACAGAAAACCCTAAAGAGTCCATCAAAACACTATTAGAACTAATAAAGAAATTCAGTAAAGTTGCAGGATACAAAATCAATATACAAAAATATGCTGTGTATGCTTATTAGTGTATGAGCCATCATAATGAGAAATTAATAATCCCATTTACAATTGCATCAAAAAGAACAAAATACCTAGGAGTAAAGTTAATCAAGGAGGTGAAATACCTGTATATTAAAAACTAAAAGACATTAATGAAAGAAATTGAAGAAGACACAAATAAATACAAAGATATTCCATGTTCATAGGCTAGAGAAATTAGTTTTGTTAAAATATCCATACTATCCAAAGAAATATACAGATTCAGTATAATTCTTATCAAAATTCCAATGGTATTTTTAATAGAAAGAGAACAAACAATCCTAAAAGTATATGGAACCACAAAAAACCTAAAGAGCCAAAGCAATCTTGAGAAAGAATAAAGCTGAAAGCATCATACTTCCAGATTTCAAACTATATTATGAAACTATGGTAATTAAAACAATATAATTTTTGGAATAAAAACAGACACATAGATCAATGGAACAGACTATAGAGCCTTTACAACAAAGGAACCAAGAATACACATTGGGCAAGGAGCAGTCTCTTCAAAAGATAGTGTTGGGAAAATTGGACAGCCACATGCAAAAGAACGAAACTGGACAACTATCTTACACCATACACAAAAATTAACTCAAAATGGATTAAAAGCTTGAACATAAGACCTGAAACAATAAAACTCCTAGAAGAAAACATAGTCAGTAAGCTCCTTGACATGGGTCTTGGCAATGATTCTTTTGTATCTGACACCAAAAGTAAAGCAAAAATAAACAATTGGGAATACACCAAATTAAAAAGTTTCTGCACAGCAAAGGAAAATATCAACAAAATGAAAAGTAAACCTACTGAATGGGAGAAAATAATTGCAAATCATATATCTGATAAGGGGCTAATATCCAAAATATACAAAGAAATCACACAACTCAACAGCAAAAAACAATCCAATTTAAAAAATGGGAAGAACACCTGAATAGACATTTTTCAAAAAAAGACATACAGATGGCCAAAAGCTATATGAAAGATACTCGTCATCATTAATCATCAAGAAACTGCAAATCAAAACCACAAAGAGGGCTTCCCTGGTGGCGCAGTGGTTGAGAGTCCGCCTGCCGATGCAGGGGACACGGGTTCGTGCTCCAGTCCGGGGAGAACCCACATGCCGGGGACCGGCTAGGCCCGTGAGCCATGGCTGCTGAGCCTGCATGTCCAGAGCTTGTGCTCTGCAACGGGAAGGCCACAACAGTGAGAGGCCCACGTACCACAAAAAAAAAAAAAAAAAAAAAAATGAGATGCCACCTCGCACATTTCAGAATGGTTATTATCAGAAAAAATAAGAAATAACAATTGTTGGCAAGGATGTGAAAAAAAGGGAACTCTTGTGTACAGTGGTGGGAATGTAAACTGGTGAAACCACTATGAGAAATGGTATGGAGGTCCCTCAAGTAATTAAAAACAGAACTAGCATATGATCTTGCAATTCCACTTCTGGGCATTTATCCAAAGGGGAAGAAAACACTACCTTAAAAAGATATATACATGTCCATGTTCACTGCAGCATTATTTACAATAGCCAAGATATGGAAACAGCCTGAGTGTCCATCGATGGTGAGTAGGTAAAGAAATTGTGGTATATATCTACAATGGAATATTATTCAGCCATAAAAATAATGCAACGTTGCCATTTGCAACAACATGGATGGATCTTGACAGCATTATGCTAAGTGAAATAAGTCAGGCAAGGAAACACAAATACCACATGATCTCTCTTAGATGTGGAATCTTAAAAAAAAAATGCTCATAGATACAGAGAACAGACTGGTGGTTGCAAGAGGCCATGGGTGGGTGAATTGTTTTTGTTTTGTTATTTTAGTTTAAATAAATCTAATTTAAATTTTTTAAAGAATTACAAACAGTATTAATTAGCAATAATAATTTTAAAAAGAAAATGAAAATAGGCAAATCAGAACAGATTTGTTTACAACTAAAGACATGTCTCAAGGGAAAAAAATGGTGACATTTGCCAGTGAAGCCATCTGGTCCTGGGGTTTTCTGTGTAGGGAGTTTTGGGGCTTTTTTTTTTTTTTTTATGTAAGAAAATAATAGATACCACAGAAATTTTACCCAGTATCTCCCAGTGGTAGCATCTTGCATAAGTATAGTACAGTATCAAAACTAGGGATATCACAACTATTGCTACAGTCAAAATATACTACAGTTCTATCAACACAAGGATCCCTCATTTTCCTTTTTCATAGCAACACCCACTTCTCTCCTGTCCCCACCCCCTACTTAATCTTTGCAACTATTAATCTGGTCTTCATTACTATAATTTTGTCATTTCTTTTTTTTTTTTTTTTTTGCCGTGCCACACGCCACGTGAGATCATTTTTCCCTGACCAGGGATCAAACACACGCCCCCTGCAGCATTTCAAAAATGTTATATAACTCATGGCATTCTGCATGGCACGCAACTTCAGGAAAGCCTGAGACGCCATCCTTGTGGGGAAACACAAGTAAGGCCGGATCCAGGGCTCAAACCAAAGCCTCAGGCAGGGGGTCCACAGCCCTCTTTCTGAACCCCTCAAAACTCTTATGCCCTAGACTCTCAGGAGGCCTGCCATGCAGAATGCCATGAGTTAGAAGCTGGGGGAAGGAGGGCTTAGAGATGCTTGAGGGACGTCCTTAACCTACGTGAAATGTTGGAAGTTGAGGTAAAAAATATGGCTTTGATATCTTCATGGAAAACTGCATTATTTCAATCCTGAATGTGGTTCAGTTCCCTTACTGACTTATTATTATATTAAACAAGTTTATTTAGCAGTGATTGTAAAATGAAAGTAATTAACATGCAATGTTTTTTTGTGGAGAGACTAAGGGGAAACAGGTGTTCAGCCTAGAAAAACATTTCTCATTGGATTTCCTGTGAAGTCAGTGTGTCTTGGGTTTAACTTTGAAACAAATTAAAAAAGTTAAAAAGTTAAAAAAAAAGTTATATAAATGAAGCCATACAATATGCAATCTTTTGGCAATGGCTCTATTTCACTCAGAATAATTCTCCAGAGATTCACGCAGACTGTAAATAATTTGAAAAGAATTCAATCTAGTAATGAAGAAAGTGTAAATGAAGATGATTATGATACTATTTTGTTAAACTGCCAAAGCTTAAAAAACAAACACACAAACATCCAACATATGTAACACTGCAGGGAAATATATACTTTCATGAAAAACAACTAAGATAGCTAACATTGATTGAATGCCTATTACTCAGGCAAGGTTCTAAGTATTTTTCTGTTTTAATTTACTAATTCTTACACAACGCTATGAAGTAAGTGCTACTATTATCTCCATTGTATATATGAGCAAACCAAGCACTGAGAGGTTAATTTGCCCAAGGTCATAGAACTAGTAAAGGTCAGAGCCATGACTCAACATTTATTTCTTAGTTATTTTCAAATAACAGATAAGCATTATTGTAACATCAAAAATTCATCTGCTCACAATTAAAAATCATTTGCTCTCCTAAGGTAGTGACCAAGTGTTCTGGCATCATAATTATTTCAATGCTTCACTTTATCTCCTATGTCCTACAGTGCTAAGCACCAGAGCAACAAATAAAAATTGGTATTATTATCTCTAATACAAATAATAACCAAGTTATTTCTATATTTATAATTTTTAAATTTTTTTTTCTTTTTGATTGTGTCCAAAAGCTCTGAAATCGTGATTATCAATACTTAATTTAATAAAATGCTATAACAGTAAAGTGTATTAACATTTTACTCAGTGTTATTTCCCAAGTTCTAAAATATCTGAGGCATCTACAAAAAAATGAAATTTATTTCTTAAAAGGGGGAATTTATTTTAGACATACAGACACAGATATTTAGAAATGAAGGGGAAAGAAATCAATTACCCTGAAAATATCATCACCTAAAATAGTGTTTTAAAACTGTAAGTATTCTTTATGGAATCAAAAATCCACATTAACTCAATGGGTTGCAAACAATCAAAACTATTATGTTTAGCTAAATGATTTCTGAGTGTATATAAGTGAAACATAGTAATAATTTATATAGATTATGTTAATCATTTAAATAGTGTACACGGGCCTCTCACTGCCGTGGCCTCTCCCATTGTGGAGCACAGGCTCCGTACGCGCAGGCCCAGCGGCCATGGCCCACGGGCCCAGCCGCTCCGCAGCATGTGGGATCCTCCCAGAGCGGGGCACAAACCCGTGTCCCCTGCATCGGCAGGCGGACTCTCAACCACTGCTCCACCAGGGAAGCCCTGTCTGTCTACTTTTGTAATAAAAAGCTATTTACCATTTTTTCCTCTGATATTTGTTCCACTCTAAAAGTGCTGTTACAGTTTTTCAATTTTAAAGCTATACTTTATAAATATATGTACATATATAATAATCGGAGAAAGAATATTACATAATTATCTTAACATTACTCAGTTAAAAATAAACTATTTTTCTAAACTTTAAACTACCATTTTATGATTACTGTGGCTTGTTGCCTTTAAGTTGTGATTAAAATTACAGCAAAGCACTTATGCTTTCAGGCAAAAGTGTTGTAAATATGATCAGCTTATCATTATACATGTAACTGTGAAGGTATATAGACAATCTACCCAATATTAACACACCAAAACCAAAACAAAACAAATAAAAAGTAGTCACTGAAATGTCTGTGAGCCAGAGCACATTTGCATGTGAAATCCCTTACTTCAGATACACAGACTTATTCTTGTCACTAGAAATAATAACAATAAATGTATCTTTCTTTTGACCCCTGTGCCATTATAAATCAAGGTTGAAAATGTGTTCATCTTGGATTTTCTTCTTTTTTATGCTTCTTGAGAGTATAAAATACTACCCCATACAAAATTATTGTGTAATTTTGTAAAGAGATTCCTTTGTAGCAAATTCTCCATAGGTGAAAATATAGAGAACTCAAAATAACTCTCAACAGATTTCAGATATTAATTATATGTTCTAGCGGGGAAAAAAGTACCCATTAAATTTGCCTTTCTGCCATGGAACATATGAATTGGCTAAATGAGATGCTAATTACATGAATGAGATAGAATCTCTGAGAATTAAATTCTATTTAATATTTAAGTATTAACTCTCCTTTCATATTAACAACTATTCGGTTTGATTCACATATTTTGGCTCTTTTCAAGGTAAGTAAAATTACTTCTTGACTTCATGAAATTCACATTCAATTTTATAAAGTTTTCAGGTAATAATACTTACGCAAAACCCATATTATCTTAGGTTCTTAATGGTCAAAATAAGTAATTTAAATGATATTTTCTTTAATGTAGAAAATAGTTTCATTTCTGAAATGGGACTCTGTGTTTAAAATACTGTAAATTACATCATGTTTGCCCACTGAATTCTATTGTATATCTAGAATTATTCTTTGGGAAAATGTAAGCCACAATCTGGTTTAGATGTGACATGGCTCTTAAGGGCAGAGCATGAAGATTTTGATGGTTATAATGTAGCACTAGCTCTAGTGACCCATTCATCTCATGGGAAGTTTGTGTACCTCTTTACTCCATATGATCTGGCTTACTCATATTTGGATAGTACCAAAGTTTGAGTACAAGGTAACAGCTAACTTTTTTTGAGCTCCTACTGTGTATTAGACATAATTCCAAGCACTTTCAGGGATGATCTAACTCTGTGGGGTAGAATTGATTAGCCCCCTTTACAAGCGAGGAAACTGAAAGTCAGAGAGCTCTCATGGCTAAGAAGGGCTTGAGAACACAGTTTGATTTCAGAGATGAGTTTAGGACCACTATGCTATGCTGCCTTCCCATTTTCAAGACTAGAGCTTCTCAATCATGAATGGGTGACAAATATGTTCAGATATGGGCCCTCTCAGCCCTTGGGATTGATGGACAGGACCTGGAGCCCAGAACCCTGGTCTGTTCCCACGTCTGTGAGCAGCTTCATTTAGTTACACCAGTGCGGTACACAAAGATGATTTTCTACGTGTGCCATAGTGTGAAAAAGTTTGACAAGCATGCTGCCCTAGAGCAAGGAAAACATTTAGAGATAAATATATTAACTGTGTTCCTAATTTGTAACTGACATTAAATTTTCAGAGTCAGCAATCTTCTGACAAGGGATAATTTATATACCTTATATAATTCTACTTTATGTTGTTTTGCTAATAATTTCCTCCACTGATATTTTGTTATGCTTCATATTAATTCTTAACTGGCAACATTTATCCTGACTAGAATTACCATGAACTCTTTTTTTTTCAATTCCAGAAATTATCACTTTACTATACAAAAAAACTAAACATTTACAAAGGAAAATCAAAAGAAGTTGCATTTTTAGACCTCATTGGGAAAGTTACACAAGAGTCTGATGAACAAACAATATCATAAAACGTCTCCCTACCATGTCAGTACCATCCAGAGAAATCCAATCAACCATTATACCATAGGTTAAAGTGTTCAGTACCTGAAAGTCAACCCAGTGCCCTCTTGGTTTATCATTTGCCTATAACAGTGTAAAACTCTAGCATCTTTGCAAAACATGGAATTGTTGTCTATGAACTTTATAGGAATAAAATTTTGTTAAAGGAAATAAAATAGTACAAAGATGACATGGTTCCACTGCCAATCAATATTAACATGCATTAAGTTATAACAGTCAGTCCAAGCAACATTTTAATAATTTTAGAAATGTGACTATAGTGTGCTGATATTTCAAGCAGTCTTGCTCTGGCATAGTTTTATTTTACATATATCCAAGTCATGTTATTGCATATACACATCAAGAAACTACTCCAGTTATCACATCTCAAAGGTAGTGCCTATTTTTTAGGCCAAAATTTTCCTTTGGCTTCTTTCTCACAACAAGGGGCATAGGCAGCCATTCTTTCCAAGAGTTTACTACATTCAAGGAAGTCTGGACTCCTAGCTTGTTGTTTTCCTCATGGAATGATGAGCAGTATTGAGGATCTGAACTGATAAATAGTATCTCTGAACATTTCAAACACTAGCTACACTTTTGATTTCTGTGCTTCTACAAGACTGTATGACCCTTTCATGTTAGCTTTTCTAGCAAAGTAAATAATCATTCCAATGGCAGGTATTATTAAGGAGGATGCACAATAGAGCACAAGAAGTTCAGGAGAATAATAGTCCTTGTTACTTTCTCTTCTTTTAACATCAAGTGTTATGCTTGTTAATTGCAAACCAACTTCATTTTTAGATTCACATTCATATACTCCCGCATCCTCTAACTGGGCCCTGTGGATGGTATATGGACCATCTGTAGACTTAGTCTTAGACTCTGCTTTTTTCTTCAGGATTATCAAAGATTGGGGAACATTTCCACACGTACAGGAGATAATGACAGTGTCTCCTTCCTTGACATTCTCAGAAGGAAAAGCTGTTAAGTTGTATATCTTTTGGAACAACTTGGATAATTAATCTGACTTATTTTCTGCTTATTCCAACCTGGTTAATGCCTTCACAGACATAAATACCAGAATCTCCCATTTTTGTAGACATTAAGGTGAGAGTGATATTCTCAGAAAGAGGCTGTAGATCCCCATTACTTAGCAGCCTGCTCCACAGGATTTTCGAAGCTGGAAGGCCATCGCTAGAGCATGTCATATTCACAGATCTACCTTCCTCCAGGATGGAGGAGGGGCTGACCAAGAGGGTTGTATTGCCGAGAGCAACATTAACATATAGTACCTGTGTACTCTGCCTTTGTTTAGGTTCAAATTCCATTTCATCAATAGGTAACTTAGCCAGACAAACAAGAACTTTTCCAGTATCTTCAGTGGTGGGCATGAAGATCATTTCCAATCTCTTGGTCTCTAGGGATTTCTTACTTACATCTTCCAAAAAGATTTTATTTTTCATAATACTCTCCCCTTTAAGTAATTCAATCTCCAGCCGGTCAAAAGGATACACATCAGGAACCTTGCAGCTTACAGTGACCAGGTTTCCACTCACTAACAGACGACTCATCTCAATTTCTGGATCTCTAGGGAAGGAGTAGAGCTCCACCTAGATTCCGTTTTCCAGTTTCTTATGCCCACATGTCATGGTGCACAGGTAAAAATGTTCGTTCTCAAATCTCACAGGGCTCAGGGTCAACGTGGATTTGGACCCCTTGCTCCTCACCTTCCCATTCAGAGGGCTGTCCATCTGGGTTCTCCAAGAGAAAGTTGGGGACTCGCAACCCATGGCATCACAGGTCAATACAACTGAGTCGCCAATCTGAGCAGCAATCTGGGATCTAGGAGAGATTTCTACAGTAAACATTTTCTCTTGAACAATTAATTTTTCCTCTTTTCTGTCTTTCCCAACCAGGTTAACTCCTTCACACACATAAATTCCAGAATCTTCCATCCTCATAACAATTAAAGTGAGAGTTGCATTCTCAGAAAGGAGCTGTAGATTCCCATTGTCTAATTTCTTGCTCCAGAAAAATCTGTGGAGCTGGTAGACCTTCACTGGTACATGTCATCATCACGGAGTCACCTTCTTGCAGGCTTGTGAAGGGATTCACAGATATAACTGTGTCCTTGGGTGAGACGTAGACTTGCAGGTTTTTTGTAGTCCCCCTGTACTTGGGGTTGAGAATCAATTTCATTAATATGTAGCTTGACAAACAAGAGCTTTCCCAATATCCTCATCAACAGGAGTGAAGGTTACTTCCAAACTCTTCATTTCCTGGGACTTCATTTCTGAAGGCCCCAGAAAGTTCTGTGTCTTCACAGAACGGTTGCCCTTCAGTAATTCTATCTCCAGCTTTTCAAATGAGTAAACAGCAGGGACCAAACATGTGACTGTGACTGGCTTCCCAACTTCCAGGGAGCCACTCAAATGAATCTCTGGGTCCTTAAGGAAAGAGTAGATCTCCACTGGGATTCCTTCTTTCAGTTTCTGAGACTCACAAATCACTGTGCACAAGTAATAGTGTTCATTCCCCAGACTAACAGGATCCATGGTCAGCATGGATTCTGCCCCCTCATTTCTCACCTTCCCATTCAGCGGACTGTCTAACTGAGTTCTCCAGGAGAACAATGGGGCTTCGTAGCCTGTTGTGCTTTAAGTCACTGAGATGGAGTCACCAATCTGAGCAATAATTTTGGATTCAGGGAAGATGTTGATTTTAAAAGCTTGAGCTGCTAGTATTGGAGGGTCTCCTGCCGAGGTGGGGGGTGGCTGTGGCTTACCACGGGGACAAGGACACTGGCAGCGGAAGCTCTGGGAACTACTCCTTGGTGTGAGCCCTCCCAGAGTCTGCCATTAGCCCCACCAAAGAGCCAGGGAGGCTCCAGTGCTGGGTTGCATCAGGCCAAACAACCACCATGAATTCTTGAAATCATTAAAATGGGATTTTAATTATTCTTGATAAATTATTTTTTACTGTTCATATGGACTGCCTACTTCTCAATCAGAATTGACAAATATTTTGGCTTGAATGTTGGAGTACCACAAAGCACATGAGGGTGAATACAGTATTGATAAATAAGGGAATGCTTTCTTCTTTTCTTTTTCTTTTTTTTTTTTTAAAGATGAGGGGGCAGGCTCCCCAAATCCAAGGAGAAGAGCTGCTCAGGGACTTCGAGGTCCAGCCTTTTTTTCTTGCCCCTGAAGATTTCTACTGTGGTCCCCCCACGCTTCCACAGCCACAGGCTCGGCTCCATGCCACTTCCCACACCTCAGCCACAGTTCACCTTGGCCCGTCACTGACGTGGGCCCAGCTCCTGGAAATGCTTTCTAAAGAAGTGATGCTTGAAAGTTAAAAAAAAAAAAATATGGAGAGTCTGCTTCTGTTTTGTAAATAAGTTCATTTGTATCATTTCTTTTTAGATTCTGCATATAAGTGGTATCATATGATATTTCTCTTTATCTGTCTGATTTACTTTACTCTGTATGACAGACTCTAGGTCCATCCACCTCACTGCAAATAACTCAGTTTCATTTCTTTTTATGGGTGAGTAATATTCCATTGTATTTATGAACAACATTTTCTTTATGCATTCCTCTGTTGATGGACATTTAGGTTGCTTCCATGTCTTGGCTGTTGTAAACAGTGCTGCAATGAACACTGGGATGCATGTATCCTTTCAGACCATGTTTTTCTCTGGATATATGTCCAGACTTAGAGAATGACTTATGGTTACCAGGGGGGAAGGATGGAGGGAAGGGATAGTTAGGGAATGTGGGATTGACATGTACACATTGCTGTGTTTAAAATGGGTAACCAACAAGGGTCTACTGTGTAACACAGGGAACTCTGCTCAATATTATGTAACAACCTAAATGGGAAAATAATTTGAAAAAGAACTGATACATGTATATGTATAACTGAATCACTTTGCTGTACACCTGAAACTATCACAACATTGTTAATGAACTATACTCCAATATAAAATAAAAAGTTAAAAAATAATGGAGAGAATAGGAGTGCTGTCTTAATGAGGAAATTGAGCTGTTTAGAAGCCCTTGTACAGCACTGAAGTGAATTTTGAGACTTCACATCACTTCAATACCAGGATAAAATTAAGACAGAATAGTTTAGAATCCCTGGGCACCTTAGAAACCGCACAGGGAAACCCAACTGGCAATCCCAACTGTCTTAAGTCAAAGTGTAGTGATTCATAAACACTTGCTCTCAAGTGTTTTCACTGTGTTTAAAATGATTTGTTCACAACGCATTAACCATGGAAGCTCATCTGGAAGTGTGGTTTGTGGTTTTCCAGATTTTACCTCCATAAAAGTTTTCAGGTAAAAATAAATATTGCAGGTGAGTCAAAAAGGAAAAAAAAAATAATAATTTCCTCTTGGTTGCAATAGACAGAGAATGATTGCCCAATTACACATGTTCGTTCTGGTTTAGAACTTTGATGGGGGCCATCCTTGGAATTTGGACAGTTTGCCATCTGGTCTGAGTATGTGATTACACATGAGATACCAGGGAGTGGGAAGGAAAGGTGACTCCAAAGTTGTAAGCCTCACTGATTCAGTAACAATGGGCCATTGTCAAGGAAAGTATTACCAAGAAGAGGAGCTGGTTGGGTGTGTTTGGGGTGGAGAGGATGATGAATTCTTTGAAGAACATGTAGATCTGAAGGAATGAGGAGGAAATCCAAGTGGAGGTTTCATGAAAGCAATTGAAAATGCTTGTCTGGGGTTGTGTGGAGAGATGAGGACTGACGGTTTGTGTTGGAAGTCATCTATTCATAGCCTTAGGAGTGAAAGCGATCTTCTCTCCAAGGAAGAAAGGAAAAAGATAAACTAAAGGGCACATTGCATGGATAACCACCTTCACAAGGGGAGAAAGGTGGAAACAAAGGAGACAGGCCACACTGGCCTCTGTGGTGTCCTTGAACCCACCAAGCATAGCCCCCTGAGAGCTTGCTCCTTCCATCCTCAGCCTGGAATGCTCTTCCCACAGAGGAAGAGGTGCTTCCTTTGTGCGCCTATAATACTCTAAATGTTTCTGATGCTACATTCACCACAGATTACGACTTCTGTTTGAGTTGTCTCACCTGATACATAATAAATATTCAGTGAATGAATGGGAGAAGCGGAATGAGAAGAGGTTGCGTTCAGGGCCACATTTCAGAAATCAAGATCTTGGAGTTCTCATAAGTTGGTCAGACAATATGTTATTTCAAGGAAAATATAATCCAGTGCTCACTGTGTGCCAGGCATTCCTGGAACAAAAGCCAGATGTTTTGGGACTTCCCTGGTGGTGCAGTGGTTAAGAATACACTTGCCAATGCAGGGGACACAGATTTGATCCCTGGTCCGGGAAGATCCCACAAGCCACAGAGCAACTAACCCTGTATGCCACAACTACTGAGCCCGTGTGCTGCAACTACTGAAGCCCACGGGCCTAGAGCCCGTGCTCCACAAGAAAAGCCACTTCAATGAGAAGTCCACACACCGCAACGAAGAGTAGCCCCCGCTTGCTGCAACTAGAGAAAACCCACGAGCAGCAATGAAGACCCAATGCAGCCATAAATAAATAAATAAAAGCCAGATATTTTAAAGTAGCCTCAAGACAACTCTCTCCATTTCTTGGCTCTGGTTTTCTAAGTACCAGCCTCATCTTCAGGCAGGTTTTTTTTTAAGTGGTAGCAAAGTCAACACTCACTCCTTCAAAACGATTCTGTCTCTGCTGGAGTCATTTGCCTACCTTTGTGAAACTACGGAAGTTTGGGCCCCTGATGGATTACCCAGGCCGGAGGGGGGACAGTTTTGAGAGCAGAGTATGATATGAGGGCAAAATCAAAAAGTAACAAGTCCATTCTTGAAATCATAAAAGAGGCCATCTAGTGGCATTGTGATCTGAAACAACAGTAGGGAACAGAAGGGGAAAGAATAAATTCACTCTCCCCCTCCTCCATCTTATTGTCAAAATTACACTGTACTGTCAGAGACAAAGATGGATGCTGTTCCCTGAGACTGCCTCTGCTGTGTGTTTAAAGTTCTGTAGATGAAGGAGAGTTGAAAAAGCATCACCTGAGAATAAAGCCACTTGTTAGTGTTAGAACACTGAGCTTTGATTTTTTATTTATTTAAATCTTGCCTTTGGTATGATATGAAAATATAAATCTAATATAAAAGTTTTATATAAACTTTAAAAAGTTCTCTAAAGTCCCATATATATAATGTTGTAGGTATATCATGAGCTTTGTAAATAGACCCAGGTTCAAAGCCTGCTATACCATTTACTATTTGTGTGAAGCCTAGACATATGAATTAAGCTTTTGTGTTTCATTCTCTTTGGTATTTACCTTAAGGGTTAACTAAGAGAGTGCATGAAAAGCATTTAGCACATTCTCCAGTGCAATAGTCAATACTGGTAGGTATTATTGGCATTATTGCTGTGGCTTAATAATTTCATTATTATGGTAAATAAAATATGCATAAAACATACCATTTTAACCATATGCAGCTAAGTGGCATAAAGTACATTCACATCATTGTACAACCATTACCAATATCCATCTCCAGAATTTTTTCTTCTTCCCAAACTGTAACTCTGTATCCATTAAACAATAATTCCCCATCTCTCCTCTCCCCCCAGACTCTGATAACTACCAAACTTTCTGTCTCTCTGAGTTTTCTAGGTTCCTCATGTAAGTGGAATCAGACAAGATTTCTCCTATTGTGTCTGGCTTAATTAAGATTTTTTTTTTTAAGTAACAAAAGCTAAATCCGGACTTTTTAGTCATTGATTCCTAGGGTTCCTGTACTACATAGGCCCCAATAGATGAGCCTAAATTTCACCATCTTGGTGATAGTATCTACTAATTATAGGCACAATCTTAGTAGGTGAGAAATAGTCTCTACAGTGCAGGCTTTAGATACCCAATCTATTTCCACAGCATCACAGAAGCAGAGTTTTTTTTAGTATCTATAGAATCTGAAAATATTTCTGAAAGATAGGTCAAGTGCTTGGGTGCTTTAACTGTGGATAAGGATAAAACTTTTCACAGCTTTTTAGTAATCAGCCTCAGGACCCCTGTCCCAAAGTGACTGTAAATTGTGCAATCAGTAGGCAAAATAGATGACAACGAGGCATAAAACTTTATTATTAAACAATGATATAACCTAAATAAGATTGTTCAGAAAAAAACTCTATTTAAAAATTTTCTCTCACAACCTGTTTCTTTTTATCATATTATGAGCTTAATGAGTTATTTCCCTGCCTGGCAAATCTGCATTCCTTCAGTTTTGCATTTCCTGGACAAAAAGCAAGAACTGTTCAGCCTGTAACCATCAAGTACCAATCAAGTGGCTTCTGTAGCAACAAATCACCCACATGAAGTCTCAGTGTTTTTATCTCTTTACTTCACTAACTTTTCAATGCAAATTTGGCTATTATCAGTCTAGTGGAAGATCCTAAAACTGCTGCTTAAAAATCTGGGAGCAGACTCTTTCTCCATAGCTCAGCTCCTTTGAGCCTGGTCTCTCTAATGTCCCTGACCCATATTATGATAATCATCACTACAAACAACATATGCCACCACTGACTGTAATTTCTAATTTCTTTGTATAATCTTGGGCAATTTATAATCTCTGAACCTTAGGGTTTAATCTATAAAATACGCAGATAAAGACAGTTTGTGAAAATGCCTAGCATGGCATGTGGCATGTGATAAGGCACACAGGCAAATATTAGATTTAGGAAAGAAGCCTGTGTATGTTGTACTTTTCCAGCCCTCTTTCTCCTTGAGAATATTTCTCATTTCTCTCCTAACAACCGTCTCACAGCTTCTTTCTTTTTTTTTTTTTTTTTTGTGGTACGCGGGCCTCTCACTGTTGTGGCCTCTCCCGTTGTGGAGCACAGGCTCCGGACGCGCAGGCTCAGCGGCCATGGCTCACGAACCCAGCCGTTCCGCGGCATGTGGGATCTTCTCGGAGTGGGGCACGAACCCGTGTCCCCTGCATCGGCAGGCGGACTCCCAACCACTGCGCCACCAGGGAAGCCCCGTCTCACAGCTTCTTGAACTGAAATTATCACCTCATTTGCCCTTCCACTAGCAAGACCTGTCCTAGCTTAAGCTAAGACTGCCTTAATCATTGCCCTTCCCACTTAATTATGTTTATCTCTTCCACATCCTGGGCCCTCAGGACTCTGCCTGCTGCTTTGCAGAAAGCAAGTTTGATAGCCTGCTATTTCTAGTTTTTAATCTAAACGAAATGGCCTTGATTCAGACAGACATTTGAAAGTACACTGTGATAATAAGAAAAACAAAATTCTGTAAGAACAAAAGCTTAAAAAGTGTTTATATTTTATGTTAACCCTGGGCTTTTTGTCAGAAAAGGTGATGCTCTGTTCATTGTATACTTCTATTTCTTTGAACAATTATGCTGGTATTTATTGAGTGCTTACTACAGCCCAGGCACTGTGTTAAACACCTCACATATATTATTTCATTATTTCATTTAATCCATCCAGCAATCCTAGTAGGTAGGTGTCACTCATACCCATGTTATAGATAAGGAAACAAAGGCTTAGAAAGGTTAAGTATCTTGCCTAATTTCACACAGAGCTGGATCAAAACCAGGCTGACCCAAGAACCCATGGTCTGTCCACCACACCAGGGTTTTCAGTGGTGTGTTCAAATGCAGGTCCTCAGTCCAGAAAAGACTGAGTTATTTTAAACTAGGAAGCCTCTGGAGGGCTTTAAATGATGGTCCTTTTTACCGCATATTTTTTTTTCCCTCTTACCTTCTTAATTTTTCTCTTATCGAGGTCCTTAGGTTTAATTTTTAATACTAAAATCTATCTGTTCTCTTGCAGTAAGAAACATAAGGCTTCGAGAGCGTCATACAACTTTACAAGTTTGAAATTCCTGTGGCAACATAAGATACTGAATCCATTCAAGAGTAAATGGTGACCTCAGTGATTCTTGTGGTTGGAATTTTTCTTTTGTAATCAAAATAGTATGAACACGATTAATTTTCTGGGAAAGTGTGCCTGAAATTAAGAATCCCCACACAATATTTTATTTCTTCAAGAATTTGTGTATATGAAAAAAAATCAGAACTCAGAAGATTTTATGTGGGTTATAACAGTTGTCTCCAGAGTGGGTCTTCCAAGTCCCTTGGGAAGGTTCTATTTCTTCTATTAGAATTTTGATTTCTGATTTTTTTCTGCTCATTATTTTTTAATTTCTATTTTTATATATACTTTATAATGTATATATTTTATACAAAATATATAATTATATATAATTCCTTTGAAATTATGTACTATTATGTACATAACATATGCTATATATATTCACATGTATTTTTATTCTATATATTCAAGTATTTTTGTTCATTCATATATAAAGTATGTGCTGAAAACATTTTATTTATTAAATGAGTCTTCAAAATTTTAAGCTCCCAGCAATTCTAAAATATAATAAGCATTTATTTTTCTGTAATCTAAACAATCAGAATTTTTTTAAAAGATACAGTATTTTCATGAGAAGGAGCTAAATCATAAATAAATGCCCCGTGATAAAGTTAAAAGGCCATTTGGAGGATATACCATGTTCATCTAAAGTACAGTGATGATTAAAAGCTATAACAACGTTCTCGGGGCTTTGCAAAATTCTTAATTATCCTCTAGCTTAAATTGTCTTGTGTCTAGTCTAAAAGTAAAATTATATAGAGCCAGTCATTGGTAAGTGATTTTTTTCAAGTTAATTTCTGATACTTTCAGTGGCTCCATTATCCCTGATGTGACATACAAGATTTTTTAGTATCCTGATGGTGTCCAATCCTATCTCATTGCTCAACACTACTCTCCTCAAGTCTATGCTAAATTCACTTCTCTTTAACAATTCTCTTGCCTTTGGGCACTTGCAGAATCCATTCCCTCTCTAGGACAGAAAAACCCTTCCCTTCTCTTTGCCTGGATACCCTCTTCCCATCCTTTCAGCCTCAGTTAAACTATGTTTCTTTTAAATTCATATTAGTTGCACCCTCTATGTATTCCAGGGCATCCTATACTCTCCTCTTCTTGAACATTTATCACATTGCATGTTTAGATGCCTGTCTTCCAACCTAAATTTGTAATACTCACCTCACATTTCTGGCAGATTGGACTATTTGGATCCAAGTCTAGGTGGAGAAATAATGGCACATGACTGAAGGCTTCCAACTTGAGTGATACAGAAGTTTCTCCGGCCCTTAAGTGGCACTGCATACCCTCTCTGGCCAGTTGGTTTATACCTTGTGGACTGTTTATTATATGCTTTGATATCTTCACTTAAATCATTCCCTCACTCTTTTTTCTTTTCTCCTTGTCCTCTCTTCTTTTGTTTATTAGACTGACAGGTTAGCCCTGCTAATATTTCTGATTTTCCTCCATATACCTACTGTCTATAGGAAATTAACCTTGCTCATCTAGGCAGTGTCAAAACTTAGGCACTGATCCAGAAAGGCCAGTCGAGAAATGCTGTTGAGCAGAGGCAAGAGAATGCACTAGCAGCATGGGGAAGGACCAAGATGACTTTAGAGGAGACCAGATTTAGTAGATATTTGACCCTTGATCAACAATCAGTCTTTTAATGCAAATTTTTCCTACTTTGGGGAAAAAGAGGTAGGCTTTTCTTCCTCAGCTCCTAATCTTTTTTTAATCACAAAATGCATTTTCTCTATCTTTACATCCACTTGACTCTAGGGCAAGGGTAGTTTCTAATTATGCTGTCAGCAAAATTATATTTGATTATGAAGGCAAAAACATTGCTAAATTATTTGAAATTCTATTTCATTTACATTCTAATTCAAATTTGATCTTCCTTGATTTTGTTTGATTGCAATAGATTGTGTATTATAGTCATTCATCAGCCATTTGCCTGGATCATGAACTCAGATTTATATTGTTTGTATTAGTTGATTTGGAAAGTGCTTTCAGTTTTCATTGTGTTATTTATTTGTGGATCTGAATTGTAGATTTGAGTGTCCAAAGTTTTCTTTTAGATTTTGATAAACAGGCAAAATTATTTTAACTAGCTGTAAGTGAAAGTGTGAAACTCTTGTTTAAGGATATTATTTGCATTTTAATGGTGGAATACATGATGAAGTAAACATCCTAAGGTTCACATTATTAAAGTTATCACAGTAATTGTCAATAATTAATTCTAATTAAAAGTAGAAATGATTCATCGGGAGACCATGTATATGTAGAATCACGTTCCGTTAATAATCATAGATTAAGAATAGGCTGAGTTGGACTTAAACATAATGACATCTGGCTTGAGGAATGAGTCCACATAAGTGACTTTTTAAAAGTTGAACTAGTTACTTAAAAATTTAAAAATATATACATCCTTAGAAATATTTTTTTCACGTTGAAAGATGTAGAGAATACAGAAAACCAGATAAACAAAAAGAACATAATTACCCAAAGTCCAACTACCCAGAGACAACTATTGGTAATATTGTGTGTATAAAGCAAGCTTTAAAAAGTGTACAAATAGTGTATACAGCATACTTATTTGTGCAAAATGATAGTAAAAGGCAACTTCTCAGTTCCTGGTTGTTGTTTTTGTTTTTTTGATAGTACACTTCCTAGTTTTTAATACAGAAATCTTATAGAAAAAATAATATATACATATCTCAACACTTTTTAATAGAGAAAAATAACATATTTACATCACCCAAACTCAGTACAATTTTAACAAAACAACGTTTGGGAAAGCCTCAAGCTATATTGCAGACACAATTGGTAGGTTAAGAATCAAATGTACACGTTTTGGGATGCTCACAAGTGTCAACAAAAGTCATCTGCTTCTCTGAAGTCAGTGCCTGAAGATGCCCTAGTCAGGCATACAAAGCAAAGGTTTGTTAGTAAGTCTATTATTGGTGATTAGTAGGTGATGTTTTAAGCAATTTTTATCCTAATATGATAGTATGTTACATATATAAACATTTTACTGTGGTTTATATATGATCTAGGAAATTGGGGGTCTGCGGGTTGACATGACATAAGATGCATTAGAATGATAAAAATAGGCATTCTCTTGCAGATTTTCAGGACTGTATTATTAATGTTAATAACACATTACCATTAATGTACAGGCATTAACATTAACTATACAGGTGTGTGAGATACCTGTATATGTAATTGTGCATACATAAACAATTCTGGAAGCATATACCAGAAACTGGTGTCACTGACTGTCTCTGGGAAGGGGACTATGTCACTGGGACAGGAATGACAATTTTGAATCATATGCATATGTTAGCTATCAAAAATGAAATTATATAAGTACAATCAAATATAATGTGAAAAATATACTCATGCCTTTGAATATGACTAGTTTTATCTATTTTCAATAAAAGCAAACATGATTTAAGACTATGATTCATAGTCTCTATCTGTATTAAATGTGCAATGATTTACTAGGGGCTACTGAGATATGAGGAGATGTTCATATCTACAGTAGACTTAGACTGGTGGTCTTGAAATTCTAGTCAGGTATCCAGTGGCCCCTTTAAGGAGCTACTGGGCAAGAGCTGATATCTCTCATTAAGGAGCACTCTGGGGGAAGAAAGAGAGAGAGAAAGTGAGGGAAGGAGAGAAAGAAAAAAACAGGAAGAAGAAGAGAAGAAAAAAATTGCCCTGAGCACTTCTCACTTTTCTGTTTCTTTTTGCTGGCTGTTATCTGATTCGCAATCCATTGCTCTCAACTACAGTCGGCCCTCCAAATCCCAGGTTCTGCCTCCCTGGATTCAACCAACTGCAGATTGAAAACATTCAGGAAAAAGAAAAGTTCAAGAAAGTTCCAAAAAAAGCAAAACATGAATTTACTGTGTGCCAGCAACTATTTACACAGCATTTACATTGTATTTAAATTATTTACACAGCGTTTACATACTAGGTATTAGGTATTAGTATTAGGTACTATAAGTAATCTAGAGATAATTTAAAGTACATGGGAGACTGTGAATAAGTTATATGCAAGTGCTATGTAAACTGTTATACAAAAGGGACTTGAGCATCTTTGGATTTTGGTATTGGGGGTCTTGGAACCCATCCCCCATGGATACAGAGGGACAACTGTACAACTTTTGTTATCTCCATTGATCAGCTCCAAGTGTTTTTTTTTCCCTTCCAGTTTTATTGATATAATTAACATACAGCACTGTTAAAGTGTACAGCATAATAATTTGACTTATATACATCATGATTACCACAATAAGTTTAGTAAACACCTATCATCTCATAGAGACACAAAATAAAAAGAAAAAAAACTTTTTTCCTAGAGATGAGAACTCAGGACTTATTCTCAACAACTTTCATGTATTACATACAGCAGTGTTAATTAATCATGTTGAACATTATATCCCCAGTACTTATTTATCTTATAACTGGAAGTTTGTACCTTTTGACCACCTCCATTCAGTTCTCCCTTCCCCCGCTTCTGGTAACCACAAAACTGATCTCTTATTCCATAAGTTTATTTTATTATTATTATTATTATTATTATTGGCTGTATCGCATGGCTTGTGGGATCTTAGTTCCCCGACCAGGGATTGAACCCTGGTCCTTGGCAGTGAAAGCACCAAGTCCTAACCACTGGATCACCAGGGAATTCCCAAGTTTGTTTATTTTTTGGTGTAGAATTGACCTACAACACTATGTTAGTTCCTGGCGCACAACATGACAATTCAATATTTCCATACATTACAAAATGATCATCATGGTAAGTCTAGTCACCATCTGTTATTATACAAAGATATTACATTATTATTGACTATATTCTCCATGTTGTACATTTCACCTTGTGACTCATTTATTTTGTAACTGGAAGTTTATACCTCTCAATCTTCCTCAACTATTTCTTTCCTCTCCCCACTCCTCTCCTCTCTGGCAACCACCTCTTTGTTCTCTGTATCTATGAGTCTGTTTCTGTTTTGTTATGTTTGTTCATTTGGTTTTTCTAGATTCCACAGTAAGTGAAATCATATGGTATTTGTCTTTCTCTATCTGACTTATCTCACTTAGCATAATACCCCCTAGGTCCATCCATGTTGTGGCACATGACAAGATTTCGTTCTGTTTTCATGACTGGGTAATATTTCATTACCCAGTCATGAAAATACACACACACACACACACACACACACACACACACCCCACATCCTCTTTATCCATTCATCTATGGATGGGCACTTAGGCTGCTTCCATATTTTGACTATTGTAAATAATGCTGCAATGAACACAGGGGTGCATATATCTTTTCCAACTAAGTTTTGTTTTCTTTGGATAAATACCGAGGAGTGGAATTACTGGATCATCTGGTGGTTCTATTTTTTATTTTTTTATTTATTTATTTTAATTTTTGGATGTGTTGGGTCTTAGTTGCGGCACACAGGATCTTCGTTGAGGCATGCGGGATATTTTGTTGTGGTGGGTGGGCTCTTCATTGCAACGTGCAGGTTTTCTCTCTCCAGTTGTGGCACGTGGGCTCCAGGGTGTGTGGGCTCTGTAGTTTGCAAGCACGCAGGCTCTCTAGTTGAGGTGCGTGAGCTCAGTAGTTGTGGCACATGGGCTTAGTTGTCTTGCGGCATGTGGGATTAGTTCCCTGACCAGGGATCGAACCCACGTCCCCTGCACTGTAAGGTGGATTCTTTACCACTGGACCACCAGGGAAGTCCCTATTTTTAATTTTTTGAGGATCCTCCATACTGGTTTCCATAGTGGCTGCACCAATTTACATTCCTACCAACAGTGCACAAGGGTTCCCTTTTGTCTATCCAGGTATTTTTCAATGATCTCCCAGGTGCTACTTGAGCAAACAAATGAAATCCTGCCTGTAGGAGCAAAAATAAAACTTCTTTCCTGTTCAATGATTTTTGGAAGTACCCTGTTTAATCCTAGCTCTGGATTTGTCTAGCTCCAGCTCAGTATAGGGACACTGTTGGGTCATGAGGGAAACTCTCAGAGTCCCTGCCCATCTGCAGATTTTTGGAGGCATGTGTTCTAATTGCTCTGACTTATGTCAGAAGTCCAAAGTCAGGCTTCTATTCTCATGTGCATCAATCTCAAGATACAGGATCTTCCCATTTAGGAAAAGAATAATGAATGAAATGATTCCTGGCCACCTTTCAGCCTGCTCATCCTTGTGCCAAACCCTTCATCCTCCAAATGTTTCCAAAAAAGCCTATTTGAACTCATTTTTGCTTTTATGACACCCTCCTTAGCTTTGTTAATCAGGCATCCACTCTTTGCCACATACCATATGTACTGGCTTATTATGGAAGTCTAGTCCTGGCTGAAATAAACTGCATGGTTTGTGGCCATTGAGGGTGGGTATGAACCAGTTTTCATATCAGCTACCTGATAAATCTGGTAACCTGATAAATCATGGCATCTATCATAGTCATGCTATTCAGGTTTATCGAGGCTTCAT
The DNA here is from genome assembly GCF_025265405.1 of Mesoplodon densirostris. Lineage (NCBI taxonomy): Eukaryota > Metazoa > Chordata > Mammalia > Artiodactyla > Ziphiidae > Mesoplodon > Mesoplodon densirostris. Next base: position 48,151,317 of record NC_082673.1, on the reverse strand, counting down.
GTCACTTCCCCTTGAGGACTCATGACAGTCAAAAGTTGATTACTTTAACATCATTTATTTCCAAACCACCAACAGCTCTTCAAATGACAGAAAGTTATCAGGAGTCTTTCAACAGCCAGCCTGACACTCTGTCCTATAAGCTTTATCTGGCTTTCCTAAGAACATTGTCTCTTAAGCAATTCTTCACTCTATAATTTTTAAGCCACTCAACACAGGCTGTACCAAACCAGCTTGCTCCAAATCCTCAGTTGACTTCAGCTGAACACCCTGTTATTATTACTGAGAATAGCTTCCCTTATTGTCATCCTGTCAAGGAAGTACCAGGTGCATGTGTTACACTTAGGCAATGACACAGTCCTCTTATCACCCACACAAGCACCCTAATGCAGCCTAAGTTCCTATAAGATACCTCTATCAGTCTGCTTTACCTTCCGCATTACAGTTCTGTCTGCTTCCTCATTTCTGCCTCACATCAGTTTGTATATCTCATGACTTTTCAAGTGAAAAATTTAAACTTTTAATGGTATGCAAAGTTCTGTGCTTACAAACAATCCTTGCTCTTTAGGAACTTATATTTAGAAGGATACAGGAGACATATGCCTTAATTACTGTGACGCCAATCAGCTGACTGTGTGATGTATCAGGAGTCCAGGCAAACCACAATAGAAGTTCAGAGGAAGAGATCTCTGTCTGGGGCGGCAGAAGCCTTCATGGTGGAGACAGCATCTGAGCTAAGATGTGAAGGCTGGCTAGGGTTTTAAACCACAACTAAAATGGAAGAGTTGACATTCCAGGAAGAAGAAAATTCAAGTAAATGGAAGATCTGAAATTATATGTTTAGAAAACAATCAGCAGCCCATTTCTGGCTGAAAAACAGAGTACATAAAAGCAGGATTGGAGCAATGTTTTAGAGATGAATTTGATACTGAAATGCAGAGTCAGAAGGATGGAAAAATAGTTAAAAGATTATTGAAACAGTAGTAAAGCTCTCTTAGAAACAGGATTGTAAAATAACTGAGTGCTGTAAGGAATTATAAAATAAGTTATGTGATGAATACTACAAAAAAATAGTATCAATGTATGACAACCAGTTAGCTATTGTAGACCTAATGGATGACTTAGAAAGAAAAGGAATGATAACACACTCCTTTTTTGTATGCTATGCAGCATCTATCATTTTTCTTTGCATATAGTAGGTGTTCTATAAATATGGATTCAGATGCTCTATTTTTTTTTTTTTTTTTTTTTTTTTTTTTTTTTTTTTTTTTTTTTTTTTTTTTTGCTGTACGCGGGCCTCTCACCGCTGTGGCCTCTCCCGTTGCGGAGCACAGGCTCCGGACACACAGGCCCCGCGGCCATGGCTCGCGGGCCCAGCCGCTCCGCGGCATGTGGGATCCTCCGGGATCGGGGCACGAACCCGTGTCCCCTGCATCGGCAGGCGGACTCTCAACCACTGCGCCACCAGGGAGGCCCAGATGCTCTATTTTTAATATCTGATTTCAACATTCAGGATATTTCTTGGTAAGCTAGTCTCAATTTTGTTGCAGCTAATTTAAAATGCTGGATTTATAACTACTAGAAATGGAAGTGCACTACAATACTATTGCTATATTATCATTGAAATTCTTTGGTAATTTATTATAAGTTTCACAGGGTATACCACCATAAATTTTAATCCTTACATTTTATCTGCAAGAGTAATACATACTTGTAACAAATTCACAGAATATAAGAGCATATGAAATAAAGGAAGCAAATTCCAACGTCCCTGGAAACCTGGCAGGTAACAACACGAGTCAAGTCTGACACAGAGAGGGCACATACCTTTTAAAGGGGGCAGCATTTATCCAGCTCAAGTCAACTGTTGCCAGGCAGGAATATGGGTCCTGGGTTTCCAAATCTTCTTATTTTAAGAGAGCTGGAAGTCCAGGTTTTCTCATGAATTCTTTTGATTTTTAAAACATTCTCTCTCTGTAAAACATACATCTGCTAGTTGAATCAAGCTGGCAGGTCACCAGTTTGCAGTCTCTGATATGAAGTAAAAAAGTGAAAGTCTTTATGCTCTAGCCTCATTTCATAAAGATGTGCATTGCTGACAATTTGATGTACTATGATATGATGATTATGTCTATTAGTCTATAAGTTGGCTTTTGAAATTAACAGTAGATTGAGGACATTTTATTTGCCAGCCTATGGAGATGCTCTTCTACTTCATCTCTTCCATCTTCTTCTCTGGGCTCAGTTTTTCATTGTTGGAATTACATAATTAAGTTACCTATTTGTACCACTTAAGGGAAATTTATATTATTTCCCTTTTTAAAAGTTACCATTGGTAACAGATGGACAGCTTTACAGAGGTATCATTCTTCTCTTGTGCTAACATGGATTCTGTGATGTGGTGTTGCTGGGTGAGTGAAAAGGCACGTGCATTTGAGATTTTAATAGATATTTCCAAATTGTGCTCCAAAAAGATAACTGGAGTGTTAGAGAGTGCTAGATTTCTCATCTCTTGTAAATACCAGATAGAATCTTAGACATTTTTCTCAGCCTGATTAGAAATGTTGTATTTGATTATTTTTTACTGGTGAGATCAAGTACCTTTCTCTACACTAATTGGTCATTTGTAGTCTTCAATAAATTTCTTGCTCATAGTTTTTGCTCATTTGTCTACTCATGTTGTTTGCCTTGGTTACTGATTTGCAGCTTAGTATTTTCTCCCATCCTGTTTGCTCTTGGCTATAGTTCATGTAGTTTACCTTTGCACTTTCTGCCTTTCACTGTATGGAAATGTTAATTTTTTATATAATCAGATAAGATCAGCACATCACCAAATATTTCCTATGTGGCTTCTGAGTTCTAGGTCATTCTTGGAAATGCCATTTTCTCTTCAAGATTATAAAAGTATTCACCCACATTTTCTTGTACAGTAATATATATACATATATATATATAATATACATAATATGCTTATATACATATTAAATGCTACTATATTGAATTTAGATATTTAATCCATAAGAAATTTATTTTTCTAAATGGTTGGGGTAGGGATCTACCTGGTTTCCTTCAAATGGTCCAACTGTCCAAATATCATTTGTTTGGGTAACGGGACCAGCTGTTTTTAAGTGCCACATTTGTTATATATGATTTCCCACATGAGTTTGTTTTTGTTCTCTCTATGCTACTAATATAGCATTTTGTTCTGTGCTACTAATGTATTTATCTATTCTAGTACCAGTACCAGATTTTTAAATGTCTATAGCATTATACTACATTCTTATATACGTAGGAAGCTCCTTTTTAAAAAAATGTCTTGACTATGCTGAAGTATTACTCTCCAGCTAAACATCATTTGACACTGACTTTTCTGATTCGGTAATATATCATGTATTACTATTAATCCAAGACTTCTACGATGTTAGTTGAAAAAGTTTGAGTTTATTCCTAGATATTTTATAATCGGGGTTGTTGGTGAATGAGTTTTTGCTTTTTTTTAAAATATAACTCAGTACTTGGATACAGTTGTCATATAAGAAATCTATTGTTATTTATAGTATCTTTGGGGGGACCATCTTATCTAACTTAACTATTTCTAAGCAAATGATTTTAGTCCCCTGTCCTGTAGGATGTTGAGGAGAAAATGATAAGTGAGTTGAGCTGCCACAGAAGGGCGCTGAGATTTTGGCAGCCTAGTATGTGTTTCTAAAACTCTGGAAACTCTCAGGACTAGGTAGTGTTGATAATACACAATCTAAAGGAAATTAACTACTAGTTGAAAATAAATTAAGATGTTAGCATTGCATTCCAAAATAGACAGTGGTATTCAATTTAAAGTTCTAAAGAAAACTGTTATGAATGATTATGCTCAGAGGCATTTGTCTGAAATGTTTGCACAATGATTCAGCACTTTATTAAGGTAAAATTTTTAAAAACTGATCACCAACTTGAGTCAATAAGCATATGTTTTATAAATGGACTTACACTGAAAGGTAAAAAACATCAAGTTCTTTCATAAGTGAATCTGACAAATATTTCCTGTAGCAATAGCAACCATTTAAATTTTACAGAGCTTTGTAGTTTACCTGCAATCATTTAATCCTCAGAAAAATTCTATGAGATGGAAAACAAGGCTCTAGTGTTATCCTCACTTTCTCAATGAAGAAACTGAGGTGTAATGAGGTTAAATGAGTTGTCCAAATTTATATAACTCTTAAGTGGTAAAGTCAGGGTTTAGATGCAGATCCCCTGAAGCTTATATCAATATGCATTGCAATCCACACTGCTGCTTCCAAAAAGATCCAGCATATTGTAAAATGACATATGAAATATCCTGATTATCTTGTCTTTGATCCTTGATTACATGGCTGTGCAATCACACATGCAATCTGTGTGACCCCTATCTGACATTAACATTGCATGGGTACACCAAATTCTGCAAGTCTGAATACTGCCTTTCTGCCATGGCCAATGAAAGATTTCATTAAAGCCCTCCAATGTTTTTTTGATATCTATATTGACTTCATGCTAAGCAATTGTATTTTATGTAATAATCAATTACAACATAATTCCAAAAGAAGTTTTTTAGTATTTACAATCCTAAATTCAATGAGCTCTCTACTCTGCCATTGCCATGACAACTTGATGTTCACAAGGATTTGACATGTTTGAGTTTTAGAATCTAGAATATTTTAAAAAGCATTTCTGAACTTTCCATAACAAATTTTTTCTTCAAATTGTGAGGCTGTAGAACTCCTTGTATATTATTTTTCCTATGTCAAATGCCCTCTTCCCTGGTAGAGAAGGGCTGTGAGAAAGAGGATGGAATATTAATGGATTAAATCTCAATGAATGTCCTACTGATGGCTGGGGAGCATACTTTTAAAAATTTAGTTAATTATACACTGAAACTTTCCAAAAAAATTGAAATTTGTTATGATTCTTACTTCTAAAACCCTCACTTCCTCTCTTTTCCATCCCTTTCCTGCCCCACCCTTGTCATATTACTTTTTCCTCAAATTCACCAGATCACCAGGGACTAACACATTTATTCTAAGCCATCTCTATACAACAAAGTGCTGGATAACAGGTATGAAAAAAAAGAGCCTTTCAAATATTTCTAGTTGAGGAATAATACAGATAAAAGAATATCTTAAGGATTAACTTCTGAGTTCTATTTTGTGTTGGCTCCTGTCAAGCTTCCATAATTTGAACTTTGAATAAAAATACATATGACTTAAAAATTGGTAATCAAAATGAAGTAAAAAATTACCTTTCTGGGGCTTCCCTGGTGGCGCAGTTGTTGAGAGTCCGCCTGCCTATGCAGGGGACACGGGTTTGTGCCCCGGTCTGGGAGGATCCCACATGCCGCGGAGCGGCTGGGCCCGTGAGCCATGGCCGCTGAGCCTGCATGTCCAGAGCCTGTGCTCCGCAACGGGAGAGGCCACAACAGTGAGAAGCCCGCGTACCGCAAAAAAAAAAAAAAAGAGTACCTGTGAAACTCTCAGAAAGTTGTACTTAAACAAGAAGTCAGTATATCATATACTGTATTCAACACTTTTTTCAGATTACATGCCAGGGTTTAACAGAGCAAACTGTCAATCCAAATTATAGCTAGATGAAAAACCTCTCTCTAAACCAGTGACTGTAGTGAAGACAAGGAATATCACATAAAAATGGTTTCTCTTAAATAAAAAAGCCTATATACATAGTGTTCTAACCAAAGCAATCCTTGTTTCATGCTTACAACTGAACTCCTTATAAAATGGAGATACGTTGTCATGGCATTATATATGTAGCACCTCAGGGAAAATACTGTCAATGTAATAAACTTATGTAGAAATACATAAAACATTCACAAGTCTTTCCATATAATATTCTAGCATATGTTTAATAATTTTCTCACTTATTTCTATGAGTTGTTTACTGTTTACTTGGCTAAAGAGTAAGATATTATCATAACGAGTCAGAATAGTATATTCCCTAAACAGAAAATTCTCTAAAGGTTTAGTTTCTTAGCATAACTTTTTGCCTGCTAATAAATGTTTAACAAGAATGCTCAGGTTGCTTGAGTGCAAGTGATATTAGTTATGTACCAAAAAAGTTTTAATTAAATATTTTGATGTGAAGACATACCCCCTATATTCTCCACCAATAAAATAGGGCAAGTAGCCTCTGCAACAGTTAGAATTTTTCTTTATTTTAGAGAAGAGGAAGTTGCTCAAAATAATAATTCCTGAAATACATTGGCATTTGCTATGTGCAGGAACTATGCTAACAATCTAACAGGATAGAAAATGGGTATTTACACCCATTTTTCAGCTAAGAAACCTGAAGTTGTGAAAGTCACTTGTTATAAATGGTAGGGACAGGATTCAGTCCAGGTCTACTTCAATTTAAAACCTGAAGCTTCAACTAGACATACAGCTACAGAAGAGCACAGGGAATATCTGGCTTCCCTTGAACATATTCTTCAAAAGAATATGCTTTCTTCTTTTTAAGAAGAAAATTAGAACATTATGTTGATACAGTGGTTATGATTACAATAGTGGCAGCAGCGTGAAAATAACAATGTCAGATTCTGGCAACAACTCTGCTTTAAATCACTACACTATAGTACTTTGCAGGACACTGAGTACTTCATGAGGACTTTTTTTTTTTTTCTGTTTTATCTATTCACCCATTGCCTGATTATTTGTTATTTCCTGGTTACCTTGTCTTCTAGCTTTAGAAAAGACCTAGAAGTCAGACATCATTTTTTAAAAAAACTTCTCGGAGAGGAAATATGTGGTCCTCCTAGAATTCCTGGAAGGACTGAATTATCTTTCTTCTCCCACAATAATAATACTGTCTTCTTATGAAGAAAATGTCAGGAGGTCATAAAATAGTTACTTTTCCTGATAGTGGTGGTAACTACACCTAGATGTAGTCCTACTCTTTCACGTGCCCTAGTGACATATATTTTTAGGACATCTGGTAAGATTCAGTAGGTTAGAGAAGCTTACAAACAATCTTGGGGTACTGAGTTACAGCTTCAATGAAAAGAGCATGAATGTATCCACTGAATCATCACTACTAGAAAAAGACTTCAGAATCTCTCATAGTTAGACTTTGATTCATTAGGTTTTCAATAGCACTTTCTGTACACAAGTAGACAATAGACAGCTTGGTCAGGAAGTAAATATGATCCTGGGCTTCACAAAGTTTGCTTATGACATTGGACAATGCTATAGTCTATCCAATGAAATGTTCCAGGCCTGAATCTGTGTTGGGACAGGTTGTTTGCAACTAAACTATTTATCCCACATCATCTGGTCTATTATGGGTTGAACTATGTCCCCTACAAATTTATATGTTGAAGATCTAACCTCCAGTAACCTCAGAAATGTGACCTTATTTAGAAACAGTCATTGCACATGTAATTAATTAAGATAAAATGAGGTCATATTGCAGTAAGGTGGGCTTCTAAGCCAACACGAACTCGTGTCCTTGTAAAAAGAGGAAATTTGGACACAGAGACATGCACACAAGGGTAATACCACGTGAACATGAAGACAGATGGAGGTGATACATCAAGAAATGCCAGATTTCCTGCAAACCACCAGAAGCTAGAAGAGACACGTGAAGATTATCCCTCACAGCCTTCATAAGAAATCAGTCCTGTCAATATCCTTGATATCATACTTCTGACAATAAATTTCTGTTTGAGCAGCCTAGTTTGTGGTGCTTTATGACAGCCCTAGCAAACTAATACATGGTCTTTCAAGAAAGATCTTCATTGATTTAGGATGAAATATATGTCTCTATGCCTTCAGAGGGTTGATATGAAAAATGTTCTGTTTAAATAATCCTTTATATTTTATAAAGCTATTGTTAAGATAGCCACACACTATGACAAAGACTATTATAATAAATTCCCATGTGAATTTAGTTGCAAGAAAAGTTTTGCCTTAGTATGCTTTTTATGTTTTCCTTTTTAATAGTGCCTCAATGTGCTTCTCTTCTTACTCTAGCACCCAGAAAGCTTGGAACCAATTGTATTGCCCCAAAACTGAACACGTGTATCTGAAAACATCTACTCCTGAAATGAAAACATTTGCAAAACATCCTTTAGATGTTTTCTCTTGTTGTATCCTTACTTGTCTCATCTGAATATAATTCGTAAGTAGTTTCAAAGCCTTTCAGAAAAGAAAAATCAATTAAAAAAAATGATAGTATACGCCCTCTAGAAGTTAGTCATAATTTGCGATAGTGTCAGAAAAATTAGAATTACTAGCTGGAGAACAAACAGCGTTTGGGTAGTTGAGTACTGAATAGCTATTAATTCGGAAAAAAGTGTTGGGGTGGCGGGGGGGTATGGGCACGGAACCATCCCTTTGAGATCCAGGAAAACTCTTATACAAGAGAAAGCATCAAAGACACAAAGAATTTTCCCATATGGTGTTTTATCAGTTCATCAATAACATTACTTTCTGTGATTGGTTCATGATGTCTAGAAAAGGCTCACCTTTTTTTGTGTAAAAACTGAAACAAGCAGAGATAGTATATTAGTGTCCTAGGAAGAAACAAAAAAAAACAGTTAAGAGGAGGACTGATGGTGGCAAAAGCCTAAGCAGGGAAGTTGAATGATAATTGTGGCAGCAGAGCTGCAAGTAAGCAGGCGTCTTGATGTCAAAATGAAGCGAGTCAATGAGTCAATACCAAATATCAATGAGGTCTGAGTCTGGTGATACAAACTGCAGCTTGCATCCCTGCACTGAAGCCCATTAAGCCAAAGACACAAGAAGTCCAGAAATACAGAGCATCCACAGTGATGCCAGAGAACATGTGTGCAGAGAGCATAGCATGAAATTCAAGAATTCACCTGAACCTTAGTAATTCTCCAGATGATGCACAGCAGTGTGCCAGGGCACATCAACCAACATATCCAAGCAGCTGGCAAAGTAGGTTGATGTTTACAGTCACTGCATGCAGCTCAATGTTCATAAGCTGTGTCACAGCTCTATATCATACCCCCTCTCCCTCAGCTACTACTGCATCTGTACCTAGGGCTCCATGAGCAGCCATGAGTTCCAGGCACTCAGATAATTTATGATCTCATGTCATGTTCACAATAACAGTATGAAATAGATTTTTTTTTTTAAAAATCTTGCTTTAAGGTAAGGAAACAGAGGATCCGAAAAGTAGTTTGTTCAAGGTAACCCAGCTAATGAATGGCGAAGTGGTATTCAAACTTAGGTCTGGGGCCTCCCTGGTGGCGCAAGTGGTTGAGAGTCCGCCTGCCGATGCAGGGGATACGGGTTCGTGCCCCGGTCTGGGAGGATCCCATATGCCGCGGAGCGGCTGGGCCCGTGAGCCATGGCCGCTGAGCCTGCGCGTCCGGAGCCTGCGCGTCCGGAGCCTGTGCTCCGCAACGGGGGAGGCCACAACAGTGAGAGGCCCGCATACCGCAAAAAAAAAAAACTTAGGTCTGTTGGAATTTCAAGTGTTCCTACCCAGCCTTTCCAAAGAATCATTGCTATTGTTAACTCAATCATTGTCACTGCCCAGATCGGAAATCTCCAGATCAATATTGTTATTTTTCTTCTTTAGGAGAGTATTTCTGGCTTTTCACAAAATGTCTTGCCCCCTTTACAGCCATCCTTGTCATTTCATTAATGTCAGTTATTCTTTCCCTCCATAGTGCTGTTGATGTATCTCTGGATACAAGGTCTTTTAGGAGAGGGTGGATAATTGTGTCTACTTGGAATCAGCTGTTAAGTATGCCTTCTGATTTCTTCTCAGCATCTCAGAATGATTGATTTTGTCCCTGGCGTGACCCAGTTGTCTTGCCCCTTTACAAAGCTGGAGATCTGGAGTCAAAGCAATTTAAGGTCTGAATTTGCTCTATGGAGAAATTTCAACAGCTCTAGGCTCACACAATGGACAATGACAAGAAGGTCTTACCATCTGTGGGGCATATGGATCTGGCCACCACACTATGCCTTCTTTCTTTTAGCTTACATTATAGTATTTAAGTCAAGCAACTTAAATTGACACTCATTGTAGTAGCCTGAATAATGACCAATTATGTCCATTTCCTAATCCCTGAGACTGTGAATGTTACCTTATACAGTAAAAGGGACTTTGCAGTTATGATTAAGGATTTTGACATAGATTATCCTGGATTATCTGGGTGGGTCATAAATATTATTACAACTGTCTTTAGAAGAGACAGAGGGAGATCTGACTGCAAAGGATCGGGTGATGTGATGGATCTGATGATGCTATGAAGCTCTAGCAATACAGAAGACAAGGGATTCTTCCACCCAGAGCTTCCAAAAGGGAGTACAGTCCTGTTTACATGTTGACTTTAGCCCAGTGAAACCAAATTTCAGACTTCTGACTTCCAGAATTCTAAGTAAATGTATGTTGTTTTAAGAACCAAGTGTGTGTTAATTCATTATAGCAACCATAGGAAACCAATGAACACATATTTTTAAACTTAAATGGAATGGGCCCCAAATATTAAAGTGTTTCCATCTTCTTTATCAGTGTTTTTCAGAAAATAACTCCCTTAGAGATTCCACTCAGTTTTACTAATAAGGGGCTGGAAGCTCAGTAATGCAACTTCAAAAAAATATGCAACCCTTCTTTTCAAGAAATGTATTAATTAATGTGGGCCACAAACTCTGCCTTTTAATATTCTTTGTTCAGTTGGCATAATACAGCTGGGGGTCCTATGTTTAAAAGAAATAGTAGGAAGAGTTCTTCAGTGTCCTTGACTATGCCCCCTCCTCCCCCCACTTACCTTTTAGTGCTGAGGGTCAGGCTGCAGAATCCAAATTTATTTTGTAGATTAGATCTTATTTCTTGTACACCAGGTCTGTGTAGCTGCTTATTTCTAGTATCTGGGTGAAATAAGTCTAGAAAATGCCAAATAGCCCTATGCAAAGGTGAAAGAAATGAAAAATTATCAAAGAATGTCAAATAAATATGCACACTTATTATAGTTATTTTTGTGTTTACCATGTAAAACCGTTAGAATATTACTATCCTTTCTGTGGCTCATAGGAATTTATATTGATAACTTCTTATTCTAAATAGATGACATGAAAGACCTTTGGATTTAGCTACTTTCCTTTTCAAATTTCACTCTCAAGAAAGTGAAGCTAATGATCATGAATTGGCACAGTGTATAGACAGATTCGTAGGCTCATGACCCAGTTCTGCTACTGCTCAGATTTCTGATTCCTGCCTGGAGCTCATCCAAAAGCACCTGAAAGCCACTTTTTACTTAACCATGGTGATTTCAGGGTCCCATGGATCTGGTTCATCTCAGCAAGGCTAATAATTCATTGAACATACCCAGGAAAAGAAAACTTAAAGATGTTTTCTGGCTTTATTTAAAATGACTTAGAGCAAGATGCTATTTTGTTCTTTGTGGCAAGTGTTCCTGTTTTAAACACACAGTACTCCAGTAAGTCTTCCAATTTTGACCAGGAGTTGCTTTGTGTAATTCAGAAATTACTGATTGAAAATCCTTTAAATCCTTTAAAGTTTTTTCCTCAATATTTCAAATAGGTGATGATTTACTGTTATCTAAAGCTTTCTAATAGGAACATTTTGATTTAAATGGGATTGTGGGGGCTTCCCTGGTGGCGCAGTGGTTGACAGTCCACCTGCCAATGCAGGGGACACGGGTTCGTGCCCTGGTCCGGGAAGATCCCACATGCCGCGGAGTGGCTGGGCCCGTGAGCCATGGCTGCTGAGCCTGCACATCCGGAGCCTGTGCTCCACAACGGAAGAGGCCACAGCAGTGACAGGCCCGTGTACCACCAAAAAAAAAAAGGCGGGGGGGCGATTTTGGTCATATTTGAAACTATCAGTTAAAAATCACTGGACTTCCCTGGCTGTCCAGTGGTTAAGACTCTGTGCTTCCAGGGCCTCCCTGGTGGCGCAGTGGTTAAGAGTCCGCCTGCCGATGCAGGGGATACGGGTTCGTGCCCTGGTCTGGGAGGATCCCATATGCCGCGGAGCGGCTGGGCCCGTGAGCCATGGCCGCTGGGCCTGCGCATCCGGAGCCTGTGCTCCGCAACGGGAGAGGCCACAACAGTGAGAGGCCCGCATACCGCAAAAAGAAAAAAAAAAAAAAAAAAAAAAAAAAAAGACTCTGTGCTTCCAATGCAGGGGGGATGGGTTTGATCCCTGGTTGAGGAACTAAGATCCCGCATGTCACACAGCGTAGCCCAAAGAAAAAAAAAAAAAAAAAAAAAAATCACTTCTTTATAGTTCTTAACCAATTGGGTGCTGTTTTTCTTGCACAAATTGAGAACAATTATTGACCTTAGAGAGGAAACTGCATGTCCTGGGTTGGTGAGGAGTCCTTTTCATAATTTGTTGTACATATTCCAAATCTCGGTGGAAATCTAGAAATACTATGGAGCAAAAGACAAGAGGCTTACCTAGTGGGCAGAGAAGTTGGGCAAACTTAGGTTACGGGGCAAATGCTTGGGCTAGAAACATCTGGGAACAATTAGGGAAAGAAACTGAAAAAACAAAAGAAAGAAGGAGGATAGAAGCACAAGGTCGTAAGAGGCAAGAAGGCTCAAGGGAGGTTAAACTGTAACAGAGGAAAGGGACGTTCATGAACTTAGAAAAGGGAAAAGTGGGACTAAGTGTTAATTTGTTAAATTTGGAAATGGAAATTGAGGGATGTCAGATGGCATCTATTGTTTCAGTAAGATAGGAGACTAGAGTTCAAAGAGGGGAAATGTTCAGGATAATACTTGTGAATATGATAGAAAGTCAATTAATGACTGAAAAAATTGTTGAGTGGAATGAAGGCTGGGGTGAGACTGCATATCTTACAAGTCTGTAACAGAACAATCAGCTAGGCTATGCTTTGCAAATTCAGGTACCCTTGGGTCTATCAGCTGTGTGCCTAGAATAAATAAAGCTGTAGGAATAACAGAACATCTTCCTCTAGTATCAGTTTTACTTGAAACATTTGAATGAAATTTTAAGTGCTTAACTGAATGTTTTAAAACTATTTTAATATAGACAGAATGAAAATCAGGGTAAATTTTTTAAGATAAATGAGAAACTTCAATCAAATTAAGTGCTTGTGGTAAGGTGCTCTTGATTATAACCCCCAACACTCTCAGGACTGCTACATGTATCTGTTCATTTTCTTCTACCCTTGGAGGAATGCCTACAGAAAAGTTTCAGATGCTAGGGAGCTGCAGACAATGTAAGCAGGAGCAGAGAAAGCAAGACGGCTGATTTCTCCCTGGGATTGGCAAGGGCTGGAGGCCAATGAGGTGAGGAATTATAAGGCGCTTGTGCAAGGCATTAAAGGTGGCCTTTTACTCCATAGGATAAAGTGATTCTCCCAATCTGTCTGACATAGATATTATATTTATCTGTTTTACAGATTTGGAAACTAAACATCAGAGTGGTAAACCATTTGCCTAAGACACATAGTTGATAAGTATCAAGGGAACTGAGTGTGGTCAGAAAGGCTCTGATGGCTTAGGAGACCAAGAGGCAACAGAGGGACTACAGGTCTTGATGACGGTAAAGGCAGGGTCAGCAGGGGACAGGGCCTAGGCAAGGTAGAAAGACATCAAAGGGAGGCACTGTATTTATTGGTTGTTTGAAACCAAAATGTCATGGTTTAGATTTAACAAAACTCCGTAAGCACCATTCAAAAAAATCAAATCAGCCTTATACCTCCCACTAGCTATTTAGAGTGGTTGTTCCTCTGCCTCATTTTTCTTTCCTGGAGGACAGAAACTGCAATAAGACTGAAATTTCCTTCTGTTATGCAACAACCACAAATTAAGAAAATGGAGTAAACTACATTGGATTAGTAAGCAGTGAAGTTTTTCTCCACACCATGTATTTGGGGAGAAGCACAATCTCTAGCAAATTGTATCTTCTTGCTTCTCCTTAATAACATACATACAGTATGCCAAAGATTTGGGACCTATGAGAGCTTCTGTTCCTCCCAGTTACACAACATTGTGTTGCCTGTGGTCAGGCTCCCTCATTACTTTAAAATACTTTTTCCACATTAAGAGCAAGCTTTTCAATCTCTTGGGGATTTCAAATTATTATTTTTGTTACTGTTCATTTAATATGTATTTCTTGAGCACAAGCTGCATTTTAAACATTGTGCTATTTTGGGGGCAGGGGGCAGTGGAGGGAGGCACCAAGAGACTTGTTTACAACCCAGGACTCATCTTTAACTGCTACCTAATTTACCTACAAATCAGACTTAAACCTGTTTTCTAATAGATGGAAACCCTAAATTATCAATAGTAAGGTCAAATAAAGAAGGAGCTTGCAGTAGGCCTGGTTGGTCCATTTTGGAACCTGGTGTTTCCAGAGAAGCAGGATTCCGGAGAGTTAAGAGTCAGGCAGAGGACTTGGGGGACTAGGTATGAGGTAAAATCATTGTGTGCAGCAGAGCTGGAAGGTCACAATAAAATTCCCACAAATTAGGGAGGTTAAAGATGCACTTGGTGTGCTGTAAAATGCCTTCATGAGCTGTGCACCAGACAGGTGAGAATAAGCCAGGGCAGCTCCATCCTTACCCCATGATTCCCTTCCTCAGTTCAACCCATCAGCAGTAGCAGTTACAGATTAAGAATAGCAACAGTAGCTCTATGTTGGCTAATCCTACTCCAGGGAGGCCACTATGTCTATATACATTAAATGACTTTACCAAAAAATGTCGGTTTGAAATGATGGACAGGAAATGAAATTTCCTGGCAAAGGAAGTGGTGAATGCTGATTAGAAGACACTGTCTTTCATGAACTCGGTAGAGTAGACTTCTCTATTAAAAACAAGAAGCAATCTTATTGCTTTGTCTGGGAACCAATATTTCCAGATTCTTTTATATATTTGTCTAAACAGTGGAGGCTGAGTGGAGAAATGTTACTGATTTTCAGATTAGACAAGTTAATTGTTATTACAGAATCGACTAACTTAACAAGTGTGTATCTGAGTTGACCAGAAGTACCTCACCTCATGCAAATCAGTTTCCCAATTAAAATAATTTCTGAGATCACATCATTTTGTTTAAGGTAAATGGACTAGCTTTTAATGTAAAATACCAAAATCATAATTAAGACTAAGAAATATGAATGATCCATAATGTAGTTTGAAAGCCAAGTAGGTAAAAATCCGAAAATTTAATCATTCAAGAGCAGTAATGCAGAAATGTCATGAAGAACATAAATATCGAATTCACAAAATACCATCTGACAGACATTTCAGGTGAATGGTAGCAGTGTGGGTCCAATAACAAGAACAAGAAACAATTATAAAATCTAGGGGGCCCTCCAGTCCTTTCCATTAGACATTTACATGACAAGTCTGAAGATGTCTTAATAGGAAGTTTGGAGATTTTATCAGAATGACTTTTTCCTTCACAGACTCTAAGAAATGAGATGTGTATACCATTGGTACAGATACTGAGATTAAATATCCTCCATAGGATTGTGCAACATTCATTAAACATTCTGGTGTGCAAACTATGTTCTAAGTATTGGGATAACTCTGAAAAATCTACTTAAGCTATTTTTTAATCTTTAAGTGGAAAAATGAGGTGTGGGGAGAGAGGCAGTGTGAAAATAGCACTAAGAGGGATACGCTGGGAACATACTGGAAAATCAAAAGGGTTTCTGAAAACTTGGGCAAATTTAATAACTATGCTTAGGAGAGGCAATTTAGAAATCACGACTATAGGAGCACCTGTGTTGTGTGTGGTGCCATCGCACGAGCAAGGATGGTGTGAAAAGGGACATCCTAGGCTGCCACCATGGCTGACCTGGGTGGATAATGGAGGATCAGTAAATATTTCTTACAAATCTTCCTATTAGATTGCCAGTTGTGGTAACCTATTTGTAATTTTTGAAAAGCAATTAGGTCAGGAAAAGATTTTCTAGAGTTTCTGAAGGTTTTGGGGTTGAGGATGAGTGCTACCATGTCCAGGATGGGGGCTCTGAAGCCCAGCCCTCTCCCCTCCCAGCCTTGTGTCAGCACTGGTGGTTTTGGTGAAGATTAAAGGAGAAGCACATACAGAGCATCTGCATTCTACCTGGTACAAATAAGAGCTATCCTGATCACCAACATCTTTTTCATCATCACTCATAAAATGCTGGGATATATATGAGACGAATGGTGAAAACTTAACATTTAAACAAAGAATTTAAAATGAAGAGGAGAGTTACAAAAACAACAAGACCAGATTGAGCAGCCAACTCTCAAGAGCCAGGTTCCAGTGAAGAGTACACATGCCAAGGGAAAGGGCTCCCAGCCTTGCCTGTCAGCAGGCAAGTTCGGGGGAGAGTAGACTAGAGCACATTTCTCAAAGAGTGCCCACCACATTCACCTGAGATGTTCTGTTGGAAAGGTGGACGTCTTCAAATCACTTCCCAGGCACCCCGACTCAGGAGTGCAACAAAGCACAAATGGAAAAGGAGCCACTGTCTGCAGGGGCAACTCATGGGAATGTCAGGACTCACTTGTTGCTCTCAAACTACTCAGCTTCGCAGACCTCTGAGTTTTCCTGAACTACTCTGTTGCTCTGGTAGTATGAGAACACGTTTCCCAAGGGAAAGGCCTTGTGGAGGGATTGCTTCTTCTCCATGGCATGGAGATCTCCTGTCCATCTTTGCCCTGTGGGAGAAGGCTGTGGCAGAGGCCCCTGGCCTGGGGGTTCAGTGCCTGGGAAACCCACTCAAGCTCATGCCAGGGGGGTCTGGCAGGCAGTCCCTACCTCATTGATGTGCAGGGCCACAAGCTCAGTGGAACCATTGTTGGCAGTTGGCACCACCTTCATGAAGCTCACTTTGCTGGGGTCCTACTCCTTTGAGAGGTAAAGTGCTATTGCTGAACCCTTCTCAAGGCCAGCTCCGTAGTCCCCAATGGGGAGGCTGCTGGGGCTGCAGCTCTCGGGACATGTTCTGGAACATGTTCTGGGCTCTAGGTGTTGGTTTGGTCATTCCCCAGTCTGTCACTGGGGCAAGGGACAGCACCTCACCATGCCTCTGGTCCAGCTTATATCATAAAAGCTGGGGTCACAAATAACACCCAATGCCCAGAGCTCTGCTGATGACATGAACTCAAACAGGAAGAACAATACCTGGCATGAGGTTTGCTCTCAATCCACATGAGCCCCGTCACAGGCCACCGGGCCTGCTGCCTCTTCCCCCCAACACATCACTATTCTTCCTTATGTCCTTAAGTAATGACAGACAATGAGACTTGAGGATTGTTCTTAACTCAGCTAAGGGGCTTGGCATGTTCTGTTTTCTCCACCTGGAACAGTCAAACAACTGGCTTCAGGCCTTTGCTCAAAGGTCGCCTTCTCAGGAAGCTGCCCCTGGATGCTCCATCTAAACTTCCCTCACAACCTTCCTATCCTTGTCCTGATTTTCTCTCTTTAGCATTGACTGCTGACTATGAGTTCTATCTTTCCCACTAACACCATAAAAGCCATGGGTTTGTCTGTTTTGTTCACTGCTATTTCCCAAACACCTAAGATATGGAGGCACTGAATGGAGTTCAATTAGTGCTCCCTCAATCCCGTGGGATGCATCCATCCCACCCTCTGCCGCCATAAATGTTTGGGGGATGGGGGTGGGAGGGGAGGCACAGCCCTGATCCTGAGAAACAAGGCCCTGCCCCTCTGAGAGTTCATGGGCCACCAAAGCAAGCAGAAAATAATGAAAATAGACAAATTTACAAACTCTGGTAACCTATGAAAGGAAAGTGCAAAGCACTACATGGGGCCAGCCCCACGGCAGGCCCTTTGCAGAATAATCACAATGGTACCCTGAGGTAGGTGTTACAGTTCTCACTAAGGACCCCGGCTAAGATCCCTGATGCAAACCCCGATCTTCCTGTCCTAACCTCACAGCTGATTAGCTCTTCTTTGTTCTTCATCCTTGGAGAGAAGGTTAACAGTTATACTTTTTAGTTGCAGGCCAACAGTCAGCTCCCCCCCACCACAACTCCCCTGCATTCTTTTGTCCCTCGCTGGGGTCTTTCATTGTACTGACTTGAAGCCACCAAGCCCAGAAGTTTGAGCTCCTCCCCAGGGATAAGGCTTGTTGGGATAAGGGAGATTTCACTCTCTCGGAAGAGAAAGAGGATTCAGTCCACTTTTGAGGGGGTGAGGGATTCCTGTCTTTCTGCAGCCCCTGGTGCTGTTTCCTTTCCCTCTTCTTTCAGCAAACACATGCCTGGGATCTGATGGGAGGCTGACTAAAGGCTGAACTCAGTGCCCATGGCTCCAAACCTGCTGGTGTCATCTAAGGCAGACCCAGAGGGCCTGATATCAACTGCTGACCCAAGGTAGCTCTCACTCATCCATATTTCAGGGCTAAGGGTCACATGCACTATCTTGCTGTTGTATCCTGATGGCAGTCTTAACTAAATCACTCTCGTCTTGCAGAAAGGCATGAAGACTCCAAGCAGTTAAGTCACTTGCTCACAAATAGCTCCTGCTCCTCCTAAACGCTGCCTTAACTGCATTTCAAACTAGCTTTGGTCCACACAGAGTGGGGGAATGAAAGGGTGAGCCTCTGAGCATTGTACAGTAGGACTAATGCTCAGTTCTCAAACCAAGTTTCATAGATAGGGAAACCTACCCTGCAGGTCTAGCCTCACAATTTGAAAAGCAAGATAGGCGATAAGACTACAAAGACAGGGCCGCTTCCAGGAAAAACCGAGTACCCGCTAACATGGGACCTATAATTAACAAATCCTATCAAACAGCAACATATACCGGGCCCAGCGCTAAACTATCGAATCTAAATGACCACACCAGGAGGGAATTCCAGAGAAGGTAAGTAACCGGAGCCAGGGTGGCACATTAAGTCAGCAGTGAGGTCGGGATTTAGCCAGCCCAAAAGGGTGGAGAGCGCCGCTGGAGACCTAGGCCCAGGCAGGGTTGGGAACAGGACACAGCGCAGTGGCAAAGCCCGACCTTGCTGGGTATTGGGCTCGTGCGCAAGCACTTAGCCGGGTGCAGGTGAGCGCGCACTGCGCGTGCTCGTACCAATGCGCCGAGAGAACGGTGAGTGAGAGCGCGAGGCACATGGTGGCGAGCACGAGCAACGTGGCCTCGGGGACCTACGTCCAGCTGCCAGCCCCAGCAACCAGCGGCCGCGGCGCCCAGCCAGACCAGGTAGAGCAGGCCCTCGAATGACAGCACCGTGAGGCGCCGCAGCGGCGCCAGCCACCGGGTCGGCCACAGGGCGGCGACCAACTCACTGTGAATGCAGGTCCAGCGGCAAGGAGCGTGCGCGGCAAAGAGGGTACGCGGCTGCAACCTGGGCTTGGGCTGCTCGACGGGGTGGGCCAGGCCTAGCAAGGCCGAGCCCCTCAAGACAGGCCGCTGCCCCCGGGCCCAGCCAACACCGCCCCCCCACCACCACCATCTTTCCCAGAGCCGCGCTGGTTTCCGCAGAGGCACCGCCTCACTTCTGACGTTTTACTTCCGCTAAGCCTTGGGCGCCACCAGAGCATCGCGGAATCAGAACAGCCAGGGACACATAGTGGGCTGGATCCGGAAGTGGCTACTCGGGGCGACGCCATGACAGGTTGCTGCCGGAAAAAGAGGCTGGGCGCCGCCATGACAGAAAGGGCTTGAAAGGGCTAAAGGTGGCCTGTCTACCCTGCCACGCCGGACTGAGACCGGAAAAAACGAGGCAAGCCCGGGCGCCGTACGGCGACAACCTGAACCGGAAAAGGCGAGTCCTCCTCCAAGACTACACGGCACCGGCCTGGTTCACGAAGGACGGAACTTGTACACTTCGGAGGCAGGGCCTGTCGGGGGAAAAGCCGGTGTTCAGGGGGCGGGGCTTGTGTCTCCTGCCGAAAGCCTCTGCCTTCAGGGTCCTGGGGAGGGCTCAGGACTGGCAGGCTTAAAAAGCTAACACAGGACACAGCCACACATGACAAGAGCCATCATGCAATAGATAATAATTACTCACAAAATTACTACTTTAACATAAAATATGAAAAGTCGGTTTATTTGAAATGATGTATTTTGTGTATTATTTACTTTCCTGTTACAAAAATGCTATTGTTTGAACAAAACCAAAATAGTATTGTACCACTTCTATTCAACATAATATTGGAAGTCCTACCCACAGCAATCAAACAAGAAAAAAATAATCAAAAGATATCCAAATTGGATGGGAAGAGGTAAAACTGCCACTATTTTCAGATGATCTGATACTCTATATAGAGAACCCTAAAGTCTCCACATAAAACTTTTAGAACTAATAAATTAATTCAGCAAGATTGCATGATACAAGATTAGTAGACAGAAATCTGTTGTGTTTCTATACACTAAAAATGAAATATCACAAAGAGAGAAAGTAAAAAAGAAAATGGCTTTTAAAACTGCATGGAAGGGGCTTCCCTGGTGGCGCAGTGGTTAAGAATCTGCCTGCCAATGCAGGGGACATAGGTTCAAGCCCTGGTCCAGGAAGATCCCACATGCCATGGAGCAAATAAACCCATGTGCCATAACTACTGAGCCTGTGCTCTAGAGCCCATGAGCCACAACTACTGAGCCCACATGCCACAACTACTGAAGCCCACACACCTAGAGCCCATGCTCCGCAACAAGCTCCAGCAATGAGAGCCCATGCACCACAACAAAGAGTAGCCCCTGCTTACCACAACTAGAGAAAGCCCACACGCAGCAATGAAGACCCAATGCAGCCAAAAACAAATAAATTAAAAACAAACAAACAAACAGTGTGGAAAATAATACAATACCTATGTAACTTAACCAAGGAGGTGAAAGGCCTATACACTGAAAACTATAAAACACTGATGAAGGAAATTGAAGATGATTCAAAAAGAAATAGAAAGATATCCTGTGCTCTTGGGCTGAAAACTTAATATTACTAAAATCACCATACTACCCAAAGCAATCTACAGGTTTGATACAATCCCTATCAAAATACCCATGATATTTTTCACAGAACAAGAATAATACTAAAATTTGTGTGGAGCCACAAAATACCCCAAATTGCCAAAGCAATCCTGAGAAAAGAAAAGAGCAAAGCTGGAGGTATAACCCTCCCAGACTTCAGACTATACTACAAATTCTACGTTAATCAAAACAGCATGGTATTTAGCACAAAAACAGACACACAATGGAACAGAATAGAGAGCTCAGAAATAAACCCACACACCTATGGTCAATTAATCTATGACAAAGGAGTCAAGAATTTACAATGGAGAAAAGACAGTTTCTTCAATAAATGGTGCTAAGAAAACAGATACATGTAAAACAATGAGATTATCATGTACAAAATAAATAAAAAATAAACTCAAAATGGTTTAAAGACCTAAATATAAGATATGAAAACAAAATCTCCTAGAGCAGAACATAGGCAAAACACTCTCTGGTGTAAATCATAGCAATAATTTCTTGGATCAGTCCCCAATCAAAAGAAATAAAAGCAAAAAGAAACACAACAGATTTCTGTATATTATCTTGTACCCTGCAACCTTGCTGAATTCATTTATTAGTTTTAATTAAACTTGAAAGCTTTTGCACAGCAAAGGAAAGCATAAAGAAAACAAAAAGAGAACACATGAACTGGGAGAAAATATTTGCAAGTATGTGACCAACAATGGATTAATATCCAAATTATACAAACAGCTCATACAACTCAGGATCACTGAAAACAAATAATGCAATCAAAACATGGGCAGAAGACTTGAATAGATATTTTTCTAAAGAAGACATGCAGATGGCTAATGAGAACATGAAAAGATGCTCAACATTGCTAATTATTGGAGAAATGCAAATCAAAACCACAATGTGGTATCACCTCACACTGATCAGAATGGCTGTCATCAAAAAGAACACAAATGACAAATGTTGGAGAGAATAAGAAAAGCTACCCTCTTACACTTTTGGTGGGAATGTAAATTTGTACAGCCACTATGGAAAACAGTATGGAGGTTCCTTAAAAGCCTAAGAATAGAAGTACTATATGGTCCCGCAATCCACTTCTGGGTATATATCCAGAAAAAAATGAAAACAGTAATTTGAAAAGATACATGCCTCTCCAAGACATGGAAGCAACCCAAGTGCCCATCAACAGATAACTGGATTAAGAAGATGTGGTATATTTATACAATAGAATATTACTGGGCCATAAGAAAGAATGAAATGCTGCCATTTGCAGCAGCGTGTATGGACATGGAGAATATGCTTATGAAATATGCCAGAGAAAAACAAATACTCCATGACATCACTTATATGTAAAATCTAAATTAATACAAATGAATATATGTACAAACCAGAAACAGACTCACGGACATAGGAAAGAAACTTGTGGTTACCAAAGGGGAGGGGGAGGGGGGAGGGACAAATTAGGGGTATTGGATTAACAGATACAAACTACTATATATAAAATAGATCAGCAATAAGGATTTACTGTATAGCACAATTATACCAATTATCTTGTACTAACCTGTAATGGAATATAATCTCCAAAATACTGAATTACTGTGCTGTACACCTGAAACTAACACAATATTGTAAAGCCAGTTACTTTAATAAAAAATAATGAGTTGGGTTTATAATGGGGAATCAAGTTAGTGAATGTAGAGCCTCAAAACAATTTAGTCAAAACCATAATGGATCCCACTTCAACATCCATTAGAATGGCTACTATTAAAAACAAAACAAAACAAAACAAACAAAAAGCCCAGAAAATAACAAGTGTTGTGAGGACGTGGTGAGCCCTTGTGCACTGTTGGTGGGAATGTCAAATGGTGCAGCAACTGTGGAGAGTATGGCAGTTCCTCAAAAAATTAAATATAGTATTACCATATGATCCAGCAATTCCATTTCTGGGTATATGACCCAAAAGAAGTGAAACTGAGGACTCAAATAGATACTTAAGCACCCATGTTTTTAGCAGCATTATTCACAATAGCCACAATGTGGAAACAATTCAAGTGTCCACTGGCAGATGAGTAGATTAACAAAATGTGACATATATTACATACAATGGATTATTATTCAGCCCTGAAGAGGAAAGAGATTTGGATACATGTTACAATGTCGATGTACCTTGAAGACATTAGGCTAAATGAAATAAGCCAGATACAAAGGGAAAAATACAATTATGTGAGGTACTTAAAGTAGTCAAATTCATAGAGACAGAAAGTAGAATGGTGTTTGCCAGGGGATACGGGAGGAGGGAATGGAAAGTTAGTGTTTAATGGACACAAAGTTTCAGTTTTGGAAGATGAAAACTTTCTGGAGATGGAAGGTGGTGATGACTGTAAAAGATGTGAATGTACTTAATGCCAATAAGTGGTACATTTTAAAATTATTAAAATGATAAAGTTTGAAAAATGTTTCCTTTTCCCGTTTCCCTGCCAGAAGCACAAGGAGATTTTTTTTTCTGATATTTACTACGAGTGCTTGGTTGAGCTCCTGGAAGTAAATTGCAAAAAATTGTGGGGGCTCCCGTATGACTGTGTCCCACTGGAGTTTTTAATTGTCAGACTTGTCCACACTGAGCCTCCAGCAATTTGTCAATTATAATTCAGGTTTTCCTATCTTGGCACTGATTCTTGCAAAGTTTCTGCTCTTGAGTCTTTGCTCTGATAAGCTGTCACTCCCTGTATTTGCCTGCCTTGCTCTCCAATATTGGGGCAGCAGTTTGCCTTGTGTCCTCACCTCTTTTACAGATCCTAGAAGAGTTGATGATGTTTCAGTATGTTCAGCATTTTACATGTTAGGACAGAGTGATGACTTCCAAGTTTCTTACATGCAGAAACCAGAAAATCAACTTTTAAAAAATGTCAGCTTTATTAAGGTATAATCCATATACAATACAATTTGCCCATTCAAAGTGTACAATTCAGTGGATTTTGGTATATTCATAAATGTGTGCAACCATCACCACTTAGTGTGATGTTTTCAAGGCTCACTTATGTTGTAGCATGTATCAATGCTTCATTCCTTTTTATGAATAATATTCCATTGTATGGATGGACCACATTTTGCTTATCATTTCATTAGCTGATGAACATTTGGGCTGTTTTCACCTCTTTCCTATTATGAATGATAATTGTCCTTAGCTTTGGCTGTAGGCAGACGCAAGATACCCACTCAGAGCCTCCCTGTTTGGGAGGGACCTAGAAAAATTTTCGTGTGATATGGGGCTGTTGATGAGCCAAGAATGCTCTTCATGAGTTTCTTTCTTTAAAAAGCTTTCTGGGAGATTCTCTGCATGTTCAGGCCCCATGTGGGACTACAGCCAGGCCTGGGACTCCCTTCCCAGGCTTTCTTGCATTACCTGGGCCAGTCTCAGCCTCCAGTGAGAAACTTAGAAAAATTTGGAGAGAAGCTTATCCAGAAATTGGGCCCCTGGATTACCACTAAGCCCAGATCACCCTCTCAGGTTGTCACAGGCTGGCCTGCACTAGTTGCTGCTACTGGAGGGTGATTTAGATATATTTTGAGGTGGCTCCTTTGACTACCAGTGTCCATGTGGGACTGCAGCTGTGCCCAGGAGACTTCTCCATGATGCTCTGAGTGTGACTACATGTTCATTTTCATAATTAGAATTGGATTCATCTTCATTTGTTCTAATTGGATGTTAGTTTTTCTTTCTTTTTTTAAAAAAATATTTATTTATTTATTTATTTATTTATTATTTTTGGCTATGTTGGGTCTTCGTTTCTGTGTGCCAGCTTTCTCTAGTTGTGGTGAGCAGGGGCTACTCTTCATTGTGTTGTGCAGACTTATTTCAGTGGCGTCTCTTGTTGCGGAGCATGAGCTTTAGGTGCACAGGCTTCAGTAGTTGTGGCACACGGGCTTAGTTGTTCCATCGCATGTGGGATCTTCCCGGACCAGGGCTTGAACCCGTGTCACCTGCATTGGCAGGCAGATTCTTAACCACTGCGCCACCACAGAAGTCCTGATGTTAGTTTTTCATGATTGTGTGACCCTAATTTCCTTTTCACAAACAATATACTGTTTCATCTTCATCTGTTCTAAGTCTCTAAGTCAAAATAAGATGTCAGTTTTGTGAGCCCTTTATAACTTTACAAGCATATGTGATGGTTAATTTCATGTGTCAACATGGCTAGGCTATGGTACCTAGATATTTGGTCAAAAACTAGTTTAGATGTTACTGTGAAAGTATTTTTAGATGTGATTAACATTTAAACCAGTAGACTATGAGTAAAACAGATTATCCTCCATTATGTGTTTGGGTGTCATCTGATCAGTTGAAGGACTTAGAAAAAAGACTGAACTCCCACAAGGAAGAAGGAATTCTGTCTCCAGACTGCCTTTGGACTCAAGCTGCAGCATCAACTCTTCTTCCCTCGGTCGCCAGCCTGCTGACCTGCCATGCAAAGTTTGTACTTGTCAGCCTTCACAATCATTTAAGCCAATTTCTAAATATCAGTCAATCTTTCTGTCTCTTTCTCTCTCCATTACATAGATGATGATGATGATGATAGATAGATAGATAGGTAGATAGATATGGGTCTATCTATCTATACATACTATACCCTAGTGTTTTTCTTTCTCTAGTGAAGTCTAATACAGCACATTTTCTCAAATAACACATTGATTCTTCTTCATTTCTTCTAAATTGAAATAACATGGTATTTTTATTGCACTATGTGATTCTGAGCTCATTTCAATATTGCTTAACTGCATTGTGATTTGCTCTAACTTGAAAGGAGACCTTTGTTTGGAGAGCACTGTATAACTTGGCACATTTTCACAAATAATGCCTTGGTTCATCTTCAGGTGCTTAACTTTCAAGTGAGTCATTATTCCTCAGAATATGACTGAGGTAGTTTCTGCAAATTCTACTGGAATAAAGGGTGTGTTTTTGGTTTGATTTCTTTTACCACTGACAGCATTCAAGCTCCCCTCTCCCCCTCCGCCTCACACAGGTGCTTGCTGATCAGATAAACTGGTATTGTTTAATGGGCATATTATTATACTTTGCCAGGCACCCTGTAATGGGCTGAATGGTGCTCCCCCATTAAGAGATATGTCCAAGTCCTAATCCCTGGAATGTGAATGTGACCTTATTTGGAAAAGGGATCTTTGCAGATGTAATTAACACAAGAATCTTGGATGACATTATCTTGGATTTAAAGTGGGCCCTAAATCTAATGACAATTATTAGGGGCATCCAGAGGAGAGAAGAGGATGAGGCCACGTAAAGATGGAGGCAGAGTGTTGCAGCCACAAGCCAAGGAATGCCAGTGAATACCAAAAGCTTGAAGAAACAAGAAAGAATTTCCCCCAGAACCTGAGTAGGGAGCACAGCCCTGCTGACAACTTGATTTCAGACTTCTGGCCTCTAGAACTGTGAAAGAATAAATTTTTGTTCTTTTAAGCCACCTAAATTTATGTTACTTTGGATTTCAGTCACAATGGATGGGAAGCCCTAACTAGCCCAGATTTGGACCATTTTGACCCAGACAGCACTACAAGAGTTCTAATTACAGGGCTGCATGACTCCCTTTGACTGGTTCAGCAGCCACCATTAAAGAGGTACTAAATGGCTGAGAAATGCTACCTGTTTGTGGGGTGTACACCAACACCCAGGGCTTTTCATTTCAAGGCAACCAACACTACTACTGAGGTTATCCCAGATTTTTAGAATTTTTAAGGCTACCTCCTTCCCCACTACCACAGTAATATTGTTGGGCCCAGTTGCTGGAAGTGTCCCTGAAAACATTTTCAAGTTTCTCCAATGGCTCTGAGAGACCACATCAGTTTTGGCTGCAGTAACCTCCCCATGGGCTCCAGGCCACAGGTTGGGCATCCTCTTGGGGATTAGTGGCAGTTATGTTCCATCTTGGGGCTTTCAAGACAATCAATGCCCTTTAATAGATGTCTCTGATGGATGCCCTCTGATCAAAGCCTCTGACTGATAACCTCTGATCAATGTCTCCGATGGATGCCCTCTAGTTTAT
Organism: Mesoplodon densirostris; assembly: GCF_025265405.1. Taxonomy (NCBI): domain Eukaryota; kingdom Metazoa; phylum Chordata; class Mammalia; order Artiodactyla; family Ziphiidae; genus Mesoplodon; species Mesoplodon densirostris. Next base: position 48,124,322 of record NC_082673.1, on the reverse strand, counting down.
GCCTCTCCTGGGCAGGGCCCCAGAGTAGATAGACATTGGGGCTGCTCTTCCTGCTATGCCTGAGGGCCCCATGAACCCCCCTCCCATCACCCTGTTCCCACTTCTGTCCTCTCTGACTTGGCTTAGGTGACTGAGAGTCATCCCTGACCCTTTGTGTCTATTCTGCTGGGCCCTCCCTGCTGTGGGAGGATCACCACATTGTTGCCAGTACTGCCCTTCAACACCCAGGCAGCTCCAGGCTTCCATTAGGTACCCCCCACCCAGAATCTTTCTTGCTCTCAGGGTCCCACCAGATCTCACTGTGTGGCATGTGAAAGGAGGGGCTTGCCTTGGCAAGTGACAGCAGGATCTTGAGAGTGTGTTCCACTGTGAGCGGGGCTGAGGAGAGCATCACAATGTTGCTGTCAGTCCAGACTCTGGACAGTCCTGTTGGGCAGAGGCCAGGATGCTCTCTGGCTTAGAGTTCTGATGCTTCTCAGAGTGAATGTTTGCACCCAAAATGCCCAAGGAAGACATGTGTCCTATTTATTGTTGCCCATGACATTCCTGCAGCTTTCATATAAGGCGATCCCTTAAGCCTGCATTAAGTGTGAGGGGCATTGGTCCAGCTTGATGGATGCAGCAATTCAATGCTAGATGCCAGGAATTGCCCAACCTCCCTTCCCCTCGCCCTCGTCCAACCCTTCCTCCAGAAGAGGGACATAGAAACATTTGGGGGCGGGCATGCCCCCTACCACTAGGCCCCATGTCTGACTGTGCCTGGGGCTAGAGACACCCTCCTGCACCTTTCCAGGAGGTGCTCCCAATGACATAACCAGGACCCATGGGGAACAAAGACTTAGCTCTGGGCACTCTTCCTGGGACTCCCTGGCTAGAGTGACTATAGAGGATATGGAAATAAATAAAGACAACCCAAGTGAGAACAACAGAAGCTACTTATTCAGAGCTTGCTAGAGCAAGAGGGTCAGCCACTACCACTTCCCTTGGCAGAGATGCAAAGGCAGGCAGGGGAGAGGGAGAGCTTTATGGTGGAGAAAAGAAAGCTCAAGTGTGCCCATTGGAGGCTGTTGGCATGAGGAAATCGGGGCAGCCGATGAGAAGCAGGTACCCTATGTGATTAGTTAGGGGAGCACATTTGGCTTTTGGGGGGCAAAAATTATAGAAACTACAGTCAGAAACCAAATCTTGACTCTCTTGGCCAGTTGCTGCAGAGTTTGTGGGTCAGAGATCCATTGTTATGTATGGTTTGGCCTTTATCCTTTTATATAGTCCATCTCCCAAGGATGATTTGAAAACGTTTGGGGAGGCACATCAATAATCAAGACCTGCATGGGACTGCAGTCAGACACAGTGTCTTCTCCCCAGACCTCTGTGACTTGTTGTTTGGTCCCCACGATGGAAGGGGGTTGAAAGACATTTTGGGGAGGCAAATATGATGAATGGTGCTCATGTGGGACTCTGGTTGGACACAGGACACCTCTCTGAATGGCTCTGGATAGTTGCTTCCCCTGGATGGAGACTGAGAAAAATTGGGGGGAGGCCTATTCAACAACTCGTTCCCAAATAGGATGCTGCCAGGCTAAGGGTGTCTTCCCAGGGCATCCTAACCATTCCAGACCACTGCCCTTCTTCAAGAGAGGGACTTGGAAAATTTTTAAATTTTTTTAAATTTATCTCTCTGTTTTTTATTTTTAATAACAATAAAATACACATAACATAAAATTTACTATCTTAATAATTTTAAAGCATACAGTTCAGCAGTGTTAAGTACACTCACATTGTTGTGCAAAAGATCTTTTATCATCCCAAACAGAAACTCTGTACCTATTAAACAACTCCCTATTTTCCTCTCCCTCCAGCCCTGGCAGTCACTAGTCTACTTTCTGTCTCTATGGATTTACCTATTTGTGACATTTCACATAAATGGAATTATACACTACGTAGCCTTTTGAGTTTGGCTTCTTTCACTCAGCATAATGTCTTCAAGGTTCATCCATGTTATAATATCTGTCAGAATTTCATTCCTTTTAAATATACATATATATATAAAGATATTTATTATAAGGAATATGCTCACATAATTGCTGACAATCCCAAAATCTGCAGTTGGCAATTTGGAGATCCAGGAGAGACAGTGGTGTAATTTCAGTCTGAATGCTAACAGGGGAGACCGAGGAAGAGCTGATGTTTCAGTCCAAAGTCAGGAAAAAAGCCTATGTCCCAGCTCAAAGGCAGTCAGGCTGGAGAAGTTCCCTCTTGCTTATAGAGGATCAGACTTCTTGTTCTAGTCAGACCTTCAACTGCTTGGATGAGGCCCACCCATGTTAGGAAGGGAAATCTGTCTTACCTCAGGCTACAGACACACCAGAATAATGTTGACCAAATGTCTGGGCACCCTGTGGCACAGCTGAGTTGACATATAAATTTAACTATCACACCAGACTTACATAATAGTGCAATTGGTTGAACTGGAAACCTATTAAACATGACTAGGATTTTACCAGTGGAGGAAATGTAGGCATTGCATAAGGATAAAGTCTGTTGGGAATCTGTGTCAGTACAACATTGTAATATGAAACAGGACTCTGCCCATGAGAGACTTGGAATCCAAAATTAACTGAGACTTGACTTGTGATTTATACCCCAATCCATGGCAACATGTAATCAGTTCAAAGACTGATTTTGTTAAGAAGGCTGAGAAGATACTACTGTAATTTAACTGATTTATTTTGTAAGGAACTTAGGCTACTTATACTGTAAATTCATTCTGGTCTAATACTGGTATAATTAGTCAGATAAATTTGATTTTACTGTTATACTGATATCAGTGATCAAATTTATTAGGAAAATGAATTAAAACCCCCACAAGCTGTTCTTCTGATGAAAGCTGATTGGCTAAAGAAAGAACAAATTTTATTAATAATCAATTAACTGTTTCAGTCTATTGATATTTTTCATAAAGTTCATGCTTAATGGTGGAAGGAGGTAAAATATTTTTCAAGCTTGTACATAGTTATGAATAAGTCTGTATTGGAATATTTGGTAAACTGAAAGATTTCTTTAAGTCAATATCTATCCCTCATTGGAAGATACAAATAATTAGTATTTTGATGTGTATCTTTCTATTTCTTTTGTTGTATAAATGTTGAATGTTGCAGAAGGAAGAATAATGACGAGTGGTTTGTAATTTAAAATGCTTTATCTTTAGGTCAGAGGTTTCGACCATGTAAGTTCAGTTCTCAGTTGCTCTATTTCAACACTGTGCTTATGTCTGAGACACAATTGTCATGATGCTTACTCTTGGATAAACCCGAATGAAATATAGCTAACTAGTGATTGATATAGATCTGTGCTAAGGTCTGCAAAATATGAGGGGGCAACCTTAGCAGTTTATCAGCATTAGTTTTAGAAAATGTGTGAGATTGAAGGTTTGCACCTGGTTTCAGTTATGTTCTTTGGCTTCTACTGTTGAGATTGGCCAGGCACTCTGCTTTTGGCAGAGTGTATGATCAGAAGGACATTAAAAAATCTTCCTCAGATGAGACTGTGACTCCATTGAGACCAAGATGTTCCACACAATCTTGGTGATTGATGATCTGAAGATGATGTGTCTTCTGTGAGACTGAGAAAGGACCCTAGGACTTATAACTGGAAGTCTCAGGCTTCTCTGATGTTGGCCTGTGCCTTATTTTTCCTGCTGTACCACATACTGTCTTCAAGGGTCATCCATGCTTTAGCATGTGTCAGAATTTCATTACTTTTTAAGGCTGAATAATATTCCATTGTATGGATATACCATATTTTGTTAATCAATTCATCTATCATTGGGTTATTTCAAGTTTTTGGTTATTGTAAACAATTTTGCTCTGAATATTGGAGTAAAGATATCTCTTTGAAACCCTACATTTAATTATTTTGGTTATATACAGAAGGGGAATTGCTGGATTATATGATAATTCTGTTTTTGATTTTTTGAGAAACTGCCAGACTCTTTTCTATAGTGACTGTATCTTTTTTCCTTCCTATCAGCAGTGAATGGAGATTCCAATTTCTCTACATCCTTATCAACACCTGTTGTTTTCTGAATTTTTTTTTTGACTCCTGCCTGTCAGGAGTTTACTGGTTGCCTTTATGTGGCTCCTCCAGAGCTCTGGGTCTCCCTGGAATGGAATTGAATCAGGACATAGTAACTGAGGTAGAGTTCCAGGAGGCTGGCAGCAATGGCAGGGTCATTCTGCTGCACCCAATGTGGCTAGGGAAATCATTTACCATATATTTATTTGTAGATAGGGGGTGGAGGCTACTGCCACTGTTCAGGTAGCAACCTAGGTATAGTTTAAGAGGGTTAACTGGCATATGGAAGACTCTCCACTGGTTAGATTGTCCCAGGCAAACAGGAGTATGATGTGTGGGGCTGGGTCATCTGGTGAGCTTCCTCAAAATGTTTCCAAGTCCTTCTCTGAAGAACTGGCCTGGTCCCTCCCTGCCTGGGCCTGGAGTGGGACACATGGGAATCCAGGTTCTCCTAGCACTCTATATGAAGAGTAGGCCAGATGGCCCATAGGATTTTGGGTCTCTCATGGTGATGGGGCTGTTACAGGTCCCAGTGGTCAGGCTAAAGTTACAGAAAGTCAGCCTATAAGGTAGATATTCCATGCTGACTGAGGTATGTGTGTGTGTGTGTGTGTGTGTGTGTGTGTGTGTGTGTGTGTGTGTGAAATTTCTGATCTGGAAGACCAGATTGGGCCACCAGAATGGTGTTGACAGGTTGATCTTTGGTTATGCTGAATGATGGGCTAGAGATAGTCCACCACCCAAGACCACTCCTGCTTGAATTGTACATGTATTGGGTCTCTTCTCTCCACATGTCCAGAACTTAGTGCTACTTCTGATCTATGGCACCTAAGAGTGGCAGAGGTGGTGATATGGGTTCTTTACCCAACAAGGGATAAGAGTCTGAAAATCATCAAGATCAAGGTTAATCCAAGGTCGTGTTCAAGGTGATGTTCAAGGCCAAACTCAAGCTTCAAGTCAAAATTTCAGGCAGTGATAGAAATTGTGAGGATGTTAGTCAAGGACATTATATGATGTGCAAAAGATCAAGGTCAGGGTCAATTTATGAGTCAGTGATAAAAATAAACATTTGACTATGGTCAATGCCAGGATTTGATCTGGTACAGAGTCAGTATAAAAGTCCAGGTCAAGGTACCATAATCACTCTGTAGTAAAAATTGTCAGGATACAGGGTATGGGTCTGAGAAGAGTCAAGGTCAAGGTCAGGTCCAGATTAAGTTCAAGAAAAAGGACAAGGTCGACATTTAAGTCAAGGACAAATTATCAGTCAGTAAAAGAGAAGATCAAGAAAATTGTAAGGGATGGGACATAGGTGAAAAGAGTCAAGGTTGAGTTCACAATCGTGTCACAATGTCAAGCCAAGGTCAAATTATCAGTCAGAAAGAAGATCATTAGAGACAGGTTATGTTAGACAAGGATTTTTTTTTGACATCTTTATTGGAGTATAATTGCTTTACAATTGTGTGTTAGTTTCTGCTTTATAACAAAGTGAATCAGCTATATATATATATATATATATATATATATATATATCCCCATATCTCTCTAGGTGGTCACAAAGCACCGAGCTGATCACCCTGTGCTATGTGGCTGCTTCCAACTTGCTATCGGTTTTACATTTGGTAGTGTATATATGTCCAAGATTATGTCAAGTTCAAAGTCAACAACAAGATTAAGGTCAAATTCTCTGTCACTATTTGATATGGTGAGGATAACGTTTCTGCAGAGATGATGGTTCTGAAAAAAGTGAAGGTCAAATTTAGGCTATGGTCAATTTCAGTGTCACAAAAGCCAAAATTAAGGTCATAGTGATCTTGGATGGCCTTGGCCCGCAGAGGCTTGAACAGGATTTCGGTTTCCGGCCAGAAACTGAGGTTAGGGCCGTGCAGTGAGAGCACTGAATCCTACCCACTAGACGACTAGGGACCAGTGGCCAGTCACAAGCCCCTTGCCTTCAGCTTTGTGGAAAAGAATTCCCACAAAGACAGAAAATAGTCAAACAAGTAAAGTGTTTATTAGGAGGAAAAATAGTATGTGTGGATAGACAGACAGGCAGACTCAGAGAGAGAGTCACACCCTTGTGGTAGATTGAATCACTTATATGGGGCATTTCTTCCAGGTTTCCTTTGGCCAATAATTTTGCTTTGCCTGGTTCTGAGTCCATATTTGCTATATCTCAGGATCCTCTCCTGTGTGCATACGTATTTCTTAGTCAAGATGTATTCCAGTGAAGCGGCCTATGGGTAAGTTGACATCACCTACTATGGGGTGGCGCCCCCTCCCTTTTGACCTTCAAAGGAGGCTTTCTGTGCATGTGTAATTGGGAAGGTCTCCTTGACCTCAAGAATGAGAAATATGTGGTCTCTATCTTTTATCTGGGCAGGGCTCAGACTCTCCTATTATCCTGCTATTATTATCTTCATCTTGGACTGTCTGTCCACGGGGAACAAACTCCATCTGTTCAGCCTGGGGTCCATCTGTCTCCTGCTTTGATAGTAACAGGAAGTAATAGAAAGGATCAGGACAATAGATAAGGATAGGATTTGTATAAAATAAGGGTCAAGGTAAAGTTAAAGGTCAAGGTCATTATTAAGATTGAGGCCAAATTAAAATTATTATTCATAGAAAATGCCAGGATGATAGTCAGGGATAGACTAGAAAACTGTAATGATAAAGGTCAAGAACAATGCCAGGTCAAATTCACATTCAAGTTCAAATTGAAGTTCAAGTTTTCAGTCAGGAGTAGAAATGAACATTGAGAATAATGAAGGACAGACTCATGAATGAATCAGACTCAATATAAAAATCAAAGTTAAGGTCAAATTAAAATGATCATTCAGTGATAGAGAAGGCCATGATAATAGGGACAGGATATGGGTCTGCAAGTGGTCAAGGTCAAGGTGAGCTCAAGGTCAAAATCAAAGCCTGGGTCAGGTAGTCAGTGTTAGAGATATCAGGAGATAGTCTGATATAGGATATTGGTCTGAAAAGGTCAAGGTCAAGGAAAGGTGAAGGTAAAGATGAAGAGAAATCAAATTATCAATCAGTGAGAAGAATGTCAGGAAGATAGGCAGGAACATGTTATGGGTTATATCTTTGTCTATTCAGCCTGATATAATAGACTATCACAAACAACATAAATTTATTTCTCACAGTTCTAGAGACTGGAAGTCCAAGATCAGGGCACCATGATTGGGTTCTGGTGAGAATACTCTTCCAGATTGCAGACTTCTTGTTGTATCCTCACATGCTGGAAGGGGTAAGGGAGCTCTCTTGGGCCTCTTTTATAAGGGTATTAATCTCACTCATAAGGGCTCTGTCCTCATGAACTAATCACCTCCCAAAGGTCCCACATTCTAATACCATACCTTTGGGTATTAAGATTTCAACATATGAGTTTGGGAGGGAGGATACCAACATTTGGACCATAGCAGGAAACAAGGGTCTTTTTCAAGTTCAAGATTATATTATACAAGGTCAAATACCCAATCAATGAAATAAATGTTCAGGATGATATTCTTATAGTTCTAAAAAGGGTCAAGATCTGGGGCTGGTCACACAAAATGTAAGATCAACTTCAAGGTCAAGTTCAAATTCAAGGTCAAGTTATATTATCAGTCCATGGAGAAGATGATCAGGATTACAGAATAAAAGTTTAAGAATAGAAAATATACTAATGAAGGGCCAAAAGGAAAATGAAGTTCAAGACAAAGGTAAAAATCATGGTTAATTTCAAATTTTCAGTTAGAGATAGACAATGACAGGATTTGTTCAGGATCAAGTTCAAGATATAGATCATGTACAAAATCCAGCCATAGTCAATATCAAGGCCAAATTATCCATCAATGATAGAAAATGTTATGAAGATAGACAAGGACAGGATATAGGATAACAGATTCAAGTTCAAGTTCAAGGTGAGGTGATGGTCAATTTTAGGTAAATTAAAGTCATAGTAAAGCTCAGGTCAAGTTCAAAGTGGATTTCAGTGATAGAAATTGATAGGATGATAATCAAGGTTGGAATATATTGTGAATCAGTGTCAAGGTCAACTTCAAGGACAAAGAATATGGACAAAGTAAGGAGATGTCAAGAACACGGCAAGGTTCAAATAACCAGTTTGTAATAGAAAAGCAAAAGGACAGAACAGAGATTAAATAATGGTCAGTGTCAAGCTTAAAAGTAAAAATCAAAATCAAATTATCAGTCGGTAAGGAACAAGGTAAGAGAGAAAGTACCACACGTGATATGCATCTGAAAAAGTTCAAGGTCACCTTTAAGGTTAAGGTCAAGGTCAAAGTATCAAGTTCATGCAGGACACGTTCCCATTAAGAAATGGTCAATGAGAGTATTTAGATTCACAGGGTCAAGTTAAAAGTCAAATTCAAGTTCAAGGTAAAGTTCATGGTCCAAAACAACCCCACAGATATATGAGGTTAAGGTCATGGTCAAATTGTAAGTCAGTGATAGAAAAGGTCAGATAATTGAAACAGAGTATGTGTCTGAGAAGTAACATTATGAGTCAGTTAAAGCTCAATTTCGAGGACAATATCACAGTTAAAATCAAGGTCAAAATTTGAGGGTTAGGATTAAGATAAAAATTTAAAGTTAGAGTGAGGTCCAAGGTTGGGGGTCACATAAGGCTAAAGTTAGATTTAGGGTTATGGTTTGGGGCAAATGTTAAGGTTAGGGTAAGGTTTGGGGGCAGGGGCAAGATATAGTGTTGGGGTTAGGTCTGGGTTTTGTACATGTTCATGTTTGTATTCATGTTGGTATCTGCTGTTGGATTTTAATTCAGGCTCAGGCTTGGGCTGGAACATGGAAGAGTGTATAACATGCAGTACAGAATGGGAAACACACTGTTTCACACAATAACACAATGCTGATTCATTCATGCAACTAGCATTCTTAATACTTTTTTTACACATTTCCTTAGAGTGTGTATAACATGCGGCATAGAGTGGTGAACACAGTGTATTACTGAAATAACAGTGTCCTCACTTATTCCGGCAATGTGACTTTAGAGAGTGCATAACATAAACCACATAGAGGTAAATGCAGTGTTTCACTTAAATAACACTTCACTTTCCTGATACATCTTTTACACATGTCTCCTTACAAATTGTATAACTTGCAGCACAGTAGAGTCTTTCAGTAACAAAACACTACCTTGATTCATTCACACAATGAGCTCTTTGGAAACAACTTTTAATCTGGTGTCTTTAGAGAGTATAAAATGTACAGCACAGTATAATGTGAACACAGTATTTCACTGAAAGAACACTTATCCTCATTCTTTCAGATGACTACAACTCATAGAACATCTTTCATAGCTCTGCCTCTACAGAGCATGTAATATGCAGCACAGTGTTTCACAGGAATAAGACTATGCTGATTCATGAAGTCAACCATCACTTTTATTTTTTTTTCATTTATTTATTTATTTGTTTTGGGCTGCATTGGGTCTTTGTTGCTGTGCATGGGCTTTCTCTATCTGCAGCAAGTGGGGGCTACTCTTCATTGCAGTGCACAGGCTTCTCATTGCGGTGGCTTCTCTTGCTGTGGAGCATGGGCTCTAGGCATGTGGGCTTCAGTAGTTGTGGCACATGGGCTCAGTAGTTGTGGCTCATAGGTTATAGAGCTCAGGCTTAATAGTTGTGGCACACAGATTTAGTTGTTCTGTGGCATGTGAGATCTTCCCGGACCAGGGCTCAAACCTGTGTCCCCTACAATGGCAGGCGTGTTCTTAACTACTGTGCCACCAGGGAAGTCCCAACCATCACTTTTAGAGTGTATAACATGCAGCAGAAACTGAGGAATACAGTGTTTCACAGAAATAACACTATTCTCATTCATTTGTACAACTAGTAGTCTTAGAAGTATCTTTAAGACTGTCTTTAGAGTGTGTACTACAAGCAGCACAGATTTGCGAAAACTGACTTTCACAGGAAAACAAAGTATTTTGATTCTTTTATACAGTTAGCATCTTTACAAAGATCTTTTGGGGTCCAAATTATGGGATGAAAGTCCCTTGACACCCAGACTTTATCATACAGTTTCCTCCTATACTCTAGTCCCCAGAAAAATAAGACCCATGGGACCTCAGGACCGTTGGACCCACTCTTAGACATTGCTTTTGAGAAACAGGGAGGCCAGGTGGAAAGGAGAAAAACAAAGACATCACACACATGCATACACACACACACACAAACACACACACAGACACACACACATACTCCCTAGGGGACAATAGGTCCTCCAGCCAGGGCCTGGTAGTGAGGGAAGCAGAAAATGTCCCTGGAGGTCTTTGCTGCCAGTATTGGAGCCTCCAACTAAAGGCCAGCCTCGGGGAAGAACTCTATTTTCCTGGCCTAGCTCATGTGCAAGCACACTGGGGGGGACCTTGGCTCACCACTAGGAAAAGTTCTCTTCTACTTTCTGCTGGGGAGGTGTGAGGGAGAGAACGACTGTGAGCAGAGTCCTGGTCAGGGTAGGTAGATTTGGGGTATGGAAGACATCGGGAAGGCTGAGCTGGAGACCCCTGGTTGCATTGGTGGCTCTGGGTGGGTAGGTTAAATTAGGCCTGGGAAGAAGAGGTATTGGGTATGTAGAGGTCCAGGAGGCCCCAAGCCTGGGAAATCTTGGGGTGCCCGGCCAAGGCCCCCAATGACAACAGTGATACCAACCTAAATACTTCCAGAACCTCTGCTCTCAGAAGTTAAGTGGGATCAAGCACCTCCAGGATACTGGGTACTGTAGGCCTTTGCCCTATTGATAGTCTAAAATTATCTGGATCACCTGTCTTACTAGTCTATTATGATCCAGGAAATATTTTCCCTTGTTGCTTCTTTCCATATCTAGAGTTTCACCACTGCAATTGTTCTAGGTAGAGTTATATAGATTATCAACTCTCTTGTCTCCTTTTCACCTACTAAGTGAAACCCAGAGTTCTCCCCAGTCACACTGCCAGCCAGCCAAGCTTTGCACTTTATCATCTAGTAATATCAAACTCTTTGAAGTTCCCCACAAACATCATATAGTTTGTGTCTTTGTGCCTGTTCTCATGCTGTCCCCTCTACCTGAAACTCCTTCCCCACCTAACTCTAGTTCATCCTTCAAAGTTCAGTTAAATTATCATTTCCTTAGAAATCCTTCCCTGTATCCCAGAGTTGGGGTCAGTGCCTCTCCATTAAAATCCCACATCACTGTTTATATTTTTATTACAGCACTCACCATTTGATGTTGGAATGATCTATTTTTATATATCCTTAAATGATTATGTTTTTACTGCGTGTTACAGAAAATCCAACTTAGACTGGATTATATTGGTTCACATAAATGAAAAGACGTACACAGGCTCCAGGTATAGTTTGATCCAGAGGTTCATAGGATCATTGGGCTTCACTTTTCTGTGTCTCTTGACCCCATCTTCCTGGTTTTTCCTTCAGACTAATCCCTCATGGTATCAGAATGATTGACACAGCTCCTAGTACAAGTTTCACCACTGATATCCAGATTGAAAGAAAGAACTTCTCTTCCCCTCATGAAGACAAAAGCTCTGAGCTTTCTTGGATTGAATCAGTGAAAAACTGGTGCCATCCCTAAACCAATCATGAGTACAAAGGAGATAGGAATGTGATAACTGGCTGAGACTCCAAGACTTGACAGTTCAGGTCCTTGTAGGAAGGGGGAAGGATAAAGGATACTTTGGAGGTCACCAACAATATCCACTCTACTTTCCAATTAGACCAAGTTCCTTATGGTCATACACCCCCTCCCATATTCATCTTTAGGTTCCCAGCATGTAGCAGAGTGCTTGATACATGCAGACTAGATGATGAATACCCACTTGCTTAGCTGAAGGGAAATGAGCCTGCCTGAAACTTAAAACACATGTATATAACCATGCCCACCTTTGTGCATGCTCCCTACTTTAGCTCTGCAGATTCCTCTTCCATGCTGGCTGCCTCATCGAGCTACTTCTCACCCTTCCCCCGTATGAATTCTTCTGCCTAAAGTGGGTTCCCACTTCCCTTATCCTGGATTATTTTTTCTCAATCAAAGTTCAGCTTAAACCCCACTCACACCCACCCCAATCCCAAAAGGATCTCCCTGTTTAGAGGCTCGCTGGGGCTTCCCTTACAAGTTGAAGAAGATTCTGTGATAAGTTCACGAACATATCACTAGAAATGATGGAAACATCAAAAGAGAATGGTTTGTCAGTCAGTCCTTTTTTATTACGTATTCTCAGAAGGCAGCTGCTATATATCTTTTGATTATTCCTTCAGAAGAAAGAGGATAACAGTAGAAAGGGACTAGACTTTGAAAACAAGTCAGGGTCAAATCTGGTCCCATCACTTCTTAACTCTGTGAAATGCAGGGCAAGTGATTTAACCTCTCTGAGCTCAGCTCCCTCCTGTGTAAAGTGAGGGATAATACTACTCACCTCCCAGGATCATAATAAGCGTTAAATAAGATGAGATATGTAACACGGCTGGTACAGTAGGTATCATTTTCCCCTTCTCCCTTAGCATCCAGAGTGTATTATTGTTATGCCTAGTATTTTAAGTTCTGTAATAACAATCTACAGGGGATCCAGGCAATTAAAGCAGCTCACTGTTACTGGAGAAGCTCTTCTGAAAGCTTCTCTGGCCTCACAGTGTCTAAGAGCAGAAACTTCAGAGACCTTAGAAGTCTTTGGTAACCTGTGCAGTTCCCCACAAAGGAAATTGTCTTCCTCCTTTGGCATGCCCTGGGTTTGTTTTCCTGGTGAAGCAGAAGATAAACAGCTTGCCACCTGTGGTCACTCTGAAGATCCAGATAAAATGGGTATGAAAGTCAGAAATGCTGTGGAATCTAAGGGGTTTCAAGTGTTCTTAGGGTGCTTTGAACTTTGGCCACTGCTTCCTCACATGCGGCCTCCCTGATATAAAACTCAGCTTCATCTCTTGTTTCTAAAAATAAAACTTACCAAAAATGTGAAGCAGGGAAGAGCAGCTGTTCGTAGACCTCAAACAACTTCTGACCTATCATTGGACATCCCCGTTTATAAAATCTCGTGCCAGGCTATTATCTGGTTATTTCTTCAGAACGTTATACCTCCTCTTGGCTCCTTTCTATATATTTTCTTTTCTCCTGAGTTTTTGCTACACTTTTCTTTGGGGAACAAAGCAGAATTTCTCTCACTATGTCCTTCAGGGCATCTTATCACCAACTTTTGTAGTTTTAACTACTAGTCTCCTACCTGGTAGAGCTCATCAAAAATTTTTATGAAACAAGGATTGTTCCCTCTGTCAGAGGAATTCTAATGCCAGCTATCAATAATCATTATGAATAATACATTCACCTTATGTATAAGTGTGAATGGATGTTTCTCCTGCAAAATGTACAGACAGGGCCACCCCATGGAAAGGACTGCAAATGTTCTCAAATCCCAAATCTCAGTGATTAAAAACAAAATTCAATAGCTTCATTTGATACCTGAATGGGAGGAAGGCAGATATTTTATGTGTTCCTTGCCAATGGATTCCAAACAGGGGGAAAAAATGGTAGCTCTTAGAGACAATGTTTTTAACTATACTATTGAGTTTCTTAGGGGGAGCCAATGAAAGAAAATCATTGCCCAATATGCTGTTCTCTCTCTCTCTCCCTGCAGAATTCTTTCTCTTGGTAAATATGACTGCCAAATGCTCAGCTCTTTAAAGGTTTACCCCTCTCCATTTTCATGTGAAGTACAACCAGAAACAAGAACTTCAGGTCATCTTTCAGGGACACAAGCCTTCAAAGCTTCACACTGTGGGCATGTGTACAGGTTACTAAGCTAGAAAAACATGGCACATATCTTTAGGACTTTTAAGTAAAGTTGCATTCCTTCATAAAATAGAATGTATGTCCATTGTCTAGAAAGTCTAAAATATATAGGTAAGAAAAAGAAGAAAATAAAAGTCATGTCCCATTTCAGCACCCAGAAATAACCACTGTTAATATTTCACTGCAAATGCTATTGAACTTTCAGGCATATATGTACATCTGGATATAGAGTTTTTACAAAAATGAATCAGACTTAGGGCTTGCAGGTTTTCTTTCTGGACCTCAGCTGCAAAGGTTTAACTGTACTACTTGATTCGTGGCACATCATTTTTTCCCGCTCTTTCAAAGGACGCTTGTGGGGTTTTCTTCTTCTTTTTTTTTTTAAATTAAATTTTCTATCCCCAACCACTTAGGCAAAAACTGCAGTGTGTTTGACATATAATTAATATATACTATTATTTTGAGTGTGAATGTTTGTAATTCATACAAATAATATAGTGTTATAAACTCCATAGATTCTTTTTTTCATTTAACACAGTTTTGGAATCTATCCGTGTATTCCAAGAAAATTTTGTTCTCTTAATAGAGAGAGGAATCAAATCCAGTCCTGCACCACCCTACTGTTTTTTTTAATGTCTTTATTGGAGTATAATTGCTTTACAATGGTTGGTTTCTACTGTATAACAAAGTGGACCAGCTATATGTATACATATATCCCCATATCCCCTCCCACTTACACCTCCCTCCCACCCTCCCTATGCCACCCCTCTAGGGGTCACAAAGCACCGAGCTGATCTCCCTGTGCTATGCAGCTGCTTCCTACTAGCTATCTATTTTACATTTGGTAGTGTATATATGTCAATGCTACTCTCTCACTTTGTCCCAGCTACCCTCCCCCACTCCATGTCCTCAAGTCCACCCTCAATCTCTACGTCTTTATTCCTGTCCTGCCCCTAGATTCATCAGAACCATTTTTCTTTTTAGATTCCACATATATATATATATATATATTAGCATATGGTATCTGTTTTTCTCTTTCTGACTCACTTCACTCTGTATGACAGATTCGATGTCCACCCACCTCAATACAAATAACTCAGTTTTGTTTCTTTTTATGGCAGAGTAATATTCCATTGCATATATGTGCCACATCTTCTTTATCCATTCATCTGTCAATGGACACTTAGGTTGTTTCCATGTCCTGATTATTGTAAATAGAACTGAAATGAATATTGTGGTACATGTCTCTTCCTGAATTAAGGTTTTCTCAGGGTATATGTCTAGTAGTGGGATTGCTGAGACATATGGTAGCTCTATTTTTAGTTTTCTAAGGAACCTTCATACTGTTCTCCATAGTGACTGTATCAATTTATATCCCCACCAACAGTGCAAGAGGGTTCCCTTTTCTCAACACCCTCTCCAGCATTTATTGTTTGTAGATTTTTTTAGCATCTTTATTGGAGTATAATTGCTTTACAACAGTGTGTTAGTTTCTGCTGTATAACAAAGTAAATCAGCTATACATACATATATATCCCCATATCTCCTCCCTCTTGCATCTCCCTCCCACCCTCATGATGGCCATTCTGACTGGTGTGAGGTGATACCTCATTGTGCTTTTGATTTGCATTTCTCTAATGTTTAGTGATGTTGAGCATACTTTCATGTGTTTGTTGGCAATCTGTATATTTCTTTGGAGAAATGTCTATTTAGGTCTTGTGCCCATTTTGGGACTGGGTTGTTTGTTTTTTTGATACTGAGCTGCATGAGCTGCTTGTATATTCGGGGGATTAATCCTTTGTCAGTTGCTTCATTAGCAAATATTTTCGCCGATTCTGAGGGTCGTCTTTTCATCTTTTTTATGGTTTCCTTTGCTGTGCAAAAGCTTTGAAGTTTCATTAGGTCCCATTTGTTTATCTTTGTTTTTATTTCTATTACTCTAGGAGGTGGATCAAAAAGGATCTTGTTATGATTTATGTCATAGAGTGTTCTGACCATGTTTTCCTCTAAGAGTTTTACAGTGTCTGACCTTACATTTAGGTCTTTAATCCATTTTGAGTTTATTTTTGTGTATGGTGTTAGGAAGAGTTCTAATTTCATTCTTTTACATGTAACTGTCCAGTTTTTCCAGCACCACTCATTGAAGAGGCTGTCTTTTTTCCATTGTATATTCTTGCCTCCTTTATCAAAGACAAGGTGACTATATGTGTGTGGGTTTATCTCTGGGCTTTCTATCCTGTTCCATTGATCTATATGTCTGTTTTTGTGCCAGTACCATACTATCTTGACTACTGTAGCTTTGTAGTATTGTCTGAAGTCAGGAAGCCTTATTCCTCCAGCTCTGTTTTTGTTACTCAAGATTTCTTTGGCCATTCAGGGTGTTTTGTGTTTCCATACAAATTGTAAAAAAATTTGTTCTAGTTCTGTGAAAAATGCCATTGGTATTTGATAGGGATTTCATTGAATCTGTGGATTGCTTTGGGTAGTGCAGTCATTTTCACAATGTTGATTCTTCCAATCCCAGAACATGGTATATCTCTGCATCTGTTTGTATCGTTTTTTTATTTCTTTCATCAGCATCTTATAGTTTATGGAGTACAGGTATTTTGTCTCCTTAGGTAGGCTTATTCCTAGGTATTTTATTCTTTATGTTACGATGGTAAATGGGAGTGTTTCCTTAATTTCTATTTCAGACTTTTCATCATTAGTGTATGAGAATGCAAGAGGTTGCTGTGCATTAATTTTGTATCATTCTACTTTATCAAATTCATTGAATAGTTCTAGTAGTTTTCTGGTAGCATCTTTAGGATTCTGTATGTATAGTATCATGTCATCTGCAAACAGTGACAGCTTTATTTCTTCTTTTCCGATTTGGATTCCTTTGTATTTATTTTTCTTCTTTGATGGCTGTGTTTGAAACTTCCAAAACTGTGTTGAATAATATTGGTGAGAGTGAGCAACCTTTTCTTGTTCCTGATCTTAGAGGGGATGGTTTCAGTTTTTCACCATTGAGAATAATGTTGGTTGTGGGTTTGTCACATATGGCCTTTATTATGTTGACGTAGGTTCCCTCTATGACTAGTTTCTGGAGAATTTTTATCATAAATTGGTGTCGAATTTTGTCAAAAGATTTTTCAGCATCTATTGAGATTATCATAAGATTTTTATCCTTCAGTTTGTTAATACGGTATATCACATTGAATGATTTGTATATATTGAAGAATCCTTGCATTCCTGGGATAAAGCTCACCTGATCAAGGTGTATGATCCTTTTAATGGGCTGTTGGATTCTGTTTGCTAGTATTTTGTTGAGGATTTTTGCATCTATGTTCATCAGTGATATTGGCCCGTAGTTTTCTTTTTTGTGTGAGATCTTTGTGTGGTTGGGTATCAGGGTGATAGTGGCTTTGTAGAATGAGTTTGGGAGTATTCCCCCCTCTGCTCTATTTGGCAAGAGTTTGAGAAGGATAGGTGTCAGCTCTTCTCTAAATGTTTGATAGGATTCACCTGTGAAGACATCTGGTCCTGGGCTTTTGTTCACTGGAAGATTTTTAATCACAGTTTCAATTTCAGTGCTTGTGATTGGTCTGTTCATATTTTCTATTTCTTCCTGGTTCAGTCTTGGAAGGCTGTACTTTTCTAAGAATTTGTCCATTTCTTCCAGGTTGTCCGTTTTATTGACATATGTTTGCTTGTAGTAGTCTCTCATGATCCTTTGTATTCAATGTCAGTTGTTAATTCTTTTTTCATTTCTAATACTGTTGATTTAAGTCTTCTCCCTTTTTTTTCCTGATGAGTCTGGTGAACGGTTTATCAATTTTTTTATCTTTTCAAAGAATCAGCCTTTAGTTTTATTGATCTTTGCTATTTATTCCTTCATTTCTTTTTCATTTATTTCTGATCTTTTCTTTATGATTTCTTTCCTTCTGCTAACTTTGGGGTTTTTTTGTTCTTCTTTCTCTAATTGCTTAAGTCTAAGGTTAGGTTGTTTATTTGTGATTTTTCTTGTTTATTGAGGTAGGATTGTATTGCTATAAACCTCCGTCTTAGAACTGCTTTTGGTTCATCCCATAGATTTTAGTTCATCGTGCTTTCATTGTCATTTGTATCTAGGTGTGTTTTTGATTTCAACTTTGATTTCTTCAGTGATCTCTTGGTTATTTAGCAGTGTATATTTTAGTCTCCATATGTTTGTATTTTTACAGTTTTTTTCCTGTAATTGATATTGGGTCTCATAGCATTGTGGTCAGAAAAGATTCTTGATATGATTTCTATTTTCTAAAATTTACTGAGGCTTGACTTGTGACCCAAGATATGATCTATCCTGGAGAATGTTCCATGAGCACTTGAGAAGAAAGTGTATTCTGTTGTTTTTGGGTGGAATGTCCTATAAATATCAGTTAAGTCCATCTGGTTGAATATGTCATTTAAAGCTTGTGTTTCCTTATTTATTTTCATTTTGGATGATCTGTCCATTGGTGACAATGGGGTGTTAAAATCTTCTACTATGTTTGTGTTACTGTCGATTTCCCCTTTTATGGATGTTAGGATTTGCCTTATGTATTGAGTTGCTCCTATGTTTGGTGCATACATATTTACAACTCTTATATCTTTTCTTGGATTGATACCTTGATCATTATGTAGTGTCCTTCTTTGTCTGCTGTATAATTCTTTATTTTAAAGTCGATTTTGCCTCATATGAGTATTGCTACTCCAGCTTTCTTTTGGTTTCTGTTTTCATGGAATATCTTTTTCCATCCCCTCACTTTCAGTCTGTATGTGTCCTTAGGTCTGAAGTGGGTCTCTTGTAGACAGCATATATATGGGTCTTGTTTTTGTATCCATTCAGCCAATCTATGTCTTTTGGTTGGAGCATTTAATCCATTTACATTTAAGGTAATTATTGATATGTATGTTCTTATTACCATTTTATTAACTGTTTTGGGTTTGTTTTTGTAGGTCTTTTCCTTCTCTTATGTTTCCTGCCTAGAGAAGTTCCTTTAGCACTTGTTGTAAAGCTGGTTTGGTGGTTCTGAATCTTCTTAACTTTTGCTTGTCTGTAAAGGTTTTAACTTCTCCATCAAAACTGAATGAGATTCTGCTTGTTAGAGTGATCTTGGTTGTAAGTTTTTCCCTTTCATCTCTTTAAATATGTCCTCCCGCTCCTTTCTGGCTTGCAGCTGTTAACCTTTTGGGCATTCCCTTTATGTTATATGTTGCTTTTTCCTTGCTGCTTTTAATATTTTTTCTTTGTATTTAATTTTTCATAGTTTGATTAATATGTGTCGGTGTGTTTCTCCTTAGATTTATCCTGTATGGGACTCTCTGTGCTTCCTGGACTTACTATTTCCTTTCCCTTGTTAGGGAAGTTTTCAAATATAATCTCTTTAAATATTTTCTCAGACACTTTCTTTTTCTTTTCTTCTTCTGGGATCCCTGCAGTTTGAATGTTCATGCATTTACTATTGTCCCAGAAGTCTCTAAAACTGTTCTCAATTATTTTCATTCTTTATTCTGCTCTGTGGTGGTTATTTCCACTATTCTATCTTAAAGGTGTCTTATTCATTCTTCTGACTCAGTTATTCTGCTATTGATTTCTTCTAGAGTATTTTTAATCTCATTTAATGTGTTGTTCCTCATTGTTTGTTTGCTCTTTAGTTCTTCTAGGTCCTTTTTAAACATTTCTTGTATTTTCTCCATACTTTTTCCAAGATTTTGGATAATCTTTACTATCATTATTCTGAATTCTTTTTCTGGTAGACTGTCTATCTCCTCTTCATTTGTTTGGTCTGGTAGGTTTTTATCTTGCTCCTCCATCTGCTGCATATTTCTCTGTCTTCTCCTTTTGTTTAACTTACTGTGTTTGGGGTCTCCTTTTCACAGACTGCATTTTTGTAGTTCCTCTTATTTTTGGTGTCTTCCCCCAGTAAGTAAGTTTGGTTCAGTGGCTTGTGTAGTCTTCTTGGTGGGGTAGGGGGGCTGGTGCCTGTATTCTCTAGGTGGGGCTGGATCTTGTCCTTCTGGTGAGCAAGGCTGTTTCCAGTGGAGTGTTTTGGAGTGTCTCTGAACTTTGTATGACTTTAGGCAGCCTCTCTGCTAGTGGGTGGAGTTGTGTTTCTCTCTTGCTAGTTGTTTGTCATGGGGCATCCAGCACTGGAGCTTGCTGCCCGTTAGG
Organism: Mesoplodon densirostris; assembly: GCF_025265405.1. Lineage (NCBI taxonomy): Eukaryota > Metazoa > Chordata > Mammalia > Artiodactyla > Ziphiidae > Mesoplodon > Mesoplodon densirostris. The sequence continues at coordinate 48,104,266 of NC_082673.1, read as the reverse complement.
TCGACCTGGGTCTTTGTGTTGGGACAGAGATCTCTGGGAGAGCTCTCATTGACTAATATTACTTGGAACTGGGAGGTCTCTGGTGTTCCAATGTCTTGCACTCAGCTCTCTTACCTCAGAGGCTGAGGTCTGACCCCTAGAAGGAGCACCAAGACACTGCCAGACACATGGCATGGAAAGAAAACCAAAAACAGCAAAGAGACAGAACTGTAAAACAAATGGTAAAAGCAAAACTAAGCAGAAAATATCACACAAAGAAATATACACACACACACACACACAAAAAGAGAGAGAAAAAAAGGAATGGAGCAACCAAACCTATAAACAAACCCACCCGTGAAAACAAGCACTAATAACTAAACTAAGATAAACATAAACCAAAAACAAATCAAATGCAGAAAGCATGACTCAAGTCTACAGTTGCTCCCAAAGTCCATTGCCTCAATTTTAGGGACATTTGTTGTCTATTCAGGTATTCCACAGGTGCAAGGTTTATCAAGTCAATTTCAGGGATTTAATCCACTGTTCCTATGGCTGCATGGAGAAATTTCCCTGTCTCTTCTTTTTCGCACAGCTCCTTGGGTTCAGCATTGGTTTTGACCCCACCTCTGCATGTAGGCCACCCTTGGGTATCTGTTTCCCACCCATACAGGAGGGGGTTAAAGCAGCTGCTGATTAGGGCACTCTTGTTCACTCAGGCTGGAGAGAGGGAGGGGTACAGTAGTCATAATTGCAATGTGGTGCGAGCTTGCGGTGACAGAGGCTGGCATGACATTGCAACAGCCTGAGGTGCATTGTGTGTTCTCCTGGGGAAGTTAGCCCTGGATCACGAGACCCTGGCAGTGGTGTGCTGTACAGGCCCCTGGGGAGGTGTGGGTAGTGACCTGCACTTGCACACAGGATTCCTGGTGGCAGCAGAGGCAGTGTTAGTGGTTTGTGCCCGCCTCTGTGTTCCAAGATGATAGCCATGGCTCCTGCCTGTCTCTGGAGCTTGCTTAGGTGGTGCTCTGCTGTCTGTGGGCACACAGAGCAGGAAGAGCAGGAAACCCCTTGCACATCCTAAAACAATGGCCTCTTGCCTCTCCAGCAGGTCCATACTTTTCCCCAGACTCCCTCCTAGCTAGCTGTGGCACACTAGCCCCCTTGAGGCTGTCTTCCCACAGCCAACTGCAGTCCTCTTCTTGAGGTCTGACCCCAAAGCCTGAGCCTCAGCTCCCAGCCCCCATCAGCCTCAGCAGGTGAGCAAACAAGTGTCTCAGGCTGGTGAGTGCTGCTCAGCACTGACTATCTGTGTGGGAATCTCTCCGCTTTGTCCTCTGCATCCCTGTTGCTGCTCTCTCCTCTGTGACTCTGAAGCTTCCCACCCCGTACCCACTAGTGAGGGGGCTTCCTAGTGTGTGGAAAATTTTCCTCCTTCACAGCTCCCTCCCAGAAGTTCAGTTACCATCCCTGTTTTTTCTTTTGCCCTACCAAGGTACATGGGGATTTTCTTGCCTTTTGGGAAGTCTGAGGTCTTCTGCCAGCATTCAGTAGGTGTTCTGTAGGAGTTGTTCCACACGTAGGTGTATTTTTGACGTATCTGTGGGGAGGAAGGTGATCTCCACATCTTACTCCTCCGCCATCTTGAAGGTCTCCCCCACCAGCCTACTTTTAATAACAAAGTCCATTTACCTAATTAAATTTAATCTAATCCCAGCCCGACCCGGCACAAAACTACTTTTTCAGGGACCCCTTTCTCCAAACCTTCCACAAATTCTGTTATCTATATTAGTTTGTCCCTTATTTTTCCATCCAAAAACAACCAGCTCTAGGACAAAATCATTCTTTCCCATTAACAAAATGTATTTCTATTCCTCATCCCTTCTTTTGTTGAAAACACACACCCTACTTTCCTTGTATAGTGAAATGTTTCCCTTACTATTTTAGTGGCTTTAATTAAGTATTATAATTTCAACTCCTAAAAACCTTAATCTCTACTGAAAACCAAGAAGTAGCAAGTAATTGTGAACAGTTTGTTATACCACATTTCCTGTTTTGCAAACTTAGGAATATTCCATAATCTCTAGAAACATACATTTTCTCACAGCATAATTTTTTTTCCTCTGTGGTGAAAACATGTGTCTAATAAACCAAAACATCTTTAGTTTCTCTCATATAAAGAGACAAAAGTAAGTATATTTAGGCCTGTTTAGCAATTAATGTTCCAGTATTTTTTCTTATTTGCAATGACCTGGATATTCAATGAATTCTCATCATTTAATTTAATTTAGCAAAACTCAAGTTGCAAAAAATCTGGAGAAACTGTCTTAAAGAGATATACCCATAATACCCATTTAAAAAAAACACATAATTATTCCTAAAAAGTTCACCTGAAAACTCTTATCTTGTTTACCTTTATAACTTATGACAATATTAATTAACCAAGTTAATATTTTTTACTGACAAACTGTGTAACAGAAATAACATGAACTTACTGACCTTCAGTAAACCTAAGTACAATAACAGTAAGACATGTCTGTATTGCTTAACCCAGCAAGCTTAAGCTAGCTTAAATATCAGATATTAATTTAATATTGAACATTTCCTAGATCACATGAACCTGAAATTTATTCTGGCCAGTTTCTTTTATATTTAGAAGTATTTAATTTGTGAGTGATTACTTTAAGTTCAATCAAATACAGCTCTTTTATAAGTTTAATTTTGATAATATTTCCTGGAGGTAGACACATCTCACGTGTATAATGTATACACAGACATGTAAGCAGACAAAACTAGAGATCTCATAGCTTCACCTTAAAAACTTAGTTATGAATCAGGTACTACAATATAAAATTACTAGTTTAAAAACAACAGTTGGAGTAAATTAAATTTGCTTTCTCATATGACTAAGGCTTTACTATTTGTGGAAAACATTTTTAAGATTTGCATTTGTCCTTAGTAAACCCTTAAGGACGTTACTCTTAAGGATGCTATGAATTAGATTTGGGGTGAGGGAGCCTTTCCAGCATTTTGAGTTTAACAAGGTATTTTTCCCTTTTTTTTTCTTGACTTCAGATTTCACCTGATTGAGCTAATTAGGCTCAGTCTCAGGTCATTGTGAGCTGTATTTACATTTCTGATTTGTAGAGATTTGCAAGACAAATACAGTTGCTTTTAATTCTCCAAGGAATTGGTCTACTGCCTAAATGATATTAAAAGATTGATTTGCCCACCTATACTTTCTTTAATTTGCTTTTTATGTCAGTGAGAAGATTTCCAAATAAACTGAAAAGAGTCCCAGAATTTTAAGGTTCAATTTATCATACCTTCAAAGACTTGTGTAAGGCATTCAACAAAGGCTCTCTTTCTTAGTGCACAGGTTAGACTCAGAGCAAAATTTCTATTATTATTTTTATTAGCCCCTGAATATTAGCTCTCAGTTTTACCTTATATTGTATGGGCTCAGCTAATTCTTTTGGTTTCCTTTAGTATGTCTAATTAATATTTCCTTAGGGACAGATTCCTATACCCTGTCTTATAATTCCAAGCAAGGGACTTATTCCCCAGTGAAACATGTATATCCCACAATATAATTAGGCAAAAGAAATGTAACCATCTTATATAAAGTCCAATTAAATATACCAATTTTAATAAACTTTTATCTCAATTCTATCAACTTTTATACCTTTAAGTTTAGTTTCCATTAAGACCCAATCAACAAGTCTTGGTTTTACAAAGCAGCCTAGAAGTTTTCCTTACTTTTTATCCCTGACCATTTATCTATTCTGTATAAAAATTTCTGGCATCCCCAGTGAGAGGTTGAGCCAAGGGACAGGCCCTTTTGTCAGTCTTTTAACTTGATTAATTGGCCTAACATTTGCCTCAAGTAATTGTTGATCAGATAGTCAGTCTTAAAAAAAAAAAAAAAAAAAAACAGCAACAACAACTAGGTAAATAGAATGGACTTGTTTGGGGCCCTTTAATGTTGGGGACAAATAGGGAATTCTTATGGCCAATCCAGCTTTAGGTAGTGTTGTATCACACATTTGGCTTAACTCCATTAATATCCTTTTTATTTATCCCTTTTAAAAATAACCATTTAAAGATGTCTTTATCCATTTAGAATGAGTTCCTTTAAAATTTCTACCTGTTGTGAAGAAGTCTCTAGCTTTTCTCTTCAGTGTTTTTCACTTCCCTGTTAATCAACCTAATTAACATTAATTATCATAATGTTTTTATTAGCATCTGCAGTCCCATTGAGGGGAAGAAGAGACCACTAATAAAACTTCCCAAACTTTTGGGATTGTGATTTTTCCTAGGCTTACTGACATCTCAGCTCCTGATTGCCTTTAAACCTTGTCACAACTCCCTGGTGTCCTTCACAAGGTACTTCTCACACAATGTTATTGGAACAACTTAAGACTCAATTCTAGCCCTTGTGCTCTGTGTTTGCTCTGTACTGTCTTGGAACTCTTGTGCATTTCTCCATGGCTTCAATTTCTTCTACGATGACAATATCTAAGAACCACATCCAGATTTCATTTCTAAGATATAATCCTTGCATGTATATGTCATAGACATCTAGATTATTATTATTAAAACTACATAACTTTTATTTTACATGATTTACATCAATTGTAGGAAGCTGCTTTACTGAGTCAGAAAATTATATTCTCTATGGCAGCACTATGCCCAATTTCATGCTAATGAAAACATTTTCTGTTATAAAATGGGTCATGTTTCTTTTTCATTTCCACAATTCATTCAAATGATTGTTTCACTCACATAAAAAACAAGATGTATTGGGATCCATTTTAGATTTTTTTCTTCTGATGAAGACCTAGCAGAATATTTTTGTGTCTTTAACTAAACATATCTCTGACTGAAGCCGTTAACCCACCACTCACCAACTAAACATTTATTCTCCTTAGTCTCCAATCTCATGTCATGACTCCAGTATATATTCAGGGAGTAATGTTTAACACAAACTCTCAGAACCACATTAATAAAACCAAGCACTCCTAATATCATCCTTCATTTCCACCCCACTATCCACACATGTATTCTCATTCTATACTTATTATGATTTAGTTTCAGTTTAAAATATCAAATCCTAAGAGATCTCTTTTAAAAACTACAACTGAAGTAAGCATTCCCTCTCTTCCTTGTTGTCTTGAATACAACTTGGTTTTTCCTTCAAGCCATTGATTTAATTTCTCACTATTTATTTATTTATTTATTTGCTATTTAAATTGCCTGTAGCCCCCCTCCCTCCTGGACTAATTGCAGGAAAGTTAATTGCAGAATTATAAGGCAAGTGTCCTTTGGACTATTATTCATGGATTATAAATCCAAGAGGTTTTATGTACACAATAACTTAACTTGCCCTCAGCTGACCTAGTACCAAATGCCTGCAGTCAGATTAAAACTTATTAACAAAACAAAGGAAAGTGCTTACAGGTGAAAAAAAAAAAAGATAATATCTCCAGTTCTTACCAGAACTGATATAGATGTAAAGCTGTGAGGCTGAATCATTATTGGGTATGTCGTCACAACTCCTGAGCTCAGAGCTTCATTTTTACCCTACAAATAGGCATGGATTTGTTCCTGGATTTCCTATTTATATAGTTGATTAAACTCATCATTTTTATAATTCAGGGAAAAACTTTCTTTAAACTGGATGCCAATCAAGAACAGTCCAATTAAGGAAGTGCCTTCCTTAACAAGAGTGTTTTTGTGACATCAACACAAATGTCAGAGTAAGTAGCTCCAAAGAACTGTCCCTCCACAGAAACACCAAAAAGATCTAAAACAGAATACACATTGTCAGAATGCTGGATAATAGATAAAGGTTTACAACAACCAAGCATCAATTATTGATCAATAAAGCTTGGGGGAAAAGTCAATAAACTGCAGTTATAGCAAAAACAAACTCTGAAGAAAATTGGTTGTAGTCACTATGAAGAACAGTATGGAGGTTCCTCAAAAAATTAAAAATAAGACTACAATATGATCCAGAAATCCCACTTCTGGGTATTTATATTAGGTTTGCCAAAAACTTTGTTTGGTTAGTGAATACACTGTTCAATACAATTCTTAGGGAAAATGAAAAATATGTGTTTTATTTTTGCTTAAAACCGAACGAACTTTTTGGCCAACCTAATACAATGAAAATGCAAACACGAACTCAGAAAGATATCTATACCCCCATGTTCACCTCAGCATTATTTACAATAGCCAAGATATGGAAACAACCTAATGAGATTATATATATGTGTGTAAATATAGACACACATATGTATTAGGAAGTGGAGTCTCAAGGTGGCAGAGTAGAAGGAAGTGCCCTCACCCCCTCTTATGAAAAAACCCAAATCACAACTAACTTCTGAACAACCATCAACAAAAAAATACTGGAACCTACCAAGAAAGATCCCCTACATCCAAAGACAAAGAAGAAGCCAAGAGATGGTAAGAGGGGCACAACCATGATAAAATTAAATCCCGTAATCACTAGATGGGTGACCCACCAACTGGAAAACAATTACACCACAGAGGCTCTCCCACTGGAGTGAAGGTTCGGAGCCCCACGTCAGGCTTCCTAGTCTGGGGGTCTGGGAATTGGAGGAGTCCCCAGAGAGTCTGGTTTTGAGGGCCAAGAGGATTTGATCACAGGACTGGGGAAAACAGAAACTCCTCTCTTAGAGGGCACACACAGGGTCTTGTGTACACCAGGACAGAAGGGAAAAAAGCAGTGACATCATAAGAGAGTAGACCAGACTTATGTGCTAGTACTGGAGGGTCTCCCATAGAGGTGGGGGGGCAGCTGCAGAGGTGGGGGGCAGCAGCAGTTCTGGAAGGTAATCATTGGTGTGAGTGTTTCCAGAGTACACCATTAGCCTCACCCAACAACAGGATGAGGACACCTCAAGCCAAGCAACCAACAGGACAAGAACACAACCTCACCCATCAGCAGACAGGCTGCTAAAAGTCTTCCAGAGCATAGTCCTGCCCACCAGAGGGACAAGATCTGGCTCCACCTACTATTAGGCAGTGAACCAGCCCCTCCCACCAGGAAGCCTGCATAATCCTCTTAGCCTTATCCACCAGGGGGAAGACAACAGAAACAAGAAGAACTACAATTCTGTAGCCTTTGGAATGGAAACTGAAATCACAGAAAGTTAGACAAAATAAGATGGCAGAGGAGTATATCTCAGATGAAGGAATAAGATAAACCCCAGAAAAACAACTAAGTGAAGTGGAGGTAGTCAACCTACTGGAAAAATAATTTAGAATAATGATAGTGAACATAATCCAAGATCTCAGAAAAAGAATGGAGCCAAGGATTGAGAAGATGCAAGAAATGATTAACAAACACCTAGAAGAACTAAAGAACAAACAAACAGAGATAAACTACAGAGTAACCAAAATGAAAAATACACTAGAAGGAATCAATAGCAGAATAACTGAGGCAAAAGAATGGGTAAGTGACCTGGAAGACAGAATGGTGGAAACCACTGCCATGGAACAGAAAAAAGAAAAAAGAATAAAAAGAAATGAAGACAGTCTAAAAGACCTCTGGGACAACATTAAATGCACCAGCATTTGCATTATAGGTGTCCCAGAAGGAAAAGAGAGAGAGAGAGGTCCTGAGAAAATATTTGAAGAGATAATAGTAAAAATTTCCCTAACATGGAAAAGGAAACAGTTACCCCAGTCCAGGAAGCACAGAGAGTCTGGGGCAGGATAAACCCAAGGAGGGACATGCCAAGACACATAGGAATTGAACTGACAAATATTAAAGACAAAGAAAAAATATTAAAAGCAACAAGGGAAAAGCTACAATTAACATACAAGGGAACTCTTCTAAAGTTATCAGCCAATTTCTCAATAGAAACTCTGCAGGCTAAAAGGGAGTGGCATGATATATCTCAAGTGATGAAACTGAAAAAACAAGAAGACTCTACCTAGCAAGGCTCTCATTCAGATTCTACATAGAAATGGTGGAGAAAACAAAAGCTTTACAGACAAGCAAAAGCTATGAGAATTCAGCATCACCACACTAGCTTTTAAACAAATGCTAAAGGAACTTCTCTAAACAGAGAACTAAAGGTCACAACTAGAAACAGAAAAATTAAGGCTGGAAAAGCTCACTGGTAAAGGTAAACATACAATAAAGGTAGAAAATCATCCACACACAAATATGATATCAAAACTAGCAACTGTGAGAATAAGAGAGCACAAATGCAAGATATTGGAAATACATATGACATTTAAAAATCAGCAATGTAAAACAATCTTGTTTTTATATAGATTGCTATATCAAACCTTCATGGTAATGGCAAACCAAAAATCTACAATAGATACACACACAAAAAAGAAAGCAGAATCCAAACACAATACTAAAGTTAGTCATCAATTCACAAGAGAATTAAAGAGGAAGGGAAGAAAAAAAGACCTACAAAAATAAATTCAAAACAATTACCAAAATGGCAATACGAACATACATATTGATAATTACCTTAAATGTAAATGGATTAAATGCTCCAACAAAAAGACATAGACTGGCTGAATGGATACAAAAACAAGAACTGTATATATGCTTTCTACAAGAGACCCACTTCAGATCTAGGGACACATACAGAGTGAATGTGAGGGGATGGAAAAAGATATTCCATGCAAATGGAAATCAAAAGAAAGCTGAAGTAGCAACACTCATATCAGATGAAATAAAGTTTAAAATTGAGACTGTTATAAGAGACAAAGAAGGACATTCCAAGGGATCAATCCAAGAAGTTTAACAATTATAAATATATATGTACCCTACTTAGGTGCACTTCAATATATAAGGCAAATACTAAGAACCATAAAGGAAGAAATCAACAGTAACATTATAATACTGAGGACCTTTAATGCCCCACTTACACCAATGGACAGATCATCCAGACAGAAGGAAACAGTAAGAAAACACAGGCCTCAAATGACACATTAGACCAGATGGATTTAATTGATATTTATAGAGCATTCCATCCAAAAGCAGCAGAATACACATTCTTCTCAAGTGCACATGGAACATTCTGCAAGATTGATCACATGATGGGCCACAAAGCAAGCCTTGGTAAATTTAAGAAAATAGAAATCATATCAAGCATCTTTTCTGACCACAACACTATGAGATAAGAAACCAACTTCAAGAAAAAAAAAACTGTAAAAAACACAACACGTGGAGGTTAAACAATATGCTACTAAACAACCAATGGATCACTGAGGAAATCAAAAAATACATAGGGACAAATGAAAAGGAAAGCACAATGATCCAAAACCCATGGGATGCAGCAAAAGTAGCTATAAGAGGGAAGTTTATAGCAATACAATCTTACCTCAAGAAACAAGAAAAATCTCAAATAAAGAATCTAACTTTACACCTAAAGCAACTAGAGAGAGAAGAACAAACAAAATCCAAAGTTAGTAGAAGGAAAGTAATCATAAAGATCAGAATGGAAATAAATGAAATAGAAATGAAGGAAACAAGAGAAAAGATCAATGAAAATAAAAGCTGGTTTGAAAAGATAAACAAAATCAACAAACCTTTAGCCAGACTCATCAGAAAAAAAGGGAATGGGATCAAATCAATAAAATTATTAATGAAAAAAGTTATAATGGACACCACAGAAATACAAAGTAACATAAGAGACTACTACAAGCAACTATATGGTAATAAAATGGACAACCTAGAAGAAATGGACAAATACTTAGAAAGGTACAATCTCCCAAGACTGAACCAGCAAGAAACATAACATATGAACAGACCGATCACAAGTACTGAAAATGAAACTCTGATTAAGAAACTCCCAAGCAAACAAAAGTCCAGGAACCAATAGTTTCACAGGTGAATTCTATCAAACATTTAGAGAAGACTTAACACCTATGCTTCTGAAACTATTCCAAAAAATTTCAGAGGAAGAAATACTCTCAAACTCATTTTATGAGGCCACTCTCACTCTGATATGAAAACCAGACAAAGATATCACAAAAATAGTAAATTACAGGCCAATATCACTGATGAACATAGATGCAAGAATTCTCAACAAAATACTAGCAATCAAAATCCAACAATACATTAAAAGAATCATTCAACATGATCAACCGGGATTTATTCCAGGGATCCAAGGATTTTTCAATATCTGCAAATCAATCAGTATGATACACCACATTAACAAATTGAAGAATAAAAACCATATGATCATCTCAATAGATGCGGAAAAATGCTTGAAAAAACTCAACACCCATTTATGATAAAAGCTCTCTAAAAGTGGACATGGAGGGAACCTACCACAACATAATAAAGGCCATATATGACAAACCTATAGCTAGCATCATACTCAATGGTGGAAAGCTGAAAACATTTCCTCTAAGATCAGGAAAAAGACAAGGATATCCACTTTCACCACTTTTACTCAACATGGTTTTGGAAGTCCTAGCCACAGCAATCAGAGAAGAAAAAGAAATAAAAGGAATCCAAATTGGAAAAGAAGTTAAATTGTCACTGTTTGAAGATGACATGATACTATACATAGAAAATTCTAAAGATGCTACCAGAAAACTACTAGAGCTCATCAATGAATTCAGTAAAGTTGCAGGATACAAAATTGATACACAGAAAGCTGTTGCATTTCTATACACTAACAACAAAAGATCAGAAAGTGAGATTCAAGAAACAATGCCGTTTACCACTGCATCAAAGAGAATAAAATACCTAGGAATAAACCTACCTAAGGAGACAAAATACCTGTACTCCAAAAACTATAAGATGCTGATGAAAGAAATTGAAGACAACACAGATGGAAAGATATACCATGTTCCTGGATTGGAAGAGTCAATGTTTTCAAAATGACTATACTACTCAAAGGCAATCTAAGGTTTCAGTGCAATTCCTATCAAATTGCCAATGGCATTTTTCATAGAACTAAAACCAAAAAATCTTAAAATTTGTATGGAAACACAAAAGGCCCAGAATAGCCAAAGCAATCTTGAGAAAGAAACACGGAGCTGGAGGAATCAGGCTCCCTGACTTCAGACAATACTACAAAGCTACAGTCATCAAAACAGTATGGTACTGGCAAAAAACCAGAAATATAGATCAATGGAAGAGGAGAGAAAGCCAAGAGATAGACCAAGGACCTATGGCCACCTAATCTATTACAAAGGAGGCAAAAATATACAATGGAGAAAAGACAGTCTCTTCAATAAATGGTGTTGGGAAAACTGAGCAGGTACATATAAAAGACTGAAATTAGAACACAACTTAACACTGTACACAAAAATAAACTCAAAATAGATGAAAGACCTAAATATAAGGTCAGATACTATAAAACTCTTAGAGGAAAATATAGGCAGAACACTCTTTGACATAAATCACAGCAAGATCTTTTTCAATCCATTGCCTAGAGTAATGGAAATAAAAACAAAAATAAACAAATGGGACCTAATTAAACTTAAAAGTTTTTGCACAGCCAAGGAAACCATAAACAAAATGAAAAAGCACAGAATGGCAGAGTCCTTCCTTATCAGCATTTACTTTAAAAGTAATGGATTAAACTCTCCAATCAACATGCAGATATTAGAAGAATACATTTTTTAAAAAAACACGTACAAGCACATGCTGTCTACAAGACTCTGTTTATTTTCCCTCTTTCTTTCTTCCTTCTTTTTTTCTTTCTTTCTCTCTCCTTCCTTTCTTTTTATTGAAGTGTAGTTGCTTTACAATATTATACTAGTTTCAGGTGTATAATACCGTGATTCAATATTTTTATAGATTATACTTCTTTTAAAGTTATTACAAAATAATGGCTATATTCCATGTACTGTGCAGTATATCCTTGTAGCCTATTAATTTTATACATAGTAGTTTGTACCTTTTAACCTTCTATCCTTACCTTGCCCCTCCTCTTTCGCTCTGACCATGGTTATCATTGGTTTGTTCCCTATATCTGTGTGTCTGTGTCTGTTTTGTTATATTCACTCATTTGTTTATTTTTTAGATTCTTCATATAAGTGATATACACTATTTGTCTTTCTCTGTCCGACTTATTTTACTTAGCATAATACCCTCTTGGTCCATCCATTTTGCAGATGACAAAATTTCATTGCTTTTTATGGCTGAGTAATGTTCCATTGTGTATATATATGTGCCATGTCTTTACTATTCATCTGTTGACTAATACTTAGGTTGCTTCCATTATCTTGGCCATTGTAAAAAATGCTGCTATGAACATTGGGGTCCATGTATCTTTTCAAATGTGGTTTTGTTTTCTTCAAATATATACTAGGAGAGAATTGCTGGATCATATGGTTGTTATATTTTTAGATTTTTGAGGAACCTCCATTCTGTTTTCCATAATGGCTGCACCATCCTTCTCTCGACATTCTCACAAACATTCATTGTTTGTAGATTTTTGATGATAGCCATTCTGACAGGTGTGAGGTGATATCTCATTGTGGTTTTGATTTGCATTTCTCAGATGATTAGTGATGTAATGATCTTTCCATGTGCCTGTTAGCCATTTGCCTGTTAGCCATTTGTATGTCTTCTTCAGAAAAATATCTATCCAGAGCTTCTGCACCTTTTTTGATTGGGTTCTTTGTTTTTTTAAAATATTGAGTTGTATGAGCTATTTATACATTTTGGATATATAAATGCTTGCCAGTTATATCATTTGCAAATATTTTCTCCCATTCAGTAGGTTGTCTTTTCATTTTGTCGATAGTGACCTTTACTGTGCAGAAGTTTTTAAGTTTAATTAGGTGTTATTTGTTTATTTTTTGCTTTTATTTATTTTGCCTTAGGAGACAGATCCAAAAAAATGTTGCAAAAATTTATGTCAAAGAGTGCTCTGCCTGTGTTCTTTTCTAGGAGGTTCTTGGTTTCAGGTTTTACATTTAGGTCTTTGATCCATGTTGACTTTGTTTTTTGATATGGTGTGAGGAAATGTCCTAATTTCATTCTTTTACATGTTCCTGTCCAGTTTTTCCCAGGACTACTATTTTTTAAAAATTTTTATTGGGGTATAATTGATTTACAATGTTATGTTAGTTTCAGTTGTACAGCAATGTGAATCTGTTATATATCCACTCTTTTTTAAATTCTTTTCCCATATAGGCCATTACAGAGTATTGAGTAGAGTTCCTTGTGGGATACCAAGGTCTTTATTAGTAACCTATCTTATATACAGTAGTTTGTATGTGTCAATACCAATCTTCCAATTAAACCCTCACCTCCTGTTACCCCCCAGTAACCATAAGTTTATTTTCTACACATGTAACTCTATTTTGGTTTTGTAAATGAATTCACTTGTAGCCTTTTTTAGATTCCACAAGTAAACAATATCATATGATATTTGTCTTTCTCTATCTGACTTCACTCTGTATGAAAATTTCTAGGTCCATCCATGTTGCTGCAAATGACATTATTTTGTTCTTTTAGGTCTTTCATACATTTTGAGTTTATTTTTGTGTATAGTGTTAGTTGTGTTCTAAATTCATTCTCTTTTTTTTACATCTTTATTGGAGTATAATTGATTTACAATGGTGTGTTAGTTTCTGCTTTATAACAAAGTGAAGCAGTTATACATATACATATGTTCCCATATCTCTTCCCTCTTGCATCTCCCTCCCTCCCACCCTCCCTATCCCAACCCTCTATGTGGTCACAAAGCACTGAGCTGATCTCCCTGTGCTATGCGGCTGCTTCCCACTAGCTATCTATTTTATGTTTGGTAGTGTATATATGTCCATGCCACTCTCTCGCTTTGTCACAGCTTACCCTTCCCCCTCCCCATATCCTCAAGTCCATTCTCTAGTAGATCTGTGTCTTTATTCCTGTCTTACCCCTAGGTTCTTCATGACATTTATTTTTTCTTAAATTCCATATATACGTGTTAGCATACGACATTAGTCTTTCTCTTTCTGATTTACTTCACTCTGTATGACAGACTCAAGGTTCATCCACCTACTCTGTATGACAGACTCAAGGTCCATCCACCTCATTACAAATAGCTCAAATTCATTTCTTTTTATGGCTGAGTAACATTCCATTGTATATATATGCCACGTCTTCTTTATCCATTCATCCAATGATGGACACTTAGGTTGTTTCAATCTCCAGGCTATTGTAAATACAGCTGCAATGAACATTTTGGTACATGACTTTTTGAATTATGGTTTTCTCAGGGTATACGCCCAGTAGTGGGATTGCTGGGTCATATGGTGGTTCTATTTGTAGTTTTTTAAGGAACCTCCATACTGTTCTCCATAGTGACTGTACCAATTCAAATTCCCACCAGCAATGCAAGAGTGTTACCTTTTCTCCACACCCTCTCCAGCATTTATTGTTTCTAGATTTCTTGATGATGGCCATTCTGACTGGTGTGAGATGACATCTCATTGTAGTTTTGATTTGCATTTCTCTATTACTTAATGATGTTGAGCATTCTTTCATGTGTTTGTTGGCAGTCTGTATATCTTCTTTGGAGAAATGTCTATTTAGGTCTTCTGCCCATTTTTGGTTTGGGTTTTATGTTTTTTTGTTATTGAGCTGCATGAGCTGCTTATAAATTTTGGAGATTAATACTTTGTCAGTTGCTTCATTTGCAAATATTTTCTCCCATTCTGAGGATTGTCTTTTGGTCTTCTTTATGGTTTCTGTTGCTGTGCAAAAGCTTTTAAGTTTCATTACGTTTCATTTGTTTATTTTTGTTTTTATTTCCATTTCTCTAGGAGGTGGGTCAGAAATGATCCTGCTGTGATTTATGTCATAGAGTGTTCTGCCTATGCTCTCCTCTAAGAGTTTGATAGTTTCTGGCCTTACATTTAGGTCCTTAATCCATTTTGAGCTTATTTTTCCCTATGGTGTTAGGGAGTGATCTAATCTCATACTTTTACATGTCCCTGTCCAGTTTTCCAAGCACCACTTATCGAAGAGGCTGTCCTTTCTCCTCTGTACATTCCTGCCTCCTTTATAAAAGATAAGGTGACCATATGTGCATGGGTATATCTCTGGGCTTTCTATTCTGTTCCAGTGATCTATATTTCAGTTTTTGTGCCAGTACCATAGTGTCTTGATTACTGTAGCTTTGTAGTATAGTCTGAAGTCAGGGAGTCTGATTCCTCCAGCTCCATTTTCCATTCTCAAGGTTGATTTGGCTATTCGGGGTCTTTTGTGTTTCCATACAAATTGTGAAAGTTTTGTTCTAGTTCTGTGAAAACTGCCAGTGGTAGTTTGATAGGGATTGCATTGAATCTGTAGATTGCTTTGGGTAGTAGAGTCATTTTCACAATTTTGATTCTTCAAATCCAAGAACATGGTATATCTCTTCATCTATTTGTATCATCTTTAATTTCTTTCATCATTGTCTTATAATTTTCTGCATACAGGTCTTTTGTCTCCTTAGGTAGGTTTATTCCTAGATATTTTATTCTTTTTGTTGCAAGGGTAAATGGGAGTGTTTTCTTGATTTTACTTTCAGATTTTTCATCATTAGTGTATAGGAATGCCAGAGATTTCTGTGCATTAATTTTGTATCCTGCTACTTTACCAAATTCATTGATTAGCTCTAGTAGTTTTCTGGTAGCATCTTTAGGATTCTCTATGTATAGTATCATGTCATCTGAAAAGAACAACAACTTTACTCCTTCTTCTTTAAAATGGATTCCTTTTATTTCCTTTTCTTCTCTGATTTCTGTGGCTAAAACTTCCAAAACTATGTTGAATAAGAGTGGTGAGTGTGGGTAACCTTATCTTCTTCCTGATCTTAGTCGCAATGCTTTCAGTTTTTCACCATTGAGGATGATGTTGGCTGTGGGTTTGTCATACATGGCCTTTATTGTGTTGAGGAAAGTTCCCTCTATGCCTACTTTCTGCAGGGTTTTTATCATAAATGGGTGTTGAATTTTGTTGAAAGCTTTCTCTGCATCTATTGAGATAATCATATGGTTTTTCTCCTTCAATTTGTTAATATGGTGTATCACGTTGACTGATTTGCATATATTGAAGAATCCTTGCATTCCTGGAATAAACCCCACTTGATCATGATGTATGATCCTTTTAATGTGTTGTTGGATTCTGTTTGCTAGTATTTTGTGGAGGATTTTTGCATCTATGTTCATCAAAGTTATTGGCCTGTAGTTTTCTTTCTTTGTGACATCCTTGTCTGGTTTTCATATCAAGGTGGTGGTGGCCTTTTAGAATGAGTTTGGGAGTGTTCCTCCCTCTGCTATATCTTGGAAGAGTTTGAGCAGGATAGGTGTTAGCTCTTCTCTAAGTGTTTGATAGAATTCGCCTGTGAAGCCATCTGGTGCTGGGCTTTTGTTTGTTGGAAGATTTTTAATCACAGTTTCAATTTCAGTGCTTGTGATTGGTCTCTTCATATTTTCTATTTCTTCCTGATTCAGTCTTGGCAGGTTGTGCATTTCTAAGAATTTGTCCATTTCTTCCAGGTTGTCCATTTTATTGGCATAGAGTTGTTTGTAGTAATCTCTCATGATCTTTTGTGTTTCTGCAGTGTCAGTTGTTACTTCTCCTTTTTCATTTCTCAGTCTATTGATTTCAGTGTTCTCCCTTTTTTCTTGATGAGTCTGGCTAATAGTTTATCAATTTTGTTTATATTCTCAAGGAACCAGCTTTTTGTTTTATTGATCTTTGCTATCGTTTCCTACATTTCTTTTTCATTTATTTCTGATCTGATTTTTATGATTTCTTTCCTTCTGCTAACTTTGGGGGTTTTTGTTCTTCTTTCTCTAACTGCTTTAGGTGCAAGGTTACATTGTTTATTTGAAATGTTTCCTGTTTCTTAAGGTAGGATTTTATTGCTCTAAACTTCCCTCTTAGAACTGCTTTTGCTGCATTCCATAGGTTTTGGGTCATCATGTCTCCATTTTCATTTGTTTCTAGGTATTTTTTTATTTCCTCTTTGATTTCTTCTGTGATCACTTCCTTATTAAGTAGTGTATTGTTTAGCCTCCATGTGTTTGTATTATTTACAGGTCTTTTTCTGTAATTGATATCTAGTCTCATAGCATTGTGGTTGGAAAAGATACTTGATACAATTCCAATTTTCTTAAATTTACCAAGTCTTGTTTTGTGACTCAAGATATGATCTATCCTGGAGAATGTTCCATGAGCACTTGAGAAACATGTGTATTCTGTTGTTTTTGAATGGAATGTCCTATAAATATCAATTAAGTCCATCTTGTGTAATATCATTTAAAGCTTGTGTTTCCTTAATTATTTTCATTTTGGAGGATCTGCCCATTCGTGAAAGTGGGATGTTAAGGTCCCCTACAATGAAGGGGATACTGTTGGTTTCCCCTTTTATTGCTGTTAGTATTTGCCTTATGTATTCCAGTGCTCCTGTGTAGGGTGCATAAATATTTACAATTGTTGTATCTTCTTCTTGGATCGATCCCTTGATCATTATGTAATGTCCTTCTTTGTCTCTTCTAATAGTCTTTATTTTAAAGTCTATTTTGTCTGATATGAGAATTGCTCATCCAGCTTTCTTTTGGTTTCCATTTGCATGGAATATCTTTTTTCCATCCCTTACTTTCAGTCTGTATGTGTCTCTAGGTCTGAAGTGGGTCTCTTGCAGACAGCATATATATGAGTCTTGTTTTTGTATCCATTCAGCCAATCTATGTCTTTTAGTGGGAACATTTAGTCCATTTACATTTAAGGTAATTATCAATATGTATGTTTGTGTTCCCATTTTCTCAACTGTTTTGTGTTCATTATTGTAGGTCTTTTCCTTCTGTTGTGTTTCTTGCCTAGAGAAGTTCCTTTAGCATTTGTTCTCCAGGTTCAAATCATTATAGTCCAGTCTTTTGGGGATATATATCATACTATATTTTGAGTACTTCCTCAATTTCCTTTACTCTGTGGAAGGAAAGAGGTCCAAACTGTCACCAGGGGAAGCAAACTGAGGCGTCTTTACTTGGGTGCAGATACAGTGCCTTCAACTGACTGAAAAGCATTTCCGCCTGGCCGCAGATTCCAACCTCATTTACCCTCAAAGCTAAACGTTGTTTGAAACCAAAAATCGAGACTCTTCAGCTATAAAGAAGAGATCACAGCCTGAGTCTCCTACACTGTCACATGCATTCCTTATAAGAACACACGAAGAAACTCTTGGTGCTGGTACCTTCGTTTGAAGACGATGTGACTGATTGGGGAATTGTTCCTTGCCTCTGGGTTTGGAGGCCTCTACCTCTCTCACAGGGAAGTATATGATGTGAGGGGAGACTGAAATTAGCCACTGCATATCACTGGTGCCAGGAGAGACTGAAAGAGAACTGGAAGTGGGTCAGCTCCGTGGCATCACTTATCTACAGAGAAGGGACACTGTGCAGGAAGCTTCTGGCTTCCTACACTGTGAGAGACACATACGCTTATGCACACAAGCCTTAGCAGGTGACAGCAAAGGCTCTTACGTACAGGAAACTTGTACCCGGGCACTCTTGCATGTCTATCAGCGAGTACAGATGCCTTCGCAGTGCACGTTTAGCAAAAGACACATCTTCCCCTCCTAACCCACAAGTTCCCTTCAACTGTCACTGAAAATTCCATCAATATTCCCACCTCTGTCCTACCGGGAAAGGTAACGTGTGTCTTGGAGGTTACCGTGTATTTCAGTAGAGAGGTGTATGCCTCCTCCACTTGAGGAGAAGACCACATATGAATATAGCCCTCCAAAACTTCTCTTGTAGCCAGTTTTGAAAACATGCAAAACCAGAACACGTGTGCTCTATAGAAACTCCTTGATGCTTCCGACACAGCACAGATAAAAAAGGCCTTACCTTGAGGTAAGTACTAACTTCGAGTTTCCCATTAGCTTTAGAGAATGATAGGATGAGCTCTTACCAGGCTACGGAAGCACCCTATTTATTTACAGAAAACTCCTTCTCTTCCCAGAGCCCTGTCTACAATGAGCAGAGGTCCATCAAAAACAGTGTTAATCAGGCAGCTTCAAGGAAGCATGAATGGAGCTTTCAAGATGGGAAAGCAGGGTTGTGTCTTCAGGCCGAAATTTCCAGTAAACATACACCTATCTCCTTGTGATTTCCAGCAAGTAAAAAGAGACTCTAGCTACACACTTGTCCCATCCCTGAATCAACAAATCTTGGCACTGAGTTCTGCATGTAGCGAGCTCTCTCATCTAGGAACGCACTAGGTAGGCTATCCGGCATTAGCGTCCTCTAAAAGCCTTCAGTGTAACATGAATAACCCTACTTTAGTGGCAATGGGAATGCAAGCCGACATTCCCCTGTAGGTATGGGGTCTTCAGGTATGAGTACCCAGAAGACCTGCAAAGCAGATTTGTTTACGCCATGCAGCTCAATTTAGGAAAATGAGGAAGATATGCATAACATGTAGGACGACACAGAACAGATTTCCTGCAGCTGTTGGAGTGCTGAGGAAATCAAGCTCTCCCCAAGGAGGTGTGCAATGCGGTGCCCTACACTCCGCATACACGGAGTGACCGGGAAGGGCTGCCGGCCTGGATGCCACTGAGCAGGCCAGGGGAGCCTCCCGGTATTCAGTGGTCTTGCACGGAATCGGGTGCAAACAGGAGGGCCCTGGGTGTCTTGAACGGCGCACTAGCAAGAAGAGAAAGCAGAACCGCGACCAAGGCCTCTTGGCAAGTGCTGCATGCCTCCGCTTCAGCAGGGCAATAAAGCGACTTTCCTCGAGGCAGGGGCTGACGTTCGGTCTCCAGGTAGGTCTAGAGCAGAGCCGCATGAGCTCCCAACCAGGCCCTGGCCGCAACGTGTTTTACGAGAGAGCACTCATTTTCTTCCCAGAGCCATGCCTACCGTGACGAGAGGCCCGTCAGAGAGGGTGTCTCTCCGTGTAATTCAAGGCTCGACGGAGGGAACTTTCAAACTGTGCCTTCAGGCCCGCACTTCAAACCCGACAGGCGGGAAACGTCACCTGGGGCTTCAACAAGGCAGAAACCACACAAGGTACACAACGGGCCCGTCCCTGGATCAGCGTGTTTACGCAGGGTGTTCTGAGTGGAGCAAGCGGCCTCAACCAAGGCAGGCTCCCTTTAGGCATGTAAGCGTCTGCCTCTTCCAAACGACCGATGTGTTGCCTGAAGAACTCTGCTTTAGCTGCCGCTGCAATGCAAGCTGACTTTCTCCGTGAGTAGAGCGACTTTCCAACCGAGGTGCCAGAAGGCGTTCTAAGCAGACTATTTCCTCAGTGCAGCTGAGAGAAGGTCAATGGCGAAAACTTCCAGGGCACGGTGGACCGGCTGGAAACGCGTTCCTGATGCTGTTGGAGTGCCGAGGCATCGTAGCCGTCCCCTTTAAAAGCGCTGCTTGTAGCCCTTCCCTCGGCATACACAGTAGTCCCCTCTCTGAAGGGCCTAGGGGCCTGGGTGTGGCACAGCCTGCTCACAGGGGCAGGGGCTTTTCGCAGGGAAAAGGGTGCACACCCAAAGCACCTAGGCGTCCTGAGAAGGGCAGCACCGTTCAAATAATGCACTAGAGTGACTAAGACCTCCAAGAGCTTGCTGTATGCTCCGTTCCTTCAGGGCGACTCAAAGCCTTTCTCGAGGCATGCGCTCTATTGGACGTTCCCTGTAGTCCTACAGCCTGACAAGGAGGAGCTCCCAGCACGGCTCCGGAAGCCCCCTGAGAATTGAGAGAAAAATTCCTTCTCTTCCCCGAGCCCTGCCTCCCGCGCCTAGAGGCCCGTCAGAAACGGTGTTATTCAGCTAGCTCCAAGGCAGCATGAATGGAGCTTTCAAGATGGGAATTCAAGGCTTCTGCCCTCCGGCCCCCACTTCCACTGAACAAGTAGTCCACTCCCTTGGGATTCCTAGTAAGTGCACAGGGACACTAGCTACGCACTCGTTCCTGCCCTGAATCCCCTTTTCTTCACAGGGTGCTCTGCATGTAGCCAACTCCCTCATCCAGGGAACCCTCCAGGTAGGCTCTATCGGGCCTAAGACTCTACCAAAGGCCTGCAGGGTAAGAGGAAGCACTGAACTTCCGTGGCACCAGGAACGGAAGCCGACTTTCTCCAGCAGGTATGGTGCCCTCGGCTAAGGGTTCCTGGAAGGCCTGCCAAGCAGATGGTTTCCCTAAGTGCAGCTCAGACAAGGGCAATGAGGCAGAGTCCCTTGACAAGTGGCACGTGAGAGAACAGTTTCCCTGGAGCTGTTGCCGTGCCGAGGAAATCTAGCTCTCCCCAAGGTGGTGTGCAGGGCGTTGCCCTACACTCGGCATGCACGGAGTGACTGGGAAGGGCTGCCGGCCTGGATGCCGCTGCGCAGGCCAGGGGAGCTTCCCGGTATTCAGTGGTCTTGCACGGAATCGGGTGCAAACAGGAGGGCCCTGGGTGTCTTGAACGGCGCACTAGCAAGAAGAGAAAGCAGAACCGTGACCAAGGCCTCTTGGCAAGTGCTGCATGCCTCCGCTTCAGCAGGGCAATAAAGCGACTTTCCTCGAGGCAGGGGCTGACGTTCGGTCTCCAGGTAGGTCTAGAGCAGAGCCGCATGAGCTCCCAACCAGGCCCTGGACGCACCGTGTTTTACGAGAGAGCACTCATTTTCTTCCCAGAGCCATGCCTACCGTGACGAGAGGCCCGTCAGAGAGGGTGTCTCTCCGTGTAATTCAAGGCCCGATGGAGGGAACTTTCAAACTGTGCCTTCAGGCCCGCACTTCAAGCCCGACAGGCGGGAAACGTCACCTGGGGCTTCAACAAGGCACAAACCACACAAGGTACACAACGGGCCCTTCCCTGGATCAGCGTGTTTACGCAGGGTGTTCTGAGTGGAGCAAGCGGCCTCAACCAAGGCAGGCTCCCTTTAGGCATGTAAGCGTCTGCCTCTTCCAAACGACCGATGTGTGGCCTGAAGAACTCTGCTTTAGCTGCCGCTGCAATGCAATCTGACTTTCTCCGTGAGTAGAGCGACTTTCCAACTGAGGTGCCAGAAGGCGTTCTAAGCAGACTATTTCCTCAGTGCAGCTGAGAGAAGGTCAATGGCGAAAACTTCCAGGGCACGGTGGACCGGCTGGAAACACGTTCCTGATGCTGTTGGAGGGCTGAGGCATCGTAGCCGTCCCCTTTAAAAGCGCTGCTTGTAGCCCTTCCCTCGGCATACACAGTAGTCCCCTGTCTGAAGGGCCTAGTGGCCTGGGTGTGGCCCAGCATGCTCACAGGGCCAGGGGCTTTTCTCAGGGAAAAGGCTGCACACCCAAAGCACCTAGGCGTCCTGAGAAGGGCAGCACCGTTCAAATAATGCACTAGAGTGACTAAGACCTCCAAGAGCTTGCTGTATGCTCCATTCCTGCAGGGCGACTCAAAGCCTTTCTCGAGGCATGCCCTCTCGTGGACGTTCCCTGTAGTCCTACAGCCTGACAGGAGGAGCTCCCAGCAGGGCTCCGGCAGCCCCCTGAGAATTGAGAGAAAAATTCCTTCTCTTCCCTGAGCCCCGCCTCCCGCGCCTAGAGGCCCATCAGAAACGGTGTTATTCAGCTAGCTCCAAGGCAGCATGAATGCAGCTTTCAAGATGGGAATTCAAGGCTTCTGCCCTCCGGCCCCCACTTCCACTGAACACGTAGTCCACTCCCTTGGGATTTCTAGTAAGTGCACAGGCACACTAGCTACGCACTCGCTCCTGCCCTGAATCCCATTTTCTTCACAGGGTGCTCTGCTTGTAGCCAACTCCCTCATCCAAGCAACCCTCTAGGTAGGCTCTATCGGTCCTTAGCCTCTACCAAAGGCCTGCAGGGTAAGAGGAAGCACTGGACTTCCGTGGCAGCGGGAACGCAAGCCGACTTTCTCCTACAGGTATGGTGCCCTCGGCTAAGGGTTCCTGGAAGGCCTGCGAAGCAGATGGTTTCCCTAAGTGCAGCTCAGACAAGGGCAATGAGGCAGAGTTCCTTGACAAGTGGCACGTGAGAGAACAGTTTCCCTGGAGCTGTTGCCGTGCCGAGGAAATCTAGCTCTCCTCAAGGTGGTGTGCAGGGCGTTGCCCTAAACTCGGCATACACGGAGTGACTGGGAAGGGCTGCCGGCCTGGATGCCGCTGAGCAGGCCAGGGGAGTCTCCCGGTATTCAGTGGTCTTGCACGGAATCGGGTGCAAACAGGAGGGCCCTGGGTATCTTGAACGGCGCACTAGCAAGAAGAGAAAGCAGAACTGCGACCAAGGCCTCTTGGCAAGTGCTGCATGCCTCCGCTTCAGCAGGGCAATAAAGCGACTTTCCTCGAGGCAGGGGCTGACGTTCGTTCTCCAGGTAGGTCTAGAGCAGAGCCGCATGAGCTCCCAACCAGGCCCTGGATGCACCGTGTTTTACGAGAGAGCACTCATTTTCTTCCCAGAGCCATGCCTACCGTGACAAGAGGCCCGTCAGAGAGGATGTCTCTTCGTGTAATTCAAGGCCCGACGGAGGGAACTTTCAAAGTGTGCCTTCAGGCCCGCACTTCAAGCCCGACAGGCGGGAAACGTCACCTGGGGCTTCAACAAGGCACAAACCGCACAAGTTACACAACGGGCCCTTCCCTGGATCAGCGTGTTTACGCAGGGTGTTCTGAGTGGAGCAAGCGGCCTCAACCAAGGCAGGCTCCCTTTAGGCATGTAAGCGTCTGCCTCTTCCAAACGACCGATGTGTTGCCTGAAGAACTCTGCTTTAGCTGCCGCTGCAATGCAAGCTGACTTTCTCCGTGAGTAGAGCGACTTTCCAACCGAGGTGCCAGAAGGCGTTCTAAGCAGACTATTTCCTCAGTGCAGCTGAGAGAAGGTCAATGGCGAAAACTTCCAGGGCATGTTGGACCGGCTGGAAACGCGTGCCTGATGCTGTTGGAGTGCCGAGGCATCGTAGCCGTCCCCTATAAAAGCGCTGCTTGTAGCCCTTCCCTCGGCATACACAGTAGTCCCCTGTCTGAAGGGCCTAGGGGCCTGGGTGTGGCACTGCCTGCTCACAGGGGCAGGGTCTTTTCGCAGGGAAAAGGGTGCACACCCAAAGCGCCTAGGCGTCCTGAGAAGGGCAGCACCGTTCAAATAATGCACTAGAGTGACTAAGACCTCCAAGAGCTTGCTGTATGCTCCGTTCCTGCAGTGCGACTCAAAGCCTTTCTCGAGGCATGCCGTCTCGTGGACGTTCCCTGTAGTCCTACAGCCTGACAGGAGGAGCTCCCAGAACGGCGCCAGAAGCCCCCTGAGAATTGAGAGAAAAATTCCTTCTCTTCCCCGAGCCCTGCCTCCCGCGCCTAGAGGCCCGTCAGAAACGGTGTTATTCAGGTAGCTCCAAGGCAGCATGAATGGAGCTTTCAAGATGGGAATTCAAGGCTTCTGCCCTCCGGCCCCCACTTCCACTGAACACGTTGTCCACTCCCTTGGGATTTCTAGTAAGTGCACAGGCACACTAGCTACGCACTCGCTCCTGCCCTGAATCCCATTTTCTTCACAGGGTGCTCTGCATGTAGCCAACTCCCTCATCCAAGGAACCCTCTCAGTAGGCTCTATAGGTCCTTAGCCTCTACCAAAGGCCTGCAGGGTAAGAGGAAGCACTGGACTTCCGTGGCAGCGGAACGCAAGCCGACTTTCTCCTGCAGGTATGGTGCCCTCGGCTAAGGGTTCCTGGAAGGCCTGCCAAGCAGATGGTTTCCCTAAGTGCAGCTCAGACAAGGGCAATGAGGCAGAGTTCCTTGACAAGTGGCACGTGAGAGAACAGTTTCCCTGGACCTGTTGCCGTGCCGAGGAAATCTAGCTCTCCCCAAGGTGGTGTGCAGGGCGTTGCCCTACACTCGGCATACACGGAGTGACTGGGAAGGGATGCCGGCCTGGATGCCGCTGAGCAGGCCAGGGGAGTCTCCCGGTATTCAGTGGTCTTGCACGGAATCGGGTGCAAACAGGAGGGCCCTGGGTATCTTGAACGGCGCACTAGCAAGAAGAGAAAGCAGAACCGCGACCAAGGCCTCTTGGCAAGTGCTGCATGCCTCCGCTTCAGCAGGGCAATAAAGCGACTTTCCTCGAGGCAGGGGCTGACGTTCGGTCTCCAGGTAGGTCTAGAGCAGAGCCGCATGAGCTCCCAACCAGGCCCTGGATGCACCGTGTTTTACGAGAGAGCACTCATTTTCTTCCCAGAGCCATGCCTACCGTGACAAGAGGCCCGTCAGAGAGGATGTCTCTCCGTGTAATTCAAGGCCCGACGGAGGGAACTTTCAAACTGTGCCTTCCGGCCCGCACTTCAAGCCCGACAGGCGGGAAACGTCACCTGGGGCTTCAACAAGGCACAAACCGCACAAGTTACACAATGGGCCCTTCCCTGGTTCAGCGTGTTTACGCAGGGTGTTCTGAGTGGAGCAAGCGGCCTCAACCAAGGCAGGCTCCCTTTAGGCATGTAAGCGTCTGCCTCTTCCAAACGACCGATGTGTTGCCTGAAGAACTCTGCTTTAGCTGCCGCTGCAATGCAAGCTGACTTTCTCCGTGAGTAGAGCGACTTTCCAACCGAGGTGCCAGAAGGCGTTCTAAGCAGACTATTTCCTCAGTGCAGCTGAGAGAAGGTCAATGGCGAAAACTTCCAGGGCACGGTGGACCGGCTGGAAACGCGTTCCTGATGCTGTTGGAGTGCCGAGGCATCGTAGCCGTCCCCTTTAAAAGCGCTGCTTGTAGCCCTTACCTCGGCATACACAGTAGTCCCCTCTCTGAAGGGCCTAGGGGCCTGGGTGTGGCACAGCATGCTCACAGGGGCAGG
This sequence comes from Mesoplodon densirostris, assembly GCF_025265405.1. Lineage (NCBI taxonomy): Eukaryota > Metazoa > Chordata > Mammalia > Artiodactyla > Ziphiidae > Mesoplodon > Mesoplodon densirostris. The sequence continues at coordinate 48,078,528 of NC_082673.1, read as the reverse complement.
GACTTTTCGCAGGGAAAAGGGTGCACACCCAAAGCACCTAGGCGTCCTGAGAAGGGCAGCACCGTTTAAATAATGCACTAGAGTGACTAAGACCTCCAAGAGCTTGCTGTATGCTCCGTTCCTGCAGTGCGACTCAAAGCCTTTCTCGAGGCATGCCCTCTCGTGGACGTTCCCTGTAGTCCTACAGCCTGACAGGAGGAGCTCCCAGAACGGCGCCAGAAGCCCCCTGAGAATTGAGAGAAAAATTCCTTCTATTCCCGGAGCCCTGCCTCCCGCGCCTAGAGGCCCGTCAGAAACGGTGTTATTCAGGTAGCTCCAAGGCAGCATGAATGCAGCTTTCAAGATGGGAATTCAAGGCTTCTGCCCTCCGGCCCCCACTTCCACTGAACACGTAGTCCACTCCCTTGGGATTTCTAGTAAGTGCACAGGCACACTAGCTACGCACTCACTCCTGCCCTGAATCCCCTTTTCTTCACAGGGTGCTCTGCATGTAGCCAACTCCCTCATCCAGGGAACCCTCCAGGTAGGCTCTATCGGTCCTTAGCCTCTACCAAAGGCCTGCAGGGTAAGAGGAAGCACTGGACTTCCGTGGCACCGGGAACGCAAGCCGACTTTCTCCTGCAGGTATGGTGCCCTCGGCTAAGGGTTCCTGGAAGGCCTGCCAAGCAGATGGTTTCCCTAAGTGCAGCTCAGACAAGGGCAATGAGGCAGAGTTCCTTGACAAGTGGCACGTGAGAGAACAGTTTCCCTGGAGCTGTTGCCGTGCCGAGGAAATCTAGCTCTCCCCAAGGTGGTGTGCAGGGCGTTGCCCTACACTCGGCATACACGGAGTGACTGGGAAGGGCTGCCGGCCTGGATGCCGCTGAGCAGGCCAGGGGAGCCTCCCGGTATTCAGTGGTCTTGCACGGAATCGGGTGCAAACAGGAGGGCCCTGGGTGTCTTGAACGGCGCACTAGCAAGAAGAGAAAGCAGAACCGCGACCAAGGCCTCTTGGCAAGTGCTGCATGCCTCCGCTTCAGCAGGGCAATAAAGCGACTTTCCTCGAGGCAGGGGCTGACGTTCGGTCTCCAGGTAGGTCTAGAGCAGAGCCGCATGAGCTCCCAACCAGGCCCTGGACGCACATTGTTTTACGAGAGAGCACTCATTTTCTTCCCAGAGCCATGCCTACCGTGACGAGAGGCCCGTCAGAGAGGGTGTCTCTCCGTGTAATTCAAGGCCCGACGGAGGGAACTTTCAAACTGTGCCTTCAGGCCCGCACTTCAAGCCCGACAGGCGGGAAACGTCACCTGGGGCTTCAACAAGGCACAAACCACACAAGGTACACAACGGGCCCTTCCCTGGATCAGCGTGTTTACGCAGGGTGTTCTGAGTGGAGCAAGCGGCCTCAACCAAGGCAGGCTCCCTTTAGGCATGTAAGCGTCTGCCTCTTCCAAACGACCGATGTGTGGCCTGAAGAACTCTGCTTTAGCTGCCGCTGCAATGCAATCTGACTTTCTCCGTGAGTAGAGCGACTTTCCAACTGAGGTGCCAGAAGGCGTTCTAAGCAGACTATTTCCTCAGTGCAGCTGAGAGAAGGTCAATGGCGAAAACTTCCAGGGCACGGTGGACCGGCTGGAAACACGTTCCTGATGCTGTTGGAGGGCTGAGGCATCATAGCCGTACCCTTTAAAAGCGCTGCTTGTAGCCCTTCCCTCGGCATACACAGTAGTCCCCTGTCTGAAGGGCCTAGTGGCCTGGGTGTGGCCCAGCATGCTCACAGGGCCAGGGGCTTTTTTCAGGGAAAAGGCTGCACACCCAAAGCACCTAGGCGTCCTGAGAAGGGCAGCACCATTCAAATAATGCACTAGAGTGACTAAGACCTCCAAGAGCTTGCTGTATGCTCCGTTCCTGCAGGGCGACTCAAAGCCTTTCTCGAGGCATGCCCTCTCGTGGACGTTCCCTGTAGTCCTACAGCCTGACAGGAGGAGCTCCCAGCAGGGCTCCGGCAGCCCCCTGAGAATTGAGAGAAAAATTCCTTCTCTTCCCTGAGCCCCGCCTCCCGCGCCTAGAGGCCCTTCAGAAATGGTGTTATTCAGCTAGCTCCAAGGCAGCATGAATGGAGCTTTCAAGATGGGAATTCAAGGCTTCTGCCCTCCGGCCCCCACTTCCCCTGAACACGTAGTCCACTCCCTTGGGTTTTCTAGTAAGTGCACAGGCACACTAGCTACGCACTCGCTCCTGCCCTGAATCCCATTTTCTTCACAGGGTGCTCTGCTTGTAGCCAACTCCCTCATCCAAGCAACCCTCTAGGTAGGCTCTATCGGTCCTTAGCCTCTACCAAAGGCCTGCAGGGTAAGAGGAAGCACTGGACTTCCGTGGCAGCGGGAATGCAAGCCGACTTTCTCCTACAGGTATGGTGCCCTCGGCTAAGGGTTCCTGGAAGGCCTGCGAAGCAGATGGTTTCCCTAAGTGCAGCTCAGACAAGGGCAATGAGGCAGAGTCCCTTGACAAGTGGCACGTGAGAGAACAGTTTCCCTGGAGCTGTTGCCGTGCCGAGGAAATCTAGCTCTCCCCAAGGTGGTGTGCAGGGCGTTGCCCTACACTCGGCATACACGGAGTGACTGGGAAGGGCTGCCGGCCTGGATGCCGCTGAGCAGGCCAGGGGAGCCTCCCGGTATTCAGTGGTCTTGCACGGAATCGGGTGCAAACAGGAGGGCCCTGGGTGTCTTGAACGGCGCACTAGCAAGAAGAGAAAGCAGAACCGCGACCAAGGCCTCTTGGCAAGTGCTGCATGCCTCCGCTTCAGCAGGGCAATAAAGCGACTTTCCTCGAGGCAGGGGCTGACGTTCGGTCTCCAGGTAGGTCTAGAGCAGAGCCGCATGAGCTCCCAACCAGGCCCTGGATGCACCGTGTTTTACGAGAGAGCACTCATTTTCTTCCCAGAGCCATGCCTACCGTGACAAGAGGCCCGTCAGAGAGGATGTCTCTTCGTGTAATTCAAGGCCCGACGGAGGGAACTTTCAAAGTGTGCCTTCAGGCCCGCACTTCAAGCCCGACAGGCGGGAAACGTCACCTGGGGCTTCAACAAGGCACAAACCGCACAAGTTACACAACGGGCCCTTCCCTGGATCAGCGTGTTTACGCAGGGTGTTCTGAGTGGAGCAAGCGGCCTCAACCAAGGCAGGCTCCCTTTAGGCATGTAAGCGTCTGCCTCTTCCAAACGACCGATGTGTTGCCTGAAGAACTCTGCTTTAGCTGCCGCTGCAATGCAAGCTGACTTTCTCCGTGAGTAGAGCGACTTTCCAACCGAGGTGCCAGAAGGCGTTCTAAGCAGACTATTTCCTCAGTGCAGCTGAGAGAAGGTCAATGGCGAAAACTTCCAGGGCATGTTGGACCGGCTGGAAACGCGTGCCTGATGCTGTTGGAGTGCCGAGGCATCGTAGCCGTCCCCTATAAAAGCGCTGCTTGTAGCCCTTCCCTCGGCATACACAGTAGTCCCCTGTCTGAAGGGCCTAGGGGCCTGGGTGTGGCACTGCCTGCTCACAGGGGCAGGGTCTTTTCGCAGGGAAAAGGGTGCACACCCAAAGCGCCTAGGCGTCCTGAGAAGGGCAGCACCGTTCAAATAATGCACTAGAGTGACTAAGACCTCCAAGAGCTTGCTGTATGCTCCGTTCCTGCAGTGCGACTCAAAGCCTTTCTCGAGGCATGCCGTCTCGTGGACGTTCCCTGTAGTCCTACAGCCTGACAGGAGGAGCTCCCAGAACGGCGCCAGAAGCCCCCTGAGAATTGAGAGAAAAATTCCTTCTCTTCCCCGAGCCCTGCCTCCCGCGCCTAGAGGCCCGTCAGAAACGGTGTTATTCAGGTAGCTCCAAGGCAGCATGAATGGAGCTTTCAAGATGGGAATTCAAGGCTTCTGCCCTCCGGCCCCCACTTCCACTGAACACGTTGTCCACTCCCTTGGGATTTCTAGTAAGTGCACAGGCACACTAGCTACGCACTCGCTCCTGCCCTGAATCCCATTTTCTTCACAGGGTGCTCTGCATGTAGCCAACTCCCTCATCCAAGGAACCCTCTCAGTAGGCTCTATAGGTCCTTAGCCTCTACCAAAGGCCTGCAGGGTAAGAGGAAGCACTGGACTTCCGTGGCAGCGGAACGCAAGCCGACTTTCTCCTGCAGGTATGGTGCCCTCGGCTAAGGGTTCCTGGAAGGCCTGCCAAGCAGATGGTTTCCCTAAGTGCAGCTCAGACAAGGGCAATGAGGCAGAGTTCCTTGACAAGTGGCACGTGAGAGAACAGTTTCCCTGGACCTGTTGCCGTGCCGAGGAAATCTAGCTCTCCCCAAGGTGGTGTGCAGGGCGTTGCCCTACACTCGGCATACACGGAGTGACTGGGAAGGGATGCCGGCCTGGATGCCGCTGAGCAGGCCAGGGGAGTCTCCCGGTATTCAGTGGTCTTGCACGGAATCGGGTGCAAACAGGAGGGCCCTGGGTATCTTGAACGGCGCACTAGCAAGAAGAGAAAGCAGAACCGCGACCAAGGCCTCTTGGCAAGTGCTGCATGCCTCCGCTTCAGCAGGGCAATAAAGCGACTTTCCTCGAGGCAGGGGCTGACGTTCGGTCTCCAGGTAGGTCTAGAGCAGAGCCGCATGAGCTCCCAACCAGGCCCTGGATGCACCGTGTTTTACGAGAGAGCACTCATTTTCTTCCCAGAGCCATGCCTACCGTGACAAGAGGCCCGTCAGAGAGGATGTCTCTCCGTGTAATTCAAGGCCCGACGGAGGGAACTTTCAAACTGTGCCTTCCGGCCCGCACTTCAAGCCCGACAGGCGGGAAACGTCACCTGGGGCTTCAACAAGGCACAAACCGCACAAGTTACACAATGGGCCCTTCCCTGGTTCAGCGTGTTTACGCAGGGTGTTCTGAGTGGAGCAAGCGGCCTCAACCAAGGCAGGCTCCCTTTAGGCATGTAAGCGTCTGCCTCTTCCAAACGACCGATGTGTTGCCTGAAGAACTCTGCTTTAGCTGCCGCTGCAATGCAAGCTGACTTTCTCCGTGAGTAGAGCGACTTTCCAACCGAGGTGCCAGAAGGCGTTCTAAGCAGACTATTTCCTCAGTGCAGCTGAGAGAAGGTCAATGGCGAAAACTTCCAGGGCACGGTGGACCGGCTGGAAACGCGTTCCTGATGCTGTTGGAGTGCCGAGGCATCGTAGCCGTCCCCTTTAAAAGCGCTGCTTGTAGCCCTTACCTCGGCATACACAGTAGTCCCCTCTCTGAAGGGCCTAGGGGCCTGGGTGTGGCACAGCATGCTCACAGGGGCAGGGACTTTTCGCAGGGAAAAGGGTGCACACCCAAAGCACCTAGGCGTCCTGAGAAGGGCAGCACCGTTTAAATAATGCACTAGAGTGACTAAGACCTCCAAGAGCTTGCTGTATGCTCCGTTCCTGCAGTGCGACTCAAAGCCTTTCTCGAGGCATGCCCTCTCGTGGACGTTCCCTGTAGTCCTACAGCCTGACAGGAGGAGCTCCCAGAACGGCGCCAGAAGCCCCCTGAGAATTGAGAGAAAAATTCCTTCTATTCCCGGAGCCCTGCCTCCCGCGCCTAGAGGCCCGTCAGAAACGGTGTTATTCAGGTAGCTCCAAGGCAGCATGAATGCAGCTTTCAAGATGGGAATTCAAGGCTTCTGCCCTCCGGCCCCCACTTCCACTGAACACGTAGTCCACTCCCTTGGGATTTCTAGTAAGTGCACAGGCACACTAGCTACGCACTCACTCCTGCCCTGAATCCCCTTTTCTTCACAGGGTGCTCTGCATGTAGCCAACTCCCTCATCCAGGGAACCCTCCAGGTAGGCTCTATCGGTCCTTAGCCTCTACCAAAGGCCTGCAGGGTAAGAGGAAGCACTGGACTTCCGTGGCACCGGGAACGCAAGCCGACTTTCTCCTGCAGGTATGGTGCCCTCGGCTAAGGGTTCCTGGAAGGCCTGCCAAGCAGATGGTTTCCCTAAGTGCAGCTCAGACAAGGGCAATGAGGCAGAGTTCCTTGACAAGTGGCACGTGAGAGAACAGTTTCCCTGGAGCTGTTGCCGTGCCGAGGAAATCTAGCTCTCCCCAAGGTGGTGTGCAGGGCGTTGCCCTACACTCGGCATACACGGAGTGACTGGGAAGGGCTGCCGGCCTGGATGCCGCTGAGCAGGCCAGGGGAGCCTCCCGGTATTCAGTGGTCTTGCACGGAATCGGGTGCAAACAGGAGGGCCCTGGGTGTCTTGAACGGCGCACTAGCAAGAAGAGAAAGCAGAACCGCGACCAAGGCCTCTTGGCAAGTGCTGCATGCCTCCGCTTCAGCAGGGCAATAAAGCGACTTTCCTCGAGGCAGGGGCTGACGTTCGGTCTCCAGGTAGGTCTAGAGCAGAGCCGCATGAGCTCCCAACCAGGCCCTGGACGCACATTGTTTTACGAGAGAGCACTCATTTTCTTCCCAGAGCCATGCCTACCGTGACGAGAGGCCCGTCAGAGAGGGTGTCTCTCCGTGTAATTCAAGGCCCGACGGAGGGAACTTTCAAACTGTGCCTTCAGGCCCGCACTTCAAGCCCGACAGGCGGGAAACGTCACCTGGGGCTTCAACAAGGCACAAACCACACAAGGTACACAACGGGCCCTTCCCTGGATCAGCGTGTTTACGCAGGGTGTTCTGAGTGGAGCAAGCGGCCTCAACCAAGGCAGGCTCCCTTTAGGCATGTAAGCGTCTGCCTCTTCCAAACGACCGATGTGTGGCCTGAAGAACTCTGCTTTAGCTGCCGCTGCAATGCAATCTGACTTTCTCCGTGAGTAGAGCGACTTTCCAACTGAGGTGCCAGAAGGCGTTCTAAGCAGACTATTTCCTCAGTGCAGCTGAGAGAAGGTCAATGGCGAAAACTTCCAGGGCACGGTGGACCGGCTGGAAACACGTTCCTGATGCTGTTGGAGGGCTGAGGCATCATAGCCGTACCCTTTAAAAGCGCTGCTTGTAGCCCTTCCCTCGGCATACACAGTAGTCCCCTGTCTGAAGGGCCTAGTGGCCTGGGTGTGGCCCAGCATGCTCACAGGGCCAGGGGCTTTTTTCAGGGAAAAGGCTGCACACCCAAAGCACCTAGGCGTCCTGAGAAGGGCAGCACCATTCAAATAATGCACTAGAGTGACTAAGACCTCCAAGAGCTTGCTGTATGCTCCGTTCCTGCAGGGCGACTCAAAGCCTTTCTCGAGGCATGCCCTCTCGTGGACGTTCCCTGTAGTCCTACAGCCTGACAGGAGGAGCTCCCAGCAGGGCTCCGGCAGCCCCCTGAGAATTGAGAGAAAAATTCCTTCTCTTCCCTGAGCCCCGCCTCCCGCGCCTAGAGGCCCTTCAGAAATGGTGTTATTCAGCTAGCTCCAAGGCAGCATGAATGGAGCTTTCAAGATGGGAATTCAAGGCTTCTGCCCTCCGGCCCCCACTTCCCCTGAACACGTAGTCCACTCCCTTGGGTTTTCTAGTAAGTGCACAGGCACACTAGCTACGCACTCGCTCCTGCCCTGAATCCCATTTTCTTCACAGGGTGCTCTGCTTGTAGCCAACTCCCTCATCCAAGCAACCCTCTAGGTAGGCTCTATCGGTCCTTAGCCTCTACCAAAGGCCTGCAGGGTAAGAGGAAGCACTGGACTTCCGTGGCAGCGGGAATGCAAGCCGACTTTCTCCTACAGGTATGGTGCCCTCGGCTAAGGGTTCCTGGAAGGCCTGCGAAGCAGATGGTTTCCCTAAGTGCAGCTCAGACAAGGGCAATGAGGCAGAGTCCCTTGACAAGTGGCACGTGAGAGAACAGTTTCCCTGGAGCTGTTGCCGTGCCGAGGAAATCTAGCTCTCCCCAAGGTGGTGTGCAGGGCGTTGCCCTACACTCGGCATACACGGAGTGACTGGGAAGGGCTGCCGGCCTGGATGCCGCTGAGCAGGCCAGGGGAGCCTCCCGGTATTCAGTGGTCTTGCACGGAATCGGGTGCAAACAGGAGGGCCCTGGGTGTCTTGAACGGCGCACTAGCAAGAAGAGAAAGCAGAACCGCGACCAAGGCCTCTTGGCAAGTGCTGCATGCCTCCGCTTCAGCAGGGCAATAAAGCGACTTTCCTCGAGGCAGGGGCTGACGTTCGGTCTCCAGGTAGGTCTAGAGCAGAGCCGCATGAGCTCCCAACCAGGCCCTGGACGCACCGTGTTTTACGAGAGAGCACTCATTTTCTTCCCAGAGCCATGCCTACCGTGACGAGAGGACCGTCAGAGAGGGTGTCTCTCCGTGTAATTAAAGGCCCGACGGAGGGAACTTTCAAACTGTGCCTTCAGGCCCGCACTTCAAGCCCGACAGGCGGGAAACGTCACCTGGGGCTTCAACAAGGCACAAACCGCACAAGGTACACAACGGGCCCTTCCCTGGATCAGCGTGTTTACGCAGGGTGTTCTGAGTGGAGCAAGCGGCCTCAACCAAGGCAGGCTCCCTTTAGGCATGTAAGCGTCTGCCTCTTCCAAACGACCGATGTGTTGCCTGAAGAACTCTGCTTTAGCTGCCGCTGCAATGCAAGCTGACTTTCTCCGTGAGTAGAGCGACTTTCCAACCGAGGTGCCAGAAGGCGTTCTAAGCAGACTATTTCCTCAGTGCAGCTGAGAGAAGGTCAATGGCGAAAACTTCCAGGGCACGGTGGACCGGCTGGAAACGCGTTCCTGATGCTGTTGGAGTGCCGAGGCACCGTAGCCGTCCCCTTTAAAAGCGCTGCTTGTAGCCCTTCCCTCGGCATACACAGTAGTCCCCTCTCTGAAGGGCCTAGGGGTCTGGGTGTGGCACAGCCTGCTCACAGGGGCAGGGGCTTTTCGCAGGGAAAAGGGTGCACACCCAAAGCACCTAGGCGTCCTGAGAAGGGCAGCACCGTTCAAATAATGCACTAGAGTGACTAAGACCTCCAAGAGCTTGCTGTATGCTCCGTTCCTTCAGGGCGACTCAAAGCCTTTCTCGAGGCATGCGCTCTATTGGACGTTCCCTGTAGTCCTACAGCCTGACAAGGAGGAGCTCCCAGCACGGCTCCGGAAGCCCCCTGAGAATTGAGAGAAAAATTCCTTCTCTTCCCCGAGCCCTGCCTCCCGCGCCTAGAGGCCCGACAGAAACGGTGTTATTCAGCTAGCTCCAAGGCAGCATGAATGGAGCTTTCAAGATGGGAATTCAAGGCTTCTGCCCTCCGGCCCCCACTTCCACTGAACAAGTAGTCCACTCCCTTGGGATTCCTAGTAAGTGCACAGGGACACTAGCTACGCACTCGTTCCTGCCCTGAATCCCCTTTTCTTCACAGGGTGCTCTGCATGTAGCCAACTCCCTCATCCAGGGAACCCTCCAGGTAGGCTCTATCGGGCCTAAGACTCTACCAAAGGCCTGCAGGGTAAGAGGAAGCACTGAACTTCCGTGGCACCAGGAACGGAAGCCGACTTTCTCCTACAGGTATGGTGCCCTCGGCTAAGGGTTCCTGGAAGGCCTGCCAAGCAGATGGTTTCCCTAAGTGCAGCTCAGACAAGGTCAATGAGGCAGAGTCCCTTGACAAGTGGCACGTGAGAGAACAGTTTCCCTGGAGCTGTTGCCGTGCCGAGGAAATCTAGCTCTCCCCAAGGTGGTGTGCAGGGCGTTGCCCTACACTCGGCATACACGGAGTGACTGGGAAGGGCTGCCGGCCTGGATGCCGCTGCGCAGGCCAGGGGAGCCTCCCGGTATTCAGTGGTCTTGCACGGAATCGGGTGCAAACAGGAGGGCCCTGGGTGTCTTGAACGGCGCACTAGCAAGAAGAGAAAGCAGAACCGCGACCAAGGCCTCTTGGCAAGTGCTGCATGCCTCCGCTTCAGCAGGGCAATAAAGCGACTTTCCTCGAGGCAGGGGCTGACGTTCGGTCTCCAGGTAGGTCTAGAGCAGAGCCGCATGAGCTCCCAACCAGGCCCTGGACGCACCGTGTTTTACGAGAGAGCACTCATTTTCTTCCCAGAGCCATGCCTACCGTGACGAGAGGCCCGTCAGAGAGGGTGTCTCTCCGTGTAATTCAAGGCCCGATGGAGGGAACTTTCAAACTGTGCCTTCAGGCCCGCACTTCAAGCCCGACAGGCGGGAAACGTCACCTGGGGCTTCAACAAGGCACAAACCGCACAAGGTACACAACGGGCCCTTCCCTGGATCAGCGTGTTTACGCAGGGTGTTCTGAGTGGAGCAAGCGGCCTCAACCAAGGCAGGCTCCCTTTAGGCATGTAAGCGTCTGCCTCTTCCAAACGACCGATGTGTGGCCTGAAGAACTCTGCTTTAGCTGCCGCTGCAATGCAATCTGACTTTCTCCGTGAGTAGAGCGACTTTCCAACTGAGGTGCCAGAAGGCGTTCTAAGCAGACTATTTCCTCAGTGCAGCTGAGAGAAGGTCAATGGCGAAAACTTCCAGGGCACGGTGGACCGGCTGGAAACACGTTCCTGATGCTGTTGGAGGGCTGAGGCATCGTAGCCGTCCCCTTTAAAAGCGCTGCTTGTAGCCCTTCCCTCGGCATACACAGTAGTCCCCTGTCTGAAGGGCCTAGTGGCCTGGGTGTGGCCCAGCATGCTCACAGGGCCAGGGGCTTTTCTCAGGGAAAAGGCTGCACACCCAAAGCACCTAGGCGTCCTGAGAAGGGCAGCACCGTTCAAATAATGCACTAGAGTGACTAAGACCTCCAAGAGCTTGCTGTATGCTCCGTTCCTGCAGTGAGACTCAAAGCCTTTCTCGAGGCATGCCCTCTCGTGGACGTTCCCTGTAGTCCTACAGCCTGACAGGAGGAGCTCCCAGCAGGGCTCCGGCAGCCCCCTGAGAATTGAGAGAAAAATTCCTTCTCTTCCCTGAGCCCCGCCTCCCGCGCCTAGAGGCCCATCAGGAACGGTGTTATTCAGGTAGCTCCAAGGCAGCATGAATGCAGCTTTCAAGATGGGAATTCAAGGCTTCTGCCCTCCGGCCCCCACTTCCACTGAACACGTAGTCCACTCCCTTGGGATTTCTAGTAAGTGCACAGGCACACTAGCTACGCACTCGCTCCTGCCCTGAATCCCATTTTCTTCACAGGGTGCTCTGCAACTCCCTCATCCAAGCAACCCTCTAGGTAGGCTCTATCGGTCCTTAGCCTCTACCAAAGGCCTGCAGGGTAAGAGGAAGCACTGGACTTCCGTGGCAGCGGGAACGCAAGCCGACTTTCTCCTACAGGTATGGTGCCCTCGGCTAAGGGTTCCTGGAAGGCCTGCGAAGCAGATGGTTTCCCTAAGTGCAGCTCAGACAAGGGCAATGAGGCAGAGTTCCTTGACAAGTGGCACGTGAGAGAACAGTTTCCCTGGAGCTGTTGCCGTGCCGAGGAAATCTAGCTCTCCCCAAGGTGGTGTGCAGGGCGTTGCCCTACACTCGGCATACACGGAGTGACTGGGAAGGGCTGCCGGCCTGGATGCCGCTGAGCAGGCCAGGGGAGCCTCCCGGTATTCAGTGGTCTTGCACGGAATCGGGTGCAAACAGGAGGGCCTTGGGTATCTTGAACGGCGCACTAGCAAGAAGAGAAAGCAGAACCGCGACCAAGGCCTCTTGGCAAGTGCTGCATGCCTCCGCTTCAGCAGGGCAATAAAGCGACTTTCCTCGAGGCAGGGGCTGACGTTCGGTCTCCAGGTAGGTCTAGAGCAGAGCCGCATGAGCTCCCAACCAGGCCCTGGACGCACCGTGTTTTACGAGAGAGCACTCATTTTCTTCCCAGAGCCATGCCTACCGTGACGAGAGGACCGTCAGAGAGGGTGTCTCTCCGTGTAATTAAAGGCCCGACGGAGGGAACTTTCAAACTGTGCCTTCAGGCCCGCACTTCAAGCCCGACAGGCGGGAAACGTCACCTGGGGCTTCAACAAGGCACAAACCGCACAAGGTACACAACGGGCCCTTCCCTGGATCAGCGTGTTTACGCAGGGTGTTCTGAGTGGAGCAAGCGGCCTCAACCAAGGCAGGCTCCCTTTAGGCATGTAAGCGTCTGCCTCTTCCAAACGACCGATGTGTTGCCTGAAGAACTCTGCTTTAGCTGCCGCTGCAATGCAAGCTGACTTTCTCCGTGAGTAGAGCGACTTTCCAACCGAGGTGCCAGAAGGCGTTCTAAGCAGACTATTTCCTCAGTGCAGCTGAGAGAAGGTCAATGGCGAAAACTTCCAGGGCACGGTGGACCGGCTGGAAACGCATGCCTGATGCTGTTGGAGTGCCGAGGCATCGTAGCCGTCCCCTATAAAAGCGCTGCTTGTAGCCCTTCCCTCGGCATACACAGTAGTCCCCTGTCTGAAGGGCCTAGGGGCCTGGGTGTGGCACAGCCTGCTCACAGGGGCAGGGGCTTTTCGCAGGGAAAAGGGTGCACTCCCAAAGCGCCTAGGCGTCCTGAGAAGGGCAGCACCGTTCAAATAATGCACTAGAGTGACTAAGACCTCCAAGAGCTTGCTGTATGCTCCGTTCCTTCAGGGCGACTCAAAGCCTTTCTCGAGGCATGCGCTCTCATGGACGTTCCTTGCAGTCCTACAGCCTGACAAGGAGGAGCTCCCAGCACGGCGCCGGAAGCCCCCTGAGAATTGAGAGAAAAATTCCTTCTCTTCCCCGAGCCCTGCCTCCTGCGCCTAGAGGCCCGTCAGAAACGCTGTTATTCAGCTAGCTCCAAGGCAGCATGAATGGAGCTTTCAAGATGGGAATTCAAGGCTTCTGCCCTCCGGCCCCCACTTCCACTGAACACGTAGTCCACTCCCTTGGGATTTCTAGTAAGTGCACAGGCACACTAGCTACGCACTCGCTCCTGCTCTGAATCCCATTTTCTTCACAGGGTGCTCTGCTTGGAGCCAACTCCCTCATCCAAGCAACCCGCTAGGTAGGCTCTATCGGTCCTTAGCCTCTACCAAAGGCCTGCAGGGTAAGAGGAAGCACTGGACTTCCGTGGCAGCGGGAACGCAAGCCGACTTTCTCCTACAGGTATGGTGCCCTCGGCTAAGGGTTCCTGGAAGGCCTGCCAAGCAGATGGTTTCCCTAAGTGCAGCTCAGACAAGGGCAATGAGGCAGAGTTCCTTGACAAGTGGCACGTGAGAGAACAGTTTCCCTGGACCTGTTGCCGTGCCGAGGAAATCTAGCTCTCCCCAAGGTGGTGTGCAGGGCGTTGCCCTACACTCGGCATACACGGAGTGACTGGGAAGGGCTGCCGGCCTGGATTCCGCTGCGCAGGCCAGGGGAGCCTCCCGGTATTCAGTGGTCTTGCACGGAATCGGGTGCAAACAGGAGGGCCCTGGGTGTCTTGAACGGCGCACTAGCAAGAAGAGAAAGCAGAACCGCGACCAAGGCCTCTTGGCAAGTGCTGCATGCCTCCGCTTCAGCAGGGCAATAAAGCGACTTTCCTCGAGGCAGGGGCTGACGTTCGGTCTCCAGGTAGGTCTAGAGCAGAGCCGCATGAGCTCCCAACCAGGCCCTGGACGCACCGTGTTTTACGAGAGAGCACTCATTTTCTTCCCAGAGCCATGCCTACCGTGACGAGAGGCCCGTCAGAGAGGGTGTCTCTCCGTGTAATTCAAGGCCCGACGGAGGGAACTTTCAAACTGTGCCTTCAGGCCCGCACTTCAAGCCCGACAGGCGGGAAACGTCACCTGGGGCTTCAACAAGGCACAAACCGCTCAAGTTACACAACGGGACCTTCCCTGGATCAGCGTGTTTACGCAGGGTGTTCTGAGTGGAGCAAGCGGCCTCAACCAAGGCAGGCTCCCTTTAGGCATGTAAGCGTCTGCCTCTTCCAAACGACCGATGTGTTGCCTGAAGAACTCTGCTTTAGCTGCCGCTGCAATGCAAGCTGACTTTCTCCGTGAGTAGAGCGACTTTCCAACCGAGGTGCCAGAAGGCGTTCTAAGCAGACTATTTCCTCAGTGCAGCTGAGAGAAGGTCAATGGCGAAAACTTCCAGGGCACGGTGGACCGGCTGGAAACGCGTTCCTGATGCTGTTGGAGTGCCGAGGCATCGTAGCCGTCCCCTTTAAAAGCGCTGCTTGTAGCCCTTCCCTCGGCATACACAGTAGTCCCCTCTCTGAAGGGCCTAGGGGCCTGGGTGTGGCACAGCCTGCTCACAGGGGCAGGGGCTTTTCGCAGGGAAAAGGGTGCACACCCAAAGCACCTAGGCGTCCTGAGAAGGGCAGCACCGTTCAAATAATGCACTAGAGTGACTAAGACCTCCAAGAGCTTGCTGTATGCTCCGTTCCTTCAGGGCGACTCAAAGCCTTTCTCGAGGCATGCGCTCTCGTGGACGTTCCCTGTAGTCCTACAGCCTGACAAAGAGGAGATCCCAGCAAAGGTCTGGAAGCCCCCTGAGAATTGAGAGAAAAATTCCTTCTCTTCCCCGAGCCCTGCCTCCCGCGCCTAGAGGCCCGTCAGAAACGGTGTTATTCAGCTAGCTCCAAGGCAGCATGAATGGAGCTTTCAAGATGGGAATTCAAGGCTTCTGCCCTCCGGCCCCCACTTCCACTGAACAAGTAGTCCACTCCCTTGGGATTCCTAGTAAGTGCACAGGGACACTAGCTACGCACTCGTTCCTGCCCTGAATCCCCTTTTCTTCACAGGGTGCTCTGCATGTAGCCAACTCCCTCATCCAGGGAACCCTCCAGGTAGGCTCTATCGGGCCTAAGACTCTACCAAAGGCCTGCAGGGTAAGAGGAAGCACTGAACTTCCGTGGCACCAGGAACGGAAGCCGACTTTCTCCAGCAGGTATGGTGCCCTCGGCTAAGGGTTCCTGGAAGGCCTGCCAAGCAGATGGTTTCCCTAAGTGCAGCTCAGACAAGGTCAATGAGGCAGAGTCCCTTGACAAGTGGCACGTGAGAGAACAGTTTCCCTGGAGCTGTTGCCGTGCCGAGGAAATCTAGCTCTCCCCAAGGTGGTGTGCAGGGCGTTGCCCTACACTCGGCATACACGGAGTGACTGGGAAGGGCTGCCGGCCTGGATGCCGCTGCGCAGGCCAGGGGAGCCTCCCGGTATTCAGTGGTCTTGCACGGAATCGGGTGCAAACAGGAGGGCCCTGGGTGTCTTGAACGGCGCACTAGCAAGAAGAGAAAGCAGAACCGTGACCAAGGCCTCTTGGCAAGTGCTGCATGCCTCCGCTTCAGCAGGGCAATAAAGCGACTTTCCTCGAGGCAGGGGCTGACGTTCGGTCTCCAGGTAGGTCTAGAGCAGAGCCGCATGAGCTCCCAACCAGGCCCTGGATGCACCGTGTTTTACGAGAGAGCACTCATTTTCTTCCCAGAGCCATGCCTACCGTGACGAGAGGCCCGTCAGAGAGGGTGTCTCTCCGTGTAATTCAAGGCCCGACGGAGGGAACTTTCAAACTGTGCCTTCAGGCCCGCACTTCAAGCCCGACAGGCGGGAAACGTCACCTGGGGCTTCAACAAGGCACAAACCGCACAAGTTACACAACGGGACCTTCCCTGGATCAGCGTGTTTACGCAGGGTGTTCTGAGTGGAGCAAGCGGCCTCAACCAAGGCAGGCTCCCTTTAGGCATGTAAGCGTCTGCCTCTTCCAAACGACCGATGTGTTGCCTGAAGAACTCTGCTTTAGCTGCCGCTGCAATGCAAGCTGACTTTCTCCGTGAGTAGAGCGACTTTCCAACCGAGGTGCCAGAAGGCGTTCTAAGCAGACTATTTCCTCAGTGCAGCTGAGAGAAGGTCAATGGCGAAAACTTCCAGGGCACGGTGGACCGGCTGGAAACGCGTTCCTGATGCTGTTGGAGTGCCGAGGCATCGTAGCCGTCCCCTTTAAAAGCGCTGCTTGTAGCCCTTCCCTCGGCATACACAGTAGTCCCCTCTCTGAAGGGCCTAGGGGCCTGGGTGTGGCACAGCCTGCTCACAGGGGCAGGGGCTTTTCGCAGGGAAAAGGGTGCACACCCAAAGCACCTAGGCGTCCTGAGAAGGGCAGCACCGTTCAAATAATGCACTAGAGTGACTAAGACCTCCAAGAGCTTGCTGTATGCTCCGTTCCTTCAGGGCGACTCAAAGCCTTTCTCGAGGCATGCGCTCTATTGGACGTTCCCTGTAGTCCTACAGCCTGACAAGGAGGAGCTCCCAGCACGGCTCCGGAAGCCCCCTGAGAATTGAGAGAAAAATTCCTTCTCTTCCCCGAGCCCTGCCTCCCGCGCCTAGAGGCCCGTCAGAAACGGTGTTATTCAGCTAGCTCCAAGGCAGCATGAATGGAGCTTTCAAGATGGGAATTCAAGGCTTCTGCCCTCCGGCCCCCACTTCCACTGAACAAGTAGTCCACTCCCTTGGGATTCCTAGTAAGTGCACAGGGACACTAGCTACGCACTCGTTCCTGCCCTGAATCCCCTTTTCTTCACAGGGTGCTCTGCATGTAGCCAACTCCCTCATCCAGGGAACCCTCCAGGTAGGCTCTATCGGGCCTAAGACTCTACCAAAGGCCTGCAGGGTAAGAGGAAGCACTGAACTTCCGTGGCACCAGGAACGGAAGCCGACTTTCTCCAGCAGGTATGGTGCCCTCGGCTAAGGGTTCCTGGAAGGCCTGCCAAGCAGATGGTTTCCCTAAGTGCAGCTCAGACAAGGGCAATGAGGCAGAGTCCCTTGACAAGTGGCACGTGAGAGAACAGTTTCCCTGGAGCTGTTGCCGTGCCGAGGAAATCTAGCTCTCCCCAAGGTGGTGTGCAGGGCGTTGCCCTACACTCGGCATGCACGGAGTGACTGGGAAGGGCTGCCGGCCTGGATGCCGCTGCGCAGGCCAGGGGAGCTTCCCGGTATTCAGTGGTCTTGCACGGAATCGGGTGCAAACAGGAGGGCCCTGGGTGTCTTGAACGGCGCACTAGCAAGAAGAGAAAGCAGAACCGTGACCAAGGCCTCTTGGCAAGTGCTGCATGCCTCCGCTTCAGCAGGGCAATAAAGCGACTTTCCTCGAGGCAGGGGCTGACGTTCGGTCTCCAGGTAGGTCTAGAGCAGAGCCGCATGAGCTCCCAACCAGGCCCTGGACGCACCGTGTTTTACGAGAGAGCACTCATTTTCTTCCCAGAGCCATGCCTACCGTGACGAGAGGCCCGTCAGAGAGGGTGTCTCTCCGTGTAATTCAAGGCCCGATGGAGGGAACTTTCAAACTGTGCCTTCAGGCCCGCACTTCAAGCCCGACAGGCGGGAAACGTCACCTGGGGCTTCAACAAGGCACAAACCACACAAGGTACACAACGGGCCCTTCCCTGGATCAGCGTGTTTACGCAGGGTGTTCTGAGTGGAGCAAGCGGCCTCAACCAAGGCAGGCTCCCTTTAGGCATGTAAGCGTCTGCCTCTTCCAAACGACCGATGTGTGGCCTGAAGAACTCTGCTTTAGCTGCCGCTGCAATGCAATCTGACTTTCTCCGTGAGTAGAGCGACTTTCCAACTGAGGTGCCAGAAGGCGTTCTAAGCAGACTATTTCCTCAGTGCAGCTGAGAGAAGGTCAATGGCGAAAACTTCCAGGGCACGGTGGACCGGCTGGAAACACGTTCCTGATGCTGTTGGAGGGCTGAGGCATCGTAGCCGTCCCCTTTAAAAGCGCTGCTTGTAGCCCTTCCCTCGGCATACACAGTAGTCCCCTGTCTGAAGGGCCTAGTGGCCTGGGTGTGGCCCAGCATGCTCACACGGCCAGGGGCTTTTCTCAGGGAAAAGGCTGCACACCCAAAGCACCTAGGCGTCCTGAGAAGGGCAGCACCGTTCAAATAATGCACTAGAGTGACTAAGACCTCCAAGAGCTTGCTGTATGCTCCATTCCTGCAGGGCGACTCAAAGCCTTTCTCGAGGCATGCCCTCTCGTGGACGTTCCCTGTAGTCCTACAGCCTGACAGGAGGAGCTCCCAGCAGGGCTCCGGCAGCCCCCTGAGAATTGAGAGAAAAATTCCTTCTCTTCCCTGAGCCCCGCCTCCCGCGCCTAGAGGCCCATCAGAAACGGTGTTATTCAGCTAGCTCCAAGGCAGCATGAATGCAGCTTTCAAGATGGGAATTCAAGGCTTCTGCCCTCCGGCCCCCACTTCCACTGAACACGTAGTCCACTCCCTTGGGATTTCTAGTAAGTGCACAGGCACACTAGCTACGCACTCGCTCCTGCCCTGAATCCCATTTTCTTCACAGGGTGCTCTGCTTGTAGCCAACTCCCTCATCCAAGCAACCCTCTAGGTAGGCTCTATCGGTCCTTAGCCTCTACCAAAGGCCTGCAGGGTAAGAGGAAGCACTGGACTTCCGTGGCAGCGGGAACGCAAGCCGACTTTCTCCTACAGGTATGGTGCCCTCGGCTAAGGGTTCCTGGAAGGCCTGCGAAGCAGATGGTTTCCCTAAGTGCAGCTCAGACAAGGGCAATGAGGCAGAGTTCCTTGACAAGTGGCACGTGAGAGAACAGTTTCCCTGGAGCTGTTGCCGTGCCGAGGAAATCTAGCTCTCCCCAAGGTGGTGTGCAGGGCGTTGCC
Source organism: Mesoplodon densirostris (assembly GCF_025265405.1). Taxonomy (NCBI): domain Eukaryota; kingdom Metazoa; phylum Chordata; class Mammalia; order Artiodactyla; family Ziphiidae; genus Mesoplodon; species Mesoplodon densirostris. The sequence goes on along the minus strand of NC_082673.1, from coordinate 48,060,063 downwards.
CTACACTCGGCATACACGGAGTGACTGGGAAGGGCTGCCGGCCTGGATGCCGCTGAGCAGGCCAGGGGAGCCTCCCGGTATTCAGTGGTCTTGCACGGAATCGGGTGCAAACAGGAGGGCCTTGGGTATCTTGAACGGCGCACTAGCAAGAAGAGAAAGCAGAACCGCGACCAAGGCCTCTTGGCAAGTGCTGCATGCCTCCGCTTCAGCAGGGCAATAAAGCGACTTTCCTCGAGGCAGGGGCTGACGTTCGGTCTCCAGGTAGGTCTAGAGCAGAGCCGCATGAGCTCCCAACCAGGCCCTGGACGCACCGTGTTTTACGAGAGAGCACTCATTTTCTTCCCAGAGCCATGCCTACCGTGACGAGAGGACCGTCAGAGAGGGTGTCTCTCCGTGTAATTAAAGGCCCGACGGAGGGAACTTTCAAACTGTGCCTTCAGGCCCGCACTTCAAGCCCGACAGGCGGGAAACGTCACCTGGGGCTTCAACAAGGCACAAACCACACAAGGTACACAACGGGCCCTTCCCTGGATCAGCGTGTTTACGCAGGGTGTTCTGAGTGGAGCAAGCGGCCTCAACCAAGGCAGGCTCCCTTTAGGCATGTAAGCGTCTGCCTCTTCCAAACGACCGATGTGTTGCCTGAAGAACTCTGCTTTAGCTGCCGCTGCAATGCAAGCTGACTTTCTCCGTGAGTAGAGCGACTTTCCAACCGAGGTGCCAGAAGGCGTTCTAAGCAGACTATTTCCTCAGTGCAGCTGAGAGAAGGTCAATGGCGAAAACTTCCAGGGCACGGTGGACCGGCTGGAAACGCGTGCCTGATGCTGTTGGAGTGCCGAGGCATCGTAGCCGTCCCCTATAAAAGCGCTGCTTGTAGCCCTTCCCTCGGCATACACAGTAGTCCCCTGTCTGAAGGGCCTAGGGGCCTGGGTGTGGCACAGCCTGCTCACAGGGGCAGGGGCTTTTCGCAGGGAAAAGGGTGCACTCCCAAAGCGCCTAGGCGTCCTGAGAAGGGCAGCACCGTTCAAATAATGCACTAGAGTGACTAAGACCTCCAAGAGCTTGCTGTATGCTCCGTTCCTTCAGGGCGACTCAAAGCCTTTCTCGAGGCATGCGCTCTCATGGACGTTCCTTGCAGTCCTACAGCCTGACAAGGAGGAGCTCCCAGCACGGCGCCGGAAGCCCCCTGAGAATTGAGAGAAAAATTCCTTCTCTTCCCCGAGCCCTGCCTCCTGCGCCTAGAGGCCCGTCAGAAACGCTGTTATTCAGCTAGCTCCAAGGCAGCATGAATGGAGCTTTCAAGATGGGAATTCAAGGCTTCTGCCCTCCGGCCCCCACTTCCACTGAACACGTAGTCCACTCCCTTGGGATTTCTAGTAAGTGCACAGGCACACTAGCTACGCACTCGCTCCTGCTCTGAATCCCATTTTCTTCACAGGGTGCTCTGCTTGGAGCCAACTCCCTCATCCAAGCAACCCGCTAGGTAGGCTCTATCGGTCCTTAGCCTCTACCAAAGGCCTGCAGGGTAAGAGGAAGCACTGGACTTCCGTGGCAGCGGGAACGCAAGCCGACTTTCTCCTACAGGTATGGTGCCCTCGGCTAAGGGTTCCTGGAAGGCCTGCCAAGCAGATGGTTTCCCTAAGTGCAGCTCAGACAAGGGCAATGAGGCAGAGTTCCTTGACAAGTGGCACGTGAGAGAACAGTTTCCCTGGACCTGTTGCCGTGCCGAGGAAATCTAGCTCTCCCCAAGGTGGTGTGCAGGGCGTTGCCCTACACTCGGCATACACGGAGTGACTGGGAAGGGCTGCCGGCCTGGATTCCGCTGCGCAGGCCAGGGGAGCCTCCCGGTATTCAGTGGTCTTGCACGGAATCGGGTGCAAACAGGAGGGCCCTGGGTGTCTTGAACGGCGCACTAGCAAGAAGAGAAAGCAGAACCGCGACCAAGGCCTCTTGGCAAGTGCTGCATGCCTCCGCTTCAGCAGGGCAATAAAGCGACTTTCCTCGAGGCAGGGGCTGACGTTCGGTCTCCAGGTAGGTCTAGAGCAGAGCCGCATGAGCTCCCAACCAGGCCCTGGACGCACCGTGTTTTACGAGAGAGCACTCATTTTCTTCCCAGAGCCATGCCTACCGTGACGAGAGGCCCGTCAGAGAGGGTGTCTCTCCGTGTAATTCAAGGCCCGACGGAGGGAACTTTCAAACTGTGCCTTCAGGCCCGCACTTCAAGCCCGACAGGCGGGAAACGTCACCTGGGGCTTCAACAAGGCACAAACCGCTCAAGTTACACAACGGGACCTTCCCTGGATCAGCGTGTTTACGCAGGGTGTTCTGAGTGGAGCAAGCGGCCTCAACCAAGGCAGGCTCCCTTTAGGCATGTAAGCGTCTGCCTCTTCCAAACGACCGATGTGTTGCCTGAAGAACTCTGCTTTAGCTGCCGCTGCAATGCAAGCTGACTTTCTCCGTGAGTAGAGCGACTTTCCAACCGAGGTGCCAGAAGGCGTTCTAAGCAGACTATTTCCTCAGTGCAGCTGAGAGAAGGTCAATGGCGAAAACTTCCAGGGCACGGTGGACCGGCTGGAAACGCGTTCCTGATGCTGTTGGAGTGCCGAGGCATCGTAGCCGTCCCCTTTAAAAGCGCTGCTTGTAGCCCTTCCCTCGGCATACACAGTAGTCCCCTCTCTGAAGGGCCTAGGGGCCTGGGTGTGGCACAGCCTGCTCACAGGGGCAGGGGCTTTTCGCAGGGAAAAGGGTGCACACCCAAAGCACCTAGGCGTCCTGAGAAGGGCAGCACCGTTCAAATAATGCACTAGAGTGACTAAGACCTCCAAGAGCTTGCTGTATGCTCCGTTCCTTCAGGGCGACTCAAAGCCTTTCTCGAGGCATGCGCTCTCGTGGACGTTCCCTGTAGTCCTACAGCCTGACAAAGAGGAGATCCCAGCAAAGGTCTGGAAGCCCCCTGAGAATTGAGAGAAAAATTCCTTCTCTTCCCCGAGCCCTGCCTCCCGCGCCTAGAGGCCCGTCAGAAACGGTGTTATTCAGCTAGCTCCAAGGCAGCATGAATGGAGCTTTCAAGATGGGAATTCAAGGCTTCTGCCCTCCGGCCCCCACTTCCACTGAACAAGTAGTCCACTCCCTTGGGATTCCTAGTAAGTGCACAGGGACACTAGCTACGCACTCGTTCCTGCCCTGAATCCCCTTTTCTTCACAGGGTGCTCTGCATGTAGCCAACTCCCTCATCCAGGGAACCCTCCAGGTAGGCTCTATCGGGCCTAAGACTCTACCAAAGGCCTGCAGGGTAAGAGGAAGCACTGAACTTCCGTGGCACCAGGAACGGAAGCCGACTTTCTCCAGCAGGTATGGTGCCCTCGGCTAAGGGTTCCTGGAAGGCCTGCCAAGCAGATGGTTTCCCTAAGTGCAGCTCAGACAAGGTCAATGAGGCAGAGTCCCTTGACAAGTGGCACGTGAGAGAACAGTTTCCCTGGAGCTGTTGCCGTGCCGAGGAAATCTAGCTCTCCCCAAGGTGGTGTGCAGGGCGTTGCCCTACACTCGGCATACACGGAGTGACTGGGAAGGGCTGCCGGCCTGGATGCCGCTGCGCAGGCCAGGGGAGCCTCCCGGTATTCAGTGGTCTTGCACGGAATCGGGTGCAAACAGGAGGGCCCTGGGTGTCTTGAACGGCGCACTAGCAAGAAGAGAAAGCAGAACCGTGACCAAGGCCTCTTGGCAAGTGCTGCATGCCTCCGCTTCAGCAGGGCAATAAAGCGACTTTCCTCGAGGCAGGGGCTGACGTTCGGTCTCCAGGTAGGTCTAGAGCAGAGCCGCATGAGCTCCCAACCAGGCCCTGGACGCACCGTGTTTTACGAGAGAGCACTCATTTTCTTCCCAGAGCCATGCCTACCGTGACGAGAGGCCCGTCAGAGAGGGTGTCTCTCCGTGTAATTCAAGGCCCGACGGAGGGAACTTTCAAACTGTGCCTTCAGGCCCGCACTTCAAGCCCGACAGGCGGGAAACGTCACCTGGGGCTTCAACAAGGCACAAACCGCACAAGTTACACAACGGGACCTTCCCTGGATCAGCGTGTTTACGCAGGGTGTTCTGAGTGGAGCAAGCGGCCTCAACCAAGGCAGGCTCCCTTTAGGCATGTAAGCGTCTGCCTCTTCCAAACGACCGATGTGTTGCCTGAAGAACTCTGCTTTAGCTGCCGCTGCAATGCAAGCTGACTTTCTCCGTGAGTAGAGCGACTTTCCAACCGAGGTGCCAGAAGGCGTTCTAAGCAGACTATTTCCTCAGTGCAGCTGAGAGAAGGTCAATGGCGAAAACTTCCAGGGCACGGTGGACCGGCTGGAAACGCGTTCCTGATGCTGTTGGAGTGCCGAGGCATCGTAGCCGTCCCCTTTAAAAGCGCTGCTTGTAGCCCTTCCCTCGGCATACACAGTAGTCCCCTCTCTGAAGGGCCTAGGGGCCTGGGTGTGGCACAGCCTGCTCACAGGGGCAGGGGCTTTTCGCAGGGAAAAGGGTGCACACCCAAAGCACCTAGGCGTCCTGAGAAGGGCAGCACCGTTCAAATAATGCACTAGAGTGACTAAGACCTCCAAGAGCTTGCTGTATGCTCCGTTCCTTCAGGGCGACTCAAAGCCTTTCTCGAGGCATGCGCTCTATTGGACGTTCCCTGTAGTCCTACAGCCTGACAAGGAGGAGCTCCCAGCACGGCTCCGGAAGCCCCCTGAGAATTGAGAGAAAAATTCCTTCTCTTCCCCGAGCCCTGCCTCCCGCGCCTAGAGGCCCGTCAGAAACGGTGTTATTCAGCTAGCTCCAAGGCAGCATGAATGGAGCTTTCAAGATGGGAATTCAAGGCTTCTGCCCTCCGGCCCCCACTTCCACTGAACAAGTAGTCCACTCCCTTGGGATTCCTAGTAAGTGCACAGGGACACTAGCTACGCACTCGTTCCTGCCCTGAATCCCCTTTTCTTCACAGGGTGCTCTGCATGTAGCCAACTCCCTCATCCAGGGAACCCTCCAGGTAGGCTCTATCGGGCCTAAGACTCTACCAAAGGCCTGCAGGGTAAGAGGAAGCACTGAACTTCCGTGGCACCAGGAACGGAAGCCGACTTTCTCCAGCAGGTATGGTGCCCTCGGCTAAGGGTTCCTGGAAGGCCTGCCAAGCAGATGGTTTCCCTAAGTGCAGCTCAGACAAGGGCAATGAGGCAGAGTCCCTTGACAAGTGGCACGTGAGAGAACAGTTTCCCTGGAGCTGTTGCCGTGCCGAGGAAATCTAGCTCTCCCCAAGGTGGTGTGCAGGGCGTTGCCCTACACTCGGCATGCACGGAGTGACTGGGAAGGGCTGCCGGCCTGGATGCCGCTGCGCAGGCCAGGGGAGCTTCCCGGTATTCAGTGGTCTTGCACGGAATCGGGTGCAAACAGGAGGGCCCTGGGTGTCTTGAACGGCGCACTAGCAAGAAGAGAAAGCAGAACCGTGACCAAGGCCTCTTGGCAAGTGCTGCATGCCTCCGCTTCAGCAGGGCAATAAAGCGACTTTCCTCGAGGCAGGGGCTGACGTTCGGTCTCCAGGTAGGTCTAGAGCAGAGCCGCATGAGCTCCCAACCAGGCCCTGGACGCACCGTGTTTTACGAGAGAGCACTCATTTTCTTCCCAGAGCCATGCCTACCGTGACGAGAGGCCCGTCAGAGAGGGTGTCTCTCCGTGTAATTCAAGGCCCGATGGAGGGAACTTTCAAACTGTGCCTTCAGGCCCGCACTTCAAGCCCGACAGGCGGGAAACGTCACCTGGGGCTTCAACAAGGCACAAACCACACAAGGTACACAACGGGCCCTTCCCTGGATCAGCGTGTTTACGCAGGGTGTTCTGAGTGGAGCAAGCGGCCTCAACCAAGGCAGGCTCCCTTTAGGCATGTAAGCGTCTGCCTCTTCCAAACGACCGATGTGTGGCCTGAAGAACTCTGCTTTAGCTGCCGCTGCAATGCAATCTGACTTTCTCCGTGAGTAGAGCGACTTTCCAACTGAGGTGCCAGAAGGCGTTCTAAGCAGACTATTTCCTCAGTGCAGCTGAGAGAAGGTCAATGGCGAAAACTTCCAGGGCACGGTGGACCGGCTGGAAACACGTTCCTGATGCTGTTGGAGGGCTGAGGCATCGTAGCCGTCCCCTTTAAAAGCGCTGCTTGTAGCCCTTCCCTCGGCATACACAGTAGTCCCCTGTCTGAAGGGCCTAGTGGCCTGGGTGTGGCCCAGCATGCTCACAGGGCCAGGGGCTTTTCTCAGGGAAAAGGCTGCACACCCAAAGCACCTAGGCGTCCTGAGAAGGGCAGCACCGTTCAAATAATGCACTAGAGTGACTAAGACCTCCAAGAGCTTGCTGTATGCTCCATTCCTGCAGGGCGACTCAAAGCCTTTCTCGAGGCATGCCCTCTCGTGGACGTTCCCTGTAGTCCTACAGCCTGACAGGAGGAGCTCCCAGCAGGGCTCCGGCAGCCCCCTGAGAATTGAGAGAAAAATTCCTTCTCTTCCCTGAGCCCCGCCTCCCGCGCCTAGAGGCCCATCAGAAACGGTGTTATTCAGCTAGCTCCAAGGCAGCATGAATGCAGCTTTCAAGATGGGAATTCAAGGCTTCTGCCCTCCGGCCCCCACTTCCACTGAACACGTAGTCCACTCCCTTGGGATTTCTAGTAAGTGCACAGGCACACTAGCTACGCACTCGCTCCTGCCCTGAATCCCATTTTCTTCACAGGGTGCTCTGCTTGTAGCCAACTCCCTCATCCAAGCAACCCTCTAGGTAGGCTCTATCGGTCCTTAGCCTCTACCAAAGGCCTGCAGGGTAAGAGGAAGCACTGGACTTCCGTGGCAGCGGGAACGCAAGCCGACTTTCTCCTACAGGTATGGTGCCCTCGGCTAAGGGTTCCTGGAAGGCCTGCGAAGCAGATGGTTTCCCTAAGTGCAGCTCAGACAAGGGCAATGAGGCAGAGTTCCTTGACAAGTGGCACGTGAGAGAACAGTTTCCCTGGAGCTGTTGCCGTGCCGAGGAAATCTAGCTCTCCTCAAGGTGGTGTGCAGGGCGTTGCCCTAAACTCGGCATACACGGAGTGACTGGGAAGGGCTGCCGGCCTGGATGCCGCTGAGCAGGCCAGGGGAGTCTCCCGGTATTCAGTGGTCTTGCACGGAATCGGGTGCAAACAGGAGGGCCCTGGGTATCTTGAACGGCGCACTAGCAAGAAGAGAAAGCAGAACTGCGACCAAGGCCTCTTGGCAAGTGCTGCATGCCTCCGCTTCAGCAGGGCAATAAAGCGACTTTCCTCGAGGCAGGGGCTGACGTTCGTTCTCCAGGTAGGTCTAGAGCAGAGCCGCATGAGCTCCCAACCAGGCCCTGGATGCACCGTGTTTTACGAGAGAGCACTCATTTTCTTCCCAGAGCCATGCCTACCGTGACAAGAGGCCCGTCAGAGAGGATGTCTCTTCGTGTAATTCAAGGCCCGACGGAGGGAACTTTCAAAGTGTGCCTTCAGGCCCGCACTTCAAGCCCGACAGGCGGGAAACGTCACCTGGGGCTTCAACAAGGCACAAACCGCACAAGTTACACAACGGGCCCTTCCCTGGATCAGCGTGTTTACGCAGGGTGTTCTGAGTGGAGCAAGCGGCCTCAACCAAGGCAGGCTCCCTTTAGGCATGTAAGCGTCTGCCTCTTCCAAACGACCGATGTGTTGCCTGAAGAACTCTGCTTTAGCTGCCGCTGCAATGCAAGCTGACTTTCTCCGTGAGTAGAGCGACTTTCCAACCGAGGTGCCAGAAGGCGTTCTAAGCAGACTATTTCCTCAGTGCAGCTGAGAGAAGGTCAATGGCGAAAACTTCCAGGGCATGTTGGACCGGCTGGAAACGCGTGCCTGATGCTGTTGGAGTGCCGAGGCATCGTAGCCGTCCCCTATAAAAGCGCTGCTTGTAGCCCTTCCCTCGGCATACACAGTAGTCCCCTGTCTGAAGGGCCTAGGGGCCTGGGTGTGGCACTGCCTGCTCACAGGGGCAGGGTCTTTTCGCAGGGAAAAGGGTGCACACCCAAAGCGCCTAGGCGTCCTGAGAAGGGCAGCACCGTTCAAATAATGCACTAGAGTGACTAAGACCTCCAAGAGCTTGCTGTATGCTCCGTTCCTGCAGTGCGACTCAAAGCCTTTCTCGAGGCATGCCGTCTCGTGGACGTTCCCTGTAGTCCTACAGCCTGACAGGAGGAGCTCCCAGAACGGCGCCAGAAGCCCCCTGAGAATTGAGAGAAAAATTCCTTCTCTTCCCCGAGCCCTGCCTCCCGCGCCTAGAGGCCCGTCAGAAACGGTGTTATTCAGGTAGCTCCAAGGCAGCATGAATGGAGCTTTCAAGATGGGAATTCAAGGCTTCTGCCCTCCGGCCCCCACTTCCACTGAACACGTTGTCCACTCCCTTGGGATTTCTAGTAAGTGCACAGGCACACTAGCTACGCACTCGCTCCTGCCCTGAATCCCATTTTCTTCACAGGGTGCTCTGCATGTAGCCAACTCCCTCATCCAAGGAACCCTCTCAGTAGGCTCTATAGGTCCTTAGCCTCTACCAAAGGCCTGCAGGGTAAGAGGAAGCACTGGACTTCCGTGGCAGCGGAACGCAAGCCGACTTTCTCCTGCAGGTATGGTGCCCTCGGCTAAGGGTTCCTGGAAGGCCTGCCAAGCAGATGGTTTCCCTAAGTGCAGCTCAGACAAGGGCAATGAGGCAGAGTTCCTTGACAAGTGGCACGTGAGAGAACAGTTTCCCTGGACCTGTTGCCGTGCCGAGGAAATCTAGCTCTCCCCAAGGTGGTGTGCAGGGCGTTGCCCTACACTCGGCATACACGGAGTGACTGGGAAGGGATGCCGGCCTGGATGCCGCTGAGCAGGCCAGGGGAGTCTCCCGGTATTCAGTGGTCTTGCACGGAATCGGGTGCAAACAGGAGGGCCCTGGGTATCTTGAACGGCGCACTAGCAAGAAGAGAAAGCAGAACCGCGACCAAGGCCTCTTGGCAAGTGCTGCATGCCTCCGCTTCAGCAGGGCAATAAAGCGACTTTCCTCGAGGCAGGGGCTGACGTTCGGTCTCCAGGTAGGTCTAGAGCAGAGCCGCATGAGCTCCCAACCAGGCCCTGGATGCACCGTGTTTTACGAGAGAGCACTCATTTTCTTCCCAGAGCCATGCCTACCGTGACGAGAGGCCCGTCAGAGAGGGTGTCTCTCCGTGTAATTCAAGGCCCGACGGAGGGAACTTTCAAACTGTGCCTTCCGGCCCGCACTTCAAGCCCGACAGGCGGGAAACGTCACCTGGGGCTTCAACAAGGCACAAACCGCACAAGTTACACAATGGGCCCTTCCCTGGTTCAGCGTGTTTACGCAGGGTGTTCTGAGTGGAGCAAGCGGCCTCAACCAAGGCAGGCTCCCTTTAGGCATGTAAGCGTCTGCCTCTTCCAAACGACCGATGTGTTGCCTGAAGAACTCTGCTTTAGCTGCCGCTGCAATGCAAGCTGACTTTCTCCGTGAGTAGAGCGACTTTCCAACCGAGGTGCCAGAAGGCGTTCTAAGCAGACTATTTCCTCAGTGCAGCTGAGAGAAGGTCAATGGCGAAAACTTCCAGGGCACGGTGGACCGGCTGGAAACGCGTTCCTGATGCTGTTGGAGTGCCGAGGCATCGTAGCCGTCCCCTTTAAAAGCGCTGCTTGTAGCCCTTACCTCGGCATACACAGTAGTCCCCTCTCTGAAGGGCCTAGGGGCCTGGGTGTGGCACAGCATGCTCACAGGGGCAGGGACTTTTCGCAGGGAAAAGGGTGCACACCCAAAGCACCTAGGCGTCCTGAGAAGGGCAGCACCGTTTAAATAATGCACTAGAGTGACTAAGACCTCCAAGAGCTTGCTGTATGCTCCGTTCCTGCAGTGCGACTCAAAGCCTTTCTCGAGGCATGCCCTCTCGTGGACGTTCCCTGTAGTCCTACAGCCTGACAGGAGGAGCTCCCAGAACGGCGCCAGAAGCCCCCTGAGAATTGAGAGAAAAATTCCTTCTATTCCCGGAGCCCTGCCTCCCGCGCCTAGAGGCCCGTCAGAAACGGTGTTATTCAGGTAGCTCCAAGGCAGCATGAATGCAGCTTTCAAGATGGGAATTCAAGGCTTCTGCCCTCCGGCCCCCACTTCCACTGAACACGTAGTCCACTCCCTTGGGATTTCTAGTAAGTGCACAGGCACACTAGCTACGCACTCACTCCTGCCCTGAATCCCCTTTTCTTCACAGGGTGCTCTGCATGTAGCCAACTCCCTCATCCAGGGAACCCTCCAGGTAGGCTCTATCGGTCCTTAGCCTCTACCAAAGGCCTGCAGGGTAAGAGGAAGCACTGGACTTCCGTGGCACCGGGAACGCAAGCCGACTTTCTCCTGCAGGTATGGTGCCCTCGGCTAAGGGTTCCTGGAAGGCCTGCCAAGCAGATGGTTTCCCTAAGTGCAGCTCAGACAAGGGCAATGAGGCAGAGTTCCTTGACAAGTGGCACGTGAGAGAACAGTTTCCCTGGAGCTGTTGCCGTGCCGAGGAAATCTAGCTCTCCCCAAGGTGGTGTGCAGGGCGTTGCCCTACACTCGGCATACACGGAGTGACTGGGAAGGGCTGCCGGCCTGGATGCCGCTGAGCAGGCCAGGGGAGCCTCCCGGTATTCAGTGGTCTTGCACGGAATCGGGTGCAAACAGGAGGGCCCTGGGTGTCTTGAACGGCGCACTAGCAAGAAGAGAAAGCAGAACCGCGACCAAGGCCTCTTGGCAAGTGCTGCATGCCTCCGCTTCAGCAGGGCAATAAAGCGACTTTCCTCGAGGCAGGGGCTGACGTTCGGTCTCCAGGTAGGTCTAGAGCAGAGCCGCATGAGCTCCCAACCAGGCCCTGGACGCACATTGTTTTACGAGAGAGCACTCATTTTCTTCCCAGAGCCATGCCTACCGTGACGAGAGGCCCGTCAGAGAGGGTGTCTCTCCGTGTAATTCAAGGCCCGACGGAGGGAACTTTCAAACTGTGCCTTCAGGCCCGCACTTCAAGCCCGACAGGCGGGAAACGTCACCTGGGGCTTCAACAAGGCACAAACCACACAAGGTACACAACGGGCCCTTCCCTGGATCAGCGTGTTTACGCAGGGTGTTCTGAGTGGAGCAAGCGGCCTCAACCAAGGCAGGCTCCCTTGAGGCATGTAAGCGTCTGCCTCTTCCAAACGACCGATGTGTGGCCTGAAGAACTCTGCTTTAGCTGCCACTGCAATGCAATCTGACTTTCTCCGTGAGTAGAGCGACTTTCCAACTGAGGTGCCAGAAGGCGTTCTAAGCAGACTATTTCCTCAGTGCAGCTGAGAGAAGGTCAATGGCGAAAACTTCCAGGGCACGGTGGACCGGCTGGAAACACGTTCCTGATGCTGTTGGAGGGCTGAGGCATCATAGCCGTACCCTTTAAAAGCGCTGCTTGTAGCCCTTCCCTCGGCATACACAGTAGTCCCCTGTCTGAAGGGCCTAGTGGCCTGGGTGTGGCCCAGCATGCTCACAGGGCCAGGGGCTTTTTTCAGGGAAAAGGCTGCACACCCAAAGCACCTAGGCGTCCTGAGAAGGGCAGCACCATTCAAATAATGCACTAGAGTGACTAAGACCTCCAAGAGCTTGCTGTATGCTCCGTTCCTCAGGGCGACTCAAAGCCTTTCTCGAGGCATGCCCTCTCGTGGACGTTCCCTGTAGTCCTACAGCCTGACAGGAGGAGCTCCCAGCAGGGCTCCGGCAGCCCCCTGAGAATTGAGAGAAAAATTCCTTCTCTTCCCTGAGCCCCGCCTCCCGCGCCTAGAGGCCCTTCAGAAATGGTGTTATTCAGCTAGCTACAAGGCAGCATGAATGGAGCTTTCAAGATGGGAATTCAAGGCTTCTGCCCTCCGGCCCCCACTTCCCCTGAACACGTAGTCCACTCCCTTGGGTTTTCTAGTAAGTGCACAGGCACACTAGCTACGCACTCGCTCCTGCCCTGAATCCCATTTTCTTCACAGGGTGCTCTGCTTGTAGCCAACTCCCTCATCCAAGCAACCCTCTAGGTAGGCTCTATCGGTCCTTAGCCTCTACCAAAGGCCTGCAGGGTAAGAGGAAGCACTGGACTTCCGTGGCAGCGGGAATGCAAGCCGACTTTCTCCTACAGGTATGGTGCCCTCGGCTAAGGGTTCCTGGAAGGCCTGCGAAGCAGATGGTTTCCCTAAGTGCAGCTCAGACAAGGGCAATGAGGCAGAGTCCCTTGACAAGTGGCACGTGAGAGAACAGTTTCCCTGGAGCTGTTGCCGTGCCGAGGAAATCTAGCTCTCCCCAAGGTGGTGTGCAGGGCGTTGCCCTACACTCGGCATACACGGAGTGACTGGGAAGGGCTGCCGGCCTGGATGCCGCTGAGCAGGCCAGGGGAGCCTCCCGGTATTCAGTGGTCTTGCACGGAATCGGGTGCAAACAGGAGGGCCCTGGGTGTCTTGAACGGCGCACTAGCAAGAAGAGAAAGCAGAACCGCGACCAAGGCCTCTTGGCAAGTGCTGCATGCCTCCGCTTCAGCAGGGCAATAAAGCGACTTTCCTCGAGGCAGGGGCTGACGTTCGGTCTCCAGGTAGGTCTAGAGCAGAGCCGCATGAGCTCCCAACCAGGCCCTGGACGCACCGTGTTTTACGAGAGAGCACTCATTTTCTTCCCAGAGCCATGCCTACCGTGACGAGAGGACCGTCAGAGAGGGTGTCTCTCCGTGTAATTAAAGGCCCGACGGAGGGAACTTTCAAACTGTGCCTTCAGGCCCGCACTTCAAGCCCGACAGGCGGGAAACGTCACCTGGGGCTTCAACAAGGCACAAACCGCACAAGGTACACAACGGGCCCTTCCCTGGATCAGCGTGTTTACGCAGGGTGTTCTGAGTGGAGCAAGCGGCCTCAACCAAGGCAGGCTCCCTTTAGGCATGTAAGCGTCTGCCTCTTCCAAACGACCGATGTGTTGCCTGAAGAACTCTGCTTTAGCTGCCGCTGCAATGCAAGCTGACTTTCTCCGTGAGTAGAGCGACTTTCCAACCGAGGTGCCAGAAGGCGTTCTAAGCAGACTATTTCCTCAGTGCAGCTGAGAGAAGGTCAATGGCGAAAACTTCCAGGGCACGGTGGACCGGCTGGAAACGCGTTCCTGATGCTGTTGGAGTGCCGAGGCACCGTAGCCGTCCCCTTTAAAAGCGCTGCTTGTAGCCCTTCCCTCGGCATACACAGTAGTCCCCTCTCTGAAGGGCCTAGGGGTCTGGGTGTGGCACAGCCTTCTCACAGGGGCAGGGGCTTTTCGCAGGGAAAAGGGTGCACACCCAAAGCACCTAGGCGTCCTGAGAAGGGCAGCACCGTTCAAATAATGCACTAGAGTGACTAAGACCTCCAAGAGCTTGCTGTATGCTCCGTTCCTTCAGGGCGACTCAAAGCCTTTCTCGAGGCATGCGCTCTATTGGACGTTCCCTGTAGTCCTACAGCCTGACAAGGAGGAGCTCCCAGCACGGCTCCGGAAGCCCCCTGAGAATTGAGAGAAAAATTCCTTCTCTTCCCCGAGCCCTGCCTCCCGTGCCTAGAGGCCCGTCAGAAACGGTGTTATTCAGCTAGCTCCAAGGCAGCATGAATGGAGCTTTCAAGATGGGAATTCAAGGCTTCTGCCCTCCGGCCCCCACTTCCATTGAACAAGTAGTCCACTCCCTTGGGATTCCTAGTAAGTGCACAGGGACACTAGCTACGCACTCGTTCCTGCCCTGAATCCCCTTTTCTTCACAGGGTGCTCTGCATGTAGCCAACTCCCTCATCCAGGGAACCCTCCAGGTAGGCTCTATCGGGCCTAAGACTCTACCAAAGGCCTGCAGGGTAAGAGGAAGCACTGAACTTCCGTGGCACCAGGAACGGAAGCCGACTTTCTCCAGCAGGTATGGTGCCCTTGGCTAAGGGTTCCTGGAAGGCCTGCCAAGCAGATGGTTTCCCTAAGTGCAGCTCAGACAAGGTCAATGAGGCAGAGTCCCTTGACAAGTGGCACGTGAGAGAACAGTTTCCCTGGAGCTGTTGCCGTGCCGAGGAAATCTAGCTCTCCCCAAGGTGGTGTGCAGGGCGTTGCCCTACACTCGGCATACACGGAGTGACTGGGAAGGGCTGCCGGCCTGGATGCCACTGAGCAGACCAGGGGAGCCTCCCGGTATTCAGTGGTCTTGCACGGAATCGGGTGCAAACAGGAGGGCCCTGGGTGTCTTGAACGGCGCACTAGCAAGAAGAGAAAGCAGAACCGCGACCAAGGCCTCTTGGCAAGTGCTGCATGCCTCCGCTTCAGCAGGGCAATAAAGCGACTTTCCTCGAGGCAGGGGCTGACGTTCGGTCTCCAGGTAGGTCTAGAGCAGAGCCGCATGAGCTCCCAACCAGGGCCTGGACGCACCGTGTTTTACGAGAGAGCACTCATTTTCTTCCCAGAGCCATGCCTACCGTGACGAGAGGCCCGTCAGAGAGGGTGTCTCTCCGTGTAATTCAAGGCCCGACGGAGGGAACTTTCAAACTGTGCCTTCAGGCCCGCACTTCAAGCCCGACAGGCGGGAAACGTCACCTGGGGCTTCAACAAGGCACAAACCGCACAAGTTACACAACGGGCCCTTCCCTGGATCAGCGTGTTTACGCAGGGTGTTCTGAGTGGAGCAAGCGGCCTCAACCAAGGCAGGCTCCCTTTAGGCATGTAAGCGTCTGCCTCTTCCAAACGACCGATGTGTTGCCTGAAGAACTCTGCTTTAGCTGCCGCTGCAATGCAAGCTGACTTTCTCCGTGAGTAGAGCGACTTTCCAACCGAGGTGCCAGAAGGCGTTCTAAGCAGACTATTTCCTCAGTGCAGCTGAGAGAAGGTCAATGGCGAAAACTTCCAGGGCACGGTGGACCGGCTGGAAACGCGTTCCTGATGCTGTTGGAGTGCCGAGGCATCGTAGCCGTCCCCTTTAAAAGCGCTGCTTGTAGCCCTTCCCTCGGCATACACAGTAGTCCCCTCTCTGAAGGGCCTAGGGGCCTGGGTGTGGCACAGCCTGCTCACAGGGGCAGGGGCTTTTCGCAGGGAAAAGGGTGCACACCCAAAGCACCTAGGCGTCCTGAGAAGGGCAGCACCGTTCAAATAATGCACTAGAGTGACTAAGACCTCCAAGAGCTTGCTGTATGCTCCGTTCCTTCAGGGCGACTCAAAGCCTTTCTCGAGGCATGCGCTCTATTGGACGTTCCCTGTAGTCCTACAGCCTGACAAGGAGGAGCTCCCAGCACAGCTACGGAAGCCCCCTGAGAATTGAGAGAAAAATTCCTTCTCTTCCCCGAGCCCTGCCTCCCGCGCCTAGAGGCCCGACAGAAACGGTGTTATTCAGCTAGCTCCAAGGCAGCATGAATGGAGCTTTCAAGATGGGAATTCAAGGCTTCTGCCCTCCGGCCCCCACTTCCACTGAACAAGTAGTCCACTCCCTTGGGATTCCTAGTAAGTGCACAGGGACACTAGCTACGCACTCGTTCCTGCCCTGAATCCCCTTTTCTTCACAGGGTGCTCTGCATGTAGCCAACTCCCTCATCCAGGGAACCCTCCAGGTAGGCTCTATCGGGCCTAAGACTCTACCAAAGGCCTGCAGGGTAAGAGGAAGCACTGAACTTCCGTGGCACCAGGAACGGAAGCCGACTTTCTCCTACAGGTATGGTGCCCTCGGCTAAGGGTTCCTGGAAGGCCTGCGAAGCAGATGGTTTCCCTAAGTGCAGCTCAGACAAGGTCAATGAGGCAGAGTCCCTTGACAAGTGGCACGTGAGAGAACAGTTTCCCTGGAGCTGTTGCCGTGCCGAGGAAATCTAGCTCTCCCCAAGGTGGTGTGCAGGGCGTTGCCCTACACTCGGCATACACGGAGTGACTGGGAAGGGCTGCCGGCCTGGATGCCGCTGCGCAGGCCAGGGGAGCCTCCCGGTATTCAGTGGTCTTGCACGGAATCGGGTGCAAACAGGAGGGCCCTGGGTGTCTTGAACGGCGCACTAGCAAGAAGAGAAAGCAGAACCGCGACCAAGGCCTCTTGGCAAGTGCTGCATGCCTCCGCTTCAGCAGGGCAATAAAGCGACTTTCCTCGAGGCAGGGGCTGACGTTCGGTCTCCAGGTAGGTCTAGAGCAGAGCCGCATGAGCTCCCAACCAGGCCCTGGACGCACCGTGTTTTACGAGAGAGCACTCATTTTCTTCCCAGAGCCATGCCTACCGTGACGAGAGGCCCGTCAGAGAGGGTGTCTCTCCGTGTAATTCAAGGCCCGATGGAGGGAACTTTCAAACTGTGCCTTCAGGCCCGCACTTCAAGCCCGACAGGCGGGAAACGTCACCTGGGGCTTCAACAAGGCACAAACCGCACAAGGTACACAACGGGCCCTTCCCTGGATCAGCGTGTTTACGCAGGGTGTTCTGAGTGGAGCAAGCGGCCTCAACCAAGGCAGGCTCCCTTTAGGCATGTAAGCGTCTGCCTCTTCCAAACGACCGATGTGTGGCCTGAAGAACTCTGCTTTAGCTGCCGCTGCAATGCAATCTGACTTTCTCCGTGAGTAGAGCGACTTTCCAACTGAGGTGCCAGAAGGCGTTCTAAGCAGACTATTTCCTCAGTGCAGCTGAGAGAAGGTCAATGGCGAAAACTTCCAGGGCACGGTGGACCGGCTGGAAACACGTTCCTGATGCTGTTGGAGGGCTGAGGCATCGTAGCCGTCCCCTTTAAAAGCGCTGCTTGTAGCCCTTCCCTCGGCATACACAGTAGTCCCCTGTCTGAAGGGCCTAGTGGCCTGGGTGTGGCCCAGCATGCTCACAGGGCCAGGGGCTTTTCTCAGGGAAAAGGCTGCACACCCAAAGCACCTAGGCGTCCTGAGAAGGGCAGCACCGTTCAAATAATGCACTAGAGTGACTAAGACCTCCAAGAGCTTGCTGTATGCTCCGTTCCTGCAGTGAGACTCAAAGCCTTTCTCGAGGCATGCCCTCTCGTGGACGTTCCCTGTAGTCCTACAGCCTGACAGGAGGAGCTCCCAGCAGGGCTCCGGCAGCCCCCTGAGAATTGAGAGAAAAATTCCTTCTCTTCCCTGAGCCCCGCCTCCCGCGCCTAGAGGCCCATCAGGAACGGTGTTATTCAGGTAGCTCCAAGGCAGCATGAATGCAGCTTTCAAGATGGGAATTCAAGGCTTCTGCCCTCCGGCCCCCACTTCCACTGAACACGTAGTCCACTCCCTTGGGATTTCTAGTAAGTGCACAGGCACACTAGCTACGCACTCGCTCCTGCCCTGAATCCCATTTTCTTCACAGGGTGCTCTGCAACTCCCTCATCCAAGCAACCCTCTAGGTAGGCTCTATCGGTCCTTAGCCTCTACCAAAGGCCTGCAGGGTAAGAGGAAGCACTGGACTTCCGTGGCAGCGGGAACGCAAGCCGACTTTCTCCTACAGGTATGGTGCCCTCGGCTAAGGGTTCCTGGAAGGCCTGCGAAGCAGATGGTTTCCCTAAGTGCAGCTCAGACAAGGTCAATGAGGCAGAGTCCCTTGACAAGTGGCACGTGAGAGAACAGTTTCCCTGGAGCTGTTGCCGTGCCGAGGAAATCTAGCTCTCCCCAAGGTGGTGTGCAGGGCGTTGCCCTACACTCGGCATACACGGAGTGACTGGGAAGGGCTGCCGGCCTGGATGCCGCTGCGCAGGCCAGGGGAGCCTCCCGGTATTCAGTGGTCTTGCACGGAATCGGGTGCAAACAGGAGGGCCCTGGGTGTCTTGAACGGCGCACTAGCAAGAAGAGAAAGCAGAACCGCGACCAAGGCCTCTTGGCAAGTGCTGCATGCCTCCGCTTCAGCAGGGCAATAAAGCGACTTTCCTCGAGGCAGGGGCTGACGTTCGGTCTCCAGGTAGGTCTAGAGCAGAGCCGCATGAGCTCCCAACCAGGCCCTGGACGCACCGTGTTTTACGAGAGAGCACTCATTTTCTTCCCAGAGCCATGCCTACCGTGACGAGAGGCCCGTCAGAGAGGGTGTCTCTCCGTGTAATTCAAGGCCCGATGGAGGGAACTTTCAAACTGTGCCTTCAGGCCCGCACTTCAAGCCCGACAGGCGGGAAACGTCACCTGGGGCTTCAACAAGGCACAAACCGCACAAGGTACACAACGGGCCCTTCCCTGGATCAGCGTGTTTACGCAGGGTGTTCTGAGTGGAGCAAGCGGCCTCAACCAAGGCAGGCTCCCTTTAGGCATGTAAGCGTCTGCCTCTTCCAAACGACCGATGTGTGGCCTGAAGAACTCTGCTTTAGCTGCCGCTGCAATGCAATCTGACTTTCTCCGTGAGTAGAGCGACTTTCCAACTGAGGTGCCAGAAGGCGTTCTAAGCAGACTATTTCCTCAGTGCAGCTGAGAGAAGGTCAATGGCGAAAACTTCCAGGGCACGGTGGACCGGCTGGAAACACGTTCCTGATGCTGTTGGAGGGCTGAGGCATCGTAGCCGTCCCCTTTAAAAGCGCTGCTTGTAGCCCTTCCCTCGGCATACACAGTAGTCCCCTGTCTGAAGGGCCTAGTGGCCTGGGTGTGGCCCAGCATGCTCACAGGGCCAGGGGCTTTTCTCAGGGAAAAGGCTGCACACCCAAAGCACCTAGGCGTCCTGAGAAGGGCAGCACCGTTCAAATAATGCACTAGAGTGACTAAGACCTCCAAGAGCTTGCTGTATGCTCCGTTCCTGCAGTGAGACTCAAAGCCTTTCTCGAGGCATGCCCTCTCGTGGACGTTCCCTGTAGTCCTACAGCCTGACAGGAGGAGCTCCCAGCAGGGCTCCGGCAGCCCCCTGAGAATTGAGAGAAAAATTCCTTCTCTTCCCTGAGCCCCGCCTCCCGCGCCTAGAGGCCCATCAGGAACGGTGTTATTCAGGTAGCTCCAAGGCAGCATGAATGCAGCTTTCAAGATGGGAATTCAAGGCTTCTGCCCTCCGGCCCCCACTTCCACTGAACACGTAGTCCACTCCCTTGGGATTTCTAGTAAGTGCACAGGCACACTAGCTACGCACTCGCTCCTGCCCTGAATCCCATTTTCTTCACAGGGTGCTCTGCAACTCCCTCATCCAAGCAACCCTCTAGGTAGGCTCTATCGGTCCTTAGCCTCTACCAAAGGCCTGCAGGGTAAGAGGAAGCACTGGACTTCCGTGGCAGCGGGAACGCAAGCCGACTTTCTCCTACAGGTATGGTGCCCTCGGCTAAGGGTTCCTGGAAGGCCTGCGAAGCAGATGGTTTCCCTAAGTGCAGCTCAGACAAGGGCAATGAGGCAGAGTTCCTTGACAAGTGGCACGTGAGAGAACAGTTTCCCTGGAGCTGTTGCCGTGCCGAGGAAATCTAGCTCTCCCCAAGGTGGTGTGCAGGGCGTTGCCCTACACTCGGCATACACGGAGTGACTGGGAAGGGCTGCCGGCCTGGATGCCGCTGAGCAGGCCAGGGGAGCCTCCCGGTATTCAGTGGTCTTGCACGGAATCGGGTGCAAACAGGAGGGCCCTGGGTATCTTGAACGGCGCACTAGCAAGAAGAGAAAGCAGAACCGCGACCAAGGCCTCTTGGCAAGTGCTGCATGCCTCCGCTTCAGCAGGGCAATAAAGCGACTTTCCTCGAGGCAGGGGCTGACGTTCGGTCTCCAGGTAGGTCTAGAGCAGAGCCGCATGAGCTCCCAACCAGGCCCTGGACGCACCGTGTTTTACGAGAGAGCACTCATTTTCTTCCCAGAGCCATGCCTACCGTGACGAGAGGACCGTCAGAGAGGGTGTCTCTCCGTGTAATTAAAGGCCCGACGGAGGGAACTTTCAAACTGTGCCTTCAGGCCCGCACTTCAAGCCCGACAGGCGGGAAACGTCACCTGGGGCTTCAACAAGGCACAAACCACACAAGGTACACAACGGGCCCTTCCCTGGATCAGCGTGTTTACGCAGGGTGTTCTGAGTGGAGCAAGCGGCCTCAACCAAGGCAGGCTCCCTTTAGGCATGTAAGCGTCTGCCTCTTCCAAACGACCGATGTGTTGCCTGAAGAACTCTGCTTTAGCTGCCGCTGCAATGCAAGCTGACTTTCTCCGTGAGTAGAGCGACTTTCCAACCGAGGTGCCAGAAGGCGTTCTAAGCAGACTATTTCCTCAGTGCAGCTGAGAGAAGGTCAATGGCGAAAACTTCCAGGGCACGGTGGACCGGCTGGAAACGCGTGCCTGATGCTGTTGGAGTGCCGAGGCATCGTAGCCGTCCCCTATAAAAGCGCTGCTTGTAGCCCTTCCCTCGGCATACACAGTAGTCCCCTGTCTGAAGGGCCTAGGGGCCTGGGTGTGGCACAGCCTGCTCACAGGGGCAGGGGCTTTTCGCAGGGAAAAGGGTGCACTCCCAAAGCGCCTAGGCGTCCTGAGAAGGGCAGCACCGTTCAAATAATGCACTAGAGTGACTAAGACCTCCAAGAGCTTGCTGTATGCTCCGTTCCTTCAGGGCGACTCAAAGCCTTTCTCGAGGCATGCGCTCTCATGGACGTTCCTTGCAGTCCTACAGCCTGACAAGGAGGAGCTCCCAGCACGGCGCCGGAAGCCCCCTGAGAATTGAGAGAAAAATTCCTTCTCTTCCCCGAGCCCTGCCTCCTGCGCCTAGAGGCCCGTCAGAAACGCTGTTATTCAGCTAGCTCCAAGGCAGCATGAATGGAGCTTTCAAGATGGGAATTCAAGGCTTCTGCCCTCCGGCCCCCACTTCCACTGAACACGTAGTCCACTCCCTTGGGATTTCTAGTAAGTGCACAGGCACACTAGCTACGCACTCGCTCCTGCTCTGAATCCCATTTTCTTCACAGGGTGCTCTGCTTGTAGCCAACTCCCTCATCCAAGCAACCCGCTAGGTAGGCTCTATCGGTCCTTAGCCTCTACCAAAGGCCTGCAGGGTAAGAGGAAGCACTGGACTTCCGTGGCAGCGGGAACGCAAGCCGACTTTCTCCTACAGGTATGGTGCCCTCGGCTAAGGGTTCCTGGAAGGCCTGCGAAGCAGATGGTTTCCCTAAGTGCAGCTCAGACAAGGGCAATGAGGCAGAGTTCCTTGACAAGTGGCACGTGAGAGAACAGTTTCCCTGGACCTGTTGCCGTGCCGAGGAAATCTAGCTCTCCCCAAGGTGGTGTGCAGGGCGTTGCCCTACACTCGGCATACACGGAGTGACTGGGAAGGGCTGCCGGCCTGGATTCCGCTGCGCAGGCCAGGGGAGCCTCCCGGTATTCAGTGGTCTTGCACGGAATCGGGTGCAAACAGGAGGGCCCTGGGTGTCTTGAACGGCGCACTAGCAAGAAGAGAAAGCAGAACCGCGACCAAGGCCTCTTGGCAAGTGCTGCATGCCTCCGCTTCAGCAGGGCAATAAAGCGACTTTCCTCGAGGCAGGGGCTGACGTTCGGTCTCCAGGTAGGTCTAGAGCAGAGCCGCATGAGCTCCCAACCAGGCCCTGGACGCACCGTGTTTTACGAGAGAGCACTCATTTTCTTCCCAGAGCCATGCCTACCGTGACGAGAGGCCCGTCAGAGAGGGTGTCTCTCCGTGTAATTCAAGGCCCGACGGAGGGAACTTTCAAACTGTGCCTTCAGGCCCGCACTTCAAGCCCGACAGGCGGGAAACGTCACCTGGGGCTTCAACAAGGCACAAACCGCTCAAGTTACACAACGGGACCTTCCCTGGATCAGCGTGTTTACGCAGGGTGTTCTGAGTGGAGCAAGCGGCCTCAACCAAGGCAGGCTCCCTTTAGGCATGTAAGCGTCTGCCTCTTCCAAACGACCGATGTGTTGCCTGAAGAACTCTGCTTTAGCTGCCGCTGCAATGCAAGCTGACTTTCTCCGTGAGTAGAGCGACTTTCCAACCGAGGTGCCAGAAGGCGTTCTAAGCAGACTATTTCCTCAGTGCAGCTGAGAGAAGGTCAATGGCGAAAACTTCCAGGGCACGGTGGACCGGCTGGAAACGCGTTCCTGATGCTGTTGGAGTGCCGAGGCATCGTAGCCGTCCCCTTTAAAAGCGCTGCTTGTAGCCCTTCCCTCGGCATACACAATAGTCCCCTGTCTGAAGGGCCTAGGGGCCTGGGTGTGGCACAGCCTGCTCACAGGGGCAGGGGCTTTTCGCAGGGAAAAGGGTGCACACCCAAAGCACCTAGGCGTCCTGAGAAGGGCAGCACCGTTCAAATAATGCACTAGAGTGACTAAGACCTCCAAGAGCTTGCTGTATGCTCCGTTCCTTCAGGGCGACTCAAAGCCTTTCTCGAGGCATGCGCTCTATTGGACGTTCCCTGTAGTCCTACAGCCTGACAAGGAGGAGCTCCCAGCACGGCTCCGGAAGCCCCCTGAGAATTGAGAGAAAAATTCCTTCTCTTCCCCGAGCCCTGCCTTCCGCGCCTAGAGGCCCGTCAGAAACGGTGTTATTCAGCTAGCTCCAAGGCAGCATGAATGGAGCTTTCAAGATGGGAATTCAAGGCTTCTGCCCTCCGGCCCCCACTTCCACTGAACAAGTAGTCCACTCCCTTGGGATTCCTAGTAAGTGCACAGGGACACTAGCTACGCACTCGTTCCTGCCCTGAATCCCCTTTTCTTCACAGGGTGCTCTGCATGTAGCCAACTCCCTCATCCAGGGAACCCTCCAGGTAGGCTCTATCGGGCCTAAGACTCTACCAAAGGCCTGCAGGGTAAGAGGAAGCACTGAACTTCCGTGGCACCAGGAACGGAAGCCGACTTTCTCCAGCAGGTATGGTGCCCTCGGCTAAGGGTTCCTGGAAGGCCTGCCAAGCAGATGGTTTCCCTAAGTGCAGCTCAGACAAGGTCAATGAGGCAGAGTCCCTTGACAAGTGGCACGTGAGAGAACAGTTTCCCTGGAGCTGTTGCCGTGCCGAGGAAATCTAGCTCTCCCCAAGGTGGTGTGCAGGGCGTTGCCCTACACTCGGCATACACGGAGTGACTGGGAAGGGCTGCCGGCCTGGATGCCACTGAGCAGGCCAGGGGAGCCTCCCGGTATTCAGTGGTCTTGCACGGAATCGGGTGCAAACAGGAGGGCCGGCCCTGGGTGTCTTGAACGGCGCACTAGCAAGAAGAGAAAGCAGAACCGCGACCAAGGCCTCTTGGCAAGTGCTGCATGCCTCCGCTTCAGCAGGGCAATAAAGCGACTTTCCTCGAGGCAGGGGCTGACGTTCGGTCTCCAGGTAGGTCTAGAGCAGAGCCGCATGAGCTCCCAACCAGGCCCTGGACGCACCGTTTTTTACGAGAGAGCACTCATTTTCTTCCCAGAGCCATGCCTACCGTGACGAGAGGCCCGTCAGAGAGGGTGTCTCTCCGTGTAATTCAAGGCCCGATGGAGGGAACTTTCAAACTGTGCCTTCAGGCCCGCACTGTAAGCCCGACAGGCGGGAAACGTCACCTGGGGCTTCAACAAGGCACAAACCGCACAAGGTACACAACGGGCCCTTCCCTGGATCAGCGTGTTTACGCAGGGTGTTCTGAGTGGAGCAAGCGGCCTCAACCAAGGCAGGCTCCCTTTAGGCATGTAAGCGTCTGCCTCTTCCAAACGACCGATGTGTGGCCTGAAGAACTCTGCTTTAGCTGCCGCTGCAATGCAATCTGACTTTCTCCGTGAGTAGAGCGACTTTCCAACTGAGGTGCCAGAAGGCGTTCTAAGCAGACTATTTCCTCAGTGCAGCTGAGAGAAGGTCAATGGCGAAAACTTCCAGGGCACGGTGGACCGGCTGGAAACACGTTCCTGATGCTGTTGGAGGGCTGAGGCATCGTAGCCGTCCCCTTTAAAAGCGCTGCTTGTAGCCCTTCCCTCGGCATACACAGTAGTCCCCTGTCTGAAGGGCCTAGTGGCCTGGGTGTGGCCCAGCATGCTCACAGGGCCAGGGGCTTTTCTCAGGGAAAAGGCTGCACACCCAAAGCACCTAGGCGTCCTGAGAAGGGCAGCACCGTTCAAATAATGCACTAGAGTGACTAAGACCTCCAAGAGCTTGCTGTATGCTCCGTTCCTGCAGGGCGACTCAAAGCCTTTCTCGAGGCATGCCCTCTCGTGGACGTTCCCTGTAGTCCTACAGCCTGACAGGAGGAGCTCCCAGCAGGGCTCCGGCAGCCCCCTGAGAATTGAGAGAAAAATTCCTTCTCTTCCCTGAGCCCCGCCTCCCGCGCCTAGAGGCCCGTCAGAAACGGTGTTATTCAGGTAGCTCCAAGGCAGCATGAATTCAGCTTTCAAGATGGGAATTCAAGGCTTCTGCCCTCCGGCCCCCACTTCCACTGAACACGTAGTCCACTCCCTTGGGATTTCTAGTAAGTGCACAGGCACACTAGCTACGCACTCGCTCCTGCCCTGAATCCCATTTTCTTCACAGGGTGCTCTGCAACTCCCTCATCCAAGCAACCCTCTAGGTAGGCTCTATCGGTCCTTAGCCTCTACCAAAGGCCTGCAGGGTAAGAGGAAGCACTGGACTTCCGTGGCAGCGGGAACGCAAGCCGACTTTCTCCTACAGGTATGGTGCCCTCGGCTAAGGGTTCCTGGAAGGCCTGCGAAGCAGATGGTTTCCCTAAGTGCAGCTCAGACAAGGGCAATGAGGCAGAGTTCCTTGACAAGTGGCACGTGAGAGAACAGTTTCCCTGGATCTGTTGCCGTGCCGAGGAAATCTAGCTCTCCCCAAGGTGGTGTGCAGGGCGTTGCCCTACACTCGGCATACACGGAGTGACTGGGAAGGGCTGCCGGCCTGGATGCCGCTGAGCAGGCCAGGGGAGTCTCCCGGTATTCAGTGGTCTTGCACGGAATCAGGTGCAAACAGGAGGGCCCTGGGTATCTTGAACGGCGCACTAGCAAGAAGAGAAAGCAGAACCGCGACCAAGGCCTCTTGGCAAGTGCTGCATGCCTCCGCTTCAGCAGGGCAATAAAGCGACTTTCCTCGAGGCAGGGGCTGACGTTCGGTCTCCAGGTAGGTCTAGAGCAGAGCCGCATGAGCTCCCAACCAGGCCCTGGACGCACCGTGTTTTACGAGAGAGCACTCATTTTCTTCCCAGAGCCATGCCTACCGTGACGAGAGGCCCGTCAGAGAGGGTGTCTCTCCGTGTAATTCAAGGCCCGACGGAGGGAACTTTCAAACTGTGCCTTCAGGCCCGCACTTCAAGCCCGACAGGCGGGAAACGTCACCTGGGGCTTCAACAAGGCACAAACCACACAAGGTACACAACGGGCCCTTCCCTGGATCAGCGTGTTTACGCAGGGTGTTCTGAGTGGAGCAAGCGGCCTCAACCAAGGCAGGCTCCCTTTAGGCATGTAAGCGTCTGCCTCTTCCAAACGACCGATGTGTTGCCTGAAGAACTCTGCTTTAGCTGCCGCTGCAATGCAAGCTGACTTTCTCCGTGAGTAGAGCGACTTTCCAACCGAGGTGCCAGAAGGCGTTCTAAGCAGACTATTTCCTCAGTGCAGCTGAGAGAAGGTCAATGGCGAAAACTTCCAGGGCACGGTGGACCGGCTGGAAACGCGTGCCTGATGCTGTTGGAGTGCCAAGGCATCGTAGCCGTCCCCTTTAAAAGCGCTGCTTATAGCCCTTCCCTCGGCATACAGAGTAGTCCCCTGTCTGAAGGGCCTAGGGGCCTGGGTGTGGCACAGCCTGCTCACAGGGGCAGGGTCTTTTCGCAGGGAAAAGGGTGCACACCCAAAGCGCCTAGGCGTCCTGAGAAGGGCAGCACCGTTCAAATAATGCACTAGAGTGACTAAGACCTCCAAGAGCTTGCTGTATGCTCCGTTCCTTCAGGGCGACTCAAAGCCTTTCTCGAGGCATGCGCTCTAGTGGACGTTCCTTGCAGTCCTACAGCCTGACAAGGAGGAGCTCCCAGCACGGCGCCGGAAGCCCCCTGAGAATTGAGAGAAAAATTCCTTCTCTTCCCCGAGCCCTGCCTTCCGCGCCTAGAGGCCCGTCAGAAACGGTGTTATTCAGCTAGCTCCAAGGCAGCATGAATGGAGCTTTCAAGATGGGAATTCAAGGCTTCTGCCCTCCGGCCCCCACTTCCACTGAACACGTAGTCCACTCCCTTGGGATTTCTAGTAAGTGCACAGGCACACTAGCTACGCACTCGCTCCTGCCCTGAATCCCATTTTCTTCACAGGGTGCTCTGCTTGTAGCCAACTCCCTCATCCAAGCAACCCTCTAGGTAGGCTCTATCGGTCCTTAGCCTCTACCAAAGGCCTGCAGGGTAAGAGGAAGCACTGGACTTCCGTGGCAGCGGGAACGCAAGCCGACTTTCTCCTACAGGTATGGTGCCCTCGGCTAAGGGTTCCTGGAAGGCCTGCAAAGCAGATGGTTTCCCTAAGTGCAGCTCAGACAAGGGCAATGAGGCAGAGTTCCTTGACAAGTGGCAGGTGAGAGAACAGTTTCCCTGGAGCTGTTGCCGTGCCGAGGAAATCTAGCTCTCCCCAAGGTGGTGTGCAGGGCGTTGCCCTACACTCGGCATACACGGAGTGACTGGGAAGGGCTGCCGGCCTGGATTCCGCTGCGCAGGCCAGGGGAGTCTCCCGGTATTCAGTGGTCTTGCACGGAATCGGGTGCAAACAGGAGGGCCCTGGGTATCTTGAACGGCGCACTAGCAAGAAGAGAAAGCAGAACCGCGACCAAGGCCTCTTGGCAAGTGCTGCATGCCTCCGCTTCAGCAGGGCAATAAAGCGACTTTCCTCGAGGCAGGGGCTGACGTTCGGTCTCCAGGTAGGTCTAGAGCAGAGCCGCATGAGCTCCCAACCAGGCCCTGGACGCACCGTGTTTTACGAGAGAGCACTCATTTTCTTCCCAGAGCCATGCCTACCGTGACGAGAGGCCCGTCAGAGAGGGTGTCTCTCCGTGTAATTCAAGGCCCGACGGAGGGAACTTTCAAACTGTGCCTTCAGGCCCGCACTTCAAGCCCGACAGGCGGGAAACGTCACCTGGGGCTTCAACAAGGCACAAACCGCACAAGTTACACAACGGGCCCTTCCCTGGATCAGCGTGTTTACGCAGTGTGTTCTGAGTGGAGCAAGCGGCCTCAACCAAGGCAGGCTCCCTTTAGGCATGTAAGCGTCTGCCTCTTCCAAACGACCGATGTGTTGCCTGAAGAACTCTGCTTTAGCTGCCGCTGCAATGCAAGCTGACTTTCTCCGTGAGTAGAGCGACTTTCCAACCGAGGTGCCAGAAGGCGTTCTAAGCAGACTATTTCCTCAGTGCAGCTGAGAGAAGGTCAATGGCGAAAACTTCCAGGGCACGGTGGACCGGCTGGAAACGCGTTCCTGATGCTGTTGGAGTGCCGAGGCATCGTAGCCGTCCCCTTTAAAAGCGCTGCTTGTAGCCCTTCCCTCGGCATACACAGTAGTCCCCTCTCTGAAGGGCCTAGGGGCCTGGGTGTGGCACAGCCTGCTCACAGGGGCAGGGGCTTTTCGCAGGGAAAAGGGTGCACACCCAAAGCGCCTAGGCGTCCTGAGAAGGGCAGCACCGTTCAAAAAATGCACTAGAGTGACTAAGACCTCCAAGAGCTTGCTGTATGCTCCGTTCCTTCAGGGCGACTCAAAGCCTTTCTCGAGGCATGCGCTCTAGTGGACGTTCCCTGTAGTCCTACAGCCTGACAAGGAGGAGCTCCCAGCACGGCTCCGGAAGCCCCCTGAGAATTGAGAGAAAAGTTCCTTCTCTTCCCCGAGCCCTGCCTCCCGCGCCTAGAGGCCCGTCAGAAACGGTGTTATTCAGCTAGCTCCAAGGCAGCATGAATGGAGCTTTCAAGATGGGAATTCAAGGCTTCTGCCCTCCGGCCCCCACTTCCACTGAACACGTAGTCCACTCCCTTGGGATTCCTAGTAAGTGCACAGGGACACTAGCTACGCACTCGTTCCTGCCCTGAATCCCCTTTTCTTCACAGGGTGCTCTGCATGTAGCCAACTCCCTCATCCAGGGAACCCTCCAGGTAGGCTCTATCGGTCCTTAGCCTCTACCAAAGGCCTGCAGGGTTAGAGGAAGCACTGGACTTCCGTGGCAGCGGGAACGCAAGCCGACTTTCTCCAGCAGGTATGGTGCCCTCGGCTAAGGGTTCCTGGAAGGCCTGCGAAGCAGATGGTTTCCCTAAGTGCAGCTCAGACAAGGGCAATGAGGCAGAGTTCCTTGACAAGTGGCACGTGAGAGAACAGTTTCCCTGGACCTGTTGCCATGCCGAGGAAATCTAGCTCTCCCCAAGATGGTGTGCAGGGCGTTGCCCTACACTCGGCATACACGGAGTGACTGGGAAGGGCTGCCGGCCTGGATGCCGCTGCGCAGGCCAGGGGAGCCTCCCGGTATTCAGTGGTCTTGCACGGAATCGGGTGCAAACAGGAGGGCCCTGGGTGTCTTGAACGGCGCACTAGCAAGAAGAGAAAGCAGAACCGCGACCAAGGCCTCTTGGCAAGTGCTGCATGCCTCCGCTTCAGCAGGGCAATAAAGCGACTTTCCTCGAGGCAGGGGCTGACGTTCGGTCTCCAGGTAGGTCTAGAGCAGAGCCGCATGAGCTCCCAACCAGGCCCTGGACGCACCGTGTTTTACGAGAGAGCACTCATTTTCTTCCCAGAGCCATGCCTACCGTGACGAGAGGCCCGTCAGAGAGGGTGTCTCTCCGTGTAATTCAAGGCCCGACGGAGGGAACTTTCAAACTGTGCCTTCAGGCCCGCACTTCAAGCCCGACAGGCGGGAAACGTCACCTGGGGCTTCAACAAGGCACAAACCACACAAGGTACACAACGGGCCCTTCCCTGGATCAGCGTGTTTACGCAGGGTGTTCTGAGTGGAGCAAGCGGCCTCAACCAAGGCAGGCTCCCTTTAGGCATGTAAGCGTCTGCCTCTTCCAAACATCCGATGTGTTGCCTGAAGAAATCTGCTTCAGCTGCTGGTGCAATGCAAGCTGACTTTCTCCGTGAGTAGAGCGAATTTCCAACCGAGGTGCCAGAAGGCGTTCTAAGCAGACTATTTCCTCAGTGCAGCTGAGAGAAGGTCAATGGCGAAAACTTCCAGGGCACGGTAGACCGGCAGGAAACGCGTTCCTGATGCTGTTGTAGTGCTGAGGCATCGTAGCCGTCCCCTTTAAAAGCGCTGCTTGTAGCCCTTCCCTCGGCATACACAGTAGTCCCCTCTCTGAAGGGCCTAGGGGCCTGGGTGTGGCACAGCCTGCTCACAGGGGCAGGGGCTTTTCGCAGGGAAAAGGGTGCACTCCCAAAGCGCCTAGGCGTCCTGAGAAGGGCAGCACCGTTCAAATAATGCACTAGAGTGACTAAGACCTCCAAGAGCTTGCTGTATGCTCCGTTCCTTCAAGGCGACTCAAAGCCTTTCTCGAGGCATGCGCTCTCGTGGACGTTCCCTGTAGTCCTACAGCCTGACAAGGAGGAGCACTCAGCACGGCTCCGGAAGCCCCCTGAGAATTGAGAGAAAAATTCCTTCTCTTCCCCGAGCCCCGCCTCCCGCGCCTAGAGGCCCGTCAGAAACAGTGTTATTCAGCTAGCTCCAAGGCAGCATGAATGGAGCTTTCAAGATGGGAATTCAAGGCTTCTGCCCTCCGGCCCCCACTTCCACTGAACACGTAGTCCACTCCCTTGGAATTCCTAGTAAGTGCACTGGGACACTAGCTACGCACTCGTTCCTGCCCTGAATCCACTTTTCTTCACAGGGTGCTCTGCATGTAGCCAACTTCCTCATCCAGGGAACCCTCCAGGTAGGCTCTATCGGGCCTTAGCCTCTACCAATGGCCTGCAGGGTAAAATCAAGCACTGAACTTCCGTGGCACCGGGAACGCAAGCCGACTTTCTCCTGTAGGTATGGTGCCCTCGGCTAAGGGTTCCTGGAAGGCCTGCGAAGCAGATGGTTTCCCTAAGTGCAGCTCAGACAAGGGCAATGAGGCAGAGTTCCTTGACAAGTGGCACGTGAGAGAACAGTTTCCCTGGAGCTGTTGCCGTGCCGAGGAAATCTAGCTCTACCCAAGGTGGTGTGCAGGGCGTTGTCCTACACTTGGCATACACGGAGTGACTGGGAAGGGCTGCCGGCCTGGATGCCGCTGAGCAGGCCAGGGGAGTCTCGCGGTATTCAGTGGTCTTGCACGGAATCGGGTGCAAACAGGAGGGCCGTGGGTATCTTGAACGGCGCACTAGCAAGAAGAGAAAGCAGAACCGCGACCAAGGCCTCTTGGCAAGTGCTGCATGCCTCCGCTTCAGCAGGGCAATAAAGCGACTTTCCTCGAGGCAGGGGCTGACGTTCGGTCTCCAGGTAGGTCTAGAGCAGAGCCGCATGAGCTCCCAACCAGGCCCTGGACACACCGTGTTTTACGAGAGAGCACTCATTTTCTTCCCAGAGCCATGCCTACCGTGACGAGAGGCCCGTCAGAGAGGGTGTCTCTCCGTGTAATTAAAGGCCCGACGGAGGGAACTTTCAAACTGTGCCTTCAGGCCCGCACTTCAAGCCCGACAGGCGGGAAACGTCACCTGGGGCTTCAACAAGGCACAAACCACACAAGGTACACAACGGGCCCTTCCCTGGATCAGCGTGTTTACGCAGGGTGTTCTGAGTGGAGCAAGCGGCCTCAACCAAGGCAGGCTCCCTTTAGGCATGTAAGCGTCTGCCTCTTCCAAACGACCGATGTGTTGCCTGAAGAACTCTGCTTTAGCTGCCGCTGCAATGCAAGCTGACTTTCTCCGTGAGTAGAGCGACTTTCCAACCGAGGTGCCAGAAGGCGTTCTAAGCAGACTATTTCCTCAGTGCAGCTGAGAGAAGGTCAATGGCGAAAACTTCCAGGGCACGGTGGACCGGCTGGAAACGCGTGCCTGATGCTATTGGAGTGCCGAGGCATCGTAGCCGTCCCCTATAAAAGCGCTGCTTGTAGCCCTTCCCTCGGCATACACAGTAGTCCCCTGTCTGAAGGGCCTAGGGGCCTGGGTGTGGCACAGCCTGCTCACAGGGGCAGGGTCTTTTCGCAGGGAAAATGGTGCACACCCAAAGCGCCTAGGCGTCCTGAGAAGGGCAGCACCGTTCAAATAATGCACTAGAGTGACTAAGACCTCCAAGAGCTTGCTGTATGCTCCGTTCCTTCAGGGCGACTCAAAGCCTTTCTCGAGGCATGCGCTCTAATGGACGTTCCCTGTACTCCTACAGCCTGACAAGGAGGAGCTCCCAGCACGGCTCCGGAAGCCCCCTGAGAATTGAGAGAAAAATTCCTTCTCTTCCCCGATCCCTGCCTCCCGCGCCTAGAGGCCCGTCAGAAACTGTGTTATTCAGCTAGCTCCAAGGCAGCATGAATGGAGCTTTCAAGATGGGAATTCAAGGCTTCTGCCCTCCGGCCCCCACTTCCACTGAACACGTAGTCCACTCCCTTGGGATTTCTAGTAAGTGCACAGGCACACTAGCTACGCACTCGTTCCTGCCCTGAATCCCCCTTTTCTTCACAGGGTGCTCTGCATGTAGCCAACTCCCTCATCCAGGGAACCCTCCAGGTAGGCTCTATCGGTCCTTAGCCTCTACCAAAGGCCTGCAGGGTAAGAGGAAGCACTGGACTTCCGTGGCAGCGGGAACGCAAGCCGACTTTCTCCTACAGGTATGGTGCCCTCGGCTAAGGGTTCCTGGAAGGCCTGCGAAGCAGATGGTTTCCCTAAGTGCAGCTCAGACAAGGGCAATGAGGCAGAGTTCCTTGACAAGTGGCAGGTGAGAGAACAGTTTCCCTGGACCTGTTGCCGTGCCGAGGAAATCTAGCTCTCCCCAAGGTGGTGTGCAGGGCGTTGCCCTACACTCGGCATACACGGAGTGACTGGGAAGGGCTGCCGGCCTGGATGCCGCTGCGCAGGCCAGGGGAGCCTCCCGGTATTCAGTGGTCTTGCACGGAATCGGGTGCAAACAGGAGGGCCCTGGGTGTCTTGAACGGCGCACTAGCAAGAAGAGAAAGCAGAACCGCGACGAAGGCCTCTTGGCAAGTGCTGCATGCCTCCGCTTCAGCAGGGCAATAAAGCGACTTTCCTCGAGGCAGGGGCTGACGTTCGGTCTCCAGGTAGGTCTAGAGCAGAGCCGCATGAGCTCCCAACCAGGCCCTGGACGCACCGTGTTTTACGAGAGAGCACTCATTTTCTTCCCAGAGCCATGCCTACCGTGACGAGAGGCCCGTCAGAGAGGGTGTCTCTCCGTGTAATTCAAGGCCCGACGGAGGGAACTTTCAAACTGTGCCTTCAGGCCCGCACTTCAAGCCCGACAGGCGGGAAACGTCACCTGGGGCTTCAACAAGGCACAAACCGCACAAGTTACACAACGGGCCCTTCCCTGGATCAGCGTGTTTACGCAGTGTGTTCTGAGTGGAGCAAGCGGCCTCAACCAAGGCAGGCTCCCTTTAGGCATGTAAGCGTCTGCCTCTTCCAAACGACCGATGTGTTGCCTGAAGAACTCTGCTTTAGCTGCCGCTGCAATGCAAGCTGACTTTCTCCGTGAGTAGAGCGACTTTCCAACCGAGGTGCCAGAAGGCGTTCTAAGCAGACTATTTCCTCAGTGCAGCTGAGAGAAGGTCAATGGCGAAAACTTCCAGCGCACGTTGGACCGGACTAAAACGCGTTCCTGATGCTGTTGGAGTGCCGAGGCATCGTAGCCGTCCCCTTTAAAAGCGCTGCTTGTAGCCCTTCCCTCGGCATACACAGTAGTCCCCTCTCTGAAGGGCCTAGGGGCCTGGGTGTGGCACAGCCTGCTCACAGGGGCAGGGGCTTTTCGCAGGGAAAACGGTGCACACCCAAAGCGCCTAGGCGTCCTGAGAAGGGCAGCACCGTTCAAATAATGCACTAGAGTGACTAAGACCTCCAAGAGCTTGCTGTATGCTCCGTTCCTTCAGGGCGACTCAAAGCCTTTCTCGAGGCATGCGCTCTAGTGGACGTTCCCTGTAGTCCTACAGCCTGACAAGGAGGAGCTCCCAGCACGGCTCCGGAAGCCCCCTGAGAATTGAGAGAAAAGTTCCTTCTCTTCCCGGAGCCCTGCCTCCCGCGCCTAGAGGCCCGTCAGAAACGGTGTTATTCAGCTAGCTCCAAGGCAGCATGAATGGAGCTTTCAAGATGGGAATTCAAGGCTTCTGCCCTCCGGCCCCCACTTCCACTGAACACGTAGTCCACTCCCTTGGGATTCCTAGTAAGTGCACAGGCACACTAGCTACGCACTCGTTCCTGCCCTGAATCCCCCTTTTCTTCACAGGGTGCTCTGCATGTAGCCAACTCCCTCATCCAGGGAACCCTCCAGGTAGGCTCTATCGGTCCTTAGCCTCTACCAAAGGCCTGCAGGGTAAGAGGAAGCACTGGACTTCCGTGGCAGCGGGAACGCAAGCCGACTTTCTCCAGCAGGTATGGTGCCCTCGGCTAAGGGTTCCTGGAAGGCCTGCGAAGCAGATGGTTTCCCTAAGTGCAGCTCAGACAAGGGCAATGAGGCAGAGTTCCTTGACAAGTGGCACGTGAGAGAACAGTTTCCCTGGACCTGTTGCCATGCAGAGGAAATCTAGCTCTCCCCAAGATGGTGTGCAGGGCGTTGCCCTACACTCGGCATACACGGAGTGACTGGGAAGGGCTGCCGGCCTGGATGCCGCTGCGCAGGCCAGGGGAGCCTCCCGGTATTCAGTGGTCTTGCACGGAATCGGGTGCAAACAGGAGGGCCCTGGGTGTCTTGAACGGCGCACTAGCAAGAAGAGAAAGCAGAACCGTGACCAAGGCCTCTTGGCAAGTGCTGCATGCCTCCGCTTCAGCAGGGCAATAAAGCGACTTTCCTCGAGGCAGGGGCTGACGTTCGGTCTCCAGGTAGGTCTAGAGCAGAGCCGCATGAGCTCCCAACCAGGCCCTGGACGCACCGTGTTTTACGAGAGAGCACTCATTTTCTTCCCAGAGCCATGCCTACCGTGACGAGAGGCCCGTCAGAGAGGGTGTCTCTCCGTGTAATTCAAGGCCCGACGGAGGGAACTTTCAAACTGTGCCTTCAGGCCCGCACTTCAAGCCCGACAGGCGGGAAACGTCACCTGGGGCTTCAACAAGGCACAAACCGCACAAGTTACACAACGGGCCCTTCCCTGGATCAGCGTGTTTACGCAGTGTGTTCTGAGTGGAGCAAGCGGCCTCAACCAAGGCAGGCTCCCTTTAGGCATGTAAGCGTCTGCCTCTTCCAAACGACCGATGTGTGGCCTGAAGAACTCTGCTTTAGCTGCCGCTGCAATGCAAGCTGACTTTCTCCGTGAGTAGAGCGACTTTCCAACCGAGGTGCCAGAAGGCGTTCTAAGCAGACTATTTCCTCAGTGCAGCTGAGAGAAGGTCAATGGCGAAAACTTCCAGCGCACGTTGGACCGGACTAAAACGCGTTCCTGATGCTGTTGGAGTGCCGAGGCATCGTAGCCGTCCCCTTTAAAAGCGCTGCTTGTAGCCCTTCCCTCGGCATACACAGTAGTCCCCTCTCTGAAGGGCCTAGGGGCCTGGGTGTGGCACAGCCTGCTCACAGGGGCAGGGTCTTTTCGCAGGGAAAACGGTGCACACCCAAAGCGCCTAGGCGTCCTGAGAAGGGCAGCACCGTTCAAATAATGCACTAGAGTGACTAAGACCTCCAAGAGCTTGCTGTATGCTCCGTTCCTTCAGGGCGACTCAAAGCCTTTCTCGAGGCATGCGCTCTATTGGACGTTCCCTGTAGTCCTACAGCCTGACAAGGAGGAGCTCCCAGCACGGCTCCGGAAGCCCCCTGAGAATTGAGAGAAAAGTTCCTTCTCTTCCCGGAGCCCTGCCTCCCGCGCCTAGAGGCCCGTCAGAAACGGTGTTATTCAGCTAGCTCCAAGGCAGCATGAATGGAGCTTTCAAGATGGGAATTCAAGGCTTCTGCCCTCCGGCCCCCACTTCCACTGAACACGTAGTCCACTCCCTTGGGATTCCTAGTAAGTGCACAGGGACACTAGCTACGCACTCGTTCCTGCCCTGAATCCCCTTTTCTTCACAGGGTGCTCTGCATGTAGCCAACTCCCTCATCCAGGGAACCCTCCAGGTAGGCTCTATCGGTCCTTAGCCTCTACCAAAGGCCTGCAGGGTAAGAGGAAGCACTGGACTTCCGTGGCAGCGGGAACGCAAGCCGACTTTCTCCAGCAGGTATGGTGCCCTCGGCTAAGGGTTCCTGGAAGGCCTGCGAAGCAGATGGTTTCCCTAAGTGCAGCTCAGACAAGGGCAATGAGGCAGAGTTCCTTGACAAGTGGCACGTGAGAGAACAGTTTCCCTGGACCTGTTGCCATGCAGAGGAAATCTAGCTCTCCCCAAGATGGTGTGCAGGGCGTTGCCCTACACTCGGCATACACGGAGTGACTGGGAAGGGCTGCCGGCCTGGATGCCGCTGCGCAGGCCAGGGGAGCCTCCCGGTATTCAGTGGTCTGGCACGGAATCGGGTGCAAACAGGAGGGCCCTGGGTGTCTTGAACGGCGCACTAGCAAGAAGAGAAAGCAGAACCGCGACCAAGGCCTCTTGGCAAGTGCTGCATGCCTCCGCTTCAGCAGGGCAATAAAGCGACTTTCCTCGAGGCAGGGGCTGACGTTCGGTCTCCAGGTAGGTCTAGAGCAGAGCCGCATGAGCTCCCAACCAGGCCCTGGACGCACCGTGTTTTACGAGAGAGCACTCATTTTCTTCCCAGAGCCATGCCTACCGTGACGAGAGGCCCGTCAGAGAGGGTGTCTCTCCGGGTAATTAAAGGCCCGACGGAGGGAACTTTCAAACTGTGCCTTCAGGCCCGCACTTCAAGCCCGACAGGCGGGAAACGTCACCTGGGGCTTCAACAAGGCACAAACCACACAAGGTACACAACGGGCCCTTCCCTGGATCAGCGTGTTTACGCAGGGTGTTCTGAGTGGAGCAAGCGGCCTCAACCAAGGCAGGCTCCCTTTAGGCATGTAAGCGTCTGCCTCTTCCAAACGACCGATGTGTTGCCTGAAGAACTCTGCTTTAGCTGCCGCTGCAATGCAAGCTGACTTTCTCCGTGAGTAGAGCGACTTTCCAACCGAGGTGCCAGAAGGCGTTCTAAGCAGACTATTTCCTCAGTGCAGCTGAGAGAAGGTCAATGGCGAAAACTTCCAGGGCATGGTGGACCGGCTGGAAACGCGTGCCTGATGCTGTTGGAGTGCCGAGGCATCGTAGCCGTCCCCTATAAAAGCGCTGCTTGTAGCCCTTCCCTCGGCATACACAGTAGTCCCCTGTCTGAAGGGCCTAGGGGCCTGGGTGTGGCACAGCCTGCTCACAGGGGCAGGGGCTTTTCGCAGGGAAAACGGTGCACACCCAAAGCGCCTAGGCGTCCTGAGAAGGGCAGCACCGTTCAAATAATGCACTAGAGTGACTAAGACCTCCAAGAGCTTGCTGTATGCTCCGTTCCTTCAGGGCAACTCAAAGCCTTTCTCGAGGCATGCGCTCTAATGGACGTTCCCTGTACTCCTACAGCCTGACAAGGAGGAGCTCCCAGCACGGCTCCGGAAGCCCCCTGAGAATTGAGAGAAAAATTCCTTCTCTTCCCCGATCCCTGCCTCCCGCGCCTAGAGGCCCGTCAGAAACTGTGTTATTCAGCTAGCTCCAAGGCAGCATGAATGGAGCTTTCAAGATGGGAATTCAAGGCTTCTGCCCTCCGGCCCCCACTTCCACTGAACACGTAGTCCACTCCCTTGGGATTTCTAGTAAGTGCACAGGCACACTAGCTACGCACTCGTTCCTGCCCTGAATCCCCTTTTCTTCACAGGGTGCTCTGCATGTAGCCAACTCCCTCATCCAGGGAACCCTCCAGGTAGGCTCTATCGGTCCTTAGCCTCTACCAAAGGCCTGCAGGGTAAGAGGAAGCACTGGACTTCCGTGGCAGCGGGAACGCAAGCCGACTTTCTCCAGCAGGTATGGTGCCCTCGGCTAAGGGTTCCTGGAAGGCCTGCGAAGCAGATGGTTTCCCTAAGTGCAGCTCAGACAAGGGCAATGAGGCAGAGTTCCTTGACAAGTGGCACGTGAGAGAACAGTTTCCCTGGACCTGTGGCCGTGCCGAGGAAATCTAGCTCTCCCCAAGGTGGTGTGCAGGGCGTTGCCCTACACTCGGCATACACGGAGTGACTGGGAAGGGCTGCCGGCCTGGATGCCGCTGAGCAGGCCAGGGGAGCCTCCCGGTATTCAGTGGTCTTGCACGGAATCGGGTGCAAACAGGAGGGCCCTGGGTGTCTTGAACGGCGCACTAGCAAGAAGAGAAAGCAGAACCGCGACCAAGGCCTCTTGGCAAGTGCTGCATGCCTCCGCTTCAGCAGGGCAATAAAGCGACTTTCCTCGAGGCAGGGGCTGACGTTCGGTCTCCAGGTAGGTCTAGAGCAGAGCCGCATGAGCTCCCAACCAGGCCCTGGACGCACCGTGTTTTACGAGAGAGCACTCATTTTCTTCCCAGAGCCATGCCTACCGTGACGAGAGGCCCGTCAGAGAGGGTGTCTCTCCGTGTAATTCAAGGCCCGACGGAGGGAACTTTCAAACTGTGCCTTCAGGCCCGCACTTCAAGCCCGACAGGCGGGAAACGTCACCTGGGGCTTCAACAAGGCACAAACCGCACAAGTTACACAACGGGCCCTTCCCTGGATCAGCGTGTTTACGCAGTGTGTTCTGAGTGGAGCAAGCGGCCTCAACCAAGGCAGGCTCCCTTTAGGCATGTAAGCGTCTGCCTCTTCCAAACGACCGATGTGTGGCCTGAAGAACTCTGCTTTAGCTGCCGCTGCAATGCAAGCTGACTTTCTCCGTGAGTAGAGCGACTTTCCAACCGAGGTGCCAGAAGGCGTTCTAAGCAGACTATTTCCTCAGTGCAGCTGAGAGAAGGTCAATGGCGAAAACTTCCAGCGCACGTTGGACCGGACTAAAACGCGTTCCTGATGCTGTTGGAGTGCCGAGGCATCGTAGCCGTCCCCTTTAAAAGCGCTGCTTGTAGCCCTTCCCTCGGCATACACAGTAGTCCCCTCTCTGAAGGGCCTAGGGGCCTGGGTGTGGCACAGCCTGCTCACAGGGGCAGGGTCTTTTCGCAGGGAAAACGGTGCACACCCAAAGCGCCTAGGCGTCCTGAGAAGGGCAGCACCGTTCAAATAATGCACTAGAGTGACTAAGACCTCCAAGAGCTTGCTGTATGCTCCGTTCCTTCAGGGCGACTCAAAGCCTTTCTCGAGGCATGCGCTCTAGTGGACGTTCCCTGTAGTCCTACAGCCTGACAAGGAGGAGCTCCCAGCACGGCTCCGGAAGCCCCCTGAGAATTGAGAGAAAAGTTCCTTCTCTTCCCGGAGCCCTGCCTCCCGCGCCTAGAGGCCCGTCAGAAACGGTGTTATTCAGCTAGCTCCAAGGCAGCATGAATGGAGCTTTCAAGATGGGAATTCAAGGCTTCTGCCCTCCGGCCCCCACTTCCACTGAACACGTAGTCCACTCCCTTGGGATTCCTAGTAAGTGCACAGGGACACTAGCTACGCACTCGTTCCTGCCCTGAATCCCCTTTTCTTCACAGGGTGCTCTGCATGTAGCCAACTCCCTCATCCAGGGAACCCTCCAGGTAGGCTCTATCGGTCCTTAGCCTCTACCAAAGGCCTGCAGGGTAAGAGGAAGCACTGGACTTCCGTGGCAGCGGGAACGCAAGCCGACTTTCTCCAGCAGGTATGGTGCCCTCGGCTAAGGGTTCCTGGAAGGCCTGCGAAGCAGATGGTTTCCCTAAGTGCAGCTCAGACAAGGGCAATGAGGCAGAGTTCCTTGACAAGTGGCACGTGAGAGAACAGTTTCCCTGGACCTGTTGCCATGCAGAGGAAATCTAGCTCTCCCCAAGATGGTGTGCAGGGCGTTGCCCTACACTCGGCATACACGGAGTGACTGGGAAGGGCTGCCGGCCTGGATGCCGCTGCGCAGGCCAGGGGAGCCTCCCGGTATTCAGTGGTCTGGCACGGAATCGGGTGCAAACAGGAGGGCCCTGGGTGTCTTGAACGGCGCACTAGCAAGAAGAGAAAGCAGAACCGCGACCAAGGCCTCTTGGCAAGTGCTGCATGCCTCCGCTTCAGCAGGGCAATAAAGCGACTTTCCTCGAGGCAGGGGCTGACGTTCGGTCTCCAGGTAGGTCTAGAGCAGAGCCGCATGAGCTCCCAACCAGTCCCTGGACGCACCGTGTTTTACGAGAGAGCACTCATTTTCTTCCCAGAGCCATGCCTACCGTGACGAGAGGCCCGTCAGAGAGGGTGTCTCTCCGGGTAATTAAAGGCCCGACGGAGGGAACTTTCAAACTGTGCCTTCAGGCCCGCACTTCAAGCCCGACAGGCGGGAAACGTCACCTGGGGCTTCAACAAGGCACAAACCACACAAGGTACACAACGGGCCCTTCCCTGGATCAGCGTGTTTACGCAGGGTGTTCTGAGTGGAGCAAGCGGCCTCAACCAAGGCAGGCTCCCTTTAGGCATGTAAGCGTCTGCCTCTTCCAAACGACCGATGTGTTGCCTGAAGAACTCTGCTTTAGCTGCCGCTGCAATGCAAGCTGACTTTCTCCGTGAGTAGAGCGACTTTCCAACCGAGGTGCCAGAAGGCGTTCTAAGCAGACTATTTCCTCAGTGCAGCTGAGAGAAGGTCAATGGCGAAAACTTCCAGGGCATGGTGGACCGGCTGGAAACGCGTGCCTGATGCTGTTGGAGTGCCGAGGCATCGTAGCCGTCCCCTATAAAAGCGCTGCTTGTAGCCCTTCCCTCGGCATACACAGTAGTCCCCTGTCTGAAGGGCCTAGGGGCCTGGGTGTGGCACAGCCTGCTCACAGGGGCAGGGTCTTTTCGCAGGGAAAAGGGTGCACACCCAAAGCGCCTAGGCGTCCTGAGAAGGGCAGCACCGTTCAAATAATGCACTAGAGTGACTAAGACCTCCAAGAGATTGCTGTATGCTCCGTTCCTTCAGGGCGACTCAAAGGCGTTCTCGAGGCATGCGCTCTCATGGACGTTCCTTGCAGTCCTACAGCCTGACGAGGAGGAGATCCCAGCACGGCTCCGGAAGCCCCCTGAGAATTGAGAGAAAAATTCCTTCTCTTCCCCGAGCCCTGCCTCCCGCGCCTAGAGGCCCGTCAGAAACGGTGTTATTCAGCTAGCTCCAAGGCAGCATGAATGGAGCTTTCAAGATGGGAATTCAAGGCTTCTGCCCTCCGGCCCCCACTTCCACTGAACACGTAGTCCACTCCCTTGGAATTCCTAGTAAGTGCACAGGGACACTATCTACGCACTCGTTCCTGCCCTGAATCCACTTTTCTTCACAGGGTGCTCTGCATGTAGCCAACTTCCTCATCCAGGGAACCCTCCAGGTAGGCTCTATTGGGCCTTAAGCTCTACCAATGGCCTGCAGGGTAAGAGGAAGCACTGAACTTCCGTGGCACCGGGAACGCAAGCCGACTTTCTCCTACAGGTATGGTGCCCTCGGCTAAGGCTTCCTGGAAGGCCTGCGAAGCAGATGGTTTCCCTAAGTGCAGGTCAGACAAGGGCAATGAGGCAGAGTTCGTTGACAAGTGGCACGTGAGAGAACAGTTTCCCTGGAGCTGTTGCCATGCCGAGGAAATCTTGCTCTCCACAAGGTGGTGTGCAGGGCGTTGCCCTACACTCGGCATACACGGAGTAACTGGGAAGGGCTGCCGGCTTGGATGCCGCTGAGCAGGCCAGGGGAGCCTCCCGGTATTCAGTGGTCTTGCACGGAATCGGGTGCAAACAGGAGGGCCCTGGGTGTCTTGAACGGCGCACTAGCAAGAAGAGAAAGCAGAACCGTGAACAAGGCCTCATGGCAAGTGCTGCATGCCTCCGCTTCAGCAGAGCAATAAAGCGACTTTCCTCGAGGCAGGGGCTGACGTTCGGTCTCCAGGTAGGTCTAGAGCAGAGCCGCATGAGCTCCCAACCAGGCCCTGGACGCACCGTGTTTTACGAGAGAGCACTCATTTTCTTCCCAGAGCCATGCCTACCGTGACGAGAGGCCCGTCAGAGAGGGTGTCTCTCCGTGTAATTCAAGGCCCGACGGAGGGAACTTTCAAACTGTGCCTTCAGGCCCGCACTTCAAGCCCGACAGGTGGGAAACGTCACCTGGGGCTTCAACAAGGCACAAACCACACAAGGTACACAACGGGCCCTTCCCTGGATCAGCGTGTTTACGCAGGGTGTTCTGAGTGGAGCAAGCGGCCTCAACCAAGGCAGGCTCC
This sequence comes from Mesoplodon densirostris, assembly GCF_025265405.1. Lineage (NCBI taxonomy): Eukaryota > Metazoa > Chordata > Mammalia > Artiodactyla > Ziphiidae > Mesoplodon > Mesoplodon densirostris. Next base: position 48,018,857 of record NC_082673.1, on the reverse strand, counting down.
CTTTAGACATGTAAGCGTCTGCCTCTTCCAAACGACCGATGTGTGGCCTGAAGAACTCTGCTTTAGCTGCCGCTGCAATGCAATCTGAGTTTCTCCGTGAGTAGAGCGACTTTCCAACTGAGGTGCCAGAAGGCGTTCTAAGCAGACTATTTCCTCAGTGCAGCTGAGAGAAGGTCAATGGCGAAAACTTCCAGGGCACGGTGGACCGGCTGGAAACGCGTTCCTGATGCTGTTGGAGTGCCGAGGCATCGTAGCCGTCCCCTTTAAAAGCGCTGCTTGTAGCCCTTCCCTCGGCATACACAGTAGTCCCCTCTCTGAAGGGCCTAGGGGCCTGGGTGTGGCACAGCCTGCTCACAGGGGCAGGGGCTTTTCGCAGGAAAAAGGGTGCATACCCAAAGCGCCTAGGCGTCCTGAGAAGGGCAGCACCGTTCAAATAATGCACTAGAGTGACTAAGACCTCCAAGAGCTTGCTGTATGCTCCGTTCCTTCAGGGCGACTCAAAGCCTTTCTCGAGGCATGCGCTCTCGTGGACGTTCCCTGTAGTCCTACAGCCTGACAAGGAGGAGATCCCAGCAAATGTCTGGAAGCCCCTTGAGAATTGAGAGAAAAATTCCTTCTCTTCCCCGAGCCCTGCCTCCCGCGCCTAGAGGCCCGTCAGAAACGGTGTTATTCAGCTAGCTCCAAGGCAGCATGAATGCAGCTTTCAAGATGGGAATTCAAGGCTTCTGCCCTCCAGCCCCCACTTCCACTGAACACGTAGTCCACTCCCTTGGAATTCCTAGTAAGTGCACAGGGACACTAGCTATGCACTCGCTCCTGCCCTGAATCCCCTTTTCTTCACAGGGTGCTCTGCATGTAGCAAACTCCCTCATACAGGGAACCCACCAGGTAGGCTCTATCGGTCCTTGGCCTATACCAAAGGCCTGTAGGATAAGAGGAAGCACTGAACTTCCGTGGCAGCGGAACGCAAGCCGACTTTCTCCTGCAGGTATGGTGCCCTCGGCTAAGGGTTCCTGGAAGGCCTGCGAAGCAGATGGTTTCCCTAAGTGCAGCTCAGACAAGGGCAATGAGGCAGAGTTCCTTGACAAGTGGCACGTGAGAGAACAGTTTCCCTGGAGCTGTTGCCGTGCCGAGGAAATCTAGCTCTCCACAAGGTGGTGTGAAGGGCGTTGCCCTACACTCGGCATACACGGAGTGACTGGGAAGGGCTGCCGGCCTGGATGCCGCTGCGCAGGCCAGGGGAGCCTCCCGGTATTCAGTGGTCTTGCACGGAATCGGGTGCAAACAGGAGGGCCCTGGGTGTCTTGAACGGCGCACTAGCAAGAAGAGAAAGCAGAACCGCGACCAAGGCCTCTTGGCAAGTGCTGCATGCCTCCGCTTCAGCAGGGCAATAAAGCGACTTTCCTCGAGGCAGGGGCTGCCGTTCGGTCTCCAGGTAGGTCTAGAGCAGAGCCGCATGAGCTCCCAACCAGGCCCTGGACGCACCGTGTTTTACGAGAGAGCACTCATTTTCTTCCCAGAGCCATGCCTACCGTGACGAGAGGCCCGTCAGAGAGGGTGTCTCTCCGTGTAATTCAAGGCCCGACGGAGGGAAGTTTCAAACTGTGCCTTCAGGCCCGCACTTCAAGCCCGACAGGTGGGAGACGTCACCTGGGGCTTCAACAATGCACAAACCACACAAGGTACACAACGGGCCCTTCCCTGGATCAGCGTGTTTACGCAGGGTGTTCTGAGTGGAGCAAGCGACCTCAACCAAGGCAGGCTCCCTTTAGGCATGTAAGCGTCTGCCGCTTCCAAACGACCGATGTGTTGCCTGAAGAAATCTGCTTTAGCTGCTGGTGCAATGCAAGCCGACTTTCTCCGTGAGTAGAGCGACTTTCCAACCGAGGTGCCAGAAGGCGTTCTAAGCAGACTATTTCCTCAGTGCAGCTGAGAGAAGGTCAATGGCGAAAACTTCCAGGGCACGGTGGACCGGCTGGAAACGCGTTCCTGATGCTGTTGGAGTGCTGAGGCATCGTAGCCGTCCCCTTTAAAAGCGCTGCTTGTAGCCCTTCCCTCGGCATACACAGTAGTCCCCTCTCTGAAGGGCCTAGGGGCCTGGGTGTGGCACAGCCTGCTCACAGGGGCAGGGGCTTTTCGCAGGGAAAAGGGTGCACACTCAAAGCGCCTAGGCGTCCTGAGAAGGGCAGCACCGTTCAAATAATGCACTAGAGTGACTAAGACCTCCAAGAGCTTGCTGTATGCTCCGTTCCTTCAGGGCGACTCAAAGCCTTTCTCGAGGCATGCGCTCTTGTGGATGTTCCCTGTAGTCCTACAGCCTGACGAGGAGGAGCTCCCAGCACGGCTCCGGAAGCCCCCTGAGAATTGAGAGAAAAATTCCTTCTCTTCCCCGAGCCCCGCCTCCCGCGCCTAGAGGCCTGTCAGAAACGGTGTTATTCAGCTAGCTCCAAGGCAGCATGAATGGAGCCTCCAAGATGGGAATTCAAGGCTTCTCCCCTCTGGCCCCCACTTCCACTGAACACGTAGTCCACTCCCTTGGAATTCCTAGTAAGTGCACAGGGACACTAGCTACGCACTCGTTCCTGCCCTGAATCCCCTTTTCTTCACAGGGTGCTCTGCATGTAGCCAACTCCCTCACCCAAGGAACCCTCTAGGTAGGCTCTATCGGTCCTTAAACTCTACCAAAGGCCTGCAGGGTAAGAGGAAGCACTGGACTTCCGTGGCAGCGGAACGCAAGTCGACTTTCTCGTGCAGATATGTTGCCCTCGGCTAAGGGTTCCTGGAAGGCCTGCGAAGCAGATGGTTTCCCTAAGTGCAGCTCAGACATGGGCAATGAGGCAGAGTTCCGTGACAAGTGGCCCGTGAGAGAAAGGTTTCCCTGGAGCTGTTGCCATGCCGAGGAAATCTAGCTCTCCACAAGGTGGTGTGCAGGGCGTTGCCCTACACTCGGCATACACGGAGTGACTGGGAAGGGCTGCCGGCCTGGATGCCGCTGAGCAGGCCAGGGGAGCCTCCTGGTATTCAGTGGTCTTGCACGGAATCGGGTGCAAACAGGAGGGCCCTGGGTGTCTTGAACGGCGCACTAGCAAGAAGAGAAAGCAGAACCGCGACCAAGGCCTCTTGGCAAATGCTGCATGCCTCCGCTTCAGCAGGGCAATAAAGCGACTTTCCTCGAGGCAGGGGCTGACGTTCGGTCTCCAGGTAGGTCTAGAGCAGAGCCGCATGAGCTCCCAACCAGGCCCTGGACGCACCGTGTTTTACGAGAGAGCACTCATTTTCTTCCCAGAGCCATGCCTACCATGACGAGAGGCCCGTCAGAGAGGGTGTCTCTCCGTGTAATTCAAGGCCCGACGGAGGGAACTTTCAAACTGTGCCTTCAGGCCCGCACTTCAAGCCCGAACGGCGGGAAACGTCACCTGGGGCTTCAACAAGGCACAAACCACACAAGGTACACAACGGGCCCTTCCCTGGATCAGCGTGTTTACGCAGGGTGTTCTGAGTGGAGCAAGCGGCCTCAACCAAGGCAGGCTCCCTTTAGGCATGTAAGCGTCTGCCTCTTCCAAACGACCGATGTGTGGCCTGAAGAACTCTGCTTTAGCTGCGCTGCAATGCAATCGGACTTTCTCCGTGAGTAGAGCGACTTTCCAACCGAGGTGCCAGAAGGCGTTCTAAGCAGACTATTTCCTCAGTGCAGCTGAGAGAAGGTCAATGGCGAAAACTTCCAGGGCACGGTGGACCGGCTGGAAACGCGTTTCTGATGCTGTTGGAGGGCCGAGGCATCGTAGCCCTCCCCTTTAAAAGCGCTGCTTGTAGCCCTTCCCTCGGCATACACAGTAGTCCACTGTCTGAAGGGCCTAGGGACATGGGTGTGGCACAGCATGCTCACAGGGGCAGGGGCTTTTCGCAGGGAAAAGGGTGCACACCCAAAGCGCCTAGGCGTCCTGAGAAGGGCAGCACCGTTCAAATAATGCACTAGAGTGACTAAGACCTCCAAGAGCTTGCTGTATGCTCCATTCCTGCAGGGCGACTCAAAGCCTTTCTCGAGGCATGCCCTCTCGTGGACGTTCCCTGTAGACCTACAGCCTGACAGGAGGAGCTCCCAGCACGGCACCGGAAGCCCCCTGAGAATTGAGAGAAAAATTCCTTCTCTTCCCCGAGCCCAGGCTCCTGCGCCTAGAGGCCCGTCAGAAACGTTGTTATTCAGGTAGCTCCAAGGCAGCATGAATGGAGCTTTCAAGATGGGAATTCAAGGCGTCTGCCCTCCGACCCCCACTTCCACTGAACACGTAGTCCACTCGCTTGGGATTTCTAGTAAGTGCACAGGCACACTAGCTACGCACTCGCTCCTGCCCTGAATCCCATTTTCTTCACAGGGTGCTCTGCTTGTAGCCAACTCCCTCATCCAAGCAACCCTCTAGGTAGGCTCTATCGGTCCTTAGCCTCTACCAAAGGCCTGCAGGGTAAGAGGAAGCACTGGACTTCCGTGGCAGCGGGAGCGCAAGCCGACTTTCTCCTACAGGTATGGTGCCCTCGGCTAAGGGTTCCTGGAAGGCCTGCGAAGCAGATGGTTTCCCTAAGTGCAGCTCAGACAAGGGCAATGAGGCAGAGTTCCTTGACAAGTGGCACGTGAGAGAACAGTTTCCCTGGAGCTGTTGCCGTGCCGAGGAAATCTAGCTCTCCCCAAGGTGGTGTGCAGGGCGTTGCCCTACACTCGGCATACACGGAGTGACTGGGAAGGGCTGCCGGCCTGGATGCCGCTGAGCAGGCCAGGGGAGCCTCCCGGTATTCAGTGGTCTTGCACGGAATCGGGTGCAAACAGGAGGGCCCTGGGTGTCTTGAACGGCGCACTAGCAAGAAGAGAAAGCAGAACCGCGACCAAGGCCTCTTGGCAAGTGCTGCATGCCTCCGCTTCAGCAGGGCAATAAAGCGACTTTCCTCGAGGCAGGGGCTGACGTTCGGTCTCCAGGTAGGTCTAGAGCAGAGCCGCATGAGCTCCCAACCAGGCCCTGGATGCACCGTGTTTTACGAGAGAGCACTCATTTTCTTCCCAGAGCCATGCCTACCGTGACGAGAGGCCCGTCAGAGAGGGTGTCTCTCCGTGTAATTCAAGGCCCGACGGAGGGAACTTTCAAACTGTGCCTTCAGGCCCGCACTTCAAGCCCGACAGGCGGGAAACGTCACCTGGGGCTTCAACAAGGCACAAACCACACAAGGTACACAACGGGCCCTTCCCTGGATCAGCGTGTTTACGCAGGGTGTTCTGAGTGGAGCAAGCGGCCTCAACCAAGGCAGGCTCCCTTTAGGCATGTAAGCGTCTGCCTCTTCCAAACGACCGATGTGTGGCCTGAAGAACTCTGCTTTAGCTGCCGCTGCAATGCAAGCTGACTTTCTCTGTGAGTAGAGCGACTTTCCAACTGAGGTGCCAGAAGGCGTTCTAAGCAGACTATTTCCTCAGTGCAGCTGAGAGAAGGTCAATGGCGAAAACTTCCAGGGCACGGTGGACCGGCTGGAAACGCGTTCCTGATGCTGTTGGAGTGCCGAGGCATCGTAGCCGTCCCCTTTAAAAGCGCTGCTTGTAGCCCTTCCCTCGGCATACACAGTAGTCCCCTCTCTGAAGGGCCTAGGGGCCTGGGTGTGGCACAGCCTGCTCACAGGAGCAGGGGCTTTTCGCAGGAAAAAGGGTGCACAACCAAAGCGCCTAGGCGTCCTGAGAAGGGCAGCACCGTTCAAATAATGCACTAGAGTGACTAAGACCTCCAAGAGCTTGCTGTATGCTCCGTTCCTTCAGGGCGACTCAAAGCCTTTCTCGAGGCATGCGCTCCCGTGGACGTTCCTTGTAGTCCTACAGCCTGACAAGGAGGAGATCCCAGCAAAGGTCTGGAAGCCCCGTGAGAATTGAGAGAAAAATTCCTTCTCTTCCCCGAGCCCTCGCTCCCGCACCTAGAGGCCCGTCAGAAACAGTGTTATTCAGCTAGCTCCAAGGCAGCATGAATGCAGCTTTCAAGATGGGAATTCAAGGCTTCTGCCCTCCAGCCCCCACTTCCACTGAACACGTAGTCCACTCCCTTGGAATTCCTAGTAAGTGCACAGGGACACTAGCTATGCACTCGCTCCTGCCCTGAATCCCCTTTTCTTCACAGGGTGCTCTGCATGTAGCAAACTCCCTCATACAGGGAACCCACCAGGTAGGCTCTATCGGGCCTTAGCCTCTACCAAAGGCCTGTAGGATAAGAGGAAGCACTGAACTTCCGTGGCAGCGGAACGCAAGCCGACTTTCTCTTGCAGGTATGGTGCCCTCGTTTAAGGGTTCCTGGAAGGCCTGCGAAGCAGATGGTTTCCCTAAGTGCAGGTCAGACAAGGGCAATGAGGCAGAGTTACTTGACAAGTGGCACGTGAGAGAACAGTTTCCCTGGAGCTGTTGCCGTGCCGAGGAAATCTAGCTCTCCCCAAGGTGGTGTGCAGGGCGTTGCCCTACACTCGGCATACACGGAGTGACTGGGAAGGGCTGCCGGCCTGGATGCCGCTGAGCAGGCCAGGGGAGCCTCCCGGTATTCAGTGGTCTTGCACGGAATCGGGTGCAAACAGGAGGGCCCTGGGTGTCTTGAACGGCGCACTAGCAAGAAGAGAAAGCAGAACCGCGACCAAGGCCTCTTGGCAAGTGCTGCATGCCTCCGCTTCAGCAGGGCAATAAAGCAACTTTCCTCGAGGCAGGGGCTGACGTTCGGTCTCCAGGTAGGTCTAGAGCAGAGCCGCATGAGCTCCCAACCAGGCCCTGGACGCACCGTGTTTTACGAGAGAGCACTCATTTTCTTCCCAGAGCCATGCCTACCGTGACGAGAGGCCCGTCAGAGAGGGTGTCTCTCCGTGTAATTCAAGGCCCGACGGAGGGAACTTTCAAACTGTGCCTTCAGGCCCGCACTTCAAGCCCGACAGGCGGGAAACGTCACCTGGGGCTTCAACAAGGCACAAACCACACAAGGTACACAACGGGCCCTTCCCTGGATCAGCGTGTTTACGCAGGGTGTTCTGAGTGGAGCAAGCGGCCTCAACCAAGGCAGGCTCCCTTTAGGCATGTAAGCGTCTGCCTCTTCCAAACGACCGATGTGTTGCCTGAAGAACTCTGCTTTAGCTGCCGCTGTAATGCAAGCTGACTTTCTCCGTGAGTAGAGCGACTTTCCAACCGAGGTGCCAGAAGGCGTTCTAAGCAGACTATTTCCTCAGTGCAGCTGAGAGAAGGTCAATGGCGAAAACTTCCAGGGCACGGTGGACCGGCTGGAAACGCGTTCCTGATGCTGTTGGAGTGCCGAGGCACCGTAGCCGTCCCCTTTAAAAGCGCTGCTTGTAGCCCTTCCCTCGGCATACACAGTAGTCCCCTCTCTGAAGTGCCTAGGGGCCTGGGAGTGGCACAGCATGCTCACAGGGCCAGGGGCTTTTCGCAGGGAAAAGGGTGCACACCCAAAGCGCCTAGGCGTCCTGAGAAGGGCAGCACCGTTCAAATAATGCACGAGAGTGACTAAGACCTCCAAGAGCTTGCTGTATGCTCCGTTCCTGCAGGGCGACTCAAAACCTTTCTCGAGGCATGCCCTCTCGTGGACGTTCCCTGTAGTCCTACAGCCTGACGAGGAGGAGCTCCCAGCATGGCTCCGGAAGCCCCCTAGAATTGAGAGAAAAATTCCTTCTCTTCCCCGAGCCCTGCCTCCCACGCCTAGAGGCCCGTCAGAAACAGTGTTATTCAGCTAGCTCCAAGGCAGCATGAATGGAGCTTTCAAGATGGGAATTCAAGGCTTCTGCCCTCCGGCCCCCACTTCCACTGAACACGTAGTCCACTCCCTTGGAATTCCTAGTAAGTGCACAGGGACACTAGCTATGCACTCGCTCCTGCCCTGAATCCCCTTTTCTTCACAGGGTCCTCTGCATGTAGCAAACTCTCTCATACAGGGAACCCTCCAGGTAGGCTCTATCGGGCCTTAGCCTCTACCAAAGGCCTGTAGGATAAGAGGAAGCACTGAACTTCCGTGGCAGCGGAACGCAAGCCGACTTTCTCTTGCAGGTATGGTGCCCTCGTCTAAGGGTTCCTGGAAGGCCTGCGAAGCAGATGGTTTCCCTAAGTGCAGGTCAGACAAGGGCAATGAGGCAGAGTTCCTTGACAAGTGGCACGTGAGAGAACAGTTTCCCTGGAGCTGTTGCCGTGCCGAGGAAATCTAGCTCTCCCCAAGGTGGTGTGCAGGGCGTTGCCCTACACTCGGCATACACGGAGTGACTGGGAAGGGCTGCCGGCCTGGATGCCGCTGAGCAGGCCAGGGGAGCCTCCCGGTATTCAGTGGTCTTGCACGGAATCGGGTGCAAACAGGAGGGCCCTGGGTGTCTTGAACGGCGCACTAGCAAGAAGAGAAAGCAGAACCGCGACCAAGGCCTCTTGGCAAGTGCTGCATGCCTCCGCTTCAGCAGGGCAATAAAGCGACTTTCCTCGAGGCAGGGGCTGACGTTCGGTCTCCAGGTAGGTCTAGAGCAGAGCCGCATGAGCTCCCAACCAGGCCCTGGACGCACCGTGTTTTACGAGAGAGCACTCATTTTCTTCCCAGAGCCATGCCTACCGTGACGAGAGGCCCGTCAGAGAGGGTGTCTCTCCGTGTAATTCAAGGCCCGACGGAGGGAAGTTTCAAACTGTGCCTTCAGGCCCGCACTTCAAGCCCGACAGGCGGGAAACGTCACCTGGGGCTTCAACAAGGCACAAACCACACAAGGTACACAACGGGCCCTTCCCTGGATCAGCGTGTTTACGCAGGGTGTTCTGAGTGGAGCAAGCGGCCTCAACCAAGGCAGGCTCCCTTTAGGCATGTAAGCGTCTGACTCTTCCAAACGACCGATGTGTTGCCTGAAGAAATCTGCTTCAGCTGCTGGTGCAATGCAAGCTGACTTTCTCCGTGAGTAGAGCGACTTTCCAACCGAGGTGCCAGAAGGCGTTCTAAGCAGACTATTTCCTCAGTGCAGCTGAGAGAAGGTCAATGGCGAAAACTTCCAGGGCACGGTAGACCGGCTGGAAACGCGTTCCTGATGCTGTTAGAGTGCTGAGGCATCGTAGCCGTCCCCTTTAAAAGCGCTGCTTGTAGCCCTTCCCTCGGCATACACAGGAGTCCCCTCTCTGAAGGGCCTAGGGGCCTGGGTGTGGCACAGCCTGCTCACAGGGGCAGGGGCTTTTCGCAGGGAAAAGGGTGCACTCCCAAAGCGCCTAGGCGTCCTGAGAAGGGCAGCACCGTTCAAATAATGCACTAGAGTGACTAAGACCTCCAAGAGCTTGCTGTATGCTCCGTTCCTTCAAGGCGACTCAAAGCCTTTCTCGAGGCATGCGCTCTCGTGGACGTTCCCTGGAGTCCTACAGCCTGACAAGGAGGAGCACTCAGCACGGCTCCGGAAGCCCCCTGAGAATTGAGAGAAAAATTCCTTCTCTTCCCCGAGCCCCGCCTCCCGCGCCTAGAGGCCCGTCAGAAACAGTGTTATTCAGCTAGCTCCAAGGCAGCATGAATGGAGCTTTCAAGATGGGAATTCAAGGCTTCTGCCCTCCGGCCCCCACTTCCACTGAACACGTAGTCCACTCCCTTGGAATTCCTAGTAAGTGCACTGGGACACTAGCTACGCACTCGTTCCTGCCCTGAATCCACTTTTCTTCACAGGGTGCTCTGCATGTAGCCAACTTCCTCATCCAGGGTACCCTCCAGGTAGGCTCTATCGGGCCTTAGCCTCTACCAATGGCCTGCAGGGTAAAATCAAGCACTGAACTTCCGTGGCACCGGGAACGCAAGCCGACTTTCTCCTGTAGGTATGGTGCCCTCGGCTAAGGGTTCCTGGAAGGCCTGCGAAGCAGATGGTTTCCCTAAGTGCAGCTCAGACAAGGGCAATGAGGCAGAGTTCCTTGACAAGTGGCACGTGAGAGAACAGTTTCCCTGGACCTGTTGCCGTGCCGAGGAAATCTAGCTCTACCCAAGGTGGTGCAGGGCGTTGTCCTACACTTGGCATACACGGAGTGACTGGGAAGGGATGCCGGCCTGGATGCCGCTGAGCAGGCCAGGGGAGCCTCCCGGTATTCAGTGGTCTTGCACGGAATCGGGTGCAAACAGGAGGGCCGTGGGTATCTTGAACGGCGCACTAGCAAGAAGAGAAAGCAGAACCGTGACCAAGGCCTCTTGGCAAGTGCTGCATGCCTCCGCTTCAGCAGGGCAATAAAGCGACTTTCCTCGAGGCAGGGGCTGACGTTCGGTCTCCAGGTAGGTCTAGAGCAGAGCCGCATGAGCTCCCAACCAGGCCCTGGACGCACCGTGTTTTACGAGAGTGCACTCATTTTCTTCCCAGAGCCATGCCTACCGTGACGAGAGGCCCGTCAGAGAGGGTGTCTCTCCGTGTAATTAAAGGCCCGACGGAGGGAACTTTCAAACTGTGCCTTCAGGCCCGCACTTCAAGCCCGACAGGCGGGAAACGTCACCTGGGGCTTCAACATGGCACAAACCACACAAGGTACACAACGGGCCCTTCCCTGGATCAGCGTGTTTACGCAGGGTGTTCTGAGTGGAGCAAGCGGCCTCAACCAAGGCAGGCTCCCTTTAGGCATGTAAGCGTCTGCCTCTTCCAAACGACCGATGTGTTGCCTGAAGAACTCTGCTTTAGCTGCCGCTGCAATGCAAGCTGACTTTCTCCGTGAGTAGAGCGACTTTCCAACCGAGGTGCCAGAAGGCGTTCTAAGCAGACTATTTCCTCAGTGCAGCTGAGAGAAGGTCAATGGCGAAAACTTCCAGGGCACGGTGGACCGGCTGGAAACGCGTGCCTGATGCTGTTGGAGTGCCGAGGCATCGTAGCCGTCCCCTATAAAAGCGCTGCTTGTAGCCCTTCCCTCGGCATACACAGTAGTCCCCTGTCTGAAGGGCCTAGGGGCCTGGGTGTGGCACAGCCTGCTCACAGGGGCAGGGTCTTTTCGCAGGGAAAATGGTGCACACCCAAAGCGCCTAGGCGTCCTGAGAAGGGCAGCACCGTTCAAATAATGCACTAGAGTGACTAAGACCTCCAAGAGATTGCTGTATGCTCCGTTCCTTCAGGGCGACTCAAAGGCTTTCTCGAGGCATGCGCTCTCATGGACGTTCCTTGCAGTCCTACAGCCTGACAAGGAGGAGCTCCCAGCACGGCGCCGGAAGCCCCCTGAGAATTGAGAGAAAAATTCCTTCTCTTCCCGGAGCCCTGCCTCCCGCGCCTAGAGGCCCGTCAGAAACGGTGTTATTCAGCTAGCTCCAAGGCAGCATGAATGGAGCTTTCAAGATGGGAATTCAAGGCTTCTGCCCTCCGGCCCCCACTTCCACTGAACACGTAGTCCACTCCCTTGGGATTTCTAGTAAGTGCACAGGCACACTAGCTACGCACTCGCTCCTGCCCTGAATCCCATTTTCTTCACAGAGTGCTCTGCTTGTAGCCAACTCCCTCATCCAAGCAACCCTCTAGGTAGGCTCTATCGGTCCTTAGCCTCTACCAAAGGCCTGCAGGGTAAGAGGAAGCACTGGACTTCCGTGGCAGCGGGAACGCAAGCCGACTTTCTCCTACAGGTATGGTGCCCTCGGCTAAGGGTTCCTGGAAGGCCTGCGAAGCAGATGGTTTCCCTAAGTGCAGCTCAGACAAGGGAAATGAGGCAGAGTTCCTTGACAAGTGGCACGTGAGAGAACAGTTTCCCTGGACCTGTTGCCGTGCCGAGGAAATCTAGCTCTCCCCAAGGTGGTGTGCAGGGCGTTGCCCTACACTCGGCATACACGGAGTGACTGGGAAGGGCTGCCGGCCTGGATGCCGCTGCGCAGGCCAGGGGAGCCTCCCGGTATTCAGTGGTCTTGCACGGAATCGGGTGCAAACAGGAGGGCCCTGGGTGTCTTGAACGGCGCACTAGCAAGAAGAGAAAGCAGAACCACGACGAAGGCCTCTTGGCAAGTGCTGCATGCCTCCGCTTCAGCAGGGCAATAAAGCTACTTTCCTCGAGGCAGGGGCTGACGTTCGGTCTCCAGGTAGGTCTAGAGCAGAGCCGCATGAGCTCCCAACCAGGCCCTGGACGCACCATGTTTTACGAGAGAGCACTCATTTTCTTCCCAGAGCCATGCCTACCGTGACGAGAGGCCCGTCAGAGAGGGTGTCTCTCCGTGTAATTCAAGGCCCGACGGAGGGAACTTTCAAACTGTGCCTTCAGGCCCGCACTTCAAGCCCGACAGGCGGGAAACGTCACCTGGGGCTTCAACAAGGCACAAACCGCACAAGTTACACAACGGGCCCTTCCCTGGATCAGCGTGTTTACGCAGTGTGTTCTGAGTGGAGCAAGCGGCCTCAACCAAGGCAGGCTCCCTTTAGGCATGTAAGCGTCTGCCTCTTCCAAACGACCGATGTGTTGCCTGAAGAACTCTGCTTTAGCTGCCGCTGCAATGCAAGCTGACTTTCTCCGTGAGTAGAGCGACTTTCCAACCGAGGTGCCAGAAGGCGTTCTAAGCAGACTATTTCCTCAGTGCAGCTGAGAGAAGGTCAATGGCGAAAACTTCCAGCGCACGTTGGACCGGACTAAAACGCGTTCCTGATGCTGTTGGAGTGCCGAGGCATCGTAGCCGTCCCCTTTAAAAGCGCTGCTTGTAGCCCTTCCCTCGGCATACACAGTAGTCCCCTCTCTGAAGGGCCTAGGGGCCTGGGTGTGGCACAGCCTGCTCACAGGGGCAGGGGCTTTTCGCAGGGAAAAGGGTGCACACCCAAAGCGCCTAGGCGTCCTGAGAAGGGCAGCACCGTTCAAATAATGCACTAGAGTGACTAAGACCTCCAAGAGCTTGCTGTATGCTCCGTTCCTTCAGGGCGACTCAAAGCCTTTCTCGAGGCATGCGCTCTAGTGGACGTTCCCTGTAGTCCTACAGCCTGACAAGGAGGAGCTCCCAGCACGGCTCCGGAAGCCCCCTGAGAATTGAGAGAAAAGTTCCTTCTCTTCCCGGAGCCCTGCCTCCCGCGCCTAGAGGCCCGTCAGAAACGGTGTTATTCAGCTAGCTCCAAGGCAGCATGAATGGAGCTTTCAAGATGGGAATTCAAGGCTTCTGCCCTCCGGCCCCCACTTCCACTGAACACGTAGTCCACTCCCTTGGGATTCCTAGTAAGTGCACAGGGACACTAGCTACGCACTCGTTCCTGCCCTGAATCCCCCTTTTCTTCACAGGGTGCTCTGCATGTAGCCAACTCCCTCATCCAGGGAACCCTCCAGGTAGGCTCTATCGGTCCTTAGCCTCTACCAAAGGCCTGCAGGGTAAGAGGAAGCACTGGACTTCCGTGGCAGCGGGAACGCAAGCCGACTTTCTCCAGCAGGTATGGTGCCCTCGGCTAAGGGTTCCTGGAAGGCCTGCGAAGCAGATGGTTTCCCTAAGTGCAGCTCAGACAAGGGCAATGAGGCAGAGTTCCTTGACAAGTGGCACGTGAGAGAACAGTTTCCCTGGACCTGTTGCCATGCAGAGGAAATCTAGCTCTCCCCAAGATGGTGTGCAGGGCGTTGCCCTACACTCGGCATACACGGAGTGACTGGGAAGGGCTGCCGGCCTGGATGCCGCTGCGCAGGCCAGGGGAGCCTCCCGGTATTCAGTGGTCTTGCACGGAATCGGGTGCAAACAGGAGGGCCCTGGGTGTCTTGAACGGCGCACTAGCAAGAAGAGAAAGCAGAACCGTGACCAAGGCCTCTTGGCAAGTGCTGCATGCCTCCGCTTCAGCAGGGCAATAAAGCGACTTTCCTCGAGGCAGGGGCTGACGTTCGGTCTCCAGGTAGGTCTAGAGCAGAGCCGCATGAGCTCCCAACCAGGCCCTGGCCGCACCGTGTTTTACGAGAGAGCACTCATTTTCTTCCCAGAGCCATGCCTACCGTGACGAGAGGCCCGTCAGAGAGGGTGTCTCTCCGGGTAATTAAAGGCCCGACGGAGGGAACTTTCAAACTGTGCCTTCAGGCCCGCACTTCAAGCCCGACAGGCGGGAAACGTCACCTGGGGCTTCAACAAGGCACAAACCACACAAGGTACACAACGGGCCCTTCCCTGGATCAGCGTGTTTACGCAGGGTGTTCTGAGTGGAGCAAGCGGCCTCAACCAAGGCAGGCTCCCTTTAGGCATGTAAGCGTCTGCCTCTTCCAAACGACCGATGTGTTGCCTGAAGAACTCTGCTTTAGCTGCTGCTGCAATGCAAGCTGACTTTCTCCGTGAGTAGAGCGACTTTCCAACCGAGGTGCCAGAAGGCGTTCTAAGCAGACTATTTCCTCAGTGCAGCTGAGAGAAGGTCAATGGCGAAAACTTCCAGGGCATGGTGGACCGGCTGGAAACGCGTGCCTGATGCTGTTGGAGTGCCGAGGCATCGTAGCCGTCCCCTATAAAAGCGCTGCTTGTAGCCCTTCCCTCGGCATACACAGTAGTCCCCTGTCTGAAGGGCCTAGGGGCCTGGGTGTGGCACAGCCTGCTCACAGGGGCAGGGTCTTTTCGCAGGGAAAAGGGTGCACACCCAAAGCGCCTAGGCGTCCTGAGAAGGGCAGCACCGTTCAAATAATGCACTAGAGTGACTAAGACCTCCAAGAGCTTGCTGTATGCTCCGTTCCTTCAGGGCGACTCAAAGCCTTTCTCGAGGCATGCGCTCTAATGGACGTTCCCTGTACTCCTACAGCCTGACAAGGAGGAGCTCCCAGCACGGCTCCGGAAGCCCCCTGAGAATTGAGAGAAAAATTCCTTCTCTTCCCCGATCCCTGCCTCCCGCGCCTAGAGGCCCGTCAGAAACTGTGTTATTCAGCTAGCTCCAAGGCAGCATGAATGGAGCTTTCAAGATGGGAATTCAAGGCTTCTGCCCTCCGGCCCCCACTTCCACTGAACACGTAGTCCACTCCCTTGGGATTTCTAGTAAGTGCACAGGCACACTAGCTACGCACTCGTTCCTGCCCTGAATCCCCTTTTCTTCACAGGGTGCTCTGCATGTAGCCAACTCCCTCATCCAGGGAACCCTCCAGGTAGGCTCTATCGGTCCTTAGCCTCTACCAAAGGCCTGCAGGGTAAGAGGAAGCACTGGACTTCCGTGGCAGCGGGAACGCAAGCCGACTTTCTCCAGCAGGTATGGTGCCCTCGGCTAAGGGTTCCTGGAAGGCCTGCGAAGCAGATGGTTTCCCTAAGTGCAGCTCAGACAAGGGCAATGAGGCAGAGTTCCTTGACAAGTGGCACGTGAGAGAACAGTTTCCCTGGACCTGTTGCCGTGCCGAGGAAATCTAGCTCTCCCCAAGGTGGTGTGCAGGGCGTTGCCCTACACTCGGCATACACGGAGTGACTGGGAAGGGCTGCCGGCCTGGATGCCGCTGCGCAGGCCAGGGGAGCCTCCCGGTATTCAGTGGTCTTGCACGGAATCGGGTGCAAACAGGAGGGCCCTGGGTATCTTGAACGGCGCACTAGCAAGAAGAGAAAGCAGAACCGCGACCAAGGCCTCTTGGCAAGTGCTGCATGCCTCCGCTTCAGCAGGGCAATAAAGCGACTTTCCTCGAGGCAGGGGCTGACGTTCGGTCTCCAGGTAGGTCTAGAGCAGAGCCGCATGAGCTCCCAACCAGGCCCTGGACGCACCGTGTTTTACGAGAGAGCACTCATTTTCTTCCCAGAGCCATGCCTACCGTGCCGAGAGGCCCGTCAGAGAGGGTGTCTCTCCGTGTAATTCAAGGCCCGACGGAGGGAACTTTCAAACTGTGCCTTCAGGCCCGCACTTCAAGCCCGACAGGCGGGAAACGTCACCTGGGGCTTCAACAAGGCACAAACCGCACAAGGTACACAACGGGCCCTTCCCTGGATCAGCGTGTTTACGCAGTGTGTTCTGAGTGGAGCAAGCGGCCTCAACCAAGGCAGGCTCCCTTTAGGCATGTAAGCGTCTGCCTCTTCCAAACGACCGATGTGTTGCCTGAAGAACTCTGCTTTAGCTGCCGCTGCAATGCAAGCTGACTTTCTCCGTGAGTAGAGCGACTTTCCAACCGAGGTGCCAGAAGGCGTTCTAAGCAGACTATTTCCTCAGTGCAGCTGAGAGAAGGTCAATGGCGAAAACTTCCAGCGCACGTTGGACCGGACTAAAACGCGTTCCTGATGCTGTTGGAGTGCCGAGGCATCGTAGCCGTCCCCTTTAAAAGCGCTGCTTGTAGCCCTTCCCTCGGCATACACAGTAGTCCCCTCTCTGAAGGGCCTAGGGGCCTGGGTGTGGCACAGCCTGCTCACAGGGGCAGGGGCTTTTCGCAGGGAAAAGGGTGCACACCCAAAGCGCCTAGGCGTCCTGAGAAGGGCAGCACCGTTCAAATAATGCACTAGAGTGACTAAGACCTCCAAGAGCTTGCTGTATGCTCCGTTCCTTCAGGGCGACTCAAAGCCTTTCTCGAGGCATGCGCTCTAGTGGACGTTCCCTGTAGTCCTACAGCCTGACAAGGAGGAGCTCCCAGCACGGCGCCGGAAGCCCCCTGAGAATTGAGAGAAAAGTTCCTTCTCTTCCCGGAGCCCTGCCTCCCGCGCCTAGAGGCCCGTCAGAAACGGTGTTATTCAGCTAGCTCCAAGGCAGCATGAATGGAGCTTTCAAGATGGGAATTCAAGGCTTCTGCCCTCCGGCCCCCACTTCCACTGAACACGTAGTCCACTCCCTTGGGATTCCTAGTAAGTGCACAGGGACACTTGCTACGCACTCGTTCCTGCCCTGAATCCCCTTTTCTTCACAGGGTGCTCTGCATGTAGCCAACTCCCTCATCCAGGGAACCCTCCAGGTAGGCTCTATCGGTCCTTAGCCTCTACCAAAGGCCTGCAGGGTAAGAGGAAGCACTGGACTTCCGTGGCAGCGGGAACACAAGCCGACTTTCTCCAGCAGGTATGGTGCCCTCGGCTAAGGGTTCCTGGAAGGCCTGCGAAGCAGATGGTTTCCCTAAGTGCAGCTCAGACAAGGGCAATGAGGCAGAGTTCCTTGACAAATGGCACGTGAGAGAACAGTTTCCCTGGACCTGTTGCCATGCCGAGGAAATCTAGCTCTCCCCAAGATGGTGTGCAGGGCGTTGCCCTACACTCGGCATACACGGAGTGACTGGGAAGGGCTGCCGGCCTGGATGCCGCTGCGCAGGCCAGGGGAGCCTCCCGGTATTCAGTGGTCTTGCACGGAATCGGGTGCAAACAGGAGGGCCCTGGGTGTCTTGAACGGCGCACTAGCAAGAAGAGAAAGCAGAACCGCGACCAAGGCCTCTTGGCAAGTGCTGCATGCCTCCGCTTCAGCAGGGCAATAAAGCGACTTTCCTCGAGGCAGGGGCTGACGTTCGGTCTCCAGGTAGGTCTAGAGCAGAGCCGCATGAGCTCCCAACCAGGCCCTGGACGCACCGTGTTTTACGAGAGAGCACTCATTTTCTTCCCAGAGCCATGCCTACCGTGACGAGAGGCCCGTCAGAGAGGGTGTCTCTCCGGGTAATTAAAGGCCCGATGGAGGGAACTTTCAAACTGTGCCTTCAGGCCCGCACTTCAAGCCCGACAGGCGGGAAACGTCACCTGGGGCTTCAACAAGGCACAAACCACACAAGGTACACAACGGGCCCTTCCCTGGATCAGCGTGTTTACGCAGGGTGTTCTGAGTGGAGCAAGCGGCCTCAACCAAGGCAGGCTCCCTTTAGGCATGTAAGCGTCTGCCTCTTCCAAACGACCGATGTGTTGCCTGAAGAACTCTGCTTTAGCTGCCGCTGCAATGCAAGCTGACTTTCTCCGTGAGTAGAGCGACTTTCCAACCGAGGTGCCAGAAGGCGTTCTAAGCAGACTATTTCCTCAGTGCAGCTGAGAGAAGGTCAATGGCGAAAACTTCCAGGGCATGGTGGACCGGCTGGAAACGCGTGCCTGATGCTGTTGGAGTGCCGAGGCATCGTAGCCGTCCCCTATAAAAGCGCTGCTTGTAGCCCTTCCCTCGGCATACACAGTAGTCCCCTGTCTGAAGGGCCTAGGGGCCTGGGTGTGGCACAGCCTGCTCACAGGGGCAGGGTCTTTTCGCAGGGAAAACGGTGCACACCCAAAGCGCCTAGGCGTCCTGAGAAGGGCAGCACCGTTCAAATAATGCACTAGAGTGACTAAGACCTCCAAGAGCTTGCTGTATGCTCCGTTCCTTCAGGGCAACTCAAAGCCTTTCTCGAGGCATGCGCTCTAATGGACGTTCCCTGTACTCCTACAGCCTGACAAGGAGGAGCTCCCAGCACGGCTCCGGAAGCCCCCTGAGAATTGAGAGAAAAATTCCTTCTCTTCCCCGATCCCTGCCTCCCGCGCCTAGAGGCCCGTCAGAAACTGTGTTATTCAGCTAGCTCCAAGGCAGCATGAATGGAGCTTTCAAGATGGGAATTCAAGGCTTCTGCCCTCCGGCCCCCACTTCCACTGAACACGTAGTCCACTCCCTTGGGATTTCTAGTAAGTGCACAGGCACACTAGCTACGCACTCGTTCCTGCCCTGAATCCCCTTTTCTTCACAGGGTGCTCTGCATGTAGCCAACTCCCTCATCCAGGGAACCCTCCAGGTAGGCTCTATCGGTCCTTAGCCTCTACCAAAGGCCTGCAGGGTAAGAGGAAGCACTGGACTTCCGTGGCAGCGGGAACGCAAGCCGACTTTCTCCAGCAGGTATGGTGCCCTCGGCTAAGGGTTCCTGGAAGGCCTGCGAAGCAGATGGTTTCCCTAAGTGCAGCTCAGACAAGGGCAATGAGGCAGAGTTCCTTGACAAGTGGCACGTGAGAGAACAGTTTCCCTGGACCTGTTGCCGTGCCGAGGAAATCTAGCTCTCCCCAAGGTGGTGTGCAGGGCGTTGCCCTACACTCGGCATACACGGAGTGACTGGGAAGGGCTGCCGGCCTGGATGCCGCTGAGCAGGCCAGGGGAGCCTCCCGGTATTCAGTGGTCTTGCACGGAATCGGGTGCAAACAGGAGGGCCCTGGGTGTCTTGAACGGCGCACTAGCAAGAAGAGAAAGCAGAACCGCGACCAAGGCCTCTTGGCAAGTGCTGCATGCCTCCGCTTCAGCAGGGCAATAAAGCGACTTTCCTCGAGGCAGGGGCTGACGTTCGGTCTCCAGGTAGGTCTAGAGCAGAGCCGCATGAGCTCCCAACCAGGCCCTGGACGCACCGTGTTTTACGAGAGAGCACTCATTTTCTTCCCAGAGCCATGCCTACCGTGACGAGAGGCCCGTCAGAGAGGGTGTCTCTCCGTGTAATTCAAGGCCCGACGGAGGGAACTTTCAAACTGTGCCTTCAGGCCCGCACTTCAAGCCCGACAGGCGGGAAACGTCACCTGGGGCTTCAACAAGGCACAAACCGCACAAGTTACACAACGGGCCCTTCCCTGGATCAGCGTGTTTACGCAGTGTGTTCTGAGTGGAGCAAGCGGCCTCAACCAAGGCAGGCTCCCTTTAGGCATGTAAGCGTCTGCCTCTTCCAAACGACCGATGTGTTGCCTGAAGAACTCTGCTTTAGCTGCCGCTGCAATGCAAGCTGACTTTCTCCGTGAGTAGAGCGACTTTCCAACCGAGGTGCCAGAAGGCGTTCTAAGCAGACTATTTCCTCAGTGCAGCTGAGAGAAGGTCAATGGCGAAAACTTCCAGCGCACGTTGGACCGGACTAAAACGCGTTCCTGATGCTGTTGGAGTGCCGAGGCATCGTAGCCGTCCCCTTTAAAAGCGCTGCTTGTAGCCCTTCCCTCGGCATACACAGTAGTCCCCTCTCTGAAGGGCCTAGGGGCCTGGGTGTGGCACAGCCTGCTCACAGGGGCAGGGTCTTTTCGCAGGGAAAACGGTGCACACCCAAAGCGCCTAGGCGTCCTGAGAAGGGCAGCACCGTTCAAATAATGCACTAGAGTGACTAAGACCTCCAAGAGCTTGCTGTATGCTCCGTTCCTTCAGGGCGACTCAAAGCCTTTCTCGAGGCATGCGCTCTAGTGGACGTTCCCTGTAGTCCTACAGCCTGACAAGGAGGAGCTCCCAGCACGGCTCCGGAAGCCCCCTGAGAATTGAGAGAAAAGTTCCTTCTCTTCCCGGAGCCCTGCCTCCCGCGCCTAGAGGCCCGTCAGAAACGGTGTTATTCAGCTAGCTCCAAGGCAGCATGAATGGAGCTTTCAAGATGGGAATTCAAGGCTTCTGCCCTCCGGCCCCCACTTCCACTGAACACGTAGTCCACTCCCTTGGGATTCCTAGTAAGTGCACAGGGACACTAGCTACGCACTCGTTCCTGCCCTGAATCCCCTTTTCTTCACAGGGTGCTCTGCATGTAGCCAACTCCCTCATCCAGGGAACCCTCCAGGTAGGCTCTATCGGTCCTTAGCCTCTACCAAAGGCCTGCAGGGTAAGAGGAAGCACTGGACTTCCGTGGCAGCGGAACGCAAGCCGACTTTCTCGTGCAGATATGTTGCCCTCGGCTAAGGGTTCCTGGAAGGCCTGCGAAGCAGATGGTTTCCCTAAGTGCAGCTCAGACATGGGCAATGAGGCAGAGTTCCGTGACAAGTGGCCCGTGAGAGAAAGGTTTCCCTGGAGCTGTTGCCATGCCGAGGAAATCTAGCTCTCCACAAGGTGGTGTGCAGGGCGTTGCCCTACACTCGGCATACACGGAGTGACTGGGAAGGGCTGCCGGCCTGGATGCCGCTGAGCAGGCCAGGGGAGCCTCCTGGTATTCAGTGGTCTTGCACGGAATCGGGTGCAAACAGGAGGGCCCTGGGTGTCTTGAACGGCGCACTAGCAAGAAGAGAAAGCAGAACCGCGACCAAGGCCTCTTGGCAAATGCTGCATGCCTCCGCTTCAGCAGGGCAATAAAGCGACTTTCCTCGAGGCAGGGGCTGCCGTTCGGTCTCCAGGTAGGTCTAGAGCAGAGCCGCATGAGCTCCCAACCAGGCCCTGGACGCACCGTGTTTTACGAGAGAGCACTCATTTTCTTCCCAGAGCCATGCCTACCATGACGAGAGGCCCGTCAGAGAGGGTGTCTCTCCGTGTAATTCAAGGCCCGACGGAGGGAAGTTTCAAACTGTGCCTTCAGGCCCGCACTTCAAGCCCGAACGGCGGGAAACGTCACCTGGGGCTTCAACAAGGCACAAACCACACAAGGTACACAACGGGCCCTTCCCTGGATCAGCGTGTTTACGCAGGGTGTTCTGAGTGGAGCAAGCGGCCTCAACCAAGGCAGGCTCCCTTTAGGCATGTAAGCGTCTGCCTCTTCCAAACGACCGATGTGTGGCCTGAAGAACTCTGCTTTAGCTGCGCTGCAATGCAATCGGACTTTCTCCGTGAGTAGAGCGACTTTCCAACCGAGGTGCCAGAAGGCGTTCTAAGCAGACTATTTCCTCAGTGCAGCTGAGAGAAGGTCAATGGCGAAAACTTCCAGGGCACGGTGGACCGGCTGGAAACGCGTTTCTGATGCTGTTGGAGGGCCGAGGCATCGTAGCCCTCCCCTTTAAAAGCGCTGCTTGTAGCCCTTCCCTCGGCATACACAGTAGTCCACTGTCTGAAGGGCCTAGGGACATGGGTGTGGCACAGCATGCTCACAGGGGCAGGGTCTTTTCGCAGGGAAAAGGGTGCACACCCAAAGCGCCTAGGCGTCCTGAGAAGGGCAGCACCGTTCAAATAATGCACTAGAGTGACTAAGACCTCCAAGAGATTGCTGTATGCTCCGTTCCTTCAGGGCGACTCAAAGGCTTTCTCGAGGCATGCGCTCTCATGGACGTTCCTTGCAGTCCTACAGCCTGACGAGGAGGAGCTCCCAGCACGGCTCCGGAAGCCCCCTGAGAATTGAGAGAAAAATTCCTTCTCTTCCCTGAGCCCTGCCTCCCGCGCCTAGAGGCCCGTCAGAAACGGTGTTATTCAGCTAGCTCCAAGGCAGCATGAATGGAGCTTTCAAGATGGGAATTCAAGGCTTCTGCCCTCCGGCCCCCACTTCCACTGAACACGTAGTCCACTCCCTTGGAATTCCTAGTAAGTGCACAGGGACACTAGCTACGCACTCGTTCCTGCCCTGAATCCACTTTTCTTCACAGGGTGCTCTGCATGTAGCCAACTTCCTCATCCAGGGAACCCTCCAGGTAGGCTCTATTGGGCCTTAAGCTCTACCAATGGCCTGCAGGGTAAGAGGAAGCACTGAACTTCCGTGGCACCGGGAACGCAAGCCGACTTTCTCCTACAGGTATGGTGCCCTCGGCTAAGGCTTCCTGGAAGGCCTGCGAAGCAGATGGTTTCCCTAAGTGCAGGTCAGACAAGGGCAATGAGGCAGAGTTCGTTGACAAGTGGCACGTGAGAGAACAGTTTCCCTGGAGCTGTTGCCATGCCGAGGAAATCTTGCTCTCCACAAGGTGGTGTGCAGGGCGTTGCCTTACACTCGGCATACACGGAGTAACTGGGAAGGGCTGCCGGCTTGGATGCCGCTGAGCAGGCCAGGGGAGCCTCCCGCTATTCAGTGGTCTGGCACGGAATCGGGTGCAAACAGGAGGGCCCTGGGTGTCTTGAACGGCGCACTAGCAAGAAGAGAAAGCAGAACCGTGAACAAGGCCTCATGGCAAGTGCTGCATGCCTCCGCTTCAGCAGAGCAATAAAGCGACTTTCCTCGAGGCAGGGGCTGACGTTCGGTCTCCAGGTAGGTCTAGAGCAGAGCCGCATGAGCTCCCAACCAGGCCCTGGACGCACCGTGTTTTACGAGAGAGCACTCATTTTCTTCCCAGAGCCATGCCTACCGTGACGAGAGGCCCGTCAGAGAGGGTGTCTCTCCGTGTAATTCAAGGCCCGACGGAGGGAACTTTCAAACTGTGCCTTCAGGCCCGCACTTCAAGCCCGACAGGTGGGAAACGTCACCTGGGGCTTCAACAAGGCACAAACCACACAAGGTACACAACGGGCCCTTCCCTGGATCAGCGTGTTTACGCAGGGTGTTCTGAGTGGAGCAAGCGGCCTCAACCAAGGCAGGCTCCCTTTAGACATGTAAGCGTCTGCCTCTTCCAAACGACCGATGTGTGGCCTGAAGAACTCTGCTTTAGCTGCCGCTGCAATGCAATCTGAGTTTCTCCGTGAGTAGAGCGACTTTCCAACTGAGGTGCCAGAAGGCGTTCTAAGCAGACTATTTCCTCAGTGCAGCTGAGAGAAGGTCAATGGCGAAAACTTCCAGGGCACGGTGGACCGGCTGGAAACGCGTTCCTGATGCTGTTGGAGTGCCGAGGCATCGTAGCCGTCCCCTTTAAAAGCGCTGCTTGTAGCCCTTCCCTCGGCATACACAGTAGTCCCCTCTCTGAAGGGCCTAGGGGCCTGGGTGTGGCACAGCCTGCTCACAGGGGCAGGGGCTTTTCGCAGGAAAAAGGGTGCATACCCAAAGCGCCTAGGCGTCCTGAGAAGGGCAGCACCGTTCAAATAATGCACTAGAGTGACTAAGACCTCCAAGAGCTTGCTGTATGCTCCGTTCCTTCAGGGCGACTCAAAGCCTTTCTCGAGGCATGCGCTCTCGTGGACGTTCCCTGTAGTCCTACAGCCTGACAAGGAGGAGATCCCAGCAAATGTCTGGAAGCCCCTTGAGAATTGAGAGAAAAATTCCTTCTCTTCCCCGAGCCCTGCCTCCCGCGCCTAGAGGCCCGTCAGAAACGGTGTTATTCAGCTAGCTCCAAGGCAGCTTGAATGCAGCTTTCAAGATGGGAATTCAAGGCTTCTGCCCTCCAGCCCCCACTTCCACTGAACACGTAGTCCACTCCCTTGGAATTCCTAGTAAGTGCACAGGGACACTAGCTATGCACTCGCTCCTGCCCTGAATCCCCTTTTCTTCACAGGGTGCTCTGCATGTAGCAAACTCCCTCATACAGGGAACCCACCAGGTAGGCTCTATCGGTCCTTGGCCTATACCAAAGCCCTGCAGGGTAAGAGGAAGCACTGGACTTCCGTGGCAGCGGAACGCAAGTCGACTTTCTCGTGCAGATATGTTGCCCTCGGCTAAGGGTTCCTGGAAGGCCTGCGAAGCAGATGGTTTCCCTAAGTGCAGCTCAGACATGGGCAATGAGGCAGAGTTCCGTGACAAGTGGCCCGTGAGAGAAAGGTTTCCCTGGAGCTGTTGCCATGCCGAGGAAATCTAGCTCTCCACAAGGTGGTGTGCAGGGCGTTGCCCTACACTCGGCATACACGGAGTGACTGGGAAGGGCTGCCGGCCTGGATGCCGCTGAGCAGGCCAGGGGAGCCTCCTGGTATTCAGTGGTCTTGCACGGAATCGGGTGCAAACAGGAGGGCCCTGGGTGTCTTGAACGGCGCACTAGCAAGAAGAGAAAGCAGAACCGCGACCAAGGCCTCTTGGCAAATGCTGCATGCCTCCGCTTCAGCAGGGCAATAAAGCGACTTTCCTCGAGGCAGGGGCTGCCGTTCGGTCTCCAGGTAGGTCTAGAGCAGAGCCGCATGAGCTCCCAACCAGGCCCTGGACGCACCGTGTTTTACGAGAGAGCACTCATTTTCTTCCCAGAGCCATGCCTACCATGACGAGAGGCCCGTCAGAGAGGGTGTCTCTCCGTGTAATTCAAGGCCCGACGGAGGGAAGTTTCAAACTGTGCCTTCAGGCCCGCACTTCAAGCCCGAACGGCGGGAAACGTCACCTGGGGCTTCAACAAGGCACAAACCACACAAGGTACACAACGGGCCCTTCCCTGGATCAGCGTGTTTACGCAGGGTGTTCTGAGTGGAGCAAGCGGCCTCAACCAAGGCAGGCTCCCTTTAGGCATGTAAGCGTCTGCCTCTTCCAAACGACCGATGTGTGGCCTGAAGAACTCTGCTTTAGCTGCGCTGCAATGCAATCGGACTTTCTCCGTGAGTAGAGCGACTTTCCAACCGAGGTGCCAGAAGGCGTTCTAAGCAGACTATTTCCTCAGTGCAGCTGAGAGAAGGTCAATGGCGAAAACTTCCAGGGCACGGTGGACCGGCTGGAAACGCGTTTCTGATGCTGTTGGAGGGCCGAGGCATCGTAGCCCTCCCCTTTAAAAGCGCTGCTTGTAGCCCTTCCCTCGGCATACACAGTAGTCCACTGTCTGAAGGGCCTAGGGACATGGGTGTGGCACAGCATGCTCACAGGGGCAGGGGCTTTTCGCAGGGAAAAGGGTGCACACCCAAAGCGCCTAGGCGTCCTGAGAAGGGCAGCACCGTTCAAATAATGCACTAGAGTGACTAAGACCTCCAAGAGCTTGCTGTATGCTCCATTCCTGCAGGGCGACTCAAAGCCTTTCTCGAGGCATGCCCTCTCGTGGACGTTCCCTGTAGACCTACAGCCTGACAGGAGGAGCTCCCAGCACGGCACCGGAAGCCCCCTGAGAATTGAGAGAAAAATTCCTTCTCTTCCCCGAGCCCAGGCTCCTGCGCCTAGAGGCCCGTCAGAAACGTTGTTATTCAGGTAGCTCCAAGGCAGCATGAATGGAGCTTTCAAGATGGGAATTCAAGGCGTCTGCCCTCCGACCCCCACTTCCACTGAACACGTAGTCCACTCGCTTGGGATTTCTAGTAAGTGCACAGGCACACTAGCTACGCACTCGCTCCTGCCCTGAATCCCATTTTCTTCACAGGGTGCTCTGCTTGTAGCCAACTCCCTCATCCAAGCAACCCTCTAGGTAGGCTCTATCGGTCCTTAGCCTCTACCAAAGGCCTGCAGGGTAAGAGGAAGCACTGGACTTCCGTGGCAGCGGGAGCGCAAGCCGACTTTCTCCTACAGGTATGGTGCCCTCGGCTAAGGGTTCCTGGAAGGCCTGCGAAGCAGATGGTTTCCCTAAGTGCAGCTCAGACAAGG
Source organism: Mesoplodon densirostris (assembly GCF_025265405.1). Classification (NCBI taxonomy): domain Eukaryota; kingdom Metazoa; phylum Chordata; class Mammalia; order Artiodactyla; family Ziphiidae; genus Mesoplodon; species Mesoplodon densirostris. The sequence continues at coordinate 47,993,068 of NC_082673.1, read as the reverse complement.
GCAATGAGGCAGAGTTCCTTGACAAGTGGCACGTGAGAGAACAGTTTCCCTGGAGCTGTTGCCGTGCCGAGGAAATCTAGCTCTCCCCAAGGTGGTGTGCAGGGCGCTGCCCTACACTCGGCATACACGGAGTGACTGGGAAGGGCTGCCGGCCTGGATGCCGCTGAGCAGGCCAGGGGAGTCTCCCGGTATTCAGTGGTCTTGCACGGAATCGGGTGCAAACAGGAGGGCCGTGGGTATCTTGAACGGCGCACTAGCAAGAAGAGAAAGCAGAACCGCGACCAAGGCCTCTTGGCAAGTGCTGCATGCCTCCGCTTCAGCAGGGCAATAAAGCGACTTTCCTCGAGGCAGGGGCTGACGTTCGGTCTCCAGGTAGGTCTAGAGCAGAGCCGCATGAGCTCCCAACCAGGCCCTGGACGCACCGTGTTTTACGAGAGAGCACTCATTTTCTTCCCAGAGCCATGCCTACCGTGACGAGAGGCCCGTCAGAGAGGGTGTCTCTCCGTGTAATTCAAGGCCCGACGGAGGGAACTTTCAAACTGTGCCTTCAGGCCCGCACTTCAAGCCCGACAGGCGGGAAACGTCACCTGGGGCTTCAACAAGGCACAAACCACACAAGGTACACAACGGGCCCTTCCCTGGATCAGCGTGTTTACGCAGGGTGTTCTGAGTGGAGCAAGCGGCCTCAACCAAGGCAGGCTCCCTTTAGGCATGTAAGCGTCTGCCTCTTCCAAACGACCGATGTGTGGCCTGAAGAACTCTGCTTTAGCTGCCGCTGCAATGCAAGCTGACTTTCTCTGTGAGTAGAGCGACTTTCCAACTGAGGTGCCAGAAGGCGTTCTAAGCAGACTATTTCCTCAGTGCAGCTGAGAGAAGGTCAATGGCGAAAACTTCCAGGGCACGGTGGACCGGCTGGAAACGCTTTCCTGATGCTGTTGGAATGCCGAGGCATCGTAGCCGTCCCCTTTAAAAGCGCTGCTTGTAGCCCTTCCCTCGGCATACACAGTAGTCCCCTCTCTGAAGGGCCTAGGGGCCTGGGTGTGGCACAGCCTGCTCACAGGAGCAGGGGCTTTTCGCAGGAAAAAGGGTGCACAACCAAAGCGCCTAGGCGTCCTGAGAAGGGCAGCACCGTTCAAATAATGCACTAGAGTGACTAAGACCTCCAAGAGCTTGCTGTATGCTCCGTTCCTTCAGGGCGACTCAAAGCCTTTCTCGAGGCATGCGCTCCCGTGGACGTTCCCTGTAGTCCTACAGCCTGACAAGGAGGAGATCCCAGCAAAGGTCTGGAAGCCCCGTGAGAATTGAGAGAAAAATTCCTTCTCTTCCCCGAGCCCTCGCTCCCGCACCTAGAGGCCCGTCAGAAACAGTGTTATTCAGCTAGCTCCAAGGCAGCATGAATGCAGCTTTCAAGATGGGAATTCAAGGCTTCTGCCCTCCAGCCCCCACTTCCACTGAACACGTAGTCCACTCCCTTGGAATTCCTAGTAAGTGCACAGGGACACTAGCTATGCACTCGCTCCTGCCCTGAATCCCCTTTTCTTCACAGGGTGCTCTGCATGTAGCAAACTCCCTCATACAGGGAACCCACCAGGTAGGCTCTATCGGGCCTTAGCCTCTACCAAAGGCCTGTAGGATAAGAGGAAGCACTGAACTTCCGTGGCAGCGGAACGCAAGCCGACTTTCTCTTACAGGTATGGTGCCCTCGTTTAAGGGTTCCTGGAAGGCCTGCGAAGCAGATGGTTTCCCTAAGTGCAGGTCAGACAAGGGCAATGAGGCAGAGTTACTTGACAAGTGGCACGTGAGAGAACAGTTTCCCTGGAGCTGTTGCCGTGCCGAGGAAATCTAGCTCTCCCCAAGGTGGTGTGCAGGGCGTTGCCCTACACTCGGCATACACGGAGTGACTGGGAAGGGCTGCCGGCCTGGATGCCGCTGAGCAGGCCAGGGGAGCCTCCCGGTATTCAGTGGTCTTGCACGGAATCGGGTGCAAACAGGAGGGCCCTGGGTGTCTTGAACGGCGCACTAGCAAGAAGAGAAAGCAGAACCGCGACCAAGGCCTCTTGGCAAGTGCTGCATGCCTCCGCTTCAGCAGGGCAATAAAGCAACTTTCCTCGAGGCAGGGGCTGACGTTCGGTCTCCAGGTAGGTCTAGAGCAGAGCCGCATGAGCTCCCAACCAGGCCCTGGACGCACCGTGTTTTACGAGAGAGCACTCATTTTCTTCCCAGAGCCATGCCTACCGTGACGAGAGGCCCGTCAGAGAGGGTGTCTCTCCGTGTAATTCAAGGCCCGACGGAGGGAACTTTCAAACTGTGCCTTCAGGCCCGCACTTCAAGCCCGACAGGCGGGAAACGTCACCTGGGGCTTCAACAAGGCACAAACCACACAAGGTACACAACGGGCCCTTCCCTGGATCAGCGTGTTTACGCAGGGTGTTCTGAGTGGAGCAAGCGGCCTCAACCAAGGCAGGCTCCCTTTAGGCATGTAAGCGTCTGCCTCTTCCAAACGACCGATGTGTTGCCTGAAGAACTCTGCTTTAGCTGCCGCTGCAATGCAAGCTGACTTTCTCCGTGAGTAGAGCGACTTTCCAACCGAGGTGCCAGAAGGCGTTCTAAGCAGACTATTTCCTCAGTGCAGCTGAGAGAAGGTCAATGGCGAAAACTTCCAGGGCACGGTGGACCGGCTGGAAACGCGTTCCTGATGCTGTTGGAGTGCCGAGGCATCGTAGCCGTCCCCTTTAAAAGCACTGCTTGTAGCCCTTCCCTCGGCATACACAGTAGTCCCCTCTCTGAAGTGCCTAGGGGCCTGGGAGTGGCACAGCATGCTCACAGGGCCAGGGGCTTTTCGCAGGGAAAAGGGTGCACACCCAAAGCGCCTAGGCGTCCTGAGAAGGGCAGCACCGTTCAAATAATGCACGAGAGTGACTAAGACCTCCAAGAGCTTGCTGTATGCTCCGTTCCTGCAGGGCGACTCAAAACCTTTCTCGAGGCATGCCCTCTCGTGGACGTTCCCTGTAGTCCTACAGCCTGACGAGGAGGAGCTCCCAGCATGGCTCCGGAAGCCCCCTAGAATTGAGAGAAAAATTCCTTCTCTTCCCTGAGCCCTGCCTCCCACGCCTAGAGGCCCGTCAGAAACAGTGTTATTCAGCTAGCTCCAAGGCAGCATGAATGGAGCTTTCAAGATGGGAATTCAAGGCTTCTGCCCTCCGGCCCCCACTTCCACTGAACACGTAGTCCACTCCCTTGGAATTCCTAGTAAGTGCACAGGGACACTAGCTATGCACTCGCTCCTGCCCTGAATCCCCTTTTCTTCACAGGGTCCTCTGCATGTAGCAAACTCTCTCATACAGGGAACCCTCCAGGTAGGCTCTATCGGGCCTTAGCCTCTACCAAAGGCCTGTAGGATAAGAGGAAGCACTGAACTTCCGTGGCAGCGGAACGCAAGCCGACTTTCTCTTGCAGGTATGGTGCCCTCGTCTAAGGGTTCCTGGAAGGCCTGCGAAGCAGATGGTTTCCCTAAGTGCAGGTCAGACAAGGGCAATGAGGCAGAGTTCCTTGACAAGTGGCACGTGAGAGAACAGTTTCCCTGGAGCTGTTGCCGTGCCGAGGAAATCTAGCTCTCCCCAAGGTGGTGTGCAGGGCGTTGCCCTACACTCGGCATACACGGAGTGACTGGGAAGGGCTGCCGGCCTGGATGCCGCTGAGCAGGCCAGGGGAGCCTCCCGGTATTCAGTGGTCTTGCACGGAATCGGGTGCAAACAGGAGGGCCCTGGGTGTCTTGAACGGCGCACTAGCAAGAAGAGAAAGCAGAACCGCGACCAAGGCCTCTTGGCAAGTGCTGCATGCCTCCGCTTCAGCAGGGCAATAAAGCGACTTTCCTCGAGGCAGGGGCTGACGTTCGGTCTCCAGGTAGGTCTAGAGCAGAGCCGCATGAGCTCCCAACCAGGCCCTGGACGCACCGTGTTTTACGAGAGAGCACTCATTTTCTTCCCAGAGCCATGCCTACCGTGACGAGAGGCCCGTCAGAGAGGGTGTCTCTCCGTGTAATTCAAGGCCCGACGGAGGGAAGTTTCAAACTGTGCCTTCAGGCACGCACTTCAAGCCCGACAGGCGGGAAACGTCACCTGGGGCTTCAACAAGGCACAAACCACACAAGGTACACAACGGGCCCTTCCCTGGATCAGCGTGTTTACGCAGGGTGTTCTGAGTGGAGCAAGCGGCCTCAACCAAGGCAGGCTCCCTTTAGGCATGTAAGCGTCTGACTCTTCCAAACGACCGATGTGTTGCCTGAAGAAATCTGCTTCAGCTGCTGGTGCAATGCAAGCTGACTTTCTCCGTGAGTAGAGCGACTTTCCAACCGAGGTGCCAGAAGGCGTTCTAAGCAGACTATTTCCTCAGTGCAGCTGAGAGAAGGTCAATGGCGAAAACTTCCAGGGCACGGTAGACCGGCTGGAAACGCGTTCCTGATGCTGTTAGAGTGCTGAGGCATCGTAGCCGTCCCCTTTAAAAGCGCTGCTTGTAGCCCTTCCCTCGGCATACACATTAGTCCCCTCTCTGAAGGGCCTAGGGGCCTGGGTGTGGCACAGCCTGCTCACAGGGGCAGGGGCTTTTCGCAGGGAAAAGGGTGCACTCCCAAAGCGCCTAGGCGTCCTGAGAAGGGCAGCACCGTTCAAATAATGCACTAGAGTGACTAAGACCTCCAAGAGCTTGCTGTATGCTCCGTTCCTTCAAGGCGACTCAAAGCCTTTCTCGAGGCATGCGCTCTCGTGGACGTTCCCTGGAGTCCTACAGCCTTACAAGGAGGAGCACTCAGCACGGCTCCGGAAGCCCCCTGAGAATTGAGAGAAAAATTCCTTCTCTTCCCCGAGCCCCGCCTCCCGCGCCTAGAGGCCCGTCAGAAACAGTGTTATTCAGCTAGCTCCAAGGCAGCATGAATGGAGCTTTCAAGATGGGAATTCAAGGCTTCTGCCCTCCGGCCCCCACTTCCACTGAACACGTAGTCCACTCCCTTGGAATTCCTAGTAAGTGCACTGGGACACTAGCTACGCACTCGTTCCTGCCCTGAATCCACTTTTCTTCACAGGGTGCTCTGCATGTAGCCAACTTCCTCATCCAGGGTACCCTCCAGGTAGGCTCTATCGGGCCTTAGCCTCTACCAATGGCCTGCAGGGTAAAATCAAGCACTGAACTTCCGTGGCACCGGGAACGCAAGCCGACTTTCTCCTGTAGGTATGGTGCCCTCGGCTAAGGGTTCCTGGAAGGCCTGCGAAGCAGATGGTTTCCCTAAGTGCAGCTCAGACAAGGGCAATGAGGCAGAGTTCCTTGACAAGTGGCACGTGAGAGAACAGTTTCCCTGGACCTGTTGCCGTGCCGAGGAAATCTAGCTCTACCCAAGGTGGTGCAGGGCGTTGTCCTACACTTGGCATACACGGAGTGACTGGGAAGGGATGCCGGCCTGGATGCCGCTGAGCAGGCCAGGGGAGTCTCCCGGTATTCAGTGGTCTTGCACGGAATCGGGTGCAAACAGGAGGGCCGTGGGTATCTTGAACGGCGCACTAGCAAGAAGAGAAAGCAGAACCGCGACCAAGGCCTCTTGGCAAGTGCTGCATGCCTCCGCTTCAGCAGGGCAATAAAGCGACTTTCCTCGAGGCAGGGGCTGACGTTCGGTCTCCAGGTAGGTCTAGAGCAGAGCCGCATGAGCTCCCAACCAGGCCCTGGACGCACCGTGTTTTACGAGAGTGCACTCATTTTCTTCCCAGAGCCATGCCTACCGTGACGAGAGGCCCGTCAGAGAGGGTGTCTCTCCGTGTAATTAAAGGCCCGACGGAGGGAACTTTCAAACTGTGCCTTCAGGCCCGCACTTCAAGCCTGACAGGCGGGAAACGTCACCTGGGGCTTCAACATGGCACAAACCACACAAGGTACACAACGGGCCCTTCCCTGGATCAGCGTGTTTACGCAGGGTGTTCTGAGTGGAGCAAGCGGCCTCAACCAAGGCAGGCTCCCTTTAGGCATGTAAGCGTCTGCCTCTTCCAAACGACCGATGTGTTGCCTGAAGAACTCTGCTTTAGCTGCCGCTGCAATGCAAGCTGACTTTCTCCGTGAGTAGAGCGACTTTCCAACCGAGGTGCCAGAAGGCGTTCTAAGCAGACTATTTCCTCAGTGCAGCTGAGAGAAGGTCAATGGCGAAAACTTCCAGGGCACGGTGGACCGGCTGGAAACGCGTTCCTGATGCTGTTGGAGTGCCGAGGCATCGTAGCCGTCCCCTTTAAAAGCACTGCTTGTAGCCCTTCCCTCGGCATACACAGTAGTCCCCTCTCTGAAGTGCCTAGGGGCCTGGGAGTGGCACAGCATGCTCACAGGGCCAGGGGCTTTTCGCAGGGAAAAGGGTGCACACCCAAAGCGCCTAGGCGTCCTGAGAAGGGCAGCACCGTTCAAATAATGCACGAGAGTGACTAAGACCTCCAAGAGCTTGCTGTATGCTCCGTTCCTGCAGGGCGACTCAAAACCTTTCTCGAGGCATGCCCTCTCGTGGACGTTCCCTGTAGTCCTACAGCCTGACGAGGAGGAGCTCCCAGCATGGCTCCGGAAGCCCCCTAGAATTGAGAGAAAAATTCCTTCTCTTCCCCGAGCCCTGCCTCCCACGCCTAGAGGCCCGTCAGAAACAGTGTTATTCAGCTAGCTCCAAGGCAGCATGAATGGAGCTTTCAAGATGGGAATTCAAGGCTTCTGCCCTCCGGCCCCCACTTCCACTGAACACGTAGTCCACTCCCTTGGAATTCCTAGTAAGTGCACAGGGACACTAGCTATGCACTCGCTCCTGCCCTGAATCCCCTTTTCTTCACAGGGTCCTCTGCATGTAGCAAACTCTCTCATACAGGGAACCCTCCAGGTAGGCTCTATCGGGCCTTAGCCTCTACCAAAGGCCTGTAGGATAAGAGGAAGCACTGAACTTCCGTGGCAGCGGAACGCAAGCCGACTTTCTCTTGCAGGTATGGTGCCCTCGTCTAAGGGTTCCTGGAAGGCCTGCGAAGCAGATGGTTTCCCTAAGTGCAGGTCAGACAAGGGCAATGAGGCAGAGTTCCTTGACAAGTGGCACGTGAGAGAACAGTTTCCCTGGAGCTGTTGCCGTGCCGAGGAAATCTAGCTCTCCCCAAGGTGGTGTGCAGGGCGTTGCCCTACACTCGGCATACACGGAGTGACTGGGAAGGGCTGCCGGCCTGGATGCCGCTGAGCAGGCCAGGGGAGCCTCCCGGTATTCAGTGGTCTTGCACGGAATCGGGTGCAAACAGGAGGGCCCTGGGTGTCTTGAACGGCGCACTAGCAAGAAGAGAAAGCAGAACCGCGACCAAGGCCTCTTGGCAAGTGCTGCATGCCTCCGCTTCAGCAGGGCAATAAAGCGACTTTCCTCGAGGCAGGGGCTGACGTTCGGTCTCCAGGTAGGTCTAGAGCAGAGCCGCATGAGCTCCCAACCAGGCCCTGGACGCACCGTGTTTTACGAGAGAGCACTCATTTTCTTCCCAGAGCCATGCCTACCGTGACGAGAGGCCCGTCAGAGAGGGTGTCTCTCCGTGTAATTCAAGGCCCGACGGAGGGAAGTTTCAAACTGTGCCTTCAGGCACGCACTTCAAGCCCGACAGGCGGGAAACGTCACCTGGGGCTTCAACAAGGCACAAACCACACAAGGTACACAACGGGCCCTTCCCTGGATCAGCGTGTTTACGCAGGGTGTTCTGAGTGGAGCAAGCGGCCTCAACCAAGGCAGGCTCCCTTTAGGCATGTAAGCGTCTGACTCTTCCAAACGACCGATGTGTTGCCTGAAGAAATCTGCTTCAGCTGCTGGTGCAATGCAAGCTGACTTTCTCCGTGAGTAGAGCGACTTTCCAACCGAGGTGCCAGAAGGCGTTCTAAGCAGACTATTTCCTCAGTGCAGCTGAGAGAAGGTCAATGGCGAAAACTTCCAGGGCACGGTAGACCGGCTGGAAACGCGTTCCTGATGCTGTTAGAGTGCTGAGGCATCGTAGCCGTCCCCTTTAAAAGCGCTGCTTGTAGCCCTTCCCTCGGCATACACAGGAGTCCCCTCTCTGAAGGGCCTAGGGGCCTGGGTGTGGCACAGCCTGCTCACAGGGGCAGGGGCTTTTCGCAGGGAAAAGGGTGCACTCCCAAAGCGCCTATGCGTCCTGAGAAGGGCAGCACCGTTCAAATAATGCACTAGAGTGACTAAGACCTCCAAGAGCTTGCTGTATGCTCCGTTCCTTCAAGGCGACTCAAAGCCTTTCTCGAGGCATGCGCTCTCGTGGACGTTCCCTGGAGTCCTACAGCCTTACAAGGAGGAGCACTCAGCACGGCTCCGGAAGCCCCCTGAGAATTGAGAGAAAAATTCCTTCTCTTCCCGGAGCCCTGCCTCCCGCGCCTAGAGGCCCGTCAGAAACGGTGTTATTCAGCTAGCTCCAAGGCAGCATGAATGGAGCTTTCAAGATGGGAATTCAAGGCTTCTGCCCTCCGGCCCCCACTTCCACTGAACACGTAGTCCACTCCCTTGGGATTTCTAGTAAGTGCACAGGCACACTAGCTACGCACTCGCTCCTGCCCTGAATCCCATTTTCTTCACAGAGTGCTCTGCTTGTAGCCAACTCCCTCATCCAAGCAACCCTCTAGGTAGGCTCTATCGGTCCTTAGCCTCTACCAAAGGCCTGCAGGGTAAGAGGAAGCACTGGACTTCCGTGGCAGCGGGAACGCAAGCCGACTTTCTCCTACAGGTATGGTGCCCTCGGCTAAGGGTTCCTGGAAGGCCTGCGAAGCAGATGGTTTCCCTAAGTGCAGCTCAGACAAGGGCAATGAGGCAGAGTTCCTTGACAAGTGGCACGTGAGAGAACAGTTTCCCTGGACCTGTTGCCGTGCCGAGGAAATCTAGCTCTCCCCAAGGTGGTGTGCAGGGCGTTGCCCTACACTCGGCATACACGGAGTGACTGGGAAGGGCTGCCGGCCTGGATGCCGCTGAGCAGGCCAGGGGAGTCTCCCGGTATTCAGTGGTCTTGCACGGAATCGGGTGCAAACAGGAGGGCCCTGGGTATCTTGAACGGCGCACTAGCATGAAGAGAAAGCAGAACCGCGACCAAGGCCTCTTGGCAAGTGCTGCATGCCTCCGCTTCAGCAGGGCAATAAAGCGACTTTCCTCGAGGCAGGGGCTGACGTTCGGTCTCCAGGTAGGTCTAGAGCAGAGCCGCATGAGCTCCCAACCAGGCCCTGGATGCACCGTGTTTTACGAGAGAGCACTCATTTTCTTCCCAGAGCCATGCCTACCGGTACGAGAGGCCCGTCAGAGAGGGTGTCTCTCCGTGTAATTCAAGGCCCGACGGAGGGAACTTTCAAACTGTGCCTTCAGGCCCGCACTTCAAGCCCGACAGTCGGGAAACGTCACCTGGGGCTTCAACAAGGCACAAACCGCACAAGTTACACAATGGGCCCTTCCCTGGATCAGCGTGTTTACGCAGGGTGTTCTGAGTGGAGCAAGCGGCCTCAACCAAGGCAGGCTCCCTTTAGGCATGTAAGCGTCTGCCTCTTCCAAACGACCGATGTGTTGCCTGAAGAACTCTGCTTTAGCTGCCGCTGCAATGCAAGCTGACTTTCTCCGTGAGTAGAGCGACTTTCCAACCGAGGTGCCAGAAGGCGTTCTAAGCAGACTATTTCCTCAGTGCAGCTGAGAGAAGGTCAATGGCGAAAACTTCCAGGGCACGTTGGACCGGACTAAAACGCGTTCCTGATGCTGTTGGAGTGCCAAGGCATCGTAGCCGTCCCCTTTAAAAGCGCTGTTTGTAGCCCTTCCCTCAGCATACACAGTAGTCCCCTCTCTGAAGGGCCTAGGGGCCTGGGTGTGGCACAGCCTGCTCACAGGGGCAGGGGCTTTTCTCAGGGAAAAGTGTGCACACCCAAAGCACCTAGGCGTCCTGAGAAGGGCAGCACCGTTCAAATAATGCACTAGAGTGACTAAGACCTCCAAGAGCTTGCTGTATGCTCCGTTCCTTCAGGGCAACTCAAAGCCTTTCTCGAGGCATGCGCTCTAATGGACGTTCCCTGTACTCCTACAGCCTGACAAGGAGGAGCTCCCAGCACGGCTCCGGAAGCCCCCTGAGAATTGAGAGAAAAATTCCTTCTCTTCCCCGATCCCTGCCTCCCGCGCCTAGAGGCCCGTCAGAAACTGTGTTATTCAGCTAGCTCCAAGGCAGCATGAATGGAGCTTTCAAGATGGGAATTCAAGGCTTCTGCCCTCCGGCCCCCACTTCCACTGAACACGTAGTCCACTCCCTTGGGATTTCTAGTAAGTGCACAGGCACACTAGCTACGCACTCGTTCCTGCCCTGAATCCCCTTTTCTTCACAGGGTGCTCTGCATGTAGCCAACTCCCTCATCCAGGGAACCCTCCAGGTAGGCTCTATCGGTCCTTAGCCTCTACCAAAGGCCTGCAGGGTAAGAGGAAGCACTGGACTTCCGTGGCAGCGGGAACGCAAGCCGACTTTCTCCAGCAGGTATGGTGCCCTCGGCTAAGGGTTCCTGGAAGGCCTGCGAAGCAGATGGTTTCCCTAAGTGCAGCTCAGACAAGGGCAATGAGGCAGAGTTCCTTGACAAGTGGCACGTGAGAGAACAGTTTCCCTGGACCTGTTGCCGTGCCGAGGAAATCTAGCTCTCCCCAAGGTGGTGTGCAGGGCGTTGCCCTACACTCGGCATACACGGAGTGACTGGGAAGGGCTGCCGGCCTGGATGCCGCTGCGCAGGCCAGGGGAGCCTCCCGGTATTCAGTGGTCTTGCACGGAATCGGGTGCAAACAGGAGGGCCCTGGGTGTCTTGAACGGCGCACTAGCAAGAAGAGAAAGCAGAACCACGACGAAGGCCTCTTGGCAAGTGCTGCATGCCTCCGCTTCAGCAGGGCAATAAAGCGACTTTCCTCGAGGCAGGGGCTGACGTTCGGTCTCCAGGTAGGTCTAGAGCAGAGCCGAATGAGCTCCCAACCAGGCCCTGGACGCACCGTGTTTTACGAGAGAGCACTCATTTTCTTCCCAGAGCCATGCCTACCGTGACGAGAGGCCCGTCAGAGAGGGTGTCTCTCCGTGTAATTCAAGGCCCGACGGAGGGAACTTTCAAACTGTGCCTTCAGGCCCGCACTTCAAGCCCGACAGGCGGGAAACGTCACCTGGGGCTTCAACAAGGCACAAACCGCACAAGTTACACAACGGGCCCTTCCCTGGATCAGCGTGTTTACGCAGTGTGTTCTGAGTGGAGCAAGCGGCCTCAACCAAGGCAGGCTCCCTTTAGGCATGTAAGCGTCTGCCTCTTCCAAACGACCGATGTGTTGCCTGAAGAACTCTGCTTTAGCTGCCGCTGCAATGCAAGCTGACTTTCTCCGTGAGTAGAGCGACTTTCCAACCGAGGTGCCAGAAGGCGTTCTAAGCAGACTATTTCCTCAGTGCAGCTGAGAGAAGGTCAATGGCGAAAACTTCCAGGGCATGGTGGACCGGCTGGAAACGCGTGCCTGATGCTGTTGGAGTGCCGAGGCATCGTAGCCGTCCCCTATAAAAGCGCTGCTTGTAGCCCTTCCCTCGGCATACACAGTAGTCCCCTGTCTGAAGGGCCTAGGGGCCTGGGTGTGGCACAGCCTGCTCACAGGGGCAGGGTCTTTTCGCAGGGAAAAGGGTGCACACCCAAAGCGCCTAGGCGTCCTGAGAAGGGCAGCACCGTTCAAATAATGCACTAGAGTGACTAAGACCTCCAAGAGCTTGCTGTATGCTCCGTTCCTTCAGGGCGACTCAAAGCCTTTCTCGAGGCATGCGCTCTAATGGACGTTCCCTGTACTCCTACAGCCTGACAAGGAGGAGCTCCCAGCACGGCTCCGGAAGCCCCCTGAGAATTGAGAGAAAAATTCCTTCTCTTCCCCGATCCCTGCCTCCCGCGCCTAGAGGCCCGTCAGAAACTGTGTTATTCAGCTAGCTCCAAGGCAGCATGAATGGAGCTTTCAAGATGGGAATTCAAGGCTTCTGCCCTCCGGCCCCCACTTCCACTGAACACGTAGTCCACTCCCTTGGGATTTCTAGTAAGTGCACAGGCACACTAGCTACGCACTCGTTCCTGCCCTGAATCCCCTTTTCTTCACAGGGTGCTCTGCATGTAGCCAACTCCCTCATCCAGGGAACCCTCCAGGTAGGCTCTATCGGTCCTTAGCCTCTACCAAAGGCCTGCAGGGTAAGAGGAAGCACTGGACTTCCGTGGCAGCGGGAACGCAAGCCGACTTTCTCCAGCAGGTATGGTGCCCTCGGCTAAGGGTTCCTGGAAGGCCTGCGAAGCAGATGGTTTCCCTAAGTGCAGCTCAGACAAGGGCAATGAGGCAGAGTTCCTTGACAAGTGGCACGTGAGAGAACAGTTTCCCTGGACCTGTTGCCGTGCCGAGGAAATCTAGCTCTCCCCAAGGTGGTGTGCAGGGCGTTGCCCTACACTCGGCATACACGGAGTGACTGGGAAGGGCTGCCGGCCTGGATGCCGCTGCGCAGGCCAGGGGAGCCTCCCGGTATTCAGTGGTCTTGCACGGAATCGGGTGCAAACAGGAGGGCCCTGGGTGTCTTGAACGGCGCACTAGCAAGAAGAGAAAGCAGAACCGCGACCAAGGCCTCTTGGCAAGTGCTGCATGCCTCCGCTTCAGCAGGGCAATAAAGCGACTTTCCTCGAGGCAGGGGCTGACGTTCGGTCTCCAGGTAGGTCTAGAGCAGAGCCGCATGAGCTCCCAACCAGGCCCTGGACGCACCGTGTTTTACGAGAGAGCACTCATTTTCTTCCCAGAGCCATGCCTACCGTGCCGAGAGGCCCGTCAGAGAGGGTGTCTCTCCGTGTAATTCAAGGCCCGACGGAGGGAACTTTCAAACTGTGCCTTCAGGCCCGCACTTCAAGCCCGACAGGCGGGAAACGTCACCTGGGGCTTCAACAAGGCACAAACCGCACAAGGTACACAACGGGCCCTTCCCTGGATCAGCGTGTTTACGCAGTGTGTTCTGAGTGGAGCAAGCGGCCTCAACCAAGGCAGGCTCCCTTTAGGCATGTAAGCGTCTGCCTCTTCCAAACGACCGATGTGTTGCCTGAAGAACTCTGCTTTAGCTGCCGCTGCAATGCAAGCTGACTTTCTCCGTGAGTAGAGCGACTTTCCAACCGAGGTGCCAGAAGGCGTTCTAAGCAGACTATTTCCTCAGTGCAGCTGAGAGAAGGTCAATGGCGAAAACTTCCAGCGCACGTTGGACCGGACTAAAACGCGTTCCTGATGCTGTTGGAGTGCCGAGGCATCGTAGCCGTCCCCTTTAAAAGCGCTGCTTGTAGCCCTTCCCTCGGCATACACAGTAGTCCCCTCTCTGAAGGGCCTAGGGGCCTGGGTGTGGCACAGCCTGCTCACAGGGGCAGGGGCTTTTCGCAGGGAAAAGGGTGCACACCCAAAGCGCCTAGGCGTCCTGAGAAGGGCAGCACCGTTCAAATAATGCACTAGAGTGACTAAGACCTCCAAGAGCTTGCTGTATGCTCCGTTCCTTCAGGGCGACTCAAAGCCTTTCTCGAGGCATGCGCTCTAGTGGACGTTCCCTGTAGTCCTACAGCCTGACAAGGAGGAGCTCCCAGCACGGCTCCGGAAGCCCTCTGAGAATTGAGAGAAAAGTTCCTTCTCTTCCCGGAGCCCTGCCTCCCGCGCCTAGAGGCCCGTCAGAAACGGTGTTATTCAGCTAGCTCCAAGGCAGCATGAATGGAGCTTTCAAGATGGGAATTCAAGGCTTCTGCCCTCCGGCCCCCACTTCCACTGAACACGTAGTCCACTCCCTTGGGATTCCTAGTAAGTGCACAGGGACACTAGCTACGCACTCGTTCCTGCCCTGAATCCCCTTTTCTTCACAGGGTGCTCTGCATGTAGCCAACTCCCTCATCCAGGGAACCCTCCAGGTAGGCTCTATCGGTCCTTAGCCTCTACCAAAGGCCTGCAGGGTAAGAGGAAGCACTGGACTTCCGTGGCAGCGGGAACGCAAGCCGACTTTCTCCAGCAGGTATGGTGCCCTCGGCTAAGGGTTCCTGGAAGGCCTGCGAAGCAGATGGTTTCCCTAAGTGCAGCTCAGACAAGGGCAATGAGGCAGAGTTCCTTGACAAGTGGCACGTGAGAGAACAGTTTCCCTGGACCTGTTGCCGTGCCGAGGAAATCTAGCTCTCCCCAAGGTGGTGTGCAGGGCGTTGCCCTACACTCGGCATACACGGAGTGACTGGGAAGGGCTGCCGGCCTGGATGCCGCTGCGCAGGCCAGGGGAGCCTCCCGGTATTCAGTGGTCTTGCACGGAATCGGGTGCAAACAGGAGGGCCCTGGGTGTCTTGAACGGCGCACTAGCAAGAAGAGAAAGCAGAACCGCGACGAAGGCCTCTTGGCAAGTGCTGCATGCCTCCGCTTCAGCAGGGCAATAAAGCGACTTTCCTCGAGGCAGGGGCTGACGTTCGGTCTCCAGGTAGGTCTAGAGCAGAGCCGCATGAGCTCCCAACCAGGCCCTGGACGCACCGTGTTTTACGAGAGAGCACTCATTTTCTTCCCAGAGCCATACCTACCGTGACGAGAGGCCCGTCAGAGAGGGTGTCTCTCCGTGTAATTCAAGGCCCGACGGAGGGAACTTTCAAACTGTGCCTTCAGGCCCGCACTTCAAGCCCGACAGGCGGGAAACGTCACCTGGGGCTTCAACAAGGCACAAACCGCACAAGTTACACAACGGGCCCTTCCCTGGATCAGCGTGTTTACGCAGTGTGTTCTGAGTGGAGCAAGCGGCCTCAACCAAGGCAGGCTCCCTTTAGGCATGTAAGCGTCTGCCTCTTCCAAACGACCGATGTGTTGCCTGAAGAACTCTGCTTTAGCTGCCGCTGCAATGCAAGCTGACTTTCTCCGTGAGTAGAGCGACTTTCCAACCGTGGTGCCAGAAGGCGTTCTAAGCAGACTATTTCCTCAGTGCAGCTGAGAGAAGGTCAATGGCGAAAACTTCCAGGGCACGTTGGACCGGACTAAAACGCGTTCCTGATGCTGTTGGAGTGCCGAGGCATCGTAGCCGTCCCCTTTAAAAGCGCTGCTTGTAGCCCTTCCCTCGGCATACACAGTAGTCCCCTCTCTGAAGGGCCTAGGGGCCTGGGTGTGGCACAGCCTGCTCACAGGGGCAGGGGCTTTTCGCAGGGAAAAGGGTGCACACCCAAAGCGCCTAGGCGTCCTGAGAAGGGCAGCACCGTTCAAATAATGCACTAGAGTGACTAAGACCTCCAAGAGCTTGCTGTATGCTCCATTCCTTCAGGGCGACTCAAAGCCTTTCTCGAGGCATGCGCTCTAGTGGACGTTCCCTGTAGTCCTACAGCCTGACAAGGAGGAGCTCCCAGCACGGCTCCGGAAGCCCCCTGAGAATTGAGAGAAAAGTTCCTTCTCTTCCCCGAGCCCTGCCTCCCGCGCCTAGAGGCCCGTCAGAAACGGTGTTATTCAGCTAGCTCCAAGGCAGCATGAATGGACCTTTCAAGATGGGAATTCAAGGCTTCTGCCCTCCGGCCCCCACTTCCACTGAACACGTAGTCCACTCCCTTGGGATTCCTAGTAAGTGCACAGGGACACTTGCTACGCACTCGTTCCTGCCCTGAATCCCCTTTTCTTCACAGGGTGCTCTGCATGTAGCCAACTCCCTCATCCAGGGAACCCTCCAGGTAGGCTCTATCGGTCCTTAGCCTCTACCAAAGGCCTGCAGGGTAAGAGGAAGCACTGGACTTCCGTGGCAGCGGGAACACAAGCCGACTTTCTCCAGCAGGTATGGTGCCCTCGGCTAAGGGTTCCTGGAAGGCCTGTGAAGCAGATGGTTTCCCTAAGTGCAGCTCAGACAAGGGCAATGAGGCAGAGTTCCTTGACAAATGGCACGTGAGAGAACAGTTTCCCTGGACCTGTTGCCATGCCGAGGAAATCTAGCTCTCCCCAAGATGGTGTGCAGGGCGTTGCCCTACACTCGGCATACACGGAGTGACTGGGAAGGGCTGCCGGCCTGGATGCCGCTGCGCAGGCCAGGGGAGCCTCCCGGTATTCAGTGGTCTTGCACGGAATCGGGTGCAAACAGGAGGGCCCTGGGTGTCTTGAACGGCGCACTAGCAAGAAGAGAAAGCAGAACCGCGACCAAGGCCTCTTGGCAAGTGCTGCATGCCTCCGCTTCAGCAGGGCAATAAAGCGACTTTCCTCGAGGCAGGGGCTGACGTTCGGTCTCCAGGTAGGTCTAGAGCAGAGCCGCATGAGCTCCCAACCAGGCCCTGGACGCACCGTGTTTTACGAGAGAGCACTCATTTTCTTCCCAGAGCCATGCCTACCGTGACGAGAGGCCCGTCAGAGAGGGTGTCTCTCCGGGTAATTAAAGGCCCGATGGAGGGAACTTTCAAACTGTGCCTTCAGGCCCGCACTTCAAGCCCGACAGGCGGGAAACGTCACCTGGGGCTTCAACAAGGCACAAACCACACAAGGTACACAACGGGCCCTTCCCTGGATCAGCGTGTTTACGCAGGGTGTTCTGAGTGGAGCAAGCGGCCTCAACCAAGGCAGGCTCCCTTTAGGCATGTAAGCGTCTGCCTCTTCCAAACGACCGATGTGTTGCCTGAAGAACTCTGCTTTAGCTGCCGCTGCAATGCAAGCTGACTTTCTCCGTGAGTAGAGCGACTTTCCAACCGAGGTGCCAGAAGGCGTTCTAAGCAGACTATTTCCTCAGTGCAGCTGAGAGAAGGTCAATGGCGAAAACTTCCAGGGCACGGTGGACCGGCTGGAAACGCGTTCCTGATGCTGTTGGAGGGCCGAGGCATCGTAGCCGTCCCCTTTAAAAGCGCTGCTTGTAGCCCTTCCTTCGGCATACACAGTAGTCCCCTGTCTGAAGGGCCTAGTGGCCTGGGTGTGGCACAGCCTGCTCACAGGGGCAGGGGCTTTTCGCAGGGAAAAGGGTGCACACCAAAAGCACCTAGGCCTCCTGAGAAGGGCAGCACCGTTTAAATAATGCACTAGAGTGACTAAGAACTCTAAGAGCTTGCTGTATGCTCCGTTCCTTCAGGGCGACTCAAAGCCTTTCTCGAGGCATGTCCTCTCGTGGACGTTCCCTGTAGTCCTACAGCCTGACGAGGAGGA
Organism: Mesoplodon densirostris; assembly: GCF_025265405.1. Taxonomy (NCBI): domain Eukaryota; kingdom Metazoa; phylum Chordata; class Mammalia; order Artiodactyla; family Ziphiidae; genus Mesoplodon; species Mesoplodon densirostris. The sequence goes on along the minus strand of NC_082673.1, from coordinate 47,975,904 downwards.
GCTCACAGCACGGCTCCGGAAGCCCCCTGAGAATTGAGAGAAAAATTCCTTCTCTTCCCCGAGCCCTGCCTCCCGCGCCTAGAGGCCCGTCAGAAACGGTGTTATTCAGCTAGCTCCAAGGCAGCATGAATGGAGCTTTCAAGATGGGAATTCAAGGCTTCTGCCCTCCGGCCCCCACTTCCACTGAACACGTAGTCCACTCCCTTGGAATTCCTAGTAAGTGCACAGGGACACTAGCTACGCACTCGTTCCTGCCCTGAATCCCCTTTTCTTCACAGGGTGCTCTGCATGTAGCCAACTTCCTCATCCAGGGAACCCTCCAGGTAGGCTCTATTGGGCATTAGGCTCTACCAATGGCCTGCAGGGTAAGAGGAAGCACTGAACTTCCGTGGCACCGGGAACGCAAGCTGACTTTCTCCTACAGGTATGGTGCCCTCGGCTAAGGGTTCCTGGAAGGCCTGCGAAGCAGATGGTTTCCCTAAGTGCAGGTCAGACAAGGGCAATGAGGCAGAGTTCGTTGACAAGTGGCACGTGAGAGAACAGTTTCCCTGGAGCTGTTGCCATGCCGAGGAAATCTTGCTCTCCACAAGGTGGTGTGCAGGGCGTTGCCCTACACTCGGCATACACGGAGTGACTGGGAAGGGCTGCCGGCTTGGATGCCGCTGAGCAGGCCAGGGGAGCCTCCCGGTATTCAGTGGTCTGGCACGGAATCGGGTGCAAACAGGAGGGCCCTGGGTGTCTTGAACGGCGCACTAGCAAGAAGAGAAAGCAGAACCGTGAACAAGGCCTCATGGCAAGTGCTGCATGCCTCCGCTTCAGCAGAGCAATAAAGCGACTTTCCTCGAGGCAGGGGCTGACGTTCGGTCTCCAGGTAGGTCTAGAGCAGAGCCGCATGAGATCCCAACCAGGCCCTGGACGCACCGTGTTTTACGAGAGAGCACTCATTTTCTTCCCAGAGCCATGCCTACCGTGACGAGAGGCCCGTCAGAGAGGGTGTCTCTCCGTGTAATTCAAGGCCCGACGGAGGGAACTTTCAAACTGTGCCTTCAGGCCCGCACTTCAAGCCCGACAGGTGGGAAACGTCACCTGGGGCTTCAACAAGGCACAAACCACACAAGGTACACAACGGGCCCTTCCCTGGATCAGCGTGTTTACGCAGGGTGTTCTGAGTGGAGCAAGCGGCCTCAACCAAGGCAGGCTCCCTTTACGCATGTAAGCGTCTGCCTCTTCCAAACGACCGATGTGTGGCCTGAAGAACTCTGCTTTAGCTGCCGCTGCAATGCAATCGGACTTTCTCCGTGAGTAGAGCGACTTTCCAACCGAGGTGCCAGAAGGCGTTCTAAGCAGACTATTTCCTCAGTGCAGCTGAAAGAAGGTCAATGGGGAAAACTTCCAGGGCTCGTTGGACCGGACTAAAACGCGTTCCTGATGCTGTTGGAGTGCTGAGGCATCGTATCCGTCCCCTTTAAAAGCGCTCCTTATAGCCCTTCCCTCGGCATACACAGTAGTCCCCTCTCTGAAGGGCCTAGGGGCCTGGGTGTGGCACAGCCTGCTCACAGGGGCAGGGGCTTTTCGCAGGGAAAAGGGTGCACACCCAAAGTGCCTAGGCGTCCTGAGAAGGGCAGCACGGTTCAAATAATGCACTAGAGTGACTAAGACCTCCAAGAGCTTGCTGTATGCTCCGTTCCTTCAGGACGACTCAAAGACTTTCTCGAGGCATGCGCTCTAGTGGACGTTCCCTGTAGTCTTACAGCCTGAAAAGGATGAGCTCCCAGCACGGCTCCGGAAGCCCCCTGATAATTGAGAGAAAAATTCCCTCTCTTCCCCGAGCCCTGCCTCCCGCGCCTAGATGCCCGTCAGAAACGCTGTTATTCAGCTAGCTCCAAGGCAGCATGAATGGCGCTTTCATGATGGGAATTCAAGCCTTCTGCCCTCCGGCCCCCACTTCCACTGAACACGTCGTCCACTCCCTTGGGATTCCTAGTAAGTGCACAGGAACACTAGCTACGCACTCGTTCCTGCCCTGAATCCCATTTTCTTCACAGGGTGCTCTGCATCTAGCCAACTCCCTCATCCAGGGAACCCTCCAGGTAGGCTCTATCGGGCCTTAGCCTCTACCAAAGGCCTGCAGGGTAAGAGGAAGCACGGAACTTCCGTGGCACCGGGAACACAAGCCGACTTTCTCCTGCAGGTATGGTGCCCTCGGCTAAGGGTTCCTGGAAGGCCTGTGAAGCAGATGGTTTCCCTAAGTGCAGGTCAGACAAGGGCAATGAGGCAGAGTTCCTTGACAAGTGGCCCATGAGAGAACAGTTTCCCTGGAGCTGTTGCCGTGCCGAGGAAATCTAGCTTTCCCCAAGGTGGTGTAGGGCGTTGACCTACACTCGGCATACACGGACTGACTGGGAAGGGCTGCCGGCCTGGATGCCGCTGAGCAGGCCAGGGGAGCCTCCCGGTATTCAGTGGTCTGGCACGGAATCGGGTGCAAACAGGAGGGCCCTGGGTGTCTTGAACGGCGCACTAGCAAGAAGAGAAAGCAGAACCGCGACCAAGGCCTCTTGGCAAGTGCTGCATGCCTCCGCTTCAGCAGGGCAATAAAGCGACTTTCCTCGAGGCAGGGGCTGACGTTCGGTCTCCAGGTAGGTCTAGAGCAGAGCCGCATGAGCTCCCAACCAGGCCCTGGCCGCACCGTGTTTTACGAGAGAGCACTCATTTTCTTCCCAGAGCCATGCCTACCGTGACAAGAGGCCCGTCAGAGAGGGTGTCTCTCCGTGTAATTCAAGGCCCGACGGAGGGAACTTTCAAACTGTGCCTTCAGGCCCGCACTTCAAGCCCGACAGGCGGGAAACGTCACCTGGGGCTTCAACAAGGCACAAACCACACAGGGTACACAACGGGCCCTTCCCTGGATCAGCGTGTTTACGCAGGGTGTTCTGAGTGGAGCAAGCGGCCTCAACCAAGGCAGGCTCCCTTTAGGCATGTAAGCGTCTGCCTCTTCCAAACGTCCGATGTGTGGCCTGAAGAACTCTGCTTTAGCTGCCGCTGCAATGCAAACTGACTTTTTCCCTGAGTAGAGCGACTTTCCAACCGAGGTGCCAGAAGGCGTTCTAAGCAGACTATTTCCTCAGTGCAGCTGAGAGAAGGTCAATGGCGAAAACTTCCAGGGCACGGTGGACCGGCTGGAAACGAGTTCCTGATGCTCTTGGAGGGCCGAGGCATCGTAGCCGTCTCCTTTAAAAGCGCTGCTTGTAGCCCTTCCCTCGGCATACACAGTAGTCCCCTGTCTGAAGGGCCTAGAGGCCTGGGTGTGGCACAGCATGCTCACAGGGCCAGGGGCTTATCTCAGGGAAAAGGGTGCACACCAAAAGCACCTAGGCGTCCTGAGAAGGGCAGCACCGTTCAAATAATGCACTAGAGTGACTAAGACCTCTAAGAGCTTGCTGTATGCTCCGTTCCTTCAGGGCGACTCAAAGCCTTTCTCGAGGCATGTCCTCTCATGGACGTTCCCTGTAGTCCTACAGCCTGACGAGGAGGAGCTCACAGCACGGCTCCGGAAGCCCCCTGAGAATTGAGAGAAAAATTCCTTCTCTTCCCCGAGCCCTGCCTCCCGCGCCTAGAGGCCCGTCAGAAACGGTGTTATTCAGCTAGCTCCAAGGCAGCATGAATGGAGCTTTCAAGATGGGAATTCAAGGCTTCTGCCCTCTGGCCCCCACTTCCACTGAACACGTAGTCCACTCCCTTGGAATTCCTAGTAAGTGCACAGGGACACTAGCTACGCACTCGTTCCTGCCCTGAATCCACTTTTCTTCACAGGGTGCTCTGCATGTAGCCAACTTCCTCATCCAGGGAACCCTCCAGGTAGGCTCTATCGGGCCTTAGGCTCTACCAATGGCCTGCAGGGTAAGAGGAAGCACTGAACTTCCGTGGCACCGGGAACGCAAGCCGACTTTCTCCTACAGGTATGGTGCCCTCGGCTAAGGCTTCCTGGAAGGCCTGCGAAGCAGATGGTTTCCCTAAGTGCAGCTCAGACAAGGGCAATGAGGCAGAGTTCCTTGACAAGTGGCACGTGAGAGAACAGTTTCCCTGGAGCTGTTGCCATGCCGAGGAAATCTTGCTCTCCACAAGGTGGTGTGCAGGGCGTTGCCCTACACTCGGCATACACGGAGTGACTGGGAAGGGCTGCCGGCTTGGATGCCGCTGAGCAGGCCAGGGGAGCCTCCCGGTATTCAGTGGTCTGGCACGGAATCGGGTGCAAACAGGAGGGCCCTGGGTGACTTGAACGGCGCACTAGCAAGAAGAGAAAGCAGAACCGTGAACAAGGCCTCATGGCAAGTGCTGCATGCCTCCGCTTCAGCAGAGCAATAAAGCGACTTTCCTCGAGGCAGGGGCTGACGTTCGGTCTCCAGGTAGGTCTAGAGCAGAGCCGCATGAGCTCCCAACCAGGCCCTGGACGCACCGTGTTTTACGAGAGAGCACTCATTTTCTTCCCAGAGCCATGCCTACAGTGACGAGAGGCCCGTCAGAGAGGGTGTCTCTCTGTGTAATTCAAGGCCCGATGGAGGGAACTTTCAAACTGTGCCTTCAGGCCCGCACTTCAAGCCCGACAGGTGGGAAACGTCACCTGGGGCTTCAACAAGGCACAAACCACACAAGGTACACAACGGGCCCTTCCCTGGATCAGCGTGTTTACGCAGGGTGTTCTGAGTGGAGCAAGCGGCCTCAACCAAGGCAGGCTCCCTTTAGACATGTAAGCGTCTGCCTCTTCCAAACGACCGATGTGTGGCCTGAAGAACTCTGCTTTAGCTGCCGCTGCAATGCAATCTGACTTTCTCCGTGAGTAGAGCGACTTTCCAACTGAGGTGCCAGAAGGCGTTCTAAGCAGACTATTTCCTCAGTGCAGCTGAGAGAAGGTCAATGGCGAAAACTTCCAGGGCACGGTGGACCGGCTGGAAACGCGTTCCTGATGCTGTTGGAGTGCCGAGGCATCGTAGCCGTCCCCTTTAAAAGCGCTGCTTGTAGCCCTTCCCTCGGCATACACAGTAGTCCCCTCTCTGAAGGGCCTTGGGGCCTGGGTGTGGCACAGCCTGCTCACAGGGGCAGGGGCTTTTCGCAGGAAAAAGGGTGCACAACCAAAGCGCCTAGGCGTCCTGAGAAGGGCAGCACCGTTCAAATAATGCACGAGAGTGACTAAGACCTCCAAGAGCTTGCTGTATGCTCCGTTCCTGCAGGGCGACTCAAAGCCTTTCTCGAGGCATGCCCTCTCGTGGACGTTCCCTGTAGTCCTACAGCCTGATGAGGAGGAGCTCCCAGCATGGCTCCGGAAGCCCCCTAGAATTGAGAGAAAAATTCCTTCTCTTCCCCGAGCCCTGCCTCCCACGCCTAGAGGCCCGTCAGAAACAGTGTTATTCAGCTAGCTCCAAGGCAGCATGAATGGAGCTTTCAAGATGGGAATTGAAGGCTTCTGCCCTCCGGCCCCCACTTCCACTGAACACGTAGTCCACTCCCTTGGAATTCCTAGTAAGTGCACAGGGACACTAGCTATGCACTCGCTCCTGCCCTGAATCCCCTTTTCTTCACAGGGTGCTCTGCATGTAGCAAACTCTCTCATACAGGGAACCCTCCAGGTAGGCTCTATCGGGCCTTAGCCTCTACCAAAGGCCTGTAGGATAAGAGGAAGCACTGAACTTCCGTGGCAGCGGAACGCAAGCCGACTTTCTCTTGCAGGTATGGTGCCCTCGTCTAAGGGTTCCTGGAAGGCCTGCGAAGCAGATGGTTTCCCTAAGTGCAGGTCAGACAAGGGCAATGAGGCAGAGTTCCTTGACAAGTGGCACGTGAGAGAACAGTTTCCCTGGAGCTGTTGCCGTGCCGAGGAAATCTAGCTCTCCCCAAGGTGGTGTGCAGGGCGTTGCCCTACACTCGGCATACACGGAGTGACTGGGAAGGGCTGCCGGCCTGGATGCCGCTGAGCAGGCCAGGGGAGCCTCCCGGTATTCAGTGGTCTTGCACGGAATCGGGTGCAAACAGGAGGGCCCTGGGTGTCTTGAACGGCGCACTAGCAAGAAGAGAAAGCAGAACCGCGACCAAGGCCTCTTGGCAAGTGCTGCATGCCTCCGCTTCAGCAGGGCAATAAAGCGACTTTCCTCGAGGCAGGGGCTGACGTTCGGTCTCCAGGTAGGTCTAGAGCAGAGCCGCATGAGCTCCCAACCAGGCCCTGGCCGCACCGTGTTTTACGAGAGAGCACTCATTTTCTTCCCAGAGCCATGCCTACCATGACGAGAGGCCCGTCAGAGAGGGTGTCTCTCCGTGTAATTCAAGGCCCGACGGAGGGAACTTTCAAACTGTGCCTTCAGGCCCGCACTTCAAGCCCGACAGGCGGGAAACGTCACCTGGGGCTTCAACAAGGCACAAACCACACAAGGTACACAACGGGCCCTTCCCTGGATCAGCGTGTTTACGCAGGGTGTTCTGAGTGGAGCAAGCGGCCTCAACCAAGGCAGGCTCCCTTTAGGCATGTAAGCGTCTGCCTCTTCCAAACGACCGATGTGTGGCCTGAAGAACTCTGCTTTAGCTGCCGCTGCAATGCAATCGGACTTTCTCCGTGAGTAGAGCGACTTTCCAACTGAGGTGCCAGAAGGCGTTCTAAGCAGACTATTTCCTCAGTGCAGCTGAGAGAAGGTCAATGGCGAAAACTTCCAGGGCACGGTGGACCGGCTGGAAACGCGTTTCTGATGCTGTTGGAGTGCCGAGGCATCGTAGCCCTCCCCTTTAAAAGCGCTGCTTGTAGCCCTTCCCTCGGCATACACAGTAGTCCCCTGTCTGAAGGGCCTAGTGGCCTGGGTGTGGCACAGCCTGCTCACAGGGGCAGGGGCTTTTCGCAGGGAAAAGGGTGCACACCCAAAGCGCCTAGGCGTCCTGAGAAGGGCAGCACCGTTCAAATAATGCACTAGAGTGACTAAGACCTCCAAGAGCTTGCTGTATGCTCCGTTCCTGCAGGGCGACTCAAAGCCTTTCTCGAGGCATGCCCTCTCGTGGACGTTCCCTGTAGTCCTACAGCCTGACAGGAGGAGCTCCCAGCACGGCTCCGGAAGCCCCCTGAGAATTGAGAGAAAAATTCCTTCTCTTCCCCGAGCCCAGGCTCCCGCGCCTAGAGGCCCGTCAGAAACGGTGTTATTCAGGTAGCTCCAAGGCAGCATGAATGGAGCTTTCAAGATGGGAATTCAAGGCGTCTGCCCTCCGGCCCCCACTTCCACTGAACACGTAGTCCACTCCCTTGGGATTTCTAGTAAGTGCACAGGCACACTAGCTACGCACTCGCTCCTGCCCTGAATCCCATTTTCTTCACAGGGTGCTCTGCTTGTAGCCAACTCCCTCATCCTAGCAAACCTCTAGGTAGGCTCTATCGAACCTTAGCCTCTACCAAAGGCCTGCAGGGTAAGAGGAAGCACTGGACTTCCGTGGCAGCGGGAACGCAAGCTGACTTCCTCCTACAGGTATGGTGCCCTCGGCTAAGGGTTCCTGGAAGGCCTGCGAAGCAGATGGTTTCCCTAAGTGCAGCTCAGACAAGGGCAATGAGGCAGAGTTCCTTGACAAGTGGCACGTGAGAGAACAGTTTCCCTGGAGCTGTTGCCGTGCTGAGGAAATCTAGCTCTCCCCAAGTTGGTGTGCAGGGCGTTGCCCTACACTCGGCATACACGGAGTGACTGGGAAGGGCTGCCGGCCTGGATACCGCTGCGCAGGCCAGGGGAGCCTCCCGGTATTCAGTGGTCTTGCACGGAATCGGGTGCAAACAGGAGGGCCCTGGGTGTCTTGAACGGCGCACTAGCAAGAAGAGAAAGCAGAACCGCGACCAAGGCCTCTTGGCAAGTGCTGCATGCCTCCGCTTCAGCAGGGCAATAAAGCGACTTTCCTCGAGGCAGGGGCTGTCGTTTGGTCTCCAGGTAGGTCTAGAGCAGAGCCGCATGAGCTACCAAACAGGCCCTGGACGCACCGTGTTTTACGAGAGAGCACTCATTTTCTTCCCAGAGCTATGCCTACCGTGACGAGAGGCCCGTCAGAGAGGGTGTCTCTCCGTGTAATTCAAGGCCCGACGGAGGGAACTTTCAAACTGTGCCTTCAGGCCCGCACTTCAAGCCCGTACGGCGGGAAACGTCACCTGGGGCTTCAACAAGGCACAACCCGCACAGGTTACACAACGGGCCCTTCCCTGGATCAGCGTGTTTACGCAGGGTGTTCTGAGTGGAGCAAGCGGCCTCAACCAAGGCAGGCTCCCTTTAGGCATGTAAGCGTCTGCCTCTTCCAAACGACCGATGTGTTGCCTGAAGAACTCTGAATTAGCTGCCGCTGCAATGCAAGCTGACTTTCTCCGTGAGTAGAGCGACTTTCCAACCGAGGTGCCAGAAGGCGTTCTAAGCAGACTATTTCCTCAGTGCAGCTGAAAGAAGGTCAATGGGGAAAACTTCCAGGGCACGTTGGACCGGACTGAAACGCGTTACTGATGCTGTTGGAGTGCCGAGGCATCGTATCCGTCCCCTTTAAAAGCGCTGCTTATAGCCCTTCCCTCAGCATACACAGTAGTCCCCTCTCTGAAGGGCCTAGGGGCCTGGGTGTGGCACAGCCTGCTCACAGGGGCAGGGGCTTTTCTCAGGGAAAAGGGTGCACACCCAAAGCACCTAGGCGTCCTGAGAAGGGCAGCACCGTTCAAATAATGCACTAGAGTGACTAATACCTTCAAGAGCTTGCTGTATGCTCCGTTCATACACGGCGACTCAAAGCCTTTCTCGAGGCATGCGCTCTAGAGGACGTTCCCTGTAGTCCTACAGCCTGACAAGGAGGAGCTCCCAGCACGGCTCCGGAAGCCCCCTGAGAATTGAGAGAAAAATTCCTTCTCTTCCCCGAGCCCTGCCTCCCGCGCCTAGAGGCCCGTCAGAAACGGTGTTATTCAGCTAGCTCCAAGGCAGCATGAATGGAGCTTTCAAGATGGGAATTCAAGGCTTCTGCCCTCCGGCCCCCACTTCCACTGAACACGTAGTCCACTCCCTTGGGTTTTCTATTAAGTGCACAGGCACACTAGCTACGCACTCGCTCCTGCCCTGAATCCCATTTTCTTCACAGGGTGCTCTGCTTGTAGCCAACTCCCTCATCCAAGCAACCCTCTAGGTAGGCTCTATCGGTCCTTAGCCTCTACCAAAAGCCTGCAGGGTAAGAAGAAGCACGGAACTACCGTGGCAACGGGATCACAAGCCGACATTCTCCTACAGGTATGGTGCCCTCGGCTAAGGGTTCCTGGAAGGCCTGCGAAGCAGATGGTTTCCCTAAGTGCAGCTCAGACAAGGGCAATGAGGCAGAGTTCCTTGACAAGTGGCACGTGAGAGAACAGTTTCCCTGGACCTGTTGCCGTGCCGAGGAAATCTAGCTCTCCCCAAGGTGGTGTGCAGGGCGTTGCCCTAAACTCGGCATACATGGAGTGACTGGGAAGGGCTGCGGGCCTGGATGCCGCTGAGCAGGCCAGGGGAGTCTCCCGGTATTCAGTGGTCTTGCACGGAATCGGGTGCAAACAGGAGGGCCCTGGGTATCTTGAACGGCGCACTAGCAAGAAGAGAAAGCAGAACCGCGACCAAGGCCTCTTGGCAAGTGCTGCATGCCTCCGCTTCAGCAGGGCAATAAAGCGACTTTCCTCGAGGCAGGGGCTGACTTTCGGTCTCCAGGTAGGTCTAGAGCAGAGCCGCATGAGCTCCCAACCAGGCCCTGGATGCACCGTGTTTTACGAGAAAGCACTCATTTTCTTCCCAGAGCCATGCCTACCATGACGAGAGGCCCGTCAGAGAGGGTGTCTCTCCGTGTAATTTAAGGCCCGACAGAGGTAACTTTCAACCTGTGCCTTCAGGCCCGCACTTCAAGCCCGACAGGCGGGACACGCCAGCTGGGGCTTCAACAAGGCACAAACCACACAAGGTACACAACGGGCCCTTCCCTGGATCAGCGTGTTTACGCAGGGTGTTCTGAGTGGAGCAAGCGGCCTCAACCAAGGCAGGCTCCCTTTAGGCATGTAAGCGTCTGCCTCTTCCAAACGACCGATGTGTTGCCTGAAGAACTCTGCTTTAGCTGCCGGTGCAATGCAAGCCGACTTTCTCCGTGAGTAGAGCGACTTTCCAACCGAGGTGCCAGAAGGCGTTCTAAGCAGACTATTTCCTCAGTGCAGCTGAGAGAAGGTCAATGACGAAAACTTCCAGGGCACGTTGGACCGGACTGAAACGCGTTCCTGATGCTGTTGGAGTGCCGAGGCATCGTAGCCGTTCCCTTTAAAAGCGCTGCTTGTAGCCCTTCCCTCGGCATACACAGTAGTCCCCTGTCTGAAGGGCCTAGTGGCCTGGGTGTGGCACAGCCTGCTCACAGGGGCAGGGGCTTTTCGCAGGGAAAAGGGTGCACACCCAAAGCTCCTAGGCGTCCTGAGAAGGGCAGCACCGTTCAAATAATGCACTAGAGTGACTAAGACCTCCAAGAGCTTGCTGTATGCTCCGTTCCTGCAGGGCGACTCAAAGCCTTTCTCGAGGCATGCGCTCTCGTGGACGTTCCCTGTAGTCCTACAGCCTGACAAGGAGGAGCTCCCAGCACGGCTCCGGAAGCCCCCTGAGAGTTGAGAGAAAAATTCCTTCTCTTCCCCGAGCCCTGCCTCCCGCGCCTAGAGGCCCGTCAGAAACGGTGTTATTCAGCTAGCTCCAAGGCAGCATGAATGGAGCTTTCAAGATGGGAATTCAAGGCTTCTGCCCTCCGGCCCCCACTTCGACTGAACACGTAGTCCACTCGCTTGGGATTTCTGGTAAGTGCACAGGCACACTAGCTACACACTCGCTCCTGCCCTGAATCCCATTTTCTTCACAGGGTGCTCTGCTTGTAGCCAACTCCCTCATCCAAGGAACCCTCTAAGTAGGCTCTATCGGTCCTTAGCCTCTACCAATGGCCTGCAGGGTAAGAGGAAGCACTGGAGTTCCGTGGCAGCGGAACGCAAGCCGACTTTCTCCTGCAGGTATGGTGCCCTCGGCTAAGGGTTCCTGGAAGGCCTGCCAAGCAGATGGTTTCCCTAAGTGCAGCTCAGACAAGGGCAATGAGGCAGAGTTCCTTGACAAGTGGCACGTGAGAGAACAGTTTTCCTGGAGCTGTTGCCGTGCCGAGGAAATCTAGCTCTCTCCAAGGTGGTGTGCAGGGCGTTGTCCTACACTCGGCATACACGGACTGACTGGGAAGGGCTGCCGGCCTGGATGCCGCTGCGCAGGCCAGGGGAGCCTCCCGGTATTCAGTGGTCTGGCACGGAATCGGGTGCAAACAGGAGGGCCCTGGGTGTCTTGAACGGCGCACTAGCAAGAAGAGAAAGCAGAACCGCGACCAAGGCCTCTTGGCAAGTGCTGCATGCCTCCGCTTCAGCAGGGCAATAAAGCGACTTTCCTCGAGGCAGGGGCTGACGTTCGGTCTCCAGGTAGGTCTAGAGCAGAGCCGCATGAGCTCCCAACCAGGCCCTGGATGCACCGTGTTTTACGAGAGAGCACTCATTTTCTTCCCAGAGCCATGCCTACCGTGACGAGAGGCCCGTCAGAGAGGGTGTCTCTCCGTGTAATTCAAGGCCCGACGGAGGGAACTTTCAAACTGTGCCTTCAGGCCCGCACTTCAAGCCCGACAGGCGGGAAACGCCAGCTGGGGCTTCAACAAGGCACAAACCACACAGGGTACACAACGGGCCCTTCCCTGGATCAGCGTGTTTACGCAGGGTGTTCTGAGTGGAGCAAGCCGCCTCAACCAAGGCAGGCTCCCTTTAGGCATGTAAGCGTCTGCCTCTTCCAAACATCCGATGTGTGGTCTGAAGAACTCTGCTTTAGCTGCCGCTGCAATGCAAACTGACTTTTTCCCTGAGTAGAGCGACTTTCCAACCGAGGTGCCAGAAGGCGTTCTAAGCAGACTATTTCCTCAGTGCAGCTGAGAGAAGGTCAATGGCGAAAACTTCCAGGGCACGCTGGACCGGCTGGAAACGCGTTCCTGATGCTGTTGGGGTGCTGAGGCATCGTAGCCGTCCCCTTTAAAAGCGCTGCTTGTAGCCCTTCCCTCGGCATACACAGTAGTCCCCTCTCTGAAGGGCCTAGGGGCCTGGGTGTGGCACAGCCTGCTCACAGGGGCAGGGGCTTTTCGCAGAGAAAAGGGTGCACTCCCAAAGCGCCTAGGCGTCCTGAGAAGGGCAGCAACGTTCAAATAATGCACTAGAGTGACTAAGACCTCCAAGAGCTTGCTGTATGCTCCGTTCCTTCAAGGCGACTCAAAGCCTTTCTCGAGGCATGCGCTCTCGTGGACGTTCCCTGTAGTCCTACAGCCTGACAAGGAGGAGCACTCAGCACGTCTGCGGAAGCCCCGTGAGAATTGAGAGAAAAATTCCTTCTCTTCCCCGAGCCCCGCCTCCCGCGACTAGAGGCCTGTCAGAAACGGTGTTATTCAGCTAGCTCCAAGGCAGCATGAATGGAGCTTTCAAGATGGGAATTCAAGGCTTCTGCCCTCCGGCCCCCACTTCCACTGAACACGTAGTCCACTCCCTTGGAATTCCTAGTAAGTGCACAGGGACACTAGCTACGCACTCGTTCCTGCCCTGAATCCACTTTTCTTCACAGGGTGCTCTGCATGTAGCCAACTTCCTCATCCAGGGAACCCTCCAGGTAGGCTCTATCGGTCCTTAGCCTCTACCAATGGCCTGCAGGGTAAAATCAAGCACTGAACTTCCGTGGCACCGGGAACACAAGCCGACTTTCTCCTGCAGGTATGGTGCCCTCGGCTAAGGGTTCCTGGAAGGCCTGCGAAGCAGATGGTTTCCCTAAGTGCAGCTCAGACAAGGGCAATGAGGCAGAGTTCCTTGACAAGTGGCACGTGAGAGAACAGTTTCCCTGGACCTGTTGCCGTGCCGAGGAAATCTAGCTCTCCACAAGGTGGTGTGAAGGGCGTTGCCCTACACTCGGCATACACGGAGTGACTGGGAAGGGCTGCCGGCCTGGATGCCGCTGCGCAGGCCAGGGGAGCCTCCCGGTATTCAGTGGTCTTGCACGGAATCGGGTGCAAACATGAGGGCCCTGGTTGTCTTGAACGGCGCACTAGCAAGAAGAGAAAGAAGAACCGCGACCAAGGCCTCTTGGCAAGTGCTGCATGCCTCCGCTTCAGCAGGGCAATAAAGCGACTTTCCTCGAGGCAGGGGCTGACGTTCGGTCTCCAGGTAGGTCTAGAGCAGAGCCGCATGAGCTCCCAACCAGGCCCTGGACGCACCGTGTTTTACGAGAGAGCACTCATTTTCTTCCCAGAGCCATGCCTACCGTGACGAGAGGCCCGTCAGAGAGGGTGTCTCTCCGTGTAATTCAAGGCCCGACGGAGGGAAGTTTCAAACTGTGCCTTCAGGCCCGCACTTCAAGCCCGACAGGTGGGAAACGTCACCTGGGGCTTCAACAAGGCACAAACCACACAAGGTACACAACGGGCCCTTCCCTGGATCAGCGTGTTTACGCAGGGTGTTCTGAGTGGAGCAAGCGACCTCAACCCAGGCAGGCTCCCTTTAGGCATGTAAGCGTCTGCCTCTTCCAAAAGACCGATGTGTTGCCTGAAGAAATCTGCTTTAGCTGCTGGTGCAATGCAAGCCGACTTTCTCCGTGAGTAGAGCGACTTTCCAACCGAGGTGCCAGAAGGCGTTCTAAGCAGACTATTTCCTCAGTGCAGCTGAGAGAAGGTCAATGGCGAAAACTTCCAGGGCACGGTGGACCGGCTGGAAACGCGTTCCTGATGCTGTTGGAGTGCTGAGGCATCGTAGCCGTCCCCTTTAAAAGGGCTGCTTGTAGCCCTTCCCTCGGCATACACAGTAGTCCCCTCTCTGAAGGGCCTAGGGGCCTGGGTGTGGCACAGCCTGCTCACAGGGGCAGGGGCTTTTCGCAGGGAAAAGGGTACACACTCAAAGCGCCTAGGCGTCCTGAGAAGGGCAGCACCGTTCAAATAATGCACTAGAGTGACTAAGACCTCCAAGAGCTTGCTGTATGCTCCGTTCCTTCAGGGCGACTCAAAGCCTTTCTCGAGGCATGCGCTCTTGTGGATGTTCCCTGTAGTCTTACACCCTGACGAGGAGGAGCTCCCAGCACGGTTCCGGAAGCCCCCTGAGAATTGAGAGAAAAATTCCTTCTCTTCCCCGAGCCCCGCCTCCCGCGCCTAGAGGCCTGGCAGAAACGGTGTTATTCAGCTAGCTCCAAGGCAGCATGAATGGAGCCTCCAAGATGGGAATTCAAGGCTTCTCCCCTCTGGCCCCCACTTCCACTGAACACGTAGTCCACTCCCTTGGAATTCCTAGTAAGTGCACAGGGACACTAGCTACGCACTCGTTCCTGCCCTGAATCCACTTTTCTTCACAGGGTGCTCTGCATGTAGCCAACTCCCTCATCCAAGGAACCCTCTAGGTAGGCTGTATCGGTCCTTAAACTCTACCAAAGGCCTGCAGGGTAAGAGGAATCACTGGACTTCCGTGGCAGCGGAACGCAAGTCGACTTTCTCGTGCAGATATGGTGCCCTCGGCTAAGGGTTCCTGGAAGGCCTGCGAAGCAGATGGTTTCCCTAAGTGCAGCTCAGACAAGGGCAATGAGGCAGAGTTCCGTGACAAGTGGCCCGTGAGAGAAAGGTTTCCCTGGAGCTGTTGCCGTGCCGAGGAAATCTAGCTCTCCACAAGGTGGTGTGCAGGGCGTTGCCCTACACTCGGCATACACGGAGTGACTGGGAAGGGCTGCCGGCCTGGATGCCGCTGCGCAGGCCAGGGGAGCCTCCCGGTATTCAGTGGTCTTGCACGGAATCGGGTGCAAACAGGAGGGCCCTGGGTGTCTTGAACGGCGCACTAGCAAGAAGAGAAAGCAGAACCGCGACCAAGGCCTCTTGGCAAGTGCTGCATGCCTCCGCTTCAGCAGGGCAATAAAGCGACTTTCCTCGAGGCAGGGGCTGACGTTCGGTCTCCAGGTAGGTCTAGAGCAGAGCCGCATGAGCTCCCAACCAGGCCCTGGACGCACCGTGTTTTACGAGAGAGCACTCATTTTCTTCCCAGAGCCATGCCTACCATGACGAGAGGCCCGTCAGAGAGGGTGTCTCTCCGTGTAATTCAAGGCCCGACGGAGGGAACTTTCAAACTGTGCCTTCAGGCCCGCACTTCAAGCCCGAACGGCGGGAAACGTCACCTGGGGCTTCAACAAGGCACAAACCACACAAGGTACACAACGGGCCCTTCCCTGGATCAGCGTGTTTACGCAGGGTGTTCTGAGTGGAGCAAGCGGCCTCAACCAAGGCAGGCTCCCTTTAGGCATGTAAGCGTCTGCCTCTTCCAAACGACCGATGTGTGGCCTGAAGAACTCTGCTTTAGCTGCCGCTGCAATGCAATCGAACTTTCTCCGTGAGTAGAGCGACTTTCCAACTGAGGTGCCAGAAGGCGTTCTAAGCAGACTATTTCCTCAGTGCAGCTGAGAGAAGGTCAATGGCGAAAACTTCCAGGGCACGGTGGACCGGCTGGAAACGCGTTTCTGATGCTGTTGGAGTGCCGAGGCATCGTAGCCCTCCCCTTTAAAAGCGCTGCTTGTAGCCCTTCCCTCGGCATACACAGTAGTCCCCTGTCTGAAGGGCCTAGTGGCCTGGGTGTGGCACAGCCTGCTCACAGGGGCAGGGGCTTTTCGCAGGGAAAAGGGTGCACACCCAAAGCGCCTAGGCGTCCTGAGAAGGGCAGCACCGTTCAAATAATGCACTAGAGTGACTAAGACCTCCAAGAGCTTGCTGTATGCTCCGTTCCTGCAGGGCGACTCAAAGCCTTTCTCGAGGCATGCCCTCTCGTGGACGTTCCCTGTAGTCCTACAGCCTGACAGGAGGAGCTCCCAGCACGGCTCCGGAAGCCCCCTGAGAATTGAGAGAAAAATTCCTTCTCTTCCCCGAGCCCAGGCTCCCGCGCCTAGAGGCCCGTCAGAAACGGTGTTATTCAGGTAACTCCAAGGCAGCATGAATGGAGCTTTCAAGATGGGAATTCAAGGCGTCTGCCCTCCGGCCCCCACTTCCACTGAACACGTAGTCCACTCCCTTGGGATTTCTAGTAAGTGCACAGGCACACTAGCTACGCACTCGCTCCTGCCCTGAATCCCATTTTCTTCACAGGGTGCTCTGCTTGTAGCCAACTCCCTCATCCTAGCAAACCTCTAGGTAGGCTCTATCGAACCTTAGCCTCTACCAAAGGCCTGCAGGGTAAGAGGAAGCACTGGACTTCCGTGGCAGCGGGAACGCAAGCTGACTTCCTCCTACAGGTATGGTGCCCTCGGCTAAGGGTTCCTGGAAGGCCTGCGAAGCAGATGGTTTCCCTAAGTGCAGCTCAGACAAGGGCAATGAGGCAGAGTTCCTTGACAAGTGGCACGTGAGAGAACAGTTTCCCTGGAGCTGTTGCCGTGCCGAGGAAATCTAGCTCTCCCCAAGTTGGTGTGCAGGGCGTTGCCCTACACTCGGCATACACGGAGTGACTGGGAAGGGCTGTCGGCCTGGATACCGCTGCGCAGGCCAGGGGAGCCTCCCGGTATTCAGTGGTCTTGCACGGAATCGGGTGCAAACAGGAGGGCCCTGGGTGTCTTGAACGGCGCACTAGCAAGAAGAGAAAGCAGAACCGCGACCAAGGCCTCTTGGCAAGTGCTGCATGCCTCCGCTTCAGCAGGGCAATAAAGCGACTTTCCTCGAGGCAGGGGCTGTCGTTTGGTCTCCAGGTAGGTCTAGAGCAGAGCCGCATGAGCTCCCAAACAGGCCCTGGACGCACCGTGTTTTACGAGAGAGCACTCATTTTCTTCCCAGAGCCATGCCTACCGTGACGAGAGGCCCGTCAGAGAGGGTGTCTCTCCGTGTAATTCAAGGCCCGACGGAGGGAACTTTCAAACTGTGCCTTCAGGCCCGCACTTCAAGCCCGACAGGCGGGAAACGTCACCTGGGGCTTCAACAAGGCACAACCCGCACAGGTTACACAACGGGCCCTTCCCTGGATCAGCGTGTTTACGCAGGGTGTTCTGAGTGGAGCAAGCGGCCTCAACCAAGGCAGGCTCCCTTTAGGCATGTAAGCGTCTGCCTCTTCCAAACGACCGATGTGTTGCCTGAAGAACTCTGAATTAGCTGCCGCTGCAATGCAAGCTGACTTTCTCCGTGAGTAGAGCGACTTTCCAACCGAGGTGCCAGAAGGCGTTCTAAGCAGACTATTTCCTCAGTGCAGCTGAAAGAAGGTCAATGGGGAAAACTTCCAGGGCACGTTGGACCGGACTGAAACGCGTTCCTGATGCTGTTGGAGTGCCGAGGCATCGTAGCCGTCCCCTTTAAAAGCGCTGTTTGTAGCCCTTCCCTCAGCATACACAGTAGTCCCCTCTCTGAAGGGCCTAGGGGCCTGGGTGTGGCACAGCCTGCTCACAGGGGCAGGGGCTTTTCTCAGGGAAAAGGGTGCACACCCAAAGCACCTAGGCGTCCTGAGAAGGGCAGCACCGTTCAAATAATGCACTAGAGTGACTAAGACCTCCAAGAGCTTGCTGTATGCTCCGTTCCTTCAGGGCGACTCAAAGCCTTTCTCGAGGAATGCACTCTAGTGGACGTTCCCTGTAGTCCTACAGCCTGACAAGGAGGAGCTCCCAGCCCGGCTCCGGAAGCCCCCTGAGAATTGAGAGCAAAATTCCTTCTCTTCCCCGAGCCCTGCCTCCCGCGCCTAGAGGCCCGTCAGAGACGGTGTTATTCAGCTAGCTCCAAGGCAGCATGAATGGAGCTTTCAAGATGGGAATTCAAGGCTTCTGCCCTCCGGCCCCCACTTCCACTGAACACGTAGTCCACTCCCTTGGGATTCCTAGTAAGTGCACAGGGACACTAGCTACGCACTCGTTCCTGCCCTGAATCCCCTTTTCTTCACAGGGTGCTCTGCATGTAGCCAACTCCCTCATCCAGGGAACCCTCCAGGTAAGCTCTATCGGGCCTTAGCCTCTACTAAAGGCCTGCAGGGTAAGAGGTAGCACTGAACTTCCGTGGCACCACTAACGCAAGCCGACTTTCTCCTGGAGGTATGGTGCCCTCGGCTAAGGGTTCCTGGAAGTCCTGCCAAGCAGATGGTTTCCCTAAGTGCAGCTCAGACAAGGGCAATGAGGCAGAGTTCCTTGACAAGTGGCCCGTGAGAGAACAGTTTTCCTGCAGCTGTTGCCGAGCCGAGGAAATCTAGCTCTCCCCAAGGTGGTGCAGGGCGTTGCCCTACACTCGGCATACACGGACTGACTGGGAAGGGCTGCCGGCCTGGATGCCGCTGCGCAGGCCAGGGGAGCCTCCCGGTATTCAGTGGTCTGGCACGGAATCGGGTGCAAACAGGAGGGCCCTGGGTGTCTTGAACGGCGCACTAGCAAGAAGAGAAAGCAGAACCGCGACCAAGGCCTCTTGGCAAGTGATGCATGCCTCCGCTTCAGCAGGGCAATAAAGCGACTTTCCTCGAGGCAGGGGCTGACGTTCGGTCTCCAGGTAGGTCTAGAGCAGAGCCGCATGAGCTCCCAACCAGGCCCTGGACGCACCGTGTTTTACGAGAGAGCACTCATTTTCTTCCCAGAGCCATGCCTACCGTGACGAGAGGCCCGTCAGAGAGGGTGTCTCTCCGTGTAATTCTAGGCCCGACGGAGGGAAGTTTCAAACTGTGCCTTCAGGCCCGCACTTCAAGCCCGACAGGTGGGAAACGTCACCTGGGGCTTCAACAAGGCACAAACCACACAAGGTACACAACGGGCCCTTCGCTGGATCAGCGTGTTTACGCAGGGTGTTCTGAGTGGAGCAAGCGACCTCAACCAAGGCAGGCTCCCTTTAGGCATGTAAGCGTCTGCCTCTTCCAAACGGCCGATGTGTTGCCTGAAGAAATCTGCTTTAGCTGCCGGTGCAATGCAAGCCGACTTTCTCCGTGAGTAGAGCGAATTTCCAACCGAGGTGCCAGAAGGCGTTCTAAGCAGACTATTTCCTCAGTGCAGCTGAGAGAAGGTCAATGGCGAAAACTTCCAGGGCACGGTGGACCGGCTGGAAACGCGTTCCTGATGCTGTTGTAGTGCTGAGGCATCGTAGCCGTCCCCTTTAAAAGCGCTGCTTGTAGCCCTTCCCTCGGCATACACAGTAGTCCCCTCTCTGAAGGGCCTAGGGGCCTGGGTGTGGCACAGCCTGCTCACAGGGGCAGGGGCTTTTCGCAGGGAAAAGGGTGCACACTCAAAGCGCCTAGGCGTCCTGAGAAGGGCAGCACCGTTCAAATAATGCACTAGAGTGACTAAGACTTCCAAGAGCTTGCTGTATGCTCCGTTCCTTCAGGGCGACTCAAAGGCTTTCTCGAGGCATGCGCTCTTGTGGATGTTCCCTGTAGTCCTACAGCCTGACGAGGAGGAGCTCCCAGCACGGCTCCGGAAGCCCCCTGAGAATTGAGAGAAAAATTCCTTCTCTTCCCCGAGCCCCGCCTCCCGCGCCTAGAGGCCCATCAGAAACGGTGTTATTCAGCTAGCTCCAAGGCAGCATGAATGGAGCCTCCAAGACGGGAATTAAAGGCTTCTCCCCTCTGGCCCCCACTTCCACTGAACACGTAGTCCACTCCCTTGGAATTCCTAGTAAGTGCACAGGGACACTAGCTACGCACTCGTTCCTGCCCTGAATCCCCTTTTCTTCACAGGGTGCTCTGCATGTAGCCAACTCCCTCATCCAAGGTACCCTCTAGGTAGGCTCTATCGGTCCTTAAACTCTACCAAAGGCCTGCAGGGTAAGAGGAAGCACTGGACTTCCGTGGCAGCGGAACGCAAGTCGACTTTCTCGTGCAGATATGGTGCCCTCGGCTAAGGGTTCCTGGAAGGCCTGCCAAGCAGATGGTTTCCCTAAGTGCAGCTCAGACAAGGGCAATGAGGCAGAGTTCCTTGACAAGTGGCCCGTGAGAGAAAGGTTTCCCTGGAGCTGTTGCCGTGCCGAGGAAATCTAGCTCTCCCCAAGGTGGTGTGCAGGGCGTTGCCCTACACTCAGCATACACGGACTGACTGGGAAGGGCTGCCGGCCTGGATGCCGCTGCGCAGGACAGGGGAGCCTCCCGGTATTCAGTGGTCTTGCACGGAATCGGGTGCAAACAGGAGGGCCCTGGGTGTCTTGAACGGCGCACTAGCAAGAAGAGAAAGCAGAACCGCGACCAAGGCCTCTTGGCAAGTGCTGCATGCCTCCGCTTCAGCAGGGCAATAAAGCGACTTTCCTCGAGGCAGGGGCTGACGTTCGGTCTCCAGGTAGGTGTAGAGCAGAGCCGCATGAGCTCCCAACCAGGCCCTGGACGCACCGTGTTTTACGAGAGAGCACTCATTTTCTTCCCAGAGCCATGCCTACCGTGACGAGAGGCCCGTCAGAGAGGGTGTCTCTCCGTGTAATTCAAGGCCCGACGGAGGGAACTTTCAAACTGTGCCTTCAGGCCCGCACTTCAAGCCCGAACGGCGGGAAACGTCACCTGGGGCTTCAACAAGGCACAAACCACACAAGGTACACAACGGGCCCTTCCCTGGATCAGCGTGTTTACGCAGGGTGTTCTGAGTGGAGCAAGCGGCCTCAACCAAGGCAGGCTCCCTTTAGGCATGTAAGCGTCTGCCTCTTCCAAACGACCGATGTGTGGCCTGAAGAACTCTGCTTTAGCTGCCGCTGCAATGCAAGCTGACTTTCTCCGTGAGTAGAGCGACTTTCCAACTGAGGTGCCAGAAGGCGTTCTAAGCAGACTATTTCCTCAGTGCAGCTGAGAGAACGTCAATGGCGAAAACTTCCAGGGCACGGTGGACCGGCTGGAAACGCGTTTCTGATGCTGTTGGAGGGCCGAGGCATCGTAGCCCTCCCCTTTAAAAGCGCTGCTTGTAGCCCTTCCCTCGGCATACACAGTAGTCCACTGTCTGAAGGGCCTAGGGACATGGGTGTGGCACAGCATGCTCACAGGGGCAGGGGCTTTTCGCAGGGAAAAGGGTGCACACCCAAAGCGCCTAGGCGTCCTGAGAAGGGCAGCACCGTTCAAATAATGCACTAGAGTGACTAAGACCTCCAAGAGCTTGCTGTATGCTCCGTTCCTGCAGGGCGACTCAAAGCCTTTCTCGAGGCATGCCCTCTCGTGGACGTTCCCTGTAGTCCTACAGCCTGACAGGAGGAGCTCCCAGCACGGCTCCGGAAGCCCCCTGAGAATTGAGAGAAAAATTCCTTCTCTTCCCCGAGCCCAGGCTCCCGCGCCTAGAGGCCCGTCAGAAACGGTGTTATTCAGGTAGCTCCAAGGCAGCATGAATGGAGCTTTCAAGATGGGAATTCAAGGCGTCTGCCCTCCGGCCCCCACTTCCACTGAACACGTAGTCCACTCCCTTGGGTTTTCTAGTAAGTGCACAGGCACACTAGCTACGCACTCGCTCCTACCCTGAATCCCCTTTTCTTCACAGGGTGCTCTGCATGTAGCCAACTCCCTCAAACAGGGAACGCTCCAGGTAGGCTCTATCGGGCCTTAGCCTCCACCAAAGGCCTGCAGGGTAAGAGGAAGCACGGAACTACCGTGGCAGCGGGATCACAAGCCGACTTTCTCCTACAGGTATGGTGCCCTCGGCTAAGGGTTCCTGGAAGGCCTGCGAAGCAGATGGTTTCCCTAAGTGCAGCTCAGACAAGGGCAATGAGGCAGAGTTCCTTGACAAGTGGCACGTGAGAGAACAGTTTCCCTGGACCTGTTGCCGTGCCGAGGAAATCTAGCTCTCCCCAAGGTGGTGTGCAGGGCGTTGTCCTACACTCGGCATACACAGACTGACTGGGAAGGGCTGCCGGCCTGGATGCCGCTGCGCAGGCCAGGGGAGCCTCCCGGTATTCAGTGGTCTGGCACGGAATCGGGTGCAAACAGGAGGGCCCTGGGTGTCTTGAACGGCGCACTAGCAAGAAGAGAAAGCAGAACCGCGACCAAGGCCTCTTGGCAAGTGCTGCATGCCTCCGCTTCAGCAGGGCAATAAAGCGACTTTCCTCGAGGCAGGGGCTGACGTTCGGTCTCCAGGTAGGTCTAGAGCAGAGCCGCATGAGCTCCCAACCAGGCCCTGGACGCACCGTGTTTTACGAGAGAGCACTCATTTTCTTCCCAGAGCCATGCCTACCGTGAGGAGAGGCCCGTCAGAGAGGGTGTCTCTCCGTGTAACTCAAGGCCCGACGGAGGGAACTTTCAAACTGTGCCTTCAGGCCCGCACTTCAAGCCCGACAGGCGGGAAACGTCACCTGGGGCTTCAACAAGGCACAAACCGCACAGGGTACACAACGGGCCCTTCCCTGGATCAGCGTGTTTACGCAGGGTGTTCTGAGTGGAGCAAGCGTCCTCAACCAAGGCAGGTTCCCTTTAGGCATGTAAGCGTCTGCCTCTTCCAAACATCCGATGTGTGGTCTGAAGAACTCTGCTTTAGCTGCCGCTGCAATGCAAACTGACTTTTTCCCTGAGTAGAGCGACTTTCCAACCGAGGTGCCAGAAGGCGTTCTAAGCAGACTATTTCCTCAGTGCAGCTGAGAGAAGGTCAATGGCGAAAACTTCCAGGGCACGGTGGACCGGCTGGAAACACGTTCCTGATGCTGTTGGAGGGCCGAGGCATCGTAACCGTCCCCTTTAAAAGCGCTGCTTGTAGCCCTTCCCTCGGCATACACCGTAGTCCCCTGTCTGAAGGGCCTAGTGGCCTGGGTGTGGCCCAGCATGCTCACAGGGCCAGGGGCTTTTCTCAGGGAAAAGGGTGCACACCCAAAGCACCTAGGCGTCCTGAGAAGGGCAGCACCGTTCAAATAATGCACTAGAGTGACTAAGACCTCCAAGAGCTTGCTGTATGCTCCGTTCCTTCAGGGCAACTCAAAGCCTTTCTCGAGGCATGCCCTCTCGTGGACGTTCCCTGTAGTCCTACAGCCTGACAGGAGGAGCTCCCAGCAGGGCTCTGGCAGCCCCCTGAGAATTTAGAGAAAAATTCCTTCTCTTCCCTGAGCCCCGCCTCCCTCGCCTAGAGGCCCATCAGAAACGGTGTTATTCAGCTAGCTCCAAGGCAGCATGAATGCAGCTTTCAAGATGGGAATTCATCCTTCTGCCCTCCGGCCCCCACTTCCACTGAACACGTAGTCCACTCCCTTGGGATTTCTAGTAAGTGCACAGGCACACTAGCTACGCACTCGTTCCTGACCTGAATCCCATTTTCTTCACAGGGTGCTCTGCTTGTAGCCAACTCACTCATCCAAGCAACCCTCTAGGTAGGCTCTATCGGTCCTTAGCCTCTACCAAAGGCCTGCAGGATAAGAAGAAGCACTGGATTTCCGTGGCAGTGGGAACGCAAGCCGACTTTCCCTACAGGTATGGTGCCCTCGGCTAAGGGTTCCTGGAAGGGCTGCGAAGCAGATGGTTTCCCTAAGTGCAGCTCAGACAAGGGCAATGAGGCAGAGTTCCTTGACAAGTTGCCCGTGAGAGAACAGTTTCCCTGGAGCTGTTGCCGTGCCGAGGAAATCTAGCTCTCCCCAAGGTGGTGTAGGGCGTTGACCTACACTCGGCATACACGGACTGACTGGGAAGGGCTGCCAGCCTGGATGCCGCTGAGCAGGCCAGGGAAGCCTCCCGGTATTCAGTGGTCTGGCACGGAATCGGGTGCAAACAGGAGGGCCCTGGGTGTCTTGAACGGCGCACTAGCAAGAAGAGAAAGCAGAACCGTGACCAAGGCCTCTTGGCAAGTGCTGCATGCCTCCGCTTCAGCAGGGCAATAAAGCGACTTTCCTCGAGGCAGGGGCTGCCGTTCGGTCTCCAGGTACGTCTAGAGCAGAGCCGCATGAGCTCCCAACCAGGCCCTGGACGCACCGTGTTTTACGAGAGAGCACTCATTTTCTTCCCAGAGCCATGCCTACCGTGACGAGAGGCCCGTCAGAGAGGGTGTCTCTCCGTGTAATTCAAGGCCCGACAGAGGGAACTTTCAACCTGTGCCTTCAGGCCTGCACTTCAAGCCCGACAGGCGGGAAACGCCAGCTGGGGCTTCAACAAGGCACAAACCACACATGGTACACAACGGGCCCTTCCCTGGATCAGCGTGTTTACGCAGGGTGTTCTGAGTGGAGCAAGCGGCCTCAACCAAGGCAGGCTCCCTTTAGGCATGTAAGCATCTGCCTCTTCCAAACGACCGATGTGTTGCCTGAAAAACTCTGCTTTAGCTGCCGCTGCAATGCAAGCTGACTTTCTCCGTGAGTAGAGCGACTTTCCAACCGAGGTGCCAGAAGGCGTTCTAAGCAGACTATTTCCTCAGTGCAGCTGAGAGAAGGTCAATGGCGAAAACTTCCAGGGCACGGTGGACCGGCTGGAAACGCGTTCCTGATGCTGTTGGAGTGCCGAGGCATCGTAGCCGTCCCCTTTAAAAGCGCTGCTTGTAGCCCTTCCCTCGGCATACACAGTAGTCCCCTCTCTGAAGGGCCTAGGGGCCTGGGTGTGGCCCAGCCTGCTCACAGGGGCAGGGACTTTTAGCAGGGAAAAGGGTGCACAACCAAAGCGCCTAGGCGTCCTGAGAAGGGCAGCACCGTTCAAATAATGCACTAGAGTGACTAAGACCTCCAAGAGCTTGCTGTATGCTCCGTTCCTTCAGGGCGACTCAAAGCCTTTCTCGAGGCATGCGCTCTCGTGGACGTTCCCTGTAGTCCTACAGCCTGACAAGTAGGAGAACCCAGCAAAGGTCTGGAAGCCCACTGAGAGTTGAGAGAAAAATTCCTTCTCTTCCCCGAGCCCTGCCTCCCGTGCCTAGAGGCCCGTCAGAAACGGTGTTATTCAGGTAGCTCCAAGGCAGAATGAATGGAGCTTTCAAGATGGGAATTCAAGGCTTCTGCCCTCCGGCCCCCACTTCCACTGAACACGTAGTCCACTCCCTTGGGTTTTCTAGTAAGTGCACAGGCACACTAGCTACGCACTCGCTCCTACCCTGAATCCCCTTTTCTTCACAGGGTGCTCTGCATGTAGCCAACTCCCTCAAACAGGGAACGCTCCTGGTAGGCTCTATCGGGCCTTAGCCTCTACCAAAGGCCTGCAGGGTAAGAGGAAGCACGGAACTACCGTGGCAGCGGGATCACAAGCCGACTTTCTCCTACAGGTATGGTGCCCTCGGCTAAGGGTTCCTGGAAGGCCTGCGAAGCAGATGGTTTCCCTAAGTGCAGCTCAGACAAGGGCAATGAGGCAGAGTTCCTTGACAAGTGGCACGTGAGAGAACAGTTTCCCTGGACCTGTTGCCGTGCCGAGGAAATCTAGCTCTCCCCAAAGTGGTGTGCAGGGCGTTGCCCTAAACTCGGCATACACGGAGTGACTGGGAAGGGCTGCCGGCCTGGATGCCGCTGAGCAGGCCAGGGGAGTCTCCCGGTATTCAGTGGTCTTGCACGGAATCGGGTGCAAACAGGAGGGTCCTGGGTATCTTGAACGGCGCACTAGCAAGAAAAGAAAGCAGAACCACGACCAAGGCCTCTTGGCAAGTGCTGCATGCCTCCGCTTCAGCAGGGCAATAAAGCGACTTTCCTCGAGGCAGGGGCTGACATTCGGTCTCCAGGTAGGTCTAGAGCAGAGCCGCATGAGCTCCCAACCAGGCCCTGGATGCACCGTGTTTTACGAGAGAGCACTCATTTTCTTCCCAGAGCCATGCCTGCCGTGACGAGAGGCCCGTCAGAGAGGGTGTCTCTCCGTGTAATTCAAGGCCCGACGGAGGGAACTTTCAAACTGTGCCTTCAGGCCCGCACTTCAAGCCCGACAGGCGGGAAACGTCACCTGGGGCTTCAACAAGGCACAAACCACACAAGGTACACAACGGGCCCTTCCCTGGATCAGCGTGTTTACGCAGGGTGTTCTGAGTGGAGCAAGCGGCCTCAACCAAGGCAGGCTCCCTTTAGGCATGTAAGCGTCTGCCTCTTCCAAACGACCGATGTGTTGCCTGAAGAACTCTGCTTTAGCTGCCGCTGCAATGGAAGCTGACTTTCTCCGTGAGTAGAGCGACTTTCCAACCGAGGTGCCAGAAGGCGTTCTAAGCAGACTATTTCCTCAGTGCAGCTGAGAGAAGGTCAATGGCGAAAACTTCCAGGGCACGGTAGACCGGCTGGAAACGCGTTCCTGATGCTGTTGGAGTGCCGAGGCATCGTAGCCGTCCCCTTTAAAAGCGCTGCTTGTAGCCCTTCCCTCGGCATACACAGTAGTCCCCTGTCTGAAGGGCCTAGTGGCCTGGGTGTGGCACAGCCTGCTCACAGGGGCAGGGGCTTTTCGCAGGGAAAAGGGTGCACACCCAAAGCTCCTAGGCGTCCTGAGAAGGGCAGCACCGTTCAAATAATGCACTAGAGTGACTAAGACCTCCAAGAGCTTGCTGTATGCTCCGTTCCTGCAGGGCGACTCAAAGCCTTTCTCGAGGCATGCCCTCTCGTGGACGTTCCCTGTAGTCCTACAGCCTGACAAGGAGGAGCTCCCAGCACGGCTCCGGAAGCCCCCTGAGAGTTGAGAGAAAAATTCCTTCTCTTCCCCGAGCCCTGCCTCCCGCGCCTAGAGGCCCGTCAGAAACGGTGTTATTCAGTTAGTTCCAAGGCAGCATGAATGGAGCTTTCAAGATGGGAATTCAAGGCTTCTGCCCTCCGGCCCCCACTTCGACTGAACACGTAGTCCACTCGCTTGGGATTTCTAGTAAGTGCACAGGCACACTAGCTACACACTCGCTCCTGCCCTGAATCCCATTTTCTTCACAGGGTGCTCTGCTTGTAGCCAATTCCCTCATCCAAGGAACCCTCTAAGTAGGCTCTATCGGTCCTTAGCCTCTACCAATGGCCTGCAGGGTAAGAGGAAGCACTGGAGTTCCGTGGCAGCGGAACGCAAGCCGACTTTCTCCTGCAGGTATGGTGCCCTCGGCTAAGGGTTCCTGGAAGGCCTGCCAAGCAGATGGTTTCCTTAAGTGCAGCTCAGACAAGGGCAATGAGGCAGAGTTCCTTGACAAGTGGCACGTGAGAGAACAGTTTTCCTGGAGCTGTTGCCGTGCCGAGGAAATCTAGCTCTCTCCAAGGTGGTGTGCAGGGCGTTGTCCTACACTCGGCATACACGGACTGACTGGGAAGGGCTGCCGGCCTGGATGCCGCTGCGCAGGCCAGGGGAGCCTCCCGGTATTCAGTGGTCTGGCACGGAATCGGGTGCAAACAGGAGGGTCCTGGGTGTCTTGAACGGCGCACTAGCAAGAAGAGAAAGCAGAACCGCGACCAAGGCCTCTTGGCAAGTGCTGCATGCCTCCGCTTCAGCAGGGCAATAAAGCGACTTTCCTCGAGGCAGGGGCTGACGTTCGGTCTCCAGGTAGGTCTAGAGCAGAGCCGCATGAGCTCCCAACCAGGCCCTGGACGCACCGTGTTTTACGAGAGAGCACTCATTTTCTTCCCAGAGCCATGCCTACCGTGACGAGAGGCCCGTCAGAGAGGGTGTCTCTCCGTGTAACTCAAGGCCCGACGGAGGGAACTTTCAAACTGTGCCTTCAGGCCCGCACTTCAAGCCCGACAGGCAGGAAACGTCACCTGGGGCTTCAACAAGGCACAAACCACACAGGGTACACAACGGGCCCTTCCCTGGATCAGCGTGTTTACGCAGGGTGTTCTGAGTGGAGCAAGCCGCCTCAACCAAGGCAGGCTCCCTTTAGGCATGTAAGCGTCTGCCTCTTCCAAACGTCCGATGTGTGGTCTGAAGAACTCTGCTTTAGCTGCCGCTGCAATGCAAACTGACTTTTTCCCTGAGTAGAGCGACTTTCCAACCGAGGTGCCAGAAGGCGTTCTAAGCAGACTATTTCCTCAGTGCAGCTGAGAGAAGGTCAATGGCGAAAACTTCCAGGGCACGCTGGACCGGCTGGAAACGAGTTCCTGATGCGGTTGGAGTGCCGAGGCATCGTAGCCGTCCCCTTTAAAAGCGCTGCTTGTAGCCCTTCCCTCGGCATACACAGTAGTCCCCTCTCTGAAGGGCCTAGGGGCCTGGGTGTGGCACAGCCTGCTCACAGTGGCAGGGGCATTTCGCAGGGAAAAGCGTGCACACCCAAAGCGCCTAGGCGTCCTGAGAAGGGCAGCACCGTTCAAATAATGCACTAGAGTGACTAAGACCTTCAAGAGCTTGCTGTATGCTCCGTTCATACACGGCGACTCAAAGCCTTTCTCGAGGCATGCGCTCTAGAGGACGTTCCCTGTAGTCCTACAGCCTGACAAGGAGGAGCTCCCAGCACGGCTCCGGAAGCCCCCTGAGAATTGAGAGAAAAATTCCTTCTCTTCCCCGAGCCCTGCCTCCCGCGCCTAGAGGCCCGTCAGAAACGGTGTTATTCAGCTAGCTCCAAGGCAGCATGAATGGAACTTTCAAGATGGGAATTCAAGGCTTCTGCCCTCCGGCCCCCACTTCCACTGAACACGTAGTCCACTCCCTTGGGTTTTCTATTAAGTGCACAGGCACACTAGCTACGCACTCGCTCCTGCCCTGAATCCCATTTTCTTCACAGGGTGCTCTGCTTGTAGCCAACTCCCTCATCCAAGCAACCCTCTAGGTAGGCTCTATCGGTCCTTAGCCTCTACCAAAGGCCTGCAGGGTAAGAAGAAGCACGGAACTACCGTGGCAACGGGATCACAAGCCGACATTCTCCTACAGGTATGGTGCCCTCGGCTAAGGGTTCCTGGAAGGCCTGCGAAGCAGATGGTTTCCCTAAGTGCAGCTCAGACAAGGGCAATGAGGCAGAGTTCCTTGACAAGTGGCACGTGAGAGAACAGTTTCCCTGGACCTGTTGCCGTGCCGAGGAAATCTAGCTCTCCCCAAGGTGGTGTGCAGGGCGTTGCCCTAAACTCGGCATACATGGAGTGACTGGGAAGGGCTGCGGGCCTGGATGCCGCTAAGCAGGCCAGGGGAGTCTCCCGGTATTCAGTGGTCTTGCACGGAATCGGGTGCAAACAGGAGGGCCCTGGGTATCTTGAACGGCGCACTAGCAAGAAGAGAAAGCAGAACCGCGACCAAGGCCTCTTGGCAAGTGCTGCATGCCTCCGCTTCAGCAGGGCAATAAAGCGACTTTCCTCGAGGCAGGGGCTGACTTTCGGTCTCCAGGTAGGTCTAGAGCAGAGCCGCATGAGCTCCCAACCAGGCCCTGGATGCACCGTGTTTTACGAGAAAGCACTCATTTTCTTCCCAGAGCCATGCCTACCATGACGAGAGGCCCGTCAGAGAGGGTGTCTCTCCGTGTAATTTAAGGCCCGACAGAGGTAACTTTCAACCTGTGCCTTCAGGCCCGCACTTCAAGCCCGACAGGCGGGACACGCCAGCTGGGGCTTCAACAAGGCACAAACCACACAAGGTACACAACGGGCCCTTCCCTGGATCAGCGTGTTTACGCAGGGTGTTCTGAGTGGAGCAAGCGGCCTCAACCAAGGCAGGCTCCCTTTAGGCATGTAAGCGTCTGCCTCTTCCAAACGACCGATGTGTTGCCTGAAGAACTCTGCTTTAGCTGCCGGTGCAATGCAAGCCGACTTTCTCCGTGAGTAGAGCGACTTTCCAACCGAGGTGCCAGAAGGCGTTCTAAGCAGACTATTTCCTCAGTGCAGCTGAGAGAAGGTCAATGGCGAAAACTTCCAGGGCACGTTGGACCGGACTGAAACGCGTTCCTGATGCTGTTGGAGTGCCGAGGCATCGTAGCCGTTCCCTTTAAAAGCGCTGCTTGTAGCCCTTCCCTCGGCATACACAGTAGTCCCCTGTCTGAAGGGCCTAGTGGCCTGGGTGTGGCACAGCCTGCTCACAGGGGCAGGGGCTTTTCGCAGGGAAAAGGGTGCACACCCAAAGCTCCTAGGCGTCCTGAGAAGGGCAGCACCGTTCAAATAATGCACTAGAGTGACTAAGACCTCCAAGAGCTTGCTGTATGCTCCGTTCCTGCAGGGCGACTCAAAGCCTTTCTCGAGGCATGCGCTCTCGTGGACGTTCCCTGTAGTCCTACAGCCTGACAAGGAGGAGCTCCCAGCACGGCTCCGGAAGCCCCCTGAGAGTTGAGAGAAAAATTCCTTCTCTTCCCCGAGCCCTGCCTCCCGCGCCTAGAGGCCCGTCAGAAACGGTGTTATTCAGCTAGCTCCAAGGCAGCATGAATGGAACTTTCAAGATGGGAATTCAAGGCTTCTGCCCTCCGGCCCCCACTTCGACTGAACACGTAGTCCACTCGCTTGGGATTTCTAGTAAGTGCACAGGCACACTAGCTCCACACTCGCTCCTGCCCTGAATCCCATTTTCTTCACAGGGTGCTCTGCTTGTAGCCAACTCCCTCATCCAAGGAACCCTCTAAGTAGGCTCTATCGGTCCTTAGCCTCTACCAATGGCCTGCAGGGTAAGAGGAAGCACTGGAGTTCCGTGGCAGCGGAACGCAAGCCGACTTTCTCCTGCAGGTATGGTGCCCTCGGCTAAGGGTTCCTGGAAGGCCTGCCAAGCAGATGGTTTCCCTAAGTGCAGCTCAGACAAGGGCAATGAGGCAGAGTTCCTTGACAAGTGGCACGTGAGAGAACAGTTTTCCTGGAGCTGTTGCCGTGCCGAGGAAATCTAGCTCTCTCCAAGGTGGTGTGCAGGGCGTTGTCCTACACTCGGCATACACGGACTGACTGGGAAGGGCTGCCGGCCTGGATGCCGCTGCGCAGGCCAGGGGAGCCTCCCGGTATTCAGTGGTCTGGCACGGAATCGGGTGCAAACAGGAGGGCCCTGGGTGTCTTGAACGGCGCACTAGCAAGAAGAGAAAGCAGAACCGCGACCAAGGCCTCTTGGCAAGTGCTGCATGCCTCCGCTTCAGCAGGGCAATAAAGCGACTTTCCTCGAGGCAGGGGCTGACGTTCGGTCTCCAGGTAGGTCTAGAGCAGAGCCGCATGAGCTCCCAACCAGGCCCTGGATGCACCGTGTTTTACGAGAGAGCACTCATTTTCTTCCCAGAGCCATGCCTACCGTGACGAGAGGCCCGTCAGAGAGGGTGTTTTTCCGTGTAATTCAAGGCCCGACGGAGGGAACTTTCAAACTGTGCCTTCAGGCCCGCACTTCAAGCCCGACAGGCGGGAAACGCCAGCTGGGGCTTCAACAAGGCACAAACCACACAGGGTACACAACGGGCCCTTCCCTGGATCAGCGTGTTTACGCAGGGTGTTCTGAGTGGAGCAAGCCGCCTCAACCAAGGCAGGCTCCCTTTAGGCATGTAAGCGTCTGCCTCTTCCAAACATCCGATGTGTGGTCTGAAGAACTCTGCTTTAGCTGCCGCTGCAATGCAAACTGACTTTTTCCCTGAGTAGAGCGACTTTCAAACCGAGGTGCCAGAAGGCGTTCTAAGCAGACTATTTCCTCAGTGCAGCTGAGAGAAGGTCAATGGCGAAAACTTCCAGGGCACGCTGGACCGGCTGGAAACGCGTTCCTGATGCTGTTGGAGTGCCGAGGCATCGTAGCCGTCCCCTTTAAAAGCGCTGCTTGTAGCCCTTCCCTCGGCATACACAGTAGTCCCCTCTCTGAAGGGCCTAGGGGCCTGGGTGTGGCACAGCCTGCTCACAGGGGCAGGGGCATTTCGCAGGGAAAAGCGTGCACACCCAAAGCGCCTAGGCGTCCTGAGAAGGGCAGCACCGTTCAAATAATGCACCAGAGTGACTAAGACCTTCAAGAGCTTGCTGTATGCTCCGTTCATGCAGGGCGACTCAAAGCCTTTCTCGAGGCATGCGCTCTAGAGGACGTTCCCTGTAGTCCTACAGCCTGACAAGGAGGAGCTCCCAGCACGGCTCCGGAAGCCCCCTGAGAATTGAGAGAAAAATTCCTTCTCTTCCCCGAGCCCTGCCTCCCGCGCCTAGAGGCCCGTCAGAAACGGTGTTATTCAGGTAGCTCCAAGGCAGCATGAATGCAGCTTTCAAGATGGGAATTCAAGGCTTCTGCCCTCCGGCCCCCACTTCCACTGAACACGTAGTCCACTCCCTTGGGTTTTCTAGTAAGTGCACAGGCACACTAGCTATGCACTCGCTCCTGCCCTGAATCCCATTTTCTTCACAGGGTGCTCTGCTTGTAGCCAACTCCCTCATCCAAGCAACCCGCTAGGTAGGCTCTATCGGTCCTTAGCCTCTACCAAAGGCCTGCAGGGTAAGAGGAAGCACGGAACTACCGTGGCAGCGGGAACGCAAGCCGACTTTCTCCTACAGGTATGTTGCCCTCGGCTAAGGGTTCCTGGAAGGCCTGCGAAGCAGATGGTTTCCCTAAGTGCAGCTCAGACAAGGGCAATGAGGCAGAGTTCCTTGACAAGTGGCACGTGAGAGAACAGTTTCCCTGGACCTGTTGCCGTGCCGAGGAAATCTAGCTCTCCACAAGGTGGTGTGCAGGGCGTTGCCCTACACTCGGCATACACGGAGTGACTGGGAAGGGCTGCCGGCCTGGATGCCGCTGCGCAGGCCAGGGGAGCCTCCCGGTATTCAGTGGTCTTGCACGGAATCGGGTGCAAACAGGAGGGCCCTGGGTGTCTTGAACGGCGCACTAGCAAGAAGAGAAAGCAGAACCGTGACCAAGGCCTCTTGGCAAGTGCTGCATGCCTCCGCTTCAGCAGGGCAATAAAGCGACTTTCCTCGAGGCAGGGGCTGCCGTTCGGTCTCCAGGTACGTCTAGAGCAGAGCCGCATGAGCTCCCAACCAGGCCCTGGACGCACCGTGTTTTACGAGAGAGCACTCATTTTCTTCCCAGAGCCATGCCTACCGTGACGAGAGGCCCGTCAGAGAGGGTGTCTCTCCGTGTAATTCAAGGCCCGACAGAGGGAAATTTCAACCTGTGCCTTCAGGCCCGCACTTCAAGCCCGACAGGCGGGAAACGCCAGCTGGGGCTTCAACAAGGCACAAACCACACAAGGTACACAACGGGCCCTTCCCTGGATCAGCGTGTTTACGCAGGGTGTTCTGAGTGGAGCAAGCGGCCTCAACCCAGGCAGGCTCCCTTTAGGCATGTAAGCGTCTGCCTCTTCCAAACGACCGATGTGTTGCCTGAAGAACTCTGCTTTAGCTGCCGCTGCAATGCAAGCTGACTTTCTCCGTGAGTAGAGCGACTTTCCAACCGAGGTGCCAGACGGCGTTCTAAGCAGACTATTTCCTCAGTGCAGCTGAGAGAAGGTCAATGGCGAAAACTTCCAGGGCACGGTGGACCGGCTGGAAACGCGTTCCTGATGCTGTTGGAGTGCCGAGGCATCGTAGCCGTCCCCTTTAAAAGCGCTGCTTATAGCCCTTCCCTCTGCATACACAGTAGTCCCCTCTCTGAAGGGCCTAGGGGCCTGGGTGTGGCACAGCATGCTCACAGGGGCAGGGGCTTTTAGCAGGGAAAAGGGTGCACACCCAAAGCGCCTAGGCGTCCTGAGAAGGGCAGCACCGTTCAAATAATGCACTAGAGTGACTAAGACCTCCAAGAGCTTGCTGTATGCTCCGTTCCTGCAGGGCGACTCAAAGCCTTTCTCGAGGCATGTCCTCTCGTGGACGTTCCCTGTAGTCCTACAGCCTGACAAGGAGGAGCTCCCAGCACGACTCCGGAAGCCCCCTGAGAATTGAGAGAAAAATTCCTTCTCTTCCCCGAGCCCTGCCTCCCGCGCCTAGAGGCCCGTCAGAAACGATGTTATTCACCTAGCTCCAAGGCAGCATGAATGCAGCTTTCAACATGGGAATTCAAGGCTTCTGCCCTCCGGCCCCCACTTCCACTGAACACGTAGTCCACTCCCTTGGGTTTTCTAGTAAGTGCACAGGCACACTAGCTACGCACTCGTTCCTGCACTGAATCCCATTTTCTTCACAGGGTGCTCTGCTTGTAGCCAACTCCCTCATCCAAGCAACCCTCTAGGTAGGCTCTATCGGTCCTTAGCCTCTACCAAAGGCCTGCAGGGTAAGAGGAAGCACGGAACTACCGAGGCAGCGGGAACGCAAGCCGACTTTCTCCTACAGGTATGGTGCCCTCGGCTAAGGGTTCCTGGAAGGCCTGCGAAGCAGATGGTTTCCCTAAGTGCAGCTCAGACAAGGGCAATGAGGCAGAGTTCCTTGACAAGTGGCACGTGAGAGAACAGTTTCCCTGGAGCTGTTGCCGTGCCGAGGAAATCTAGCTCTCCCCAAAGTGGTGTGCAGGGCGTTGCCCTACACTCGGCATACACGGAGTGACTGGGAAGGGCTGCCGGCCTGGATGCCGCTGAGCAGGCCAGGGGAGCCTCCCGGTATTCAGTGGTCTTGCACGGAATCGGGTGCAAACAGGAGGGCCCTGGGTGTCTTGAATGGCGCACTAGCAAGAAGAGAAAGCAGAATCGCGACCAAGGCCTCTTGGCAAGTGCTGCATGAATCCGCTTCAACAGGGCAATAAAGCGACTTTCCTCGAGGCAGGGGCTGACGTTCGGTCTCCAGGTAGGTCTAGAGCAGAGCCGCATGAGCTCCCAACCAGGCCCTGGACGCACCGTGTTTTACGAGAGAGCACTCATTTTCTTCCCAGAGCCATGCCTACCGTGACGAGAGGCCCGTCAGAGAGGGTGTCTCTCCGTGTAATTCAAGGCCCGACGGAGGGAACTTTCAAACTGTGCCTTCAGGCCCGCACTTCAAGCCCGACAGGCGGGAAACGTCACCTGGGGCTTCAACAAGGCACAAACCACACAAGGTACACAACGGGCCCTTCCCTGGATCAGCGTGTTTACGCAGGGTGTTCTGAGTGGAGCAAGCGGCCTCAACCAAGGCAGGCTCCCTTTAGGCATGTAAGCGTCTGCCTCTTCCAAACGACCGATGTGTTGCCTGAAGAACTCTGCTTTAGCTGCCGCTGCAATGCAAGCTGACTTTCTCCATGAGTAGAGCGACTTTCCAACCGAGGTGCTAGAAGGCGTTCTAAGCAGACTATTTCCTCAGTGCAGCTGAGAGAAGGTCAATGGCGAAAATTTCCAGGGCACGGTGGACCGGCTGGAAACGCGTTCCTGATGCTGTTGGAGTGCCGAGGCATCGTAGCCGTCCCCTTTAAAAGCGCTGCTTGTAGCCCTTCCCTCGGCATACACAGTAGTCCCCTCTCTGAAGGGCCTAGGGGCCTGGGTGTGGCACAGCCTGCTCACAGGGGCAGGGGCTTTTCGCAGGGAAAAGGGTGCACACCCAAAGCGCCTAGGCGTCCTGAGAAGGGCAGCACCGTTCAAATAAAGCACTAGAGTGACTAAGACCTCCAAGAGCTTGCTGTATGCTCCGTTCCTGCAGGGCGACTCAAAGCCTTTCTCGAGGCATGCGCTCTCGTGGACGTTCCCTGTAGTCCTACAGCCTGACAAGGAGGAGATCCCAGCAAAGGTCTGGAAGCCCCCTGAGAATTGAGAGAAAAATTCCTTCTCTTTCCCGAGCCCTGCCTCCCGCGCCTAGAGGCCCGTCAGAAACGGTGTTATTCAGGTAGCTCCAAGGCAGCATGAAAGGAGCTTTCAAGATGGGAATTCAAGGCTTCTGCCCTCCGGCCCCCACTTCCACTGAACACGTAGTCCACTCCCTTGGGATTTCTAGTAAGTGCACAGGCACACTAGCTACGCACTCGCTCCTGCCCTGAAACCCCTTTTCTTCACAGGGTGCTCTGCATGTAGCCAACTACCTCAAACAGGGAACGCTCCAGGTAGGCTCTATCGGGCCTTAGCCTCTAACAAAGGCCTGCAGGGTAAGAGGAAGCACTGGACTTCCGTGGCACCGGGAACGCAAGCTGACTTTCTCCTGCAGGTATGGTGCCCTTGGCTAAGGGTTCCTGGAAGGCCTGCGAAGCAGATGGTTTCCCTAAATGCAGCTCAGACAAGGGCAATGAGGCAGAGTTCCTTGACAAGTGGCACGTGAGAGAACATTTTCCCTGGACCTGTTGCCGTGCCGAGGAAATCTAGCTCTCCCCAAGGTGGTGTGCAGGGCGTTGCCCTACACTCAGCATACACGGAGTGACTGGGAAGGGCTGCCGGCCTGGATGCCGCTGCGCAGGCCAGGGGAGCCTCCCGGTATTCAGTGGTCTGGCACGGAATCGGATGCAAACAGGAGGGCCCTGGGTGTCTTGAACGGCGCACTAGCAAGAAGAGAAAGCAGAACCGCGACCAAGGCCTCTTGGCAAGTGCTGCATGCCTCCGCTTCAGCAGGGCAATAAAGCGACTTTCCTCGAGGCAGGGGCTGACGTTCGGTCTCCAGGTAGGTCTAGAGCAGAGCCGCATGAGCTCCCAACCAGGCCCTGGACGCACCGTGTTTTACGAGAGAGCACTCATTTTCTTCCCAGAGCCATGCCTACCGTGACGAGAGGCCCGTCAGAGAGGGTGTCTCTCCGTGTAATTCAAGGCCCGACGGAGGGAACTTTCAAACTGTGCCTTCAGGCCCGCACTTCAAGCCCGACAGGCGGGAAACGTCACCTGGGGCTTCAACAAGGCACAAACCACACAGGGTACACAACGGGCCCTTCCCTGGATCAGCGTGTTTATGCAGGGTGTTCTGAGTGGAGCAAGCGGCTTCAACCAAGGCAGGCTCCCTTTAGGCATGTAAGCGTCTGCCTGTTCCAAACGACCGATGTGTTGCCTGAAGAACTCTGCTTTAGCTGCCGCTGCAATGCAAACTGACTTTTTCCGTGAGTAGAGCGACTTTCCAACCGAGGTGCCAGAAGGCGTTCTAAGCAGACTATTTCCTCAGTGCAGCTGAGAGAAGGTCAATGGCGAAAACTTCCAGGGCACGGTGGAGCGGCTAGAAACGCGTTCCTGATGCTGTTGGAGTGCCGAGGCATCGTAGCTGTCCCCTTTAAAAGCGCTGCTTGTAGCCCTTCCCTCGGCATACACAGTAGTCCACTGTCTGAAGGGCCTAGGGGCCTGGGTGTGGCACAGCATGCTCACAGGGCCAGGGGCTTTTCGCAGGGAAAAGGGTGCACACCCAAAGCACCTAGGCGTCCTGAGAAGGGCAGCACCGTTCAAATAATGCACTAGAGTGACTAAGACCTCCAAGAGCTTGCTGTATGCTCCGTTCCTGCAGGGCGACTCAAAGCCTTTCTCGAGGCATGCCCTCTCTTGGACGTTCCCTGTAGTCCTACAGACTGACAGGCTGAGCTCCCAGCACGGCTCCGGAAGCCCCCTGAGAGTTGAGAGAAAAATTCCTTCTCTTCCCCGAGCCCTGCCTCCCGCGCCTAGAGGCCCGTCAGAAACGGTGTTATTCAGGTAGTTCCAAGGCAGCATGAATGGAGCTTTCAAGATGGGAATTCAAGGCTTCTGCCCTCCGGCCCCCACTTCCACTGAACACGTAGTCCACTCGCTTGGATTTCTAGTAAGTGCACAGGCACACTAGCTACGCACTCGCTCCTGCCCTGAATCCCATTTTCTTCACAGGGTGCTCTGCATGTAGCCAACTCCCTCATCCAAGGAACCCTCTAAGTAGGCTCTATCGGTCCTTAGCCTCTACCAAAGGCCTGCAGGGTAAGAGGAAGCACGGAACTACCGTGGCAGCGGGAACGCAAGCCGACATTCTCCTACAGGTATGGTGCCCTCGGCTAAGGGTTCCTGGAAGGCCTGCGAAGCAGATGGTTTCCCTAAGTGCAGCTCAGACAAGGGCAATGAGGCAGAGTTCCTTGACAAGTGGCACGTGAGAGAACAGTTTCCCTGGAGCTCTTGCCGTGCCGAGGAAATCTAGCTCTCCCCAAGGTGGTGTGTAGGGCGTTGCCCTACACTCAGCATACACGGAGTGACTGGGAAGGGCTGCCGGCCTGGATGCCGTTGCGCAGGCCAGGGGAGCCTCCCGGTATTCAGTGGTCTTGCACGGAATCGGGTGCAAACAGGAGGGCCCTGGGTGTCTTGAATGGCGCACTAGCAAGAAGAGAAAGCAGAACCGCGACCAAGGCCTCTTGGCAAGTGCTGCATGCCTCCGCTTCAACAGGGCAATAAAGCGACTTTCCTCGAGGCAGGGGCTGACGTTCGGTCTCCAGGTAGGTCTAGAGCAGAGCCGCATGAGCTCCCAACCAGGCCCTGGACGCACCGTGTTTTACGAGAGAGCACTCATTTTCTTCCCAGAGCCATGCCTACCGTGACGAGAGGCCCGTCAGAGAGGGTGTCTCTCCGTGTAATTCAAGGCCCGACGGAGGGAACTTTCAAACTGTGCCTTCAGGCCCGCACTTCAAGCCCGACAGGCGGGAAACGTCACCTGGGGCTTCAACAAGGCACAAACCACACAAGGTACACAACGGGCCCTTCCCTGGATCAGCGTGTTTACGCAGGGTGTTCTGAGTGGAGCAAGCGGCCTCAACCAAGGCAGGCTCCCTTTAGGCATGTAAGCGTCTGCCTCTTCCAAACGACCGATGTGTTGCCTGAAGAACTCTGCTTTAGCTGCCGCTGCAATGCAAGCTGACTTTCTCCGTGAGTAGAGCGACTTTCCAACCGAGGTGCCAGAAGGCGTTCTAAGCAGACTATTTCCTCAGTGCAGCTGAGAGAAGGTCAATGGGGAAAACTTCCAGGCCACGTTGGACCGGACTGAAACGCGTTCCTGATGCTGTTGGAGTGCCAAGGCATCGTAGCCGTCCCCTTTAAAAGCGCTGCTTATAGCCCTTCCCTAGGCATACACAGTAGTCCCCTCTCTGAAGGGCCTAAGGGCCTGGGTGTGGCACAGCCTGCTCACAGGGGCAGGGGCTTTTCGCAGGGAAAAGGGTGCACACCCAAAGCGCCTAGGCGTCCTGAGAAGGGCAGCACCGTTCAAATAATGCACGAGAGTGACTAAGACCTCCAAGAGCTTGCTGTATGCTCCGTTCCTGCAGGGCGACTCAAAGCCTTTCTCGAGGCATGCGCTCTCGTGGACGTTCCCTGTAGTCCTACAGCCTGACAAGGAGGAGCTCCCAGCACGGCTCCGGAAGCCCCCTGAGAGTTGAGAGAAAAATTCCTTCTCTTCCCCGAGCCCTGCCTCCCACGCCTAGAGGCCCGTCAGAAACGGTGTTATTCAGCTAGCTCCAAGGCAGCATGAATGGAGCTTTCAAGATGGGAATTCAAGGCTTCTGCCCTCCGGCCCCCACTTCCACTGAACACGTAGTCCACTCACTTGGGATTTCTAGTAAGTGCACAGGCACACTAGCTACGCACTCGCTCCTGCCATGAATCCCATTTTCTTCACAGGGTGCTCTGCTTGTAGCCAACTCCCTCATCCAAGCAACCCTCTAGGTAGGCTCTATCGGTCCTTAGCCTCTACCAAAGGCCTGCAGGGTAAGAGGAAGCACGGAATTACCGTGGCAGCGGGAACGCAAGCCGACTTTCTCCTACAGGTATGGTGCCCTCGGTTAAGGGTTCCTGGAAGGCCTGCGAAGCAGATGGTTTCCCTAAGTGCAGCTCAGACAAGGGCAATGAGGCAGAGTTCCTTGACAAGTGGCACGTGAGAGAACAGTTTCCCTGGAGCTGTTGCCGTGCCGAGGAAATCTAGCTCTCCACAAGGTGGTGTGCAGGGCGTTGCCCTACACTCGGCATACACGGAGTGACTGGGAAGGGCTGCCGGCCTGAATGCCGCTGAGCAGGCCAGGGGAGCCTCCCGGTATTCAGTGGTCTTGCACGGAATCGGGTGCAAACAGGAGGGCCCTGGGTGTCTTGAATGGCGCACTAGCAAGAAGAGAAAGCAGAACCGCGACCAAGGCCTCTTGGCAAGTGCTGCATGCCTCCGCTTCAACAGGGCAATAAAGCGACTTTCCTCGAGGCAGGGGCTGACGTTCGGTCTCCAGGTAGGTCTAGAGCAGAGCCGCATGAGCTCCCTACCAGGCCCTGGACGCACCGTGTTTTACGAGAGAGCACTCATTTTCTTCCCAGAGCCATGCCTACCGTGACGAGAGGCCCGTCAGAGAGGGTGTCTCTCCGTGTAATTCAAGGCCCGACGGAGGGAACTTTCAAACTGTGCCTTCAGGCCCGCACTTCAAGCCCGACAGGCGGGAAACGTCACCTGGGGCTTCAACAAGGCACAAACCACACAAGGTACACAACGGGCCCTTCCCTGGATCAGCGTGTTTACGCAGGGTGTTCTGAGTGGAGCAAGCGGCCTCAACCAAGGCAGGCTCCCTTTAGGCATGTAAGCGTCTGCCTCTTCCAAACGACCGATGTGTTGCCTGAAGAACTCTGCTTTAGCTGCCGCTGCAATGCAAGCTGACTTTGTCCGTGAGTAGAGCGACTTTCCAACCGAGGTGCCAGACGGCGTTCTAAGCAGACTATTTCCTCAGTGCAGCTGAGAGAAGGTCAATGGCGAAAACTTCCAGGGCACGTTGGACCGGACTGAAACGCGTTCCTGATGCTGTTGGAGTGCCGAGGCATCGTAGCCGTCCCCTTTAAAAGCGCTGCTTGTATCACTTCCCTCGGCATACACAGTAGTCCCCTCTCTGAAGGGCCTAGGGGCCTGGGTGTGGCACAGCCTGCTCACAGGGGCAGGGGCTTTTCGCAGGGAAAAGGGTGCACAACCAAAGCGCCTAGGCGTCCTGAGAAGGGCAGCACCGTTCAAATAAAGCACTAGAGTGACTAAGACCTCCAAGAGCTTGCTGTATGCTCCGTTCCTTCAGGGCGACTCAAAGCCTTTCTCGAGGCATGCGCTCTCGTGGACGTTCCCTGTAGTCCTACAGCCTGACAAGGAGGAGATCCCAGCAAAGGTCTGGAAGCCCCCTGAGAATTGAGAGAAAAATTCCTTCTCTTCCCCGAGCCCTGCCTCCCGCGCATAGAGGCCCGTCAGAAACGGTGTTATTCAGGTAGCTCCAAGGCAGCATGAAAGGAGCTTTCAAGATGGGAATTCAAGGCTTCTGCCCTCCGGCCCCCACTTCCACTGAACACGTAGTCCACTCCCTTGGGATTTCTAGTAAGTGCACAGGCACACTAGCTACGCACTCGCTCCTGCCCTGAAACCCCTTTTCTTCACAGGGTGCTCTGCATGTAGCCAACTACCTCAAACAGGGAACGCTCCAGGTAGGCTCTATCGGGCCTTAGCCTCTAACAAAGGCCTGCACGGTAAGAGGAAGCACTGGACTTCCGTGGCACCGGGAACGCAAGCTGACTTTCTCCTGCAGGTATGGTGCCCTCGGCTAAGGGTTCCTGGAAGGCCTGCGAAGCAGATGGTTTCCCTAAGTGCAGCTCAGACAAGGGCAATGAGGCAGAGTTCCTTGACAAGTGGCACGTGAGAGAACAGTTTCCCTGGAGCTGTTGCCATGCCGAGGATATCTAGCTCTCCCCAAGGTGGTGTGCAGGGCGTTGCCCTACACTCAGCATACAAGGAGTGACTGGGAAGGGCTGCCGGCCTGGATGCCGCTGCGCAGGCCAGGGGAGACTCCCGGTATTCAGTGGTCTGGCACGGAATCGGGTGTAAACAGGAGGGCCCTGGGTGTCTTGAACGGCGCACTAGCAAGAAGAGAAAGCAGAACCGCGACCAAGGCCTCTTGGCAAGTGCTGAATGCCTCCGCTTCAGCAGGGCAATAAAGCGACTTTCCTCGAGGCAGGGGCTGACGTTCGGTCTCCAGGTAGGTCTAGAGCAGAGCCGCATGAGCTCCCAACCAGGCCCTGGACGCACCGTGTTTTACGAGAGAGCACTCTTTTTCTTCCCAGAGCCATGCCTACCGTGACGAGAGGCCCGTCAGAGAGGGTGTCTCTCCGTGTAATTCAACGCCCGACGGAGGGAACTTTCAAACTGTGTCTTCAGGCCCGCACTTCAAGCCCGACAGGCGGGAAACGTCACCTGGGGCTTCAACAAGGCACAAACCACACAGGGTACACAACGGGCCCTTCCCTGGATCAGCGTGTTTACGCAGGGTGTTCTGAGTGGAGCAAGCGGCCTCAACCAAGGCAGGCTCCCTTTAGGCATGTAAGCGTCTGCCTCTTCCAAACGACCGATGTGTTGCCTGAAGAACTCTGCTTTAGCTGCCGCTGCAATGCAAACTGACTTTCTCCGTGAGTAGAGCGACTTTCCAACCGAGGTGGCAAAAGGCGTTCTAAGCAGACTATTTCCTCAGTGCAGCTGAGAGAAGGTCAATGGTGAAAACTTCCAGGGCACGGTGGACCGGCTAGAATCGCGTTCCTGATGCTGTTGGAGTGCCGAGGCATCGTAGCCGTCCCCTTTAAAAGGGCTGTTTGTAGCCCTTCCCTCGGCATACACAGTAGTCCCCTCTCTGAAGGGCCTAGGGGCCTGGGTGTGGCCCAGCCTGCTCACAGGGGCAGGGGCTTTTCGCAGGGAAAAGGGTGCACACCCAAAACGCCTAGGCGTCCTGAGAAGGGCAGCACCGTTCAAATAATGCACTAGAGTGACTAAGACCTCCAAGAGCTTGCTGTATGCTCCGTTCCTGCAGGGCGACTCAAAGCCTTTCTCGAGGCATGCCCTCTCGTGGACGTT
The DNA here is from genome assembly GCF_025265405.1 of Mesoplodon densirostris. NCBI lineage: Eukaryota > Metazoa > Chordata > Mammalia > Artiodactyla > Ziphiidae > Mesoplodon > Mesoplodon densirostris. The sequence goes on along the minus strand of NC_082673.1, from coordinate 47,933,547 downwards.
CCCTGTAGTCCTATAGCCTGACAGGCTGAGCTCCCAGCACGGCTTCGGAAGCCACCTGAGGATTGAGAGAAAAATTCCTTCTCTTCCCGGAGCACAGCCTCCCGCGTCTAGAGGCCCGTCAGAAACGGTGTTATTCAGGTAGCTGCAAGGCAGCATGAATGGAGCTTTCAAGATGGGAATTCAAGGCTTCTGCCCTCCGGCCCCCACTTCCACTGAACACGTAGTACACTCCCTTGGGATTTCTAGTAAGTGCACAGGCACACTAGCTACGCACTCGCTCCTGCCCTGAAACCCATTTTCTTCACAGGGTGCTCTGCATGTAGCCAACTCCCTCATCCAAGCAACCCTCTAGGTAGGCTCTATCGGTCCTTAGCCTCTACCAAAGGCCTGCAGGGTAAGAGGAAGCACTGGACTTCCGTGGCAGCGGGAACGCAAGCTGACTTTCTACTACAGGTATGGTGCCCTCGGCTAAGGGTTCCTGGAAGGCCTGCGAAGCAGATGGTTTCCCTAAGTGCAGCTCAGACAAGGGCAATGAGGCAGAGTTCCTTGACAAGTGGCACGTGAGAGAACAGTTTCCCTGGAGCTGTTGCCGTGCTGAGGAAATCTAGCTCTCCCCAAGGTGGTGTGCAGGGCGTTGCCCTACACTCAGCATACAAGGAGTGACTGGGAAGGGCTGACGGCCTGGATGCCGCTGAGCAGGCCAGGGGAGCCTCCCGGTATTCAGTGGTCTTGCACGGAATCGGGTGCAAACAGGAGGGCCCTGGGTATCTTGAACGGCGCACTAGCAAGAAGAGAAAGCAGAACCGCGACCAAGGCCTCTTGGCAAGTGCTGCATGCCTCCGCATCAGCAGGGCAATAAAGCGACTTTCCTCGAGGCAGGGGCTGACGTTCGGTCTCCAGGTAGGTCTAGAGCAGAGCCGCATGAGCTCCCAACCAGGCCCTGGACGCACCGTGTTTTACGAGAGAGCACTCATTTTCTTCCCAGAGCCATGCCTACCGTGACGAGAGGCCCGTCAGAGAGGGTGTCTCTCCGTTTAATTCAAGGCCCGACGGAGGGAACTTTCAAACTGTGCCTTCAGGCCCGCACTTCAAGCCCGACAGGCGGGAAACGTCACCTGGGGCTTCAACAAGGCACAAACAACACAAGGTACACAACGGCCCTTCCCTGGATCAGCGTGTTTACGCAGGGTGTTCTGAGTGGAGCAAGCGGCCTCAACCAAGGCAGGCTCCCTTTAGGCATGTAAGCGTCTGCCTCATCCAAACGACAGATGTGTGGCCTGAAGAACTCTGCTTTAGCTGCCGCTGCAATGCAAACTGACTTTCTCCGTGAGTAGAGCGACTTTCCAACCGAGGTGCCAGAAGGCGTTCTAAGCAGACTATTTCCTCAGTGCAGCTGAGAGAAGGTCAATGGCGAAAACTTCCAGGGCACGGTGGACCGGACTGAAACGCGTTCCTGATGCTGTTGGAGTGCCGAGGCATCGTAGCCGTCCCCTCTCAAAGCGCTGCTTGTAGCCCTTCCCTCGGCATACACATTAGTCCCCTCTCTGAAGGGCCTAGGGGCCTGGGTGTGGCACAGCCTGCTCACAGGGGCAGGGGCTTTTCGCAGGGAAAAGGGTGCACACCCAAAGCGCCTAGGCGTCCTGAGAAGGGCAGCACCGTTCAAATAATGCACTAGAGTGACTAAGACCTCCAAGAGCTTGCTGTATGCTCCGTTCCTGCAGGGCGACTCAAAGCCTTTCTCGAGGCATGCGCTCTCGTGGACGTTCCCTGTAGTCCTACAGAATGACAAGGAGGAGATCCCAGCAAAGGTCTGGAAGCCCCCTGAGAATTGAGAGAAAAATTCCTTCTCTTTCCTGAGCCCTGCCTCCCGCGCCTAGAGGCCCGTCAGAAACGGTGTTATTCAGGTAGCTCCAAGGCAGCATGAAAGGAGCTTTCAAGATGGGAATTCAAGGCTTCTGCCCTCCGGCCCCCACTTCCACTGAACACGTAGTCCACTCCCTTGGGATTTCTAGTAAGTGCACAGGCACACTAGCTACGCACTCGCTCCTGCCCTGAAACCCCTTTTCTTCACAGGGTGCTCTGCATGTAGCCAACTACCTCAAACAGGGAACGCTCCAGGTAGGCTCTATCGGGCCTTAGCCTCTAACAAAGGCCTGCAGGGTAAGAGGAAGCACTGGACTTCCGTGGCACCGGGAACGCAAGCTGACTTTCTCCTGCAGGTATGGTGCCCTTGGCTAAGGGTTCCTGGAAGGCCTGCGAAGCAGATGGTTTCCCTAAGTGCAGCTCAGACAAGGGCAATGAGGCAGAGTTCCTTGACAAGTGGCACGTGAGAGAACAGTTTCCCTGGAGCTGTTGCCGTGCCGAGGATATCTAGCTCTCCCCAAGGTGGTGTGCAGGGCGTTGCCCTACACTCAGCATACACGGAGTGACTGGGAAGGGCTGCCGGCCTGGATGCCGCTGCGCAGGCCAGGGGAGCCTCCCGGTATTCAGTGGTCTGGCACGGAATCGGATGCAAACAGGAGGGCCCTGGGTGTCTTGAACGGCGCACTAGCAAGAAGAGAAAGCAGAACCGCGACCAAGGCCTCTTGGCAAGTGTTGCATGCCTCCGCTTCAGCAGGGCAATAAAGCGACTTTCCTCGAGGCAGGGGCTGACGTTCGGTCTCCAGGTAGGTCGAGAGCAGAGCCGCATGAGCTCCCAACCAGGCCCTGGACGCACCGTGTTTTACGAGAGAGCACTCATTTTCTTCCCAGAGCCATGCCTACCGTGACGAGAGGCCCGTCAGAGAGGGTGTCTCTCCGTGTAATTCAAGGCCCGACGGAGGGAACTTTCAAACTGTGCCTTCAGGCCCGCACTTCAAGCCCGACAGGCGGGAAACGTCACCTGGGGCTTCAACAAGGCACAAACCACACAGGGTACACAACGGGCCCTTCCCTGGATCAGCGTGTTTCTGCAGGGTGTTCTGAGTGGAGCAAGCCGCCTCAACCAAGGCAGGCTCCCTTTAGGCATGTAAGCGTCTGCCTCTTCCAAACATCCGATGTGTTGCCTGAAGAACTCTGCTTTAGCTGCCGCTGCAATGCAAACTGACTTTTTCCGTGAGTAGAGCGACTTTCCAACCGAGGTGCCAGAAGGCGTTCTAAGCAGACTATTTCCTCAGTGCAGCTGAGAGAAGGTCAATGGCGAAAACTTCCAGGGCACGGTGGACCGGCTAGAAACGCGTTCCTGATGCTGTTGGAGTGCCGAGGCATCGTAGCTGTCCCCTTTAAAAGCGCTGCTTGTAGCCCTTCCCTCGGCATACACAGTAGTCCACTGTCTGAAGGGCCTAGGGGCCTGGGTGTGGCACAGCATGCTCACAGGGCCAGGGGCTTTTCGCAGGGAAAAGGGTGCACACCCAAAGCACCTAGGCGTACTGAGAAGGGCAGCACCGTTCAAATAATGCACTAGAGTGACTAAGACCTCCAAGAGCTTGCTGTATGCTCCGTTCCTGCAGGGCGACTCAAAGCCTTTCTCGAGGCATGCCCTCTCTTGGACGTTCCCTGTAGTCCTACAGACTGACAGGCTGAGCTCCCAGCACGGCTCCGGAAGCCCCCTGAGAGTTGAGAGAAAAATTCCTTCTCTTCCCCGAGCCCTGCCTCCCGCGCCTAGAGGCCCGTCAGAAACGGTGTTATTCAGGTAGTTCCAAGGCAGCATGAATGGAGCTTTCAAGATGGGAATTCAAGGCTTCTGCCCTCCGGCCCCCACTTCCACTGAACACGTAGTCCACTCGCTTGGATTTCTAGTAAGTGCACAGGCACACTAGCTACGCACTCGCTCCTGCCCTGAATCCCATTTTCTTCACAGGGTGCTCTGCATGTAGCCAACTCCCTCATCCAAGGAACCCTCTAAGTAGGCTCTATCGGTCCTTAGCCTCTACCAAAGGCCTGCAGGGTAAGAGGAAGCACGGAACTACCGTGGCAGCGGGAACGCAAGCCTACATTCTCCTACAGGTATGGTGCCCTCGGCTAAGGGTTCCTGGAAGGCCTGCGAAGCAGATGGTTTCCCTAAGTGCAGCTCAGACAAGGGCAATGAGGCAGAGTTCCTTGACAAGTGGCACGTGAGAGAACAGTTTCCCTGGAGCTGTTGCCGTGCCGAGGAAATCTAGCTCTCCCCAAGGTGGTGTGTAGGGCGTTGCCCTACACTCAGCATACACGGAGTGACTGGGAAGGGCTGCCGGCCTGGATGCCGCTGCGCAGGCCAGGGGAGCCTCCCGGTATTCAGTGGTCTTGCACGGAATCGGGTGCAAACAGGAGGGCCCTGGGTGTCTTGAATGGCGCACTAGCAAGAAGAGAAAGCAGAACCGCGACCAAGGCCTCTTGGCAAGTGCTGCATGCCTCCGCTTCAACAGGGCAATAAAGCGACTTTCCTCGAGGCAGGGGCTGACGTTCGGTCTCCAGGTAGGTCTAGAGCAGAGCCGCATGAGCTCCCAACCAGGCCCTGGACGCACCGTGTTTTACGAGAGAGCACTCATTTTCTTCCCAGAGCCATGCCTACCGTGACGAGAGGCCCGTCAGAGAGGGTGTCTCTCCGTGTAATTCAAGGCCCGACGGAGGGAACTTTCAAACTGTGCCTTCAGGCCCGCACTTCAAGCCCGACAGGCGGGAAACGTCACCTGGGGCTTCAACAAGGCACAAACCACACAAGGTACACAACGGGCCCTTCCCTGGATCAGCGTGTTTACGCAGGGTGTTCTGAGTGGAGCAAGCGGCCTCAACCAAGGCAGGCTCCCTTTAGGCATGTAAGCGTCTGCCTCTTCCAAACGACCGATGTGTTGCCTGAAGAACTCTGCTTTAGCTGCCGCTGCAATGCAAGCTGACTTTCTCCGTGAGTAGAGCGACTTTCCAACCGAGGTGCTAGAAGGCGTTCTAAGCAGACTATTTCCTCAGTGCAGCTGAGAGAAGGTCAATGGCGAAAACTTCCAGGGCATGGTGGACCGGCTGGAAACGCGTTCCTGATGCTGTTGGAGTGCCGAGGCATCGTAGCCGTCCCCTTTAAAAGCGCTGCTTGTAGCCCGCCCTCGGCATACACAGTAGTCCCCTCTCTGAAGGGCCTAGGGGCCTGTGTGTGGCACAGCCTGCTCACAGGGGCAGGGGCTTTTCGCAGGGAAAAGGGTGCACACCCAAAGCGCCTAGGCGTCCTGAGAAGGGCATCACCGTTCAAATAATGCACTAGAGTGACTAAGACCTCCAAGAGCTTGCTGTATGCTCCGTTCCTGCAGGGCGACTCAAAGCCTTTCTCGAGGCATGCGCTCTCGTGGACGTTCCCTGTAGTCCTACAGCCTGACAAGGAGGAGATCCCAGCAAAGGTCTGGAAGCCCCCTGAGAATTGAGAGAAAAATTCCTTCTCTTCCCCGAGCCCTGCCTCCCGCGCCTATAGGCCCGTCAGAAACGGTGTTATTCAGGTAGCTCCAAGGCAGCATGAAAGGAGCTTTCAAGATGGGAATTCAAGGCTTCTGCCCTCCGGCCCCCACTTCCACTGAACACGTAGTCCAGTCCCTTGGTATTTCTAGTAAGTGCACAGGCACACTAGCTACGCACTCGCTCCTGCCCTGAAACCCCTTTTCTTCACAGGGTGCTCTGCATGTAGCCAACTACCTCAAACAGGGAACGCTCCAGGTAGGCTCTATCGGGCCTTAGCCTCTAACAAAGGCCTGCAGGGTAAGAGGAAGCACTGGACTTCCGTGGCACCGGGAACGCAAGCTGACTTTCTCCTGCAGGTATGGTGCCCTCGGCTAAGGGTTCCTGGAAGGCCTGCGAAGCAGATGGTTTCCCTAAGTGCAGCTCAGACAAGGGCAATGAGGCAGAGTTCCTTGACAAGTGGCACGTGAGAGAACAGTTTCCCTGGAGCTGTTGCCGTGCCGAGGAAATCTAGCTCTCCCCAAGGTGGTGTGTAGGGCGTTGCCGTACACTCAGCATACACGGAGTGACTGGGAAGGGCTGCCGTCCTGGATGCCGTTGCGCAGGCCAGGGGAGCCTCCCGGTATTCAGTGGTCTTGCACGGAATCGGGTGCAAACAGGAGGGCCCTGGGTGTCTTGAACGGTGCACTAGCAAGAAGAGAAAGCAGAACCGCGACCAAGGCCTCTTGGCAAGTGCTGCATGCCTCCGCTTCAGCAGGGCAATAAAGCGACTTTCCTCGAGGCAGGGGCTGACGTTCGGTCTCCAGGTAGGTCTAGAGCAGAGCCGCATGAGCTCCCAACCAGGCCCTGGACGCACCGTGTTTTACGAGAGAGCACTCATTTTCTTCCCAGAGCCATGCCTACCGTGACGAGAGGCCCGTCAGAGAGGGTGTCTCTCCGTGTAATTCAAGGCCCGACGGAGGGAACTTTCAAACTGTGCCTTCAGGCCCGCACTTCAAGCCCGACAGGCGGGAAACGTCACCTGGGGCTTCAACAAGGCACAAACCACACAAGGTACACAACGGGCCCTTCCCTGGATCAGCGTGTTTACGCAGGGTGTTCTGAGTGGAGCAAGCGGCCTCAACCAAGGCAGGCTCCCTTTAGGCATGTAAGCGTCTGCCTCTTCCAAACGACTGATGTGTTGCCTGAAGAACTCTGCTTTAGCTGCCGCTGCAATGCAAACTGACTTTCTCCGTGAGTAGAGCGACTTTCCAACCGAGGTGCCAGAAGGCGTTCTAAGCAGACTATTGCCTCAGTGTAGCTGAGAGAAGGTCAATGGCGAAAACTTCCAGGGCATGGTGGACCGGCTGGAAACGCGTTCCTGAATGCTGTTGGAGTTCCGAGGCATCGTAGCCGTCCCCTTTAAAAGCGCTGTTTGTAGCCCTTCCCTCAGCATACACAGTAGTCCCCTCTCTGAAGGGCCTAGGGGCCTGGGTGTGGCACAGCCTGCTCACAGTGGCAGGGGCATTTCGCAGGGAAAAGCGTGCACACCCAAAGCGCCTAGGCGTCCTGAGAAGGGCAGCACCGTTCAAATAATGCACTAGAGTGACTAAGACCTCCAAGAGCTTGCTGTATGCTCCGTTCCTGCAGGGCGACTCAAAGCCTTTCTCGAGGCATGCGCTCTCGTGGACGTTCCCTGTAGTCCTACAGCCTGAGAAGGAGGAGCTCCCAGCACGGCTCCGGAAGCCCCCTGAGAATTGAGAGAAAAATTCCTTCTCTTCCCCGAGCCCTGCCTCCCGCGCCTAGAGGCCCGTCAGAAACGGTGTTATTCAGCTAGCTCCAAGGCAGCATGAATGGAGCTTTCAAGATGGGAATTCAAGGCTTCTGCCCTCCGGCCCCCACTTCCACTGAACACGTAGTCCACTCCCTTGGGATTTCTAGTAAGTGCACAGGCACACTAGCTACGCTCTCGTTCCTGTCCTGAATCCCCTTTTCTTCACAGGGTGCTCTGCATGTAGCCAACTCCCTCATCAGGGAACCCTCCAGGTAGGCTCTATCGGGCCTTAGCCTCTACCAAAGACCTGCAGGGTAAGAGGAAGCACTGAACTTCCGTGGCAGCGGAACGCAAGCCGACTTTCTCCTGCAGGTATGGTTCCCACGTCTAAATGTTCCTGGAAGGCCTGCGAAGCAGATGGTTTCCCTAAGTGCAGCTCAGACAAGGGCAATGAGGCAGAGTTCCTTGACAAGTGGCACGTGAGAAAACAGTTTCCCTGGAGCTGTTGCTGTGCCGAGGAAATCTAGCTCTCCCCAAGGTGGTGTGCAGTGTGTTGCCCTACACTCGGCATACACGGAGTGACTGGGAAGGGCTGCCGGCCTGGATGCCGCTCAGCAGGCCAGGGGAGCCTCCCGGTATTCAGTGGTCTTGCACGGAATCGGGTGCAAACAGGAGGGCCCTGGGTGTCTTGAACGGCGCACTAGCAAGAAGAGAAAGCAGAACCGCGACCAAGGCCTCTTGGCAAGTGCTGCATGCCTCCGCTTCAGCAGGGCAATAAAGCGACTTTCCTCGAGGCAGGGGCTGACGTTCGGTCTCCAGGTAGGTCTAGAGCAGAGCCGCATGAGCTCCCAACCAGGCCCTGGACGCACCGTGTTTTACGAGAGAGCACTCATTTACTTCCCAGAGCCATGCCTACCATGACGAGAGGCCCGTCAGAGAGGGTGTCTCTCCGTGTAATTCAAGGCCCGATGGAGGGAACTTTCAAACTGTGCCTTCAGGCCCGCACTTCAAGCCCGACAGGCGGGAAACGCCAGCTGGGGCTTCAACAAGGCACAAACCACACAAGGTACACAACGGCCCTTCCCTCGATCAGCGTGTTTACGCAGGGTGTTCTGAGTGGAGCAAGCGGCCTCAACCAAGGCAGGCTCCCTTTAGGCATGTAAGCGTCTGCCTCTTCCAAACGACCGATGTGTTGCCTGAAGAACTCTGCTTTAGCTGCCGCTGCAATGCAAGCTGACTTTCTCGGTGAGTAGAGCGACTTTCCAACCGAGGTGCCAGAAGGCGTTCTAAGCAGACTATTTCCTCAGTGCAGCTGAGAGAAGGTCAATGGCGAAAATTTCCAGGGCACGGTGGACCGGCTAGAAACGCGTTCCTGATGCTGTTGGAGTGCCGAGGCATCGTAGCCGTCCCCTTTAAAAGCGCTGCTTGTAGCCCTTCCCTCGGCATACACAGTAGTCCCCTCTCTGAAGGGCCTAGGGGACTGGGTGTGGCCCAGCCTGCTCACAGGGGCAGGGGCTTTTCGCAGGGAAAAGGGTGCACACCCAAAGCGCCTAGGCGTCCTGAGAAGGGCAGCACCGTTTAAATAATGCACTAGAGTGACTAAGACCTCCAAGAGCTTTCTGTATGCTCCGTTCCTGCAGGGCGACTCAAAGCCTTTCTCGAGGCATGCGCTCTAGTGGACTTTCCCTGTAGTCCTACAGCCTGACAAGGAGGAGCTCACAGCACTGCTCCGGAAGCCACCTGAGAATTGAGAGAAAAATTCCTTCTCTTCACCGAGCCCTGCCTCCCGCGCCTAGAGGCCCGTGAGAAACGGTGTTATTCAGCTAGCTCCAAGGCAGCATGAATGGAGCTTTCAAGATGGGAATTCAAGGCTTCTGCCCTACGGCCCCCACTTCCACTGAACACGTAGTACACTCCCTTGGGATTCCTAGTAAGTGCACAGGCACACTAGCTACGCACTCGCTCCTGCCCTGAAACCCTTTTTCTTCAGAGGGTGCTCTGCATGTAGACAACTCCCTCATCCAAGCAACCCTCTAGGTAGGCTCTATCGGTCCTTAGCCTCTACCAAAGGCCTGCAGGGTAAGAGGAAGCACTGAACTACCGTGGCACCGGGAACGCAAGCCGACTTTCTCCTGCAGGTATGGTGCCCTCGGCTAAGGGTTCCTGGAAGGCCTGCCAAGCAGATGGTTTCCCTAAGTGCAGCTCAGACAAGGGCAATGAGGCAGAGTTCCTTGACAAGTGGCCCGTGAGAGAACAGTTTCCCTGGAGCTGTTGCCGTGCCGAGGAAATCTAGCTCTCCCCAAGGTGGTGTGCAGGGCGTTGCCCTACACTCAGCATACAAGGAGTGACTAGGAAGGGCTGACGGCCTGGATGCCGCTGCGCAGGCCAGGGGAGCCTCCCGGTATTCAGTGGTCTTGCACGGAATCGGGTGCAAACAGGAGGGCCCTGGGTGTCTTGAACGGCGCACTAGCAAGAAGAGAAAGCAGAACTGCGACCAAGGCCTCTTGGCAAGTGCTGCATGCCTCCGCTTCAGAAGGGCAATAAAGCGACTTTCCTCGAGGCAGGGGCTGACGTTCGGTCTCCAGGTAGGTCTAGAGCAGAGCCGCATGAGCTCCCAACCAGGCCCTGGACGCACCGTGTTTTACGAGAGAGCACTCATTTTCTTCCCAGAGCCATGCCTACCGTGACGAGAGGCCCGTCAGAGAGGGTGTCTCTCCGTGTAATTCAAGGCCCGACGGAGGGAACTTTCAAACTGTGCCTTCAGGCCCGCACTTCAAGCCCGACAGGCGGAAACGTCACCTGGGGCTTCAACAAGGCACAAACAACACAAGGTACACAACGGGCCCTTCCCTGGATCAGCGTGTTTACGCAGGGTGTTCTGAGTGGAGCAAGCGGCCTCAACCAAGGCAGGCTCCCTTTAGGCATGTAAGCGTCTGCCTCTTCCAAACGACAGATGTGTGGCCTGAAGAACTCTGCTTTAGCTGCCGCTGCAATGCAAACTGACTTTCTCCGTGAGTAGAGCGACTTTCCAACCGAGGTGCCAGAAGGCGTTCTAAGCAGACTATTTCCTCAGTGCAGCTGAGAGAAGGTCAATGGCGAAAACTTCCAGGGCACGGTGGACCGGCTGGAAACGCGTTCCTGATGCTGTTGGAGTGCCGAGGCATCGTAGCCGTCCCCTTTAAAAGCGCTGCTTGTAGCCCTTCCCTCGGCATACACAGTAGTCCCCTGTCTGAAGGGCCTAGTGGCCTGGGTGTGGCACAGCATGCTCACAGGGCCAGGGGCTTTTCTCAGGGAAAAGGGTGCACACCCAAAGCACCTAGGCGTCCTGAGAAGGGCATCACCGTTCAAATAATGCACTAGAGTGACTAAGACCTCCAAGAGCTTGCTGTATGCTCTGTTCCTGCAGGGCGACTCAAAGCCTTTCTCGAGGCATGCCCTCTCTTGGACGTTCCCTGTAGTCCTACAGACTGACAGGCTGAGCTCCCAGCACGGCTCCGGAAGCCCCCTGAGAGTTGAGAGAAAAATTCCTTCTCTTCCCCGATCCCTGCCTCCTGCGCCTAGAGGCCCGTCAGAAACGGTGTTATTCAGTTAGTTCCAAGGCAGCATGAATGGAGCTTTCAAGATGGGAATTCAAGGGCTTCCCTGGTGGCGCAGTGGTTGAGAGTCCACCTGCCGATACGGGGGACACGGGTTCGTGCGCTGGTCCGGGAAGATCCCACATGCCGCGGAGCGGCTGGGCCTGTGAGCCATGGCCGCTGAGCCTGCGTGTCCGGAGCCTGTGCTCCGTAACGGGAGAGGCCACAGCAGTGAGAGGCCCACGTACCGCAAAAAAAAAAAAAAAAAAAAAAAAAGATGGGAATTCAAAGCTTCTGCCCTCCGGCCCCCACTTCCACTGAACACGTAGTCCACTCGCTTGGGATTTCTAGTAAGTGCACAGGCACACTAGCTACGCACTCGCTCCTGCCCTGAATGCCATTTTCTTCACAGGGTGCTCTGCATGTAGCCAACTCCCTCATCCAAGGAACCCTCTAAGTAGGCTCTATCAGTCCTTAGCCTCTACCAAAGGCCTGCAGGGTAAGAGGAAGCACTGGAGTTCTGTGGCAGCGGAACGCAAGCCGACTTTCTCCTGCAGGTATGGTGCCCTCGGCTAAGGGTTCCTGGAAGGCCTGCGAAGCAGATGGTTTCCCTAAGTGCAGCTCAGACAAGGGCAATGAGGCAGAGTTCCTTGACAAGTGGCACGTGAGAGAACAGTTTCCCTGGAGCTGTTGCCATGCCGAGGAAATCTAGCTCTCTCCAAGGTGGTGTGCAGGGCGTTGCCCTACACTCGGCATACATGGAGTGACTGGGAAGGGCTGCCGGCCTGGATGCCGCTGCGCAGGCCAGGGGAGCCTCCCGGTATTCAGTGATCTTGCACGGAATCGGGTGCAAACAGGAGGGCCCTGGGTGTCTTGAACGGCGCACTAGCAAGAAGAGAAAGCAGAACCGCGACCAAGGCCTCTTGGCAAGTGCTGCATGCCTCCGCTTCAGCAGGGCAATAAAGCGACTTTCCTCGAGGCAGGGGCTGACGTTCGGTCTCCAGGTAGGTCTAGAGCAGAGCCGCATGAGCTCCCAACCAGGCCCTGGACGCACCGTGTTTTACGAGAGAGCACTCATTTTCTTCCCAGAGCCATGCCTACCGTGACGAGAGGCCCGTCAGAGAGGGTGTCTCTCCGTGTAATTCAAGGCCCGACGGAGGGAACTTTCAAACTGTGCCTTCAGGCCCGCACTTCAAGCCCGACAGGCGGGAAACGTCACCTGGGGCTTCAACAAGGCACAAACCACACAGGGTACACAACGGGCCCTTCCCTGGATCAGCGTGTTTACGCAGGGTGTTCTGAGTGGAGCAAGCGGCCTCAACCAAGGCAGGCTCCCTTTAGGCATGTAAGCGTCTGCCTCTTCCAAACGACCGATGTGTTGCCTGAAGAACTCTGCTTTAGCTGCCGCTGCAATGCAAACTGACTTCTTCCGTGAGTAGAGCGACTTTCCAACCGAGGTGCCAGAAGGCGTTCTAAGCAGACTATTTCCTCAGTGCAGCTGAGAGAAGGTCAATGGTGAAAACTTCCAGGGCACGGTGGACCGGGTAGAATCGCATTCCTGATGCTGTTGGAGTGCCGAGGCATCGTAGCCGTCCCCTTTAAAAGCGCTGCTTGTAGCCCTTCCCTCGGCATACACAGTAGTCCCCTCTCTGAAGGGCCTAGGGGCCTGGGTGTGGCCCAGCCTGCTCACAGGGGCAGGGGCTTTTCGCAGGGAAAAGGGTGCACACCCAAAGCGCCTAGGCGTCCTGAGAAGGGCAGCACCGTTTAAATAATGCACTAGAGTGACTAAGACCTCCAAGAGCTTTCTGTATGCTCCATTCCTGCAGGGCGACTCAAAGCCTTTCTCGAGGCATGCGCTCTAGTGGACTTTCCCTGTAGTCCTACAGCCTGACAAGGAGGAGCTCCCAGCACGGCTCCGGAAGCCCCCTGAGAATTGAGAGAAAAATTCCTTCTCTTCCCCGAGCCCTGCCTCCCGCGCCTAGAGGCCCGTCAGAAACGGTGTTATTCAGCTAGCTCCAAGGCAGCATGAATGGAGCTTTCAAGATGGGAATTCAAGGCTTCTGCCCTCCGGCCCCCACTTCCACTGAACACGTAGTCCACTCCCTTGGGATTTCTAGTAAGTGCACAGGCACACTAGCTACGCTCTCGTTCCTGTCCTGAATCCCCTTTTCTTCACAGGGTGCTCTGCATGTAGCCAACTCCCTCATCAGGGAACCCTCCAGGTAGGCTCTATCGGGCCTTAGCCTCTACCAAAGACCTGCAGGGTAAGAGGAAGCACTGAACTTCCGTGGCAGCGGAACGCAAGCCGACTTTCTCCTGCAGGTATGGTTCCCACGTCTAAATGTTCCTGGAAGGCCTGCGAAGCAGATGGTTTCCCTAAGTGCAGCTCAGACAAGGGCAATGAGGCAGAGTTCCTTGACAAGTGGCACGTGAGAAAACAGTTTCCCTGGAGCTGTTGCTGTGCCGAGGAAATCTAGCTCTCCCCAAGGTGGTGTGCAGTGTGTTGCCCTACACTCGGCATACACGGAGTGACTGGGAAGGGCTGCCGGCCTGGATGCCGCTCAGCAGGCCAGGGGAGCCTCCCGGTATTCAGTGGTCTTGCACGGAATCGGGTGCAAACAGGAGGGCCCTGGGTGTCTTGAACGGCGCACTAGCAAGAAGAGAAAGCAGAACCGCGACCAAGGCCTCTTGGCAAGTGCTGCATGCCTCCGCTTCAGCAGGGCAATAAAGCGACTTTCCTCGAGGCAGGGGCTGACGTTCGGTCTCCAGGTAGGTCTAGAGCAGAGCCGCATGAGCTCCCAACCAGGCCCTGGACGCACCGTGTTTTACGAGAGAGCACTCATTTACTTCCCAGAGCCATGCCTACCATGACGAGAGGCCCGTCAGAGAGGGTGTCTCTCCGTGTAATTCAAGGCCCGATGGAGGGAACTTTCAAACTGTGCCTTCAGGCCCGCACTTCAAGCCCGACAGGCGGGAAACGCCAGCTGGGGCTTCAACAAGGCACAAACCACACAAGGTACACAACGGCCCTTCCCTCGATCAGCGTGTTTACGCAGGGTGTTCTGAGTGGAGCAAGCGGCCTCAACCAAGGCAGGCTCCCTTTAGGCATGTAAGCGTCTGCCTCTTCCAAACGACCGATGTGTTGCCTGAAGAACTCTGCTTTAGCTGCCGCTGCAATGCAAGCTGACTTTCTCGGTGAGTAGAGCGACTTTCCAACCGAGGTGCCAGAAGGCGTTCTAAGCAGACTATTTCCTCAGTGCAGCTGAGAGAAGGTCAATGGCGAAAATTTCCAGGGCACGGTGGACCGGCTAGAAACGCGTTCCTGATGCTGTTGGAGTGCCGAGGCATCGTAGCCGTCCCCTTTAAAAGCGCTGCTTGTAGCCCTTCCCTCGGCATACACAGTAGTCCCCTCTCTGAAGGGCCTAGGGGACTGGGTGTGGCCCAGCCTGCTCACAGGGGCAGGGGCTTTTCGCAGGGAAAAGGGTGCACACCCAAAGCGCCTAGGCGTCCTGAGAAGGGCAGCACCGTTTAAATAATGCACTAGAGTGACTAAGACCTCCAAGAGCTTTCTGTATGCTCCGTTCCTGCAGGGCGACTCAAAGCCTTTCTCGAGGCATGCGCTCTAGTGGACTTTCCCTGTAGTCCTACAGCCTGACAAGGAGGAGCTCACAGCACTGCTCCGGAAGCCACCTGAGAATTGAGAGAAAAATTCCTTCTCTTCACCGAGCCCTGCCTCCCGCGCCTAGAGGCCCGTGAGAAACGGTGTTATTCAGCTAGCTCCAAGGCAGCATGAATGGAGCTTTCAAGATGGGAATTCAAGGCTTCTGCCCTACGGCCCCCACTTCCACTGAACACGTAGTACACTCCCTTGGGATTCCTAGTAAGTGCACAGGCACACTAGCTACGCACTCGCTCCTGCCCTGAAACCCTTTTTCTTCAGAGGGTGCTCTGCATGTAGACAACTCCCTCATCCAAGCAACCCTCTAGGTAGGCTCTATCGGTCCTTAGCCTCTACCAAAGGCCTGCAGGGTAAGAGGAAGCACTGAACTACCGTGGCACCGGGAACGCAAGCCGACTTTCTCCTGCAGGTATGGTGCCCTCGGCTAAGGGTTCCTGGAAGGCCTGCCAAGCAGATGGTTTCCCTAAGTGCAGCTCAGACAAGGGCAATGAGGCAGAGTTCCTTGACAAGTGGCCCGTGAGAGAACAGTTTCCCTGGAGCTGTTGCCGTGCCGAGGAAATCTAGCTCTCCCCAAGGTGGTGTGCAGGGCGTTGCCCTACACTCAGCATACAAGGAGTGACTAGGAAGGGCTGACGGCCTGGATGCCGCTGCGCAGGCCAGGGGAGCCTCCCGGTATTCAGTGGTCTTGCACGGAATCGGGTGCAAACAGGAGGGCCCTGGGTGTCTTGAACGGCGCACTAGCAAGAAGAGAAAGCAGAACTGCGACCAAGGCCTCTTGGCAAGTGCTGCATGCCTCCGCTTCAGAAGGGCAATAAAGCGACTTTCCTCGAGGCAGGGGCTGACGTTCGGTCTCCAGGTAGGTCTAGAGCAGAGCCGCATGAGCTCCCAACCAGGCCCTGGACGCACCGTGTTTTACGAGAGAGCACTCATTTTCTTCCCAGAGCCATGCCTACCGTGACGAGAGGCCCGTCAGAGAGGGTGTCTCTCCGTGTAATTCAAGGCCCGACGGAGGGAACTTTCAAACTGTGCCTTCAGGCCCGCACTTCAAGCCCGACAGGCGGAAACGTCACCTGGGGCTTCAACAAGGCACAAACAACACAAGGTACACAACGGGCCCTTCCCTGGATCAGCGTGTTTACGCAGGGTGTTCTGAGTGGAGCAAGCGGCCTCAACCAAGGCAGGCTCCCTTTAGGCATGTAAGCGTCTGCCTCTTCCAAACGACAGATGTGTGGCCTGAAGAACTCTGCTTTAGCTGCCGCTGCAATGCAAACTGACTTTCTCCGTGAGTAGAGCGACTTTCCAACCGAGGTGCCAGAAGGCGTTCTAAGCAGACTATTTCCTCAGTGCAGCTGAGAGAAGGTCAATGGCGAAAACTTCCAGGGCACGGTGGACCGGCTGGAAACGCGTTCCTGATGCTGTTGGAGTGCCGAGGCATCGTAGCCGTCCCCTTTAAAAGCGCTGCTTGTAGCCCTTCCCTCGGCATACACAGTAGTCCCCTGTCTGAAGGGCCTAGTGGCCTGGGTGTGGCACAGCATGCTCACAGGGCCAGGGGCTTTTCTCAGGGAAAAGGGTGCACACCCAAAGCACCTAGGCGTCCTGAGAAGGGCATCACCGTTCAAATAATGCACTAGAGTGACTAAGACCTCCAAGAGCTTGCTGTATGCTCTGTTCCTGCAGGGCGACTCAAAGCCTTTCTCGAGGCATGCCCTCTCTTGGACGTTCCCTGTAGTCCTACAGACTGACAGGCTGAGCTCCCAGCACGGCTCCGGAAGCCCCCTGAGAGTTGAGAGAAAAATTCCTTCTCTTCCCCGATCCCTGCCTCCTGCGCCTAGAGGCCCGTCAGAAACGGTGTTATTCAGTTAGTTCCAAGGCAGCATGAATGGAGCTTTCAAGATGGGAATTCAAGGGCTTCCCTGGTGGCGCAGTGGTTGAGAGTCCACCTGCCGATACGGGGGACACGGGTTCGTGCGCTGGTCCGGGAAGATCCCACATGCCGCGGAGCGGCTGGGCCTGTGAGCCATGGCCGCTGAGCCTGCGTGTCCGGAGCCTGTGCTCCGTAACGGGAGAGGCCACAGCAGTGAGAGGCCCACGTACCGCAAAAAAAAAAAAAAAAAAAAAAAAAAGATGGGAATTCAAAGCTTCTGCCCTCCGGCCCCCACTTCCACTGAACACGTAGTCCACTCGCTTGGGATTTCTAGTAAGTGCACAGGCACACTAGCTACGCACTCGCTCCTGCCCTGAATGCCATTTTCTTCACAGGGTGCTCTGCATGTAGCCAACTCCCTCATCCAAGGAACCCTCTAAGTAGGCTCTATCAGTCCTTAGCCTCTACCAAAGGCCTGCAGGGTAAGAGGAAGCACTGGAGTTCTGTGGCAGCGGAACGCAAGCCGACTTTCTCCTGCAGGTATGGTGCCCTCGGCTAAGGGTTCCTGGAAGGCCTGCGAAGCAGATGGTTTCCCTAAGTGCAGCTCAGACAAGGGCAATGAGGCAGAGTTCCTTGACAAGTGGCACGTGAGAGAACAGTTTCCCTGGAGCTGTTGCCATGCCGAGGAAATCTAGCTCTCTCCAAGGTGGTGTGCAGGGCGTTGCCCTACACTCGGCATACATGGAGTGACTGGGAAGGGCTGCCGGCCTGGATGCCGCTGCGCAGGCCAGGGGAGCCTCCCGGTATTCAGTGATCTTGCACGGAATCGGGTGCAAACAGGAGGGCCCTGGGTGTCTTGAACGGCGCACTAGCAAGAAGAGAAAGCAGAACCGCGACCAAGGCCTCTTGGCAAGTGCTGCATGCCTCCGCTTCAGCAGGGCAATAAAGCGACTTTCCTCGAGGCAGGGGCTGACGTTCGGTCTCCAGGTAGGTCTAGAGCAGAGCCGCATGAGCTCCCAACCAGGCCCTGGACGCACCGTGTTTTACGAGAGAGCACTCATTTTCTTCCCAGAGCCATGCCTACCGTGACGAGAGGCCCGTCAGAGAGGGTGTCTCTCCGTGTAATTCAAGGCCCGACGGAGGGAACTTTCAAACTGTGCCTTCAGGCCCGCACTTCAAGCCCGACAGGCGGGAAACGTCACCTGGGGTTTCAACAAGGCACAAACCACACAGGGTACACAACGGGCCCTTCCCTGGATCAGCGTGTTTACGCAGGGTGTTCTGAGTGGAGCAAGCGGCCTCAACCAAGGCAGGCTCCCTTTAGGCATGTAAGCGTCTGCCTCTTCCAAACGACCGATGTGTTGCCTGAAGAACTCTGCTTTAGCTGCCGCTGCAATGCAAACTGACTTCTTCCGTGAGTAGAGCGACTTTCCAACCGAGGTGCCAGAAGGCGTTCTAAGCAGACTATTTCCTCAGTGCAGCTGAGAGAAGGTCAATGGTGAAAACTTCCAGGGCACGGTGGACCGGGTAGAATCGCATTCCTGATGCTGTTGGAGTGCCGAGGCATCGTAGCCGTCCCCTTTAAAAGCGCTGCTTGTAGCCCTTCCCTCGGCATACACAGTAGTCCCCTCTCTGAAGGGCCTAGGGGCCTGGGTGTGGCCCAGCCTGCTCACAGGGGCAGGGGCTTTTCGCAGGGAAAAGGGTGCACACCCAAAGCGCCTAGGCGTCCTGAGAAGGGCAGCACCGTTTAAATAATGCACTAGAGTGACTAAGACCTCCAAGAGCTTTCTGTATGCTCCATTCCTGCAGGGCGACTCAAAGCCTTTCTCGAGGCATGCGCTCTAGTGGACTTTCCCTGTAGTCCTACAGCCTGACAAGGAGGAGCTCACAGCACTGCTCCGGAAGCCACCTGAGAATTGAGAGAAAAATTCCTTCTCTTCACCGAGCCCTGCCTCCCGCGCCTAGAGGCCCGTGAGAAACGGTGTTATTCAGCTAGCTCCAAGGCAGCATGAATGGAGCTTTCAAGATGGGAATTCAAGGCTTCTGCCATCCGGCCCCCACTTCCACTGAACACGTAGTCCACTCCCTTGGGATTCCTAGTAAGTGCACAGGCACACTAGCTACGCACTCGCTCCTGCCCTGAAACCCTTTTTTTCACAGGGTGCTCTGCATGTAGACAACTCCCTCATCCAAGCAACCCTCTAGGTAGGCTCTATCGGTCCTTAGCCTCTACCAAAGGCCTGCAGGGTAAGAGGAAGCACTGAACTACCGTGGCACCGGGAACGCAAGCCGACTTTCTCCTGCAGGTATGGTGCCCTCGGCTAAGGGTTCCTGGAAGGCCTGCCAAGCAGATGGTTTCCCTAAGTGCAGCTCAGACAAGGGCAATGAGGCAGAGTTCCTTGACAAGTGGCCCGTGAGAGAACAGTTTCCCTGGAGCTGTTGCCGTGCCGAGGAAATCTAGCTCTCCCCAAGGTGGTGTGCAGGGCGTTGCCCTACACTCAGCATACAAGGAGTGACTAGGAAGGGCTGACGGCCTGGATGCCGCTGAGCAGGCCAGGGGAGCCTCCCGGTATTCAGTGGTCTTGCACGGAATCGGGTGCAAACAGGAGGGCCCTGGGTGTCTTGAACGGCGCACTAGCAAGAAGAGAAAGCAGAACTGCGACCAAGGCCTCTTGGCAAGTGCTGCATGCCTCCGCTTCAGAAGGGCAATAAAGCGACTTTCCTCGAGGCAGGGGCTGACGTTCGGTCTCCAGGTAGGTCTAGAGCAGAGCCGCATGAGCTCCCAACCAGGCCCTGGACGCACCGTGTTTTACGAGAGAGCACTCATTTTCTTCCCAGAGCCATGCCTACCGTGACGAGAGGCCCGTCAGAGAGGGTGTCTCTCCGTGTAATTCAAGGCCCGACGGAGGGAACTTTCAAACTGTGCCTTCAGGCCCGCACTTCAAGCCCGACAGGCGGAAACGTCACCTGGGGCTTCAACAAGGCACAAACAACACAAGGTACACAACGGGCACTTCCCTGGATCAGCGTGTTTACGCAGGGTGTTCTGAGTGGAGTAAGCGGCCTCAACCAAGGCAGGCTCCCTTTAGGCATGTAAGCGTCTGCTCTTCCAAACGACAGATGTGTGGCCTGAAGAACTCTGCTTTAGCTGCCGCTGCAATGCAAACTGACTTTCTCCGTGAGTAGAGCGACTTTCCAACCGAGGTGCCAGAAGGCGTTCTAAGCAGACTATTTCCTCAGTGCAGCTGAGAGAAGGTCAATGGCGAAAACTTCCAGGGCACGGTGGACCGGCTGGAAACGCGTTCCTGATGCTGTTGGAGTGCCGAGGCATCGTAGCCGTCCCCTTTAAAAGCGCTGCTTGTAGCCCTTCCCTCGGCATACACAGTAGTCCCCTGTCTGAAGGGCCTAGTGGCCTGGGTGTGGCACAGCATGCTCACAGGGCCAGGGGCTTTTCTCAGGGAAAAGGGTGCACACCCAAAGCACCTAGGCGTCCTGAGAAGGGCATCACCGATCAAATAATGCACTAGAGTGACTAAGACCTCCAAGAGCTTGCTGTATGCTCTGTTCCTGCAGGGCGACTCAAAGCCTTTCTCGAGGCATGCCCTCTCTTGGACGTTCCCTGTAGTCCTACAGACTGACAGGCTGAGCTCCCAGCACGGCTCCGGAAGCCCCCTGAGAGTTGAGAGAAAAATTCCTTCTCTTCCCCGATCCCTGCCTCCTGCGCCTAGAGGCCCGTCAGAAACGGTGTTATTCAGTTAGTTCCAAGGCAGCATGAATGGAGCTTTCAAGATGGGAATTCAAGGGCTTCCCTGGTGGCGCAGTGGTTGAGAGTCCACCTGCCGATACGGGGGACACGGGTTCGTGCCCCGGTCCGGGAAGATCCCACATGCCGCGGAGCGGCTGGGCCTGTGAGCCATGGCCGCTGAGCCTGCGTGTCCGGAGCCTGTGCTCCGTAACGGGAGAGGCCACAGCAGTGAGAGGCCCACGTACCGCAAAAAAAAAAAAAAAAAAAAAAAAGATGGGAATTCAAAGCTTCTGCCCTCCGGCCCCCACTTCCACTGAACACGTAGTCCACTCGCTTGGGATTTCTAGTAAGTGCACAGGCACACTAGCTACGCACTCGCTCCTGCCCTGAATCCCATTTTCTTCACAGGGTGCTCTGCATGTAGCCAACTCCCTCATCCAAGGAACCCTCTAAGTAGGCTCTATCAGTCCTTAGCCTCTACCAAAGGCCTGCAGGGTAAGAGGAAGCACTGGAGTTCCGTGGCAGCGGAACGCAAGCCGACTTTCTCCTGCAGGTATGGTGCCCTCGGCTAAGGGTTCCTGGAAGGCCTGCGAAGCAGATGGTTTCCCTAAGTGCAGCTCAGACAAGGGCAATGAGGCAGAGTTCCTTGACAAGTGGCACGTGAGAGAACAGTTTCCCTGGAGCTGTTGCCATGCCGAGGAAATCTAGCTCTCTCCAAGGTGGTATGCAGGGCGTTGCCCTACACTCGGCATACATGGAGTGACTGGGAAGGGCTGCCGGCCTGGATGCCGCTGCGCAGGCCAGGGGAGCCTCCCGGTATTCAGTGATCTTGCACGGAATCGGGTGCAAACAGGAGGGCCCTGGGTGTCTTGAACGGCGCACTAGCAAAAAGAGAAAGCAGAACCGCGACCAAGGCCTCTTGGCAAGTGCTGCATGCCTCCGCTTCAGCAGGGCAATAAAGTGACTTTCCTCGAGGCAGGGGCTGACGTTCGGTCTCCAGGTAGGTCTAGAGCAGAGCCGCATGAGCTCCCAACCAGGCCCTGGCCGCACCGTGTTTTACGAGAGAGCACTCATTTTCTTCCCAGAGCCATGCCTACCGTGACGAGAGGCCCGTCAGAGAGGGTGTCTCTCCGTGTAATTCAAGGCCCGACGGAGGGAACTTTCAAACTGTGCCTTCAGGCCCGCACTTCAAGCCCGACAGGCGGGAAACGTCACCTGGGGCTTCAACAAGGCACAAACCACACAAGGTACAAAACGGGCACTTCCCTGGATCAGCGTGTTTACGCAGGGTGTTCTGAGTGGAGCAAGCGGCCTCAACCAAGGCAGGCTCCCTTTAGGCATGTAAGCGTCTGCCTCTTCCAAACGACCGATGTGTTGCCTGAAGAACTCTGCTTTAGCTGCCGCTGCAATGCAAACTGACTTTCTCCGTGAGTAGAGCGACTTTCCAACCGAGGTGCCAGAAGGCGTTCTAAGCAGACTATTTCCTCAGTGCAGCTGAGAGAAGGTCAATGGCGAAAACTTCCAGGGCACGGTGGACCGGCTGGAAACGCGTTCCTGATTCTGTTGGAGTGACGAGGCATCGTAGCCGTCCCCTTTAAAAGCGCTGCTTGTAGCCCTTCCCTCGGCATACACAGTAGTCCCCTGTCTGAAGGGCCTAGGGGCCTGGGTGTGGCACAGCCTGCTCACAGGGGCAGGGGCATTTCGCAGGGAAAAGGGTGCACACCCAAAGCGCCTAGGCGTCCTGAGAAGGGCAGCACCGTTCAAATAATGCACTAGAGTGACTAAGACCTCCAAGAGCTTGCTGTATGCTCCGTTCCTGCAGGGCGACCCAAAGCCTTTCTCGAGGCATGCCCTCTCGTGGACGTTCCATGTAGTCCTACAGCCTGACAGGCTGAGCTCCCAGCACTGCTCCGGAAGCCCCCTGAGAATTGAGAGAAAAATTTCTTCTCTTCCCCGAGCCCCGCCTCCCGCGCCTAGAGGCCTGTTAGAAACGGTGTTATTCAGGTAGCTCCAAGGCAGCATGAATGCAGCTTTCAAGATGGGAATTCAAGGCTTCTGCCCTCCGGCCCCCACTTCCACTGAACACGTAGTCCACTCCCTTGGGATTTCTAATAAGTGCACAGGCACACTAGCTACGCACTCGCTCCTGCCCTGAATCCCATTTTCTTCACAGGGTGCTCTGCATGTAGCCAACTCCCTCAAACAGGGAACGCTCCAGGTAGGCTCTATCGGGCCTTAGCCTCTACCAAAGGCCTGCAGGGTAAGAGGAAGCACTGGACTTCCGTGGCACCGTGAACGCAAGCCGACTTTCTCCTGCAGGTATGGTGCCCTCGGCTAAGGGTTCCTGGAAGGCCTGCAAAGCAGATGGTTTCCCTAAGTGCAGCTCAGACAAGGGCAATGAGGCAGAGTTCCTTGACAAGTGGCACGTGAGAGAACAGTTTCCCTGGAGCTGTTGCCGTGCCGAGGAAATCTAGCTCTCCCCAAGGTGGTGTGCAGGGCGTTGCCCTACACTCAGCATACACGGAGTGACTGGGAAGGGCTGCCGGCCTGGATGCCGCTGCGCAGGCCAGGGGAGCCTCCCGGTATTCAGTGGTCTTGCACGGAATCGGGTGCAAACAGGAGGGCCCTGGGTGTCTTGAACGGCGCCCTAGCAAGAAGAGAAACCAGAACCGTGACCAAGGCCTCTTGGCAAGTGCTGCATGCCTCCGCTTCAGCAGGGCAATAAAGCGACTTTCCTCGAGGCAGGGGCTGACGTTCGGTCTCCAGGTAGGTCTAGAGCAGAGCCGCATGAGCTCCCAACCAGGCCCTGGACGCACCGTGTTTTACGAGAGAGCACTCATTTTCTTCCCAGAGCCATGCCTACCGTGACGAGAGGCCCGTCAGAGAGGGTGTCTCTCCATGTAATTCAAGGCCCGATGGAGGGAACTTTCAAACTGTGCCTTCAGGCCCGCACTTCAAGCCCGACAGGCGGGAAACGTCACCTGGGGCTTCAACAAGGCACAAACCACACAAGGTACACAACGGGCCCTTCCCTGGATCAGCGTGTTTACGCAGGGTGTTCTGAGTGGAGCAAGCGGCCTCAACCAAGGCAGGCTCCCTTTAGGCATGTAAGCGTCTGCCTCTTCCAAACGACTGATGTGTTGCCTGAAGAACTCTGCTTTAGCTGCCGCTGCAATGCAAACTGACTTTCTCCGTGAGTAGAGCGACTTTCCAACCGAGGTGCCAGAAGGCGTTCTAAGCAGACTATTTCCTCAGTGTAGCTGAGAGAAGGTCAATGGCGAAAACTTCCAGGGCACGGTGGACCGGCTGGAAACGCGTTCCTGAATGCTGTTGGAGTTCCGAGGCATCGTAGCCGTCCCCTTTTAAAGCGCTGCTTGTAGCCCTTCCCTCAGCATACACAGTAGTCCCCTCTCTGAAGGGCCTAGGGGCCTGGGTGTGGCACAGCATGCTCACAGGGGCAGGGGCTTTTCGCAAGGAAAAGTGTGCACACCCAAAGTGACTAGGCGTCCTGAGAAGGGCAGCACCGTTCAAATAATGCACTAGAGTGACTAAGACCTCCAAGAGCTTGCTGTACGCTCCGTTCCTGCAGGGCGATTCAAAGGGTTTCTCGAGGCATGCCCTCTCGTGGACGTTCCCTGTAGCCCTACAGCCTGACAAGGAGGAGCTCCCAGCACGCCTCCGTAAGCCCCCTGAGAATTGAGAGAAGAATTCCTTCTCTTCCCCGAGCCCTGCCTCCCGCGCCTAGAGGCCCGTCAGAAACGGTGTTATTCAGCTAGCTCCAAGGCAGCATGAATGGAGCTTTCAAGATGGGAATTCAAGGCTTCTGCCCTCCGGCCCCCACTTCCACTGAACACGTAGTCCACTCCCTTGGGATTTCTAGTAAGTGCACAGGCACACTAGCTACGCACTCGTTCCTGCCCTGAATCCCCTTTTCTTCACAGGGTGCTCTGCATGTAGCCAACTCCCTCATCAGGGAACCCTCCAGGTAGGCTCTATCGGGCCTTAGCCTCTACCAAAGGCCTGCAGGGTAAGAGGAAGCACTGAACTACCGTGGCACCGGGAACGCAAGCCGACTTTCTCCTGCAGGTATGGTGCCCTCGGCTAAGGGTTCCTGGAAGGCCTGCCAAGCAGATGGTTTCCCTAAGTGCAGCTCAGACAAGGGCAATGAGGCAGAGTTCCTTGACAAGTGGCCCGTGAGAGAACAGTTTCCCTGGAGCTGTTGACGTGCCGAGGAAATCTAGCTCTCCCCAAGGTGGTGTGCAGGGCGTTGCCCTACACTCAGCATACAAGGAGTGACTAGGAAGGGCTGACGGCCTGGATGCCGCTGAGCAGGCCAGGGGAGCCTCCCGGTATTCAGTGGTCTTGCACGGAATCGGGTGCAAACAGGAGGGCCCTGGGTGTCTTGAACGGCGCACTAGCAAGAAGAGAAAGCAGAACTGCGACCAAGGCCTCTTGGCAAGTGCTGCATGCCTCCGCTTCAGAAGGGCAATAAAGCGACTTTCCTCGAGGCAGGGGCTGACGTTCGGTCTCCAGGTAGGTCTAGAGCAGAGCCGCATGAGCTCCCAACCAGGCCCTGGACGCACCGTGTTTTACGAGAGAGCACTCATTTTCTTCCCAGAGCCATGCCTACCGTGACGAGAGGCCCGTCAGAGAGGGTGTCTCTCCGTGTAATTCAAGGCCCGACGGAGGGAACTTTCAAACTGTGCCTTCAGGCCCGCACTTCAAGCCCGACAGGCGGAAACGTCACCTGGGGCTTCAACAAGGCACAAACAACACAAGGTACACAACGGGCACTTCCCTGGATCAGCGTGTTTACGCAGGGTGTTCTGAGTGGAGCAAGCGGCCTCAACCAAGGCAGGCTCCCTTTAGGCATGTAAGCGTCTGCCTCTTCCAAACGACAGATGTGTGGCCTGAAGAACTCTGCTTTAGCTGCCGCTGCAATGCAAACTGACTTTCTCCGTGAGTAGAGCGACTTTCCAACCGAGGTGCCAGAAGGCGTTCTAAGCAGACTATTTCCTCAGTGCAGCTGAGAGAAGGTCAATGGCGAAAACTTCCAGGGCACGGTGGACCGGCTGGAAACGCGTTCCTGATGCTGTTGGAGTGCCGAGGCATCGTAGCCGTCCCCTTTAAAAGCGCTGCTTGTAGCCCTTCCCTCGGCATACACAGTAGTCCCCTGTCTGAAGGGCCTAGTGCCCTGGGTGTGGCACAGCATGCTCACAGGGCCAGGGGCTTTTCTCAGGGAAAAGGGTGCACACCCAAAGCACCTAGGCGTCCTGAGAAGGGCATCACCGTTCAAATAATGCACTAGAGTGACTAAGACCTCCAAGAGCTTGCTGTATGCTCTGTTCCTGCAGGGCGACTCAAAGCCTTTCTCGAGGCATGCCCTCTCTTGGACGTTCCCTGTAGTCCTACAGACTGACAGGCTGAGCTCCCAGCACGGCTCCGGAAGCCCCCTGAGAGTTGAGAGAAAAATTCCTTCTCTTCCCCGATCCCTGCCTCCTGCGCCTAGAGGCCCGTCAGAAACGGTGTTATTCAGTTAGTTCCAAGGCAGCATGAATGGAGCTTTCAAGATGGGAATTCAAGGGCTTCCCTGGTGGCGCAGTGGTTGAGAGTCCACCTGCCGATACGGGGGACACGGGTTCGTGCCCCGGTCCGGGAAGATCCCACATGCCGCGGAGCGGCTGGGCCTGTGAGCCATGGCCGCTGAGCCTGCGTGTCCGGAGCCTGTGCTCCGTAACGGGAGAGGCCACAGCAGTGAGAGGCCCACGTACCGCAAAAAAAAAAAAAAAAAAAAAAAAAAAGATGGGAATTCAAAGCTTCTGCCCTCCGGCCCCCACTTCCACTGAACACGTAGTCCACTCGCTTGGGATTTCTAATAAGTGCACAGGCACACTAGCTACGCACTCGCTCCTGCCCTGAATCCCATTTTCTTCACAGGGTGCTCTGCATGTAGCCAACTCCCTCATCCAAGGAACCCTCTAAGTAGGCTCTATCAGTCCTTAGCCTCTACCAAAGGCCTGCAGGGTAAGAGGAAGCACTGGAGTTCCGTGGCAGCGGAACGCAAGCCGACTTTCTCCTGCAGGTATGGTGCCCTCGGCTAAGGGTTCCTGGAAGGCCTGCCAAGCAGATGGTTTCCCTAAGTGCAGCTCAGACAAGGGCAATGAGGCAGAGTTCCTTGACAAGTGGCACGTGAGAGAACAGTTTCCCTGGAGCTGTTGCCGTGCCGAGGAAATCTAGCTCTCTCCAAGGTGGTGTGCAGGGCGTTGCCCTACACTCGGCATACATGGAGTGACTGGGAAGGGCTGCCGGCCTGGATGCCGCTGCGCAGGCCAGGGGAGCCTCCCGGTATTCAGTGATCTTGCACGGAATCGGGTGCAAACAGGAGGGCCCTGGGTGTCTTGAACGGCGCACTAGCAAGAAGAGAAAGCAGAACCGCGACCAAGGCCTCTTGGCAAGTGCTGCATGCCTCCGCTTCAGCAGGGCAATAAAGCGACTTTCCTCGAGGCAGGGGCTGACGTTCGGTCTCCAGGTAGGTCTAGAGCAGAGCCGCATGAGCTCCCAACCAGGCCCTGGACGCACCGTGTTTTACGAGAGAGCACTCATTTTCTTCCCAGAGCCATGCCTACCGTGACGAGAGGCCCGTCAGAGAGGGTGTCTCTCCGTGTAATTCAAGGCCCGACGGAGGGAACTTTCAAACTGTGCCTTCAGGCCCGCACTTCAAGCCCGACAGGCGGGAAACGTCACCTGGGGCTTCAACAAGGCACAAACCACACAGGGTACACAACGGGCCCTTCCCTGGATCAGCGTGTTTACGCAGGGTGTTCTGAGTGGAGCAAGCGGCCTCAACCAAGGCAGGCTCCCTTTAGGCATGTAAGCGTCTGCCTCTTCCAAACGACCGATGTGTTGCCTGAAGAACTCTGCTTTAGCTGCCGCTGCAATGCAAACTGACTTCTTCCGTGAGTAGAGCGACTTTCCAACCGAGGTGCCAGAAGGCGTTCTAAGCAGACTATTTCCTCAGTGCAGCTGAGAGAAGGTCAATGGTGAAAACTTCCAGGGCACGGTGGACCGGGTAGAATCGCATTCCTGATGCTGTTGGAGTGCCGAGGCATCGTAGCCGTCCCCTTTAAAAGCGCTGCTTGTAGCCCTTCCCTCGGCATACACAGTAGTCCCCTCTCTGAAGGGCCTAGGGGCCTGGGTGTGGCCCAGCCTGCTCACAGGGGCAGGGGCTTTTCGCAGGGAAAAGGGTGCACACCCAAAGCGCCTAGGCGTCCTGAGAAGGGCAGCACCGTTTAAATAATGCACTAGAGTGACTAAGACCTCCAAGAGCTTTCTGTATGCTCCGTTCCTGCAGGGCGACTCAAAGCCTTTCTCGAGGCATGCGCTCTAGTGGACTTTCCCTGTAGTCCTACAGCCTGACAAGGAGGAGCTCACAGCACTGCTCCGGAAGCCACCTGAGAATTGAGAGAAAAATTCCTTCTCTTCACCGAGCCCTGCCTCCCGCGCCTAGAGGCCCGTGAGAAACGGTGTTATTCAGCTAGCTCCAAGGCAGCATGAATGGAGCTTTCAAGATGGGAATTCAAGGCTTCTGCCCTCCGGCCCCCACTTCCACTGAACACGTAGTCCACTCCCTTGGGATTCCTAATAAGTGCACAGGCACACTAGCTACGCACTCGCTCCTGCCCTGAAACCCTTTTTCTTCAGAGGGTGCTCTGCATGTAGACAACTCCCTCATCCAAGCAACCCTCTAGGTAGGCTCTATCGGTCCTTAGCCTCTACCAAAGGCCTGCAGGGTAAGAGGAAGCACTGAACTACCGTGGCACCGGGAACGCAAGCCGACTTTCTCCTGCAGGTATGGTGCCCTCGGCTAAGGGTTCCTGGAAGGCCTGCCAAGCAGATGGTTTCCCTAAGTGCAGCTCAGACAAGGGCAATGAGGCAGAGTTCCTTGACAAGTGGCCCGTGAGAGAACAGTTTCCCTGGAGCTGTTGCCGTGCCGAGGAAATCTAGCTCTCCCCAAGGTGGTGTGCAGGGCGTTGCCCTACACTCAGCATACAAGGAGTGACTAGGAAGGGCTGACGGCCTGGATGCCGCTGAGCAGGCCAGGGGAGCCTCCCGGTATTCAGTGGTCTTGCACGGAATCGGGTGCAAACAGGAGGGCCCTGGGTGTCTTGAACGGCGCACTAGCAAGAAGAGAAAGCAGAACTGCGACCAAGGCCTCTTGGCAAGTGCTGCATGCCTCCGCTTCAGAAGGGCAATAAAGCGACTTTCCTCGAGGCAGGGGCTGACGTTCGGTCTCCAGGTAGGTCTAGAGCAGAGCCGCATGAGCTCCCAACCAGGCCCTGGACGCACCGTGTTTTACGAGAGAGCACTCATTTTCTTCCCAGAGCCATGCCTACCGTGACGAGAGGCCCGTCAGAGAGGGTGTCTCTCCGTGTAATTCAAGGCCCGACGGAGGGAACTTTCAAACTGTGCCTTCAGGCCCGCACTTCAAGCCCGACAGGCGGAAACGTCACCTGGGGCTTCAACAAGGCACAAACAACACAAGGTACACAACGGGCCCTTCCCTGGATCAGCGTGTTTACGCAGGGTGTTCTGAGTGGAGCAAGCGGCCTCAACCAAGGCAGGCTCCCTTTAGGCATGTAAGCGTCTGCCTCTTCCAAACGACAGATGTGTGGCCTGAAG
Organism: Mesoplodon densirostris; assembly: GCF_025265405.1. Classification (NCBI taxonomy): domain Eukaryota; kingdom Metazoa; phylum Chordata; class Mammalia; order Artiodactyla; family Ziphiidae; genus Mesoplodon; species Mesoplodon densirostris. The sequence continues at coordinate 47,904,861 of NC_082673.1, read as the reverse complement.
AACTCTGCTTTAGCTGCCGCTGCAATGCAAACTGACTTTCTCCGTGAGTAGAGCGACTTTCCAACCGAGGTGCCAGAAGGCGTTCTAAGCAGACTATTTCCTCAGTGCAGCTGAGAGAAGGTCAATGGCGAAAACTTCCAGGGCACGGTGGACCGGCTGGAAACGCGTTCCTGATGCTGTTGGAGTGCCGAGGCATCGTAGCCGTCCCCTTTAAAAGCGCTGCTTGTAGCCCTTCCCTCGGCATACACAGTAGTCCCCTGTCTGAAGGGCCTAGTGCCCTGGGTGTGGCACAGCATGCTCACAGGGCCAGGGGCTTTTCTCAGGGAAAAGGGTGCACACCCAAAGCACCTAGGCGTCCTGAGAAGGGCATCACCGTTCAAATAATGCACTAGAGTGACTAAGACCTCCAAGAGCTTGCTGTATGCTCTGTTCCTGCAGGGCGACTCAAAGCCTTTCTCGAGGCATGCCCTCTCTTGGACGTTCCCTGTAGTCCTACAGACTGACAGGCTGAGCTCCCAGCACGGCTCCGGAAGCCCCCTGAGAGTTGAGAGAAAAATTCCTTCTCTTCCCCGATCCCTGCCTCCTGCGCCTAGCGGCCCGTCAGAAACGGTGTTATTCAGTTAGTTCCAAGGCAGCATGAATGGAGCTTTCAAGATGGGAATTCAAGGGCTTCCCTGGTGGCGCAGTGGTTGAGAGTCCACCTGCCGATACGGGGGACACGGGTTCGTGCCCCGGTCCGGGAAGATCCCACATGCCGCGGAGCGGCTGGGCCTGTGAGCCATGGCCGCTGAGCCTGCGTGTCCGGAGCCTGTGCTCCGTAACGGGAGAGGCCACAGCAGTGAGAGGCCCACGTACCGCAAAAAAAAAAAAAAAAAAAAAAAAAAGATGGGAATTCAAAGCTTCTGCCCTCCGGCCCCCACTTCCACTGAACACGTAGTCCACTCGCTTGGGATTTCTAGTAAGTGCACAGGCACACTAGCTACGCACTCGCTCCTGCCCTGAATCCCATTTTCTTCACAGGGTGCTCTGCATGTAGCCAACTCCCTCATCCAAGGAACCCTCTAAGTAGGCTCTATCAGTCCTTAGCCTCTACCAAAGGCCTGCAGTGTAAGAGGAAGCACTGGAGTTCCGTGGCAGCGGAACGCAAGCCGACTTTCTCCTGCAGGTATGGTGCCCTCGGCTAAGGGTTCCTGGAAGGCCTGCCAAGCAGATGGTTTCCCTAAGTGCAGCTCAGACAAGGGCAATGAGGCAGAGTTCCTTGACAAGTGGCACGTGAGAGAACAGTTTCCCTGGAGCTGTTGCCGTGCCGAGGAAATCTAGCTCTCTCCAAGGTGGTATGCAGGGCGTTGCCCTACACTCGGCATACAAGGAGTGACTGGGAAGGGCTGACGGCCTGGATGCCGCTGAGCAGGCCAGGGGAGCCTCCCGGTATTCAGTGGTCTTGCACGGAATCGGGTGCAAACAGGAGGGCCCTGGGTGTCTTGAACGGCGCACTAGCAAGAAGAGAAAGCAGAACCGCGACCAAGGCCTCTTGGCAAGTGCTGCATGCCTCCGCTTCAGCAGGGCAATAAAGCGACTTTCCTCGAGGCAGGGGCTGACGTTCGGTCTCCAGGTAGGTCTAGAGCAGAGCCGCATGAGCTCCCAACCAGGCCCTGGACGCACCGTGTTTTACGAGAGAGCACTCATTTTCTTCCCAGAGCCATGCCTACCGTGACGAGAGGCCCGTCAGAGAGGGTGTCTCTCCGTGTAATTCAAGGCCCGACGGAGGGAACTTTCAAACTGTGCCTTCAGGCCCGCACTTCAAGCCCGACAGTCGGGAAACGTCACCTGGGGCTTCAACAAGGCACAAACCACACAAGGTACAAAACGGGCACTTCCCTGGATCAGCGTGTTTACGCAGGGTGTTCTGAGTGGAGCAAGCGGCCTCAACCAAGGCAGGCTCCCTTTAGGCATGTAAGCGTCTGCCTCTTCCAAACGACCGATGTGTTGCCTGAAGAACTCTGCTTTAGCTGCCGCTGCAATGCAAACTGACTTTCTCCGTGAGTAGAGCGACTTTCCAACCGAGGTGCCAGAAGGCGTTCTAAGCAGACTATTTCCTCAGTGCAGCTGAGAGAAGGTCAATGGCGAAAACTTCCAGGGCACGGTGCACCGGCTGGAAACGCGTTCCTGATGCTGTTGGAGTGCCGAGGCATCGTAGCCGTCCCTTTAAAAGCGCTGCTTGTAGCCCTTCCCTCGGCATACACAGTAGTCCCCTGTCTGAAGGGCCTAGGGGCCTGGGTGTGGCACAGCCTGCTCCCAGGGGCAGGGGCATTTCGCAGGGAAAAGGGTGCACACCCAAAGCGCCTAGGCGTCCTGAGAAGGGCAGCACCGTTCAAATAATGCACTAGAGTGACTAAGACCTCCAAGAGCTTGCTGTATGCTCCGTTCCTGCAGGGCGACTCAAAGCCTTTCTCGAGGCATGCCCTCTCGTGGACGTTCCCTGTAGTCCTACAGCCTGACAGGCTGAGCTCCCAGCACTGCTCCGGAAGCCCCCTGAGAATTGAGAGAAAAATATCTTCTCTTCCCCGAGCCCCGCCTCCCGCGCCTAGAGGCCTGTTAGAAACGGTGTTATTCAGGTAGCTCCAAGGCAGCATGAATGCAGCTTTCAAGATGGGAATTCAAGGCTTCTGCCCTCCGGCCCCCACTTCCACTGAACACGTAGTCCACTCCCTTGGGATTTCTAGTAAATGCACAGGCACACTAGCTACGCACTCGCTCCTGCCCTGAATCCCATTTTCTTCACAGGGTGCTCTGCATGTAGCCAACTCCCTCAAACAGGGAACACTCCAGGTAGGCTCTATCGGGCCTTAGCCTCTACCAAAGGCCTGCAGGGTAAGAGGAAGCACTGGACTTCCGTGGCACCGTGAACGCAAGCCGACTTTCTCCTGCAGGTATGGTGCCCTCGGCTAAGGGTTCCTGGAAGGCCTGCAAAGCAGATGGTTTCCCTAAGTGCAGCTCAGACAAGGGCAATGAGGCAGAGTTCCTTGACAAGTGGTACGTGAGAGAACAGTTTCCCTGGAGCTGTTGCCGTGCCGAGGAAATCTAGCTCTCCCCAAGGTGGTGTGCAGGGCGTTGCCCTACACTCAGCATACACGGAGTGACTAGGAAGGGCTGCCGGCCTGGATGCCGCTGCGCAGGCCAGGGGAGCCTCCCGGTATTCAGTGGTCTTGCACGGAATCGGGTGCAAACAGGAGGGCCCTGGGTGTCTTGAACGGCGCCCTAGCAAGAAGAGAAACCAGAACCGTGACCAAGGCCTCTTGGCAAGTGCTGCATGCCTCCGCTTCAGCAGGGCAATAAAGCGACTTTCCTCGAGGCAGGGGCTGACGTTCGGTCTCCAGGTAGGTCTAGAGCAGAGCCGCATGAGCTCCCAACCAGGCCCTGGACGCACCGTGTTTTACGAGAGAGCACTCATTTTCTTCCCAGAGCCATGCCTACCGTGACGAGAGGCCCGTCAGAGAGGGTGTCTCTCCGTGTAATTCAAGGCCCGACGGAGGGAACTTTCAAACTGTGCCTTCAGGCCCGCACTTCAAGCCCGACAGGCGGGAAACGTCACCTGGGGCTTCAACAAGGCACAAACCACACAAGGTACACAACGGGCCCTTCCCTGGATCAGCGTGTTTACGCAGGGTGTTCTGAGTGGAGCAAGCGGCCTCAACCAAGGCAGGCTCCCTTTAGGCATGTAAGCGTCTGCCTCTTCCAAACGACTGATGTGTTGCCTGAAGAACTCTGCTTTAGCTTCCGCTGCAATGCAAACTGACTTTCTCCGTGAGTAGAGCGACTTTCCAACCGAGGTGCCAGAAGGCGTTCTAAGCAGACTATTTCCTCAGTGTAGCTGAGAGAAGGTCAATGGCGAAAACTTCCAGGGCACGGTGGACCGGCTGGAAACGCGTTCCTGAATGCTGTTGGAGTTCCGAGGCATCGTAGCCGTCCCCTTTAAAAGCGCTGCTTGTAGCCCTTCCCTCAGCATACACAGTAGTCCCCTCTCTGAAGGGCCTAGGGGCCTGGGTGTGGCACAGCATGCTCACAGGGGCAGGGGCTTTTCGCAAGGAAAAGTGTGCACACCCAAAGTGACTAGGCGTCCTGAGAAGGGCAGCACCGTTCAAATAATGCACTAGAGTGACTAAGACCTCCAAGAGCTTGCTGTACGCTCCGTTCCTGCAGGGCGATTCAAAGGGTTTCTCGAGGCATGCCCTCTCGTGGACGTTCCCTGTAGCCCTACAGCCTGACAAGGAGGAGCTCCCAGCACGCCTCCGTAAGCCCCCTGAGAATTGAGAGAAGAATTCCTTCTCTTCCCCGAGCCCTGCCTCCCGCGCCTAGAGGCCCGTCAGAAACGGTGTTATTCAGCTAGCTCCAAGGCAGCATGAATGGAGCTTTCAAGATGGGAATTCAAGGCTTCTGCCCTCCGGCCCCCACTTCCACTGAACACGTAGTCCACTCCCTTGGGATTTCTAGTAAGTGCACAGGCACACTAGCTACGCACTCGTTCCTGCCCTGAATCCCCTTTTCTTCACAGGGTGCTCTGCATGTAGCCAACTCCCTCATCAGGGAACCCTCCAGGTAGGCTCTATCGGGCCTTAGCCTCTACCAAAGGCCTGCAGGGTAAAGAGGAAGCACTGAACTTCCGTGGCAGCGGAACGCAAGCCGACTTTCTCCTGCAGGTATGGTTCCCACGTCTAAATGTTCCTGGAAGGCCTGCGAAGCAGATGGTTTCCCTAAGTGCAGCTCAGACAAGGGCAATGAGGCAGAGTTCCTTGACAAGTGGCACGTGAGAAAACAGTTTCCCTGGAGCTGTTGCCGTGCCGAGGAAATCTAGCTCTCCCCAAGGTGGTGTAGGGCGTTGCCCTACACTCGGCATACACGGAGTGACTGGGAAGGGCTGCCGGCCTGGATGCCGCTCAGCAGGCCAGGGGAGCCTCCCGGTATTCAGTGGTCTTGCACGGAATCGGGTGCAAACAGGAGGGCCCTGGGTGTCTTGAACGGTGCACTAGCAAGAAGAGAAAGCAGAACCGCGACCAAGGCCTCTTGGCAAGTGCTGCATGCCTCCGCTTCAGCAGGGCAATAAAGCGACTTTCCTCGAGGCAGGGGCTGACGTTCGGTCTCCAGGTAGGTCTAGAGCAGAGCCGCATGAGCTCCCAACCAGGCCCTGGACGCACCGTGTTTTACGAGAGAGCACTCATTTTCTTCCCAGAGCCATGCCTACCATGACGAGAGGCCCGTCAGAGAGGGTGTCTCTCCGTGTAATTCAAGGCCCGACGGAGGGAACTTTCAAACTGTGCCTTCAGGCCCGCACTTCAAGCCCGACAGGCGGGAAACGTCACCTGGGGCTTCAACAAGGCACAAACCACACAGGGTACACAACGGGCCCTTCCCTGGATCAGCGTGTTTACGCAGGGTGTTCTGAGTGGAGCAAGCGGCCTCAACCAAGGCAGGCTCCCTTTAGGCATGTAAGCGTCTGCCTCTTCCAAACGACCGATGTGTTGCCTGAAGAACTCTGCTTTAGCTGCCGCTGCAATGCAAGCTGACTTTCTCGGTGAGTAGAGCGACTTTCCAACCGAGGTGCCAGAAGGCGTTCTAAGCAGACTATTTCCTCAGTGCAGCTGAGAGAAGGTCAATGGCGAAAACTTCCAGGGCACGGTGGACCGGCTAGAAACGCGTTCCTGATGCTGTTGGAGTGCCGAGGCATCGTAGCCGTCCCCTTTAAAAGCGCTGCTTGTAGCCCTTCCCTCGGCATACACAGTAGTCCCCTCTCTGAAGGGCCTAGGAGCCTGGGTGTGGCCCAGCCTGCTCACAGGGGCAGGGGCTTTTCGCAGGGAAAAGGGTGCACACCCAAAGCGCCTAGGCGTCCTGAGAAGGGCAGCACCGTTTAAATAATGCACTAGAGTGACTAAGACCTCCAAGAGCTTTCTGTATGCTCCGTTCCTGCAGGGCGACTCAAAGCCTTTCTCGAGGCATGCGCTCTAGTGGGCTTTCCCTGTAGTCCTACAGCCTGACAAGGAGGAGCTCACAGCACTGCTCCGGAAGCCACCTGAGAATTGAGAGAAAAATTCCTTCTCTTCACCGAGCCCTGCCTCCCGCGCCTAGAGGCCCGTGAGAAACGGTGTTATTCAGCTAGCTCCAAGGCAGCATGAATGGAGCTTTCAAGATGGGAATTCAAGGCTTCTGCCCTCCGGCCCCCACTTCCACTGAACACGTAGTCCACTCCCTTGGGATTCCTAGTAAGTGCACAGGCACACTAGCTACGCACTCGCTCCTGCCCTGAAACCCTTTTTCTTCAGAGGGTGCTCTGCATGTAGACAACTCCCTCATCCAAGCAACCCTCTAGGTAGGCTCTATCGGTCCTTAGCCTCTACCAAAGGCCTGCAGGGTAAGAGGAAGCACTGAACTACCGTGGCACCGGGAACGCAAGCCGACTTTCTCCTGCAGGTATGGTGCCCTCGGCTAAGGGTTCCTGGAAGGCCTGCCAAGCAGATGGTTTCCCTAAGTGCAGCTCAGACAAGGGCAATGAGGCAGAGTTCCTTGACAAGTGGCCCGTGAGAGAACAGTTTCCCTGGAGCTGTTGCCGTGCCGAGGAAATCTAGCTCTCCCCAAGGTGGTGTGCAGGGCGTTGCCCTACACTCAGCATACAAGGAGTGACTAGGAAGGGCTGACGGCCTGGATGCCGCTGAGCAGGCCAGGGGAGCCTCCCGGTATTCAGTGGTCTTGCACGGAATCGGGTGCAAACAGGAGGGCCCTGGGTGTCTTGAACGGCGCACTAGCAAGAAGAGAAAGCAGAACTGCGACCAAGGCCTCTTGGCAAGTGCTGCATGCCTCCGCTTCAGAAGGGCAATAAAGCGACTTTCCTCGAGGCAGGGGCTGACGTTCGGTCTCCAGGTAGGTCTAGAGCAGAGCCGCATGAGCTCCCAACCAGGCCCTGGACGCACCGTGTTTTACGAGAGAGCACTCATTTTCTTCCCAGAGCCATGCCTACCGTGACGAGAGGCCCGTCAGAGAGGGTGTCTCTCCGTGTAATTCAAGGCCCGACGGAGGGAACTTTCAAACTGTGCCTTCAGGCCCGCACTTCAAGCCCGACAGGCGGGAAACGTCACCTGGGGCTTCAACAAGGCACAAACAACACAAGGTACACAACGGGCCCTTCCCTGGATCAGCGTGTTTACGCAGGGTGTTCTGAGTGGAGCAAGCGGCCTCAACCAAGGCAGGCTCCCTTTAGGCATGTAAGCGTCTGCCTCTTCCAAACGACAGATGTGTGGCCTGAAGAACTCTGCTTTAGCTGCCGCTGCAATGCAAACTGACTTTCTCCGTGAGTAGAGCGACTTTCCAACCGAGGTGCCAGAAGGCGTTCTAAGCAGACTATTTCCTCAGTGCAGCTGAGAGAAGGTCAATGGCGAAAACTTCCAGGGCACGGTGGACCGGCTGGAAACGCGTTCCTGATGCTGTTGGAGTGCCGAGGCATCGTAGCCGTCCCCTTTAAAAGCGCTGCTTGTAGCCCTTCCCTCGGCATACACAGTAGTCCCCTGTCTGAAGGGCCTAGTGCCCTGGGTGTGGCACAGCATGCTCACAGGGCCAGGGGCTTTTCTCAGGGAAAAGGGTGCACACCCAAAGCACCTAGGCGTCCTGAGAAGGGCATCACCGTTCAAATAATGCACTAGAGTGACTAAGACCTCCAAGAGCTTGCTGTATGCTCTGTTCCTGCAGGGCGACTCAAAGCCTTTCTCGAGGCATGCCCTCTCTTGGACGTTCCCTGTAGTCCTACAGACTGACAGGCTGAGCTCCCAGCACGGCTCCGGAAGCCCCCTGAGAGTTGAGAGAAAAATTCCTTCTCTTCCCCGATCCCTGCCTCCTGCGCCTAGCGGCCCGTCAGAAACGGTGTTATTCAGTTAGTTCCAAGGCAGCATGAATGGAGCTTTCAAGATGGGAATTCAAGGGCTTCCCTGGTGGCGCAGTGGTTGAGAGTCCACCTGCCGATACGGGGGACACGGGTTCGTGCCCCGGTCCGGGAAGATCCCACATGCCGCGGAGCGGCTGGGCCTGTGAGCCATGGCCGCTGAGCCTGCGTGTCCGGAGCCTGTGCTCCGTAACGGGAGAGGCCACAGCAGTGAGAGGCCCACGTACCGCAAAAAAAAAAAAAAAAAAAAAAAAAAGATGGGAATTCAAGGCTTCTGCCCTCCGGCCCCCACTTCCACTGAACACGTAGTCCACTCGCTTGGGATTTCTAGTAAGTGCACAGGCACACTAGCTACGCACTCGCTCCTGCCCTGAATCCCATTTTCTTCACAGGGTACTCTGCATGTAGCCAACTCCCTCATCCAAGGAACCCTCTAAGTAGGGTCTATCAGTCCTTAGCCTCTACCAAAGGCCTGCAGGGTAAGAGGAAGCACTGGAGTTCCGTGGCAGCGGAACGCAAGCCGACTTTCTCCTGCAGGTATGGTGCCCTCGGCTAAGGGTTCCTGGAAGGCCTGCGAAGCAGATGGTTTCCCTAAGTGCAGCTCAGACAAGGGCAATGAGGCAGAGTTCCTTGACAAGTGGCACGTGAGAGAACAGTTTCCCTGGAGCTGTTGCCATGCCGAGGAAATCTAGCTCTCTCCAAGGTGGTGTGCAGGGCATTGCCCTACACTCGGCATACATGGAGTGACTGGGAAGGGCTGCCGGCCTGGATGCCGCTGCGCAGGCCAGGGGAGCCTCCCGGTATTCAGTGGTCTTGCACGGAATCGGGTGCAAACAGGAGGGCCCTGGGTGCCTTGAACGGCGCACTAGCAAGAAGAGAAAGCAGAACCGCGACCAAGGCCTCTTGGCAAGTGCTGCATGCCTCCGCTTCAGCAGGGCAATAAAGCGACTTTCCTCGAGGCAGGGGCTGACGTTCGGTCTCCAGGTAGGTCTAGAGCAGAGCCGCATGAGCTCCCAACCAGGCCCTGGACGCACCGTGTTTTACGAGAGAGCACTCATTTTCTTCCCAGAGCCAAGCCTACTGTGACGAGAGGCCCGTCAGAGAGGGTGTCTCTCCGTGTAATTCAAGGCCCGACGGAGGGAACTTTCAAACTGTGCCTTCAGGCCCGCACTTCAAGCCCGACAGGCGGGAAACGTCACCTGGGGCTTCAACAAGGCACAAACCACACAGGGTACACAACGGGCCCTTCCCTGGATCAGCGTGTTTACGCAGGGTGTTCTGAGTGGAGCAAGCGGCCTCAACCAAGGCAGGCTCCCTTTAGGCATGTAAGCGTCTGCCTCTTCCAAACGACCGATGTGTTGCCTGAAGAACTCTGCTTTAGCTGCCGCTGCAATGCAAACTGACTTCTTCCGTGAGTAGAGCGACTTTCCAACCGAGGTGCCAGAAGGCGTTCTAAGCAGACTATTTCCTCAGTGCAGCTGAGAGAAGGTCCATGGCGAAAACTTCCAGGGCACGGTGGACCGGGTAGAATCGCGTTCCTGATGCTGTTGGAGTGCCGAGGCATCGTAGCCGTCCCCTTTAAAAGCGCTGCTTGTAGCCCTTCCCACGGCATACACAGTAGTCCCCACTCTGAAGGGCCTAGGGGCCTGGGTGTGGCACAGCATGCTCACAGGGGCAGGGGCTTTTCGCAGGGAAAAGTGTGCACACCCAAAGCGCCTAGGCGTCCTGAGAAGGGCAGCACCGTTCAAATAATGCACTAGAGTGACTAAGACCTCCAAGAGCTTGCTGTACGCTCCGTTCCTGCAGGGCGACTCAAAGCCTTTCTCGAGGCATGCCCTCTCGTGGACGTTCCCTGTAGTCGTACAGCCTGACAGGCTGAGCTCCCAGCACGGCTCCGGAAGCCCCCTGAGAATTGAGAGAAAAATTCCTTCTCTTCCCTGAGCCCTGCCTCCCGCGCCTAGAGGCCCGTCAGAAACAGTGTTATTCAGCCAACTCCAAGGCAGCATGAATGCAGCTTTCAAGATGGGAATTCAAGGCTTCTGCCCTCCGGCCCCCACTTCCACTGAACACGTAGTCCACTCCCTTGGGATTTCTAGTAAGTGCACAGGCACACTAGCTACGCACTCGCTCCTGCCCTGAATCCCATTTTCTTCACTGGGTGCTCTGCTTGTAGCCAACTCCCTCATCCAAGCAACCCTCTAGGTAGGCTCTATAGGTCCTTAACCTCTACCAAAGGCCTGCAGGGTAAGAGGAAGCACGGAACTACCGTAGCAGCGGGAACGCAAGCCGACATTCTCCTACAGGTATGGTGCCCTCGGCTAAGGGTTCTTGGAAGGCCTGCGAAGCAGATGGTTTCCCTAAGTGCAGCTCAGACAAGGGCAATGAGGCAGAGTTCCTTGACAAGTGGCACGTGAGAGAACAGTTTCCCTGGAGCTGTTGCCGTACCGAGGAAATCTAGCTCTCCCCAAGGTGGTGTGTAGGGCGTTGCCCTACACTCAGCATACACGGAGTGACTGGGAAGGGCTGCCGGCCTGGATGCCGTTGCGCAGGCCAGGGGAGCCTCCCGGTATTCAGTGGTCTTGCACGGAATCGGGTGCAAACAGGAGGGCCCTGCGTGTCTTGAACGGTGCACTAGCAAGAAGAGAAAGCAGAACTGCGACCAAGGCCTCTTGGCAAGTGCTGCATGCCTCCGCTTCAGCAGGGCAATAAAGCGACTTTCCTCGAGGCAGGGGCTGACGTTCGGTCTCCAGGTAGGTCTAGAGCAGAGCCGCATGAGCTCCCAACCAGGCCCTGGACGCACCGTGTTTTACGAGAGAGCACTCATTTTCTTCCCAGGGCCATGCCTACCGTGACGAGAGGCCCGTCAGAGAGGGTGTCTCTCCGTGTAATTCAAGTCCCGACGGAGGGAACTTTCAAACTGTGCCTTCAGGCCCGCACTTCAAGCCCGACAGGCGGGAAACGTCACCTGGGGCTTCAACAAGGCACAAACCACACAAGGTACACAACGGGCACTTCCCTGGATCAGCGTGTTTACGCAGGGTGTTCTGAGTGGAGCAAGCGGCCTCAACCAAGGCAGGCTCCCTTTAGGCATGTAAGCGTCTGCCTCTTCCAAACGACCGATGTGTTGCCTGAAGAACTCTGCTTTAGCTGCCGCTGCAATGCAAACTGTCTTTCTCCGTGAGTAGAGCGACTTTCCAACCGAGGTGCCAGAAGGCGTTCTAAGCAGACTATTTCCTCAGTGCAGCTGAGAGAAGGTCAATGGCGAAAATTTCCAGGGCACGGTGGACCGGCTGGAAATGCGTTCCTGATGCTGTTGGAGTGCCGAGGCATCGTAGCCGTCCCCTTTAAAAGCGCTGCTTGTAGCCCTTCCCTCGGCATACACAGTAGTCCCCTCTCTGAAGGGCCTAGGGGCCTGGGTGTGGCACAGCCTGCTCACAGGGGCAGGGGCATTTCGCAGGGAAAAGGGTGCACACCCAAAGCGCCTAGGCGTCCTGAGAAGGGCAGCACCGTTCAAATAATGCACTAGAGTGACTAAGACCTCCAAGAGCTTGCTGTATGCTCCGTTCCTGCAGGGCGACTCAAAGCCTTTCTCGAGGCATGCCCTCTCGTGGACGTTCCCTGTAGTCCTACAGCCTGACAGGTTGAGCTCCCAGCACGGCTCCGGCAGCGCCCTGAGAATTGAGAGAAAAATTCCTTCTGTTCCCCGAGCCCCGCCACCCGCGCCTAGAGGCCCGTTAGAAACGGTGTTATTCAGGTAGCTCCAAGGCAGCATGAATGCAGCTTTCAAGATGGGAATTCAAGGCTTCTGCCCTCCGGCCCCCACTTCCACTGAACACGTAGTCCACTCCCTTGGGATTTCTAGTAAATGCACAGGCACACTAGCTACGCACTCGCTCCTGCCCTGAATCCCATTTTCTTCACTGGGTGCTCTGCTTGTAGCCAACTCCCTCATCCAAGCAACCCTCTAGGTAGGCTCTATAGGTCCTTAGCCTCTACCAAAGGCCTGCAGGGTAAGAGGAAGCACTGGACTTCCGTGGCACCGTGAACGCTAGCCGACTTTCTCCTGCAGGTATGGTGCCCTCGGCTAAGGGTTCCTGGAAGGCCTGCAAAGCAGATGGTTTCCCTAAGTGCAGCTCAGACAAGGGCAATGAGGCAGAGTTCCTTGACAAGTGACACGTGAGAGAACAGTTTCCCTGGAGCTGTTGCCGTGCCCAGGATATCTAGCTCTCCCCAAGGTGGTGTGCAGGGCGTTGCCCTACACTCAGCATACACGGAGTGACTGGGAAGGGCTGCCGGCCTGGATGCCGCTGCGCAGGCCAGGGGAGCCTCCCGGTATTCAGTGGTCTTGCACGGAATCGGGTGCAAACAGGAGGGCCCTGGGTGTCTTGAACGGCGCCCTAGCAAGAAGAGAAAGCAGAACCGTGACCAAGGCCTCTTGGCAAGTGCTGCATGCCTCTGCTTCAGCAGGGCAATAAAGCGACTTTCCTCGAGGCAGGGGCTGACGTTCGGTCTCCAGGTAGGTCTAGAGCAGAGCCGCATGAGCTCCCAACCAGGCCCTGGACGCACCGTGTTTTACGAGAGAGCACTCATTTTCTTCCCAGAGCCATGCCTACCGTGACGAGAGGCCCGTCAGAGAGGGTGTCTCTCCATGTAATTCAAGGCCCGACGGAGGGAACTTTCAAACTGTGCCTTCAGGCCCGCACTTCAAGCCCGACAGGCGGGAAACGTCACCTGGGGCTTCAACAAGGCACAAACCACACAAGGTACACAACGGGCCCTTCCCTGGATCAGCGTGTTTACGCAGGGTGTTCTGAGTGGAGCAAGCGGCCTCAACCAAGGCAGGCTCCCTTTAGGCATGTAAGCGTCTGCCTCTTCCAAACGACTGATGTGTTGCCTGAAGAACTCTGCTTTAGCTGCCGCTGCAATGCAAACTGACTTTCTCCGTGAGTAGAGCGACTTTCCAACCGAGGTGCCAGAAGGCGTTCTAAGCAGACTATTTCCTCAGTGTAGCTGAGAGAAGGTCAATGGCGAAAACTTCCAGGGCACGGTGGACCGGCTGGAAACGCGTTCCTGAATGCTGTTGGAGTTCCGAGGCATCGTAGCCGTCCCCTTTAAAAGCGCTGCTTGTAGCCCTTCCCTCAGCATACACAGTAGTCCCCTCTCTGAAGGGCCTAGGGGCCTGGGTGTGGCACAGCATGCTCACAGGGGCAGGGGCTTTTCGCAAGGAAAAGTGTGCACACCCAAAGTGACTAGGCGTCCTGAGAAGGGCAGCACCGTTCAAATAATGCACTAGAGTGACTAAGACCTCCAAGAGCTTGCTGTACGCTCCGTTCCTGCAGGGCGATTCAAAGGGTTTCTCGAGGCATGCCCTCTCGTGGACGTTCCCTGTAGCCCTACAGCCTGACAAGGAGGAGCTCCCAGCACGCCTCCGGAAGCCCCCTGAGAATTGAGAGAAGAATTCCTTCTCTTCCCCGAGCGCTGCCTCCCGCGCCTAGAGGCCCGTCAGAAACGGTGTTATTCAGCTAGCTCCAAGGCAGCATGAATGGAGCTTTCAAGATGGGAATTCAAGGCTTCTGCCCTCCGGCCCCCACTTCCACTGAACACGTAGTCCACTCCCTTGGGATTTCTAGTAAGTGCACAGGCACACTAGCTACGCACTCGTTCCTGCCCTGAATCCCCTTTTCTTCACAGGGTGCTCTGCATGTAGCCAACTCCCTCATCAGGGAACCCTCCAGGTAGGCTCTATCGGGCCTTAGCCTCTACCAAAGGCCTGCAGGGTAAGAGGAAGCACTGAACTTCCGTGGCAGCGGAACGCAAGCCGACTTTCTCCTGCAGGTATGGTTCCCACGTCTAAATGTTCCTGGAAGGCCTGCGAAGCAGATGGTTTCCCTAAGTGCAGCTCAGACAAGGGCAATGAGGCAGAGTTCCTTGACAAGTGGCACGTGAGAAAACAGTTTCCCTGGAGCTGTTGCCGTGCCGAGGAAATCTAGCTCTCCCCAAGGTGGTGTGCAGTGTGTTGCCCTACACTCGGCATACACGGAGTGACTGGGAAGGGCTGCCGGCCTGGATGCCGCTCAGCAGGCCAGGGGAGCCTCCCGGTATTCAGTGGTCTTGCACGGAATCGGGTGCAAACAGGAGGGCCCTGGGTGTCTTGAACGGCGCACTAGCAAGAAGAGAAAGCAGAACCGCGACCAAGGCCTCTTGGCAAGTGCTGCATGCCTCCGCTTCAGCAGGGCAATAAAGCGACTTTCCTCGAGGCAGGGGCTGACGTTCGGTCTCCAGGTAGGTCTAGAGCAGAGCCGCATGAGCTCCCAACCAGGCCCTGGACGCACCGTGTTTTACGAGAGAGCACTCATTTTCTTCCCAGAGCCATGCCTACCATGACGAGAGGCCCGTCAGAGAGGGTGTCTCTCCGTGTAATTCAAGGCCCGATGGAGGGAACTTTCAAACTGTGCCTTCAGGCCCGCACTTCCAGCCCGACAGGCGGGAAACGCCAGCTGGGGCTTCAACAAGGCACAAACCACACAAGGTACACAACGGCCCTTCCCTTGATCAGCGTGTTTACGCAGGGTGTTCTGAGTGGAGCAAGCGGCCTCAACCAAGGCAGGCTCCCTTTAGGCATGTAAGCGTCTGCCTCATCCAAACGACCGATGTGTTGCCTGAAGAACTCTGCTTTAGCTGCCGCTGCAATGCAAGCTGACTTTCTCGGTGAGTAGAGCGACTTTCCAACCGAGGAGCCAGAAGGCGTTCTAAGCAGACTATTTCCTCAGTGCAGCTGAGAGAAGGTCAATGGCGAAAACTTCCAGGGCACGGTGGACCGGCTGGAAACGCGTTCCTGATGCTGTTGGAGTGCCGAGGCATCGTAGCCGTCCCCTTTAAAAGCGCTGCTTGTAGCCCTTCCCTCGGCATACACAGTAGTCCCCTCTCTGAAGGGCCTAGGGGCCTGGGTGTGGCCCAGCCTGCTCACAGGGGCAGGGGCTTTTCGCAGGGAAAAGGGTGCACACCCAAAGCGCCTAGGCGTCCTGAGAAGGGCAGCACCGTTTAAATAATGCACTAGAGTGACTAAGACCTCCAAGAGCTTTCTGTATGCTCCGTTCCTGCAGGGCGACTCAAAGCCTTTCTCGAGGCATGCGCTCTAGTGGACTTTCCCTGTAGTCCTACAGCCTGACAAGGAGGAGCTCACAGCACTGCTCCGGAAGCCACCTGAGAATTGAGAGAAAAATTCCTTCTCTTCACCGAGCCCTGCCTCCCACGCCTAGAGGCCCGTGAGAAACGGTGTTATTCAGCTAGCTCCAAGGCAGCATGAATGGAGCTTTCAAGATGGGAATTCAAGGCTTCTGCCCTACGGCCCCCACTTCCACTGAACACGTAGTACACTCCCTTGGGATTTCTAGTAAGTGCACAGGCACACTAGCTACGCACTCGCTCCTGCCCTGAAACCCTTTTTCTTCACAGGGTGCTCTGCATGTAGACAACTCCCTCATCCAAGCAACCCTCTAGGTAGGCTCTATCGGTCCTTAGCCTCTACCAAAGGCCTGCAGGGTAAGAGGAAGCACTGAACTACCGTGGCACCGGGAACGCAAGCCGACTTTCTCCTGCAGGTATGGTGCCCTCGGCTAAGGGTTCCTGGAAGGCCTGCCAAGCAGATGGTTTCCCTAAGTGCAGCTCAGACAAGGGCAATGAGGCAGAGTTCCTTGACAAGTGGCCCGTGAGAGAACAGTTTCCCTGGAGCTGTTGCCGTGCCGAGGAAATCTAGCTCTCCCCAAGGTGGTGTGCAGGGCGTTGCCCTACACTCAGCATACAAGGAGTGACTAGGAAGGGCTGACGGCCTGGATGCCGCTGAGCAGGCCAGGGGAGCCTCCCGGTATTCAGTGGTCTTGCACGGAATCGGGTGCAAACAGGAGGGCCCTGGGTGTCTTGAACGGCGCACTAGCAAGAAGAGAAAGCAGAACTGCGACCAAGGCCTCTTGGCAAGTGCTGCATGCCTCCGCTTCAGAAGGGCAATAAAGCGACTTTCCTCGAGGCAGGGGCTGACGTTCGGTCTCCAGGTAGGTCTAGAGCAGAGCCGCATGAGCTCCCAACCAGGCCCTGGACGCACCGTGTTTTACGAGAGAGCACTCATTTTCTTCCCAGAGCCATGCCTACCGTGACGAGAGGCCCGTCAGAGAGGGTGTCTCTCCGTGTAATTCAAGGCCCGACGGAGGGAACTTTCAAACTGTGCCTTCAGGCCCGCACTTCAAGCCCGACAGGCGGAAACGTCACCTGGGGATTCAACAAGGCACAAACAACACAAGGTACACAACGGGCACTTCCCTGGATCAGCGTGTTTACGCAGGGTGTTCTGAGTGGAGCAAGCGGCCTCAACCAAGGCAGGCTCCCTTTAGGCATGTAAGAGTCTGCCTCTTCCAAACGACAGATGTGTGGCCTGAAGAACTCTGCTTTAGCTGCCGCTGCAATGCAAACTGACTTTCTCCGTGAGTAGAGCGACTTTCCAACCGAGGTGCCAGAAGGCGTTCTAAGCAGACTATTTCCTCAGTGCAGCTGAGAGAAGGTCAATGGCGAAAACTTCCAGGGCACGGTGGACCGGCTGGAAACGCGTTCCTGAATGCTGTTGGAGTTCCGAGGCATCGTAGCCGTCCCCTTTAAAAGCGCTGCTTGTAGCCCTTCCCTCAGCATACACAGTAGTCCCCTCTCTGAAGGGCCTAGGGGCCTGGGTGTGGCACAGCATGCTCACAGGGGCAGGGGCTTTTCGCAAGGAAAAGTGTGCACACCCAAAGTGACTAGGCGTCCTGAGAAGGGCAGCACCGTTCAAATAATGCACTAGAGTGACTAAGACCTCCAAGAGCTTGCTGTACGCTCCGTTCCTGCAGGGCGATTCAAAGGGTTTCTCGAGGCATGCCCTCTCGTGGACGTTCCCTGTAGCCCTACAGCCTGACAAGGAGGAGCTCCCAGCACGCCTCCGGAAGCCCCCTGAGAATTGAGAGAAGAATTCCTTCTCTTCCCCGAGCCCTGCCTCCCGCGCCTAGAGGCCCGTCAGAAACGGTGTTATTCAGCTAGCTCCAAGGCAGCATGAATGGAGCTTTCAAGATGGGAATTCAAGGCTTCTGCCCTCCGGCCCCCACTTCCACTGAACACGTAGTCCACTCCCTTGGGATTTCTAGTAAGTGCACAGGCACACTAGCTACGCACTCGTTCCTGCCCTGAATCCCCTTTTCTTCACAGGGTGCTCTGCATGTAGCCAACTCCCTCATCAGGGAACCCTCCAGGTAGGCTCTATCGGGCCTTAGCCTCTACCAAAGGCCTGCAGGGTAAGAGGAAGCACTGAACTTCCGTGGCAGCGGAACGCAAGCCGACTTTCTCCTACAGGTATGGTTCCCACGTCTAAATGTTCCTGGAAGGCCTGCGAAGCAGATGGTTTCCCTAAGTGCAGCTCAGACAAGGGCAATGAGGCAGAGTTCCTTGACAAGTGGCACGTGAGAAAACAGTTTCCCTGGAGCTGTTGCCGTGCCGAGGAAATCTAGCTCTCCGCAAGGTGGTGTGCAGTGTGTTGCCCTACACTCGGCATACACGGAGTGACTGGGAAGGGCTGCCGGCCTGGATGCCGCTCAGCAGGCCAGGGGAGCCTCCCGGTATTCAGTGGTCTTGCACGGAATCGGGTGCAAACAGGAGGGCCCTGGGTGTCTTGAACGGCGCACTAGCAAGAAGAGAAAGCAGAACTGCGACCAAGGCCTCTTGGCAAGTGCTGCATGCCTCCGCTTCAGCAGGGCAATAAAGCGACTTTCCTCGAGGCAGGGGCTGACGTTCGGTCTCCAGGTAGGTCTAGAGCAGAGCCGCATGAGCTCCCAACCAGGCCCTGGACGCACCGTGTTTTACGAGAGAGCACTCATTTTCTTCCCAGAGCCATGCCTACCATGACGAGAGGCCCGTCAGAGAGGGTGTCTCTCCGTGTAATTCAAGGCCCGATGGAGGGAACTTTCAAACTGTGCCTTCAGGCCCGCACTTCCAGCCCGACAGGCGGGAAACGCCAGCTGGGGCTTCAACAAGGCACAAACCACACAAGGTACACAAAGGCCCTTCCCTTGATCAGCGTGTTTACGCAGGGTGTTCTGAGTGGAGCAAGCGGCCTCAACCAAGGCAGGCTCCCTTTAGGCATGTAAGCGTCTGCCTCATCCAAACGACCGATGTGTTGCCTGAAGAACTCTGCTTTAGCTGCCGCTGCAATGCAAGCTGACTTTCTCGGTGAGTAGAGCGACTTTCCAACCGAGGAGCCAGAAGGCGTTCTAAGCAGACTATTTCCTCAGTGCAGCTGAGAGAAGGTCAATGGCGAAAACTTCCAGGGCACGGTGGACCGGCTGGAAACGCGTTCCTGATGCTGTTGGAGTGCCGAGGCATCGTAGCCGTCCCCTTTAAAAGCGCTGCTTGTAGCCCTTCCCTCGGCATACACCGTAGTCCCCTGTCTGAAGGGCCTAGGGGCCTGGGTGTGGCACAGCCTGCTCACAGGGGCAGGGGCATTTCGCAGGGAAAAGGGTGCACACCCAAAGCGCCTAGGCGTCCTGAGAAGGGCAGCACCGTTCAAATAATGCACTAGAGTGACTAAGACCTCCAAGAGCTTGCTGTATGCTCCTTTCCTGCAGGGCGACTCAAAGCCTTTCTCGAGGCATGCCCTCTCGTGGACATTCCCTGTAGTCCTACAGCCTGACAGGCTGAGCTCCCAGCACTGCTCCGGAAGCCCCCTGAGAATTGAGAGAAAAATTTCTTCTCTTCCCCGAGCCCCGCCTCCCGAGCCTAGAGGCCTGTTAGAAACGGTGTTATTCAGGTAGCTCCAAGGCAGCATGAATGCAGCTTTCAAGATGGGAATTCAAGGCTTCTGCCCTCCGGCCCCCACTTCCACTGAACACGTAGTCCACTCCCTTGGGATTTCTAGTAAGTGCACAGGCACACTAGCTACGCACTCTCTCCTGCCCTGAATCCCATTTTCTTCACAGGGTGCTCTGCATGTAGCCAACTCCCTCAAACAGGGAACGCTCCAGGTAGGCTCTATCGGGCCTTAGCCTCTACCAAAGTCCTGCAGGGTAAGAGGAAGCACTGGACTTCCGTGGCACCGTGAACGCTAGCCGACTTTCTCCTGCAGGTATGGTGCCCTCGGCTAAGGGTTCCTGGAAGGCCTGCAAAGCAGATGGTTTCCCTAAGTGCAGCTCAGACAAGGGCAATGAGGCAGAGTTCCTTGACAAGTGACACGTGAGAGAACAGTTTCCCTGGAGCTGTTGCCGTGCCCAGGATATCTAGCTCTCCCCAAGGTGGTGTGCAGGGCGTTGCCCTACACTCAGCATACACGGAGTGACTGGGAAGGGCTGCCGGCCTGGATGCCGCTGCGCAGGCCAGGGGAGCCTCCCGGTATTCAGTGGTCTTGCACGGAATCGGGTGCAAACAGGAGGGCCCTGGGTGTCTTGAACGGCGCCCTAGCAAGAAGAGAAAGCAGAACCGTGACCAAGGCCTCTTGGCAAGTGCTGCATGCCTCTGCTTCAGCAGGGCAATAAAGCGACTTTCCTCGAGGCAGGGGCTGACGTTCGGTCTCCAGGTAGGTCTAGAGCAGAGCCGCATGAGCTCCCAACCAGGCCCTGGACGCACCGTGTTTTACGAGAGAGCACTCATTTTCTTCCCAGAGCCATGCCTACCGTGACGAGAGGCCCGTCAGAGAGGGTGTCTCTCCATGTAATTCAAGGCCCGACGGAGGGAACTTTCAAACTGTGCCTTCAGGCCCGCACTTCAAGCCCGACAGGCGGGAAACGTCACCTGGGGCTTCAACAAGGCACAAACCACACAAGGTACACAACGGGCCCTTCCCTGGATCAGCGTGTTTACGCAGGGTGTTCTGAGTGGAGCAAGCGGCCTCAACCAAGGCAGGCTCCCTTTAGGCATGTAAGCGTCTGCCTCTTCCAAACGACTGATGTGTTGCCTGAAGAACTCTGCTTTAGCTGCCGCTGCAATGCAAACTGACTTTCTCCGTGAGTAGAGCGACTTTCCAACCGAGTTGCCAGAAGGCGTTCTAAGCAGACTATTTCCTCAGTGTAGCTGAGAGAAGGTCAATGGCGAAAACTTCCAGGGCACGGTGGACCGGCTGGAAACGCGTTCCTGAATGCTGTTGGAGTTCCGAGGCATCGTAGCCGTCCCCTTTAAAAGCGCTGCTTGTAGCCCTTCCCTCAGCATACACAGTAGTCCCCTCTCTGAAGGGCCTAGGGGCCTGGGTGTGGCACAGCATGCTCACAGGGGCAGGGGCTTTTCGCAAGGAAAAGTGTGCACACCCAAAGTGACTAGGCGTCCTGAGAAGGGCAGCACCGTTCAAATAATGCACTAGAGTGACTAAGACCTCCAAGAGCTTGCTGTACGCTCCGTTCCTGCAGGGCGATTCAAAGGGTTTCTCGAGGCATGCCCTCTCGTGGACGTTCCCTGTAGCCCTACAGCCTGACAAGGAGGAGCTCCCAGCACGCCTCCGGAAGCCCCCTGAGAATTGAGAGAAGAATTCCTTCTCTTCCCCGAGCCCTGCCTCCCGCGCCTAGAGGCCCGTCAGAAACGGTGTTATTCAGCTAGCTCCAAGGCAGCATGAATGGAGCTTTCAAGATGGGAATTCAAGGCTTCTGCCCTCCGGCCCCCACTTCCACTGAACACGTAGTCCACTCCCTTGGGATTTCTAGTAAGTGCACAGGCACACTAGCTACGCACTCGTTCCTGCCCTGAATCCCCTTTTCTTCACAGGGTGCTCTGCATGTAGCCAACTCCCTCATCAGGGAACCCTCCAGGTAGGCTCTATCGGGCCTTAGCCTCTACCAAAGGCCTGCAGGGTAAGAGGAAGCACTGAACTTCCGTGGCAGCGGAACGCAAGCCGACTTTCTCCTGCAGGTATGGTTCCCACGTCTAAATGTTCCTGGAAGGCCTGCGAAGCAGATGGTTTCCCTAAGTGCAGCTCAGACAAGGGCAATGAGGCAGAGTTCCTTGACAAGTGGCACGTGAGAAAACAGTTTCCCTGGAGCTGTTGCCGTGCCGAGGAAATCTAGCTCTCCCCAAGGTGGTGTGCAGTGTGTTGCCCTACACTCGGCATACACGGAGTGACTGGGAAGGGCTGCCGGCCTGGATGCCGCTCAGCAGGCCAGGGGAGCCTCCCGGTATTCAGTGGTCTTGCACGGAATCGGGTGCAAACAGGAGGGCCCTGGGTGTCTTGAACAACGCACTAGCAAGAAGAGAAAGCAGAACCGCGACCAAGGCCTCTTGGCAAGTGCTGCATGCCTCCGCTTCAGCAGGGCAATAAAGCGACTCTCCTCGAGGCAGGGGCTGACGTTCGGTCTCCAGGTAGGTCTAGAGCAGAGCCGCATGAGCTCCCAACCAGGCCCTGGACGCACCGTGTTTTACGAGAGAGCACTCATTTTCTTCCCAGAGCCATGCCTACCATGACGAGAGGCCCGTCAGAGAGGGTGTCTCTCCGTGTAATTCAAGGCCCGATGGAGGGAACTTTCAAACTGTGCCTTCAGGCCCGCACTTCCAGCCCGACAGGCGGGAAACGCCAGCTGGGGCTTCAACAAGGCACAAACCACACAAGGTACACAACGGCCCTTCCCTTGATCAGCGTGTTTACGCAGGGTGTTCTGAGTGGAGCAAGCGGCCTCAACCAAGGCAGGCTCCCTTTAGGCATGTAAGCGTCTGCCTCATCCAAACGACCGATGTGTTGCCTGAAGAACTCTGCTTTAGCTGCCGCTGCAATGCAAGCTGACTTTCTCGGTGAGTAGAGCGACTTTCCAACCGAGGAGCCAGAAGGCGTTCTAAGCAGACTATTTCCTCAGTGCAGCTGAGAGAAGGTCAATGGCGAAAACTTCCAGGGCACGGTGGACCGGCTGGAAACGCGTTCCTGATGCTGTTGGAGTGCCGAGGCATCGTAGCCGTCCCCTTTAAAAGCGCTGCTTGTAGCCCTTCCCTCGGCATACACAGTAGTCCCCTCTCTGAAGGGCCTAGGGGCCTGGGTGTGGCCCAGCCTGCTCACAGGGGCAGGGGCTTTTCGCAGGGAAAAGGGTGCACACCCAAAGCGCCTAGGCGTCCTGAGAAGGGCAGCACCGTTTAAATAATGCACTAGAGTGACTAAGACCTCCAAGAGCTTTCTGTATGCTCCGTTCCTGCAGGGCGACTCAAAGCCTTTCTCGAGGCATGCGCTCTAGTGGACTTTCCCTGTAGTCCTACAGCCTGACAAGGAGGAGCTCACAGCACTGCTCCGGAAGCCACCTGAGAATTGAGAGAAAAATTCCTTCTCTTCACCGAGCCCTGCCTCCCACGCCTAGAGGCCCGTGAGAAACGGTGTTATTCAGCTAGCTCCAAGGCAGCATGAATGGAGCTTTCAAGATGGGAATTCAAGGCTTCTGCCCTACGGCCCCCACTTCCACTGAACACGTAGTACACTCCCTTGGGATTTCTAGTAAGTGCACAGGCACACTAGCTACGCACTCGCTCCTGCCCTGAAACCCTTTTTCTTCACAGGGTGCTCTGCATGTAGACAACTCCCTCATCCAAGCAACCCTCTAGGTAGGCTCTATCGGTCCTTAGCCTCTACCAAAGGCCTGCAGGGTAAGAGGAAGCACTGAACTACCGTGGCACCGGGAACGCAAGCCGACTTTCTCCTGCAGGTATGGTGCCCTCGGCTAAGGGTTCCTGGAAGGCCTGCCAAGCAGATGGTTTCCCTAAGTGCAGCTCAGACAAGGGCAATGAGGCAGAGTTCCTTGACAAGTGGCCCGTGAGAGAACAGTTTCCCTGGAGCTGTTGCCGTGCCGAGGAAATCTAGCTCTCCCCAAGGTGGTGTGCAGGGCGTTGCCCTACACTCAGCATACAAGGAGTGACTAGGAAGGGCTGACGGCCTGGATGCCGCTGAGCAGGCCAGGGGAGCCTCCCGGTATTCAGTGGTCTTGCACGGAATCGGGTGCAAACAGGAGGGCCCTGGGTGTCTTGAACGGCGCACTAGCAAGAAGAGAAAGCAGAACTGCGACCAAGGCCTCTTGGCAAGTGCTGCATGCCTCCGCTTCAGAAGGGCAATAAAGCGACTTTCCTCGAGGCAGGGGCTGACGTTCGGTCTCCAGGTAGGTCTAGAGCAGAGCCGCATGAGCTCCCAACCAGGCCCTGGACGCACCGTGTTTTACGAGAGAGCACTCATTTTCTTCCCAGAGCCATGCCTACCGTGACGAGAGGCCCGTCAGAGAGGGTGTCTCTCCGTGTAATTCAAGGCCCGACGGAGGGAACTTTCAAACTGTGCCTTCAGGCCCGCACTTCAAGCCCGACAGGCGGAAACGTCACCTGGGGATTCAACAAGGCACAAACAACACAAGGTACACAACGGGCACTTCCCTGGATCAGCGTGTTTACGCAGGGTGTTCTGAGTGGAGCAAGCGGCCTCAACCAAGGCAGGCTCCCTTTAGGCATGTAAGAGTCTGCCTCTTCCAAACGACAGATGTGTGGCCTGAAGAACTCTGCTTTAGCTGCCGCTGCAATGCAAACTGACTTTCTCCGTGAGTAGAGCGACTTTCCAACCGAGGTGCCAGAAGGCGTTCTAAGCAGACTATTTCCTCAGTGCAGCTGAGAGAAGGTCAATGGCGAAAACTTCCAGGGCACGGTGGACCGGCTGGAAACGCGTTCCTGAATGCTGTTGGAGTTCCGAGGCATCGTAGCCGTCCCCTTTAAAAGCGCTGCTTGTAGCCCTTCCCTCAGCATACACAGTAGTCCCCTCTCTGAAGGGCCTAGGGGCCTGGGTGTGGCACAGCATGCTCACAGGGGCAGGGGCTTTTCGCAAGGAAAAGTGTGCACACCCAAAGTGACTAGGCGTCCTGAGAAGGGCAGCACCGTTCAAATAATGCACTAGAGTGACTAAGACCTCCAAGAGCTTGCTGTACGCTCCGTTCCTGCAGGGCGATTCAAAGGGTTTCTCGAGGCATGCCCTCTCGTGGACGTTCCCTGTAGCCCTACAGCCTGACAAGGAGGAGCTCCCAGCACGCCTCCGGAAGCCCCCTGAGAATTGAGAGAAGAATTCCTTCTCTTCCCCGAGCCCTGCCTCCCGCGCCTAGAGGCCCGTCAGAAACGGTGTTATTCAGCTAGCTCCAAGGCAGCATGAATGGAGCTTTCAAGATGGGAATTCAAGGGCTTCCCTGGTGGCGCAGTGGTTGAGAGTCCACCTGCCGATACGGGGGACACGGGTTCGTGCCCCGGTCCGGGAAGATCCCACATGCCGCGGAGCGGCTGGGCCTGTGAGCCATGGCCGCTGAGCCTGCGTGTCCGGAGCCTGTGCTCCGTAACGGGAGAGGCCACAGCAGTGAGAGGCCCACGTACCGCAAAAAAAAAAAAAAAAAAAAAAAAAAGATGGGAATTCAAGGCTTCTGCCCTCCGGCCCCCACTTCCACTGAACACGTAGTCCACTCGCTTGGGATTTCTAGTAAGTGCACAGGCACACTAGCTACGCACTCGCTCCTGCCCTGAATCCCATTTTCTTCACAGGGTACTCTGCATGTAGCCAACTCCCTCATCCAAGGAACCCTCTAAGTAGGGTCTATCAGTCCTTAGCCTCTACCAAAGGCCTGCAGGGTAAGAGGAAGCACTGGAGTTCCGTGGCAGCGGAACGCAAGCCGACTTTCTCCTGCAGGTATGGTGCCCTCGGCTAAGGGTTCCTGGAAGGCCTGCGAAGCAGATGGTTTCCCTAAGTGCAGCTCAGACAAGGGCAATGAGGCAGAGTTCCTTGACAAGTGGCACGTGAGAGAACAGTTTCCCTGGAGCTGTTGCCATGCCGAGGAAATCTAGCTCTCTCCAAGGTGGTGTGCAGGGCATTGCCCTACACTCGGCATACATGGAGTGACTGGGAAGGGCTGCCGGCCTGGATGCCGCTGCGCAGGCCAGGGGAGCCTCCCGGTATTCAGTGGTCTTGCACGGAATCGGGTGCAAACAGGAGGGCCCTGGGTGCCTTGAACGGCGCACTAGCAAGAAGAGAAAGCAGAACCGCGACCAAGGCCTCTTGGCAAGTGCTGCATGCCTCCGCTTCAGCAGGGCAATAAAGCGACTTTCCTCGAGGCAGGGGCTGACGTTCGGTCTCCAGGTAGGTCTAGAGCAGAGCCGCATGAGCTCCCAACCAGGCCCTGGACGCACCGTGTTTTACGAGAGAGCACTCATTTTCTTCCCAGAGCCAAGCCTACTGTGACGAGAGGCCCGTCAGAGAGGGTGTCTCTCCGTGTAATTCAAGGCCCGACGGAGGGAACTTTCAAACTGTGCCTTCAGGCCCGCACTTCAAGCCCGACAGGCGGGAAACGTCACCTGGGGCTTCAACAAGGCACAAACCACACAGGGTACACAACGGGCCCTTCCCTGGATCAGCGTGTTTACGCAGGGTGTTCTGAGTGGAGCAAGCGGCCTCAACCAAGGCAGGCTCCCTTTAGGCATGTAAGCGTCTGCCTCTTCCAAACGACCGATGTGTTGCCTGAAGAACTCTGCTTTAGCTGCCGCTGCAATGCAAACTGACTTCTTCCGTGAGTAGAGCGACTTTCCAACCGAGGTGCCAGAAGGCGTTCTAAGCAGACTATTTCCTCAGTGCAGCTGAGAGAAGGTCCATGGCGAAAACTTCCAGGGCACGGTGGACCGGGTAGAATCGCGTTCCTGATGCTGTTGGAGTGCCGAGGCATCGTAGCCGTCCCCTTTAAAAGCGCTGCTTGTAGCCCTTCCCACGGCATACACAGTAGTCCCCACTCTGAAGGGCCTAGGGGCCTGGGTGTGGCACAGCATGCTCACAGGGGCAGGGGCTTTTCGCAGGGAAAAGTGTGCACACCCAAAGCGCCTAGGCGTCCTGAGAAGGGCAGCACCGTTCAAATAATGCACTAGAGTGACTAAGACCTCCAAGAGCTTGCTGTACGCTCCGTTCCTGCAGGGCGACTCAAAGCCTTTCTCGAGGCATGCCCTCTCGTGGACGTTCCCTGTAGTCGTACAGCCTGACAGGCTGAGCTCCCAGCACGGCTCCGGAAGCCCCCTGAGAATTGAGAGAAAAATTCCTTCTCTTCCCTGAGCCCTGCCTCCCGCGCCTAGAGGCCCGTCAGAAACAGTGTTATTCAGCCAACTCCAAGGCAGCATGAATGCAGCTTTCAAGATGGGAATTCAAGGCTTCTGCCCTCCGGCCCCCACTTCCACTGAACACGTAGTCCACTCCCTTGGGATTTCTAGTAAGTGCACAGGCACACTAGCTACGCACTCGCTCCTGCCCTGAATCCCATTTTCTTCACTGGGTGCTCTGCTTGTAGCCAACTCCCTCATCCAAGCAACCCTCTAGGTAGGCTCTATAGGTCCTTAACCTCTACCAAAGGCCTGCAGGGTAAGAGGAAGCACGGAACTACCGTAGCAGCGGGAACGCAAGCCGACATTCTCCTACAGGTATGGTGCCCTCGGCTAAGGGTTCTTGGAAGGCCTGCGAAGCAGATGGTTTCCCTAAGTGCAGCTCAGACAAGGGCAATGAGGCAGAGTTCCTTGACAAGTGGCACGTGAGAGAACAGTTTCCCTGGAGCTGTTGCCGTACCGAGGAAATCTAGCTCTCCCCAAGGTGGTGTGTAGGGCGTTGCCCTACACTCAGCATACACGGAGTGACTGGGAAGGGCTGCCGGCCTGGATGCCGTTGCGCAGGCCAGGGGAGCCTCCCGGTATTCAGTGGTCTTGCACGGAATCGGGTGCAAACAGGAGGGCCCTGCGTGTCTTGAACGGTGCACTAGCAAGAAGAGAAAGCAGAACTGCGACCAAGGCCTCTTGGCAAGTGCTGCATGCCTCCGCTTCAGCAGGGCAATAAAGCGACTTTCCTCGAGGCAGGGGCTGACGTTCGGTCTCCAGGTAGGTCTAGAGCAGAGCCGCATGAGCTCCCAACCAGGCCCTGGACGCACCGTGTTTTACGAGAGAGCACTCATTTTCTTCCCAGGGCCATGCCTACCGTGACGAGAGGCCCGTCAGAGAGGGTGTCTCTCCGTGTAATTCAAGTCCCGACGGAGGGAACTTTCAAACTGTGCCTTCAGGCCCGCACTTCAAGCCCGACAGGCGGGAAACGTCACCTGGGGCTTCAACAAGGCACAAACCACACAAGGTACACAACGGGCACTTCCCTGGATCAGCGTGTTTACGCAGGGTGTTCTGAGTGGAGCAAGCGGCCTCAACCAAGGCAGGCTCCCTTTAGGCATGTAAGCGTCTGCCTCTTCCAAACGACCGATGTGTTGCCTGAAGAACTCTGCTTTAGCTGCCGCTGCAATGCAAACTGTCTTTCTCCGTGAGTAGAGCGACTTTCCAACCGAGGTGCCAGAAGGCGTTCTAAGCAGACTATTTCCTCAGTGCAGCTGAGAGAAGGTCAATGGCGAAAATTTCCAGGGCACGGTGGACCGGCTGGAAATGCGTTCCTGATGCTGTTGGAGTGCCGAGGCATCGTAGCCGTCCCCTTTAAAAGCGCTGCTTGTAGCCCTTCCCTCGGCATACACAGTAGTCCCCTCTCTGAAGGGCCTAGGGGCCTGGGTGTGGCACAGCCTGCTCACAGGGGCAGGGGCATTTCGCAGGGAAAAGGGTGCACACCCAAAGCGCCTAGGCGTCCTGAGAAGGGCAGCACCGTTCAAATAATGCACTAGAGTGACTAAGACCTCCAAGAGCTTGCTGTATGCTCCGTTCCTGCAGGGCGACTCAAAGCCTTTCTCGAGGCATGCCCTCTCGTGGACGTTCCCTGTAGTCCTACAGCCTGACAGGTTGAGCTCCCAGCACGGCTCCGGCAGCGCCCTGAGAATTGAGAGAAAAATTCCTTCTGTTCCCCGAGCCCCGCCACCCGCGCCTAGAGGCCCGTTAGAAACGGTGTTATTCAGGTAGCTCCAAGGCAGCATGAATGCAGCTTTCAAGATGGGAATTCAAGGCTTCTGCCCTCCGGCCCCCACTTCCACTGAACACGTAGTCCACTCCCTTGGGATTTCTAGTAAATGCACAGGCACACTAGCTACGCACTCGCTCCTGCCCTGAATCCCATTTTCTTCACTGGGTGCTCTGCTTGTAGCCAACTCCCTCATCCAAGCAACCCTCTAGGTAGGCTCTATAGGTCCTTAGCCTCTACCAAAGGCCTGCAGGGTAAGAGGAAGCACTGGACTTCCGTGGCACCGTGAACGCTAGCCGACTTTCTCCTGCAGGTATGGTGCCCTCGGCTAAGGGTTCCTGGAAGGCCTGCAAAGCAGATGGTTTCCCTAAGTGCAGCTCAGACAAGGGCAATGAGGCAGAGTTCCTTGACAAGTGACACGTGAGAGAACAGTTTCCCTGGAGCTGTTGCCGTGCCCAGGATATCTAGCTCTCCCCAAGGTGGTGTGCAGGGCGTTGCCCTACACTCAGCATACACGGAGTGACTGGGAAGGGCTGCCGGCCTGGATGCCGCTGCGCAGGCCAGGGGAGCCTCCCGGTATTCAGTGGTCTTGCACGGAATCGGGTGCAAACAGGAGGGCCCTGGGTGTCTTGAACGGCGCCCTAGCAAGAAGAGAAAGCAGAACCGTGACCAAGGCCTCTTGGCAAGTGCTGCATGCCTCTGCTTCAGCAGGGCAATAAAGCGACTTTCCTCGAGGCAGGGGCTGACGTTCGGTCTCCAGGTAGGTCTAGAGCAGAGCCGCATGAGCTCCCAACCAGGCCCTGGACGCACCGTGTTTTACGAGAGAGCACTCATTTTCTTCCCAGAGCCATGCCTACCGTGACGAGAGGCCCGTCAGAGAGGGTGTCTCTCCATGTAATTCAAGGCCCGACGGAGGGAACTTTCAAACTGTGCCTTCAGGCCCGCACTTCAAGCCCGACAGGCGGGAAACGTCACCTGGGGCTTCAACAAGGCACAAACCACACAAGGTACACAACGGGCCCTTCCCTGGATCAGCGTGTTTACGCAGGGTGTTCTGAGTGGAGCAAGCGGCCTCAACCAAGGCAGGCTCCCTTTAGGCATGTAAGCGTCTGCCTCTTCCAAACGACTGATGTGTTGCCTGAAGAACTCTGCTTTAGCTGCCGCTGCAATGCAAACTGACTTTCTCCGTGAGTAGAGCGACTTTCCAACCGAGGTGCCAGAAGGCGTTCTAAGCAGACTATTTCCTCAGTGTAGCTGAGAGAAGGTCAATGGCGAAAACTTCCAGGGCACGGTGGACCGGCTGGAAACGCGTTCCTGAATGCTGTTGGAGTTCCGAGGCATCGTAGCCGTCCCCTTTAAAAGCGCTGCTTGTAGCCCTTCCCTCAGCATACACAGTAGTCCCCTCTCTGAAGGGCCTAGGGGCCTGGGTGTGGCACAGCATGCTCACAGGGGCAGGGGCTTTTCGCAAGGAAAAGTGTGCACACCCAAAGTGACTAGGCGTCCTGAGAAGGGCAGCACCGTTCAAATAATGCACTAGAGTGACTAAGACCTCCAAGAGCTTGCTGTACGCTCCGTTCCTGCAGGGCGATTCAAAGGGTTTCTCGAGGCATGCCCTCTCGTGGACGTTCCCTGTAGCCCTACAGCCTGACAAGGAGGAGCTCCCAGCACGCCTCCGGAAGCCCCCTGAGAATTGAGAGAAGAATTCCTTCTCTTCCCCGAGCCCTGCCTCCCGCGCCTAGAGGCCCGTCAGAAACGGTGTTATTCAGCTAGCTCCAAGGCAGCATGAATGGAGCTTTCAAGATGGGAATTCAAGGCTTCTGCCCTCCGGCCCCCACTTCCACTGAACACGTAGTCCACTCCCTTGGGATTTCTAGTAAGTGCACAGGCACACTAGCTACGCACTCGTTCCTGCCCTGAATCCCCTTTTCTTCACAGGGTGCTCTGCATGTAGCCAACTCCCTCATCAGGGAACCCTCCAGGTAGGCTCTATCGGGCCTTAGCCTCTACCAAAGGCCTGCAGGGTAAGAGGAAGCACTGAACTTCCGTGGCAGCGGAACGCAAGCCGACTTTCTCCTGCAGGTATGGTTCCCACGTCTAAATGTTCCTGGAAGGCCTGCGAAGCAGATGGTTTCCCTAAGTGCAGCTCAGACAAGGGCAATGAGGCAGAGTTCCTTGACAAGTGGCACGTGAGAAAACAGTTTCCCTGGAGCTGTTGCCGTGCCGAGGAAATCTAGCTCTCCCCAAGGTGGTGTGCAGTGTGTTGCCCTACACTCGGCATACACGGAGTGACTGGGAAGGGCTGCCGGCCTGGATGCCGCTCAGCAGGCCAGGGGAGCCTCCCGGTATTCAGTGGTCTTGCACGGAATCGGGTGCAAACAGGAGGGCCCTGGGTGTCTTGAACGGCGCACTAGCAAGAAGAGAAAGCAGAACCGCGACCAAGGCCTCTTGGCAAGTGCTGCATGCCTCCGCTTCAGCAGGGCAATAAAGCGACTTTCCTCGAGGCAGGGGCTGACGTTCGGTCTCCAGGTAGGTCTAGAGCAGAGCCGCATGAGCTCCCAACCAGGCCCTGGACGCACCGTGTTTTACGAGAGAGCACTCATTTTCTTCCCAGAGCCATGCCTACCATGACGAGAGGCCCGTCAGAGAGGGTGTCTCTCCGTGTAATTCAAGGCCCGATGGAGGGAACTTTCAAACTGTGCCTTCAGGCCCGCACTTCCAGCCCGACAGGCGGGAAACGCCAGCTGGGGCTTCAACAAGGCACAAACCACACAAGGTACACAACGGCCCTTCCCTTGATCAGCGTGTTTACGCAGGGTGTTCTGAGTGGAGCAAGCGGCCTCAACCAAGGCAGGCTCCCTTTAGGCATGTAAGCGTCTGCCTCATCCAAACGACCGATGTGTTGCCTGAAGAACTCTGCTTTAGCTGCCGCTGCAATGCAAGCTGACTTTCTCGGTGAGTAGAGCGACTTTCCAACCGAGGAGCCAGAAGGCGTTCTAAGCAGACTATTTCCTCAGTGCAGCTGAGAGAAGGTCAATGGCGAAAACTTCCAGGGCACGGTGGACCGGCTGGAAACGCGTTCCTGATGCTGTTGGAGTGCCGAGGCATCGTAGCCGTCCCCTTTAAAAGCGCTGCTTGTAGCCCTTCCCTCGGCATACACAGTAGTCCCCTCTCTGAAGGGCCTAGGGGCCTGGGTGTGGCCCAGCCTGCTCACAGGGGCAGGGGCTTTTCGCAGGGAAAAGGGTGCACACCCAAAGCGCCTAGGCGTCCTGAGAAGGGCAGCACCGTTTAAATAATGCACTAGAGTGACTAAGACCTCCAAGAGCTTTCTGTATGCTCCGTTCCTGCAGGGCGACTCAAAGCCTTTCTCGAGGCATGCGCTCTAGTGGACTTTCCCTGTAGTCCTACAGCCTGACAAGGAGGAGCTCACAGCACTGCTCCGGAAGCCACCTGAGAATTGAGAGAAAAATTCCTTCTCTTCACCGAGCCCTGCCTCCCACGCCTAGAGGCCCGTGAGAAACGGTGTTATTCAGCTAGCTCCAAGGCAGCATGAATGGAGCTTTCAAGATGGGAATTCAAGGCTTCTGCCCTACGGCCCCCACTTCCACTGAACACGTAGTACACTCCCTTGGGATTTCTAGTAAGTGCACAGGCACACTAGCTACGCACTCGCTCCTGCCCTGAAACCCTTTTTCTTCACAGGGTGCTCTGCATGTAGACAACTCCCTCATCCAAGCAACCCTCTAGGTAGGCTCTATCGGTCCTTAGCCTCTACCAAAGGCCTGCAGGGTAAGAGGAAGCACTGAACTACCGTGGCACCGGGAACGCAAGCCGACTTTCTCCTGCAGGTATGGTGCCCTCGGCTAAGGGTTCCTGGAAGGCCTGCCAAGCAGATGGTTTCCCTAAGTGCAGCTCAGACAAGGGCAATGAGGCAGAGTTCCTTGACAAGTGGCCCGTGAGAGAACAGTTTCCCTGGAGCTGTTGCCGTGCCGAGGAAATCTAGCTCTCCCCAAGGTGGTGTGCAGGGCGTTGCCCTACACTCAGCATACAAGGAGTGACTAGGAAGGGCTGACGGCCTGGATGCCGCTGAGCAGGCCAGGGGAGCCTCCCGGTATTCAGTGGTCTTGCACGGAATCGGGTGCAAACAGGAGGGCCCTGGGTGTCTTGAACGGCGCACTAGCAAGAAGAGAAAGCAGAACTGCGACCAAGGCCTCTTGGCAAGTGCTGCATGCCTCCGCTTCAGAAGGGCAATAAAGCGACTTTCCTCGAGGCAGGGGCTGACGTTCGGTCTCCAGGTAGGTCTAGAGCAGAGCCGCATGAGCTCCCAACCAGGCCCTGGACGCACCGTGTTTTACGAGAGAGCACTCATTTTCTTCCCAGAGCCATGCCTACCGTGACGAGAGGCCCGTCAGAGAGGGTGTCTCTCCGTGTAATTCAAGGCCCGACGGAGGGAACTTTCAAACTGTGCCTTCAGGCCCGCACTTCAAGCCCGACAGGCGGAAACGTCACCTGGGGATTCAACAAGGCACAAACAACACAAGGTACACAACGGGCACTTCCCTGGATCAGCGTGTTTACGCAGGGTGTTCTGAGTGGAGCAAGCGGCCTCAACCAAGGCAGGCTCCCTTTAGGCATGTAAGAGTCTGCCTCTTCCAAACGACAGATGTGTGGCCTGAAGAACTCTGCTTTAGCTGCCGCTGCAATGCAAACTGACTTTCTCCGTGAGTAGAGCGACTTTCCAACCGAGGTGCCAGAAGGCGTTCTAAGCAGACTATTTCCTCAGTGCAGCTGAGAGAAGGTCAATGGCGAAAACTTCCAGGGCACGGTGGACCGGCTGGAAACGCGTTCCTGAATGCTGTTGGAGTTCCGAGGCATCGTAGCCGTCCCCTTTAAAAGCGCTGCTTGTAGCCCTTCCCTCAGCATACACAGTAGTCCCCTCTCTGAAGGGCCTAGGGGCCTGGGTGTGGCACAGCATGCTCACAGGGGCAGGGGCTTTTCGCAAGGAAAAGTGTGCACACCCAAAGTGACTAGGCGTCCTGAGAAGGGCAGCACCGTTCAAATAATGCACTAGAGTGACTAAGACCTCCAAGAGCTTGCTGTACGCTCCGTTCCTGCAGGGCGATTCAAAGGGTTTCTCGAGGCATGCCCTCTCGTGGACGTTCCCTGTAGCCCTACAGCCTGACAAGGAGGAGCTCCCAGCACGCCTCCGGAAGCCCCCTGAGAATTGAGAGAAGAATTCCTTCTCTTCCCCGAGCCCTGCCTCCCGCGCCTAGAGGCCCGTCAGAAACGGTGTTATTCAGCTAGCTCCAAGGCAGCATGAATGGAGCTTTCAAGATGGGAATTCAAGGCTTCTGCCCTCCGGCCCCCACTTCCACTGAACACGTAGTCCACTCCCTTGGGATTTCTAGTAAGTGCACAGGCACACTAGCTACGCACTCGTTCCTGCCCTGAATCCCCTTTTCTTCACAGGGTGCTCTGCATGTAGCCAACTCCCTCATCAGGGAACCCTCCAGGTAGGCTCTATCGGGCCTTAGCCTCTACCAAAGGCCTGCAGGGTAAGAGGAAGCACTGAACTTCCGTGGCAGCGGAACGCAAGCCGACTTTCTCCTGCAGGTATGGTTCCCACGTCTAAATGTTCCTGGAAGGCCTGCGAAGCAGATGGTTTCCCTAAGTGCAGCTCAGACAAGGGCAATGAGGCAGAGTTCCTTGACAAGTGGCACGTGAGAAAACAGTTTCCCTGGAGCTGTTGCCGTGCCGAGGAAATCTAGCTCTCCGCAAGGTGGTGTGCAGTGTGTTGCCCTACACTCGGCATACACGGAGTGACTGGGAAGGGCTGCCGGCCTGGATGCCGCTCAGCAGGCCAGGGGAGCCTCCCGGTATTCAGTGGTCTTGCACGGAATCGGGTGCAAACAGGAGGGCCCTGGGTGTCTTGAACGGCGCACTAGCAAGAAGAGAAAGCAGAACTGCGACCAAGGCCTCTTGGCAAGTGCTGCATGCCTCCGCTTCAGCAGGGCAATAAAGCGACTTTCCTCGAGGCAGGGGCTGACGTTCGGTCTCCAGGTAGGTCTAGAGCAGAGCCGCATGAGCTCCCAACCAGGCCCTGGACGCACCGTGTTTTACGAGAGAGCACTCATTTTCTTCCCAGAGCCATGCCTACCATGACGAGAGGCCCGTCAGAGAGGGTGTCTCTCCGTGTAATTCAAGGCCCGATGGAGGGAACTTTCAAACTGTGCCTTCAGGCCCGCACTTCCAGCCCGACAGGCGGGAAACGCCAGCTGGGGCTTCAACAAGGCACAAACCACACAAGGTACACAAAGGCCCTTCCCTTGATCAGCGTGTTTACGCAGGGTGTTCTGAGTGGAGCAAGCGGCCTCAACCAAGGCAGGCTCCCTTTAGGCATGTAAGCGTCTGCCTCATCCAAACGACCGATGTGTTGCCTGAAGAACTCTGCTTTAGCTGCCGCTGCAATGCAAGCTGACTTTCTCGGTGAGTAGAGCGACTTTCCAACCGAGGAGCCAGAAGGCGTTCTAAGCAGACTATTTCCTCAGTGCAGCTGAGAGAAGGTCAATGGCGAAAACTTCCAGGGCACGGTGGACCGGCTAGAAACGCGTTCCTGATGCTGTTGGAGTGCCGAGGCATCGTAGCCGTCCCCTTTAAAAGCGCTGCTTGTAGCCCTTCCCTCGGCATACACAGTAGTCCCCTCTCTGAAGGGCCTAGGGGCCTGGGTGTGGCCCAGCCTGCTCACAGGGGCAGGGGCTTTTCGCAGGGAAAAGGGTGCACACCCAAAGCGCCTAGGCGTCCTGAGAAGGGCAGCACCGTTTAAATAATGCACTAGAGTGACTAAGACCTCCAAGAGCTTTCTGTATGCTCCGTTCCTGCAGGGCGACTCAAAGCCTTTCTCGAGGCATGCGCTCTAGTGGACTTTCCCTGTAGTCCTACAGCCTGACAAGGAGGAGCTCACAGCACTGCTCCAGAAGCCACCTGAGAATTGAGAGAAAAATTCCTTCTCTTCACCGAGCCCTGCCTCCCACGCCTAGAGGCCCGTGAGAAACGGTGTTATTCAGCTAGCTCCAAGGCAGCATGAATGGAGCTTTCAAGATGGGAATTCAAGGCTTCTGCCCTACGGCCCCCACTTCCACTGAACACGTAGTACACTCCCTTGGGATTTCTAGTAAGTGCACAGGCACACTAGCTACGCACTCGCTCCTGCCCTGAAACCCTTTTTCTTCACAGGGTGCTCTGCATGTAGACAACTCCCTCATCCAAGCAACCCTCTAGGTAGGCTCTATCGGTCCTTAGCCTCTACCAAAGGCCTGCAGGGTAAGAGGAAGCACTGAACTACCGTGGCACCGGGAACGCAAGCCGACTTTCTCCTGCAGGTATGGTGCCCTCGGCTAAGGGTTCCTGGAAGGCCTGCCAAGCAGATGGTTTCCCTAAGTGCAGCTCAGACAAGGGCAATGAGGCAGAGTTCCTTGACAAGTGGCACGTGAGAGAACAGTTTCCCTGGAGCTGTTGCCGTGCCGAGGAAATCTAGCTCTCCCCAAGGTGGTGTGCAGGGCGTTGCCCTACACTCAGCATACAAGGAGTGACTAGGAAGGGCTGACGGCCTGGATGCCGCTGAGCAGGCCAGGGGAGCCTCCCGGTATTCAGTGGTCTTGCACGGAATCGGGTGCAAACAGGAGGGCCCTGGGTGTCTTGAACGGCGCACTAGCAAGAAGAGAAAGCAGAACTGCGACCAAGGCCTCTTGGCAAGTGCTGCATGCCTCCGCTTCAGAAGGGCAATAAAGCGACTTTCCTCGAGGCAGGGGCTGACGTTCGGTCTCCAGGTAGGTCTAGAGCAGAGCCGCATGAGCTCCCAACCAGGCCCTGGACGCACCGTGTTTTACGAGAGAGCACTCATTTTCTTCCCAGAGCCATGCCTACCGTGACGAGAGGCCCGTCAGAGAGGGTGTCTCTCCGTGTAATTCAAGGCCCGACGGAGGGAACTTTCAAACTGTGCCTTCAGGCCCGCACTTCAAGCCCGACAGGCGGAAACGTCACCTGGGGATTCAACAAGGCACAAACAACACAAGGTACACAACGGGCACTTCCCTGGATCAGCGTGTTTACGCAGGGTGTTCTGAGTGGAGCAAGCGGCCTCAACCAAGGCAGGCTCCCTTTAGGCATGTAAGCGTCTGCCTCTTCCAAACGACAGATGTGTGGCCTGAAGAACTCTGCTTTAGCTGCCGCTGCAATGCAAACTGACTTTCTCCGTGAGTAGAGCGACTTTCCAACCGAGGTGCCAGAAGGCGTTCTAAGCAGACTATTTCCTCAGTGCAGCTGAGAGAAGGTCAATGGCGAAAACTTCCAGGGCACGGTGGACCGGCTGGAAACGCGTTCCTGATGCTGTTGGAGTGCCGAGGCATCGTAGCCGTCCCCTTTAAAAGCGCTGCTTGTAGCCCTTCCCTCGGCATACACAGTAGTCCCCTGTCTGAAGGGCCTAGTGGCCTGGGTGTGGCACAGCATGCTCACAGGGCCAGGGGCTTTTCTCAGGGAAAAGGGTGCACACCCAAAGCACCTAGGCGTCCTGAGAAGGGCATCACCGTTCAAATAACGCACTAGAGTGACTAAGACCTCCAAGAGCTTGCTGTATGCTCTGTTCCTGCAGGGCGACTCAAAGCCTTTCTCGAGGCATGCCCTCTCTTGGACGTTCCCTGTAGTCCTACAGACTGACAGGCTGAGCTCCCAGCACGGCTCCGGAAGCCCCCTGAGAGTTGAGAGAAAAATTCCTTCTCTTCCCCGATCCCTGCCTCCTGCGCCTAGAGGCCCGTCAGAAACGGTGTTATTCAGTTAGTTCCAAGGCAGCATGAATGGAGCTTTCAAGATGGGAATTCAAGGGCTTCCCTGGTGGCGCAGTGGTTGAGAGTCCACCTGCCGATACGGGGGACACGGGTTCGTGCCCCGGTCCGGGAAGATCCCACATGCCGCGGAGCGGCTGGGCCTGTGAGCCATGGCCGCTGAGCCTGCGTGTCCGGAGCCTGTGCTCCGTAACGGGAGAGGCCACAGCAGTGAGAGGCCCACGTACCGCAAAAAAAAAAAAAAAAAAAAAAAAAAGATGGGAATTCAAGGCTTCTGCCCTCCGGCCCCCACTTCCACTGAACACGTAGTCCACTCGCTTGGGATTTCTAGTAAGTGCACAGGCACACTAGCTACGCACTCGCTCCTGCCCTGAATCCCATTTTCTTCACAGGGTACTCTGCATGTAGCCAACTCCCTCATCCAAGGAACCCTCTAAGTAGGGTCTATCAGTCCTTAGCCTCTACCAAAGGCCTGCAGGGTAAGAGGAAGCACTGGAGTTCCGTGGCAGCGGAACGCAAGCCGACTTTCTCCTGCAGGTATGGTGCCCTCGGCTAAGGGTTCCTGGAAGGCCTGCGAAGCAGATGGTTTCCCTAAGTGCAGCTCAGACAAGGGCAATGAGGCAGAGTTCCTTGACAAGTGGCACGTGAGAGAACAGTTTCCCTGGAGCTGTTGCCATGCCGAGGAAATCTAGCTCTCTCCAAGGTGGTGTGCAGGGCATTGCCCTACACTCGGCATACATGGAGTGACTGGGAAGGGCTGCCGGCCTGGATGCCGCTGCGCAGGCCAGGGGAGCCTCCCGGTATTCAGTGGTCTTGCACGGAATCGGGTGCAAACAGGAGGGCCCTGGGTGCCTTGAACGGCGCACTAGCAAGAAGAGAAAGCAGAACCGCGACCAAGGCCTCTTGGCAAGTGCTGCATGCCTCCGCTTCAGCAGGGCAATAAAGCGACTTTCCTCGAGGCAGGGGCTGACGTTCGGTCTCCAGGTAGGTCTAGAGCAGAGCCGCATGAGCTCCCAACCAGGCCCTGGACGCACCGTGTTTTACGAGAGAGCACTCATTTTCTTCCCAGAGCCAAGCCTACTGTGACGAGAGGCCCGTCAGAGAGGGTGTCTCTCCGTGTAATTCAAGGCCCGACGGAGGGAACTTTCAAACTGTGCCTTCAGGCCCGCACTTCAAGCCCGACAGGCGGGAAACGTCACCTGGGGCTTCAACAAGGCACAAACCACACAGGGTACACAACGGGCCCTTCCCTGGATCAGCGTGTTTACGCAGGGTGTTCTGAGTGGAGCAAGCGGCCTCAACCAAGGCAGGCTCCCTTTAGGCATGTAAGCGTCTGCCTCTTCCAAACGACCGATGTGTTGCCTGAAGAACTCTGCTTTAGCTGCCGCTGCAATGCAAACTGACTTCTTCCGTGAGTAGAGCGACTTTCCAACCGAGGTGCCAGAAGGCGTTCTAAGCAGACTATTTCCTCAGTGCAGCTGAGAGAAGGTCCATGGCGAAAACTTCCAGGGCACGGTGGACCGGGTAGAATCGCGTTCCTGATGCTGTTGGAGTGCCGAGGCATCGTAGCCGTCCCCTTTAAAAGCGCTGCTTGTAGCCCTTCCCACGGCATACACAGTAGTCCCCACTCTGAAGGGCCTAGGGGCCTGGGTGTGGCACAGCATGCTCACAGGGGCAGGGGCTTTTCGCAGGGAAAAGTGTGCACACCCAAAGCGCCTAGGCGTCCTGAGAAGGGCAGCACCGTTCAAATAATGCACTAGAGTGACTAAGACCTCCAAGAGCTTGCTGTACGCTCCGTTCCTGCAGGGCGACTCAAAGCCTTTCTCGAGGCATGCCCTCTCGTGGACGTTCCCTGTAGTCGTACAGCCTGACAGGCTGAGCTCCCAGCACGGCTCCGGAAGCCCCCTGAGAATTGAGAGAAAAATTCCTTCTCTTCCCTGAGCCCTGCCTCCCGCGCCTAGAGGCCCGTCAGAAACAGTGTTATTCAGCCAACTCCAAGGCAGCATGAATGCAGCTTTCAAGATGGGAATTCAAGGCTTCTGCCCTCCGGCCCCCACTTCCACTGAACACGTAGTCCACTCCCTTGGGATTTCTAGTAAGTGCACAGGCACACTAGCTACGCACTCGCTCCTGCCCTGAATCCCATTTTCTTCACTGGGTGCTCTGCTTGTAGCCAACTCCCTCATCCAAGCAACCCTCTAGGTAGGCTCTATAGGTCCTTAACCTCTACCAAAGGCCTGCAGGGTAAGAGGAAGCACGGAACTACCGTAGCAGCGGGAACGCAAGCCGACATTCTCCTACAGGTATGGTGCCCTCGGCTAAGGGTTCTTGGAAGGCCTGCGAAGCAGATGGTTTCCCTAAGTGCAGCTCAGACAAGGGCAATGAGGCAGAGTTCCTTGACAAGTGGCACGTGAGAGAACAGTTTCCCTGGAGCTGTTGCCGTACCGAGGAAATCTAGCTCTCCCCAAGGTGGTGTGTAGGGCGTTGCCCTACACTCAGCATACACGGAGTGACTGGGAAGGGCTGCCGGCCTGGATGCCGTTGCGCAGGCCAGGGGAGCCTCCCGGTATTCAGTGGTCTTGCACGGAATCGGGTGCAAACAGGAGGGCCCTGCGTGTCTTGAACGGTGCACTAGCAAGAAGAGAAAGCAGAACTGCGACCAAGGCCTCTTGGCAAGTGCTGCATGCCTCCGCTTCAGCAGGGCAATAAAGCGACTTTCCTCGAGGCAGGGGCTGACGTTCGGTCTCCAGGTAGGTCTAGAGCAGAGCCGCATGAGCTCCCAACCAGGCCCTGGACGCACCGTGTTTTACGAGAGAGCACTCATTTTCTTCCCAGGGCCATGCCTACCGTGACGAGAGGCCCGTCAGAGAGGGTGTCTCTCCGTGTAATTCAAGTCCCGACGGAGGGAACTTTCAAACTGTGCCTTCAGGCCCGCACTTCAAGCCCGACAGGCGGGAAACGTCACCTGGGGCTTCAACAAGGCACAAACCACACAAGGTACACAACGGGCACTTCCCTGGATCAGCGTGTTTACGCAGGGTGTTCTGAGTGGAGCAAGCGGCCTCAACCAAGGCAGGCTCCCTTTAGGCATGTAAGCGTCTGCCTCTTCCAAACGACCGATGTGTTGCCTGAAGAACTCTGCTTTAGCTGCCGCTGCAATGCAAACTGTCTTTCTCCGTGAGTAGAGCGACTTTCCAACCGAGGTGCCAGAAGGCGTTCTAAGCAGACTATTTCCTCAGTGCAGCTGAGAGAAGGTCAATGGCGAAAATTTCCAGGGCACGGTGGACCGGCTGGAAACGCGTTCCTGATGCTGTTGGAGTGCCGAGGCATCGTAGCCGTCCCCTTTAAAAGCGCTGCTTGTAGCCCTTCCCTCGGCATACACAGTAGTCCCCTCTCTGAAGGGCCTAGGGGCCTGGGTGTGGCACAGCCTGCTCACAGGGGCAGGGGCATTTCGCAGGGAAAAGGGTGCACACCCAAAGCGCCTAGGCGTCCTGAGAAGGGCAGCACCGTTCAAATAATGCACTAGAGTGACTAAGACCTCCAAGAGCTTGCTGTATGCTCCGTTCCTGCAGGGCGACTCAAAGCCTTTCTCGAGGCATGCCCTCTCGTGGACGTTCCCTGTAGTCCTACAGCCTGACAGGTTGAGCTCCCAGCACGGCTCCGGCAGCGCCCTGAGAATTGAGAGAAAAATTCCTTCTGTTCCCCGAGCCCCGCCACCCGCGCCTAGAGGCCCGTTAGAAACGGTGTTATTCAGGTAGCTCCAAGGCAGCATGAATGCAGCTTTCAAGATGGGAATTCAAGGCTTCTGCCCTCCGGCCCCCACTTCCACTGAACACGTAGTCCACTCCCTTGGGATTTCTAGTAAATGCACAGGCACACTAGCTACGCACTCGCTCCTGCCCTGAATCCCATTTTCTTCACTGGGTGCTCTGCTTGTAGCCAACTCCCTCATCCAAGCAACCCTCTAGGTAGGCTCTATAGGTCCTTAGCCTCTACCAAAGGCCTGCAGGGTAAGAGGAAGCACTGGACTTCCGTGGCACCGTGAACGCTAGCCGACTTTCTCCTGCAGGTATGGTGCCCTCGGCTAAGGGTTCCTGGAAGGCCTGCAAAGCAGATGGTTTCCCTAAGTGCAGCTCAGACAAGGGCAATGAGGCAGAGTTCCTTGACAAGTGACACGTGAGAGAACAGTTTCCCTGGAGCTGTTGCCGTGCCCAGGATATCTAGCTCTCCCCAAGGTGGTGTGCAGGGCGTTGCCCTACACTCAGCATACACGGAGTGACTGGGAAGGGCTGCCGGCCTGGATGCCGCTGCGCAGGCCAGGGGAGCCTCCCGGTATTCAGTGGTCTTGCACGGAATCGGGTGCAAACAGGAGGGCCCTGGGTGTCTTGAACGGCGCCCTAGCAAGAAGAGAAAGCAGAACCGTGACCAAGGCCTCTTGGCAAGTGCTGCATGCCTCTGCTTCAGCAGGGCAATAAAGCGACTTTCCTCGAGGCAGGGGCTGACGTTCGGTCTCCAGGTAGGTCTAGAGCAGAGCCGCATGAGCTCCCAACCAGGCCCTGGACGCACCGTGTTTTACGAGAGAGCACTCATTTTCTTCCCAGAGCCATGCCTACCGTGACGAGAGGCCCGTCAGAGAGGGTGTCTCTCCATGTAATTCAAGGCCCGACGGAGGGAACTTTCAAACTGTGCCTTCAGGCCCGCACTTCAAGCCCGACAGGCGGGAAACGTCACCTGGGGCTTCAACAAGGCACAAACCACACAAGGTACACAACGGGCCCTTCCCTGGATCAGCGTGTTTACGCAGGGTGTTCTGAGTGGAGCAAGCGGCCTCAACCAAGGCAGGCTCCCTTTAGGCATGTAAGCGTCTGCCTCTTCCAAACGACTGATGTGTTGCCTGAAGAACTCTGCTTTAGCTGCCGCTGCAATGCAAACTGACTTTCTCCGTGAGTAGAGCGACTTTCCAACCGAGGTGCCAGAAGGCGTTCTAAGCAGACTATTTCCTCAGTGTAGCTGAGAGAAGGTCAATGGCGAAAACTTCCAGGGCACGGTGGACCGGCTGGAAACGCGTTCCTGAATGCTGTTGGAGTTCCGAGGCATCGTAGCCGTCCCCTTTAAAAGCGCTGCTTGTAGCCCTTCCCTCGGCATACACAGTAGTCCCCTCTCTGAAGGGCCTAGGGGCCTGGGTGTGGCACAGCATGCTCACAGGGGCAGGGGCTTTTCGCAAGGAAAAGTGTGCACACCCAAAGTGACTAGGCGTCCTGAGAAGGGCAGCACCGTTCAAATAATGCACTAGAGTGACTAAGACCTCCAAGAGCTTGCTGTACGCTCCGTTCCTGCAGGGCGATTCAAAGGGTTTCTCGAGGCATGCCCTCTCGTGGACGTTCCCTGTAGCCCTACAGCCTGACAAGGAGGAGCTCCCAGCACGCCTCCGGAAGCCCCCTGAGAATTGAGAGAAGAATTCCTTCTCTTCCCCGAGCCCTGCCTCCCGCGCCTAGAGGCCCGTCAGAAACGGTGTTATTCAGCTAGCTCCAAGGCAGCATGAATGGAGCTTTCAAGATGGGAATTCAAGGCTTCTGCCCTCCGGCCCCCACTTCCACTGAACACGTAGTCCACTCCCTTGGGATTTCTAGTAAGTGCACAGGCACACTAGCTACGCACTCGTTCCTGCCCTGAATCCCCTTTTCTTCACAGGGTGCTCTGCATGTAGCCAACTCCCTCATCAGGGAACCCTCCAGGTAGGCTCTATCGGGCCTTAGCCTCTACCAAAGGCCTGCAGGGTAAGAGGAAGCACTGAACTTCCGTGGCAGCGGAACGCAAGCCGACTTTCTCCTGCAGGTATGGTTCCCACGTCTAAATGTTCCTGGAAGGCCTGCGAAGCAGATGGTTTCCCTAAGTGCAGCTCAGACAAGGGCAATGAGGCAGAGTTCCTTGACAAGTGGCACGTGAGAAAACAGTTTCCCTGGAGCTGTTGCCGTGCCGAGGAAATCTAGCTCTCCCCAAGGTGGTGTGCAGTGTGTTGCCCTACACTCGGCATACACGGAGTGACTGGGAAGGGCTGCCGGCCTGGATGCCGCTCAGCAGGCCAGGGGAGCCTCCCGGTATTCAGTGGTCTTGCACGGAATCGGGTGCAAACAGGAGGGCCCTGGGTGTCTTGAACGGCGCACTAGCAAGAAGAGAAAGCAGAACCGCGACCAAGGCCTCTTGGCAAGTGCTGCATGCCTCCGCTTCAGCAGGGCAATAAAGCGACTTTCCTCGAGGCAGGGGCTGACGTTCGGTCTCCAGGTAGGTCTAGAGCAGAGCCGCATGAGCTCCCAACCAGGCCCTGGACGCACCGTGTTTTACGAGAGAGCACTCATTTTCTTCCCAGAGCCATGCCTACCATGACGAGAGGCCCGTCAGAGAGGGTGTCTCTCCGTGTAATTCAAGGCCCGATGGAGGGAACTTTCAAACTGTGCCTTCAGGCCCGCACTTCCAGCCCGACAGGCGGGAAACGCCAGCTGGGGCTTCAACAAGGCACAAACCACACAAGGTACACAACGGCCCTTCCCTTGATCAGCGTGTTTACGCAGGGTGTTCTGAGTGGAGCAAGCGGCCTCAACCAAGGCAGGCTCCCTTTAGGCATGTAAGCGTCTGCCTCATCCAAACGACCGATGTGTTGCCTGAAGAACTCTGCTTTAGCTGCCGCTGCAATGCAAGCTGACTTTCTCGGTGAGTAGAGCGACTTTCCAACCGAGGAGCCAGAAGGCGTTCTAAGCAGACTATTTCCTCAGTGCAGCTGAGAGAAGGTCAATGGCGAAAACTTCCAGGGCACGGTGGACCGGCTGGAAACGCGTTCCTGATGCTGTTGGAGTGCCGAGGCATCGTAGCCGTCCCCTTTAAAAGCGCTGCTTGTAGCCCTTCCCTCGGCATACACAGTAGTCCCCTCTCTGAAGGGCCTAGG
Organism: Mesoplodon densirostris; assembly: GCF_025265405.1. NCBI lineage: Eukaryota > Metazoa > Chordata > Mammalia > Artiodactyla > Ziphiidae > Mesoplodon > Mesoplodon densirostris. The sequence continues at coordinate 47,861,287 of NC_082673.1, read as the reverse complement.
GGCCTGGGTGTGGCCCAGCCTGCTCACAGGGGCAGGGGCTTTTCGCAGGGAAAAGGGTGCACACCCAAAGCGCCTAGGCGTCCTGAGAAGGGCAGCACCGTTTAAATAATGCACTAGAGTGACTAAGACCTCCAAGAGCTTTCTGTATGCTCCGTTCCTGCAGGGCGACTCAAAGCCTTTCTCGAGGCATGCGCTCTAGTGGACTTTCCCTGTAGTCCTACAGCCTGACAAGGAGGAGCTCACAGCACTGCTCCGGAAGCCACCTGAGAATTGAGAGAAAAATTCCTTCTCTTCACCGAGCCCTGCCTCCCACGCCTAGAGGCCCGTGAGAAACGGTGTTATTCAGCTAGCTCCAAGGCAGCATGAATGGAGCTTTCAAGATGGGAATTCAAGGCTTCTGCCCTACGGCCCCCACTTCCACTGAACACGTAGTACACTCCCTTGGGATTTCTAGTAAGTGCACAGGCACACTAGCTACGCACTCGCTCCTGCCCTGAAACCCTTTTTCTTCACAGGGTGCTCTGCATGTAGACAACTCCCTCATCCAAGCAACCCTCTAGGTAGGCTCTATCGGTCCTTAGCCTCTACCAAAGGCCTGCAGGGTAAGAGGAAGCACTGAACTACCGTGGCACCGGGAACGCAAGCCGACTTTCTCCTGCAGGTATGGTGCCCTCGGCTAAGGGTTCCTGGAAGGCCTGCCAAGCAGATGGTTTCCCTAAGTGCAGCTCAGACAAGGGCAATGAGGCAGAGTTCCTTGACAAGTGGCCCGTGAGAGAACAGTTTCCCTGGAGCTGTTGCCGTGCCGAGGAAATCTAGCTCTCCCCAAGGTGGTGTGCAGGGCGTTGCCCTACACTCAGCATACAAGGAGTGACTAGGAAGGGCTGACGGCCTGGATGCCGCTGAGCAGGCCAGGGGAGCCTCCCGGTATTCAGTGGTCTTGCACGGAATCGGGTGCAAACAGGAGGGCCCTGGGTGTCTTGAACGGCGCACTAGCAAGAAGAGAAAGCAGAACTGCGACCAAGGCCTCTTGGCAAGTGCTGCATGCCTCCGCTTCAGAAGGGCAATAAAGCGACTTTCCTCGAGGCAGGGGCTGACGTTCGGTCTCCAGGTAGGTCTAGAGCAGAGCCGCATGAGCTCCCAACCAGGCCCTGGACGCACCGTGTTTTACGAGAGAGCACTCATTTTCTTCCCAGAGCCATGCCTACCGTGACGAGAGGCCCGTCAGAGAGGGTGTCTCTCCGTGTAATTCAAGGCCCGACGGAGGGAACTTTCAAACTGTGCCTTCAGGCCCGCACTTCAAGCCCGACAGGCGGAAACGTCACCTGGGGATTCAACAAGGCACAAACAACACAAGGTACACAACGGGCACTTCCCTGGATCAGCGTGTTTACGCAGGGTGTTCTGAGTGGAGCAAGCGGCCTCAACCAAGGCAGGCTCCCTTTAGGCATGTAAGAGTCTGCCTCTTCCAAACGACAGATGTGTGGCCTGAAGAACTCTGCTTTAGCTGCCGCTGCAATGCAAACTGACTTTCTCCGTGAGTAGAGCGACTTTCCAACCGAGGTGCCAGAAGGCGTTCTAAGCAGACTATTTCCTCAGTGCAGCTGAGAGAAGGTCAATGGCGAAAACTTCCAGGGCACGGTGGACCGGCTGGAAACGCGTTCCTGAATGCTGTTGGAGTTCCGAGGCATCGTAGCCGTCCCCTTTAAAAGCGCTGCTTGTAGCCCTTCCCTCAGCATACACAGTAGTCCCCTCTCTGAAGGGCCTAGGGGCCTGGGTGTGGCACAGCATGCTCACAGGGGCAGGGGCTTTTCGCAAGGAAAAGTGTGCACAAAGTGACTAGGCGTCCTGAGAAGGGCAGCACCGTTCAAATAATGCACTAGAGTGACTAAGACCTCCAAGAGCTTGCTGTACGCTCCGTTCCTGCAGGGCGATTCAAAGGGTTTCTCGAGGCATGCCCTCTCGTGGACGTTCCCTGTAGCCCTACAGCCTGACAAGGAGGAGCTCCCAGCACGCCTCCGGAAGCCCCCTGAGAATTGAGAGAAGAATTCCTTCTCTTCCCCGAGCCCTGCCTCCCGCGCCTAGAGGCCCGTCAGAAACGGTGTTATTCAGCTAGCTCCAAGGCAGCATGAATGGAGCTTTCAAGATGGGAATTCAAGGCTTCTGCCCTCCGGCCCCCACTTCCACTGAACACGTAGTCCACTCCCTTGGGATTTCTAGTAAGTGCACAGGCACACTAGCTACGCACTCGTTCCTGCCCTGAATCCCCTTTTCTTCACAGGGTGCTCTGCATGTAGCCAACTCCCTCATCAGGGAACCCTCCAGGTAGGCTCTATCGGGCCTTAGCCTCTACCAAAGGCCTGCAGGGTAAGAGGAAGCACTGAACTTCCGTGGCAGCGGAACGCAAGCCGACTTTCTCCTGCAGGTATGGTTCCCACGTCTAAATGTTCCTGGAAGGCCTGCGAAGCAGATGGTTTCCCTAAGTGCAGCTCAGACAAGGGCAATGAGGCAGAGTTCCTTGACAAGTGGCACGTGAGAAAACAGTTTCCCTGGAGCTGTTGCCGTGCCGAGGAAATCTAGCTCTCCGCAAGGTGGTGTGCAGTGTGTTGCCCTACACTCGGCATACACGGAGTGACTGGGAAGGGCTGCCGGCCTGGATGCCGCTCAGCAGGCCAGGGGAGCCTCCCGGTATTCAGTGGTCTTGCACGGAATCGGGTGCAAACAGGAGGGCCCTGGGTGTCTTGAACGGCGCACTAGCAAGAAGAGAAAGCAGAACTGCGACCAAGGCCTCTTGACAAGTGCTGCATGCCTCCGCTTCAGCAGGGCAATAAAGCGACTTTCCTCGAGGCAGGGGCTGACGTTCGGTCTCCAGGTAGGTCTAGAGCAGAGCCGCATGAGCTCCCAACCAGGCCCTGGACGCACCGTGTTTTACGAGAGAGCACTCATTTTCTTCCCAGAGCCATGCCTACCATGACGAGAGGCCCGTCAGAGAGGGTGTCTCTCCGTGTAATTCAAGGCCCGATGGAGGGAACTTTCAAACTGTGCCTTCAGGCCCGCACTTCCAGCCCGACAGGCGGGAAACGCCAGCTGGGGCTTCAACAAGGCACAAACCACACAAGGTACACAAAGGCCCTTCCCTTGATCAGCGTGTTTACGCAGGGTGTTCTGAGTGGAGCAAGCGGCCTCAACCAAGGCAGGCTCCCTTTAGGCATGTAAGCGTCTGCCTCATCCAAACGACCGATGTGTTGCCTGAAGAACTCTGCTTTAGCTGCCGCTGCAATGCAAGCTGACTTTCTCGGTGAGTAGAGCGACTTTCCAACCGAGGAGCCAGAAGGCGTTCTAAGCAGACTATTTCCTCAGTGCAGCTGAGAGAAGGTCAATGGCGAAAACTTCCAGGGCACGGTGGACCGGCTAGAAACGCGTTCCTGATGCTGTTGGAGTGCCGAGGCATCGTAGCCGTCCCCTTTAAAAGCGCTGCTTGTAGCCCTTCCCTCGGCATACACAGTAGTCCCCTCTCTGAAGGGCCTAGGGGCCTGGGTGTGGCCCAGCCTGCTCACAGGGGCAGGGGCTTTTCGCAGGGAAAAGGGTGCACACCCAAAGCGCCTAGGCGTCCTGAGAAGGGCAGCACCGTTTAAATAATGCACTAGAGTGACTAAGACCTCCAAGAGCTTTCTGTATGCTCCGTTCCTGCAGGGCGACTCAAAGCCTTTCTCGAGGCATGCGCTCTAGTGGACTTTCCCTGTAGTCCTACAGCCTGACAAGGAGGAGCTCACAGCACTGCTCCAGAAGCCACCTGAGAATTGAGAGAAAAATTCCTTCTCTTCACCGAGCCCTGCCTCCCACGCCTAGAGGCCCGTGAGAAACGGTGTTATTCAGCTAGCTCCAAGGCAGCATGAATGGAGCTTTCAAGATGGGAATTCAAGGCTTCTGCCCTACGGCCCCCACTTCCACTGAACACGTAGTACACTCCCTTGGGATTTCTAGTAAGTGCACAGGCACACTAGCTACGCACTCGCTCCTGCCCTGAAACCCTTTTTCTTCACAGGGTGCTCTGCATGTAGACAACTCCCTCATCCAAGCAACCCTCTAGGTAGGCTCTATCGGTCCTTAGCCTCTACCAAAGGCCTGCAGGGTAAGAGGAAGCACTGAACTACCGTGGCACCGGGAACGCAAGCCGACTTTCTCCTGCAGGTATGGTGCCCTCGGCTAAGGGTTCCTGGAAGGCCTGCCAAGCAGATGGTTTCCCTAAGTGCAGCTCAGACAAGGGCAATGAGGCAGAGTTCCTTGACAAGTGGCCCGTGAGAGAACAGTTTCCCTGGAGCTGTTGCCGTGCCGAGGAAATCTAGCTCTCCCCAAGGTGGTGTGCAGGGCGTTGCCCTACACTCAGCATACAAGGAGTGACTAGGAAGGGCTGACGGCCTGGATGCCGCTGAGCAGGCCAGGGGAGCCTCCCGGTATTCAGTGGTCTTGCACGGAATCGGGTGCAAACAGGAGGGCCCTGGGTGTCTTGAACGGCGCACTAGCAAGAAGAGAAAGCAGAACTGCGACCAAGGCCTCTTGGCAAGTGCTGCATGCCTCCGCTTCAGAAGGGCAATAAAGCGACTTTCCTCGAGGCAGGGGCTGACGTTCGGTCTCCAGGTAGGTCTAGAGCAGAGCCGCATGAGCTCCCAACCAGGCCCTGGACGCACCGTGTTTTACGAGAGAGCACTCATTTTCTTCCCAGAGCCATGCCTACCGTGACGAGAGGCCCGTCAGAGAGGGTGTCTCTCCGTGTAATTCAAGGCCCGACGGAGGGAACTTTCAAACTGTGCCTTCAGGCCCGCACTTCAAGCCCGACAGGCGGAAACGTCACCTGGGGATTCAACAAGGCACAAACAACACAAGGTACACAACGGGCACTTCCCTGGATCAGCGTGTTTACGCAGGGTGTTCTGAGTGGAGCAAGCGGCCTCAACCAAGGCAGGCTCCCTTTAGGCATGTAAGCGTCTGCCTCTTCCAAACGACAGATGTGTGGCCTGAAGAACTCTGCTTTAGCTGCCGCTGCAATGCAAACTGACTTTCTCCGTGAGTAGAGCGACTTTCCAACCGAGGTGCCAGAAGGCGTTCTAAGCAGACTATTTCCTCAGTGCAGCTGAGAGAAGGTCAATGGCGAAAACTTCCAGGGCACGGTGGACCGGCTAGAAACGCGTTCCTGATGCTGTTGGAGTGCCGAGGCATCGTAGCCGTCCCCTTTAAAAGCGCTGCTTGTAGCCCTTCCCTCGGCATACACAGTAGTCCCCTGTCTGAAGGGCCTAGTGGCCTGGGTGTGGCACAGCATGCTCACAGGGCCAGGGGCTTTTCTCAGGGAAAAGGGTGCACACCCAAAGCACCTAGGCGTCCTGAGAAGGGCATCACCGTTCAAATAACGCACTAGAGTGACTAAGACCTCCAAGAGCTTGCTGTATGCTCTGTTCCTGCAGGGCGACTCAAAGCCTTTCTCGAGGCATGCCCTCTCTTGGACGTTCCCTGTAGTCCTACAGACTGACAGGCTGAGCTCCCAGCACGGCTCCGGAAGCCCCCTGAGAGTTGAGAGAAAAATTCCTTCTCTTCCCCGATCCCTGCCTCCTGCGCCTAGAGGCCCGTCAGAAACGGTGTTATTCAGTTAGTTCCAAGGCAGCATGAATGGAGCTTTCAAGATGGGAATTCAAGGGCTTCCCTGGTGGCGCAGTGGTTGAGAGTCCACCTGCCGATACGGGGGACACGGGTTCGTGCCCCGGTCCGGGAAGATCCCACATGCCGCGGAGCGGCTGGGCCTGTGAGCCATGGCCGCTGAGCCTGCGTGTCCGGAGCCTGTGCTCCGTAACGGGAGAGGCCACAGCAGTGAGAGGCCCACGTACCGCAAAAAAAAAAAAAAAAAAAAAAAAAAGATGGGAATTCAAGGCTTCTGCCCTCCGGCCCCCACTTCCACTGAACACGTAGTCCACTCGCTTGGGATTTCTAGTAAGTGCACAGGCACACTAGCTACGCACTCGCTCCTGCCCTGAATCCCATTTTCTTCACAGGGTACTCTGCATGTAGCCAACTCCCTCATCCAAGGAACCCTCTAAGTAGGGTCTATCAGTCCTTAGCCTCTACCAAAGGCCTGCAGGGTAAGAGGAAGCACTGGAGTTCCGTGGCAGCGGAACGCAAGCCGACTTTCTCCTGCAGGTATGGTGCCCTCGGCTAAGGGTTCCTGGAAGGCCTGCGAAGCAGATGGTTTCCCTAAGTGCAGCTCAGACAAGGGCAATGAGGCAGAGTTCCTTGACAAGTGGCACGTGAGAGAACAGTTTCCCTGGAGCTGTTGCCATGCCGAGGAAATCTAGCTCTCTCCAAGGTGGTGTGCAGGGCATTGCCCTACACTCGGCATACATGGAGTGACTGGGAAGGGCTGCCGGCCTGGATGCCGCTGCGCAGGCCAGGGGAGCCTCCCGGTATTCAGTGGTCTTGCACGGAATCGGGTGCAAACAGGAGGGCCCTGGGTGCCTTGAACGGCGCACTAGCAAGAAGAGAAAGCAGAACCGCGACCAAGGCCTCTTGGCAAGTGCTGCATGCCTCCGCTTCAGCAGGGCAATAAAGCGACTTTCCTCGAGGCAGGGGCTGACGTTCGGTCTCCAGGTAGGTCTAGAGCAGAGCCGCATGAGCTCCCAACCAGGCCCTGGACGCACCGTGTTTTACGAGAGAGCACTCATTTTCTTCCCAGAGCCAAGCCTACTGTGACGAGAGGCCCGTCAGAGAGGGTGTCTCTCCGTGTAATTCAAGGCCCGACGGAGGGAACTTTCAAACTGTGCCTTCAGGCCCGCACTTCAAGCCCGACAGGCGGGAAACGTCACCTGGGGCTTCAACAAGGCACAAACCACACAGGGTACACAACGGGCCCTTCCCTGGATCAGCGTGTTTACGCAGGGTGTTCTGAGTGGAGCAAGCGGCCTCAACCAAGGCAGGCTCCCTTTAGGCATGTAAGCGTCTGCCTCTTCCAAACGACCGATGTGTTGCCTGAAGAACTCTGCTTTAGCTGCCGCTGCAATGCAAACTGACTTCTTCCGTGAGTAGAGCGACTTTCCAACCGAGGTGCCAGAAGGCGTTCTAAGCAGACTATTTCCTCAGTGCAGCTGAGAGAAGGTCCATGGCGAAAACTTCCAGGGCACGGTGGACCGGGTAGAATCGCGTTCCTGATGCTGTTGGAGTGCCGAGGCATCGTAGCCGTCCCCTTTAAAAGCGCTGCTTGTAGCCCTTCCCACGGCATACACAGTAGTCCCCACTCTGAAGGGCCTAGGGGCCTGGGTGTGGCACAGCATGCTCACAGGGGCAGGGGCTTTTCGCAGGGAAAAGTGTGCACACCCAAAGCGCCTAGGCGTCCTGAGAAGGGCAGCACCGTTCAAATAATGCACTAGAGTGACTAAGACCTCCAAGAGCTTGCTGTACGCTCCGTTCCTGCAGGGCGACTCAAAGCCTTTCTCGAGGCATGCCCTCTCGTGGACGTTCCCTGTAGTCGTACAGCCTGACAGGCTGAGCTCCCAGCACGGCTCCGGAAGCCCCCTGAGAATTGAGAGAAAAATTCCTTCTCTTCCCTGAGCCCTGCCTCCCGCGCCTAGAGGCCCGTCAGAAACAGTGTTATTCAGCCAACTCCAAGGCAGCATGAATGCAGCTTTCAAGATGGGAATTCAAGGCTTCTGCCCTCCGGCCCCCACTTCCACTGAACACGTAGTCCACTCCCTTGGGATTTCTAGTAAGTGCACAGGCACACTAGCTACGCACTCGCTCCTGCCCTGAATCCCATTTTCTTCACTGGGTGCTCTGCTTGTAGCCAACTCCCTCATCCAAGCAACCCTCTAGGTAGGCTCTATAGGTCCTTAACCTCTACCAAAGGCCTGCAGGGTAAGAGGAAGCACGGAACTACCGTAGCAGCGGGAACGCAAGCCGACATTCTCCTACAGGTATGGTGCCCTCGGCTAAGGGTTCTTGGAAGGCCTGCGAAGCAGATGGTTTCCCTAAGTGCAGCTCAGACAAGGGCAATGAGGCAGAGTTCCTTGACAAGTGGCACGTGAGAGAACAGTTTCCCTGGAGCTGTTGCCGTACCGAGGAAATCTAGCTCTCCCCAAGGTGGTGTGTAGGGCGTTGCCCTACACTCAGCATACACGGAGTGACTGGGAAGGGCTGCCGGCCTGGATGCCGTTGCGCAGGCCAGGGGAGCCTCCCGGTATTCAGTGGTCTTGCACGGAATCGGGTGCAAACAGGAGGGCCCTGCGTGTCTTGAACGGTGCACTAGCAAGAAGAGAAAGCAGAACTGCGACCAAGGCCTCTTGGCAAGTGCTGCATGCCTCCGCTTCAGCAGGGCAATAAAGCGACTTTCCTCGAGGCAGGGGCTGACGTTCGGTCTCCAGGTAGGTCTAGAGCAGAGCCGCATGAGCTCCCAACCAGGCCCTGGACGCACCGTGTTTTACGAGAGAGCACTCATTTTCTTCCCAGGGCCATGCCTACCGTGACGAGAGGCCCGTCAGAGAGGGTGTCTCTCCGTGTAATTCAAGTCCCGACGGAGGGAACTTTCAAACTGTGCCTTCAGGCCCGCACTTCAAGCCCGACAGGCGGGAAACGTCACCTGGGGCTTCAACAAGGCACAAACCACACAAGGTACACAACGGGCACTTCCCTGGATCAGCGTGTTTACGCAGGGTGTTCTGAGTGGAGCAAGCGGCCTCAACCAAGGCAGGCTCCCTTTAGGCATGTAAGCGTCTGCCTCTTCCAAACGACCGATGTGTTGCCTGAAGAACTCTGCTTTAGCTGCCGCTGCAATGCAAACTGTCTTTCTCCGTGAGTAGAGCGACTTTCCAACCGAGGTGCCAGAAGGCGTTCTAAGCAGACTATTTCCTCAGTGCAGCTGAGAGAAGGTCAATGGCGAAAATTTCCAGGGCACGGTGGACCGGCTGGAAACGCGTTCCTGATGCTGTTGGAGTGCCGAGGCATCGTAGCCGTCCCCTTTAAAAGCGCTGCTTGTAGCCCTTCCCTCGGCATACACAGTAGTCCCCTCTCTGAAGGGCCTAGGGGCCTGGGTGTGGCACAGCCTGCTCACAGGGGCAGGGGCATTTCGCAGGGAAAAGGGTGCACACCCAAAGCGCCTAGGCGTCCTGAGAAGGGCAGCACCGTTCAAATAATGCACTAGAGTGACTAAGACCTCCAAGAGCTTGCTGTATGCTCCGTTCCTGCAGGGCGACTCAAAGCCTTTCTCGAGGCATGCCCTCTCGTGGACGTTCCCTGTAGTCCTACAGCCTGACAGGTTGAGCTCCCAGCACGGCTCCGGCAGCGCCCTGAGAATTGAGAGAAAAATTCCTTCTGTTCCCCGAGCCCCGCCACCCGCGCCTAGAGGCCCGTTAGAAACGGTGTTATTCAGGTAGCTCCAAGGCAGCATGAATGCAGCTTTCAAGATGGGAATTCAAGGCTTCTGCCCTCCGGCCCCCACTTCCACTGAACACGTAGTCCACTCCCTTGGGATTTCTAGTAAATGCACAGGCACACTAGCTACGCACTCGCTCCTGCCCTGAATCCCATTTTCTTCACTGGGTGCTCTGCTTGTAGCCAACTCCCTCATCCAAGCAACCCTCTAGGTAGGCTCTATAGGTCCTTAGCCTCTACCAAAGGCCTGCAGGGTAAGAGGAAGCACTGGACTTCCGTGGCACCGTGAACGCTAGCCGACTTTCTCCTGCAGGTATGGTGCCCTCGGCTAAGGGTTCCTGGAAGGCCTGCAAAGCAGATGGTTTCCCTAAGTGCAGCTCAGACAAGGGCAATGAGGCAGAGTTCCTTGACAAGTGACACGTGAGAGAACAGTTTCCCTGGAGCTGTTGCCGTGCCCAGGATATCTAGCTCTCCCCAAGGTGGTGTGCAGGGCGTTGCCCTACACTCAGCATACACGGAGTGACTGGGAAGGGCTGCCGGCCTGGATGCCGCTGCGCAGGCCAGGGGAGCCTCCCGGTATTCAGTGGTCTTGCACGGAATCGGGTGCAAACAGGAGGGCCCTGGGTGTCTTGAACGGCGCCCTAGCAAGAAGAGAAAGCAGAACCGTGACCAAGGCCTCTTGGCAAGTGCTGCATGCCTCTGCTTCAGCAGGGCAATAAAGCGACTTTCCTCGAGGCAGGGGCTGACGTTCGGTCTCCAGGTAGGTCTAGAGCAGAGCCGCATGAGCTCCCAACCAGGCCCTGGACGCACAGTGTTTTACGAGAGAGCACTCATTTTCTTCCCAGAGCCATGCCTACCGTGACGAGAGGCCCATCAGAGAGGGTGTCTCTCCATGTAATTCAAGGCCCGACGGAGGGAACTTTCAAACTGTGCCTTCAGGCCCGCACTTCAAGCCCGACAGGCGGGAAACGTCACCTGGGGCTTCAACAAGGCACAAACCACACAAGGTACACAACGGGCCCTTCCCTGGATCAGCGTGTTTACGCAGGGTGTTCTGAGTGGAGCAAGCGGCCTCAACCAAGGCAGGCTCCCTTTAGGCATGTAAGCGTCTGCCTCTTCCAAACGACTGATGTGTTGCCTGAAGAACTCTGCTTTAGCTGCCGCTGCAATGCAAACTGACTTTCTCCGTGAGTAGAGCGACTTTCCAACCGAGGTGCCAGAAGGCGTTCTAAGCAGACTATTTCCTCAGTGTAGCTGAGAGAAGGTCAATGGCGAAAACTTCCAGGGCACGGTGGACCGGCTGGAAACGCGTTCCTGAATGCTGTTGGAGTTCCGAGGCATCGTAGCCGTCCCCTTTAAAAGCGCTGCTTGTAGCCCTTCCCTCAGCATACACAGTAGTCCCCTCTCTGAAGGGCCTAGGGGCCTGGGTGTGGCACAGCATGCTCACAGGGGCAGGGGCTTTTCGCAAGGAAAAGTGTGCACACCCAAAGTGACTAGGCGTCCTGAGAAGGGCAGCACCGTTCAAATAATGCACTAGAGTGACTAAGACCTCCAAGAGCTTGCTGTACGCTCCGTTCCTGCAGGGCGATTCAAAGGGTTTCTCGAGGCATGCCCTCTCGTGGACGTTCCCTGTAGCCCTACAGCCTGACAAGGAGGAGCTCCCAGCACGCCTCCGGAAGCCCCCTGAGAATTGAGAGAAGAATTCCTTCTCTTCCCCGAGCCCTGCCTCCCGCGCCTAGAGGCCCGTCAGAAACGGTGTTATTCAGCTAGCTCCAAGGCAGCATGAATGGAGCTTTCAAGATGGGAATTCAAGGCTTCTGCCCTCCGGCCCCCACTTCCACTGAACACGTAGTCCACTCCCTTGGGATTTCTAGTAAGTGCACAGGCACACTAGCTACGCACTCGTTCCTGCCCTGAATCCCCTTTTCTTCACAGGGTGCTCTGCATGTAGCCAACTCCCTCATCAGGGAACCCTCCAGGTAGGCTCTATCGGGCCTTAGCCTCTACCAAAGGCCTGCAGGGTAAGAGGAAGCACTGAACTTCCGTGGCAGCGGAACGCAAGCCGACTTTCTCCTGCAGGTATGGTTCCCACGTCTAAATGTTCCTGGAAGGCCTGCGAAGCAGATGGTTTCCCTAAGTGCAGCTCAGACAAGGGCAATGAGGCAGAGTTCCTTGACAAGTGGCACGTGAGAAAACAGTTTCCCTGGAGCTGTTGCCGTGCCGAGGAAATCTAGCTCTCCCCAAGGTGGTGTGCAGTGTGTTGCCCTACACTCGGCATACACGGAGTGACTGGGAAGGGCTGCCGGCCTGGATGCCGCTCAGCAGGCCAGGGGAGCCTCCCGGTATTCAGTGGTCTTGCACGGAATCGGGTGCAAACAGGAGGGCCCTGGGTGTCTTGAACGGCGCACTAGCAAGAAGAGAAAGCAGAACCGCGACCAAGGCCTCTTGGCAAGTGCTGCATGCCTCCGCTTCAGCAGGGCAATAAAGCGACTTTCCTCGAGGCAGGGGCTGACGTTCGGTCTCCAGGTAGGTCTAGAGCAGAGCCGCATGAGCTCCCAACCAGGCCCTGGACGCACCGTGTTTTACGAGAGAGCACTCATTTTCTTCCCAGAGCCATGCCTACCATGACGAGAGGCCCGTCAGAGAGGGTGTCTCTCCGTGTAATTCAAGGCCCGATGGAGGGAACTTTCAAACTGTGCCTTCAGGCCCGCACTTCCAGCCCGACAGGCGGGAAACGCCAGCTGGGGCTTCAACAAGGCACAAACCACACAAGGTACACAACGGCCCTTCCCTTGATCAGCGTGTTTACGCAGGGTGTTCTGAGTGGAGCAAGCGGCCTCAACCAAGGCAGGCTCCCTTTAGGCATGTAAGCGTCTGCCTCATCCAAACGACCGATGTGTTGCCTGAAGAACTCTGCTTTAGCTGCCGCTGCAATGCAAGCTGACTTTCTCGGTGAGTAGAGCGACTTTCCAACCGAGGAGCCAGAAGGCGTTCTAAGCAGACTATTTCCTCAGTGCAGCTGAGAGAAGGTCAATGGCGAAAACTTCCAGGGCACGGTGGACCGGCTGGAAACGCGTTCCTGATGCTGTTGGAGTGCCGAGGCATCGTAGCCGTCCCCTTTAAAAGCGCTGCTTGTAGCCCTTCCCTCGGCATACACAGTAGTCCCCTCTCTGAAGGGCCTAGGGGCCTGGGTGTGGCCCAGCCTGCTCACAGGGGCAGGGGCTTTTCGCAGGGAAAAGGGTGCACACCCAAAGCGCCTAGGCGTCCTGAGAAGGGCAGCACCGTTTAAATAATGCACTAGAGTGACTAAGACCTCCAAGAGCTTTCTGTATGCTCCGTTCCTGCAGGGCGACTCAAAGCCTTTCTCGAGGCATGCGCTCTAGTGGACTTTCCCTGTAGTCCTACAGCCTGACAAGGAGGAGCTCACAGCACTGCTCCGGAAGCCACCTGAGAATTGAGAGAAAAATTCCTTCTCTTCACCGAGCCCTGCCTCCCACGCCTAGAGGCCCGTGAGAAACGGTGTTATTCAGCTAGCTCCAAGGCAGCATGAATGGAGCTTTCAAGATGGGAATTCAAGGCTTCTGCCCTACGGCCCCCACTTCCACTGAACACGTAGTACACTCCCTTGGGATTTCTAGTAAGTGCACAGGCACACTAGCTACGCACTCGCTCCTGCCCTGAAACCCTTTTTCTTCACAGGGTGCTCTGCATGTAGACAACTCCCTCATCCAAGCAACCCTCTAGGTAGGCTCTATCGGTCCTTAGCCTCTACCAAAGGCCTGCAGGGTAAGAGGAAGCACTGAACTACCGTGGCACCGGGAACGCAAGCCGACTTTCTCCTGCAGGTATGGTGCCCTCGGCTAAGGGTTCCTGGAAGGCCTGCCAAGCAGATGGTTTCCCTAAGTGCAGCTCAGACAAGGGCAATGAGGCAGAGTTCCTTGACAAGTGGCCCGTGAGAGAACAGTTTCCCTGGAGCTGTTGCCGTGCCGAGGAAATCTAGCTCTCCCCAAGGTGGTGTGCAGGGCGTTGCCCTACACTCAGCATACAAGGAGTGACTAGGAAGGGCTGACGGCCTGGATGCCGCTGAGCAGGCCAGGGGAGCCTCCCGGTATTCAGTGGTCTTGCACGGAATCGGGTGCAAACAGGAGGGCCCTGGGTGTCTTGAACGGCGCACTAGCAAGAAGAGAAAGCAGAACTGCGACCAAGGCCTCTTGGCAAGTGCTGCATGCCTCCGCTTCAGAAGGGCAATAAAGCGACTTTCCTCGAGGCAGGGGCTGACGTTCGGTCTCCAGGTAGGTCTAGAGCAGAGCCGCATGAGCTCCCAACCAGGCCCTGGACGCACCGTGTTTTACGAGAGAGCACTCATTTTCTTCCCAGAGCCATGCCTACCGTGACGAGAGGCCCGTCAGAGAGGGTGTCTCTCCGTGTAATTCAAGGCCCGACGGAGGGAACTTTCAAACTGTGCCTTCAGGCCCGCACTTCAAGCCCGACAGGCGGAAACGTCACCTGGGGATTCAACAAGGCACAAACAACACAAGGTACACAACGGGCACTTCCCTGGATCAGCGTGTTTACGCAGGGTGTTCTGAGTGGAGCAAGCGGCCTCAACCAAGGCAGGCTCCCTTTAGGCATGTAAGAGTCTGCCTCTTCCAAACGACAGATGTGTGGCCTGAAGAACTCTGCTTTAGCTGCCGCTGCAATGCAAACTGACTTTCTCCGTGAGTAGAGCGACTTTCCAACCGAGGTGCCAGAAGGCGTTCTAAGCAGACTATTTCCTCAGTGCAGCTGAGAGAAGGTCAATGGCGAAAACTTCCAGGGCACGGTGGACCGGCTGGAAACGCGTTCCTGAATGCTGTTGGAGTTCCGAGGCATCGTAGCCGTCCCCTTTAAAAGCGCTGCTTGTAGCCCTTCCCTCAGCATACACAGTAGTCCCCTCTCTGAAGGGCCTAGGGGCCTGGGTGTGGCACAGCATGCTCACAGGGGCAGGGGCTTTTCGCAAGGAAAAGTGTGCACACCCAAAGTGACTAGGCGTCCTGAGAAGGGCAGCACCGTTCAAATAATGCACTAGAGTGACTAAGACCTCCAAGAGCTTGCTGTACGCTCCGTTCCTGCAGGGCGATTCAAAGGGTTTCTCGAGGCATGCCCTCTCGTGGACGTTCCCTGTAGCCCTACAGCCTGACAAGGAGGAGCTCCCAGCACGCCTCCGGAAGCCCCCTGAGAATTGAGAGAAGAATTCCTTCTCTTCCCCGAGCCCTGCCTCCCGCGCCTAGAGGCCCGTCAGAAACGGTGTTATTCAGCTAGCTCCAAGGCAGCATGAATGGAGCTTTCAAGATGGGAATTCAAGGCTTCTGCCCTCCGGCCCCCACTTCCACTGAACACGTAGTCCACTCCCTTGGGATTTCTAGTAAGTGCACAGGCACACTAGCTACGCACTCGTTCCTGCCCTGAATCCCCTTTTCTTCACAGGGTGCTCTGCATGTAGCCAACTCCCTCATCAGGGAACCCTCCAGGTAGGCTCTATCGGGCCTTAGCCTCTACCAAAGGCCTGCAGGGTAAGAGGAAGCACTGAACTTCCGTGGCAGCGGAACGCAAGCCGACTTTCTCCTGCAGGTATGGTTCCCACGTCTAAATGTTCCTGGAAGGCCTGCGAAGCAGATGGTTTCCCTAAGTGCAGCTCAGACAAGGGCAATGAGGCAGAGTTCCTTGACAAGTGGCACGTGAGAAAACAGTTTCCCTGGAGCTGTTGCCGTGCCGAGGAAATCTAGCTCTCCGCAAGGTGGTGTGCAGTGTGTTGCCCTACACTCGGCATACACGGAGTGACTGGGAAGGGCTGCCGGCCTGGATGCCGCTGAGCAGGCCAGGGGAGCCTCCCGGTATTCAGTGGTCTTGCACGGAATCGGGTGCAAACAGGAGGGCCCTGGGTGTCTTGAACGGCGCACTAGCAAGAAGAGAAAGCAGAACCGCGACCAAGGCCTCTTGGCAAGTGCTGCATGCCTCCGCTTCAGCAGGGCAATAAAGCGACTTTCCTCGAGGCAGGGGCTGACGTTCGGTCTCCAGGTAGGTCTAGAGCAGAGCCGCATGAGCTCCCAACCAGGCCCTGGACGCACCGTGTTTTACGAGAGAGCACTCATTTTCTTCCCAGAGCCATGCCTACCATGACGAGAGGCCCGTCAGAGAGGGTGTCTCTCCGTGTAATTCAAGGCCCGATGGAGGGAACTTTCAAACTGTGCCTTCAGGCCCGCACTTCCAGCCCGACAGGCGGGAAACGCCAGCTGGGGCTTCAACAAGGCACAAACCACACAAGGTACACAAAGGCCCTTCCCTTGATCAGCGTGTTTACGCAGGGTGTTCTGAGTGGAGCAAGCGGCCTCAACCAAGGCAGGCTCCCTTTAGGCATGTAAGCGTCTGCCTCATCCAAACGACCGATGTGTTGCCTGAAGAACTCTGCTTTAGCTGCCGCTGCAATGCAAGCTGACTTTCTCGGTGAGTAGAGCGACTTTCCAACCGAGGAGCCAGAAGGCGTTCTAAGCAGACTATTTCCTCAGTGCAGCTGAGAGAAGGTCAATGGCGAAAACTTCCAGGGCACGGTGGACCGGCTAGAAACGCGTTCCTGATGCTGTTGGAGTGCCGAGGCATCGTAGCCGTCCCCTTTAAAAGCGCTGCTTGTAGCCCTTCCCTCGGCATACACAGTAGTCCCCTCTCTGAAGGGCCTAGGGGCCTGGGTGTGGCCCAGCCTGCTCACAGGGGCAGGGGCTTTTCGCAGGGAAAAGGGTGCACACCCAAAGCGCCTAGGCGTCCTGAGAAGGGCAGCACCGTTTAAATAATGCACTAGAGTGACTAAGACCTCCAAGAGCTTTCTGTATGCTCCGTTCCTGCAGGGCGACTCAAAGCCTTTCTCGAGGCATGCGCTCTAGTGGACTTTCCCTGTAGTCCTAGAGCCTGACAAGGAGGAGCTCACAGCACTGCTCCGGAAGCCACCTGAGAATTGAGAGAAAAATTCCTTCTCTTCACCGAGCCCTGCCTCCCACGCCTAGAGGCCCGTGAGAAACGGTGTTATTCAGCTAGCTCCAAGGCAGCATGAATGGAGCTTTCAAGATGGGAATTCAAGGCTTCTGCCCTACGGCCCCCACTTCCACTGAACACGTAGTACACTCCCTTGGGATTTCTAGTAAGTGCACAGGCACACTAGCTACGCACTCGCTCCTGCCCTGAAACCCTTTTTCTTCACAGGGTGCTCTGCATGTAGACAACTCCCTCATCCAAGCAACCCTCTAGGTAGGCTCTATCGGTCCTTAGCCTCTACCAAAGGCCTGCAGGGTAAGAGGAAGCACTGAACTACCGTGGCACCGGGAACGCAAGCCGACTTTCTCCTACAGGTATGGTGCCCTCGGCTAAGGGTTCCTGGAAGGCCTGCCAAGCAGATGGTTTCCCTAAGTGCAGCTCAGACAAGGGCAATGAGGCAGAGTTCCTTGACAAGTGGCCCGTGAGAGAACAGTTTCCCTGGAGCTGTTGCCGTGCCGAGGAAATCTAGCTCTCCCCAAGGTGGTGTGCAGGGCGTTGCCCTACACTCAGCATACAAGGAGTGACTAGGAAGGGCTGACGGCCTGGATGCCGCTGAGCAGGCCAGGGGAGCCTCCCGGTATTCAGTGGTCTTGCACGGAATCGGGTGCAAACAGGAGGGCCCTGGGTGTCTTGAACGGCGCACTAGCAAGAAGAGAAAGCAGAACTGCGACCAAGGCCTCTTGGCAAGTGCTGCATGCCTCCGCTTCAGAAGGGCAATAAAGCGACTTTCCTCGAGGCAGGGGCTGACGTTCGGTCTCCAGGTAGGTCTAGAGCAGAGCCGCATGAGCTCCCAACCAGGCCCTGGACGCACCGTGTTTTACGAGAGAGCACTCATTTTCTTCCCAGAGCCATGCCTACCGTGACGAGAGGCCCGTCAGAGAGGGTGTCTCTCCGTGTAATTCAAGGCCCGACGGAGGGAACTTTCAAACTGTGCCTTCAGGCCCGCACTTCAAGCCCGACAGGCGGAAACGTCACCTGGGGATTCAACAAGGCACAAACAACACAAGGTACACAACGGGCACTTCCCTGGATCAGCGTGTTTACGCAGGGTGTTCTGAGTGGAGCAAGCGGCCTCAACCAAGGCAGGCTCCCTTTAGGCATGTAAGCGTCTGCCTCTTCCAAACGACAGATGTGTGGCCTGAAGAACTCTGCTTTAGCTGCCGCTGCAATGCAAACTGACTTTCTCCGTGAGTAGAGCGACTTTCCAACCGAGGTGCCAGAAGGCGTTCTAAGCAGACTATTTCCTCAGTGCAGCTGAGAGAAGGTCAATGGCGAAAACTTCCAGGGCACGGTGGACCGGCTGGAAACGCGTTCCTGATGCTGTTGGAGTGCCGAGGCATCGTAGCCGTCCCCTTTAAAAGCGCTGCTTGTAGCCCTTCCCTCGGCATACACAGTAGTCCCCTGTCTGAAGGGCCTAGTGGCCTGGGTGTGGCACAGCATGCTCACAGGGCCAGGGGCTTTTCTCAGGGAAAAGGGTGCACACCCAAAGCACCTAGGCGTCCTGAGAAGGGCATCACCGTTCAAATAACGCACTAGAGTGACTAAGACCTCCAAGAGCTTGCTGTATGCTCTGTTCCTGCAGGGCGACTCAAAGCCTTTCTCGAGGCATGCCCTCTCTTGGACGTTCCCTGTAGTCCTACAGACTGACAGGCTGAGCTCCCAGCACGGCTCCGGAAGCCCCCTGAGAGTTGAGAGAAAAATTCCTTCTCTTCCCCGATCCCTGCCTCCTGCGCCTAGAGGCCCGTCAGAAACGGTGTTATTCAGTTAGTTCCAAGGCAGCATGAATGGAGCTTTCAAGATGGGAATTCAAGGGCTTCCCTGGTGGCGCAGTGGTTGAGAGTCCACCTGCCGATACGGGGGACACGGGTTCGTGCCCCGGTCCGGGAAGATCCCACATGCCGCGGAGCGGCTGGGCCTGTGAGCCATGGCCGCTGAGCCTGCGTGTCCGGAGCCTGTGCTCCGTAACGGGAGAGGCCACAGCAGTGAGAGGCCCACGTACCGCAAAAAAAAAAAAAAAAAAAAAAAAAAGATGGGAATTCAAGGCTTCTGCCCTCCGGCCCCCACTTCCACTGAACACGTAGTCCACTCCCTTGGGATTTCTAGTAAGTGCACAGGCACACTAGCTACGCACTCGTTCCTGCCCTGAATCCCCTTTTCTTCACAGGGTGCTCTGCATGTAGCCAACTCCCTCATCAGGGAACCCTCCAGGTAGGCTCTATCGGGCCTTAGCCTCTACCAAAGGCCTGCAGGGTAAGAGGAAGCACTGAACTTCCGTGGCAGCGGAACGCAAGCCGACTTTCTCCTGCAGGTATGGTTCCCACGTCTAAATGTTCCTGGAAGGCCTGCGAAGCAGATGGTTTCCCTAAGTGCAGCTCAGACAAGGGCAATGAGGCAGAGTTCCTTGACAAGTGGCACGTGAGAAAACAGTTTCCCTGGAGCTGTTGCCGTGCCGAGGAAATCTAGCTCTCCGCAAGGTGGTGTGCAGTGTGTTGCCCTACACTCGGCATACACGGAGTGACTGGGAAGGGCTGCCGGCCTGGATGCCGCTGAGCAGGCCAGGGGAGCCTCCCGGTATTCAGTGGTCTTGCACGGAATCGGGTGCAAACAGGAGGGCCCTGGGTGTCTTGAACGGCGCACTAGCAAGAAGAGAAAGCAGAACCGCGACCAAGGCCTCTTGGCAAGTGCTGCATGCCTCCGCTTCAGCAGGGCAATAAAGCGACTTTCCTCGAGGCAGGGGCTGACGTTCGGTCTCCAGGTAGGTCTAGAGCAGAGCCGCATGAGCTCCCAACCAGGCCCTGGACGCACCGTGTTTTACGAGAGAGCACTCATTTTCTTCCCAGAGCCATGCCTACCATGACGAGAGGCCCGTCAGAGAGGGTGTCTCTCCGTGTAATTCAAGGCCCGATGGAGGGAACTTTCAAACTGTGCCTTCAGGCCCGCACTTCCAGCCCGACAGGCGGGAAACGCCAGCTGGGGCTTCAACAAGGCACAAACCACACAAGGTACACAAAGGCCCTTCCCTTGATCAGCGTGTTTACGCAGGGTGTTCTGAGTGGAGCAAGCGGCCTCAACCAAGGCAGGCTCCCTTTAGGCATGTAAGCGTCTGCCTCATCCAAACGACCGATGTGTTGCCTGAAGAACTCTGCTTTAGCTGCCGCTGCAATGCAAGCTGACTTTCTCGGTGAGTAGAGCGACTTTCCAACCGAGGAGCCAGAAGGCGTTCTAAGCAGACTATTTCCTCAGTGCAGCTGAGAGAAGGTCAATGGCGAAAACTTCCAGGGCACGGTGGACCGGCTAGAAACGCGTTCCTGATGCTGTTGGAGTGCCGAGGCATCGTAGCCGTCCCCTTTAAAAGCGCTGCTTGTAGCCCTTCCCTCGGCATACACAGTAGTCCCCTCTCTGAAGGGCCTAGGGGCCTGGGTGTGGCCCAGCCTGCTCACAGGGGCAGGGGCTTTTCGCAGGGAAAAGGGTGCACACCCAAAGCGCCTAGGCGTCCTGAGAAGGGCAGCACCGTTTAAATAATGCACTAGAGTGACTAAGACCTCCAAGAGCTTTCTGTATGCTCCGTTCCTGCAGGGCGACTCAAAGCCTTTCTCGAGGCATGCGCTCTAGTGGACTTTCCCTGTAGTCCTAGAGCCTGACAAGGAGGAGCTCACAGCACTGCTCCGGAAGCCACCTGAGAATTGAGAGAAAAATTCCTTCTCTTCACCGAGCCCTGCCTCCCACGCCTAGAGGCCCGTGAGAAACGGTGTTATTCAGCTAGCTCCAAGGCAGCATGAATGGAGCTTTCAAGATGGGAATTCAAGGCTTCTGCCCTACGGCCCCCACTTCCACTGAACACGTAGTACACTCCCTTGGGATTTCTAGTAAGTGCACAGGCACACTAGCTACGCACTCGCTCCTGCCCTGAAACCCTTTTTCTTCACAGGGTGCTCTGCATGTAGACAACTCCCTCATCCAAGCAACCCTCTAGGTAGGCTCTATCGGTCCTTAGCCTCTACCAAAGGCCTGCAGGGTAAGAGGAAGCACTGAACTACCGTGGCACCGGGAACGCAAGCCGACTTTCTCCTACAGGTATGGTGCCCTCGGCTAAGGGTTCCTGGAAGGCCTGCCAAGCAGATGGTTTCCCTAAGTGCAGCTCAGACAAGGGCAATGAGGCAGAGTTCCTTGACAAGTGGCCCGTGAGAGAACAGTTTCCCTGGAGCTGTTGCCGTGCCGAGGAAATCTAGCTCTCCCCAAGGTGGTGTGCAGGGCGTTGCCCTACACTCAGCATACAAGGAGTGACTAGGAAGGGCTGACGGCCTGGATGCCGCTGAGCAGGCCAGGGGAGCCTCCCGGTATTCAGTGGTCTTGCACGGAATCGGGTGCAAACAGGAGGGCCCTGGGTGTCTTGAACGGCGCACTAGCAAGAAGAGAAAGCAGAACTGCGACCAAGGCCTCTTGGCAAGTGCTGCATGCCTCCGCTTCAGAAGGGCAATAAAGCGACTTTCCTCGAGGCAGGGGCTGACGTTCGGTCTCCAGGTAGGTCTAGAGCAGAGCCGCATGAGCTCCCAACCAGGCCCTGGACGCACCGTGTTTTACGAGAGAGCACTCATTTTCTTCCCAGAGCCATGCCTACCGTGACGAGAGGCCCGTCAGAGAGGGTGTCTCTCCGTGTAATTCAAGGCCCGACGGAGGGAACTTTCAAACTGTGCCTTCAGGCCCGCACTTCAAGCCCGACAGGCGGAAACGTCACCTGGGGATTCAACAAGGCACAAACAACACAAGGTACACAACGGGCACTTCCCTGGATCAGCGTGTTTACGCAGGGTGTTCTGAGTGGAGCAAGCGGCCTCAACCAAGGCAGGCTCCCTTTAGGCATGTAAGCGTCTGCCTCTTCCAAACGACAGATGTGTGGCCTGAAGAACTCTGCTTTAGCTGCCGCTGCAATGCAAACTGACTTTCTCCGTGAGTAGAGCGACTTTCCAACCGAGGTGCCAGAAGGCGTTCTAAGCAGACTATTTCCTCAGTGCAGCTGAGAGAAGGTCAATGGCGAAAACTTCCAGGGCACGGTGGACCGGCTGGAAACGCGTTCCTGATGCTGTTGGAGTGCCGAGGCATCGTAGCCGTCCCCTTTAAAAGCGCTGCTTGTAGCCCTTCCCTCGGCATACACAGTAGTCCCCTGTCTGAAGGGCCTAGTGGCCTGGGTGTGGCACAGCATGCTCACAGGGCCAGGGGCTTTTCTCAGGGAAAAGGGTGCACACCCAAAGCACCTAGGCGTCCTGAGAAGGGCATCACCGTTCAAATAACGCACTAGAGTGACTAAGACCTCCAAGAGCTTGCTGTATGCTCTGTTCCTGCAGGGCGACTCAAAGCCTTTCTCGAGGCATGCCCTCTCTTGGACGTTCCCTGTAGTCCTACAGACTGACAGGCTGAGCTCCCAGCACGGCTCCGGAAGCCCCCTGAGAGTTGAGAGAAAAATTCCTTCTCTTCCCCGATCCCTGCCTCCTGCGCCTAGAGGCCCGTCAGAAACGGTGTTATTCAGTTAGTTCCAAGGCAGCATGAATGGAGCTTTCAAGATGGGAATTCAAGGGCTTCCCTGGTGGCGCAGTGGTTGAGAGTCCACCTGCCGATACGGGGGACACGGGTTCGTGCCCCGGTCCGGGAAGATCCCACATGCCGCGGAGCGGCTGGGCCTGTGAGCCATGGCCGCTGAGCCTGCGTGTCCGGAGCCTGTGCTCCGTAACGGGAGAGGCCACAGCAGTGAGAGGCCCACGTACCGCAAAAAAAAAAAAAAAAAAAAAAAAAAGATGGGAATTCAAGGCTTCTGCCCTCCGGCCCCCACTTCCACTGAACACGTAGTCCACTCGCTTGGGATTTCTAGTAAGTGCACAGGCACACTAGCTACGCACTCGCTCCTGCCCTGAATCCCATTTTCTTCACAGGGTACTCTGCATGTAGCCAACTCCCTCATCCAAGGAACCCTCTAAGTAGGCTCTATCAGTCCTTAGCCTCTACCAAAGGCCTGCAGGGTAAGAGGAAGCACTGGAGTTCCGTGGCAGCGGAACGCAAGCCGACTTTCTCCTGCAGGTATGGTGCCCTCGGCTAAGGGTTCCTGGAAGGCCTGCGAAGCAGATGGTTTCCCTAAGTGCAGCTCAGACAAGGGCAATGAGGCAGAGTTCCTTGACAAGTGGCACGTGAGAGAACAGTTTCCCTGGAGCTGTTGCCATGCCGAGGAAATCTAGCTCTCTCCAAGGTGGTGTGCAGGGCATTGCCCTACACTCGGCATACATGGAGTGACTGGGAAGGGCTGCCGGCCTGGATGCCGCTGCGCAGGCCAGGGGAGCCTCCCGGTATTCAGTGGTCTTGCACGGAATCGGGTGCAAACAGGAGGGCCCTGGGTGCCTTGAACGGCGCACTAGCAAGAAGAGAAAGCAGAACCGCGACCAAGGCCTCTTGGCAAGTGCTGCATGCCTCCGCTTCAGCAGGGCAATAAAGCGACTTTCCTCGAGGCAGGGGCTGACGTTCGGTCTCCAGGTAGGTCTAGAGCAGAGCCGCATGAGCTCCCAACCAGGCCCTGGACGCACCGTGTTTTACGAGAGAGCACTCATTTTCTTCCCAGAGCCAAGCCTACTGTGACGAGAGGCCCGTCAGAGAGGGTGTCTCTCCGTGTAATTCAAGGCCCGACGGAGGGAACTTTCAAACTGTGCCTTCAGGCCCGCACTTCAAGCCCGACAGGCGGGAAACGTCACCTGGGGCTTCAACAAGGCACAAACCACACAGGGTACACAACGGGCCCTTCCCTGGATCAGCGTGTTTACGCAGGGTGTTCTGAGTGGAGCAAGCGGCCTCAACCAAGGCAGGCTCCCTTTAGGCATGTAAGCGTCTGCCTCTTCCAAACGACCGATGTGTTGCCTGAAGAACTCTGCTTTAGCTGCCGCTGCAATGCAAACTGACTTCTTCCGTGAGTAGAGCGACTTTCCAACCGAGGTGCCAGAAGGCGTTCTAAGCAGACTATTTCCTCAGTGCAGCTGAGAGAAGGTCCATGGCGAAAACTTCCAGGGCACGGTGGACCGGGTAGAATCGCGTTCCTGATGCTGTTGGAGTGCCGAGGCATCGTAGCCGTCCCCTTTAAAAGCGCTGCTTGTAGCCCTTCCCACGGCATACACAGTAGTCCCCACTCTGAAGGGCCTAGGGGCCTGGGTGTGGCACAGCATGCTCACAGGGGCAGGGGCTTTTCGCAGGGAAAAGTGTGCACACCCAAAGCGCCTAGGCGTCCTGAGAAGGGCAGCACCGTTCAAATAATGCACTAGAGTGACTAAGACCTCCAAGAGCTTGCTGTACGCTCCGTTCCTGCAGGGCGACTCAAAGCCTTTCTCGAGGCATGCCCTCTCGTGGACGTTCCCTGTAGTCGTACAGCCTGACAGGCTGAGCTCCCAGCACGGCTCCGGAAGCCCCCTGAGAATTGAGAGAAAAATTCCTTCTCTTCCCTGAGCCCTGCCTCCCGCGCCTAGAGGCCCGTCAGAAACAGTGTTATTCAGCCAACTCCAAGGCAGCATGAATGCAGCTTTCAAGATGGGAATTCAAGGCTTCTGCCCTCCGGCCCCCACTTCCACTGAACACGTAGTCCACTCCCTTGGGATTTCTAGTAAGTGCACAGGCACACTAGCTACGCACTCGCTCCTGCCCTGAATCCCATTTTCTTCACTGGGTGCTCTGCTTGTAGCCAACTCCCTCATCCAAGCAACCCTCTAGGTAGGCTCTATAGGTCCTTAACCTCTACCAAAGGCCTGCAGGGTAAGAGGAAGCACGGAACTACCGTAGCAGCGGGAACGCAAGCCGACATTCTCCTACAGGTATGGTGCCCTCGGCTAAGGGTTCTTGGAAGGCCTGCGAAGCAGATGGTTTCCCTAAATGCAGCTCAGACAAGGGCAATGAGGCAGAGTTCCTTGACAAGTGGCACGTGAGAGAACAGTTTCCCTGGAGCTGTTGCCGTACCGAGGAAATCTAGCTCTCCCCAAGGTGGTGTGTAGGGCGTTGCCCTACACTCAGCATACACGGAGTGACTGGGAAGGGCTGCCGGCCTGGATGCCGTTGCGCAGGCCAGGGGAGCCTCCCGGTATTCAGTGGTCTTGCACGGAATCGGGTGCAAACAGGAGGGCCCTGCGTGTCTTGAACGGTGCACTAGCAAGAAGAGAAAGCAGAACTGCGACCAAGGCCTCTTGGCAAGTGCTGCATGCCTCCGCTTCAGCAGGGCAATAAAGCGACTTTCCTCGAGGCAGGGGCTGACGTTCGGTCTCCAGGTAGGTCTAGAGCAGAGCCGCATGAGCTCCCAACCAGGCCCTGGACGCACCGTGTTTTACGAGAGAGCACTTATTTTCTTCCCAGGGCCATGCCTACCGTGACGAGAGGCCCGTCAGAGAGGGTGTCTCTCCGTGTAATTCAAGTCCCGACGGAGGGAACTTTCAAACTGTGCCTTCAGGCCCGCACTTCAAGCCCGACAGGCGGGAAACGTCACCTGGGGCTTCAACAAGGCACAAACCACACAAGGTACACAACGGGCACTTCCCTGGATCAGCGTGTTTACGCAGGGTGTTCTGAGTGGAGCAAGCGGCCTCAACCAAGGCAGGCTCCCTTTAGGCATGTAAGCGTCTGCCTCTTCCAAACGACCGATGTGTTGCCTGAAGAACTCTGCTTTAGCTGCCGCTGCAATGCAAACTGTCTTTCTCCGTGAGTAGAGCGACTTTCCAACCGAGGTGCCAGAAGGCGTTCTAAGCAGACTATTTCCTCAGTGCAGCTGAGAGAAGGTCAATGGCGAAAATTTCCAGGGCACGGTGGACCGGCTGGAAACGCGTTCCTGATGCTGTTGGAGTGCCGAGGCATCGTAGCCGTCCCCTTTAAAAGCGCTGCTTGTAGCCCTTCCCTCGGCATACACAGTAGTCCCCTCTCTGAAGGGCCTAGGGGCCTGGGTGTGGCACAGCCTGCTCACAGGGGCAGGGGCATTTCGTAGGGAAAAGGGTGCACACCCAAAGCGCCTAGGCGTCCTGAGAAGGGCAGCACCGTTCAAATAATGCACTAGAGTGACTAAGACCTCCAAGAGCTTGCTGTATGCTCCGTTCCTGCAGGGCGACTCAAAGCCTTTCTCGAGGCATGCCCTCTCGTGGACGTTCCCTGTAGTCCTACAGCCTGACAGGTTGAGCTCCCAGCACGGCTCCGGCAGCGCCCTGAGAATTGAGAGAAAAATTCCTTCTGTTCCCCGAGCCCCGCCACCCGCGCCTAGAGGCCCGTTAGAAACGGTGTTATTCAGGTAGCTCCAAGGCAGCATGAATGCAGCTTTCAAGATGGGAATTCAAGGCTTCTGCCCTCCGGCCCCCACTTCCACTGAACACGTAGTCCACTCCCTTGGGATTTCTAGTAAATGCACAGGCACACTAGCTACGCACTCGCTCCTGCCCTGAATCCCATTTTCTTCACTGGGTGCTCTGCTTGTAGCCAACTCCCTCATCCAAGCAACCCTCTAGGTAGGCTCTATAGGTCCTTAACCTCTACCAAAGGCCTGCAGGGTAAGAGGAAGCACGGAACTACCGTAGCAGCGGGAACGCAAGCCGACATTCTCCTACAGGTATGGTGCCCTCGGCTAAGGGTTCTTGGAAGGCCTGCGAAGCAGATGGTTTCCCTAAGTGCAGCTCAGACAAGGGCAATGAGGCAGAGTTCCTTGACAAGTGGCACGTGAGAGAACAGTTTCCCTGGAGCTGTTGCCGTACCGAGGAAATCTAGCTCTCCCCAAGGTGGTGTGTAGGGCGTTGCCCTACACTCAGCATACACGGAGTGACTGGGAAGGGCTGCCGGCCTGGATGCCGTTGCGCAGGCCAGGGGAGCCTCCAGGTATTCAGTGGTCTTGCACGGAATCGGGTGCAAACAGGAGGGCCCTGGGTGTCTTGAACGGTGCACTAGCAAGAAGAGAAAGCAGAACTGCGACCAAGGCCTCTTGGCAAGTGCTGCATGCCTCCGCTTCAGCAGGGCAATAAAGCGACTTTCCTCGAGGCAGGGGCTGACGTTCGGTCTCCAGGTAGGTCTAGAGCAGAGCCGCATGAGCTCCCAACCAGGCCCTGGACGCACCGTGTTTTACGAGAGAGCACTCATTTTCTTCCCAGAGCCATGCCTACCGTGACGAGAGGCCCGTCAGAGAGGGTGTCTCTCCATGTAATTCAAGGCCCGACGGAGGGAACTTTCAAACTGTGCCTTCAGGCCCGCACTTCAAGCCCGACAGGCGGGAAACGTCACCTGGGGCTTCAACAAGGCACAAACCACACAAGGTACACAACGGGCACTTCCCTGGATCAGCGTGTTTACGCAGGGTGTTCTGAGTGGAGCAAGCGGCCTTAACCAAGGAAGGCTCCCTTTAGGCATGTAAGCGTCTGCCTCTTCCAAACGACTGATGTGTTGCCTGAAGAACTCTGCTTTAGCTGCCGCTGCAATGCAAACTGACTTTCTCGGTGAGTAGAGCGACTTTCCAACCGAGGTGCCAGAAGGCGTTCTAAGCAGACTATTTCCTCAGTGTAGCTGAGAGAAGGTCAATGGCGAAAACTTCCAGGGCACGGTGGACCGGCTGGAAACGCGTTCCTGAATGCTGTTGGAGTTCCGAGGCATCGTAGCCGTCCCCTTTAAAAGCGCTGCTTGTAGCCCTTCCCTCAGCATACACAGTAGTCCCCTCTCTGAAGGGCCTAGGGGCCTGGGTGTGGCACAGCATGCTCACAGGGGCAGGGGCTTTTCGCAAGGAAAAGTGTGCACACCCAAAGTGACTAGGCGTCCTGAGAAGGGCAGCACCATTCAAATAATGCACTAGAGTGACTAAGACCTCCAAGAGCTTGCTGTATGCTCCGTTCCTGCAGGGCGACTCAAAGCCTTTCTCGAGGCATGCGCTCTCGTGGACGTTCCCTGTAGCCCTACAGCCTGACAAGGAGGAGCTCCCAGCACGCCTCCGGAAGCCCCCTGAGAATTGAGAGAAGAATTCCTTCTCTTCCCCGAGCCCTGCCTCCCGCGCCTAGAGGCCCGTCAGAAACGGTGTTATTCAGCTAGCTCCAAGGCAGCATGAATGGAGCTTTCAAGATGGGAATTCAAGGCTTCTGCCCTCCGGCCCCCACTTCCACTGAACACGTAGTCCACTCCCTTGGGATTTCTAGTAAGTGCACAGGCACACTAGCTACGCACTCGTTCCTGCCCTGAATCCCCTTTTCTTCACCGGGTGCTCTGCATGTAGCCAACTCCCTCATCAGGGAACCCTCCAGGTAGGCTCTATCGGGCCTTAGCCTCTACCAAAGGCCTGCAGGGTAAGAGGAAGCACTGAACTTCCGTGGCAGCGGAACGCAAGCCGACTTTCTCCTGCAGGTATGGTTCCCACGTCTAAATGTTCCTGGAAGGCCTGCGAAGCAGATGGTTTCCCTAAGTGCAGCTCAGACAAGGGCAATGAGGCAGAGTTCCTTGACAAGTGGCACGTGAGAAAACAGTTTCCCTGGAGCTGTTGCCGTGCCGAGGAAATCTAGCTCTCCCCAAGGTGGTGTGCAGTGTGTTGCCCTACACTCGGCATACACGGAGTGACTGGGAAGGGCTGCCGGCCTGGATGCCGCTCAGCAGGCCAGGGGAGCCTCCCGGTATTCAGTGGTCTTGCACGGAATCGGGTGCAAACAGGAGGGCCCTGGGTGTCTTGAACGGCGCACTAGCAAGAAGAGAAAGCAGAACCGCGACCAAGGCCTCTTGGCAAGTGCTGCATGCCTCCGCTTCAGCAGGGCAATAAAGCGACTTTCCTCGAGGCAGGGGCTGACGTTCGGTCTCCAGGTAGGTCTAGAGCAGAGCCGCATGAGCTCCCAACCAGGCCGTGGACGCACCGTGTTTTACGAGAGATCACTCATTTTCTTCCCAGAGCCATGCCTACCGTGACGAGAGGCCCGTCAGAGAGGGTGTCTCTCCATGTAATTCAAGGCCCGACGGAGGGAACTTTCAAACTGTGCCTTCAGGCCCGCACTTCAAGCCCGACAGGCGGGAAACGTCACCTGGGGCTTCAAGAAGGCACAAACCACACAAGGTACACAACGGGCACTTCCCTGGATCAGCGTGTTTACGCAGGGTGTTCTGAGTGGAGCAAGCGGCCTCAACCAAGGCAGGCTCCCTTTAGGCATGTAAGCGTCTGCCTCTTCCAAACGACTGATGTGTTGCCTGAAGAACTCTGCTTTAGCTGCCGCTGCAATGCAAACTGACTTTCTCCGTGAGTAGAGCGACTTTCCAACCGAGGTGCCAGAAGGCGTTCTAAGCAGACTATTTCCTCAGTGTAGCTGAGAGAAGGTCAATGGCGAAAACTTCCAGGGCACGGTGGACCGGCTGGAAACGCGTTCCTGAATGCTGTTGGAGTTCCGAGGCATCGTAGCCGTCCCCTTTAAAAGCGCTGCTTGTAGCCCTTCCCTCAGCATACACAGTAGTCCCCTCTCTGAAGGGCCTAGGGGCCTGGGTGTGGCACAGCCTGCTCACAGGGGCAGGGGCATTTCGCAGGGAAAAGGGTGCACACCCAAAGCGCCTAGGCGTCCTGAGAAGGGCAGCACCGTTTAAATAATGCACTAGAGTGACTAAGACCTCCAAGAGCTTGCTGTATGCTCCGTTCCTGCAGGGCGACTCAAAGCCTTTCTCGAGGCATGCCCTCTCGTGGACGTTCCCTGTAGTCCTACAGCCTGACAGGTTGAGCTCCCAGCACGGCTCCGGCAGCCCCCTGAGAATTGAGAGAAAAATTCCTTCTGTTCCCCGAGCCCCGCCACCCGCGCCTAGAGGCCCGTTAGAAACGGTGTTATTCAGGTAGCTCCAAGGCAGCATGAATGCAGCTTTCAAGATGGGAATTCAAGGCTTCTGCCCTCCGGCCCCCACTTCCACTGAACACGTAGTCCACTCCCTTGGGATTTCTAGTAAGAGCACAGGCACACTAGTTACGCACTCGCTCCTGCCCTGAATCCCATTTTCTTCACAGGGTGCTCTGCTTGTAGCCAACTCCCTCATCCCAGCAACACTCTAGGTAGGCTCTATCGGTCCTTAGCCTCTACCAAAGGCCTGCAGGGTAAGAGGAAGCACTGGACTTCCGTGGCAGCGGGAACGCAAGCCGACTTTCTCCTACAGGTATGGTGCCCTCGGCTAAGGGTTCCTGGAAGGCCTGCGAAGCAGATGGTTTCCCTAAGTGCAGCTCAGACAAGGGCAATGAGGCAGAGTTCCTTGACAAGTGGCACGTGAGAGAACAGTTTCCCTGGAGCTGTTGCCGTGCCAAGGAAATCTAGCTCTCCCCAAGGTGGTGTGCAGGGCGTTGCCCTACAATCAGCATACACGGAGTGACTGGGAAGGGCTGCCGGCCTGGATGCCGCTGCGCAGGCCAGGGGAGCCTCCCGGTATTCAGTGGTCTTGCACGGAATCGGGTGCAAACAGGAGGGCCCTGCGTGTCTTGAACGGTGCACTAGCAAGAAGAGAAAGCAGAACTGCGACCAAGGCCTCTTGGCAAGTGCTGCATGCCTCCGCTTCAGCAGGGCAATAAAGCGACTTTCCTCGAGGCAGGGGCTGACGTTCGGTCTCCAGGTAGGTCTAGAGCAGAGCCGCATGAGCTCCCAACCAGGCCCTGGACGCACCGTGTTTTACGAGAGAGCACTCATTTTCTTCCCAGAGCCATGCCTACCGTGACGAGAGGCCCGTCAGAGAGGGTGTCTCTCCATGTAATTCAAGGCCCGACGGAGGGAACTTTCAAACTGTGCCTTCAGGCCCGCACTTCAAGCCCGACAGGCGGGAAACGTCACCTGGGGCTTCAACAAGGCACAAACCACACAAGGTACACAACGGGCACTTCCCTGGATCAGCGTGTTTACGCAGGGTGTTCTGAGTGGAGCAAGCGGCCTCAACCAAGGCAGGCTCCCTTTAGGCATGTAAGTATCTGCCTCTTCCAAACGACTGATGTGTTGCCTGAAGAACTCTGCTTTAGCTGCCGCTGCAATGCAAACTGACTTTCTCCGTGAGTAGAGCGACTTTCCAACCGAGGTGCCAGAAGGCG
This sequence comes from Mesoplodon densirostris, assembly GCF_025265405.1. Taxonomy (NCBI): domain Eukaryota; kingdom Metazoa; phylum Chordata; class Mammalia; order Artiodactyla; family Ziphiidae; genus Mesoplodon; species Mesoplodon densirostris. The sequence goes on along the minus strand of NC_082673.1, from coordinate 47,830,776 downwards.
TTCTAAGCAGACTATTTCCTCAGTGTAGCTGAGAGAAGGTCAATGGCGAAAACTTCCAGGGCACGGTGGACCGGCTGGAAACGCGTTCCTGAATGCTGTTGGAGTTCCGAGGCATCGTAGCCGTCCCCTTTAAAAGCGCTGCTTGTAGCCCTTCCCTCAGCATACACAGTAGTCCCCTCTCTGAAGGGCCTAGGGGCCTGGGTGTGGCACAGCATGCTCACAGGGGCAGGGGCTTTTCGCAAGGAAAAGTGTGCACACCCAAAGTGACTAGGCGTCCTGAGACGGGCAGCACGGTTCAAATAATGCACTAGAGTGACTAAGACCTCCAAGAGCTTGCTGTACGCTCCGTTCCTGCAGGGCGATTCAAAGGGTTTGTCGAGGCATGCCCTCTCGTGGACGTTCCCTATAGCCCTACAGCCTGACAAGGAGGAGCTCCCAGCACGCCTCCGGAAGCCCCCTGAGAATTGAGAGAAGAATTCCTTCTCTTCCCCGAGCCCTGCCTCCCGCGCCTAGAGGCCCGTCAGAAACGGTGTTATTCAGGTAGCTCCAAGGCAGCATGAATGCAGCTTTCAAGATGGGAATTCAAGGCTTCTGCCCTCCGGCCCCCACTTCCACTGAACACGTAGTCCACTCCCTTGGGATTTCTAGTAAGTGCACAGGCACACTAGCTACGCACTCGTTCCTGCCCTGAATCCCCTTTTCTTCACAGGGTGCTCTGCATGTAGCCAACTCCCTCATCAGGGAACCCTCCAGGTAGGCTCTATCGGGCCTTAGCCTCTACCAAAGGCCTGCAGGGTAAGAGGAAGCACTGAACTTCCGTGGCAGCGGAACGCAAGCCGACTTTCTCCTGCAGGTATGGTTCCCACGTCTAAATGTTCCTGGAAGGCCTGCGAAGCAGATGGTTTCCCTAAGTGCAGCTCAGACAAGGGCAATGAGGCAGAGTTCCTTGACAAGTGGCACGTGAGAAAACAGTTTCCCTGGAGCTGTTGCCGTGCCGAGGAAATCTAGCTCTCCCCAAGGTGGTGTGCAGTGTGTTGCCCTACACTCGGCATACACGGAGTGACTGGGAAGGGCTGCCGGCCTGGATGCCGCTCAGCAGGCCAGGGGAGACTCCCGGTATTCAGTGGTCTTGCACGGAATCGGGTGCAAACAGGAGGGGCCTGGGTGTCTTGAACGGCGCACTAGCAAGAAGAGAAAGCAGAACCGCGACCAAGGCCTCTTGGCAAGTGCTGCATGCCTCCGCTTCAGCAGGGCAATAAAGCGACTTTCCTCGAGGCAGGGGCTGACGTTCGGTCTCCAGGTAGGTCTAGAGCAGAGCCGCATGAGCTCCCAACCAGGCCCTGGACGCACCGTGTTTTACGAGAGAGCACTCATTTTCTTCCCAGAGCCATGCCTACCGTGACGAGAGGCCCGTCAGAGAGGGTGTCTCTCCGTGTAATTCAAGGCCCGACGGAGGGAACTTTCAAACTGTGCCTTCAGGCCCGCACTTCAAGCCCGACAGGCGGGAAACGCCAGCTGGGGCTTCAACAAGGCACAAACCACACAAGGTACACAACGGCCCTTCCCTGGATCAGCGTGTTTACGCAGGGTGTTCTGAGTGGAGCAAGCGGCCTCAACCAAGGCAGGCTCCCTTTAGGCATGTAAGCGTCTGCCTCATCCAAACGACCGATGTGTTGCCTGAAGAACTCTGCTTTAGCTGCCGCTGCAATGCAAGCTGACTTTCTCGGTGAGTAGAGCGACTTTCCAACCGAGGTGCCAGAAGGCGTTCTAAGCAGACTATTTCCTCAGTGCAGCTGAGAGAAGGTCAATGGCGAAAACTTCCAGGGCACGGTGGACCGGCTAGAAACGCGTTCCTGATGCTGTTGGAGTGCCGAGGCATCGTAGCCGTCCCCTTTAAAAGCGCTGCTTGTAGCCCTTCCCTCGGCATACACAGTAGTCCCCTCTCTGAAGGGCCTAGGGGCCTGGGTGTGGCCCAGCCTGCTCACAGGGGCAGGGGCTTTTCGCAGGGAAAAGGGTGCACACCCAAAGCGCCTAGGCGTCCTGAGAAGGGCAGCACCGTTTAAATAATGCACTAGAGTGACTAAGACCTCCAAGAGCTTTCTGTATGCTCCGTTCCTGCAGGGCGACTCAAAGCCTTTCTCGAGGCATGCGCTCTAGTGGACTTTCCCTGTAGTCCTACAGCCTGACAAGGAGGAGCTCACAGCACTGCTCCGGAAGCCCCCTGAGAATTGAGAGAAAAATTCCTTCTGTTCCCCGAGCCCCGCTTCCCGCGCATAGAGGCCCGTTAGAAACGGTGTTATTCAGGTAGCTCCAAGGCAGCATGAATGCAGCTTTCAAGATGGGAATTCAAGGCTTCTGCCCTCCGGCCCCCACTTCCACTGAACACGTAGTCCACTCCCTTGGGATTTCTAGTAAGTTCACAGGCACACTAGTTACGCACTCGCTCCTGCCCTGAATCCCATTTTCTTCACAGGGTGCTCTACTTGTAGCCAACTCCCTCATCCAAGCAACCCTCTAGGTAGGCTCTATCGGTCCTTAGCCTCTACCAAAGGCCTGCAGGGTAAGAGGAAGCACTGGACTTCCGTGGCAGCGGGAACGCAAGCCGACTTTCTCCTACAGGTATGGTGCCCTCGGCTAAGTGTTCCTGGAAGGCCTGCGAAGCAGATGGTTTCCCTAAGTGCAGCTCAGACAAGGGCAATGAGGCAGAGTTCCTTGACAAGTGGCACGTGAGAGAACAGTTTCCCTGGAGCTGTTGCCGTGCCGAGGAAATCTAGCTCTCCCCAAGGTGGTGTGCAGGGCGTTGCCCTACACTCAGCATACACGGAGTGACTGGGAAGGCCTGCCGGCCTGGATGCCGCTGCGCAGGCCAGGGGAGCCTCCCGGTATTCAGTGGTCTTGCACGGAATCGGGTGCAAACAGGAGGGCCCTGGGTGTCTTGAACGGCGCACTAGCAAGAAGAGAAAGCAGAACCGCGACCAAGGCCTCTTGGCAAGTGCTGCATGCCTCCGCTTCAGCAGGGCAATAAAGCGACTTTCCTCGAGGCAGGGGCTGACGTTCGGTCTCCAGGTAGGTCTAGAGCAGAGCCGCATGAGCTCCCAACCAGGCCCTGGACGCACCGTGTTTTACGAGAGAGCACTCATTTTCTTCCCAGAGCCATGCCTACCGTGACGAGAGGCCCGTCAGAGAGGGTGTCTCTCCGTGTAATTCAAGGCCCGACGGAGGGAACTTTCAAACTGTGCCTTCAGGCCCGCACTTCAAGCCCGACAGGCGGAAACGTCACCTGGGGCTTCAACAAGGCACAAACTACACAAGGTACACAACGGGCACTTCCCTGGATCAGCCTGTTTACGCAGGGTGTTCTGAGTGGAGCAAGCGGCCTCAACCAAGGCAGGCTCCCTTTAGGCATGTAAGCGTCTGCCTCTTCCAAACGACAGATGTGTGGCCTGAAGAACTCTGCTTTAGCTGCCGCTGCAATGCAAACTGACTTTCTCCGTGAGTAGAGCGACTTTCCAACCGAGGTGCCAGAAGGCGTTCTAAGCAGACTATTTCCTCAGTGCAGCTGAGAGAAGGTCAATGGCGAAAACTTCCAGGGCACGGTGGACCGGCTGGAAACGCGTTCCTGATGCTGTTGGAGTGCCGAGGCATCGTAGCCGTCCCCTTTAAAAGCGCTGCTTGTAGCCCTTCCCTCAGCATACACAGTAGTCCCCTGTCTGAAGGGCCTAGTGGCCTGAGTGTGGCACAGCATGCTCACAGGGCCAGGGGCTTTTCTCAGGGAAAAGGGTGCACACCCAAAGCACCTAGGCGTCCTGAGGAGGGCATCACCGTTCAAATAATGCACTAGAGTGACTAAGACCTCCAAGAGCTTGCTGTATGCTCTGTTCCTGCAGGGCGACTCAAAGCCTTTCTCGAGGCATGCCCTCTCTTGGACGTTCCCTGTAGTCCTACAGACTGACAGGCTGAGCTCCCAGCACGGCTCCGGAAGCCCCCTGAGAGTTGAGAGAAAAATTCCTTCTCTTCCCCGATCCCTGCCTCCTGCGCCTAGAGGCCCGTCAGAAACGGTGTTATTCAGTTAGTTCCAAGGCAGCATGAATGGAGCTTTCAAGATGGGAATTCAAGGGCTTCCCTGGTGGCGCAGTGGTTGAGAGTCCACCTGCCGATACGGGGGACACGGGTTCGTGCCCCGGTCTGGGAAGTTCCCACATGCCGCGGAGCGGCTGGGCCTGTGAGCCATGGCCGCTGAGCCTGCGTGTCCGGAGCCTGTGCTCCGTAACGGGAGAGGCCACAGCAGTGAGAGGCCCACGTACCGCAAAAAAAAAAAAAAAAAAAAAAAAAAAAAGATGGGAATTCAAGGCTTCTGCCCTCCGGCCCCCACTTCCACTGAACACGTAGTCCACTCGCTTGGGATTTCTAGTAAGTGCACAGGCACACTAGCTACGCACTCGCTCCTGCCCTGAATCCCATTTTCTTCACAGGGTACTCTGCATGTAGCCAACTCCCTCATCCAAGGAACCCTCTAAGTAGGCTCTATCAGTCCTTAGCCTCTACCAAAGGCCTGCAGGGTAAGAGGAAGCACTGGAGTTCCGTGGCAGCGGAACGCAAGCCGACTTTCTCCTGCAGGTATGGTGCCCTCGGCTAAGGGTTCCTGGAAGGCCTGCGAAACAGATGGTTTCCCTAAGTGCAGCTCAGACAAGGGCAATGAGGCAGAGTTCCTTGACAAGTGGCACGTGAGAGAACAGTTTCCCTGGAGCTGTTGCCATGCCGAGGAAATCTAGCTCTCTCCAAGGTGGTGTGCAGGGCATTGCCCTACACTCGCCATACATGGAGTGACTGGGAAGAGCTGCCGGCCTGGATGCCGCTGCGCAGGCCAGGGGAGCCTCCCGGTATTCAGTGGTCTTGCACGGAATCGGGTGCAAACAGGAGGGCCCTGGGTGCCTTGAACGGCGCACTAGCAAGAAGAGAAAGCAGAACCGCGACCAAGGCCTCTTGGCAAGTGCTGCATGCCTCCGCTTCAGCAGGGCAATAAAGCGACTTTCCTCGAGGCAGGGGCTGACGTTCGGTCTCCAGGTAGGTCTAGAGCAGAGCCGCATGAGCTCCCAACCAGGCCCTGGACGCACCGTGTTTTACGAGAGAGCACTCATTTTCTTCCCAGAGCCATGCCTACTGTGACGAGAGGCCCGGAAGAGAGGGTGTCTCTCCGTGTAATTCAAGGCCCGACGGAGGGAACTTTCAAACTGTGCCTTCAGGCCCGCACTTCAAGCCCGACAGGCGGGAAACGTCACCTGGGGCTTCAACAAGGCACAAACCACACAGGGTACACAACGGGCCCTTCCCTGGATCAGCGTGTTTACGCAGGGTGTTCTGAGTGGAGCAAGCGGCCTCAACCAAGGCAGGCTCCCTTTAGGCATGTAAGCGTCTGCCTCTTCCAAACGACCGATGTGTTGCCTGAAGAACTCTGCTTTAGCTGCCGCTGCAATGCAAACTGACTTCTTCCGTGAGTAGAGCGACTTTCCAACCGAGGTGCCAGAAGGCGTTCTAAGCAGACTATTTCCTCAGTGCAGCTGAGAGAAGGTCAATGGCGAAAACTTCCAGGGCACGGTGGACCGGGTAGAATCGCGTTCCTGATGCTGTTGGAGTGCCGAGGCATCGTAGCCGTCCCCTTTAAAAGCGCTGCTTGTAGCCCTTCCCTCGGCATACACAGTAGTCCCCTCTCTGAAGGGCCTAGGGGCCTGGGTGTGGCACAGCATGCTCACAGGGGCAGGGGCTTTTCGCAAGGAAAAGTGTGCACACCCAAAGTGACTAGGCGTCCTGAGAAGGGCAGCACCGTTCAAATAATGCACTAGAGTGACTAAGACCTCCAAGAGCTTGCTGTACGCTCCGTTCCTGCAGGGCGATTCAAAGCCTTTTTCGAGGCATGCCCTCTCGTGGACGTTCCCTGTAGCCCTACAGCCTGACAAGGAGGAGCTCCCAGCACGCCTCCGGAAGCCCCCTGAGAATTGAGAGAAGAATTCCTTCTCTTCCCCGAGCCCTGCCTCCCGCGCCTAGAGGACCGTCAGAAACGGTGTTATTCAGCTAGCTCCAAGGCAGCATGAATGGAGCTTTCAAGATGGAAATTCAAGGCTTCTGCCCTCCGGCCCCCACTTCCACTGAACACGTAGTCCACTCCCTTGGGATTCCTAGTAAGTGCACAGGCACACTAGCTACGCCCTCGTTCCTGCCCTGAATCCCCTTTTCTTCACAGGGTGCTCTGCATGTAGCCAACTCCCTCATCCAGGGAACCCTCCAGGTAGGCTCTATCGGGCCTTAGCCTCTACCAAAGGCCTGCAGGGTGAGAAGAAGCACTGAACTTCCGTGGCAGCGGAACGCAAGCCGATTTTCTCCTGCAGGTATGGTGCCCTCGTCTAAATGTTCCTGGAAGGCCTGCGAAGCAGATGGTTTCCCTAAGTGCAGCTCAGACAAGGGCAATGAGGCAGAGTTCCTTGACAAGTGGCACGTGAGAAAACAGTTTCCCTGGAGCTGTTGCTGGGCCGAGGAAATCTAGCTCTCCACAAGGTGGTGTGCAGGGTGTTGCCCTACACTCGGCATACACGGAGTGACTGGGAAGGGCTGCCGGCCTGGATGCCGCTGAGCAGGCCAGGGGAGCCTCCCGGTATTCAGTGGTCTTGCACGGAATCGGGTGCAAACAGGAGGGCCCTGGGTGTCTTGAACTGCGCACTAGCAAGAAGAGAAAGCAGAACCGCGACCAAGGCCTCTTGGCAAGTGCTGCATGCCTCCGCTTCAGCAGGGCAATAAAGCGACTTTCCTCGAGGCAGGGGCTGACGTTCGGTCTCCAGGTAGGTCTAGAGCAGAGCCGCATGAGCTCCCAACCAGGCCCTGGACGCACCGTGTTTTACGAGAGAGCACTCATTTTCTTCCCAGAGCCATGCCTACCGTGACGAGAGGCCCGTCAGAGAGGGTGTCTCTCCGTGTAATTCAAGGCCCGATGGAGGGAACTTTCAAACTGTGCCTTCAGGCCCGCACTTCAAGCCCGACAGGCGGGAAACGCCAGCTGGGGCTTCAAAAAGGCACAAACCACACAAGGTACACAACGGGCCCTTCCCTGGATCAGCGTGTTTACGCAGGGTGTTCTGAGTGGAGCAAACGGCCTCAACCAAGGCAGGCTCCCTTTAGGCATGTAAGCGTCTGCCTCTTCCAAACGACCGATGTGTTGCCTGAAGAACTCTGCTTTAGCTGCCGCTGCAATGCAAACTGACTTTTTCCGTAAGTAGAGCGATTTTCCAACCGAGGGGATAGAAGGCGTTCCAAGCAGACTATTTCCTCAGTGCAGCTGAGAGAAGGTCAATGGCGAAAAATTCCAGGGCACGGTGGACCGGCTGGAAACGCGTTCCTGATGCTGTTGGAGTGCCGAGGCATCGTAGCCGTCCCCTTTAAAAGTGCTGCTTGTAGCCCTTCGCTCGGCATACACAGTAGTCCCCTCTCTGAAGGGCCTAGGGGCCTGGGTGTGGCACAGCCTGCTCCCAGGGGCAGGGGCTTTTCGCAGGGAAAAGTGTGCACACCCAAAGCGCCTAGGCATCCTGAGAAGGGCAGCAACGTTCAAATAATGCACTACAGTGACTAAGACTTCCAAGAGCTTGCTGTATGCTCCGTTCCTGCAGGGCGACTCAAAGACTTTCTCGAGGCATGCGCTCTAGTGGACCTTCCTTGTAGTCCTACAGCCTGACAGGCTGAGCTTCCAGCTCGGCTCCGGAAGCCCCCTGAGAATTGAGAGAAAAATTCCTTCTCTTCCCCGAGCCCCGCCTCCCGCGCCTAGAGGCCCCTCAGAAACGGTGTTATTCAGCTAGCTCCAAGGCAGCATGAATGGAGCTTTCAAGATGAGAATTTAAGGCTTCTGCCCTCCGGCCCCCACTTCCACTGAACACGTAGTCCACTCCCTTGGGATTCCTAGTAAGTGCACAGGGACACTAGCTATGCACACGATCCTGCCCTGAATACCCATTTCTTCACAGGGTGCTCTGCATGTAGCCAACTCCCTCATCCAGGGAACCCTCCAGGTAGGCTCTATCGGGCCTTAGCCTCTACCAAAGGCCTGCAGGGTAAGAGGAAGCACTGAACTTCCGTGGCACCGGGAACGCAAGCCGACTTTCTCCTGCAGGTATGGTGCCCTCGGCTAAGGGTTCCTGGAAGGCCTGCAAAGCAGATGGTTTCCCTAAGTGCAGCTCAGACAAGGGCAATGAGGCAGAGTTCCTTGACAAGTGGCACGTGAGAGAACAGTTTACCTGGAGCTGTTGCCGTGCCGAGGAAATCTAGCTCTCCCCAAGGTGGTGTGCAGGGCGTTGCCCTACACTTGGCATACACGGAGTGACTGGGAAGGGCTGCCGGCCTGGATGCCGCTGCGCAGGCCAGGGGAGACTCCCGGTATTCAGTGGTCTTGCACGGAATCGGGTGCAAACAGGAGGGGCCTGGGTGTCTTGAACGGCGCACCAGCAAGAAGAGAAAGCAGAACCGCGACCAAGGCCTCTTGGCAAGTGCTGCATGCCTCCGCTTCAGCAGGGCAATAAAGCGACTTTCCTCGAGGCAGGGGCTGACGTTCGGTCTCCAGGTAGGTCTAGAGCAGAGCCGCATGAGCTCCCAACCAGGCCCTGGACGCACCGTGTTTTACGAGAGAGCACTCATTTTCTTCCCAGAGCCATGCCTACCGTGACGAGAGGCCCGTCAGAGAGGGTGTCTCTCCGTGTAATTCAAGGCCCGACGGAGGGAACTTTCAAACTGTGCCTTCAGGCCCGCATTTCAAGCCCGACAGGCGGGAAACGTCACCTGGGGCTTCAACAAGGCACAAACCACACAAGGTACACAACGGGCCCTTCCCTGGATCAGCGTGTTTACGCAGGGTGTTCTGAGTGGAGCAAGCGGCCTCAACCAAGGCAGGCTCCCTTTAGGCATGTAAGCGTCTGCCTCTTCCAAACGACCGATGTGTTGCCTGAAGAACTCTGCTTTAGCTGCCGCTGCAATGCAAACTGACTTTCTCCGTGAGTAGAGCGACTTTCCAACCGAGGTGCCAGAAGGCGTTCTAAGCAGACTATTTCCTCAGTGCAGCTGAGAGAAGGTCAATGGTGAAAACTTCCAGGGCACGGTGCACCGGCTGGAAACGCGTTCCTGATGCTGTTGGAGTGCCGAGGCATCGTAGCCGTCCCTTTAAAAGCGCTGCTTGTAGCCCTTCCCTCGGCATACACAGTAGTCCCCTCTCTGAAGGGCCTAGTGGCCTCGGTGTGGCACAGCCTGCTCACAGGGGCAGGGGCTTTTCGCAGGGAAAAGGGTGCACACCCAAAGCGCCTAGGCGTCCTGAGAAGGGCAGCACCGTTCAAATAATGCACTAGAGTGACTAAGACCTCCAAGAGCTTGCTGTATGCTCCGTTCCTGCAGGGCGACTCAAAGCCTTTCTCGAGGCATGCCCTCTCGTGGACGTTCCCTGTAGTCCTAAAGCCTGACAGGCTGAGCAACCAGCACGGCTCCGGAAGCCCCCTGAGAATTGAGAGAAAAATTCCTTCTCTTCCCCGAGCCCTGCCTCCCTTGCCTAGAGACCCGTCAGAAACGGTGTTATTCAGCTAGCTCCAAGGCAGCATGAATGGAGCTTTCAAGATGGGAATTCAAGGCTTCTGCCCTCCGGCCCCCACTTCCACTTAACACGTAGTCCGCTCCCATGGGATTTCTAGTAAGTGCACAGGCACACTAGCTACGCACTCGCTCCTGCCCTGAATCCCCTTTTCTTCACAGGGTGCTCTGCATGTAGCCAACTCCCTCAACCAGGGAACGCTCCAGGTAGGCTCTATCGGGCCTTAGCCTCTACCAAAGGCCTGCAGGGTAAGAGGAAGCACTGAACTTCCGTGGCACCGGGAACGCAAGCCGACTTTCTCCTGCAGGTATGGTGCCCTCAGCTAAGGGTTCCTGGAAGGCCTGCGAAGCAGATGGTTTCCCTAAGTGCAGCTCAGACAAGGGCAATGAGGCAGAGTTCCTTGACAAGTGGCACGTGAGAGAACAGTTTCCCTGGAGCTGTTGCCGTGCCGAGGAAATCTAGCTCTCCACAAGGTGGTGTGCAGGGCGTTGCCCTACACTCAGCATACACGGAGTGACTGGGAAGGGCTGCCGGCCTGGATGCCGCTGCACAGGCCAGGGGAGACTCCCGGTATTCAGTGGTCTTGCACGGAATCGGGTGCAAACAGGAGGGCCCTGGTTGTCTTCAACGGCGCCCTAGCAAAAAGTGTAAGCAGAACCGAGACCAAGGCCTCTTGGCAAGTGCTGCATGCCTCCGCTTCAGCAGGGCAATAAAGCGACTTTCCTCGAGGCAGGGGCTGACGTTCGGTCTCCAGGTAGGTCTAGAGCAGAGCTGCATGAGCTCCCAACCAGGCCCTGGACGCACCGTGTTTTACGAGAGAGCACTCATTTTCTTCCCAGAGCCATGCCTACCGTGACGAGAGGCCCGTCAGAGAGGGTGTCTCTCCGTGTAATTCAAGGCCCGATGGAGGGAACTTTCAAACTGTGCCTTCAGGCCCGCACTTCAAGCCCGACAGGCGGGAAACGTCACCTGGGGCTTCAACAAGGCACAAACCGCACAAGTTACACAACGGGCCCTTCCCTGGATCAGCGTGTTTACGCAGGGTGTTCTGAGTGGAGCAAGCGGCCTCAACCAAGGCAGGCTCCCTTTAGGCATGTAAGCGTCTGCCTCTTCCAAACGACCGATGTGTTTCCTGAAGAACTCTGCTTTAGCTGCCGCTCAATGCAAGCTGACTTTCTCCGTGAGTAGAGCGACTTTCCAACCGAGGTGCCAGAAGGCGTTCTAAGCAGACTATTTCCTCAGTGCAGCTGAGTGAAGGTCAATGGCGAAAACTTCCAGGACACGGTGGACCGGCTGGAAACGCGTTCCTGATGCTGTTGGAGTGCAGAGGCATCGTAGCCGTCCCCTTTAAAAGGGCTGTTTGTAGCCCTTCCCTCGGCATACACAGTAGTCCCCTCTCTGAAGGGCCTAGGGGCCTGGGTGTGGCACAGCATGCTCACAGGGGCAGGAGCTTTTCGCAGGGAAAAGGGTGCACACCCAAAGCGCCTAGGCGTCCTGAGAAGGGCAGCACCTTTCAAATAATGCACTAGAGTGACTAAAACCTCCAAGAGCTTGCTGTATGCTCCGTTCCTGCAGGGCGACTCAAAGCCTTTCTCGAGGCATGCCCTCTCGTGGACGTTCCCTGTAGTCCTAAAGCCTGACAGGCTGAGCAACCAGCACGGCTCCGGAAGCCCCCTGAGAATTGAGAGAAAAATTCCTTCTCTTCCCCGAGCCCTGCCTCCCTTGCCTAGAGACCCGTCAGAAACGGTGTTATTCAGCTAGCTCCAAGGCAGCATGAATGGAGCTTTCAAGATGGGAATTCAAGGCTTCTGCCCTCCGGCCCCCACTTCCACTTAACACGTAGTCCGCTCCCATGGGATTCCTAGTAAGTGCACAGGCACACTAGCTACGCACTCGCTCCTGCCCTGAATCCCCTTTTCTTCACAGGGTGCTCTGCATGTAGCCAACTCCCTCAACCAGGGAACGCTCCAGGTAGGCTCTATCGGGCCTTAGCCTCTACCAAAGGCCTGCAGGGTAAGAGGAAGCACTGAACTTCCGTGGCACCGGGAACGCAAGCCGACTTTCTCCTGCAGGTATGGTGCCCTCAGCTAAGGGTTCCTGGAAGGCCTGCGAAGCAGATGGTTTCCCTAAGTGCAGCTCAGACAAGGGCAATGAGGCAGAGTTCCTTGACAAGTGGCACGTGAGAGAACAGTTTCCCTGGAGCTGTTGCCGTGCCGAGGAAATCTAGCTCTCCACAAGGTGGTGTGCAGGGCGTTGCCCTACACTCAGCATACACGGAGTGACTGGGAAGGGCTGCCGGCCTGGATGCCGCTGCACAGGCCAGGGGAGACTCCCGGTATTCAGTGGTCTTGCACGGAATCGGGTGCAAACAGGAGGGCCCTGGTTGTCTTCAACGGCGCCCTAGCAAAAAGTGTAAGCAGAACCGAGACCAAGGCCTCTTGGCAAGTGCTGCATGCCTCCGCTTCAGCAGGGCAATAAAGCGACTTTCCTCGAGGCAGGGGCTGACGTTCGGTCTCCAGGTAGGTCTAGAGCAGAGCTGCATGAGCTCCCAACCAGGCCCTGGACGCACCGTGTTTTACGAGAGAGCACTCATTTTCTTCCCAGAGCCATGCCTACCGTGACGAGAGGCCCGTCAGAGAGGGTGTCTCTCCGTGTAATTCAAGGCCCGATGGAGGGAACTTTCAAACTGTGCCTTCAGGCCCGCACTTCAAGCCCGACAGGCGGGAAACGTCACCTGGGGCTTCAACAAGGCACAAACCGCACAAGTTACACAACGGGCCCTTCCCTGGATCAGCGTGTTTACGCAGGGTGTTCTGAGTGGAGCAAGCGGCCTCAACCAAGGCAGGCTCCCTTTAGGCATGTAAGCGTCTGCCTCTTCCAAACGACCGATGTGTTTCCTGAAGAACTCTGCTTTAGCTGCCGCTCAATGCAAGCTGACTTTCTCCGTGAGTAGAGCGACTTTCCAACCGAGGTGCCAGAAGGCGTTCTAAGCAGACTATTTCCTCAGTGCAGCTGAGTGAAGGTCAATGGCGAAAACTTCCAGGACACGGTGGACCGGCTGGAAACGCGTTCCTGATGCTGTTGGAGTGCAGAGGCATCGTAGCCGTCCCCTTTAAAAGGGCTGTTTGTAGCCCTTCCCTCGGCATACACAGTAGTCCCCTCTCTGAAGGGCCTAGGGGCCTGGGTGTGGCACAGCATGCTCACAGGGGCAGGAGCTTTTCGCAGGGAAAAGGGTGCACACCCAAAGCGCCTAGGCGTCCTGAGAAGGGCAGCACCTTTCAAATAATGCACTAGAGTGACTAAAACCTCCAAGAGCTTGCTGTATGCTCCGTTCCTGCAGGGCGACTCAAAGCCTTTCTCGAGGCATGCCCTCTCGTGGACGTTCCGTGTAGTCCTACAGCCTGACAGGCTGAGCTCCCACCACGGCTCCGGAAGCCCCCTGAGAATTGAGAGAAAAATTCCTTCTCTTCCCCGAGCCCTGCCTCCCGCGCCTAGAGGCCCGTCAGAAACGGTGTTATTCAGCTAGCTCCAAGGCAGCATGAATGGAGCTTTCAAGATGGGAATTCAAGGCTTCTGCCCTCCGGCCCCCACTTCCACTGAACACGTACTCCGCTCCCATGGGATTTCTAGTAATTGCACAGGCACACTAGCTACGCACTCGCTCCTGCCCTGAATCCCCTTTTCTTCACAGGGTGCTCTGCATGTAGCCAACTCCCTCATCCAGGGAACCCTCTAGGTAGGCTCTATCGGGCCTTAGCCTCTACCAAAGGCCTGCAGGGTAAGAGGAAGCACTGAACTTCCGTGGCACCGGGAACGCAAGCCGACTTTCTCCTGCAGGTATGGTGCCCTCGGCTAAGGGTTCCTGGAAGGCCTGCGAAGCAGATGGTTTCCCTAAGTGCAGCTCAGACAAGGGCAATGAGGCAGAGTTCCTTGACAAGTGGCACGTGAGAGAACAGTTTCCCTGGAGCTGTTGCCGTGCCGAGGAAATCTAGCTCTCCACAAGGTTGTGTGCAGGGCGTTGCCCTACACTCGGCATACACGGAGTGACTGGGAAGGGCTGCCGGCCTGGATGCCGCTGAGCAGGCCAGGGGAGACTCCCGGTATTCAGTGGTCTTGCACGGAATCGGGTGCAAACAGGAGGGCCCTGGGTGTCTTGAACGGCGCACTAGCAAGAAGAGTAAGCAGAACCGAGACCAACGCCTCTTGGCAAGTGCTGCATGCCTCCGCTTCAGCAGGGCAATAAAGCGACTTTCCTCGAGGCAGGGGCTGACGTTCGGTCTCCAGGTAGGTCTAGAGCAGAGCCGCATGAGCTCCCAACCAGGCCCTGGACGCACCGTGTTTTACGAGAGAGCACTCATTTTCTTCCCAGAGCCATGCCTACCGTGACGAGAGGCCCGTCAGAGAGGGTGTCTCTCCGTGTAATTCAAGGCCCGATGGAGGGAACTTTCAAACTGTGCCTTCAGGCCCGCACTTCAAGCCCGACAGGCGGGAAATGTCACCTGGGGCTTCAACAAGGCACAAACCGCACAAGTTACACAACGGGCCCTTCCCTGGATCAGCGTGTTTACGCAGGGTGTTCTGAGTGGAGCAAGCGGCCTCAACCAAGGCAGGCTCCCTTTAGGCATGTAAGCGTCTGCCTCTTCCAAACGACTGATGTGTTGCCTGAAGAACTCTGCTTTAGCTGCCGCTGCAATGCAAACTGACTTTCTCCGTGAGTAGAGCGACTTTCCAACCGAGGTGCCAGAAGGCGTTCTAAGCAGACTATTTCCTCAGTGCAGCTGAGAGAAGGTCAATGGCGAAAACTTCCAGGGCACGGTGGACCGGCTGGAAACGCGTTCCTGATGCTGTTGGAGTGCCGAGGCATCGTAGCCGTCCCCTTTAAAAGCGCTGCTTGTAGCCCTTCCCTCGGCATACACAGTAGTCCCCTCTCTGAAGGGCCTAGGGGCCTGGGTGTGGCACAGCATGCTCACAGAGGCAGGGGCTTTTCGCAGGGAAAAGGGTGCACACCCAAAGCGCCTAGGCGTCCTGAGAAGGGCAGCACCGTTCAAATAATGCACTAGAGTGACTAAGACCTCCAAGAGCTTGCTGTATGCTGCGTTCCTGCAGGGCGACTCAAAGCCTTTCTCGAGGCATGCCCTCTCGTGGACGTTCCCTGTAGTCCTAGAGCCTGACAGGAGGAGATCCCAGCAGGGCTTTGGAAGCCCCCTGAGAATTGAGAGAAAAATTCCTTCTGTTCCCCGAGCCCCGCCTCCCGTGCCTAGAGGCCCGTCAGAAACGGTGTTATTCAGGTAGCTCCAAGGCAGCATGAATGGAGCTTTCAAGATGGGAATTCAAGGCTTCTGCCCTCCGGCCCCCACTTCCACTGAACACATAGTCCACTCCCTTGGGATTTCTAGTAAGTGCACAGGCACACTAGCTACGCACTCGCTCCTGCCCTGAATCCCCTTTTCTTCACAGGGTGCTCTGCATGTAGCCAACTCCCTCATCCAGGGAACCCTCTAGGTAGGCTCTATCGGGCATTAACCTCTATCATTTAGCCTCTTTCCATTTCCCTGCCTGAGATACTCCTCCTCTCCCGGCCCCCACTCCTTGTTTTCCTTCCTCACCTCAGCCCGGAGAGAAATTCCAGTGGAAGTTATGGGTGACACATCCTCTTCTTTACAGATGGCAGCCTTTCAACTCCTGTAGAAAGTCCAGCAGAGCCCCACTCACACCGGGCCACCAACAAAGCCGTGGACCCTCACACCCTCCCACCAGCACACCCCGACACTGCTAACGGGGCAGAGAATATGGAGTCAGGCACAGCTGCAGAGGCTATTGCTGCCTGGAGCGCTGTGTCTATTGACCTCAACCCAGGCACCCCTGGGGAGGGCTTGCCGGCAGGGTCAGGCTGCCCAGGTCAGCTAATCCTCAGCCCTCAGGGAATCACATTGCAGAAAATGGACCTCGCTAAGACAGAATATTAGCCAAGGAAAAAAAGGACACAATGCCATTTGCAGCACCATAGAGGAGTCTAGAGGTAATCACGTGACTTGGAGTAAGTCAGAAAGTGAAAGACACATATGGTAGGATATCACTTATAGGTGTTCCCTAAAAATTGATACCAGGGCAGATATTTCCACGGAGAAGGGCAATCACAGATTCATTAAACAAACTTATGGTTCACCAATGGAAAGGTGTGAGGATTGGATTCATTACGATATCGGGGTTAACAGACATATACAAACACAGGTGAAATATATAATCACCAAAGACCTACGGAATACCAAGAGAAGACTACTCAACATTCTGTCATAATGTACATGGGAAAAGGGTCCCAAGAAGAACAGACATATGTATATGTGTAAAAGAACCACATCTTGCACACCTACAACAAGCCAAACGTTGTAATCAAACTTGCTGTAATAAAAAAAAATAAAAAAACTAAATTAAAAAAACGAACAAGAAGTAGTGAGACAAACTTGAGGGGCTTTCTCCTGGCACATTCCATTCTAAATTCCAATCTAGAACATGATTTCCATTGAGGCTCTGTTGCCCTAGTAACCAGATTTGGTAAGGGAGAACTGCTGCCACCTTGTGGCCGTTTCACACAACAGCAGCTTTAATCCCAGCGCTAATGGTCAGTGGATATTCCAAATCATTGCAGGCCTGTAAATGACACCTGCCCTGAAAACAAATCCTGGGGTCATATATCGACCAAAAAATTCAAAAGACGTCCATATTTCAAAACGACAGTTTCAAGAGGCATACTTCACGCACATTAGTGTTCTGCTTCTTTTGCTTTCTTTCTTTTTTGGTTAAAAAAACGGGAATGGCAAAAGGCAACCCTCAGAATGGGCGAAAACGATCACAAACGAATCAATGAACAAAGGTTTAATCTCCAATGTATATAAACAGCTCACGCAGCTTAATATTAATAAAACAAACAACCCAATACAAAAATGGGCAGAAGATCTAAAGAGACGTTTCTTCAAAGAAGTCACAGAGATGGCCAAGACGCACATGAAAAGCTGCTCAACATCACTAATTATTAGAGAAATGCAAATCAAAAAGACAATGAGGTATGACCTCACACCTGTTAGAATCGGCATCATCAGAAAATCTACAAACAACAAATTCTGGGGAGGGTGTGGACAAAAGGAACCTTCTTCCACTATTGGTGGGAAGGTAAATTGATACAGTCCCTATGGAGAACAGTATGGAGGTTCCTTTAAAAAACTAAAAAGGGAATTACCATAGGATCCAGCAATCCCACTTCTGGGCATATACCCAGAGAAAACCATAAATCAAAAAGACACATTCACCACAATGTTCATTGCAGCACTATTTACAATAGCCAGGTAATGGAAGCAACCTAAATGCCCACAGACAGACGAATGGATAAAGATGTGGTACATATATAAAATGGAATATTACTCAGCCATGAAAAGGAATGAAACTGGGTCATTTGTAGAGAAGTCGATGGATCTAGAGACTGTCATACAGAGTGAAGTAAGTCAGAAAGAGAAAAACATATATTGTATATTAAGGCATATATGTGGAACCTAGAAAAATGGTACAGATGAACTGGTTTGCAGGGCAGAAATAGAGACACAGAGGTAGAGAACAAACGTATGGACACCAAGTGGAGGAAGCCATGGGATGGTGGTGGTGGTATGATTTGGGAGATTGGGATTGACCTGTATACATGTATATGCATAAAATAGATAACTACTAATAACCTGCTGTATAAAAAAATAAATAAAATTAAATTTCAAAAATTTTAAAAATAAAACAGAAAATGTTCTTCCATTTACACAGATGTATTTATATGAATGAATTATTTCCATGCTTATATCTATCAATACATAATAGAGAATAAAAATCTAACTTGAACCAAAAAAGAAAAAAAATAAAACCTAAACCTAACAGTTATACAGAGGAAAACCCTACCAAGGCACTTGCTCCAGCGGTAAACAATTCTGAAATTGGTCAGAGGTGGGGAATCATCTCCCATACAGACAGCAGCCCCGCCCCCCCACGCAAGGAGCGTCCTCATTTCAAAGCTGGGGAACCGTGCCGAGGCCTCTGTGAGTAAACGTGAGCTGAGCCCCAGGCCAGCTGCTGCTGAACTGTTCCCACCCTTCCCAGGTAAAACACCTGAATATGTACAAGGGCTTGAAAGCCTAGAGGAAGGGCCGTGGAGCCACACCAGCGACAGCACGCAGGCCAACTTGGTGCCTGCAGGCCAGCCAGGATGGTCCTGGCCCCGGGCGCTCTTCTGGAAGCTTTCCATTTCCCTGCCTGAGATACCCCTCCTGTCCCGGCCCCCACTCCTTTTTTTCCTTCCTCACCTCAGCCCGGAGAGAAATTCCAGTGGAAGTCATGGGTGACAAATCCTCTTCTTTACAGGTGGCAGCCTGGCAACTCCTGCAGAAAGTCCAGCAGAGCCCCACTCACACCAGGCCACCAACAAAGCCGTGGACCATCACACCCTCCCACCAGCACAGCCCTGAGACTGCTGACGGGGCAGAGAATATGGAGTCAGGCACAGCTGCAGGGGTTATTGCTGCCTGGAGTGCTGTTTCTATTGACTTCAACCCAGGCACACCTGGGGAGGGCTTGCCGGCAGGGTCAGGCTGCCCAGGTCAGCTAATCCTCAGCCCTCAGGGAATCACATTGCAGAAAATGGACCTCGCTAAGACAGAATATTAGCCAAGGAAAAAAAGGACACAATGCCATTTGGAGCACCGTTGAGGAGTCTAGAGGTAATCACGTGACTTGGAGTAAGTCAGAAAGTGAAAGACACATATCGTAGGATATCACTTATAGGTGTTCCCTAAAAATTGATACCAGGGCAGATATTTCCACGGAGAAGGGCAATCACAGATTCATTAAACAAACTTATGGTTCACCAATGGAAAGGTGTGAGGATTGGATTCATTACGATATCGGGGTTAACAGACATATACAAACACAGGTGAAATATATAATCACCAAAGACCTACGGAATACCAAGAGAAGACTACTCAACATTCTGTCATAACGTACATGGGAAAAGGGTCCCAGGAAGAACAGACATATGTATATGTGTAAAAGAACCACATCTTGCACACCTACAACAAGCCAAACGTTGTAATCAAACTTGCTGTAATAAAAAAAAATAAAAAAAATAATTTAAAAAAACGAACAAGAAGTAGTGAGACAAACTTGAGGGGCTTTCTCCTGGCACATTCCATTCTAAATTCCAATCTAGAACAGGACTTCCATTGAGGCTCTGTTGCCCTAGTAACCAGATTTGGTAAGGGAGAACTGCTGCCACCTTGTGGCCGTTTCACACAACAGCAGCTTTAATCCCAGCACTAATGGTCAGTGGATATTCCAAATCATTGCAGGCCTGTAAATGACACCTGCCCTGAAAACAAATCCTGGGGTCATATATCGACCAAAAAATTCAAAAGACGTCCATATTTCAAAACGACAGTTTCAAGAGGCATATTTCACGCACATTAGTGTTCTGCTTCTTTTGCTTTCTTTCTTTTTTGGTTAAAAAAACGGGAATGGCAAAAGGCAACCCTCAGAATGGGCGAAAACGATCGCAAACGAATCAATGAACAAAGGTTTAATCTCCAATGTATATAAACAGCTCACGCAGCTTAATATTAATAAAACAAACAACCCAATACAAAAATGGGCAGAAGATCTAAAGAGACGTTTCTTCAAAGAAGTCACAGAGATGGCCAAGACGCACATGAAAAGCTGCTCAACATCACTAATTATTAGAGAAATGCAAATCAAAATGACAATGAGGTATGACCTCACACCTGTTAGAATCGGCATCATCAGAAAATCTACAAACAACAAATTCTGGGGAGGGTGTGGACAAAAGGAACCCTCTTCCACTATTGGTGGGAAGGTAAATTGATACAGTCCCTATGGAGAACAGTATGGAGGTTCCTTTAAAAAACTAAAAAGAGAATTACCATAGGATCCAGCAATCCCACTTCTGGGCATATACCCAGAGAAAACCATAAATCAAAAAGACACATTCACCACAATGTTCATTGCAGCACTATTTACAATAGCCAGGTAATGCAAGTAACCTTAATGCCCACAGACAGATGAATGGATAAAGATGTGGTACATATATAAAATGGAATATTACTCAGCCATGAAAAGGAATGAAACTGGGTCATTTGTAGAGAAGTCGATGGATCTAGAGACTGTCATACAGAGTGAAGTAAGTCAGAAAGAGAAAAACAAATATTGTATATTAAGGCATATATGTGGAACCTAGAAAAATGGTACAGATGAACTGGTTTGCAGGGCAGAAATAGAGACACAGAGGTAGAGAACAAACGTATGGACACCAAGTGGGGGAAGCCATGGGGTGGTGGTGGTGGTATGATTTGGGAGATTGAGATTGACCTGTATATATATATATGCATAAAATAGATAACTACTAATAACCTGCTGTATAAAAAAATAAATAAAATTAAATTTCAAAATTTTTAAAAATAAAACAGAAAAAGTTCTTCCATTCACACAGATGTATTTATATGAATGAATTATTTCCATGTTTATATCTATCAATACATAAAAGAGGAATAAACTCTAACTTGAACCAAAAAAGTAAAAAAAACCTAAACTTAACAGTTATACAGAGGAAAACCCTACCAAGGCACTTGCTCCAGCGGTAAACAATTCTGAAATTGGTCAGGGGTGGGGAATCATCTCCCATACAGACAGCAGCCCCGCCCCCCCACGCAAGGAGCGTCCTCATTGCAAAGCTGGGGGACCGTGCCGAGGCCTCTGTGAGTAAACGTGAGCTGAGCCCCAGGCCAGCTGCTGCTGAACTGTTCCCACCCTTCCCAGGTAAAACACCTGAATATGTACAAGGGCTTGAAAGCCTAGAGGAAGGGCCGTGGAGCCACACCAGCGACAGCACGCAGGCCAACTTGGTGCCTGCAGGCCAGCCAGGATGGTCCTGGCCCCGGGCGCTCTTCTGGAAGCTTTCCATTTCCCTGCCTGAGATACCCCTCCTGTCCCGGCACCCACTCCTTTTTTTCCTTCCTCACCTCAGCCCGGAGAGAAATTCCAGTGGAAGTCATGGGTGACAAATCCTCTTCTTTACAGGTGGCAGCCTGGCAACTCCTGCAGAAAGTCCAGCAGAGCCCCACTCACACCGGGCCACCAACAAAGCCGTGGACCCTCACACCCTCCCACCAGCACAGCCCTGAGACTGCTGACGGGGCAGAGAATATGGAGTCAGGCACAGCTGCAGAGGCTATTGCTGCCTGGAGTGCTGTTTCTATTGACCTCAACCCAGGCACACCTGGGGAGGGCTTGCCGGCAGGGTCAGGCTGCCCAGGTCAGCTAATCCTCAGCCCTCAGGGAATCACATTGCAGAAAATGGACCTCGCTAAGACAGAATATTAGCCAAGGAAAGAAAGGACACAATGCCATTTGCAGCACCGTTGAGGAGTCTAGAGGTAATCACGTGACTTGGAGTAAGTCAGAAAGTGAAAGACACATATCGTAGGATATCACTTATAGGTGTTCCCTAAAAATTGATACCAGGGCAGATATTTCCACGGAGAAGGGCAATCACAGATTCATTAAACAAACTTATGGTTCACCAATGGAAAGGTGTGAGGATTGGATTCATTACGATATCGGGGTTAACAGACATATACAAACACAGGTGAAATATATAATCACCAAAGACCTACGGAATACCAAGAGAAGACTACTCAACATTCTGTCATAACGTACATGGGAAAAGGGTCCCAGGAAGAACAGACATATGTATATGTGTAAAAGCACCACATCTTGCACACCTACAACAAGCCAAACGTTGTAATCAAACTTGCTGTAATAAAAAAAAATAAAAAAACTAAATTAAAAAAAACGAACAAGAAGTAGTGAGACAAACTTGAGGGGCTTTCTCCTGGCACATTCCATTCTAAATTCCAATCTAGAACAGGACTTCCATTGAGGCTCTGTTGCCCTAGTATCCAGATTTGGTAAGGGAGAACTGCTGCCACCTTGTGGCCGTTTCACACAACAGCAGCTTTAATCCCAGCGCTAATGGTCAGTGGATATTCCAAATTATTGCAGGCCTGTAAATGACACCTACCCTGAAAACAAATCCTGGGGTCATATATCGACCAAATAATTCAAAAGACGTCCATATTTCAAAACGACAGTTTCAAGAGGCATATTTCACGCACATTAGTGTTCTGCTTCTTTTGCTTTCTTTTTTGGTTAAAAAAACGGGAATGGCAAAAGGCAACCCTCAGAATGGGCAAAAACGATCGCAAACGAATCAATGAACAAAGGTTTAATCTCCAATGTATATAAACAGCTCACGCAGCTTAATATTAATAAAACAAACAACCCAATACAAAAATGGGCAGAAGATCTAAAGACACGTTTCTTCAAAGAAGTCACAGAGATGGTCGAGACGCACATGAAAAGCTGCTCAACATCACTAATTATTAGAGAAATGCAAATCAAAAAGACAATGAGGTACGACCTCACACCTGTTAGAATCGGCATCATCAGAAAATCTACAAACAACAAATTCTGGGGAGGGTGTGGACAAAAGGAACCCTCTTCCACTATTGGTGGGAAGGTAAATTGATACAGTCCCTATTGAGAACAGTTTGGAGGTTCCTTTAAAAAACTAAAAAGAGAATTACCATAGGATCCAGCAATCCCACTTCTGGGCCTATACCCAGAGAAAACCATAAATCAAAAAGACACATTCACCACAATGTTCATTGCAGCACTATTTACAATAGCCAGGTAATGGAAGCAACCTAAATGCCCACAGACAGACGAATGGATAAAGATGTGGTACATATATAAAATGGAGGGCCTCCCTGGTGGCGCAAGTGGTTAAGAGTCCGCCTGCCGATGCAGGGGATACGGGTTCGTGCCCCGGTCTGGGAGGATCCCATATGCTGCGGAGCGGCTGGGCCCGTGAGCCATGGGCGCTGGGCCTGCGCATCCGGAGCCTGTGCTCCGCAACGGGAGAAGACACAACAGTGAGAGGCCCACATACCGCAAAAAGAAAAATAAATAAATAAATAAATAAAATGGAATATTACTCAGCCATGAAAAGGAATGAAACTGGGTCATTTGTAGAGAAGTCGATGGATCTAGAGACTGTCATACAGAGTGAAGTAAGTCAGAAAGAGAAAAACAAATATTGTATATTAAGGCATATATGTGGAACCTAGAAAAATGGTACAGATGAACTGGTTTGCAGGGCAGAAATAGAGACACAGAGGTAGAGAACAAACGTATGGACACCAAGTGGGGGAAGCCATGGGGTGGTGGTGGTGGGATGAGTTGGGAGATTGCGATTGACCTGTATACATGTATATGCATAAAATAGATAACTACTAATAACCTGCTGTATAAAAAAATAAATAAAATTAAATTTCAAAATTTTTAAAAATAAAACAGAAAAAGTTCTTCCATTCACACAGATGTATTTATATGAATGAATTATTTCCATGCTTATATCTATAATTACATAAAAGAGGAATAAACTCTAACTTGAACCAAAAAAGAAAAAAAAAAACCTAAACCTAACAGTTATACTGAGGAAAACCCTACCAAGGCACTTGCTCCAGCGGTAAACAATTCTGAAATTAGTCAGAGGTGGGGAATCATCTCCCATACAGACAGCAGCCCCGCCCCCCCACGCAAGGAGCGTCCTCATTGCAAAGCTGGGGCACCGTGCCGAGGCCTCTGTGAGTAAACGTGAGCTGAGCCCCAGGCCAGCTGCTGCTGAACTGTTCCCATCCTTCCCAGGTAAAACACCTGAATATGTACAAGGGCTTGAAAGCCTAGAGGAAGGGCCGTGGAGCCACACCAGCGACAGCACGCAGGCCAACTTGGTGCCTGCAGGCCAGCCAGGATGGTCCTGGCCCCGGGCGCTCTTCTGGAAGCTTTCCATTTCCCTGCCTGAGATATCCCTCCTGTCCCGGCCCCCACTCCTTTTTTTCCTTCCTCACCTCAGCCCGGAGAGAAATTCCAGTGGAAGTCATGGGTGACAAATCCTCTTCTTTACAGGTGGCAGCCTGGCAACTCCTGCAGAAAGTCCAGCAGAGCCCCACTCACACCGGGCCACCAACAAAGCCGTGGACCCTCACACCCTCCCACCAGCACAGCCCTGAGACTGCTGACGGGGCAGATAATATGGAGTCAGGCACAGCTGCAGAGGCTATTGCTGCCTGGAGTGCTGTTTCTATTGACTTCAACCCAGGCACACATGGGGAGGGCTTGCCGGCAGGGTCAGGCTGCCCAGGTCAGCTAATCCTCAGCCCTCAGGGAATCACATTGCAGAAAATGGACCTCGCTAAGACAGAATATTAGCCAAGGAAAAAAAGGACACAATGCCATTTGCAGCACCGTTGAGGAGTCTAGAGGTAATCACGTGACTTGGAGTAAGTCAGAAAGTGAAAGACACATATCGTAGGATATCACTTATAGGTGTTCCCTAAAAATTGATACCAGGGCAGATATTTCCACGGAGAAGGGCAATCACAGATTCATTAAACAAACTTATGGTTCACCAATGGAAAGGTGTGAGGATTGGATTCATTACGATATCGGGGTTAACAGACATATACAAACACAGGTGAAATATATAATCAACAAAGACCTACGGAATACCAAGAGAAGACTACTCAACATTCTGTCATAACGTACATGGGAAAAGGGTCCCAGGAAGAACAGACATATGTATATGTGTAAAAGCACCACATCTTGCACACCTACAACAAGCCAAACGTTGTAATCAAACTTGCTGTAATAAAAAAAAATAAAAAAACTAAATTAAAAAAAACGAACAAGAAGTAGTGAGACAAACTTGAGGGGCTTTCTCCTGGCACATTCCATTCTAAATTCCAATCTAGAACAGGACTTCCATTGAGGCTCTGTTGCCCTAGTAACCAGATTTGGTAAGGGAGAACTGCTGCCACCTTGTGGCCGTTTCACACAACAGCAGCTTTAATCCCAGCACTAATGGTCAGTGGATATTCCAAATTATTGCAGGCCTGTAAATGACACCTGCCCTGAAAACAAATCCTGGGGTCATATATCGACCAAAAAATTCAAAAGACGTCCATATTTCAAAACGACAGTTTCAAGAGGCATATTTCACGCACATTAGTGTTCTGCTTCTTTTGCTTTCTTTCTTTTTTGGTTAAAAAAACGGGAATGGCAAAAGGCAACCCTCAGAATGGGCGAAAACGATCACAAACGAATCAATGAACAAAGGTTTAATCTCCAATGTATATAAACAGCTCACGCAGCTTAATATTAATAAAACAAACAACCCAATACAAAAATGGGCAGAAGATCTAAAGAGACGTTTCTTCAAAGAAGTCACAGAGATGGCCAAGACGCACATGAAAAGCTGCTCAACATCACTAATTATTAGAGAAATGCAAATCAAAAAGACAATGAGGTATGACCTCACACCTGTTAGAATCGGCATCATCAGAAAATCTACAAACAACAAATTCTGGGGAGGGTGTGGACAAAAGGAACCCTCTTCCACTATTGGTGTGAAGGTAATTTGATACAGTCCCTATGGAGAACAGTATGGAGGTTCCTTTAAAAAACTAAAAAGAGAATTACCATAGGATCCAGCAATCCCACTTCTGGGCATATACCCAGAGAAAACCATAAATCAAAAAGACACATTCACCACAATGTTCATTGCAGCACTATTTACAATAGCCAGGTAATGGAAGCAACCTAAATGCCCACAGACAGACGAATGGATAAAGATGTGGTACATATATAAAATGGAGGGCCTCCCTGGTGGCGCAAGTGGTTAAGAGTCCGCCTGCCGATGCAGGGGATACGGGTTCGTGCCCCGGTCTGGGAGGATCCCATATGCTGCGGAGCGGCTGGGCCCGTGAGCCATGGGCGCTGGGCCTGCGCATCCGGAGCCTGTGCTCCGCAACGGGAGAAGACACAACAGTGAGAGGCCCACATACCGCAAAAAGAAAAATAAATAAATAAATAAATAAAATGGAATATTACTCAGTCATGAAAAGGAATGAAACTGGGTCATTTGTAGAGAAGTCGATGGATCTAGAGACTGTCATACAGAGTGAAGTAAGTCAGAAAGAGAAAAACAAATATTGTATATTAAGGCATATATGTGGAACCTAGAAAAATGGTACAGATGAACTGTTTTGCAGGGCAGAAATAGAGACACAGAGGTAGAGAACAAACGTATGGACACCAAGTGGGGGAAGCCATGGGGTGGTGGTGGTGGGATGAGTTGGGAGATTGGGATTGACCTGTATACATGTATATGCATAAAATAGATAACTACTAATAACCTGCTGTATAAAAAAATAAATAAAATTAAATTTCAAAATTTTTAAAAATAAAACAGAAAAAGTTCTTCCATTCACACAGATGTATTTATATGAATGAATTATTTCCATGCTTATATCTATAATTACATAAAAGAGGAATAAACTCTAACTTTAACCAAAAAAGAAAAAAAAAACCTAAACCTAACAGTTATACTGAGGAAAACCCTACCAAGGCACTTGCTCCAGCGGTAAACAATTCTGAAATTGGTCAGAGGTGGGGAATCATCTCCCATACAGACAGCAGCCCCGCCCCCCCACGCAAGGAGCGTCCTCATTGCAAAGCTGGGGCACTGTGCCAAGGCCTCTGTGAGTAAACGTGAGCTGAGCCCCAGGCCAGCTGCTGCTGAACTGTTCCCACCCTTCCCAGGTAAAACACCTGAATATGTACAAGGGCTTGAAAGCCTAGAGGAAGGGCCGTGGAGCCACACCAGCGACAGCACGCAGGCCAACTTGGTGCCTGCAGGCCAGCCAGGATGGTCCTGGCCCCGGGCGCTCTTCTGGAAGCTTTCCATTTCCCTGCCTGAGATACCCCTCCTGTCCCGGCACCCACTCCTTTTTTTCCTTCCTCACCTCAGCCCGGAGAGAAATTCCAGTGGAAGTCATGGGTGACAAATCCTCTTCTTTACAGGTGGCAGCCTGGCAACTCCTGCAGAAAGTCCAGCAGAGCCCCACTCACACCGGGCCACCAACAAAGCCGTGGACCCTCACACCCTCCCACCAGCACAGCCCTGAGACTGCTGACGGGGCAGATAATATGGAGTCAGGCACAGCTGCAGAGGCTATTGCTGCCTGGAGTGCTGTTTCTATTGACTTCAACCCAGGCACACATGGGGAGGGCTTGCCGGCAGGGTCAGGCTGCCCAGGTCAGCTAATCCTCAGCCCTCAGGGAATCACATTGCAGAAAATGGACCTCGCTAAGACAGAATATTAGCCAAGGAAAAAAAGGACACAATGCCATTTGCAGCACCGTTGAGGAGTCTAGAGGTAATCACGTGACTTGGAGTAAGTCAGAAAGTGAAAGACACATATCGTAGGATATCACTTATAGGTGTTCCCTAAAAATTGATACCAGGGCAGATATTTCCACGGAGAAGGGCAATCACAGATTCATTAAACAAACTTATGGTTCACCAATGGAAAGGTGTGAGGATTGGATTCATTACGATATCGGGGTTAACAGACATATACAAACACAGGTGAAATATATAATCACCAAAGACCTACGGAATACCAAGAGAAGACTACTCAACATTCTGTCATAACGTACATGGGAAAAGGGTCCCAGGAAGAACAGACATATGTATATGTGTAAAAGCACCACATCTTGCACACCTACAACAAGCCAAACGTTGTAATCAAACTTGCTGTAATAAAAAAAAATAAAAAAACTAAATTAAAAAAACGAACAAGAAGTAGTGAGACAAACTTGAGGGGCTTTCTCCTGGCACATTCCATTCTAAATTCCAATCTA
Organism: Mesoplodon densirostris; assembly: GCF_025265405.1. Classification (NCBI taxonomy): domain Eukaryota; kingdom Metazoa; phylum Chordata; class Mammalia; order Artiodactyla; family Ziphiidae; genus Mesoplodon; species Mesoplodon densirostris. The sequence continues at coordinate 47,803,304 of NC_082673.1, read as the reverse complement.
GAACAGGACTTCCATTGAGGCTCTGTTGCCCTAGTAACCAGATTTGGTAAGGGAGAACTGCTGCCACCTTGTGGCCGTTTCACACAACAGCAGCTTTAATCCCAGCGCTAATGGTCAGTGGATATTCCAAATCATTGCAGGCCTGTAAATGACACCTGTCCTGAAAACAAATCCTGGGGTCATATATCGACCAAAAAATTCAAAAGACGTCCATATTTCAAAACGACAGTTTCAAGAGGCATATTTCACGCACATTAGTGTTCTGCTTCTTTTGCTTTCTTTCTTTTTTGGTTAAAAAAACGGGAATGGCAAAAGGCAACCCTCAGAATGGGCGAAAACGATCACAAACGAATCAATGAACAAAGGTTTAATCTCCAATGTATATAAACAGCTCACGCAGCTTAATATTAATAAAACAAACAACCCAATACAAAAATGGGCAGAAGATCTAAAGAGACGTTTCTTCAAAGAAGTCACAGAGATGGCCAAGACGCACATGAAAAGCTGCTCAACATCACTAATTATTAGAGAAATGCAAATCAAAAAGACAATGAGGTATGACCTCACACCTGTTAGAATCGGCATCATCAGAAAATCTACAAACAACAAATTCTGGGGAGGGTGTGGACAAAAGGAACCCTCTTCCACTATTGGTGTGAAGGTAATTTGATACAGTCCCTATGGAGAACAGTATGGAGGTTCCTTTAAAAAACTAAAAAGAGAATTACCATAGGATCCAGCAATCCCACTTCTGGGCATATACCCAGAGAAAACCATAAATCAAAAAGACACATTCACCACAATGTTCATTGCAGCACTATTTACAATAGCCAGGTAATGGAAGCAACCTAAATGCCCACAGACAGACGAATGGATAAAGATGTGGTACATATATAAAATGGAGGGCCTCCCTGGTGGCGCAAGTGTTTAAGAGTCCACCTGCCGATGCAGGGGATACGGGTTCGTGCCCCGGTCTGGGAGGATCCCATATGCTGCGGAGCGGCTGGGCCCGTGAGCCATGGGCGGTGGGCCTGCGCATCCGGAGCCTGTGCTCCGCAACGGGAGAAGACACAACAGTGAGAGGCCCACATACCGCAAAAAGAAAAATAAATAAATAAATAAATAAAATGGAATATTACTCAGCCATGAAAAGGAATGAAACTGGGTCATTTGTAGAGAAGTCGATGGATCTAGAGACTGTCATACAGAGTGAAGTAAGTCAGAAAGAGAAAAACAAATATTGTATATTAAGGCATATATGTGGAACCTAGAAAAATGGTACAGATGAACTGTTTTGCAGGGCAGAAATAGAGACACAGAGGTAGAGAACAAACGTATGGACACCAAGTGGGGGAAGCCATGGGGTGGTGGTGGTGGGATGAGTTGGGAGATTGGGATTGACCTGTATACATGTATATGCATAAAATAGATAACTACTAATAACCTGCTGTATAAAAAAATAAATAAAATTAAATTTCAAAATTTTTACAAATAAAACAGAAAAAGTTCTTCCATTCACACAGATGTATTTATATGAATGAATTCTTTCCATGCTTATATCTATAATTACATAAAAGAGGAATAAAATCTAACTTGAACCAAAAAAGAAAAAAAAAACCTAAACCTAACAGTTATACTGAGGAAAACCCTACCAAGGCACTTGCTCCAGCGGTAAACAATTCTGAAATTGGTCAGAGGTGGGGAATCATCTCCCATACAGACAGCAGCCCCGCCCCCCCACGCAAGGAGCGTCCTCATTGCAAAGCTGGGGCACTGTGCCAAGGCCTCTGTGAGTAAACGTGAGCTGAGCCCTAGGCCAGCTGCTGCTGAACTGTTCCCACCCTTCCCAGGTAAAACACCTGAATATGTACAAGGGCTTGAAAGCCTAGAGGAAGGGCCGTGGAGCCACACCAGCGACAGCACGCAGGCCAACTTGGTGCCTGCAGGCCAGCCAGGATGGTCCTGGCCCCGGGCGCTCTTCTGGAAGCTTTCCATTTCCCTGCCTGAGATACCCCTCCTGTCCCGGCACCCACTCCTTTTTTTCCTTCCTCACCTCAGCCCGGAGAGAAATTCCAGTGGAAGTCATGGGTGACAAATCCTCTTCTTTACAGGTGGCAGCCTGGCAACTCCTGCAGAAAGTCCAGCAGAGCCCCACTCACACCGGGCCACCAACAAAGCCGTGGACCCTCACACCCTCCCACCAGCACAGCCCTGAGACTGCTGACGGGGCAGATAATATGGAGTCAGGCACAGATGCAGAGGCTATTGCTGCCTGGAGTGCTGTTTCTATTGACTTCAACCCAGGCACACATGGGGAGGGCTTGCCGGCAGGGTCAGGCTGCCCAGGTCAGCTAATCCTCAGCCCTCAGGGAATCACATTGCAGAAAATGGACCTCGCTAAGACAGAATATTAGCCAAGGAAAAAAAGGACACAATGCCATTTGCAGCACCGTTGAGGAGTCTAGAGGTAATCACGTGACTTGGAGTAAGTCAGAAAGTGAAAGACACATATCGTAGGATATCACTTATAGGTGTTCCCTAAAAATTGATACCAGGGCAGATATTTCCACGGAGAAGGGCAATCACAGATTCATTAAACAAACTTATGGTTCACCAATGGAAAGGTGTGAGGATTGGATTCATTACGATATCGGGGTTAACAGACATATACAAACACAGGTGAAATATATAATCACCAAAGACCTACGGAATACCAAGAGAAGACTACTCAACATTCTGTCATAACGTACATGGGAAAAGGGTCCCAGGAAGAACAGACATATGTATATGTGTAAAAGCACCACATCTTGCACACCTACAACAAGCCAAACGTTGTAATCAAACTTGCTGTAATAAAAAAAAATAAAAAAACTAAATTAAAAAAACGAACAAGAAGTAGTGAGACAAACTTGAGGGGCTTTCTCCTGGCACATTCCATTCTAAATTCCAATCTAGAACAGGACTTCCATTGAGGCTCTGTTGCCCTAGTAACCAGATTTGGTAAGGGAGAACTGCTGCCACCTTGTGGCCGTTTCACACAACAGCAGCTTTAATCCCAGCGCTAATGGTCAGTGGATATTCCAAATCATTGCAGGCCTGTAAATGACACCTGTCCTGAAAACAAATCCTGGGGTCATATATCGACCAAAAAATTCAAAAGACGTCCATATTTCAAAACGACAGTTTCAAGAGGCATATTTCACGCACATTAGTGTTCTGCTTCTTTTGCTTTCTTTCTTTTTTGGTTAAAAAAACGGGAATGGCAAAAGGCAACCCTCAGAATGGGCGAAAACGATCACAAACGAATCAATGAACAAAGGTTTAATCTCCAATGTATATAAACAGCTCACGCAGCTTAATATTAATAAAACAAACAACCCAATACAAAAATGGGCAGAAGATCTAAAGAGACGTTTCTTCAAAGAAGTCACAGAGATGGCCAAGACGCACATGAAAAGCTGCTCAACATCACTAATTATTAGAGAAATGCAAATCAAAAAGACAATGAGGTATGACCTCACACCTGTTAGAATCGGCATCATCAGAAAATCTACAAACAACAAATTCTGGGGAGGGTGTGGACAAAAGGAACCCTCTTCCACTATTGGTGTGAAGGTAATTTGATACAGTCCCTATGGAGAACAGTATGGAGGTTCCTTTAAAAAACTAAAAAGAGAATTACCATAGGATCCAGCAATCCCACTTCTGGGCATATACCCAGAGAAAACCATAAATCAAAAAGACACATTCACCACAATGTTCATTGCAGCACTATTTACAATAGCCAGGTAATGGAAGCAACCTAAATGCCCACAGACAGACGAATGGATAAAGATGTGGTACATATATAAAATGGAGGGCCTCCCTGGTGGCGCAAGTGGTTAAGAGTCCGCCTGCCGATGCAGGGGATACGGGTTCGTGCCCCGGTCTGGGAGGATCCCATATGCTGCGGAGCGGCTGGGCCCGTGAGCCATGGGCGCTGGGCCTGCGCATCCGGAGCCTGTGCTCCGCAACGGGAGAAGACACAACAGTGAGAGGCCCACATACCGCAAAAAGAAAAATAAATAAATAAATAAATAAAATGGAATATTACTCAGTCATGAAAAGGAATGAAACTGGGTCATTTGTAGAGAAGTCGATGGATCTAGAGACTGTCATACAGAGTGAAGTAAGTCAGAAAGAGAAAAACAAATATTGTATATTAAGGCATATATGTGGAACCTAGAAAAATGGTACAGATGAACTGTTTTGCAGGGCAGAAATAGAGACACAGAGGTAGAGAACAAACGTATGGACACCAAGTGGGGGAAGCCATGGGGTGGTGGTGGTGGGATGAGTTGGGAGATTGGGATTGACCTGTATACATGTATATGCATAAAATAGATAACTACTAATAACCTGCTGTATAAAAAAATAAATAAAATTAAATTTCAAAATTTTTAAAAATAAAACAGAAAAAGTTCTTCCATTCACACAGATGTATTTATATGAATGAATTATTTCCATGCTTATATCTATAATTACATAAAAGAGGAATAAACTCTAACTTTAACCAAAAAAGAAAAAAAAAACCTAAACCTAACAGTTATACTGAGGAAAACCCTACCAAGGCACTTGCTCCAGCGGTAAACAATTCTGAAATTGGTCAGAGGTGGGGAATCATCTCCCATACAGACAGCAGCCCCGCCCCCCCACGCAAGGAGCGTCCTCATTGCAAAGCTGGGGCACTGTGCCAAGGCCTCTGTGAGTAAACGTGAGCTGAGCCCCAGGCCAGCTGCTGCTGAACTGTTCCCACCCTTCCCAGGTAAAACACCTGAATATGTACAAGGGCTTGAAAGCCTAGAGGAAGGGCCGTGGAGCCACACCAGCGACAGCATGCAGGCCAACTTGGTGCCTGCAGGCCAGCCAGGATGGTCCTGGCCCCGGGCGCTCTTCTGGAAGCTTTCCATTTCCCTGCCTGAGATACCCCTCCTGTCCCGGCACCCACTCCTTTTTTTCCTTCCTCACCTCAGCCCGGAGAGAAATTCCAGTGGAAGTCATGGGTGACAAATCCTCTTCTTTACAGGTGGCAGCCTGGCAACTCCTGCAGAAAGTCCAGCAGAGCCCCACTCACACCGGGCCACCAACAAAGCCGTGGACCCTCACACCCTCCCACCAGCACAGCCCTGAGACTGCTGACGGGGCAGATAATATGGAGTCAGGCACAGATGCAGAGGCTATTGCTGCCTGGAGTGCTGTTTCTATTGACTTCAACCCAGGCACACATGGGGAGGGCTTGCCGGCAGGGTCAGGCTGCCCAGGTCAGCTAATCCTCAGCCCTCAGGGAATCACATTGCAGAAAATGGACCTCGCTAAGACAGAATATTAGCCAAGGAAAAAAAGGACACAATGCCATTTGCAGCACCGTTGAGGAGTCTAGAGGTAATCACGTGACTTGGAGTAAGTCAGAAAGTGAAAGACACATATCGTAGGATATCACTTATAGGTGTTCCCTAAAAATTGATACCAGGGCAGATATTTCCACGGAGAAGGGCAATCACAGATTCATTAAACAAACTTATGGTTCACCAATGGAAAGGTGTGAGGATTGGATTCATTACGATATCGGGGTTAACAGACATATACAAACACAGGTGAAATATATAATCAACAAAGACCTACGGAATACCAAGAGAAGACTACTCAACATTCTGTCATAACGTACATGGGAAAAGGGTCCCAGGAAGAACAGACATATGTATATGTGTAAAAGCACCACATCTTGCACACCTACAACAAGCCAAACGTTGTAATCAAACTTGCTGTAATAAAAAAAAATAAAAAAACTAAATTAAAAAAACGAACAAGAAGTAGTGAGACAAACTTGAGGGGCTTTCTCCTGGCACATTCCATTCTAAATTCCAATCTAGAACAGGACTTCCATTGAGGCTCTGTTGCCCTAGTAACCAGATTTGGTAAGGGAGAACTGCTGCCACCTTGTGGCCGTTTCACACAACAGCAGCTTTAATCCCAGCGCTAATGGTCAGTGGATATTCCAAATCATTGCAGGCCTGTAAATGACACCTGTCCTGAAAACAAATCCTGGGGTCATATATCGACCAAAAAATTCAAAAGACGTCCATATTTCAAAACGACAGTTTCAAGAGGCATATTTCACGCACATTAGTGTTCTGCTTCTTTTGCTTTCTTTCTTTTTTGGTTAAAAAAACGGGAATGGCAAAAGGCAACCCTCAGAATGGGCGAAAACGATCACAAACGAATCAATGAACAAAGGTTTAATCTCCAATGTATATAAACAGCTCACGCAGCTTAATATTAATAAAACAAACAACCCAATACAAAAATGGGCAGAAGATCTAAAGAGACGTTTCTTCAAAGAAGTCACAGAGATGGCCAAGACGCACATGAAAAGCTGCTCAACATCACTAATTATTAGAGAAATGCAAATCAAAAAGACAATGAGGTATGACCTCACACCTGTTAGAATCGGCATCATCAGAAAATCTACAAACAACAAATTCTGGGGAGGGTGTGGACAAAAGGAACCCTCTTCCACTATTGGTGTGAAGGTAATTTGATACAGTCCCTATGGAGAACAGTATGGAGGTTCCTTTAAAAAACTAAAAAGAGAATTACCATAGGATCCAGCAATCCCACTTCTGGGCATATACCCAGAGAAAACCATAAATCAAAAAGACACATTCACCACAATGTTCATTGCAGCACTATTTACAATAGCCAGGTAATGGAAGCAACCTAAATGCCCACAGACAGACGAATGGATAAAGATGTGGTACATATATAAAATGGAGGGCCTCCCTGGTGGCGCAAGTGTTTAAGAGTCCACCTGCCGATGCAGGGGATACGGGTTCGTGCCCCGGTCTGGGAGGATCCCATATGCTGCGGAGCGGCTGGGCCCGTGAGCCATGGGCGGTGGGCCTGCGCATCCGGAGCCTGTGCTCCGCAACGGGAGAAGACACAACAGTGAGAGGCCCACATACCGCAAAAAGAAAAATAAATAAATAAATAAATAAAATGGAATATTACTCAGCCATGAAAAGGAATGAAACTGGGTCATTTGTAGAGAAGTCGATGGATCTAGAGACTGTCATACAGAGTGAAGTAAGTCAGAAAGAGAAAAACAAATATTGTATATTAAGGCATATATGTGGAACCTAGAAAAATGGTACAGATGAACTGTTTTGCAGGGCAGAAATAGAGACACAGAGGTAGAGAACAAACGTATGGACACCAAGTGGGGGAAGCCATGGGGTGGTGGTGGTGGGATGAGTTGGGAGATTGGGATTGACCTGTATACATGTATATGCATAAAATAGATAACTACTAATAACCTGCTGTATAAAAAAATAAATAAAATTAAATTTCAAAATTTTTACAAATAAAACAGAAAAAGTTCTTCCATTCACACAGATGTATTTATATGAATGAATTCTTTCCATGCTTATATCTATAATTACATAAAAGAGGAATAAAATCTAACTTGAACCAAAAAAGAAAAAAAAAACCTAAACCTAACAGTTATACTGAGGAAAACCCTACCAAGGCACTTGCTCCAGCGGTAAACAATTCTGAAATTGGTCAGAGGTGGGGAATCATCTCCCATACAGACAGCAGCCCCGCCCCCCCACGCAAGGAGCGTCCTCATTGCAAAGCTGGGGCACTGTGCCAAGGCCTCTGTGAGTAAACGTGAGCTGAGCCCTAGGCCAGCTGCTGCTGAACTGTTCCCACCCTTCCCAGGTAAAACACCTGAATATGTACAAGGGCTTGAAAGCCTAGAGGAAGGGCCGTGGAGCCACACCAGCGACAGCACGCAGGCCAACTTGGTGCCTGCAGGCCAGCCAGGATGGTCCTGGCCCCGGGCGCTCTTCTGGAAGCTTTCCATTTCCCTGCCTGAGATACCCCTCCTGTCCCGGCACCCACTCCTTTTTTTCCTTCCTCACCTCAGCCCGGAGAGAAATTCCAGTGGAAGTCATGGGTGACAAATCCTCTTCTTTACAGGTGGCAGCCTGGCAACTCCTGCAGAAAGTCCAGCAGAGCCCCACTCACACCGGGCCACCAACAAAGCCGTGGACCCTCACACCCTCCCACCAGCACAGCCCTGAGACTGCTGACGGGGCAGATAATATGGAGTCAGGCACAGATGCAGAGGCTATTGCTGCCTGGAGTGCTGTTTCTATTGACTTCAACCCAGGCACACATGGGGAGGGCTTGCCGGCAGGGTCAGGCTGCCCAGGTCAGCTAATCCTCAGCCCTCAGGGAATCACATTGCAGAAAATGGACCTCGCTAAGACAGAATATTAGCCAAGGAAAAAAAGGACACAATGCCATTTGCAGCACCGTTGAGGAGTCTAGAGGTAATCACGTGACTTGGAGTAAGTCAGAAAGTGAAAGACACATATCGTAGGATATCACTTATAGGTGTTCCCTAAAAATTGATACCAGGGCAGATATTTCCACGGAGAAGGGCAATCACAGATTCATTAAACAAACTTATGGTTCACCAATGGAAAGGTGTGAGGATTGGATTCATTACGATATCGGGGTTAACAGACATATACAAACACAGGTGAAATATATAATCACCAAAGACCTACGGAATACCAAGAGAAGACTACTCAACATTCTGTCATAACGTACATGGGAAAAGGGTCCCAGGAAGAACAGACATATGTATATGTGTAAAAGCACCACATCTTGCACACCTACAACAAGCCAAACGTTGTAATCAAACTTGCTGTAATAAAAAAAAATAAAAAACTAAATTAAAAAAACGAACAAGAAGTAGTGAGACAAACTTGAGGGGCTTTCTCCTGGCACATTCCATTCTAAATTCCAATCTAGAACAGGACTTCCATTGAGGCTCTGTTGCCCTAGTAACCAGATTTGGTAAGGGAGAACTGCTGCCACCTTGTGGCCGTTTCACACAACAGCAGCTTTAATCCCAGCGCTAATGGTCAGTGGATATTCCAAATCATTGCAGGCCTGTAAATGACACCTGTCCTGAAAACAAATCCTGGGGTCATATATCGACCAAAAAATTCAAAAGACGTCCATATTTCAAAACGACAGTTTCAAGAGGCATATTTCACGCACATTAGTGTTCTGCTTCTTTTGCTTTCTTTCTTTTTTGGTTAAAAAAACGGGAATGGCAAAAGGCAACCCTCAGAATGGGCGAAAACGATCACAAACGAATCAATGAACAAAGGTTTAATCTCCAATGTATATAAACAGCTCACGCAGCTTAATATTAATAAAACAAACAACCCAATACAAAAATGGGCAGAAGATCTAAAGAGACGTTTCTTCAAAGAAGTCACAGAGATGGCCAAGACGCACATGAAAAGCTGCTCAACATCACTAATTATTAGAGAAATGCAAATCAAAAAGACAATGAGGTATGACCTCACACCTGTTAGAATCGGCATCATCAGAAAATCTACAAACAACAAATTCTGGGGAGGGTGTGGACAAAAGGAACCCTCTTCCACTATTGGTGTGAAGGTAATTTGATACAGTCCCTATGGAGAACAGTATGGAGGTTCCTTTAAAAAACTAAAAAGAGAATTACCATAGGATCCAGCAATCCCACTTCTGGGCATATACCCAGAGAAAACCATAAATCAAAAAGACACATTCACCACAATGTTCATTGCAGCACTATTTACAATAGCCAGGTAATGGAAGCAACCTAAATGCCCACAGACAGACGAATGGATAAAGATGTGGTACATATATAAAATGGAGGGCCTCCCTGGTGGCGCAAGTGTTTAAGAGTCCACCTGCCGATGCAGGGGATACGGGTTCGTGCCCCGGTCTGGGAGGATCCCATATGCTGCGGAGCGGCTGGGCCCGTGAGCCATGGCCGCTGGGCCTGCGCATCCGGAGCCTGTGCTCCGCAACGGGAGAAGACACAACAGTGAGAGGCCCACATACCGCAAAAAGAAAAATAAATAAATAAATAAATAAAATGGAATATTACTCAGCCATGAAAAGGAATGAAACTGGGTCATTTGTAGAGAAGTCGATGGATCTAGAGACTGTCATACAGAGTGAAGTAAGTCAGAAAGAGAAAAACAAATATTGTATATTAAGGCATATATGTGGAACCTAGAAAAATGGTACAGATGAACTGTTTTGCAGGGCAGAAATAGAGACACAGAGGTAGAGAACAAACGTATGGACACCAAGTGGGGGAAGCCATGGGGTGGTGGTGGTGGGATGAGTTGGGAGATTGGGATTGACCTGTATACATGTATATGCATAAAATAGATAACTACTAATAACCTGCTGTATAAAAAAATAAATAAAATTAAATTTCAAAATTTTTACAAATAAAACAGAAAAAGTTCTTCCATTCACACAGATGTATTTATATGAATGAATTCTTTCCATGCTTATATCTATAATTACATAAAAGAGGAATAAAATCTAACTTGAACCAAAAAAGAAAAAAAAAACCTAAACCTAACAGTTATACTGAGGAAAACCCTACCAAGGCACTTGCTCCAGCGGTAAACAATTCTGAAATTGGTCAGAGGTGGGGAATCATCTCCCATACAGACAGCAGCCCCGCCCCCCCACGCAAGGAGCGTCCTCATTGCAAAGCTGGGGCACTGTGCCAAGGCCTCTGTGAGTAAACGTGAGCTGAGCCCCAGGCCAGCTGCTGCTGAACTGTTCCCACCCTTCCCAGGTAAAACACCTGAATATGTACAAGGGCTTGAAAGCCTAGAGGAAGGGCCGTGGAGCCACACCAGCGACAGCACGCAGGCCAACTTGGTGCCTGCAGGCCAGCCAGGATGGTCCTGGCCCCGGGCGCTCTTCTGGAAGCTTTCCATTTCCCTGCCTGAGATACCCCTCCTGTCCCGGCACCCACTCCTTTTTTTCCTTCCTCACCTCAGCCCGGAGAGAAATTCCAGTGGAAGTCATGGGTGACAAATCCTCTTCTTTACAGGTGGCAGCCTGGCAACTCCTGCAGAAAGTCCAGCAGAGCCCCACTCACACCGGGCCACCAACAAAGCCGTGGACCCTCACACCCTCCCACCAGCACAGCCCTGAGACTGCTGACGGGGCAGAGAATATGGAGTCAGGCACAGATGCAGAGGCTATTGCTGCCTGGAGTGCTGTTTCTATTGACTTCAACCCAGGCACACATGGGGAGGGCTTGCCGGCAGGGTCAGGCTGCCCAGGTCAGCTAATCCTCAGCCCTCAGGGAATCACATTGCAGAAAATGGACCTCGCTAAGACAGAATATTAGCCAAGGAAAAAAAGGACACAATGCCATTTGCAGCACCGTTGAGGAGTCTAGAGGTAATCACGTGACTTGGAGTAAGTCAGAAAGTGAAAGACACATATCGTAGGATATCACTTATAGGTGTTCCCTAAAAATTGATACCAGGGCAGATATTTCCACGGAGAAGGGCAATCACAGATTCATTAAACAAACTTATGGTTCACCAATGGAAAGGTGTGAGGATTGGATTCATTACGATATCGGGGTTAACAGACATATACAAACACAGGTGAAATATATAATCACCAAAGACCTACGGAATACCAAGAGAAGACTACTCAACATTCTGTCATAACGTACATGGGAAAAGGGTCCCAGGAAGAACAGACATATGTATATGTGTAAAAGCACCACATCTTGCACACCTACAACAAGCCAAACGTTGTAATCAAACTTGCTGTAATAAAAAAAAATAAAAAAACTAAATTAAAAAAACGAACAAGAAGTAGTGAGACAAACTTGAGGGGCTTTCTCCTGGCACATTCCATTCTAAATTCCAATCTAGAACAGGACTTCCATTGAGGCTCTGTTGCCCTAGTAACCAGATTTGGTAAGGGAGAACTGCTGCCACCTTGTGGCCGTTTCACACAACAGCAGCTTTAATCCCAGCGCTAATGGTCAGTGGATATTCCAAATCATTGCAGGCCTGTAAATGACACCTGTCCTGAAAACAAATCCTGGGGTCATATATCGACCAAAAAATTCAAAAGACGTCCATATTTCAAAACGACAGTTTCAAGAGGCATATTTCACGCACATTAGTGTTCTGCTTCTTTTGCTTTCTTTCTTTTTTGGTTAAAAAAACGGGAATGGCAAAAGGCAACCCTCAGAATGGGCGAAAACGATCACAAACGAATCAATGAACAAAGGTTTAATCTCCAATGTATATAAACAGCTCACGCAGCTTAATATTAATAAAACAAACAACCCAATACAAAAATGGGCAGAAGATCTAAAGAGACGTTTCTTCAAAGAAGTCACAGAGATGGCCAAGACGCACATGAAAAGCTGCTCAACATCACTAATTATTAGAGAAATGCAAATCAAAAAGACAATGAGGTATGACCTCACACCTGTTAGAATCGGCATCATCAGAAAATCTACAAACAACAAATTCTGGGGAGGGTGTGGACAAAAGGAACCCTCTTCCACTATTGGTGGGAAGGTAAATTGATACAGTCCCTATGGAGAACAGTATGGAGGTTCCTTTAAAAAACTAAAAAGAGAATTACCATAGGATCCAGCAATCCCACTTCTGGGCATATACCCAGAGAAAACCATAAATCAAAAAGACACATTCACCACAATGTTCATTGCAGCACTATTTACAATAGCCAGGTAATGGAAGCAAACTAAATGCCCACAGACAGATGAATGGAAAAAGAAGTGGTACATATATAAAATGGAATATTACTCAGCCATGAAAAGGAATGAAACTGGGTCATTTGTAGAGAAGTCGATGGATCTAGAGACTGTCATACAGAGTGAAGTAAGTCAGAAAGAGAAAAACAAATATTGTATATTAAGGCATATATGTGGAACCTAGAAAAATGGTACAGATGAACTGGTTTGCAGGGCAGAAATAGAGACACAGAGGTAGAGAACAAACGTATGGACACCAAGTGGAGGAAGCCATGGGGTGGTGGTGGTGGTATGATTTGGGAGATTGGGATTGACCTGTATATATGTATATGCATAAAATAGATAACTACTAATAACCTGCTGTATAAATAAATAAATAAAATTAAATATCAAAATTTTTAAAGATAAAACAGAAAAAGTTCTTCCATTCACACAGATGTATTTATATGAATGAATTATTTCCATGCTTTATCTATCAATACATAAAAGAGGAATAAACTCTAACTTGAACCAAAAAAGAAAAAAAAACCTAAACTTAACAGTTATACAGAGGAAAACCCTACCAAGGCACTTGCTCCAGCGGTAAACAATTCTGAAATTGGTCAGAGGTGGGGAATCATCTCCCATACAGACAGCAGCCCCGCCCCCCCACGCAAGGAGCATCCTCATCGCAAAGCTGGGGGACCGTGCCGAGGCCTCTGTGAGTAAACGTGAGCTGAGCCCCAGGCCAGCTGCTGCTGAACTGTTCCCACCCTTCCCAGGTAAAACACCTGAATATGTACAAGGGTTTGAAAGCCTAGAGGAAGGGCCGTGGAGCCACACCAGCGACAGCACGCAGGCCAACTTGGTGCCTGCAGGCCAGCCAGGATGGTCCTGGCCCCGGGCGCTCTTCTGGAAGCTTTCCATTTCCCTGCCTGAGATACCCCTCCTGTCCCGGCACCCACTCCTTTTTTTCCTTCCTCACCTCAGCCCGGAGAGAAATTCCAGTGGAAGTCATGGGTGACAAATCCTCTTCTTTACAGGTGGCAGCCTGGCAACTCCTGCAGAAAGTCCAGCAGAGCCCCACTCACACCGGGCCACCAACAAAGCCATGGACCCTCACAACCTCCCACCAGCACAGCCCTGAGACTGCTGACGGGGCAGAGAATATGGAGTCAGGCACAGCTGCAGGGGTTATTGCTGCCTGGAGTGCTGTTTCTATTGACCTCAACCCAGGCACACCTGGGGAGGGCTTGCCGGCAAGGTCAGGCTGCCCAGGTCAGCTAATCCTCAGCCCTCAGGGAATCACATTGCAGAAAATGGACCTCGCTAAGACAGAATATTAGCCAAGGAAAAAAAGGACACAATGCCATTTGCAGCACCGTTGAGGAGTCTAGAGGTAATCACGTGACTTGGAGTAAGTCAGAAAGTGAAAGACACATATCGTAGGATATCACTTATAGGTGTTCCCTAAAAATTGATACCAGGGCAGATATTTCCACGGAGAAGGGCAATCACAGATTCATTAAACAAACTTATGGTTCACCAATGGAAAGGTGTGAGGATTGGATTCATTACGATATCGGGGTTAACAGACATATACAAACACAGGTGAAATATATAATCACCAAAGACCTACGGAATACCAAGAGAAGACTACTCAACATTCTGTCATAACGTACATGGGAAAAGGGTCCCAGGAAGAACAGACATATGTATATGTGTAAAAGAACCACATCTTGCACACCTACAACAAGCCAAACGTTGTAATCAAACTTGCTGTAATAAAAAATAAAAAACTAAATTAAAAACACGAACAAGAAGTAGTGAGACAAACTTGAGGGGCTTTCTCCTGGCACATTCCATTCTAAATTCCAATCTAGAACAGGACTTCCATTGAGGCTCTGTTGCCCTAGTAACCAGATTTGGTAAGGGAGAACTGCTGCCACCTTGTGGCCGTTTCACACAACAGCAGCTTTAATCCCAGCGCTAATGGTCAGTGGATATTCCAAATCATTGCAGGCCTGTAAATGACACCTGCCCTGAAAACAAATCCTGGGGTCATATATCGACCAAAAAATTCAAAAGACGTCCATATTTCAAAACGACAGTTTCAAGAGGCATATTTCACGCACATTAGTGTTCTGCTTCTTTTGCTTTCTTTCTTTTTTGGTTAAAAAAACGGGAATGGCAAAAGGCAACCCTCAGAATGGGCGAAAACGATCACAAACGAATCAATGAACAAAGGTTTAATCTCCAATGTATATAAACAGCTCACGCAGCTTAATATTAATAAAACAAACAACCCAATACAAAAATGGGCAGAAGATCTAAAGAGACGTTTCTTCAAAGAAGTCACAGAGATGGCCAAGACGCACATGAAAAGCTGCTCAACATCACTAATTATTAGAGAAATGCAAATCAAAATGACAATGAGGTATGACCTCACACCTGTTAGAATCGGCATCATCAGAAAATCTACAAACAACAAATTCTGGGGAGGGTGTGGACAAAAGGAACCCTCTTCCACTATTGGTGGGAAGGTAAATTGATACAGTCCCTATGGAGAACAGTATGGAGGTTCCTTTAAAAAACTAAAAAGAGAATTACCATAGGATCCAGCAATCCCACTTCTGGGCATATACCCAGAGAAAACCATAAATCAAAAAGACACATTCACCACAATGTTCATTGCAGCACTATTTACAATAGCCAGGTAATGGAAGCAAACTAAATGCCCACAGACAGATGAATGGATAAAGAAGTGGTACATATATAAAATGGAATATTACTCAGCCATGAAAAGGAATGAAACTGGGTCATTTGTAGAGAAGTCGATGGATCTAGAGACTGTCATACAGAGTGAAGTAAGTCAGAAAGAGAAAAACAAATATTGTATATTAAGGCATATATGTGGAACCTAGAAAAATGGTACAGATGAACTGGTTTGCAGGGCAGAAATAGAGACACAGAGGTAGAGAACAAACGTATGGACACCAAGTGGAGGAAGCCATGGGGTGGTGGTGGTGGTATGATTTGGGAGATTGGGATTGACCTGTATATATGTATATGCATAAAATAGATAACTACTAATATCCTGCTGTATAAATAAATAAATAAAATTAAATATCAAAATTTTTAAAGATAAAACAGAAAAAGTTCTTCCATTCACACAGATGTATTTATATGAATGAATTATTTCCATGCTTATATCTATCAATACATAAAAGAGGAATAAACTCTAACTTGAACCAAAAAAGAAAAAAAAACCTAAACTTAACAGTTATACAGAGGAAAACCCTACCAAGGCACTTGCTCCAGCGGTAAACAATTCTGAAATTGGTCAGAGGTGGGGAATCATCTCCCATACAGACAGCAGCCCCGCCCCCCCACGCAAGGAGCGTCCTCATCGCAAAGCTGGGGGACCGTGCCGAGGCCTCTGTGAGTAAACGTGAGCTGAGCCCCAGGCCAGCTGCTGCTGAACTGTTCCCACCCTTCCCAGGTAAAACACCTGAATATGTACAAGGGTTTGAAAGCCTAGAGGAAGGGCCGTGGAGCCACACCAGCGACAGCACGCAGGCCAACTTGGTGCCTGCAGGCCAGCCAGGATGGTCCTGGCCCCGGGCGCTCTTCTGGAAGCTTTCCATTTCCCTGCCTGAGATACCCCTCCTGTCCCGGCACCCACTCCTTTTTTTCCTTCCTCACCTCAGCCCGGAGAGAAATTCCAGTGGAAGTCATGGGTGACAAATCCTCTTCTTTACAGGTGGCAGCCTGGCAACTCCTTCAGAAAGTCCAGCAGAGCCCCACTCACACCGGGCCACCAACAAAGCCATGGACCCTCACAACCTCCCACCAGCACAGCCCTGAGACTGCTGACGGGGCAGAGAATATGGAGTCAGGCACAGCTGCAGGGGTTATTGCTGCCTGGAGTGCTGTTTCTATTGACCTCAACCCAGGCACACCTGGGGAGGGCTTGCCGGCAGGGTCAGGCTGCCCAGGTCAGCTAATCCTCAGCCCTCAGGGAATCACATTGCAGAAAATGGACCTCGCTAAGACAGAATATTAGCCAAGGAAAAAAAGGACACAATGCCATTTGCAGCACCGTTGAGGAGTCTAGAGGTAATCACGTGACTTGGAGTAAGTCAGAAAGTGAAAGACACATATCGTAGGATATCACTTATAGGTGTTCCCTAAAAATTGATACCAGGGCAGATATTTCCACGGAGAAGGGCAATCACAGATTCATTAAACAAACTTATGGTTCACCAATGGAAAGGTGTGAGGATTGGATTCATTACGATATCGGGGTTAACAGACATATACAAACACAGGTGAAATATATAATCAACAAAGACCTACGGAATACCAAGAGAAGACTACTCAACATTCTGTCATAACGTACATGGGAAAAGGGTCCCAGGAAGAACAGACATATGTATATGTGTAAAAGCACCACATCTTGCACACCTACAACAAGCCAAACGTTGTAATCAAACTTGCTGTAATAAAAAATAAAAAATTAAATTAAAAACACGAACAAGAAGTAGTGAGACAAACTTGAGGGGCTTTCTCCTGGCACATTCCATTCTAAATTCCAATCTAGAAGAGGACTTCTATTGAGGCTCTGTTGCCCTAGTAACCAGATTTGGTAAGGGAGAACTGCTGCCACCTTGTGGCCGTTTCACACAACAGCAGCTTTAATCCCAGCGCTAATGGTCAGTTGATATTCAAAATCATTGCAGGCCTGTAAATGACACCTGCCCTGAAAACAAATCCTGGGGTCATATATCGACCAAAAAATTCAAAAGACGTCCATATTTCAAAATGACAGTTTCAAGAGGAATATTTCACGCACATTAGTGTTCTGCTTCTTTTGCTTTCTTTCTTTTTTGGTTAAAAAAACGGGAATGGCAAAAGGCAACCCTCAGAATGGGCGAAAACGTTCGCAAACGAATCAATGGACAAAGGTTTAATCTCCAATGTATATAAACAGCTCACACAGCTTAATATTAATAAAACAAACAACCCAATACAAAAATGGGCAGAAGATCTAAAGAGACGTTTCTTCAAAGAAGTCACAGAGATGGCCAAGACGCACATGAAAAGCTGCTCAACATCACTAATTATTAGAGAAATGCAAATCAAAATGACAATGAGGTATGACCTCACACCTGTTAGAATCGGCATCATCAGAAAATCTACAAACAACAAATTCTGGGGAGGGTGTGGACAAAAGGAACCCTCTTCCACTATTGGTGGGAAGGTAAACTGATACAGTCCCTATGGAGAACAGTATGGAGGTTCCTTTAAAAAACTAAAAAGAGAATTACCAAAGGATTCAGCAATCCCACTTCTGGGCATATACCCAGAGAAAACCATAAATCAAAAAGACACATTCACCACAATGTTCATTGCAGCACTATTTACAATAGCCAGGTAATGGAAGCAACCTAAATGCCCACAGACAGACGAATGGATAAAGATGTGGTACATATATAAAATGGAATATTACTCAGCCATGAAAAGGAATGAAACTGGGTCATTTGTAGAGAAGTCGATGGATCTAGAGACTGTCATACAGAGTGAAGTAAGTCAGAAAGAGAAAAACAAATATTGTATATTAAGGCATATATGTGGATCCTAGAAAAATGGTACAGATGAACTGGTTTGCAGGGCAGAAATAGAGACACAGAGGTAGAGAACAAACGTATGGACACCAAGTTGGGGAAGCCATGGGGTGGTGGTGGTGGGATGAGTTGGGAGATTGGGATTGACCTGTATACATGTATATGCATAAAATAGATAACTACTAATAACCTGCTGTATAAAAAAATAAATAAAATTAAATTTCAAAATTTTTAAAAATAAAACAGAAAAAGTTCTTCCATTCACACAGATGTATTTATAGGAATGAATTATTTCCATGCTTATATCTATAATTACATAAAAGAGGAATAAAATCTAACTTGAACCAAAAAAGAAAAAAAAAAAACCTAAACCTAACAGTTATACTGAGGAAAACCCTACCAAGGCACTTGCTCCAGCGGTAAACAATTCTGAAATTGGTCAGAGGTGGGGAATCATCTCCCATACAGACAGCAGCCCCGCCACCCCACGCAAGGAGCGTCCTCATCGCAAAGCTGGGGCACCGTGCCGAGGCCTCTGTGAGTAAATGTGAGCTGAGCCCCAGGCCAGCTGCTGCTGAACTGTTCCCATCCTTCCCAGGTAAAACACCTGAATATGTACAAGGGCTTGAAAGCCTAGAGGAAGGGCCGTGGAGCCACACCAGCGACAGCACGCAGGCCAACTTGGTGCCTGCAGGCCAGCCAGGATGGTCCTGGCCCCGGGCGCTCTTCTGGAAGCTTTCCATTTCCCTGCCTGAGATACCCCTCCTGTCCCGGCCCCCACTCCTTTCTTTCCTTCCTCACCTCAGCCCGGAGAGAAATTCCAGTGGAAGTCATGGGTGACAAATCCTCTTCTTTACAGGTGGCAGCCTGGCAACTCCTGCAGAAAGTCCAGCAGAGCCCCACTCACACCGGGCCACCAACAAAGCCGTGGACCCTCACAACCTCCCACCAGCACAGCCCTGAGACTGCTGACGGGGCAGATAATATGGAGTCAGGCACAGCTGCAGGGGCTATTGCTGCCTGGAGTGCTGTTTCTATTGACTTCAACCCAGGCACACATGGGGAGGGCTTGCCGGCAGGGTCAGGCTGCCCAGGTCAGCTAATCCTCAGCCCTCAGGGAATCACATTGCAGAAAATGGACCTCGCTAAGACAGAATATTAGCCAAGGAAAAAAAGGACACAATGCCATTTGCAGCACCGTTGAGGAGTCTAGAGGTAATCACGTGACTTGGAGTAAGTCAGAAAGTGAAAGACACATATCGTAGGATATCACTTATAGGTGTTCCCTAAAAATTGATACCAGGGCAGATATTTCCACGGAGAAGGGCAATCACAGATTCATTAAACAAACTTATGGTTCACCAATGGAAAGGTGTGAGGATTGGATTCATTACGATATCGGGGTTAACAGACATATACAAACACAGGTGAAATATATAATCAACAAAGACCTACGGAATACCAAGAGAAGACTACTCAACATTCTGTCATAACGTACATGGGAAAAGGGTCCCAGGAAGAACAGACATATGTATATGTGTAAAAGAACCACATCTTGCACACCTACAACAAGCCAAACGTTGTAATCAAACTTGCTGTAATAAAAAAAAATAAAAAAACTAAATTAAAAAAACGAACAAGAAGTAGTGAGACAAACTTGAGGGGCTTTCTCCTGGCACATTCCATTCTAAATTCCAATCTAGAACAGGACTTCCACTGAGGCTCTGTTGCCCTAGTAACCAGATTTGGTAAGGGAGAACTGCTGCCACCTTGTGGCCGTTTCACACAACAGCAGCTTTAATCCCAGCGCTAATGGTCAGTGGATATTCCAAATCATTGCAGGCCTGTAAATGACACCTGCCCTGAAAACAAATCCTGGGGTCATATATCGACCAAAAAATTCAAAAGACGTCCATATTTCAAAACGACAGTTTCAAGAGGCATATTTCACGCACATTAGTGTTCTGCTTCTTTTGCTTTCTTTCTTTTTTGGTTAAAAAAACGGGAATGGCAAAAGGCAACCCTCAGAATGGGCGAAAACGATCACAAACGAATCAATGAACAAAGGTTTAATCTCCAATGTATATAAACAGCTCACGCAGCTTAATATTAATAAAACAAACAACCCAATACAAAAATGGGCAGAAGATCTAAAGAGACGTTTCTTCAAAGAAGTCACAGAGATGGCCAAGACGCACATGAAAAGCTGCTCAACATCACTAATTATTAGAGAAATGCAAATCAAAATGACAATGAGGTATGACCTCACACCTGTTAGAATCGGCATCATCAGAAAATCTACAAACAACAAATTCTGGGGAGGGTGTGGACAAAAGGAACCCTCTTCCACTATTGGTGGGAAGGTAAATTGATACAGTCCCTATGGAGAACAGTATGGAGGTTCCTTTAAAAAACTAAAAAGAGAATTACCATAGGATCCAGCAATCCCACTTCTGGGCATATACCCAGAGAAAACCATAAATCAAAAAGACACATTCACCACAATGTTCATTGCAGCACTATTTACAATAGCCAGGTAATGGAAGCAAACTAAATGCCCACAGACAGATGAATGGATAAAGAAGTGGTACATATATAAAATGGAATATTACTCAGCCATGAAAAGGAATGAAACTGGGTCATTTGTAGAGAAGTCGATGGATCTAGAGACTGTCATACAGAGTGAAGTAAGTCAGAAAGAGAAAAACAAATATTGTATATTAAGGCATATATGTGGAACCTAGAAAAATGGTACAGATGAACTGGTTTGCAGGGCAGAAATAGAGACACAGAGGTAGAGAACAAACGTATGGACACCAAGTGGAGGAAGCCATGGGGTGGTGGTGGTGGTATGATTTGGGAGATTGGGATTGACCTGTATATATGTATATGCATAAAATAGATAACTACTAATAACCTGCTGTATAAATAAATAAATAAAATTAAATATCAAAATTTTTAAAGATAAAACAGAAAAAGTTCTTCCATTCACACAGATGTATTTATATGAATGAATTATTTCCATGCTTATATCTATCAATACATAAAAGAGGAATAAACTCTAACTTGAACCAAAAAAGAAAAAAAAACCTAAACTTAACAGTTATACAGAGGAAAACCCTACCAAGGCACTTGCTCCAGCGGTAAACAATTCTGAAATTGGTCAGAGGTGGGGAATCATCTCCCATACAGACAGCAGCCCCGCCCCCCCACGCAAGGAGCGTCCTCATTGCAAAGCTGGGGGACCGTGCCGAGGCCTCTGTGAGTAAACGTGAGCTGACCCCCAGGCCAGCTGCTGCTGAACTGTTCCCACCCTTCCCAGGTAAAACACCTGAATATGTACAAGGGTTTGAAAGCCTAGAGGAAGGGCTGTGGAGCCACACCAGCGACAGCACGCAGGCCAACTTGGTGCCTGCAGGCCAGCCAGGATGGTCCTGGCCCCGGGCGCTCTTCTGGAAGCTTTCCATTTCCCTGCCAGAGATACCCCTCCTGTCCCGGCACCCACTCCTTATTTTCCTTCCTCACCTCAGCCCGGAGAGAAATTCCAGTGGAAGTCATGGGTGACAAATCCTCTTCTTTACAGGTGGCAGCCTGGCAACTCCTGCAGAAAGTCCAGCAGAGCCCCACTCACACCGGGCCACCAACAAAGCCATGGACCCTCACAACCTCCCACCAGCACAGCCCTGAGACTGCTGACGGGGCAGAGAATATGGAGTCAGGCACAGCTGCAGGGGTTATTGCTGCCTGGAGTGCTGTTTCTATTGACCTCAACCCAGGCACACCTGGGGAGGGCTTGCCGGCAGGGTCAGGCTGCCCAGGTCAGCTAATCCTCAGCCCTCAGGGAATCACATTGCAGAAAATGGACCTCGCTAAGACAGAATATTAGCCAAGGAAAAAAAGGACACAATGCCATTTGCAGCACCGTTGAGGAGTCTAGAGGTAATCACGTGACTTGGAGTAAGTCAGAAAGTGAAAGACACATATCGTAGGATATCACTTATAGATGTTCCCTAAAAATTGATACCAGGGCAGATATTTCCACGGAGAAGGGCAATCACAGATTCATTAAACAAACTTATGGTTCACCAATGGAAAGGTGTGAGGATTGGATTCATTACGATATCGGGGTTAACAGACATATACAAACACAGGTGAAATATATAATCACCAAAGACCTACGGAATACCAAGAGAAGACTATTCAACATTCTGTCATAACGTACATGGGAAAAGGGTCTCAGGAAGAACAGACATATGTATATGTGTAAAAGCACCACATCTTGCACACCTACAACAAGCCAAACGTTGTAATCAAACTTGCTGTAATAAAAAATAAAAAATTAAATTAAAAACACGAACAAGAAGTAGTGAGACAAACTTGAGGGGCTTTCTCCTGGCACATTCCATTCTAAATTCCAATCTAGAAGAGGACTTCCATTGAGGCTCTGTTGCCCTAGTAACCAGATTTGGTAAGGGAGAACTGCTGCCACCTTGTGGCCGTTTCACACAACAGCAGCTTTAATCCCAGCGCTAATGGTCAGTGGATATTCCAAATCATTGCAGGCCTGTAAATGACACCTGCCCTGAAAACAAATCCTGGGGTCATATATCGACCAAAAAATTCAAAAGACGTCCATATTTCAAAATGACAGTTTCAAGAGGAATATTTCACGCACATTAGTGTTCTGCTTCTTTTGCTTTCTTTCTTTTTTGGTTAAAAAACCGGGAATGGCAAAAGGCAACCCTCAGAATGGGCGAAAACTTTCGCAAACGAATCAATGGACAAAGGTTTAATCTCCAATGTATATAAACAGCTCACACAGCTTAATATTAATAAAACAAACAACCCAATACAAAAATGGGCAGAAGATCTAAAGAGACGTTTCTTCAAAGAAGTCACAGAGATGGCCAAGACGCACATGAAAAGCTGCTCAACATCACTAATTATTAGAGAAATGCAAATCAAAAAGACAATGAGGTATGACCTCACACCTGTTAGAATCGGCATCATCAGAAAATCTACAAACAACAAATTCTGGGGAGGGTGTGGACAAAAGGAACCCTCTTCCACTATTGGTGGGAAGGTAAACTGATACAGTCCCTATGGAGAACAGTATGGACGTTCCTTTAAAAAACTAAAAAGAGAATTACCAAAGGATCCAGCAATCCCATTTCTGGGCATATACCCAGAGAAAACCATAAATCAAAAAGACACATTCACCACAATGTTCATTGCAGCACTATTTACAATAGCCAGGTAATGGAAGCAACCTAAATGCCCACAGACAGACGAATGGATAAAGATGTGGTACATATATAAAATGGAATATTACTCAGCCATGAAAAGGAATGAAACTGGGTCATTTGTAGAGAAGTCGATGGATCTAGAGACTGTCATACAGAGTGAAGTAAGTCAGAAAGAGAAAAACAAATATTGTATATTAAGGCATATATGTGGATCCTAGAAAAATGGTACAGATGAACTGGTTTGCAGGGCAGAAATAGAGACACAGAGGTAGAGAACAAACGTATGGACACCAAGTTGGGGAAGCCATGGGGTGGTGGTGGTGGGATGAGTTGGGAGATTGGGATTGACCTGTATACATGTATATGCATAAAATAGATAACTACTAATAACCTGCTGTATAAAAAAATAAATAAAATTAAATTTCAAAATTTTTAAAAATAAAACAGAAAAAGTTCTTCCATTCACACAGATGTATTTATATGAATGAATTATTTCCATGCTTATATCTATAATTACATAAAAGAGGAATAAAATCTAACTTGAACCAAAAAAGAAAAAAAAAAACTAAACCTAACAGTTATACTGAGGAAAACCCTACCAAGGCACTTGCTCCAGCGGTAAACAATTCTGAAATTGGTCAGAGGTGGGGAATCATCTCCCATACAGACAGCAGCCCCGCCACCCCACGCAAGGAGCGTCCTCATCGCAAAGCTGGGGCACCGTGCCGAGGCCTCTGTGAGTAAACGTGAGCTGAGCCCCAGGCCAGCTGCTGCTGAACTGTTCCCATCCTTCCCAGGTAAAACACCTGAATATGTACAAGGGCTTGAAAGCCTAGAGGAAGGGCCGTGGAGCCACACCAGCGACAGCACGCAGGCCAACTTGGTGCCTGCAGGCCAGCCAGGATGGTCCTGGCCCCGGGCGCTCTTCTGGAAGCTTTCCATTTCCCTGCCTGAGATACCCCTCCTGTCCCGGCACCCACTCCTTTTTTTCCTTCCTCACCTCAGCCCGGAGAGAAATTCCAGTGGAAGTCATGGGTGACAAATCCTCTTCTTTACAGGGGGCAGCCTGGCAACTCCTGCAGAAAGTCCAGCAGAGCCCCACTCACACCGGGCCACCAACAAAGCCGTGGACCCTCACACCCTCCCACCAGCACAGCCCTGAGACTGCTGACGGGGCAGATAATATGGAGTCAGGCACAGCTGCAGGGGCTATTGCTGCCTGGAGTGCTGTTTCTATTGACTTCAACCCAGGCACACATGGGGAGGGCTTGCCGGCAGGGTCAGGCTGCCCAGGTCAGCTAATCCTCAGCCCTCAGGGAATCACATTGCAGAAAATGGACCTCGCTAAGACAGAATATTAGCCAAGGAAAAAAAGGACACAATGCCATTTGCAGCACCGTTGAGGAGTCTAGAGGTAATCACGTGACTTGGAGTAAGTCAGAAAGTGAAAGACACATATCGTAGGATATCACTTATAGGTGTTCCCTAAAAATTGATACCAGGGCAGATATTTCCACGGAGAAGGGCAATCACAGATTCATTAAACAAACTTATGGTTCACCAATGGAAAGGTGTGAGGATTGGATTCATTACGATATCGGGGTTAACAGACATATACAAACACAGGTGAAATATATAATCACCAAAGACCTACGGAATACCAAGAGAAGACTACTCAACATTCTGTCATAACGTACATGGGAAAAGGGTCCCAGGAAGAACAGACATATGTATATGTGTAAAAGAACCACATCTTGCACACCTACAACAAGCCAAACGTTGTAATCAAACTTGCTGTAATAAAAAAAAATAAAAAAACTAAATTAAAAAAACGAACAAGAAGTAGTGAGACAAACGTGAGGGGCTTTCTCCTGGCACATTCCATTCTAAATTCCAATCTAGAACAGGACTTCCATTGAGGCTCTGTTGCCCTAGTAACCAGATTTGGTAAGGGAGAACTGCTGCCACCTTGTGGCCGTTTCGCACAACAGCAGCTTTAATCCCAGCGCTAATGGTCAGTGGATATTCCAAATCATTGCAGGCCTGTAAATGACACCTGCCCTGAAAACAAATCCTGGGGTCATATATCGACCAAAAAATTCAAAAGACGTCCATATTTCAAAACGACAGTTTCAAGAGGCATATTTCACGCACATTAGTGTTCTGCTTCTTTTGCTTTCTTTCTTTTTTGGTTAAAAAAACGGGAATGGCAAAAGGCAACCCTCAGAATGGGCGAAAATGATCACAAACGAATCAATGAACAAAGGTTTAATCTCCAACGTATATAAAGAGCTCACGCAGCTTAATATTAATAAAACAAACAACCCAATACAAAAATGGGCAGAAGATCTAAAGAGACGTTTCTTCAAAGAAGTCACAGAGATGGCCAAGACGCACATGAAAAGCTGCTCAACATCACTAATTATTAGAGAAATGCAAATCAAAATGACAATGAGGTATGACCTCACACCTGTTAGAATCGGCATCATCAGAAAATCTACAAACAACAAATTCTGGGGAGGGTGTGGACAAAAGGAACCCTCTTCCACTATTGGTGGGAAGGTAAATTGATACAGTCCCTATGGAGAACAGTATGGAGGTTCCTTTAAAAATCTAAAAAGAGAATTACCATAGGATCCAGCAATCCCACTTCTGGGCATATACCCAGAGAAAACCATAAATCAAAAAGACACATTCACCACAATGTTCATTGCAGCACTATTTACAATAGCCAGGTAATGGAAGCAAACTAAATGCCCACAGACAGATGAATGGATAAAGAAGTGGTACATATATAAAATGGAATATTACTCAGCCATGAAAAGGAATGAAACTGGGTCATTTGTAGAGAAGTCGATGGATCTAGAGACTGTCATACAGAGTGAAGTAAGTCAGAAAGAGAAAAACAAATATTGTATATTAAGGCATATATGTGGAACCTAGAAAAATGGTACAGATGAACTGGTTTGCAGGGCAGAAATAGAGACACAGAGGTAGAGAACAAACGTATGGACACCAAGTGGAGGAATCCATGGGGTGGTGGTGGTGGTATGATTTGGGAGATTGGGATTGACCTGTATATATGTATATGCATAAAATAGATAACTACTAATAACCTGCTGTATAAATAAATAAATAAAATTAAATATCAAAATTTTTAAAGATAAAACAGAAAAAGTTCTTCCATTCACACAGATGTATTTATATGAATGAATTATTTCCATGCTTATATCTATCAATACATAAAAGAGGAATAAACTCTAACTTGAACCAAAAAAGAAAAAAAAACCTAAACTTAACAGTTATACAGAGGAAAACCCTACCAAGGCACTTGCTCCAGCGGTAAACAATTCTGAAATTGGTCAGAGGTGGGGAATCATCTCCCATACAGACAGCAGCCCCGCACCCCCACGCAAGGAGCATCCTCATCGCAAAGATGGGGGACCGTGCCGAGGCCTCTGTGAGTAAACGTGAGCTGAGCCCCAGGCCAGCTGCTGCTGAACTGCTCCCACCCTTCCCAGGTAAAACACCTGAATATGTACAAGGGTTTGAAAGCCTAGAGGAAGGGCCGTGGAGCCACACCAGCGACAGCACGCAGGCCAACTTGGTGCCTGCAGGCCAGCCAGGATGGTCCTGGCCCCGGGCGCTCTTCTGGAAGCTTTCCATTTCCCTGCCTGAGATACCCCTCCTGTCCCGGCACCCACTCCTTTTTTTCCTTCCTCACCTCAGCCCGGAGAGAAATTCCAGTGGAAGTCATGGGTGACAAATCCTCTTCTTTACAGGTGGCAGCCTGGCAACTCCTGCAGAAAGTCCAGCAGAGCCCCACTCACACCGGGCCACCAACAAAGCCATGGACCCTCACAACCTCCCACCAGCACAGCCCTGAGACTGCTGACGGGGCAGAGAATATGGAGTCAGGCACAGCTGCAGGGGTTATTGCTGCCTGGAGTGCTGTTTCTATTGACCTCAACCCAGGCACACCTGGGGAGGGCTGGCCGGCAGAGTCAGGCTGCCCAGGTCAGCTAATCCTCAGCCCTCAGGGAATCACATTGCAGAAAATGGACCTCGCTAAGACAGAATATTAGCCAAGGAAAAAAAGGACACAATGCCATTTGCAGCACCGTTGAGGAGTCTAGAGGTAATCACGTGACTTGGAGTAAGTCAGAAAGTGAAAGACACATATCGTAGGATATCACTTATAGGTGTTCCCTAAAAATTGATACCAGGGCAGATATTTCCACGGAGAAGGGCAATCACAGATTCATTAAACAAACTTATGGTTCACCAATGGAAAGGTGTGAGGATTGGATTCATTACGATATCGGGGTTAACAGACATATACAAACACAGGTGAAATATATAATCACCAAAGACCTACGGAATACCAAGAGAAGACTACTCAACATTCTGTCATGACGTACATGGGAAAAGGGTCCCAGGAAGAACAGACATATGTATATGTGTAAAAGCACCACATCCTGCACACCTACAACAAGCCAAACGTTGTAATCAAACTTGCTGTAATAAAAAAAAATAAAAAAACTAAATTAAAAAAACGAACAAGTAGTGAGACAAACTTGAGGGGCTTTCTCCTGGCACATTCCATTCTAAATTCCAATCTAGAACAGGACTTCCATTGAGGCTCTGTTGCCCTAGTAACCAGATTTGGTAAGGGAGAACTGCTGCCACCTTGTGGCCGTTTCACACAACAGCAGCTTTAATCCCAGCGCTAATGGTCAGTGGATATTCCAAATCATTGCAGGCCTGTAAATGACACCTGCCCTGAAAACAAATCCTGGGGTCATATATCGACCAAAAAATTCAAAAGACGTCCATATTTCAAAACGACAGTTTCAAGAGGCATATTTCACGCACATTAGTGTTCTGCTTCTTTTGCTTTCTTTCTTTTTTGGTTAAAAAAACGGGAATGGCAAAAGGCAACCCTCAGAATGGGCGAAAATGATCACAAACGAATCAATGAACAAAGGTTTAATCTCCAATGTATATAAACAGCTCACGCAGCTTAATATTAATAAAACAAACAACCCAATACAAAAATGGGCAGAAGATCTAAAGAGACGTTTCTTCAAAGAAGTCACAGAGATGGCCAAGACGCACATGAAAAGCTGCTCAACATCACTAATTATTAGAGAAATGCAAATCAAAATGACAATGAGGTATGACCTCACACCTGTTAGAATCGGCATCATCAGAAAATCTACAAACAACAAATTCTGGGGAGGGTGTGGACAAAAGGAACCCTCTTCCACTATTGGTGGGAAGGTAAATTGATACAGTCCCTATGGAGAACAGTATGGAGGTTCCTTTAAAAAACTAAAAAGAGAATTACCATAGGATCCAGCAATCCCACTTCTGGGCATATACCCAGAGAAAACCATAAATCAAAAAGACACATTCACCACAATGTTCATTGCAGCACTATTTACAATAGCCAGGTAATGGAAGCAACCTAAATGCCCACAGACAGACGAATGGATAAAGATGTGGTACATATATAAAATGGAGGGCCTCCCTGGTGGCGCAAGTGGTTAAGAGTCCGCCTGCCGATGCAGGGGATACGGGTTCGTGCCCCGGTCTGGGAGGATCCCATATGCCGCGGAGCGGCTGGGCCCGTGAGCCATGGCCGCTGGGCCTGCGCATCCGGAGCCTGTGCTCCGCAACGGGAGAGGACACAACAGTGAGAGGCCCACATACCGCAAAAAAAAAATAAATAAATAAATAAAATGGAATATTACTCAGCCATGAAAAGGAATGAAACTGGGTCATTTGTAGAGAAGTCGATGGATCTAGAGACTGTCATACAGAGTGAAGTAAGTCAGAAAGAGAAAAACAAATATTGTATATTAAGGCATATATGTGGAACCTAGAAAAATGTTACAAATGAACTGGTTTGCAGGGCAGAAATAGAGACACAGAGGTAGAGAACAAACGTATGGACACCAAGTGGAGGAAGCCATGGGGTGGTGGTGGTTGTATGATTTGGGAGATTGGGATTGACCTGTATATATGTATATGCATAAAATAGATAACTACTAATAACCTGCGTATAAAAAAATAAATAAAATTAAATTTCACAATTTTTAAAAATAAAACAGAAAAAGTTCTTCCATTCACACAGATGTATTTATATGAATGAATTATTTCCATGCTTATATCTATCAATACATAAAAGAGGAATAAACACTAACTTGAACCAAAGAAGAAAAAAAAACCTAAACATAACAGTTATACAGAGGAAAACCCTACCAAGGCACTTGCTCAAGCGGTAAACAATTCTGAAATTGGTCAGAGGTGGGGAATCATCTCCCATACAGACAGCAGCCCTGCCCCCCCACGCAAGGAGCGTCCTCATTGCAAAGCTGGGGGGACCGTGCCGTGGCCTCTGTGAGTAAACGTGAGCTGAGCCCCAGGCCAGCTGCTGCTGAACTGTTCCCACCCTTCCCAGGTAAAACACCTGAATATGTACAAGGGCTTGAAAGCCTAGAGGAAGGGCCGTGGAGCCACACCAGCGACAGCACGCAGGCCAACTTGGTGCCTGCAGGCCAGCCAGGATGGTCCTGGCCCCGGGCGCTCTTCTGGAAGCTTTCCATTTCCCTGCCTGAGATACCCCTCCTGTCCCGGCCCCCACTCCTTTTTTTCCTTCCTCACCTCAGCCCGGAGAGAAATTCCAGTGGAAGTCATGGGTGACAAATCCTCTTCTTTACAGGGGGCAGCCTGGCAACTCCTGCAGAAAGTCCAGCAGAGCCCCACTCACACCGGGCCACCAACAAAGCCGTGGACTCTCCCACCCTCCCACCAGCACAGCCCTGAGACTGCTGACGGGGCAGAGAATATGGAGTCAGGCACAGCTGCAGGGGTTATTGCTGCCTGGAGTGCTGTTTCTATTGACCTCAACCCAGGCACACCTGGGGAGGGCTTGCCGGCAGGGACAGGCTGCCCAGGTCAGCTAATCCTCAGCCCTCAGGGAATCACATTGCAGAAAATGGACCTCGCTAAGACAGAATATTAGCCAAGGAAAAAAAGGACACAATGCCATTTGCAGCACCGTTGAGGAGTCTAGAGGTAATCATGTGACTTGGAGTAAGTCAGAAAGTGAAAGACACATATCGTAGGATATCACTTATAGGTGTTCCCTAAAAATTGATACCAGGGCAGATATTTCCACGGAGAAGGGCAATCACAGATTCATTAAACAAACTTATGGTTCACCAATGGAAAGGAGTGTGGATTGGATTCATTACGATATCGGGGTTAACAGACATATATAAACACAGGTGAAATATATAATCACCAAAGACCTACGGAATACCAAGAGAAGACTACTCAACATTTTGTCATAACGTACATGGGAAAAGGGTCCCAGGAAGAACAGACATATGTATATGTGTAAAAGAACCACATCTTGCACACCTACAACAAGCCAAACGTTGTAATCAAACTTGCTGTAATAAAAAAAAAATAAAAAAACTAAATTAAAAACACGAACAAGAAGTAGTGAGACAAACTTGAGGGGCTTTCTCCTGGCACATTCCATTCTAAATTCCAATCTAGAACAGGACTTCCATTGAGGATCTGTTGCCCTAGTAACCAGATTTGGTAAGGGAGAACTGCTGCCACCTTGTGGCCGTTTCACACAACAGCAGCTTTAATCCCAGCGCTAATGGTCAGTGGATATTCCAAATCATTGCAGGCCTGTAAATGACACCTGCCCTGAAAACAAATCCTGGGGTCATATATCGACCAAAAAATTCAAAAGACGTCCATATTTCAAAATGACAGTTTCAAGAGGCATATTTCACGCACATTAGTGTTCTGCTTCTTTTGCTTTCTTTCTTTTTTGGTTAAAAAAATGGGAATGGCAAAAGGCAACCCTCAGAATGGGCGAAAACGTTCGCAAACGAATCAATGGACAAAGGTTTAATCTCCAATATATATAAACAGCTCACACAGCTTAATATTAATAAAACAAACAACCCAATACAAAAATGGGCAGAAGATCTAAAGAGACGTTTCTTCAAAGAAGTCACAGAGATGGCCAAGACGCACATGGAAAGCTGCTCAACATCACTAATTATTAGAGAAATGCAAATCAAAATGACAATGAGGTATGACCTCAAACCTGTTAGAATAGGCATCATCAGAAAATCTACAAACAACAAATTCTGGGGAGGGTGTGGACGAAAGGAACCCTCTTCCACTATTGGTGGGAAGGTAAACTGATACAGTCCCTATGGAGAACAGTATGGAGGTTCCTTTAAAAAACTAAAAAGAGAATTACCATAGGATCCAGCAATCCCACTACTGGGCATATACCCAGAGAAAACCATAAATCAAAAAGACACATTCACCACAATGTTCATTGCAGCACTATTTACAATAGCCAGGTAATTGAAGCAACCTAAATGCCCACAGACAGACGAATGGATAAAGATGTGGTACATATATAAAATGGAATATTACTCAGCCATGAAAAGGAATGAAACTGGGTCATTTGTAGAGAAGTCGATGGATCTAGAGACTGTCATACAGAGTGAAGTAAGTCAGAAAGAGAAAAACAAATATTGTATATTAAGGCATATATGTGGAACCTAGAAAAATGGTACAGATGAACTGGTTTGCAGGGCAGAAATAGAGACACAGAGGTAGAGAACAAACGTATGGACACCAAGTGGAGGAAGCCATGGGGTGGTGGTGGTGGTATGATTTGGGAGATTGCGATTGACCTGTATATATAAATATATGCATAAAATAGATAACTACTAATAACCTGCTGTATAAAAAAATAAATAAAATTAAATTTCAAAATTTTTAAAAATAAAACAGAAGAAGTTCTTCCATTCACACAGATGTATTTATATGAATGAATTATTTCCATGCTTATATCTATCAATACATAAAAGAGGAATAAACTCTAACTTGAACCAAAAAAGAAAAAAAAACCTAAACTTAACAGTTATACAGAGGAAAACCCTACCAAGGCACTTGCTCCAGCGGTAAACAATTCTGAAATTGGTCAGAGGTGGGGAATCATCTCCCATACAGACAGCAGCACCGCCCCCCCACGCAAGGAGCGTCCTCATTGCAAAGCTGGGGGACCGTGCCGAGGCCTCTGTGAGTAAACGTGAGCTGAGCCCCAGGCCAGCTGCTGCTGAACTGTTCCCACCCTTCCCAGGTAAAACACCTGAATATGTACAAGGGCTTGAAAGCCTAGAGGAAGGGCCGTGGAGCCACACCAGCGACAGCACGCAGGCCAACTTGGTGCCTGCAGGCCAGCCAGGATGGTCCTGCCCCCGGGCGCTCTTCTGGAAGCTTTCCATTTCCCTGCCTGAGATACCCCTCCTGTCCCGGCACCCACTCCTTTTTTTCCTTCCTCACCTCAGCCCGGAGAGAAATTCCAGTGGAAGTCATGGGTGACAAATCCTCTTCTTTACAGGTGGCAGCCTGGCAACTCCTGCAGAAAGTCCAGCAGAGCCCCACTCACACCGGGCCACCAACAAAGCCGTGGACCCTCACACCCTCCCACCAGCACAGCCCTGACACTGCTGACGGGGCAGATAATATGGAGTCAGGCACAGCTGCAGGGGTTATTGCTGCCTGGAGTGCTGTTTCTATTGACCTCAACCCAGGCACACCTGGGGAGGGCTTGCCGGCAGGGTCAGGCTGCCCAGGTCAGCTAATCCTCAGCCCTCAGGGAATCACATTGCAGAAAATGGACCTCGCTAAGACAGAATATTAGCCAAGGAAAAAAGGACACAATGCCATTTGCAGCACCGTTGAGGAGTCTAGAGGTAATCACGTGACTTGGAGTAAGTCAGAAAGTGAAAGACACATATCGTAGGATATCACTTATAGGTGTTCCCTAAAAATTGATACCAGGGCAGATATTTCCACGGAGAAGGGCAATCACAGATTCATTAAACAAACTTATGGTTCACCAATGGAAAGGTGTGAGGATTGGATTCATTACGATATCGGGGTTAACAGACATATACAAACACAGGTGAAATATATAATCACCAAAGACCTACGGAATACCAAGAGAAGACTACTCAACATTCTGTCATAACGTACATGGGAAAAGGGTCCCAGGAAGAACAGACATATGTATATGTGTAAAAGAACCACATCTTGCACACCTACAACAAGCCAAACGTTGTAATCAAACTTGCTGTAATAAAAAAAATAAAAAAACTAAATTAAAAAAACGAACAAGAAGTAGTGAGACAAACTTGAGGGGCTTTCTCCTGGCACATTCCATTCTAAATTCCAATCTAGAACAGGACTTCCATTGAGGCTCTGTTGCCCTAGTAACCAGATTTGGTAAGGGAGTACTGCTGCCACCTTGTGGCCGTTTCGCACAACAGCAGCTTTAATCCCAGCGCTAATGGTCAGTGGATATTCCAAATCATTGCAGGCCTGTAAATGACACCTGCCCTGAAAACAAATCCTGGGGTCATATATCGACCAAAAAATTCAAAAGACGTCCATATTTCAAAACGACAGTTTCAAGAGGCATATTTCACGCACATTAGTGTTCTGCTTCTTTTGCTTTCTTTCTTTTTTGGTTAAAAAAACGGGAATGGCAAAAGGCAACCCTCAGAATGGGCGAAAACGATCACAAACGAATCAATGAACAAAGGTTTAATCTCCAATGTATATAAACAGCTCACGCAGCTTAATATTAATAAAACAAACAACCCAATACAAAAATGGGCAGAAGATCTAAAGAGACGTTTCTTCAAAGAAGTCACAGAGATGGCCAAGACGCACATGAAAAGCTGCTCAACATCACTAATTATTAGAGAAATGCAAATCAAAATGACAATGAGGTATGACCTCACACCTGTTAGAATCGGCATCATCAGAAAATCTACAAACAACAAATTCTGGGGAGGGTGTGGACAAAAGGAACCCTCTTCCACTATTGGTGGGAAGGTAAATTGATACAGTCCCTATGGAGAACAGTATGGAGGTTCCTTTAAAAAACTAAAAAGAGAATTACCATAGGATCCAGCAATCCCACTTCTGGGCATATACCCAGAGAAAACCATAAATCAAAAAGACACATTCACCACAATGTTCATTGCAGCACTATTTACAATAGCCAGGTAATGGAAGCAACCTAAATGCCCACAGACAGACGAATGGATAAAGATGTGGTACATATATAAAATGGAGGGCCTCCCTGGTGGCGCAAGTGGTTAAGAGTCCGCCTGCTGATGCAGGGGATACGGGTTCGTGCCCCGGTCTGGGAGGATCCCATATGCCGCGGAGAGGCTGGGCCCGTGAGCCATGGCCGCTGGGCCTGTGCATCCGGAGCCTGTGCTCCGCAACGGGAGAGGACACAACAGTGAGAGGCCCACATACCGCAAAAAGAAAATAAATAAATAAATAAATAAAATGGAATATTACTCAGCCATGAAAAGGAATGAAACTGGGTCATTTGTAGAGAAGTCGATGGATCTAGAGACTGTCATACAGAGTGAAGTAAGTCAGAAAGAGAAAAACAAATATTGTATATTAAGGCATATATGTGGAACCTAGAAAAATGGTACAGATGAACTGGTTTGCAGGGCAGAAATAGAGACACAGAGGTAGAGAGCAAACGTATGGACACCAAGTGGAGGAAGCCATGGGGTGGTGGTGGTGGTATGATTTAGGAGATTGAGATTGACCTGTATATATATATATGCATAAAATAGATAACTACTAATAACCTGCTGTATAAAAAAATAAATAAAATTAAATTTCAAAATTTTTAAAAATAAAACAGAAAAAGTTCTTCCATTCACACAGATGTATTTATATGAATGAATTATTTCCATGCTTATATCTATCAATACATAAAAGAGGAATAAACTCTAACTTGAACCAAAAAAGAAAAAAAAACCTAAACTTAACAGTTATACAGAGGAAAACCCTACCAAGGCACTTGCTCCAGCGGTAAACAATTCTGAAATTGGTCAGAGGTGGGGAATCATCTCCCATACAGACAGCAGCCCCGCCCCCCCACGCAAGGAGCGTCCTCATTGCAAAGCTGGGGGACCGTGCCGAGGCCTCTGTGAGTAAACGTGAGCTGAGCCCCAGGCCAGCTGCTGCTGAACTGTTCCCACCCTTCCCAGGTAAAACACCTGAATATGTACAAGGGCTTGAAAGCCTAGAGGAAGGGCCGTGGAGCCACACCAGCGACAGCACGCAGGCCAACTTGGTGCCTGCAGGCCAGCCAGGATGGTCCTGGCCCCGGGCGCTCTTCTGGAAGCTTTCCATTTCCCTGCCTGAGATACCCCTCCTGTCCCGGCCCCCACTCCTTTTTTTCCTTCCTCACCTCAGCCCGGAGAGAAATTCCAGTGGAAGTCATGGGTGACAAATCCTCTTCTTTACAGGTGGCAGCCTGGCAACTCCTGCACAAAGTCCAGCAGAGCCCCACTCACACCGGGCCACCAACAAAGCCGTGGACCCTCACACCCTCCCACCAGCACAGCCCTGAGACTGCTGACGGGGCAGAGAATATGGAGTCAGGCACAGCTGCAGGGGTTATTGCTGCCTGGAGTGCTGTTTCTATTGACCTCAACCCAGGCACACCTGGGGAGGGCTTGCCGGCAGGGTCAGGCTGCCCAGGTCAGCTAATCCTCAGCCCTCAGGGAATCACATTTCAGAAAATGGACCTCGCTAAGACAGAATATTAGCCAAGGAAAAAAAGGACACAATGCCATTTGCAGCACCGTTGAGGAGTCTAGAGGTAATCACGTGACTTGGAGTAAGTCAGAAAGTGAAAGACACATATCGTAGGATATCACTTATAGGTGTTCCCTAAAAATTGATACCAGGGCAGATATTTCCACGGAGAAGGGCAATCACAGATTCATTAAACAAACTTATGGTTCACCAATGGAAAGGTGTGAGGATTGGATTCATTACGATATCGGGGTTAACAGACATATACAAACACAGGTGAAATATATAATCACCAAAGACCTACGGAATACCAAGAGAAGACTACTCAACATTCTGTCATAACGTACATGGGAAAAGGGTCCCAGGAAGAACAGACATATGTATATGTGTAAAAGCACCACATCTTGCACACCTACAACAAGCCAAACGTTGTAATCAAACTTGCTGTAATAAAAAAAATAAAAAAACTAAATTAAAAAAACGAACAAGAAGTAGTGAGACAAACTTGAGGGGCTTTCTCCTGGCACATTCCATTCTAAATTCCAATCTAGAACAGGACTTCCATTGAGGCTCTGTTGCCCTAGTAACCAGATTTGGTAAGGGAGAACTGCTGCCACCTTGTGGCCGTTTCGCACAACAGCAGCTTTAATCCCAGCGCTAATGGTCAGTGGATATTCCAAATCATTGCAGGCCTGTAAATGACACCTGCCCTGAAAACAAATCCTGGGGTCATATATCGACCAAAAAATTCAAAAGACGTCCATATTTCAAAACGACAGTTTCAAGAGGCATATTTCACGCACATTAGTGTTCTGCTTCTTTTGCTTTCTTTCTTTTTTGGTTAAAAAAACGGGAATGGCAAAAGGCAACCCTCAGAATGGGCGAAAACGATCGCAAACGAATCAATGAACATAGGTTTAATCTCCAATGTATATAAACAGCTCACGCAGCTTAATATTAATAAAACAAACAACCCAATACAAAAATGGGCAGAAGATCTAAAGAGACGTTTCTTCAAAGAAGTCACAGAGATGGCCAAGACGCACATGAAAAGCTGCTCAACATCACTAATTATTAGAGAAATGCAAATCAAAATGACAATGAGGTATGACCTCACACCTGTTAGAATCGGCATCATCAGAAAATCTACAAACAACAAATTCTGGGGAGGGTGTGGACAAAAGGAACCCTCTTCCACTATTGGTGGGAAGGTAAATTGATACAGTCCCTGTGGAGAACAGTATGGAGGTTCCTTTAAAAAACTAAAAAGAGAATTACCATAGGATCCAGCAATCCCACTTCTGGGCATATACCCAGAGAAAACCATAAATCAAAAAGACACATTCACCACAATGTTCATTGCAGCACTATTTACAATAGCCAGGTAATGGAAGCAACCTAAATGCCCACAGACAGACGAATGGATAAAGATGTCGTACATATATAAAATGGAGGGCCTCCCTGGTGGCGCAAGTGGTTAAGAGTCCGCCTGCTGATGCAGGGGATACGGGTTCATGCCCCGGTCTGGGAGGATCCCATATGCCGCGGAGCGGCTGGGCCCGTGAGCCATGGCCGCTGGGCCTGCGCATCCGGAGCCTGTGCTCCGCAACGGGAGAGGACACAACAGTGAGAGGCCCACATACCGCAAAAAGAAAAATAAATAAAAAAATAAATAAATAAAATGGAATATTACTCAGCCATGAAAAGGAATGAAACTGGGTCATTTGTAGAGAAGTCGATGGATCTAGAGACTGTCATACAGAGTGAAGTAAGTCAGAAAGAGAAAAACAAATATTGTATATTAAGGCATATATGTGGAACCTAGAAAAATGGTACAGATGAACTGGTTTGCAGGGCAGAAATAGAGACACAGAGGTAGAGAACAAACGTATGGACACCAAGTGGGGGAAGCCATGGGGTGGTGGTGGTGGGATGAGTTGGGAGATTGCGATTGACCTGTATACATGTATATGCATAAAATAGATAACTACTAATAACCTGCTGTATAAAAAAATAAATAAAATTAAATTTCAAAATTATAAAAAATAAAACAGAAAAAGTTCTTCCATTCACACAGATGTATTTATATGAATGAATTATTTCCATGCTTATATCTATAAATACATAAAAGAGGAATAAAATCTAACTTGAACCAAAAAAGAAAAAAAAAACCTAAACCTAACAGTTATACAGAGGAAAACCCTACCAAGGCACTTGCTCCAGCCGTAAACAATTCTGAAATTGGTCAGAGGTGGGGAATCATCTCCCATACAGACAGCAGCCCCGCCACCCCACGCAAGGAGCGTCCTCATTGCAAAGCTGGGGCACCGTGCCGAGGCCTCTGTGAGTAAACGTGAGCTGAGCCCCAGGCCAGCTGCGTGGTACATATATAAAATGGAGGGCCTCCCTGGTGGCGCAAGTGGTTAAGAGTCCGCCTGCCGATGCAGGGGATACGGGTTCGTGCCCCGGTCTGGGAGGATCCCATATGCCGCGGAGCGGCTGGGCCCGTGAGCCATGGCCGCTGGGCCTGCGCATCCGGAGCCTGTGCTCCGCAACGGGAGAGGACACAACAGTGAGAGGCCCACATACCGCAAAAAGAAAAATAAATAAATAAATAAATAAAATGGAATATTACTCAGCCATGAAAAGGAATGAAACTGGGTCATTTGTAGAGAAGTCGATGGATCTAGAGACTGTCATACAGAGTGAAGTAAGTCAGAAAGAGAAAAACAAATATTGTATATTAAGGCATATATGTGGAACCTAGAAAAATGGTACAGATGAACTGGTTTGCAGGGCAGAAATAGAGACACAGAGGTAGAGAACAAACGTATGGACACCAAGTGGAGGAAGCCATGGGGTGGTGGTGGTGGTATGATTTGGGAGATTGAGATTGACCTGTATATATATATATGCATAAAATAGATAACTACTAATAACCTGCTGTATAAAAAAATAAATAAAATTAAATTTCAAAATTTTTAAAAATAAAACAGAAAAAGTTCTTCCATTCACACAGATGTATTTATATGAATGAATTATTTCCATGCTTATATCTATCAATACATAAAAGAGGAATAAACACTAACTTGAACCAAAAAAGAAAAAAAAAACCTAAACTTAACAGTTATACAGAGGAAAACCCTACCAAGGCACTTGCTCCAGCGGTAAACAATTCTGAAATTGGTCAGAGGTGGGGAATCATCTCCCATACAGACAGCAGCCCCGCCCCCCCACACAAGGAGCGTCCTCATCGCAAAGCTGGGGGACCGTGCCGAGGCCTCTGTGAGTAAACGTGAGCTGAGCCCCAGGCCAGCTGCTGCTGAACTGTTCCCACCCTTCCCAGGTAAAACACCTGAATATGTACAAGGGCTTGAAAGCCTAGAGGAAGGGCCGTGGAGCCACACCAGCGACAGCACGCAGGCCAACTTGGTGCCTGCAGGCCAGCCAGGATGGTCCTGGCCCCGGGCGCTCTTCTGGAAGCTTTCCATTTCCCTGCCTGAGATACCCCTCCTGTCCCGGCACCCACTCCTTTTTTTCCTTCCTCACCTCAGCCCGGAGAGAAATTCCAGTGGAAGTCATGGGTGACAAATCCTCTTCTTTACAGGTGGCAGCCTGGCAACTCCTGCAGAAAGTCCAGCAGAGCCCCACTCACACCGGGCCACCAACAAAGCCATGGACCCTCACACCCTCCCACCAGCACAGCCCTGAGACTGCTGACGGGGCAGAGAATATGGAGTCAGGCACAGCTGCAGGGGTTATTGCTGCCTGGAGTGCTGTTTCTATTGACCTCAACCCAGGCACACCTGGGGAGGGCTTGCCGGCAGGGTCAGGCTGCCCAGGTCAGCTAATCCTCAGCCCTCAGGGAATCACATTGCAGAAAATGGACCTCGCTAAGACAGAATATTAGCCAAGGAAAAAAAGGACACAATGCCATTTGCAGCACCGTTGAGGAGTCTAGAGGTAATCACGTGGCTTGGAGTAAGTCAGAAAGTGAAAGACACATATCGTAGGATATCACTTATAGGTGTTCCCTAAAAATTGATACCAGGGCAGATATTTCCACGGAGAAGGGCAATCACAGATTCATTAAACAAACTTATGGTTCACCAATGGAAAGGTGTGAGGATTGGATTCATTACGATATCGGGGTTAACAGACATATACAAACACAGGTGAAATATATAATCACCAAAGACCTACGGAATACCAAGAGAAGACTACTCAACATTCTGTCATAACGTACATGGGAAAAGGGTCCCAGGAAGAACAGACATATGTATATGTGTAAAAGCACCACATCTTGCACACCTACAACAAGCCAAACGTTGTAATCAAACTTGCTGTAATAAAAAAAATAAAAAAACTAAATTAAAAAAACGAACAAGAAGTAGTGAGACAAACTTGAGGGGCTTTCTCCTGGCACATTCCATTCTAAATTCCAATCTAGAACAGGACTTCCATTGAGGCTCTGTTGCCCTAGTAACCAGATTTGGTAAGGGAGTACTGCTGCCACCTTGTGGCCGTTTCGCACAACAGCAGCTTTAATCCCAGCGCTAATGGTCAGTGGATATTCCAAATCATTGCAGGCCTGTAAATGACACCTGCCCTGAAAACAAATCCTGGGGTCATATATCGACCAAAAAATTCAAAAGACGTCCATATTTCAAAACGACAGTTTCAAGAGGCATATTTCACGCACATTAGTGTTCTGCTTCTTTTGCTTTCTTTCTTTTTTGGTTAAAAAAACGGGAATGGCAAAAGGCAACCCTCAGAATGGGCAAAAACGATCACAAACGAATCAATGAACAAAGGTTTAATCTCCAATGTATATAAACAGCTCACGCAGCTTAATATTAATAAAACAAACAACCCAATACAAAAATGGGCAGAAGATCTAAAGAGACGTTTCTTCAAAGAAGTCACAGAGATGGCCAAGACGCACATGAAAAGCTGCTCAACATCACTAATTATTAGAGAAATGCAAATCAAAATGACAATGAGGTATGACCTCACACCTGTTAGAATCGGCATCATCAGAAAATCTACAAACAACAAATTCTGGGGAGGGTGTGGACAAAAGGAACCCTCTTCCACTATTGGTGGGAAGGTAAATTGATACAGTCCCTATGGAGAACAGTATGGAGGTTCCTTTAAAAAACTAAAAAGAGAATTACCATAGGATCCAGCAATCCCACTTCTGGGCATATACCCAGAGAAAACCATAAATCAAAAAGACACATTCACCACAATGTTCATTGCAGCACTATTTACAATAGCCAGGTAATGGAAGCAACCTAAATGCCCACAGACAGACGAATGGATAAAGATGTGGTACATATATAAAATGGAGGGCCTCCCTGGTGGCGCAAGTGGTTAAGAGTCCGCCTGCTGATGCAGGGGATACGGGTTCATGCCCCGGTCTGGGAGGATCCCATATGCCGCGGAGCGGCTGGGCCTGTGAGCCATGGCCGCTGGGCCTGTGCATCCGGAGCCTGTGCTCCGCAACGGGAGAGGACACAACAGTGAGAGGCCCACATACCGCAAAAAGAAAAATAAATAAATAAATAAATAAAATGGAATATTACTCAGCCATGAAAAGGAATGAAACTGGGTCATTTGTAGAGAAGTCGATGGATCTAGAGACTGTCATACAGAGTGAAGTAAGTCAGAAAGAGAAAAACAAATATTGTATATTAAGGCATATATGTGGAACCTAGAAAAATGGTACAGATGAACTGGTTTGCAGGGCAGAAATAGAGACACAGAGGTAGAGAACAAACGTATGGACACCAAGTGGAGGAAGCCATGGGGTGGTGGTGGTGGTATGATTTGGGAGATTGAGATTGACCTGTATATATATATATGCATAAAATAGATAACTACTAATAACCTGCTGTATAAAAAAATAAATAAAATTAAATTTCAAAATTTTTAAAAATAAAACAGAAAAA
Source organism: Mesoplodon densirostris (assembly GCF_025265405.1). Taxonomy (NCBI): domain Eukaryota; kingdom Metazoa; phylum Chordata; class Mammalia; order Artiodactyla; family Ziphiidae; genus Mesoplodon; species Mesoplodon densirostris. The sequence continues at coordinate 47,761,129 of NC_082673.1, read as the reverse complement.
GTTCTTCCATTCACACAGATGTATTTATATGAATGAATTATTTCCATGCTTATATCTATCAATACATAAAAGAGGAATAAACTCTAACTTGTACCAAAAAAGAAAAAAAAAACCTAAACTTAACAGTTATACAGAGGAAAACCCTACCAAGGCACTTGCTCCAGCGGTAAACAATTCTGAAATTGGTCAGAGGTGGGGAATCATCTCCCATACAGACAGCAGCCCCGCCCCCCCACGCAAGGAGCGTCCTCATTGCAAAGCTGGGGGACCGTGCCGAGGCCTCTGTGAGTAAACGTGAGCTGAGCCCCAGGCCAGCTGCTGCTGAACTGTTCCCACCCTTCCCAGGTAAAACACCTGAATATGTACAAGGGCTTGAAAGCCTAGAGGAAGGGCCGTGGAGCCACACCAGCGACAGCAAGCAGGCCAACTTGGGGCCTGCAGGCCAGCCAGGATGGTCCTGGCCCCGGGCGCTCTTCTGGAAGCTTTCCATTTCCCTGCCTGAGATACCCCTCCTGTCCCGGCCCCCACTCCTTTTTTTCCTTCCTCACCTCAGCCCGGAGAGAAATTCCAGTGGAAGTCATGGGTGACAAATCCTCTTCTTTACAGGTGGCAGCCTGGCAACTCCTGCAGAAAGTCCAGCAGAGCCCCACTCACACCGGGCCACCAACAAAGCCGTGGACCCTCACACCCTCCCACCAGCACAGCCCTGAGACTGCTGACGGGGCAGAGAATATGGAGTCAGGCACAGCTGCAGGGGTTATTGCTGCCTGGAGTGCTGTTTCTATTGACCTCAACCCAGGCACACCTGGGGAGGGCTTGCCGGCAGGGTCAGGCTGCCCAGGTCAGCTAATCCTCAGCCCTCAGGGAATCACATTGCAGAAAATGGACCTCGCTAAGACAGAATATTAGCCAAGGAAAAAAAGGACACAATGCCATTTGCAGCACCGTTGAGGAGTCTAGAGGTAATCACGTGACTTGGAGTAAGTCAGAAAGTGAAAGACACATATCGTAGGATATCACTTATAGGTGTTCCCTAAAAATTGATACCAGGGCAGATATTTCCACGGAGAAGGGCAATCACAGATTCATTAAACAAACTTATGGTTCACCAATGGAAAGGTGTGAGGATTGGATTCATTACGATATCGGGGTTAACAGACATATACAAACACAGGTGAAATATATAATCACCAAAGACCTACGGAATACCAAGAGAAGACTACTCAACATTCTGTCATAACGTACATGGGAAAAGGGTCCCAGGAAGAACAGACATATGTATATGTGTAAAAGCACCACATCTTGCACACCTACAACAAGCCAAACGTTGTAATCAAACTTGCTGTAATAAAAAAAAATAAAAAAACTAAATTAAAAAAACGAACAAGAAGTAGTGAGACAAACTTGAGGGGCTTTCTCCTGGCACATTCCATTCTAAATTCCAATCTAGAACAGGACTTCCATTGAGGCTCTGTTGCCCTAGTAACCAGATTTGGTAAGGGAGAACTGCTGCCACCTTGTGGCCGTTTCGCACAACAGCAGCTTTAATCCCAGCGCTAATGGTCAGTGGATATTCCAAATCATTGCAGGCCTGTAAATGACACCTGCCCTGAAAACAAATCCTGGGGTCATATATCGACCAAAAAATTCAAAAGACGTCCATATTTCAAAACGACAGTTTCAAGAGGCATATTTCACGCACATTAGTGTTCTGCTTCTTTTGCTTTCTTTCTTTTTTGGTTAAAAAAACGGGAATGGCAAAAGGCAACCCTCAGAATGGGCGAAAAACGATCGCAAACGAATCAATGAACAAAGGTTTAATCTCCAATGTATATAAACAGCTCACACAGCTTAATATTAATAAAACAAACAACCCAATACAAAAATGGGCAGAAGATCTAAAGAGACGTTTCTTCAAAGAAGTCACAGAGATGGCCAAGACGCACATGAAAAGCTGCTCAACATCACTAATTATTAGAGAAATGCAAATCAAAATGACAATGAGGTATGACCTCACACCTGTTAGAATCGGCATCATCAGAAAATCTACAAACAACAAATTCTGGGGAGGGTGTGGACAAAAGGAACCCTCTTCCACTATTGGTGGGAAGGTAAATTGATACAGTCCCTATGGAGAACAGTATGGAGGTTCCTTTAAAAAACTAAAAAGAGAATTACCATAGGATCCAGCAATCCCACTTCTGGGCATATACCCAGAGAAAACCATAAATCAAAAAGACACATTCACCACAATGTTCATTGCAGCACTATTTACAATAGCCAGGTAATGGAAGCAACCTAAATGCCCACAGACAGACGAATGGATAAAGATGTGGTACATATATAAAATGGAGGGCCTCCCTGGTGGCGCAAGTGGTTAAGAGTCCGCCTGCTGATGCAGGGGATACGGGTTCATGCCCCGGTCTGGGAGGATCCCATATGCCGCGGAGCGGCTGGGCCCGTGAGCCATGGCCGCTGGGCCTGCGCATCCGGAGCCTGTGCTCCGCAACGGGAGAGGACACAACAGTGAGAGGCCCACATACCGCAAAAAGAAAAATAAATAAATAAATAAATAAAATGGAATATTACTCAGCCATGAAAAGGAATGAAACTGGGTCATTTGTAGAGAAGTCGATGGATCTAGAGACTGTCATACAGAGTGAAGTAAGTCAGAAAGAGAAAAACAAATATTGTATATTAAGGCATATATGTGGAACCTAGAAAAATGGTACAGATGAACTGGTTTGCAGGGCAGAAATAGAGACACAGAGGTAGAGAACAAACGTATGGACACCAAGTGGGGGAAGCCATGGGGTGGTGGTGGTGGGATGAGTTGGGAGATTGCGATTGACCTGTATACATGTATATGCATAAAATAGATAACTACTAATAACCTGCTGTATAAAAAAATAAATAAAATTAAATTTCAAAATTTTAAAAAATAAAACAGAAAAAGTTCTTCCATTCACACAGATGTATTTATATGAATGAATTATTTCCATGCTTATATCTATAAATACATAAAAGAGGAATAAAATCTAACTTGAACCAAAAAAGAAAAAAAAACCTAAACCTAACAGTTATACAGAGGAAAACCCTACCAAGGCACTTGCTCCAGCCGTAAACAATTCTGAAATTGGTCAGAGGTGGGGAATCATCTCCCATACAGACAGCAGCCCCGCCACCCCACGCAAGGAGCGTCCTCATTGCAAAGCTGGGGCACCGTGCCGAGGCCTCTGTGAGTAAACGTGAGCTGAGCCCCAGGCCAGCTGCGTGGTACATATATAAAATGGAGGGCCTCCCTGGTGGCGCAAGTGGTTAAGAGTCCGCCTGCCGATGCAGGGGATACGGGTTCGTGCCCCGGTCTGGGAGGATCCCATATGCCGCGGAGCGGCTGGGCCCGTGAGCCATGGCCGCTGGGCCTGCGCATCCGGAGCCTGTGCTCCGCAACGGGAGAGGACACAACAGTGAGAGGCCCACATACCGCAAAAAGAAAAATAAATAAATAAATAAATTAAATGGAATATTACTCAGCCATGAAAAGGAATGAAACTGGGTCATTTGTAGAGAAGTCGATGGATCTAGAGACTGTCATACAGAGTGAAGTAAGTCAGAAAGAGAAAAACAAATATTGTATATTAAGGCATATATGTGGAACCTAGAAAAATGGTACAGATGAACTGGTTTGCAGGGCAGAAATAGAGACACAGAGGTAGAGAACAAACGTATGGACACCAAGTGGGGGAAGCCATGGGGTGGTGGTGGTGGTATGATTTGGGAGATTGAGATTGACCTGTATATATATATATGCATAAAATAGATAACTACTAATAAACTGCTGTATAAAAAAATAAATAAAATTAAATTTCAAAATTTTAAAAAATAAAACAGAAAAAGTTCTTCCATTCACACAGATGTATTTATATGAATGAATTATTTCCATGCTTATATCTATCAATACATAAAAGAGGAATAAACTCTAACTTGAACCAAAAAAGAAAAAAAAACCTAAACTTAACAGTTATACAGAGGAAAACCCTACCAAGGCACTTGCTCCAGCGGTAAACAATTCTGAAATTGGTCAGAGGTGGGGAATCATCTCCCATACAGACAGCAGCCCCGCCCCCCCACGCAAGGAGCGTCCTCATCGCAAAGCTGGGGGACCGTGCCGAGGCCTCTGTGAGTAAACGTGAGCTGAGCCCCAGGCCAGCTGCTGCTGAACTGTTCCCACCCTTCCCAGGTAAAACACCTGAATATGTACAAGGGCTTGAAAGCCTAGAGGAAGGGCCGTGGAGCCACACCAGCGACAGCACGCAGGCCAACTTGGGGCCTGCAGGCCTGCCAGGATGGTCCTGTCCCCGGGCGCTCTTCTGGAAGCTTTCCATTTCCCTGCCTGAGATACCCCTCCTGTCCCGGCCCCCACTCCTTTTTTTCCTTCCTCACCTCAGCCCGGAGAGAAATTCCAGTGGAAGTCATGGGTGACAAATCCTCTTCTTTACAGGTGGCAGCCTGGCAACTCCTGCAGAAAGGCCAGCAGAGCCCCACTCACACCGGGCCACCAACAAAGCCGTGGACCCTCACACCCTCCCACCAGCACAGCCCTGAGACTGCTGACGGGGCAGAGAATATGGAGTCAGGCACAGCTGCAGGGGTTATTGCTGCCTGGAGTGCTGTTTCTATTGACCTCAACCCAGGCACACCTGGGGAGGGCTTGCCGGCAGGGTCAGGCTGCCCAGGTCAGCTAATCCTCAGCCCTCAGGGAATCACATTGCAGAAAATGGACCTCGCTAAGACAGAATATTAGCCAAGGAAAAAAAGGACACAATGCCATTTGCAGCACCGTTGAGGAGTCTAGAGGTAATCACGTGACTTGGAGTAAGTCAGAAAGTGAAAGACACATATCGTAGGATATCACTTATAGGTGTTCCCTAAAAATTGATACCAGGGCAGATATTTCCACGGAGAAGGGCAATCACAGATTCATTAAACAAACTTATGGTTCACCAATGGAAAGGTGTGAGGATTGGATTCATTACGATATCGGGGTTAACAGACATATACAAACACAGGTGAAATATATAATCACCAAAGACCTACGGAATACCAAGAGAAGACTACTCAACATTCTGTCATAACGTACATGGGAAAAGGGTCCCAGGAAGAACAGACATATGTATATGTGTAAAAGCACCACATCTTGCACACCTACAACAAGCCAAACGTTGTAATCAAACTTGCTGTAATAAAAAAAAATAAAAAAACTAAATTAAAAAAACGAACAAGAAGTAGTGAGACAAACTTGAGGGGCTTTCTCCTGGCACATTCCATTCTAAATTCCAATCTAGAACAGGACTTCCATTGAGGCTCTGTTGCCCTAGTAACCAGATTTGGTAAGGGAGAACTGCTGCCACCTTGTGGCCGTTTCGCACAACAGCAGCTTTAATCCCAGCGCTAATGGTCAGTGGATATTCCAAATCATTGCAGGCCTGTAAATGACACCTGCCCTGAAAACAAATCCTGGGGTCATATATCGACCAAAAAATTCAAAAGACGTCCATATTTCAAAACGACAGTTTCAAGAGGCATATTTCACGCACATTAGTGTTCTGCTTCTTTTGCTTTCTTTCTTTTTTGGTTAAAAAAACGGGAATGGCAAAAGGCAACCCTCAGAATGGGCGAAAACGATCGCAAACGAATCAATGAACAAAGGTTTAATCTCCAATGTATATAAACAGCTCACGCAGCTTAATATTAATAAAACAAACAACCCAATACAAAAATGGGCAGAAGATCTAAAGAGACGTTTCTTCAAAGAAGTCACAGAGATGGCCAAGACGCACATGAAAAGCTGCTCAACATCACTAATTATTAGAGAAATGCAAATCAAAATGACAATGAGGTATGACCTCACACCTGTTAGAATCGGCATCATCAGAAAATCTACAAACAACAAATTCTGGGGAGGGTGTGGACAAAAGGAACCCTCTTCCACTATTGGTGGGAAGGTAAATTGATACAGTCCCTATGGAGAACAGTATGGAGGTTCCTTTAAAAAACTAAAAAGAGAATTACCATAGGATCCAGCAATCCCACTTCTGGGCATATACCCAGAGAAAACCATAAATCAAAAAGACACATTCACCACAATGTTCATTGCAGCACTATTTACAATAGCCAGGTAATGGAAGCAACCTAAATGCCCACAGACAGACGAATGGATAAAGATGTGGTACATATATAAAATGGAGGGCCTCCCTGGTGGCGCAAGTGGTTAAGAGTCCGCCTGCTAATGCAGGGGATACGGGTTCATGCCCCGGTCTGGGAGGATCCCATATGCCGCGGAGCGGCTGGGCCCGTGAGCCATGGCCTCTGGGCCTGCGCATCCGGAGCCTGTGCTCCGCAACGGGAGAGGACACAACAGTGAGAGGCCCACATACCGCAAAAAGAAAAATAAATAAATAAATAAATTAAATGGAATATTACTCAGCCATGAAAAGGAATGAAACTGGGTCATTTGTAGAGAAGTCGATGGATCTAGAGACTGTCATACAGAGTGAAGTAAGTCAGAAAGAGAAAAACAAATATTGTATATTAAGGCATATATGTGGAACCTAGAAAAATGGTACAGATGAACTGGTTTGCAGGGCAGAAATAGAGACACAGAGGTAGAGAACAAACGTATGGACACCAAGTGGGGGAAGCCATGGGGTGGTGGTGGTGGGATGAGTTGGGAGATTGCGATTGACCTGTATACATGTATATGCATAAAATAGATAACTACTAATAACCTGCTGTATAAAAAAATAAATAAAATTAAATTTCAAAATTTTAAAAAATAAAACAGAAAAAGTTCTTCCATTCACACAGATGTATTTATATGAATGAATTATTTCCATGCTTATATCTATAAATTCATAAAAGAGGAATAAAATCTAACTTGAACCAAAAAAGAAAAAAAAACCTAAACCTAACAGTTATACAGAGGAAAACCCTACCAAGGCACTTGCTCCAGCCGTAAACAATTCTGAAATTGGTCAGAGGTGGGGAATCATCTCCCATACAGACAGCAGCCCCGCCACCCCACGCAAGGAGCGTCCTCATTGCAAAGCTGGGGCACCGTGCCGAGGCCTCTGTGAGTAAACGTGAGCTGAGCCCCAGGCCAGCTGCGTGATACATATATAAAATGGAGGGCCTCCCTGGTGGCGCAAGTGGTTAAGAGTCCGCCTGCCGATGCAGGGGATACGGGTTCGTGCCCCGGTCTGGGAGGATCCCATATGCCGCGGAGCGGCTGGGCCCGTGAGCCATGGCCGCTGGGCCTGCGCATCCGGAGCCTGTGCTCCGCAACGGGAGAGGACACAACAGTGAGAGGCCCACATACCGCAAAAAGAAAAATAAATAAATAAATAAATTAAATGGAATATTACTCAGCCATGAAAAGGAATGAAACTGGGTCATTTGTAGAGAAGTCGATGGATCTAGAGACTGTCATACAGAGTGAAGTAAGTCAGAAAGAGAAAAACAAATATTGTATATTAAGGCATATATGTGGAACCTAGAAAAATGGTACAGATGAACTGGTTTGCAGGGCAGAAATAGAGACACAGAGGTAGAGAACAAACGTATGGACACCAAGTGGAGGAAGCCATGGGGTGGTGGTGGTGGTATGATTTGGGAGATTGCGATTGACCTGTATATATATATATGCATAAAATAGATAACTACTAATAACCTGCTGTATAAAAAAATAAATAAAATTAAATTTCAAAATTTTAAAAAATAAAACAGAAAAAGTTCTTCCATTCACACAGATGTATTTATATGAATGAATTATTTCCATGCTTATATCTATCAATACATAAAAGAGGAATAAACTCTAACTTGAACCAAAAAAGAAAAAAAAACCTAAACTTAACAGTTATACAGAGGAAAACCCTACCAAGGCACTTGCTCCAGCGGTAAACAATTCTGAAATTGGTCAGAGGTGGGGAATCATCTCCCATACAGACAGCAGCCCCGCCCCCCCACGCAAGGAGCGTCCTCATTGCAAAGCTGGGGGACCGTGCCGAGGCCTCTGTGAGTAAACGTGAGCTGAGCCCCAGGCCAGCTGCTGCTGAACTGTTCCCACCCTTCCCAGGTAAAACACCTGAATATGTACAAGGGCTTGAAAGCCTAGAGGAAGGGCCGTGGAGCCACACCAGCGACAGCACGCAGGCCAACTTGGTGCCTGCAGGCCAGCCAGGATGGTCCTGGCCCCGGGCGCTCTTCTGGAAGCTTTCCATTTCCCTGCCTGAGATACCCCTCCTGTCCCGGCACCCACTCCTTTTTTTCCTTCCTCACCTCAGCCCGGAGAGAAATTCCAGTGGAAGTCATGGGTGACAAATCCTCTTCTTTACAGGTGGCAGCCTGGCAACTCCTGCAGAAAGTCCAGCAGAGCCCCACTCACACCGGGCCACCAACAAAGCCGTGGACCCTCACACCCTCCCACCAGCACAGCCCTGAGACTGCTGACGGGGCAGAGAATATGGAGTCAGGCACAGCTGCAGGGGTTATTGCTGCCTGGAGTGCTGTTTCTATTGACCTCAACCCAGGCACACCTGGGGAGGGCTTGCCGGCAGGGTCAGGCTGCCCAGGTCAGCTAATCCTCAGCCCTCAGGGAATCACATTGCAGAAAATGGACCTCGCTAAGACAGAATATTAGCCAAGGAAAAAAAGGACACAATGCCATTTGCAGCACTGTTGAGGAGTCTAGAGGTAATCACGTGACTTGGAGTAAGTCAGAAAGTGAAAGACACATATCGTAGGATATCACTTATAGGTGTTCCCTAAAAATTGATACCAGGGCAGATATTTCCACGGAGAAGGGCAATCACAGATTCATTAAACAAACTTATGGTTCACCAATGGAAAGGTGTGAGGATTGGATTCATTACGATATCGGGGTTAACAGACATATACAAACACAGGTGAAATATATAATCACCAAAGACCTACGGAATACCAAGAGAAGACTACTCAACATTCTGTCATAACGTACATGGGAAAAGGGTCCCAGGAAGAACAGACATATGTATATGTGTAAAAGCACCACATCTTGCACACCTACAACAAGCCAAACGTTGTAATCAAACTTGCTGTAATAAAAAAAATAAAAAAACTAAATTAAAAAAACGAACAAGAAGTAGTGAGACAAACTTGAGGGGCTTTCTCCTGGCACATTCCATTCTAAATTCCAATCTAGAACAGGACTTCCATTGAGGCTCTGTTGCCCTAGTAACCAGATTTGGTAAGGGAGTACTGCTGCCACCTTGTGGCCGTTTCGCACAACAGCAGCTTTAATCCCAGCGCTAATGGTCAGTGGATATTCCAAATCATTGCAGGCCTGTAAATGACACCTGCCCTGAAAACAAATCCTGGGGTCATATATCGACCAAAAAATTCAAAAGACGTCCATATTTCAAAACGACAGTTTCAAGAGGCATATTTCACGCACATTAGTGTTCTGCTTCTTTTGCTTTCTTTCTTTTTTGGTTAAAAAAACGGGAATGGCAAAAGGCAACCCTCAGAATGGGCGAAAACGATCACAAACGAATCAATGAACAAAGGTTTAATCTCCAATGTATATAAACAGCTCACGCAGCTTAATATTAATAAAACAAACAACCCAATACAAAAATGGGCAGAAGATCTAAAGAGACGTTTCTTCAAAGAAGTCACAGAGATGGCCAAGACGCACATGAAAAGCTGCTCAACATCACTAATTATTAGAGAAATGCAAATCAAAATGACAATGAGGTATGACCTCACACCTGTTAGAATCGGCATCATCAGAAAATCTACAAACAACAAATTCTGGGGAGGGTGTGGAAAAAAGGAACCCTCTTCCACTATTGGTGGGAAGGTAAATTGATACAGTCCCTATGGAGAACAGTATGGAGGTTCCTTTAAAAAACTAAAAAGAGAATTACCATAGGATCCAGCAATCCCACTTCTGGGCATATACCCAGAGAAAACCATAAATCAAAAAGACACATTCACCACAATGTTCATTGCAGCACTATTTACAATAGCCAGGTAATGGAAGCAACCTAAATGCCCACAGACAGACGAATGGATAAAGATGTGGTACATATATAAAATGGAGGGCCTCCCTGGTGGCGCAAGTGGTTAAGAGTCCGCCTGCTGATGCAGGGGATACGGGTTCATGCCCCGGTCTGGGAGGATCCCATATGCCGCGGAGCGGCTGGGCCCGTGAGCCATGGCCGCTGGGCCTGCGCATCCGGAGCCTGTGCTCCGCAACGGGAGAGGACACAACAGTGAGAGGCCCACATACTGCAAAAAGAAAAATAAATAAATAAATAAATAAAATGGAATATTACTCAGCCATGAAAAGGAATGAAACTGGGTCATTTGTAGAGAAGTCGATGGATCTAGAGACTGTCATACAGAGTGAAGTAAGTCAGAAAGAGAAAAACAAATATTGTATATTAAGGCATATATGTGGAACCTAGAAAAATGGTACAGATGAACTGGTTTGCAGGGCAGAAATAGAGACACAGAGGTAGAGAACAAACGTATGGACACCAAGTGGAGGAAGCCATGGGGTGGTGGTGGTGGTATGATTTGGGAGATTGAGATTGACCTGTATATATATATATGCATAAAATAGATAACTACTAATAACCTGCTGTATAAAAAAATAAATAAAATTAAATTTCAAAATTTTTAAAAATAAAACAGAAAAAGTTCTTCCATTCACACAGATGTATTTATATGAATGAATTATTTCCATGCTTATATCTATCAATACATAAAAGAGGAATAAACACTAACTTGAACCAAAAAAGAAAAAAAAAACCTAAACTTAACAGTTATACAGAGGAAAACCCTACCAAGGCACTTGCTCCAGCGGTAAACAATTCTGAAATTGGTCAGAGGTGGGGAATCATCTCCCATACAGACAGCAGCCCCGCCCCCCCACGCAAGGAGCATCCTCATCGCAAAGCTGGGGGACCGTGCCGAGGCCTCTGTGAGTAAACGTGAGCTGAGCCCCAGGCCAGCTGCTGTTGAACTGTTCCCACCCTTCCCAGGTAAAACACCTGAATATGTACAAGGGCTTGAAAGCCTAGAGGAAGGGCCGTGGAGCCACACCAGCGACAGCACGCAGGCCAACTTGGTGCCTGCAGGCCAGCCAGGATGGTCCTGGCCCCGGGCGCTCTTCTGGAAGCTTTCCATTTCCCTGCCTGAGATACCCCTCCTGTTCCGGCCCCCACTCCTTTTTTTCCTTCCTCACCTCAGCCCGGAGAGAAATTCCAGTGGAAGTCATGGGTGACAAATCCTCTTCTTTACAGGTGGCAGCCTGGCAACTCCTGCAGAAAGGCCAGCAGAGCCCCACTCACACCGGGCCACCAACAAAGCCGTGGACCCTCACACCCTCCCACCAGCACAGCCCTGAGACTGCTGACGGGGCAGAGAATATGGAGTCAGGCACAGCTGCAGGGGTTATTGCTGCCTGGAGTGCTGTTTCTATTGACCTCAACCCAGGCACACCTGGGGAGGGCTTGCCGGCAGGGTCAGGCTGCCCAGGTCAGCTAATCCTCAGCCCTCAGGGAATCACATTGCAGAAAATGGACCTCGCTAAGACAGAATATTAGCCAAGGAAAAAAAGGACACAATGCCATTTGCAGCACCGTTGAGGAGTCTAGAGGTAATCACGTGACTTGGAGTAAGTCAGAAAGTGAAAGACACATATCGTAGGATATCACTTATAGGTGTTCCCTAAAAATTGATACCAGGGCAGATATTTCCACGGAGAAGGGCAATCACAGATTCATTAAACAAACTTATGGTTCACCAATGGAAAGGTGTGAGGATTGGATTCATTACGATATCGGGGTTAACAGACATATACAAACACAGGTGAAATATATAATCACCAAAGACCTACGGAATACCAAGAGAAGACTACTCAACATTCTGTCATAACGTACATGGGAAAAGGGTCCCAGGAAGAACAGACATATGTATATGTGTAAAAGCACCACATCTTGCACACCTACAACAAGCCAAACGTTGTAATCAAACTTGCTGTAATAAAAAAAAATAAAAAAACTAAATTAAAAAAACGAACAAGAAGTAGTGAGACAAACTTGAGGGGCTTTCTCCTGGCACATTCCATTCTAAATTCCAATCTAGAACAGGACTTCCATTGAGGCTCTGTTGCCCTAGTAACCAGATTTGGTAAGGGAGAACTGCTGCCACCTTGTGGCCGTTTCGCACAACAGCAGCTTTAATCCCAGCGCTAATGGTCAGTGGATATTCCAAATCATTGCAGGCCTGTAAATGACACCTGCCCTGAAAACAAATCCTGGGGTCATATATCGACCAAAAAATTCAAAAGACGTCCATATTTCAAAACGACAGTTTCAAGAGGCATATTTCACGCACATTAGTGTTCTGCTTCTTTTGCTTTCTTTCTTTTTTGGTTAAAAAAACGGGAATGGCAAAAGGCAACCCTCAGAATGGGCGAAAAACGATCGCAAACGAATCAATGAACAAAGGTTTAATCTCCAATGTATATAAACAGCTCACACAGCTTAATATTAATAAAACAAACAACCCAATACAAAAATGGGCAGAAGATCTAAAGAGACGTTTCTTCAAAGAAGTCACAGAGATGGCCAAGACGCACATGAAAAGCTGCTCAACATCACTAATTATTAGAGAAATGCAAATCAAAATGACAATGAGGTATGACCTCACACCTGTTAGAATCGGCATCATCAGAAAATCTACAAACAACAAATTCTGGGGAGGGTGTGGACAAAAGGAACCCTCTTCCACTATTGGTGGGAAGGTAAATTGATACAGTCCCTATGGAGAACAGTATGGAGGTTCCTTTAAAAAACTAAAAAGAGAATTACCATAGGATCCAGCAATCCCACTTCTGGGCATATACCCAGAGAAAACCATAAATCAAAAAGACACATTCACCACAATGTTCATTGCAGCACTATTTACAATAGCCAGGTAATGGAAGCAACCTAAATGCCCACAGACAGACGAATGGATAAAGATGTGGTACATATATAAAATGGAGGGCCTCCCTGGTGGCGCAAGTGGTTAAGAGTCTGCCTGCTGATGCAGGGGATACGGGTTCATGCCCCGGTCTGGGAGGATCCCATATGCCGCGGAGCGGCTGGGCCCGTGAGCCATGGCCGCTGGGCCTGCGCATCCGGAGCCTGTGCTCCGCAACGGGAGAGGACACAACAGTGAGAGGCCCACATACCGCAAAAAGAAAAATAAATAAATAAATAAATAAAATGGAATATTACTCAGCCATGAAAAGGAATGAAACTGGGTCATTTGTAGAGAAGTCGATGGATCTAGAGACTGTCATACAGAGTGAAGTAAGTCAGAAAGAGAAAAACAAATATTGTATATTAAGGCATATATGTGGAACCTAGAAAAATGGTACAGATGAACTGGTTTGCAGGGCAGAAATAGAGACACAGAGGTAGAGAACAAACGTATGGACACCAAGTGGGGGAAGCCATGGGGTGGTGGTGGTGGGATGAGTTGGGAGATTGCGATTGACCTGTATACATGTATATGCATAAAATAGATAACTACTAATAACCTGCTGTATAAAAAAATAAATAAAATTAAATTTCAAAATTTTAAAAAATAAAACAGAAAAAGTTCTTCCATTCACACAGATGTATTTATATGAATGAATTATTTCCATGCTTATATCTATAAATACATAAAAGAGGAATAAAATCTAACTTGAACCAAAAGAGAAAAAAAAAACCTAAACCTAACAGTTATACAGAGGAAAACCCTACCAAGGCACTTGCTCCAGCCGTAAACAATTCTGAAATTGGTCAGAGGTGGGGAATCATCTCCCATACAGACAGCAGCCCCGCCACCCCACGCAAGGAGCGTCCTCATTGCAAAGCTGGGGCACCGTGCCGAGGCCTCTGTGAGTAAACGTGAGCTGAGCCCCAGGCCAGCTGCGTGGTACATATATAAAATGGAGGGCCTCCCTGGTGGCGCAAGTGGTTAAGAGTCCGCCTGCCGATGCAGGGGATACGGGTTCGTGCCCCGGTCTGGGAGGATCCCATATGCCGCGGAGCGGCTGGGCCCGTGAGCCATGGCCGCTGGGCCTGCGCATCCGGAGCCTGTGCTCCGCAACGGGAGAGGACACAACAGTGAGAGGCCCACATACCGCAAAAAGAAAAATAAATAAATAAATAAATTAAATGGAATATTACTCAGCCATGAAAAGGAATGAAACTGGGTCATTTGTAGAGAAGTCGATGGATCTAGAGACTGTCATACAGAGTGAAGTAAGTCAGAAAGAGAAAAACAAATATTGTATATTAAGGCATATATGTGGAACCTAGAAAAATGGTACAGATGAACTGGTTTGCAGGGCAGAAATAGAGACACAGAGGTAGAGAACAAACGTATGGACACCAAGTGGGGGAAGCCATGGGGTGGTGGTGGTGGTATGATTTGGGAGATTGAGATTGACCTGTATATATATATATGCATAAAATAGATAACTACTAATAACCTGCTGTATAAAAAAATAAATAAAATTAAATTTCAAAATTTTAAAAAATAAAACAGAAAAAGTTCTTCCATTCACACAGATGTATTTATATGAATGAATTATTTCCATGCTTATATCTATCAATACATAAAAGAGGAATAAACTCTAACTTGAACCAAAAAAGAAAAAAAAACCTAAACTTAACAGTTATACAGAGGAAAACCCTACCAAGGCACTTGCTCCAGCGGTAAACAATTCTGAAATTGGTCAGAGGTGGGGAATCATCTCCCATACAGACAGCAGCCCCGCCACCCCACGCAAGGAGCGTCCTCATTGCAAAGCTGGGGCACCGTGCCGAGGCCTCTGTGAGTAAACGTGAGCTGAGCCCCAGGCCAGCTGCGTGATACATATATAAAATGGAGGGCCTCCCTGGTGGCGCAAGTGGTTAAGAGTCCGCCTGCCGATGCAGGGGATACGGGTTCGTGCCCCGGTCTGGGAGGATCCCATATGCCGCGGAGCGGCTGGGCCCGTGAGCCATGGCCGCTGGGCCTGCGCATCCGGAGCCTGTGCTCCGCAACGGGAGAGGACACAACAGTGAGAGGCCCACATACCGCAAAAAGAAAAATAAATAAATAAATAAATTAAATGGAATATTACTCAGCCATGAAAAGGAATGAAACTGGGTCATTTGTAGAGAAGTCGATGGATCTAGAGACTGTCATACAGAGTGAAGTAAGTCAGAAAGAGAAAAACAAATATTGTATATTAAGGCATATATGTGGAACCTAGAAAAATGGTACAGATGAACTGGTTTGCAGGGCAGAAATAGAGACACAGAGGTAGAGAACAAACGTATGGACACCAAGTGGGGGAAGCCATGGGGTGGTGGTGGTGGGATGAGTTGGGAGATTGCGATTGACCTGTATACATGTATATGCATAAAATAGATAACTACTAATAACCTGCTGTATAAAAAAATAAATAAAATTAAATTTCAAAATTATAAAAAATAAAACAGAAAAAGTTCTTCCATTCACACAGATGTATTTATATGAATGAATTATTTCCATGCTTATATCTATAAATACATAAAAGAGGAATAAAATCTAACTTGAACCAAAAAAGAAAAAAAAAACCTAAACCTAACAGTTATACAGAGGAAAACCCTACCAAGGCACTTGCTCCAGCCGTAAACAATTCTGAAATTGGTCAGAGGTGGGGAATCATCTCCCATACAGACAGCAGCCCCGCCACCCCACGCAAGGAGCGTCCTCATTGCAAAGCTGGGGCACCGTGCCGAGGCCTCTGTGAGTAAACGTGAGCTGAGCCCCAGGCCAGCTGCGTGGTACATATATAAAATGGAGGGCCTCCCTGGTGGCGCAAGTGGTTAAGAGTCCGCCTGCCGATGCAGGGGATACGGGTTCGTGCCCCGGTCTGGGAGGATCCCATATGCCGCGGAGCGGCTGGGCCCGTGAGCCATGGCCGCTGGGCCTGCGCATCCGGAGCCTGTGCTCCGCAACGGGAGAGGACACAACAGTGAGAGGCCCACATACCGCAAAAAGAAAAATAAATAAATAAATAAATAAAATGGAATATTACTCAGCCATGAAAAGGAATGAAACTGGGTCATTTGTAGAGAAGTCGATGGATCTAGAGACTGTCATACAGAGTGAAGTAAGTCAGAAAGAGAAAAACAAATATTGTATATTAAGGCATATATGTGGAACCTAGAAAAATGGTACAGATGAACTGGTTTGCAGGGCAGAAATAGAGACACAGAGGTAGAGAACAAACGTATGGACACCAAGTGGAGGAAGCCATGGGGTGGTGGTGGTGGTATGATTTGGGAGATTGAGATTGACCTGTATATATATATATGCATAAAATAGATAACTACTAATAACCTGCTGTATAAAAAATAAATAAAATTAAATTTCAAAATTTTTAAAAATAAAACAGAAAAAGTTCTTCCATTCACACAGATGTATTTATATGAATGAATTATTTCCATGCTTATATCTATCAATACATAAAAGAGGAATAAACACTAACTTGAACCAAAAAAGAAAAAAAAAACCTAAACTTAACAGTTATACAGAGGAAAACCCTACCAAGGCACTTGCTCCAGCGGTAAACAATTCTGAAATTGGTCAGAGGTGGGGAATCATCTCCCATACAGACAGCAGCCCCGCCCCCCCACACAAGGAGCGTCCTCATCGCAAAGCTGGGGGACCGTGCCGAGGCCTCTGTGAGTAAACGTGAGCTGAGCCCCAGGCCAGCTGCTGCTGAACTGTTCCCACCCTTCCCAGGTAAAACACCTGAATATGTACAAGGGCTTGAAAGCCTAGAGGAAGGGCCGTGGAGCCACACCAGCGACAGCACGCAGGCCAACTTGGTGCCTGCAGGCCAGCCAGGATGGTCCTGGCCCCGGGCGCTCTTCTGGAAGCTTTCCATTTCCCTGCCTGAGATACCCCTCCTGTCCCGGCACCCACTCCTTTTTTTCCTTCCTCACCTCAGCCCGGAGAGAAATTCCAGTGGAAGTCATGGGTGACAAATCCTCTTCTTTACAGGTGGCAGCCTGGCAACTCCTGCAGAAAGTCCAGCAGAGCCCCACTCACACCGGGCCACCAACAAAGCCATGGACCCTCACACCCTCCCACCAGCACAGCCCTGAGACTGCTGACGGGGCAGAGAATATGGAGTCAGGCACAGCTGCAGGGGTTATTGCTGCCTGGAGTGCTGTTTCTATTGACCTCAACCCAGGCACACCTGGGGAGGGCTTGCCGGCAGGGTCAGGCTGCCCAGGTCAGCTAATCCTCAGCCCTCAGGGAATCACATTGCAGAAAATGGACCTCGCTAAGACAGAATATTAGCCAAGGAAAAAAAGGACACAATGCCATTTGCAGCACCGTTGAGGAGTCTAGAGGTAATCACGTGACTTGGTGTAAGTCAGAAAGTGAAAGACACATATCGTAGGATATCACTTATAGGTGTTCCCTAAAAATTGATACCAGGGCAGATATTTCCACGGAGAAGGGCAATCACAGATTCATTAAACAAACTTATGGTTCACCAATGGAAAGGTGTGAGGATTGGATTCATTACGATATCGGGGTTAACAGACATATACAAACACAGGTGAAATATATAATCACCAAAGACCTACGGAATACCAAGAGAAGACTACTCAACATTCTGTCATAACGTACATGGGAAAAGGGTCCCAGGAAGAACAGACATATGTATATGTGTAAAAGCACCACATCTTGCACACCTACAACAAGCCAAACGTTGTAATCAAACTTGCTGTAATAAAAAAAATAAAAAAACTAAATTAAAAAAACGAACAAGAAGTAGTGAGACAAACTTGAGGGGCTTTCTCCTGGCACATTCCATTCTAAATTCCAATCTAGAACAGGACTTCCATTGAGGCTCTGTTGCCCTAGTAACCAGATTTGGTAAGGGAGTACTGCTGCCACCTTGTGGCCGTTTCGCACAACAGCAGCTTTAATCCCAGCGCTAATGGTCAGTGGATATTCCAAATCATTGCAGGCCTGTAAATGACACCTGCCCTGAAAACAAATCCTGGGGTCATATATCGACCAAAAAATTCAAAAGACGTCCATATTTCAAAACGACAGTTTCAAGAGGCATATTTCACGCACATTAGTGTTCTGCTTCTTTTGCTTTCTTTCTTTTTTGGTTAAAAAAACGGGAATGGCAAAAGGCAACCCTCAGAATGGGCAAAAACGATCACAAACGAATCAATGAACAAAGGTTTAATCTCCAATGTATATAAACAGCTCACGCAGCTTAATATTAATAAAACAAACAACCCAATACAAAAATGGGCAGAAGATCTAAAGAGACGTTTCTTCAAAGAAGTCACAGAGATGGCCAAGACGCACATGAAAAGCTGCTCAACATCACTAATTATTAGAGAAATGCAAATCAAAATGACAATGAGGTATGACCTCACACCTGTTAGAATCGGCATCATCAGAAAATCTACAAACAACAAATTCTGGGGAGGGTGTGGACAAAAGGAACCCTCTTCCACTATTGGTGGGAAGGTAAATTGATACAGTCCCTATGGAGAACAGTATGGAGGTTCCTTTAAAAAACTAAAAAGAGAATTACCATAGGATCCAGCAATCCCACTTCTGGGCATATACCCAGAGAAAACCATAAATCAAAAAGACACATTCACCACAATGTTCATTGCAGCACTATTTACAATAGCCAGGTAATGGAAGCAACCTAAATGCCCA
This sequence comes from Mesoplodon densirostris, assembly GCF_025265405.1. Classification (NCBI taxonomy): domain Eukaryota; kingdom Metazoa; phylum Chordata; class Mammalia; order Artiodactyla; family Ziphiidae; genus Mesoplodon; species Mesoplodon densirostris. The sequence goes on along the minus strand of NC_082673.1, from coordinate 47,742,301 downwards.
CAGACAGACGAATGGATAAAGATGTGGTACATATATAAAATGGAGGGCCTCCCTGGTGGCGCAAGTGGTTAAGAGTCCGCCTGCTGATGCAGGGGATACGGGTTCATGCCCCGGTCTGGGAGGATCCCATATGCCGCGGAGCGGCTGGGCCTGTGAGCCATGGCCGCTGGGCCTGTGCATCCGGAGCCTGTGCTCCGCAACGGGAGAGGACACAACAGTGAGAGGCCCACATACCGCAAAAAAAAAAAAAATAAATAAATAAATAAAATGGAATATTACTCAGCCATGAAAAGGAATGAAACTGGGTCATTTGTAGAGAAGTCGATGGATCTAGAGACTGTCATACAGAGTGAAGTAAGTCAGAAAGAGAAAAACAAATATTGTATATTAAGGCATATATGTGGAACCTAGAAAAATGGTACAGATGAACTGGTTTGCAGGGCAGAAATAGAGACACAGAGGTAGAGAACAAACGTATGGACACCAAGTGGAGGAAGCCATGGGGTGGTGGTGGTGGTATGATTTGGGAGATTGAGATTGACCTGTATATATATATATGCATAAAATAGATAACTACTAATAACCTGCTGTATAAAAAAATAAATAAAATTAAATTTCAAAATTTTTAAAAATAAAACAGAAAAAGTTCTTCCATTCACACAGATGTATTTATATGAATGAATTATTTCCATGCTTATATCTATCAATACATAAAAGAGGAATAAACTCTAACTTGTACCAAAAAAGAAAAAAAAAACCTAAACTTAACAGTTATACAGAGGAAAACCCTACCAAGGCACTTGCTCCAGCGGTAAACAATTCTGAAATTGGTCAGAGGTGGGGAATCATCTCCCATACAGACAGCAGCCCCGCCCCCCCACGCAAGGAGCATCCTCATCGCAAAGCTGGGGGACCGTGCCGAGGCCTCTGTGAGTAAACGTGAGCTGAGCCCCAGGCCAGCTGCTGCTGAACTGTTCCCACCCTTCCCAGGTAAAACACCTGAATATGTACAAGGGCTTGAAAGCCTAGAGGAAGGGCCGTGGAGCCACACCAGCGACAGCACGCAGGCCAACTTGGTGCCTGCAGGCCAGCCAGGATGGTCCTGGCCCCGGGCGCTCTTCTGGAAGCTTTCCATTTCCCTGCCTGAGATACCCCTCCTGTCCCGGCCCCCACTCCTTTTTTTCCTTCCTCACCTCAGCCCGGAGAGAAATTCCAGTGGAAGTCATGGGTGACAAATCCTCTTCTTTACAGGTGGCAGCCTGGCAACTCCTGCAGAAAGTCCAGCAGAGCCCCACTCACACCGGGCCACCAACAAAGCCGTGGACCCTCACACCCTCCCACCAGCACAGCCCTGAGACTGCTGACGGGGCAGAGAATATGGAGTCAGGCACAGCTGCAGGGGTTATTGCTGCCTGGAGTGCTGTTTCTATTGACCTCAACCCAGGCACACCTGGGGAGGGCTTGCCGGCAGGGTCAGGCTGCCCAGGTCAGCTAATCCTCAGCCCTCAGGGAATCACATTGCAGAAAATGGACCTCGCTAAGACAGAATATTAGCCAAGGAAAAAAAGGACACAATGCCATTTGCAGCACCGTTGAGGAGTCTAGAGGTAATCACGTGACTTGGAGTAAGTCAGAAAGTGAAAGACACATATCATAGGATATCACTTATAGGTGTTCCCTAAAAATTGATACCAGGGCAGATATTTCCACGGAGAAGGGCAATCACAGATTCATTAAACAAACTTATGGTTCACCAATGGAAAGGTGTGAGGATTGGATTCATTACGATATCGGGGTTAACAGACATATACAAACACAGGTGAAATATATAATCACCAAAGACCTACGGAATACCAAGAGAAGACTACTCAACATTCTGTCATAACGTACATGGGAAAAGGGTCCCAGGAAGAACAGACATATGTATATGTGTAAAAGCACCACATCTTGCACACCTACAACAAGCCAAACGTTGTAATCAAACTTGCTGTAATAAAAAAAAATAAAAAAACTAAATTAAAAAAACGAACAAGAAGTAGTGAGACAAACTTGAGGGGCTTTCTCCTGGCACATTCCATTCTAAATTCCAATCTAGAACAGGACTTCCATTGAGGCTCTGTTGCCCTAGTAACCAGATTTGGTAAGGGAGAACTGCTGCCACCTTGTGGCCGTTTCGCACAACAGCAGCTTTAATCCCAGCGCTAATGCTCAGTGGATATTCCAAATCATTGCAGGCCTGTAAATGACACCTGCCCTGAAAACAAATCCTGGGGTCATATATCGACCAAAAAATTCAAAAGACGTCCATATTTCAAAACGACAGTTTCAAGAGGCATATTTCACGCACATTAGTGTTCTGCTTCTTTTGCTTTCTTTCTTTTTTGGTTAAAAAAACGGGAATGGCAAAAGGCAACCCTCAGAATGGGCGAAAAACGATCGCAAACGAATCAATGAACAAAGGTTTAATCTCCAATGTATATAAACAGCTCACACAGCTTAATATTAATAAAACAAACAACCCAATACAAAAATGGGCAGAAGATCTAAAGAGACGTTTCTTCAAAGAAGTCACAGAGATGGCCAAGACGCACATGAAAAGCTGCTCAACATCACTAATTATTAGAGAAATGCAAATCAAAATGACAATGAGGTATGACCTCACACCTGTTAGAATCGGCATCATCAGAAAATCTACAAACAACAAATTCTGGGGAGGGTGTGGACAAAAGGAACCCTCTTCCACTATTGGTGGGAAGGTAAATTGATACAGTCCCTATGGAGAACAGTATGGAGGTTCCTTTAAAAAACTAAAAAGAGAATTACCATAGGATCCAGCAATCCCACTTCTGGGCATATACCCAGAGAAAACCATAAATCAAAAAGACACATTCACCACAATGTTCATTGCAGCACTATTTACAATAGCCAGGTAATGGAAGCAACCTAAATGCCCACAGACAGACGAATGGATAAAGATGTGGTACATATATAAAATGGAGGGCCTCCCTGGTGGCGCAAGTGGTTAAGAGTCCGCCTGCTGATGCAGGGGATACGGGTTCATGCCCCGGTCTGGGAGGATCCCATATGCCGCGGAGCGGCTGGGCCCGTGAGCCATGGCCGCTGGGCCTGCGCATCCGGAGCCTGTGCTCCGCAACGGGAGAGGACACAACAGTGAGAGGCCCACATACCGCAAAAAGAAAAATAAATAAATAAATAAATAAAATGGAATATTACTCAGCCATGAAAAGGAATGAAACTGGGTCATTTGTAGAGAAGTCGATGGATCTAGAGACTGTCATACAGAGTGAAGTAAGTCAGAAAGAGAAAAACAAATATTGTATATTAAGGCATATATGTGGAACCTAGAAAAATGGTACAGATGAACTGGTTTGCAGGGCAGAAATAGAGACACAGAGGTAGAGAACAAACGTATGGACACCAAGTGGGGGAAGCCATGGGGTGGTGGTGGTGGGATGAGTTGGGAGATTGCGATTGACCTGTATACATGTATATGCATAAAATAGATAACTACTAATAACCTGCTGTATAAAAAAATAAATAAAATTAAATTTCAAAATTTTAAAAAATAAAACAGAAAAAGTTCTTCCATTCACACAGATGTATTTATATGAATGAATTATTTCCATGCTTATATCTATAAATACATAAAAGAGGAATAAAATCTAACTTGAACCAAAAAAGAAAAAAAAACCTAAACCTAACAGTTATACAGAGGAAAACCCTACCAAGGCACTTGCTCCAGCCGTAAACAATTCTGAAATTGGTCAGAGGTGGGGAATCATCTCCCATACAGACAGCAGCCCCGCCACCCCACGCAAGGAGCGTCCTCATTGCAAAGCTGGGGCACCGTGCCGAGGCCTCTGTGAGTAAACGTGAGCTGAGCCCCAGGCCAGCTGCGTGGTACATATATAAAATGGAGGGCCTCCCTGGTGGCGCAAGTGGTTAAGAGTCCGCCTGCCGATGCAGGGGATACGGGTTCGTGCCCCGGTCTGGGAGGATCCCATATGCCGCGGAGCGGCTGGGCCCGTGAGCCATGGCCGCTGGGCCTGCGCATCCGGAGCCTGTGCTCCGCAACGGGAGAGGACACAACAGTGAGAGGCCCACATACCGCAAAAAGAAAAATAAATAAATAAATAAATTAAATGGAATATTACTCAGCCATGAAAAGGAATGAAACTGGGTCATTTGTAGAGAAGTCGATGGATCTAGAGACTGTCATACAGAGTGAAGTAAGTCAGAAAGAGAAAAACAAATATTGTATATTAAGGCATATATGTGGAACCTAGAAAAATGGTACAGATGAACTGGTTTGCAGGGCAGAAATAGAGACACAGAGGTAGAGAACAAACGTATGGACACCAAGTGGGGGAAGCCATGGGGTGGTGGTGGTGGTATGATTTGGGAGATTGAGATTGACCTGTATATATATATATGCATAAAATAGATAACTACTAATAAACTGCTGTATAAAAAAATAAATAAAATTAAATTTCAAAATTTTTAAAAATAAAACAGAAAAAGTTCTTCCATTCACACAGATGTATTTATATGAATGAATTATTTCCATGCTTATATCTATCAATACATAAAAGAGGAATAAACTCTAACTTGAACCAAAAAAGAAAAAAAAACCTAAACTTAACAGTTATACAGAGGAAAACCCTACCAAGGCACTTGCTCCAGCGGTAAACAATTCTGAAATTGGTCAGAGGTGGGGAATCATCTCCCATACAGACAGCAGCCCCGCCCCCCCACGCAAGGAGCGTCCTCATCGCAAAGCTGGGGGACCGTGCCGAGGCCTCTGTGAGTAAACGTGAGCTGAGCCCCAGGCCAGCTGCTGCTGAACTGTTCCCACCCTTCCCAGGTAAAACACCTGAATATGTACAAGGGCTTGAAAGCCTAGAGGAAGGGCCGTGGAGCCACACCAGCGACAGCACGCAGGCCAACTTGGTGCCTGCAGGCCAGCCAGGATGGTCCTGGCCCCGGGCGCTCTTCTGGAAGCTTTCCATTTCCCTGCCTGAGATACCCCTCCTGTCCCGGCCCCCACTCCTTTTTTTCCTTCCTCACCTCAGCCCGGAGAGAAATTCCAGTGGAAGTCATGGGTGACAAATCCTCTTCTTTACAGGTGGCAGCCTGGCAACTCCTGCAGAAAGGCCAGCAGAGCCCCACTCACACCGGGCCACCAACAAAGCCGTGGACCCTCACACCCTCCCACCAGCACAGCCCTGAGACTGCTGACGGGGCAGAGAATATGGAGTCAGGCACAGCTGCAGGGGTTATTGCTGCCTGGAGTGCTGTTTCTATTGACCTCAACCCAGGCACACCTGGGGAGGGCTTGCCGGCAGGGTCAGGCTGCCCAGGTCAGCTAATCCTCAGCCCTCAGGGAATCACATTGCAGAAAATGGACCTCGCTAAGACAGAATATTAGCCAAGGAAAAAAAGGACACAATGCCATTTGCAGCACCGTTGAGGAGTCTAGAGGTAATCACGTGACTTGGAGTAAGTCAGAAAGTGAAAGACACATATCGTAGGATATCACTTATAGGTGTTCCCTAAAAATTGATACCAGGGCAGATATTTCCACGGAGAAGGGCAATCACAGATTCATTAAACAAACTTATGGTTCACCAATGGAAAGGTGTGAGGATTGGATTCATTACGATATCGGGGTTAACAGACATATACAAACACAGGTGAAATATATAATCACCAAAGACCTACGGAATACCAAGAGAAGACTACTCAACATTCTGTCATAACGTACATGGGAAAAGGGTCCCAGGAAGAACAGACATATGTATATGTGTAAAAGCACCACATCTTGCACACCTACAACAAGCCAAACGTTGTAATCAAACTTGCTGTAATAAAAAAAAATAAAAAAACTAAATTAAAAAAACGAACAAGAAGTAGTGAGACAAACTTGAGGGGCTTTCTCCTGGCACATTCCATTCTAAATTCCAATCTAGAACAGGACTTCCATTGAGGCTCTGTTGCCCTAGTAACCAGATTTGGTAAGGGAGAACTGCTGCCACCTTGTGGCCGTTTCGCACAACAGCAGCTTTAATCCCAGCGCTAATGGTCAGTGGATATTCCAAATCATTGCAGGCCTGTAAATGACACCTGCCCTGAAAACAAATCCTGGGGTCATATATCGACCAAAAAATTCAAAAGACGTCCATATTTCAAAACGACAGTTTCAAGAGGCATATTTCACGCACATTAGTGTTCTGCTTCTTTTGCTTTCTTTCTATTTTGGTTAAAAAAACGGGAATGGCAAAAGGCAACCCTCAGAATGGGCGAAAACGATCGCAAACGAATCAATGAACAAAGGTTTAATCTCCAATGTATATAAACAGCTCACGCAGCTTAATATTAATAAAACAAACAACCCAATACAAAAATGGGCAGAAGATCTAAAGAGACGTTTCTTCAAAGAAGTCACAGAGATGGCCAAGACGCACATGAAAAGCTGCTCAACATCACTAATTATTAGAGAAATGCAAATCAAAATGACAATGAGGTATGACCTCACACCTGTTAGAATCGGCATCATCAGAAAATCTACAAACAACAAATTCTGGGGAGGGTGTGGACAAAAGGAACCCTCTTCCACTATTGGTGGGAAGGTAAATTGATACAGTCCCTATGGAGAACAGTATGGAGGTTCCTTTAAAAAACTAAAAAGAGAATTACCATAGGATCCAGCAATCCCACTTCTGGGCATATACCCAGAGAAAACCATAAATCAAAAAGACACATTCACCACAATGTTCATTGCAGCACTATTTACAATAGCCAGGTAATGGAAGCAACCTAAATGCCCACAGACAGACGAATGGATAAAGATGTGGTACATATATAAAATGGAGGGCCTCCCTGGTGGCTCAAGTGGTTAAGAGTCCGCCTGCTGATGCAGGGGATACGGGTTCATGCCCCGGTCTGGGAGGATCCCATATGCCGCGGAGCGGCTGGGCCCGTGAGCCATGGCCGCTGGGCCTGCGCATCCGGAGCCTGTGCTCCGCAACGGGAGAGGACACAACAGTGAGAGGCCCACATACCGCAAAAAGAAAAATAAATAAATAAATAAATAAAATGGAATATTACTCAGCCATGAAAAGGAATGAAACTGGGTCATTTGTAGAGAAGTCGATGGATCTAGAGACTGTCATACAGAGTGAAGTAAGTCAGAAAGAGAAAAACAAATATTGTATATTAAGGCATATATGTGGAACCTAGAAAAATGGTACAGATGAACTGGTTTGCAGGGCAGAAATAGAGACACAGAGGTAGAGAACAAACGTATGGACACCAAGTGGGGGAAGCCATGGGGTGGTGGTGGTGGGATGAGTTGGGAGATTGCGATTGACCTGTATACATGTATATGCATAAAATAGATAACTACTAATAACCTGCTGTATAAAAAAATAAATAAAATTAAATTTCAAAATTTTAAAAAATAAAACAGAAAAAGTTCTTCCATTCACACAGATGTATTTATATGAATGAATTATTTCCATGCTTATATCTATAAATACATAAAAGAGGAATAAAATCTAACTTGAACCAAAAAAGAAAAAAAAACCTAAACCTAACAGTTATACAGAGGAAAACCCTACCAAGGCACTTGCTCCAGCCGTAAACAATTCTGAAATTGGTCAGAGGTGGGGAATCATCTCCCATACAGACAGCAGCCCCGCCACCCCACGCAAGGAGCGTCCTCATTGCAAAGCTGGGGCACCGTGCCGAGGCCTCTGTGAGTAAACGTGAGCTGAGCCCCAGGCCAGCTGCGTGATACATATATAAAATGGAGGGCCTCCCTGGTGGCGCAAGTGGTTAAGAGTCCGCCTGCCGATGCAGGGGATACGGGTTCGTGCCCCGGTCTGGGAGGATCCCATATGCCGCGGAGCGGCTGGGCCCGTGAGCCATGGCCGCTGGGCCTGCGCATCCGGAGCCTGTGCTCCGCAACGGGAGAGGACACAACAGTGAGAGGCCCACATACCGCAAAAAGAAAAATAAATAAATAAATAAATTAAATGGAATATTACTCAGCCATGAAAAGGAATGAAACTGGGTCATTTGTAGAGAAGTCGATGGATCTAGAGACTGTCATACAGAGTGAAGTAAGTCAGAAAGAGAAAAACAAATATTGTATATTAAGGCATATATGTGGAACCTAGAAAAATGGTACAGATGAACTGGTTTGCAGGGCAGAAATAGAGACACAGAGGTAGAGAACAAACGTATGGACACCAAGTGGAGGAAGCCATGGGGTGGTGGTGGTGGTATGATTTGGGAGATTGCGATTGACCTGTATATATATATATGCATAAAATAGATAACTACTAATAACCTGCTGTATAAAAAAATAAATAAAATTAAATTTCAAAATTTTAAAAAATAAAACAGAAAAAGTTCTTCCATTCACACAGATGTATTTATATGAATGAATTATTTCCATGCTTATATCTATCAATACATAAAAGAGGAATAAACTCTAACTTGAACCAAAAAAGAAAAAAAAACCTAAACTTAACAGTTATACAGAGGAAAACCCTACCAAGGCACTTGCTCCAGCGGTAAACAATTCTGAAATTGGTCAGAGGTGGGGAATCATCTCCCATACAGACAGCAGCCCCGCCCCCCCACGCAAGGAGCGTCCTCATTGCAAAGCTGGGGGACCGTGCCGAGGCCTCTGTGAGTAAACGTGAGCTGAGCCCCAGGCCAGCTGCTGCTGCACTGTTCCCACCCTTCCCAGGTAAAACACCTGAATATGTACAAGGGCTTGAAAGCCTAGAGGAAGGGCCGTGGAGCCACACCAGCGACAGCACGCAGGCCAACTTGGTGCCTGCAGGCCAGCCAGGATGGTCCTGGCCCCGGGCGCTCTTCTGGAAGCTTTCCATTTCCCTGCCTGAGATACCCCTCCTGTCCCGGCCCCCACTCCTTTTTTTCCTTCCTCACCTCAGCCCGGAGAGAAATTCCAGTGGAAGTCATGGGTGACAAATCCTCTTCTTTACAGGTGGCAGCCTGGCAACTCCTGCAGAAAGTCCAGCAGAGCCCCACTCACACCGGGCCACCAACAAAGCCGTGGACCCTCACACCCTCCCACCAGCACAGCCCTGAGACTGCTGACGGGGCAGAGAATATGGAGTCAGGCACAGCTGCAGGGGTTATTGCTGCCTGGAGTGCTGTTTCTATTGACCTCAACCCAGGCACACCTGGGGAGGGCTTGCCGGCAGGGTCAGGCTGCCCAGGTCAGCTAATCCTCAGCCCTCAGGGAATCACATTGCAGAAAATGGACCTCGCTAAGACAGAATATTAGCCAAGGAAAAAAAGGACACAATGCCATTTGCAGCACCGTTGAGGAGTCTAGAGGTAATCACGTGACTTGGAGTAAGTCAGAAAGTGAAAGACACATATCGTAGGATATCACTTATAGGTGTTCCCTAAAAATTGATACCAGGGCAGATATTTCCACGGAGAAGGGCAATCACAGATTCATTAAACAAACTTATGGTTCACCAATGGAAAGGTGTGAGGATTGGATTCATTACGATATCGGGGTTAACAGACATATACAAACACAGGTGAAATATATAATCACCAAAGACCTACGGAATACCAAGAGAAGACTACTCAACATTCTGTCATAACGTACATGGGAAAAGGGTCCCAGGAAGAACAGACATATGTATATGTGTAAAAGCACCACATCTTGCACACCTACAACAAGCCAAACGTTGTAATCAAACTTGCTGTAATAAAAAAAATAAAAAAACTAAATTAAAAAAACGAACAAGAAGTAGTGAGACAAACTTGAGGGGCTTTCTCCTGGCACATTCCATTCTAAATTCCAATCTAGAACAGGACTTCCATTGAGGCTCTGTTGCCCTAGTAACCAGATTTGGTAAGGGAGTACTGCTGCCACCTTGTGGCCGTTTCGCACAACAGCAGCTTTAATCCCAGCGCTAATGGTCAGTGGATATTCCAAATCATTGCAGGCCTGTAAATGACACCTGCCCTGAAAACAAATCCTGGGGTCATATATCGACCAAAAAATTCAAAAGACGTCCATATTTCAAAACGACAGTTTCAAGAGGCATATTTCACGCACATTAGTGTTCTGCTTCTTTTGCTTTCTTTCTTTTTTGGTTAAAAAAACGGGAATGGCAAAAGGCAACCCTCAGAATGGGCGAAAACGATCACAAACGAATCAATGAACAAAGGTTTAATCTCCAATGTATATAAACAGCTCACGCAGCTTAATATTAATAAAACAAACAACCCAATACAAAAATGGGCAGAAGATCTAAAGAGACGTTTCTTCAAAGAAGTCACAGAGATGGCCAAGACGCACATGAAAAGCTGCTCAACATCACTAATTATTAGAGAAATGCAAATCAAAATGACAATGAGGTATGACCTCACACCTGTTAGAATCGGCATCATCAGAAAATCTACAAACAACAAATTCTGGGGAGGGTGTGGACAAAAGGAACCCTCTTCCACTATTGGTGGGAAGGTAAATTGATACAGTCCCTATGGAGAACAGTATGGAGGTTCCTTTAAAAAACTAAAAAGAGAATTACCATAGGATCCAGCAATCCCACTTCTGGGCATATACCCAGAGAAAACCATAAATCAAAAAGACACATTCACCACAATGTTCATTGCAGCACTATTTACAATAGCCAGGTAATGGAAGCAACCTAAATGCCCACAGACAGACGAATGGATAAAGATGTGGTACATATATAAAATGGAGGGCCTCCCTGGTGGCGCAAGTGGTTAAGAGTCCGCCTGCTGATGCAGGGGATACGGGTTCATGCCCCGGTCTGGGAGGATCCCATATGCCGCGGAGCGGCTGGGCCCGTGAGCCATGGCCGCTGGGCCTGCGCATCCGGAGCCTGTGCTCCGCAACGGGAGAGGACACAACAGTGAGAGGCCCACATACCGCAAAAAGAAAAACTAAATAAATAAATAAATAAAATGGAATATTACTCAGCCATGAAAAGGAATGAAACTGGGTCATTTGTAGAGAAGTCGATGGATCTAGAGACTGTCATACAGAGTGAAGTAAGTCAGAAAGAGAAAAACAAATATTGTATATTAAGGCATATATGTGGAACCTAGAAAAATGGTACAGATGAACTGGTTTGCAGGGCAGAAATAGAGACACAGAGGTAGAGAACAAACGTATGGACACCAAGTGGAGGAAGCCATGGGGTGGTGGTGGTGGTATGATTTGGGAGATTGAGATTGACCTGTATATATATATATGCATAAAATAGATAACTACTAATAACCTGCTGTATAAAAAAATAAATAAAATTAAATTTCAAAATTTTTAAAAATAAAACAGAAAAAGTTCTTCCATTCACACAGATGTATTTATATGAATGAATTATTTCCATGCTTATATCTATCAATACATAAAAGAGGAATAAACTCTAACTTGTACCAAAAAAGAAAAAAAAAACCTAAACTTAACAGTTATACAGAGGAAAACCCTACCAAGGCACTTGCTCCAGCGGTAAACAATTCTGAAATTGGTCAGAGGTGGGGAATCATCTCCCATACAGACAGCAGCCCCGCCCCCCCACGCAAGGAGCATCCTCATCGCAAAGCTGGGGGACCGTGCCGAGGCCTCTGTGAGTAAACGTGAGCTGAGCCCCAGGCCAGCTGCTGTTGAACTGTTCCCACCCTTCCCAGGTAAAACACCTGAATATGTACAAGGGCTTGAAAGCCTAGAGGAAGGGCCGTGGAGCCACACCAGCGACAGCACGCAGGCCAACTTGGTGCCTGCAGGCCAGCCAGGATGGTCCTGGCCCCGGGCGCTCTTCTGGAAGCTTTCCATTTCCCTGCCTGAGATACCCCTCCTGTTCCGGCCCCCACTCCTTTTTTTCCTTCCTCACCTCAGCCCGGAGAGAAATTCCAGTGGAAGTCATGGGTGACAAATCCTCTTCTTTACAGGTGGCAGCCTGGCAACTCCTGCAGAAAGTCCAGCAGAGCCCCACTCACACCGGGCCACCAACAAAGCCGTGGACCCTCACACCCTCCCACCAGCACAGCCCTGAGACTGCTGACGGGGCAGAGAATATGGAGTCAGGCACAGCTGCAGGGGTTATTGCTGCCTGGAGTGCTGTTTCTATTGACCTCAACCCAGGCACACCTGGGGAGGGCTTGCCGGCAGGGTCAGGCTGCCCAGGTCAGCTAATCCTCAGCCCTCAGGGAATCACATTGCAGAAAATGGACCTCGCTAAGACAGAATATTAGCCAAGGAAAAAAAGGACACAATGCCATTTGCAGCACCGTTGAGGAGTCTAGAGGTAATCACGTGACTTGGAGTAAGTCAGAAAGTGAAAGACACATATCGTAGGATATCACTTATAGGTGTTCCCTAAAAATGGATACCAGGGCAGATATTTCCACGGAGAAGGGCAATCACAGATTCATTAAACAAACTTATGGTTCACCAATGGAAAGGTGTGAGGATTGGATTCATTACGATATCGGGGTTAACAGACATATACAAACACAGGTGAAATATATAATCACCAAAGACCTACGGAATACCAAGAGAAGACTACTCAACATTCTGTCATAACGTACATGGGAAAAGGGTCCCAGGAAGAACAGACATATGTATATGTGTAAAAGCACCACATCTTGCACACCTACAACAAGCCAAACGTTGTAATCAAACTTGCTGTAATAAAAAAAAATAAAAAAACTAAATTAAAAAAACGAACAAGAAGTAGTGAGACAAACTTGAGGGGCTTTCTCCTGGCACATTCCATTCTAAATTCCAATCTAGAACAGGACTTCCATTGAGGCTCTGTTGCCCTAGTAACCAGATTTGGTAAGGGAGAACTGCTGCCACCTTGTGGCCGTTTCGCACAACAGAAGCTTTAATCCCAGCGCTAATGGTCAGTGGATATTCCAAATCATTGCAGGCCTGTAAATGACACCTGCCCTGAAAACAAATCCTGGGGTCATATATCGACCAAAAAATTCAAAAGACGTCCATATTTCAAAACGACAGTTTCAAGAGGCATATTTCACGCACATTAGTGTTCTGCTTCTTTTGCTTTCTTTCTTTTTTGGTTAAAAAAACGGGAATGGCAAAAGGCAACCCTCAGAATGGGCGAAAAACGATCGCAAACGAATCAATGAACAAAGGTTTAATCTCCAATGTATATAAACAGCTCACACAGCTTAATATTAATAAAACAAACAACCCAATACAAAAATGGGCAGAAGATCTAAAGAGACGTTTCTTCAAAGAAGTCACAGAGATGGCCAAGACGCACATGAAAAGCTGCTCAACATCACTAATTATTAGAGAAATGCAAATCAAAATGACAATGAGGTATGACCTCACACCTGTTAGAATCGGCATCATCAGAAAATCTACAAACAACAAATTCTGGGGAGGGTGTGGACAAAAGGAACCCTCTTCCACTATTGGTGGGAAGGTAAATTGATACAGTCCCTATGGAGAACAGTATGGAGGTTCCTTTAAAAAACTAAAAAGAGAATTACCATAGGATCCAGCAATCCCACTTCTGGGCATATACCCAGAGAAAACCATAAATCAAAAAGACACATTCACCACAATGTTCATTGCAGCACTATTTACAATAGCCAGGTAATGGAAGCAACCTAAATGCCCACAGACAGACGAATGGATAAAGATGTGGTACATATATAAAATGGAGGGCCTCCCTGGTGGCGCAAGTGGTTAAGAGTCCGCCTGCTGATGCAGGGGATACGGGTTCATGCCCCGGTCTGGGAGGATCCCATATGCCGCGGAGCGGCTGGGCCCGTGAGCCATGGCCGCTGGGCCTGCGCATCCGGAGCCTGTGCTCCGCAACGGGAGAGGACACAACAGTGAGAGGCCCACATACCGCAAAAAGAAAAATAAATAAATAAATAAATAAAATGGAATATTACTCAGCCATGAAAAGGAATGAAACTGGGTCATTTGTAGAGAAGTCGATGGATCTAGAGACTGTCATACAGAGTGAAGTAAGTCAGAAAGAGAAAAACAAATATTGTATATTAAGGCATATACGTGGAACCTAGAAAAATGGTACAGATGAACTGGTTTGCAGGGCAGAAATAGAGACACAGAGGTAGAGAACAAACGTATGGACACCAAGTGGGGGAAGCCATGGGGTGGTGGTGGTGGGATGAGTTGGGAGATTGCGATTGACCTGTATACATGTATATGCATAAAATAGATAACTACTAATAACCTGCTGTATAAAAAAATAAATAAAATTAAATTTCAAAATTTTAAAAAATAAAACAGAAAAAGTTCTTCCATTCACACAGATGTATTTATATGAATGAATTATTTCCATGCTTATATCTATAAATACATAAAAGAGGAATAAAATCTAACTTGAACCAAAAGAGAAAAAAAAAACCTAAACCTAACAGTTATACAGAGGAAAACCCTACCAAGGCACTTGCTCCAGCCGTAAACAATTCTGAAATTGGTCAGAGGTGGGGAATCATCTCCCATACAGACAGCAGCCCCGCCACCCCACGCAAGGAGCGTCCTCATTGCAAAGCTGGGGCACCGTGCCGAGGCCTCTGTGAGTAAACGTGAGCTGAGCCCCAGGCCAGCTGCGTGGTACATATATAAAATGGAGGGCCTCCCTGGTGGCGCAAGTGGTTAAGAGTCCGCCTGCCGATGCAGGGGATACGGGTTCGTGCCCCGGTCTGGGAGGATCCCATATGCAGCGGAGCGGCTGGGCCCGTGAGCCATGGCCGCTGGGCCTGCGCATCCGGAGCCTGTGCTCCGCAACGGGAGAGGACACAACAGTGAGAGGCCCACATACCGCAAAAAGAAAAATAAATAAATAAATAAATTAAATGGAATATTACTCAGCCATGAAAAGGAATGAAACTGGGTCATTTGTAGAGAAGTCGATGGATCTAGAGACTGTCATACAGAGTGAAGTAAGTCAGAAAGAGAAAAACAAATATTGTATATTAAGGCATATATGTGGAACCTAGAAAAATGGTACAGATGAACTGGTTTGCAGGGCAGAAATAGAGACACAGAGGTAGAGAACAAACGTATGGACACCAAGTGGGGGAAGCCATGGGGTGGTGGTGGTGGTATGATTTGGGAGATTGAGATTGACCTGTATATATATATATGCATAAAATAGATAACTACTAATAACCTGCTGTATAAAAAAATAAATAAAATTAAATTTCAAAATTTTAAAAAATAAAACAGAAAAAGTTCTTCCATTCACACAGATGTATTTATATGAATGAATTATTTCCATGCTTATATCTATCAATACATAAAAGAGGAATAAACTCTAACTTGAACCAAAAAAGAAAAAAAAACCTAAACTTAACAGTTATACAGAGGAAAACCCTACCAAGGCACTTGCTCCAGCCGTAAACAATTCTGAAATTGGTCAGAGGTGGGGAATCATCTCCCATACAGACAGCAGCCCCGCCACCCCACGCAAGGAGCGTCCTCATTGCAAAGCTGGGGCACCGTGCCGAGGCCTCTGTGAGTAAACGTGAGCTGAGCCCCAGGCCAGCTGCGTGATACATATATAAAATGGAGGGCCTCCCTGGTGGCGCAAGTGGTTAAGAGTCCGCCTGCCGATGCAGGGGATACGGGTTCGTGCCCCGGTCTGGGAGGATCCCATATGCCGCGGAGCGGCTGGGCCCGTGAGCCATGGCCGCTGGGCCTGCGCATCCGGAGCCTGTGCTCCGCAACGGGAGAGGACACAACAGTGAGAGGCCCACATACCGCAAAAAGAAAAATAAATAAATAAATAAATTAAATGGAATATTACTCAGCCATGAAAAGGAATGAAACTGGGTCATTTGTAGAGAAGTCGATGGATCTAGAGACTGTCATACAGAGTGAAGTAAGTCAGAAAGAGAAAAACAAATATTGTATATTAAGGCATATATGTGGAACCTAGAAAAATGGTACAGATGAACTGGTTTGCAGGGCAGAAATAGAGACACAGAGGTAGAGAACAAACGTATGGACACCAAGTGGGGGAAGCCATGGGGTGGTGGTGGTGGGATGAGTTGGGAGATTGCGATTGACCTGTATACATGTATATGCATAAAATAGATAACTACTAATAACCTGCTGTATAAAAAAATAAATAAATTTAAATTTCAAAATTATAAAAAATAAAACAGAAAAAGTTCTTCCATTCACACAGATGTATTTATATGAATGAATTATTTCCATGCTTATATCTATAAATACATAAAAGAGGAATAAAATCTAACTTGAACCAAAAAAGAAAAAAAAAACCTAAACCTAACAGTTATACAGAGGAAAACCCTACCAAGGCACTTGCTCCAGCCGTAAACAATTCTGAAATTGGTCAGAGGTGGGGAATCATCTCCCATACAGACAGCAGCCCCGCCACCCCACGCAAGGAGCGTCCTCATTGCAAAGCTGGGGCACCGTGCCGAGGCCTCTGTGAGTAAACGTGAGCTGAGCCCCAGGCCAGCTGCGTGGTACATATATAAAATGGAGGGCCTCCCTGGTGGCGCAAGTGGTTAAGAGTCCGCCTGCCGATGCAGGGGATACGGGTTCGTGCCCCGGTCTGGGAGGATCCCATATGCCGCGGAGCGGCTGGGCCCGTGAGCCATGGCCGCTGGGCCTGCGCATCCGGAGCCTGTGCTCCGCAACGGGAGAGGACACAACAGTGAGAGGCCCACATACCGCAAAAAGAAAAATAAATAAATAAATAAATAAAATGGAATATTACTCAGCCATGAAAAGGAATGAAACTGGGTCATTTGTAGAGAAGTCGATGGATCTAGAGACTGTCATACAGAGTGAAGTAAGTCAGAAAGAGAAAAACAAATATTGTATATTAAGGCATATATGTGGAACCTAGAAAAATGGTACAGATGAACTGGTTTGCAGGGCAGAAATAGAGACACAGAGGTAGAGAACAAACGTATGGACACCAAGTGGAGGAAGCCATGGGGTGGTGGTGGTGGTATGATTTGGGAGATTGAGATTGACCTGTATATATATATATGCATAAAATAGATAACTACTAATAACCTGCTGTATAAAAAAATAAATAAAATTAAATTTCAAAATTTTTAAAAATAAAACAGAAAAAGTTCTTCCATTCACACAGATGTATTTATATGAATGAATTATTTCCATGCTTATATCTATCAATACATAAAAGAGGAATAAACACTAACTTGAACCAAAAAAGAAAAAAAAAACCTAAACTTAACAGTTATACAGAGGAAAACCCTACCAAGGCACTTGCTCCAGCGGTAAACAATTCTGAAATTGGTCAGAGGTGGGGAATCATCTCCCATACAGACAGCAGCCCCGCCCCCCCACACAAGGAGCGTCCTCATCGCAAAGCTGGGGGACCGTGCCGAGGCCTCTGTGAGTAAACGTGAGCTGAGCCCCAGGCCAGCTGCTGCTGAACTGTTCCCACCCTTCCCAGGTAAAACACCTGAATATGTACAAGGGCTTGAAAGCCTAGAGGAAGGGCCGTGGAGCCACACCAGCGACAGCACGCAGGCCAACTTGGTGCCTGCAGGCCAGCCAGGATGGTCCTGGCCCCGGGCGCTCTTCTGGAAGCTTTCCATTTCCCTGCCTGAGATACCCCTCCTGTCCCGGCACCCACTCCTTTTTTTCCTTCCTCACCTCAGCCCGGAGAGAAATTCCAGTGGAAGTCATGGGTGACAAATCCTCTTCTTTACAGGTGGCAGCCTGGCAACTCCTGCAGAAAGTCCAGCAGAGCCCCACTCACACCGGGCCACCAACAAAGCCATGGACCCTCACACCCTCCCACCAGCACAGCCCTGAGACTGCTGACGGGGCAGAGAATATGGAGTCAGGCACAGCTGCAGGGGTTATTGCTGCCTGGAGTGCTGTTTCTATTGACCTCAACCCAGGCACACCTGGGGAGGGCTTGCCGGCAGGGTCAGGCTGCCCAGGTCAGCTAATCCTCAGCCCTCAGGGAATCACATTGCAGAAAATGGACCTCGCTAAGACAGAATATTAGCCAAGGAAAAAAAGGACACAATGCCATTTGCAGCACCGTTGAGGAGTCTAGAGGTAATCACGTGACTTGGAGTAAGTCAGAAAGTGAAAGACACATATCGTAGGATATCACTTATAGGTGTTCCCTAAAAATTGATACCAGGGCAGATATTTCCACGGAGAAGGGCAATCACAGATTCATTAAACAAACTTATGGTTCACCAATGGAAAGGTGTGAGGATTGGATTCATTACGATATCGGGGTTAACAGACATATACAAACACAGGTGAAATATATAATCACCAAAGACCTACGGAATACCAAGAGAAGACTACTCAACATTCTGTCATAACGTACATGGGAAAAGGGTCCCAGGAAGAACAGACATATGTATATGTGTAAAAGCACCACATCTTGCACACCTACAACAAGCCAAACGTTGTAATCAAACTTGCTGTAATAAAAAAAATAAAAAAACTAAATTAAAAAAACGAACAAGAAGTAGTGAGACAAACTTGAGGGGCTTTCTCCTGGCACATTCCATTCTAAATTCCAATCTAGAACAGGACTTCCATTGAGGCTCTGTTGCCCTAGTAACCAGATTTGGTAAGGGAGTACTGCTGCCACCTTGTGGCCGTTTCGCACAACAGCAGCTTTAATCCCAGCGCTAATGGTCAGTGGATATTCCAAATCATTGCAGGCCTGTAAATGACACCTGCCCTGAAAACAAATCCTGGGGTCATATATCGACCAAAAAATTCAAAAGACGTCCATATTTCAAAACGACAGTTTCAAGAGGCATATTTCACGCACATTAGTGTTCTGCTTCTTTTGCTTTCTTTCTTTTTTGGTTAAAAAAACGGGAATGGCAAAAGGCAACCCTCAGAATGGGCAAAAACGATCACAAACGAATCAATGAACAAAGGTTTAATCTCCAATGTATATAAACAGCTCACGCAGCTTAATATTAATAAAACAAACAACCCAATACAAAAATGGGCAGAAGATCTAAAGAGACGTTTCTTCAAAGAAGTCACAGAGATGGCCAAGACGCACATGAAAAGCTGCTCAACATCACTAATTATTAGAGAAATGCAAATCAAAATGACAATGAGGTATGACCTCACACCTGTTAGAATCGGCATCATCAGAAAATCTACAAACAACAAATTCTGGGGAGGGTGTGGACAAAAGGAACCCTCTTCCACTATTGGTGGGAAGGTAAATTGATACAGTCCCTATGGAGAACAGTATGGAGGTTCCTTTAAAAAACTAAAAAGAGAATTACCATAGGATCCAGCAATCCCACTTCTGGGCATATACCCAGAGAAAACCATAAATCAAAAAGACACATTCACCACAATGTTCATTGCAGCACTATTTACAATAGCCAGGTAATGGAAGCAACCTAAATGCCCACAGACAGACGAATGGATAAAGATGTGGTACATATATAAAATGGAGGGCCTCCCTGGTGGCGCAAGTGGTTAAGAGTCCGCCTGCTGATGCAGGGGATACGGGTTCATGCCCCGGTCTGGGAGGATCCCATATGCCGCGGAGCGGCTGGGCCCGTGAGCCATGGCCGCTGGGCCTGCGCATCCGGAGCCTGTGCTCCGCAACGGGAGAGGACACAACAGTGAGAGGCCCACATACCGCAAAAAGAAAAATAAATAAATAAATAAATAAAATGGAATATTACTCAGCCATGAAAAGGAATGAAACTGGGTCATTTGTAGAGAAGTCGATGGATCTAGAGACTGTCATACAGAGTGAAGTAAGTCAGAAAGAGAAAAACAAATATTGTATATTAAGGCATATATGTGGAACCTAGAAAAATGGTACAGATGAACTGGTTTGCAGGGCAGAAATAGAGACACAGAGGTAGAGAACAAACGTATGGACACCAAGTGGGGGAAGCCATGGGGTGGTGGTGGTGGGATGAGTTGGGAGATTGCGATTGACCTGTATACATGTATATGCATAAAATAGATAACTACTAATAACCTGCTGTATAAAAAAATAAATAAAATTAAATTTCAAAATTTTTAAAAATAAAACAGAAAAAGTTCTTCCATTCACACAGATGTATTTATATGAATGAATTATTTCCATGCTTATATCTATCAATACATAAAAGAGGAATAAACTCTAACTTGTACCAAAAAAGAAAAAAAAAACCTAAACTTAACAGTTATACAGAGGAAAACCCTACCAAGGCACTTGCTCCAGCGGTAAACAATTCTGAAATTGGTCAGAGGTGGGGAATCATCTCCCATACAGACAGCAGCCGCGCCCCCCCACGCAAGGAGCATCCTCATCGCAAAGCTGGGGGACCGTGCCGAGGCCTCTGTGAGTAAACGTGAGCTGAGCCCCAGGCCAGCTGCTGCTGAACTGTTCCCACCCTTCCCAGGTAAAACACCTGAATATGTACAAGGGCTTGAAAGCCTAGAGGAAGGGCCGTGGAGCCACACCAGCGACAGCACGCAGGCCAACTTGGTGCCTGCAGGCCAGCCAGGATGGTCCTGGCCCCGGGCGCTCTTCTGGAAGCTTTCCATTTCCCTGCCTGAGATACCCCTCCTGTCCCGGCCCCCACTCCTTTTTTTCCTTCCTCACATCAGCCCGGAGAGAAATTCCAGTGGAAGTCATGGGTGACAAATCCTCTTCTTTACAGGTGGCAGCCTGGAAACTCCTGCAGAAAGGCCAGCAGAGCCCCACTCACACCGGGCCACCAACAAAGCCGTGGACCCTCACACCCTCCCACCAGCACAGCCCTGAGACTGCTGACGGGGCAGAGAATATGGAGTCAGGCACAGCTGCAGGGGTTATTGCTGCCTGGAGTGCTGTTTCTATTGACCTCAACCCAGGCACACCTGGGGAGGGCTTGCCGGCAGGGTCAGGCTGCCCAGGTCAGCTAATCCTCAGCCCTCAGGGAATCACATTGCAGAAAATGGACCTCGCTAAGACAGAATATTAGCCAAGGAAAAAAAGGACACAATGCCATTTGCAGCACCGTTGAGGAGTCTAGAGGTAATCACGTGACTTGGAGTAAGTCAGAAAGTGAAAGACACATATCATAGGATATCACTTATAGGTGTTCCCTAAAAATTGATACCAGGGAAGATATTTCCACGGAGAAGGGCAATCACAGATTCATTAAACAAACTTATGGTTCACCAATGGAAAGGTGTGAGGATTGGATTCATTACGATATCGGGGTTAACAGACATATACAAACACAGGTGAAATATATAATCACCAAAGACCTACGGAATACCAAGAGAAGACTACTCAACATTCTGTCATAACGTACATGGGAAAAGGGTCCCAGGAAGAACAGACATATGTATATGTGTAAAAGCACCACATCTTGCACACCTACAACAAGCCAAACGTTGTAATCAAACTTGCTGTAATAAAAAAAAATAAAAAAACTAAATTAAAAAAACGAACAAGAAGTAGTGAGACAAACTTGAGGGGCTTTCTCCTGGCACATTCCATTCTAAATTCCAATCTAGAACAGGACTTCCATTGAGGCTCTGTTGCCCTAGTAACCAGATTTGGTAAGGGAGAACTGCTGCCACCTTGTGGCCGTTTCGCACAACAGCAGCTTTAATCCCAGCGCTAATGGTCAGTGGATATTCCAAATCATTGCAGGCCTGTAAATGACACCTGCCCTGAAAACAAATCCTGGGGTCATATATCGACCAAAAAATTCAAAAGACGTCCATATTTCAAAACGACAGTTTCAAGAGGCATATTTCACGCACATTAGTGTTCTGCTTCTTTTGCTTTCTTTCTATTTTGGTTAAAAAAACGGGAATGGCAAAAGGCAACCCTCAGAATGGGCGAAAAACGATCGCAAACGAATCAATGAACAAAGGTTTAATCTCCAATGTATATAAACAGCTCACACAGCTTAATATTAATAAAACAAACAACCCAATACAAAAATGGGCAGAAGATCTAAAGAGACGTTTCTTCAAAGAAGTCACAGAGATGGCCAAGACGCACATGAAAAGCTGCTCAACATCACTAATTATTAGAGAAATGCAAATCAAAATGACAATGAGGTATGACCTCACACCTGTTAGAATCGGCATCATCAGAAAATCTACAAACAACAAATTCTGGGGAGGGTGTGGACAAAAGGAACCCTCTTCCACTATTGGTGGGAAGGTAAATTGATACAGTCCCTATGGAGAACAGTATGGAGGTTCCTTTAAAAAACTAAAAAGAGAATTACCATAGGATCCAGCAATCCCACTTCTGGGCATATACCCAGAGAAAACCATAAATCAAAAAGACACATTCACCACAATGTTCATTGCAGCACTATTTACAATAGCCAGGTAATGGAAGCAACCTAAATGCCCACAGACAGACGAATGGATAAAGATGTGGTACATATATAAAATGGAGGGCCTCCCTGGTGGCGCAAGTGGTTAAGAGTCCGCCTGCTGATGCAGGGGATACGGGTTCATGCCCCGGTCTGGGAGGATCCCATATGCCGCGGAGCGGCTGGGCCCGTGAGCCATGGCCGCTGGGCCTGCGCATCCGGAGCCTGTGCTCCGCAACGGGAGAGGACACAACAGTGAGAGGCCCACATACCGCAAAAAGAAAAATAAATAAATAAATAAATAAATAAAATGGAATATTACTCAGCCATGAAAAGGAATGAAACTGGGTCATTTGTAGAGAAGTCGATGGATCTAGAGACTGTCATACAGAGTGAAGTAAGTCAGAAAGAGAAAAACAAATATTGTATATTAAGGCATATATGTGGAACCTAGAAAAATGGTACAGATGAACTGGTTTGCAGGGCAGAAATAGAGACACAGAGGTAGAGAACAAACGTATGGACACCAAGTGGGGGAAGCCATGGGGTGGTGGTGGTGGGATGAGTTGGGAGATTGCGATTGACCTGTATACATGTATATGCATAAAATAGATAACTACTAATAACCTGCTGTATAAAAAAATAAATAAAATTAAATTTCAAAATTTTAAAAAATAAAACAGAAAAAGTTCTTCCATTCACACAGATGTATTTATATGAATGAATTATTTCCATGCTTATATCTATAAATACATAAAAGAGGAATAAAATCTAACTTGAACCAAAAAAGAAAAAAAAACCTAAACCTAACAGTTATACAGAGGAAAACCCTACCAAGGCACTTGCTCCAGCCGTAAACAATTCTGAAATTGGTCAGAGGTGGGGAATCATCTCCCATACAGACAGCAGCCCCGCCACCCCACGCAAGGAGCGTCCTCATTGCAAAGCTGGGGCACCGTGCCGAGGCCTCTGTGAGTAAACGTGAGCTGAGCCCCAGGCCAGCTGCGTGGTACATATATAAAATGGAGGGCCTCCCTGGTGGCGCAAGTGGTTAAGAGTCCGCCTGCCGATGCAGGGGATACGGGTTCATGCCCCGGTCTGGGAGGATCCCATATGCCGCGGAGCGGCTGGGCCCGTGAGCCATGGCCGCTGGGCCTGCGCATCCGGAGCCTGTGCTCCGCAACGGGAGAGGACACAACAGTGAGAGGCCCACATACCGCAAAAAGAAAAATAAATAAATAAATAAATTAAATGGAATATTACTCAGCCATGAAAAGGAATGAAACTGGGTCATTTGTAGAGAAGTCGATGGATCTAGAGACTGTCATACAGAGTGAAGTAAGTCAGAAAGAGAAAAACAAATATTGTATATTAAGGCATATATGTGGAACCTAGAAAAATGGTACAGATGAACTGGTTTGCAGGGCAGAAATAGAGACACAGAGGTAGAGAACAAACGTATGGACACCAAGTGGGGGAAGCCATGGGGTGGTGGTGGTGGTATGATTTGGGAGATTGAGATTGACCTGTATATATATATATGCATAAAATAGATAACTACTAATAAACTGCTGTATAAAAAAATAAATAAAATTAAATTTCAAAATTTTAAAAAATAAAACAGAAAAAGTTCTTCCATTCACACAGATGTATTTATATGAATGAATTATTTCCATGCTTATATCTATCAATACATAAAAGAGGAATAAACTCTAACTTGAACCAAAAAAGAAAAAAAAACCTAAACTTAACAGTTATACAGAGGAAAACCCTACCAAGGCACTTGCTCCAGCGGTAAACAATTCTGAAATTGGTCAGAGGTGGGGAATCATCTCCCATACAGACAGCAGCCCCGCCCCCCCACGCAAGGAGCGTCCTCATTGCAAAGCTGGGGGACCGTGCCGAGGCCTCTGTGAGTAAACGTGAGCTGAGCCCCAGGCCAGCTGCTGCTGAACTGTTCCCACCCTTCCCAGGTAAAACACCTGAATATGTACAAGGGCTTGAAAGCCTAGAGGAAGGGCCGTGGAGCCACACCAGCGACAGCACGCAGGCCAACTTGGTGCCTGCAGGCCAGCCAGGATGGTCCTGGCCCCGGGCGCTCTTCTGGAAGCTTTCCATTTCCCTGCCTGAGATACCCCTCCTGTCCCGGCCCCCACTCCTTTTTTTCCTTCCTCACCTCAGCCCGGAGAGAAATTCCAGTGGAAGTCATGGGTGACAAATCCTCTTCTTTACAGGTGGCAGCCTGGAAACTCCTGCAGAAAGGCCAGCAGAGCCCCACTCACACCGGGCCACCAACAAAGCCGTGGACCCTCACACCCTCCCACCAGCACAGCCCTGAGACTGCTGACGGGGCAGAGAATATGGAGTCAGGCACAGCTGCAGGGGTTATTGCTGCCTGGAGTGCTGTTTCTATTGACCTCAACCCAGGCACACCTGGGGAGGGCTTGCCGGCAGGGTCAGGCTGCCCAGGTCAGCTAATCCTCAGCCCTCAGGGAATCACATTGCAGAAAATGGACCTCGCTAAGACAGAATATTAGCCAAGGAAAAAAAGGACACAATGCCATTTGCAGCACCGTTGAGGAGTCTAGAGGTAATCACGTGACTTGGAGTAAGTCAGAAAGTGAAAGACACATATCGTAGGATATCACTTATAGGTGTTCCCTAAAAATTGATACCAGGGCAGATATTTCCACGGAGAAGGGCAATCACAGATTCATTAAACAAACTTATGGTTCACCAATGGAAAGGTGTGAGGATTGGATTCATTACGATATCGGGGTTAACAGACATATACAAACACAGGTGAAATATATAATCACCAAAGACCTACGGAATACCAAGAGAAGACTACTCAACATTCTGTCATAACGTACATGGGAAAAGGGTCCCAGGAAGAACAGACATATGTATATGTGTAAAAGCACCACATCTTGCACACCTACAACAAGCCAAACGTTGTAATCAAACTTGCTGTAATAAAAAAAAATAAAAAACTAAATTAAAAAAACGAACAAGAAGTAGTGAGACAAACTTGAGGGGCTTTCTCCTGGCACATTCCATTCTAAATTCCAATCTAGAACAGGACTTCCATTGAGGCTCTGTTGCCCTAGTAACCAGATTTGGTAAGGGAGAACTGCTGCCACCTTGTGGCCGTTTCGCACAACAGCAGCTTTAATCCCAGCGCTAATGGTCAGTGGATATTCCAAATCATTGCAGGCCTGTAAATGACACCTGCCCTGAAAACAAATCCTGGGGTCATATATCGACCAAAAAATTCAAAAGACGTCCATATTTCAAAACGACAGTTTCAAGAGGCATATTTCACGCACATTAGTGTTCTGCTTCTTTTGCTTTCTTTCTATTTTGGTTAAAAAAACGGGAATGGCAAAAGGCAACCCTCAGAATGGGCGAAAACGATCGCAAACGAATCAATGAACAAAGGTTTAATCTCCAATGTATATAAACAGCTCACGCAGCTTAATATTAATAAAACAAACAACCCAATACAAAAATGGGCAGAAGATCTAAAGAGACGTTTCTTCAAAGAAGTCACAGAGATGGCCAAGACGCACATGAAAAGCTGCTCAACATCACTAATTATTAGAGAAATGCAAATCAAAATGACAATGAGGTATGACCTCACACCTGTTAGAATCGGCATCATCAGAAAATCTACAAACAACAAATTCTGGGGAGGGTGTGGACAAAAGGAACCCTCTTCCACTATTGGTGGGAAGGTAAATTGATACAGTCCCTATGGAGAACAGTATGGAGGTTCCTTTAAAAAACTAAAAAGAGAATTACCATAGGATCCAGCAATCCCACTTCTGGGCATATACCCAGAGAAAACCATAAATCAAAAAGACACATTCACCACAATGTTCATTGCAGCACTATTTACAATAGCCAGGTAATGGAAGCAACCTAAATGCCCACAGACAGACGAATGGATAAAGATGTGGTACATATATAAAATGGAGGGCCTCCCTGGTGGCTCAAGTGGTTAAGAGTCCGCCTGCTGATGCAGGGGATACGGGTTCATGCCCCGGTCTGGGAGGATCCCATATGCCGCGGAGCGGCTGGGCCCGTGAGCCATGGCCGCTGGGCCTGCGCATCCGGAGCCTGTGCTCCGCAACGGGAGAGGACACAACAGTGAGAGGCCCACATACCGCAAAAAGAAAAATAAATAAATAAATAAATTAAATGGAATATTACTCAGCCATGAAAAGGAATGAAACTGGGTCATTTGTAGAGAAGTCGATGGATCTAGAGACTGTCATACAGAGTGAAGTAAGTCAGAAAGAGAAAAACAAATATTGTATATTAAGGCATATATGTGGAACCTAGAAAAATGGTACAGATGAACTGGTTTGCAGGGCAGAAATAGAGACACAGAGGTAGAGAACAAACGTATGGACACCAAGTGGGGGAAGCCATGGGGTGGTGGTGGTGGGATGAGTTGGGAGATTGCGATTGACCTGTATACATGTATATGCATAAAATAGATAACTACTAATAACCTGCTGTATAAAAAAATAAATAAAATTAAATTTCAAAATTTTAAAAAATAAAACAGAAAAAGTTCTTCCATTCACACAGATGTATTTATATGAATGAATTATTTCCATGCTTATATCTATAAATACATAAAAGAGGAATAAAATCTAACTTGAACCAAAAAAGAAAAAAAAACCTAAACCTAACAGTTATACAGAGGAAAACCCTACCAAGGCACTTGCTCCAGCCGTAAACAATTCTGAAATTGGTCAGAGGTGGGGAATCATCTCCCATACAGACAGCAGCCCCGCCACCCCACGCAAGGAGCGTCCTCATTGCAAAGCTGGGGCACCGTGCCGAGGCCTCTGTGAGTAAACGTGAGCTGAGCCCCAGGCCAGCTGCGTGATACATATATAAAATGGAGGGCCTCCCTGGTGGCGCAAGTGGTTAAGAGTCCGCCTGCCGATGCAGGGGATACGGGTTCGTGCCCCGGTCTGGGAGGATCCCATATGCCGCGGAGCGGCTGGGCCCGTGAGCCATGGCCGCTGGGCCTGCGCATCCGGAGCCTGTGCTCCGCAACGGGAGAGGACACAACAGTGAGAGGCCCACATACCGCAAAAAGAAAAATAAATAAATAAATAAATAAATAAAATGGAATATTACTCAGCCATGAAAAGGAATGAAACTGGGTCATTTGTAGAGAAGTCGATGGATCTAGAGACTGTCATACAGAGTGAAGTAAGTCAGAAAGAGAAAAACAAATATTGTATATTAAGGCATATATGTGGAACCTAGAAAAATGGTACAGATGAACTGGTTTGCAGGGCAGAAATAGAGACACAGAGGTAGAGAACAAACGTATGGACACCAAGTGGAGGAAGCCATGGGGTGGTGGTGGTGGTATGATTTGGGAGATTGCGATTGACCTGTATATATATATATGCATAAAATAGATAACTACTAATAACCTGCTGTATAAAAAAATAAATAAAATTAAATTTCAAAATTTTAAAAAATAAAACAGAAAAAGTTCTTCCATTCACACAGATGTATTTATATGAATGAATTATTTCCATGCTTATATCTATCAATACATAAAAGAGGAATAAACTCTAACTTGAACCAAAAAAGAAAAAAAAACCTAAACTTAACAGTTATACAGAGGAAAACCCTACCAAGGCACTTGCTCCAGCGGTAAACAATTCTGAAATTGGTCAGAGGTGGGGAATCATCTCCCATACAGACAGCAGCCCCGCCCCCCCACGCAAGGAGCGTCCTCATCGCAAAGCTGGGGGACCGTGCCGAGGCCTCTGTGAGTAAACGTGAGCTGAGCCCCAGGCCAGCTGCTGCTGCACTGTTCCCACCCTTCCCAGGTAAAACACCTGAATATGTACAAGGGCTTGAAAGCCTAGAGGAAGGGCCGTGGAGCCACACCAGCGACAGCACGCAGGCCAACTTGGTGCCTGCAGGCCAGCCAGGATGGTCCTGGCCCCGGGCGCTCTTCTGGAAGCTTTCCATTTCCCTGCCTGAGATACCCCTCCTGTCCCGGCCCCCACTCCTTTTTTTCCTTCCTCACCTCAGCCCGGAGAGAAATTCCAGTGGAAGTCATGGGTGACAAATCCTCTTCTTTACAGGTGGCAGCCTGGCAACTCCTGCAGAAAGTCCAGCAGAGCCCCACTCACACCGGGCCACCAACAAAGCCGTGGACCCTCACACCCTCCCACCAGCACAGCCCTGAGACTGCTGACGGGGCAGAGAATATGGAGTCAGGCACAGCTGCAGGGGTTATTGCTGCCTGGAGTGCTGTTTCTATTGACCTCAACCCAGGCACACCTGGGGAGGGCTTGCCGGCAGGGTCAGGCTGCCCAGGTCAGCTAATCCTCAGCCCTCAGGGAATCACATTGCAGAAAATGGACCTCGCTAAGACAGAATATTAGCCAAGGAAAAAAAGGACACAATGCCATTTGCAGCACCGTTGAGGAGTCTAGAGGTAATCACGTGACTTGGAGTAAGTCAGAAAGTGAAAGACACATATCGTAGGATATCACTTATAGGTGTTCCCTAAAAATTGATACCAGGGCAGATATTTCCACGGAGAAGGGCAATCACAGATTCATTAAACAAACTTATGGTTCACCAATGGAAAGGTGTGAGGATTGGATTCATTACGATATCGGGGTTAACAGACATATACAAACACAGGTGAAATATATAATCACCAAAGACCTACGGAATACCAAGAGAAGACTACTCAACATTCTGTCATAACGTACATGGGAAAAGGGTCCCAGGAAGAACAGACATATGTATATGTGTAAAAGCACCACATCTTGCACACCTACAACAAGCCAAACGTTGTAATCAAACTTGCTGTAATAAAAAAAAATAAAAAAACTAAATTAAAAAAACGAACAAGAAGTAGTGAGACAAACTTGAGGGGCTTTCTCCTGGCACATTCCATTCTAAATTCCAATCTAGAACAGGACTTCCATTGAGGCTCTGTTGCCCTAGTAACCAGATTTGGTAAGGGAGAACTGCTGCCACCTTGTGGCCGTTTCGCACAACAGCAGCTTTAATCCCAGCGCTAATGGTCAGTGGATATTCCAAATCATTGCAGGCCTGTAAATGACACCTGCCCTGAAAACAAATCCTGGGGTCATATATCGACCAAAAAATTCAAAAGACGTCCATATTTCAAAACGACAGTTTCAAGAGGCATATTTCACGCACATTAGTGTTCTGCTTCTTTTGCTTTCTTTCTTTTTTGG
Source organism: Mesoplodon densirostris (assembly GCF_025265405.1). Classification (NCBI taxonomy): domain Eukaryota; kingdom Metazoa; phylum Chordata; class Mammalia; order Artiodactyla; family Ziphiidae; genus Mesoplodon; species Mesoplodon densirostris. The sequence continues at coordinate 47,712,644 of NC_082673.1, read as the reverse complement.
TTAAAAAAACGGGAATGGCAAAAGGCAACCCTCAGAATGGGCGAAAAACGATCGCAAACGAATCAATGAACAAAGGTTTAATCTCCAATGTATATAAACAGCTCACACAGCTTAATATTAATAAAACAAACAACCCAATACAAAAATGGGCAGAAGATCTAAAGAGACGTTTCTTCAAAGAAGTCACAGAGATGGCCAAGACGCACATGAAAAGCTGCTCAACATCACTAATTATTAGAGAAATGCAAATCAAAATGACAATGAGGTATGACCTCACACCTGTTAGAATCGGCATCATCAGAAAATCTACAAACAACAAATTCTGGGGAGGGTGTGGACAAAAGGAACCCTCTTCCACTATTGGTGGGAAGGTAAATTGATACAGTCCCTATGGAGAACAGTATGGAGGTTCCTTTAAAAAACTAAAAAGAGAATTACCATAGGATCCAGCAATCCCACTTCTGGGCATATACCCAGAGAAAACCATAAATCAAAAAGACACATTCACCACAATGTTCATTGCAGCACTATTTACAATAGCCAGGTAATGGAAGCAACCTAAATGCCCACAGACAGACGAATGGATAAAGATGTGGTACATATATAAAATGGAGGGCCTCCCTGGTGGCGCAAGTGGTTAAGAGTCCGCCTGCTGATGCAGGGGATACGGGTTCATGCCCCGGTCTGGGAGGATCCCATATGCCGCGGAGCGGCTGGGCCCGTGAGCCATGGCCGCTGGGCCTGCGCATCCGGAGCCTGTGCTCCGCAACGGGAGAGGACACAACAGTGAGAGGCCCACATACCGCAAAAAGAAAAATAAATAAATAAATAAATAAAATGGAATATTACTCAGCCATGAAAAGGAATGAAACTGGGTCATTTGTAGAGAAGTCGATGGATCTAGAGACTGTCATACAGAGTGAAGTAAGTCAGAAAGAGAAAAACAAATATTGTATATTAAGGCATATATGTGGAACCTAGAAAAATGGTACAGATGAACTGGTTTGCAGGGCAGAAATAGAGACACAGAGGTAGAGAACAAACGTATGGACACCAAGTGGGGGAAGCCATGGGGTGGTGGTGGTGGGATGAGTTGGGAGATTGCGATTGACCTGTATACATGTATATGCATAAAATAGATAACTACTAATAACCTGCTGTATAAAAAAATAAATAAAATTAAATTTCAAAATTTTAAAAAATAAAACAGAAAAAGTTCTTCCATTCACACAGATGTATTTATATGAATGAATTATTTCCATGCTTATATCTATAAATACATAAAAGAGGAATAAAATCTAACTTGAACCAAAAGAGAAAAAAAAAACCTAAACCTAACAGTTATACAGAGGAAAACCCTACCAAGGCACTTGCTCCAGCCGTAAACAATTCTGAAATTGGTCAGAGGTGGGGAATCATCTCCCATACAGACAGCAGCCCCGCCACCCCACGCAAGGAGCGTCCTCATTGCAAAGCTGGGGCACCGTGCCGAGGCCTCTGTGAGTAAACGTGAGCTGAGCCCCAGGCCAGCTGCGTGGTACATATATAAAATGGAGGGCCTCCCTGGTGGCGCAAGTGGTTAAGAGTCCGCCTGCCGATGCAGGGGATACGGGTTCGTGCCCCGGTCTGGGAGGATCCCATATGCCGCGGAGCGGCTGGGCCCATGAGCCATGGCCGCTGGGCCTGCGCATCCGGAGCCTGTGCTCCGCAACGGGAGAGGACACAACAGTGAGAGGCCCACATACCGCAAAAAGAAAAATAAATAAATAAATAAATAAAATGGAATATTACTCAGCCATGAAAAGGAATGAAACTGGGTCATTTGTAGAGAAGTCGATGGATCTAGAGACTGTCATACAGAGTGAAGTAAGTCAGAAAGAGAAAAACAAATATTGTATATTAAGGCATATATGTGGAACCTAGAAAAATGGTACAGATGAACTGGTTTGCAGGGCAGAAATAGAGACACAGAGGTAGAGAACAAACGTATGGACACCAAGTGGGGGAAGCCATGGGGTGGTGGTGGTGGTATGATTTGGGAGATTGAGATTGACCTGTATATATATATATGCATAAAATAGATAACTACTAATAACCTGCTGTATAAAAAAATAAATAAAATTAAATTTCAAAATTTTTAAAAATAAAACAGAAAAAGTTCTTCCATTCACACAGATGTATTTATATGAATGAATTATTTCCATGCTTATATCTATCAATACATAAAAGAGGAATAAACTCTAACTTGAACCAAAAAAGAAAAAAAAACCTAAACTTAACAGTTATACAGAGGAAAACCCTACCAAGGCACTTGCTCCAGCGGTAAACAATTCTGAAATTGGTCAGAGGTGGGGAATCATCTCCCATACAGACAGCAGCCCCGCCCCCCCACGCAAGGAGCGTCCTCATCGCAAAGCTGGGGGACCGTGCCGAGGCCTCTGTGAGTAAACGTGAGCTGAGCCCCAGGCCAGCTGCTGCTGAACTGTTCCCACCCTTCCCAGGTAAAACACCTGAATATGTACAAGGGCTTGAAAGCCTAGAGGAAGGGCCGTGGAGCCACACCAGCGACAGCACGCAGGCCAACTTGGTGCCTGCAGGCCAGCCAGGATGGTCCTGGCCCCGGGCGCTCTTCTGGAAGCTTTCCATTTCCCTGCCTGAGATACCCCTCCTGTCCCGGCCCCCACTCCTTTTTTTCCTTCCTCACCTCAGCCCGGAGAGAAATTCCAGTGGAAGTCATGGGTGACAAATCCTCTTCTTTACAGGTGGCAGCCTGGCAACTCCTGCAGAAAGTCCAGCAGAGCCCCACTCACACCGGGCCACCAACAAAGCCGTGGACCCTCACACCCTCCCACCAGCACAGCCCTGAGACTGCTGACGGGGCAGAGAATATGGAGTCAGGCACAGCTGCAGGGGTTATTGCTGCCTGGAGTGCTGTTTCTATTGACCTCAACCCAGGCACACCTGGGGAGGGCTTGCCGGCAGGGTCAGGCTGCCCAGGTCAGCTAATCCTCAGCCCTCAGGGAATCACATTGCAGAAAATGGACCTCGCTAAGACAGAATATTAGCCAAGGAAAAAAAGGACACAATGCCATTTGCAGCACCGTTGAGGAGTCTAGAGGTAATCACGTGACTTGGAGTAAGTCAGAAAGTGAAAGACACATATCGTAGGATATCACTTATAGGTGTTCCCTAAAAATTGATACCAGGGCAGATATTTCCACGGAGAAGGGCAATCACAGATTCATTAAACAAACTTATGGTTCACCAATGGAAAGGTGTGAGGATTGGATTCATTACGATATCGGGGTTAACAGACATATACAAACACAGGTGAAATATATAATCACCAAAGACCTACGGAATACCAAGAGAAGACTACTCAACATTCTGTCATAACGTACATGGGAAAAGGGTCCCAGGAAGAACAGACATATGTATATGTGTAAAAGCACCACATCTTGCACACCTACAACAAGCCAAACGTTGTAATCAAACTTGCTGTAATAAAAAAAATAAAAAAACTAAATTAAAAAAACGAACAAGAAGTAGTGAGACAAACTTGAGGGGCTTTCTCCTGGCACATTCCATTCTAAATTCCAATCTAGAACAGGACTTCCATTGAGGCTCTGTTGCCCTAGTAACCAGATTTGGTAAGGGAGTACTGCTGCCACCTTGTGGCCGTTTCGCACAACAGCAGCTTTAATCCCAGCGCTAATGGTCAGTGGATATTCCAAATCATTGCAGGCCTGTAAATGACACCTGCCCTGAAAACAAATCCTGGGGTCATATATCGACCAAAAAATTCAAAAGACGTCCATATTTCAAAACGACAGTTTCAAGAGGCATATTTCACGCACATTAGTGTTCTGCTTCTTTTGCTTTCTTTCTTTTTTGGTTAAAAAAACGGGAATGGCAAAAGGCAACCCTCAGAATGGGCGAAAACGATCACAAACGAATCAATGAACAAAGGTTTAATCTCCAATGTATATAAACAGCTCACGCAGCTTAATATTAATAAAACAAACAACCCAATACAAAAATGGGCAGAAGATCTAAAGAGACGTTTCTTCAAAGAAGTCACAGAGATGGCCAAGACGCACATGAAAAGCTGCTCAACATCACTAATTATTAGAGAAATGCAAATCAAAATGACAATGAGGTATGACCTCACACCTGTTAGAATCGGCATCATCAGAAAATCTACAAACAACAAATTCTGGGGAGGGTGTGGACAAAAGGAACCCTCTTCCACTATTGGTGGGAAGGTAAATTGATACAGTCCCTATGGAGAACAGTATGGAGGTTCCTTTAAAAAACTAAAAAGAGAATTACCATAGGATCCAGCAATCCCACTTCTGGGCATATACCCAGAGAAAACCATAAATCAAAAAGACACATTCACCACAATGTTCATTGCAGCACTATTTACAATAGCCAGGTAATGGAAGCAACCTAAATGCCCACAGACAGACGAATGGATAAAGATGTGGTACATATATAAAATGGAGGGCCTCCCTGGTGGCGCAAGTGGTTAAGAGTCCGCCTGCTGATGCAGGGGATACGGGTTCATGCCCCGGTCTGGGAGGATCCCATATGCCGCGGAGCGGCTGGGCCCGTGAGCCATGGCCGCTGGGCCTGCGCATCCGGAGCCTGTGCTCCGCAACGGGAGAGGACACAACAGTGAGAGGCCCACATACCGCAAAAAGAAAAATAAATAAATAAATAAATAAATTAAATGGAATATTACTCAGCCATGAAAAGGAATGAAACTGGGTCATTTGTAGAGAAGTCGATGGATCTAGAGACTGTCATACAGAGTGAAGTAAGTCAGAAAGAGAAAAACAAATATTGTATATTAAGGCATATATGTGGAACCTAGAAAAATGGTACAGATGAACTGGTTTGCAGGGCAGAAATAGAGACACAGAGGTAGAGAACAAACGTATGGACACCAAGTGGGGGAAGCCATGGGGTGGTGGTGGTGGGATGAGTTGGGAGATTGCGATTGACCTGTATACATGTATATGCATAAAATAGATAACTACTAATAACCTGCTGTATAAAAAAATAAATAAAATTAAATTTCAAAATTTTAAAAAATAAAACAGAAAAAGTTCTTCCATTCACACAGATGTATTTATATGAATGAATTATTTCCATGCTTATATCTATAAATACATAAAAGAGGAATAAAATCTAACTTGAACCAAAAAAGAAAAAAAAAACCTAAACCTAACAGTTATACACAGGAAAACCCTACCAAGGCACTTGCTCCAGCCGTAAACAATTCTGAAATTGGTCAGAGGTGGGGAATCATCTCCCATACAGACAGCAGCCCCGCCACCCCACGCAAGGAGCGTCCTCATTGCAAAGCTGGGGCACCGTGCCGAGGCCTCTGTGAGTAAACGTGAGCTGAGCCCCAGGCCAGCTGCGTGGTACATATATAAAATGGAGGGCCTCCCTGGTGGCGCAAGTGGTTAAGAGTCCGCCTGCCGATGCAGGGGATACGGGTTCGTGCCCCGGTCTGGGAGGATCCCATATGCCGCGGAGCGGCTGGGCCCGTGAGCCATGGCCGCTGGGCCTGCGCATCCGGAGCCTGTGCTCCGCAACGGGAGAGGACACAACAGTGAGAGGCCCACATACCGCAAAAAGAAAAATAAATAAATAAATAAATAAAATGGAATATTACTCAGCCATGAAAAGGAATGAAACTGGGTCATTTGTAGAGAAGTCGATGGATCTAGAGACTGTCATACAGAGTGAAGTAAGTCAGAAAGAGAAAAACAAATATTGTATATTAAGGCATATATGTGGAACCTAGAAAAATGGTACAGATGAACTGGTTTGCAGGGCAGAAATAGAGACACAGAGGTAGAGAACAAACGTATGGACACCAAGTGGAGGAAGCCATGGGGTGGTGGTGGTGGTATGATTTGGGAGATTGAGATTGACCTGTATATATATATATGCATAAAATAGATAACTACTAATAACCTGCTGTATAAAAAAATAAATAAAATTAAATTTCAAAATTTTAAAAAATAAAACAGAAAAAGTTCTTCCATTCACACAGATGTATTTATATGAATGAATTATTTCCATGCTTATATCTATCAATACATAAAAGAGGAATAAACTCTAACTTGAACCAAAAAAGAAAAAAAAACCTAAACTTAACAGTTATACAGAGGAAAACCCTACCAAGGCACTTGCTCCAGCGGTAAACAATTCTGAAATTGGTCAGAGGTGGGGAATCATCTCCCATACAGACAGCAGCCCCTCCCCCCAACGCAAGGAGCGTCCTCATCGCAAAGCTGGGGGACCGTGCCGAGGCCTCTGTGAGTAAACGTGAGCTGAGCCCCAGGCCAGCTGCTGCTGAACTGTTCCCACCCTTCCCAGGTAAAACACCTGAATATGTACAAGGGCTTGAAAGCCTAGAGGAAGGGCCGTGGAGCCACACCAGCGACAGCACGCAGGCCAACTTGGTGCCTGCAGGCCAGCCAGGATGGTCCTGGCCCCGGGCGCTCTTCTGGAAGCTTTCCATTTCCCTGCCTGAGATACCCCTCCTGTCCCGGCCCCCACTCCTTTTTTTCCTTCCTCACCTCAGCCCGGAGAGAAATTCCAGTGGAAGTCATGGGTGACAAATCCTCTTCTTTACAGGTGGCAGCCTGGCAACTCCTGCAGAAAGTCCAGCAGAGCCCCACTCACACCGGGCCACCAACAAAGCCGTGGACCCTCACACCCTCCCACCAGCACAGCCCTGAGACTGCTGACGGGGCAGAGAATATGGAGTCAGGCACAGCTGCAGGGGTTATTGCTGCCTGGAGTGCTGTTTCTATTGACCTCAACCCAGGCACACCTGGGGAGGGCTTGCCGGCAGGGTCAGGCTGCCCAGGTCAGCTAATCCTCAGCCCTCAGGGAATCACATTGCAGAAAATGGACCTCGCTAAGACAGAATATTAGCCAAGGAAAAAAAGGACACAATGCCATTTGCAGCACCGTTGAGGAGTCTAGAGGTAATCACGTGACTTGGAGTAAGTCAGAAAGTGAAAGACACATATCGTAGGATATCACTTATAGGTGTTCCCTAAAAATTGATACCAGGGCAGATATTTCCACGGAGAAGGGCAATCACAGATTCATTAAACAAACTTATGGTTCACCAATGGAAAGGTGTGAGGATTGGATTCATTACGATATCGGGGTTAACAGACATATACAAACACAGGTGAAATATATAATCACCAAAGACCTACGGAATACCAAGAGAAGACTACTCAACATTCTGTCATAACGTACATGGGAAAAGGGTCCCAGGAAGAACAGACATATGTATATGTGTAAAAGCACCACATCTTGCACACCTACAACAAGCCAAACGTTGTAATCAAACTTGCTGTAATAAAAAAAAATAAAAAAAACTAAATTAAAAAAACGAACAAGAAGTAGTGAGACAAACTTGAGGGGCTTTCTCCTGGCACATTCCATTCTAAATTCCAATCTAGAACAGGACTTCCATTGAGGCTCTGTTGCCCTAGTAACCAGATTTGGTAAGGGAGAACTGCTGCCACCTTGTGGCCGTTTCGCACAACAGCAGCTTTAATCCCAGCGCTAATGGTCAGTGGATATTCCAAATCATTGCAGGCCTGTAAATGACACCTGCCCTGAAAACAAATCCTGGGGTCATATATCGACCAAAAAATTCAAAAGACGTCCATATTTCAAAACGACAGTTTCAAGAGGCATATTTCACGCACATTAGTGTTCTGCTTCTTTTGCTTTCTTTCTTTTTTGGTTAAAAAAACGGGAATGGCAAAAGGCAACCCTCAGAATGGGCGAAAACGATCGCAAACGAATCAATGAACAAAGGTTTAATCTCCAATGTATATAAACAGCTCACGCAGCTTAATATTAATAAAACAAACAACCCAATACAAAAATGGGCAGAAGATCTAAAGAGACGTTTCTTCAAAGAAGTCACAGAGATGGCCAAGACGCACATGAAAAGCTGCTCAACATCACTAATTATTAGAGAAATGCAAATCAAAATGACAATGAGGTATGACCTCACACCTGTTAGAATCGGCATCATCAGAAAATCTACAAACAACAAATTCTGGGGAGGGTGTGGACAAAAGGAACCCTCTTCCACTATTGGTGGGAAGGTAAATTGATACAGTCCCTATGGAGAACAGTATGGAGGTTCCTTTAAAAAACTAAAAAGAGAATTACCATAGGATCCAGCAATCCCACTTCTGGGCATATACCCAGAGAAAACCATAAATCAAAAAGACACATTCACCACAATGTTCATTGCAGCACTATTTACAATAGCCAGGTAATGGAAGCAACCTAAATGCCCACAGACAGACGAATGGATAAAGATGTGGTACATATATAAAATGGAGGGCCTCCCTGGTGGCGCAAGTGGTTAAGAGTCCGCCTGCTGATGCAGGGGATACGGGTTCATGCCCCGGTCTGGGAGGATCCCATATGCCGCGGAGCGGCTGGGCCCGTGAGCCATGGCCGCTGGGCCTGCGCATCCGGAGCCTGTGCTCCGCAACGGGAGAGGACACAACAGTGAGAGGCCCACATACCGCAAAAAGAAAAATAAATAAATAAATAAATAAAATGGAATATTACTCAGCCATGAAAAGGAATGAAACTGGGTCATTTGTAGAGAAGTCGATGGATCTAGAGACTGTCATACAGAGTGAAGTAAGTCAGAAAGAGAAAAACAAATATTGTATATTAAGGCATATATGTGGAACCTAGAAAAATGGTACAGATGAACTGGTTTGCAGGGCAGAAATAGAGACACAGAGGTAGAGAACAAACGTATGGACACCAAGTGGGGGAAGCCATGGGGTGGTGGTGGTGGGATGAGTTGGGAGATTGCGATTGACCTGTATACATGTATATGCATAAAATAGATAACTACTAATAACCTGCTGTATAAAAAAATAAATAAAATTAAATTTCAAAATTTTAAAAAATAAAACAGAAAAAGTTCTTCCATTCACACAGATGTATTTATATGAATGAATTATTTCCATGCTTATATCTATAAATACATAAAAGAGGAATAAAATCTAACTTGAACCAAAAGAGAAAAAAAAAACCTAAACCTAACAGTTATACAGAGGAAAACCCTACCAAGGCACTTGCTCCAGCCGTAAACAATTCTGAAATTGGTCAGAGGTGGGGAATCATCTCCCATACAGACAGCAGCCCCGCCACCCCACGCAAGGAGCGTCCTCATTGCAAAGCTGGGGCACCGTGCCGAGGCCTCTGTGAGTAAACGTGAGCTGAGCCCCAGGCCAGCTGCGTGGTACATATATAAAATGGAGGGCCTCCCTGGTGGCGCAAGTGGTTAAGAGTCCGCCTGCCGATGCAGGGGATACGGGTTCGTGCCCCGGTCTGAGAGGATCCCATATGCCGCGGAGCGGCTGGGCCCATGAGCCATGGCCGCTGGGCCTGCGCATCCGGAGCCTGTGCTCCGCAACGGGAGAGGACACAACAGTGAGAGGCCCACATACCGCAAAAAGAATAATAAATAAATAAATAAATAAAATGGAATATTACTCAGCCATGAAAAGGAATGAAACTGGGTCATTTGTAGAGAAGTCGATGGATCTAGAGACTGTCATACAGAGTGAAGTAAGTCAGAAAGAGAAAAACAAATATTGTATATTAAGGCATATATGTGGAACCTAGAAAAATGGTACAGATGAACTGGTTTGCAGGGCAGAAATAGAGACACAGAGGTAGAGAACAAACGTATGGACACCAAGTGGAGGAAGCCATGGGGTGGTGGTGGTGGTATGATTTGGGAGATTGAGATTGACCTGTATATATATATATGCATAAAATAGATAACTACTAATAACCTGCTGTATAAAAAAATAAATAAAATTAAATTTCAAAATTTTAAAAAATAAAACAGAAAAAGTTCTTCCATTCACACAGATGTATTTATATGAATGAATTATTTCCATGCTTATATCTATCAATACATAAAAGAGGAATAAACTCTAACTTGAACCAAAAAAGAAAAAAAAACCTAAACTTAACAGTTATACAGAGGAAAACCCTACCAAGGCACTTGCTCCAGCGGTAAACAATTCTGAAATTGGTCAGAGGTGGGGAATCATCTCCCATACAGACAGCAGCCCCGCCCCCCCACGCAAGGAGCGTCCTCATCGCAAAGCTGGGGGACCGTGCCGAGGCCTCTGTGAGTAAACGTGAGCTGAGCCCCAGGCCAGCTGCTGCTGAACAGTTCCCACCCTTCCCAGGTAAAACACCTGAATATGTACAAGGGCTTGAAAGCCTAGAGGAAGGGCCGTGGAGCCACACCAGCGACAGCACGCAGGCCAACTTGGTGCCTGCAGGCCAGCCAGGATGGTCCTGGCCCCGGGCGCTCTTCTGGAAGCTTTCCATTTCCCTGCCTGAGATACCCCTCCTGTCCCGGCCCCCACTCCTTTTTTTCCTTCCTCACCTCAGCCCGGAGAGAAATTCCAGTGGAAGTCATGGGTGACAAATCCTCTTCTTTACAGGTGGCAGCCTGGCAACTCCTGCAGAAAGTCCAGCAGAGCCCCACTCACACCGGGCCACCAACAAAGCCGTGGACCCTCACACCCTCCCACCAGCACAGCCCTGAGACTGCTGACGGGGCAGAGAATATGGAGTCAGGCACAGCTGCAGGGGTTATTGCTGCCTGGAGTGCTGTTTCTATTGACCTCAACCCAGGCACACATGGGGAGGGCTTGCCGGCAGGGTCAGGCTGCCCAGGTCAGCTAATCCTCAGCCCTCAGGGAATCACATTGCAGAAAATGGACCTCGCTAAGACAGAATATTAGCCAAGGAAAAAAAGGACACAATGCCATTTGCAGCACCGTTGAGGAGTCTAGAGGTAATCACGTGACTTGGAGTAAGTCAGAAAGTGAAAGACACATATCGTAGGATATCACTTATAGGTGTTCCCTAAAAATTGATACCAGGGCAGATATTTCCACGGAGAAGGGCAATCACAGATTCATTAAACAAACTTATGGTTCACCAATGGAAAGGTGTGAGGATTGGATTCATTACGATATCGGGGTTAACAGACATATACAAACACAGGTGAAATATATAATCACCAAAGACCTACGGAATACCAAGAGAAGACTACTCAACATTCTGTCATAACGTACATGGGAAAAGGGTCCCAGGAAGAACAGACATATGTATATGTGTAAAAGCACCACATCTTGCACACCTACAACAAGCCAAACGTTGTAATCAAACTTGCTGTAATAAAAAAAAATAAAAAAAACTAAATTAAAAAAACGAACAAGAAGTAGTGAGACAAACTTGAGGGGCTTTCTCCTGGCACATTCCATTCTAAATTCCAATCTAGAACAGGACTTCCATTGAGGCTCTGTTGCCCTAGTAACCAGATTTGGTAAGGGAGAACTGCTGCCACCTTGTGGCCGTTTCGCACAACAGCAGCTTTAATCCCAGCGCTAATGGTCAGTGGATATTCCAAATCATTGCAGGCCTGTAAATGACACCTGCCCTGAAAACAAATCCTGGGGTCATATATCGACCAAAAAATTCAAAAGACGTCCATATTTCAAAACGACAGTTTCAAGAGGCATATTTCACGCACATTAGTGTTCTGCTTCTTTTGCTTTCTTTCTTTTTTGGTTAAAAAAACGGGAATGGCAAAAGGCAACCCTCAGAATGGGCGAAAACGATCGCAAACGAATCAATGAACAAAGGTTTAATCTCCAATGTATATAAACAGCTCACGCAGCTTAATATTAATAAAACAAACAACCCAATACAAAAATGGGCAGAAGATCTAAAGAGACGTTTCTTCAAAGAAGTCACAGAGATGGCCAAGACGCACATGAAAAGCTGCTCAACATCACTAATTATTAGAGAAATGCAAATCAAAATGACAATGAGGTATGACCTCACACCTGTTAGAATCGGCATCATCAGAAAATCTACAAACAACAAATTCTGGGGAGGGTGTGGACAAAAGGAACCCTCTTCCACTATTGGTGGGAAGGTAAATTGATACAGTCCCTATGGAGAACAGTATGGAGGTTCCTTTAAAAAACTAAAAAGAGAATTACCATAGGATCCAGCAATCCCACTTCTGGGCATATACCCAGAGAAAACCATAAATCAAAAAGACACATTCACCACAATGTTCATTGCAGCACTATTTACAATAGCCAGGTAATGGAAGCAACCTAAATGCCCACAGACAGACGAATGGATAAAGATGTGGTACATATATAAAATGGAGGGCCTCCCTGGTGGCGCAAGTGGTTAAGAGTCCGCCTGCTGATGCAGGGGATACGGGTTCATGCCCCGGTCTGGGAGGATCCCATATGCCGCGGAGCGGCTGGGCCCGTGAGCCATGGCCGCTGGGCCTGCGCATCCGGAGCCTGTGCTCCGCAACGGGAGAGGACACAACAGTGAGAGGCCCACATACCGCAAAAAGAAAAATAAATAAATAAATAAATAAAATGGAATATTACTCAGCCATGAAAAGGAATGAAACTGGGTCATTTGTAGAGAAGTCGATGGATCTAGAGACTGTCATACAGAGTGAAGTAAGTCAGAAAGAGAAAAACAAATATTGTATATTAAGGCATATATGTGGAACCTAGAAAAATGGTACAGATGAACTGGTTTGCAGGGCAGAAATAGAGACACAGAGGTAGAGAACAAACGTATGGACACCAAGTGGGGGAAGCCATGGGGTGGTGGTGGTGGGATGAGTTGGGAGATTGCGATTGACCTGTATACATGTATATGCATAAAATAGATAACTACTAATAACCTGCTGTATAAAAAAATAAATAAAATTAAATTTCAAAATTTTAAAAAATAAAACAGAAAAAGTTCTTCCATTCACACAGATGTATTTATATGAATGAATTATTTCCATGCTTATATCTATAAATACATAAAAGAGGAATAAAATCTAACTTGAACCAAAAAAGAAACAAAAAACCTAAACCTAACAGTTATACAGAGGAAAACCCTACCAAGGCACTTGCTCCAGCCGTAAACAATTCTGAAATTGGTCAGAGGTGGGGAATCATCTCCCATACAGACAGCAGCCCCGCCACCCCACGCAAGGAGCGTCCTCATTGCAAAGCTGGGGCACCGTGCCGAGGCCTCTGTGAGTAAACGTGAGCTGAGCCCCAGGCCAGCTGCGTGGTACATATATAAAATGGAGGGCCTCCCTGGTAGCGCAAGTGGTTAAGAGTCCGCCTGCCGATGCAGGGGATACGGGTTCGTGCCCCGGTCTGGGAGGATCCCATATGCCGCGGAGCGGCTGGGCCCGTGAGCCATGGCCGCTGGGCCTGCGCATCCGGAGCCTGTGCTCCGCAACGGGAGAGGACACAACAGTGAGAGGCCCACATACCGCAAAAAGAAAAATAAATAAATAAATAAATAAAATGGAATATTACTCAGCCATGAAAAGGAATGAAACTGGGTCATTTGTAGAGAAGTCGATGGATCTAGAGACTGTCATACAGAGTGAAGTAAGTCAGAAAGAGAAAAACAAATATTGTATATTAAGGCATATATGTGGAACCTAGAAAAATGGTACAGATGAACTGGTTTGCAGGGCAGAAATAGAGACACAGAGGTAGAGAACAAACGTATGGACACCAAGTGGAGGAAGCCATGGGGTGGTGGTGGTGGTATGATTTGGGAGATTGAGATTGACCTGTATATATATATATATGCATAAAATAGATAACTACTAATAACCTGCTGTATAAAAAAATAAATAAAATTAAATTTCAAAATTTTTAAAAATAAAACAGAAAAAGTTCTTCCATTCACACAGATGTATTTATATGAATGAATTATTTCCATGCTTATATCTATCAATACATAAAAGAGGAATAAACTCTAACTTGAACCAAAAAAGAAAAAAAAAACCTAAACTTAACAGTTATACAGAGGAAAACCCTACCAAGGCACTTGCTCCAGCGGTAAACAATTCTGAAATTGGTCAGAGGTGGGGAATCATCTCCCATACAGACAGCAGCCCCGCCCCCCCACGCAAGGAGCGTCCTCATCGCAAAGCTGGGGGACCGTGCCGAGGCCTCTGTGAGTAAACGTGAGCTGAGCCCCAGGCCAGCTGCTGCTGAACTGTTCCCACCCTTCCCAGGTAAAACACCTGAATATGTACAAGGGCTTGAAAGCCTAGAGGAAGGGCCGTGGAGCCACACCAGCGACAGCACGCAGGCCAACTTGGTGCCTGCAGGCCAGCCAGGATGGTCCTGGCCCCGGGCGCTCTTCTGGAAGCTTTCCATTTCCCTGCCTGAGATACCCCTCCTGTCCCGGCCCCCACTCCTTTTTTTCCTTCCTCACCTCAGCCCGGAGAGAAATTCCAGTGGAAGTCATGGGTGACAAATCCTCTTCTTTACAGGTGGCAGCCTGGCAACTCCTGCAGAAAGTCCAGCAGAGCCCCACTCACACCGGGCCACCAACAAAGCCGTGGACCCTCACACCCTCCCACCAGCACAGCCCTGAGACTGCTGACGGGGCAGAGAATATGGAGTCAGGCACAGCTGCAGGGGTTATTGCTGCCTGGAGTGCTGTTTCTATTGACCTCAACCCAGGCACACCTGGGGAGGGCTTGCCGGCAGGGTCAGGCTGCCCAGGTCAGCTAATCCTCAGCCCTCAGGGAATCACACTGCAGAAAATGGACCTCGCTAAGACAGAATATTAGCCAAGGAAAAAAAGGACACAATGCCATTTGCAGCACCGTTGAGGAGTCTAGAGGTAATCACGTGACTTGGAGTAAGTCAGAAAGTGAAAGACACATATCGTAGGATATCACTTATAGGTGTTCCCTAAAAATTGATACCAGGGCAGATATTTCCACGGAGAAGGGCAATCACAGATTCATTAAACAAACTTATGGTTCACCAATGGAAAGGTGTGAGGATTGGATTCATTACGATATCGGGGTTAACAGACATATACAAACACAGGTGAAATATATAATCACCAAAGACCTACGGAATACCAAGAGAAGACTACTCAACATTCTGTCATAACGTACATGGGAAAAGGGTCCCAGGAAGAACAGACATATGTATATGTGTAAAAGCACCACATCTTGCACACCTACAACAAGCCAAACGTTGTAATCAAACTTGCTGTAATAAAAAAAAATAAAAAAACTAAATTAAAAAAACGAACAAGAAGTAGTGAGACAAACTTGAGGGGCTTTCTCCTGGCACATTCCATTCTAAATTCCAATCTAGAACAGGACTTCCATTGAGGCTCTGTTGCCCTAGTAACCAGATTTGGTAAGGGAGAACTGCTGCCACCTTGTGGCCGTTTCGCACAACAGCAGCTTTAATCCCAGCGCTAATGGTCAGTGGATATTCCAAATCATTGCAGGCCTGTAAATGACACCTGCCCTGAAAACAAATCCTGGGGTCATATATCGACCAAAAAATTCAAAAGACGTCCATATTTCAAAACGACAGTTTCAAGAGGCATATTTCACGCACATTAGTGTTCTGCTTCTTTTGCTTTCTTTCTTTTTTGGTTAAAAAAACGGGAATGGCAAAAGGCAACCCTCAGAATGGGCGAAAACGATCGCAAACGAATCAATGAACAAAGGTTTAATCTCCAATGTATATAAACAGCTCACGCAGCTTAATATTAATAAAACAAACAACCCAATACAAAAATGGGCAGAAGATCTAAAGAGACGTTTCTTCAAAGAAGTCACAGAGATGGCCAAGACGCACATGAAAAGCTGCTCAACATCACTAATTATTAGAGAAATGCAAATCAAAATGACAATGAGGTATGACCTCACACCTGTTAGAATCGGCATCATCAGAAAATCTACAAACAACAAATTCTGGGGAGGGTGTGGACAAAAGGAACCCTCTTCCACTATTGGTGGGAAGGTAAATTGATACAGTCCCTATGGAGAACAGTATGGAGGTTCCTTTAAAAAACTAAAAAGAGAATTACCATAGGATCCAGCAATCCCACTTCTGGGCATATACCCAGAGAAAACCATAAATCAAAAAGACACATTCACCACAATGTTCATTGCAGCACTATTTACAATAGCCAGGTAATGGAAGCAACCTAAATGCCCACAGACAGACGAATGGATAAAGATGTGGTACATATATAAAATGGAGGGCCTCCCTGGTGGCGCAAGTGGTTAAGAGTCCGCCTGCTGATGCAGGGGATACGGGTTCATGCCCCGGTCTGGGAGGATCCCATATGCCGCGGAGCGGCTGGGCCCGTGAGCCATGGCCGCTGGGCCTGCGCATCCGGAGCCTGTGCTCCGCAACGGGAGAGGACACAACAGTGAGAGGCCCACATACCGCAAAAAGAAAAATAAATAAATAAATAAATAAAATGGAATATTACTCAGCCATGAAAAGGAATGAAACTGGGTCATTTGTAGAGAAGTCGATGGATCTAGAGACTGTCATACAGAGTGAAGTAAGTCAGAAAGAGAAAAACAAATATTGTATATTAAGGCATATATGTGGAACCTAGAAAAATGGTACAGATGAACTGGTTTGCAGGGCAGAAATAGAGACACAGAGGTAGAGAACAAACGTATGGACACCAAGTGGGGGAAGCCATGGGGTGGTGGTGGTGGGATGAGTTGGGAGATTGCGATTGACCTGTATACATGTATATGCATAAAATAGATAACTACTAATAACCTGCTGTATAAAAAAATAAATAAAATTAAATTTCAAAATTTTAAAAAATAAAACAGAAAAAGTTCTTCCATTCACACAGATGTATTTATATGAATGAATTATTTCCATGCTTATATCTATAAATACATAAAAGAGGAATAAAATCTAACTTGAACCAAAAAAGAAACAAAAAACCTAAACCTAACAGTTATACAGAGGAAAACCCTACCAAGGCACTTGCTCCAGCCGTAAACAATTCTGAAATTGGTCAGAGGTGGGGAATCATCTCCCATACAGACAGCAGCCCCGCCACCCCACGCAAGGAGCGTCCTCATTGCAAAGCTGGGGCACCGTGCCGAGGCCTCTGTGAGTAAACGTGAGCTGAGCCCCAGGCCAGCTGCGTGGTACATATATAAAATGGAGGGCCTCCCTGGTAGCGCAAGTGGTTAAGAGTCCGCCTGCCGATGCAGGGGATACGGGTTCGTGCCCCGGTCTGGGAGGATCCCATATGCCGCGGAGCGGCTGGGCCCGTGAGCCATGGCCGCTGGGCCTGCGCATCCGGAGCCTGTGCTCCGCAACGGGAGAGGACACAACAGTGAGAGGCCCACATACCGCAAAAAGAAAAATAAATAAATAAATAAATAAAATGGAATATTACTCAGCCATGAAAAGGAATGAAACTGGGTCATTTGTAGAGAAGTCGATGGATCTAGAGACTGTCATACAGAGTGAAGTAAGTCAGAAAGAGAAAAACAAATATTGTATATTAAGGCATATATGTGGAACCTAGAAAAATGGTACAGATGAACTGGTTTGCAGGGCAGAAATAGAGACACAGAGGTAGAGAACAAACGTATGGACACCAAGTGGAGGAAGCCATGGGGTGGTGGTGGTGGTATGATTTGGGAGATTGAGATTGACCTGTATATATATATATATGCATAAAATAGATAACTACTAATAACCTGCTGTATAAAAAAATAAATAAAATTAAATTTCAAAATTTTTAAAAATAAAACAGAAAAAGTTCTTCCATTCACACAGATGTATTTATATGAATGAATTATTTCCATGCTTATATCTATCAATACATAAAAGAGGAATAAACTCTAACTTGAACCAAAAAAGAAAAAAAAAACCTAAACTTAACAGTTATACAGAGGAAAACCCTACCAAGGCACTTGCTCCAGCGGTAAACAATTCTGAAATTGGTCAGAGGTGGGGAATCATCTCCCATACAGACAGCAGCCCCGCCCCCCCACGCAAGGAGCGTCCTCATCGCAAAGCTGGGGGACCGTGCCGAGGCCTCTGTGAGTAAACGTGAGCTGAGCCCCAGGCCAGCTGCTGCTGAACTGTTCCCACCCTTCCCAGGTAAAACACCTGAATATGTACAAGGGCTTGAAAGCCTAGAGGAAGGGCCGTGGAGCCACACCAGCGACAGCACGCAGGCCAACTTGGTGCCTGCAGGCCAGCCAGGATGGTCCTGGCCCCGGGCGCTCTTCTGGAAGCTTTCCATTTCCCTGCCTGAGATACCCCTCCTGTCCCGGCCCCCACTCCTTTTTTTCCTTCCTCACCTCAGCCCGGAGAGAAATTCCAGTGGAAGTCATGGGTGACAAATCCTCTTCTTTACAGGTGGCAGCCTGGCAACTCCTGCAGAAAGTCCAGCAGAGCCCCACTCACACCGGGCCACCAACAAAGCCGTGGACCCTCACACCCTCCCACCAGCACAGCCCTGAGACTGCTGACGGGGCAGAGAATATGGAGTCAGGCACAGCTGCAGGGGTTATTGCTGCCTGGAGTGCTGTTTCTATTGACCTCAACCCAGGCACACCTGGGGAGGGCTTGCCGGCAGGGTCAGGCTGCCCAGGTCAGCTAATCCTCAGCCCTCAGGGAATCACACTGCAGAAAATGGACCTCGCTAAGACAGAATATTAGCCAAGGAAAAAAAGGACACAATGCCATTTGCAGCACCGTTGAGGAGTCTAGAGGTAATCACGTGACTTGGAGTAAGTCAGAAAGTGAAAGACACATATCGTAGGATATCACTTATAGGTGTTCCCTAAAAATTGATACCAGGGCAGATATTTCCACGGAGAAGGGCAATCACAGATTCATTAAACAAACTTATGGTTCACCAATGGAAAGGTGTGAGGATTGGATTCATTACGATATCGGGGTTAACAGACATATACAAACACAGGTGAAATATATAATCACCAAAGACCTACGGAATACCAAGAGAAGACTACTCAACATTCTGTCATAACGTACATGGGAAAAGGGTCCCAGGAAGAACAGACATATGTATATGTGTAAAAGCACCACATCTTGCACACCTACAACAAGCCAAACGTTGTAATCAAACTTGCTGTAATAAAAAAAAATAAAAAAACTAAATTAAAAAAACGAACAAGAAGTAGTGAGACAAACTTGAGGGGCTTTCTCCTGGCACATTCCATTCTAAATTCCAATCTAGAACAGGACTTCCATTGAGGCTCTGTTGCCCTAGTAACCAGATTTGGTAAGGGAGAACTGCTGCCACCTTGTGGCCGTTTCGCACAACAGCAGCTTTAATCCCAGCGCTAATGGTCAGTGGATATTCCAAATCATTGCAGGCCTGTAAATGACACCTGCCCTGAAAACAAATCCTGGGGTCATATATCGACCAAAAAATTCAAAAGACGTCCATATTTCAAAACGACAGTTTCAAGAGGCATATTTCACGCACATTAGTGTTCTGCTTCTTTTGCTTTCTTTCTTTTTTGGTTAAAAAAACGGGAATGGCAAAAGGCAACCCTCAGAATGGGCGAAAACGATCGCAAACGAATCAATGAACAAAGGTTTAATCTCCAATGTATATAAACAGCTCACGCAGCTTAATATTAATAAAACAAACAACCCAATACAAAAATGGGCAGAAGATCTAAAGAGACGTTTCTTCAAAGAAGTCACAGAGATGGCCAAGACACACATGAAAAGCTGCTCAACATCACTAATTATTAGAGAAATGCAAATCAAAATGACAATGAGGTATGACCTCACACCTGTTAGAATCGGCATCATCAGAAAATCTACAAACAACAAATTCTGGGGAGGGTGTGGACAAAAGGAACCCTCTTCCACTATTGGTGGGAAGGTAAATTGATACAGTCCCTATGGAGAACAGTATGGAGGTTCCTTTAAAAAACTAAAAAGAGAATTACCATAGGATCCAGCAATCCCACTTCTGGGCATATACCCAGAGAAAACCATAAATCAAAAAGACACATTCACCACAATGTTCATTGCAGCACTATTTACAATAGCCAGGTAATGGAAGCAACCTAAATGCCCACAGACAGACGAATGGATAAAGATGTGGTACATATATAAAATGGAGGGCCTCCCTGGTGGCGCAAGTGGTTAAGAGTCCGCCTGCTGATGCAGGGGATACGGGTTCATGCCCCGGTCTGGGAGGATCCCATATGCCGCGGAGCGGCTGGGCCCGTGAGCCATGGCCGCTGGGCCTGCACATCCGGAGCCTGTGCTCCGCAACGGGAGAGGACACAACAGTGAGAGGCCCACATACCGCAAAAAGAAAAATAAATAAATAAATAAATAAAATGGAATATTACTCAGCCATGAAAAGGAATGAAACTGGGTCATTTGTAGAGAAGTCGATGGATCTAGAGACTGTCATACAGAGTGAAGTAAGTCAGAAAGAGAAAAACAAATATTGTATATTAAGGCATATATGTGGAACCTAGAAAAATGGTACAGATGAACTGGTTTGCAGGGCAGAAATAGAGACACAGAGGTAGAGAACAAACGTATGGACACCAAGTGGGGGAAGCCATGGGGTGGTGGTGGTGGGATGAGTTGGGAGATTGCGATTGACCTGTATACATGTATATGCATAAAATAGATAACTACTAATAACCTGCTGTATAAAAAAATAAATAAAATTAAATTTCAAAATTTTAAAAAATAAAACAGAAAAAGTTCTTCCATTCACACAGATGTATTTATATGAATGAATTATTTCCATGCTTATATCTATAAATACATAAAAGAGGAATAAAATCTAACTTGAACCAAAAAAGAAACAAAAAACCTAAACCTAACAGTTATACAGAGGAAAACCCTACCAAGGCACTTGCTCCAGCCGTAAACAATTCTGAAATTGGTCAGAGGTGGGGAATCATCTCCCATACAGACAGCAGCCCCGCCACCCCACGCAAGGAGCGTCCTCATTGCAAAGCTGGGGCACCGTGCCGAGGCCTCTGTGAGTAAACGTGAGCTGAGCCCCAGGCCAGCTGCGTGGTACATATATAAAATGGAGGGCCTCCCTGGTAGCGCAAGTGGTTAAGAGTCCGCCTGCCGATGCAGGGGATACGGGTTCGTGCCCCGGTCTGGGAGGATCCCATATGCCGCGGAGCGGCTGGGCCCGTGAGCCATGGCCGCTGGGCCTGCGCATCCGGAGCCTGTGCTCCGCAACGGGAGAGGACACAACAGTGAGAGGCCCACATACCGCAAAAATAAAAATAAATAAATAAATAAATAAAATGGAATATTACTCAGCCATGAAAAGGAATGAAACTGGGTCATTTGTAGAGAAGTCGATGGATCTAGAGACTGTCATACAGAGTGAAGTAAGTCAGAAAGAGAAAAACAAATATTGTATATTAAGGCATATATGTGGAACCTAGAAAAATGGTACAGATGAACTGGTTTGCAGGGCAGAAATAGAGACACAGAGGTAGAGAACAAACGTATGGACACCAAGTGGAGGAAGCCATGGGGTGGTGGTGGTGGTATGATTTGGGAGATTGAGATTGACCTGTATATATATATATATGCATAAAATAGATAACTACTAATAACCTGCTGTATAAAAAAATAAATAAAATTAAATTTCAAAATTTTTAAAAATAAAACAGAAAAAGTTCTTCCATTCACACAGATGTATTTATATGAATGAATTATTTCCATGCTTATATCTATCAATACATAAAAGAGGAATAAACACTAACTTGAACCAAAAAAGAAAAAAAAAACCTAAACTTAACAGTTATACAGAGGAAAACCCTACCAAGGCACTTGCTCCAGCGGTAAACAATTCTGAAATTGGTCAGAGGTGGGGAATCATCTCCCATACAGACAGCAGCCCCGCCCCCCCACGCAAGGAGCGTCCTCATCGCAAAGCTGGGGGACCGTGCCGAGGCCTCTGTGAGTAAACGTGAGCTGAGCCCCAGGCCAGCTGCTGCTGAACTGTTCCCACCCTTCCCAGGTAAAACACCTGAATATGTACAAGGGCTTGAAAGCCTAGAGGAAGGGCCGTGGAGCCACACCAGCGACAGCACGCAGGCCAACTTGGTGCCTGCAGGCCAGCCAGGATGGTCCTGGCCCCGGGCGCTCTTCTGGAAGCTTTCCATTTCCCTGCCTGAGATACCCCTCCTGTCCCGGCCCCCACTCCTTTTTTTCCTTCCTCACCTCAGCCCGGAGAGAAATTCCAGTGGAAGTCATGGGTGACAAATCCTCTTCTTTACAGGTGGCAGCCTGGCAACTCCTGCAGAAAGTCCAGCAGAGCCCCACTCACACCGGGCCACCAACAAAGCCGTGGACCCTCACACCCTCCCACCAGCACAGCCCTGAGACTGCTGACGGGGCAGAGAATATGGAGTCAGGCACAGCTGCAGGGGTTATTGCTGCCTGGAGTGCTGTTTCTATTGACCTCAACCCAGGCACACCTGGGGAGGGCTTGCCGGCAGGGTCAGGCTGCCCAGGTCAGCTAATCCTCAGCCCTCAGGGAATCACATTGCAGAAAATGGACCTCGCTAAGACAGAATATTAGCCAAGGAAAAAAAGGACACAATGCCATTTGCAGCACCGTTGAGGAGTCTAGAGGTAATCACGTGACTTGGAGTAAGTCAGAAAGTGAAAGACACATATCGTAGGATATCACTTATAGGTGTTCCCTAAAAATTGATACCAGGGCAGATATTTCCACGGAGAAGGGCAATCACAGATTCATTAAACAAACTTATGGTTCACCAATGGAAAGGTGTGAGGATTGGATTCATTACGATATCGGGGTTAACAGACATATACAAACACAGGTGAAATATATAATCACCAAAGACCTACGGAATACCAAGAGAAGACTACTCAACATTCTGTCATAACGTACATGGGAAAAGGGTCCCAGGAAGAACAGACATATGTATATGTGTAAAAGCACCACATCTTGCACACCTACAACAAGCCAAACGTTGTAATCAAACTTGCTGTAATAAAAAAAAATAAAAAAAACTAAATTAAAAAAACGAACAAGAAGTAGTGAGACAAACTTGAGGGGCTTTCTCCTGGCACATTCCATTCTAAATTCCAATCTAGAACAGGACTTCCATTGAGGCTCTGTTGCCCTAGTAACCAGATTTGGTAAGGGAGAACTGCTGCCACCTTGTGGCCGTTTCGCACAACAGCAGCTTTAATCCCAGCGCTAATGGTCAGTGGATATTCCAAATCATTGCAGGCCTGTAAATGACACCTGCCCTGAAAACAAATCCTGGGGTCATATATCGACCAAAAAATTCAAAAGACGTCCATATTTCAAAACGACAGTTTCAAGAGGCATATTTCACGCACATTAGTGTTCTGCTTCTTTTGCTTTCTTTCTTTTTTGGTTAAAAAAACGGGAATGGCAAAAGGCAACCCTCAGAATGGGCGAAAACGATCGCAAACGAATCAATGAACAAAGGTTTAATCTCCAATGTATATAAACAGCTCACGCAGCTTAATATTAATAAAACAAACAACCCAATACAAAAATGGGCAGAAGATCTAAAGAGACGTTTCTTCAAAGAAGTCACAGAGATGGCCAAGACGCACATGAAAAGCTGCTCAACATCACTAATTATTAGAGAAATGCAAATCAAAATGACAATGAGGTATGACCTCACACCTGTTAGAATCGGCATCATCAGAAAATCTACAAACAACAAATTCTGGGGAGGGTGTGGACAAAAGGAACCCTCTTCCACTATTGGTGGGAAGGTAAATTGATACAGTCCCTATGGAGAACAGTATGGAGGTTCCTTTAAAAAACTAAAAAGAGAATTACCATAGGATCCAGCAATCCCACTTCTGGGCATATACCCAGAGAAAACCATAAATCAAAAAGACACATTCACCACAATGTTCATTGCAGCACTATTTACAATAGCCAGGTAATGGAAGCAACCTAAATGCCCACAGACAGACGAATGGATAAAGATGTGGTACATATATAAAATGGAGGGCCTCCCTGGTGGCGCAAGTGGTTAAGAGTCCGCCTGCTGATGCAGGGGATACGGGTTCATGCCCCGGTCTGGGAGGATCCCATATGCCGCGGAGCGGCTGGGCCCGTGAGCCATGGCCGCTGGGCCTGCGCATCCGGAGCCTGTGCTCCGCAACGGGAGAGGACACAACAGTGAGAGGCCCACATACCGCAAAAAGAAAAATAAATAAATAAATAAATAAAATGGAATATTACTCAGCCATGAAAAGGAATGAAACTGGGTCATTTGTAGAGAAGTCGATGGATCTAGAGACTGTCATACAGAGTGAAGTAAGTCAGAAAGAGAAAAACAAATATTGTATATTAAGGCATATATGTGGAACCTAGAAAAATGGTACAGATGAACTGGTTTGCAGGGCAGAAATAGAGACACAGAGGTAGAGAACAAACGTATGGACACCAAGTGGGGGAAGCCATGGGGTGGTGGTGGTGGGATGAGTTGGGAGATTGCGATTGACCTGTATACATGTATATGCATAAAATAGATAACTACTAATAACCTGCTGTATAAAAAAATAAATAAAATTAAATTTCAAAATTTTAAAAAATAAAACAGAAAAAGTTCTTCCATTCACACAGATGTATTTATATGAATGAATTATTTCCATGCTTATATCTATAAATACATAAAAGAGGAATAAAATCTAACTTGAACCAAAAGAGAAAAAAAAAACCTAAACCTAACAGTTATACAGAGGAAAACCCTACCAAGGCACTTGCTCCAGCCGTAAACAATTCTGAAATTGGTCAGAGGTGGGGAATCATCTCCCATACAGACAGCAGCCCCGCCACCCCACGCAAGGAGCGTCCTCATTGCAAAGCTGGGGCACCGTGCCGAGGCCTCTGTGAGTAAACGTGAGCTGAGCCCCAGGCCAGCTGCGTGGTACATATATAAAATGGAGGGCCTCCCTGGTGGCGCAAGTGGTTAAGAGTCCGCCTGCCGATGCAGGGGATACGGGTTCGTGCCCCGGTCTGGGAGGATCCCATATGCCGCGGAGCGGCTGGGCCCATGAGCCATGGCCGCTGGGCCTGCGCATCCGGAGCCTGTGCTCCGCAACGGGAGAGGACACAACAGTGAGAGGCCCACATACCGCAAAAAGAATAATAAATAAATAAATAAATAAAATGGAATATTACTCAGCCATGAAAAGGAATGAAACTGGGTCATTTGTAGAGAAGTCGATGGATCTAGAGACTGTCATACAGAGTGAAGTAAGTCAGAAAGAGAAAAACAAATATTGTATATTAAGGCATATATGTGGAACCTAGAAAAATGGTACAGATGAACTGGTTTGCAGGGCAGAAATAGAGACACAGAGGTAGAGAACAAACGTATGGACACCAAGTGGAGGAAGCCATGGGGTGGTGGTGGTGGTATGATTTGGGAGATTGAGATTGACCTGTATATATATATATGCATAAAATAGATAACTACTAATAACCTGCTGTATAAAAAAATAAATAAAATTAAATTTCAAAATTTTTAAAAATAAAACAGAAAAAGTTCTTCCATTCACACAGATGTATTTATATGAATGAATTATTTCCATGCTTATATCTATCAATACATAAAAGAGGAATAAACTCTAACTTGAACCAAAAAAGAAAAAAAAACCTAAACTTAACAGTTATACAGAGGAAAACCCTACCAAGGCACTTGCTCCAGCGGTAAACAATTCTGAAATTGGTCAGAGGTGGGGAATCATCTCCCATACAGACAGCAGCCCCGCCCCCCCACGCAAGGAGCGTCCTCATCGCAAAGCTGGGGGACCGTGCCGAGGCCTCTGTGAGTAAACGTGAGCTGAGCCCCAGGCCAGCTGCTGCTGAACAGTTCCCACCCTTCCCAGGTAAAACACCTGAATATGTACAAGGGCTTGAAAGCCTAGAGGAAGGGCCGTGGAGCCACACCAGCGACAGCACGCAGGCCAACTTGGTGCCTGCAGGCCAGCCAGGATGGTCCTGGCCCCGGGCGCTCTTCTGGAAGCTTTCCATTTCCCTGCCTGAGATACCCCTCCTGTCCCGGCCCCCACTCCTTTTTTTCCTTCCTCACCTCAGCCCGGAGAGAAATTCCAGTGGAAGTCATGGGTGACAAATCCTCTTCTTTACAGGTGGCAGCCTGGCAACTCCTGCAGAAAGTCCAGCAGAGCCCCACTCACACCGGGCCACCAACAAAGCCGTGGACCCTCCCACCCTCCCACCAGCACAGCCCTGAGACTGCTGACGGGGCAGAGAATATGGAGTCAGGCACAGCTGCAGGGGTTATTGCTGCCTGGAGTGCTGTTTCTATTGACCTCAACCCAGGCACACATGGGGAGGGCTTGCCGGCAGGGTCAGGCTGCCCAGGTCAGCTAATCCTCAGCCCTCAGGGAATCACATTGCAGAAAATGGACCTCGCTAAGACAGAATATTAGCCAAGGAAAAAAAGGACACAATGCCATTTGCAGCACCGTTGAGGAGTCTAGAGGTAATCACGTGACTTGGAGTAAGTCAGAAAGTGAAAGACACATATCGTAGGATATCACTTATAGGTGTTCCCTAAAAATTGATACCAGGGCAGATATTTCCACGGAGAAGGGCAATCACAGATTCATTAAACAAACTTATGGTTCACCAATGGAAAGGTGTGAGGATTGGATTCATTACGATATCGGGGTTAACAGACATATACAAACACAGGTGAAATATATAATCACCAAAGACCTACGGAATACCAAGAGAAGACTACTCAACATTCTGTCATAACGTACATGGGAAAAGGGTCCCAGGAAGAACAGACATATGTATATGTGTAAAAGCACCACATCTTGCACACCTACAACAAGCCAAACGTTGTAATCAAACTTGCTGTAATAAAAAAAAATAAAAAAAACTAAATTAAAAAAACGAACAAGAAGTAGTGAGACAAACTTGAGGGGCTTTCTCCTGGCACATTCCATTCTAAATTCCAATCTAGAACAGGACTTCCATTGAGGCTCTGTTGCCCTAGTAACCAGATTTGGTAAGGGAGAACTGCTGCCACCTTGTGGCCGTTTCGCACAACAGCAGCTTTAATCCCAGCGCTAATGGTCAGTGGATATTCCAAATCATTGCAGGCCTGTAAATGACACCTGCCCTGAAAACAAATCCTGGGGTCATATATCGACCAAAAAATTCAAAAGACGTCCATATTTCAAAACGACAGTTTCAAGAGGCATATTTCACGCACATTAGTGTTCTGCTTCTTTTGCTTTCTTTCTTTTTTGGTTAAAAAAACGGGAATGGCAAAAGGCAACCCTCAGAATGGGCGAAAACGATCGCAAACGAATCAATGAACAAAGGTTTAATCTCCAATGTATATAAACAGCTCACGCAGCTTAATATTAATAAAACAAACAACCCAATACAAAAATGGGCAGAAGATCTAAAGAGACGTTTCTTCAAAGAAGTCACAGAGATGGCCAAGACGCACATGAAAAGCTGCTCAACATCACTAATTATTAGAGAAATGCAAATCAAAATGACAATGAGGTATGACCTCACACCTGTTAGAATCGGCATCATCAGAAAATCTACAAACAACAAATTCTGGGGAGGGTGTGGACAAAAGGAACCCTCTTCCACTATTGGTGGGAAGGTAAATTGATACAGTCCCTATGGAGAACAGTATGGAGGTTCCTTTAAAAAACTAAAAAGAGAATTACCATAGGATCCAGCAATCCCACTTCTGGGCATATACCCAGAGAAAACCATAAATCAAAAAGACACATTCACCACAATGTTCATTGCAGCACTATTTACAATAGCCAGGTAATGGAAGCAACCTAAATGCCCACAGACAGACGAATGGATAAAGATGTGGTACATATATAAAATGGAGGGCCTCCCTGGTGGCGCAAGTGGTTAAGAGTCCGCCTGCTGATGCAGGGGATACGGGTTCATGCCCCGGTCTGGGAGGATCCCATATGCCGCGGAGCGGCTGGGCCCGTGAGCCATGGCCGCTGGGCCTGCGCATCCGGAGCCTGTGCTCCGCAACGGGAGAGGACACAACAGTGAGAGGCCCACATACCGCAAAAAGAAAAATAAATAAATAAATAAATAAAATGGAATATTACTCAGCCATGAAAAGGAATGAAACTGGGTCATTTGTAGAGAAGTCGATGGATCTAGAGACTGTCATACAGAGTGAAGTAAGTCAGAAAGAGAAAAACAAATATTGTATATTAAGGCATATATGTGGAACCTAGAAAAATGGTACAGATGAACTGGTTTGCAGGGCAGAAATAGAGACACAGAGGTAGAGAACAAACGTATGGACACCAAGTGGGGGAAGCCATGGGGTGGTGGTGGTGGGATGAGTTGGGAGATTGCGATTGACCTGTATACATGTATATGCATAAAATAGATAACTACTAATAACCTGCTGTATAAAAAAATAAATAAAATTAAATTTCAAAATTTTAAAAAATAAAACAGAAAAAGTTCTTCCATTCACACAGATGTATTTATATGAATGAATTATTTCCATGCTTATATCTATAAATACATAAAAGAGGAATAAAATCTAACTTGAACCAAAAAAGAAACAAAAAACCTAAACCTAACAGTTATACAGAGGAAAACCCTACCAAGGCACTTGCTCCAGCCGTAAACAATTCTGAAATTGGTCAGAGGTGGGGAATCATCTCCCATACAGACAGCAGCCCCGCCACCCCACGCAAGGAGCGTCCTCATTGCAAAGCTGGGGCACCGTGCCGAGGCCTCTGTGAGTAAACGTGAGCTGAGCCCCAGGCCAGCTGCGTGGTACATATATAAAATGGAGGGCCTCCCTGGTAGCGCAAGTGGTTAAGAGTCCGCCTGCCGATGCAGGGGATACGGGTTCGTGCCCCGGTCTGGGAGGATCCCATATGCCGCGGAGCGGCTGGGCCCGTGAGCCATGGCCGCTGGGCCTGCGCATCCGGAGCCTGTGCTCCGCAACGGGAGAGGACACAACAGTGAGAGGCCCACATACCGCAAAAAGAAAAATAAATAAATAAATAAATAAAATGGAATATTACTCAGCCATGAAAAGGAATGAAACTGGGTCATTTGTAGAGAAGTCGATGGATCTAGAGACTGTCATACAGAGTGAAGTAAGTCAGAAAGAGAAAAACAAATATTGTATATTAAGGCATATATGTGGAACCTAGAAAAATGGTACAGATGAACTGGTTTGCAGGGCAGAAATAGAGACACAGAGGTAGAGAACAAACGTATGGACACCAAGTGGAGGAAGCCATGGGGTGGTGGTGGTGGTATGATTTGGGAGATTGAGATTGACCTGTATATATATATATATGCATAAAATAGATAACTACTAATAACCTGCTGTATAAAAAAATAAATAAAATTAAATTTCAAAATTTTTAAAAATAAAACAGAAAAAGTTCTTCCATTCACACAGATGTATTTATATGAATGAATTATTTCCATGCTTATATCTATCAATACATAAAAGAGGAATAAACTCTAACTTGAACCAAAAAAGAAAAAAAAAACCTAAACTTAACAGTTATACAGAGGAAAACCCTACCAAGGCACTTGCTCCAGCGGTAAACAATTCTGAAATTGGTCAGAGGTGGGGAATCATCTCCCATACAGACAGCAGCCCCGCCCCCCCACGCAAGGAGCGTCCTCATCGCAAAGCTGGGGGACCGTGCCGAGGCCTCTGTGAGTAAACGTGAGCTGAGCCCCAGGCCAGCTGCTGCTGAACTGTTCCCACCCTTCCCAGGTAAAACACCTGAATATGTACAAGGGCTTGAAAGCCTAGAGGAAGGGCCGTGGAGCCACACCAGCGACAGCACGCAGGCCAACTTGGTGCCTGCAGGCCAGCCAGGATGGTCCTGGCCCCGGGCGCTCTTCTGGAAGCTTTCCATTTCCCTGCCTGAGATACCCCTCCTGTCCCGGCCCCCACTCCTTTTTTTCCTTCCTCACCTCAGCCCGGAGAGAAATTCCAGTGGAAGTCATGGGTGACAAATCCTCTTCTTTACAGGTGGCAGCCTGGCAACTCCTGCAGAAAGTCCAGCAGAGCCCCACTCACACCGGGCCACCAACAAAGCCGTGGACCCTCACACCCTCCCACCAGCACAGCCCTGAGACTGCTGACGGGGCAGAGAATATGGAGTCAGGCACAGCTGCAGGGGTTATTGCTGCCTGGAGTGCTGTTTCTATTGACCTCAACCCAGGCACACCTGGGGAGGGCTTGCCGGCAGGGTCAGGCTGCCCAGGTCAGCTAATCCTCAGCCCTCAGGGAATCACACTGCAGAAAATGGACCTCGCTAAGACAGAATATTAGCCAAGGAAAAAAAGGACACAATGCCATTTGCAGCACCGTTGAGGAGTCTAGAGGTAATCACGTGACTTGGAGTAAGTCAGAAAGTGAAAGACACATATCGTAGGATATCACTTATAGGTGTTCCCTAAAAATTGATACCAGGGCAGATATTTCCACGGAGAAGGGCAATCACAGATTCATTAAACAAACTTATGGTTCACCAATGGAAAGGTGTGAGGATTGGATTCATTACGATATCGGGGTTAACAGACATATACAAACACAGGTGAAATATATAATCACCAAAGACCTACGGAATACCAAGAGAAGACTACTCAACATTCTGTCATAACGTACATGGGAAAAGGGTCCCAGGAAGAACAGACATATGTATATGTGTAAAAGCACCACATCTTGCACACCTACAACAAGCCAAACGTTGTAATCAAACTTGCTGTAATAAAAAAAAATAAAAAAACTAAATTAAAAAAACGAACAAGAAGTAGTGAGACAAACTTGAGGGGCTTTCTCCTGGCACATTCCATTCTAAATTCCAATCTAGAACAGGACTTCCATTGAGGCTCTGTTGCCCTAGTAACCAGATTTGGTAAGGGAGAACTGCTGCCACCTTGTGGCCGTTTCGCACAACAGCAGCTTTAATCCCAGCGCTAATGGTCAGTGGATATTCCAAATCATTGCAGGCCTGTAAATGACACCTGCCCTGAAAACAAATCCTGGGGTCATATATCGACCAAAAAATTCAAAAGACGTCCATATTTCAAAACGACAGTTTCAAGAGGCATATTTCACGCACATTAGTGTTCTGCTTCTTTTGCTTTCTTTCTTTTTTGGTTAAAAAAACGGGAATGGCAAAAGGCAACCCTCAGAATGGGCGAAAACGATCGCAAACGAATCAATGAACAAAGGTTTAATCTCCAATGTATATAAACAGCTCACGCAGCTTAATATTAATAAAACAAACAACCCAATACAAAAATGGGCAGAAGATCTAAAGAGACGTTTCTTCAAAGAAGTCACAGAGATGGCCAAGACGCACATGAAAAGCTGCTCAACATCACTAATTATTAGAGAAATGCAAATCAAAATGACAATGAGGTATGACCTCACACCTGTTAGAATCGGCATCATCAGAAAATCTACAAACAACAAATTCTGGGGAGGGTGTGGACAAAAGGAACCCTCTTCCACTATTGGTGGGAAGGTAAATTGATACAGTCCCTATGGAGAACAGTATGGAGGTTCCTTTAAAAAACTAAAAAGAGAATTACCATAGGATCCAGCAATCCCACTTCTGGGCATATACCCAGAGAAAACCATAAATCAAAAAGACACATTCACCACAATGTTCATTGCAGCACTATTTACAATAGCCAGGTAATGGAAGCAACCTAAATGCCCACAGACAGACGAATGGATAAAGATGTGGTACATATATAAAATGGAGGGCCTCCCTGGTGGCGCAAGTGGTTAAGAGTCCGCCTGCTGATGCAGGGGATACGGGTTCATGCCCCGGTCTGGGAGGATCCCATATGCCGCGGAGCGGCTGGGCCCGTGAGCCATGGCCGCTGGGCCTGCACATCCGGAGCCTGTGCTCCGCAACGGGAGAGGACACAACAGTGAGAGGCCCACATACCGCAAAAAGAAAAATAAATAAATAAATAAATAAAATGGAATATTACTCAGCCATGAAAAGGAATGAAACTGGGTCATTTGTAGAGAAGTCGATGGATCTAGAGACTGTCATACAGAGTGAAGTAAGTCAGAAAGAGAAAAACAAATATTGTATATTAAGGCATATATGTGGAACCTAGAAAAATGGTACAGATGAACTGGTTTGCAGGGCAGAAATAGAGACACAGAGGTAGAGAACAAACGTATGGACACCAAGTGGGGGAAGCCATGGGGTGGTGGTGGTGGGATGAGTTGGGAGATTGCGATTGACCTGTATACATGTATATGCATAAAATAGATAACTACTAATAACCTGCTGTATAAAAAAATAAATAAAATTAAATTTCAAAATTTTAAAAAATAAAACAGAAAAAGTTCTTCCATTCACACAGATGTATTTATATGAATGAATTATTTCCATGCTTATATCTATAAATACATAAAAGAGGAATAAAATCTAACTTGAACCAAAAAAGAAACAAAAAACCTAAACCTAACAGTTATACAGAGGAAAACCCTACCAAGGCACTTGCTCCAGCCGTAAACAATTCTGAAATTGGTCAGAGGTGGGGAATCATCTCCCATACAGACAGCAGCCCCGCCACCCCACGCAAGGAGCGTCCTCATTGCAAAGCTGGGGCACCGTGCCGAGGCCTCTGTGAGTAAACGTGAGCTGAGCCCCAGGCCAGCTGCGTGGTACATATATAAAATGGAGGGCCTCCCTGGTAGCGCAAGTGGTTAAGAGTCCGCCTGCCGATGCAGGGGATACGGGTTCGTGCCCCGGTCTGGGAGGATCCCATATGCCGCGGAGCGGCTGGGCCCGTGAGCCATGGCCGCTGGGCCTGTGCATCCGGAGCCTGTGCTCCGCAACGGGAGAGGACACAACAGTGAGAGGCCCACATACCGCAAAAAGAAAAATAAATAAATAAATAAATAAAATGGAATATTACTCAGCCATGAAAAGGAATGAAACTGGGTCATTTGTAGAGAAGTCGATGGATCTAGAGACTGTCATACAGAGTGAAGTAAGTCAGAAAGAGAAAAACAAATATTGTATATTAAGGCATATATGTGGAACCTAGAAAAATGGTACAGATGAACTGGTTTGCAGGGCAGAAATAGAGACACAGAGGTAGAGAACAAACGTATGGACACCAAGTGGAGGAAGCCATGGGGTGGTGGTGGTGGTATGATTTGGGAGATTGAGATTGACCTGTATATATATATATATGCATAAAATAGATAACTACTAATAACCTGCTGTATAAAAAAATAAATAAAATTAAATTTCAAAATTTTTAAAAATAAAACAGAAAAAGTTCTTCCATTCACACAGATGTATTTATATGAATGAATTATTTCCATGCTTATATCTATCAATACATAAAAGAGGAATAAACTCTAACTTGAACCAAAAAAGAAAAAAAAAACCTAAACTTAACAGTTATACAGAGGAAAACCCTACCAAGGCACTTGCTCCAGCGGTAAACAATTCTGAAATTGGTCAGAGGTGGGGAATCATCTCCCATACAGACAGCAGCCCCGCCCCCCCACGCAAGGAGCGTCCTCATCGCAAAGCTGGGGGACCGTGCCGAGGCCTCTGTGAGTAAACGTGAGCTGAGCCCCAGGCCAGCTGCTGCTGAACTGTTCCCACCCTTCCCAGGTAAAACACCTGAATATGTACAAGGGCTTGAAAGCCTAGAGGAAGGGCCGTGGAGCCACACCAGCGACAGCACGCAGGCCAACTTGGTGCCTGCAGGCCAGCCAGGATGGTCCTGGCCCCGGGCGCTCTTCTGGAAGCTTTCCATTTCCCTGCCTGAGATACCCCTCCTGTCCCGGCCCCCACTCCT
Source organism: Mesoplodon densirostris (assembly GCF_025265405.1). Taxonomy (NCBI): domain Eukaryota; kingdom Metazoa; phylum Chordata; class Mammalia; order Artiodactyla; family Ziphiidae; genus Mesoplodon; species Mesoplodon densirostris. The sequence continues at coordinate 47,678,774 of NC_082673.1, read as the reverse complement.
TTTTTTCCTTCCTCACCTCAGCCCGGAGAGAAATTCCAGTGGAAGTCATGGGTGACAAATCCTCTTCTTTACAGGTGGCAGCCTGGCAACTCCTGCAGAAAGTCCAGCAGAGCCCCACTCACACCGGGCCACCAACAAAGCCGTGGACCCTCACACCCTCCCACCAGCACAGCCCTGAGACTGCTGACGGGGCAGAGAATATGGAGTCAGGCACAGCTGCAGGGGTTATTGCTGCCTGGAGTGCTGTTTCTATTGACCTCAACCCAGGCACACCTGGGGAGGGCTTGCCGGCAGGGTCAGGCTGCCCAGGTCAGCTAATCCTCAGCCCTCAGGGAATCACACTGCAGAAAATGGACCTCGCTAAGACAGAATATTAGCCAAGGAAAAAAAGGACACAATGCCATTTGCAGCACCGTTGAGGAGTCTAGAGGTAATCACGTGACTTGGAGTAAGTCAGAAAGTGAAAGACACATATCGTAGGATATCACTTATAGGTGTTCCCTAAAAATTGATACCAGGGCAGATATTTCCACGGAGAAGGGCAATCACAGATTCATTAAACAAACTTATGGTTCACCAATGGAAAGGTGTGAGGATTGGATTCATTACGATATCGGGGTTAACAGACATATACAAACACAGGTGAAATATATAATCACCAAAGACCTACGGAATACCAAGAGAAGACTACTCAACATTCTGTCATAACGTACATGGGAAAAGGGTCCCAGGAAGAACAGACATATGTATATGTGTAAAAGCACCACATCTTGCACACCTACAACAAGCCAAACGTTGTAATCAAACTTGCTGTAATAAAAAAAAATAAAAAAACTAAATTAAAAAAACGAACAAGAAGTAGTGAGACAAACTTGAGGGGCTTTCTCCTGGCACATTCCATTCTAAATTCCAATCTAGAACAGGACTTCCATTGAGGCTCTGTTGCCCTAGTAACCAGATTTGGTAAGGGAGAACTGCTGCCACCTTGTGGCCGTTTCGCACAACAGCAGCTTTAATCCCAGCGCTAATGGTCAGTGGATATTCCAAATCATTGCAGGCCTGTAAATGACACCTGCCCTGAAAACAAATCCTGGGGTCATATATCGACCAAAAAATTCAAAAGACGTCCATATTTCAAAACGACAGTTTCAAGAGGCATATTTCACGCACATTAGTGTTCTGCTTCTTTTGCTTTCTTTCTTTTTTGGTTAAAAAAACGGGAATGGCAAAAGGCAACCCTCAGAATGGGCGAAAACGATCGCAAACGAATCAATGAACAAAGGTTTAATCTCCAATGTATATAAACAGCTCACGCAGCTTAATATTAATAAAACAAACAACCCAATACAAAAATGGGCAGAAGATCTAAAGAGACGTTTCTTCAAAGAAGTCACAGAGATGGCCAAGACGCACATGAAAAGCTGCTCAACATCACTAATTATTAGAGAAATGCAAATCAAAATGACAATGAGGTATGACCTCACACCTGTTAGAATCGGCATCATCAGAAAATCTACAAACAACAAATTCTGGGGAGGGTGTGGACAAAAGGAACCCTCTTCCACTATTGGTGGGAAGGTAAATTGATACAGTCCCTATGGAGAACAGTATGGAGGTTCCTTTAAAAAACTAAAAAGAGAATTACCATAGGATCCAGCAATCCCACTTCTGGGCATATACCCAGAGAAAACCATAAATCAAAAAGACACATTCACCACAATGTTCATTGCAGCACTATTTACAATAGCCAGGTAATGGAAGCAACCTAAATGCCCACAGACAGACGAATGGATAAAGATGTGGTACATATATAAAATGGAGGGCCTCCCTGGTGGCGCAAGTGGTTAAGAGTCCGCCTGCTGATGCAGGGGATACGGGTTCATGCCCCGGTCTGGGAGGATCCCATATGCCGCGGAGCGGCTGGGCCCGTGAGCCATGGCCGCTGGGCCTGCGCATCCGGAGCCTGTGCTCCGCAACGGGAGAGGACACAACAGTGAGAGGCCCACATACCGCAAAAAGAAAAATAAATAAATAAATAAATAAAATGGAATATTACTCAGCCATGAAAAGGAATGAAACTGGGTCATTTGTAGAGAAGTCGATGGATCTAGAGACTGTCATACAGAGTGAAGTAAGTCAGAAAGAGAAAAACAAATATTGTATATTAAGGCATATATGTGGAACCTAGAAAAATGGTACAGATGAACTGGTTTGCAGGGCAGAAATAGAGACACAGAGGTAGAGAACAAACGTATGGACACCAAGTGGGGGAAGCCATGGGGTGGTGGTGGTGGGATGAGTTGGGAGATTGCGATTGACCTGTATACATGTATATGCATAAAATAGATAACTACTAATAACCTGCTGTATAAAAAAATAAATAAAATTAAATTTCAAAATTTTAAAAAATAAAACAGAAAAAGGTCTTCCATTCACACAGATGTATTTATATGAATGAATTATTTCCATGCTTATATCTATAAATACATAAAAGAGGAATAAAATCTAACTTGAACCAAAAAAGAAAAAAAAAACCTAAACCTAACAGTTATACAGAGGAAAACCCTACCAAGGCACTTGCTCCAGCCGTAAACAATTCTGAAATTGGTCAGAGGTGGGGAATCATCTCCCATACAGACAGCAGCCCCGCCACCCCACGCAAGGAGCGTCCTCATTGCAAAGCTGGGGCACCGTGCCGAGGCCTCTGTGAGTAAACGTGAGCTGAGCCCCAGGCCAGCTGCGTGGTACATATATAAAATGGAGGGCCTCCCTGGTGGCGCAAGTGGTTAAGAGTCCGCCTGCCGATGCAGGGGATACGGGTTCGTGCCCCGGTCTGGGAGGATCCCATATGCCGCGGAGCGGCTGGGCCCGTGAGCCATGGCCGCTGGGCCTGCGCATCCGGAGCCTGTGCTCCGCAACGGGAGAGGACACAACAGTGAGAGGCCCACATACCGCAAAAAGAAAAATAAATAAATAAATAAATAAAATGGAATATTACTCAGCCATGAAAAGGAATGAAACTGGGTCATTTGTAGAGAAGTCGATGGATCTAGAGACTGTCATACAGAGTGAAGTAAGTCAGAAAGAGAAAAACAAATATTGTATATTAAGGCATATATGTGGAACCTAGAAAAATGGTACAGATGAACTGGTTTGCAGGGCAGAAATAGAGACACAGAGGTAGAGAACAAACGTATGGACACCAAGTGGAGGAAGCCATGGGGTGGTGGTGGTGGTATGATTTGGGAGATTGAGATTGACCTGTATATATATATATATGCATAAAATAGATAACTACTAATAACCTGCTGTATAAAAAAATAAATAAAATTAAATTTCAAAATTTTTAAAAATAAAACAGAAAAAGTTCTTCCATTCACACAGATGTATTTATATGAATGAATTATTTCCATGCTTATATCTATCAATACATAAAAGAGGAATAAACTCTAACTTGAACCAAAAAAGAAAAAAAAAACCTAAACTTAACAGTTATACAGAGGAAAACCCTACCAAGGCACTTGCTCCAGCGGTAAACAATTCTGAAATTGGTCAGAGGTGGGGAATCATCTCCCATACAGACAGCAGCCCCGCCCCCCCACACAAGGAGCGTCCTCATCGCAAAGCTGGGGGACCGTGCCGAGGCCTCTGTGAGTAAACGTGAGCTGAGCCCCAGGCCAGCTGCTGCTGAACTGTTCCCACCCTTCCCAGGTAAAACACCTGAATATGTACAAGGGCTTGAAAGCCTAGAGGAAGGGCCGTGCAGCCACACCAGCGACAGCACGCAGGCCAACTTGGTGCCTGCAGGCCAGCCAGGATGGTCCTGGCCCCGGGCGCTCTTCTGGAAGCTTTCCATTTCCCTGCCTGAGATACCCCTCCTGTCCCGGCCCCCACTCCTTTTTTTCCTTCCTCACCTCAGCCCGGAGAGAAATTCCAGTGGAAGTCATGGGTGACAAATCCTCTTCTTTACAGGTGGCAGCCTGGCAACTCCTGCAGAAAGTCCAGCAGAGCCCCACTCACACCGGGCCACCAACAAAGCCGTGGACCCTCACACCCTCCCACCAGCACAGCCCTGAGACTGCTGACGGGGCAGAGAATATGGAGTCAGGCACAGCTGCAGGGGTTATTGCTGCCTGGAGTGCTGTTTCTATTGACCTCAACCCAGGCACACCTGGGGAGGGCTTGCCGGCAGGGTCAGGCTGCCCAGGTCAGCTAATCCTCAGCCCTCAGGGAATCACACTGCAGAAAATGGACCTCGCTAAGACAGAATATTAGCCAAGGAAAAAAAGGACACAATGCCATTTGCAGCACCGTTGAGGAGTCTAGAGGTAATCACGTGACTTGGAGTAAGTCAGAAAGTGAAAGACACATATCGTAGGATATCACTTATAGGTGTTCCCTAAAAATTGATACCAGGGCAGATATTTCCACGGAGAAGGGCAATCACAGATTCATTAAACAAACTTATGGTTCACCAATGGAAAGGTGTGAGGATTGGATTCATTACGATATCGGGGTTAACAGACATATACAAACACAGGTGAAATATATAATCACCAAAGACCTACGGAATACCAAGAGAAGACTACTCAACATTCTGTCATAACGTACATGGGAAAAGGGTCCCAGGAAGAACAGACATATGTATATGTGTAAAAGCACCACATCTTGCACACCTACAACAAGCCAAATGTTGTAATCAAACTTGCTGTAATAAAAAAAAATAAAAAAACTAAATTAAAAAAACGAACAAGAAGTAGTGAGACAAACTTGAGGGGCTTTCTCCTGGCACATTCCATTCTAAATTCCAATCTAGAACAGGACTTCCATTGAGGCTCTGTTGCCCTAGTAACCAGATTTGGTAAGGGAGAACTGCTGCCACCTTGTGGCCGTTTCGCACAACAGCAGCTTTAATCCCAGCGCTAATGCTCAGTGGATATTCCAAATCATTGCAGGCCTGTAAATGACACCTGCCCTGAAAACAAATCCTGGGGTCATATATCGACCAAAAAATTCAAAAGACGTCCATATTTCAAAACGACAGTTTCAAGAGGCATATTTCACGCACATTAGTGTTCTGCTTCTTTTGCTTTCTTTCTTTTTTGGTTAAAAAAACGGGAATGGCAAAAGGCAACCCTCAGAATGGGCGAAAACGATCGCAAACGAATCAATGAACAAAGGTTTAATCTCCAATGTATATAAACAGCTCACGCAGCTTAATATTAATAAAACAAACAACCCAATACAAAAATGGGCAGAAGATCTAAAGAGACGTTTCTTCAAAGAAGTCACAGAGATGGCCAAGACGCACATGAAAAGCTGCTCAACATCACTAATTATTAGAGAAATGCAAATCAAAATGACAATGAGGTATGACCTCACACCTGTTAGAATCGGCATCATCAGAAAATCTACAAACAACAAATTCTGGGGAGGGTGTGGACAAAAGGAACCCTCTTCCACTATTGGTGGGAAGGTAAATTGATACAGTCCCTATGGAGAACAGTATGGAGGTTCCTTTAAAAAACTAAAAAGAGAATTACCATAGGATCCAGCAATCCCACTTCTGGGCATATACCCAGAGAAAACCATAAATCAAAAAGACACATTCACCACAATGTTCATTGCAGCACTATTTACAATAGCCAGGTAATGGAAGCAACCTAAATGCCCACAGACAGACGAATGGATAAAGATGTGGTACATATATAAAATGGAGGGCCTCCCTGGTGGCGCAAGTGGTTAAGAGTCCGCCTGCTGATGCAGGGGATACGGGTTCATGCCCCGGTCTGGGAGGATCCCATATGCCGCGGAGCGGCTGGGCCCGTGAGCCATGGCCGCTGGGCCTGCGCATCCGGAGCCTGTGCTCCGCAACGGGAGAGGACACAACAGTGAGAGGCCCACATACCGCAAAAAGAAAAATAAATAAATAAATAAATAAAATGGAATATTACTCAGCCATGAAAAGGAATGAAACTGGGTCATTTGTAGAGAAGTCGATGGATCTAGAGACTGTCATACAGAGTGAAGTAAGTCAGAAAGAGAAAAACAAATATTGTATATTAAGGCATATATGTGGAACCTAGAAAAATGGTACAGATGAACTGGTTTGCAGGGCAGAAATAGAGACACAGAGGTAGAGAACAAACGTATGGACACCAAGTGGGGGAAGCCATGGGGTGGTGGTGGTGGGATGAGTTGGGAGATTGCGATTGACCTGTATACATGTATATGCATAAAATAGATAACTACTAATAACCTGCTGTATAAAAAAATAAATAAAATTAAATTTCAAAATTTTAAAAAATAAAACAGAAAAAGTTCTTCCATTCACACAGATGTATTTATATGAATGAATTATTTCCATGCTTATATCTATAAATACATAAAAGAGGAATAAAATCTAACTTGAACCAAAAAAGAAAAAAAAAACCTAAACCTAACAGTTATACAGAGGAAAACCCTACCAAGGCACTTGCTGCAGCCGTAAACAATTCTGAAATTGGTCAGAGGTGGGGAATCATCTCCCATACAGACAGCAGCCCCGCCACCCCACGCAAGGAGCGTCCTCATTGCAAAGCTGGGGCACCGTGCCGAGGCCTCTGTGAGTAAACGTTAGCTGAGCCCCAGGCCAGCTGCGTGGTACATATATAAAATGGAGGGCCTCCCTGGTGGCGCAAGTGGTTAAGAGTCCGCCTGCCGATGCAGGGGATACGGGTTCGTGCCCCGGTCTGGGAGGATCCCATATGCCACGGAGCGGCTGGGCCCGTGAGCCATGGCCGCTGGGCCTGCGCATCCGGAGCCTGTGCTCCGCAACGGGAGAGGACACAACAGTGAGAGGCCCACATACCGCAAAAAGAAAAATAAATAAATAAATAAATAAAATGGAATATTACTCAGCCATGAAAAGGAATGAAACTGGGTCATTTGTAGAGAAGTCGATGGATCTAGAGACTGTCATACAGAGTGAAGTAAGTCAGAAAGAGAAAAACAAATATTGTATATTAAGGCATATATGTGGAACCTAGAAAAATGGTACAGATGAACTGGTTTGCAGGGCAGAAATAGAGACACAGAGGTAGAGAACAAACGTATGGACACCAAGTGGAGGAAGCCATGGGGTGGTGGTGGTGGTATGATTTGGGAGATTGAGATTGACCTGTATATATATATATGCATAAAATAGATAACTACTAATAACCTGCTGTATAAAAAAATAAATAAAATTAAATTTCAAAATTTTTAAAAATAAAACAGAAAAAGTTCTTCCATTCACACAGATGTATTTATATGAATGAATTATTTCCATGCTTATATCTATCAATACATAAAAGAGGAATAAACTCTAACTTGAACCAAAAAAGAAAAAAAAACCTAAACTTAACAGTTATACAGAGGAAAACCCTACCAAGGCACTTGCTCCAGCGGTAAACAATTCTGAAATTGGTCAGAGGTGGGGAATCATCTCCCATACAGACAGCAGCCCCGCCCCCCCACGCAAGGAGCGTCCTCATCGCAAAGCTGGGGGACCGTGCCGAGGCCTCTGTGAGTAAACGTGAGCTGAGCCCCAGGCCAGCTGCTGCTGAACTGTTCCCACCCTTCCCAGGTAAAACACCTGAATATGTACAAGGGCTTGAAAGCCTAGAGGAAGGGCCGTGGAGCCACACCAGCGACAGCACGCAGGCCAACTTGGTGCCTGCAGGCCAGCCAGGATGGTCCTGGCCCTGGGCGCTCTTCTGGAAGCTTTCCATTTCCCTGCCTGAGATACCCCTCCTGTCCCGGCCCCCACTCCTTTTTTTCCTTCCTCACCTCAGCCCGGAGAGAAATTCCAGTGGAAGTCATGGGTGACAAATCCTCTTCTTTACAGGTGGCAGCCTGGCAACTCCTGCAGAAAGTCCAGCAGAGCCCCACTCACACCGGGCCACCAACAAAGCCGTGGACCCTCACACCCTCCCACCAGCACAGCCCTGAGACTGCTGACGGGGCAGAGAATATGGAGTCAGGCACAGCTGCAGGGGTTATTGCTGCCTGGAGTGCTGTTTCTATTGACCTCAACCCAGGCACACCTGGGGAGGGCTTGCCGGCAGGGTCAGGCTGCCCAGGTCAGCTAATCCTCAGCCCTCAGGGAATCACACTGCAGAAAATGGACCTCGCTAAGACAGAATATTAGCCAAGGAAAAAAAGGACACAATGCCATTTGCAGCACCGTTGAGGAGTCTAGAGGTAATGACGTGACTTGCAGTAAGTCAGAAAGTGAAAGACACATATCGTAGGATATCACTTATAGGTGTTCCCTAAAAATTGATACCAGGGCAGATATTTCCACGGAGAAGGGCAATCACAGATTCATTAAACAAACTTATGGTTCACCAATGGAAAGGTGTGAGGATTGGATTCATTACGATATCGGGGTTAACAGACATATACAAACACAGGTGAAATATATAATCACCAAAGACCTACGGAATACCAAGAGAAGACTACTCAACATTCTGTCATAACGTACATGGGAAAAGGGTCCCAGGAAGAACAGACATATGTATATGTGTAAAAGCACCACATCTTGCACACCTACAACAAGCCAAACGTTGTAATCAAACTTGCTGTAATAAAAAAAAATAAAAAAACTAAATTAAAAAAACGAACAAGAAGTAGTGAGACAAACTTGAGGGGCTTTCTCCTGGCACATTCCATTCTAAATTCCAATCTAGAACAGGACTTCCATTGAGGCTCTGTTGCCCTAGTAACCAGATTTGGTAAGGGAGAACTGCTGCCACCTTGTGGCCGTTTCGCACAACAGCAGCTTTAATCCCAGCGCTAATGGTCAGTGGATATTCCAAATCATTGCAGGCCTGTAAATGACACCTGCCCTGAAAACAAATCCTGGGGTCATATATCGACCAAAAAATTCAAAAGACGTCCATATTTCAAAACGACAGTTTCAAGAGGCATATTTCACGCACATTAGTGTTCTGCTTCTTTTGCTTTCTTTCTTTTTTGGTTAAAAAAACGGGAATGGCAAAAGGCAACCCTCAGAATGGGCGAAAACGATCGCAAACGAATCAATGAACAAAGGTTTAATCTCCAATGTATATAAACAGCTCACGCAGCTTAATATTAATAAAACAAACAACCCAATACAAAAATGGGCAGAAGATCTAAAGAGACGTTTCTTCAAAGAAGTCACAGAGATGGCCAAGACGCACATGAAAAGCTGCTCAACATCACTAATTATTAGAGAAATGCAAATCAAAATGACAATGAGGTATGACCTCACACCTGTTAGAATCGGCATCATCAGAAAATCTACAAACAACAAATTCTGGGGAGGGTGTGGACAAAAGGAACCCTCTTCCACTATTGGTGGGAAGGTAAATTGATACAGTCCCTATGGAGAACAGTATGGAGGTTCCTTTAAAAAACTAAAAAGAGAATTACCATAGGATCCAGCAATCCCACTTCTGGGCATATACCCAGAGAAAACCATAAATCAAAAAGACACATTCACCACAATGTTCATTGCAGCACTATTTACAATAGCCAGGTAATGGAAGCAACCTAAATGCCCACAGACAGACGAATGGATAAAGATGTGGTACATATATAAAATGGAGGGCCTCCCTGGTGGCGCAAGTGGTTAAGAGTCCGCCTGCTGATGCAGGGGATACGGGTTCATGCCCCGGTCTGGGAGGATCCCATATGCCGCGGAGCGGCTGGGCCCGTGAGCCATGGCCGCTGGGCCTGCACATCCGGAGCCTGTGCTCCGCAACGGGAGAGGACACAACAGTGAGAGGCCCACATACCGCAAAAAGAAAAATAAATAAATAAATAAATAAAATGGAATATTACTCAGCCATGAAAAGGAATGAAACTGGGTCATTTGTAGAGAAGTCGATGGATCTAGAGACTGTCATACAGAGTGAAGTAAGTCAGAAAGAGAAAAACAAATATTGTATATTAAGGCATATATGTGGAACCTAGAAAAATGGTACAGATGAACTGGTTTGCAGGGCAGAAATAGAGACACAGAGGTAGAGAACAAACGTATGGACACCAAGTGGGGGAAGCCATGGGGTGGTGGTGGTGGGATGAGTTGGGAGATTGCGATTGACCTGTATACATGTATATGCATAAAATAGATAACTACTAATAACCTGCTGTATAAAAAAATAAATAAAATTAAATTTCAAAATTTTTAAAAATAAAACAGAAAAAGTTCTTCCATTCACACAGATGTATTTATATGAATGAATTATTTCCATGCTTATATCTATCAATACATAAAAGAGGAATAAACTCTAACTTGAACCAAAAAAGAAAAAAAAAACCTAAACATAACAGTTATACAGAAGAAAACCCTACCAAGGCACTTGCTCCAGCGGTAAACAATTCTGAAATTGGTCAGAGGTGGGGAATCATCTCCCATACAGACAGCAGCCCCGCCACCCCACGCAAGGAGCGTCCTCATCGCAAAGCTGGGGGACCGTGCCGAGGCCTCTGTGAGTAAACGTGAGCTGAGCCCCAGGCCAGCTGCTGCTGAACTGTTCACACCCTTCCCAGGTAAAACACCTGAATATGTACAAGGGCTTGAAAGCCTAGAGGAAGGGCCGTGGAGCCACACCAGCGACAGCACGCAGGCCACCTTGGTGCCTGCAGGCCAGCCAGGATGGTCCTGGCCCCGGGCGCTCTTCTGGAAGCTTTCCATTTCCCTGCCTGAGATACCCCTCCTGTCCCGGCCCCCACTCCTTTTTTTCCTTCCTCACCTCAGCCCGGAGAGAAATTCCAGTGGAAGTCATGGGTGACAAATCCTCTTCTTTACAGGTGGCAGCCTGGCAACTCCTGCAGAAAGTCCAGCAGAGCCCCACTCACACCGGGCCACCAACAAAGCCGTGGACCCTCACACCCTCCCACCAGCACAGCCCTGAGACTGCTGACGGGGCAGAGAATATGGAGTCAGGCACAGCTGCAGGGGTTATTGCTGCCTGGAGTGCTGTTTCTATTGACCTCAACCCAGGCACACCTGGGGAGGGCTTGCCGGCAGGGTCAGGCTGCCCAGGTCCGCTAATCCTCAGCCCTCAGGGAATCACACTGCAGAAAATGGACCTCGCTAAGACAGAATATTAGCCAAGGAAAAAAAGGACACAATGCCATTTGCAGCACCGTTGAGGAGTCTAGAGGTAATCACGTGACTTGGAGTAAGTCAGAAAGTGAAAGACACATATCGTAGGATATCACTTATAGGTGTTCCCTAAAAATTGATACCAGGGCAGATATTTCCACGGAGAAGGGCAATCACAGATTCATTAAACAAACTTATGGTTCACCAATGGAAAGGTGTGAGGATTGGATTCATTACGATATCGGGGTTAACAGACATATACAAACACAGGTGAAATATATAATCACCAAAGACCTACGGAATACCAAGAGAAGACTACTCAACATTCTGTCATAACGTACATGGGAAAAGGGTCCCAGGAAGAACAGACATATGTATATGTGTAAAAGCACCACATCTTGCACACCTACAACAAGCCAAACGTTGTAATCAAACTTGCTGTAATAAAAAAAAATAAAAAAACTAAATTAAAAAAACGAACAAGAAGTAGTGAGACAAACTTGAGGGGCTTTCTCCTGGCACATTCCATTCTAAATTCCAATCTAGAACAGGACTTCCATTGAGGCTCTGTTGCCCTAGTAACCAGATTTGGTAAGGGAGAACTGCTGCCACCTTGTGGCCGTTTCGCACAACAGCAGCTTTAATCCCAGCGCTAATGGTCAGTGGATATTCCAAATCATTGCAGGCCTGTAAATGACACCTGCCCTGAAAACAAATCCTGGGGTCATATATCGACCAAAAAATTCAAAAGACGTCCATATTTCAAAACGACAGTTTCAAGAGGCATATTTCACGCACATTAGTGTTCTGCTTCTTTTGCTTTCTTTCTTTTTTGGTTAAAAAAACGGGAATGGCAAAAGGCAACCCTCAGAATGGGCGAAAACGATCGCAAACGAATCAATGAACAAAGGTTTAATCTCCAATGTATATAAACAGCTCACGCAGCTTAATATTAATAAAACAAACAACCCAATACAAAAATGGGCAGAAGATCTAAAGAGACGTTTCTTCAAAGAAGTCACAGAGATGGCCAAGACGCACATGAAAAGCTGCTCAACATCACTAATTATTAGAGAAATGCAAATCAAAATGACAATGAGGTATGACCTCACACCTGTTAGAATCGGCATCATCAGAAAATCTACAAACAACAAATTCTGGGGAGGGTGTGGACAAAAGGAACCCTCTTCCACTATTGGTGGGAAGGTAAATTGATACAGTCCCTATGGAGAACAGTATGGAGGTTCCTTTAAAAAACTAAAAAGAGAATTACCATAGGATCCAGCAATCCCACTTCTGGGCATATACCCAGAGAAAACCATAAATCAAAAAGACACATTCACCACAATGTTCATTGCAGCACTATTTACAATAGCCAGGTAATGGAAGCAACCTAAATGCCCACAGACAGACGAATGGATAAAGATGTGGTACATATATAAAATGGAGGGCCTCCCTGGTGGCGCAAGTGGTTAAGAGTCCGCCTGCTGATGCAGGGGATACGGGTTCATGCCCCGGTCTGGGAGGATCCCATATGCCGCGGAGCGGCTGGGCCCGTGAGCCATGGCCGCTGGGCCTGCGCATCCGGAGCCTGTGCTCCGCAACGGGAGAGGACACAACAGTGAGAGGCCCACATACCGCAAAAAGAAAAATAAATAAATAAATAAATTAAATGGAATATTACTCAGCCATGAAAAGGAATGAAACTGGGTCATTTGTAGAGAAGTCGATGGATCTAGAGACTGTCATACAGAGTGAAGTAAGTCAGAAAGAGAAAAACAAATATTGTATATTAAGGCATATATGTGGAACCTAGAAAAATGGTACAGATGAACTGGTTTGCAGTGCAGAAATAGAGACACAGAGGTAGAGAACAAACGTATGGACACCAAGTGGGGGAAGCCATGGGGTGGTGGTGGTGGTATGATTTGGGAGATTGAGATTGACCTGTATATATATATATGCATAAAATAGATAACTACTAATAACCTGCTGTATAAAAAAATAAATAAAATTAAATTTCAAAATTTTTAAAAATAAAACAGAAAAAGTTCTTCCATTCACACAGATGTATTTATATGAATGAATTATTTCCATGCTTATATCTATCAATACATAAAAGAGGAATAAACTCTAACTTGAACCAAAAAAGAAAAAAAAACCCTAAACTTAACAGTTATACAGAGGAAAACCCTACCAAGGCACTTGCTCCAGCGGTAAACAATTCTGAAATTGGTCAGAGGTGGGGAATCATCTCCCATACAGACAGCAGCCCAGCCCCCCCACGCAAGGAGCATCCTCATCGCAAACCTGGGGGACCGTGCCGAGGCCTCTGTGAGTAAACGTGAGCTGAGCCCCAGGCCAGCTGCTGCTGAACTGTTCCCACCCTTCCCAGGTAAAACACCTGAATATGTACAAGGGCTTGAAAGCCTAGAGGAAGGGCCGTGGAGCCACACCAGCGACAGCACGCAGGCCAACTTGGTGCCTGCAGGCCAGCCAGGATGGTCCTGGCCCCAGGCGCTCTTCTGGAAGCTTTCCATTTCCCTGCCTGAGATACCCCTCCTGTCCCGGCCCCCACTCCTTTTTTTCCTTCCTCACCTCAGCCCGGAGAGAAATTCCAGTGGAAGTCATGGGTGACAAATCCTCTTCTTTACAGGTGGCAGCCTGGCAACTCCTGCAGAATGTCCAGCAGAGCCCCACTCACACCGGGCCACCAACAAAGCCGTGGACCCTCACACCCTCCCACCAGCACAGCCCTGAGACTGCTGACGGGGCAGAGAATATGGAGTCAGGCACAGCTGCAGGGGTTATTGCTGCCTGGAGTGCTGTTTCTATTGACCTCAACCCAGGCACACCTGGGGAGGGCTTGCCGGCAGGGTCAGGCTGCCCAGGTCAGCTAATCCTCAGCCCTCAGGGAATCACATTGCAGAAAATGGACCTCGCTAAGACAGAATATTAGCCAAGGAAAAAAAGGACACAATGCCATTTGCAGCACCGTTGAGGAGTCTAGAGGTAATCATGTGACTTGGAGTAAGTCAGAAAGTGAAAGACACATATCGTAGGATATCACTTATAGGTGTTCCCTAAAAATTGATACCAGGGCAGATATTTCCACGGAGAAGGGCAATCACAGATTCATTAAACAAACTTATGGTTCACCAATGGAAAGGTGTGAGGATTGGATTCATTACGATATCGGGGTTAACAGACATATACAAACACAGGTGAAATATAAAATCACCAAAGACCTACGGAATACCAAGAGAAGACTACTCAACATTCTGTCATAACGTACATGGGAAAAGGGTCCCAGGAAGAACAGACATATGTATATGTGTAAAAGCACCACATCTTGCACACCTACAACAAGCCAAACGTTGTAATCAAACTTGCTGTAATAAAAAAAAATAAAAAAACTAAATTAAAAAAACGAACAAGAAGTAGTGAGACAAACTTGAGGGGCTTTCTCCTGGCACATTCCATTCTAAATTCCAATCTAGAACAGGACTTCCATTGAGGCTCTGTTGCCCTAGTAACCAGATTTGGTAAGGGAGAACTGCTGCCACCTTGTGGCCGTTTCGCACAACAGCAGCTTTAATCCCAGCGCTAATGGTCAGTGGATATTCCAAATCATTGCAGGCCTGTAAATGACACCTGCCCTGAAAACAAATCCTGGGGTCATATATCGACCAAAAAATTCAAAAGACGTCCATATTTCAAAACGACAGTTTCAAGAGGCATATTTCACGCACATTAGTGTTCTGCTTCTTTTGCTTTCTTTCTTTTTTTGGTTAAAAAAACGGGAATGGCAGGGCCTCCCTGGTGGCGCAAGTGGTTGAGAGTCCGCCTGCCGATGCAGGGGATACGGGTTCGTGCCCCGGTCTGGGAGGATCCCATATGCCGCGGAGCGGCTGTGCCCGTGAGCCATGGCCGCTGAGCCTGCGCGTCCGGAGCCTGCGCGTCCGGAGCCTGTGCTCCGCAGCGGGGGAGGCCACAACAGTGAGAGGCCCGCATACCGCAAAAAAAAAAAAAAAAACGGGAATGGCAAAAGGCAACCCTCAGAATGGGCGAAAACTATCGCAAACGAATCAATGAACAAAGGTTTAATCTCCAATGTATATAAACAGCTCACGCAGCTTAATATTAATAAAACAAACAACCCAATACAAAAATGGGCAGAAGATCTAAAGAGACGTTTCTTCAAAGAAGTCACAGAGATGGCCAAGACGCACATGAAAAGCTGCTCAACATCACTAATTATTAGAGAAATGCAAATCAAAATGACAATGAGGTATGACCTCACACCTGTTAGAATCGGCATCATCAGAAAATCTACAAACAACAAATTCTGGGGAGGGTGTGGACAAAAGGAACCCTCTTCCACTATTGGTGGGAAGGTAAATTGATACAGTCCCTATGGAGAACAGTATGGAGGTTCCTTTAAAAAACTAAAAAGAGAATTACCATAGGATCCAGCAATCCCACTTCTGGGCATATACCCAGAGAAAACCATAAATCAAAAAGACACATTCACCACAATGTTCATTGCAGCACTATTTACAATAGCCAGGTAATGGAAGCAACCTAAATGCCCACAGACAGACGAATGGATAAAGATGTGGTACATATATAAAATGGAGGGACTCCCTGGTGGCGCAAGTGGTTAAGAGTCCGCCTGCCGATGCAGGGGATACGGGTTCGTGCCCCGGTCTGGGAGGATCCCATATGCCGCGGAGCGGCTGGGCCCGTGAGCCATGGCCGCTGGGCCTGCGCATCCGGAGCCTGTGCTCCGCAACGGGAGAGGACACAACAGTGAGAGGCCCACATACCGCAAAAAGAAAAATAAATAAATAAATAAATAAATAAAATGGAATATTACTCAGCCATGAAAAGGAATGAAACTGGGTCATTTGTAGAGAAGTCGATGGATCTAGAGACTGTCATACAGAGTGAAGTAAGTCAGAAAGAGAAAAACAAATATTGTATATTAAGGCATATATGTGGAACCTAGAAAAATGGTACAGATGAACTGGTTTGCAGGGCAGAAATAGAGACACAGAGGTAGAGAACAAACGTATGGACACCAAGTGGAGGAAGCCATGGGGTGGTGGTGGTGGTATGATTTGGGAGATTGAGATTGACCTGTATATATATATATGCATAAAATAGATAACTACTAATAAACTGCTGTATAAAAAAATAAATAAAATTAAATTTCAAAATTTTTAAAAATAAAACAGAAAAAGTTCTTCCATTCACACAGATGTATTTATATGAATGAATTATTTCCATGCTTATATCTATCAATACATAAAAGAGGAATAAACTCTAACTTGAACCAAAAAAGAAAAAAAAAACCTAAACATAACAGTTATACAGAGGAAAACCCTACCAAGGCACTTGCTCCAGCGGTAAACAATTCTGAAATTGGTCAGAGGTGGGGAATCATCTCCCATACAGACAGCAGCCCCGCCACCCCACGCAAGGAGCGTCCTCATTGCAAAGCTGGGGGACCGTGCCGAGGCCTCTGTGAGTAAACGTGAGCTGAGCCCCAGGCCAGCTGCTGCTGAACTGTTCACACCCTTCCCAGGTAAAACACCTGAATATGTACAAGGGCTTGAAAGCCTAGAGGAAGGGCCGTGGAGCCACACCAGCGACAGCACGCAGGCCACCTTGGTGCCTGCAGGCCAGCCAGGATGGTCCTGGCCCTGGGCGCTCTTCTGGAAGCTTTCCATTTCCCTGCCTGAGATACCCCTCCTGTCCCGGCCCCCACTCCTTTTTTTCCTTCCTCACCTCAGCCCGGAGAGAAATTCCAGTGGAAGTCATGGGTGACAAATCCTCTTCTTTACAGGTGGCAGCCTGGCAACTCCTGCAGAATGTCCAGCAGAGCCCCACTCACACCGGGCCACCAACAAAGCCGTGGACCCTCACACCCTCCCACCAGCACAGCCCTGAGACTGCTGACGGGGCAGAGAATATGGAGTCAGGCACAGCTGCAGGGGTTATTGCTGCCTGGAGTGCTGTTTCTATTGACCTCAACCCAGGCACACCTGGGGAGGGCTTGCCGGCAGGGTCAGGCTGCCCAGGTCAGCTAATCCTCAGCCCTCAGGGAATCACATTGCAGAAAATGGACCTCGCTAAGACAGAATATTAGCCAAGGAAAAAAAGGACACAATGCCATTTGCAGCACTGTTGAGGAGTCTAGAGGTAATCACGTGACTTGGAGTAAGTCAGAAAGTGAAAGACACATATCGTAGGATATCACTTATAGGTGTTCCCTAAAAATTGATACCAGGGCAGATATTTCCACGGAGAAGGGCAATCACAGATTCATTAAACAAACTTATGGTTCACCAATGGAAAGGTGTGAGGATTGGATTCATTACGATATCGGGGTTAACAGACATATACAAACACAGGTGAAATATATAATCACCAAAGACCTACGGAATACCAAGAGAAGACTACTCAACATTCTGTCATAACGTACATGGGAAAAGGGTCCCAGGAAGAACAGACATATGTATATGTGTAAAAGCACCACATCTTGCACACCTACAACAAGCCAAACGTTGTAATCAAACTTGCTGTAATAAAAAAAAATAAAAAAACTAAATTAAAAAAACGAACAAGAAGTAGTGAGACAAACTTGAGGGGCTTTCTCCTGGCACATTCCATTCTAAATTCCAATCTAGTACAGGACTTCCATTGAGGCTCTGTTGCCCTAGTAACCAGATTTGGTAAGGGAGAACTGCTGCCACCTTGTGGCCGTTTCGCACAACAGCAGCTTTAATCCCAGCGCTAATGGTCAGTGGATATTCCAAATCATTGCAGGCCTGTAAATGACACCTGCCCTGAAAACAAATCCTGGGGTCATATATCGACCAAAAAATTCAAAAGACGTCCATATTTCTAAACGACAGTTTCAAGAGGCATATTTCACGCACATTAGTGTTCTGCTTCTTTTGCTTTCTTTCTTTTTTGGTTAAAAAAACGGGAATGGCAAAAGGCAACCCTCAGAATGGGCGAAAATGATCGCAAACGAATCAATGAACAAAGGTTTAATCTCCAATGTATATAAACAGCTCACGCAGCTTAATATTAATAAAACAAACAACCCAATACAAAAATGGGCAGAAGATCTAAAGAGACGTTTCTTCAAAGAAGTCACAGAGATGGCCAAGACGCACATGAAAAGCTGCTCAACATCACTAATTATTAGAGAAATGCAAATCAAAATGACAATGAGGTATGACCTCACACCTGTTAGAATCGGCATCATCAGAAAATCTACAAACAACAAATTCTGGGGAGGGTGTGGACAAAAGGAACCCTCTTCCACTATTGGTGGGAAGGTAAATTGATACAGTCCCTATGGAGAACAGTATGGAGGTTCCTTTAAAAAACTAAAAAGAGAATTACCATAGGATCCAGCAATCCCACTTCTGGGCATATACCCAGAGAAAACCATAAATCAAAAAGACACATTCACCACAATGTTCATTGCAGCACTATTTACAATAGCCAGGTAATGGAAGCAACCTAAATGCCCACAGACAGACGAATGGATAAAGATGTGGTACATATATAAAATGGAGGGCCTCCCTGGTGGCGCAAGTGGTTAAGAGTCCGCCTGCTGATGCAGGGGATACGGGTTCATGCCCCGGTCTGGGAGGATCCCATATGCCGCGGAGCGGCTGGGCCCGTGAGCCATGGCCGCTGGGCCTGCGCATCCGGAGCCTGTGCTCCGCAACGGGAGAGGACACAACAGTGAGAGGCCCACATACCGCAAAAAGAAAAATAAATAAATAAATAAATAAAATGGAATATTACTCAGCCATGAAAAGGAATGAAACTGGGTCATTTGTAGAGAAGTCGATGGATCTAGAGACTGTCATACAGAGTGAAGTAAGTCAGAAAGAGAAAAACAAATATTGTATATTAAGGCATATATGTGGAACCTAGAAAAATGGTACAGATGAACTGGTTTGCAGGGCAGAAATAGAGACACAGAGGTAGAGAACAAACGTATGGACACCAAGTGGGGGAAGCCATGGGGTGGTGGTGGTGGTATGATTTGGGAGATTGAGATTGACCTGTATATATATATATGCAAAAAATAGATAACTACTAATAACCTGCTGTATAAAAAAATAAATAAAATTAAATTTCAAAATTTTTAAAAATAAAACAGAAAAAGTTCTTCCATTCACACAGATGTATTTATATGAATGAATTATTTCCATGCTTATATCTATCAATACATAAAAGAGGAATAAACTCTAACTTGAACCAAAAAAGAAAAAAAAATACTAAACTTAACAGTTATACAGAGGAAAACCCTACCAAGGCACTTGCTCCAGCGGTAAACAATTCTGAAATTGGTCAGAGGTGGGGAATCATCTCCCATACAGACAGCAGCCCAGCCCCCCCACGCAAGGTGCATCCTCATCGCAAACCTGGGGGACCGTGCCGAGGCCTCTGTGAGTAAACGTGAGCTGAGCCCCAGGCCAGCTGCTGCTGAACTGTTCCCACCCTTCCCAGGTAAAACACCTGAATATGTACAAGGGCTTGAAAGCCTAGAGGAAGGGCCGTGGAGCCACACCAGCGACAGCACGCAGGCCAACTTGGTGCCTGCAGGCCAGCCAGGATGGTCCTGGCCCCAGGCGCTCTTCTGGAAGCTTTCCATTTCCCTGCCTGAGATACCCCTCCTGTCCCGGCCCCCACTCCTTTTTTTCCTTCCTCACCTCAGCCCGGAGAGAAATTCCAGTGGAAGTCATGGGTGACAAATCCTCTTCTTTACAGGTGGCAGCCTGGCACCTCCTGCAGAATGTCCAGCAGAGCCCCACTCACACCGGGCCACCAACAAAGCCGTGGACCCTCACACCCTCCCACCAGCACAGCCCTGAGACTGCTGACGGGGCAGAGAATATGGAGTCAGGCACAGCTGCAGGGGTTATTGCTGCCTGGAGTGCTGTTTCTATTGACCTCAACCCAGGCACACCTGGGGAGGGCTTGCCGGCAGGGTCAGGCTGCCCAGGTCAGCTAATCCTCAGCCCTCAGGGAATCACATTGCAGAAAATGGACCTCGCTAAGACAGAATATTAGCCAAGGAAAAAAAGGACACAATGCCATTTGCAGCACCGTTGAGGAGTCTAGAGGTAATCACGTGACTTGGAGTAAGTCAGAAAGTGAAAGACACATATCGTAGGATATCACTTATAGGTGTTCCCTAAAAATTGATACCAGGGCAGATATTTCCACGGAGAAGGGCAATCACAGATTCATTAAACAAACTTATGGTTCACCAATGGAAAGGTGTGAGGATTGGATTCATTACGATATCGGGGTTAACAGACATATACAAACACAGGTGAAATATAAAATTACCAAAGACCTACGGAATACCAAGAGAAGACTACTCAACATTCTGTCATAACGTACATGGGAAAAGGGTCCCAGGAAGAACAGACATATGTATATGTGTAAAAGCACCACATCTTGCACACCTACAACAAGCCAAACGTTGTAATCAAACTTGCTGTAATAAAAAAAAATAAAAAAACTAAATTAAAAAAACGAACAAGAAGTAGTGAGACAAACTTGAGGGGCTTTCTCCTGGCACATTCCATTCTAAATTCCAATCTAGAACAGGACTTCCATTGAGGCTCTGTTGCCCTAGTAACCAGATTTGGTAAGGGAGAACTGCTGCCACCTTGTGGCCGTTTCGCACAACAGCAGCTTTAATCCCAGCGCTAATGGTCAGTGGATATTCCAAATCATTGCAGGCCTGTAAATGACACCTGCCCTGAAAACAAATCCTGGGGTCATATATCGACCAAAAAATTCAAAAGACGTCCATATTTCAAAACGACAGTTTCAAGAGGCATATTTCACGCACATTAGTGTTCTGCTTCTTTTGCTTTCTTTCTTTTTTTGGTTAAAAAAACGGGAATGGCAGGGCCTCCCTGGTGGCACAAGTGGTTGAGAGTCCGCCTGCCGATGCAGGGGATACGGGTTCGTGCCCCGGTCTGGGAGGATCCCATATGCCGCGGAGCGGCTGTGCCCGTGAGCCATGGCCGCTGAGCCTGCGCGTCCGGAGCCTGCGCGTCCGGAGCCTGTGCTCCGCAGCGGGGGAGGCCACAACAGTGAGAGGCCCGCATACCGCAAAAAAAAAAAAAAAAAAACGGGAATGGCAAAAGGCAACCCTCAGAATGGGCGAAAACGATCGCAAACGAATCAATGAACAAAGGTTTAATCTCCAATGTATATAAACAGCTCACGCAGCTTAATATTAATAAAACAAACAACCCAATACAAAAATGGGCAGAAGATCTAAAGAGACGTTTCTTCAAAGAAGGCACAGAGATGGCCAAGACGCACATGAAAAGCTGCTCAACATCACTAATTATTAGAGAAATGCAAATCAAAATGACAATGAGGTATGACCTCACACCTGTTAGAATCGGCATCATCAGAAAATCTACAAACAACAAATTCTGGGGAGGGTGTGGACAAAAGGAACCCTCTTCCACTATTGGTGGGAAGGTAAATTGATACAGTCCCTATGGAGAACAGTATGGAGGTTCCTTTAAAAAACTAAAAAGAGAATTACCATAGGATCCAGCAATCCCACTTCTGGGCATATACCCAGAGAAAACCATAAATCAAAAAGACACATTCACCACAATGTTCATTGCAGCACTATTTACAATAGCCAGGTAATGGAAGCAACCTAAATGCCCACAGACAGACGAATGGATAAAGATGTGGTACATATATAAAATGGAGGGACTCCCTGGTGGCGCAAGTGGTTAAGAGTCCGCCTGCCGATGCAGGGGATACGGGTTCGTGCCCCGGTCTGGGAGGATCCCATATGCCGCGGAGCGGCTGGGCCCGTGAGCCATGGCCGCTGGGCCTGCGCATCCGGAGCCTGTGCTCCGCAACGGGAGAGGACACAACAGTGAGAGGCCCACATACCGCAAAAAGAAAAATAAATAAATAAATAAATAAAATGGAATATTACTCAGCCATGAAAAGGAATGAAACTGGGTCATTTGTAGAGAAGTCGATGGATCTAGAGACTGTCATACAGAGTGAAGTAAGTCAGAAAGAGAAAAACAAATATTGTATATTAAGGCATATATGTGGAACCTAGAAAAATGGTACAGATGAACTGGTTTGCAGGGCAGAAATAGAGACACAGAGGTAGAGAACAAACGTATGGACACCAAGTGGAGGAATCCATGGGGTGGTGGTGGTGGTATGATTTGGGAGATTGAGATTGACCTGTATATATATATATGCATAAAATAGATAACTACTAATAAACTGCTGTATAAAAAAATAAATAAAATTAAATTTCAAAATTTTTAAAAATAAAACAGAAAAAGTTCTTCCATTCACACAGATGTGTTTATATGAATGAATTATTTCCATGCTTATATCTATCAATACATAAAAGAGGAATAAACTCTAACTTGAACCAAAAAAGAAAAAAAAAACCTAAACATAACAGTTATACAGAGGAAAACCCTACCAAGGCACTTGCTCCAGCGGTAAACAATTCTGAAATTGGTCAGAGGTGGGGAATCATCTCCCATACAGACAGCAGCCCCGCCACCCCACGCAAGGAGCGTCCTCATTGCAAAGCTGGGGGACCGTGCCGAGGCCTCTGTGAGTAAACGTGAGCTGAGCCCCAGGCCAGCTGCTGCTGAACTCTTCACACCCTTCCCAGGTAAAACACCTGAATATGTACAAGGGCTTGAAAGCCTAGAGGAAGGGCCGTGGAGCCACACCAGCGACAGCACGCAGGCCAACTTGGTGCCTGCAGGCCAGCCAGGATGGTCCTGGCCCCGGGCGCTCTTCTGGAAGCTTTCCATTTCCCTGCCTGAGATACCCTTCCTGTCCCGGCCCCCACTCCTTTTTTTCCTTCCTCACCTCAGCCCGGAGAGAAATTCCAGTGGAAGTCATGGGTGACAAATCCTCTTCTTTACAGGTGGCAGCCTGGCAACTCCTGCAGAAAGTCCAGCAGAGCCCCACTCACACCGGGCCACCAACAAAGCCGTGGACCCTCACACCCTCCCACCAGCACAGCCCTGAGACTGCTGACGGGGCAGAGAATATGGAGTCAGGCACAGCTGCAGGGGTTATTGCTGCCTGGAGTGCTGTTTCTATTGACCTCAACCCAGGCACACCTGGGGAGGGCTTGCCGGCAGGGTCAGGCTGCCCAGGTCAGCTAATCCTCAGCCCTCAGGGAATCACATTGCAGAAAATGGACCTCGCTAAGACAGAATATTAGCCAAGGAAAAAAAGGACACAATGCCATTTGCAGCACTGTTGAGGAGTCTAGAGGTAATCACGTGACTTGGAGTAAGTCAGAAAGTGAAAGACACATATCGTAGGATATCACTTATAGGTGTTCCCTAAAAATTGATACCAGGGCAGATATTTCCACGGAGAAGGGCAATCACAGATTCATTAAACAAACTTATGGTTCACCAATGGAAAGGTGTGAGGATTGGATTCATTACGATATCGGGGTTAACAGACATATACAAACACAGGTGAAATATATAATCACCAAAGACCTACGGAATACCAAGAGAAGACTACTCAACATTCTGTCATAACGTACATGGGAAAAGGGTCCCAGGAAGAACAGACATATGTATATGTGTAAAAGCACCACATCTTGCACACCTACAACAAGCCAAACATTGTAATCAAACTTGCTGTAATAAAAAAAAAATAAAAAAACTAAATTAAAAAAACGAACAAGAAGTAGTGAGACAAACTTGAGGGGCTTTCTCCTGGCACATTCCATTCTAAATTCCAATCTAGAACAGGACTTCCATTGAGGCTCTGTTGCCCTAGTAAACAAATTTGGTAAGGGAGAACTGCTGCCACCTTGTGGCCGTTTCGCACAACAGCAGCTTTAATCCCAGCGCTAATGGTCAGTGGATATTCCAAATCATTGCAGGCCTGTAAATGACACCTGCCCTGAAAACAAATCCTGGGGTCATATATCGACCAAAAAATTCAAAAGACGTCCATATTTCAAAACGACAGTTTCAAGAGGCATATTTCACGCACATTAGTGTTCTGCTTCTTTTGCTTTCTTTCTTTTTTGGTTAAAAAAACGGGAATGGCAAAAGGCAACCCTCAGAATGGGCGAAAATGATCGCAAACGAATCAATGAACAAAGGTTTAATCTCCAATGTATATAAACAGCTCACGCAGCTTAATATTAATAAAACAAACAACCCAATACAAAAATGGGCAGAAGATCTAAAGAGACGTTTCTTCAAAGAAGTCACAGAGATGGCCAAGACGCACATGAAAAGCTGCTCAACATCACTAATTATTAGAGAAATGCAAATCAAAATGACAATGAGGTATGACCTCACACCTGTTAGAATCGGCATCATCAGAAAATCTACAAACAACAAATTCTGGGGAGGGTGTGGACAAAAGGAACCCTCTTCCACTATTGGTGGGAATGTAAATTGATACAGTCCCTATGGAGAACAGTATGGAGGTTCCTTTAAAAAACTAAAAAGAGAATTACCATAGGATCCAGCAATCCCACTTCTGGGCATATACCCAGAGAAAACCATAAATCAAAAAGACACATTCACCACAATGTTCATTGCAGCACTATTTACAATAGCCAGGTAATGGAAGCAACCTAAATGCCCACAGACAGACGAATGGATAAAGATGTGGTACATATATAAAATGGAGGGACTCCCTGGTGACGCAAGTGGTTAAGAGTCCGCCTGCCGATGCAGGGGATACGGGTTCGTGCCCCGGTCTGGGAGGATCCCATATGCCGCGGAGCGGCTGGGCCCGTGAGCCATGGCCGCTGGGCCTGCGCATCCGGAGCCTGTGCTCCGCAACGGGAGAGGACACAACAGTGAGAGGCCCACATACCGCAAAAAGAAAAATAAATAAATAAATAAATTAAATGGAATATTACTCAGCCATGAAAAGGAATGAAACTGGGTCATTTGTAGAGAAGTCGATGGATCTAGAGACTGTCATACAGAGTGAAGTAAGTCAGAAAGAGAAAAACAAATATTGTATATTAAGGCATATATGTGGAACCTAGAAAAATGGTACAGATGAACTGGTTTGCAGGGCAGAAATAGAGACACAGAGGTAGAGAACAAACGTATGGACACCAAGTGGGGGAAGCCATGGGGTGGTGGTGGTGGGATGAGTTGGGAGATTGCGATTGACCTGTATACATGTATATGCATAAAATAGATAACTACTAATAACCTGCTGTATAAAAAAATAAATAAAATTAAATTTCAAAATTTTAAAAAATAAAACAGAAAAAGTTCTTCCATTCACACAGATGTATTTATATGAATGAATTATTTCCATGCTTATATCTATAAATACATAAAAGAGGAATAAACTCTAACTTGAACCAAAAGAGAAAAAAAAAACCTAAACCTAACAGTTATACAGAGGAAAACCCTACCAAGGCACTTGCTCCAGCCGTAAACAATTCTGAAATTGGTCAGAGGTGGGGAATCATCTCCCATACATACAGCAGCCCCGCCACCCCACGCAAGGAGCGTCCTCATTGCAAAGCTGGGGCACCGTGCCGAGGCCTCTGTGAGTAAACGTGAGCTGAGCCCCAGGCCAGCTGCGTGGTACATATATAAAATGGAGGGCCTCCCTGGTGGCGCAAGTGGTTAAGAGTCCGCCTGCCGATGCAGGGGATACGGGTTCGTGCCCCGGTCTGGGAGGATCCCATATGCCGCGGAGCGGCTGGGCCCGTGAGCCATGGCCGCTGGGCCTGCGCATCCGGAGCCTGTGCTCCGCAACGGGAGAGGACACAACAGTGAGAGGCCCACATACCGCAAAAAGAAAAATAAATAAATAAATAAATAAATTAAATGGAATATTACTCAGCCATGAAAAGGAATGAAACTGGGTCATTTGTAGAGAAGTCGATGGATCTAGAGACTGTCATACAGAGTGAAGTAAGTCAGAAAGAGAAAAACAAATATTGTATATTAAGGCATATATGTGGAACCTAGAAAAATGGTACAGATGAACTGGTTTGCAGGGCAGAAATAGAGACACAGAGGTAGAGAACAAACGTATGGACACCAAGTGGGGGAAGCCATGGGGTGGTGGTGGTGGTATGATTTGGGAGATTGAGATTGACCTGTATATATATATATGCATAAAATAGATAACTACTAATAACCTGCTGTATAAAAAAATAAATAAAATTAAATTTCAAAATTTTTAAAAATAAAACAGAAAAAGTTCTTCCATTCACACAGATGTATTTATATGAATGAATTATTTCCATGCTTATATCTATCAATACATAAAAGAGGAATAAACTCTAACTTGAACCAAAAAAGAAAAAAAAACCCTAAACTTAACAGTTATACAGAGGAAAACCCTACCAAGGCACTTGCTCCAGCGGTAAACAATTCTGAAATTGGTCAGAGGTGGGGAATCATCTCCCATACAGACAGCAGCCCCGCCCCCCCACACAAGGAGCGTCCTCATCGCAAAGCTGGGGGACCGTGCCGAGGCCTCTGTGAGTAAACGTGAGCTGAGCCCCAGGCCAGCTGCTGCTGAACTGTTCCCACCCTTCCCAGGTAAAACATCTGAATATGTACAAGGGCTTGAAAGCCTAGAGGAAGGGCCGTGGAGCCACACCAGCGACAGCACGCAGGCCAACTTGGTGTCTGCAGGCCAGCCAGGATGGTCCTGGCCCCGGGCGCTCTTCTGGAAGCTTTCCATTTCCCTGCCTGAGATACCCCTCCTGTCCCGGCCCCCACTCCTTTTTTTCCTTCCTCACCTCAGCCCGGAGAGAAATTCCAGTGGAAGTCATGGGTGACAAATCCTCTTCTTTACAGGTGGCAGCCTGGCAACTCCTGCAGAAAGTCCAGCAGAGCCCCACTCACACCGGGCCAACAACAAAGCCGTGGACCCTCACACCCTCCCACCAGCACAGCCCTGAGACTGCTGACGGGGCAGAGAATATGGAGTCAGGCACAGCTGCAGGGGTTATTGCTGCCTGGAGTGCTGTTTCTATTGACCTCAACCCAGGCACACCTGGGGAGGGCTTGCCGGCAGGGTCAGGCTGCCCAGGTCAGCTAATCCTCAGCCCTCAGGGAATCACACTGCAGAAAATGGACCTCGCTAAGACAGAATATTAGCCAAGGAAAAAAAGGACACAATGCCATTTGCAGCACCGTTGAGGAGTCTAGAGGTAATCACGTGACTTGGAGTAAGTCAGAAAGTGAAAGACACATATCGTAGGATATCACTTATAGGTGTTCCCTAAAAATTGATACCAGGGCAGATATTTCCACGGAGAAGGGCAATCACAGATTCATTAAACAAACTTATGGTTCACCAATGGAAAGGTGTGAGGATTGGATTCATTACGATATCGGGGTTAACAGACATATACAAACACAGGTGAAATATATAATCACCAAAGACCTACGGAATACCAAGAGAAGACTACTCAACATTCTGTCATAACGTACATGGGAAAAGGGTCCCAGGAAGAACAGACATATGTATATGTGTAAAAGCACCACATCTTGCACACCTACAACAAGCCAAACGTTGTAATCAAACTTGCTGTAATAAAAAAAAAATAAAAAAACTAAATTAAAAAAACGAACAAGAAGTAGTGAGACAAACTTGAGGGGCTTTCTCCTGGCACATTCCATTCTAAATTCCAATCTAGAACAGGACTTCCATTGAGGCTCTGTTGCCCTAGTAACCAGATTTGGTAAGGGAGAACTGCTGCCACCTTGTGGCCGTTTCGCACAACAGCAGCTTTAATCCCAGCGCTAATGGTCAGTGGATATTCCAAATCATTGCAGGCCTGTAAATGACACCTGCCCTGAAAACAAATCCTGGGGTCATATATCGACCAAAAAATTCAAAAGACGTCCATATTTCAAAACGACAGTTTCAAGAGGCATATTTCACGCACATTAGTGTTCTGCTTCTTTTGCTTTCTTTCTTTTTTGGTTAAAAAAACGGGAATGGCAAAAGGCAACCCTCAGAATGGGCGAAAACGATCGCAAACGAATCAATGAACAAAGGTTTAATCTCCAATGTATATAAACAGCTCACGCAGCTTAATATTAATAAAACAAACAACCCAATACAAAAATGGGCAGAAGATCTAAAGAGACGTTTCTTCAAAGAAGTCACAGAGATGGCCAAGACGCACATGAAAAGCTGCTCAACATCACTAATTATTAGAGAAATGCAAATCAAAATGACAATGAGGTATGACCTCACACCTGTTAGAATCGGCATCATCAGAAAATCTACAAACAACAAATTCTGGGGAGGGTGTGGACAAAAGGAACCCTCTTCCACTATTGGTGGGAAGGTAAATTGATACAGTCCCTATGGAGAACAGTATGGAGGTTCCTTTAAAAAACTAAAAAGAGAATTACCATAGGATCCAGCAATCCCACTTCTGGGCATATACCCAGAGAAAACCATAAATCAAAAAGACACATTCACCACAATGTTCATTGCAGCACTATTTACAATAGCCAGGTAATGGAAGCAACCTAAATGCCCACAGACAGACGAATGGATAAAGATGTGGTACATATATAAAATGGAGGGCCTCCCTGGTGGCGCAAGTGGTTAAGAGTCCGCCTGCTGATGCAGGGGATACGGGTTCATGCCCCGGTCTGGGAGGATCCCATATGCCGCGGAGCGGCTGGGCCCGTGAGCCATGGCCGCTGGGCCTGCGCATCCGGAGCCTGTGCTCCGCAACGGGAGAGGACACAACAGTGAGAGGCCCACATACCGCAAAAAGAAAAATAAATAAATAAATAAATTAAATGGAATATTACTCAGCCATGAAAAGGAATGAAACTGGGTCATTTGTAGAGAAGTCGATGGATCTAGAGACTGTCATACAGAGTGAAGTAAGTCAGAAAGAGAAAAACAAATATTGTATATTAAGGCATATATGTGGAACCTAGAAAAATGGTACAGATGAACTGGTTTGCAGGGCAGAAATAGAGACACAGAGGTAGAGAACAAACGTATGGACACCAAGTGGGGGAAGCCATGGGGTGGTGGTGGTGGGATGAGTTGGGAGATTGCGATTGACCTGTATACATGTATATGCATAAAATAGATAACTACTAATAACCTGCTGTATAAAAAAATAAATAAAATTAAATTTCAAAATTTTTAAAAATAAAACAGAAAAAGTTCTTCCATTCACACAGATGTATTTATATGAATGAATTATTTCCATGCTTATATCTATCAATACATAAAAGAGGAATAAACTCTAACTTGAACCAAAAAAGAAAAAAAAATACTAAACTTAACAGTTATACAGAGGAAAACCCTACCAAGGCACTTGCTCCAGCGGTAAACAATTCTGAAATTGGTCAGAGGTGGGGAATCATCTCCCATACAGACAGCAGCCCAGCCCCCCCACGCAAGGAGCATCCTCATCGCAAACCTGGGGGACCGTGCCGAGGCCTCTGTGAGTAAACGTGAGCTGAGCCCCAGGCCAGCTGCTGCTGAACTGTTCCCACCCTTCCCAGGTAAAACACCTGAATATGTACAAGGGCTTGAAAGCCTAGAGGAAGGGCCGTGGAGCCACACCAGCGACAGCACGCAGGCCAACTTGGTGCCTGCAGGCCAGCCAGGATGGTCCTGGCCCCGGGCGCTCTTCTGGAAGCTTTCCATTTCCCTGCCTGTGATACCCCTCCTGTCCCGGCCCCCACTCCTTTTTTTCCTTCCTCACCTCAGCCCGGAGAGAAATTCCAGTGGAAGTCATGGGTGACAAATCCTCTTCTTTACAGGTGGCAGCCTGGCAACTCCTGCAGAAAGTCCAGCAGAGCCCCACTCACACCGGGCCACCAACAAAGCCGTGGACCCTCACACCCTCCCACCAGCACAGCCCTGAGACTGCTGACGGGGCAGAGAATATGGAGTCAGGCACAGCTGCAGGGGTTATTGCTGCCTGGAGTGCTGTTTCTATTGACCTCAACCCAGGCACACCTGGGGAGGGCTTGCCGGCAGGGTCAGGCTGCCCAGGTCAGCTAATCCTCAGCCCTCAGGGAATCACATTGCAGAAAATGGACCTCGCTAAGACAGAATATTAGCCAAGGAAAAAAAGGACACAATGCCATTTGCAGCACCGTTGAGGAGTCTAGAGGTAATCACGTGACTTGGAGTAAGTCAGAAAGTGAAAGACACATATCGTAGGATATCACTTATAGGTGTTCCCTAAAAATTGATACCAGGGCAGATATTTCCACGGAGAAGGGCAATCACAGATTCATTAAACAAACTTATGGTTCACCAATGGAAAGGTGTGAGGATTGGATTCATTACGATATCGGGGTTAACAGACATATACAAACACAGGTGAAATATATAATCACCAAAGACCTACGGAATACCAAGAGAAGACTACTCAACATTCTGTCATAACGTACATGGGAAAAGGGTCCCAGGAAGAACAGACATATGTATATGTGTAAAAGCACCACATCTTGCACACCTACAACAAGCCAAACGTTGTAATCAAACTTGCTGTAATAAAAAAAAATAAAAAAAATAAATTAAAAAAACGAACAAGAAGTAGTGAGACAAACTTGAGGGGCTTTCTCCTGGCACATTCCATTCTAAATTCCAATCTAGAACAGGACTTCCATTGAGGCTCTGTTGCCCTAGTAACCAGATTTGGTAAGGGAGAACTGCTGCCACCTTGTGGCCGTTTCGCACAACAGCAGCTTTAATCCCAGCGCTAATGGTCAGTGGATATTCCAAATCATTGCAGGCCTGTAAATGACACCTGCCCTGAAAACAAATCCTGGGGTCATATATCGACCAAAAAATTCAAAAGACGTCCATATTTCAAAACGACAGTTTCAAGAGGCATATTTCACGCACATTAGTGTTCTGCTTCTTTTGCTTTCTTTCTTTTTTGGTTAAAAAAACGGGAATGGCAAAAGGCAACCCTCAGAATGGGCGAAAACGATCGCAAACGAATCAATGAACAAAGGTTTAATCTCCAATGTATATAAACAGCTCACGCAGCTTAATATTAATAAAACAAACAACCCAATACAAAAATGGGCAGAAGATCTAAAGAGACGTTTCTTCAAAGAAGTCACAGAGATGGCCAAGACGCACATGAAAAGCTGCTCAACATCACTAATTATTAGAGAAATGCAAATCAAAATGACAATGAGGTATGACCTCACACCTGTTAGAATCGGCATCATCAGAAAATCTACAAACAACAAATTCTGGGGAGGGTGTGGACAAAAGGAACCCTCTTCCACTATTGGTGGGAAGGTAAATTGATACAGTCCCTATGGAGAACAGTATGGAGGTTCCTTTAAAAAACTAAAAAGAGAATTACCATAGGATCCAGCAATCCCACTTCTGGGCATATACCCAGAGAAAACCATAAATCAAAAAGACACATTCACCACAATGTTCATTGCAGCACTATTTACAATAGCCAGGTAATGGAAGCAACCTAAATGCCCACAGACAGACGAATGGATAAAGATGTGGTACATATATAAAATGGAGGGCCTCCCTGGTGGCGCAAGTGGTTAAGAGTCCGCCTGCTGATGCAGGGGATACGGGTTCATGCCCCGGTCTGGGAGGATCCCATATGCCGCGGAGCGGCTGGGCCCGTGAGCCATGGCCGCTGGGCCTGCGCATCCGGAGCCTGTGCTCCGCAACGGGAGAGGACACAACAGTGAGAGGCCCACATACCGCAAAAAGAAAAATAAATAAATAAATAAATTAAATGGAATATTACTCAGCCATGAAAAGGAATGAAACTGGGTCATTTGTAGAGAAGTCGATGGATCTAGAGACTGTCATACAGAGTGAAGTAAGTCAGAAAGAGAAAAACAAATATTGTATATTAAGGCATATATGTGGAACCTAGAAAAATGGTACAGATGAACTGGTTTGCAGGGCAGAAATAGAGACACAGAGGTAGAGAACAAACGTATGGACACCAAGTGGAGGAAGCCATGGGGTGGTGGTGGTGGTATGATTTGGGAGATTGAGATTGACCTGTATATATATATATGCATAAAATAGATAACTACTAATAAACTGCTGTATAAAAAAATAAATAAAATTAAATTTCAAAATTTTTAAAAATAAAACAGAAAAAGTTCTTCCATTCACACAGATGTATTTATATGAATGAATTATTTCCATGCTTATATCTATCAATACATAAAAGAGGAATAAACTCTAACTTGAACCAAAAAAGAAAAAAAAACCTAAACATAACAGTTATACAGAGGAAAACCCTACCAAGGCACTTGCTCCAGCGGTAAACAATTCTGAAATTGGTCAGAGGTGGGGAATCATCTCCCATACAGACAGCAGCCCCGCCACCCCACGCAAGGAGCGTCCTCATTGCAAAGCTGGGGGACCGTGCCGAGGCCTCTGTGAGTAAACGTGAGCTGAGCCCCAGGCCAGCTGCTGCTGAACTGTTCCCACCCTTCCCAGGTAAAACACCTGAATATGTACAAGGGCTTGAAAGCCTAGAGGAAGGGCCGTGGAGCCACACCAGCGACAGCACGCAGGCCACCTTGGTGCCTGCAGGCCAGCCAGGATGGTCCTGGCCCCGGGCGCTCTTCTGGAAGCTTTCCATTTCCCTGCCTGAGATACCCCTCCTGTCCCGGCCCCCACTCCTTTTTTTCCTTCCTCACCTCAGCCCGGAGAGAAATTCCAGTGGAAGTCATGGGTGACAAATCCTCTTCTTTACAGGTGGCAGCCTGGCAACTCCTGCAGAAAGTCCAGCAGAGCCCCACTCACACCGGGCCACCAACAAAGCCGTGGACCCTCACACCCTCCCACCAGCACAGCCCTGAGACTGCTGACGGGGCAGAGAATATGGAGTCAGGCACAGCTGCAGGGGTTATTGCTGCCTGGAGTGCTGTTTCTATTGACCTCAACCCAGGCACACCTGGGGAGGGCTTGCCGGCAGGGTCAGGCTGCCCAGGTCAGCTAATCCTCAGCCCTCAGGGAATCACACTGCAGAAAATGGACCTCGCTAAGACAGAATATTAGCCAAGGAAAAAAAGGACACAATGCCATTTGCAGCACCGTTGAGGAGTCTAGAGGTAATCACGTGACTTGGAGTAAGTCAGAAAGTGAAAGACACATATCGTAGGATATCACTTATAGGTGTTCCCTAAAAATTGATACCAGGGCAGATATTTCCACGGAGAAGGGCAATCACAGATTCATTAAACAAACTTATGGTTCACCAATGGAAAGGTGTGAGGATTGGATTCATTACGATATCGGGGTTAACAGACATATACAAACACAGGTGAAATATAAAATCACCAAAGACCTACGGAATACCAAGAGAAGACTACTCAACATTCTGTCATAACGTACATGGGAAAAGGGTCCCAGGAAGAACAGACATATGTATATGTGTAAAAGCACCACATCTTGCACACCTACAACAAGCCAAACGTTGTAATCAAACTTGCTGTAATAAAAAAAAATAAAAAACTAAATTAAAAAAACGAACAAGAAGTAGTGAGACAAACTTGAGGGGCTTTCTCCTGGCACATTCCATTCTAAATTCCAATCTAGAACAGGACTTCCATTGAGGCTCTGTTGCCCTAGTAACCAGATTTGGTAAGGGAGAACTGCTGCCACCTTGTGGCCGTTTCGCACAACAGCAGCTTTAATCCCAGCGCTAATGGTCAGTGGATATTCCAAATCATTGCAGGCCTGTAAATGACACCTGCCCTGAAAACAAATCCTGGGGTCATATATCGACCAAAAAATTCAAAAGACGTCCATATTTCAAAACGACAGTTTCAAGAGGCATATTTCACGCACATTAGTGTTCTGCTTCTTTTGCTTTCTTTCTTTTTTTTTGGTTAAAAAAACGGGAATGGCAGGGCCTCCCTGGTGGCGCAAGTGGTTGAGAGTCCGCCTGCCGATGCAGGGGATACGGGTTCGTGCCCCGGTCTGGGAGGATCCCATATGCCGCGGAGCGGCTGTGCCCGTGAGCCATGGCCGCTGAGCCTGCGCGTCCGGAGCCTGCGCGTCCGGAGCCTGTGCTCCGCAGCGGGGGAGGCCACAACAGTGAGAGGCCCGCATACCGCAAAAAAAAAAAAAAAAAAAAAAAAAAAAAAAAACGGGAATGGCAAAAGGCAACCCTCAGAATGGGCGAAAACGATCGCAAACGAATCAATGAACAAAGGTTTAATCTCCAATGTATATAAACAGCTCACGCAGCTTAATATTAATAAAACAAACAACCCAATACAAAAATGGGCAGAAGATCTAAAGAGACGTTTCTTCAAAGAAGTCACAGAGATGGCCAAGACGCACATGAAAAGCTGCTCAACATCACTAATTATTAGAGAAATGCAAATCAAAATGACAATGAGGTATGACCTCACACCTGTTAGAATCGGCATCATCAGAAAATCTACAAACAACAAATTCTGGGGAGGGTGTGGACAAAAGGAACCCTCTTCCACTATTGGTGGGAAGGTAAATTGATACAGTCCCTATGGAGAACAGTATGGAGGTTCCTTTAAAAAACTAAAAAGAGGGCCTCCCTGGTGGCGCAAGTGGTTGAGAGTCCGCCTGCCGATGCAGGGGATGCGGGTTCGTGCCCCGGTCTGGGAGGATCCCATATGCCGCGGAGCAGCTGGGCCCGTGAGCCATGGCCGCTGAGCCTGCGCGTCCGGAGCCTGCGCGTCCGGAGCCTGTGCTCCGCGACGGGGGAGGCCACAACAGTGAGAGGCCCGCATACCGCAAAAAAAAAAAAAAAAAACAAAAAAAAATAAACTAAAAAGAGAATTACCATAGGATCCAGCAATCCCACTTCTGGGCATATACCCAGAGAAAACCATAAATCAAAAAGACACATTCACCACAATGTTCATTGCAGCACTATTTACAATAGCCAGGTAATGGAAGCAACCTAAATGCCCACAGACAGACGAATGGATAAAGATGTGGTACATATATAAAATGGAGGGACTCCCTGGTGGCGCAAGTGGTTAAGAGTCCGCCTGCCGATGCAGGGGATACGGGTTCGTGCCCCGGTCTGGGAGGATCCCATATGCCGCGGAGCGGCTGGGCCCGTGAGCCATGGCCGCTGGGCCTGCGCATCTGGAGCCTGTGCTCCGCAACGGGAGAGGACACAACAGTGAGAGGCCCACATACCGCAAAAAGAAAAATAAATAAATAAATAAATAAAATGGAATATTACTCAGCCATGAAAAGGAATGAAACTGGGTCATTTGTAGAGAAGTCGATGGATCTAGAGACTGTCATACAGAGTGAAGTAAGTCAGAAAGAGAAAAACAAATATTGTATATTAAGGCATATATGTGGAACCTAGAAAAATGGTACAGATGAACTGGTTTGCAGGGCAGAAATAGAGACACAGAGGTAGAGAACAAACGTATGGACACCAAGTGGAGGAAGCCATGGGGTGGTGGTGGTGGTATGATTTGGGAGATTGAGATTGACCTGTATATATATATATGCATAAAATAGATAACTACTAATAAACTGCTGTATAAAAAAATAAATAAAATTAAATTTCAAAATTTTTAAAAATAAAACAGAAAAAGTTCTTCCATTCACACAGATGTATTTATATGAATGAATTATTTCCATGCTTATATCTATCAATACATAAAAGAGGAATAAACTCTAACTTGAACCAAAAAAGAAAAAAAAACCTAAACATAACAGTTATACAGAGGAAAACCCTACCAAGGCACTTGCTCCAGCGGTAAACAATTCTGAAATTGGTCAGAGGTGGGGAATCATCTCCCATACAGACAGCAGCCCCGCCACCCCACGCAAGGAGCGTCCTCATTGCAAAGCTGGGGGACCGTGCCGAGGCCTCTGTGAGTAAACGTGAGCTGAGCCCCAGGCCAGCTGCTGCTGAACTGTTCACACCCTTCCCAGGTAAAACACCTGAATATGTACAAGGGCTTGAAAGCCTAGAGGAAGGGCCGTGGAGCCACACCAGCGACAGCACGCAGGCCACCTTGGTGCCTGCAGGCCAGCCAGGATGGTCCTGGCCCCGGGCGCTCTTCTGGAAGCTTTCCATTTCCCTGCCTGAGATACCCCTCCTGTCCCGGCCCCCACTCCTTTTTTTCCTTCCTCACCTCAGCCCGGAGAGAAATTCCAGTGGAAGTCATGGGTGACAAATCCTCTTCTTTACAGGTGGCAGCCTGGCAACTCCTGCAGAAAGTCCAGCAGAGCCCCACTCACACCGGGCCACCAACAAAGCCGTGGACCCTCACACCCTCCCACCAGCACAGCCCTGAGACTGCTGACGGGGCAGAGAATATGGAGTCAGGCACAGCTGCAGGGGTTATTGCTGCCTGGAGTGCTGTTTCTATTGACCTCAACCCAGGCACACCTGGGGAGGGCTTGCCGGCAGGGTCAGGCTGCCCAGGTCAGCTAATCCTCAGCCCTCAGGGAATCACACTGCAGAAAATGGACCTCGCTAAGACAGAATATTAGCCAAGGAAAAAAAGGACACAATGCCATTTGCAGCACCGTTGAGGAGTCTAGAGGTAATCACGTGACTTGGAGTAAGTCAGAAAGTGAAAGACACATATCGTAGGATATCACTTATAGGTGTTCCCTAAAAATTGATACCAGGGCAGATATTTCCACGGAGAAGGGCAATCACAGATTCATTAAACAAACTTATGGTTCACCAATGGAAAGGTGTGAGGATTGGATTCATTACGATATCGGGGTTAACAGACATATACAAACACAGGTGAAATATAAAATCACCAAAGACCTACGGAATACCAAGAGAAGACTACTCAACATTCTGTCATAACGTACATGGGAAAAGGGTCCCAGGAAGAACAGACATATGTATATGTGTAAAAGCACCACATCTTGCACACCTACAACAAGCCAAACGTTGTAATCAAACTTGCTGTAATAAAAAAAAATAAAAAACTAAATTAAAAAAACGAACAAGAAGTAGTGAGACAAACTTGAGGGGCTTTCTCCTGGCACATTCCATTCTAAATTCCAATCTAGAACAGGACTTCCATTGAGGCTCTGTTGCCCTAGTAACCAGATTTGGTAAGGGAGAACTGCTGCCACCTTGTGGCCGTTTCGCACAACAGCAGCTTTAATCCCAGCGCTAATGGTCAGTGGATATTCCAAATCATTGCAGGCCTGTAAATGACACCTGCCCTGAAAACAAATCCTGGGGTCATATATCGACCAAAAAATTCAAAAGACGTCCATATTTCAAAACGACAGTTTCAAGAGGCATATTTCACGCACATTAGTGTTCTCCTTCTTTTGCTTTCTTTCTTTTTTTGGTTAAAAAAACGGGAATGGCAGGGCCTCCCTGGTGGCGCAAGTGGTTGAGAGTCCGCCTGCCGATGCAGGGGATACGGGTTCTTGCCCCGGTCTGGGAGGATCCCATATGCCGCGGAGCGGCTGTGCCCGTGAGCCATGGCCGCTGAGCCTGCGCGTCCGGAGCCTGCGCGTCCGGAGCCTGTGCTCCGCAGCGGGGGAGGCCACAACAGTGAGAGGCCCGCATACCGCAAAAAAAAAAAAAAAAAAAAAAAAAAAAAACGGGAATGGCAAAAGGCAACCCTCAGAATGGGCGAAAACGATCGCAAACGAATCAATGAACAAAGGTTTAATCTCCAATGTATATAAACAGCTCACGCAGCTTAATATTAATAAAACAAACAACCCAATACAAAAATGGGCAGAAGATCTAAAGAGACGTTTCTTCAAAGAAGTCACAGAGATGGCCAAGACGCACATGAAAAGCTGCTCAACATCACTAATTATTAGAGAAATGCAAATCAAAATGACAATGAGGTATGACCTCACACCTGTTAGAATCGGCATCATCAGAAAATCTACAAACAACAAATTCTGGGGAGGGTGTGGACAAAAGGAACCCTCTTCCACTATTGGTGGGAAGGTAAATTGATACAGTCCCTATGGAGAACAGTATGGAGGTTCCTTTAAAAAACTAAAAAGAGAATTACCATAGGATCCAGCAATCCCACTTCTGGGCATATACCCAGAGAAAACCATAAATCAAAAAGACACATTCACCACAATGTTCATTGCAGCACTATTTACAATAGCCAGGTAATGGAAGCAACCTAAATGCCCACAGACAGACGAATGGATAAAGATGTGGTACATATATAAAATGGAGGGACTCCCTGGTGGCGCAAGTGGTTAAGAGTCCGCCTGCCGATGCAGGGGATACGGGTTCGTGCCCCGGTCTGGGAGGATCCCATATGCCGCGGAGCGGCTGGGCCCGTGAGCCATGGCCGCTGGGCCTGCGCATCCGGAGCCTGTGCTCCGCAACGGGAGAGGACACAACAGTGAGAGGCCCACATACCGCAAAAAGAAAAATAAATAAATAAATAAATAAAATGGAATATTACTCAGCCATGAAAAGGAATGAAACTGGGTCATTTGTAGAGAAGTCGATGGATCTAGAGACTGTCATACAGAGTGAAGTAAGTCAGAAAGAGAAAAACAAATATTGTATATTAAGGCATATATGTGGAACCTAGAAAAATGGTACAGATGAACTGGTTTGCAGGGCAGAAATAGAGACACAGAGGTAGAGAACAAACGTATGGACACCAAGTGGAGGAAGCCATG
Source organism: Mesoplodon densirostris (assembly GCF_025265405.1). Lineage (NCBI taxonomy): Eukaryota > Metazoa > Chordata > Mammalia > Artiodactyla > Ziphiidae > Mesoplodon > Mesoplodon densirostris. Next base: position 47,639,938 of record NC_082673.1, on the reverse strand, counting down.
GGGTGGTGGTGGTGGTATGATTTGGGAGATTGAGATTGACCTGTATATATATATATGCATAAAATAGATAACTACTAATAACCTGCTGTATAAAAAAATAAATAAAATTAAATTTCAAAATTTTTAAAAATAAAACAGAAAAAGTTCTTCCATTCACACAGATGTATTTATATGAATGAATTATTTCCATGCTTATATCTATCAATACATAAAAGAGGAATAAACTCTAACTTGAACCAAAAAAGAAAAAAAAAACCTAAACATAACAGTTATACAGAGGAAAACCCTACCAAGGCACTTGCTCCAGCGGTAAACAATTCTGAAATTGGTCAGAGGTGGGGAATCATCTCCCATACAGACAGCAGCCCCGCCACCCCACGCAAGGAGCGTCCTCATTGCAAAGCTGGGGGACCGTGCCGAGGCCTCTGTGAGTAAACGTGAGCTGAGCCCCAGGCCAGCTGCTGCTGAACTGTTCCCACCCTTCCCAGGTAAAACACCTGAATATGTACAAGGGCTTGAAAGCCTAGAGGAAGGGCCGTGGAGCCACACCAGCGACAGCACGCAGGCCACCTTGGTGCCTGCAGGCCAGCCAGGATGGTCCTGGCCCCGGGCGCTCTTCTGGAAGCTTTCCATTTCCCTGCCTGAGATACCCCTCCTGTCCCGGCCCCCACTCCTTTTTTTCCTTCCTCACCTCAGCCCGGAGAGAAATTCCAGTGGAAGTCATGGGTGACAAATCCTCTTCTTTACAGGTGGCAGCCTGGCAACTCCTGCAGAAAGTCCAGCAGAGCCCCACTCACACCGGGCCACCAACAAAGCCGTGGACCCTCACACCCTCCCACCAGCACAGCCCTGAGACTGCTGACGGGGCAGAGAATATGGAGTCAGGCACAGCTGCAGGGGTTATTGCTGCCTGGAGTGCTGTTTCTATTGACCTCAACCCAGGCACACCTGGGGAGGGCTTGCCGGCAGGGTCAGGCTGCCCAGGTCAGCTAATCCTCAGCCCTCAGGGAATCACACTGCAGAAAATGGACCTCGCTAAGACAGAATATTAGCCAAGGAAAAAAAGGACACAATGCCATTTGCAGCACCGTTGAGGAGTCTAGAGGTAATCACGTGACTTGGAGTAAGTCAGAAAGTGAAAGACACATATCGTAGGATATCACTTATAGGTGTTCCCTAAAAATTGATACCAGGGCAGATATTTCCACGGAGAAGGGCAATCACAGATTCATTAAACAAACTTATGGTTCACCAATGGAAAGGTGTGAGGATTGGATTCATTACGATATCGGGGTTAACAGACATATACAAACACAGGTGAAATATATAATCACCAAAGACCTACGGAATACCAAGAGAAGACTACTCAACATTCTGTCATAACGTACATGGGAAAAGGGTCCCAGGAAGAACAGACATATGTATATGTGTAAAAGCACCACATCTTGCACACCTACAACAAGCCAAACGTTGTAATCAAACTTGCTGTAATAAAAAAAAATAAAAAAACTAAATTAAAAAAACGAACAAGAAGTAGTGAGACAAACTTGAGGGGCTTTCTCCTGGCACATTCCATTCTAAATTCCAATCTAGAACAGGACTTCCATTGAGGCTCTGTTGCCCTAGTAACCAGATTTGGTAAGGGAGAACTGCTGCCACCTTGTGGCCGTTTCGCACAACAGCAGCTTTAATCCCAGCGCTAATGGTCAGTGGATATTCCAAATCATTGCAGGCCTGTAAATGACACCTGCCCTGAAAACAAATCCTGGGGTCATATATCGACCAAAAAATTCAAAAGACGTCCATATTTCAAAACGACAGTTTCAAGAGGCATATTTCACGCACATTAGTGTTCTGCTTCTTTTGCTTTCTTTCTTTTTTGGTTAAAAAAACGGGAATGGCAAAAGGCAACCCTCAGAATGGGCGAAAACGATCGCAAACGAATCAATGAACAAAGGTTTAATCTCCAATGTATATAAACAGCTCACGCAGCTTAATATTAATAAAACAAACAACCCAATACAAAAATGGGCAGAAGATCTAAAGAGACGTTTCTTCAAAGAAGTCACAGAGATGGCCAAGACGCACATGAAAAGCTGCTCAACATCACTAATTATTAGAGAAATGCAAATCAAAATGACAATGAGGTATGACCTCACACCTGTTAGAATCGGCATCATCAGAAAATCTACAAACAACAAATTCTGGGGAGGGTGTGGACAAAAGGAACCCTCTTCCACTATTGGTGGGAAGGTAAATTGATACAGTCCCTATGGAGAACAGTATGGAGGTTCCTTTAAAAAACTAAAAAGAGAATTACCATAGGATCCAGCAATCCCACTTCTGGGCATATACCCAGAGAAAACCATAAATCAAAAAGACACATTCACCACAATGTTCATTGCAGCACTATTTACAATAGCCAGGTAATGGAAGCAACCTAAATGCCCACAGACAGACGAATGGATAAAGATGTGGTACATATATAAAATGGAGGGCCTCCCTGGTGGCGCAAGTGGTTAAGAGTCCGCCTGCTGATGCAGGGGATACGGGTTCATGCCCCGGTCTGGGAGGATCCCATATGCCGCGGAGCGGCTGGGCCCGTGAGCCATGGCCGCTGGGCCTGCGCATCCGGAGCCTGTGCTCCGCAACGGGAGAGGACACAACAGTGAGAGGCCCACATACCGCAAAAAGAAAAATAAATAAATAAATAAATAAAATGGAATATTACTCAGCCATGAAAAGGAATGAAACTGGGTCATTTGTAGAGAAGTCGATGGATCTAGAGACTGTCATACAGAGTGAAGTAAGTCAGAAAGAGAAAAACAAATATTGTATATTAAGGCATATATGTGGAACCTAGAAAAATGGTACAGATGAACTGGTTTGCAGGGCAGAAATAGAGACACAGAGGTAGAGAACAAACGTATGGACACCAAGTGGGGGAAGCCATGGGGTGGTGGTGGTGGGATGAGTTGGGAGATTGCGATTGACCTGTATACATGTATATGCATAAAATAGATAACTACTAATAACCTGCTGTATAAAAAAATAAATAAAATTAAATTTCAAAATATTTAAAAATAAAACAGAAGAAGTTCTTCCATTCACACAGATGTATTTATATGAATGAATTATTTCCATGCTTATATCTATCAATACATAAAAGAGGAATAAACTCTAACTTGAACCAAAAAAGAAAAAAAAATACTAAACTTAACAGTTATACAGAGGAAAACCCTACCAAGGCACTTGCTCCAGCGGTAAACAATTCTGAAATTGGTCAGAGGTGGGGAATCATCTCCCATACAGACAGCAGCCCAGCCCCCCCACGCAAGGAGCATCCTCATCGCAAACCTGGGGGACCGTGTCGAGGCCTCTGTGAGTAAACGTGAGCTGAGCCCCAGGCCAGCTGCTGCTGAACTGTTCCCACCCTTCCCAGGTAAAACACCTGAATATGTACAAGGGCTTGAAAGCCTAGAGGAAGGGCCGTGGAGCCACACCAGCGACAGCACGCAGGCCAACTTGGTGCCTGCAGGCCAGCCAGGATGGTCCTGGCCCCGGGCGCTCTTCTGGAAGCTTTCCATTTCCCTGCCTGTGATACCCCTCCTGTCCCGGCCCCCACTCCTTTTTTTCCTTCCTCACCTCAGCCCGGAGAGAAATTCCAGTGGAAGTCATGGGTGACAAATCCTCTTCTTTACAGGTGGCAGCCTGGCAACTCCTGCAGAAAGTCCAGCAGAGCCCCACTCACACCGGGCCACCAACAAAGCCGTGGACCCTCACACCCTCCCACCAGCACAGCCCTGAGACTGCTGACGGGGCAGAGAATATGGAGTCAGGCACAGCTGCAGGGGTTATTGCTGCCTGGAGTGCTGTTTCTATTGACCTCAACCCAGGCACACCTGGGGAGGGCTTGCCGGCAGGGTCAGGCTGCCCAGGTCAGCTAATCCTCAGCCCTCAGGGAATCACATTGCAGAAAATGGACCTCGCTAAGACAGAATATTAGCCAAGGAAAAAAAGGACACAATGCCATTTGCAGCACCGTTGAGGAGTCTAGAGGTAATCACGTGACTTGGAGTAAGTCAGAAAGTGAAAGACACATATCGTAGGATATCACTTATAGGTGTTCCCTAAAAATTGATACCAGGGCAGATATTTCCACGGAGAAGGGCAATCACAGATTCATTAAACAAACTTATGGTTCACCAATGGAAAGGTGTGAGGATTGGATTCATTACGATATCGGGGTTAACAGACATATACAAACACAGGTGAAATATATAATCACCAAAGACCTACGGAATACCAAGAGAAGACTACTCAACATTCTGTCATAACGTACATGGGAAAAGGGTCCCAGGAAGAACAGACATATGTATATGTGTAAAAGCACCACATCTTGCACACCTACAACAAGCCAAACGTTGTAATCAAACTTGCTGTAATAAAAAAAAATAAAAAAACTAAATTAAAAAAACGAACAAGAAGTAGTGAGACAAACTTGAGGGGCTTTCTCCTGGCACATTCCATTCTAAATTCCAATCTAGAACAGGACTTCCATTGAGGCTCTGTTGCCCTAGTAACCAGATTTGGTAAGGGAGAACTGCTGCCACCTTGTGGCCGTTTCGCACAACAGCAGCTTTAATCCCAGCGCTAATGGTCAGTGGATATTCCAAATCATTGCAGGCCTGTAAATGACACCTGCCCTGAAAACAAATCCTGGGGTCATATATCGACCAAAAAATTCAAAAGACGTCCATATTTCAAAACGACAGTTTCAAGAGGCATATTTCACGCACATTAGTGTTCTGCTTCTTTTGCTTTCTTTCTTTTTTGGTTAAAAAAACGGGAATGGCAAAAGGCAACCCTCAGAATGGGCGAAAACGATCGCAAACGAATCAATGAACAAAGGTTTAATCTCCAATGTATATAAACAGCTCACGCAGCTTAATATTAATAAAACAAACAACCCAATACAAAAATGGGCAGAAGATCTAAAGAGACGTTTCTTCAAAGAAGTCACAGAGATGGCCAAGACGCACATGAAAAGCTGCTCAACATCACTAATTATTAGAGAAATGCAAATCAAAATGACAATGAGGTATGACCTCACACCTGTTAGAATCGGCATCATCAGAAAATCTACAAACAACAAATTCTGGGGAGGGTGTGGACAAAAGGAACCCTCTTCCACTATTGGTGGGAAGGTAAATTGATACAGTCCCTATGGAGAACAGTATGGAGGTTCCTTTAAAAAACTAAAAAGAGAATTACCATAGGATCCAGCAATCCCACTTCTGGGCATATACCCAGAGAAAACCATAAATCAAAAAGACACATTCACCACAATGTTCATTGCAGCACTATTTACAATAGCCAGGTAATGGAAGCAACCTAAATGCCCACAGACAGACGAATGGATAAAGATGTGGTACATATATAAAATGGAGGGCCTCCCTGGTGGCGCAAGTGGTTAAGAGTCCGCCTGCTGATGCAGGGGATACGGGTTCATGCCCCGGTCTGGGAGGATCCCATATGCCGCGGAGCGGCTGGGCCCGTGAGCCATGGCCGCTGGGCCTGCGCATCCGGAGCCTGTGCTCCGCAACGGGAGAGGACACAACAGTGAGAGGCCCACATACCGCAAAAAGAAAAATAAATAAATAAATAAATAAAATGGAATATTACTCAGCCATGAAAAGGAATGAAACTGGGTCATTTGTAGAGAAGTCGATGGATCTAGAGACTGTCATACAGAGTGAAGTAAGTCAGAAAGAGAAAAACAAATATTGTATATTAAGGCATATATGTGGAACCTAGAAAAATGGTACAGATGAACTGGTTTGCAGGGCAGAAATAGAGACACAGAGGTAGAGAACAAACGTATGGACACCAAGTGGGGGAAGCCATGGGGTGGTGGTGGTGGGATGAGTTGGGAGATTGCGATTGACCTGTATACATGTATATGCATAAAATAGATAACTACTAATAACCTGCTGTATAAAAAAATAAATAAAATTAAATTTCAAAATTTTTAAAAATAAAACAGAAAAAGTTCTTCCATTCACACAGATGTATTTATATGAATGAATTATTTCCATGCTTATATCTATCAATACATAAAAGAGGAATAAACTCTAACTTGAACCAAAAAAGAAAAAAAAATACTAAACTTAACAGTTATACAGAGGAAAACCCTACCAAGGCACTTGCTCCAGCGGTAAACAATTCTGAAATTGGTCAGAGGTGGGGAATCATCTCCCATACAGACAGCAGCCCAGCCCCCCCACGCAAGGAGCATCCTCATCGCAAACCTGGGGGACCGTGCCGAGGCCTCTGTGAGTAAACGTGAGCTGAGCCCCAGGCCAGCTGCTGCTGAACTGTTCCCACCCTTCCCAGGTAAAACACCTGAATATGTACAAGGGCTTGAAAGCCTAGAGGAAGGGCCGTGGAGCCACACCAGCGACAGCACGCAGGCCAACTTGGTGCCTGCAGGCCAGCCAGGATGGTCCTGGCCCCAGGCGCTCTTCTGGAAGCTTTCCATTTCCCTGCCTGAGATACCCCTCCTGTCCCGGCCCCCACTCCTTTTTTTCCTTCCTCACCTCAGCCCGGAGAGAAATTCCAGTGGAAGTCATGGGTGACAAATCCTCTTCTTTACAGGTGGCAGCCTGGCACCTCCTGCAGAATGTCCAGCAGAGCCCCACTCACACCGGGCCACCAACAAAGCCGTGGACCCTCACACCCTCCCACCAGCACAGCCCTGAGACTGCTGACGGGGCAGAGAATATGGAGTCAGGCACAGCTGCAGGGGTTATTGCTGCCTGGAGTGCTGTTTCTATTGACCTCAACCCAGGCACACCTGGGGAGGGCTTGCCGGCAGGGTCAGGCTGCCCAGGTCAGCTAATCCTCAGCCCTCAGGGAATCACATTGCAGAAAATGGACCTCGCTAAGACAGAATATTAGCCAAGGAAAAAAAGGACACAATGCCATTTGCAGCACCGTTGAGGAGTCTAGAGGTAATCACGTGACTTGGAGTAAGTCAGAAAGTGAAAGACACATATCGTAGGATATCACTTATAGGTGTTCCCTAAAAATTGATACCAGGGCAGATATTTCCACGGAGAAGGGCAATCACAGATTCATTAAACAAACTTATGGTTCACCAATGGAAAGGTGTGAGGATTGGATTCATTACGATATCGGGGTTAACAGACATATACAAACACAGGTGAAATATATAATCACCAAAGACCTACGGAATACCAAGAGAAGACTACTCAACATTCTGTCATAACGTACATGGGAAAAGGGTCCCAGGAAGAACAGACATATGTATATGTGTAAAAGCACCACATCTTGCACACCTACAACAAGCCAAACGTTGTAATCAAACTTGCTGTAATAAAAAAAAATAAAAAAACTAAATTAAAAAAACGAACAAGAAGTAGTGAGACAAACTTGAGGGGCTTTCTCCTGGCACATTCCATTCTAAATTCCAATCTAGAACAGGACTTCCATTGAGGCTCTGTTGCCCTAGTAACCAGATTTGGTAAGGGAGAACTGCTGCCACCTTGTGGCCGTTTCGCACAACAGCAGCTTTAATCCCAGCGCTAATGGTCAGTGGATATTCCAAATCATTGCAGGCCTGTAAATGACACCTGCCCTGAAAACAAATCCTGGGGTCATATATCGACCAAAAAATTCAAAAGACGTCCATATTTCAAAACGACAGTTTCAAGAGGCATATTTCACGCACATTAGTGTTCTGCTTCTTTTGCTTTCTTTCTTTTTTTTTGGTTAAAAAAACGGGAATGGCAGGGCCTCCCTGGTGGCGCAAGTGGTTGAGAGTCCGCCTGCCGATGCAGGGGATACGGGTTCGTGCCCCGGTCTGGGAGGATCCCATATGCCGCGGAGCGGCTGTGCCCGTGAGCCATGGCCGCTGAGCCTGCGCGTCCGGAGCCTGCGCGTCCGGAGCCTGTGCTCCGCAGCGGGGGAGGCCACAACAGTGAGAGGCCCGCATACCGCAAAAAAAAAAAAAAAAAAAAAACGGGAATGGCAAAAGGCAACCCTCAGAATGGGCGAAAACGATCGCAAACGAATCAATGAACAAAGGTTTAATCTCCAATGTATATAAACAGCTCACGCAGCTTAATATTAATAAAACAAACAACCCAATACAAAAATGGGCAGAAGATCTAAAGAGACGTTTCTTCAAAGAAGTCACAGAGATGGCCAAGACGCACATGAAAAGCTGCTCAACATCACTAATTATTAGAGAAATGCAAATCAAAATGACAATGAGGTATGACCTCACACCTGTTAGAATCGGCATCATCAGAAAATCTACAAACAACAAATTCTGGGGAGGGTGTGGACAAAAGGAACCCTCTTCCACTATTGGTGGGAAGGTAAATTGATACATTCCCTATGGAGAACAGTATGGAGGTTCCTTTAAAAAACTAAAAAGAGGGCCTCCCTGGTGGCGCAAGTGGTTGAGAGTCCGCCTGCCGATGCAGGGGATGCGGGTTCGTGCCCCGGTCTGGGAGGATCCCATATGCCGCGGAGCGGCTGGGCCCGTGAGCCATGGCCGCTGAGCCTGCGCGTCCGGAGCCTGCGCGTCCGGAGCCTGTGCTCCGCGACGGGGGAGGCCACAACAGTGAGAGGCCCGCATACCGCAAAAAAAAAAAAAAAAACAAAAAAAATAAACTAAAAAGAGAATTACCATAGGATCCAGCAATCCCACTTCTGGGCATATACCCAGAGAAAACCATAAATCAAAAAGACACATTCACCACAATGTTCATTGCAGCACTATTTACAATAGCCAGGTAATGGAAGCAACCTAAATGCCCACAGACAGACGAATGGATAAAGATGTGGTACATATATAAAATGGAGGGCCTCCCTGGTGGCGCAAGTGGTTAAGAGTCCGCCTGCCGATGCAGGGGATACGGGTTCGTGCCCCGGTCTGGGAGGATCCCATATGCCGCGGAGCGGCTGGGCCCGTGAGCCATGGCCGCTGGGCCTGCGCATCTGGAGCCTGTGCTCCGCAACGGGAGAGGACACAACAGTGAGAGGCCCACATACCGCAAAAAGAAAAATAAATAAATAAATAAATAAAATGGAATATTACTCAGCCATGAAAAGGAATGAAACTGGGTCATTTGTAGAGAAGTCGATGGATCTAGAGACTGTCATACAGAGTGAAGTAAGTCAGAAAGAGAAAAACAAATATTGTATATTAAGGCATATATGTGGAACCTAGAAAAATGGTACAGATGAACTGGTTTGCAGGGCAGAAATAGAGACACAGAGGTAGAGAACAAACGTATGGACACCAAGTGGAGGAAGCCATGGGGTGGTGGTGGTGGTATGATTTGGGAGATTGAGATTGACCTGTATATATATATATGCATAAAATAGATAACTACTAATAAACTGCTGTATAAAAAAATAAATAAAATTAAATTTCAAAATTTTTAAAAATAAAACAGAAAAAGTTCTTCCATTCACACAGATGTATTTATATGAATGAATTATTTCCATGCTTATATCTATCAATACATAAAAGAGGAATAAACTCTAACTTGAACCAAAAAAGAAAAAAAAAACCTAAACATAACAGTTATACAGAGGAAAACCCTACCAAGGCACTTGCTCCAGCGGTAAACAATTCTGAAATTGGTCAGAGGTGGGGAATCATCTCCCATACAGACAGCAGCCCCGCCACCCCACGCAAGGAGCGTCCTCATTGCAAAGCTGGGGGACCGTGCCGAGGCCTCTGTGAGTAAACGTGAGCTGAGCCCCAGGCCAGCTGCTGCTGAACTGTTCACACCCTTCCCAGGTAAAACACCTGAATATGTACAAGGGCTTGAAAGCCTAGAGGAAGGGCCGTGGAGCCACACCAGCGACAGCACGCAGGCCACCTTGGTGCCTGCAGGCCAGCCAGGATGGTCCTGGCCCCGGGCGCTCTTCTGGAAGCTTTCCATTTCCCTGCCTGAGATACCCCTCCTGTCCCGGCCCCCACTCCTTTTTTTCCTTCCTCACCTCAGCCCGGAGAGAAATTCCAGTGGAAGTCATGGGTGACAAATCCTCTTCTTTACAGGTGGCAGCCTGGCAACTCCTGCAGAAAGTCCAGCAGAGCCCCACTCACACCGGGCCACCAACAAAGCCGTGGACCCTCACACCCTCCCACCAGCACAGCCCTGAGACTGCTGACGGGGCAGAGAATATGGAGTCAGGCACAGCTGCAGGGGTTATTGCTGCCTGGAGTGCTGTTTCTATTGACCTCAACCCAGGCACACCTGGGGAGGGCTTGCCGGCAGGGTCAGGCTGCCCAGGTCAGCTAATCCTCAGCCCTCAGGGAATCACACTGCAGAAAATGGACCTCGCTAAGACAGAATATTAGCCAAGGAAAAAAAGGACACAATGCCATTTGCAGCACCGTTGAGGAGTCTAGAGGTAATCACGTGACTTGGAGTAAGTCAGAAAGTGAAAGACACATATCGTAGGATATCACTTATAGGTGTTCCCTAAAAATTGATACCAGGGCAGATATTTCCACGGAGAAGGGCAATCACAGATTCATTAAACAAACTTATGGTTCACCAATGGAAAGGTGTGAGGATTGGATTCATTACGATATCGGGGTTAACAGACATATACAAACACAGGTGAAATATATAATCACCAAAGACCTACGGAATACCAAGAGAAGACTACTCAACATTCTGTCATAACGTACATGGGAAAAGGGTCCCAGGAAGAACAGACATATGTATATGTGTAAAAGCACCACATCTTGCACACCTACAACAAGCCAAACGTTGTAATCAAACTTGCTGTAATAAAAAAAAATAAAAAAACTAAATTAAAAAAACGAACAAGAAGTAGTGAGACAAACTTGAGGGGCTTTCTCCTGGCACATTCCATTCTAAATTCCAATCTAGAACAGGACTTCCATTGAGGCTCTGTTGCCCTAGTAACCAGATTTGGTAAGGGAGAACTGCTGCCACCTTGTGGCCGTTTCGCACAACAGCAGCTTTAATCCCAGCGCTAATGGTCAGTGGATATTCCAAATCATTGCAGGCCTGTAAATGACACCTGCCCTGAAAACAAATCCTGGGGTCATATATCGACCAAAAAATTCAAAAGACGTCCATATTTCAAAACGACAGTTTCAAGAGGCATATTTCACGCACATTAGTGTTCTCCTTCTTTTGCTTTCTTTCTTTTTTTGGTTAAAAAAACGGGAATGGCAGGGCCTCCCTGGTGGCGCAAGTGGTTGAGAGTCCGCCTGCCGATGCAGGGGATACGGGTTCTTGCCCCGGTCTGGGAGGATCCCATATGCCGCGGAGCGGCTGTGCCCGTGAGCCATGGCCGCTGAGCCTGCGCGTCCGGAGCCTGCGCGTCCGGAGCCTGTGCTCCGCAGCGGGGGAGGCCACAACAGTGAGAGGCCCGCATACCGCAAAAAAAAAAAAAAAAAAAAAAAAAAAAAAACGGGAATGGCAAAAGGCAACCCTCAGAATGGGCGAAAACGATCGCAAACGAATCAATGAACAAAGGTTTAATCTCCAATGTATATAAACAGCTCACGCAGCTTAATATTAATAAAACAAACAACCCAATACAAAAATGGGCAGAAGATCTAAAGAGACGTTTCTTCAAAGAAGTCACAGAGATGGCCAAGACGCACATGAAAAGCTGCTCAACATCACTAATTATTAGAGAAATGCAAATCAAAATGACAATGAGGTATGACCTCACACCTGTTAGAATCGGCATCATCAGAAAATCTACAAACAACAAATTCTGGGGAGGGTGTGGACAAAAGGAACCCTCTTCCACTATTGGTGGGAAGGTAAATTGATACAGTCCCTATGGAGAACAGTATGGAGGTTCCTTTAAAAAACTAAAAAGAGAATTACCATAGGATCCAGCAATCCCACTTCTGGGCATATACCCAGAGAAAACCATAAATCAAAAAGACACATTCACCACAATGTTCATTGCAGCACTATTTACAATAGCCAGGTAATGGAAGCAACCTAAATGCCCACAGACAGACGAATGGATAAAGATGTGGTACATATATAAAATGGAGGGACTCCCTGGTGGCGCAAGTGGTTAAGAGTCCGCCTGCCGATGCAGGGGATACGGGTTCGTGCCCCGGTCTGGGAGGATCCCATATGCCGCGGAGCGGCTGGGCCCGTGAGCCATGGCCGCTGGGCCTGCGCATCCGGAGCCTGTGCTCCGCAACGGGAGAGGACACAACAGTGAGAGGCCCACATACCGCAAAAAGAAAAATAAATAAATAAATAAATAAAATGGAATATTACTCAGCCATGAAAAGGAATGAAACTGGGTCATTTGTAGAGAAGTCGATGGATCTAGAGACTGTCATACAGAGTGAAGTAAGTCAGAAAGAGAAAAACAAATATTGTATATTAAGGCATATATGTGGAACCTAGAAAAATGGTACAGATGAACTGGTTTGCAGGGCAGAAATAGAGACACAGAGGTAGAGAACAAACGTATGGACACCAAGTGGAGGAAGCCATGGGGTGGTGGTGGTGGTATGATTTGGGAGATTGAGATTGACCTGTATATATATATATGCATAAAATAGATAACTACTAATAACCTGCTGTATAAAAAAATAAATAAAATTAAATTTCAAAATTTTTAAAAATAAAACAGAAAAAGTTCTTCCATTCACACAGATGTATTTATATGAATGAATTATTTCCATGCTTATATCTATCAATACATAAAAGAGGAATAAACTCTAACTTGAACCAAAAAAGAAAAAAAAAACCTAAACATAACAGTTATACAGAGGAAAACCCTACCAAGGCACTTGCTCCAGCGGTAAACAATTCTGAAATTGGTCAGAGGTGGGGAATCATCTCCCATACAGACAGCAGCCCCGCCACCCCACGCAAGGAGCGTCCTCATTGCAAAGCTGGGGGACCGTGCCGAGGCCTCTGTGAGTAAACGTGAGCTGAGCCCCAGGCCAGCTGCTGCTGAACTGTTCCCACCCTTCCCAGGTAAAACACCTGAATATGTACAAGGGCTTGAAAGCCTAGAGGAAGGGCCGTGGAGCCACACCAGCGACAGCACGCAGGCCACCTTGGTGCCTGCAGGCCAGCCAGGATGGTCCTGGCCCCGGGCGCTCTTCTGGAAGCTTTCCATTTCCCTGCCTGAGATACCCCTCCTGTCCCGGCCCCCACTCCTTTTTTTCCTTCCTCACCTCAGCCCGGAGAGAAATTCCAGTGGAAGTCATGGGTGACAAATCCTCTTCTTTACAGGTGGCAGCCTGGCAACTCCTGCAGAAAGTCCAGCAGAGCCCCACTCACACCGGGCCACCAACAAAGCCGTGGACCCTCACACCCTCCCACCAGCACAGCCCTGAGACTGCTGACGGGGCAGAGAATATGGAGTCAGGCACAGCTGCAGGGGTTATTGCTGCCTGGAGTGCTGTTTCTATTGACCTCAACCCAGGCACACCTGGGGAGGGCTTGCCGGCAGGGTCAGGCTGCCCAGGTCAGCTAATCCTCAGCCCTCAGGGAATCACACTGCAGAAAATGGACCTCGCTAAGACAGAATATTAGCCAAGGAAAAAAAGGACACAATGCCATTTGCAGCACCGTTGAGGAGTCTAGAGGTAATCACGTGACTTGGAGTAAGTCAGAAAGTGAAAGACACATATCGTAGGATATCACTTATAGGTGTTCCCTAAAAATTGATACCAGGGCAGATATTTCCACGGAGAAGGGCAATCACAGATTCATTAAACAAACTTATGGTTCACCAATGGAAAGGTGTGAGGATTGGATTCATTACGATATCGGGGTTAACAGACATATACAAACACAGGTGAAATATATAATCACCAAAGACCTACGGAATACCAAGAGAAGACTACTCAACATTCTGTCATAACGTACATGGGAAAAGGGTCCCAGGAAGAACAGACATATGTATATGTGTAAAAGCACCACATCTTGCACACCTACAACAAGCCAAACGTTGTAATCAAACTTGCTGTAATAAAAAAAAATAAAAAAACTAAATTAAAAAAACGAACAAGAAGTAGTGAGACAAACTTGAGGGGCTTTCTCCTGGCACATTCCATTCTAAATTCCAATCTAGAACAGGACTTCCATTGAGGCTCTGTTGCCCTAGTAACCAGATTTGGTAAGGGAGAACTGCTGCCACCTTGTGGCCGTTTCGCACAACAGCAGCTTTAATCCCAGCGCTAATGGTCAGTGGATATTCCAAATCATTGCAGGCCTGTAAATGACACCTGCCCTGAAAACAAATCCTGGGGTCATATATCGACCAAAAAATTCAAAAGACGTCCATATTTCAAAACGACAGTTTCAAGAGGCATATTTCACGCACATTAGTGTTCTGCTTCTTTTGCTTTCTTTCTTTTTTGGTTAAAAAAACGGGAATGGCAAAAGGCAACCCTCAGAATGGGCGAAAACGATCGCAAACGAATCAATGAACAAAGGTTTAATCTCCAATGTATATAAACAGCTCACGCAGCTTAATATTAATAAAACAAACAACCCAATACAAAAATGGGCAGAAGATCTAAAGAGACGTTTCTTCAAAGAAGTCACAGAGATGGCCAAGACGCACATGAAAAGCTGCTCAACATCACTAATTATTAGAGAAATGCAAATCAAAATGACAATGAGGTATGACCTCACACCTGTTAGAATCGGCATCATCAGAAAATCTACAAACAACAAATTCTGGGGAGGGTGTGGACAAAAGGAACCCTCTTCCACTATTGGTGGGAAGGTAAATTGATACAGTCCCTATGGAGAACAGTATGGAGGTTCCTTTAAAAAACTAAAAAGAGAATTACCATAGGATCCAGCAATCCCACTTCTGGGCATATACCCAGAGAAAACCATAAATCAAAAAGACACATTCACCACAATGTTCATTGCAGCACTATTTACAATAGCCAGGTAATGGAAGCAACCTAAATGCCCACAGACAGACGAATGGATAAAGATGTGGTACATATATAAAATGGAGGGCCTCCCTGGTGGCGCAAGTGGTTAAGAGTCCGCCTGCTGATGCAGGGGATACGGGTTCATGCCCCGGTCTGGGAGGATCCCATATGCCGCGGAGCGGCTGGGCCCGTGAGCCATGGCCGCTGGGCCTGCGCATCCGGAGCCTGTGCTCCGCAACGGGAGAGGACACAACAGTGAGAGGCCCACATACCGCAAAAAGAAAAATAAATAAATAAATAAATAAAATGGAATATTACTCAGCCATGAAAAGGAATGAAACTGGGTCATTTGTAGAGAAGTCGATGGATCTAGAGACTGTCATACAGAGTGAAGTAAGTCAGAAAGAGAAAAACAAATATTGTATATTAAGGCATATATGTGGAACCTAGAAAAATGGTACAGATGAACTGGTTTGCAGGGCAGAAATAGAGACACAGAGGTAGAGAACAAACGTATGGACACCAAGTGGGGGAAGCCATGGGGTGGTGGTGGTGGGATGAGTTGGGAGATTGCGATTGACCTGTATACATGTATATGCATAAAATAGATAACTACTAATAACCTGCTGTATAAAAAAATAAATAAAATTAAATTTCAAAATATTTAAAAATAAAACAGAAGAAGTTCTTCCATTCACACAGATGTATTTATATGAATGAATTATTTCCATGCTTATATCTATCAATACATAAAAGAGGAATAAACTCTAACTTGAACCAAAAAAGAAAAAAAAATACTAAACTTAACAGTTATACAGAGGAAAACCCTACCAAGGCACTTGCTCCAGCGGTAAACAATTCTGAAATTGGTCAGAGGTGGGGAATCATCTCCCATACAGACAGCAGCCCAGCCCCCCCACGCAAGGAGCATCCTCATCGCAAACCTGGGGGACCGTGTCGAGGCCTCTGTGAGTAAACGTGAGCTGAGCCCCAGGCCAGCTGCTGCTGAACTGTTCCCACCCTTCCCAGGTAAAACACCTGAATATGTACAAGGGCTTGAAAGCCTAGAGGAAGGGCCGTGGAGCCACACCAGCGACAGCACGCAGGCCAACTTGGTGCCTGCAGGCCAGCCAGGATGGTCCTGGCCCCGGGCGCTCTTCTGGAAGCTTTCCATTTCCCTGCCTGTGATACCCCTCCTGTCCCGGCCCCCACTCCTTTTTTTCCTTCCTCACCTCAGCCCGGAGAGAAATTCCAGTGGAAGTCATGGGTGACAAATCCTCTTCTTTACAGGTGGCAGCCTGGCAACTCCTGCAGAAAGTCCAGCAGAGCCCCACTCACACCGGGCCACCAACAAAGCCGTGGACCCTCACACCCTCCCACCAGCACAGCCCTGAGACTGCTGACGGGGCAGAGAATATGGAGTCAGGCACAGCTGCAGGGGTTATTGCTGCCTGGAGTGCTGTTTCTATTGACCTCAACCCAGGCACACCTGGGGAGGGCTTGCCGGCAGGGTCAGGCTGCCCAGGTCAGCTAATCCTCAGCCCTCAGGGAATCACATTGCAGAAAATGGACCTCGCTAAGACAGAATATTAGCCAAGGAAAAAAAGGACACAATGCCATTTGCAGCACCGTTGAGGAGTCTAGAGGTAATCACGTGACTTGGAGTAAGTCAGAAAGTGAAAGACACATATCGTAGGATATCACTTATAGGTGTTCCCTAAAAATTGATACCAGGGCAGATATTTCCACGGAGAAGGGCAATCACAGATTCATTAAACAAACTTATGGTTCACCAATGGAAAGGTGTGAGGATTGGATTCATTACGATATCGGGGTTAACAGACATATACAAACACAGGTGAAATATATAATCACCAAAGACCTACGGAATACCAAGAGAAGACTACTCAACATTCTGTCATAACGTACATGGGAAAAGGGTCCCAGGAAGAACAGACATATGTATATGTGTAAAAGCACCACATCTTGCACACCTACAACAAGCCAAACGTTGTAATCAAACTTGCTGTAATAAAAAAAAATAAAAAAACTAAATTAAAAAAACGAACAAGAAGTAGTGAGACAAACTTGAGGGGCTTTCTCCTGGCACATTCCATTCTAAATTCCAATCTAGAACAGGACTTCCATTGAGGCTCTGTTGCCCTAGTAACCAGATTTGGTAAGGGAGAACTGCTGCCACCTTGTGGCCGTTTCGCACAACAGCAGCTTTAATCCCAGCGCTAATGGTCAGTGGATATTCCAAATCATTGCAGGCCTGTAAATGACACCTGCCCTGAAAACAAATCCTGGGGTCATATATCGACCAAAAAATTCAAAAGACGTCCATATTTCAAAACGACAGTTTCAAGAGGCATATTTCACGCACATTAGTGTTCTGCTTCTTTTGCTTTCTTTCTTTTTTGGTTAAAAAAACGGGAATGGCAAAAGGCAACCCTCAGAATGGGCGAAAACGATCGCAAACGAATCAATGAACAAAGGTTTAATCTCCAATGTATATAAACAGCTCACGCAGCTTAATATTAATAAAACAAACAACCCAATACAAAAATGGGCAGAAGATCTAAAGAGACGTTTCTTCAAAGAAGTCACAGAGATGGCCAAGACGCACATGAAAAGCTGCTCAACATCACTAATTATTAGAGAAATGCAAATCAAAATGACAATGAGGTATGACCTCACACCTGTTAGAATCGGCATCATCAGAAAATCTACAAACAACAAATTCTGGGGAGGGTGTGGACAAAAGGAACCCTCTTCCACTATTGGTGGGAAGGTAAATTGATACAGTCCCTATGGAGAACAGTATGGAGGTTCCTTTAAAAAACTAAAAAGAGAATTACCATAGGATCCAGCAATCCCACTTCTGGGCATATACCCAGAGAAAACCATAAATCAAAAAGACACATTCACCACAATGTTCATTGCAGCACTATTTACAATAGCCAGGTAATGGAAGCAACCTAAATGCCCACAGACAGACGAATGGATAAAGATGTGGTACATATATAAAATGGAGGGCCTCCCTGGTGGCGCAAGTGGTTAAGAGTCCGCCTGCTGATGCAGGGGATACGGGTTCATGCCCCGGTCTGGGAGGATCCCATATGCCGCGGAGCGGCTGGGCCCGTGAGCCATGGCCGCTGGGCCTGCGCATCCGGAGCCTGTGCTCCGCAACGGGAGAGGACACAACAGTGAGAGGCCCACATACCGCAAAAAGAAAAATAAATAAATAAATAAATAAAATGGAATATTACTCAGCCATGAAAAGGAATGAAACTGGGTCATTTGTAGAGAAGTCGATGGATCTAGAGACTGTCATACAGAGTGAAGTAAGTCAGAAAGAGAAAAACAAATATTGTATATTAAGGCATATATGTGGAACCTAGAAAAATGGTACAGATGAACTGGTTTGCAGGGCAGAAATAGAGACACAGAGGTAGAGAACAAACGTATGGACACCAAGTGGGGGAAGCCATGGGGTGGTGGTGGTGGGATGAGTTGGGAGATTGCGATTGACCTGTATACATGTATATGCATAAAATAGATAACTACTAATAACCTGCTGTATAAAAAAATAAATAAAATTAAATTTCAAAATATTTAAAAATAAAACAGAAGAAGTTCTTCCATTCACACAGATGTATTTATATGAATGAATTATTTCCATGCTTATATCTATCAATACATAAAAGAGGAATAAACTCTAACTTGAACCAAAAAAGAAAAAAAAATACTAAACTTAACAGTTATACAGAGGAAAACCCTACCAAGGCACTTGCTCCAGCGGTAAACAATTCTGAAATTGGTCAGAGGTGGGGAATCATCTCCCATACAGACAGCAGCCCAGCCCCCCCACGCAAGGAGCATCCTCATCGCAAACCTGGGGGACCGTGTCGAGGCCTCTGTGAGTAAACGTGAGCTGAGCCCCAGGCCAGCTGCTGCTGAACTGTTCCCACCCTTCCCAGGTAAAACACCTGAATATGTACAAGGGCTTGAAAGCCTAGAGGAAGGGCCGTGGAGCCACACCAGCGACAGCACGCAGGCCAACTTGGTGCCTGCAGGCCAGCCAGGATGGTCCTGGCCCCGGGCGCTCTTCTGGAAGCTTTCCATTTCCCTGCCTGTGATACCCCTCCTGTCCCGGCCCCCACTCCTTTTTTTCCTTCCTCACCTCAGCCCGGAGAGAAATTCCAGTGGAAGTCATGGGTGACAAATCCTCTTCTTTACAGGTGGCAGCCTGGCAACTCCTGCAGAAAGTCCAGCAGAGCCCCACTCACACCGGGCCACCAACAAAGCCGTGGACCCTCACACCCTCCCACCAGCACAGCCCTGAGACTGCTGACGGGGCAGAGAATATGGAGTCAGGCACAGCTGCAGGGGTTATTGCTGCCTGGAGTGCTGTTTCTATTGACCTCAACCCAGGCACACCTGGGGAGGGCTTGCCGGCAGGGTCAGGCTGCCCAGGTCAGCTAATCCTCAGCCCTCAGGGAATCACATTGCAGAAAATGGACCTCGCTAAGACAGAATATTAGCCAAGGAAAAAAAGGACACAATGCCATTTGCAGCACCGTTGAGGAGTCTAGAGGTAATCACGTGACTTGGAGTAAGTCAGAAAGTGAAAGACACATATCGTAGGATATCACTTATAGGTGTTCCCTAAAAATTGATACCAGGGCAGATATTTCCACGGAGAAGGGCAATCACAGATTCATTAAACAAACTTATGGTTCACCAATGGAAAGGTGTGAGGATTGGATTCATTACGATATCGGGGTTAACAGACATATACAAACACAGGTGAAATATATAATCACCAAAGACCTACGGAATACCAAGAGAAGACTACTCAACATTCTGTCATAACGTACATGGGAAAAGGGTCCCAGGAAGAACAGACATATGTATATGTGTAAAAGCACCACATCTTGCACACCTACAACAAGCCAAACGTTGTAATCAAACTTGCTGTAATAAAAAAAAATAAAAAAACTAAATTAAAAAAACGAACAAGAAGTAGTGAGACAAACTTGAGGGGCTTTCTCCTGGCACATTCCATTCTAAATTCCAATCTAGAACAGGACTTCCATTGAGGCTCTGTTGCCCTAGTAACCAGATTTGGTAAGGGAGAACTGCTGCCACCTTGTGGCCGTTTCGCACAACAGCAGCTTTAATCCCAGCGCTAATGGTCAGTGGATATTCCAAATCATTGCAGGCCTGTAAATGACACCTGCCCTGAAAACAAATCCTGGGGTCATATATCGACCAAAAAATTCAAAAGACGTCCATATTTCAAAACGACAGTTTCAAGAGGCATATTTCACGCACATTAGTGTTCTGCTTCTTTTGCTTTCTTTCTTTTTTGGTTAAAAAAACGGGAATGGCAAAAGGCAACCCTCAGAATGGGCGAAAACGATCGCAAACGAATCAATGAACAAAGGTTTAATCTCCAATGTATATAAACAGCTCACGCAGCTTAATATTAATAAAACAAACAACCCAATACAAAAATGGGCAGAAGATCTAAAGAGACGTTTCTTCAAAGAAGTCACAGAGATGGCCAAGACGCACATGAAAAGCTGCTCAACATCACTAATTATTAGAGAAATGCAAATCAAAATGACAATGAGGTATGACCTCACACCTGTTAGAATCGGCATCATCAGAAAATCTACAAACAACAAATTCTGGGGAGGGTGTGGACAAAAGGAACCCTCTTCCACTATTGGTGGGAAGGTAAATTGATACAGTCCCTATGGAGAACAGTATGGAGGTTCCTTTAAAAAACTAAAAAGAGAATTACCATAGGATCCAGCAATCCCACTTCTGGGCATATACCCAGAGAATACCATAAATCAAAAAGACACATTCACCACAATGTTCATTGCAGCACTATTTACAATAGCCAGGTAATGGAAGCAACCTAAATGCCCACAGACAGACGAATGGATAAAGATGTGGTACATATATAAAATGGAGGGCCTCCCTGGTGGCGCAAGTGGTTAAGAGTCCGCCTGCTGATGCAGGGGATACGGGTTCATGCCCCGGTCTGGGAGGATCACATATGCCGCGGAGCGGCTGGGCCCGTGAGCCATGGCCGCTGGGCCTGCGCATCCGGAGCCTGTGCTCCGCAACGGGAGAGGACACAACAGTGAGAGGCCCACATACCGCAAAAAGAAAAATAAATAAATAAATAAATAAAATGGAATATTACTCAGCCATGAAAAGGAATGAAACTGGGTCATTTGTAGAGAAGTCGATGGATCTAGAGACTGTCATACAGAGTGAAGTAAGTCAGAAAGAGAAAAACAAATATTGTATATTAAGGCATATATGTGGAACCTAGAAAAATGGTACAGATGAACTGGTTTGCAGGGCAGAAATAGAGACACAGAGGTAGAGAACAAACGTATGGACACCAAGTGGGGGAAGCCATGGGGTGGTGGTGGTAGTATGATTTGGGAGATTGAGATTGACCTGTATATATATATATGCATAAAATAGATAACTACTAATAACCTGCTGTATAAAAAAATAAATAAAATTAAATTTCAAAATTTTTAAAAATAAAACAGAAAAAGTTCTTCCATTCACACAGATGTATTTATATGAATGAATTATTTCCATGCTTATATCTATCAATACATAAAAGAGGAATAAACTCTAACTTGAACCAAAAAAGAAAAAAAAAAACTAAACTTAACAGTTATACAGAGGAAAACCCTACCAAGGCACTTGCTCCAGCAGTAAACAATTCTGAAATTGGTCAGAGGTGGGGAATCATCTCCCATACAGACAGCAGCCCAGCCCCCCCACGCAAGGAGCATCCTCATCGCAAACCTGGGGGACCGTGCCGAGGCCTCTGTGAGTAAACGTGAGCTGAGCCCCAGGCCAGCTGCTGCTGAACTGTTCCCACCCTTCCCAGGTAAAACACCTGAATATGTACAAGGGCTTGAAAGCCTAGAGGAAGGGCCGTGGAGCCACACCAGCGACAGCACGCAGGCCAACTTGGTGCCTGCAGGCCAGCCAGGATGGTCCTGGCCCCGGGCGCTCTTCTGGAAGCTTTCCATTTCCCTGCCTGAGATACCCCTCCTGTCCCGGCCCCCACTCCTTTTTTTCCTTCCTCACCTCAGCCCGGAGAGAAATTCCAGTGGAAGTCATGGGTGACAAATCCTCTTCTTTACAGGTGGCAGCCTGGCACCTCCTGCAGAATGTCCAGCAGAGCCCCACTCACACCGGGCCACCAACAAAGCCGTGGACCCTCACACCCTCCCACCAGCACAGCCCTGAGACTGCTGACGGGGCAGAGAATATGGAGTCAGGCACAGCTGCAGGGGTTATTGCTGCCTGGAGTGCTGTTTCTATTGACCTCAACCCAGGCACACCTGGGGAGGGCTTGCCGGCAGGGTCAGGCTGCCCAGGTCAGCTAATCCTCAGCCCTCAGGGAATCACATTGCAGAAAATGGACCTCGCTAAGACAGAATATTAGCCAAGGAAAAAAAGGACACAATGCCATTTGCAGCACCGTTGAGGAGTCTAGAGGTAATCACGTGACTTGGAGTAAGTCAGAAAGTGAAAGACACATATCGTAGGATATCACTTATAGGTGTTCCCTAAAAATTGATACCAGGGCAGATATTTCCACGGAGAAGGGCAATCACAGATTCATTAAACAAACTTATGGTTCACCAATGGAAAGGTGTGAGGATTGGATTCATTACGATATCGGGGTTAACAGACATATACAAACACAGGTGAAATATAAAATCACCAAAGACCTACGGAATACCAAGAGAAGACTACTCAACATTCTGTCATAACGTACATGGGAAAAGGGTCCCAGGAAGAACAGACATATGTATATGTGTAAAAGCACCACATCTTGCACACCTACAACAAGCCAAACGTTGTAATCAAACTTGCTGTAATAAAAAAAAATAAAAAAACTAAATTAAAAAAACGAACAAGAAGTAGTGAGACAAACTTGAGGGGCTTTCTCCTGGCACATTCCATTCTAAATTCCAATCTAGAACAGGACTTCCATTGAGGCTCTGTTGCCCTAGTAACCAGATTTGGTAAGGGAGAACTGCTGCCACCTTGTGGCCGTTTCGCACAACAGCAGCTTTAATCCCAGCGCTAATGGTCAGTGGATATTCCAAATCATTGCAGGCCTGTAAATGACACCTGCCCTGAAAACAAATCCTGGGGTCATATATCGACCAAAAAATTCAAAAGACGTCCATATTTCAAAACGACAGTTTCAAGAGGCATATTTCACGCACATTAGTGTTCTGCTTCTTTTGCTTTCTTTCTTTTTTTGGTTAAAAAAACGGGAATGGCAGGGCCTCCCTGGTGGCGCAAGTGGTTGAGAGTCCGCCTGCCGATGCAGGGGATACAGGTTCGTGCCCCGGTCTGGGAGGATCCCATATGCCGCGGAGCGGCTGTGCCCGTGAGCCATGGCCGCTGAGCCTGCGCGTCCGGAGCCTGCGCGTCCGGAGCCTGTGCTCCGCAGCGGGGGAGGCCACAACAGTGAGAGGCCCGCATACCGCAAAAAAAAAAAAAAAAAAAAAAAAAAAAAAAAAAAAACGGGAATGGCAAAAGGCAACCCTCAGAATGGGCGAAAACGATCGCAAACGAATCAATGAACAAAGGTTTAATCTCCAATGTATATAAACAGCTCACGCAGCTTAATATTAATAAAACAAACAACCCAATACAAAAATGGGCAGAAGATCTAAAGAGACGTTTCTTCAAAGAAGTCACAGAGATGGCCAAGACGCACATGAAAAGCTGCTCAACATCACTAATTATTAGAGAAATGCAAATCAAAATGACAATGAGGTATGACCTCACACCTGTTAGAATCGGCATCATCAGAAAATCTACAAACAACAAATTCTGGGGAGGGTGTGGACAAAAGGAACCCTCTTCCACTATTGGTGGGAAGGTAAATTGATACAGTCCCTATGGAGAACAGTATGGAGGTTCCTTTAAAAAACTAAAAAGAGAATTACCATAGGATCCAGCAATCCCACTTCTGGGCATATACCCAGAGAAAACCATAAATCAAAAAGACACATTCACCACAATGTTCATTGCAGCACTATTTACAATAGCCAGGTAATGGAAGCAACCTAAATGCCCACAGACAGACGAATGGATAAAGATGTGATACATATATAAAATGGAGGGCCTCCCTGGTGGCGCAAGTGGTTAAGAGTCCGCCTGCCGATGCAGGGGATACGGGTTCATGCCCTGGTCTTGGAGGATCCCATATGCCGCGGAGCGGCTGGGCCCGTGAGCCATGGCCGCTGGGCCTGCGCATCCAGAGCCTGTGCTCAGCAACGGGAGAGGACACAACAGTGAGAGGCCCACATACCGCAAAAAGAAAAATAAATAAATAAATAAATAAAATGGAATATTACTCAGCCATGAAAAGGAATGAAACTGGGTCATTTGTAGAGAAGTCGATGGATCTAGAGACTGTCATACAGAGTGAAGTAAGTCAGAAAGAGAAAAACAAATATTGTATATTAAGGCATATATGTGGAACCTAGAAAAATGGTACAGATGAACTGGTTTGCAGGGCAGAAATAGAGACACAGAGGTAGAGAACAAACGTATGGACACCAAGTGGGGGAAGCCATGGGGTGGTGGTGGTGGGATGAGTTGGGAGATTGCGATTGACCTGTATACATGTATATGCATAAAATAGATAACTACTAATAACCTGCTGTATAAAAAAATAAATAAAATTAAATTTCAAAATTTTAAAAAATAAAACAGAAAAAGTTCTTCCATTCACACAGATGTATTTATATGAATGAATTATTTCCATGCTTATATCTATCAATACATAAAAGAGGAATAAACTCTAACTTGAACCACAAGAGAAAAAAAAAACCTAAACCTAACAGTTATACAGAGGAAAACCCTACCAAGGCACTTGCTCCAGCCGTAAACAATTCTGAAATTGGTCAGAGGTGGGGAATCATCTCCCATACAGACAGCAGCCCCGCCACCCCACGCAAGGAGCGTCCTCATTGCAAAGCTGGGGCACCGTGCCGAGGCCTCTGAGAGTAAACGTGAGCTGAGCCCCAGGCCAGCTGCGTTGTACATATATAAAATGGAGGGCCTCCCTGGTGGCGCAAGTGGTTAAGAGTAAGCCTGCCGATGCAGGGGATACGGGTTCGTGCCCCGGTCTGGGAGGATCCCATATGCCGCGGAGCGGCTGGGCCCGTGAGCCATGGCCGCTGGGCCTGCGCATCCGGAGCCTGTGCTCCGCAACGGGAGAGGACACAACAGTGAGAGGCCCACATACCGCAAAAAGAAAAATAAATAAATAAATAAATAAAATGGAATATTACTCAGCCATGAAAAGGAATGAAACTGGGTCATTTGTAGAGAAGTCGATGGATCTAGAGACTGTCATACAGAGTGAAGTAAGTCAGAAAGAGAAAAACAAATATTGTATATTAAGGCATATATGTGGAACCTAGAAAAATGGTACAGATGAACTGGTTTGCAGGGCAGAAATAGAGACACAGAGGTAGAGAACAAACGTATGGACACCAAGTGGAGGAAGCCATGGGGTTGTGGTTGTGGTATGATTTGGGAGATTGAGATTGACCTGTATATATATATATGCATAAAATAGATAACTACTAATAACCTGCTGTATAAAAAAATAAATAAAATTAAATTTCAAAATTTTAAAAAATAAAACAGAAAAAGTTCTTCCATTCACACAGATGTATTTATATGAATGAATTATTTCCATGCTTATATCTATCAATACATAAAAGAGGAATAAACTCTAACTTGAACCAAAAAAGAAAAAAAAACCTAAACTTAACAGTTATACAGAGGAAAACCCTACCAAGGCACTTGCTCCAGCGGTAAACAATTCTGAAATTGGTCAGAGGTGGGGAATCATCTCCCATACAGACAGCAGCCCCGCCCCCCCCACGCAAGGAGCGTCCTCATTGCAAACCTGGGGGACCGTGCCGAGGCCTCTGTGAGTAAACGTGAGCTGAGCCCCAGGCCAGCTGCTGCTGAACTGTTCCCACCCTTCCCAGGTAAAACACCTGAATATGTACAAGGGCTTGAAAGCCTAGAGGAAGGGCCGTGGAGCCACACCAGCGACAGCACGCAGGCCAACTTGGTGCCTGCAGGCCAGCCAGGATGGTCCTGGCCCCGGGCGCTCTTCTGGAAGCTTTCCATTTCCCTGCCTGAGATACCCCTCCTGTCCCGGCCCCCACTCCTTTTTTTCCTTCCTCACCTCAGCCCGGAGAGAAATTCCAGTGGAAGTCATGGGTGACAAATCCTCTTCTTTACAGGTGGCAGCCTGGCAACTCCTGCAGAAAGTCCAGCAGAGCCCCACTCACACCGGGCCACCAACAAAGCCGTGGACCCTCACACCCTCCCACCAGCACAGCCCTGAGACTGCTGACGGGGCAGAGAATATGGAGTCAGGCACAGCTGCAGGGGTTATTGCTGCCTGGAGTGCTGTTTCTATTGACCTCAACCCAGGCACACCTGGGGAGGGCTTGCCGGCAGGGTCAGGCTGCCCAGGTCAGCTAATCCTCAGCCCTCAGGGAATCACATTGCAGAAAATGGACCTCGCTAAGACAGAATATTAGCCAAGGAAAAAAAGGACACAATGCCATTTGCAGCACCGTTGAGGAGTCTAGAGGTAATCACGTGACTTGGAGTAAGTCAGAAAGTGAAAGACACATATCGTAGGATATCACTTATAGGTGTTCCCTAAAAATTGATACCAGGGCAGATATTTCCACGGAGAAGGGCAATCACAGATTCATTAAACAAACTTATGGTTCACCAATGGAAAGGTGTGAGGATTGGATTCATTACGATATCAGGGTTAACAGACATATACAAACACAGGTGAAATATATAATCACCAAAGACCTACGGAATACCAAGAGAAGACTACTCAACATTCTGTCATAACGTACATGGGAAAAGGGTCCCAGGAAGAACAGACATATGTATATGTGTAAAAGCACCACATCTTGCACACCTACAACAAGCCAAACGTTGTAATCAAACTTGCTGTAATAAAAAAAAATAAAAAAACTAAATTAAAAAAACGAACAAGAAGTAGTGAGACAAACTTGAGGGGCTTTCTCCTGGCACATTCCATTCTAAATTCCAATCTAGAACAGGACTTCCATTGAGGCTCTGTTGCCCTAGTAACCAGATTTGGTAAGGGAGAACTGCTGCCACCTTGTGGCCGTTTCGCACAACAGCAGCTTTAATCCCAGCGCTAATGGTCAGTGGATATTCCAAATCATTGCAGGCCTGTAAATGACACCTGCCCTGAAAACAAATCCTGGGGTCATATATCGACCAAAAAATTCAAAAGACGTCCATATTTCAAAACGACAGTTTCAAGAGGCATATTTCACGCACATTAGTGTTCTGCTTCTTTTGCTTTCTTTCTTTTTTGGTTAAAAAAACGGGAATGGCAAAAGGCAACCCTCAGAATGGGCGAAAACGATCGCAAACGAATCAATGAACAAAGGTTTAATCTCCAATGTATATAAACAGCTCACGCAGCTTAATATTAATAAAACAAACAACCCAATACAAAAATGGGCAGAAGATCTAAAGAGACGTTTCTTCAAAGAAGTCACAGAGATGGCCAAGACGCACATGAAAAGCTGCTCAACATCACTAATTATTAGAGAAATGCAAATCAAAATGACAATGAGGTATGACCTCACACCTGTTAGAATCGGCATCATCAGAAAATCTACAAACAACAAATTCTGGGGAGGGTGTGGACAAAAGGAACCCTCTTCCACTATTGGTGGGAAGGTAAATTGATACAGTCCCTATGGAGAACAGTATGGAGGTTCCTTTAAAAAACTAAAAAGAGAATTACCATAGGATCCAGCAATCCCACTTCTGGGCATATACCCAGAGAATACCATAAATCAAAAAGACACATTCACCACAATGTTCATTGCAGCACTATTTACAATAGCCAGGTAATGGAAGCAACCTAAATGCCCACAGACAGACGAATGGATAAAGATGTGGTACATATATAAAATGGAGGGCCTCCCTGGTGGCGCAAGTGGTTAAGAGTCCGCCTGCCGATGCAGGGGATACGGGTTCGTGCCCCGGTCTGGGAGGATCCCATATGCCGCGGAGCGGCTGGGCCCGTGAGCCATGGCCGCTGGGCCTGCGCATCCGGAGCCTGTGCTTCGCAACGGGAGAGGACACAACAGTGAGAGGCCCACATACCGCAAAAAGAAAAATAAATAAATAAATAAATAAAATGGAATATTACTCAGCCATGAAAAGGAATGAAACTGGGTCATTTGTAGAGAAGTCGATGGATCTAGAGACTGTCATACAGAGTGAAGTAAGTCAGAAAGAGAAAAACAAATATTGTATATTAAGGCATATATGTGGAACCTAGAAAAATGGTACAGATGAACTGGTTTGCAGGGCAGAAATAGAGACACAGAGGTAGAGAACAAACGTATGGACACCAAGTGGAGGAAGCCATGGGGTGGTGGTGGTGGTATGATTTGGGAGATTGAGATTGACCTGTATATATATATATGCATAAAATAGATAACTACTAATAACCTGCTGTATAAAAAAATAAATAAAATTAAATTTCAAAATTTTAAAAAATAAAACAGAAAAAGTTCTTCCATTCACACAGATGTATTTATATGAATGAATTATTTCCATGCTTATATCTATCAATACATAAAAGAGGAATAAACTCTAACTTGAACCAAAAAAGAAAAAAAAAAACCTAAACTTAACAGTTATACAGAGGAAAACCCTACCAAGGCACTTGCTCCAGCGGTAAACAATTCTGAAATTGGTCAGAGGTGGGGAATCATCTCCCATACAGACAGCAGCCCCGCCCCCCCACGCAAGGAGCGTCCTCATCGCAAAGCTGGGGGACCGTGCCGAGGCCTCTGTGAGTAAACGTGAGCTGAGCCCCAGGCCAGCTGCTGCTGAACTGTTCCCACCCTTCCCAGGTAAAACACCTGAATATGTACAAGGGCTTGAAAGCCTAGAGGAAGGGCCGTGGAGCCACACCAGCGACAGCACGCAGGCCAACTTGGTGCCTGCAGGCCAGCCAGGATGGTCCTGGCCCCGGGCGCTCTTCTGGAAGCTTTCGATTTCCCTGCCTGAGATACCCCTCCTGTCCCGGCCCCCACTCCTTTTTTTCCTTCCTCACCTCAGCCCGGAGAGAAATTCCAGTGGAAGTCATGGGTGACAAATCCTCTTCTTTACAGGTGGCAGCCTGGCAACTCCTGCAGAAAGTCCAGCAGAGCCCCACTCACACCGGGCCACCAACAAAGCCGTGGACCCTCACACCCTCCCACCAGCACAGCCCTGAGACTGCTGACGGGGCAGAGAATATGGAGTCAGGCACAGCTGCAGGGGTTATTGCTGCCTGGAGTGCTGTTTCTATTGACCTCAACCCAGGCACACCTGGGGAGGGCTTGCCGGCAGGGTCAGGCTGCCCAGGTCAGCTAATCCTCAGCCCTCAGGGAATCACATTGCAGAAAATGGACCTCGCTAAGACAGAATATTAGCCAAGGAAAAAAAGGACACAATGCCATTTGCAGCACCGTTGAGGAGTCTAGAG
Organism: Mesoplodon densirostris; assembly: GCF_025265405.1. Classification (NCBI taxonomy): domain Eukaryota; kingdom Metazoa; phylum Chordata; class Mammalia; order Artiodactyla; family Ziphiidae; genus Mesoplodon; species Mesoplodon densirostris. The sequence continues at coordinate 47,610,305 of NC_082673.1, read as the reverse complement.
GTAATCACGTGACTTGGAGTAAGTCAGAAAGTGAAAGACACATATCGTAGGATATCACTTATAGGTGTTCCCTAAAAATTGATACCAGGGCAGATATTTCCACGGAGAAGGGCAATCACAGATTCATTAAACAAACTTATGGTTCACCAATGGAAAGGTGTGAGGATTGGATTCATTACGATATCGGGGTTAACAGACATATACAAACACAGGTGAAATATATAATCACCAAAGACCTACGGAATACCAAGAGAAGACTACTCAACATTCTGTCATAACGTACATGGGAAAAGGGTCCCAGGAAGAACAGACATATGTATATGTGTAAAAGCACCACATCTTGCACACCTACAACAAGCCAAACGTTGTAATCAAACTTGCTGTAATAAAAAAAAATAAAAAAACTAAATTAAAAAAACGAACAAGAAGTAGTGAGACAAACTTGAGGGGCTTTCTCCTGGCACATTCCATTCTAAATTCCAATCTAGAACAGGACTTCCATTGAGGCTCTGTTGCCCTAGTAACCAGATTTGGTAAGGGAGAACTGCTGCCACCTTGTGGCCGTTTCGCACAACAGCAGCTTTAATCCCAGCGCTAATGGTCAGTGGATATTCCAAATCATTGCAGGCCTGTAAATGACACCTGCCCTGAAAACAAATCCTGGGGTCATATATCGACCAAAAAATTCAAAAGACGTCCATATTTCAAAACGACAGTTTCAAGAGGCATATTTCACGCACATTAGTGTTCTGCTTCTTTTGCTTTCTTTCTTTTTTGGTTAAAAAAACGGGAATGGCAAAAGGCAACCCTCAGAATGGGCGAAAACGATCGCAAACGAATCAATGAACAAAGGTTTAATCTCCAATGTATATAAACAGCTCACGCAGCTTAATATTAATAAAACAAACAACCCAATACAAAAATGGGCAGAAGATCTAAAGAGACGTTTCTTCAAAGAAGTCACAGAGATGGCCAAGACGCACATGAAAAGCTGCTCAACATCACTAATTATTAGAGAAATGCAAATCAAAATGACAATGAGGTATGACCTCACACCTGTTAGAATCGGCATCATCAGAAAATCTACAAACAACAAATTCTGGGGAGGGTGTGGACAAAAGGAACCCTCTTCCACTATTGGTGGGAAGGTAAATTGATACAGTCCCTATGGAGAACAGTATGGAGGTTCCTTTAAAAAACTAAAAAGAGAATTACCATAGGATCCAGCAATCCCACTTCTGGGCATATACCCAGAGAAAACCATAAATCAAAAAGACACATTCACCACAATGTTCATTGCAGCACTATTTACAATAGCCAGGTAATGGAAGCAACCTAAATGCCCACAGACAGACGAATGGATAAAGATGTGGTACATATATAAAATGGAGGGCCTCCCTGGTGGCGCAAGTGGTTAAGAGTCCGCCTGCCGATGCAGGGGATACGGGTTCATGCCCCGGTCTGGGAGGATCCCATATGCCGCGGAGCGGCTGGGCCCGTGAGCCATGGCCGCTGGGCCTGCGCATCCGGAGCCTGTGCTCCGCAACGGGAGAGGACACAACAGTGAGAGGCCCACATACCGCAAAAAGAAAAATAAATAAATAAATAAATAAATAAATAAAATGGAATATTACTCAGCCATGAAAAGGAATGAAACTGGGTCATTTGTAGAGAAGTCGATGGATCTAGAGACTGTCATACAGAGTGAAGTAAGTCAGAAAGAGAAAAACAAATATTGTATATTAAGGCATATATGTGGAACCTAGAAAAATGGTACAGATGAACTGGTTTGCAGGGCAGAAATAGAGACACAGAGGTAGAGAACAAACGTATGGACACCAAGTGGGGGAAGCCATGGGGTGGTGGTGGTGGTATGATTTGGGAGATTGAGATTGACCTGTATATATATATATGCATAAAATAGATAACTACTAATAACCTGCTGTATAAAAAAATAAATAAAATTAAATTTCAAAATTTTTAAAAATAAAACAGAAAAAGTTCTTCCATTCACACAGATGTATTTATATGAATGAATTATTTCCATGCTTATATCTATCAATACATAAAAGAGGAATAAACTCTAACTTGAACCAAAAAAGAAAAAAAAAAACCTAAACTTAACAGTTATACAGAGGAAAACCCTACCAAGGCACTTGCTCCAGCGGTAAACAATTCTGAAATTGGTCAGAGGTGGGGAATCATCTCCCATACAGACAGCAGCCCCGCCCCCCCACGCAAGGAGCGTCCTCATCGCAAAGCTGGGGGACCGTGCCGAGGCCTCTGTGAGTAAACGTGAGCTGAGCCCCAGGCCAGCTGCTGCTGAACTGTTCCCACCCTTCCCAGGTAAAACACCTGAATATGTACAAGGGCTTGAAAGCCTAGAGGAAGGGCCGTGGAGCCACACCAGCGACAGCACGCAGGCCAACTTGGTGCCTGCAGGCCAGCCAGGATGGTCCTGGCCCCGGGCGCTCTTCTGGAAGCTTTCCATTTCCCTGCCTGAGATACCCCTCCTGTCCCGGCCCCCACTCCTTTTTTTCCTTCCTCACCTCAGCCCGGAGAGAAATTCCAGTGGAAGTCATGGGTGACAAATCCTCTTCTTTACAGGTGGCAGCCTGGCAACTCCTGCAGAAAGTCCAGCAGAGCCCCACTCACACCGGGCCACCAACAAAGCCGTGGACCCTCACACCCTCCCACCAGCACAGCCCTGAGACTGCTGACGGGGCAGAGAATATGGAGTCAGGCACAGCTGCAGGGGTTATTGCTGCCTGGAGTGCTGTTTCTATTGACCTCAACCCAGGCACACCTGGGGAGGGCTTGCCGGCAGGGTCAGGCTGCCCAGGTCAGCTAATCCTCAGCCCTCAGGGAATCACATTGCAGAAAATGGACCTCGCTAAGACAGAATATTAGCCAAGGAAAAAAAGGACACAATGCCATTTGCAGCACCGTTGAGGAGTCTAGAGGTAATCACGTGACTTGGAGTAAGTCAGAAAGTGAAAGACACATATCGTAGGATATCACTTATAGGTGTTCCCTAAAAATTGATACCAGGGCAGATATTTCCACAGAGAAGGGCAATCACAGATTCATTAAACAAACTTATGGTTCACCAATGGAAAGGTGTGAGGATTGGATTCATTACGATATCGGGGTTAACAGACATATACAAACACAGGTGAAATATATAATCACCAAAGACCTACGGAATACCAAGAGAAGACTACTCAACATTCTGTCATAACGTACATGGGAAAAGGGTCCCAGGAAGAACAGACATATGTATATGTGTAAAAGCACCAATCTTGCACACCTACAACAAGCCAAACGTTGTAATCAAACTTGCTGTAATAAAAAAAATAAAAAAACTAAATTAAAAAAACGAACAAGAAGTAGTGAGACAAACTTGAGGGGCTTTCTCCTGGCACATTCCATTCTAAATTCCAATCTAGAACAGGACTTCCATTGAGGCTCTGTTGCCCTAGTAACCAGATTTGGTAAGGGAGAACTGCTGCCACCTTGTGGCCGTTTCGCACAACAGCAGCTTTAATCCCAGCGCTAATGGTCAGTGGATATTCCAAATCATTGCAGGCCTGTAAATGACACCTGCCCTGAAAACAAATCCTGGGGTCATATATCGACCAAAAAATTCAAAAGACGTCCATATTTCAAAACGACAGTTTCAAGAGGGATATTTCACGCACATTAGTGTTCTGCTTCTTTTGCTTTCTTTCTTTTTTGGTTAAAAAAACGGGAATGGCAAAAGGCAACCCTCAGAATGGGCAAAAACGATCGCAAACGAATCAATGAACAAAGGTTTAATCTCCAATGTATATAAACAGCTCACGCAGCTTAATATTAATAAAACAAACAACCCAATACAAAAATGGGCAGAAGATCTAAAGAGACGTTTCTTCAAAGAAGTCACAGAGATGGCCAAGACGCACATGAAAAGCTGCTCAACATCACTAATTATTAGAGAAATGCAAATCAAAATGACAATGAGGTATGACCTCACACCTGTTAGAATCGGCATCATCAGAAAATCTACAAACAACAAATTCTGGGGAGGGTGTGGACAAAAGGAACCCTCTTCCACTATTGGTGGGAAGGTAAATTGATACAGTCCCTATGGAGAACAGTATGGAGGTTCCTTTAAAAAACTAAAAAGAGAATTACCATAGGATCCAGCAATCCCACTTCTGGGCATATACCCAGAGAAAACCATAAATCAAAAAGACACATTCACCACAATGTTCATTGCAGCACTATTTACAATAGCCAGGTAATGGAAGCAACCTAAATGCCCACAGACAGACGAATGGATAAAGATGTGGTACATATATAAAATGGAGGGCCTCCCTGGTGGCGCAAGTGGTTAAGAGTCCGCCTGCTGATGCAGGGGATACGGGTTCGTGCCCCGGTCTGGGAGGATCCCATATGCCGCGGAGCGGCTGGGCCCGTGAGCCATGGCCGCTGGGCCTGCGCATCCGGAGCCTGTGCTCCGCAACGGGAGAGGACACAACAGTGAGAGGCCCACATACTGCAAAAAGAAAAATAAATAAATAAATAAATAAATAAATAAAATGGAATATTACTCAGCCATGAAAAGGAATGAAACTGGGTCATTTGTAGAGAAGTCGATGGATCTAGAGACTGTCATACAGAGTGAAGTAAGTCAGAAAGAGAAAAACAAATATTGTATATTAAGGCATATATGTGGAACCTAGAAAAATGGTACAGATGAACTGGTTTGCAGGGCAGAAATAGAGACACAGAGGTAGAGAACAAACGTATGGACACCAAGTGGGGGAAGCCATGGGGTGGTGGTGGTGGGATGAGTTGGGAGATTGGGATTGACCTGTATATATGTATATGCATAAAATATATAACTAATAATAACCTGCTGTAATAAAAAATAAATAAATTTAAATTTCAAAATAAAAAAACAAATTTTAAATAAAACAGAAAAAAAGTTCTTGCCTTCACACAGATGTATTTATAGGAATGAATTATTTCCATGCTTATATCTATAAATACATAAAAGAGGAATCAAATCTAACTTGAACCATAAAAGAAAAAAAAAAAAACCTGAACCCACCTGTTATACAGAGGGAAACCCTATCAGGGCACTTGCTCCGGCAGTAAACAATTCTGAAATTGGTCAGAGGTGGGGAATCACCTCCCATACAGCCAGCAACCCACACCCCATGCAAGGAGCGTCCTCATTGCAAAGCTGGGGGACCGTGCTGAGGCATCTGTGAGTAAACGTGAGCTGAGCCCCAGGCCAGCTGCTGCTGAACTGTTCCCACCCTTCCCAGGTAAAACACCTGAATATGTACAAGGGCTTGAAAGCCTAGAGGAAGGGCCGTGGAGCCACACCAGCGACAGCACGCAGGCCAACTTGGTGCCTTTAGGCCAGCCAGGATGGTCCTGGCACCGGGAGCTGTTCTGGAAGATTTCTATTGCCCTGCCTGAGATACCCCTCCTGTCCCGGCCCCCACTACTTTTTTCCTTCCTCACCTCTGTCCGGAGCAAAATTCCATTGGAAGGTATGGGTGACACATCCTCTTCTTTACAGGTGGCAGCCTAGCAACTCCTGCAGAAAGGCCAGCAGAGCCCCACTCACACCGGGCCACCAACAAAGCCTTGGCCCCTCACGCCCTCCCACCAGCACAGCCCCGAGACTGCTGACGGGCAGAGAATATGGAGTCAGGCACAACTTCAGGTGCTATTGCTGGCTGGAGCGCTGTTTATATTGACCTCAACCAGGCACACCTGGGGAGGGCCGGCCGGCAGGGTAAGGCTGCCCAGGTCAGCTAATCCACAACCCTCAGGGAATCACATTGTTGAAAATGGACCTCGCTAAGGCAGAATAGAAGCCAAGGAAAAAAAGGACACAATGCCATTTGCAGCCCCGTAGATGAGTCTAGAGTTAATCACGTGACTTGGAGTAAGTCAGAAAGTGAAAGACACATATCGTATCATATCACTTATAGGTGTTACCAAAAAATGGATACCAGGGCAGATATTTCCACGGAGAAGGGCAATCACAGATTCATTAAACAAACTTATGGTACACCAATGGAAAGGTGTGAGGATTGGTTTCATTATGATATCGGGGTTAACAGACATAATCAAACACAGGTGACATATATAATCACCAAAGACCTACGGAATACCAAGAGAAGACTACTCAACATTCTGTCCTAACGTACATGGGAAAAGGATCCCAGGAAGAACAGACATCTGTATATGTGTAAAAGAACCACATCTTCCACACCTACAACAAGCCAAACATTGTAATCAAACTTGCTGTAATAGAAAATAAAAAAAAATTAAAAAAACGAACAAGAAGTAGTGAGACAAACTTGAGGGGCTTTCTCCTGGCACATTCCATTCGAACTTCCAATCTAGAACACGCCTTCCATTGAGGCTCTGTTGCTCTAGTAACCAGATTTGGTAAGGGAGAACTGCTGACACCTTGTGGCCGTTTCACGCAACAGCAGCTTTAATCCCAGCGCTAATGGTCAGTTGATATTCAAAATCATTGCAGGCCTGTAAATGACACCTGCCCTGAAAACAAATCCTGGGGTCACATATCGACCAAAGGACATCCATATTTCAAAACGACCATTTCAAAAGGCATATTTTACGCACATTAGTGTTCTGCTTCTTTTTCTTTCTTTCCTTTTTTGTTAAAAAAAAACGGGAATGGAAAAAGGCATCCCTCAGAATGGGCGAAAATCGTTGCAAATGAATCAATGGACAAAGGTTTAATCTCCAATATATATATAAACAGCTCATGCAGCTTAATATTAAAAAAACAAACAACCCAATACAGAAATGGGAAGAAGATCTAAAGAGACGTTTCTTCAAAGAAGACACAGAGATGGCCAAGACGCACATGAAAAGCTGCTCAACAGCACTAATTATTAGAGAAATGCAAATCAAAACTACAATGAGGTATCACCTCACACCTGTTAGAATCGGCATCATCAGAAAATCTACAAACAACAAATTCTGGGGAGGGTGTGGACAAAAGGAGCCCTCTTCCACTATTGGTGGGGATGTAAATTGATACAGTTTCCATGGAGAACAGTATGGAGTTTCCTTAAAAAAACTAGAAACAGAATTACCATCTGATCCAGCAATCGAACTTCAGGGCATATACCCAGAGAAAACCATAAATCAAAAAGGCACATTCACCACAATGTTCATTGCAGCACTATTTACAATAGCCAGGTAATGCAAGTAACCTAAATGCCCACAGACAGATGAATGGATAAAGATGTGGTACATATATAAAATGGAATATTACTCAGCCATAAAAGGGATGAAACTTGCTCATTTGTAGAGACATTGATGGATCTAGAGACTGTCATACAGAATGAAGTAAGTCAGAAAGAGGAAAACAAATATTGTATATTAATGCATATATGTGGAACCTAAAAAATGGTACAGATGAACTGGTTTGCAGGGAAGAAATAGAGACACAGAGGTAGAGAACAAACGTATGGACACCAAGTGTGGGAAGCCATGGGGTGGTGGTGGTGGGATGAGTTGGGAGATTGGGATTGACCTGTATACATGTATATGCATAAAATACATAACTAATAATAACCTGCTGTATAAAAAAATAAATACAATTAAATTTCAAAATTTAAAAAAAAAATTTAAGTAAAACAGAAAAAAGTACATCCCTTCACACAGATGTATTTATAGGAATGAATTATTTCCATGCTTATATCTATAAATACATAAAAGAGGAATCAAATCTAACTTGAACCATAAAAGAAAAAAAAAACCTGAACCCACCAGTTATACAGAGGGAAACCCTATCAGGGCACTTGCTCCAGCGGTAAACAATTCTGAAATTGGTCAGAGGTGGGGAATCACCTCCCATACAGCCAGCAACCCACCCCCCATGCAAGGAGCGTCCTCATTGCAAAGCTGGGGGACCGTGCTGAGGCATCTGTGAGTAAACGTGAGCTGAGCCCCAGGCCAGCTGCTGCTGAACTGTTCCCACCCTTCCCAGGTAAAACACCTGAATATGTACAAGGGCTTGAAAGCCTAGAGGAAGGGCCCTGGAGCCACACCAGCCACAGCACGCAGGCCAACTTTGTGCCTGCAGGTCAGCCAATATGGTCCTGGACCCGGGCGCTCTTCTGGAAGCTTTCTATTGCCCTGCCTGAGATATCCCTCCAGTCCCGGCACCCACTGCTTTTATCCTTCCTCACCTCTGTCTGGAGAGAAATTCCATCGGAAGTTATGAGTGACACATCCTCTTCTTTACAGGTGGCAGCCTGGCAACTCCTGCAGAAAGGCCAGCAGAGACCCACTCACACCGGGCCACCATCAAAGTCTTGGCCCCTCACTCCCTCCCACCAGCACAGCCCCGAGACTGCTGACAGGGCAGAGAATATGGAGTCAGGCACAACTTCAGGGGCTATTGCTGCCTGGAGCGCTGTTTATATTGACCTCAACCAGGCACACCTGGGGAGGGCCGGCCGGCAGGGTAAGGCTGCCCAGGTCAGCTAATCCACAAGCCTCAGGGAATCACATTGTTGAAAATGGACCTCGCTAAGGCAGAATAGAAGCCAAGGAAAAAAAGGACACAATGCCATTTGCAGCACCGTAGATGAGTCTAGAGTTAATCACGTGACTTGGAGTAAGTCAGAAAGTGAAAGACACATATCGTATCATATCACTTATAGGTGTTACCTAAAAATGGATACCAGGGCAGATATTTCCACGGAGAAGGGCAATCACAGATTCATTAAACAAACTTATGGTTCACCAATGGAAAGGTGTGAGGATTGGTTTCATTATAATATCGGGGTTAACAGACATAATCAAACACAGGTGACATATATAATCACCAAAGACCTACGGAATACCAAGAGAAGACTACTCAACATTCTGTCCTAACGTACATGGGAAAAGGATCCCAGGAAGAACAGACATCTGTATATGTGTAAAAGAACCACATCTTCCACACCTACAACAAGCCAAACATTGTAATCAAACTTGCTGTAATAGAAAATAAAACAAATTAAAAACACGAACAAGAAGTAGTGAGACAAACTTGAAGGGCTTTCTCCTGGCACATTCCATTCGAACTTCCAATCTAGAACACGACTTCCATTGAGGCTCTGTTGCTCTAGTAACCAGATTTGGTAAGGGAGAACTGCTGCCACCTTGTGGCCGTTTCACGCAACAGCAGCTTTAATCCCAGCACTAATGGTCAGTTGATATTCAAAATCATTGCAGGCCTGTAAAAGACACCTGCCCTGAAAACAAATCCTGGGGTCACATATCGACCAAAAAATTCAAAGGACGTCCATATTTCAAAACGACCATTTCAAAAGGCATATTTTACGCACATTAGTGTTCTGCTTCTTTTTCTTTCTTTCCTTTTTTGTTAAAAAAACGGGAATGGAAAAAGGCATCCCTCAGAATGGGCGAAAATCGTTGCAAATGAATCAATGGACAAAGGTTTAATCTCCAATATATATAAACAGCTCATGCAGCTTAATATTCAAAAAACAAGCAACCCAATACAGAAATGGGCAGAAGATCTAAAGAGACGTTTCTTCAAAGAAGACACAGAGATGGCCAAGACGCACATGAACAGCTGCTCAACAGCACTAATTATTAGAGAAATGCAAATCAAAACTACAATGAGGTATCACCTCACACCTGTTAGAATCGGCATCATCAGAAAATCTACAAACAACAAATTCTGGGGAGGGTGTGGACAAAAGGAGCCCTCTTCCACTATTGGTGGGGATGTAAATTGATACAGTCACTATGGAGAACAGTATGGAGTTTCCTTAAAAAAACTAGAACTAGAATTACCATCTGATCCAGCAATCCCACTTCTGGGCATATACCCAGGGAAAACCATAAATCAAAAAGGCACATTCACCACAATGTTCATTGCAGCACTATTTACAATAGCCAGGTAATGCAAGCAACCTAAATGCCCACAGACAGATGAATGGATAAAGATGTGGTACATATATAAAATGGAATATTACTCAGCCATAAAAAGGTATGAAACTGGGTCTTTTGTAGACACATCGATGGATCTAGAGACTGTCATACAGAATGAAGTAAGTCAGAAAGAGGAAAACAAATATTGTATATTAATGCATATATGTGGAACCTAAAAAATGGTACAGATGAACTGGTTTGCAGGGAAGAAATAGAGACACAGAGGTAGAGAACAAATGTATGGACACCAAGTGTGGGAAGCCATGGGGTGGTGGGGGTGGGATGAGTTGGGAGATTGGGATTAACCTGTATACATATATATGCATAAAATACATAACTAATAATAACCTGCTGTATAAAAAAATAAATACAATTAAATTTCAAAATTTTAAAAAATAAAATTTTAAAATAAAACAGAAAAAAGTTATTCGCTTCACACAGATGTATTTACAGGAATGAATTATTTCCATGCTTCTATCTATAAATACATAAAAGAGGAATCAAATCTAACTTTAACCATAAAAGGAAAAAAAAACCGAACCCACCAGTTATAAAGAGGGAAACCCTATCAGGGCTATTGCTCCAGTGGTAAACAATTCTGAAATTGGTCAGAGGTGGGGAATCACCTCCAATACAGCCAGAAACCCACCCCCCATGCAAGGAGCGTCCTCATTGCAAAGCTGGGGGACCGTGCTGAGGCATCTGTGAGTAAATGTGAGCTGAGCCCCAGGCCAGCTGCTGCTGAACTGTTCCCACCCTTCCCAGGTAAAACACCTGAATATGTACAAGGGCTTGAAAGCCTAGAGGAAGGGCCCTGGAGCCACACCAGCCACAGCATGCATGCCAACTTGGTGCCTGCTGGTCAGCCAGGATGGTCCTGGCCCTGGGCGCTGTTCTGGAAGCTTTCTATTGCCCTGCCTGAGATACCCCTCCTGTCCCGGCCCCCACTGCTTTTATCCTTCCTCACCTCTGTCCTGAGAGAAATTCCATCGGAAGTTATGAGTGACACATCCTCTTCTTTACAGGTGGCAGCCTGGCAACTACTGCAGAAAGTCCAGCAGAGCCCCACTCACACCGGGCCACCAACAAAGCCTTGGCCCCTCACTCCCTCCCACCAGCACAGCCCCGAGACTGCTGACGGGGCAGAGAATATGGAGTCAGGCACAACTTCAGGGGCTATTGCTGCCTGGAGCGCTGTTTATATTGACCTCAACCAGGCACACCTGGGGAGGGCCGGCCGGCAGGGTAAGGCTGACCAGGTCAGCTAATCCACAACCCTCAGGGAATCACATTGTTGAAAATGGACCTCGCTAAGGCAGAATAGAAGCCAAGGAAAAAAAGGACACAATGCCATTTGCAGCCCCGTAGGTGAGTCTAGAGGTAATCACGTGACTTGGAGTAAGTCAGAAAGTGAATGACACATATCATATCATATCACTTATAGGTGTTACCTAAAAATGGATACCAGGGCAGATATTTCCACGGAGAAGGGCAATCACAGATTCATTAAACAAACTTATGGTTCACCAATGGAAAGGTGTGAGGATTGGTTTCATTATGATATCGGGGTTAACAGACATAATCAAACACAGGTGACATATATAATCACCAAAGACGTACGGAATACCAAGAGAAGACTACTCAACATTCTGTCCTAACGTACATGGGAAAAGGATCCCAGGAAGAACAGACATCTGTATATGTGTAAAAGAACCACATCTTCCACACCTACAACAAGCCAAACATTGTAATCAAACTTGCTGTAATCGAAAATAAAAAAAACAAATTAAAAACACGAACAAGAACTAGTGAGACAAACTTGAGGGGCTTTCTCCTGGCACATTCCATTCTAAATTCCAATCTAGAACACGCCTTCCATTGAGGCTCTGTTGCTCTAGTAACCAGATTTGGTAACGGAGAACTGCTGCCACCTTGTGGCCGTTTCACGCAACAGCAGCTTTAATCCCAGCGCTAATGGTCAGTTGATATTCAAAATCATTGCAGGCCTGTAAATGACACCTGCCCTGAAAACAAATCCTGGGGTCACATATCGACCAAAAAATTTAAAGGACGTCCATATTTCAAAACGACCATTTCAAAAGGCATATTTTACGCACATTAGTGTTCTGCTTCTTTTTCTTTCTTTCCTTTTTTGTTAAAAAAAAAACGGGAATGGAAAAAGGCATCCCTCAGAATGGGCGAAAATCGTTGCAAATGAATCAATGGACAAAGGGTTAATCTCCAATATATATATAAACAACTCATGCAGCTTAATATTAAAAAAACAAACAACCCAATACAGAAATGGGAAGAAGATCTAAAGAGACGTTTCTTCAAAGAAGACACAGAGATGGCCAAGACGCACATGAAAAGCTGCTCAACAGCACTAATTATTAGAGAAATGCAAATCAAAACTACAATGAGGTATCACCTCACACCTGTTAGAATCGGCATCATCAGAAAATCTACAAACAACAAATTCTGGGGAGGGTGTGGACAAAAGGAGCCCTCTTCCACTATTGGTGGGGATGTAAATTGATACAGTCACTATGGAGAACAGTATGGAGTTTCCTTAAAAAAACTAGAAATAGAATTACCATCTGATCCAGCAATCGAACTTCTGGGCATATACCCAGAGAAAACCATAAATCAAAAAGGCACAGTCACCACAATGTTCATTGCAGCACTATTTACAATAGCCAGGTAATGCAAGCAACCTAAATGCCCACAGACAGCTGAATGGATAAAGATGTGGTACATATATAAAATGGAATATTACTCAGCCATAAAAGGGATGAAACTTGCTCATTTGTAGAGACATTGATGGATCTAGAGACTGTCATACAGAATGAAGTAAGTCAGAAAGAGGAAAACAAATATTGTATATTAATGCATATATGTGGAACCTAAAAAATGGTACAGATGAACTGGTTTGCAGGGAAGAAATAGAGACACAGAGGTAGAGAACAAACGTATGGACACCAAGTGTGGGAAGCCATGGGGTGGTGGTGGTGGGATGAGTTGGGAGATTGGGATTGACCTGTATACATGTATATGCATAAAATACATAACTAATAATAACCTGCTGTATAAAAAAATAAATACAATTAAATTTCAAAATTAAAAAAAAATTTAAGTAAAACAGAAAAAAGTTCTTCCCTTCACACAGATGTATTTATAGGAATGAATTATTTCCATGCTTATATCTATAAATACATAAAAGAGGAATCAAGTCTAACTTGAACCATAAAAGAAAAAAAAAACCTGAACCCACCAGTTATACAGAGGGAAACCCTATCAGGGCACTTGCTCCAGCGGTAAACAATTCTGAAATTGGTCAGAGGTGGGGAAATACCTCCCATACAGCCAGCAACCCACCCCCCATGCAAGGAGCGTCCTCATTGCAAAGCTGGGGGATCGTGCTGAGGCATCTGTGAGTAAACGTGAGCTGAGCCCCAGGCCAGCTGCTGCTGAACTGTTCCCACCCTTCCCAGGTAAAACACCTGAATATGTACAAGGGCTTGAAAGCCTAGAGAAAAGGCCCTGGAGCCACACCAGCCACAGCACGCAGGCCAACTTTGTGCCTGCAGGTCAGCGAGGATGGTCCTGGACCCGGGCGCTCTTCTGGAAGCTTTCTATTGCCCTGCCTGTGATATCCCTCCTGTCCCGGCACCCACTGCTTTTATCCTTCCTCACCTCTGTCCTGAGAGAAATTCCATCGGAAGTTATGAGTGACACATCCTCTTCTTTACAGGTGGCAGTCTGGCAACTCCTGCAGAAAGGCCAGCAGAGCCCCACTCACACCGGGCCACCATCAAAGCCTTGGCCCCTCACTCCCTCCCACCAGCACAGCCCCGAGACTGCTGACGGGGCAGAGAATATGGAGTCAGGCACAACTTCAGGGGCTATTGCTGCCTGGAGCGCTGTTTATATTGACCTCAACCAGGCACACCTGGGGAGGGCCGGCCGGCAGGGTAAGGCTTCCAAGGTCAGCTAATCCACAACCCTCAGGGAATCACATTGTTGAAAATGGACCTCGCTAAGGCAGAATAGAAGCCAAGGAAAAAAAGGACACAATGCCATTTGCAGCCCCATAGATGAGTCTAGAGGTAATCACGTGACTTGGAGTAAGTCAGAAAGTGACAGACACATATCGTATCATATCACTTATAGGTGTTACCTAAAAATGGATACCAGGGCAGATATTTCCACGGAGAAGGGCAATCACAGATTCATTAAACAAACTTATGGTTCACCAATGGAAAGGTGTGAGGATTGGTTTCATTATAATATCGGGGTTAACAGACATAATCAAACACAGGTGACATATATAATCACCAAAGACCTACGGAATACCAAGAGAAGACTACTCAACATTCTGTCCGAACGTACATGGGAAAAGGATCCCAGGAAGAACAGACATCTGTATATGTGTAAAAGAACCACATCTTCCACACCTACAACAAGCCAAACATTGTAATCAAACTTGCTGTAATAGAAAATAAAACAAATTAAAAACACGAACAAGAAGTAGTGAGACAAACTTGAAGGGCTTTCTCCTGGCACATTCCATTCGAACTTCCAATCTAGAACACGCCTTCCATTGAGGCTCTGTTGCTCTAGTAACCAGATTTGGTAAGGGAGAACTGCTGCCACCTTGTGGCCGTTTCACGCAACAGCAGCTTTAATCCCAGCGCTAATGGTCAGTTGATATTCAAAATCATTGCAGGCCTGTAAATGACACCTGCCCTGAAAACAAATCCTGGGGTCACATATCGACCAAAAAATTCAAAGGACGTCCATATTTCAAAACGACCATTTCAAAAGGCATATTTTACGCACATTAGTGTTCTGCTTCTTTTTCTTTCTTTCCTTTTTTGTTAAAAAAACGGGAATGGAAAAAGGCATCCCTCAGAATGGGCGAAAATCGTTGCAAATGAATCAATGGACAAAGGTTTAATCTCCAATATATATATAAACAGCTCATGCAGCTTAATATTAAAAAAACAAACAACCCAATACAGAAATGGGCAGAATATCTAAAGAGGCGTTTCTTCAAAGAAGACACAGAGATGGCCAAGACGCACATGAAAAGCTGCTAAACAGCACTAATTATTAGAGAAATGCAAATCAAAACTACAATGAGGTATCACCTCACACCTGTTAGAATCGGCATCATCAGAAAATCTACAAACAACAAATTCTGGGGAGGGTGTGGACAAAAGGAGCCCTCTTCCACTATTGGTGGGGATGTAAATTGATACAGTCACTATGGAGAACAGTATGGAGTTTCCTTAAAAAAACTAGAAATAGAATTACCATCTGATCCAGCAATCCCACTTCTGGGCATATACCCAGAGAAAACCATAAATCAATAAGGCACATTCACCACAATGTTCATTGCAGCACTATTTACAATAGCCAGGTAATGCAAGCAACCTAAATGCCCACAGACAGATGAATGGATAAAGATGTGGTACATATATAAAATGGAATATTACTCAGCCATAAAAGGGGTGAAACTGGGTCATTTGTAGAGACATCGATGGATCTAGAGACTGTCATACAGAATGAAGTAAGTCAGAAAGAGGAAAACAAATATTTTCTATTAATGCATATATGTGGAACCTAAAAAATGGTACAGATGAACTGGTTTGCAGGGAAGAAATAGAGACACAGAGGTAGAGAACAAACGTATGGACACCAAGTGTGGGAAGCCATGGGGTGGTTGTGGTGGGATGAGTTGGGAGATTGGGATTGACCTGTATACATGTATATGCATAAAATACATAACTAATAATAACCTGCTGTATAAAAAAATAAATACAATTAAATTTCAAAATTAAAAAAAAATATTTAAAATAAAACAGAAAAAATTCTTCCCTTCACACAGATGTATTTATAGGAATGAATTATTTCCATGCTTATATCTATAAATACATAAAAGAGGAATCAAATCTACCTTGAACCATAAAAGAAAAAAAAAACCTGAACCCACCAGTTATACAGAGGGAAACCGTATCAGGGCACTTGCTCCAGCAGTAAAGAATTCTGAAATTGGTCAGAGGTGGGGAATTACCTCCCATACAGCCAGCAACCCACCCCCATGCAAGGAGCGTCCTCATTGCAAAGCTGGGGGACAGTGCTGAGGCATCTGTGAGTATACGTGAGCTGAGCCCCAGGCCAGCTGCTGCTGAACTGTTCCAACCCTTCCCAGGTAAAACATCTGAATATGTACAAGGGCTTGAAACCCTAGAGGAAAGGCCGTGGAACCACACCAGTGACAGCACGCAAGCCAACTTGGTGCCTGCAGGCCAGCCAGGATGGTCCTGGCCCCGTGCCCTCTTCTGGAAGCTTTCTATTGCCCTGCCTGAGATACCCCTCCTGTCCCGGCCCCCACTGCTTTTTTCCTTCCTCACCTCTGTCCGGAGAGAAATTCCATCGGAAGGTATGGGTGACACATCCTCTTCTTTACAGGTGGCAGCCTGGCAACTCCTGCAGAAAGGCCAGCAGAGCCCCACTCACACCGGGCCACCAACAAAGCCTTGGCCCCTCACTCCCTCCCACCAGCACAGCCCCGAGACTGCTGACGGGGCAGAGAATATGGAGTCAGGCACAACTTCAGGGGCTATTGCTGCCTGGAGCGCTGTTTATATTGACCTCAACCAGGCACACCTGGGGAGGGCCGGCCGGCAGGGTAAGGCTGCCCAGGTCAGCTAATCCACAACCCTCAGGGAATCACATTGTTGAAAATGGACCTCGCTAAGGCAGAATAGAAGCCAAGGAAAAACTGACACAATGCCATTTGCAGCCCCGTAGATGAGTCTAGAGGTAATCACGTAACTTGGAGTAAGTCAGAAAGTGAAAGACACATATCGTATCATATCACTTATAGGTGTTACCTAAAAATGGATACCAGGGCAGATATTTCCACGGAGAAGGGCAATCACAGATTCATTAAACAAACTTATGGTTCACCAATGGAAAGGTGTGAGGATTGGTTTCATTACGATATCGGGGTTAACAGACATAATCAAACACAGGTGACATATATAATCACCAAAGACCTACGGAATACCAAGAGAAGACTACTCAACATTCTGTCCTAACGTACATGGGAAAAGGATCCCAGGAAGAACAGACATCTGTATATGTGTAAAAGAACCACATCATCCACACCTACAACAAGCCAAACATTGTAATCAAACTTGCTGTAATAGAAAATAAAAAAAAAAATTAAAAACACGAACAAGAAGTATTGAGACAAACTTGAGGGGCTTTCTCCTGGCACATTCCATTCGAAATTCTAATCTAGAACACGACATCCATTGAGACTCTGTTGCTCTATTAACCCAGATTTGGTAAGGGAGAACTGCTGCCAGCTTGTGGCCGTTTCACGCAACAGCAGCTTTAATCCCAGCGCTTATGGTCAGTTGATATTCAAAATCATTGCAGGCCTGTAAATGACACCTGCCCTGAAAACAAATCCTGGGGTCACATATCGACCAAAAAATTCAAAGGACGTCCATATTTCAAAACGACCATTTCAAAAGGCATATTTTACGCACATTAGTGTTTTGCTTCTTTTTCTTTCTTTCCTTTTTTGTTAAAAAAAACGGGAATGGAGAAAGGCATCCCTCAGAATGGGCGAAAATCGTTGCAAATGAATCAATGGACAAAGGTTTAATCTCCAATATATATATAAACAGCTCATGCAGCTTAATATTTAAAAAACAAACAACCCAATACAAAAATGGGCAGAAGATCTAAAGAGACGTTTCTTCAAAGATGACACAGAGATGGCCAAGACGCACATGAAAAGCTGCTCAACATCACTAATTATTAGAGAAATGCAAATCAAAACTACAATGAGGTATCACCTCACACCTGTTAGAATCGGCATCATCAGAATATCTACAAACAACAAATTCTGGGGAGGGTGTGGACAAAAGGAGCCCTCTTCCACTATTGGTGGGGATGTAAATTGATACAGTCACTATGGAGAACAGTATGGAGTTTCCTTAAAAAAACTAGAAATAGAATTACCATCTGATCCAGCAATCCCACTTCTGGGCATATACCCAGAGAAAACCATAAATCAAAAAGGCACATTCACCACAATGTTCATTGTAGCACTATTTATAATAGCCAGGTATTGCAAGTAACCTAAATGCCCACAGACAGATGAATGGATAAAGATGTGGAACATATATAAAATGGAATATTACTCAGCCATAAAAAGGAATGAAACTGGGTCATTTGTAGAGACATTGATGGATCTAGAGACTGTCATACAGAATGAAGTAAGTCAGAAAGAGGAAAACAAATATTGTCTATTAATGCATATATGTGGAAACTAAAAAATGGTACAGATGAACTGGTTTGAAGGGAAGAAATAGAGACACAGAGGTAGAGAACAAACGTATGGACACCAAGTGTGGGAAGCCATGGGGTGGTGGTGGTGGGATGAGTTGGGAGATTGGGATTGACCTGTATACATGTATATGCATAAAATACATAACTAATAATAACCTGCTGTATAAAAAAATAAATACAATTAAATTTCAAAATTTTAAAAAAAATTTTTTAAATAAAACAGAAAAAAGTTCTTCCCTTCACACAGATGTATTTATAGGAATGAATTATTTCCATGCTTATATCTATAAATACATAAAGGAGGAATCAAATCTAACTTGAACCATAAAAGAAAAAAAAAACCTGAACCCACCAGTTATACAGAGGGAAACCCTATCAGGGCACTTGCTCCAGCGGTAAACAATTCTGAAATTGGTCAGAGGTGGGGAATCACCTCCCATACAGCCAGCAACCCACCCCCCATGCAAGGAGCGTCCTCATTGCAAAGCTGGGGGACCGTGCTGAGGCATCTGTGAGTAAACGTGAGCTGAGCCCCAGGCCAGCTGCTGCTGAACTGTTCCCACCCTTCCCAGGTAAAACACCTGAATATGTACAAGGGCTTGAAAGCCTAGAGGAAGGGCCCTGGAGCCACACCAGCGAAGGCACGCAGGCCAACTTGGTGCCTGCAGGCCAGCCAGGATGGTCCTGGCCCCGGGCGCTGTTCTGGAAGCTTTCTATTGCCCTGCCTGAGATACCCCTCCTTTCCCGGCCCCCACTGCTTTTATCCTTCCTCACCTCTGTCCGGAGAGAAATTCCATCGAAAGTTATGAGTGACACATCCTCTTCTTTACAGGTGGCAGCCTGGCACCTCCTGCAGAAAGGCCAGCAGAGCCCCACTCACACCGGGCCACCAACAAAGCCTTGGCCCCTCAGTCCCTCCCACCAGCACAGCCCCGAGACTGCTGACGGGGCAGAGAACATGGAGTCAGGCACAACTTCAGGGGCTATTGCTGCCTGAAACGCTGTTTATATTGACCTCAACCAGGCACACCTGGGGAGGGCCGGCCGGCAGGGTAAGGCTGCCCAGGTCAGCTAATCCACAACCCTCGGGGAATCACACTGTTGAAAATGGACCTCGCTAAGGCAGAATAGAAGCCAAGGAAAAAAGGACACAATGCCATTTGCAGCCCCGTAGATGAGTCTAGAGGTAATCACGTGACTTGGAGTAAGTCAGAAAGTGAAAGACACATATCGTATCATATCACTTATAGGTGTTACCTAAAAATGGATACCAGGGCAGATATTTCCACGGAGAAGGGCAATCACAGATTCATTAAACAAACTTATGGTTCACCAATGGAAAGGTGTGAGGACTGGTTTCATTACGATTTCGGGGTTAACAGACATAATCAAACACAGGTGACATATATAATCACCAAAGACCTACGGAATACCAAGAGAAGACTACTCAACATTCTGTCCTAACGTACATGGGAAAAGGATCCCAGGAAGAACAGACATCTGTATATGTGTAAAAGAACCACATCTTCCACACCTACAACAAGCCAAACATTGTAATCAAACTTGCTGTAATAGAAAAAAAAATTAAAAACACGAACAAGAAGTAGTGAGACAAATTTGAGGGGCTTTCTCCTGGCACATTCCATTCGAAATTCCAATGTAGAACACGACTTCCATTGAGGCTCTGATGCTCTAGTAACCAGATTTGGTAAGGGAGAACTGCTGCCACCTTGTGGCCGTTTCACGCAACAGCAGCTTTAATCCCAGCGCTAATGGTCAGTTGATATTCAAAATCATTGCAGGCCTGTAAATGACACCTGCCCTGAAAACAAATCCTGGGGTCACATATCGACCAAAAAATTCAAAGGACGTCCATATTTCAAAACGACCATTTCAAAAGGCATATTTTACGCACATTAGTGTTCTGCTTCTTTATCTTTCTTTACTTTTTTGTTAAAAAAACGGGAAGGGAAAAAGGCATCCCTCAGAATGGGCGAAAATCGTTGCAAATGAATCAATGGACAAAGGTTTAATCTCCAATATATATATAAACAGCTCATGCAGCTTAATATTAAAAAAACAAACAACCCAATACAAAAATGGGCAGAAGATCTAAAGAGACGTTTCTTCAAAGAAGACACAGAGATGGCCAAGACGCACATGAAAAGCTGCTCAACGGCACTAATTATTAGAGAAATGCAAATCAAAACTACAATGAGGTATCACCTCACACCTGTTAGAATCGGCATCATCAGAAAATCTACAAACAACAAATTCTGGGGAGGGTGTGGACAAAAGGAGCCCTCTTCCACTATTGGTGGGGATGTAAATTGATACAGTCACTATGGAGAACAGTATGGAGTTTCCTTAAAAAAACTAGAAATAGAATTACCATCTGATCCAGCAATCCCACTTCTGGGCATATACCCAGAGAAAACCATAAATCAAAAAGGCACATTCACCACAATGTTCATTGCAGCACTATTTACAATAGCCAGGTAATGCAAGTAACCTAAATGCCCACAGACAGATGAATGGATAAAGATGTGGTACATATATAAAATGGAATATTACTCAGCCATAAAAAGGAATGAAACTGGGTCATTTGTAGAGACATCGATGGATCTAGAGACTGTCATACAGAATGAAGTAAGTCAGAAAGAGGAAAACAAATATTGTCTATTAATGCATATATGTGGAACCTAAAAAATGGTACAGATGAACTGGTTTGCAGGAAAGAAATAGAGACACAGAGGTAGAGAACAAACGTATGGACACCAAGTGTGGGAAGCCATGGGGTGGTGGTGGTGGGATGAGTTGGGAGATTGGGATTGACCTGTATACATGTATATGCATAAAATACATAACTAATAATAACCTGCTGCATAAAAAAATAAAGAAAATTAAATTTCAAAATTTTAAAAAAAATTTAAAATAAAAGAGAAAAAAGTTCTTCCCTTCACAGAGATGTATTTATAGGAATGAATTATTTCCATGCTTATATCTATAAATACATAAAAGAGGAATCAAATCTAACTTGAACCATAAAAGAAAAAAAAACCTGAACCCACCAGTTATACAGAGGGAAACCCTATCAGGGCACTTGCTCCAGCGTAAACAATTCTGAAATTGGTCAGAGGTGGGGAATCACCTCCCATACAGCCAGCAACCCACACCCCATGCAAGGAGCGTCCTCATTGCAAAGCTCGGGGACCGTGCTGAGGCATCTGTGAGTAAACGTGAGCTGAGCCCCAGGCCAGCTGCTGCTGAACTGTTCCCACCCTTCCCAGGTAAAACACCTGAATATGTACAAGGGCTTGAAAGCCTAGAGGAAGGGCCGTGGAGCCATACCAGCGACAGCACGCATGCCATCTTGGTGCCTGCAGGCCAGCCAGGATGGTCCTGGCCCATGGCGCTCTTTTGGAAGCTTTCTATTGCCCTGCCTGAGATACCCCTCCTGTCCCGGCCCCCACTGCTTTTATCCTTCCTCACCTCTGTCCGGAGAGAAATTCCATCGGAAGGTATGGGTGACACATCCTATTCTTTACAGGTGGCAGCCTGGCACCTCCTGCAGAAAGGCCAGCAGAGCCCCACTCACACCGGGCCACCAACAAAGCCTTGGCCCCTCACTCCCTCCCACCAGCACAGCCCCGAGACTGCTAACGGGGCAGAGAATATGGAGTCAGGCACAACTTCAGGGGCTATTGCTGCCTGGAGCGCTGTTTATATTGACCTCAACCAGGCACACCTGGGGAGGGCCGGCCGGCAGGGTAAGGCTGCCCAGGTCAGCTAATCCACAACCCTCAGGGAATCACATTGTTGAAAATGGACCTCGCTAAGGCAGAATAGAAGCCAAGGAAAAAAGGACACAATGCCATTTGCAGCCCCGTAGATGAGTCTAGAGGTAATCACGTGACTTGGAGTAAGTCAGAAAGTGAAAGACATATATCGTATCATATCACTTATAGGTGTTACCTAAAAATGGATACCAGGGCAGATATTTCCACGGAGAAGGGCAATCACAGATTCATTAAACAAACTTATGGTTCACCAATGGAAAGGTGTGAGGATTGGTTTCATTACGATTTCGCGGTTAACAGACATAATCAAACACAGGTGACATATATAATCACCAAAGACCTACGGAATACCAAGAGAAGACTACTCAACATTCTGTCCTAACGTACATGGGAAAAGGATCCCAGGAAGAACAGACATCTGTATATGTGTAAAAGAACCACATCTTCCACACCTACAACAAGCCAAACATTGTAATCAAACTTGCTGTAATAGAAAAAAAAATTAAAAACACGAACAAGATGTACTGAGACAAACTTGAGGGGCTTTCTCCTGGCACATTCCATTCTAAATTCCAGTCTAGAACATGACTTTCATTGAGGCTCTGTTGCTCTAGTAACCAGATTTGGTAAGGGAGAACTGCTGCCACCTTGTGGCCGTTTCACGCAACAGCAGCTTTAATCCCAGAGCTAATGGTCAGTTGATATTCAAAATTATTGCAGGCCTGTAAATGACACCTGCCCTGAAAACAAATCCTGGGGTCACATATCGACCAAAAAATTCAAAGGACGTCCATATTTCAAAACGACCATTTCAAAAGGCATATTTTACGCACATTAGTGTTCTGCTTCTTTTTCTTTCTTTCCTTTTTTGTTAAAAAAAACGGGAATGGAAAAAGGCATCCCTCAGAATGGGCGAAAATCGTTGCAAATGAATCAATGGACAAAGGTTTAATCTCCAATATATATATAAACAGCTCATGCAGCTTAATATTAAAAAAACAAACAACCCAATACAAAAATGGGCAGAAGATCTAAAGAGACGTTTCTTCAAAGAAGACACAGAGATGGCCAAGACGCACATGAAAAGCTGCTCAACAGCACTAATTATTAGAGAAATGCAAATCAAAACTACAATGAGGTACCTCACACCTGTTAGAATCGGCATCATCAGAATATCTACAAACAACAAATTCTGGGGAGGGTGTGGACAAAAGGAGCCCTCTTCCACTATTGGTGGGGATGTAAATTGATACAGTCACTATGGAGAACAGTATGGAGTTTCCTTAAAAAAACTAGAAATAGAATTACCATCTGATCCAGCAATCCCACTTCTGGGCATATACCCAGAGAAAACCATAAATCAATAAGGCACATTCACCACAATGTTCATTGCAGCACTATTTACAATAGCCAGGTAATGCAAGCAACCTAAATGCCCACAGACAGATGAATGGATAAAGATGTGGTACATATATAAAATGGAATATTACTCAGCCATAAAAGGGGTGAAACTGGGTCATTTGTAGAGACATCGATGGATCTAGAGACTGTCATACAGAATGAAGTAAGTCAGAAAGAGGAAAACAAATATTTTCTATTAATGCATATATGTGGAACCTAAAAAATGGTACAGATGAACTGGTTTGCAGGGAAGAAATAGAGACACAGAGGTAGAGAACAAACGTATGGACACCAAGTGTGGGAAGCCATGGGGTGGTTGTGGTGGGATGAGTTGGGAGATTGGGATTGACCTGTATACATGTATATGCATAAAATACATAACTAATAATAACCTGCTGTATAAAAAAATAAATACAATTAAATTTCAAAATTAAAAAAAAATATTTAAAATAAAACAGAAAAAATTCTTCCCTTCACACAGATGTATTTATAGGAATGAATTATTTCCATGCTTATATCTATAAATACATAAAAGAGGAATCAAATCTACCTTGAACCATAAAAGAAAAAAAAAACCTGAACCCACCAGTTATACAGAGGGAAACCGTATCAGGGCACTTGCTCCAGCAGTAAAGAATTCTGAAATTGGTCAGAGGTGGGGAATTACCTCCCATACAGCCAGCAACCCACCCCCATGCAAGGAGCGTCCTCATTGCAAAGCTGGGGGACAGTGCTGAGGCATCTGTGAGTATACGTGAGCTGAGCCCCAGGCCAGCTGCTGCTGAACTGTTCCAACCCTTCCCAGGTAAAACATCTGAATATGTACAAGGGCTTGAAACCCTAGAGGAAAGGCCGTGGAACCACACCAGTGACAGCACGCAAGCCAACTTGGTGCCTGCAGGCCAGCCAGGATGGTCCTGGCCCCGTGCCCTCTTCTGGAAGCTTTCTATTGCCCTGCCTGAGATACCCCTCCTGTCCCGGCCCCCACTGCTTTTTTCCTTCCTCACCTCTGTCCGGAGAGAAATTCCATCGGAAGGTATGGGTGACACATCCTCTTCTTTACAGGTGGCAGCCTGGCAACTCCTGCAGAAAGGCCAGCAGAGCCCCACTCACACCGGGCCACCAACAAAGCCTTGGCCCCTCACTCCCTCCCACCAGCACAGCCCCGAGACTGCTGACGGGGCAGAGAATATGGAGTCAGGCACAACTTCAGGGGCTATTGCTGCCTGGAGCGCTGTTTATATTGACCTCAACCAGGCACACCTGGGGAGGGCCGGCCGGCAGGGTAAGGCTGCCCAGGTCAGCTAATCCACAACCCTCAGGGAATCACATTGTTGAAAATGGACCTCGCTAAGGCAGAATAGAAGCCAAGGAAAAACTGACACAATGCCATTTGCAGCCCCGTAGATGAGTCTAGAGGTAATCACGTAACTTGGAGTAAGTCAGAAAGTGAAAGACACATATCGTATCATATCACTTATAGGTGTTACCTAAAAATGGATACCAGGGCAGATATTTCCACGGAGAAGGGCAATCACAGATTCATTAAACAAACTTATGGTTCACCAATGGAAAGGTGTGAGGATTGGTTTCATTACGATATCGGGGTTAACAGACATAATCAAACACAGGTGACATATATAATCACCAAAGACCTACGGAATACCAAGAGAAGACTACTCAACATTCTGTCCTAACGTACATGGGAAAAGGATCCCAGGAAGAACAGACATCTGTATATGTGTAAAAGAACCACATCATCCACACCTACAACAAGCCAAACATTGTAATCAAACTTGCTGTAATAGAAAATAAAAAAAAAAATTAAAAACACGAACAAGAAGTATTGAGACAAACTTGAGGGGCTTTCTCCTGGCACATTCCATTCGAAATTCTAATCTAGAACACGACATCCATTGAGACTCTGTTGCTCTATTAACCCAGATTTGGTAAGGGAGAACTGCTGCCAGCTTGTGGCCGTTTCACGCAACAGCAGCTTTAATCCCAGCGCTTATGGTCAGTTGATATTCAAAATCATTGCAGGCCTGTAAATGACACCTGCCCTGAAAACAAATCCTGGGGTCACATATCGACCAAAAAATTCAAAGGACGTCCATATTTCAAAACGACCATTTCAAAAGGCATATTTTACGCACATTAGTGTTTTGCTTCTTTTTCTTTCTTTCCTTTTTTGTTAAAAAAAACGGGAATGGAGAAAGGCATCCCTCAGAATGGGCGAAAATCGTTGCAAATGAATCAATGGACAAAGGTTTAATCTCCAATATATATATAAACAGCTCATGCAGCTTAATATTTAAAAAACAAACAACCCAATACAAAAATGGGCAGAAGATCTAAAGAGACGTTTCTTCAAAGATGACACAGAGATGGCCAAGACGCACATGAAAAGCTGCTCAACATCACTAATTATTAGAGAAATGCAAATCAAAACTACAATGAGGTATCACCTCACACCTGTTAGAATCGGCATCATCAGAATATCTACAAACAACAAATTCTGGGGAGGGTGTGGACAAAAGGAGCCCTCTTCCACTATTGGTGGGGATGTAAATTGATACAGTCACTATGGAGAACAGTATGGAGTTTCCTTAAAAAAACTAGAAATAGAATTACCATCTGATCCAGCAATCCCACTTCTGGGCATATACCCAGAGAAAACCATAAATCAAAAAGGCACATTCACCACAATGTTCATTGTAGCACTATTTATAATAGCCAGGTATTGCAAGTAACCTAAATGCCCACAGACAGATGAATGGATAAAGATGTGGAACATATATAAAATGGAATATTACTCAGCCATAAAAAGGAATGAAACTGGGTCATTTGTAGAGACATTGATGGATCTAGAGACTGTCATACAGAATGAAGTAAGTCAGAAAGAGGAAAACAAATATTGTCTATTAATGCATATATGTGGAAACTAAAAAATGGTACAGATGAACTGGTTTGAAGGGAAGAAATAGAGACACAGAGGTAGAGAACAAACGTATGGACACCAAGTGTGGGAAGCCATGGGGTGGTGGTGGTGGGATGAGTTGGGAGATTGGGATTGACCTGTATACATGTATATGCATAAAATACATAACTAATAATAACCTGCTGTATAAAAAAATAAATACAATTAAATTTCAAAATTTTAAAAAAAATTTTTTAAATAAAACAGAAAAAAGTTCTTCCCTTCACACAGATGTATTTATAGGAATGAATTATTTCCATGCTTATATCTATAAATACATAAAGGAGGAATCAAATCTAACTTGAACCATAAAAGAAAAAAAAAACCTGAACCCACCAGTTATACAGAGGGAAACCCTATCAGGGCACTTGCTCCAGCGGTAAACAATTCTGAAATTGGTCAGAGGTGGGGAATCACCTCCCATACAGCCAGCAACCCACCCCCCATGCAAGGAGCGTCCTCATTGCAAAGCTGGGGGACCGTGCTGAGGCATCTGTGAGTAAACGTGAGCTGAGCCCCAGGCCAGCTGCTGCTGAACTGTTCCCACCCTTCCCAGGTAAAACACCTGAATATGTACAAGGGCTTGAAAGCCTAGAGGAAGGGCCCTGGAGCCACACCAGCGAAGGCACGCAGGCCAACTTGGTGCCTGCAGGCCAGCCAGGATGGTCCTGGCCCCGGGCGCTGTTCTGGAAGCTTTCTATTGCCCTGCCTGAGATACCCCTCCTTTCCCGGCCCCCACTGCTTTTATCCTTCCTCACCTCTGTCCGGAGAGAAATTCCATCGAAAGTTATGAGTGACACATCCTCTTCTTTACAGGTGGCAGCCTGGCACCTCCTGCAGAAAGGCCAGCAGAGCCCCACTCACACCGGGCCACCAACAAAGCCTTGGCCCCTCAGTCCCTCCCACCAGCACAGCCCCGAGACTGCTGACGGGGCAGAGAACATGGAGTCAGGCACAACTTCAGGGGCTATTGCTGCCTGAAACGCTGTTTATATTGACCTCAACCAGGCACACCTGGGGAGGGCCGGCCGGCAGGGTAAGGCTGCCCAGGTCAGCTAATCCACAACCCTCGGGGAATCACACTGTTGAAAATGGACCTCGCTAAGGCAGAATAGAAGCCAAGGAAAAAAGGACACAATGCCATTTGCAGCCCCGTAGATGAGTCTAGAGGTAATCACGTGACTTGGAGTAAGTCAGAAAGTGAAAGACACATATCGTATCATATCACTTATAGGTGTTACCTAAAAATGGATACCAGGGCAGATATTTCCACGGAGAAGGGCAATCACAGATTCATTAAACAAACTTATGGTTCACCAATGGAAAGGTGTGAGGACTGGTTTCATTACGATTTCGGGGTTAACAGACATAATCAAACACAGGTGACATATATAATCACCAAAGACCTACGGAATACCAAGAGAAGACTACTCAACATTCTGTCCTAACGTACATGGGAAAAGGATCCCAGGAAGAACAGACATCTGTATATGTGTAAAAGAACCACATCTTCCACACCTACAACAAGCCAAACATTGTAATCAAACTTGCTGTAATAGAAAAAAAAATTAAAAACACGAACAAGAAGTAGTGAGACAAATTTGAGGGGCTTTCTCCTGGCACATTCCATTCGAAATTCCAATGTAGAACACGACTTCCATTGAGGCTCTGATGCTCTAGTAACCAGATTTGGTAAGGGAGAACTGCTGCCACCTTGTGGCCGTTTCACGCAACAGCAGCTTTAATCCCAGCGCTAATGGTCAGTTGATATTCAAAATCATTGCAGGCCTGTAAATGACACCTGCCCTGAAAACAAATCCTGGGGTCACATATCGACCAAAAAATTCAAAGGACGTCCATATTTCAAAACGACCATTTCAAAAGGCATATTTTACGCACATTAGTGTTCTGCTTCTTTATCTTTCTTTACTTTTTTGTTAAAAAAACGGGAAGGGAAAAAGGCATCCCTCAGAATGGGCGAAAATCGTTGCAAATGAATCAATGGACAAAGGTTTAATCTCCAATATATATATAAACAGCTCATGCAGCTTAATATTAAAAAAACAAACAACCCAATACAAAAATGGGCAGAAGATCTAAAGAGACGTTTCTTCAAAGAAGACACAGAGATGGCCAAGACGCACATGAAAAGCTGCTCAACGGCACTAATTATTAGAGAAATGCAAATCAAAACTACAATGAGGTATCACCTCACACCTGTTAGAATCGGCATCATCAGAAAATCTACAAACAACAAATTCTGGGGAGGGTGTGGACAAAAGGAGCCCTCTTCCACTATTGGTGGGGATGTAAATTGATACAGTCACTATGGAGAACAGTATGGAGTTTCCTTAAAAAAACTAGAAATAGAATTACCATCTGATCCAGCAATCCCACTTCTGGGCATATACCCAGAGAAAACCATAAATCAAAAAGGCACATTCACCACAATGTTCATTGCAGCACTATTTACAATAGCCAGGTAATGCAAGTAACCTAAATGCCCACAGACAGATGAATGGATAAAGATGTGGTACATATATAAAATGGAATATTACTCAGCCATAAAAAGGAATGAAACTGGGTCATTTGTAGAGACATCGATGGATCTAGAGACTGTCATACAGAATGAAGTAAGTCAGAAAGAGGAAAACAAATATTGTCTATTAATGCATATATGTGGAACCTAAAAAATGGTACAGATGAACTGGTTTGCAGGAAAGAAATAGAGACACAGAGGTAGAGAACAAACGTATGGACACCAAGTGTGGGAAGCCATGGGGTGGTGGTGGTGGGATGAGTTGGGAGATTGGGATTGACCTGTATACATGTATATGCATAAAATACATAACTAATAATAACCTGCTGCATAAAAAAATAAAGAAAATTAAATTTCAAAATTTTAAAAAAAATTTAAAATAAAAGAGAAAAAAGTTCTTCCCTTCACAGAGATGTATTTATAGGAATGAATTATTTCCATGCTTATATCTATAAATACATAAAAGAGGAATCAAATCTAACTTGAACCATAAAAGAAAAAAAAACCTGAACCCACCAGTTATACAGAGGGAAACCCTATCAGGGCACTTGCTCCAGCGTAAACAATTCTGAAATTGGTCAGAGGTGGGGAATCACCTCCCATACAGCCAGCAACCCACACCCCATGCAAGGAGCGTCCTCATTGCAAAGCTCGGGGACCGTGCTGAGGCATCTGTGAGTAAACGTGAGCTGAGCCCCAGGCCAGCTGCTGCTGAACTGTTCCCACCCTTCCCAGGTAAAACACCTGAATATGTACAAGGACTTGAAAG
Organism: Mesoplodon densirostris; assembly: GCF_025265405.1. Taxonomy (NCBI): domain Eukaryota; kingdom Metazoa; phylum Chordata; class Mammalia; order Artiodactyla; family Ziphiidae; genus Mesoplodon; species Mesoplodon densirostris. The sequence goes on along the minus strand of NC_082673.1, from coordinate 47,580,444 downwards.
CCTAGAGGAAGGGCCGTGGAGCCATACCAGCGACAGCACGCATGCCATCTTGGTGCCTGCAGGCCAGCCAGGATGGTCCTGGCCCATGGCGCTCTTTTGGAAGCTTTCTATTGCCCTGCCTGAGATACCCCTCCTGTCCCGGCCCCCACTGCTTTTATCCTTCCTCACCTCTGTCCGGAGAGAAATTCCATCGGAAGGTATGGGTGACACATCCTATTCTTTACAGGTGGCAGCCTGGCACCTCCTGCAGAAAGGCCAGCAGAGCCCCACTCACACCGGGCCACCAACAAAGCCTTGGCCCCTCACTCCCTCCCACCAGCACAGCCCCGAGACTGCTAACGGGGCAGAGAATATGGAGTCAGGCACAACTTCAGGGGCTATTGCTGCCTGGAGCGCTGTTTATATTGACCTCAACCAGGCACACCTGGGGAGGGCCAGCCGGCAGGGTAAGGCTGCCCAGGTCAGCTAATCCACAACCCTCAGGGAATCACATTGTTGAAAATGGACCTCGCTAAGGCAGAATAGAAGCCAAGGAAAAAAGGACACAATGCCATTTGCAGCCCCGTAGATGAGTCTAGAGGTAATCACGTGACTTGGAGTAAGTCAGAAAGTGAAAGACATATATCGTATCATATCACTTATAGGTGTTACCTAAAAATGGATACCAGGGCAGATATTTCCACGGAGAAGGGCAATCACAGATTCATTAAACAAACTTATGGTTCACCAATGGAAAGGTGTGAGGATTGGTTTCATTACGATTTCGCGGTTAACAGACATAATCAAACACAGGTGACATATATAATCACCAAAGACCTACGGAATACCAAGAGAAGACTACTCAACATTCTGTCCTAACGTACATGGGAAAAGGATCCCAGGAAGAACAGACATCTGTATATGTGTAAAAGAACCACATCTTCCACACCTACAACAAGCCAAACATTGTAATCAAACTTGCTGTAATAGAAAAAAAAATTAAAAACACGAACAAGATGTACTGAGACAAACTTGAGGGGCTTTCTCCTGGCACATTCCATTCTAAATTCCAGTCTAGAACATGACTTTCATTGAGGCTCTGTTGCTCTAGTAACCAGATTTGGTAAGGGAGAACTGCTGCCACCTTGTGGCCGTTTCACGCAACAGCAGCTTTAATCCCAGAGCTAATGGTCAGTTGATATTCAAAATTATTGCAGGCCTGTAAATGACACCTGCCCTGAAAACAAATCCTGGGGTCACATATCGACCAAAAAATTCAAAGGACGTCCATATTTCAAAACGACCATTTCAAAAGGCATATTTTACGCACATTAGTGTTCTGCTTCTTTTTCTTTCTTTCCTTTTTTGTTAAAAAAAACGGGAATGGAAAAAGGCATCCCTCAGAATGGGCGAAAATCGTTGCAAATGAATCAATGGACAAAGGTTTAATCTCCAATATATATATAAACAGCTCATGCAGCTTAATATTAAAAAAACAAACAACCCAATACAAAAATGGGCAGAAGATCTAAAGAGACGTTTCTTCAAAGAAGACACAGAGATGGCCAAGACGCACATGAAAAGCTGCTCAACAGCACTAATTATTAGAGAAATGCAAATCAAAACTACAATGAGGTACCTCACACCTGTTAGAATCGGCATCATCAGAATATCTACAAACAACAAATTCTGGGGAGGGTGTGGACAAAAGGAGCCCTCTTCCACTATTGGTGGGGATGTAAATTGATACAGTCACTATGGAGAACAGTATGGAGTTTCCTTAAAAAAACTAGAAATAGAATTACCATCTGATCCAGCAATCCCACTTCTGGGCATATACCCAGAGAAAACCATAAATCAAAAAGGCACATTCACCACAATGTTCATTGCAGCACTATTTACAATAGCCAGGTAATGCAAGTAACCTAAATGCCCACAGACAGATGAATGGATAAAGATGTGGTACATATATAAAATGGAATATTACTCAGCCATAAAAAGGAATGAAACTGGGTCATTTGTAGAGACATCGATGGATCTAGAGACTGTCATACAGAATGAAGTAAGTCAGAAAGAGGAAAACAAATATTGTCTATTAATGCATATATGTGGAAACTAAAAAATGGTACAGATGAACTGGTTTGAAGGGAAGAAATAGAGACACAGAGGTAGAGAACAAACGTATGGACACCAAGTGTGGGAAGCCATGGGGTGGTGGTGGTGGGATGAGTTGGGAGATTGGGATTGACCTGTATACATGTATATGCATAAAATACATAACTAATAATAACCTGCTGTATAAAAAAATAAATACAATTAAATTTCAAAATTTAAAAAAAATTTTTTTAAATAAAACAGAAAAAAGTTCTTCCCTTCACACAGATGTATTTATAGGAATGAATTATTTCCATGCTTATATCTATAAATACATAAAAGAGGAATCAAATCTAACTTGAACCATAAAAGAAAAAAAAACCTGAACCCACCAGTTATACAGAGGGAAACCCTATCAGGGCACTTTCTCCAGCGTAAACAATTCTGAAATTGGTCAGAGGTGGGGAATCACCTCCCATACAGCCAGCAACCCACACCCCATGCAAGGAGCGTCCTCAATGCAAAGCTGGGGGACCGTGCTGAGGCATCTGTGAGTAAACGTGAGCTGAGCCCCAGGCCAGCTGCTTCTGAACTGTTCCCACCCTTCCCAGGTAAAACACCTGAATATGTACAAGGGCTTGATAGCCTAGAGGAAGGGCCGTGGAGCCACACCAGCGACAGCACGCAGGCCAACTTGGTGCCTGCAGGCCAGCCAGGATGGTCCTGGCCCATGGCGCTCTTTTGGAAGCTTTCTATTGCCCTGCCTGAGATACCCCTCCTGTCCCGGCCCCCACTGCTTTTATCCTTCCTCACCTCTGTCCGGAGAGAAATTCCATCGGAAGGTATGGGTGACACATCCTCTTCTTTACAGGTGGCAGCGTGGCACCTCCTGCAGAAAGGCCAGCAGAGCCCCACTCACACCGGGCCACCAACAAAGCCTTGGCCCCTCACTCCCTCCCACCAGCACAGCCCCGAGACTGCTGTCGGGGCAGAGAATATGGAGTCAGGCACAACTTCAGGGGCTATTGCTGCCTGGAGCGCTGTTTATATTGACCTCAACCAGGCACACCTGGGGAGGGCCGGCCGGCAGGGTAAGGCTGCCCAGGTCAGCTAATCCACAACCCTCAGGGAATCACATTGTTGAAAATGGACCTCGCTAAGGCAGAATAGAAGCCAAGGAAAAAAGGACACAATGCCATTTGCAGCCCCGTAGATGAGTCTAGAGGTAATCACGTGACTTGGAGTAAGTCAGAAAGTGAAAGACACATATCGTATCATATCACTTATAGGTGTTACCTAAAAATGGATACCAGGGCAGATATTTCCACGGAGAAGGGCAATCACAGATTCATTAAACAAACTTATGGTTCACCAATGGAAAGGTGTGAGGATTGGTTTCATTACGATTTCGGGGTTAACAGACATAATCAAACACAGGTGACATATATAATCACCAAAGACCTACGGAATACCAAGAGAAGACTACTCAACATTCTGTCCTAACGTACATGGGAAAAGGATCCCAGGAAGAACAGACATCTGTATATGTGTAAAAGAACCACATCTTCCACACCTACAACAAGCCAAACATTGTAATCAAACTTGCTGTAATAGAAAAAAAAATTAAAAACACGAACAAGATGTAGTGAGACAAACATAAGGGGCTTTCTCTGGCACATTCCATTCTAAATTCCAGTCTAGAACATGACTTCCATTGAGGCTCTGTTGCTCTAGTAACCAGATTTGGTAAGGGAGAAATGCTGCCACCTTGTGGCCGTTTCACGCAACAGCAGCTTTAATCCCAGCGCTAATGGTCAGTTGATATTCAAAATTATTGCAGGCCTGTAAATGACACCTGCCCTGAAAACAAATCCTGGGGTCACATATCGACCAAAAAATTCAAAGGACGTCCATATTTCAAAACGACCATTTCAAAAGGCATATTTTACGCACATTAGTGTTCTGCTTCTTTTTCTTTCTTTCCTTTTTTGTTAAAAAAAACGGGAATGGAAAAAGGCATCCCTCAGAATGGGCGAAAATCATTGCAAATGAATCAATGGACAAAGGTTTAATCTCCAATATATATATAAACAGCTCATGCAGCTTAATATTCAAAAAACAAACAACCCAATACAGAAATGGGCAGAAGATCTAAAGAGACGTTTCTTCAAAGAAGACACAGAGATGGCCAAGACGCACATGAAAAGCTGCTCAACGGCACTAATTATTAGAGAAATGCAAATCAAAACTACAATGAGGTACCTCACACCTGTTAGAATCGGCATCATCAGAATATCTACAAACAACAAATTCTGGGGAGGGTGTGGACAAAAGGAGCCCTCTTCCACTATTGGTGGGGATGTAAATTGATACAGTCACTATGGAGAACAGTATGGAGTTTCCTTAAAAAAACTAGAAATAGAATTACCATCTGATCCAGCAATCCCACTTCTGGGCATATACCCAGAGAAAACCATAAATCAAAAAGGCACATTCACCACAATGTTCATTGCAGCACTATTTACAATAGCCAGGTAATGCAAGTAACCTAAATGCCCACAGACAGATGAATGGATAAAGATGGGGTACATATATAAAATGGAATATTACTCAGCCATAAAAAGGAATGAAACTGGGTCATTTGTAGAGACATCGATGGATCTAGAGACTGTCATACAGAATGAAGTAAGTCAGAAAGAGGAAAACAAATATTGTCTATTAATGCATATATGTGGAAACTAAAAAATGGTACAGATGAACTGGTTTGAAGGGAAGAAATAGAGACACAGAGGTAGAGAACAAACGTATGGACACCAAGAGTGGGAAGCCATGGGGTGGTGGTGGTGGGATGAGTTGGGAGATTGGAATTGACCTGTATACATGTATATGCATAAAATACATAACTAATAATAACCTGCTGTATAAAAAAATAAATACAATTAAATTTCAAAATTTAAAAAAAAATTTTTTAAATAAAACAGAAAAAAGTTCTTCCCTTCACACAGATGTATTTATAGGAATGAATTATTTCCATGCTTATATCTATAAATACATAAAAGAGGAATCAAATCTAACTTGAACCATAAAAGAAAAAAAAACCTGAACCCACCAGTTATACAGAGGGAAACCCTATCAGGGCACTTGCTCCAGCGGTAAACAATTCTGAAATTGGTCAGAGGTGGGGAATCACCTCCCATACAGCCAGCAACCCACCCCCCATGCAAGGAGCGTCCTCATTGCAAAGCTGGGGGACCGTGCTGAGGCATCTGTGAGTAAACGTGAGCTGAGCCCCAGGCCAGCTGCTGCTGAACTGTTCCCACCCTTCCCAGGTAAAACACCTGAATATGTACAAGGGCTTGAAAGCCTAGAGGAAGGGCCGTGGAGCCACACCAGCGACAGCACGCAGGCCAACTTGGTGCCTGCAGGCCAGCCAGGATGGTCCTGGCCCCGGGCGCTCTTCTGGAAGCTTTCTATTGCCCTGCCTGAGATACCCCTCCTGTCCCGGCCCCCACTGCTTTTATCCTTCCTCACCTCTGTCCGGAGAGAAATTCCATCGGAAGGTATGGGTGACACATCCTCTTCTTTACAGGTGGCAGCCTGGCACCTCCTGCAGAAAGGCCAGCAGAGCCCCACTCACACCGGGCCACCAACAAAGCCTTGGCCCCTCACTCCCTCCCACCAGCACAGCCCCGAGACTGCTGACGGGGCAGAGAATATGGAGTCAGGCACAAATTCAGGGGCTATTGCTGCCTGGAGGGCTGTTTATATTGACCTCAACCAGGCACACCTGGGGAGGGCCGGCCGGCAGGGTAAGGCTGCCCAGGTCAGCTAATCCACAACCCTCAGGGAATCACATTGTTGAAAATGGACCTCGCTAAGGCAGAATAGAAGCCAAGGAAAAAAGGACACAATGCCATTTGCAGCCCCGTAGATGAGTCTAGAGGTAATCACGTGACTTGGAGTAAGTCAGAAAGTGAAAGACACATATCGTATCATATCACTTATAGGTGTTACCTAAAAATGGATACCAGGGCAGATATTTCCACGGAGAAGGGCAATCACAGATTCATTAAACAAACTTATGGTTCACCAATGGAAAAGTGTGAGGATTGGTTTCATTACGATTTCGGGGTTAACAGACATAATCAAACACAGGTGACATATATAATCACCAAAGACCTACGGAATACCAAGAGAAGACTACTCAACATTCTGTCCTAACGTACATGGGAAAAGGATCCCAGGAAGAACAGACATCTGTATATGTGTAAAAGAACCACATCTTCCACACCTACAACAAGCCAAACATTGTAATCAAACTTGCTGTAATAGAAAAAAAAATTAAAAACACGAACAAGATGTAGTGAGACAAACTTGAGGGGCTTTCTCCTGGCACATTCCATTCTAAATTCCAGTCTAGAACATGACTTCCATTGGGGCTCTGTTGCTCTAGTAACCAGATTTGGTAAGGGAGAACTGCTGCCACCTTGTGGCCGTTTCACGCAACAGCAGCTTTAATCCCAGCGCTAATGGTCAGTTGATATTCAAAATTATTGCAGGCCTGTAAATGACACCTGCCCTGAAAACAAATCCTGGGGTCACATATCGACCAAAAAATTCAAAGGACGTCCATATTTCAAAACGACCATTTCAAAAGGCATAATTTACGCACATTAGTGTTCTGCTTCTTTTTCTTTCTTTCCTTTTTTGTTAAAAAAAAACGGGAATGGAAAAAGGCATCCCTCAGAATGGGCGAAAATCATTGCAAATGAATCAATGGACAAAGGTTTAATCTCCAATATATATATAAACAGCTCATGCAGCTTAATATTAAAAAAACAAACAACCCAATACAATAATGGGCAGAAGATCTAAAGAGACGTTTCTTCAAAGAAGACACAGAGATGGCCAAGACGCACATGAAAAGCTGCTCAACAGCACTAATTATTAGAGAAATGCAAATCAAAACTACAATGAGTTACCTGACACCTGTTAGAATCGGCATCATCAGAATATCTACAAACAACAAATTCTGGGGAGGGTGTGGACAAAAGGAGCCCTCTTCCACTATTGGTGGGGATGTAAATTGATACAGTCACTATGGAGAACAGTATGGAGTTTCCTTAAAAAAACTAGAAATAGAATTACCATCTGATCCAGCAATCCCACTTCTGGGCATATACCCAGAGAAAACCATAAATCAAAAAGGCACATTCACCACAATGTTCATTGCAGCACTATTTACAATAGCCAGGTAATGCAAGTAACCTAAATCCTCACAGACAGATGAATGGATAAAGATGGGGTACATATATAAAATGGAATATTACTCAGCCATAAAAAGGAATGAAACTGGGTCATTTGTAGAGACATCGATGGATCTAGAGACTGTCATACAGAATGAAGTAAGTCAGAAAGAGGAAAACAAATATTGTCTATTAATGCATATATGTGGAAACTAAAAAATGGTACAGATGAACTGGTTTGAAGGGAAGAAATAGAGACACAGAGGTAGAGAACAAACGTATGGACACCAAGTGTGGGAAGCCATGGGGTGGTGGTGGTGGGATGAGTTGGGAGATTGGGATTGACCTGTATACATGTATATGCATAAAATACATAACTAATAATAACCTGCTGTATAAAAAAATAAATACAATTAAATTTCAAAATTTTAAAAAAAATTTTTTTAATAAAACAAAAAAAAGTTCTTCCCTTCACACAGATGTATTTATAGGAATGAATTATTTCCATGCTTATATCTATAAATACATAAAAGAGGAATCAAATCTAACTTGAACCATAAAAGAAAAAAAAAACCTGAACCCACCAGTTATACAGAGGGAAACCCTATCAGGGCACTTGCTCCAGCGGTAAACAATTCTGAAATTGGTCAGAGGTGGGGAATCACCTCCCATACAGCCAGCAACCCACCCCCCATGCAAGGAGCGTCCTCATTGCAAAGCTGGGGGACCGTGCTGAGGCATCTGTGAGTAAACGTGAGCTGAGCCCCAGGCCAGCTGCTGCTGAACTGTTCCCACCCTTCCCAGGTAAAACACCTGAATATGTACAAGGGCTTGAAAGCCTAGAGGAAGGGCCGTGGAGCCACACCAGCGACAGCACGCAGGCCAACTTGGTGCCTGCAGGCCAGCCAGGATGGTCCTGGCCCCGGGCGCTCTTCTGGAAGCTTTCTATTGCCCTGCCTGAGATACCCCTCCTGTCCCGGCCCCCACTGCTTTTATCCTTCCTCACCTCTGTCCGGAGAGAAATTCCATCGGAAGGTATGGGTGACACATCCTCTTCTTTACAGGTGGCAGCCTGGCACCTCCTGCAGAAAGGCCAGCAGAGCCCCACTCACACCGGGCCACCAACAAAGCCTTGGCCCCTCACTCCCTCCCACCAGCACAGCCCCGAGACTGCTGACGGGGCAGAGAATATGGAGTCAGGCACAACTTCAGGGGCTATTGCTGCCTGGAGCGCTGTTTATATTGACCTCAACCAGGCACACCTGGGGAGGGCCGGCCGGCAGGGTAAGGCTGCCCAGGTCAGCTAATCCACAACCCTCAGGGAATCACATTGTTGAAAATGGACCTCGCTAAGGCAGAATAGAAGCCAAGGAAAAAAGGACACAATGCCATTTGCAGCCCCGTAGATGAGTCTAGAGGTAATCACGTGACTTGGAGTAAGTCAGAAAGTGAAAGACACATATCGTATCATATCACTTATAGGTGTTACCTAAAAATGGATACCAGGGCAGATATTTCCACGGAGAAGGGCAATCACAGATTCATTAAACAAACTTATGGTTCACCAATGGAAAGGTGTGAGGATTGATTTCATTACGATTTCGGGGTTAACAGACATAATCAAACACAGGTGACATATATAATCACCAAAGACCTACGGAATACCAAGAGAAGACTACTCAACATTCTGTCCTAACGTACATGGGAAAAGGATCCCAGGAAGAACAGACATCTGTATATGTGTAAAAGAACCACATCTTCCACACCTACAACAAGCCAAACATTGTAATCAAACTTGCTGTAATAGAAAAAAAAATTAAAAACACGAACAAGATGTACTGAGACAAACTTGAGGGGCTTTCTCCTGGCACATTCCATTCTAAATTCCAGTCTAGAACATGACTTTCATTGAGGCTCTGTTGCTCTAGTAACCAGATTTGGTAAGGGAGAACTGCTGCCACCTTGTGGCCGTTTCACGCAACAGCAGCTTTAATCCCAGAGCTAATGGTCAGTTGATATTCAAAATTATTGCAGGCCTGTAAATGACACCTGCCCTGAAAACAAATCCTGGGGTCACATATCGACCAAAAAATTCAAAGGACGTCCATATTTCAAAACGACCATTTCAAAAGGCATATTTTACGCACATTAGTGTTCTGCTTCTTTTTCTTTCTTTCCTTTTTTGTTAAAAAAAACGGGAATGGAAAAAGGCATCCCTCAGAATGGGCGAAAATCGTTGCAAATGAATCAATGGACAAAGGTTTAATCTCCAATATATATATAAACAGCTCATGCAGCTTAATATTAAAAAAACAAACAACCCAATACAAAAATGGGCAGAAGATCTAAAGAGACGTTTCTTCAAAGAAGACACAGAGATGGCCAAGACGCACATGAAAAGCTGCTCAACAGCACTAATTATTAGAGAAATGCAAATCAAAACTACAATGAGGTACCTCACACCTGTTAGAATCGGCATCATCAGAATATCTACAAACAACAAATTCTGGGGAGGGTGTGGACAAAAGGAGCCCTCTTCCACTATTGGTGGGGATGTAAATTGATACAGTCACTATGGAGAACAGTATGGAGTTTCCTTAAAAAAACTAGAAATAGAATTACCATCTGATCCAGCAATCCCACTTCTGGGCATATACCCAGAGAAAACCATAAATCAAAAAGGCACATTCACCACAATGTTCATTGCAGCACTATTTACAATAGCCAGGTAATGCAAGTAACCTAAATGCCCACAGACAGATGAATGGATAAAGATGTGGTACATATATAAAATGGAATATTACTCAGCCATAAAAAGGAATGAAACTGGGTCATTTGTAGAGACATCGATGGATCTAGAGACTGTCATACAGAATGAAGTAAGTCAGAAAGAGGAAAACAAATATTGTATATTAATGCATATATGTGGAAATTAAAAAATGGTACAGATGAACTGGTTTGAAGGGAAGAAATAGAGACACAGAGGTAGAGAACAAACGTATGGACACCAAGTGTGGGAAGCCATGGGGTGGTGGTGGTGGGATGAGTTGGGAGATTGGGATTGACCTGTATACATGTATATGCATAAAATACATAACTAATAATAACCTGCTGTATAAAAAAATAAATACAATTAAATTTCAAAATTTAAAAAAAATTTTTTTAAATAAAACAGAAAAAAGTTCTTCCCTTCACACAGATGTATTTATAGGAATGAATTATTTCCATGCTTATATCTATAAATACATAAAAGAGGAATCAAATCTAACTTGAACCATAAAAGAAAAAAAAACCTGAACCCACCAGTTATACAGAGGGAAACCCTATCAGGGCACTTTCTCCAGCGTAAACAATTCTGAAATTGGTCAGAGGTGGGGAATCACCTCCCATACAGCCAGCAACCCACACCCCATGCAAGGAGCGTCCTCAATGCAAAGCTGGGGGACCGTGCTGAGGCATCTGTGAGTAAACGTGAGCTGAGCCCCAGGCCAGCTGCTTCTGAACTGTTCCCACCCTTCCCAGGTAAAACACCTGAATATGTACAAGGGCTTGATAGCCTAGAGGAAGGGCCGTGGAGCCACACCAGCGACAGCACGCAGGCCAACTTGGTGCCTGCAGGCCAGCCAGGATGGTCCTGGCCCATGGCGCTCTTTTGGAAGCTTTCTATTGCCCTGCCTGAGATACCCCTCCTGTCCCGGCCCCCACTGCTTTTATCCTTCCTCACCTCTGTCCGGAGAGAAATTCCATCGGAAGGTATGGGTGACACATCCTCTTCTTTACAGGTGGCAGCGTGGCACCTCCTGCAGAAAGGCCAGCAGAGCCCCACTCACACCGGGCCACCAACAAAGCCTTGGCCCCTCACTCCCTCCCACCAGCACAGCCCCGAGACTGCTGTCGGGGCAGAGAATATGGAGTCAGGCACAACTTCAGGGGCTATTGCTGCCTGGAGCGCTGTTTATATTGACCTCAACCAGGCACACCTGGGGAGGGCCGGCCGGCAGGGTAAGGCTGCCCAGGTCAGCTAATCCACAACCCTCAGGGAATCACATTGTTGAAAATGGACCTCGCTAAGGCAGAATAGAAGCCAAGGAAAAAAGGACACAATGCCATTTGCAGCCCCGTAGATGAGTCTAGAGGTAATCACGTGACTTGGAGTAAGTCAGAAAGTGAAAGACACATATCGTATCATATCACTTATAGGTGTTACCTAAAAATGGATACCAGGGCAGATATTTCCACGGAGAAGGGCAATCACAGATTCATTAAACAAACTTATGGTTCACCAATGGAAAGGTGTGAGGATTGGTTTCATTACGATTTCGGGGTTAACAGACATAATCAAACACAGGTGACATATATAATCACCAAAGACCTACGGAATACCAAGAGAAGACTACTCAACATTCTGTCCTAACGTACATGGGAAAAGGATCCCAGGAAGAACAGACATCTGTATATGTGTAAAAGAACCACATCTTCCACACCTACAACAAGCCAAACATTGTAATCAAACTTGCTGTAATAGAAAAAAAAATTAAAAACACGAACAAGATGTAGTGAGACAAACATAAGGGGCTTTCTCTGGCACATTCCATTCTAAATTCCAGTCTAGAACATGACTTCCATTGAGGCTCTGTTGCTCTAGTAACCAGATTTGGTAAGGGAGAAATGCTGCCACCTTGTGGCCGTTTCACGCAACAGCAGCTTTAATCCCAGCGCTAATGGTCAGTTGATATTCAAAATTATTGCAGGCCTGTAAATGACACCTGCCCTGAAAACAAATCCTGGGGTCACATATCGACCAAAAAATTCAAAGGACGTCCATATTTCAAAACGACCATTTCAAAAGGCATATTTTACGCACATTAGTGTTCTGCTTCTTTTTCTTTCTTTCCTTTTTTGTTAAAAAAAACGGGAATGGAAAAAGGCATCCCTCAGAATGGGCGAAAATCATTGCAAATGAATCAATGGACAAAGGTTTAATCTCCAATATATATATAAACAGCTCATGCAGCTTAATATTCAAAAAACAAACAACCCAATACAGAAATGGGCAGAAGATCTAAAGAGACGTTTCTTCAAAGAAGACACAGAGATGGCCAAGACGCACATGAAAAGCTGCTCAACGGCACTAATTATTAGAGAAATGCAAATCAAAACTACAATGAGGTACCTCACACCTGTTAGAATCGGCATCATCAGAATATCTACAAACAACAAATTCTGGGGAGGGTGTGGACAAAAGGAGCCCTCTTCCACTATTGGTGGGGATGTAAATTGATACAGTCACTATGGAGAACAGTATGGAGTTTCCTTAAAAAAACTAGAAATAGAATTACCATCTGATCCAGCAATCCCACTTCTGGGCATATACCCAGAGAAAACCATAAATCAAAAAGGCACATTCACCACAATGTTCATTGCAGCACTATTTACAATAGCCAGGTAATGCAAGTAACCTAAATGCCCACAGACAGATGAATGGATAAAGATGGGGTACATATATAAAATGGAATATTACTCAGCCATAAAAAGGAATGAAACTGGGTCATTTGTAGAGACATCGATGGATCTAGAGACTGTCATACAGAATGAAGTAAGTCAGAAAGAGGAAAACAAATATTGTCTATTAATGCATATATGTGGAAACTAAAAAATGGTACAGATGAACTGGTTTGAAGGGAAGAAATAGAGACACAGAGGTAGAGAACAAACGTATGGACACCAAGAGTGGGAAGCCATGGGGTGGTGGTGGTGGGATGAGTTGGGAGATTGGAATTGACCTGTATACATGTATATGCATAAAATACATAACTAATAATAACCTGCTGTATAAAAAAATAAATACAATTAAATTTCAAAATTTAAAAAAAATTTTTTTAAATAAAACAGAAAAAAGTTCTTCCCTTCACACAGATGTATTTATAGGAATGAATTATTTCCATGCTTATATCTATAAATACATAAAAGAGGAATCAAATCTAACTTGAACCATAAAAGAAAAAAAAACCTGAACCCACCAGTTATACAGAGGGAAACCCTATCAGGGCACTTGCTCCAGCGGTAAACAATTCTGAAATTGGTCAGAGGTGGGGAATCACCTCCCATACAGCCAGCAACCCACCCCCCATGCAAGGAGCGTCCTCATTGCAAAGCTGGGGGACCGTGCTGAGGCATCTGTGAGTAAACGTGAGCTGAGCCCCAGGCCAGCTGCTGCTGAACTGTTCCCACCCTTCCCAGGTAAAACACCTGAATATGTACAAGGGCTTGAAAGCCTAGAGGAAGGGCCGTGGAGCCACACCAGCGACAGCACGCAGGCCAACTTGGTGCCTGCAGGCCAGCCAGGATGGTCCTGGCCCCGGGCGCTCTTCTGGAAGCTTTCTATTGCCCTGCCTGAGATACCCCTCCTGTCCCGGCCCCCACTGCTTTTATCCTTCCTCACCTCTGTCCGGAGAGAAATTCCATCGGAAGGTATGGGTGACACATCCTCTTCTTTACAGGTGGCAGCCTGGCACCTCCTGCAGAAAGGCCAGCAGAGCCCCACTCACACCGGGCCACCAACAAAGCCTTGGCCCCTCACTCCCTCCCACCAGCACAGCCCCGAGACTGCTGACGGGGCAGAGAATATGGAGTCAGGCACAAATTCAGGGGCTATTGCTGCCTGGAGGGCTGTTTATATTGACCTCAACCAGGCACACCTGGGGAGGGCCGGCCGGCAGGGTAAGGCTGCCCAGGTCAGCTAATCCACAACCCTCAGGGAATCACATTGTTGAAAATGGACCTCGCTAAGGCAGAATAGAAGCCAAGGAAAAAAGGACACAATGCCATTTGCAGCCCCGTAGATGAGTCTAGAGGTAATCACGTGACTTGGAGTAAGTCAGAAAGTGAAAGACACATATCGTATCATATCACTTATAGGTGTTACCTAAAAATGGATACCAGGGCAGATATTTCCACGGAGAAGGGCAATCACAGATTCATTAAACAAACTTATGGTTCACCAATGGAAAAGTGTGAGGATTGGTTTCATTACGATTTCGGGGTTAACAGACATAATCAAACACAGGTGACATATATAATCACCAAAGACCTACGGAATACCAAGAGAAGACTACTCAACATTCTGTCCTAACGTACATGGGAAAAGGATCCCAGGAAGAACAGACATCTGTATATGTGTAAAAGAACCACATCTTCCACACCTACAACAAGCCAAACATTGTAATCAAACTTGCTGTAATAGAAAAAAAAATTAAAAACACGAACAAGATGTAGTGAGACAAACTTGAGGGGCTTTCTCCTGGCACATTCCATTCTAAATTCCAGTCTAGAACATGACTTCCATTGGGGCTCTGTTGCTCTAGTAACCAGATTTGGTAAGGGAGAACTGCTGCCACCTTGTGGCCGTTTCACGCAACAGCAGCTTTAATCCCAGCGCTAATGGTCAGTTGATATTCAAAATTATTGCAGGCCTGTAAATGACACCTGCCCTGAAAACAAATCCTGGGGTCACATATCGACCAAAAAATTCAAAGGACGTCCATATTTCAAAACGACCATTTCAAAAGGCATAATTTACGCACATTAGTGTTCTGCTTCTTTTTCTTTCTTTCCTTTTTTGTTAAAAAAAAACGGGAATGGAAAAAGGCATCCCTCAGAATGGGCGAAAATCATTGCAAATGAATCAATGGACAAAGGTTTAATCTCCAATATATATATAAACAGCTCATGCAGCTTAATATTAAAAAAACAAACAACCCAATACAATAATGGGCAGAAGATCTAAAGAGACGTTTCTTCAAAGAAGACACAGAGATGGCCAAGACGCACATGAAAAGCTGCTCAACAGCACTAATTATTAGAGAAATGCAAATCAAAACTACAATGAGTTACCTGACACCTGTTAGAATCGGCATCATCAGAATATCTACAAACAACAAATTCTGGGGAGGGTGTGGACAAAAGGAGCCCTCTTCCACTATTGGTGGGGATGTAAATTGATACAGTCACTATGGAGAACAGTATGGAGTTTCCTTAAAAAAACTAGAAATAGAATTACCATCTGATCCAGCAATCCCACTTCTGGGCATATACCCAGAGAAAACCATAAATCAAAAAGGCACATTCACCACAATGTTCATTGCAGCACTATTTACAATAGCCAGGTAATGCAAGTAACCTAAATCCCCACAGACAGATGAATGGATAAAGATGGGGTACATATATAAAATGGAATATTACTCAGCCATAAAAAGGAATGAAACTGGGTCATTTGTAGAGACATCGATGGATCTAGAGACTGTCATACAGAATGAAGTAAGTCAGAAAGAGGAAAACAAATATTGTCTATTAATGCATATATGTGGAAACTAAAAAATGGTACAGATGAACTGGTTTGAAGGGAAGAAATAGAGACACAGAGGTAGAGAACAAACGTATGGACACCAAGTGTGGGAAGCCATGGGGTGGTGGTGGTGGGATGAGTTGGGAGATTGGGATTGACCTGTATACATGTATATGCATAAAATACATAACTAATAATAACCTGCTGTATAAAAAAATAAATACAATTAAATTTCAAAATTTTAAAAAAAATTTTTTTAATAAAACAAAAAAAAGTTCTTCCCTTCACACAGATGTATTTATAGGAATGAATTATTTCCATGCTTATATCTATAAATACATAAAAGAGGAATCAAATCTAACTTGAACCATAAAAGAAAAAAAAAACCTGAACCCACCAGTTATACAGAGGGAAACCCTATCAGGGCACTTGCTCCAGCGGTAAACAATTCTGAAATTGGTCAGAGGTGGGGAATCACCTCCCATACAGCCAGCAACCCACCCCCCATGCAAGGAGCGTCCTCATTGCAAAGCTGGGGGACCGTGCTGAGGCATCTGTGAGTAAACGTGAGCTGAGCCCCAGGCCAGCTGCTGCTGAACTGTTCCCACCCTTCCCAGGTAAAACACCTGAATATGTACAAGGGCTTGAAAGCCTAGAGGAAGGGCCGTGGAACCACACCAGCGACAGCACGCAGGCCAACTTGGTGCCTGCAGGCCAGCCAGGATGGTCCTGGCCCCGGGCGCTCTTCTGGAAGCTTTCTATTGCCCTGCCTGAGATACCCCTCCTGTCCCGGCCCCCACTGCTTTTATCCTTCCTCACCTCTGTCCGGAGAGAAATTCCATCGGAAGGTATGGGTGACACATCCTCTTCTTTACAGGTGGCAGCCTGGCACCTCCTGCAGAAAGGCCAGCAGAGCCCCACTCACACCGGGCCACCAACAAAGCCTTGGCCCCTCACTCCCTCCCACCAGCACAGCCCCGAGACTGCTGACGGGGCAGAGAATATGGAGTCAGGCACAACTTCAGGGGCTATTGCTGCCTGGAGCGCTGTTTATATTGACCTCAACCAGGCACACCTGGGGAGGGCCGGCCGGCAGGGTAAGGCTGCCCAGGTCAGCTAATCCACAACCCTCAGGGAATCACATTGTTGAAAATGGACCTCGCTAAGGCAGAATAGAAGCCAAGGAAAAAAGGACACAATGCCATTTGCAGCCCCGTAGATGAGTCTAGAGGTAATCACGTGACTTGGAGTAAGTCAGAAAGTGAAAGACACATATCGTATCATATCACTTATAGGTGTTACCTAAAAATGGATACCAGGGCAGATATTTCCACGGAGAAGGGCAATCACAGATTCATTAAACAAACTTATGGTTCACCAATGGAAAGGTGTGAGGATTGATTTCATTACGATTTCGGGGTTAACAGACATAATCAAACACAGGTGACATATATAATCACCAAAGACCTACGGAATACCAAGAGAAGACTACTCAACATTCTGTCCTAACGTACATGGGAAAAGGATCCCAGGAAGAACAGACATCTGTATATGTGTAAAAGAACCACATCTTCCACACCTACAACAAGCCAAACATTGTAATCAAACTTGCTGTAATAGAAAAAAAAAAATTAAAAACACGAACAAGATGTAGTGAGACAAACTTGAGGGGCTTTCTCCTGGCACATTCCATTCTAAATTCCAGTCTAGAACATGACTTCCATTGAGGCTCTGTTGCTCTAGTAACCAGATTTGGTAAGGGAGAACTGCTGCCACCTTGTGGCCGTTTCACGCAACAGCAGCTTTAATCCCAGCGCTAATGGTCAGTTGATATTCAAAATTATTGCAGGCCTGTAAATGACACCTGCCCTGAAAACAAATCCTGGGGTCACATATCGACCAAAAAATTCAAAGGACGTCCATATTTCAAAACGACCATTTCAAAAGGCATAATTTACGCACATTAGTGTTCTGCTTCTTTTTCTTTCTTTCCTTTTTTGTTAAAAAAAACGGGAATGGAAAAAGGCATCCCTCAGAATGGGCGAAAATCATTGCAAATGAATCAATGGACAAAGGTTTAATCTCCAATATATATATAAACAGCTCATGCAGCTTAATATTAAAAAAACAAACAACCCGATACAAAAATGGGCAGAAGATCTAAAGAGACGTTTCTTCAAAGAAGACACAGAGATGGCCAAGACGCACATGAAAAGCTGCTCAACAGCACTAATTATTAGAGAAATGCAAATCAAAACTACAATGAGTTACCTGACACCTGTTAGAATCGGCATCATCAGAATATCTACAAACAACAAATTCTGGGGAGGGTGTGGACAAAAGGAGCCCTCTTCCACTATTGGTGGGGATGTAAATTGATACAGTCACTATGGAGAACAGTATGGAGTTTCCTTAAAAAAACTAGAAATAGAATTACCATCTGATCCAGCAATCCCACTTCTGGGCATATACCCAGAGAAAACCATAAATCAAAAAGGCACATTCACCACAATGTTCATTGCAGCACTATTTACAATAGCCAGGTAATGCAAGTAACCTAAATGCCCACAGACAGATGAATGGATAAAGATGGGGTACATATATAAAATGGAATATTACTCAGCCATAAAAAGGAATGAAACTGGGTCATTTGTAGAGACATCGATGGATCTAGAGACTGTCATACAGAATGAAGTAAGTCAGAAAGAGGAAAACAAATATTGTCTATTAATGCATATATGTGGAAACTAAATAATGGTACAGATGAACTGGTTTGAAGGGAAGAAATAGAGACACAGAGGTAGAGAACAAACGTATGGACACCAAGAGTGGGAAGCCATGGGGTGGTGGTGGTGGGATGAGTTGGGAGATTGGGATTGACCTGTATACATGTATATGCATAAAATACATAACTAATAATAACCTGCTGTATAAAAAAATAAATACAATTAAATTTCAAAATTAAAAAAAAAATTTTTTTAATAAAACAAAAAAAAGTTCTTCCCTTCACACAGATGTATTTATAGGAATGAATTATTTCCATGCTTATATCTATAAATACATAAAAGAGGAATCAAATCTAACTTGAACCATAAAAGAAAAAAAAAACCTGAACCCACCAGTTATACAGAGGGAAACCCTATCAGGGCACTTGCTGCAGCGGTAAACAATTCTGAAATTGGTCAGAGGTGGGGAATCACCTCCCATACAGCCAGCAACCCACCCCCCATGCAAGGAGCGTCCTCATTGCAAAGCTGGGGGACCGTGCTGAGGCATCTGTGAGTAAACGTGAGCTGAGCCCCAGGCCAGCTGCTGCTGAACTGTTCCCACCCTTCCCAGGTAAAACACCTGAATATGTACAACGGCTTGAAAGCCTAGAGGAAGGGCCGTGGAGCCACACCAGCGACAGCACTCAGGCCAACTTGGTGCCTGCAGGCCAGCCAGGATGGTCCTGGACCCGGGCGCTGTTCTGGAAGCTTTCTATTGCCCTGCCTGAGATACCCCACCTGTCCTGGCCCCCACTGCTTTTATCCTTCCTCACCTCTGTCCGGAGAGAAATTCCATCGGAAGGTATGGGTGACACAGCCTCTTCTTTACAGGTGGCAGCCTGGCAACTCCTGCAGAAAGGCCAGCAGAGCCCCACTCACACCGGGCCACCAACAAAGCCTTGGCCCCTCACTCCCTCCCACCAGCACAGCCCCGAGACTGCTGACGGGGCAGAGAATATGGAGTCAGGCACAACTTCAGGGGCTATTGCTGCCTGGAGCGCTGTTTATATTGACCTCAACCAGGCACACCTGGGGAGGGCCGGCCGGCAGGGTAAGGCTGCCCAGGTCAGCTAATCCACAACCCTCAGGGAATCACATTGTTGAAAATGGACCTCGCTAAGGCAGAACAGAAGCCAAGGGAAAAAAGGACACAATGCCATTTGCAGCCCCGTAGATGAGTCTAGAGGTAATCACGTGACTTGGAGTAAGTCAGAAAGAGAAAGACACATATCGTATCATATCACTTATAGGTATTACCTAAAATGGATACCAGGGCAGATATTTCCACGGAGAAGGGCAATCACAGATTCATTAAACAAACTTATGGTTCACCAATGGAAAGGTGTGAGGATTGGTTTCATTATGATATCGGGGTTAACAGACATAATCAAACACAGGTGACATATATAATCACCAAAGACCTACGGAATACCAAGAGAAGACTACTCAACATTCTGTCCTAAGGTACATGGGAAAAGGATCCCAGGATGAACAGACATCTGTATATGTGTAAAAGAACCACATCTTCCACACTTACAACAAGCCAAACATTGTAATCAAACTTGCTATAATAGAAAATAAAAAAAAAAAATTAAAAACACGAACAAGAAGTAGTGAGACAAACTTGAGGGGCTTTCTCCTGGCACATTCCATTCTAAATTCCAGTCTAGAACACGACTTCCATTGAGGCTCTGTTGCTCTAGTAACCAGATTTGGTAAGGGAGAACTTCTGCCACCTTGTGGCCGTTTCACGCAACAGCAGCTTTAATCCCAGCGCTAATGGTCAGTTGATATTCAAAATCATTGCAGGCCTGTAAATGACACCTGCCCTGAAAACAAATCCTGGGGTCACATATCGACCAAAAAATTCAAAGGACGTCCATATTTCAAAACGACCATTTCAAAAGGCATATTTTACGCACATTAGTGTTCTGCTTCTTTTTCTTTCTTTCCTTTTTTGTTAAAAAAACGGGAATGGAAAAAGGCATCCCTCAGAACGGGCGAAAATCGTTGCAAATGAATCAATGGACAAAGGTTTAATCTCCAATATATATATAAACAGCTCATGCAGCTTAATATTAAAAAAACAAACAACCCAATACAAAAATGGGCAGAAGATCTAAAGAGACGTTTCTTCAAAGAAGACACAGAGATGGCCAAGACGCACATGAAAAGCTGCTCAACAGCACTAATTATTAGAGAAATGCAAATCAAAACTACAATGAGGTATCACCTCACACCTGTTAGAATCGGCATCATCAGAAAATCTACAAACAACAAATTCTGGGGAGGGTGTGGACAAAAGGAGCCCTCTTCCACTATTGGTGGGGATGTAAATTGATACAGTCACTATGGAGAACAGTTTGGAGTTTCCTTAAAAAACCTAGAAATAGAATTACCATCTGATCCAGCAATCCCACTTCTGGGCATATACCCAGAGAAAACCATAAATCAAAAGGCACATTCACCACAATGTTCATTGCAGCACTATTTACAATAGCCAGGGAATGCAAGCAACCTAAATCCCCACAGACAGATGAATGGATAAAGATGTGGTATATATATAAAATGGAATATTACTCAGCCATAAAAAGGAATGAAACTGGGTCATTTGTAGAGACATCGATGGATCTAGAGACTGTCATACAGAATGAAGTAAGTCAGAAAGAGGAAAACAAATATTGTATATTAATGCATATATGTGGAACCTAAAAAATGGTCCAGATGAACTGGTTTGCAGGGAAGAAATAGAGACACAGAGGTAGAGAACAAACGTATGGACACCAAGTGTGGGAAGCCATGGGGTGGTGGTGGTGGGATGAGTTGGGAGATTGGGATTGACCCTTATACATGTATATGCATAAAATACATAACTCATAATAACCTGCTGTATAAAAAAATAAATAAAATTAAATTTCAAAATTAAAAAAAAACATTTAAAATAAAATAGAAAAAATTTATTCCCTTCACACAGATGTATTTATAGGAATGAATTATTTCCATGCTTATATCTGTAAATACATAAAAGAGGAATCAAATCTAACTTGAACCATAAAAGAAAAAAAAAAACCTGAACCCACCAGTTATACAGAGGGAAACCCTATCAGGGCACTTGCTCCAGCGGTAAACAATTCTGAAATTGGTCAGAGGTGGGGAATCACCTCCCATACAGCCAGCAACCCACCCCAAATGCATGGAGCGTCCTCATTGCAAAGCTGGGGGACCGTGCTGAGGCATCTGTGAGTAAACGTGAGCTGAGCCCCAGGCCAGCTGCTGCTGAACTGTTCCCACCCTTCCCAGGTAAAACACCTGAATATGTACAACGGCTTGAAAGCCTAGAGGAAGGGCCGTGGAGCCACACCAGCGACAGCACTCAGGCCAACTTGGTGCCTGCAGGCCAGCCAGGATGGTCCTGGACCCGGGCGCTGTTCTGGAAGCTTTCTATTGCCCTGCCTGAGATACCCCTCCTGTCCTGGCCCCCACTGCTTTTATCCTTCCTCACCTCTGTCCGGAGAGAAATTCCATCGGAAGGTATGGGTGACACAGCCTCTTCTTTACAGGTGGCAGCCTGGCAACTCCTGCAGAAAGGCCAGCAGAGCCCCACTCACACCGGGCCACCAACAAAGCCTTGGCCCCTCACTCCCTCCCACCAGCACAGCCCCGAGACTGCTGACGGGGCAGAGAATATGGAGTCAGGCACAACTTCAGGGGCTATTGCTGCCTGGAGCGCTGTTTATATTGACCTCAACCAGGCACACCTGGGGAGGGCCGGCCGGCAGGGTAAGGCTGCCCAGGTCAGCTAATCCACAACCCTCAGGGAATCACATTGTTGAAAATGGACCTCGCTAAGGCAGAACAGAAGCCAAGGGAAAAAAGGACACAATGCCATTTGCAGCCCCGTAGATGAGTCTAGAGGTAATCACGTGACTTGGAGTAAGTCAGAAAGAGAAAGACACATATCGTATCATATCACTTATAGGTATTACCTAAAATGGATACCAGGGCAGATATTTCCACGGAGAAGGGCAATCACAGATTCATTAAACAAACTTATGGTTCACCAATGGAAAGGTGTGAGGATTGGTTTCATTATGATATCGGGGTTAACAGACATAATCAAACACAGGTGACATATATAATCACCAAAGACCTACGGAATACCAAGAGAAGACTACTCAACATTCTGTCCTAAGGTACATGGGAAAAGGATCCCAGGATGAACAGACATCTGTATATGTGTAAAAGAACCACATCTTCCACACTTACAACAAGCCAAACATTGTAATCAAACTTGCTATAATAGAAAATAAAAAAAAAAAATTAAAAACACGAACAAGAAGTAGTGAGACAAACTTGAGGGGCTTTCTCCTGGCACATTCCATTCTAAATTCCAGTCTAGAACACGACTTCCATTGAGGCTCTGTTGCTCTAGTAACCAGATTTGGTAAGGGAGAACTTCTGCCACCTTGTGGCCGTTTCACGCAACAGCAGCTTTAATCCCAGCGCTAATGGTCAGTTGATATTCAAAATCATTGCAGGCCTGTAAATGACACCTGCCCTGAAAACAAATCCTGGGGTCACATATCGACCAAAAAATTCAAAGGACGTCCATATTTCAAAACGACCATTTCAAAAGGCATATTTTACGCACATTAGTGTTCTGCTTCTTTTTCTTTCTTTCCTTTTTTGTTAAAAAAACGGGAATGGAAAAAGGCATCCCTCAGAATGGGCGAAAATCATTGCAAATGAATCAATGGACAAAGGTTTAATCTCCAATATATATATAAACAGCTCATGCAGCTTAATATTAAAAAAACAAACAACCCAATACAAAAATGGGCAGAAGATCTAAAGAGACGTTTCTTCAAAGAAGACACAGAGATGGCCAAGACGCACATGAAAAGCTGCTCAACAGCACTAATTATTAGAGAAATGCAAATCAAAACTACAATGAGGTATCACCTCACACCTGTTAGAATCGGCATCATCAGAAAATCTACAAACAACAAATTCTGGGGAGGGTGTGGACAAAAGGAGCCCTCTTCCACTATTGGTGGGGATGTAAATTGATACAGTCACTATGGAGAACAGTTTGGAGTTTCCTTAAAAAACCTAGAAATAGAATTACCATCTGATCCAGCAATCCCACTTCTGGGCATATACCCAGAGAAAACCATAAATCAAAAGGCACATTCACCACAATGTTCATTGCAGCACTATTTACAATAGCCAGGGAATGCAAGCAACCTAAATCCCCACAGACAGATGAATGGATAAAGATGTGGTATATATATAAAATGGAATATTACTCAGCCATAAAAAGGAATGAAACTGGGTCATTTGTAGAGACATCGATGGATCTAGAGACTGTCATACAGAATGAAGTAAGTCAGAAAGAGGAAAACAAATATTGTATATTAATGCATATATGTGGAACCTAAAAAATGGTCCAGATGAACTGGTTTGCAGGGAAGAAATAGAGACACAGAGGTAGAGAACAAACGTATGGACACCAAGTGTGGGAAGCCATGGGGTGGTGGTGGTGGGATGAGTTGGGAGATTGGGATTGACCCTTATACATGTATATGCATAAAATACATAACTCATAATAACCTGCTGTATAAAAAAATAAATAAAATTAAATTTCAAAATTAAAAAAAAACATTTAAAATAAAATAGAAAAAATTTATTCCCTTCACACAGATGTATTTATAGGAATGAATTATTTCCATGCTTATATCTGTAAATACATAAAAGAGGAATCAAATCTAACTTGAACCATAAAAGAAAAAAAAAAACCTGAACCCACCAGTTATACAGAGGGAAACCCTATCAGGGCACTTGCTCCAGCAGTAAACAATTCTGAAATTGGTCAGAGGTGGGGAATCACCTCCCATACAGCCAGCAACCCACCCCAAATGCATGGAGCGTCCTCATTGCAAAGCTGGGGGACCGTGCTGAGGCATCTGTGAGTAAACGTGAGCTGAGCCCCAGGCCAGCTGCTGCTGAACTGTTCCCACCCTTCCCAGGTAAAACACCTGAATATGTACAACGGCTTGAAAGCCTAGAGGAAGGGCCGTGGAGCCACACCAGCGACAGCACTCAGGCCAACTTGGTGCCTGCAGGCCAGCCAGGATGGTCCTGGACCCGGGCGCTGTTCTGGAAGCTTTCTATTGCCCTGCCTGAGATACCCCTCCTGTCCTGGCCCCCACTGCTTTTATCCTTCCTCACCTCTGTCCGGAGAGAAATTCCATCGGAAGGTATGGGTGACACAGCCTCTTCTTTACAGGTGGCAGCCTGGCAACTCCTGCAGAAAGGCCAGCAGAGCCCCACTCACACCGGGCCACCAACAAAGCCTTGGCCCCTCACTCCCTCCCACCAGCACAGCCCCGAGACTGCTGACGGGGCAGAGAATATGGAGTCAGGCACAACTTCAGGGGCTATTGCTGCCTGGAGCGCTGTTTATATTGACCTCAACCAGGCACACCTGGGGAGGGCCGGCCGGCAGGGTAAGGCTGCCCAGGTCAGCTAATCCACAACCCTCAGGGAATCACATTGTTGAAAATGGACCTCGCTAAGGCAGAACAGAAGCCAAGGGAAAAAAGGACACAATGCCATTTGCAGCCCCGTAGATGAGTCTAGAGGTAATCACGTGACTTGGAGTAAGTCAGAAAGAGAAAGACACATATCGTATCATATCACTTATAGGTATTACCTAAAATGGATACCAGGGCAGATATTTCCACGGAGAAGGGCAATCACAGATTCATTAAACAAACTTATGGTTCACCAATGGAAAGGTGTGAGGATTGGTTTCATTATGATATCGGGGTTAACAGACATAATCAAACACAGGTGACATATATAATCACCAAAGACCTACGGAATACCAAGAGAAGACTACTCAACATTCTGTCCTAAGGTACATGGGAAAAGGATCCCAGGATGAACAGACATCTGTATATGTGTAAAAGAACCACATCTTCCACACTTACAACAAGCCAAACATTGTAATCAAACTTGCTATAATAGAAAATAAAAAAAAAATTAAAAACACGAACAAGAAGTAGTGAGACAAACTTGAGGGGCTTTCTCCTGGCACATTCCATTCTAAATTCCAGTCTAGAACACGACTTCCATTGAGGCTCTGTTGCTCTAGTAACCAGATTTGGTAAGGGAGAACTTCTGCCACCTTGTGGCCGTTTCACGCAACAGCAGCTTTAATCCCAGCGCTAATGGTCAGTTGATATTCAAAATCATTGCAGGCCTGTAAATGACACCTGCCCTGAAAACAAATCCTGGGGTCACATATCGACCAAAAAATTCAAAGGACGTCCATATTTCAAAACGACCATTTCAAAAGGCATATTTTACGCACATTAGTGTTCTGCTTCTTTTTCTTTCTTTCCTTTTTTGTTAAAAAAACGGGAATGGAAAAAGGCATCCCTCAGAATGGGCGAAAATCGTTGCAAATGAATCAATGGACAAAGGTTTAATCTCCAATATATATATAAACAGCTCATGCAGCTTAATATTAAAAAAACAAACAACCCAATACAAAAATGGGCAGAAGATCTAAAGAGACGTTTCTTCAAAGAAGACACAGAGATGGCCAAGACGCACATGAAAAGCTGCTCAACAGCACTAATTATTAGAGAAATGCAAATCAAAACTACAATGAGGTATCACCTCACACCTGTTAGAATCGGCATCATCAGAAAATCTACAAACAACAAATTCTGGGGAGGGTGTGGACAAAAGAGCCCTCTTCCACTATTGGTGGGGATGTAAATTGATACAGTCACTATGGAGAACAGTTTGGAGTTTCCTTAAAAAACCTAGAAATAGAATTACCATCTGATCCAGCAATCCCACTTCTGGGCATATACCCAGAGAAAACCATAAATCAAAAGGCACATTCACCACAATGTTCATTGCAGCACTATTTACAATAGCCAGGGAATGCAAGCAACCTAAATCCCCACAGACAGATGAATGGATAAAGATGTGGTATATATATAAAATGGAATATTACTCAGCCATAAAAAGGAATGAAACTGGGTCATTTGTAGAGACATCGATGGATCTAGAGACTGTCATACAGAATGAAGTAAGTCAGAAAGAGGAAAACAAATATTGTGTATTAATGCATATATGTGGAACCTAAAAAATGGTCCAGATGAACTGGTTTGCAGGGAAGAAATAGAGACACAGAGGTAGAGAACAAACGTATGGACACCAAGTGTGGGAAGCCATGGGGTGGTGGTGGTGGGATGAGTTGGGAGATTGGGATTGACCTGTATACATGTATATGCATAAAATACATAACTCATAATAACCTGCTGTATAAAAAAATAAATAAAATTAAATTTCAAAATTAAAAAACAAAAATTTAAAATGAAATAGAAAAAATTTATTCCCTTCACACAGATGTATTTATAGGAATGAATTATTTCCATGCTTATATCTGTAAATACATAAAAGAGGAATCAAATCTAACTTGAACCATAAAAGAAAAAAAAACCTGAACCCACCAGTTATTCAGAGGGAAACCCTATCAGGGCACTTGCTCCAGCGGTAAACAATTCTGAAATTGGTCAGAGGTGGGGAATCACCTCCCATACAGCCAGCAACCCACCCCCAATGCAAGGAGCGTCCTCATTGCAAAGCTGGGGGACCGTGCTGAGGCATCTGTGAGTAAACGTGAGCTGAGCCCCAGGCCAGCTGCTGCTGAACTGTTCCCACCCTTCCCAGGTAAAACACCTGAATATGTACAACGGCTTGAAAGCCTAGAGGAAGGGCCGTGGAGCCACACCAGCGACAGCACTCAGGCCAACTTGGTGCCTGCAGGCCAGCCAGGATGGTCCTGGACCCGGGCGCTGTTCTGGAAGCTTTCTATTGCCCTGCCTGAGATACCCCTCCTGTCCTGGCCCCCACTGCTTTTATCCTTCCTCACCTCTGTCCGGAGAGAAATTCCATCGGAAGGTATGGGTGACACAGCCTCTTCTTTACAGGTGGCAGCCTGGCAACTCCTGCAGAAAGGCCAGCAGAGCCCCACTCACACCGGGCCACCAACAAAGCCTTGGCCCCTCACTCCCTCCCACCAGCACAGCCCCGAGACTGCTGACGGGGCAGAGAATATGGAGTCAGGCACAACTTCAGGGGCTATTGCTGCCTGGAGCGCTGTTTATATTGACCTCAACCAGGCACACCTGGGGAGGGCCGGCCGGCAGGGTAAGGCTGCCCAGGTCAGCTAATCCACAACCCTCAGGGAATCACATTGTTGAAAATGGACCTCGCTAAGGCAGAACAGAAGCCAAGGGAAAAAAGGACACAATGCCATTTGCAGCCCCGTAGATGAGTCTAGAGGTAATCACGTGACTTGGAGTAAGTCAGAAAGAGAAAGACACATATCGTATCATATCACTTATAGGTATTACCTAAAATGGATACCAGGGCAGATATTTCCACGGAGAAGGGCAATCACAGATTCATTAAACAAACTTATGGTTCACCAATGGAAAGGTGTGAGGATTGGTTTCATTATGATATCGGGGTTAACAGACATAATCAAACACAGGTGACATATATAATCACCAAAGACCTACGGAATACCAAGAGAAGACTACTCAACATTCTGTCCTAAGGTACATGGGAAAAGGATCCCAGGATGAACAGACATCTGTATATGTGTAAAAGAACCACATCTTCCACACTTACAACAAGCCAAACATTGTAATCAAACTTGCTATAATAGAAAATAAAAAAAAATTAAAAACACGAACAAGAAGTAGTGAGACAAACTTGAGGGGCTTTCTCCTGGCACATTCCATT
This sequence comes from Mesoplodon densirostris, assembly GCF_025265405.1. Classification (NCBI taxonomy): domain Eukaryota; kingdom Metazoa; phylum Chordata; class Mammalia; order Artiodactyla; family Ziphiidae; genus Mesoplodon; species Mesoplodon densirostris. The sequence continues at coordinate 47,552,179 of NC_082673.1, read as the reverse complement.
CTAAATTCCAGTCTAGAACAAGACTTCCATTGAGGCTCTGTTGCTCTAGTAACCAGATTTGGTAAGGGAGAACTTCTGCCACCTTGTGGCCGTTTCACACAACAGCAGCTTTAATCCCAGCGCTAATGGTCAGTTGATATTCAAAATCATTGCAGGCCTGTAAATGACACCTGCCCTGAAAACAAATCCTGGGGTCACATATCGACCAAAAAATTCAAAGGACGTCCATATTTCAAAACGACCATTTCAAAAGGCATATTTTACGCACATTAGTGTTCTGCTTCTTTTTCTTTCTTTCCTTTTTTGTTAAAAAAACGGGAATGGAAAAAGGCATCCCTCAGAATGGGCGAAAATCGTTGCAAATGAATCAATGGACAAAGGTTTAATCTCCAATATATATATAAACAGCTCATGCAGCTTAATATTAAAAAAACAAACAACCCAATACAAAAATGGGCAGAAGATCTAAAGAGACGTTTCTTCAAAGAAGACACAGAGATGGCCAAGACGCACATGAAAAGCTGCTCAACAGCACTAATTATTAGAGAAATGCAAATCAAAACTACAATGAGGTATCACCTCACACCTGTTAGAATCGGCATCATCAGAAAATCTACAAACAACAAATTCTGGGGAGGGTGTGGACAAAAGGAGCCCTCTTCCACTATTGGTGGGGATGTAAATTGATACAGTCACTATGGAGAACAGTATGGAGTTTCCTTAAAAAACCTAGAAATAGAATTACCATCTGATCCAGCAATCCCACTTCTGGGCATATACCCAGAGAAAACCATAAATCAAAAAGGCACATTCACCACAATGTTCATTGCAGCACTATTTACAATAGCCAGGGAATGCAAGCAACCTAAATCCCCACAGACAGATGAATGGATAAAGATGTGGTATATATATAAAATGGAATATTACTCAGCCATAAAAAGGAATGAAACTGGGTTATTTGTAGATACATCGATGGATCTAGAGACTGTCATACAGAATGAAGTAAGTCAGAAAGAGGAAAACAAATATTGTATATTAATGCATATATGTGGAACCTAAAAAATGGTACAGATGAACTGTTTTGCAGGGAAGAAATAGAGACACAGAGGTAGAGAACAAACGTATGGACACCAAGTGTGGGAAGCCATGGGGTGGTGGTGGTGGGATGAGTTGGGAGATTGGGATTGACCTGTATACATGTATATGCATAAAATACATAACTCATAATAACCTGCTGTATAAAAAAATAAATAAAATTAAATTTCAAAAATTAAAAAAAAATTTTAAAATAAAATAGAAAAAATTTACTCCCTTCACACAGATGTATTTATAGGAATGAATTATTTCCATGCTTATATCTGTAAATACATAAAAGAGGAATCAAATCTAACTTGAACCATAAAAGAAAAAAAAAACCTGAACCCACCAGTTATACAGAGGGAAACCCTATCAGGGCACTTGCTCCAGCAGTAAACAATTCTGAAATTGGTCAGAGGTGGGGAATCACCTCCCATACAGCCAGCAACCCACCCCCAATGCAAGGAGCGTCCTCATTGCAAAGCTGGGGGACCGTGCTGAGGCATCTGTGAGTAAACGTGAGCTGAGCCCCAGGCCAGCTGCTGCTGAACTGTTCCCACCCTTCCCAGGTAAAACACCTGAATATGTACAAGGGCTTGAAAGCCTAGAGGAAGGGCCGTGGAGCCACACCAGCGACAGCATTCAGGCCAACTTGGTGCCTGCAGGCCAGCCAGGATGGTCCTGGACCCGGGTGCTGTTCTGGAAGCTTTCTATTGCCCTGCCTGAGATACCCCTCCTGTCCTGGCCCCCACTGCTTTTATCCTTCCTCACCTCTGTCCGGAGAGAAATTCCATCGGAAGGTATGGGTGACACATCCTCTTCTTTACAGGTGGCAGCCTGGCAACTCCTGCAGAAAGGCCAGCAGAGCCCCACTCACACCGGGCCACCAACAAAGCCTTGGCCCCTCACTCCCTCCCACCAGCACAGCCCCGAGACTGCTGACGGGGCAGAGAATAAGGAGTCAGGCACAACTTCAGGGCTATTGCTGCCTGGAGCGCTGTTTATATTGACCTCAACCAGGCACACCTGGGGAGGGCCGGCCGGCAGGGTAAGGCTGCCCAGGTCAGCTAATCCACAACCCTCACGGAATCACATTGTTGAAAATGGACCTCGCTAAGGCAGAACAGAAGCCAAGGGAAAAAAGGACACAATGCCATTTGCAGCCCCGTAGATGAGTCTAGAGGTAATCACGTGACTTGGAGTAAGTCAGAAAGTGAAAGACACATATCGTATCATATCACTTATAGGTATTACCTAAAATGGATACCAGGGCAGATATTTCCACGGAGAAGGGCAATCACAGATTCATTAAACAAACTTATGGTTCACCAATGGAAAGGTGTGAGGATTGGTTTCATTACGATATCGGGGTTAACAGACATAATCAAACACAGGTGACATATATAATCACCAAAGACCTACGGAATACCAAGAGAAGACTACTCAACATTCTGTCCTAAGGTACATGGGAAAAGGATCCCAGGATGAACAGACATCTGTATATGTGTAAAAGAACCACATCTTCCACACTTACAACAAGCCAAACATTGTAATCAAACTTGCTATAATAGAAAATAAAAAAAAAATTAAAAACACGAACAAGAAGTAGTGAGACAAACTTGAGGGGCTTTCTCCTGGCACATTCCATTCTAAATTCCAGTCTAGAACACGACTTCCATTGAGGCTCTGTTGCTCTAGTAACCAGATTTGGTAAGGGAGAACTTCTGCCACCTTGTGGCCGTTTCACGCAACAGCAGCTTTAATCCCAGCGCTAATGGTCAGTTGATATTCAAAATCATTGCAGGCCTGTAAATGACACCTGCCCTGAAAACAAATCCTGGGGTCACATATCGACCAAAAAATTCAAAGGACGTCCATATTTCAAAACGACCATTTCAAAAGGCATATTTTACGCACATTAGTGTTCTGCTTCTTTTTCTTTCTTTCCTTTTTTGTTAAAAAAACGGGAATGGAAAAAGGCATCCCTCAGAATGGGCGAAAATCGTTGCAAATGAATCAATGGACAAAGGTTTAATCTCCAATATATATATAAACAGCTCATGCAGCTTAATATTAAAAAAACAAACAACCCAATACAAAAATGGGCAGAAGATCTAAAGAGACGTTTCTTCAAAGAAGACACAGAGATGGCCAAGACGCACATGAAAAGCTGCTCAACAGCACTAATTATTAGAGAAATGCAAATCAAAACTACAATGAGGTATCACCTCACACCTGTTAGAATCGGCATCATCAGAAAATCTACAAACAACAAATTCTGGGGAGGGTGTGGACAAAAGAGCCCTCTTCCACTATTGGTGGGGATGTAAATTGATACAGTCACTATGGAGAACAGTTTGGAGTTTCCTTAAAAAACCTAGAAATAGAATTACCATCTGATCCAGCAATCCCACTTCTGGGCATATACCCAGAGAAAACCATAAATCAAAAAGGCACATTCACCACAATGTTCATTGCAGCACTATTTACAATAGCCAGGTAATGCAAGTAACCTAAATCCCCACAGACAGATGAATGGATAAAGATGGGGTACATATATAAAATGGAATATTACTCAGCCATAAAAAGGAATGAAACTGGGTCATTTGTAGAGACATCGATGGATCTAGAGACTGTCATACAGAATGAAGTAAGTCAGAAAGAGGAAAACAAATATTGTCTATTAATGCATATATGTGGAAACTAAAAAATGGTACAGATGAACTGGTTTGAAGGGAAGAAATAGAGACACAGAGGTAGAGAACAAACGTATGGACACCAAGTGTGGGAAGCCATGGGGTGGTGGTGGTGGGATGAGTTGGGAGATTGGGATTGACCTGTATACATGTATATGCATAAAATACATAACTAATAATAACCTGCTGTATAAAAAAATAAATACAATTAAATTTCAAAATTTTAAAAAAAATTTTTTTAATAAAACAAAAAAAAGTTCTTCCCTTCACACAGATGTATTTATAGGAATGAATTATTTCCATGCTTATATCTATAAATACATAAAAGAGGAATCAAATCTAACTTGAACCATAAAAGAAAAAAAAAACCTGAACCCACCAGTTATACAGAGGGAAACCCTATCAGGGCACTTGCTCCAGCGGTAAACAATTCTGAAATTGGTCAGAGGTGGGGAATCACCTCCCATACAGCCAGCAACCCACCCCCCATGCAAGGAGCGTCCTCATTGCAAAGCTGGGGGACCGTGCTGAGGCATCTGTGAGTAAACGTGAGCTGAGCCCCAGGCCAGCTGCTGCTGAACTGTTCCCACCCTTCCCAGGTAAAACACCTGAATATGTACAAGGGCTTGAAAGCCTAGAGGAAGGGCCGTGGAGCCACACCAGCGACAGCACGCAGGCCAACTTGGTGCCTGCAGGCCAGCCAGGATGGTCCTGGCCCCGGGCGCTCTTCTGGAAGCTTTCTATTGCCCTGCCTGAGATACCCCTCCTGTCCCGGCCCCCACTGCTTTTATCCTTCCTCACCTCTGTCCGGAGAGAAATTCCATCGGAAGGTATGGGTGACACATCCTCTTCTTTACAGGTGGCAGCCTGGCACCTCCTGCAGAAAGGCCAGCAGAGCCCCACTCACACCGGGCCACCAACAAAGCCTTGGCCCCTCACTCCCTCCCACCAGCACAGCCCCGAGACTGCTGACGGGGCAGAGAATATGGAGTCAGGCACAACTTCAGGGGCTATTGCTGCCTGGAGCGCTGTTTATATTGACCTCAACCAGGCACACCTGGGGAGGGCCGGCCGGCAGGGTAAGGCTGCCCAGGTCAGCTAATCCACAACCCTCAGGGAATCACATTGTTGAAAATGGACCTCGCTAAGGCAGAATAGAAGCCAAGGAAAAAAGGACACAATGCCATTTGCAGCCCCGTAGATGAGTCTAGAGGTAATCACGTGACTTGGAGTAAGTCAGAAAGTGAAAGACACATATCGTATCATATCACTTATAGGTGTTACCTAAAAATGGATACCAGGGCAGATATTTCCACGGAGAAGGGCAATCACAGATTCATTAAACAAACTTATGGTTCACCAATGGAAAGGTGTGAGGATTGATTTCATTACGATTTCGGGGTTAACAGACATAATCAAACACAGGTGACATATATAATCACCAAAGACCTACGGAATACCAAGAGAAGACTACTCAACATTCTGTCCTAACGTACATGGGAAAAGGATCCCAGGAAGAACAGACATCTGTATATGTGTAAAAGAACCACATCTTCCACACCTACAACAAGCCAAACATTGTAATCAAACTTGCTGTAATAGAAAAAAAAAAATTAAAAACACGAACAAGATGTAGTGAGACAAACTTGAGGGGCTTTCTCCTGGCACATTCCATTCTAAATTCCAGTCTAGAACATGACTTCCATTGAGGCTCTGTTGCTCTAGTAACCAGATTTGGTAAGGGAGAACTGCTGCCACCTTGTGGCCGTTTCACGCAACAGCAGCTTTAATCCCAGCGCTAATGGTCAGTTGATATTCAAAATTATTGCAGGCCTGTAAATGACACCTGCCCTGAAAACAAATCCTGGGGTCACATATCGACCAAAAAATTCAAAGGACGTCCATATTTCAAAACGACCATTTCAAAAGGCATAATTTACGCACATTAGTGTTCTGCTTCTTTTTCTTTCTTTCCTTTTTTGTTAAAAAAAACGGGAATGGAAAAAGGCATCCCTCAGAATGGGCGAAAATCATTGCAAATGAATCAATGGACAAAGGTTTAATCTCCAATATATATATAAACAGCTCATGCAGCTTAATATTAAAAAAACAAACAACCCAATACAAAAATGGGCAGAAGATCTAAAGAGACGTTTCTTCAAAGAAGACACAGAGATGGCCAAGACGCACATGAAAAGCTGCTCAACAGCACTAATTATTAGAGAAATGCAAATCAAAACTACAATGAGTTACCTGACACCTGTTAGAATCGGCATCATCAGAATATCTACAAACAACAAATTCTGGGGAGGGTGTGGACAAAAGGAGCCCTCTTCCACTATTGGTGGGGATGTAAATTGATACAGTCACTATGGAGAACAGTATGGAGTTTCCTTAAAAAAACTAGAAATAGAATTACCATCTGATCCAGCAATCCCACTTCTGGGCATATACCCAGAGAAAACCATAAATCAAAAAGGCACATTCACCACAATGTTCATTGCAGCACTATTTACAATAGCCAGGTAATGCAAGTAACCTAAATGCCCACAGACAGATGAATGGATAAAGATGGGGTACATATATAAAATGGAATATTACTCAGCCATAAAAAGGAATGAAACTGGGTCATTTGTAGAGACATCGATGGATCTAGAGACTGTCATACAGAATGAAGTAAGTCAGAAAGAGGAAAACAAATATTGTCTATTAATGCATATATGTGGAAACTAAATAATGGTACAGATGAACTGGTTTGAAGGGAAGAAATAGAGACACAGAGGTAGAGAACAAACGTATGGACACCAAGAGTGGGAAGCCATGGGGTGGTGGTGGTGGGATGAGTTGGGAGATTGGGATTGACCTGTATACATGTATATGCATAAAATACATAACTAATAATAACCTGCTGTATAAAAAAATAAATACAATTAAATTTCAAAATTAAAAAAAAATTTTTTTTAATAAAACAAAAAAAAGTTCTTCCCTTCACACAGATGTATTTATAGGAATGAATTATTTCCATGCTTATATCTATAAATACATAAAAGAGGAATCAAATCTAACTTGAACCATAAAAGAAAAAAAAAACCTGAACCCACCAGTTATACAGAGGGAAACCCTATCAGGGCACTTGCTGCAGCGGTAAACAATTCTGAAATTGGTCAGAGGTGGGGAATCACCTCCCATACAGCCAGCAACCCACCCCCCATGCAAGGAGCGTCCTCATTGCAAAGCTGGGGGACCGTGCTGAGGCATCTGTGAGTAAACGTGAGCTGAGCCCCAGGCCAGCTGCTGCTGAACTGTTCCCACCCTTCCCAGGTAAAACACCTGAATATGTACAAGGGCTTGAAAGCCTAGAGGAAGGGCCGTGGAGCCACACCAGGGACAGCACGCAGGCCAACTTGGTGCCTGCAGGCCAGCCAGGATGGTCCTGGCCCCGGGCGCTCTTCTGGAAGCTTTCTATTGCCCTGCCTGAGATACCCCTCCTGTCCCGGCCCCCACTGCTTTTATCCTTCCTCACCTCTGTCCGGAGAGAAATTCCATCGGAAGGTATGGGTGACACATCCTCTTCTTTACAGGTGGCAGCCTGGCACCTCCTGCAGAAAGGCCAGCAGAGCCCCACTCACACCGGGCCACCAACAAAGCCTTGGCCCCTCACTCCCTCCCACCAGCACAGCCCCGAGACTGCTGACGGGGCAGAGAATATGGAGTCAGGCACAACTTCAGGGGCTATTGCTGCCTGGAGCGCTGTTTATATTGACCTCAACCAGGCACACCTGGGGAGGGCCGGCCGGCAGGGTAAGGCTGCCCAGGTCAGCTAATCCACAACCCTCAGGGAATCACATTGTTGAAAATGGACCTCGCTAAGGCAGAATAGAAGCCAAGGAAAAAAGGACACAATGCCATTTGCAGCCCCGTAGATGAGTCTAGAGGTAATCACGTGACTTGGAGTAAGTCAGAAAGTGAAAGACACATATCGTATCATATCACTTATAGGTGTTACCTAAAAATGGATACCAGGGCAGATATTTCCACGGAGAAGGGCAATCACAGATTCATTAAACAAACTTATGGTTCACCAATGGAAAGGTGTGAGGATTGATTTCATTACGATTTCGGGGTTAACAGACATAATCAAACACAGGTGACATATATAATCACCAAAGACCTACGGAATACCAAGAGAAGACTACTCAACATTCTGTCCTAACGTACATGGGAAAAGGATCCCAGGAAGAACAGACATCTGTATATGTGTAAAAGAACCACATCTTCCACACCTACAACAAGCCAAACATCGTAATCAAACTTGGTGTAATAGAAAATAAAAAAAAATTAAAAACACGAACAAAAAGTAGTGAGACAAACTTGAGGGGCTTTCTCCTGGCACATTCCATTCGAAATTCCAATCTAGAACAGGACTTCCATTGAGGCTCTGTTGCTCTAGTAGCCAGATTTGGTAAGGGAGAACTGCTGCCACCTTGTGGCCGTTTCACGCAACAGCAGCTTTAATCCCAGCGCTAATGGTCAGTTGATATTCAAAATTATTGCAGGCCTGTAAATGACACCTGCCCTGAAAACAAATCCTGGGGTCACATATCGACCAAAAAATTCAAAGGACGTCCATATTTCAAAACGACCATTTCAAAAGGCATAATTTACGCACATTAGTGTTCTGCTTCTTTTTCTTTCTTTCCTTTTTTGTTAAAAAAAACGGGAATGGAAAAAGGCATCCCTCAGAATGGGCGAAAATCATTGCAAATGAATCAATGGACAAAGGTTTAATCTCCAATACATATATAAACAGCTCATGCAGCTTAATATTAAAAAAACAAACAACCCAATACAAAAATGGGCAGAAGATCTAAAGAGACGTTTCTTCAAAGAAGACACAGAGATGGCCAAGACGCACATGAAAAGCTGCTCAATGGCACGAATTATTAGAGAAATGCAAATCAAAACTACAATGAGGTACCTGACACCTGTTAGAATCGGCATCATCAGAATATCTACAAACAACAAATTCTGGGGAGGGTGTGGACAAAAGGAGCCCTCTTCCACTATTGGTGGGGATGTAAATTGATACAGTCACAATGGAGAACAGTATGGAGTTTCCTTAAAAAAACTAGAAATAGAATTACCATCTGATCCAGCAATCCCACTTCTGGGCATATACCCAGAGAAAACCATAAATCAAAAAGGCACATTCACCACAATGTTCATTGCAGCACTATTTACAATAGCCAGGTAATGCAAGTAACCTAAATGCCCACAGACAGATGAATGGATAAAGATGGGGTACATATATAAAATGGAATATTACTCAGCCATAAAAAGGAATGAAACTGGGTCATTTGTAGAGACATCGATGGATCTAGAGACTGTCATACAGAATGAAGTAAGTCAGAAAGAGGAAAACAAATATTGTCTATTAATGCATATATGTGGAAACTAAAAAATGGTACAGATGAACTGGTTTGAAGGGAAGAAATAGAGACACAGAGGTAGAGAACAAACGTATGGACACCAAGTGTGGGAAGCCATGGGGTGGTGGTGGTGGGATGAGTTGGGAGATTGGGATTGACCTGTATACATGTATATGCATAAAATACATAACTAATAATAACCTGCTGTATAAAAAAATAAATACAATTAAATTTCAAAATTTAAAAAAAAAATTTTTTTAATAAAACAAAAAAAAGTTCTTCCCTTCACACAGATGTATTTATAGGAATGAATTATTTCCATGCTTATATCTGTAAATACATAAAAGAGGAATGAAATCTAACTTGAACCATAAAAGAAAAAAAAAACCTGAACCCACCAGTTATACAGAGGGAAACCCTATCAGGGCACTTGCTCCAGCGGTAAACAATTCTGAAATTGGTCAGAGGTGGGGAATCACCTCCCATACAGCCAGCAACCCAAACCCAATGCAAGGAGCGTCCTCATTGCAAAGCTGGGGGACCGTGCTGAGGCATCTGTGAGTAAACGTGAGCTGAGCCCCAGGCCAGCTGCTGCTGAACTGTTCCCACCCTTCCCAGGTAAAACACCTGAATATGTACAACGGCTTGAAAGCCTAGAGGAAGGGCCGTGGAGCCACACCAGCGACAGCACTCAGGCCAACTTGGTGCCTGCAGGCCAGCCAGGATGGTCCTGGACCCGGGCGCTGTTCTGGAAGCTTTCTATTGCCCTGCCTGAGATACCCCTCCTGTCCTGGCCCCCACTGCTTTTATCCTTCCTCACCTCTGTCCGGAGAGAAATTCCATCGGAAGGTATGGGTGACACATCCTCTTCTTTACAGGTGGCAGCCTGGCAACTCCTGCAGAAAGGCCAGCAGAGCCCCACTCACACCGGGCCACCAACAAAGCCTTGGCCCCTCACTCCCTCCCACCAGCACAGCCCCGAGACTGCTGACGGGGCAGAGAATATGGAGTCAGGCACAACTTCAGGGGCTATTGCTGCCTGGAGCGCTGTTTATATTGACCTCAACCAGGCACACCTGGGGAGGGCCGGCCGGCAGGGTAAGGCTGCCCAGGTCAGCTAATCCACAACCCTCAGGGAATCACATTGTTGAAAATGGACCTCGCTAAGGCAGAACAGAAGCCAAGGGAAAAAAGGACACAATGCCATTTGCAGCCCCGTAGATGAGTCTAGAGGTAATCACGTGACTTGGAGTAAGTCAGAAAGAGAAAGACACATATCGTATCATATCACTTATAGGTATTACCTAAAATGGATACCAGGGCAGATATTTCCACGGAGAAGGGCAATCACAGATTCATTAAACAAACTTATGGTTCACCAATGGAAAGGTGTGAGGATTGGTTTCATTATGATATCGGGGTTAACAGACATAATCAAACACAGGTGACATATATAATCACCAAAGACCTACGGAATACCAAGAGAAGACTACTCAACATTCTGTCCTAAGGTACATGGGAAAAGGATCCCAGGATGAACAGACATCTGTATATGTGTAAAAGAACCACATCTTCCACACTTACAACAAGCCAAACATTGTAATCAAACTTGCTATAATAGAAAATAAAAAAAAAAATTAAAAACACGAACAAGAAGTAGTGAGACAAACTTGAGGGGCTTTCTCCTGGCACATTCCATTCTAAATTCCAGTCTAGAACACGACTTCCATTGAGGCTCTGTTGCTCTAGTAACCAGATTTGGTAAGGGAGAACTTCTGCCACCTTGTGGCCGTTTCACGCAACAGCAGCTTTAATCCCAGCGCTAATGGTCAGTTGATATTCAAAATCATTGCAGGCCTGTAAATGACACCTGCCCTGAAAACAAATCCTGGGGTCACATATCGACCAAAAAATTCAAAGGACGTCCATATTTCAAAACGACCATTTCAAAAGGCATATTTTACGCACATTAGTGTTCTGCTTCTTTTTCTTTCTTTCCTTTTTTGTTAAAAAAACGGGAATGGAAAAAGGCATCCCTCAGAATGGGCGAAAATCGTTGCAAATGAATCAATGGACAAAGGTTTAATCTCCAATATATATATAAACAGCTCATGCAGCTTAATATTAAAAAAACAAACAACCCAATACAAAAATGGGCAGAAGATCTAAAGAGACGTTTCTTCAAAGAAGACACAGAGATGGCCAAGACGCACATGAAAAGCTGCTCAACAGCACTAATTATTAGAGAAATGCAAATCAAAACTACAATGAGGTATCACCTCACACCTGTTAGAATCGGCATCATCAGAAAATCTACAAACAACAAATTCTGGGGAGGGTGTGGACAAAAGGAGCCCTCTTCCACTATTGGTGGGGATGTAAATTGATACAGTCACTATGTAGAACAGTATGGAGTTTCCTTAAAAAACCTAGAAATAGAATTACCATCTGATCCAGCAATCCCACTTCTGGGCATATACCCAGAGAAAACCATAAATCAAAAATGCACATTCACCACAATGTTCATTGCAGCACTATTTACAATAGCCAGGGAATGCAAGCAACCTAAATCCCCACAGATGAATGGATAAAGATGTGGTATATATATAAAATGGAATATTACTCAGCCATAAAAAGGAATGAAACTGGGTCATTTGTAGAGACATCGATGGATCTAGAGACTGTCATACAGAATGAAGTAAGTCAGAAAGAGGAAAACAAATATTGTATATTAATGCATATATGTGGAACCTAAAAAATGGTCCAGATGAACTGGATTGCAGGGAAGAAATAGAGACACAGAGGTAGAGAACAAACGTATGGACACCAAGTGTGGGAAGCCATGGGGTGGTGGTGGTGGGATGAGTTGGGAGATTGGGATTGACCTGTATACATGTATATGCATAAAATACATAACTCATAATAACCTGCTGTATAAAAAAATAAATAAAATTAAATTTCAAAATTTAAAAAAAAAATTAAAATAAAATAGAAAAAATTTATTCCCTTCACACAGATGTATTTATAGGAATGAATTATTTCCATGCTTATATCTGTAAATACATAAAAGAGGAATCAAATCTAACTTGAACCATAAAAGAAAAAAAAAACCTGAACCCACCAGTTATACAGAGGGAAACCCTATCAGGGCACTTGCTCCAGCGGTAAACAATTCTGAAATTGGTCAGAGGTGGGGAATCACCTCCCATACAGCCAGCAACCCACCCCAAATGCATGGAGCGTCCTCATTGCAAAGCTGGGGGACCGTGCTGAGGCATCTGTGAGTAAACGTGAGCTGAGCCCCAGGCCAGCTGCTGCTGAACTGTTCCCACCCTTCCCAGGTAAAACACCTGAATATGTACAACGGCTTGAAAGCCTAGAGGAAGGGCCGTGGAGCCACACCAGCGACAGCACTCAGGCCAACTTGGTGCCTGCAGGCCAGCCAGGATGGTCCTGGACCCGGGCGCTGTTCTGGAAGCTTTCTATTGCCCTGCCTGAGATACCCCTCCTGTCCTGGCCCCCACTGCTTTTATCCTTCCTCACCTCTGTCCGGAGAGAAATTCCATCGGAAGGTATGGGTGACACAGCCTCTTCTTTACAGGTGGCAGCCTGGCAACTCCTGCAGAAAGGCCAGCAGAGCCCCACTCACACCGGGCCACCAACAAAGCCTTGGCCCCTCACTCCCTCCCACCAGCACAGCCCCGAGACTGCTGACGGGGCAGAGAATATGGAGTCAGGCACAACTTCAGGGGCTATTGCTGCCTGGAGCGCTGTTTATATTGACCTCAACCAGGCACACCTGGGGAGGGCCGGCCGGCAGGGTAAGGCTGCCCAGGTCAGCTAATCCACAACCCTCAGGGAATCACATTGTTGAAAATGGACCTCGCTAAGGCAGAACAGAAGCCAAGGGAAAAAAGGACACAATGCCATTTGCAGCCCCGTAGATGAGTCTAGAGGTAATCACGTGACTTGGAGTAAGTCAGAAAGAGAAAGACACATATCGTATCATATCACTTATAGGTATTACCTAAAATGGATACCAGGGCAGATATTTCCACGGAGAAGGGCAATCACAGATTCATTAAACAAACTTATGGTTCACCAATGGAAAGGTGTGAGGATTGGTTTCATTATGATATCGGGGTTAACAGACATAATCAAACACAGGTGACATATATAATCACCAAAGACCTACGGAATACCAAGAGAAGACTACTCAACATTCTGTCCTAAGGTACATGGGAAAAGGATCCCAGGATGAACAGACATCTGTATATGTGTAAAAGAACCACATCTTCCACACTTACAACAAGCCAAACATTGTAATCAAACTTGCTATAATAGAAAATAAAAAAAAAAAATTAAAAACACGAACAAGAAGTAGTGAGACAAACTTGAGGGGCTTTCTCCTGGCACATTCCATTCTAAATTCCAGTCTAGAACACGACTTCCATTGAGGCTCTGTTGCTCTAGTAACCAGATTTGGTAAGGGAGAACTTCTGCCACCTTGTGGCCGTTTCACGCAACAGCAGCTTTAATCCCAGCGCTAATGGTCAGTTGATATTCAAAATCATTGCAGGCCTGTAAATGACACCTGCCCTGAAAACAAATCCTGGGGTCACATATCGACCAAAAAATTCAAAGGACGTCCATATTTCAAAACGACCATTTCAAAAGGCATATTTTACGCACATTAGTGTTCTGCTTCTTTTTCTTTCTTTCCTTTTTTGTTAAAAAAACGGGAATGGAAAAAGGCATCCCTCAGAATGGGCGAAAATCGTTGCAAATGAATCAATGGACAAAGGTTTAATCTCCAATATATATATAAACAGCTCATGCAGCTTAATATTAAAAAAACAAACAACCCAATACAAAAATGGGCAGAAGATCTAAAGAGACGTTTCTTCAAAGAAGACACAGAGATGGCCAAGACGCACATGAAAAGCTGCTCAACAGCACTAATTATTAGAGAAATGCAAATCAAAACTACAATGAGGTATCACCTCACACCTGTTAGAATCGGCATCATCAGAAAATCTACAAACAACAAATTCTGGGGAGGGTGTGGACAAAAGGAGCCCTCTTCCACTATTGGTGGGGATGTAAATTGATACAGTCACTATGGAGAACAGTTTGGAGTTTCCTTAAAAAACCTAGAAATAGAATTACCATCTGATCCAGCAATCCCACTTCTGGGCATATACCCAGAGAAAACCATAAATCAAAAGGCACATTCACCACAATGTTCATTGCAGCACTATTTACAATAGCCAGGGAATGCAAGCAACCTAAATCCCCACAGACAGATGAATGGATAAAGATGTGGTATATATATAAAATGGAATATTACTCAGCCATAAAAAGGAATGAAACTGGGTCATTTGTAGAGACATCGATGGATCTAGAGACTGTCATACAGAATGAAGTAAGTCAGAAAGAGGAAAACAAATATTGTATATTAATGCATATATGTGGAACCTAAAAAATGGTCCAGATGAACTGGTTTGCAGGGAAGAAATAGAGACACAGAGGTAGAGAACAAACGTATGGACACCAAGTGTGGGAAGCCATGGGGTGGTGGTGGTGGGATGAGTTGGGAGATTGGGATTGACCCTTATACATGTATATGCATAAAATACATAACTCATAATAACCTGCTGTATAAAAAAATAAATAAAATTAAATTTCAAAATTAAAAAAAAACATTTAAAATAAAATAGAAAAAATTTATTCCCTTCACACAGATGTATTTATAGGAATGAATTATTTCCATGCTTATATCTGTAAATACATAAAAGAGGAATCAAATCTAACTTGAACCATAAAAGAAAAAAAAAACCTGAACCCACCAGTTATACAGAGGGAAACCCTATCAGGGCACTTGCTCCAGCGGTAAACAATTCTGAAATTGGTCAGAGGTGGGGAATCACCTCCCATACAGCCAGCAACCCACCCCAAATGCATGGAGCGTCCTCATTGCAAAGCTGGGGGACCGTGCTGAGGCATCTGTGAGTAAACGTGAGCTGAGCCCCAGGCCAGCTGCTGCTGAACTGTTCCCACCCTTCCCAGGTAAAACACCTGAATATGTACAACGGCTTGAAAGCCTAGAGGAAGGGCCGTGGAGCCACACCAGCGACAGCACTCAGGCCAACTTGGTGCCTGCAGGCCAGCCAGGATGGTCCTGGACCCGGGCGCTGTTCTGGAAGCTTTCTATTGCCCTGCCTGAGATACCCCTCCTGTCCTGGCCCCCACTGCTTTTATCCTTCCTCACCTCTGTCCGGAGAGAAATTCCATCGGAAGGTATGGGTGACACAGCCTCTTCTTTACAGGTGGCAGCCTGGCAACTCCTGCAGAAAGGCCAGCAGAGCCCCACTCACACCGGGCCACCAACAAAGCCTTGGCCCCTCACTCCCTCCCACCAGCACAGCCCCGAGACTGCTGACGGGGCAGAGAATATGGAGTCAGGCACAACTTCAGGGGCTATTGCTGCCTGGAGCGCTGTTTATATTGACCTCAACCAGGCACACCTGGGGAGGGCCGGCCGGCAGGGTAAGGCTGCCCAGGTCAGCTAATCCACAACCCTCAGGGAATCACATTGTTGAAAATGGACCTCGCTAAGGCAGAACAGAAGCCAAGGGAAAAAAGGACACAATGCCATTTGCAGCCCCGTAGATGAGTCTAGAGGTAATCACGTGACTTGGAGTAAGTCAGAAAGTGAAAGACACATATCGTATCATATCACTTATAGGTATTACCTAAAATGGATACCAGGGCAGATATTTCCACGGAGAAGGGCAATCACAGATTCATTAAACAAACTTATGGTTCACCAATGGAAAGGTGTGAGGATTGGTTTCATTATGATATCGGGGTTAACAGACATAATCAAACACAGGTGACATATATAATCACCAAAGACCTACGGAATACCAAGAGAAGACTACTCAACATTCTGTCCTAAGGTACATGGGAAAAGGATCCCAGGATGAACAGACATCTGTATATGTGTAAAAGAACCACATCTTCCACACTTACAACAAGCCAAACATTGTAATCAAACTTGCTATAATAGAAAATAAAAAAAAAAATTAAAAACACGAACAAGAAGTAGTGAGACAAACTTGAGGGGCTTTCTCCTGGCACATTCCATTCTAAATTCCAGTCTAGAACACGACTTCCATTGAGGCTCTGTTGCTCTAGTAACCAGATTTGGTAAGGGAGAACTTCTGCCACCTTGTGGCCGTTTCACGCAACAGCAGCTTTAATCCCAGCGCTAATGGTCAGTTGATATTCAAAATCATTGCAGGCCTGTAAATGACACCTGCCCTGAAAACAAATCCTGGGGTCACATATCGACCAAAAAATTCAAAGGACGTCCATATTTCAAAACGACCATTTCAAAAGGCATATTTTACGCACATTAGTGTTCTGCTTCTTTTTCTTTCTTTCCTTTTTTGTTAAAAAAACGGGAATGGAAAAAGGCATCCCTCAGAATGGGCGAAAATCGTTGCAAATGAATCAATGGACAAAGGTTTAATCTCCAATATATATATAAACAGCTCATGCAGCTTAATATTAAAAAAACAAACAACCCAATACAAAAATGGGCAGAAGATCTAAAGAGACGTTTCTTCAAAGAAGACACAGAGATGGCCAAGACGCACATGAAAAGCTGCTCAACAGCACTAATTATTAGAGAAATGCAAATCAAAACTACAATGAGGTATCACCTCACACCTGTTAGAATCGGCATCATCAGAAAATCTACAAACAACAAATTCTGGGGAGGGTGTGGACAAAAGGAGCCCTCTTCCACTATTGGTGGGGATGTAAATTGATACAGTCACTATGGAGAACAGTTTGGAGTTTCCTTAAAAAACCTAGAAATAGAATTACCATCTGATCCAGCAATCCCACTTCTGGGCATATACCCAGAGAAAACCATAAATCAAAAGGCACATTCACCACAATGTTCATTGCAGCACTATTTACAATAGCCAGGGAATGCAAGCAACCTAAATCCCCACAGACAGATGAATGGATAAAGATGTGGTATATATATAAAATGGAATATTACTCAGCCATAAAAAGGAATGAAACTGGGTCATTTGTAGAGACATCGATGGATCTAGAGACTGTCATACAGAATGAAGTAAGTCAGAAAGAGGAAAACAAATATTGTATATTAATGCATATATGTGGAACCTAAAAAATGGTCCAGATGAACTGGTTTGCAGGGAAGAAATAGAGACACAGAGGTAGAGAACAAACGTATGGACACCAAGTGTGGGAAGCCATGGGGTGGTGGTGGTGGGATGAGTTGGGAGATTGGGATTGACCCTTATACATGTATATGCATAAAATACATAACTCATAATAACCTGCTGTATAAAAAAATAAATAAAATTAAATTTCAAAATTAAAAAAAAACATTTAAAATAAAATAGAAAAAATTTATTCCCTTCACACAGATGTATTTATAGGAATGAATTATTTCCATGCTTATATCTGTAAATACATAAAAGAGGAATCAAATCTAACTTGAACCATAAAAGAAAAAAAAAAACCTGAACCCACCAGTTATACAGAGGGAAACCCTATCAGGGCACTTGCTCCAGCAGTAAACAATTCTGAAATTGGTCAGAGGTGGGGAATCACCTCCCATACAGCCAGCAACCCACCCCAAATGCATGGAGCGTCCTCATTGCAAAGCTGGGGGACCGTGCTGAGGCATCTGTGAGTAAACGTGAGCTGAGCCCCAGGCCAGCTGCTGCTGAACTGTTCCCACCCTTCCCAGGTAAAACACCTGAATATGTACAACGGCTTGAAAGCCTAGAGGAAGGGCCGTGGAGCCACACCAGCGACAGCACTCAGGCCAACTTGGTGCCTGCAGGCCAGCCAGGATGGTCCTGGACCCGGGCGCTGTTCTGGAAGCTTTCTATTGCCCTGCCTGAGATACCCCTCCTGTCCTGGCCCCCACTGCTTTTATCCTTCCTCACCTCTGTCCGGAGAGAAATTCCATCGGAAGGTATGGGTGACACAGCCTCTTCTTTACAGGTGGCAGCCTGGCAACTCCTGCAGAAAGGCCAGCAGAGCCCCACTCACACCGGGCCACCAACAAAGCCTTGGCCCCTCACTCCCTCCCACCAGCACAGCCCCGAGACTGCTGACGGGGCAGAGAATATGGAGTCAGGCACAACTTCAGGGGCTATTGCTGCCTGGAGCGCTGTTTATATTGACCTCAACCAGGCACACCTGGGGAGGGCCGGCCGGCAGGGTAAGGCTGCCCAGGTCAGCTAATCCACAACCCTCAGGGAATCACATTGTTGAAAATGGACCTCGCTAAGGCAGAACAGAAGCCAAGGGAAAAAAGGACACAATGCCATTTGCAGCCCCGTAGATGAGTCTAGAGGTAATCACGTGACTTGGAGTAAGTCAGAAAGAGAAAGACACATATCGTATCATATCACTTATAGGTATTACCTAAAATGGATACCAGGGCAGATATTTCCACGGAGAAGGGCAATCACAGATTCATTAAACAAACTTATGGTTCACCAATGGAAAGGTGTGAGGATTGGTTTCATTATGATATCGGGGTTAACAGACATAATCAAACACAGGTGACATATATAATCACCAAAGACCTACGGAATACCAAGAGAAGACTACTCAACATTCTGTCCTAAGGTACATGGGAAAAGGATCCCAGGATGAACAGACATCTGTATATGTGTAAAAGAACCACATCTTCCACACTTACAACAAGCCAAACATTGTAATCAAACTTGCTATAATAGAAAATAAAAAAAAAATTAAAAACACGAACAAGAAGTAGTGAGACAAACTTGAGGGGCTTTCTCCTGGCACATTCCATTCTAAATTCCAGTCTAGAACACGACTTCCATTGAGGCTCTGTTGCTCTAGTAACCAGATTTGGTAAGGGAGAACTTCTGCCACCTTGTGGCCGTTTCACGCAACAGCAGCTTTAATCCCAGCGCTAATGGTCAGTTGATATTCAAAATCATTGCAGGCCTGTAAATGACACCTGCCCTGAAAACAAATCCTGGGGTCACATATCGACCAAAAAATTCAAAGGACGTCCATATTTCAAAACGACCATTTCAAAAGGCATATTTTACGCACATTAGTGTTCTGCTTCTTTTTCTTTCTTTCCTTTTTTGTTAAAAAAACGGGAATGGAAAAAGGCATCCCTCAGAATGGGCGAAAATCGTTGCAAATGAATCAATGGACAAAGGTTTAATCTCCAATATATATATAAACAGCTCATGCAGCTTAATATTAAAAAAACAAACAACCCAATACAAAAATGGGCAGAAGATCTAAAGAGACGTTTCTTCAAAGAAGACACAGAGATGGCCAAGACGCACATGAAAAGCTGCTCAACAGCACTAATTATTAGAGAAATGCAAATCAAAACTACAATGAGGTATCACCTCACACCTGTTAGAATCGGCATCATCAGAAAATCTACAAACAACAAATTCTGGGGAGGGTGTGGACAAAAGAGCCCTCTTCCACTATTGGTGGGGATGTAAATTGATACAGTCACTATGGAGAACAGTTTGGAGTTTCCTTAAAAAACCTAGAAATAGAATTACCATCTGATCCAGCAATCCCACTTCTGGGCATATACCCAGAGAAAACCATAAATCAAAAGGCACATTCACCACAATGTTCATTGCAGCACTATTTACAATAGCCAGGGAATGCAAGCAACCTAAATCCCCACAGACAGATGAATGGATAAAGATGTGGTATATATATAAAATGGAATATTACTCAGCCATAAAAAGGAATGAAACTGGGTCATTTGTAGAGACATCGATGGATCTAGAGACTGTCATACAGAATGAAGTAAGTCAGAAAGAGGAAAACAAATATTGTGTATTAATGCATATATGTGGAACCTAAAAAATGGTCCAGATGAACTGGTTTGCAGGGAAGAAATAGAGACACAGAGGTAGAGAACAAACGTATGGACACCAAGTGTGGGAAGCCATGGGGTGGTGGTGGTGGGATGAGTTGGGAGATTGGGATTGACCTGTATACATGTATATGCATAAAATACATAACTCATAATAACCTGCTGTATAAAAAAATAAATAAAATTAAATTTCAAAATTAAAAAACAAAAATTTAAAATGAAATAGAAAAAATTTATTCCCTTCACACAGATGTATTTATAGGAATGAATTATTTCCATGCTTATATCTGTAAATACATAAAAGAGGAATCAAATCTAACTTGAACCATAAAAGAAAAAAAAACCTGAACCCACCAGTTATTCAGAGGGAAACCCTATCAGGGCACTTGCTCCAGCGGTAAACAATTCTGAAATTGGTCAGAGGTGGGGAATCACCTCCCATACAGCCAGCAACCCACCCCCAATGCAAGGAGCGTCCTCATTGCAAAGCTGGGGGACCGTGCTGAGGCATCTGTGAGTAAACGTGAGCTGAGCCCCAGGCCAGCTGCTGCTGAACTGTTCCCACCCTTCCCAGGTAAAACACCTGAATATGTACAACGGCTTGAAAGCCTAGAGGAAGGGCCGTGGAGCCACACCAGCGACAGCACTCAGGCCAACTTGGTGCCTGCAGGCCAGCCAGGATGGTCCTGGACCCGGGCGCTGTTCTGGAAGCTTTCTATTGCCCTGCCTGAGATACCCCTCCTGTCCTGGCCCCCACTGCTTTTATCCTTCCTCACCTCTGTCCGGAGAGAAATTCCATCGGAAGGTATGGGTGACACAGCCTCTTCTTTACAGGTGGCAGCCTGGCAACTCCTGCAGAAAGGCCAGCAGAGCCCCACTCACACCGGGCCACCAACAAAGCCTTGGCCCCTCACTCCCTCCCACCAGCACAGCCCCGAGACTGCTGACGGGGCAGAGAATATGGAGTCAGGCACAACTTCAGGGGCTATTGCTGCCTGGAGCGCTGTTTATATTGACCTCAAC
Source organism: Mesoplodon densirostris (assembly GCF_025265405.1). Classification (NCBI taxonomy): domain Eukaryota; kingdom Metazoa; phylum Chordata; class Mammalia; order Artiodactyla; family Ziphiidae; genus Mesoplodon; species Mesoplodon densirostris. The sequence continues at coordinate 47,531,006 of NC_082673.1, read as the reverse complement.
CAGGCACACCTGGGGAGGGCCGGCCGGCAGGGTAAGGCTGCCCAGGTCAGCTAATCCACAACCCTCAGGGAATCACATTGTTGAAAATGGACCTCGCTAAGGCAGAACAGAAGCCAAGGGAAAAAAGGACACAATGCCATTTGCAGCCCCGTAGATGAGTCTAGAGGTAATCACGTGACTTGGAGTAAGTCAGAAAGTGAAAGACACATATCGTATCATATCACTTATAGGTATTACCTAAAATGGATACCAGGGCAGATATTTCCACGGAGAAGGGCAATCACAGATTCATTAAACAAACTTATGGTTCACCAATGGAAAGGTGTGAGGATTGGTTTCATTATGATATCGGGGTTAACAGACATAATCAAACACAGGTGACATATATAATCACCAAAGACCTACGGAATACCAAGAGAAGACTACTCAACATTCTGTCCTAAGGTACATGGGAAAAGGATCCCAGGATGAACAGACATCTGTATATGTGTAAAAGAACCACATCTTCCACACTTACAACAAGCCAAACATTGTAATCAAACTTGCTATAATAGAAAATAAAAAAAAATTAAAAACACGAACAAGAAGTAGTGAGACAAACTTGAGGGGCTTTCTCCTGGCACATTCCATTCTAAATTCCAGTCTAGAACAAGACTTCCATTGAGGCTCTGTTGCTCTAGTAACCAGATTTGGTAAGGGAGAACTTCTGCCACCTTGTGGCCGTTTCACACAACAGCAGCTTTAATCCCAGCGCTAATGGTCAGTTGATATTCAAAATCATTGCAGGCCTGTAAATGACACCTGCCCTGAAAACAAATCCTGGGGTCACATATCGACCAAAAAATTCAAAGGACGTCCATATTTCAAAACGACCATTTCAAAAGGCATATTTTACGCACATTAGTGTTCTGCTTCTTTTTCTTTCTTTCCTTTTTTGTTAAAAAAACGGGAATGGAAAAAGGCATCCCTCAGAATGGGCGAAAATCGTTGCAAATGAATCAATGGACAAAGGTTTAATCTCCAATATATATATAAACAGCTCATGCAGCTTAATATTAAAAAAACAAACAACCCAATACAAAAATGGGCAGAAGATCTAAAGAGACGTTTCTTCAAAGAAGACACAGAGATGGCCAAGACGCACATGAAAAGCTGCTCAACAGCACTAATTATTAGAGAAATGCAAATCAAAACTACAATGAGGTATCACCTCACACCTGTTAGAATCGGCATCATCAGAAAATCTACAAACAACAAATTCTGGGGAGGGTGTGGACAAAAGAGCCCTCTTCCACTATTGGTGGGGATGTAAATTGATACAGTCACTATGGAGAACAGTTTGGAGTTTCCTTAAAAAACCTAGAAATAGAATTACCATCTGATCCAGCAATCCCACTTCTGGGCATATACCCAGAGAAAACCATAAATCAAAAGGCACATTCACCACAATGTTCATTGCAGCACTATTTACAATAGCCAGGGAATGCAAGCAACCTAAATCCCCACAGACAGATGAATGGATAAAGATGTGGTATATATATAAAATGGAATATTACTCAGCCATAAAAAGGAATGAAACTGGGTCATTTGTAGAGACATCGATGGATCTAGAGACTGTCATACAGAATGAAGTAAGTCAGAAAGAGGAAAACAAATATTGTGTATTAATGCATATATGTGGAACCTAAAAAATGGTCCAGATGAACTGGTTTGCAGGGAAGAAATAGAGACACAGAGGTAGAGAACAAACGTATGGACACCAAGTGTGGGAAGCCATGGGGTGGTGGTGGTGGGATGAGTTGGGAGATTGGGATTGACCTGTATACATGTATATGCATAAAATACATAACTCATAATAACCTGCTGTATAAAAAAATAAATAAAATTAAATTTCAAAATTAAAAAACAAAAATTTAAAATGAAATAGAAAAAATTTATTCCCTTCACACAGATGTATTTATAGGAATGAATTATTTCCATGCTTATATCTGTAAATACATAAAAGAGGAATCAAATCTAACTTGAACCATAAAAGAAAAAAAAACCTGAACCCACCAGTTATTCAGAGGGAAACCCTATCAGGGCACTTGCTCCAGCGGTAAACAATTCTGAAATTGGTCAGAGGTGGGGAATCACCTCCCATACAGCCAGCAACCCACCCCCAATGCAAGGAGCGTCCTCATTGCAAAGCTGGGGGACCGTGCTGAGGCATCTGTGAGTAAACGTGAGCTGAGCCCCAGGCCAGCTGCTGCTGAACTGTTCCCACCCTTCCCAGGTAAAACACCTGAATATGTACAACGGCTTGAAAGCCTAGAGGAAGGGCCGTGGAGCCACACCAGCGACAGCACTCAGGCCAACTTGGTGCCTGCAGGCCAGCCAGGATGGTCCTGGACCCGGGCTCTGTTCTGGAAGCTTTCTATTGCCCTGCCTGAGATACCCCTCCTGTCCTGGCCCCCACTGCTTTTATCCTTCCTCACCTCTGTCCGGAGAGAAATTCCATCGGAAGGTATGGGTGACACAGCCTCTTCTTTACAGGTGGCAGCCTGGCAACTCCTGCAGAAAGGCCAGCAGAGCCCCACTCACACCGGGCCACCAACAAAGCCTTGGCCCCTCACTCCCTCCCACCAGCACAGCCCCGAGACTGCTGACGGGGCAGAGAATATGGAGTCAGGCACAACTTCAGGGGCTATTGCTGCCTGGAGCGCTGTTTATATTGACCTCAACCAGGCACACCTGGGGAGGGCCGGCCGGCAGGGTAAGGCTGCCCAGGTCAGCTAATCCACAACCCTCAGGGAATCACATTGTTGAAAATGGACCTCGCTAAGGCAGAACAGAAGCCAAGGGAAAAAAGGACACAATGCCATTTGCAGCCCCGTAGATGAGTCTAGAGGTAATCACGTGACTTGGAGTAAGTCAGAAAGTGAAAGACACATATCGTATCATATCACTTATAGGTATTACCTAAAATGGATACCAGGGCAGATATTTCCACGGAGAAGGGCAATCACAGATTCATTAAACAAACTTATGGTTCACCAATGGAAAGGTGTGAGGATTGGTTTCATTATGATATCGGGGTTAACAGACATAATCAAACACAGGTGACATATATAATCACCAAAGACCTACGGAATACCAAGAGAAGACTACTCAACATTCTGTCCTAAGGTACATGGGAAAAGGATCCCAGGATGAACAGACATCTGTATATGTGTAAAAGAACCACATCTTCCACACTTACAACAAGCCAAACATTGTAATCAAACTTGCTATAATAGAAAATAAAAAAAAATTAAAAACACGAACAAGAAGTAGTGAGACAAACTTGAGGGGCTTTCTCCTGGCACATTCCATTCTAAATTCCAGTCTAGAACAAGACTTCCATTGAGGCTCTGTTGCTCTAGTAACCAGATTTGGTAAGGGAGAACTTCTGCCACCTTGTGGCCGTTTCACACAACAGCAGCTTTAATCCCAGCGCTAATGGTCAGTTGATATTCAAAATCATTGCAGGCCTGTAAATGACACCTGCCCTGAAAACAAATCCTGGGGTCACATATCGACCAAAAAATTCAAAGGACGTCCATATTTCAAAACGACCATTTCAAAAGGCATATTTTACGCACATTAGTGTTCTGCTTCTTTTTCTTTCTTTCCTTTTTTGTTAAAAAAACGGGAATGGAAAAAGGCATCCCTCAGAATGGGCGAAAATCGTTGCAAATGAATCAATGGACAAAGGTTTAATCTCCAATATATATATAAACAGCTCATGCAGCTTAATATTAAAAAAACAAACAACCCAATACAAAAATGGGCAGAAGATCTAAAGAGACGTTTCTTCAAAGAAGACACAGAGATGGCCAAGACGCACATGAAAAGCTGCTCAACAGCACTAATTATTAGAGAAATGCAAATCAAAACTACAATGAGGTATCACCTCACACCTGTTAGAATCGGCATCATCAGAAAATCTACAAACAACAAATTCTGGGGAGGGTGTGGACAAAAGGAGCCCTCTTCCACTATTGGTGGGGATGTAAATTGATACAGTCACTATGGAGAACAGTATGGAGTTTCCTTAAAAAACCTAGAAATAGAATTACCATCTGATCCAGCAATCCCACTTCTGGGCATATACCCAGAGAAAACCATAAATCAAAAAGGCACATTCACCACAATGTTCATTGCAGCACTATTTACAATAGCCAGGGAATGCAAGCAACCTAAATCCCCACAGACAGATGAATGGATAAAGATGTGGTATATATATAAAATGGAATATTACTCAGCCATAAAAAGGAATGAAACTGGGTTATTTGTAGATACATCGATGGATCTAGAGACTGTCATACAGAATGAAGTAAGTCAGAAAGAGGAAAACAAATATTGTATATTAATGCATATATGTGGAACCTAAAAAATGGTACAGATGAACTGTTTTGCAGGGAAGAAATAGAGACACAGAGGTAGAGAACAAACGTATGGACACCAAGTGTGGGAAGCCATGGGGTGGTGGTGGTGGGATGAGTTGGGAGATTGGGATTGACCTGTATACATGTATATGCATAAAATACATAACTCATAATAACCTGCTGTATAAAAAAATAAATAAAATTAAATTTCAAAAATTAAAAAAAAATTTTAAAATAAAATAGAAAAAATTTACTCCCTTCACACAGATGTATTTATAGGAATGAATTATTTCCATGCTTATATCTGTAAATACATAAAAGAGGAATCAAATCTAACTTGAACCATAAAAGAAAAAAAAAACCTGAACCCACCAGTTATACAGAGGGAAACCCTATCAGGGCACTTGCTCCAGCAGTAAACAATTCTGAAATTGGTCAGAGGTGGGGAATCACCTCCCATACAGCCAGCAACCCACCCCCAATGCAAGGAGCGTCCTCATTGCAAAGCTGGGGGACCGTGCTGAGGCATCTGTGAGTAAACGTGAGCTGAGCCCCAGGCCAGCTGCTGCTGAACTGTTCCCACCCTTCCCAGGTAAAACACCTGAATATGTACAAGGGCTTGAAAGCCTAGAGGAAGGGCCGTGGAGCCACACCAGCGACAGCATTCAGGCCAACTTGGTGCCTGCAGGCCAGCCAGGATGGTCCTGGACCCGGGTGCTGTTCTGGAAGCTTTCTATTGCCCTGCCTGAGATACCCCTCCTGTCCTGGCCCCCACTGCTTTTATCCTTCCTCACCTCTGTCCGGAGAGAAATTCCATCGGAAGGTATGGGTGACACATCCTCTTCTTTACAGGTGGCAGCCTGGCAACTCCTGCAGAAAGGCCAGCAGAGCCCCACTCACACCGGGCCACCAACAAAGCCTTGGCCCCTCACTCCCTCCCACCAGCACAGCCCCGAGACTGCTGACGGGGCAGAGAATAAGGAGTCAGGCACAACTTCAGGGCTATTGCTGCCTGGAGCGCTGTTTATATTGACCTCAACCAGGCACACCTGGGGAGGGCCGGCCGGCAGGGTAAGGCTGCCCAGGTCAGCTAATCCACAACCCTCACGGAATCACATTGTTGAAAATGGACCTCGCTAAGGCAGAACAGAAGCCAAGGGAAAAAAGGACACAATGCCATTTGCAGCCCCGTAGATGAGTCTAGAGGTAATCACGTGACTTGGAGTAAGTCAGAAAGTGAAAGACACATATCGTATCATATCACTTATAGGTATTACCTAAAATGGATACCAGGGCAGATATTTCCACGGAGAAGGGCAATCACAGATTCATTAAACAAACTTATGGTTCACCAATGGAAAGGTGTGAGGATTGGTTTCATTACGATATCGGGGTTAACAGACATAATCAAACACAGGTGACATATATAATCACCAAAGACCTACGGAATACCAAGAGAAGACTACTCAACATTCTGTCCTAAGGTACATGGGAAAAGGATCCCAGGATGAACAGACATCTGTATATGTGTAAAAGAACCACATCTTCCACACTTACAACAAGCCAAACATTGTAATCAAACTTGCTATAATAGAAAATAAAAAAAAAATTAAAAACACGAACAAGAAGTAGTGAGACAAACTTGAGGGGCTTTCTCCTGGCACATTCCATTCTAAATTCCAGTCTAGAACACGACTTCCATTGAGGCTCTGTTGCTCTAGTAACCAGATTTGGTAAGGGAGAACTTCTGCCACCTTGTGGCCGTTTCACGCAACAGCAGCTTTAATCCCAGCGCTAATGGTCAGTTGATATTCAAAATCATTGCAGGCCTGTAAATGACACCTGCCCTGAAAACAAATCCTGGGGTCACATATCGACCAAAAAATTCAAAGGACGTCCATATTTCAAAACGACCATTTCAAAAGGCATATTTTACGCACATTAGTGTTCTGCTTCTTTTTCTTTCTTTCCTTTTTTGTTAAAAAAACGGGAATGGAAAAAGGCATCCCTCAGAATGGGCGAAAATCGTTGCAAATGAATCAATGGACAAAGGTTTAATCTCCAATATATATATAAACAGCTCATGCAGCTTAATATTAAAAAAACAAACAACCCAATACAAAAATGGGCAGAAGATCTAAAGAGACGTTTCTTCAAAGAAGACACAGAGATGGCCAAGACGCACATGAAAAGCTGCTCAACAGCACTAATTATTAGAGAAATGCAAATCAAAACTACAATGAGGTATCACCTCACACCTGTTAGAATCGGCATCATCAGAAAATCTACAAACAACAAATTCTGGGGAGGGTGTGGACAAAAGGAGCCCTCTTCCACTATTGGTGGGGATGTAAATTGATACAGTCACTATGTAGAACAGTATGGAGTTTCCTTAAAAAACCTAGAAATAGAATTACCATCTGATCCAGCAATCCCACTTCTGGGCATATACCCAGAGAAAACCATAAATCAAAAAGGCACATTCACCACAATGTTCATTGCAGCACTATTTACAATAGCCAGGGAATGCAAGCAACCTAAATCCCCACAGATGAATGGATAAAGATGTGGTATATATATAAAATGGAATATTACTCAGCCATAAAAAGGAATGAAACTGGGTCATTTGTAGAGACATCGATGGATCTAGAGACTGTCATACAGAATGAAGTAAGTCAGAAAGAGGAAAACAAATATTGTATATTAATGCATATATGTGGAACCTAAAAAATGGTCCAGATGAACTGGTTTGAAGGTAAGAAATAGAGACACAGAGGTAGAGAACAAACGTATGGACACCAAGTGTGGGAAGCCATGGGGTGGTGGTGGTGGGATGAGTTGGGAGATTGGGATTGACCTGTATACATGTATATGCATAAAATACATAACTCATAATAACCTGCTGTATAAAAAAATAAATAAAATTAAATTTCAAAATTAAAAAAAAACATTTAAAATAAAATAGAAAAAATTTATTCCCTTCACTCAGATGTATTTAGAGGAATGAATTATTTCCATGCTTATATCTGTAAATACATAAAAGAGGAATCAAATCTAACTTGAACCATAAAAGAAAAAAAAACCAGAACCCACCAGTTATACAGAGGGAAACCCTATCAGGGCACTTGCTCCAGCGGTAAACAATTCTGAAATTGGTCAGAGGTGGGGAATCACCTCCCATACAGCCAGCAACCCACCCCCAATGCAAGGAGCGTCCTCATTGCAAAGCTGGGGGACCGTGCTGAGGCATCTGTGAGTAAACGTGAGCTGAGCCCCAGGCCAGCTGCTGCTGAACTGTTCCCACCCTTCCCAGGTAAAACACCTGAATATGTACAAGGGCTTGAAAGCCTAGAGGAAGGGCCGTGGAGCCACACCAGCGACAGCATTCAGGCCAACTTGGTGCCTGCAGGCCAGCCAGGATGGTCCTGGACCCGGGTGCTGTTCTGGAAGCTTTCTATTGCCCTGCCTGAGATACCCCTCCTGTCCTGGCCCCCACTGCTTTTATCCTTCCTCACCTCTGTCCGGAGAGAAATTCCATCGGAAGGTATGGGTGACACAGCCTCTTCTTTACAGGTGGCAGCCTGGCAACTCCTGCAGAAAGGCCAGCAGAGCCCCACTCACACCGGGCCACCAACAAAGCCTTGGCGCCTCACTCCCTCCCACCAGCACAGCCCCGAGACTGCTGACGGGGCAGAGAATAAGGAGTCAGGCACAACTTCAGGGCTATTGCTGCCTGGAGCGCTGTTTATATTGACCTCAACCAGGCACACCTGGGGAGGGCCGGCCGGCAGGGTAAGGCTGCCCAGGTCAGCTAATCCACAACCCTCACGGAATCACATTGTTGAAAATGGACCTCGCTAAGGCAGAACAGAAGCCAAGGGAAAAAAGGACACAATGCCATTTGCAGCCCCGTAGATGAGTCTAGAGGTAATCACGTGACTTGGAGTAAGTCAGAAAGTGAAAGACACATATCGTATCATATCACTTATAGGTATTACCTAAAATGGATACCAGGGCAGATATTTCCACGGAGAAGGGCAATCACAGATTCATTAAACAAACTTATGGTTCACCAATGGAAAGGTGTGAGGATTGGTTTCATTATGATATCGGGGTTAACAGACATAATCAAACACAGGTGACATATATAATCACCAAAGACCTACGGAATACCAAGAGAAGACTACTCAACATTCTGTCCTAAGGTACATGGGAAAAGGATCCCAGGATGAACAGACATCTGTATATGTGTAAAAGAACCACATCTTCCACACTTACAACAAGCCAAACATTGTAATCAAACTTGCTATAATAGAAAATAAAAAAAAATTAAAAACACGAACAAGAAGTAGTGAGACAAACTTGAGGGGCTTTCTCCTGGCACATTCCATTCTAAATTCCAGTCTAGAACAAGACTTCCATTGAGGCTCTGTTGCTCTAGTAACCAGATTTGGTAAGGGAGAACTTCTGCCACCTTGTGGCCGTTTCACGCAACAGCAGCTTTAATCCCAGCGCTAATGGTCAGTTGATATTCAAAATCATTGCAGGCCTGTAAATGACACCTGCCCTGAAAACAAATCCTGGGGTCACATATCGACCAAAAAATTCAAAGGACGTCCATATTTCAAAACGACCATTTCAAAAGGCATATTTTACGCACATTAGTGTTCTGCTTCTTTTTCTTTCTTTCCTTTTTTGTTAAAAAAACGGGAATGGAAAAAGGCATCCCTCAGAATGGGCGAAAATCGTTGCAAATGAATCAATGGACAAAGGTTTAATCTCCAATATATATATAAACAGCTCATGCAGCTTAATATTAAAAAAACAAACAACCCAATACAAAAATGGGCAGAAGATCTAAAGAGACGTTTCTTCAAAGAAGACACAGAGATGGCCAAGACGCACATGAAAAGCTGCTCAACAGCACTAATTATTAGAGAAATGCAAATCAAAACTACAATGAGGTATCACCTCACACCTGTTAGAATCGGCATCATCAGAAAATCTACAAACAACAAATTCTGGGGAGGGTGTGGACAAAAGGAGCCCTCTTCCACTATTGGTGGGGATGTAAATTGATACAGTCACTATGGAGAACAGTATGGAGTTTCCTTAAAAAACCTAGAAATAGAATTACCATCTGATCCAGCAATCCCACTTCTGGGCATATACCCAGAGAAAACCATAAATCAAAAAGGCACATTCACCACAATGTTCATTGCAGCACTATTTACAATAGCCAGGGAATGCAAGCAACCTAAATCCCCACAGACAGATGAATGGATAAAGATGTGGTATATATATAAAATGGAATATTACTCAGCCATAAAAAGGAATGAAACTGGGTTATTTGTAGATACATCGATGGATCTAGAGACTGTCATACAGAATGAAGTAAGTCAGAAAGAGGAAAACAAATATTGTATATTAATGCATATATGTGGAACCTAAAAAATGGTACAGATGAACTGTTTTGCAGGGAAGAAATAGAGACACAGAGGTAGAGAACAAACGTATGGACACCAAGTGTGGGAAGCCATGGGGTGGTGGTGGTGGGATGAGTTGGGAGATTGGGATTGACCTGTATACATGTATATGCATAAAATACATAACTCATAATAACCTGCTGTATAAAAAAATAAATAAAATTAAATTTCAAAAATTAAAAAAAAATTTTAAAATAAAATAGAAAAAATTTACTCCCTTCACACAGATGTATTTATAGGAATGAATTATTTCCATGCTTATATCTGTAAATACATAAAAGAGGAATCAAATCTAACTTGAACCATAAAAGAAAAAAAAAACCTGAACCCACCAGTTATACAGAGGGAAACCCTATCAGGGCACTTGCTCCAGCAGTAAACAATTCTGAAATTGGTCAGAGGTGGGGAATCACCTCCCATACAGCCAGCAACCCACCCCCAATGCAAGGAGCGTCCTCATTGCAAAGCTGGGGGACCGTGCTGAGGCATCTGTGAGTAAACGTGAGCTGAGCCCCAGGCCAGCTGCTGCTGAACTGTTCCCACCCTTCCCAGGTAAAACACCTGAATATGTACAAGGGCTTGAAAGCCTAGAGGAAGGGCCGTGGAGCCACACCAGCGACAGCATTCAGGCCAACTTGGTGCCTGCAGGCCAGCCAGGATGGTCCTGGACCCGGGTGCTGTTCTGGAAGCTTTCTATTGCCCTGCCTGAGATACCCCTCCTGTCCTGGCCCCCACTGCTTTTATCCTTCCTCACCTCTGTCCGGAGAGAAATTCCATCGGAAGGTATGGGTGACACATCCTCTTCTTTACAGGTGGCAGCCTGGCAACTCCTGCAGAAAGGCCAGCAGAGCCCCACTCACACCGGGCCACCAACAAAGCCTTGGCCCCTCACTCCCTCCCACCAGCACAGCCCCGAGACTGCTGACGGGGCAGAGAATAAGGAGTCAGGCACAACTTCAGGGCTATTGCTGCCTGGAGCGCTGTTTATATTGACCTCAACCAGGCACACCTGGGGAGGGCCGGCCGGCAGGGTAAGGCTGCCCAGGTCAGCTAATCCACAACCCTCACGGAATCACATTGTTGAAAATGGACCTCGCTAAGGCAGAACAGAAGCCAAGGGAAAAAAGGACACAATGCCATTTGCAGCCCCGTAGATGAGTCTAGAGGTAATCACGTGACTTGGAGTAAGTCAGAAAGTGAAAGACACATATCGTATCATATCACTTATAGGTATTACCTAAAATGGATACCAGGGCAGATATTTCCACGGAGAAGGGCAATCACAGATTCATTAAACAAACTTATGGTTCACCAATGGAAAGGTGTGAGGATTGGTTTCATTACGATATCGGGGTTAACAGACATAATCAAACACAGGTGACATATATAATCACCAAAGACCTACGGAATACCAAGAGAAGACTACTCAACATTCTGTCCTAAGGTACATGGGAAAAGGATCCCAGGATGAACAGACATCTGTATATGTGTAAAAGAACCACATCTTCCACACTTACAACAAGCCAAACATTGTAATCAAACTTGCTATAATAGAAAATAAAAAAAAATTAAAAACACGAACAAGAAGTAGTGAGACAAACTTGAGGGGCTTTCTCCTGGCACATTCCATTCTAAATTCCAGTCTAGAACACGACTTCCATTGAGGCTCTGTTGCTCTAGTAACCAGATTTGGTAAGGGAGAACTTCTGCCACCTTGTGGCCGTTTCACGCAACAGCAGCTTTAATCCCAGCGCTAATGGTCAGTTGATATTCAAAATCATTGCAGGCCTGTAAATGACACCTGCCCTGAAAACAAATCCTGGGGTCACATATCGACCAAAAAATTCAAAGGACGTCCATATTTCAAAACGACCATTTCAAAAGGCATATTTTACGCACATTAGTGTTCTGCTTCTTTTTCTTTCTTTCCTTTTTTGTTAAAAAAACGGGAATGGAAAAAGGCATCCCTCAGAATGGGCGAAAATCGTTGCAAATGAATCAATGGACAAAGGTTTAATCTCCAATATATATATAAACAGCTCATGCAGCTTAATATTAAAAAAACAAACAACCCAATACAAAAATGGGCAGAAGATCTAAAGAGACGTTTCTTCAAAGAAGACACAGAGATGGCCAAGACGCACATGAAAAGCTGCTCAACAGCACTAATTATTAGAGAAATGCAAATCAAAACTACAATGAGGTATCACCTCACACCTGTTAGAATCGGCATCATCAGAAAATCTACAAACAACAAATTCTGGGGAGGGTGTGGACAAAAGGAGCCCTCTTCCACTATTGGTGGGGATGTAAATTGATACAGTCACTATGTAGAACAGTATGGAGTTTCCTTAAAAAACCTAGAAATAGAATTACCATCTGATCCAGCAATCCCACTTCTGGGCATATACCCAGAGAAAACCATAAATCAAAAAGGCACATTCACCACAATGTTCATTGCAGCACTATTTACAATAGCCAGGGAATGCAAGCAACCTAAATCCCCACAGATGAATGGATAAAGATGTGGTATATATATAAAATGGAATATTACTCAGCCATAAAAAGGAATGAAACTGGGTCATTTGTAGAGACATCGATGGATCTAGAGACTGTCATACAGAATGAAGTAAGTCAGAAAGAGGAAAACAAATATTGTATATTAATGCATATATGTGGAAACTAAAAAATGGTCCAGATGAACTGGTTTGAAGGTAAGAAATAGAGACACAGAGGTAGAGAACAAACGTATGGACACCAAGTGTGGGAAGCCATGGGGTGGTGGTGGTGGGATGAGTTGGGAGATTGGGATTGACCTGTATACATGTATATGCATAAAATACATAACTCATAATAACCTGCTGTATAAAAAAATAAATAAAATTAAATTTCAAAATTAAAAAAAAACATTTAAAATAAAATAGAAAAAATTTATTCCCTTCACACAGATGTATTTAGAGGAATGAATTATTTCCATGCTTATATCTGTAAATACATAAAAGAGGAATCAAATCTAACTTGAACCATAAAAGAAAAAAAAACCAGAACCCACCAGTTATACAGAGGGAAACCCTATCAGGGCACTTGCTCCAGCGGTAAACAATTCTGAAATTGGTCAGAGGTGGGGAATCACCTCCCATACAGCCAGCAACCCACCCCCAATGCAAGGAGCGTCCTCATTGCAAAGCTGGGGGACCGTGCTGAGGCATCTGTGAGTAAACGTGAGCTGAGCCCCAGGCCAGCTGCTGCTGAACTGTTCCCACCCTTCCCAGGTAAAACACCTGAATATGTACAAGGGCTTGAAAGCCTAGAGGAAGGGCCGTGGAGCCACACCAGCGACAGCATTCAGGCCAACTTGGTGCCTGCAGGCCAGCCAGGATGGTCCTGGACCCGGGTGCTGTTCTGGAAGCTTTCTATTGCCCTGCCTGAGATACCCCTCCTGTCCTGGCCCCCACTGCTTTTATCCTTCCTCACCTCTGTCCGGAGAGAAATTCCATCGGAAGGTATGGGTGACACATCCTCTTCTTTACAGGTGGCAGCCTGGCAACTCCTGCAGAAAGGCCAGCAGAGCCCCACTCACACCGGGCCACCAACAAAGACTTGGCCCCTCACTCCCTCCCACCAGCACAGCCCCGAGACTGCTGACGGGGCAGAGAATAAGGAGTCAGGCACAACTTCAGGGCTATTGCTGCCTGGAGCGCTGTTTATATTGACCTCAACCAGGCACACCTGGGGAGGGCCGGCCGGCAGGGTAAGGCTGCCCAGGTCAGCTAATCCACAACCCTCACGGAATCACATTGTTGAAAATGGACCTCGCTAAGGCAGAACAGAAGCCAAGGGAAAAAAGGACACAATGCCATTTGCAGCCCCGTAGATGAGTCTAGAGGTAATCACGTGACTTGGAGTAAGTCAGAAAGTGAAAGACACATATCGTATCATATCACTTATAGGTATTACCTAAAATGGATACCAGGGCAGATATTTCCACGGAGAAGGGCAATCACAGATTCATTAAACAAACTTATGGTTCACCAATGGAAAGGTGTGAGGATTGGTTTCATTACGATATCGGGGTTAACAGACATAATCAAACACAGGTGACATATATAATCACCAAAGACCTACGGAATACCAAGAGAAGACTACTCAACATTCTGTCCTAAGGTACATGGGAAAAGGATCCCAGGATGAACAGACATCTGTATATGTGTAAAAGAACCACATCTTCCACACTTACAACAAGCCAAACATTGTAATCAAACTTGCTATAATAGAAAATAAAAAAAAAATTAAAAACACGAACAAGAAGTAGTGAGACAAACTTGAGGGGCTTTCTCCTGGCACATTCCATTCTAAATTCCAGTCTAGAACACGACTTCCATTGAGGCTCTGTTGCTCTAGTAACCAGATTTGGTAAGGGAGAACTTCTGCCACCTTGTGGCCGTTTCACGCAACAGCAGCTTTAATCCCAGCGCTAATGGTCAGTTGATATTCAAAATCATTGCAGGCCTGTAAATGACACCTGCCCTGAAAACAAATCCTGGGGTCACATATCGACCAAAAAATTCAAAGGACGTCCATATTTCAAAACGACCATTTCAAAAGGCATATTTTACGCACATTAGTGTTCTGCTTCTTTTTCTTTCTTTCCTTTTTTGTTAAAAAAACGGGAATGGAAAAAGGCATCCCTCAGAATGGGCGAAAATCGTTGCAAATGAATCAATGGACAAAGGTTTAATCTCCAATATATATATAAACAGCTCATGCAGCTTAATATTAAAAAAACAAACAACCCAATACAAAAATGGGCAGAAAATCTAAAGAGACGTTTCTTCAAAGAAGACACAGAGATGGCCAAGACGCACATGAAAAGCTGCTCAACAGCACTAATTATTAGAGAAATGCAAATCAAAACTACAATGAGGTATCACCTCACACCTGTTAGAATCGGCATCATCAGAAAATCTACAAACAACAAATTCTGGGGAGGGTGTGGACAAAAGGAGCCCTCTTCCACTATTGGTGGGGATGTAAATTGATACAGTCACTATGTAGAACAGTATGGAGTTTCCTTAAAAAACCTAGAAATAGAATTACCATCTGATCCAGCAATCCCACTTCTGGGCATATACCCAGAGAAAACCATAAATCAAAAAGGCACATTCACCACAATGTTCATTGCAGCACTATTTACAATAGCCAGGGAATGCAAGCAACCTAAATCCCCACAGATGAATGGATAAAGATGTGGTATATATATAAAATGGAATATTACTCAGCCATAAAAAGGAATGAAACTGGGTCATTTGTAGAGACATCGATGGATCTAGAGACTGTCATACAGAATGAAGTAAGTCAGAAAGAGGAAAACAAATATTGTATATTAATGCATATATGTGGAACCTAAAAAATGGTCCAGATGAACTGGTTTGAAGGTAAGAAATAGAGACACAGAGGTAGAGAACAAACGTATGGACACCAAGTGTGGGAAGCCATGGGGTGGTGGTGGTGGGATGAGTTGGGAGATTGGGATTGACCTGTATACATGTATATGCATAAAATACATAACTCATAATAACCTGCTGTATAAAAAAATAAATAAAATTAAATTTCAAAATTAAAAAGAAACATTTAAAATAAAATAGAAAAAATTTATTCCCTTCACACAGATGTATTTAGAGGAATGAATTATTTCCATGCTTATATCTGTAAATACATAAAAGAGGAATCAAATCTAACTTGAACCATAAAAGAAAAAAAAACCAGAACCCACCAGTTATACAGAGGGAAACCCTATCAGGGCACTTGCTCCAGCGGTAAACAATTCTGAAATTGGTCAGAGGTGGGGAATCACCTCCCATACAGCCAGCAACCCACCCCCAATGCAAGGAGCGTCCTCATTGCAAAGCTGGGGGACCGTGCTGAGGCATCTGTGAGTAAACGTGAGCTGAGCCCCAGGCCAGCTGCTGCTGAACTGTTCCCACCCTTCCCAGGTAAAACACCTGAATATGTACAAGGGCTTGAAAGCTTAGAGGTAGGGCCGTGGAGCCACACCAGCGACAGCACTCAGGCCAACTTGGTGCCTGCAGGCCAGCCAGGATGGTCCTGGAACCGGGTGCTGTTCTGGAAGCTTTCTATTGCCCTGCCTGAGATACCCCTCCTGTCCTGGCCCCCACTGCTTTTATCCTTCCTCACCTCTGTCCGGAGAGAAATTCCATCGGAAGGTATGGGTGACACATCCTCTTCTTTACAGGTGGCAGCCTGGCAACTACTGCAGAAAGGCCAGCAGAGCCCCACTCACACCGGGCCACCAACAAAGCCTTGGCCCCTCACTCCCTCCCACCAGCACAGCCCCGAGACTGCTGACGGGGCAGAGAATATGGAGTCAGGCACAACTTCAGGGGCTATTGCTGCCTGGAGCGCTGTTTATATTGACCTCAACCAGGCACACCTGGGGAGGGCCGGCCGGCAGGGTAAGGCTGCCCAGGTCAGCTAATCCACAACCCTCAGGGAATCACATTGTTGAAAATGGACCTCGCTAAGGCAGAACAGAAGCCAAGGGAAAAAAGGACACAATGCCATTTGCAGCCCCGTAGATGAGTCTAGAGGTAATCACGTGACTTGGAGTAAGTCAGAAAGTGAAAGACACATATCGTATCATATCACTTATAGGTATTACCTAAAAATGGATACCAGGGCAGATATTTCCACGGAGAAGGGCAATCACAGATTCATTAAACAAACTTATGGTTCACCAATGGAAAGGTGTGAGGATTGGTTTCATTATGATATCGGGGTTAACAGACATAATCAAACACAGGTGACATATATAATCACCAAAGACCTACGGAATACCAAGAGAAGACTACTCAACATTCTGTCCTAAGGTACATGGGAAAAGGATCCCAGGATGAACAGACATCTGTATATGTGTAAAAGAACCACATCTTCCACTCTTACAACAAGCCAAACATTGTAATCAAACTTGCTATAATAGAAAATAAAAAAAAAAAAATTAAAAACACGAACAAGAAGTAGTGAGACAAACTTGAGGGGCTTTCTCCTGGCACATTCCATTCTAAATTCCAGTCTAGAACACGACTTCCATTGAGGCTCTGTTGCTCTAGTAACCAGATTTGGTAAGGGAGAACTTCTGCCACCTTGTGGCCGTTTCACGCAACAGCAGCTTTAATCCCAGCGCTAATGGTCAGTTGATATTCAAAATCATTGCAGGCCTGTAAATGACACCTGCCCTGAAAACAAATCCTGGGGTCACATATCGACCAAAAAATTCAAAGGACGTCCATATTTCAAAACGACCATTTCAAAAGGCATATTTTACGCACATTAGTGTTCTGCTTCTTTTTCTTTCTTTCCTTTTTTGTTAAAAAAACGGGAATGGAAAAAGGCATCCCTCAGAATGGGCGAAAATCATTGCAAATGAATCAATGGACAAAGGTTTAATCTCCAATATATATATAAACAGCTCATGCAGCTTAATATTAAAAAAACAAACAACCCAATACAAAAATGGGCAGAAGATCTAAAGAGACGTTTCTTCAAAGAAGACACAGAGATGGCCAAGACGCACATGAAAAGCTGCTCAACAGCACTAATTATTAGAGAAATGCAAATCAAAACTACAATGAGGTATCACCTCACACCTGTTAGAATCGGCATCATCAGAAAATCTACAAACAACAAATTCTGGGGAGGGTGTGGACAAAAGGAGCCCTCTTCCACTATTGGTGGGGATGTAAATTGATACAGTCACTATGGAGAACAGTTTGGAGTTTCCTTAAAAAACCTAGAAATAGAATTACCATCTGATCCAGCAATCCCACTTCTGGGCATATAACCAGAGAAAACCATAAATCAAAAGGCACATTCACCACAATGTTCATTGCAGCACTATTTACAATAGCCAGGGAATGCAAGCAACCTAAATCCCCACAGATGAATGGATAAAGATGTGGTATATATATAAAATGGAATATTACTCAGCCATAAAAAGGAATGAAACTGGGTCATTTGTAGAGACATCGATGGATCTAGAGACTGTCATACAGAATGAAGTAAGTCAGAAAGAGGAAAACAAATATTGTGTATTAATGCATATATGTGGAACCTAAAAAATGGTCCAGATGAACTGGTTTGCAGGGAAGAAATAGAGACACAGAGGTAGAGAACAAACGTATGGACACCAAGTGTGGGAAGCCATGGGGTGGTGGTGGTGGGATGAGTTGGGAGATTGGGATTGACCTGTATACATGTATATGCATAAAATACATAACTCATAATAACCTGCTGTATAAAAAAATAAATAAAATTAAATTTCAAAATTTAAAAAAAAAATTAAAATAAAATAGAAAAAATTTATTCCCTTCACACAGATGTATTTATAGGAATGAATTATTTCCATGCTTATATCTGTAAATACATAAAAGAGGAATCAAATCTAACTTGAACCATAAAAGAAAAAAAAAACCTGAACCCACCAGTTATACAGAGGGAAACCCTATCAGGGCACTTGCTCCAGCGGTAAACAATTCTGAAATTGGTCAGAGGTGGGGAATCACCTCCCATACAGCCAGCAACCCACCCCAAATGCAAGGAGCGTCCTCATTGCAAAGCTGGGGGACCGTGCTGAGGCATCTGTGAGTAAACGTGAGCTGAGCCCCAGGCCAGCTGCTGCTGAACTGTTCCCACCCTTCCCAGGTAAAACACCTGAATATGTACAACGGCTTGAAAGCCTAGAGGAAGGGCCGTGGAGCCACACCAGCGACAGCACTCAGGCCAACTTGGTGCCTGCAGGCCAGCCAGGATGGTCCTGGACCCGGGCGCTGTTCTGGAAGCTTTCTATTGCCCTGCCTGAGATACCCCTCCTGTCCTGGCCCCCACTGCTTTTATCCTTCCTCACCTCTGTCCGGAGAGAAATTCCATCGGAAGGTATGGGTGACACATCCTCTTCTTTACAGGTGGCAGCCTGGCAACTCCTGCAGAAAGGCCAGCAGAGCCCCACTCACACCGGGCCACCAACAAAGCCTTGGCCCCTCACTCCCTCCCACCAGCACAGCCCCGAGACTGCTGACGGGGCAGAGAATATGGAGTCAGGCACAACTTCAGGGGCTATTGCTGCCTGGAGCACTGTTTATATTGACCTCAACCAGGCACACCTGGGGAGGGCCGGCCGGCAGGGTAAGGCTGCCCAGGTCAGCTAATCCACAACCCTCAGGGAATCACATTGTTGAAAATGGACCTCGCTAAGGCAGAACAGAAGCCAAGGGAAAAAAGGACACAATGCCATTTGCAGCCCCGTAGATGAGTCTAGAGGTAATCACGTGACTTGGAGTAAGTCAGAAAGTGAAAGACACATATCGTATCATATCACTTATAGGTATTACCTAAAAATGGATACCAGGGCAGATATTTCCACGGAGAAGGGCAATCACAGATTCATTAAACAAACTTATGGTTCACCAATGGAAAGGTGTGAGGATTGGTTTCATTATGATATCGGGGTTAACAGACATAATCAAACACAGGTGACATATATAATCACCAAAGACCTACGGAATACCAAGAGAAGACTACTCAACATTCTGTCCTAAGGTACATGGGAAAAGGATCCCAGGATGAACAGACATCTGTATATGTGTAAAAGAACCACATCTTCCACACTTACAACAAGCCAAACATTGTAATCAAACTTGCTATAATAGAAAATAAAAAAAAAATTAAAAACACGAACAAGAAGTAGTGAGACAAACTTGAGGGGCTTTCTCCTGGCACATTCCATTCTAAATTCCAGTCTAGAACACGACTTCCATTGAGGCTCTGTTGCTCTAGTAACCAGATTTGGTAAGGGAGAACTTCTGCCACCTTGTGGCCGTTTCACGCAACAGCAGCTTTAATCCCAGCGCTAATGGTCAGTTGATATTCAAAATCATTGCAGGCCTGTAAATGACACCTGCCCTGAAAACAAATCCTGGGGTCACATATCGACCAAAAAATTCAAAGGACGTCCATATTTCAAAACGACCATTTCAAAAGGCATATTTTACGCACATTAGTGTTCTGCTTCTTTTTCTTTCTTTCCTTTTTTGTTAAAAAAACGGGAATGGAAAAAGGCATCCCTCAGAATGGGCGAAAATCATTGCAAATGAATCAATGGACAAAGGGTTAATCTCCAATATATATATAAACAGCTCATGCAGCTTAATATTAAAAAAACAAACAACCCAATACAAAAATGGGCAGAAGATCTAAAGAGACGTTTCTTCAAAGAAGACACAGAGATGGCCAAGACGCACATGAAAAGCTGCTCAACAGCACTAATTATTAGAGAAATGCAAATCAAAACTACAATGAGGTATCACCTCACACCTGTTAGAATCGGCATCATCAGAAAATCTACAAACAACAAATTCTGGGGAGGGTGTGGACAAAAGGAGCCCTCTTCCACTATTGGTGGGGATGTAAATTGATACAGTCACTATGGAGAACAGTTTGGAGTTTCCTTAAAAAACCTAGAAATAGAATTACCATCTGATCCAGCAATCCCACTTCTGGGCATATACCCAGAGAAAACCATAAATCAAAAGGCACATTCACCACAATGTTCATTGCAGCACTATTTACAATAGCCAGGGAATGCAAGCAACCTAAATCCCCACAGATGAATGGATAAAGATGTGGTATATATATAAAATGGAATATTACTCAGCCATAAAAAGGAATGAAACTGGGTCATTTGTAGAGACATCGATGGATCTAGAGACTGTCATACAGAATGAAGTAAGTCAGAAAGAGGAAAACAAATATTGTGTATTAATGCATATATGTGGAACCTAAAAAATGGTCCAGATGAACTGGTTTGCAGGGAAGAAATAGAGACACAGAGGTAGAGAACAAACGTATGGACACCAAGTGTGGGAAGCCATGGGGTGGTGGTGGAGGGATGAGTTGGGAGATTGGGATTGACCTGTATACATGTATATGCATAAAATACATAACTCATAATAACCTGCTGTATAAAAAAATAAATAAAATTAAATTTCAAAATTAAAAAAAAAAATTAAAATAAAATAGAAAAAATTTATTCCCTTCACACAGATGTATTTATAGGAATGAATTATTTCCATGCTTATATCTGTAAATACATAAAAGAGGAATCAAATCTAACTTGAACCATAAAAGAAAAAAAAAACCTGAACCCACCAGTTATACAGAAGGAAACCCTATCAGGGCACTTGCTCCAGCGGTAAACAATTCTGAAATTGGTCAGAGGTGGGGAATCACCTCCCATACAGCCAGCAACCCACCCCAAATGCATGGAGCGTCCTCATTGCAAAGCTGGGGGACCGTGCTGAGGCATCTGTGAGTAAACGTGAGCTGAGCCCCAGGCCAGCTGCTGCTGAACTGTTCCCACCCTTCCCAGGTAAAACACCTGAATATGTACAACGGCTTGAAAGCCTAGAGGAAGGGCCGTGGAGCCACACCAGCGACAGCACTCAGGCCAACTTGGTGCCTGCAGGCCAGCCAGGATGGTCCTGGACCCGGGCGCTGTTCTGGAAGCTTTCTATTGCCCTGCCTGAGATACCCCTCCTGTCCTGGCCCCCACTGCTTTTATCCTTCCTCACCTCTGTCCGGAGAGAAATTCCATCGGAAGGTATGGGTGACACAGCCTCTTCTTTACAGGTGGCAGCCTGGCAACTCCTGCAGAAAGGCCAGCAGAGCCCCACTCACACCGGGCCACCAACAAAGCCTTGGCCCCTCACTCCCTCCCACCAGCACAGCCCCGAGACTGCTGACGGGGCAGAGAATATGGAGTCAGGCACAACTTCAGGGGCTATTGCTGCCTGGAGCGCTGTTTATATTGACCTCAACCAGGCACACCTGGGGAGGGCCGGCCGGCAGGGTAAGGCTGCCCAGGTCAGCTAATCCACAACCCTCAGGGAATCACATTGTTGAAAATGGACCTCGCTAAGGCAGAACAGAAGCCAAGGGAAAAAAGGACACAATGCCATTTGCAGCCCCGTAGATGAGTCTAGAGGTAATCACGTGACTTGGAGTAAGTCAGAAAGTGAAAGACACATATCGTATCATATCACTTATAGGTATTACCTAAAATGGATACCAGGGCAGATATTTCCACGGAGAAGGGCAATCACAGATTCATTAAACAAACTTATGGTTCACCAATGGAAAGGTGTGAGGATTGGTTTCATTATGATATCGGGGTTAACAGACATAATCAAACACAGGTGACATATATAATCACCAAAGACCTACGGAATACCAAGAGAAGACTACTCAACATTCTGTCCTAAGGTACATGGGAAAAGGATCCCAGGATGAACAGACATCTGTATATGTGTAAAAGAACCACATCTTCCACACTTACAACAAGCCAAACATTGTAATCAAACTTGCTATAATAGAAAATAAAAAAAAAAATTAAAAACACGAACAAGAAGTAGTGAGACAAACTTGAGGGGCTTTCTCCTGGCACATTCCATTCTAAATTCCAGTCTAGAACACGACTTCCATTGAGGCTCTGTTGCTCTAGTAACCAGATTTGGTAAGGGAGAACTTCTGCCACCTTGTGGCCGTTTCACGCAACAGCAGCTTTAATCCCAGCGCTAATGGTCAGTTGATATTCAAAATCATTGCAGGCCTGTAAATGACACCTGCCCTGAAAACAAATCCTGGGGTCACATATCGACCAAAAAATTCAAAGGACGTCCATATTTCAAAACGACCATTTCAAAAGGCATATTTTACGCACATTAGTGTTCTGCTTCTTTTTCTTTCTTTCCTTTTTTGTTAAAAAAACGGGAATGGAAAAAGGCATCCCTCAGAATGGGCGAAAATCGTTACAAATGAATCAATGGACAAAGGTTTAATCTCCAATATATATATAAACAGCTCATGCAGCTTAATATTAAAAAAACAAACAACCCAATACAAAAATGGGCAGAAGATCTAAAGAGACGTTTCTTCAAAGAAGACACAGAGATGGCCAAGACGCACATGAAAAGCTGCTCAACAGCACTAATTATTAGAGAAATGCAAATCAAAACTACAATGAGGTATCACCTCACACCTGTTAGAATCGGCATCATCAGAAAATCTACAAACAACAAATTCTGGGGAGGGTGTGGACAAAAGGAGCCCTCTTCCACTATTGGTGGGGATGTAAATTGATACAGTCACTATGGAGAACAGTTTGGAGTTTCCTTAAAAAACCTAGAAATAGAATTACCATCTGATCCAGCAATCCCACTTCTGGGCATATACCCAGAGAAAACCATAAATCAAAAGGCACATTCACCACAATGTTCATTGCAGCACTATTTACAATAGCCAGGGAATGCAAGCAACCTAAATCCCCACAGATGAATGGATAAAGATGTGGTATATATATAAAATGGAATATTACTCAGCCATAAAAAGGAATGAAACTGGGTCATTTGTAGAGACATCGATGGATCTAGAGACTGTCATACAGAATGAAGTAAGTCAGAAAGAGGAAAACAAATATTGTATATTAATGCATATATGTGGAACCTAAAAAATGGTCCAGATGAACTGGTTTGCAGGGAAGAAATAGAGACACAGAGGTAGAGAACAAACGTATGGACACCAAGTGTGGGAAGCCATGGGGTGGTGGTGGTGGGATGAGTTGGGAGATTGGGATTGACCTGTATACATGTATATGCATAAAATACATAACTCATAATAACCTGCTGTATAAAGAAATAAATAAAATTAAATTTCAAAATTAAAAAAAAAATTTAAAATAAAATAGAAAAAATTTATTCCCTTCACACAGATGTATTTATAGGAATGAATTATTTCCATGCTTATATCTGTAAATACATAAAAGAGGAATCAAATCTAACTTGAACCATAAAAGAAAAAAAAAACCTGAACCCACCAGTTATACAGAGGGAAACCCTATCAGGGCACTTGCTCCAGCGGTAAACAATTCTGAAATTGGTCAGAGGTGGGGAATCACCTCCCATACAGCAAGCAACCCACCCCAAATGCAAGGAGTGTCCTCATTGCAAAGCTGGGGGACCGTGCTGAGGCATCTGTGAGTAAACGTGAGCTGAGCCCCAGGCCAGCTGCTGCTGAACTGTTCCCACCCTTCCCAGGTAAAACACCTGAATATGTACAACGGCTTGAAAGCCTAGAGGAAGGGCCGTGGAGCCACACCAGCGACAGCACTCAGGCCAACTTGGTGCCTGCAGGCCAGCCAGGATGGTCCTGGACCCGGGAGCTGTTCTGGAAGCTTTCTATTGCCCTGCCTGAGTTACCCCTCCTGTCCTGGCCCCCACTGCTTTTATCCTTCCTCACCTCTGTCCGGAGAGAAATTCCATCGGAAGGTATGGGTGACACATCCTCTTCTTTACAGGTGGCAGCCTGGCAACTCCTGCAGAAAGGCCAGCAGAGCCCCACTCACACCGGGCCACCAACAAAGCCTTGGCCCCTCACTCCCTCCCACCAGCACAGCCCCGAGACTGCTGACGGGGCAGAGAATATGGAGTCAGGCACAACTTCAGGGGCTATTGCTGCCTGGAGCGCTGTTTATATTGACCTCAACCAGGCACACCTGGGGAGGGCCGGCCGGCAGGGTAAGGCTGCCCAGGTCAGCTAATCCACAACCCTCAGGGAATCACATTGTTGAAAATGGACCTCGCTAAGGCAGAACAGAAGCCAAGGGAAAAAAGGACACAATGCCATTTGCAGCCCCGTAGATGAGTCTAGAGGTAATCACGTGACTTGGAGTAAGTCAGAAAGTGAAAGACACATATCGTATCATATCACTTATAGGTATTACCTAAAAATGGATACCAGGGCAGATATTTCCACGGAGAAGGGCAATCACAGATTCATTAAACAAACTTATGGTTCACCAATGGAAAGGTGTGAGGATTGGTTTCATTATGATATCGGGGTTAACAGACATAATCAAACACAGGTGACATATATAATCACCAAAGACCTACGGAATACCAAGAGAAGACTACTCAACATTCTGTCCTAAGGTACATGGGAAAAGGATCCCAGGATGAACAGACATCTGTATATGTGTAAAAGAACCACATCTTCCACACTTACAACAAGCCAAACATTGTAATCAAACTTGCTATAATAGAAAATAAAAAAAAAAATTAAAAACACGAACAAGAAGTAGTGAGACAAACTTGAGGGGCTTTCTCCTGGCACATTCCATTCTAAATTCCAGTCTAGAACACGACTTCCATTGAGGCTCTGTTGCTCTAGTAACCAGATTTGGTAAGGGAGAACTTCTGCCACCTTGTGGCCGTTTCACGCAACAGCAGCTTTAATCCCAGCGCTAATGGTCAGTTGATATTCAAAATCATTGCAGGCCTGTAAATGACACCTGCCCTGAAAACAAATCCTGGGGTCACATATCGACCAAAAAATTCAAAGGACGTCCATATTTCAAAACGACCATTTCAAAAGGCATATTTTACGCACATTAGTGTTCTGCTTCTTTTTCTTTCTTTCCTTTTTTGTTAAAAAAACGGGAATGGAAAAAGGCATCCCTCAGAATGGGCGAAAATCATTGCAAATGAATCAATGGACAAAGGTTTAATCTCCAATATATATATAAACAGCTCATGCAGCTTAATATTAAAAAAACAAACAACCCAATACAAAAATGGGCAGAAGATCTAAAGAGACGTTTCTTCAAAGAAGACACAGAGATGGCCAAGACGCACATGAAAAGCTGCTCAACAGCACTAATTATTAGAGAAATGCAAATCAAAACTACAATGAGGTATCACCTCACACCTGTTAGAATCGGCATCATCAGAAAATCTACAAACAACAAATTCTGGGGAGGGTGTGGACAAAAGGAGCCCTCTTCCACTATTGGTGGGGATGTAAATTGATACAGTCACTATGGAGAACAGTTTGGAGTTTCCTTAAAAAACCTAGAAATAGAATTACCATCTGATCCAGCAATCCCACTTCTGGGCATATAACCAGAGAAAACCATAAATCAAAAGGCACATTCACCACAATGTTCATTGCAGCACTATTTACAATAGCCAGGGAATGCAAGCAACCTAAATCCCCACAGATGAATGGATAAAGATGTGGTATATATATAAAATGGAATATTACTCAGCCATAAAAAGGAATGAAACTGGGTCATTTGTAGAGACATCGATGGATCTAGAGACTGTCATACAGAATGAAGTAAGTCAGAAAGAGGAAAACAAATATTGTGTATTAATGCATATATGTGGAACCTAAAAAATGGTCCAGATGAACTGGTTTGCAGGGAAGAAATAGAGACACAGAGGTAGAGAACAAACGTATGGACACCAAGTGTGGGAAGCCATGGGGTGGTGGTGGTGGGATGAGTTGGGAGATTGGGATTGACCTGTATACATGTATATGCATAAAATACATAACTCATAATAACCTGCTGTATAAAAAAATAAATAAAATTAAATTTCAAAATTTAAAAAAAAAATTAAAATAAAATAGAAAAAATTTATTCCCTTCACACAGATGTATTTATAGGAATGAATTATTTCCATGCTTATATCTGTAAATACATAAAAGAGGAATCAAATCTAACTTGAACCATAAAAGAAAAAAAAAACCTGAACCCACCAGTTATACAGAGGGAAACCCTATCAGGGCACTTGCTCCAGCGGTAAACAATTCTGAAATTGGTCAGAGGTGGGGAATCACCTCCCATACAGCCAGCAACCCACCCCAAATGCAAGGAGCGTCCTCATTGCAAAGCTGGGGGACCGTGCTGAGGCATCTGTGAGTAAACGTGAGCTGAGCCCCAGGCCAGCTGCTGCTGAACTGTTCCCACCCTTCCCAGGTAAAACACCTGAATATGTACAACGGCTTGAAAGCCTAGAGGAAGGGCCGTGGAGCCACACCAGCGACAGCACTCAGGCCAACTTGGTGCCTGCAGGCCAGCCAGGATGGTCCTGGACCCGGGCGCTGTTCTGGAAGCTTTCTATTGCCCTGCCTGAGATACCCCTCCTGTCCTGGCCCCCACTGCTTTTATCCTTCCTCACCTCTGTCCGGAGAGAAATTCCATCGGAAGGTATGGGTGACACATCCTCTTCTTTACAGGTGGCAGCCTGGCAACTCCTGCAGAAAGGCCAGCAGAGCCCCACTCACACCGGGCCACCAACAAAGCCTTGGCCCCTCACTCCCTCCCACCAGCACAGCCCCGAGACTGCTGACGGGGCAGAGAATATGGAGTCAGGCACAACTTCAGGGGCTATTGCTGCCTGGAGCACTGTTTATATTGACCTCAACCAGGCACACCTGGGGAGGGCCGGCCGGCAGGGTAAGGCTGCCCAGGTCAGCTAATCCACAACCCTCAGGGAATCACATTGTTGAAAATGGACCTCGCTAAGGCAGAACAGAAGCCAAGGGAAAAAAGGACACAATGCCATTTGCAGCCCCGTAGATGAGTCTAGAGGTAATCACGTGACTTGGAGTAAGTCAGAAAGTGAAAGACACATATCGTATCATATCACTTATAGGTATTACCTAAAAATGGATACCAGGGCAGATATTTCCACGGAGAAGGGCAATCACAGATTCATTAAACAAACTTATGGTTCACCAATGGAAAGGTGTGAGGATTGGTTTCATTATGATATCGGGGTTAACAGACATAATCAAACACAGGTGACATATATAATCACCAAAGACCTACGGAATACCAAGAGAAGACTACTCAACATTCTGTCCTAAGGTACATGGGAAAAGGATCCCAGGATGAACAGACATCTGTATATGTGTAAAAGAACCACATCTTCCACACTTACAACAAGCCAAACATTGTAATCAAACTTGCTATAATAGAAAATAAAAAAAAAAATTAAAAACACGAACAAGAAGTAGTGAGACAAACTTGAGGGGCTTTCTCCTGGCACATTCCATTCTAAATTCCAGTCTAGAACACGACTTCCATTGAGGCTCTGTTGCTCTAGTAACCAGATTTGGTAAGGGAGAACTTCTGCCACCTTGTGGCCGTTTCACGCAACAGCAGCTTTAATCCCAGCGCTAATGGTCAGTTGATATTCAAAATCATTGCAGGCCTGTAAATGACACCTGCCCTGAAAACAAATCCTGGGGTCACATATCGACCAAAAAATTCAAAGGACGTCCATATTTCAAAACGACCATTTCAAAAGGCATATTTTACGCACATTAGTGTTCTGCTTCTTTTTCTTTCTTTCCTTTTTTGTTAAAAAAACGGGAATGGAAAAAGGCATCCCTCAGAATGGGCGAAAATCATTGCAAATGAATCAATGGACAAAGGGTTAATCTCCAATATATATATAAACAGCTCATGCAGCTTAATATTAAAAAAACAAACAACCCAATACAAAAATGGGCAGAAGATCTAAAGAGACGTTTCTTCAAAGAAGACACAGAGATGGCCAAGACGCACATGAAAAGCTGCTCAACAGCACTAATTATTAGAGAAATGCAAATCAAAACTACAATGAGGTATCACCTCACACCTGTTAGAATCGGCATCATCAGAAAATCTACAAACAACAAATTCTGGGGAGGGTGTGGACAAAAGGAGCCCTCTTCCACTATTGGTGGGGATGTAAATTGATACAGTCACTATGGAGAACAGTTTGGAGTTTCCTTAAAAAACCTAGAAATAGAATTACCATCTGATCCAGCAATCCCACTTCTGGGCATATAACCAGAGAAAACCATAAATCAAAAGGCACATTCACCACAATGTTCATTGCAGCACTATTTACAATAGCCAGGGAATGCAAGCAACCTAAATCCCCACAGATGAATGGATAAAGATGTGGTATATATATAAAATGGAATATTACTCAGCCATAAAAAGGAATGAAACTGGGTCATTTGTAGAGACATCGATGGATCTAGAGACTGTCATACAGAATGAAGTAAGTCAGAAAGAGGAAAACAAATATTGTGTATTAATGCATATATGTGGAACCTAAAAAATGGTCCAGATGAACTGGTTTGCAGGGAAGAAATAGAGACACAGAGGTAGAGAACAAACGTATGGACACCAAGTGTGGGAAGCCATGGGGTGGTGGTGGAGGGATGAGTTGGGAGATTGGGATTGACCTGTATACATGTATATGCATAAAATACATAACTCATAATAACCTGCTGTATAAAAAAATAAATAAAATTAAATTTCAAAATTAAAAAAAAAATTAAAATAAAATAGAAAAAATTTATTCCCTTCACACAGATGTATTTATAGGAATGAATTATTTCCATGCTTATATCTGTAAATACATAAAAGAGGAATCAAATCTAACTTGAACCATAAAAGAAAAAAAAAACCTGAACCCACCAGTTATACAGAAGGAAACCCTATCAGGGCACTTGCTCCAGCGGTAAACAATTCTGAAATTGGTCAGAGGTGGGGAATCACCTCCCATACAGCCAGCAACCCACCCCAAATGCATGGAGCGTCCTCATTGCAAAGCTGGGGGACCGTGCTGAGGCATCTGTGAGTAAACGTGAGCTGAGCCCCAGGCCAGCTGCTGCTGAACTGTTCCCACCCTTCCCAGGTAAAACACCTGAATATGTACAACGGCTTGAAAGCCTAGAGGAAGGGCCGTGGAGCCACACCAGCGACAGCACTCAGGCCAACTTGGTGCCTGCAGGCCAGCCAGGATGGTCCTGGACCCGGGCGCTGTTCTGGAAGCTTTCTATTGCCCTGCCTGAGATACCCCTCCTGTCCTGGCCCCCACTGCTTTTATCCTTCCTCACCTCTGTCCGGAGAGAAATTCCATCGGAAGGTATGGGTGACACAGCCTCTTCTTTACAGGTGGCAGCCTGGCAACTCCTGCAGAAAGGCCAGCAGAGCCCCACTCACACCGGGCCACCAACAAAGCCTTGGCCCCTCACTCCCTCCCACCAGCACAGCCCCGAGACTGCTGACGGGGCAGAGAATATGGAGTCAGGCACAACTTCAGGGGCTATTGCTGCCTGGAGCGCTGTTTATATTGACCTCAACCAGGCACACCTGGGGAGGGCCGGCCGGCAGGGTAAGGCTGCCCAGGTCAGCTAATCCACAACCCTCAGGGAATCACATTGTTGAAAATGGACCTCGCTAAGGCAGAACAGAAGCCAAGGGAAAAAAGGACACAATGCCATTTGCAGCCCCGTAGATGAGTCTAGAGGTAATCACGTGACTTGGAGTAAGTCAGAAAGTGAAAGACACATATCGTATCATATCACTTATAGGTATTACCTAAAAATGGATACCAGGGCAGATATTTCCACGGAGAAGGGCAATCACAGATTCATTAAACAAACTTATGGTTCACCAATGGAAAGGTGTGAGGATTGGTTTCATTATGATATCGGGGTTAACAGACATAATCAAACACAGGTGACATATATAATCACCAAAGACCTACGGAATACCAAGAGAAGACTACTCAACATTCTGTCCTAAGGTACATGGGAAAAGGATCCCAGGATGAACAGACATCTGTATATGTGTAAAAGAACCACATCTTCCACACTTACAACAAGCCAAACATTGTAATCAAACTTGCTATAATAGAAAATAAAAAAAAAATTAAAAACACGAACAAGAAGTAGTGAGACAAACTTGAGGGGCTTTCTCCTGGCACATTCCATTCTAAATTCCAGTCTAGAACACGACTTCCATTGAGGCTCTGTTGCTCTAGTAACCAGATTTGGTAAGGGAGAACTTCTGCCACCTTGTGGCCGTTTCACGCAACAGCAGCTTTAATCCCAGCGCTAATGGTCAGTTGATATTCAAAATCATTGCAGGCCTGTAAATGACACCTGCCCTGAAAACAAATCCTGGGGTCACATATCGACCAAAAAATTCAAAGGACGTCCATATTTCAAAACGACCATTTCAAAAGGCATATTTTACGCACATTAGTGTTCTGCTTCTTTTTCTTTCTTTCCTTTTTTGTTAAAAAAACGGGAATGGAAAAAGGCATCCCTCAGAATGGGCGAAAATCGTTGCAAATGAATCAATGGACAAAGGTTTAATCTCCAATATATATATAAACAGCTCATGCAGCTTAATATTAAAAAAACAAACAACCCAATACAAAAATGGGCAGAAGATCTAAAGAGACGTTTCTTCAAAGAAGACACAGAGATGGCCAAGACGCACATGAAAAGCTGCTCAACAGCACTAATTATTAGAGAAATGCAAATCAAAACTACAATGAGGTATCACCTCACACCTGTTAGAATCGGCATCATCAGAAAATCTACAAACAACAAATTCTGGGGAGGGTGTGGACAAAAGGAGCCCTCTTCCACTATTGGTGGGGATGTAAATTGATACAGTCACTATGGAGAACAGTTTGGAGTTTCCTTAAAAAACCTAGAAATAGAATTACCATCTGATCCAGCAATCCCACTTCTGGGCATATACCCAGAGAAAACCATAAATCAAAAGGCACATTCACCACAATGTTCATTGCAGCACTATTTACAATAGCCAGGGAATGCAAGCAACCTAAATCCCCACAGATGAATGGATAAAGATGTGGTATATATATAAAATGGAATATTACTCAGCCATAAAAAGGAATGAAACTGGGTCATTTGTAGAGACATCGATGGATCTAGAGACTGTCATACAGAATGAAGTAAGTCAGAAAGAGGAAAACAAATATTGTATATTAATGCATATATGTGGAACCTAAAAAATGGTCCAGATGAACTGGTTTGCAGGGAAGAAATAGAGACACAGAGGTAGAGAACAAACGTATGGACACCAAGTGTGGGAAGCCATGGGGTGGTGGTGGTGGGATGAGTTGGGAGATTGGGATTGACCTGTATACATGTATATGCATAAAATACATAACTCATAATAACCTGCTGTATAAAGAAATAAATAAAATTAAATTTCAAAATTAAAAAAAAAATTTAAAATAAAATAGAAAAAATTTATTCCCTTCACACAGATGTATTTATAGGAATGAATTATTTCCATGCTTATATCTGTAAATACATAAAAGAGGAATCAAATCTAACTTGAACCATAAAAGAAAAAAAAAACCTGAACCCACCAGTTATACAGAGGGAAACCCTATCAGGGCACTTGCTCCAGCGGTAAACAATTCTGAAATTGGTCAGAGGTGGGGAATCACCTCCCATACAGCAAGCAACCCACCCCAAATGCAAGGAGTGTCCTCATTGCAAAGCTGGGGGACCGTGCTGAGGCATCTGTGAGTAAACGTGAGCTGAGCCCCAGGCCAGCTGCTGCTGAACTGTTCCCACCCTTCCCAGGTAAAACACCTGAATATGTACAACGGCTTGAAAGCCTAGAGGAAGGGCCGTGGAGCCACACCAGCGACAGCACTCAGGCCAACTTGGTGCCTGCAGGCCAGCCAGGATGGTCCTGGACCCGGGAGCTGTTCTGGAAGCTTTCTATTGCCCTGCCTGAGTTACCCCTCCTGTCCTGGCCCCCACTGCTTTTATCCTTCCTCACCTCTGTCCGGAGAGAAATTCCATCGGAAGGTATGGGTGACACATCCTCTTCTTTACAGGTGGCAGCCTGGCAACTCCTGCAGAAAGGCCAGCAGAGCCCCACTCACACCGGGCCACCAACAAAGCCTTGGCCCCTCACTCCCTCCCACCAGCACAGCCCCGAGACTGCTGACGGGGCAGAGAATATGGAGTCAGGCACAACTTCAGGGGCTATTGCTGCCTGGAGCGCTGTTTATATTGACCTCAACCAGGCACACCTGGGGAGGGCCGGCCGGCAGGGTAAGGCTGCCCAGGTCAGCTAATCCACAACCCTCAGGGAATCACATTGTTGAAAATGGACCTCGCTAAGGCAGAACAGAAGCCAAGGGAAAAAAGGACACAATGCCATTTGCAGCCCCGTAGATGAGTCTAGAGGTAATCACGTGACTTGGAGTAAGTCAGAAAGTGAAAGACACATATCGTATCATATCACTTATAGGTATTACCTAAAAATGGATACCAGGGCAGATATTTCCACGGAGAAGGGCAATCACAGATTCATTAAACAAACTTATGGTTCACCAATGGAAAGGTGTGAGGATTGGTTTCATTATGATATCGGGGTTAACAGACATAATCAAACACAGGTGACATATATAATCACCAAAGACCTACGGAATACCAAGAGAAGACTACTCAACATTCTGTCCTAAGGTACATGGGAAAAGGATCCCAGGATGAACAGACATCTGTATATGTGTAAAAGAACCACATCTTCCACACTTACAACAAGCCAAACATTGTAATCAAACTTGCTATAATAGAAAATAAAAAAAAAAAATTAAAAACACGAACAAGAAGTAGTGAGACAAACTTGAGGGGCTTTCTCCTGGCACATTCCATTCTAAATTCCAGTCTAGAACACGACTTCCATTGAGGCTCTGTTGCTCTAGTAACCAGATTTGGTAAGGGAGAACTTCTGCCACCTTGTGGCCGTTTCACGCAACAGCAGCTTTAATCCCAGCGCTAATGGTCAGTTGATATTCAAAATCATTGCAGGCCTGTAAATGACACCTGCCCTGAAAACAAATCCTGGGGTCACATATCGACCAAAAAATTCAAAGGACGTCCATATTTCAAAACGACCATTTCAAAAGGCATATTTTACGCACATTAGTGTTCTGCTTCTTTTTCTTTCTTTCCTTTTTTGTTAAAAAAACGGGAATGGAAAAAGGCATCCCTCAGAATGGGCGAAAATCATTGCAAATGAATCAATGGACAAAGGTTTAATCTCCAATATATATATAAACAGCTCATGCAGCTTAATATTAAAAAAACAAACAACCCAATACAAAAATGGGCAGAAGATCTAAAGAGACGTTTCTTCAAAGAAGACACAGAGATGGCCAAGACGCACATGAAAAGCTGCTCAACAGCACTAATTATTAGAGAAATGCAAATCAAAACTACAATGAGGTATCACCTCACACCTGTTAGAATCGGCATCATCAGAAAATCTACAAACAACAAATTCTGGGGAGGGTGTGGACAAAAGGAGCCCTCTTCCACTATTGGTGGGGATGTAAATTGATACAGTCACTATGGAGAACAGTTTGGAGTTTCCTTAAAAAACCTAGAAATAGAATTACCATCTGATCCAGCAATCCCACTTCTGGGCATATACCCAGAGAAAACCATAAATCAAAAGGCACATTCACCACAATGTTCATTGCAGCACTATTTACAATAGCCAGGGAATGCAAGCAACCTAAATCCCCACAGATGAATGGATAAAGATGTGGTATATATATAAAATGGAATATTACTCAGCCATAAAAAGGAATGAAACTGGGTCATTTGTAGAGACATCGATGGATCTAGAGACTGTCATACAGAATGAAGTAAGTCAGAAAGAGGAAAACAAATATTGTATATTAATGCATATATGTGGAACCTAAAAAATGGTCCAGATGAACTGGTTTGCAGGGAAGAAATAGAGACACAGAGGTAGAGAACAAACGTATGGACACCAAGTGTGGGAAGCCATGGGGTGGTGGTGGTGGGATGAGTTGGGAGATTGGGATTGACCTGTATACATGTATATGCATAAAATACATAACTCATAATAACCTGCTGTATAAAAAAATAAATAAAATTAAATTTCAAAATTTAAAAAAAAAATTAAAATAAAATAGAAAAAATTTATTCCCTTCACACAGATGTATTTATAGGAATGAATTATTTCCATGCTTATATCTGTAAATACATAAAAGAGGAATCAAATCTAACTTGAACCATAAAAGAAAAAAAAAACCTGAACCCACCAGTTATACAGAGGGAAACCCTATCAGGGCACTTGCTCCAGCGGTAAACAATTCTGAAATTGGTCAGAGGTGGGGAATCACCTCCCATACAGCCAGCAACCCACCCCAAATGCATGGAGCGTCCTCATTGCAAAGCTGGGGGACCGTGCTGAGGCATCTGTGAGTAAACGTGAGCTGAGCCCCAGGCCAGCTGCTGCTGAACTGTTCCCACCCTTCCCAGGTAAAACACCTGAATATGTACAACGGCTTGAAAGCCTAGAGGAAGGGCCGTGGAGCCACACCAGCGACAGCACTCAGGCCAACTTGGTGCCTGCAGGCCAGCCAGGATGGTCCTGGAACCGGGTGCTGTTCTGGAAGCTTTCTATTGCCCTGCCTGAGATACCCCTCCTGTCCTGGCCCCCACTGCTTTTATCCTTCCTCACCTCTGTCCGGAGAGAAATTCCATCGGAAGGTATGGGTGACACATCCTCTTCTTTACAGGTGGCAGCCTGGCAACTCCTGCAGAAAGGCCAGCAGAGCCCCACTCACACCGGGCCACCAACAAAGCCTTGGCCCCTCACTCCCTCCCACCAGCACAGCCCCGAGACTGCTGACGGGGCAGAGAATATGGAGTCAGGCACAACTTCAGGGGCTATTGCTGCCTGGAGCGCTGTTTATATTGACCTCAACCAGGCACACCTGGGGAGGGCCGGCCGGCAGGGTAAGGCTGCCCAGGTCAGCTAATCCACAACCCTCAGGGAATCACATTGTTGAAAATGGACCTCGCTAAGGCAGAACAGAAGCCAAGGGAAAAAAGGACACAATGCCATTTGCAGCCCCGTAGATGAGTCTAGAGGTAATCACGTGACTTGGAGTAAGTCAGAAAGTGAAAGACACATATCGTATCATATCACTTATAGGTATTACCTAAAAATGGATACCAGGGCAGATATTTCCACGGAGAAGGGCAATCACAGATTCATTAAACAAACTTATGGTTCACCAATGGAAAGGTGTGAGGATTGGTTTCATTATGATATCGGGGTTAACAGACATAATCAAACACAGGTGACATATATAATCACCAAAGACCTACGGAATACCAAGAGAAGACTACTCAACATTCTGTCCTAAGGTACATGGGAAAAGGATCCCAGGATGAACAGACATCTGTATATGTGTAAAAGAACCACATCTTCCACACTTACAACAAGCCAAACATTGTAATCAAACTTGCTATAATAGAAAATAAAAAAAAATTAAAAACACGAACAAGAAGTAGTGAGACAAACTTGAGGGGCTTTCTCCTGGCACATTCCACTCTAAATTCCAGTCTAGAACACGACTTCCATTGAGGCTCTGTTGCTCTAGTAACCAGATTTGGTAAGGGAGAACTTCTGCCAACTTGTGGCCGTTTCACGCAACAGCAGCTTTAATCCCAGCACTAATGGTCAGTTGATATTCAAAATCATTGCAGGCCTGTAAATGACACCTGCCCTGAAAACAAATCCTGGGGTCACATATCGACCAAAAAATTCAAAGGACGTCCATATTTCAAAACGACCATTTCAAAAGGCATATTTTACGCACATTAGTGTTCTGCTTCTTTTTCTTTCTTTCCTTTTTTGTTAAAAAAACGGGAATGGAAAAAGGCATCCCTCAGAATGGGCGAAAATCGTTGCAAATGAATCAATGGACAAAGGTTTAATCTCCAATATATATATAAACAGCTCATGCAGCTTAATATTAAAAAAACAAACAACCCAATACAAAAATGGGCAGAAGATCTAAAGAGACGTTTCTTCAAAGAAGACACAGAGATGGCCAAGACGCACATGAAAAGCTGCTCAACAGCACTAATTATTAGAGAAATGCAAATCAAAATTACAATGAGGTATCACCTCACACCTGTTAGAATCGGCATCATCAGAAAATCTACAAACAACAAATTCTGGGGAGGGTGTGGACAAAAGGAGCCCTCTTCCACTATTGGTGGGGATGTAAATTGATACAGTCACTATGGAGAACAGTTTGGAGTTTCCTTAAAAAACCTAGAAATAGAATTACCATCTGATCCAGCAATCCCACTTCTGGGCATATACCCAGAGAAAACCATAAATCAAAAGGCACATTCACCACAATGTTCATTGCAGCACTATTTACAATAGCCAGGGAATGCAAGCAACCTAAATCCCCACAGATGAATGGATAAAGATGTGGTATATATATAAAATGGAATATTACTCAGCCATAAAAAGGAATGAAACTGGGTCATTTGTAGAGACATCGATGGATCTAGAGACTGTCATACAGAATGAAGTAAGTCAGAAAGAGGAAAACAAATATTGTATATTAATGCATATATGCGGAACCTAAAAAATGGTACAGATGAACTGGTTTGCAGGGAAGAAATAGAGACACAGAGGTAGAGAACAAACGTATGGACACCAAGTGTGGGAAGCCATGGGGTGGTGGTGGTGGGATGAGTTGGGAGATTGGGATTGACCTGTATACATGTATATGCATAAAATACATAACTCATAATAACCTGCTGTATAAAGAAATAAATAAAATTAAATTTCAAAATTAAAAAAAAAATTTAAAATAAAATAGAAAAAATTTATTCCCTTCACACAGATGTATTTATAGGAATGAATTATTTCCATGCTTATATCTGTAAATACATAAAAGAGGAATCAAATCTAACTTGAACCATAAAAGAAAAAAAAACCTGAACCCACCAGTTATACAGAGGGAAACCCTATCAGGGCACTTGCTCCAGCGGTAAACAATTCTGAAATTGGTCAGAGGTGGGGAATCACCTCCCATACAGCAAGCAACCCACCCCAAATGCAAGGAGTGTCCTCATTGCAAAGCTGGGGGACCGTGCTGAGGCATCTGTGAGTAAACGTGAGCTGAGCCCCAGGCCAGCTGCTGCTGAACTGTTCCCACCCTTCCCAGGTAAAACACCTGAATATGTACAACGGCTTGAAAGCCTAGAGGAAGGGCCGTGGAGCCACACCAGCGACAGCACTCAGGCCAACTTGGTGCCTGCAGGCCAGCCAGGATGGTCCTGGACCCGGGCGCTGTTCTGGAAGCTTTCTATTGCCCTGCCTGAATTACCCCTCTTGTCCTGGCCCCCACTGCTTTTATCCTTCCTCACCTCTGTCCGGAGAGAAATTCCATCGGAAGGTATGGGTGACACATCCTCTTCTTTACAGGTGGCAGCCTGGCAACTCCTGCAGAAAGGCCAGCAGAGCCCCACTCACACCGGGCCACCAACAAAGCCTTGGCCCCTCACTCCCTCCCACCAGCACAGCCCCGAGACTGCTGACGGGGCAGAGAATATGGAGTCAGGCACAACTTCAGGGGCTATTGCTGCCTGGAGCGCTGTTTATATTGACCTCAACCAGGCACACCTAGGGAGGGCCGGCCGGCAGGGTAAGGCTGCCCAGGTCAGCTAATCCACAACCCTCAGGGAATCACATTGTTGAAAATGGACCTCGCTAAGGCAGAACAGAAGCCAAGGGAAAAAAGGACACAATGCCATTTGCAGCCCCGTAGATGAGTCTAGAGGTAATCACGTGACTTGGAGTAAGTCAGAAAGTGAAAGACACATATCGTATCATATCACTTATAGGTATTACCTAAAAATGGATACCAGGGCAGATATTTCCACGGAGAAGGGCAATCACAGATTCATTAAACAAACTTATGGTTCACCAATGGAAAGGTGTGAGGATTGGTTTCATTATGATATCGGGGTTAACAGACATAATCAAACACAGGTGACATATATAATCACCAAAGACCTACGGAATACCAAGAGAAGACTACTCAACATTCTGTCCTAAGGTACATGGGAAAAGGATCCCAGGATGAACAGACATCTGTATATGTGTAAAAGAACCACATCTTCCACACTTACAACAAGCCAAACATTGTAATCAAACTTGCTATAATAGAAAATAAAAAAAAAAAATTAAAAACACGAACAAGAAGTAGTGAGACAAACTTGAGGGGCTTTCTCCTGGCACATTCCATTCTAAATTCCAGTCTAGAACACGACTTCCATTGAGGCTCTGTTGCTCTAGTAACCAGATTTGGTAAGGGAGAACTTCTGCCACCTTGTGGCCGTTTCACGCAACAGCAGCTTTAATCCCAGCGCTAATGGTCAGTTGATATTCAAAATCATTGCAGGCCTGTAAATGACACCTGCCCTGAAAACAAATCCTGGGGTCACATATCGACCAAAAAATTCAAAGGACGTCCATATTTCAAAACGACCATTTCAAAAGGCATATTTTACGCACATTAGTGTTCTGCTTCTTTTTCTTTCTTTCCTTTTTTGTTAAAAAAACGGGAATGGAAAAAGGCATCCCTCAGAATGGGCGAAAATCATTGCAAATGAATCAATGGACAAAGGTTTAATCTCCAATATATATATAAACAGCTCATGCAGCTTAATATTAAAAAAACAAACAACCCAATACAAAAATGGGCAGAAGATCTAAAGAGACGTTTCTTCAAAGAAGACACAGAGATGGCCAAGACGCACATGAAAAGCTGCTCAACAGCACTAATTATTAGAGAAATGCAAATCAAAACTACAATGAGGTATCACCTCACACCTGTTAGAATCGGCATCATCAGAAAATCTACAAACAACAAATTCTGGGGAGGGTGTGGACAAAAGGAGCCCTCTTCCACTATTGGTGGGGATGTAAATTGATACAGTCACTATGGAGAACAGTTTGGAGTTTCCTTAAAAAACCTAGAAATAGAATTACCATCTGATCCAGCAATCCCACTTCTGGGCATATACCCAGAGAAAACCATAAATCAAAAGGCACATTCACCACAATGTTCATTGCAGCACTATTTACAATAGCCAGGGAATGCAAGCAACCTAAATCCCCACAGATGAATGGATAAAGATGTGGTATATATATAAAATGGAATATTACTCAGCCATAAAAAGGAATGAAACTGGGTCATTTGTAGAGACATCGATGGATCTAGAGACTGTCATACAGAATGAAGTAAGTCAGAAAGAGGAAAACAAATATTGTATATTAATGCATATATGTGGAACCTAAAAAATGGTCCAGATGAACTGGTTTGCAGGGAAGAAATAGAGACACAGAGGTAGAGAACAAACGTATGGACACCAAGTGTGGGAAGCCATGGGGTGGTGGTGGTGGGATGAGTTGGGAGATTGGGATTGACCCTTATACATGTATATGCATAAAATACATAACTCATAATAACCTGCTGTATAAAAAAATAAATAAAATTAAATTTCAAAATTAAAAAAATACATTTAAAATAAAATAGAAAAAATTTATTCCCTTCACACAGATGTATTTAGAGGAATGAATTATTTCCATGCTTATATCTGTAAATACATAAAAGAGGAATCAAATCTAACTTGAACCATAAAAGAAAAAAAAACCAGAACCCACCAGTTATACAGAGGGAAACCCTATCAGGGCACTTGCTCCAGCGGTAAACAATTCTGAAATTGGTCAGAGGTGGGGAATCACCTCCCATACAGCCAGCAACCCACCCCCAATGCAAGGAGCGTCCTCATTGCAAAGCTGGGGGACCGTGCTGAGGCATCTGTGAGTAAACGTGAGCTGAGCCCCAGGCCAGCTGCTGCTGAACTGTTCCCACCCTTCCCAGGTAAAACACCTGAATATGTACAACGGCTTGAAAGCCTAGAGGAAGGGCCGTGGAGCCACACCAGCGACAGCACTCAGGCCAACTTGGTGCCTGCAGGCCAGCCAGGATGGTCCTGGAACCGGGTGCTGTTCTGGAAGCTTTCTATTGCCCTGCCTGAGATACCCCTCCTGTCCTGGCCCCCACTGCTTTTATCCTTCCTCACCTCTGTCCGGAGAGAAATTCCATCGGAAGGTATGGGTGACACATCCTCTTCTTTACAGGTGGCAGCCTGGCAACTCCTGCAGAAAGGCCAGCAGAGCCCCACTCACACCGGGCCACCAACAAAGCCTTGGCCCCTCACTCCCTCCCACCAGCACAGCCCCGAGACTGCTGACGGGGCAGAGAATATGGAGTCAGGCACAACTTCAGGGGCTATTGCTGCCTGGAGCGCTGTTTATATTGACCTCAACCAGGCACACCTGGGGAGGGCCGGCCGGCAGGGTAAGGCTGCCCAGGTCAGCTAATCCACAACCCTCAGGGAATCACATTGTTGAAAATGGACCTCGCTAAGGCAGAACAGAAGCCAAGGGAAAAAAGGACACAATGCCATTTGCAGCCCCGTAGATGAGTCTAGAGGTAATCACGTGACTTGGAGTAAGTCAGAAAGTGAAAGACACATATCGTATCATATCACTTATAGGTATTACCTAAAAATGGATACCAGGGCAGATATTTCCACGGAGAAGGGCAATCACAGATTCATTAAACAAACTTATGGTTCACCAATGGAAAGGTGTGAGGATTGGTTTCATTATGATATCGGGGTTAACAGACATAATCAAACACAGGTGACATATATAATCACCAAAGACCTACGGAATACCAAGAGAAGACTACTCAACATTCTGTCCTAAGGTACATGGGAAAAGGATCCCAGGATGAACAGACATCTGTATATGTGTAAAAGAACCACATCTTCCACACTTACAACAAGCCAAACATTGTAATCAAACTTGCTATAATAGAAAATAAAAAAAAAAAAATTAAAAACACGAACAAGAAGTAGTGAGACAAACTTGAGGGGCTTTCTCCTGGCACATTCCATTCTAAATTCCAGTCTAGAACACGACTTCCATTGAGGCTCTGTTGCTCTAGTAACCAGATTTGGTAAGGGAGAACTTCTGCCACCTTGTGGCCGTTTCACGCAACAGCAGCTTTAATCCCAGCGCTAATGGTCAGTTGATATTCAAAATCATTGCAGGCCTGTAAATGACACCTGCCCTGAAAACAAATCCTGGGGTCACATATCGACCAAAAAATTCAAAGGACGTCCATATTTCAAAACGACCATTTCAAAAGGCATATTTTACGCACATTAGTGTTCTGCTTCTTTTTCTTTCTTTCCTTTTTTGTTAAAAAAACGGGAATGGAAAAAGGCATCCCTCAGAATGGGCGAAAATCATTGCAAATGAATCAATGGACAAAGGTTTAATCTCCAATATATATATAAACAGCTCATGCAGCTTAATATTAAAAAAACAAACAACCCAATACAAAAATGGGCAGAAGATCTAAAGAGACGTTTCTTCAAAGAAGACACAGAGATGGCCAAGACGCACATGAAAAGCTGCTCAACAGCACTAATTATTAGAGAAATGCAAATCAAAACTACAATGAGGTATCACCTCACACCTGTTAGAATCGGCATCATCAGAAAATCTACAAACAACAAATTCTGGGGAGGGTGTGGACAAAAGGAGCCCTCTTCCACTATTGGTGGGGATGTAAATTGATACAGTCACTATGGAGAACAGTTTGGAGTTTCCTTAAAAAACCTAGAAATAGAATTACCATCTGATCCAGCAATCCCACTTCTGGGCATATACCCAGAGAAAACCATAAATCAAAAGGCACATTCACCACAATGTTCATTGCAGCACTATTTACAATAGCCAGGGAATGCAAGCAACCTAAATCCCCACAGATGAATGGATAAAGATGTGGTATATATATAAAATGGAATATTACTCAGCCATAAAAAGGAATGAAACTGGGTCATTTGTAGAGACATCGATGGATCTAGAGACTGTCATACAGAATGAAGTAAGTCAGAAAGAGGAAAACAAATATTGTGTATTAATGCATATATGTGGAACCTAAAAAATGGTCCAGATGAACTGGTTTGCAGGGAAGAAATAGAGACACAGAGGTAGAGAACAAACGTATGGACACCAAGTGTGGGAAGCCATGGGGTGGTGGTGGTGGGATGAGTTGGGAGATTGGGATTGACCTGTATACATGTATATGCATAAAATACATAACTCATAATAACCTGCTGTATAAAAAAATAAATAAAATTAAATTTCAAAATTTAAAAAAAAAATTAAAATAAAATAGAAAAAATTTATTCCCTTCACACAGATGTATTTATAGGAATGAATTATTTCCATGCTTATATCTGTAAATACATAAAAGAGGAATCAAATCTAACTTGAACCATAAAAGAAAAAAAAAACCTGAACCCACCAGTTATACAGAGGGAAACCCTATCAGGGCACTTGCTCCAGCGGTAAACAATTCTGAAATTGGTCAGAGGTGGGGAATCACCTCCCATACAGCAAGCAACCCACCCCAAATGCAAGGAGTGTCCTCATTGCAAAGCTGGGGGACCGTGCTGAGGCATCTGTGAGTAAACGTGAGCTGAGCCCCAGGCCAGCTGCTGCTGAACTGTTCCCACCCTTCCCAGGTAAAACACCTGAATATGTACAACGGCTTGAAAGCCTAGAGGAAGGGCCGTGGAGCCACACCAGCGACAGCACTCAGGCCAACTTGGTGCCTGCAGGCCAGCCAGGATGGTCCTGGACCCGGGAGCTGTTCTGGAAGCTTTCTATTGCCCTGCCTGAGTTACCCCTCCTGTCCTGGCCCCCACTGCTTTTATCCTTCCTCACCTCTGTCCGGAGAGAAATTCCATCGGAAGGTATGGGTGACACATCCTCTTCTTTACAGGTGGCAGCCTGGCAACTCCTGCAGAAAGGCCAGCAGAGCCCCACTCACACCGGGCCACCAACAAAGCCTTGGCCCCTCACTCCCTCCCACCAGCACAGCCCCGAGACTGCTGACGGGGCAGAGAATATGGAGTCAGGCACAACTTCAGGGGCTATTGCTGCCTGGAGCGCTGTTTATATTGACCTCAACCAGGCACACCTGGGGAGGGCCGGCCGGCAGGGTAAGGCTGCCCAGGTCAGCTAATCCACAACCCTCAGGGAATCACATTGTTGAAAATGGACCTCGCTAAGGCAGAACAGAAGCCAAGGGAAAAAAGGACACAATGCCATTTGCAGCCCCGTAGATGAGTCTAGAGGTAATCACGTGACTTGGAGTAAGTCAGAAAGTGAAAGACACATATCGTATCATATCACTTATAGGTATTACCTAAAAATGGATACCAGGGCAGATATTTCCACGGAGAAGGGCAATCACAGATTCATTAAACAAACTTATGGTTCACCAATGGAAAGGTGTGAGGATTGGTTTCATTATGATATCGGGGTTAACAGACATAATCAAACACAGGTGACATATATAATCACCAAAGACCTACGGAATACCAAGAGAAGACTACTCAACATTCTGTCCTAAGGTACATGGGAAAAGGATCCCAGGATGAACAGACATCTGTATATGTGTAAAAGAACCACATCTTCCACACTTACAACAAGCCAAACATTGTAATCAAACTTGCTATAATAGAAAATAAAAAAAAAAAAAATTAAAAACACGAACAAGAAGTAGTGAGACAAACTTGAGGGGCTTTCTCCTGGCACATTCCATTCTAATTTCCAGTCTAGAACACGACTTCCATTGAGGCTCTGTTGCTCTAGTAACCAGATTTGGTAAGGGAGAACTTCTGCCACCTTGTGGCCGTTTCACGCAACAGCAGCTTTAATCCCAGTGCTAATGGTCAGTTGATATTCAAAATCATTGCAGGCCTGTAAATGACACCTGCCCTGAAAACAAATCCTGGGGTCACATATCGACCAAAAAATTCAAAGGACGTCCATATTTCAAAATGACCATTTCAAAAGGCATATTTTACGCACATTAGTGTTCTGCTTCTTTTTCTTTCTTTCCTTTTTTGTTAAAAAAACGGGAATGGAAAAAGGCATCCCTCAGAATGGGCGAAAATCATTGCAAATGAATCAATGGACAAAGGTTTAATCTCCAATATATATATAAACAGCTCATGCAGCTTAATATTAAAAAAACAAACAACCCAATACAAAAATGGGCAGAAGATCTAAAGAGACGTTTCTTCAAAGAAGACACAGAGATGGCCAAGACGCACATGAAAAGCTGCTCAACAGCACTAATTATTAGAGAAATGCAAATCAAAACTACAATGAGGTATCACCTCACACCTGTTAGAATCGGCATCATCAGAAAATCTACAAACAACAAATTCTGGGGAGGGTGTGGACAAAAGGAGCCCTCTTCCA
Organism: Mesoplodon densirostris; assembly: GCF_025265405.1. Taxonomy (NCBI): domain Eukaryota; kingdom Metazoa; phylum Chordata; class Mammalia; order Artiodactyla; family Ziphiidae; genus Mesoplodon; species Mesoplodon densirostris. Next base: position 47,486,139 of record NC_082673.1, on the reverse strand, counting down.
CTATTGGTGGGGATGTAAATTGATACAGTCACTATGGAGAACAGTTTGGAGTTTCCTTAAAAAACCTAGAAATAGAATTACCATCTGATCCAGCAATCCCACTTCTGGGCATATACCCAGAGAAAACCATAAATCAAAAGGCACATTCACCACAATGTTCATTGCAGCACTATTTACAATAGCCAGGGAATGCAAGCAACCTAAATCCCCACAGATGAATGGATAAAGATGTGGTATATATATAAAATGGAATATTACTCAGCCATAAAAAGGAATGAAACTGGGTCATTTGTAGAGACATCGATGGATCTAGAGACTGTCATACAGAATGAAGTAAGTCAGAAAGAGGAAAACAAATATTGTATATTAATGCATATATGTGGAACCTAAAAAATGGTCCAGATGAACTGGTTTGCAGGGAAGAAATAGAGACACAGAGGTAGAGAACAAACGTATGGACACCAAGTGTGGGAAGCCATGGGGTGGTGGTGGTGGGATGAGTTGGGAGATTGGGATTGACCCTTATACATGTATATGCATAAAATACATAACTCATAATAACCTGCTGTATAAAAAAATAAATAAAATTAAATTTCAAAATTAAAAAAATACATTTAAAATAAAATAGAAAAAATTTATTCCCTTCACACAGATGTATTTAGAGGAATGAATTATTTCCATGCTTATATCTGTAAATACATAAAAGAGGAATCAAATCTAACTTGAACCATAAAAGAAAAAAAAACCAGAACCCACCAGTTATACAGAGGGAAACCCTATCAGGGCACTTGCTCCAGCGGTAAACAATTCTGAAATTGGTCAGAGGTGGGGAATCACCTCCCATACAGCCAGCAACCCACCCCCAATGCAAGGAGCGTCCTCATTGCAAAGCTGGGGGACCGTGCTGAGGCATCTGTGAGTAAACGTGAGCTGAGCCCCAGGCCAGCTGCTGCTGAACTGTTCCCACCCTTCCCAGGTAAAACACCTGAATATGTACAAGGGCTTGAAAGCCTAGAGGAAGGGCCGTGGAGCCACACCAGCGACAGCACTCAGGCCAACTTGGTGCCTGCAGGCCAGCCAGGATGGTCCTGGAACCGGGTGCTGTTCTGGAAGCTTTCTATTGCCCTGCCTGAGATACCCCTCCTGTCCTGGCCCCCACTGCTTTTATCCTTCCTCACCTCTGTCCGGAGAGAAATTCCATCGGAAGGTATGGGTGACACATCCTCTTCTTTACAGGTGGCAGCCTGGCAACTCCTGCAGAAAGGCCAGCAGAGCCCCACTCACACCGGGCCACCAACAAAGCCTTGGCCCCTCACTCCCTCCCACCAGCACAGCCCCGAGACTGCTGACGGGGCAGAGAATATGGAGTCAGGCACAACTTCAGGGGCTATTGCTGCCTGGAGCGCTGTTTATATTGACCTCAACCAGGCACACCTGGGGAGGGCCGGCCGGCAGGGTAAGGCTGCCCAGGTCAGCTAATCCACAACCCTCAGGGAATCACATTGTTGAAAATGGACCTCGCTAAGGCAGAACAGAAGCCAAGGGAAAAAAGGACACAATGCCATTTGCAGCCCCGTAGATGAGTCTAGAGGTAATCACGTGACTTGGAGTAAGTCAGAAAGTGAAAGACACATATCGTATCATATCACTTATAGGTATTACCTAAAAATGGATACCAGGGCAGATATTTCCACGGAGAAGGGCAATCACAGATTCATTAAACAAACTTATGGTTCACCAATGGAAAGGTGTGAGGATTGGTTTCATTATGATATCGGGGTTAACAGACATAATCAAACACAGGTGACATATATAATCACCAAAGACCTACGGAATACCAAGAGAAGACTACTCAACATTCTGTCCTAAGGTACATGGGAAAAGGATCCCAGGATGAACAGACATCTGTATATGTGTAAAAGAACCACATCTTCCACACTTACAACAAGCCAAACATTGTAATCAAACTTGCTATAATAGAAAATAAAAAAAAAAAAAATTAAAAACACGAACAAGAAGTAGTGAGACAAACTTGAGGGGCTTTCTCCTGGCACATTCCATTCTAAATTCCAGTCTAGAACACGACTTCCATTGAGGCTCTGTTGCTCTAGTAACCAGATTTGGTAAGGGAGAACTTCTGCCACCTTGTGGCCGTTTCACGCAACAGCAGCTTTAATCCCAGCGCTAATGGTCAGTTGATATTCAAAATCATTGCAGGCCTGTAAATGACACCTGCCCTGAAAACAAATCCTGGGGTCACATATCGACCAAAAAATTCAAAGGACGTCCATATTTCAAAACGACCATTTCAAAAGGCATATTTTACGCACATTAGTGTTCTGCTTCTTTTTCTTTCTTTCCTTTTTTGTTAAAAAAACGGGAATGGAAAAAGGCATCCCTCAGAATGGGCGAAAATCATTGCAAATGAATCAATGGACAAAGGTTTAATCTCCAATATATATATAAACAGCTCATGCAGCTTAATATTAAAAAAACAAACAACCCAATACAAAAATGGGCAGAAGATCTAAAGAGACGTTTCTTCAAAGAAGACACAGAGATGGCCAAGACGCACATGAAAAGCTGCTCAACAGCACTAATTATTAGAGAAATGCAAATCAAAACTACAATGAGGTATCACCTCACACCTGTTAGAATCGGCATCATCAGAAAATCTACAAACAACAAATTCTGGGGAGGGTGTGGACAAAAGGAGCCCTCTTCCACTATTGGTGGGGATGTAAATTGATACAGTCACTATGGAGAACAGTTTGGAGTTTCCTTAAAAAACCTAGAAATAGAATTACCATCTGATCCAGCAATCCCACTTCTGGGCATATACCCAGAGAAAACCATAAATCAAAAGGCACATTCACCACAATGTTCATTGCAGCACTATTTACAATAGCCAGGGAATGCAAGCAACCTAAATCCCCACAGATGAATGGATAAAGATGTGGTATATATATAAAATGGAATATTACTCAGCCATAAAAAGGAATGAAACTGGGTCATTTGTAGAGACATCGATGGATCTAGAGACTGTCATACAGAATGAAGTAAGTCAGAAAGAGGAAAACAAATATTGTGTATTAATGCATATATGTGGAACCTAAAAAATGGTCCAGATGAACTGGTTTGCAGGGAAGAAATAGAGACACAGAGGTAGAGAACAAACGTATGGACACCAAGTGTGGGAAGCCATGGGGTGGTGGTGGTGGGATGAGTTGGGAGATTGGGATTGACCTGTATACATGTATATGCATAAAATACATAACTCATAATAACCTGCTGTATAAAAAAATAAATAAAATTAAATTTCAAAATTTAAAAAAAAAATTAAAATAAAATAGAAAAAATTTATTCCCTTCACACAGATGTATTTATAGGAATGAATTATTTCCATGCTTATATCTGTAAATACATAAAAGAGGAATCAAATCTAACTTGAACCATAAAAGAAAAAAAAAACCTGAACCCACCAGTTATACAGAGGGAAACCCTATCAGGGCACTTGCTCCAGCGGTAAACAATTCTGAAATTGGTCAGAGGTGGGGAATCACCTCCCATACAGCCAGCAACCCACCCCAAATGCATGGAGCGTCCTCATTGCAAAGCTGGGGGACCGTGCTGAGGCATCTGTGAGTAAACGTGAGCTGAGCCCCAGGCCAGCTGCTGCTGAACTGTTCCCACCCTTCCCAGGTAAAACACCTGAATATGTACAACGGCTTGAAAGCCTAGAGGAAGGGCCGTGGAGCCACACCAGCGACAGCACTCAGGCCAACTTGGTGCCTGCAGGCCAGCCAGGATGGTCCTGGACCCGGGCGCTGTTCTGGAAGCTTTCTATTGCCCTGCCTGAGATACCCCTCCTGTCCTGGCCCCCACTGCTTTTATCCTTCCTCACCTCTGTCCGGAGAGAAATTCCATCGGAAGGTATGGGTGACACAGCCTCTTCTTTACAGGTGGCAGCCTGGCAACTCCTGCAGAAAGGCCAGCAGAGTCCCACTCACACCGGGCCACCAACAAAGCCTTGGCCCCTCACTCCCTCCCACCAGCACAGCCCCGAGACTGCTGACGGGGCAGAGAATATGGAGTCAGGCACAACTTCAGGGGCTATTGCTGCCTGGAGCGCTGTTTATATTGACCTCAACCAGGCACACCTGGGGAGGGCCGGCCGGCAGGGTAAGGCTGCCCAGGTCAGCTAATCCACAACCCTCAGGGAATCACATTGTTGAAAATGGACCTCGCTAAGGCAGAACAGAAGCCAAGGGAAAAAAGGACACAATGCCATTTGCAGCCCCGTAGATGAGTCTAGAGGTAATCACGTGACTTGGAGTAAGTCAGAAAGTGAAAGACACATATCGTATCATATCACTTATAGGTATTACCTAAAATGGATACCAGGGCAGATATTTCCACGGAGAAGGGCAATCACAGATTCATTAAACAAACTTATGGTTCACCAATGGAAAGGTGTGAAGATTGGTTTCATTATGATATCGGGGTTAACAGACATAATCAAACACAGGTGACATATATAATCACCAAAGACCTACGGAATACCAAGAGAAGACTACTCAACATTCTGTCCTAAGGTACATGGGAAAAGGATCCCAGGATGAACAGACATCTGTATATGTGTAAAAGAACCACATCTTCCACACTTACAACAAGCCAAACATTGTAATCAAACTTGCTATAATAGAAAATAAAAAAAAAATAATTAAAAACACGAACAAGAAGTAGTGAGACAAACTTGAGGGGCTTTCTCCTGGCACATTCCATTCTAAATTCCAGTCTAGAACACGACTTCCATTGAGGCTCTGTTGCTCTAGTAACCAGATTTGGTAAGGGAGAACTTCTGCCACCTTGTGGCCGTTTCACGCAACAGCAGCTTTAATCCCAGCGCTAATGGTCAGTTGATATTCAAAATCATTGCAGGCCTGTAAATGACACCTGCCCTGAAAACAAATCCTGGGGTCACATATCGACCAAAAAATTCAAAGGACGTCCATATTTCAAAACGACCATTTCAAAAGGCATATTTTACGCACATTAGTGTTCTGCTTCTTTTTCTTTCTTTCCTTTTTTGTTAAAAAAACGGGAATGGAAAAAGGCATCCCTCAGAATGGGCGAAAATCATTGCAAATGAATCAATGGACAAAGGTTTAATCTCCAATATATATATAAACAGCTCATGCAGCTTAATATTAAAAAAACAAACAACCCAATACAAAAATGGGCAGAAGATCTAAAGAGACGTTTCTTCAAAGAAGACACAGAGATGGCCAAGACGCACATGAAAAGCTGCTCAACAGCACTAATTATTAGAGAAATGCAAATCAAAACTACAATGAGGTATCACCTCACACCTGTTAGAATCGGCATCATCAGAAAATCTACAAACAACAAATTCTGGGGAGGGTGTGGACAAAAGGAGCCCTCTTCCACTATTGGTGGGGATGTAAATTGATACAGTCACTATGGAGAACAGTTTGGAGTTTCCTTAAAAAACCTAGAAATAGAATTACCATCTGATCCAGCAATCCCACTTCTGGGCATATACCCAGAGAAAACCATAAATCAAAAGGCACATTCACCACAATGTTCATTGCAGCACTATTTACAATAGCCAGGGAATGCAAGCAACCTAAATCCCCACAGATGAATGGATAAAGATGTGGTATATATATAAAATGGAATATTACTCAGCCATAAAAAGGAATGAAACTGGGTCATTTGTAGAGACATCGATGGATCTAGAGACTGTCATACAGAATGAAGTAAGTCAGAAAGAGGAAAACAAATATTGTGTATTAATGCATATATGTGGAACCTAAAAAATGGTCCAGATGAACTGGTTTGCAGGGAAGAAATAGAGACACAGAGGTAGAGAACAAACGTATGGACACCAAGTGTGGGAAGCCATGGGGTGGTGGTGGTGGGATGAGTTGGGAGATTGGGATTGACCTGTATACATGTATATGCATAAAATACATAACTCATAATAACCTGCTGTATAAAAAAATAAATAAAATTAAATTTCAAAATTTAAAAAAAAAATTAAAATAAAATAGAAAAAATTTATTCCCTTCACACAGATGTATTTATAGGAATGAATTATTTCCATGCTTATATCTGTAAATACATAAAAGAGGAATCAAATCTAACTTGAACCATAAAAGAAAAAAAAAACCTGAACCCACCAGTTATACAGAGGGAAACCCTATCAGGGCACTTGCTCCAGCGGTAAACAATTCTGAAATTGGTCAGAGGTGGGGAATCACCTCCCATACAGCCAGCAACCCACCCCAAATGCATGGAGCGTCCTCATTGCAAAGCTGGGGGACCGTGCTGAGGCATCTGTGAGTAAACGTGAGCTGAGCCCCAGGCCAGCTGCTGCTGAACTGTTCCCACCCTTCCCAGGTAAAACACCTGAATATGTACAACGGCTTGAAAGCCTAGAGGAAGGGCCGTGGAGCCACACCAGCGACAGCACTCAGGCCAACTTGGTGCCTGCAGGCCAGCCAGGATGGTCCTGGACCCGGGCGCTGTTCTGGAAGCTTTCTATTGCCCTGCCTGAGATACCCCTCCTGTCCTGGCCCCCACTGCTTTTATCCTTCCTCACCTCTGTCCGGAGAGAAATTCCATCGGAAGGTATGGGTGACACAGCCTCTTCTTTACAGGTGGCAGCCTGGCAACTCCTGCAGAAAGGCCAGCAGAGTCCCACTCACACCGGGCCACCAACAAAGCCTTGGCCCCTCACTCCCTCCCACCAGCACAGCCCCGAGACTGCTGACGGGGCAGAGAATATGGAGTCAGGCACAACTTCAGGGGCTATTGCTGCCTGGAGCGCTGTTTATATTGACCTCAACCAGGCACACCTGGGGAGGGCCGGCCGGCAGGGTAAGGCTGCCCAGGTCAGCTAATCCACAACCCTCAGGGAATCACATTGTTGAAAATGGACCTCGCTAAGGCAGAACAGAAGCCAAGGGAAAAAAGGACACAATGCCATTTGCAGCCCCGTAGATGAGTCTAGAGGTAATCACGTGACTTGGAGTAAGTCAGAAAGTGAAAGACACATATCGTATCATATCACTTATAGGTATTACCTAAAAATGGATACCAGGGCAGATATTTCCACGGAGAAGGGCAATCACAGATTCATTAAACAAACTTATGGTTCACCAATGGAAAGGTGTGAGGATTGGTTTCATTATGATATCGGGGTTAACAGACATAATCAAACACAGGTGACATATATAATCACCAAAGACCTACGGAATACCAAGAGAAGACTACTCAACATTCTGTCCTAAGGTACATGGGAAAAGGATCCCAGGATGAACAGACATCTGTATATGTGTAAAAGAACCACATCTTCCACACTTACAACAAGCCAAACATTGTAATCAAACTTGCTATAATAGAAAATAAAAAAAAAAAAATTAAAAACACGAACAAGAAGTAGTGAGACAAACTTGAGGGGCTTTCTCCTGGCACATTCCATTCTAAATTCCAGTCTAGAACACGACTTCCATTGAGGCTCTGTTGCTCTAGTAACCAGATTTGGTAAGGGAGAACTTCTGCCACCTTGTGGCCGTTTCACGCAACAGCAGCTTTAATCCCAGCGCTAATGGTCAGTTGATATTCAAAATCATTGCAGGCCTGTAAATGACACCTGCCCTGAAAACAAATCCTGGGGTCACATATCGACCAAAAAATTCAAAGGACGTCCATATTTCAAAACGACCATTTCAAAAGGCATATTTTACGCACATTAGTGTTCTGCTTCTTTTTCTTTCTTTCCTTTTTTGTTAAAAAAACGGGAATGGAAAAAGGCATCCCTCAGAATGGGCGAAAATCATTGCAAATGAATCAATGGACAAAGGTTTAATCTCCAATATATATATAAACAGCTCATGCAGCTTAATATTAAAAAAACAAACAACCCAATACAAAAATGGGCAGAAGATCTAAAGAGACGTTTCTTCAAAGAAGACACAGAGATGGCCAAGACGCACATGAAAAGCTGCTCAACAGCACTAATTATTAGAGAAATGCAAATCAAAACTACAATGAGGTATCACCTCACACCTGTTAGAATCGGCATCATCAGAAAATCTACAAACAACAAATTCTGGGGAGGGTGTGGACAAAAGGAGCCCTCTTCCACTATTGGTGGGGATGTAAATTGATACAGTCACTATGGAGAACAGTTTGGAGTTTCCTTAAAAAACCTAGAAATAGAATTACCATCTGATCCAGCAATCCCACTTCTGGGCATATACCCAGAGAAAACCATAAATCAAAAGGCACATTCACCACAATGTTCATTGCAGCACTATTTACAATAGCCAGGGAATGCAAGCAACCTAAATCCCCACAGATGAATGGATAAAGATGTGGTATATATATAAAATGGAATATTACTCAGCCATAAAAAGGAATGAAACTGGGTCATTTGTAGAGACATCGATGGATCTAGAGACTGTCATACAGAATGAAGTAAGTCAGAAAGAGGAAAACAAATATTGTGTATTAATGCATATATGTGGAACCTAAAAAATGGTCCAGATGAACTGGTTTGCAGGGAAGAAATAGAGACACAGAGGTAGAGAACAAACGTATGGACACCAAGTGTGGGAAGCCATGGGGTGGTGGTGGTGGGATGAGTTGGGAGATTGGGATTGACCTGTATACATGTATATGCATAAAATACATAACTCATAATAACCTGCTGTATAAAAAAATAAATAAAATTAAATTTCAAAATTTAAAAAAAAAATTAAAATAAAATAGAAAAAATTTATTCCCTTCACACAGATGTATTTATAGGAATGAATTATTTCCATGCTTATATCTGTAAATACATAAAAGAGGAATCAAATCTAACTTGAACCATAAAAGAAAAAAAAAACCTGAACCCACCAGTTATACAGAGGGAAACCCTATCAGGGCACTTGCTCCAGCGGTAAACAATTCTGAAATTGGTCAGAGGTGGGGAATCACCTCCCATACAGCCAGCAACCCACCCCAAATGCATGGAGCGTCCTCATTGCAAAGCTGGGGGACCGTGCTGAGGCATCTGTGAGTAAACGTGAGCTGAGCCCCAGGCCAGCTGCTGCTGAACTGTTCCCACCCTTCCCAGGTAAAACACCTGAATATGTACAACGGCTTGAAAGCCTAGAGGAAGGGCCGTGGAGCCACACCAGCGACAGCACTCAGGCCAACTTGGTGCCTGCAGGCCAGCCAGGATGGTCCTGGACCCGGGCGCTGTTCTGGAAGCTTTCTATTGCCCTGCCTGAGATACCCCTCCTGTCCTGGCCCCCACTGCTTTTATCCTTCCTCACCTCTGTCCGGAGAGAAATTCCATCGGAAGGTATGGGTGACACAGCCTCTTCTTTACAGGTGGCAGCCTGGCAACTCCTGCAGAAAGGCCAGCAGAGTCCCACTCACACCGGGCCACCAACAAAGCCTTGGCCCCTCACTCCCTCCCACCAGCACAGCCCCGAGACTGCTGACGGGGCAGAGAATATGGAGTCAGGCACAACTTCAGGGGCTATTGCTGCCTGGAGCGCTGTTTATATTGACCTCAACCAGGCACACCTGGGGAGGGCCGGCCGGCAGGGTAAGGCTGCCCAGGTCAGCTAATCCACAACCCTCAGGGAATCACATTGTTGAAAATGGACCTCGCTAAGGCAGAACAGAAGCCAAGGGAAAAAAGGACACAATGCCATTTGCAGCCCCGTAGATGAGTCTAGAGGTAATCACGTGACTTGGAGTAAGTCAGAAAGTGAAAGACACATATCGTATCATATCACTTATAGGTATTACCTAAAAATGGATACCAGGGCAGATATTTCCACGGAGAAGGGCAATCACAGATTCATTAAACAAACTTATGGTTCACCAATGGAAAGGTGTGAGGATTGGTTTCATTATGATATCGGGGTTAACAGACATAATCAAACACAGGTGACATATATAATCACCAAAGACCTACGGAATACCAAGAGAAGACTACTCAACATTCTGTCCTAAGGTACATGGGAAAAGGATCCCAGGATGAACAGACATCTGTATATGTGTAAAAGAACCACATCTTCCACACTTACAACAAGCCAAACATTGTAATCAAACTTGCTATAATAGAAAATAAAAAAAAAAAAAAATTAAAAACACGAACAAGAAGTAGTGAGACAAACTTGAGGGGCTTTCTCCTGGCACATTCCATTCTAAATTCCAGTCTAGAACACGACTTCCATTGAGGCTCTGTTGCTCTAGTAACCAGATTTGGTAAGGGAGAACTTCTGCCACCTTGTGGCCGTTTCACGCAACAGCAGCTTTAATCCCAGCGCTAATGGTCAGTTGATATTCAAAATCATTGCAGGCCTGTAAATGACACCTGCCCTGAAAACAAATCCTGGGGTCACATATCGACCAAAAAATTCAAAGGACGTCCATATTTCAAAACGACCATTTCAAAAGGCATATTTTACGCACATTAGTGTTCTGCTTCTTTTTCTTTCTTTCCTTTTTTGTTAAAAAAACGGGAATGGAAAAAGGCATCCCTCAGAATGGGCGAAAATCATTGCAAATGAATCAATGGACAAAGGTTTAATCTCCAATATATATATAAACAGCTCATGCAGCTTAATATTAAAAAAACAAACAACCCAATACAAAAATGGGCAGAAGATCTAAAGAGACGTTTCTTCAAAGAAGACACAGAGATGGCCAAGACGCACATGAAAAGCTGCTCAACAGCACTAATTATTAGAGAAATGCAAATCAAAACTACAATGAGGTATCACCTCACACCTGTTAGAATCGGCATCATCAGAAAATCTACAAACAACAAATTCTGGGGAGGGTGTGGACAAAAGGAGCCCTCTTCCACTATTGGTGGGGATGTAAATTGATACAGTCACTATGGAGAACAGTTTGGAGTTTCCTTAAAAAACCTAGAAATAGAATTACCATCTGATCCAGCAATCCCACTTCTGGGCATATACCCAGAGAAAACCATAAATCAAAAGGCACATTCACCACAATGTTCATTGCAGCACTATTTACAATAGCCAGGGAATGCAAGCAACCTAAATCCCCACAGATGAATGGATAAAGATGTGGTATATATATAAAATGGAATATTACTCAGCCATAAAAAGGAATGAAACTGGGTCATTTGTAGAGACATCGATGGATCTAGAGACTGTCATACAGAATGAAGTAAGTCAGAAAGAGGAAAACAAATATTGTGTATTAATGCATATATGTGGAACCTAAAAAATGGTCCAGATGAACTGGTTTGCAGGGAAGAAATAGAGACACAGAGGTAGAGAACAAACGTATGGACACCAAGTGTGGGAAGCCATGGGGTGGTGGTGGTGGGATGAGTTGGGAGATTGGGATTGACCTGTATACATGTATATGCATAAAATACATAACTCATAATAACCTGCTGTATAAAAAAATAAATAAAATTAAATTTCAAAATTTAAAAAAAAAATTAAAATAAAATAGAAAAAATTTATTCCCTTCACACAATTGTATTTATAGGAATGAATTATTTCCATGCTTATATCTGTAAATACATAAAAGAGGAATCAAATCTAACTTGAACCATAAAAGAAAAAAAAAACCTGAACCCACCAGTTATACAGAGGGAAACCCTATCAGGGCACTTGCTCCAGCGGTAAACAATTCTGAAATTGGTCAGAGGTGGGGAATCACCTCCCATACAGCCAGCAACCCACCCCAAATGCATGGAGCGTCCTCATTGCAAAGCTGGGGGACCGTGCTGAGGCATCTGTGAGTAAACGTGAGCTGAGCCCCAGGCCAGCTGCTGCTGAACTGTTCCCACCCTTCCCAGGTAAAACACCTGAATATGTACAACGGCTTGAAAGCCTAGAGGAAGGGCCGTGGAGCCACACCAGCGACAGCACTCAGGCCAACTTGGTGCCTGCAGGCCAGCCAGGATGGTCCTGGACCCGGGCGCTGTTCTGGAAGCTTTCTATTGCCCTGCCTGAGATACCCCTCCTGTCCTGGCCCCCACTGCTTTTATCCTTCCTCACCTCTGTCCGGAGAGAAATTCCATCGGAAGGTATGGGTGACACAGCCTCTTCTTTACAGGTGGCAGCCTGGCAACTCCTGCAGAAAGGCCAGCAGAGCCCCACTCACACCGGGCCACCAACAAAGCCTTGGCCCCTCACTCCCTCCCACCAGCACAGCCCCGAGACTGCTGACGGGGCAGAGAATATGGAGTCAGGCACAACTTCAGGGGCTATTGCTGCCTGGAGCGCTGTTTATATTGACCTCAACCAGGCACACCTGGGGAGGGCCGGCCGGCAGGGTAAGGCTGCCCAGGTCAGCTAATCCACAACCCTCAGGGAATCACATTGTTGAAAATGGACCTCGCTAAGGCAGAACAGAAGCCAAGGGAAAAAAGGACACAATGCCATTTGCAGCCCCGTAGATGAGTCTAGAGGTAATCACGTGACTTGGAGTAAGTCAGAAAGTGAAAGACACATATCGTATCATATCACTTATAGGTATTACCTAAAAATGGATACCAGGGCAGATATTTCCACGGAGAAGGGCAATCACAGATTCATTAAACAAACTTATGGTTCACCAATGGAAAGGTGTGAGGATTGGTTTCATTATGATATCGGGGTTAACAGACATAATCAAACACAGGTGACATATATAATCACCAAAGACCTACGGAATACCAAGAGAAGACTACTCAACATTCTGTCCTAAGGTACATGGGAAAAGGATCCCAGGATGAACAGACATCTGTATATGTGTAAAAGAACCACATCTTCCACACTTACAACAAGCCAAACATTGTAATCAAACTTGCTATAATAGAAAATAAAAAAAAAAAAATTAAAAACACGAACAAGAAGTAGTGAGACAAACTTGAGGGGCTTTCTCCTGGCACATTCCATTCTAAATTCCAGTCTAGAACACGACTTCCATTGAGGCTCTGTTGCTCTAGTAACCAGATTTGGTAAGGGAGAACTTCTGCCACCTTGTGGCCGTTTCACGCAACAGCAGCTTTAATCCCAGCGCTAATGGTCAGTTGATATTCAAAATCATTGCAGGCCTGTAAATGACACCTGCCCTGAAAACAAATCCTGGGGTCACATATCGACCAAAAAATTCAAAGGACGTCCATATTTCAAAACGACCATTTCAAAAGGCATATTTTACGCACATTAGTGTTCTGCTTCTTTTTCTTTCTTTCCTTTTTTGTTAAAAAAACGGGAATGGAAAAAGGCATCCCTCAGAATGGGCGAAAATCATTGCAAATGAATCAATGGACAAAGGTTTAATCTCCAATATATATATAAACAGCTCATGCAGCTTAATATTAAAAAAACAAACAACCCAATACAAAAATGGGCAGAAGATCTAAAGAGACGTTTCTTCAAAGAAGACACAGAGATGGCCAAGACGCACATGAAAAGCTGCTCAACAGCACTAATTATTAGAGAAATGCAAATCAAAACTACAATGAGGTATCACCTCACACCTGTTAGAATCGGCATCATCAGAAAATCTACAAACAACAAATTCTGGGGAGGGTGTGGACAAAAGGAGCCCTCTTCCACTATTGGTGGGGATGTAAATTGATACAGTCACTATGGAGAACAGTTTGGAGTTTCCTTAAAAAACCTAGAAATAGAATTACCATCTGATCCAGCAATCCCACTTCTGGGCATATAACCAGAGAAAACCATAAATCAAAAGGCACATTCACCACAATGTTCATTGCAGCACTATTTACAATAGCCAGGGAATGCAAGCAACCTAAATCCCCACAGATGAATGGATAAAGATGTGGTATATATATAAAATGGAATATTACTCAGCCATAAAAAGGAATGAAACTGGGTCATTTGTAGAGACATCGATGGATCTAGAGACTGTCATACAGAATGAAGTAAGTCAGAAAGAGGAAAACAAATATTGTGTATTAATGCATATATGTGGAACCTAAAAAATGGTCCAGATGAACTGGTTTGCAGGGAAGAAATAGAGACACAGAGGTAGAGAACAAACGTATGGAGACCAAGTGTGGGAAGCCATGGGGTGGTGGTGGTGGGATGAGTTGGGAGATTGGGATTGACCTGTATACATGTATATGCATAAAATACATAACTCATAATAACCTGCTGTATAAAAAAATAAATAAAATTAAATTTCAAAATTTAAAAAAAAATTAAAATAAAATAGAAAAAATTTATTCCCTTCACACAGATGTATTTATAGGAATGAATTATTTCCATGCTTATATCTGTAAATACATAAAAGAGGAATCAAATCTAACTTGAACCATAAAAGAAAAAAAAAACCTGAACCCACCAGTTATACAGAGGGAAACCCTATCAGGGCACTTGCTCCAGCGGTAAACAATTCTGAAATTGGTCAGAGGTGGGGAATCACCTCCCATACAGCCAGCAACCCACCCCAAATGCATGGAGCGTCCTCATTGCAAAGCTGGGGGACCGTGCTGAGGCATCTGTGAGTAAACGTGAGCTGAGCCCCAGGCCAGCTACTGCTGAACTGTTCCCACCCTTCCCAGGTAAAACACCTGAATATGTACAACGGCTTGAAAGCCTAGAGGAAGGGCCGTGGAGCCACACCAGCGACAGCACTCAGGCCAACTTGGTGCCTGCAGGCCAGCCAGGATGGTCCTGGACCCGGGCGCTGTTCTGGAAGCTTTCTATTGCCCTGCCTGAGATACCCCTCCTGTCCTGGCCCCCACTGCTTTTATCCTTCCTCACCTCTGTCCGGAGAGAAATTCCATCGGAAGGTATGGGTGACACAGCCTCTTCTTTACAGGTGGCAGCCTGGCAACTCCTGCAGAAAGGCCAGCAGAGCCCCACTCACACCGGGCCACCAACAAAGCCTTGGCCCCTCACTCCCTCCCACCAGCACAGCCCCGAGACTGCTGACGGGGCAGAGAATATGGAGTCAGGCACAACTTCAGGGGCTATTGCTGCCTGGAGCGCTGTTTATATTGACCTCAACCAGGCACACCTGGGGAGGGCCGGCCGGCAGGGTAAGGCTGCCCAGGTCAGCTAATCCACAACCCTCAGGGAATCACATTGTTGAAAATGGACCTCGCTAAGGCAGAACAGAAGCCAAGGGAAAAAAGGACACAATGCCATTTGCAGCCCCGTAGATGAGTCTAGAGGTAATCACGTGACTTGGAGTAAGTCAGAAAGTGAAAGACACATATCGTATCATATCACTTATAGGTATTACCTAAAAATGGATACCAGGGCAGATATTTCCACGGAGAAGGGCAATCACAGATTCATTAAACAAACTTATGGTTCACCAATGGAAAGGTGTGAGGATTGGTTTCATTATGATATCGGGGTTAACAGACATAATCAAACACAGGTGACATATATAATCACCAAAGACCTACGGAATACCAAGAGAAGACTACTCAACATTCTGTCCTAAGGTACATGGGAAAAGGATCCCAGGATGAACAGACATCTGTATATGTGTAAAAGAACCACATCTTCCACACTTACAACAAGCCAAACATTGTAATCAAACTTGCTATAATAGAAAATAAAAAAAAAAAAATTAAAAACACGAACAAGAAGTAGTGAGACAAACTTGAGGGGCTTTCTCCTGGCACATTCCATTCTAAATTCCAGTCTAGAACACGACTTCCATTGAGGCTCTGTTGCTCTAGTAACCAGATTTGGTAAGGGAGAACTTCTGCCACCTTGTGGCCGTTTCACGCAACAGCAGCTTTAATCCCAGCGCTAATGGTCAGTTGATATTCAAAATCATTGCAGGCCTGTAAATGACACCTGCCCTGAAAACAAATCCTGGGGTCACATATCGACCAAAAAATTCAAAGGACGTCCATATTTCAAAACGACCATTTCAAAAGGCATATTTTACGCACATTAGTGTTCTGCTTCTTTTTCTTTCTTTCCTTTTTTGTTAAAAAAACGGGAATGGAAAAAGGCATCCCTCAGAATGGGCGAAAATCATTGCAAATGAATCAATGGACAAAGGTTTAATCTCCAATATATATATAAACAGCTCATGCAGCTTAATATTAAAAAAACAAACAACCCAATACAAAAATGGGCAGAAGATCTAAAGAGACGTTTCTTCAAAGAAGACACAGAGATGGCCAAGACGCACATGAAAAGCTGCTCAACAGCACTAATTATTAGAGAAATGCAAATCAAAACTACAATGAGGTATCACCTCACACCTGTTAGAATCGGCATCATCAGAAAATCTACAAACAACAAATTCTGGGGAGGGTGTGGACAAAAGGAGCCCTCTTCCACTATTGGTGGGGATGTAAATTGATACAGTCACTATGGAGAACAGTTTGGAGTTTCCTTAAAAAACCTAGAAATAGAATTACCATCTGATCCAGCAATCCCACTTCTGGGCATATACCCAGAGAAAACCATAAATCAAAAGGCACATTCACCACAATGTTCATTGCAGCACTATTTACAATAGCCAGGGAATGCAAGCAACCTAAATCCCCACAGATGAATGGATAAAGATGTGGTATATATATAAAATGGAATATTACTCAGCCATAAAAAGGAATGAAACTGGGTCATTTGTAGAGACATCGATGGATCTAGAGACTGTCATACAGAATGAAGTAAGTCAGAAAGAGGAAAACAAATATTGTGTATTAATGCATATATGTGGAACCTAAAAAATGGTCCAGATGAACTGGTTTGCAGGGAAGAAATAGAGACACAGAGGTAGAGAACAAACGTATGGACACCAAGTGTGGGAAGCCATGGGGTGGTGGTGGTGGGATGAGTTGGGAGATTGGGATTGACCTGTATACATGTATATGCATAAAATACATAACTCATAATAACCTGCTGTATAAAAAAATAAATAAAATTAAATTTCAAAATTTAAAAAAAAAATTAAAATAAAATAGAAAAAATTTATTCCCTTCACACAATTGTATTTATAGGAATGAATTATTTCCATGCTTATATCTGTAAATACATAAAAGAGGAATCAAATCTAACTTGAACCATAAAAGAAAAAAAAAACCTGAACCCACCAGTTATACAGAGGGAAACCCTATCAGGGCACTTGCTCCAGCGGTAAACAATTCTGAAATTGGTCAGAGGTGGGGAATCACCTCCCATACAGCCAGCAACCCACCCCAAATGCATGGAGCGTCCTCATTGCAAAGCTGGGGGACCGTGCTGAGGCATCTGTGAGTAAACGTGAGCTGAGCCCCAGGCCAGCTGCTGCTGAACTGTTCCCACCCTTCCCAGGTAAAACACCTGAATATGTACAACGGCTTGAAAGCCTAGAGGAAGGGCCGTGGAGCCACACCAGCGACAGCACTCAGGCCAACTTGGTGCCTGCAGGCCAGCCAGGATGGTCCTGGACCCGGGCGCTGTTCTGGAAGCTTTCTATTGCCCTGCCTGAGATACCCCTCCTGTCCTGGCCCCCACTGCTTTTATCCTTCCTCACCTCTGTCCGGAGAGAAATTCCATCGGAAGGTATGTGTGACACATCCTCTTCTTTACAGGTGGCAGCCTGGCAACTCCTGCAGAAAGGCCAGCAGAGCCCCACTCACACCGGGCCACCAACAAAGCCTTGGCCCCTCACTCCCTCCCACCAGCACAGCCCCGAGACTGCTGACGGGGCAGAGAATATGGAGTCAGGCACAACTTCAGGGGCTATTGCTGCCTGGAGCGCTGTTTATATTGACCTCAACCAGGCACACCTGGGGAGGGCCGGCCGGCAGTGTAAGGCTGCCCAGGTCAGCTAATCCACAACCCTCAGGGAATCACATTGTTGAAAATGGACCTCGCTAAGGCAGAACAGAAGCCAAGGGAAAAAAGGACACAATGCCATTTGCAGCCCCGTAGATGAGTCTAGAGGTAATCACGTGACTTGGAGTAAGTCAGAAAGTGAAAGACACATATCGTATCATATCACTTATAGGTATTACCTAAAATGGATACCAGGGCAGATATTTCCACGGAGAAGGGCAATCACAGATTCATTAAACAAACTTATGGTTCACCAATGGAAAGGTGTGAGGATTGGTTTCATTATGATATCGGGGTTAACAGACATAATCAAACACAGGTGACATATATAATCACCAAAGACCTACGGAATACCAAGAGAAGACTACTCAACATTCTGTCCTAAGGTACATGGGAAAAGGATCCCAGGATGAACAGACATCTGTATATGTGTAAAAGAACCACATCTTCCACACTTACAACAAGCCAAACATTGTAATCAAACTTGCTATAATAGAAAATAAAAAAAAAAAATTAAAAACACGAACAAGAAGTAGTGAGACAAACTTGAGGGGCTTTCTCCTGGCACATTCCATTCTAAATTCCAGTCTAGAACACGACTTCCATTGAGGCTCTGTTGCTCTAGTAACCAGATTTGGTAAGGGAGAACTTCTGCCACCTCTTGGCCGTTTCACGCAACAGCAGCTTTAATCCCAGCGCTAATGGTCAGTTGATATTCAAAATCATTGCAGGCCTGTAAATGACACCTGCCCTGAAAACAAATCCTGGGGTCACATATCGACCAAAAAATTCAAAGGACGTCCATATTTCAAAACGACCATTTCAAAAGGCATATTTTACGCACATTAGTGTTCTGCTTCTTTTTCTTTCTTTCCTTTTTTGTTAAAAAAACGGGAATGGAAAAAGGCATCCCTCAGAATGGGCGAAAATCATTGCAAATGAATCAATGGACAAAGGTTTAATCTCCAATATATATATAAACAGCTCATGCAGCTTAATATTAAAAAAACAAACAACCCAATACAAAAATGGGCAGAAGATCTAAAGAGACGTTTCTTCAAAGAAGACACAGAGATGGCCAAGACGCACATGAAAAGCTGCTCAACAGCACTAATTATTAGAGAAATGCAAATCAAAACTACAATGAGGTATCACCTCACACCTGTTAGAATCGGCATCATCAGAAAATCTACAAACAACAAATTCTGGGGAGGGTGTGGACAAAAGGAGCCCTCTTCCACTATTGGTGGGGATGTAAATTGATACAGTCACTATGGAGAACAGTTTGGAGTTTCCTTAAAAAACCTAGAAATAGAATTACCATCTGATCCAGCAATCCCACTTCTGGGCATATACCCAGAGAAAACCATAAATCAAAAGGCACATTCACCACAATGTTCATTGCAGCACTATTTACAATAGCCAGGGAATGCAAGCAACCTAAATCCCCACAGATGAATGGATAAAGATGTGGTATATATATAAAATGGAATATTACTCAGCCATAAAAAGGAATGAAACTGGGTCATTTGTAGAGACATCGATGGATCTAGAGACTGTCATACAGAATGAAGTAAGTCAGAAAGAGGAAAACAAATATTGTGTATTAATGCATATATGTGGAACCTAAAAAATGGTCCAGATGAACTGGTTTGCAGGGAAGAAATAGAGACACAGAGGTAGAGAACAAACGTATGGACACCAAGTGTGGGAAGCCATGGGGTGGTGGTGGTGGGATGAGTTGGGAGATTGGGATTGACCTGTATACATGTATATGCATAAAATACATAACTCATAATAACCTGCTGTATAAAAAAATAAATAAAATTAAATTTCAAAATTTAAAAAAAAAATTAAAATAAAATAGAAAAAATTTATTCCCTTCACACAGATGTATTTATAGGAATGAATTATTTCCATGCTTATATCTGTAAATACATAAAAGAGGAATCAAATCTAACTTGAACCATAAAAGAAAAAAAAAACCTGAACCCACCAGTTATACAGAGGGAAACCCTATCAGGGCACTTGCTCCAGCGGTAAACAATTCTGAAATTGGTCAGAGGTGGGGAATCACCTCCCATACAGCCAGCAACCCACCCCAAATGCATGGAGCGTCCTCATTGCAAAGCTGGGGGACCGTGCTGAGGCATCTGTGAGTAAACGTGAGCTGAGCCCCAGGCCAGCTGCTGCTGAACTGTTCCCACCCTTCCCAGGTAAAACACCTGAATATGTACAACGGCTTGAAAGCCTAGAGGAAGGGCCGTGGAGCCACACCAGCGACAGCACTCAGGCCAACTTGGTGCCTGCAGGCCAGCCAGGATGGTCCTGGACCCGGGCGCTGTTCTGGAAGCTTTCTATTGCCCTGCCTGAGATACCCCTCCTGTCCTGGCCCCCACTGCTTTTATCCTTCCTCACCTCTGTCCGGAGAGAAATTCCATCGGAAGGTATGGGTGACACAGCCTCTTCTTTACAGGTGGCAGCCTGGCAACTCCTGCAGAAAGGCCAGCAGAGCCCCACTCACACCGGGCCACCAACAAAGCCTTGGCCCCTCACTCCCTCCCACCAGCACAGCCCCGAGACTGCTGACGGGGCAGAGAATATGGAGTCAGGCACAACTTCAGGGGCTATTGCTGCCTGGAGCGCTGTTTATATTGACCTCAACCAGGCACACCTGGGGAGGGCCGGCCGGCAGGGTAAGGCTGCCCAGGTCAGCTAATCCACAACCCTCAGGGAATCACATTGTTGAAAATGGACCTCGCTAAGGCAGAACAGAAGCCAAGGGAAAAAAGGACACAATGCCATTTGCAGCCCCGTAGATGAGTCTAGAGGTAATCACGTGACTTGGAGTAAGTCAGAAAGTGAAAGACACATATCGTATCATATCACTTATAGGTATTACCTAAAAATGGATACCAGGGCAGATATTTCCACGGAGAAGGGCAATCACAGATTCATTAAACAAACTTATGGTTCACCAATGGAAAGGTGTGAGGATTGGTTTCATTATGATATCGGGGTTAACAGACATAATCAAACACAGGTGACATATATAATCACCAAAGACCTACGGAATACCAAGAGAAGACTACTCAACATTCTGTCCTAAGGTACATGGGAAAAGGATCCCAGGATGAACAGACATCTGTATATGTGTAAAAGAACCACATCTTCCACACTTACAACAAGCCAAACATTGTAATCAAACTTGCTATAATAGAAAATAAAAAAAAAAAAATTAAAAACACGAACAAGAAGTAGTGAGACAAACTTGAGGGGCTTTCTCCTGGCACATTCCATTCTAAATTCCAGTCTAGAACACGACTTCCATTGAGGCTCTGTTGCTCTAGTAACCAGATTTGGTAAGGGAGAACTTCTGCCACCTTGTGGCCGTTTCACGCAACAGCAGCTTTAATCCCAGCGCTAATGGTCAGTTGATATTCAAAATCATTGCAGGCCTGTAAATGACACCTGCCCTGAAAACAAATCCTGGGGTCACATATCGACCAAAAAATTCAAAGGACGTCCATATTTCAAAACGACCATTTCAAAAGGCATATTTTACGCACATTAGTGTTCTGCTTCTTTTTCTTTCTTTCCTTTTTTGTTAAAAAAACGGGAATGGAAAAAGGCATCCCTCAGAATGGGCGAAAATCATTGCAAATGAATCAATGGACAAAGGTTTAATCTCCAATATATATATAAACAGCTCATGCAGCTTAATATTAAAAAAACAAACAACCCAATACAAAAATGGGCAGAAGATCTAAAGAGACGTTTCTTCAAAGAAGACACAGAGATGGCCAAGACGCACATGAAAAGCTGCTCAACAGCACTAATTATTAGAGAAATGCAAATCAAAACTACAATGAGGTATCACCTCACACCTGTTAGAATCGGCATCATCAGAAAATCTACAAACAACAAATTCTGGGGAGGGTGTGGACAAAAGGAGCCCTCTTCCACTATTGGTGGGGATGTAAATTGATACAGTCACTATGGAGAACAGTTTGGAGTTTCCTTAAAAAACCTAGAAATAGAATTACCATCTGATCCAGCAATCCCACTTCTGGGCATATACCCAGAGAAAACCATAAATCAAAAGGCACATTCACCACAATGTTCATTGCAGCACTATTTACAATAGCCAGGGAATGCAAGCAACCTAAATCCCCACAGATGAATGGATAAAGATGTGGTATATATATAAAATGGAATATTACTCAGCCATAAAAAGGAATGAAACTGGGTCATTTGTAGAGACATCGATGGATCTAGAGACTGTCATACAGAATGAAGTAAGTCAGAAAGAGGAAAACAAATATTGTGTATTAATGCATATATGTGGAACCTAAAAAATGGTCCAGATGAACTGGTTTGCAGGGAAGAAATAGAGACACAGAGGTAGAGAACAAACGTATGGACACCAAGTGTGGGAAGCCATGGGGTGGTGGTGGTGGGATGAGTTGGGAGATTGGGATTGACCTGTATACATGTATATGCATAAAATACATAACTCATAATAACCTGCTGTATAAAAAAATAAATAAAATTAAATTTCAAAATTTTAAAAAAAATTAAAATAAAATAGAAAAAATTTATTCCCTTCACACAGATGTATTTATAGGAATGAATTATTTCCATGCTTATATCTGTAAATACATAAAAGAGGAATCAAATCTAACTTGAACCATAAAAGAAAAAAAAAACCTGAACCCACCAGTTATACAGAGGGAAACCCTATCAGGGCACTTGCTCCAGCGGTAAACAATTCTGAAATTGGTCAGAGGTGGGGAATCACCTCCCATACAGCCAGCAACCCACCCCAAATGCATGGAGCGTCCTCATTGCAAAGCTGGGGGACCGTGCTGAGGCATCTGTGAGTAAACGTGAGCTGAGCCCCAGGCCAGCTGCTGCTGAACTGTTCCCACCCTTCCCAGGTAAAACACCTGAATATGTACAACGGCTTGAAAGCCTAGAGGAAGGGCCGTGGAGCCACACCAGCGACAGCACTCAGGCCAACTTGGTGCCTGCAGGCCAGCCAGGATGGTCCTGGACCCGGGCGCTGTTCTGGAAGCTTTCTATTGCCCTGCCTGAGATACCCCTCCTGTCCTGGCCCCCACTGCTTTTATCCTTCCTCACCTCTGTCCGGAGAGAAATTCCATCGGAAGGTATGGGTGACACAGCCTCTTCTTTACAGGTGGCAGCCTGGCAACTCCTGCAGAAAGGCCAGCAGAGCCCCACTCACACCGGGCCACCAACAAAGCCTTGGCCCCTCACTCCCTCCCACCAGCACAGCCCCGAGACTGCTGACGGGGCAGAGAATATGGAGTCAGGCACAACTTCAGGGGCTATTGCTGCCTGGAGCGCTGTTTATATTGACCTCAACCAGGCACACCTGGGGAGGGCCGGCCGGCAGGGTAAGGCTGCCCAGGTCAGCTAATCCACAACCCTCAGGGAATCACATTGTTGAAAATGGACCTCGCTAAGGCAGAACAGAAGCCAAGGGAAAAAAGGACACAATGCCATTTGCAGCCCCGTAGATGAGTCTAGAGGTAATCACGTGACTTGGAGTAAGTCAGAAAGTGAAAGACACATATCGTATCATATCACTTATAGGTATTACCTAAAAATGGATACCAGGGCAGATATTTCCACGGAGAAGGGCAATCACAGATTCATTAAACAAACTTATGGTTCACCAATGGAAAGGTGTGAGGATTGGTTTCATTATGATATCGGGGTTAACAGACATAATCAAACACAGGTGACATATATAATCACCAAAGACCTACGGAATACCAAGAGAAGACTACTCAACATTCTGTCCTAAGGTACATGGGAAAAGGATCCCAGGATGAACAGACATCTGTATATGTGTAAAAGAACCACATCTTCCACACTTACAACAAGCCAAACATTGTAATCAAACTTGCTATAATAGAAAATAAAAAAAAAATTAAAAACACGAACAAGAAGTAGTGAGACAAACTTGAGGGGCTTTCTCCTGGCACATTCCATTCTAAATTCCAGTCTAGAACACGACTTCCATTGAGGCTCTGTTGCTCTAGTAACCAGATTTGGTAAGGGAGAACTTCTGCCACCTTGTGGCCGTTTCACGCAACAGCAGCTTTAATCCCAGCGCTAATGGTCAGTTGATATTCAAAATCATTGCAGGCCTGTAAATGACACCTGCCCTGAAAACAAATCCTGGGGTCACATATCGACCAAAAAATTCAAAGGACGTCCATATTTCAAAACGACCATTTCAAAAGGCATATTTTACGCACATTAGTGTTCTGCTTCTTTTTCTTTCTTTCCTTTTTTGTTAAAAAAACGGGAATGGAAAAAGGCATCCCTCAGAATGGGCGAAAATCATTGCAAATGAATCAATGGACAAAGGTTTAATCTCCAATATATATATAAACAGCTCATGCAGCTTAATATTAAAAAAACAAACAACCCAATACAAAAATGGGCAGAAGATCTAAAGAGACGTTTCTTCAAAGAAGACACAGAGATGGCCAAGACGCACATGAAAAGCTGCTCAACAGCACTAATTATTAGAGAAATGCAAATCAAAACTACAATGAGGTATCACCTCACACCTGTTAGAATCGGCATCATCAGAAAATCTACAAACAACAAATTCTGGGGAGGGTGTGGACAAAAGGAGCCCTCTTCCACTATTGGTGGGGATGTAAATTGATACAGTCACTATGGAGAACAGTTTGGAGTTTCCTTAAAAAACCTAGAAATAGAATTACCATCTGATCCAGCAATCCCACTTCTGGGCATATACCCAGAGAAAACCATAAATCAAAAGGCACATTCACCACAATGTTCATTGCAGCACTATTTACAATAGCCAGGGAATGCAAGCAACCTAAATCCCCACAGATGAATGGATAAAGATGTGGTATATATATAAAATGGAATATTACTCAGCCATAAAAAGGAATGAAACTGGGTCATTTGTAGAGACATCGATGGATCTAGAGACTGTCATACAGAATGAAGTAAGTCAGAAAGAGGAAAACAAATATTGTGTATTAATGCATATATGTGGAACCTAAAAAATGGTCCAGATGAACTGGTTTGCAGGGAAGAAATAGAGACACAGAGGTAGAGAACAAACGTATGGACACCAAGTGTGGGAAGCCATGGGGTGGTGGTGGTGGGATGAGTTGGGAGATTGGGATTGACCTGTATACATGTATATGCATAAAATACATAACTCATAATAACCTGCTGTATAAAAAAATAAATAAAATTAAATTTCAAAATTTAAAAAAAAAATTAAAATAAAATAGAAAAAATTTATTCCCTTCACACAGATGTATTTATAGGAATGAATTATTTCCATGCTTATATCTGTAAATACATAAAAGAGGAATCAAATCTAACTTGAACCATAAAAGAAAAAAAAAACCTGAACCCACCAGTTATACAGAGGGAAACCCTATCAGGGCACTTGCTCCAGCGGTAAACAATTCTGAAATTGGTCAGAGGTGGGGAATCACCTCCCATACAGCCAGCAACCCACCCCAAATGCATGGAGCGTCCTCATTGCAAAGCTGGGGGACCGTGCTGAGGCATCTGTGAGTAAACGTGAGCTGAGCCCCAGGCCAGCTGCTGCTGAACTGTTCCCACCCTTCCCAGGTAAAACACCTGAATATGTACAACGGCTTGAAAGCCTAGAGGAAGGGCCGTGGAGCCACACCAGCGACAGCACTCAGGCCAACTTGGTGCCTGCAGGCCAGCCAGGATGGTCCTGGACCCGGGCGCTGTTCTGGAAGCTTTCTATTGCCCTGCCTGAGATACCCCTCCTGTCCTGGCCCCCACTGCTTTTATCCTTCCTCACCTCTGTCCGGAGAGAAATTCCATCGGAAGGTATGGGTGACACAGCCTCTTCTTTACAGGTGGCAGCCTGGCAACTCCTGCAGAAAGGCCAGCAGAGCCCCACTCACACCGGGCCACCAACAAAGCCTTGGCCCCTCACTCCCTCCCACCAGCACAGCCCCGAGACTGCTGACGGGGCAGAGAATATGGAGTCAGGCACAACTTCAGGGGCTATTGCTGCCTGGAGCGCTGTTTATATTGACCTCAACCAGGCACACCTGGGGAGGGCCGGCCGGCAGGGTAAGGCTGCCCAGGTCAGCTAATCCACAACCCTCAGGGAATCACATTGTTGAAAATGGACCTCGCTAAGGCAGAACAGAAGCCAAGGGAAAAAAGGACACAATGCCATTTGCAGCCCCGTAGATGAGTCTAGAGGTAATCACGTGACTTGGAGTAAGTCAGAAAGTGAAAGACACATATCGTATCATATCACTTATAGGTATTACCTAAAAATGGATACCAGGGCAGATATTTCCACGGAGAAGGGCAATCACAGATTCATTAAACAAACTTATGGTTCACCAATGGAAAGGTGTGAGGATTGGTTTCATTATGATATCGGGGTTAACAGACATAATCAAACACAGGTGACATATATAATCACCAAAGACCTACGGAATACCAAGAGAAGACTACTCAACATTCTGTCCTAAGGTACATGGGAAAAGGATCCCAGGATGAACAGACATCTGTATATGTGTAAAAGAACCACATCTTCCACACTTACAACAAGCCAAACATTGTAATCAAACTTGCTATAATAGAAAATAAAAAAAAAAAAATTAAAAACACGAACAAGAAGTAGTGAGACAAACTTGAGGGGCTTTCTCCTGGCACATTCCATTCTAAATTCCAGTCTAGAACACGACTTCCATTGAGGCTCTGTTGCTCTAGTAACCAGATTTGGTAAGGGAGAACTTCTGCCACCTTGTGGCCGTTTCACGCAACAGCAGCTTTAATCCCAGCGCTAATGGTCAGTTGATATTCAAAATCATTGCAGGCCTGTAAATGACACCTGCCCTGAAAACAAATCCTGGGGTCACATATCGACCAAAAAATTCAAAGGACGTCCATATTTCAAAACGACCATTTCAAAAGGCATATTTTACGCACATTAGTGTTCTGCTTCTTTTTCTTTCTTTCCTTTTTTGTTAAAAAAACGGGAATGGAAAAAGGCATCCCTCAGAATGGGCGAAAATCATTGCAAATGAATCAATGGACAAAGGTTTAATCTCCAATATATATATAAACAGCTCATGCAGCTTAATATTAAAAAAACAAACAACCCAATACAAAAATGGGCAGAAGATCTAAAGAGACGTTTCTTCAAAGAAGACACAGAGATGGCCAAGACGCACATGAAAAGCTGCTCAACAGCACTAATTATTAGAGAAATGCAAATCAAAACTACAATGAGGTATCACCTCACACCTGTTAGAATCGGCATCATCAGAAAATCTACAAACAACAAATTCTGGGGAGGGTGTGGACAAAAGGAGCCCTCTTCCACTATTGGTGGGGATGTAAATTGATACAGTCACTATGGAGAACAGTTTGGAGTTTCCTTAAAAAACCTAGAAATAGAATTACCATCTGATCCAGCAATCCCACTTCTGGGCATATACCCAGAGAAAACCATAAATCAAAAGGCACATTCACCACAATGTTCATTGCAGCACTATTTACAATAGCCAGGGAATGCAAGCAACCTAAATCCCCACAGATGAATGGATAAAGATGTGGTATATATATAAAATGGAATATTACTCAGCCATAAAAAGGAATGAAACTGGGTCATTTGTAGAGACATCGATGGATCTAGAGACTGTCATACAGAATGAAGTAAGTCAGAAAGAGGAAAACAAATATTGTGTATTAATGCATATATGTGGAACCTAAAAAATGGTCCAGATGAACTGGTTTGCAGGGAAGAAATAGAGACACAGAGGTAGAGAACAAACGTATGGACACCAAGTGTGGGAAGCCATGGGGTGGTGGTGGTGGGATGAGTTGGGAGATTGGGATTGACCTGTATACATGTATATGCATAAAATACATAACTCATAATAACCTGCTGTATAAAAAAAATAAAATTAATTTTCAAAATTAAAAAAAAATTTTAAAATAAAATAGAAAAAATTTATTCCCTTCACACAGATGTATTTATAGGAATGAATTATTTCCATGCTTATATCTGTAAATACATAAAAGAGGAATCAAATCTAACTTGAACCATAAAAGAAAAAAAAAACCTGAACCCACCAGTTATTCAGAGGGAAACCCTATCAGGGCACTTGCTCCAGCGGTAAACAATTCTGAAATTGGTCAGAGGTGGGGAATCACCTCCCATACAGCCAGCAACCCACCCCAAATGCAAGGAGCGTCCTCATTGCAAAGCTGGGGGACCGTGCTGAGGCATCTGTGAGTAAACGTGAGCTGAGCCCCAGGCCAGCTGCTGCTGAACTGTTCCCACCCTTCCCAGGTAAAACACCTGAATATGTACAACGGCTTGAAAGCCTAGAGGAAGGGCCGTGGAGCCACACCAGCGACAGCACTCAGGCCAACTTGGTGCCTGCAGGCCAGCCAGGATGGTCCTGGACCCGGGCGCTGTTCTGGAAGCTTTCTATTGCCCTGCCTGAGATACCCCTCCTGTCCTGGCCCCCACTGCTTTTATCCTTCCTCACCTCTGTCCGGAGAGAAATTCCATCGGAAGGTATGTGTGACACATCCTCTTCTTTACAGGTGGCAGCCTGGCAACTCCTGCAGAAAGGCCAGCAGAGCCCCACTCACACCGGGCCACCAACAAAGCCTTGGCCCCTCACTCCCTCCCACCAGCACAGCCCCGAGACTGCTGACGGGGCAGAGAATATGGAGTCAGGCACAACTTCAGGGGCTATTGCTGCCTGGAGCGCTGTTTATATTGACCTCAACCAGGCACACCTGGGGAGGGCCGGCCGGCAGTGTAAGGCTGCCCAGGTCAGCTAATCCACAACCCTCAGGGAATCACATTGTTGAAAATGGACCTCGCTAAGGCAGAACAGAAGCCAAGGGAAAAAAGGACACAATGCCATTTGCAGCCCCGTAGATGAGTCTAGAGGTAATCACGTGACTTGGAGTAAGTCAGAAAGTGAAAGACACATATCGTATCATATCACTTATAGGTATTACCTAAAATGGATACCAGGGCAGATATTTCCACGGAGAAGGGCAATCACAGATTCATTAAACAAACTTATGGTTCACCAATGGAAAGGTGTGAGGATTGGTTTCATTATGATATCGGGGTTAACAGACATAATCAAACACAGGTGACATATATAATCACCAAAGATCTACGGAATACCAAGAGAAGACTACTCAACATTCTGTCCTAAGGTACATGGGAAAAGGATCCCAGGAAGAACAGACATCTGTATATGTGTAAAAGAACCACATCTTCCACACTTACAACAAGCCAAACATTGTAATCAAACTTGCTATAATAGAAAATAAAAAAAAAAAAAAATTAAAAACACGAACAAGAAGTAGTGAGACAAACATGAGGGGTTTTCTCCTGGCACATTCCATTCTAAATTCCAGTCTAGAACACGACTTCCATTGAGGCTCTGTTGCTCTAGTAACCAGATTTGGTAAGGGAGAACTTCTGCCACCTTGTGGCCGTTTCACGCAACAGCAGCTTTAATCCCAGCGCTAATGGTCAGTTGATATTCAAAATCATTGCAGGCCTGTAAATGACACCTGCCCTGAAAACAAATCCTGGGGTCACATATCGACCAAAAAATTCAAAGGACGTCCATATTTCAAAACGACCATTTCAAAAGGCATATTTTACGCACATTAGTGTTCTGCTTCTTTTTCTTTCTTTCCTTTTTTGTTAAAAAAACGGGAATGGAAAAAGGCATCCCTCAGAATGGGCGAAAATCGTTGCAAATGAATCAATGGACAAAGGTTTAATCTCCAATATATATATAAACAGCTCATGCAGCTTAATATTAAAAAAACAAACAACCCAATACAAAAATGGGCAGAAGATCTAAAGAGACGTTTCTTCAAAGAAGACACAGAGATGGCCAAGACGCACATGAAAAGCTGCTCAACAGCACTAATTATTAGAGAAATGCAAATCAAAACTACAATGAGGTATCACCTCACACCTGTTAGAATCGACATCATCAGAAAATCTACAAACAACAAATTCTGGGGAGGGTGTGGACAAAAGGAGCCCTCTTCCACTATTGGTGGGGATGTAAATTGATACAGTCACTATGGAGAACAGTTTGGAGTTTCCTTAAAAAACCTAGAAATAGAATTACCATCTGATCCAGCAATCCCACTTCTGGGCATATACCCAGAGAAAACCATAAATCAAAAGGCACATTCACCACAATGTTCATTGCAGCACTATTTACAATAGCCAGGGAATGCAAGCAACCTAAATCCCCACAGACAGATGAATGGATAAAGATGTGGTATATATATAAAATGGAATATTACTCAGCCATAAAAAGGAATGAAACTGGGTCATTTGTAGAGACATCGATGGATCTAGAGACTGTCATACAGATGAAGTAAGTCAGAAAGAGGAAAACAAATATTGTATATTAATGCATATATGTGGAACCTAAAAAATGGTCCAGATGAACTGGTTTGCAGGGAAGAAATAGAGACACAGAGGTAGAGAACAAACGTATGGACACCAAGTGTGGGAAGCCATGGGGTGGTGGTGGTGGGATGAGTTGGGAGATTGGGATTGACCTGTATACATGTATATGCATAAAATACATAACTCATAATAACCTGCTGTATAAAAAAAAATAAATTTAATTTTCAAAATTAAAAAAAAATTTTAAAATAAAATAGAAAAAATTTATTCCCTTCACACAGATGTATTTATAGGAATGAATTATTTCCATGCTTATATCTGTAAATACATAAAAGAGGAATCAAATCTAACTTGAACCATAAAAGAAAAAAAAAACCTGAACCCACCAGTTATTCAGAGGGAAACCCTATCAGGGCACTTGCTCCAGCGGTAAACAATTCTGAAATTGGTCAGAGGTGGGGAATCACCTCCCATACAGCCAGCAACCCACCCCAAATGCAAGGAGCGTCCTCATTGCAAAGCTGGGGGACCGTGCTGAGGCATCTGTGAGTAAACGTGAGCTGAGCCCCAGGCCAGCTGCTGCTGAACTGTTCCCACCCTTCCCAGGTAAAACACCTGAATATGTACAACGGCTTGAAAGCCTAGAGGAAGGGCCGTGGAGCCACACCAGCGACAGCACTCAGGCCAACTTGGTGCCTGCAGGCCAGCCAGGATGGTCCTGGACCCGGGCGCTGTTCTGGAAGCTTTCTATTGCCCTGCCTGAGATACCCCTCCTGTCCTGGCCCCCACTGCTTTTATCCTTCCTCACCTCTGTCCGGAGAGAAATTCCATCGGAAGGTATGTGTGACACATCCTCTTCTTTACAGGTGGCAGCCTGGCAACTCCTGCAGAAAGGCCAGCAGAGCCCCACTCACACCGGGCCACCAACAAAGCCTTGGCCCCTCACTCCCTCCCACCAGCACAGCCCCGAGACTGCTGACGGGGCAGAGAATATGGAGTCAGGCACAACTTCAGGGGCTATTGCTGCCTGGAGCGCTGTTTATATTGACCTCAACCAGGCACACCTGGGGAGGGCCGGCCGGCAGGGTAAGGCTGCCCAGGTCAGCTAATCCACAACCCTCAGGGAATCACATTGTTGAAAATGGACCTCGCTAAGGCAGAACAGAAGCCAAGGGAAAAAAGGACACAATGCCATTTGCAGCCCCGTAGATGAGTCTAGAGGTAATCACGTGACTTGGAGTAAGTCAGAAAGTGAAAGACACATATCGTATCATATCACTTATAGGTATTACCTAAAATGGATACCAGGGCAGATATTTCCACGGAGAAGGGCAATCACAGATTCATTAAACAAACTTATGGTTCACCAATGGAAAGGTGTGAGGATTGGTTTCATTATGATATCGGGGTTAACAGACATAATCAAACACAGGTGACATATATAATCACCAAAGACCTACGGAATACCAAGAGAAGACTACTCAACATTCTGTCCTAAGGTACATGGGAAAAGGATCCCAGGAAGAACAGACATCTGTATATGTGTAAAAGAATCACATCTTCCCCACTTACAACAAGCCAAACATTGTAATCAAACTTGCTATAATAGAAAAAAAAAAAAAATTAAAAACACGAACAAGAAGTAGTGAGACAAACTTGAGGGGCTTTCTCCTGGCACATTCCATTCTAAATTCCAGTCTAGAACCCGACTTCCATTGAGGCTCTGTTGCTCTAGTAACCAGATTTGGTAAGGGAGAACTTCTGCCACCTTGTGGCCGTTTCACGCAACAGCAGCTTTAATCCCAGCGCTAATGGTCAGTTGATATTCAAAATCATTGCAGGCCTGTAAATGACACCTGCCCTGAAAACAAATCCTGGGGTCACATATCGACCAAAAAATTCAAAGGACGTCCATATTTCAAAACGACCATTTCAAAAGGCATATTTTACGCACATTAGTGTTCTGCTTCTTTTTCTTTCTTTCCTTTTTTGTTAAAAAAACGGGAATGGAAAAAGGCATCCCTCAGAATGGGCGAAAATCGTTGCAAATGAATCAATGGACAAAGGTTTAATCTCCAATATATATATAAACAGCTCATGCAGCTTAATATTAAAAAAACAAACAACCCAATACAAAAATGGGCAGAAGATCTAAAGAGACGTTTCTTCAAAGAAGACACAGAGATGGCCAAGACGCACATGAAAAGCTGCTCAACAGCACTAATTATTAGAGAAATGCAAATCAAAACTACAATGAGGTATCACCTCACACCTGTTAGAATCGGCATCATCAGAAAATCTACAAACAACAAATTCTGGGGAGGGTGTGGACAAAAGGAGCCCTCTTCCACTATTGGTGGGGATGTAAATTGATACAGTCACTATGGAGAACAGTTTGGAGTTTCCTTAAAAAACCTAGAAATAGAATTACCATCTGATCCAGCAATCCCACTTCTGGGCATATACCCAGAGAAAACCATAAATCAAAAGGCACATTCACCACAATGTTCATTGCAGCACTATTTACAATAGCCAGGGAATGCAAGCAACCTAAATCCCCACAGACAGATGAATGGATAAAGATGTGGTATATATATAAAATGGAATATTACTCAGCCATAAAAAGGAATGAAACTGGGTCATTTGTAGAGACATCGATGGATCTAGAGACTGTCATACAGAATGAAGTAAGTCAGAAAGAGGAAAACAAATATTGTATATTAATGCATATATGTGGAACCTAAAAAATGGTACAGATGAACTGGTTTGCAGGGAAGAAATAGAGACACAGAGGTAGAGAACAAACGTATGGACACCAAGTGTGGGAAGCCATGGGGTGGTGGTGGTGGGATGAGTTGGGAGATTGGGATTGACCTGTATACATGTATATGCATAAAATACATAACTCATAATAACCTGCTGTATAAAAAAATAAATAAAATTAAATTTCAAAATTAAAAAAAAAATTTAAAATAAAATAGAAAAAATTTATTCCCTTCACACAGATGTATTTATAGGAATGAATTATTTCCATGCTTATATCTGTAAATACATAAAAGAGGAATCAAATCTAACTTGAACCATAAAAGAAAAAAAAAACCAGAACCCACCAGTTATACAGAGGGAAACCCTATCAGGGCACTTGCTCAAGCGGTAAACAATTCTGAAATTGGTCAGAGGTGGGGAATCACCTCCCATACAGCCAGCAACCCACCCCCAATGCAAGGAGCGTCCTCATTGCAAAGCTGGGGGACCGTGCTGAGGCATCTGTGAGTAAACGTGAGCTGAGCCCCAGGCCAGCTGCTGCTGAACTGTTCCCACCCTTCCCAGGTAAAACACCTGAATATGTACAAGGGCTTGAAAGCCTAGAGGAAGGGCCGTGGAGCCACACCAGCGACAGCACTCAGGCCAACTTGGTGCCTGCAGGCCAGCCAGGATGGTCCTGGCCCCGGGCGCTGTTCTGGAAGCTTTCTATTGCCCTGCCTGAGATACACCTCCTGTCCTGGCCCCCACTGCTTTTATCCTTCCTCACCTCTGTCCGGAGAGAATTTCCATCGGAAGGTATGGGTGACACATCCTCTTCTTTACAGGTGGCAGCCTGGCAACTCCTGCAGAAAGGCCAGCAGAGCCCCACTCACACCGGGCCACCAACAAAGCCTTGGCCCCTCACTCCCTCCCACCAGCACAGCCCCGAGACTGCTGACGGGGCAGAGAATATGGAGTCAGGCACAATTTCAGGGGCTATTGCTGCCTGGAGCGCTGTTTATATTGACCTCAACCAGGCACACCTGGGGAGGGCCGGCCGGCAGGGTAAGGCTGCCCAGGTCAGCTAATCCACAACCCTCAGGGAATCACATTGTTGAAAATGGACCTCGCTAAGGCAGAACAGAAGCCAAGGGAAAAAAGGACACAATGCCATTTGCAGCCCCGTAGATGAGTCTAGAGGTAATCACGTGACTTGGAGTAAGTCAGAAAGTGAAAGACACATATCGTATCATATCACTTATAGGTATTACCTAAAAATGGATACCAGGGCAGATATTTCCACGGAGAAGGGCAATCACAGATTCATTAAACAAACTTATGGTTCACCAATGGAAAGGTGTGAGGATTGGTTTCATTACGATATCGGGGTTAACAGACATAATCAAACACAGGTGACATATATAATCACCAAAGACCTACGGAATACCAAGAGAAGACTACTCAACATTCTGTCCTAAGGTACATGGGAAAAGGATCCCAGGAAGAACAGACATCTGTATATGTGTAAAAGAATCACATCTTCCACACTTACAACAAGCCAAACATTGTAATCAAACTTGCTATAATAGAAAAAAAAAAAAAATTAAAAACACGAACAAGAAGTAGTGAGACAAACTTGAGGGGCTTTCTCCTGGCACATTCCATTCTAAATTCCAGTCTAGAACACGACTTCCATTGAGGCTCTGTTGCTCTAGTAACCAGATTTGGTAAGGGAGAACTTCTGCCACCTTGTGGCCGTTTCACGCAACAGCAGCTTTAATCCCAGCGCTAATGGTCAGTTGATATTCAAAATCATTGCAGGCCTGTAAATGACACCTGCCCTGAAAACAAATCCTGGGGTCACATATCGACCAAAAAATTCAAAGGACGTCCATATTTCAAAACGACCATTTCAAAAGGCATATTTTACGCACATTAGTGTTCTGCTTCTTTTTCTTTCTTTCCTTTTTTGTTAAAAAAACGGGAATGGAAAAAGGCATCCCTCAGAATGGGCGAAAATCGTTGCAAATGAATCAATGGACAAAGGTTTAATCTCCAATATATATATAAACAGCTCATGCAGCTTAATATTAAAAAAACAAACAACCCAATACAAAAATGGGCAGAAGATCTAAAGAGACGTTTCTTCAAAGAAGACACAGAGATGGCCAAGACGCACATGAAAAGCTGCTCAACAGCACTAATTATTAGAGAAATGCAAATCAAAACTACAATGAGGTATCACCTCACACCTGTTAGAATCGGCATCATCAGAAAATCTACAAACAACAAATTCTGGGGAGGGTGTGGACAAAAGGAGCCCTCTTCCACTATTGGTGGGGATGTAAATTGATACAGTCACTATGGAGAACAGTTTGGAGTTTCCTTAAAAAACCTAGAAATAGAATTACCATCTGATCCAGCAATCCCACTTCTGGGCATATACCCAGAGAAAACCATAAATCAAAAGGCACATTCACCACAATGTTCATTGCAGCACTATTTACAATAGCCAGGGAATGCAAGCAACCTAAATCCCCACAGACAGATGAATGGATAAAGATGTGGTATATATATAAAATGGAATATTACTCAGCCATAAAAAGGAATGAAACTGGGTCATTTGTAGAGACATCGATGGATCTAGAGACTGTCATACAAAATGAAGTAAGTCAGAAAGAGGAAAACAAATATTGTATATTAATGCATATATGTGGAACCTAAAAAATGGTACAGATGAACTGGTTTGCAGGGAAGAAATAGAGACACAGAGGTAGAGAACAAACGTATGGACACCAAGTGTGGGAAGCCATGGGGTGGTGGTGGTGGGATGAGTTGGGAGATTGGGATTGACCTGTATACATGTATATGCATAAAATACATAACTCATAATAACCTGCTGTATAAAAAAATAAATAAAATTAAATTTCAAAATTAAAAAAAAAATTTAAAATAAAATAGAAAAAATTTATTCCCTTCACACAGATGTATTTATAGGAATGAATTATTTCCATGCTTATATCTGTAAATACATAAAAGAGGAATCAAATCTAACTTGAACCATAAAAGAAAAAAAAAACCAGAACCCACCAGTTATACAGAGGGAAACCCTATCAGGGCACTTGCTCCAGCGGTAAACAATTCTGAAATTGGTCAGAGGTGGGGAATCACCTCCCATACAGCCAGCAACCCACCCCCAATGCAAGGAGCGTCCTCATTGCAAAGCTGGGGGACCGTGCTGAGGCATCTGTGAGTAAACGTGAGCTGAGCCCCAGGCCAGCTGCTGCTGAACTGTTCCCACCCTTCCCAGGTAAAACACCTGAATATGTACAAGGGCTTGAAAGCCTAGAGGAAGGGCCGTGGAGCCACACCAGCGACAGCACTCAGGCCAACTTGGTGCCTGCAGGCCAGCCAGGATGGTCCTGGCCCCGGGCGCTGTTCTGGAAGCTTTCTATTGCCCTGCCTGAGATACACCTCCTGTCCTGGCCCCCACTGCTTTTATCCTTCCTCACCTCTGTCCGGAGAGAATTTCCATCGGAAGGTATGGGTGACACATCCTCTTCTTTACAGGTGGCAGCCTGGCAACTCCTGCAGAAAGGCCAGCAGAGCCCCACTCACACCGGGCCACCAACAAAGCCTTGGCCCCTCACTCCCTCCCACCAGCACAGCCCCGAGACTGCTGACGGGGCAGAGAATATGGAGTCAGGCACAACTTCAGGGGCTATTGCTGCCTGGAGCGCTGTTTATATTGACCTCAACCAGGCACACCTGGGGAGGGCCGGCCGGCAGGGTAAGGCTGCCCAGGTCAGCTAATCCACAACCCTCAGGGAATCACATTGTTGAAAATGGACCTCGCTAAGGCAGAACAGAAGCCAAGGGAAAAAAGGACACAATGCCATTTGCAGCCCCGTAGATGAGTCTAGAGGTAATCACGTGACTTGGAGTAAGTCAGAAAGTGAAAGACACATATCGTATCATATCACTTATAGGTATTACCTAAAATGGATACCAGGGCAGATATTTCCACGGAGAAGGGCAATCACAGATTCATTAAACAAACTTATGGTTCACCAATGGAAAGGTGTGAGGATTGGTTTCATTATGATATCGGGGTTAACAGACATAATCAAACACAGGTGACATATATAATCACCAAAGACCTACGGAATACCAAGAGAAGACTACTCAACATTCTGTCCTAAGGTACATGGGAAAAGGATCCCAGGAAGAACAGACATCTGTATATGTGTAAAAGAATCACATCTTCCCCACTTACAACAAGCCAAACATTGTAATCAAACTTGCTATAATAGAAAAAAAAAAAAATTAAAAACACGAACAAGAAGTTGTGAGACAAACTTGAGGGGCTTTCTCCTGGCACATTCCATTCTAAATTCCAGTCTAGAACCCGACTTATATTGAGGCTCTGTTGCTCTAGTAACCAGATTTGGTAAGGGAGAACTTCTGCCACCTTGTGGCCGTTTCACGCAACAGCAGCTTTAATCCCAGCGCTAATGGTCAGTTGATATTCAAAATCATTGCAGGCCTGTAAATGACACCTGCCCTGAAAACAAATCCTGGGGTCACATATCGACCAAAAAATTCAAAGGACGTCCATATTTCAAAACGACCATTTCAAAAGGCATATTTTACGCACATTAGTGTTCTGCTTCTTTTTCTTTCTTTCCTTTTTTGTTAAAAAAACGGGAATGGAAAAAGGCATCCCTCAGAATGGGCGAAAATCGTTGCAAATGAATCAATGGACAAAGGTTTAATCTCCAATATATATATAAACAGCTCATGCAGCTTAATATTAAAAAAACAAACAACCCAATACAAAAATGGGCAGAAGATCTAAAGAGACGTTTCTTCAAAGAAGACACAGAGATGGCCAAGACGCACATGAAAAGCTGCTCAACAGCACTAATTATTAGAGAAATGCAAATCAAAACTACAATGAGGTATCACCTCACACCTGTTAGAATCGGCATCATCAGAAAATCTACAAACAACAAATTCTGGGGAGGGTGTGGACAAAAGGAGCCCTCTTCCACTATTGGTGGGGATGTAAATTGATACAGTCACTATGGAGAACAGTTTGGAGTTTCCTTAAAAAACCTAGAAATAGAATTACCATCTGATCCAGCAATCCCACTTCTGGGCATATACCCAGAGAAAACCATAAATCAAAAGGCACATTCACCACAATGTTCATTGCAGCACTATTTACAATAGCCAGGGAATGCAAGCAACCTAAATCCCCACAGATGAATGGATAAAGATGTGGTATATATATAAAATGGAATATTACTCAGCCATAAAAAGGAATGAAACTGGGTCATTTGTAGAGACATCGATGGATCTAGAGACTGTCATACAGAATGAAGTAAGTCAGAAAGAGGAAAACAAATATTGTGTATTAATGCATATATGTGGAACCTAAAAAATGGTCCAGATGAACTGGTTTGCAGGGAAGAAATAGAGACACAGAGGTAGAGAACAAACGTATGGACACCAAGTGTGGGAAGCCATGGGGTGGTGGTGGTGGGATGAGTTGGGAGATTGGGATTGACCTGTATACATGTATATGCATAAAATACATAACTCATAATAACCTGCTGTATAAAAAAATAAATAAAATTAAATTTCAAAATTTAAAAAAAAAATTAAAATAAAATAGAAAAAATTTATTCCCTTCACACAATTGTATTTATAGGAATGAATTATTTCCATGCTTATATCTGTAAATACATAAAAGAGGAATCAAATCTAACTTGAACCATAAAAGAAAAAAAAAACCTGAACCCACCAGTTATACAGAGGGAAACCCTATCAGGGCACTTGCTCCAGCGGTAAACACTTCTGAAATTGGTCAGAGGTGGGGAATCACCTCCCATACAGCCAGCAACCCACCCCAAATGCATGGAGCGTCCTCATTGCAAAGCTGGGGGACCGTGCTGAGGCATCTGTGAGTAAACGTGAGCTGAGCCCCAGGCCAGCTGCTGCTGAACTGTTCCCACCCTTCCCAGGTAAAACACCTGAATATGTACAACGGCTTGAAAGCCTAGAGGAAGGGCCGTGGAGCCACACCAGCGACAGCACTCAGGCCAACTTGGTGCCTGCAGGCCAGCCAGGATGGTCCTGGACCCGGGCGCTGTTCTGGAAGCTTTCTATTGCCCTGCCTGAGATACCCCTCCTGTCCTGGCCCCCACTGCTTTTATCCTTCCTCACCTCTGTCCGGAGAGAAATTCCATCGGAAGGTATGGGTGACTCAGCCTCTTCTTTACAGGTGGCAGCCTGGCAACTCCTGCAGAAAGGCCAGCAGAGCCCCACTCACACCGGGCCACCAACAAAGCCTTGGCCCCTCACTCCCTCCCACCAGCACAGCCCCGAGACTGCTGACGGGGCAGAGAATATGGAGTCAGGCACAACTTCAGGGGCTATTGCTGCCTGGAGCGCTGTTTATATTGACCTCAACCAGGCACACCTGGGGAGGGCCGGCCGGCAGGGTAAGGCTGCCCAGGTCAGCTAATCCACAACCCTCAGGGAATCACATTGTTGAAAATGGACCTCGCTAAGGCAGAACAGAAGCCAAGGGAAAAAAGGACACAATGCCATTTGCAGCCCCGTAGATGAGTCTAGAGGTAATCACGTGACTTGGAGTAAGTCAGAAAGTGAAAGACACATATCGTATCATATCACTTATAGGTATTACCTAAAATGGATACCAGGGCAGATATTTCCACGGAGAAGGGCAATCACAGATTCATTAAACAAACTTATGGTTCACCAATGGAAAGGTGTGAGGATTGGTTTCATTATGATATCGGGGTTAACAGACATAATCAAACACAGGTGACATATATAATCACCAAAGACCTACGGAATACCAAGAGAAGACTACTCAACATTCTGTCCTAAGGTACATGGGAAAAGGATCCCAGGATGAACAGACATCTGTATATGTGTAAAAGAACCACATCTTCCACACTTACAACAAGCCAAACATTGTAATCAAACTTGCTATAATAGAAAATAAAAAAAAAAATTAAAAACACGAACAGAAAGTAGCGAGACAAACATGAGGGGCTTTCTCCTGGCACATTCCATTCTAAATTTCAGTCTAGAACACGACTTCCACTGAGGCTCTATTGCTCTAGTAACCAGATTTGGTAAGGGAGAACTGCTGCCACCTTGTGGCCGTTTCACGCAACAGCAGCTTTAATCCCAGCGCTTATGGTCAGTTGATATTCAAAATCATTGCAGGCCTGTAAATGACACCTGCCCTGAAAACAAATCCTGGGGTCACATATCGACCAAAGGACATCCATATTTCAAAACGACCATTTCAAAAGGCATATTTTACGCACATTAGTGTTCTGCTTCTTTTTCTTTCTTTCCTTTTTTGTTAAAAAAACGGGAATGGAAAAAGGCATCCCTCAGAATGGGCGAAAATCGTTGCAAATGAATCAATAGACAAAGGTTTAATCTCCAATATATATATAAACAGCTAATGCAGCTTAATATTCAAAAAACAAACAACCCAATACAGAAATGGGCAGAAGATCTAAAGAGACGTTTCTTCAAAGAAGACAAAGAGATGGCCAAGACGCACATGAAAAGCTGCTGAACAGCACTAATTATTACAGAAATGCAAATCAAAACTACAATGAGGTATCACCTCACACCTGTTAGAATCGGCATCATCAGAAAATCTACAAACAACAAATTCTGGGGAGGGTGTGGACAAAAGGAGCCCTCTTCCACTATTGGTGGGGATGTAAATTGATACAGTCACTATGGAGAACAGTATGGAGTTTACTTAAAAAACCTAGAAATAGAATTACCATCTGATCCAGCAATCCCACTTCTGGGCATATACCCAGAGAAAACCATAAATCAAAAAGGCACATTCACCACAATGTTCATTGCAGCACTATTTACAATAGCCAGGTAATGCAAGCAACCTAAATGCCCACAGACAGATGAATGGATAAAGATGTGGTACATATATAAAATGGAATATTACTCAGCCATAAAAAGGAATGAAACTGGGTCATTTGTAGAGACATCGATGGATCTAGAGACTGTCATACAGAATGAAGTAAGTCAGAAAGAGGAAAACAAATATTGTCTATTAATGCATATATGTGGAACCTAAAAAATGGTACAGATGAACTGGTTTGCAGGGAAGAAATAGAGACACAGAGGTAGAGAACAAACGTATGGACACCAAGTGTTGGAAGCCATGGGGAGGTGGTGGTGGGATGAGTTGGGAGATTGGGATTAACCTGTATACATATATATGCATAAAATACATAACTAATAATAACCTGCTGTATAAAAAAATAAATACAATTAAATTTCAAAATTTTGAAAAATAAAATTTTAAAATAAAACAGAAAAAAGTTATTCGCTTCACACAGATGTATTTACAGGAATGAATTATTTCCATGCTTCTATCTATAAATACATAAAAGAGGAATGAAATCTAACTTGAAACATAAAAGGAAAAAAAAACCGAACCCACCAGTTATAAAGAGGGAAACCCTATCAGGGCACTTGCTCCAGTGGTAAACAATTCTGAAATTGGTCAGAGGTGGGGAATCACCTCCCATACAGCCAGAAAACCACCCCCCATGCAAGGAGCGTCCTCATTGCAAAGCTGGGGGACCGTGCTGCGGCATCTGTGAGTAAACGTGAGCTGAGCCCCAGGCCAGCTGCTGCTGAACTGTTCCCACCCTTCCCAGGTAAAACACCTGAATATGTACAAGGGCTTGAAAGCCTAGAGGAAGGGCCCTGGAGCCACACCAGCCACAGCACGCAGGCCAACTTGGTGCCTGCTGGTCAGCCACGATTGTCCTGGCCCTGGGCGCTGTTCTGGAAGCTTTCTATTACCCTGCCTGAGATACCCCTCCTGTCCCGGCCCCCACTGCTTTTATCCTTCCTCACCTCTGTCCAGAGAGAAATTACATCGGAAGTTATGAGTGACACATCCGCTTCTTTACAGGTGGCAGCCTGGCAACTCCTGCAGAAAGGCCAGCAGAGCCCCACTCACACCGGGCCACCAACAAAGCCTTGGCCCCTCACTCCCTCCCACCAGCACAGCCCCGAGACTGCTGACGGGGCAGAGAATATGGAGTCAGGCACAACGTCAGGGGCTATTGCTGCCTGGAGCGCTGTTTATATTGACCTCAACCAGGCACACCTGGGGAGGGCCGGCCGGCAGGGTAAGGCTGCCCAGGTCAGCTAATCCACAACCCTCAGGGAATCACATTGTTGAAAATGGACCTCGCTAAGGCAGAATAGAAGCCAAGGAAAAAAAGGACACAATGCCATTTGCAGCCCCGTAGATGAGTCTAGAGGTAATCACGTGACTTGGAGTAAGTCAGAAAGTGAAAGACACATATCATATCATATCACTTATAGGTGTTCCCTAAAAATGGATACCAGGGCAGATATTTCCACGGAGAAGGGCAATCACAGATTCATTAAACAAACTTATGGTTCACCAATGGAAAGGTGTGAGGATTGGTTTCATTATAATATCGGGGTTAACAGACATAAGCAAACACAGGTGACATATATAATCACCAAAGACCTACGGAATACCAAGAGAAGACTACTCAACATTCTGTCCTAAGGTACATGGGAAAAGGATCCCAGGATGAACAGACATCTGTATATGTGTAAAAGAACCACATCTTCCACACCTACAACAAGCCAAACATTGTAATCAAACTTGCTGTAATAGAAAATAAAAAAAAACAAATTAAAAACACAAAGAAGAAATAGTGAGACAAACTTGAGGGGCTTTCTCCTGGCACATTCCATTCTAAATTCCAATCTAGAACACGCCTTCCATTG
The DNA here is from genome assembly GCF_025265405.1 of Mesoplodon densirostris. Taxonomy (NCBI): domain Eukaryota; kingdom Metazoa; phylum Chordata; class Mammalia; order Artiodactyla; family Ziphiidae; genus Mesoplodon; species Mesoplodon densirostris. Next base: position 47,443,188 of record NC_082673.1, on the reverse strand, counting down.
AGGCTCTGTTGCTCTAGTAACCAGATTTGGTAAGGGAGAACTGCTGCCACCTTGTGGCCGTTTCACGCAACAGCAGCTTTAATCCCAGCGCTAATGGTCAGTTGATATTCAAAATCATTGCAGGCCTGTAAATGACACCTGCCCTGAAAACATATCCTGGGGTCCCATACCGACCAAAGGACTTCCATATTTCAAAACGACCATTTCAAAAGGCATATTTTACGCACATTAGTGTTCTGCTTCTTTTTCTTTCTTTCCTTTTTTGTTAAAAAAACGGGAATGGAAAAAGGCATCCCTCAGAATGGGCGAAAATCGTTGCAAATGAATCAATGGACAAAGGTTTAATCTCCAATATATATATAAACAGCTCATGCAGCTTAATATTAAAAAAACAAACAACCCAATACAAAAATGGGCAGAAGATCTAAAGAGACGTTTCTTCAAAGAAGACACAGAGATGGCCAAGACGCACATGAAAAGCTGCTCAACAGCACTAATTATTAGAGAAATGCAAATCAAAACTACAATGAGGTATCACCTCACACCTGTTAGAATCGGCATCATCAGAAAATCTACAAACAACAAATTCTGGGGAGGGTGTGGACAAAAGGAGCCCTCTTCCACTATTGGTGGGGATGTAAATTGATACAGTCACTATGGAGAACATTATGGAGTTTCCTTAAAAAAACTAGAAATAGAATTACCATCTGATCCAGCAATCCCACTTCTGGGCATATACCCAGGGAAAACCATAAATCAAAAAGGCACATTCACCACAATGTTCATTGCAGCACTATTTACAATAGCCAGGTAATGCAAGTAACCTAAATGCCCACAGACAGATGAATGGATAAAGATGTGGTACATATATAAAATGGAATATTACTCAGCCATAAAAAGGAATGAAAGTGGGTCATTTGTAGAGACATCGATGGATCTAGAGACTGTCATACAGAATGAAGTAAGTCAGAAAGAGGAAAACAAATATTGTATATTAATGCATATATGTGGAAACTAAAAAATGGTCCAGATGAACTGGTTTGCAGGGAAGAAATAGAGACACAGAGGTAGAGAACAAACGTATGGACACCAAGTGAGGGAAGCCATGGGGTGGTGGTGGTGGGATGAGTTGGGAGATTGGGATTGACCTGTATACATGTATATGCATAAAATACATAACTAATAATAACCTGCTGTATAAAAAAATAAATAAAATTAAATTTCAAAATTAAAAAGAAAAATTTAAAATAAAACAGAAAAAAGTTCTTCTCTTCACACAGATGTATTTATAGGAATGAATTATTTCCATGCTTATATCTGTAAATACATAAAAGAGGAATCAAATCTAACTTGAACCATAAAAGAAAAAAAGAAACCTGAACCCACCAGTTATACAGAGGGAAACCCTATCAGGACACTTGCTCCAGCGGTAAACAATTCTGAAATTGGTCAGAGGTGGGGAATCACCTCCCATACAGCCAGCCACCCAACCCCCATGCAAGGAGCGTCCTCATTGCAAAGCTGTGGGACCGTGCTGAGGCATCTGTGAGTAAACGTGAGCTGAGCCCCAGGCCAGCTGCTGCTGAACTGTTCCCACCCTTCCCAGGTAAAACACCTGAATATGTACAAGGGCTTGAAAGCCTAGAGGAAGGGCCCTGGAGCCACACCAGCGAAGGCACGCAGGCCAACTTGGTGCCTGCAGGCCAGCCAGGATGGTCCTTGCTCCAGGCGCTCTTCTGGAAGCTTTCTATTGCCCTGCCTGAGATATCCCTCCTGTCCCGGCACCCACTGCTTTTATCCTTCCTCACCTCTGTCTGGAGAGAAATTCCATCGGAAGTTATGAGTGACACATCTTCTTCTTTACAGGTGGCAGCCTGGCAACTCCTGCAGAAAGGCCAGCAGAGCCCCACTCACACCGGGCCACCATCAAAGCCTTGGCCCCTCACTCCCTCCCACCAGCACAGCCCCGAGACTGCTGACGGGGCAGAGAATATGGAGTCAGGCACAACTTCAGGGGCTATTGCTTCCTGGAGCGCTGTTTATATTGACCTCAACCAGGCACACCTGGGGAGGGCCGGCCGGAAGGGTAAGGCTGCCCAGGTCAGCTAATCCACAACCCTCAGGGAATCACATTGTTGAAAATGGACCTCGCTAAGGCAGAATAGAAGCCAAGGAAAAAAAGGACACAATGCCATTTGCAGCCCCGTAGATGAGTCTAGAGGTAATCACGTGACTTTGAGTAAGTCAGAAAGTGAAAGACACATATCGTATCATATCACTTATAGGTGTTACCTAAAAATGGATACCAGGGCAGATATTTCCACGGAGAAGGGCAATCACAGATTCATTAAACAAACTTATGGTTCACCAATGGAAAGGTGTGAGGATTGGTTTCATTATGATATCGGGGTTAACAGACATAATCAAACACAGGTGACATATATAATCACCAAAGACCTACGGAATACCAAGAGAAGACTACTCAACATTGTGTCCGAACGTACATGGGAAAAGGATCCCAGGAAGAACCGACATCTGTATATGTGTAAAAGAACCACATCTTCCACACCTACAACCAGCCAAACATTGTAATCAAACTTGCTGTAATAGAAAATAAAAAAAATTAAAAACACGAACAAGAAGTAGTGAGACAAACTTGAGGGGCTTTCTCCTGGCACATTCCATTCGAACTTCCAATCTAGAACACGCCTTCCATTGAGGCTCTGTTGCTCTAGTAACCAGATTTGGTAAGGGAGAACTGCTGCCACCTTGTGGCCGTTTCACGCAACAGCAGCTTTAATCCCAGTGGTAATGGTCAGTTGATATTCAAAATCATTGCAGGCCTGTAAATGACACCTGCCCTGAAAACAAATCCTGGGGTCACATATCGACCAAAAAATTCAAAGGACGTCCATATTTCAAAACGACCATTTCAAAAGGCATATTTTACGCACATTAGTGTTCTGCTTCTTTTTCTTTCTTTCCTTTTTTGTTAAAAAACGGAAATGGAAAAAGGCATCCTCAGAATGGGCGAAAATCGTTGCAAATGAATCAATGGACAAAGGTTTAATCTCCAATATATATATAAACAGCTCATGCAGCTTAATATTAAAAAAACAAACAACCCTATACAAAAATGGGCAGAAGATCTAAAGAGACGTTTCTTCAAAGAAGACACAGAGATGGCCAAGCCGCACATGAAAAGCTGCTCAACAGCACTAATTATTAGAGAAATGCAAATCAAACCTACAATGAGCTACCTCACACCTGTTAGAATCGGCATCATCAGAATATCTACAAACAACAAATTCTGGGGAGGGTGTGGACAAAAGAAGCCCTCTTCCACTATTGGTGGGGATGTAAATTGATACAGTCACTATGGAGAACAGTATGGAGTTTCCTTAAAAAAAGTAGAAATAGAATTACCATCTGATCCAGCAATCCCACTTCTGGGCATATACCCAGAGAAAACCATAAATCAAAAAGGCACATTCACCACAATGTTCATTGCAGCACTATTTACAATAGCCAGGTAATGCAAGCAACCTAAATGCCCACAGACAGATGAATGGATAAAGATGTGGTACATATATAAAATGGAATATTACTCAGCCATAAAAGGGGTGAAACTGGGTCATTTGTAGAGACATCGATGGATCTAGAGACTGTCATACAGAATGAAGTAAGTCAGAAAGAGGAAAACAAATATTGTATATTAATGCATATATGTGGAACCTAAAAAATGGTACAGATGAACTGGTTTGCAGGGAAGAAATAGAGACACAGAGGTAGACAACAAACGTATGGACACCAAGTGTGGGAAGCCATGGGGTGGTGGTGGTGGGATGAGTTGGGAGATTGGGATTGACCTGTATACATGTATATGCATAAAATACATAACTAATAATAACCTGCTGTATAAAAAAATAAATACAATTAAATTTCAAAATTTAAAAAAAAAATTTAAAATAAAACAGAAAAAAGTTCTTCCCTTCACACAGATGTATTTATAGGAATGAATTATTTCCATGCTTATATCTATAAATACATAAAAGAGGAATCAAATCTAACTTGAACCATAAAAGAAAAAAAAAACAGAACCCACCAGTTATACCGAGAGAAACCCTATCAGGGCACTTGCTCCAGCGGTAAACAATTCTGAAATTGGTCATAGGTGGGGAATCACCTCCCATACAGCCAGCAACCCACCCCCAATGCAAGGAGCGTCCTCATTGCAAAGCTGGGGGACCGTGCTGAGGCATCTGTGAGTAAACGTGAGCTGAGCCCCAGGCCAGCTGCTGCTGAACTGTTCCCACCCTTCCCAGGTAAAACACCTGAATATGTACAACGGCTTGAAAGCCTAGAGGAAGGGCCGTGGAGCCACACCAGCGACAGCACTCAGGCCAACTTGGTGCCTGCAGGCCAGCCAGGATGGTCCTGGCCCCGGGCGCTGTTCTGGAAGCTTTCTATTGCCCTGCCTGAGATACCCCTCCTGTCCTGGCCCCCACTGCTTTTATCCTTCCTCACCTCTGTCCGGAGAGAAATTCCATCGGAAGGTATGGGTGACACATCCTCTTCTTTACAGGTGTCAGCCTGGCAACTCCTGCAGAAAGGCCAGCAGAGCCCCACTCACACCGGGCCACCAACAAAGCCTTGGCCCCTCACTCCCTCCCACCAGCACAGCCCCGAGACTGCTGACGGGGCAGAGAATATGGAGTCAGGCACAACTTCAGGGGCTATTGCTGCCTGGAGCGCTGTTTATATTGACCTCAACCAGGCACACCTGGGGAGGGCCGGCCGGAAGGGTAAGGCTGCCCAGGTCAGCTAATCCACAACCCTCAGGGAATCACATTGTTGAAAATGGACCTCGCTAAGGCAGAATAGAAGCCAAGGAAAAAAAGGACACAATGCCATTTGCAGCCCCGTAGATGAGTCTAGAGGTAATCACGTGACTTTGAGTAAGTCAGAAAGTGAAAGACACATATCGTATCATATCACTTATAGGTGTTACCTAAAAATGGATACCAGGGCAGATATTTCCACGGAGAAGGGCAATCACAGATTCATTAAACAAACTTATGGTTCACCAATGGAAAGGTGTGAGGATTGGTTTCATTATGATATCGGGGTTAACAGACATAATCAAACACAGGTGACATATATAATCACCAAAGACCTACGGAATACCAAGAGAAGACTACTCAACATTGTGTCCGAACGTACATGGGAAAAGGATCCCAGGAAGAACCGACATCTGTATATGTGTAAAAGAACCACATCTTCCACACCTACAACCAGCCAAACATTGTAATCAAACTTGCTGTAATAGAAAATAAAAAAAATTAAAAACACGAACAAGAAGTAGTGAGACAAACTTGAGGGGCTTTCTCCTGGCACATTCCATTCGAACTTCCAATCTAGAACACGCCTTCCATTGAGGCTCTGTTGCTCTAGTAACCAGATTTGGTAAGGGAGAACTGCTGCCACCTTGTGGCCGTTTCACGCAACAGCAGCTTTAATCCCAGTGGTAATGGTCAGTTGATATTCAAAATCATTGCAGGCCTGTAAATGACACCTGCCCTGAAAACAAATCCTGGGGTCACATATCGACCAAAAAATTCAAAGGACGTCCATATTTCAAAACGACCATTTCAAAAGGCATATTTTACGCACATTAGTGTTCTGCTTCTTTTTCTTTCTTTCCTTTTTTGTTAAAAAACGGGAATGGAAAAAGGCATCCCTCAGAATGGGCGAAAATCGTTGCAAATGAATCAATGGACAAAGGTTTAATCTCCAATATATATATAAACAGCTCATGCAGCTTAATATTAAAAAAACAAACAACCCTATACAAAAATGGGCAGAAGATCTAAAGAGACGTTTCTTCAAAGAAGACACAGAGATGGCCAAGCCGCACATGAAAAGCTGCTCAACAGCACTAATTATTAGAGAAATGCAAATCAAACCTACAATGAGCTACCTCACACCTGTTAGAATCGGCATCATCAGAATATCTACAAACAACAAATTCTGGGGAGGGTGTGGACAAAAGAAGCCCTCTTCCACTATTGGTGGGGATGTAAATTGATACAGTCACTATGGAGAACAGTATGGAGTTTCCTTAAAAAAAGTAGAAATAGAATTACCATCTGATCCAGCAATCCCACTTCTGGGCATATACCCAGAGAAAACCATAAATCAAAAAGGCACATTCACCACAATGTTCATTGCAGCACTATTTACAATAGCCAGGTAATGCAAGCAACCTAAATGCCCACAGACAGATGAATGGATAAAGATGTGGTACATATATAAAATGGAATATTACTCAGCCATAAAAGGGGTGAAACTGGGTCATTTGTAGAGACATCGATGGATCTAGAGACTGTCATACAGAATGAAGTAAGTCAGAAAGAGGAAAACAAATATTGTATATTAATGCATATATGTGGAACCTAAAAAATGGTACAGATGAACTGGTTTGCAGGGAAGAAATAGAGACACAGAGGTAGACAACAAACGTATGGACACCAAGTGTGGGAAGCCATGGGGTGGTGGTGGTGGGATGAGTTGGGAGATTGGGATTGACCTGTATACATGTATATGCATAAAATACATAACTAATAATAACCTGCTGTATAAAAAAATAAATACAATTAAATTTCAAAATTTAAAAAAAAAATTTAAAATAAAACAGAAAAAAGTTCTTCCCTTCACACAGATGTATTTATAGGAATGAATTATTTCCATGCTTATATCTATAAATACATAAAAGAGGAATCAAATCTAACTTGAACCATAAAAGAAAAAAAAAAACAGAACCCACCAGTTATACCGAGAGAAACCCTATCAGGGCACTTGCTCCAGCGGTAAACAATTCTGAAATTGGTCATAGGTGGGGAATCACCTCCCATACAGCCAGCAACCCACCCCCAATGCAAGGAGCGTCCTCATTGCAAAGCTGGGGGACCGTGCTGAGGCATCTGTGAGTAAACGTGAGCTGAGCCCCAGGCCAGCTGCTGCTGAACTGTTCCCACCCTTCCCAGGTAAAACACCTGAATATGTACAACGGCTTGAAAGCCTAGAGGAAGGGCCGTGGAGCCACACCAGCGACAGCACTCAGGCCAACTTGGTGCCTGCAGGCCAGCCAGGATGGTCCTGGACCTGGGCGCTGTTCTGGAAGCTTTCTATTGCCCTGCCTGAGATACCCCTCCTGTCCTGGCCCCCACTGCTTTTATCCTTCCTCACCTCTGTCCGGAGAGAAATTCCATCGGAAGGTATGGGTGACACATCCTCTTCTTTACAGGTGGCAGCCTGGCAACTCCTGCAGAAAGGCCAGCAGAGCCCCACTCACACCGGGCCACCAACAAAGCCTTGGCCCCTCACTCCCTCCCACCAGCACAGCCCCGAGACTGCTGACGGGGCAGAGAATATGGAGTCAGGCACAACTTCAGGGGCTATTGCTGCCTGGAGCGCTGTTTATATTGACCTCAACCAGGCACACCTGGGGAGGGCCGGCCGGCAGGGTAAGGCTGCCCAGGTCAGCTAATCCACAACCCTCAGGGAATCACATTGTTGAAAATGGACCTCGCTAAGGCAGAACAGAAGCCAAGGGAAAAAAGGACACAATGCCATTTGCAGCCCCGTAGATGAGTCTAGAGGTAATCACGTGACTTGGAGTAAGTCAGAAAGTGAAAGACACATATCGTATCATATCACTTATAGGTATTACCTAAAAATGGATACCAGGGCAGATATTTCCACGGAGAAGGGCAATCACAGATTCATTAAACAAACTTATGGTTCACCAATGGAAAGGTGTGAGGATTGGTTTCATTATGATATCGGGGTTAACAGACATAATCAAACACAGGTGACATATATAATCACCAAAGACCTACGGAATACCAAGAGAAGACTACTCAACATTCTGTCCTAAGGTACATGGGAAAAGGATCCCAGGATGAACAGACATCTGTATATGTGTAAAAGAACCACATCTTCCACACTTACAACAAGCCAAACATTGTAATCAAACTTGCTATAATAGAAAATAAAAAAAAAAAAAATTAAAAACACGAACAAGAAGTAGTGAGACAAACTTGAGGGGCTTTCTCCTGGCACATTCCATTCTAAATTCCAGTCTAGAACACGACTTCCATTGAGGCTCTGTTGCTCTAGTAACCAGATTTGGTAAGGGAGAACTTCTGCCACCTTGTGGCCGTTTCACGCAACAGCAGCTTTAATCCCAGCGCTAATGGTCAGTTGATATTCAAAATCATTGCAGGCCTGTAAATGACACCTGCCCTGAAAACAAATCCTGGGGTCACATATCGACCAAAAAATTCAAAGGACGTCCATATTTCAAAACGACCATTTCAAAAGGCATATTTTACGCACATTAGTGTTCTGCTTCTTTTTCTTTCTTTCCTTTTTTGTTAAAAAAACGGGAATGGAAAAAGGCATCCCTCAGAATGGGCGAAAATCGTTGCAAATGAATCAATGGACAAAGGTTTAATCTCCAATATATATATAAACAGCTCATGCAGCTTAATATTAAAAAAACAAACAACCCAATACAAAAATGGGCAGAAGATCTAAAGAGACGTTTCTTCAAAGAAGACACAGAGATGGCCAAGACGCACATGAAAAGCTGCTCAACAGCACTAATTATTAGAGAAATGCAAATCAAAACTACAATGAGGTATCACCTCACACCTGTTAGAATCGGCATCATCAGAAAATCTACAAACAACAAATTCTGGGGAGGGTGTGGACAAAAGGAGCCCTCTTCCACTATTGGTGGGGATGTAAATTGATACAGTCACTATGGAGAACAGTATGGAGTTTCCTTAAAAAACCTAGAAATAGAATTACCATCTGATCCAGCAATCCCACTTCTGGGCATATACCCAGAGAAAACCATAAATCAAAAAGGCACATTCACCACAATGTTCATTGCAGCACTATTTACAATAGCCAGGGAATGCAAGCAACCTAAATCCCCACAGATGAATGGATAAAGATGTGGTATATATATAAAATGGAATATTACTCAGCCATAAAAAGGAATGAAACTGGGTCATTTGTAGAGACATCGATGGATCTAGAGACTGTCATACAGAATGAAGTAAGTCAGAAAGAGGAAAACAAATATTATATATTAATGCATATATGTGGAACCTAAAAAATGGTCCAGATGAACTGGTTTGCAGGGAAGAAATAGAGACACAGAGGTAGAGAACAAACGTATGGACACCAAGTGTGGGAAGCCATGGGGTGGTGGTGGTGGGATGAGTTGGGAGATTGGGATTGACCTGTATACATGTATATGCATAAAATACATAACTCATAATAACCTGCTGTATAAAAAAAATAAAATTAATTTTCAAAATTAAAAAAAAAAATTAAAATAAAATAGAAAAAATTTATTCCCTTCACACAGATGTATTTATAGGAATGAATTATTTCCATGCTTATATCTGTAAATACATAAAAGAGGAATCAAATCTAACTTGAACCATAAAAGAAAAAAAAAACCTGAACCCACCAGTTATTCAGAGGGAAACCCTATCAGGGCACTTGCTCCAGCGGTAAACAATTCTGAAATTGGTCAGAGGTGGGGAATCACCTCCCATACAGCCAGCAACCCACCCCAAATGCAAGGAGCGTCCTCATTGCAAAGCTGGGGGACCGTGCTGAGGCATCTGTGAGTAAACGTGAGCTGAGCCCCAGGCCAGCTGCTGCTGAACTGTTCCCACCCTTCCCAGGTAAAACACCTGAATATGTACAACGGCTTGAAAGCCTAGAGGAAGGGCCGTGGAGCCACACCAGCGACAGCACTCAGGCCAACTTGGTGCCTGCAGGCCAGCCAGGATGGTCCTGGCCCCGGGCGCTGTTCTGGAAGCTTTCTATTGCCCTGCCTGAGATACCCCTCCTGTCCTGGCCCCCACTGCTTTTATCCTTCCTCACCTCTGTCCGGAGAGAAATTCCATCGGAAGGTATGGGTGACACATCCTCTTCTTTACAGGTGTCAGCCTGGCAACTCCTGCAGAAAGGCCAGCAGAGCCCCACTCACACCGGGCCACCAACAAAGCCTTGGCCCCTCACTCCCTCCCACCAGCACAGCCCCGAGACTGCTGACGGGGCAGAGAATATGGAGTCAGGCACAACTTCAGGGGCTATTGCTGCCTGGAGCGCTGTTTATATTGACCTCAACCAGGCACACCTGGGGAGGGCCGGCCGGCAGGGTAAGGCTGCCCAGGTCAGCTAATCCACAACCCTCAGGGAATCACATTGTTGAAAATGGACCTCGCTAAGGCAGAACAGAAGCCAAGGGAAAAAAGGACACAATGCCATTTGCAGCCCCGTAGATGAGTCTAGAGGTAATCACGTGACTTGGAGTAAGTCAGAAAGTGAAAGACACATATCGTATCATATCACTTATAGGTATTACCTAAAATGGATACCAGGGCAGATATTTCCACGGAGAAGGGCAATCACAGATTCATTAAACAAACTTATGGTTCACCAATGGAAAGGTGTGAGGATTGGTTTCATTATGATATCGCGGTTAACAGACATAATCAAACACAGGTGACATATATAATCACCAAAGACCTACGGAATACCAAGAGAAGACTACTCAACATTCTGTCCTAAGGTACATGGGAAAAGGATCCCAGGAAGAACAGACATCTGTATATGTGTAAAAGAACCACATCTTCCACACTTACAACAAGCCAAACATTGTAATCAAACTTGCTATAATATAAAATAAAAAAAAAATTAAAAACACGAACAAGAAATAGTGAGACAAACTTGAGGGGCTTTCTCCTGGCACATTCCATTCTAAATTCCAGTCTAGAACACGACTTCCATTGAGGCTCTGTTGCTCTAGTAACCAGATTTGGTAAGGGAGAACTTCTGCCACCTTGTGGCCATTTCATGCAACAGCAGCTTTAATCCCAGCGCTAATGGTCAGTTGATATTCAAAATCATTGCAGGCCTGTAAATGACACCTGCCCTGAAAACAAATCCTGGGGTCACATATCGACCAAAAAATTCAAAGGACGTCCATATTTCAAAACGACCATTTCAAAAGGCATATTTTACGCACATTAGTGTTCTGCTTCTTTTTCTTTCTTTCCTTTTTTGTTAAAAAAACGGGAATGGAAAAAGGCATCCCTCAGAATGGGCGAAAATCGTTGCAAATGAATCAATGGACAAAGGTTTAATCTCCAATATATATATAAACAGCTCATGCAGCTTAATATTAAAAAAACAAACAACCGAATACAAAAATGGGCAGAAGATCTAAAGAGACGTTTCTTCAAAGAAGACACAGAGATGGCCAAGACGCACATGAAAAGCTGCTCAACAGCACTAATTATTAGAGAAATGCAAATCAAAACTACAATGAGGTATCACCTCACACCTGTTAGAATCGGCATCATCAGAAAATCTACAAACAACAAATTCTGGGGAGGGTGTGGACAAAAGGAGCCCTCTTCCACTATTGGTGGGGATGTAAATTGATACAGTCACTATGGAGAACAGTTTGGAGTTTCCTTAAAAAACCTAGAAATAGAATTACCATCTGATCCAGCAATCCCACTTCTGGGCATATACCCAGAGAAAACCATAAATCAAAAAGGCACATTCACCACAATGTTCATTGCAGCACTATTTACAATAGCCAGGGAATGCAAGCAACCTAAATCCCCCAGACAGATGAATGGATAAAGATGTGGTACATATATAAAATGGAATATTACTCAGCCATAAAAAGGAATGAAAGTGGGTCATTTGTAGAGACATCGATGGATCTAGAGACTGTCATACAGAATGAAGTAAGTCAGAAAGAGGAAAAAAATATTGTATATTAATGCATATATGTGGAAACTAAAAAATGGTACAGATGAACTGGTTTGCAGGGAAGAAATAGAGACACAGAGGTAGAGAACAAACGTATGGACACCAAGTGTGGGAAGCCATGGGGTGGTGGTGGTGGGATGAGTTGGGAGATTGGGATTGACCTGTATACATGTATATGCATAAAATACATAACTCATAATAACCTGCTGTATAAAAAAATAAATAAAATTAAATTTCAAAATTAAAAAAAAAAATTTAAAATAAAATAGAAAAAATTTATTCCCTTCACACAGATGTATTTATAGGAATGAATTATTTCCATGCTTATATCTGTAAATACATAAAAGAGGAATCAAATCTAACTTGAACCATAAAAGAAAAAAAAAACCTGAACCCACCAGTTATACATAGTGAAACCCTATCAGGGCACTTGCTCCAGCGGTAAACAATTCTGAAATTGGTCAGAGGTGGGGAATCACCTCCCATACAGCCAGCAACCCACCCCCAATGCAAGGAGCGTCCTCATTGCAAAGCTGGGGGACCGTGCTGAGGCATCTGTGAGTAAACGTGAGCTGAGCCCCAGGCCAGCTGCTGCTGAACTGTTCCCACCCTTCCCAGGTAAAACACCTGAATATGTACAAGGGCTTGAAAGCCTAGAGGAAGGGCCGTGGAGCCACACCAGCGACAGCACTCAGGCCAACTTGGTGCCTGCAGGCCAGCCAGGATGGTCCTGGCCCCGGGCGCTGTTCTGGAAGCTTTCTATTGCCCTGCCTGAGATACCCCTCCTGTCCTGGCCCCCACTGCTTTTATCCTTCCTCACCTCTGTCCGGAGAGAATTTCCATCGGAAGGTATGGGTGACACATCCTCTTCTTTACAGGTGTCAGCCTGGCAACTCCTGCAGAAAGGCCAGCAGAGCCCCACTCACACCGGGCCACCAACAAAGCCTTGGCCCCTCACTCCCTCCCACCAGCACAGCCCCGAGACTGCTGACGGGGCAGAGAATATGGAGTCAGGCACAACTTCAGGGGCTATTGCTGCCTGGAGCGCTGTTTATATTGACCTCAACCAGGCACACCTGGGGAGGGCCGGCCGGCAGGGTAAGGCTGCCCAGGTCAGCTAATCCACAACCCTCAGGGAATCACATTGTTGAAAATGGACCTCGCTAAGGCAGAACAGAAGCCAAGGGAAAAAAGGACACAATGCCATTTGCAGCCCCGTAGATGAGTCTAGAGGTAATCACGTGACTTGGAGTAAGTCAGAAAGTGAAAGACACATATCGTATCATATCACTTATAGGTATTACCTAAAATGGATACCAGGGCAGATATTTCCACGGAGAAGGGCAATCACAGATTCATTAAACAAACTTATGGTTCACCAATGGAAAGGTGTGAGGATTGGTTTCATTATGATATCGGGGTTAACAGACATAATCAAACACAGGTGACATATATAATCACCAAAGACCTACGGAATACCAAGAGAAGACTACTCAACATTCTGTCCTAAGGTACATGGGAAAAGGATCCCAGGATGAACAGACATCTGTATATGTGTAAAAGAACCACATCTTCCACACTTACAACAAGCCAAACATTGTAATCAAACTTGCTATAATAGAAAATAAAAAAAAAATTAAAAACACGAACAAGAAGTAGTGAGACAAACTTGAGGGGCTTTCTCCTGGCACATTCCATTCTAAATTCCAGTCTAGAACACGACTTCCATTGAGGCTCTGTTGCTCTAGTAACCAGATTTGGTAAGGGAGAACTTCTGCCACCTTGTGGCCATTTCACGCAACAGCAGCTTTAATCCCAGCGCTAATGGTCAGTTGATATTCAAAATCATTGCAGGCCTGTAAATGACACCTGCCCTGAAAACAAATCCTGGGGTCACATATCGACCAAAAAATTCAAAGGACGTCCATATTTCAAAACGACCATTTCAAAAGGCATATTTTACGCACATTAGTGTTCTGCTTCTTTTTCTTTCTTTCCTTTTTTGTTAAAAAAACGGGAATGGAAAAAGGCATCCCTCAGAATGGGCGAAAATCATTGCAAATGAATCAATGGACAAAGGTTTAATCTCCAATATATATATAAACAGCTCATGCAGCTTAATATTAAAAAAACAAACAACCCAATACAAAAATGGGCAGAAGATCTAAAGAGACGTTTCTTCAAAGAAGACACAGAGATGGCCAAGACGCACATGAAAAGCTGCTCAACAGCACTAATTATTAGAGAAATGCAAATCAAAACTACAATGAGGTATCACCTCACACCTGTTAGAATCGGCATCATCAGAAAATCTACAAACAACAAATTCTGGGGAGGGTGTGGACAAAAGGAGCCCTCTTCCACTATTGGTGGGGATGTAAATTGATACAGTCACTATGGAGAACAGTTTGGAGTTTCCTTAAAAAACCTAGAAATAGAATTACCATCTGATCCAGCAATCCCACTTCTGGGCATATACCCAGAGAAAACCATAAATCAAAAGGCACATTCACCACAATGTTCATTGCAGCACTATTTACAATAGCCAGGGAATGCAAGCAACCTAAATCCCCACAGATGAATGGATAAAGATGTGGTATATATATAAAATGGAATATTACTCAGCCATAAAAAGGAATGAAACTGGGTCATTTGTAGAGACATCGATGGATCTAGAGACTGTCATACAGAATGAAGTAAGTCAGAAAGAGGAAAACAAATATTGTGTATTAATGCATATATGTGGAACCTAAAAAATGGTCCAGATGAACTGGTTTGCAGGGAAGAAATAGAGACACAGAGGTAGAGAACAAACGTATGGACACCAAGTGTGGGAAGCCATGGGGTGGTGGTGGTGGGATGAGTTGGGAGATTGGGATTGACCTGTATACATGTATATGCATAAAATACATAACTCATAATAACCTGCTGTATAAAAAAATAAATAAAATTAAATTTCAAAATTTAAAAAAAAAATTAAAATAAAATAGAAAAAATTTATTCCCTTCACACAGATATATTTATAGGAATGAATTATTTCCATGCTTATATCTGTAAATACATAAAAGAGGAATCAAATCTAACTTGAACCATAAAAGAAAAAAAAAACCTGAACCCACCAGTTATACAGAGGGAATCCCTATCAGGGCACTTGCTCCAGCGGTAAACAATTCTGAAATTGGTCAGAGGTGGGGAATCACCTCCCATACAGCCAGCAACCCACCCCAAATGCAAGGAGTGTCCTCACTGCAAAGCTGGGGGACCGTGCTGAGGCATCTGTGAGTAAACGTGAGCTGAGCCCCAGGCCAGCTGCTGCTGAACTGTTCCCACCCTTCCCAGGTAAAACACCTGAATATGTACAACGGCTTGAAAGCCTAGAGGAAGGGCCGTGGAGCCACACCAGCGACAGCACTCAGGCCAACTTGGTGCCTGCAGGCCAGCCAGGATGGTCCTGGCCCCGGGCGCTGTTCTGGAAGCTTTCTATTGCCCTGCCTGAGTTACCCCTCGTGTCCTGGCCCCCCACTGCTTTTATCCTTCCTCACCTCTGTCCGGAGAGAAATTCCATCGGAAGGTATGGGTGACACATCCTCTTCTTTACAGGTGTCAGCCTGGCAACTCCTGCAGAAAGGCCAGCAGAGCCCCACTCACACCGGGCCACCAACAAAGCCTTGGCCCCTCACTCCCTCCCACCAGCACAGCCCCGAGACTGCTGACGGGGCAGAGAATATGGAGTCAGGCACAACTTCAGGGGCTATTGCTGCCTGGAGCGCTGTTTATATTGACCTCAACCAGGCACACCTGGGGAGGGCCGGCCGGCAGGGTAAGGCTGCCCAGGTCAGCTAATCCACAACCCTCAGGGAATCACATTGTTGAAAATGGACCTCGCTAAGGCAGAACAGAAGCCAAGGAAAAAAGGACACAATGCCATTTGCAGCCCCGTAGATGAGTCTAGAGGTAATCACGTGACTTGGAGTAAGTCAGAAAGTGAAAGACACATATCGTATCATATCACTTATAGGTATTACCTAAAAATGGATACCAGGGCAGATATTTCCACGGAGAAGGGCAATCACAGATTCATTAAACAAACTTATGGTTCACCAATGGAAAGGTGTGAGGATTGGTTTCATTATGATATCGGGGTTAACAGACATAATCAAACACAGGTGACATATATAATCACCAAAGACCTACGGAATACCAAGAGAAGACTACTCAACATTCTGTCCTAAGGTACATGGGAAAAGGATCCCAGGATGAACAGACATCTGTATATGTGTAAAAGAACCACATCTTCCACACTTACAACAAGCCAAACATTGTAATCAAACTTGCTATAATAGAAAATAAAAAAAAAAAATTAAAAACACGAACAAGAAGTAGTGAGACAAACTTGAGGGGCTTTCTCCTGGCACATTCCATTCTAAATTCCAGTCTAGAACACGACTTCCATTGAGGCTCTGTTGCTCTAGTAACCAGATTTGGTAAGGGAGAACTTCTGCCACCTTGTGGCCGTTTCACGCAACAGCAGCTTTAATCCCAGCGCTAATGGTCAGTTGATATTCAAAATCATTGCAGGCCTGTAAATGACACCTGCCCTGAAAACAAATCCTGGGGTCACATATCGACCAAAAAATTCAAAGGACGTCCATATTTCAAAACGACCATTTCAAAAGGCATATTTTACGCACATTAGTGTTCTGCTTCTTTTTCTTTCTTTCCTTTTTTGTTAAAAAAACGGGAATGGAAAAAGGCATCCCTCAGAATGGGCGAAAATCGTTGCAAATGAATCAATGGACAAAGGTTTAATCTCCAATATATATATAAACAGCTCATGCAGCTTAATATTAAAAAAACAAACAACCCAATACAAAAATGGGCAGAAGATCTAAAGAGACGTTTCTTCAAAGAAGACACAGAGATGGCCAAGACGCACATGAAAAGCTGCTCAACAGCACTAATTATTAGAGAAATGCAAATCAAAACTACAATGAGGTATCACCTCACACCTGTTAGAATCGGCATCATCAGAAAATCTACAAACAACAAATTCTGGGGAGGGTGTGGACAAAAGGAGCCCTCTTCCACTATTGGTGGGGATGTAAATTGATACAGTCACTATGGAGAACAGTTTTGAGTTTCCTTAAAAAACCTAGAAATAGAATTACCATCTGATCCAGCAATCCCACTTCTGGGCATATACCCAGAGAAAACCATAAATCAAAAGGCACATTCACCACAATGTTCATTGCAGCACTATTTACAATAGCCAGGGAATGCAAGCAACCTAAATCCCCACAGACAGATGAATGGATAAAGATGTGGTATATATATAAAATGGAATATTACTCAGCCATAAAAAGGAATGAAACTGGGTCATTTGTAGAGACATCGATGGATCTAGAGACTGTCATACAGAATGAAGTAAGTCAGAAAGAGGAAAACAAATATTGTATATTAATGCATATATGTGGAACCTAAAAAATGGTACAGATGAACTGGTTTGCAGGGAAGAAATAGAGACACAGAGGTAGAGAACAAACGTATGGACACCAAGTGTGGGAAGCCATGGGGTGGTGGTGGTGGGATGAGTTGGGAGATTGGGATTGACCTGTATACATGTATATGCATAAAATACATAACTCATAATAACCTGCTGTATAAAAAAATAAATAAAATTAAATTTCAAAATTAAAAAAAAAATTTAAAATAAAATAGAAAAAATTTATTCCCTTCACACAGATGTATTTATAGGAATGAATTATTTCCATGCTTATATCTGTAAATACATAAAAGAGGAATCAAATCTAACTTGAACCATAAAAGAAAAAAAAAACCTGAACCCACCAGTTATACAGAGGGAAACCCTATCAGGGCACTTGCTCCAGCAGTAAACAATTCTGAAATTGGTCAGAGGTGGGGAATCACCTCCCATACAGCCAGCAACCCACCCCCAATGCAAGGAGCGTCCTCATTGCAAAGCTGGGGGACCGTGCTGAGGCATCTGTGAGTAAACGTGAGCTGAGCCCCAGGCCAGCTGCTGCTGAACTGTTCCCACCCTTCCCAGGTAAAACACCTGAATATGTACAACGGCTTGAAAGCCTAGAGGAAGGGCCGTGGAGCCACACCAGCGACAGCACTCAGGCCAACTTGGTGCCTGCAGGCCAGCCAGGATGGTCCTGGATCCGGGTGCTGTTCTGGAAGCTTTCTATTGCCCTGCCTGAGATACCCCTCCTGTCCTGGCCCCCACTGCTTTTATCCTTCCTCACCTCTGTCCAGAGAGAAATTCCATCGGAAGGTATGGGTGACACATCCTCTTCTTTACAGGTGGCAGCCTGGCAACTCCTGCAGAAAGGCCAGCAGAGCCCCACTCACACCGGGCCACCAACAAAGCCTTGGCCCCTCACTCCCTCCCACCAGCACAGCCCCGAGACTGCTGACGGGGCAGAGAATATGGAGTCAGGCACAACTTCAGGGGCTATTGCTGCCTGGAGCGCTGTTTATATTGACCTCAACCAGGCACACCTGGGGAGGGCCGGCCGGCAGGGTAAGGCTGCCCAGGTCAGCTAATCCACAACCCTCAGGGAATCACATTGTTGAAAATGGACCTCGCTAAGGCAGAACAGAAGCCAAGGGAAAAAAGGACACAATGCCATTTGCAGCCCCGTAGATGAGTCTAGAGGTAATCACGTGACTTGGAGTAAGTCAGAAAGTGAAAGACACATATCGTATCATATCACTTATAGGTATTACCTAAAAATGGATACCAGGGCAGATATTTCCACGGAGAAGGGCAATCACAGATTCATTAAACAAACTTATGGTTCACCAATGGAAAGGTGTGAGGATTGGTTTCATTATGATATCGGGGTTAACAGACATAATCAAACACAGGTGACATATATAATCACCAAAGACCTACGGAATACCAAGAGAAGACTACTCAACATTCTGTCCTAAGGTACATGGGAAAAGGATCCCAGGATGAACAGACATCTGTATATGTGTAAAAGAACCACATCTTCCACACTTACAACAAGCCAAACATTGTAATCAAACTTGCTATAATAGAAAATAAAAAAAAAATTAAAAACACGAACAAGAAGTAGTGAGACAAACTTGAGGGGCTTTCTCCTGGCACATTCCATTCTAAATTCCAGTCTAGAACACGACTTCCATTGAGGCTCTGTTGCTCTAGTAACCAGATTTGGTAAGGGAGAACTCCTGCCACCTTGTGGCCGTTTCACGCAACAGCAGCTTTAATCCCAGCGCTAATGGTCAGTTGATATTCAAAATCATTGCAGGCCTGTAAATGACACCTGCCCTGAAAACAAATCCTGGGGTCACATATCGACCAAAAAATTCAAAGGACGTCCATATTTCAAAACGACCATTTCAAAACGCATATTTTACGCACATTAGTGTTCTGCTTCTTTTTCTTTCTTTCCTTTTTTGTTAAAAAAACGGGAATGGAAAAAGGCATCCCTCAGAATGGGCGAAAATCGTTGCAAATGAATCAATGGACAAAGGTTTAATCTCCAATATATATATAAACAGCTCATGCAGCTTAATATTAAAAAAACAAACAACCCAATACAAAAATGGGCAGAAGATCTAAAGAGACGTTTCTTCAAAGAAGACACAGAGATGGCCAAGACGCACATGAAAAGCTGCTCAACAGCACTAATTATTAGAGAAATGCAAATCAAAACTACAATGAGGTATCACCTCACACCTGTTAGAATCGGCATCATCAGAAAATCTACAAACAACAAATTCTGGGGAGGGTGTGGACAAAAGGAGCCCTCTTCCACTATTGGTGGGGATGTAAATTGATACAGTCACTATGGAGAACAGTTTGGAGTTTCCTTAAAAAACCTAGAAATAGAATTACCATCTGATCCAGCAATCCCACTTCTGGGCATATACCCAGAGAAAACCATAAATCAAAAGGCACATTCACCACAATGTTCATTGCAGCACTATTTACAATAGCCAGGGAATGCAAGCAACCTAAATCCCCACAGACAGATGAATGGATAAAGATGTGGTATATATATAAAATGGAATATTACTCAGCCATAAAAAGGAATGAAACTGGGTCATTTGTAGAGACATCGATGGATCTAGAGACTGTCATACAGAATGAAGTAAGTCAGAAAGAGGAAAACAAATATTGTGTATTAATGCATATATGTGGAACCTAAAAAATGGTCCAGATGAACTGGTTTGCAGGGAAGAAATAGAGACACAGAGGTAGAGAACAAACGTATGGACACCAAGTGTGGGAAGCCATGGGGTGGTGGTGGTGGGATGAGTTGGGAGATTGGGATTGACCTGTATACATGTATATGCATAAAATACATAACTCATAATAACCTGCTGTATAAAGAAATAAATAAAATTAAATTTCAAAATTAAAAAAAAACATTTAAAATAAAATAGAAAAAATTTATTCCCTTCACACAGATGTATTTATAGGAATGAATTATTTCCATGCTTATATCTGTAAATACATAAAAGAGGAATCAAATCTAACTTGAACCATAAAAGAAAAAAAAAACCTGAACCCACCAGTTATACAGAGGGAAACCCTATCAGGGCACTTGCTCCAGCGGTAAACAATTCTGAAATTGGTCAGAGGTGGGGAATCACCTCCCATACAGCCAGCAACCCACCCCCAATGCAAGGAGCGTCCTCATTGCAAAGCTGGGGGACCGTGCTGAGGCATCTGTGAGTAAACGTGAGCTGAGCCCCAGGCCAGCTGCTGCTTAACTGTTCCCACCCTTCCCAGGTAAAACACCTGAATATGTACAAGGGCTTGAAAGCCTAGAGGAAGGGCCGTGGAGCCACACCAGCGACAGCACTCAGGCCAACTTGGTGCCTGCAGGCCAGCCAGGATGGTCCTGGATCCGGGTGCTGTTCTGGAAGCTTTCTATTGCCCTGCCTGAGATACCCCTCCTGTCCTGGCCCCCACTGCTTTTATCCTTCCTCACCTCTGTCCGGAGAGAAATTCCATCGGAAGGTATGGGTGACACATCCTCTTCTTTACAGGTGGCAGCCTGGCAACTCCTGCAGAAAGGCCAGCAGAGCCCCACTCACACCGGGCCACCAACAAAGCCTTGGCCCCTCACTCCCTCCC
The DNA here is from genome assembly GCF_025265405.1 of Mesoplodon densirostris. Taxonomy (NCBI): domain Eukaryota; kingdom Metazoa; phylum Chordata; class Mammalia; order Artiodactyla; family Ziphiidae; genus Mesoplodon; species Mesoplodon densirostris. The sequence continues at coordinate 47,422,169 of NC_082673.1, read as the reverse complement.
ACCAGCACAGCCCCGAGACTGCTGACGGGGCAGAGAATATGGAGTCAGGCACAACTTCAGGGGCTATTGCTGCCTGGAGCGCTGTTTATATTGACCTCAACCAGGCACACCTGGGGAGGGCCGGCCGGCAGGGTAAGGCTGTCCAGGTCAGCTAATCCACAACCCTCAGGGAATCACATTGTTGAAAATGGACCTCGCTAAGGCAGAACAGAAGCCAAGGGAAAAAAGGACACAATGCCATTTGCAGCCCCGTAGATGAGTCTAGAGGTAATCACGTGACTTGGAGTAAGTCAGAAAGTGAAAGACACATATCGTATCATATCACTTATAGGTATTACCTAAAAATGGATACCAGGGCAGATATTTCCACGGAGAAGGGCAATCACAGATTCATTAAACAAACTTATGGTTCACCAATGGAAAGGTGTGAGGATTGGTTTCATTATGATATCGGGGTTAACAGACATAATCAAACACAGGTGACATATATAATCACCAAAGACCTACGGAATACCAAGAGAAGACTACTCAACATTCTGTCCTAAGGTACATGGGAAAAGGATCCCAGGATGAACAGACATCTGTATATGTGTAAAAGAACCACATCTTCCACACTTACAACAAGCCAAACATTGTAATCAAACTTGCTATAATAGAAAATAAAAAAAAAAATTAAAAACACGAACAAGAAGTAGTGAGACAAACTTGAGGGGCTTTCTCCTGGCACATTCCATTCTAAATTCCAGTCTAGAACACGACTTCCATTGAGGCTCTGTTGCTCTAGTAACCAGATTTGGTAAGGGAGAACTTCTGCCACCTTGTGGCCGTTTCACGCAACAGCAGCTTTAATCCCAGCGCTAATGGTCAGTTGATATTCAAAATCATTGCAGGCCTGTAAATGACACCTGCCCTGAAAACAAATCCTGGGGTCACATATCGACCAAAAAATTCAAAGGACGTCCATATTTCAAAACGACCATTTCAAAAGGCATATTTTACGCACATTAGTGTTCTGCTTCTTTTTCTTTCTTTCCTTTTTTGTTAAAAAAACGGGAATGGAAAAAGGCATCCCTCAGAATGGGCGAAAATCATTGCAAATGAATCAATGGACAAAGGTTTAATCTCCAATATATATATAAACAGCTCATGCAGCTTAATATTAAAAAAACAAACAACCCAATACAAAAATGGGCAGAAGATCTAAAGAGACGTTTCTTCAAAGAAGACACAGAGATGGCCAAGACGCACATGAAAAGCTGCTCAACAGCACTAATTATTAGAGAAATGCAAATCAAAACTACAATGAGGTATCACCTCACACCTGTTAGAATCGGCATCATCAGAAAATCTACAAACAACAAATTCTGGGGAGGGTGTGGACAAAAGGAGCCCTCTTCCACTATTGGTGGGGATGTAAATTGATACAGTCACTATGGAGAACAGTTTGGAGTTTCCTTAAAAAACCTAGAAATAGAATTACCATCTGATCCAGCAATCCCACTTCTGGGCATATACCCAGAGAAAACCATAAATCAAAAGGCACATTCACCACAATGTTCATTGCAGCACTATTTACAATAGCCAGGGAATGCAAGCAACCTAAATCCCCACAGACAGATGAATGGATAAAGATGTGGTATATATATAAAATGGAATATTACTCAGCCATAAAAAGGAATGAAACTGGGTCATTTGTAGAGACATCGATGGATCTAGAGACTGTCATACAGAATGAAGTAAGTCAGAAAGAGGAAAACAAATATTGTGTATTAATGCATATATGTGGAACCTAAAAAATGGTCCAGATGAACTGGTTTGCAGGGAAGAAATAGAGACACAGAGGTAGAGAACAAACGTATGGACACCAAGTGTGGGAAGCCATGGGGTGGTGGTGGTGGGATGAGTTGGGAGATTGGGATTGACCTGTATACATGTATATGCATAAAATACATAACTCATAATAACCTGCTGTATAAAAAAATAAATAAAATTAAATTTCAAAATTTAAAAAAAAAATTAAAATAAAATAGAAAAAATTTATTCCCTTCACACAGATGTATTTATAGGAATGAATTATTTCCATGCTTATATCTGTAAATACATAAAAGAGGAATCAAATCTAACTTGAACCATAAAAGAAAAAAAAAACCTGAACCCACCAGTTATACAGAGGAAAACCCTATCAGGGCACTTGCTCCAGCGGTAAACAATTCTGAAATTGGTCAGAGGTGGGGAATCACCTCCCATACAGCCAGCAACCCACCCCAAATGCAAGGAGCGTCCTCATTGCAAAGCTGGGGGACCGTGCTGAGGCATCTGTGAGTAAACGTGAGCTGAGCCCCAGGCCAGCTGCTGCTGAACTGTTCCCACCCTTCCCAGGTAAAACACCTGAATATGTACAACGGCTTGAAAGCCTAGAGGAAGGGCCGTGGAGCCACACCAGTGACAGCACTCAGGCCAACTTGGTGCCTGCAGGCCAGCCAGGATGGTCCTGGACCCGGGCGCTGTTCTGGAAGCTTTCTATTGCCCTGCCTGAGATACCCCTCCTGTCCTGGCCCCCACTGCTTTTATCCTTCCTCACCTCTGTCCGGAGAGAAATTCCATCGGAAGGTATGTGTGACACATCCTCTTCTTTACAGGTGGCAGCCTGGCAACTCCTGCAGAAAGGCCAGCAGAGCCCCACTCACACCGGGCCACCAACAAAGCCTTGGCCCCTCACTCCCTCCCACCAGCACAGCCCCGAGACTGCTGACGGGGCAGAGAATATGGAGTCAGGCACAACTTCAGGGGCTATTGCTGCCTGGAGCGCTGTTTATATTGACCTCAACCAGGCACACCTGGGGAGGGCCGGCTGGCAGGGTAAGGCTGCCCAGGTCAGCTAATCCACAACCCTCAGGGAATCACATTGTTGAAAATGGACCTCGCTAAGGCAGAACAGAAGCCAAGGGAAAAAAGGACACAATGCCATTTGCAGCCCCGTAGATGAGTCTAGAGGTAATCACGTGACTTGGAGTAAGTCAGAAAGTGAAAGACACATATCGTATCATATCACTTATAGGTATTACCTAAAATGGATACCAGGGCAGATATTTCCACGGAGAAGGGCAATCACAGATTCATTAAACAAACTTATGGTTCACCAATGGAAAGGTGTGAGGATTGGTTTCATTATGATATCGGGGTTAACAGACATAATCAAACACAGGTGACATATATAATCACCAAAGACCTACGGAATACCAAGAGAAGACTACTCAACATTCTGTCCTAAGGTACATGGGAAAAGGATCCCAGGAAGAACAGACATCTGTATATGTGTAAAAGAACCACATCTTCCACACTTACAACAAGCCAAACATTGTAATCAAACTTGCTATAATAGAAAATAAAAAAAAAATTAAAAACACGAACAAGAAGTAGTGAGACAAACTTGAGGGGCTTTCTCCTGGCACATTCCATTCTAAATTCCAGTCTAGAACACGACTTCCATTGAGGCTCTGTTGCTCTAGTAACCAGATTTGGTAAGGGAGAACTTCTGCCACCTTGTGGCCGTTTCACGCAACAGCAGCTTTAATCCCAGCGCTAATGGTCAGTTGATATTCAAAATCATTGCAGGCCTGTAAATGACACCTGCCCTGAAAACAAATCCTGGGGTCACATATCGACCAAAAAATTCAAAGGACGTCCATATTTCAAAACGACCATTTCAAAAGTCATATTTTACGCACATTAGTGTTCTGCTTCTTTTTCTTTCTTTCCTTTTTTGTTAAAAAAACGGGAATGGAAAAAGGCATCCCTCAGAATGGGCGAAAATCGTTGCAAATGAATCAATGGACAAAGGTTTAATCTCCAATATATATATAAACAGCTCATGCAGCTTAATATTAAAAAAACAAACAACCCAATACAAAAATGGGCAGAAGATCTAAAGAGACGTTTCTTCAAAGAAGACACAGAGATGGCCAAGACGCACATGAAAAGCTGCTCAACAGCACTAATTATTAGAGAAATGCAAATCAAAACTACAATGAGGTATCACCTCACACCTGTTAGAATCGGCATCATCAGAAAATCTACAAACAACAAATTCTGGGGAGGGTGTGGACAAAAGGAGCCCTCTTCCACTATTGGTGGGGATGTAAATTGATACAGTCACTATGGAGAACAGTTTTGAGTTTCCTTAAAAAACCTAGAAATAGAATTACCATCTGATCCAGCAATCCCACTTCTGGGCATATACCCAGAGAAAACCATAAATCAAAAGGCACATTCACCACAATGTTCATTGCAGCACTATTTACAATAGCCAGGGAATGCAAGCAACCTAAATCCCCACAGACAGATGAATGGATAAAGATGTGGTATATATATAAAATGGAATATTACTCAGCCATAAAAAGGAATGAAACTGGGTCATTTGTAGAGACATCGATGGATCTAGAGACTGTCATACAGAATGAAGTAAGTCAGAAAGAGGAAAACAAATATTGTATATTAATGCATATATGTGGAACCTAAAAAATGGTCCAGATGAACTGGTTTGCAGGGAAGAAATAGAGACACAGAGGTAGAGAACAAACGTATGGACACCAAGTGTGGGAAGCCATGGGGTGGTGGTGGTGGGATGAGTTGGGAGATTGGGATTGACCTGTATACATGTATATGCATAAAATACATAACTCATAATAACCTGCTGTATAAAGAAATAAATAAAATTAAATTTCAAAATTAAAAAAAAACATTTAAAATAAAATAGAAAAAATTTATTCCCTTCACACAGATGTATTTATAGGAATGAATTATTTCCATGCTTATATCTGTAAATACATAAAAGAGGAATCAAATCTAACTTGAACCATAAAAGAAAAAAAAAACCAGAACCCACCAGTTATACAGAGGGAAACCCTATCAGGGCACTTGCTCCAGCGGTAAACAATTCTGAAATTGGTCAGAGGTGGGGAATCACCTCCCATACAGCCAGCAACCCACCCCCAATGCAAGGAGCGTCCTCATTGCAAAGCTGGGGGACCGTGCTGAGGCATCTGTGAGTAAACGTGAGCTGAGCCCCAGGCCAGCTGCTGCTGAACTGTTCCCACCCTTCCCAGGTAAAACACCTGAATATGTACAAGGGCTTGAAAGCCTAGAGGAAGGGCCGTGGAGCCACACCAGCGACAGCACTCAGGCCAACTTGGTGCCTGCAGGCCAGCCAGGATGGTCCTGGCCCCGGGCGCTGTTCTGGAAGCTTTCTATTGCCCTGCCTGAGATACACCTCCTGTCCTGGCCCCCACTGCTTTTATCCTTCCTCACCTCTGTCCGGAGAGAATTTCCATCGGAAGGTATGGGTGACACATCCTCTTCTTTACAGGTGGCAGCCTGGCAACTCCTGCAGAAAGGCCAGCAGAGCCCCACTCACACCGGGCCACCAACAAAGCCTTGGCCCCTCACTCCCTCCCACCAGCACAGCCCCGAGACTGCTGACGGGGCAGAGAATATGGAGTCAGGCACAACTTCAGGGGCTATTGCTGCCTGGAGCGCTGTTTATATTGACCTCAACCAGGCACACCTGGGGAGGGCCGGCTGGCAGGGTAAGGCTGCCCAGGTCAGCTAATCCACAACCCTCAGGGAATCACATTGTTGAAAATGGACCTCGCTAAGGCAGAACAGAAGCCAAGGGAAAAAAGGACACAATGCCATTTGCAGCCCCGTAGATGAGTCTAGAGGTAATCACGTGACTTGGAGTAAGTCAGAAAGTGAAAGACACATATCGTATCATATCACTTATAGGTATTACCAAAAATGGATACCAGGGCAGATATTTCCACGGAGAAGGGCAATCACAGATTCATTAAACAAACTTATGGTTCACCAATGGAAAGGTGTGAGGATTGGTTTCATTACGATATCGGGGTTAACAGACATAATCAAACACAGGTGACATATATAATCACCAAAGACCTACGGAATACCAAGAGAAGACTACTCAACATTCTGTCCTAAGGTACATGGGAAAAGGATCCCAGGATGAACAGACATCTGTATATGTGTAAAAGAACCACATCTTCCACACTTACAACTAGCCAAACATTGTAATCAAACTTGCTATAATAGAAAATAAAAAAAAAATTAAAAACACGAACAAGAAGTAGTGAGACAAACTTGAGGGGCTTTCTCCTGGCACATTCCATTCTAAATTCCAGTCTAGAACATGACTTCCATTGAGGCTCTGTTGCTCTAGTAACCAGATTTGGTAAGGGAGAACTGCTGCCACCTTGTGGCCGTTTCACGCAACAGCAGCTTTAATCCCAGCGCTAATGGTCAGTTGATATTCAAAATCATTGCAGGCCTGTAAATGACACCTGCCCTGAAAACAAATCCTGGCGTCACATATCGACCAAAAAATTCAAAGGACGTCCATATTTCAAAACGACCATTTCAAAAGGCATATTTTACGCACATTAGTGTTCTGCTTCTTTTTCTTTCTTTCCTTTTTTGTTAAAAAAACGGGAATGGAAAAAGGCATCCCTCAGAATGGGCGAAAATCGTTGCAAATGAATCAATGGACAAAGGTTTAATCTCCAATATATATATAAACAGCTCATGCAGCTTAATATTAAAAAAACAAACAACCCAATACAAAAATGGGCAGAAGATCTAAAGAGATGTTTCTTCAAAGAAGACACAGAGATGGCCAAAACGCACATGAAAAGCTGCTCAACAGCACTAATTATTAGAGAAATGCAAATCAAAACTACAATGAGGTATCACCTCACACCTGTTAGAATCGGCATCATCAGAAAATCTACAAACAACAAATTCTGGGGAGGGTGTGGACAAAAGGAGCCCTCTTCCACTATTGGTGGGGATGTAAATTGATACAGTCACTATGGAGAACAGTTTGGAGTTTCCTTAAAAAACCTAGAAATAGAATTACCATCTGATCCAGCAATCCCACTTCTGGGCATATACCCAGAGAAAACCATAAATCAAAAGGCACATTCACCACAATGTTCATTGCAGCACTATTTACAATAGCCAGGTAATGCAAGCAACCTAAATCCCCACAGACAGATGAATGGATAAAGATGTGGTATATATATAAAATGGAATATTACTCAGCCATAAAAAGGAATGAAACTGGGTCATTTGTAGAGACATCGATGGATCTAGAGACTGTCATACAGATGAAGTAAGTCAGAAAGAGGAAAACAAATATTGTATATTAATGCATATATGTGGAACCTAAAAAATGGTCCAGATGAACTGGTTTGCAGGGAAGAAATAGAGACACAGAGGTAGAGAACAAACGTATGGACACCAAGTGTGGGAAGCCATGGGGTGGTGGTGGTGGGATGAGTTGGGAGATTGGGATTGACCTGTATACATGTATATGCATAAAATACATAACTCATAATAACCTGCTGTATAAAAAAAAAATAAAATTAATTTTCAAAATTAAAAAAAAATTTAAAATAAAATAGAAAAAATTTATTCCCTTCACACAGATGTATTTATAGGAATGAATTATTTCCATGCTTATATCTGTAAATACATAAAAGAGGAATCAAATCTAACTTGAACCATAAAAGAAAAAAAAAACCTGAACCCACCAGTTATTCAGAGGGAAACCCTATCAGGGCACTTGCTCCAGCGGTAAACAATTCTGAAATTGGTCAGAGGTGGGGAATCACCTCCCATACAGCCAGCAACCCACCCCCAATGCAAGGAGCGTCCTCATTGCAAAGCTGGGGGACCGTGCTGAGGCATCTGTGAGTAAACGTGAGCGGAGCCCCAGGCCAGCTGCTGCTGAACTGTTCCCACCCTTCCCAGGTAAAACACCTGAATATGTACAACGGCTTGAAAGCCTAGAGGAAGGGCCGTGGAGCCACACAAGCGACAGCACTCAGGCCAACTTGGTGCCTGCAGGCCAGCCAGGATGGTCCTGGCCCCGGGCGCTGTTCTGGAAGCTTTCTATTGCCCTGCCTGAGATACCCCTCCTGTCCTGGCCCCCACTGCTTTTATCCTTCCTCACCTCTGTCCGGAGAGAAATTCCATCGGAAGGTATGTGTGACACATCCTCTTCTTTACAGGTGGCAGCCTGGCAACTCCTGCAGAAAGGCCAGCAGAGCCCCACTCACACCGGGCCACCAACAAAGCCTTGGCCCCTCACTCCCTCCCACCAGCACAGCCCCGAGACTGCTGACGGGGCAGAGAATATGGAGTCAGGCACAACTTCAGGGCTATTGCTGCCTGGAGCGCTGTTTATATTGACCTCAACCAGGCACACCTGGGGAGGGCCGGCCGGCAGGGTAAGGCTGCCCAGGTCAGCTAATCCACAACCCTCAGGGAATCACATTGTTGAAAATGGACCTCGCTAAGGCAGAACAGAAGCCAAGGGAAAAAAGGACACAATGCCATTTGCAGCCCCGTAGATGAGTCTAGAGGTAATCACGTGACTTGGAGTAAGTCAGAAAGTGAAAGACACATATCGTATCATATCACTTATAGGTATTACCTAAAATGGATACCAGGGCAGATATTTGCACGGAGAAGGGCAATCACAGATTCATTAAACAAACTTATGGTTCACCAATGGAAAGGTGTGAGGATTGGTTTCATTATGATATCGGGGTTAACAGACATAATCAAACACAGGTGACATATATAATCACCAAAGACCTACGGAATACCAAGAGAAGACTACTCAACATTCTGTCCTAAGGTACATGGGCAAAGGATCCCAGGAAGAACAGACATCTGTATATGTGTAAAAGAATCACATCTTCCACACTTACAACAAGCCAAACATTGTAATCAGACTTGCTATAATAGAAAAAAAAAAAAAAAATTAAAAACACGAACAAGAAGTAGTGAGACAAACTTGAGGGGCTTTCTCCTGGCATATTCCATTCTAAATTCCAGTCTAGAACACGACTTCCATTGAGGCTCTGTTGCTCTAGTAACCAGATTTGGTAAGGGAGAACTTCTGCCACCTTGTGGCCGTTTCACGCAACAGCAGCTTTAATCCCAGCGCTAATGGTCAGTTGATATTCAAAATCATTGCAGGCCTGTAAATGACACCTGCCCTGAAAACAAATCCTGGGGTCACATATCGACCAAAAAATTCAAAGGACGTCCATATTTCAAAACGACCATTTCAAAAGGCATATTTTACGCACATTAGTGTTCTGCTTCTTTTTCTTTCTTTCCTTTTTTGTTAAAAAAACGGGAATGGAAAAAGGCATCCCTCAGAATGGGCGAAAATCGTTGCAAATGAATCAATGGACAAAGGTTTAATCTCCAATATATATATAAACAGCTCATGCAGCTTAATATTAAAAAAACAAACAACCCAATACAAAAATGGGCAGAAGATCTAAAGAGACGTTTCTTCAAAGAAGACACAGAGATGGCCAAGACGCACATGAAAAGCTGCTCAACAGCACTAATTATTAGAGAAATGCAAATCAAAACTACAATGAGGTATCACCTCACACCTGTTAGAATCGGCATCATCAGAAAATCTACAAACAACAAATTCTGGGGAGGGTGTGGACAAAAGGAGCCCTCTTCCACTATTGGTGGGGATGTAAATTGATACAGTCACTATGGAGAACAGTTTGGAGTTTCCTTAAAAAACCTAGAAATAGAATTACCATCTGATCCAGCAATCCCACTTCTGGGCATATACCCAGAGAAAACCATAAATCAAAAGGCACATTCACCACAATGTTCATTGCAGCACTATTTACAATAGCCAGGGAATGCAAGCAACCTAAATCCCCACAGACAGATGAATGGATAAAGATGTGGTATATATATGAAATGGAATATTACTCAGCCATAAAAAGGAATGAAACTGGGTCATTTGTAGAGACATCGATGGATCTAGAGACTGTCATACAGAATGAAGTAAGTCAGAAAGAGGAAAACAAATATTGTATATTAATGCATATATGTGGAACCTAAAAAATGGTCCAGATGAACTGGTTTGCAGGGAAGAAATAGAGACACAGAGGTAGAGAACAAACGTATGGACACCAAGTGTGGGAAGCCATGGGGTGGTGGTGGTGGGATGAGTTGGGAGATTGGGATTGACCTGTATACATGTATATGCATAAAATACATAACTCATAATAACCTGCTGTATAAAAAAATAAATAAAATTAAATTTCAAAATTAAAAAAAAAATTTAAAATAAAATAGAAAAAATTTATTCCCTTCACACAGATGTATTTATAGGAATGAATTATTTCCATGCTTATATCTGTAAATACATAAAAGAGGAATCAAATCTAACTTGAACCATAAAAGAAAAAAAAAACCAGAACCCACCAGTTATACAGAGGGAAACCCTATCAGGGCACTTGCTCCAGCGGTAAACAATTATGAAATTGGTCAGAGGTGGGGAATCACCTCCCATACAGCCAGCAACCCACCCCCAATGCAAGGAGCGTCCTCATTGCAAAGCTGGGGGACCGTGCTGAGGCATCTGTGAGTAAACGTGAGCTGAGCCCCAGGCCAGCTGCTGCTTAACTGTTCCCACCCTTCCCAGGTAAAACACCTGAATATGTACAACGGCTTGAAAGCCTAGAGGAAGGGCCGTGGAGCCACACCAGCGACAGCACTCAGGCCAACTTGGTGCCTGCAGGCCAGCCAGGATGGTCCTGGCCCCGGGCGCTGTTCTGGAAGCTTTCTATTGCCCTGCCTGAGATACACCTCCTGTCCTGGCCCCCACTGCTTTTATCCTTCCTCACCTCTGTCCGGAGAGAATTTCCATCGGAAGGTATGGGTGACACATCCTCTTCTTTACAGGTGGCAGCCTGGCAACTCCTGCAGAAAGGCCAGCAGAGCCCCACTCACACCGGGCCACCAACAAAGCCTTGGCCCCTCACTCCCTCCCACCAGCACAGCCCCGAGACTGCTGACGGGGCAGAGAATATGGAGTCAGGCACAACTTCAGGGGCTATTGCTTCCTGGAGCGCTGTTTATATTGACCTCAACCAGGCACACCTGGGGAGGGCCGGCCGGCAGGGTAAGGCTGCCCAGGTCAGCTAATCCACAACCCTCAGGGAATCACATTGTTGAAAATGGACCTCGCTAAGGCAGAACAGAAGCCAAGGGAAAAAAGGACACAATGCCATTTGCAGCCCCGTAGATGAGTCTAGAGGTAATCACGTGACTTGGAGTAAGTCAGAAAGTGAAAGACACATATCGTATCATATCACTTATAGGTATTACCTAAAATGGATACCAGGGCAGATATTTCCACGGAGAAGGGCAATCACAGATTCATTAAACAAACTTATGGTTCACCAATGGAAAGGTGTGAGGATTGGTTTCATTATGATATCGGGGTTAACAGACATAATCAAACACAGGTGACATATATAATCACCAAAGACCTACGGAATACCAAGAGAAGACTACTCAACATTCTGTCCTAAGGTACATGGGAAAAGGATCCCAGGATGAACAGACATCTGTATATGTGTAAAAGAACCACATCTTCCACACTTACAACAAGCCAAACATTGTAATCAAACTTGCTATAATAGAAAATAAAAAAAATATTAAAAACACGAACAAGAAGTAGTGAGACAAACTTGAGGGGCTTTCTCCTGGCACATTCCATTCTAAATTCCAGTCTAGAACAAGACTTCCATTGAGGCTCTGTTGCTCTAGTAACCAGATTTGGTAAGGGAGAACTTCTGCCACCTTGTGGCCGTTTCACACAACAGCAGCTTTAATCCCAGCGCTAATGGTCAGTTGATATTCAAAATCATTGCAGGCCTGTAAATGACACCTGCCCTGAAAACAAATCCTGGGGTCACATATCGACCAAAAAATTCAAAGGACGTCCATATTTCAAAACGACCATTTCAAAAGGCATATTTTACGCACATTAGTGTTCTGCTTCTTTTTCTTTCTTTCCTTTTTTGTTAAAAAAACGGGAATGGAAAAAGGCATCCCTCAGAATGGGCGAAAATCGTTGCAAATGAATCAATGGACAAAGGTTTAATCTCCAATATATATATAAACAGCTCATGCAGCTTAATATTAAAAAAAACAAACAACCCAATACAAAAATGGGCAGAAGATCTAAAGAGACGTTTCTTCAAAGAAGACACAGAGATGGCCAAGACGCACATGAAAAGCTGCTCAACAGCACTAATTATTAGAGAAATGCAAATCAAAACTACAATGAGGTATCACCTCACACCTGTTAGAATCGGCATCATCAGAAAATCTACAAACAACAAATTCTGGGGAGGGTGTGGACAAAAGGAGCCCTCTTCCACTATTGGTGGGGATGTAAATTGATACAGTCACTATGGAGAACAGTTTGGAGTTTCCTTAAAAAACCTAGAAATAGAATTACCATCTGATCCAGCAATCCCACTTCTGGGCATATACCCAGAGAAAACCATAAATCAAAAGGCACATTCACCACAATGTTCATTGCAGCACTATTTACAATAGCCAGGGAATGCAAGCAACCTAAATCCCCACAGACAGATGAATGGATAAAGATGTGGTATATATATAAAATGGAATATTACTCAGCCATAAAAAGGAATGAAACTGGGTCATTTGTAGAGACATCGATGGATCTAGAGACTGTCATACAGAATGAAGTAAGTCAGAAAGAGGAAAACAAATATTGTATATTAATGCATATATGTGGAACCTAAAAAATGGTCCAGATGAACTGGTTTGCAGGGAAGAAATAGAGACACAGAGGTAGAGAACAAACGTATGGACACCAAGTGTGGGAAGCCATGGGGTGGTGGTGGTGGGATGAGTTGGGAGATTGGGATTGACCTGTATACATGTATATGCATAAAATACATAACTCATAATAACCTGCTGTATAAAAAAATAAATAAAATTAAATTTCAAAATTAAAAAAAAAATTTAAAATAAAATAGAAAAAATTTATTCCCTTCACACAGATGTATTTATAGGAATGAATTATTTCCATGCTTATATCTGTAAATACATAAAAGAGGAATCAAATCTAACTTGAACCATAAAAGAAAAAAAAAACCAAAACCCACCAGTTATACAGAGGGAAACCCTATCAGGGCACTTGCTCCAGCGGTAAACAATTATGAAATTGGTCAGAGGTGGGGAATCACCTCCCATACAGCCAGCAACCCACCCCCAATGCAAGGAGCGTCCTCATTGCAAAGCTGGGGGACCGTGCTGAGGCATCTGTGAGTAAACGTGAGCTGAGCCCCAGGCCAGCTGCTGCTTAACTGTTCCCACCCTTCCCAGGTAAAACACCTGAATATGTACAAGGGCTTGAAAGCCTAGAGGAAGGGCCGTGGAGCCACACCAGCGACAGCACTCAGGCCAACTTGGTGCCTGCAGGCCAGCCAGGATGGTCCTGGCCCCGGGCGCTGTTCTGGAAGCTTTCTATTGCCCTGCCTGAGATACACCTCCTGTCCTGGCCCCCACTGCTTTTATCCTTCCTCACCTCTGTCCGGAGATAATTTCCATCGGAAGGTATGGGTGACACATCCTCTTCTTTACAGGTGGCAGCCTGGCAACTCCTGCAGAAAGGCCAGCAGAGCCCCACTCACACCGGGCCACCAACAAAGCCTTGGCCCCTCACTCCCTCCCACCAGCACAGCCCCGAGACTGCTGACGGGGCAGAGAATATGGAGTCAGGCACAACTTCAGGGGCTATTGCTTCCTGGAGCGCTGTTTATATTGACCTCAACCAGGCACACCTGGGGAGGGCCGGCCGGCAGGGTAAGGCTGCCCAGGTCAGCTAATCCACAACCCTCAGGGAATCACATTGTTGAAAATGGACCTCGCTAAGGCAGAACAGAAGCCAAGGGAAAAAAGGACACAATGCCATTTGCAGCCCCGTAGATGAGTCTAGAGGTAATCACGTGACTTGGAGTAAGTCAGAAAGTGAAAGACACATATCGTATCATATCACTTATAGGTATTACCTAAAATGGATACCAGGGCAGATATTTCCACGGAGAAGGGCAATCACAGATTCATTAAACAAACTTATGGTTCACCAATGGAAAGGTGTGAGGATTGGTTTCATTATGATATCGGGGTTAACAGACATAATCAAACACAGGTGACATATATAATCACCAAAGACCTACGGAATACCAAGAGAAGACTACTCAACATTCTGTCCTAAGGTACATGGGAAAAGGATCCCAGGATGAACAGACATCTGTATATGTGTAAAAGAACCACATCTTCCACACTTACAACAAGCCAAACATTGTAATCAAACTTGCTATAATAGAAAATAAAAAAAAAATTAAAAACACGAACAAGAAGTAGTGAGACAAACTTGAGGGGCTTTCTCCTGGCACATTCCATTCTAAATTCCAGTCTAGAACAAGACTTCCATTGAGGCTCTGTTGCTCTAGTAACCAGATTTGGTAAGGGAGAACGTCTGCCACCTTGTGGCCGTTTCACACAACAGCAGCTTTAATCCCAGCGCTAATGGTCAGTTGATATTCAAAATCATTGCAGGCCTGTAAATGACACCTGCCCTGAAAACAAATCCTGGGGTCACATATCGACCAAAAAATTCAAAGGACGTCCATATTTCAAAACGACCATTTCAAAAGGCATATTTTACGCACATTAGTGTTCTGCTTCTTTTTCTTTCTTTCCTTTTTTGTTAAAAAAACGGGAATGGAAAAAGGCATCCCTCAGAATGGGCGAAAATCGTTGCAAATGAATCAATGGACAAAGGTTTAATCTCCAATATATATATAAACAGCTCATGCAGCTTAATATTAAAAAAACAAACAACCCAATACAAAAATGGGCAGAAGATCTAAAGAGACGTTTCTTCAAAGAAGACACAGAGATGGCCAAGACGCACATGAAAAGCTGCTCAACAGCACTAATTATTAGAGAAATGCAAATCAAAACTACAATGAGGTATCACCTCACACCTGTTAGAATCGGCATCATCAGAAAATCTACAAACAACAAATTCTGGGGAGGGTGTGGACAAAAGGAGCCCTCTTCCACTATTGGTGGGGATGTAAATTGATACAGTCACTATGGAGAACAGTATGGAGTTTCCTTAAAAAACCTAGAAATAGAATTACCATCTGATCCAGCAATCCCACTTCTGGGCATATACCCAGAGAAAACCATAAATCAAAAAGGCACATTCACCACAATGTTCATTGCAGCGCTATTTACAATAGCCAGGGAATGCAAGCAACCTAAATCCCCACAGACAGATGAATGGATAAAGATGTGGTATATATATAAAATGGAATATTACTCAGCCATAAAAAGGAATGAAACTGGGTTATTTGTAGAGACATCGATGGATCTAGATACTGTCATACAGAATGAAGTAAGTCAGAAAGAGGAAAACAAATATTGTATATTAATGCATATATGTGGAACCTAAAAAATGGTACAGATGAATTGTTTTACAGGGAAGAAATAGAGACACAGAGGTAGAGAACAAACGTATGGACACCAAGTGTGGGAAGCCATGGGGTGGTGGTGGTGGGATGAGTTGGGAGATTGGGATTTACCTGTATACATGTATATGCATAAAATACATAACTCATAATAACCTGCTGTATAAAAAAATAAATAAAATTAAATTTCAAAAATTAAAAAAAAATTTAAAATAAAATAGAAAAAATTTACTCCCTTCACACAGATGTATTTATAGGAATGAATTATTTCCATGCTTATATCTGTAAATACATAAAAGAGGAATCAAATCTAACTTGAACCATAAAAGAAAAAAAAAAACCAGAACCCACCAGTTATACAGAGGGAAACCCTATCAGGGCACTTGCTCCAGCAGTAAACAATTCTGAAATTGGTCAGAGGTGGGGAATCACCTCCCATACAGCCAGCAACCCACCCCCAATGCAAGGAGCGTCCTCATTGCAAAGCTGGGGGACCGTGCTGAAGCATCTGTGAGTAAACGTGAGCTGAGCCCCAGGCCAGCTGCTGCTGAACTGTTCCCACCCTTCCCAGGTAAAACACCTGAATATGTACAACGGCTTGAAAGCCTAGAGGAAGGGCCGTGGAGCCACACCAGCGACAGCACTCAGGCCAACTTGGTG
Source organism: Mesoplodon densirostris (assembly GCF_025265405.1). Classification (NCBI taxonomy): domain Eukaryota; kingdom Metazoa; phylum Chordata; class Mammalia; order Artiodactyla; family Ziphiidae; genus Mesoplodon; species Mesoplodon densirostris. Next base: position 47,406,075 of record NC_082673.1, on the reverse strand, counting down.
CCTGCAGGCCAGCCAGGATGGTCCTGGACCCGGGTGCTGTTCTTGAAGCTTTCTATTGCCCTGCCTGAGATACCCCTCCTGTCCTGGCCCCCACTGCTTTTATCCTTCCTCACCTCTGTCCGGAGAGAAATTCCATCGGAAGGTATGGGTGACACAGCCTCTTCTTTACAGGTGGCAGCCTGGCAACTCCTGCAGAAAGGCCAGCAGAGCCCCACTCACACCGGGCCACCAACAAAGCCTTGGCCCCTCACTCCCTCCCACCAGCACAGCCCCGAGACTGCTGACGGGGCAGAGAATATGGAGTCAGGCACAACTTCAGGGCTATTGCTGCCTGGAGCGCTGTTTATATTGACCTCAACCAGGCACACCTGGGGAGGGCCGGCCGGCAGGGTAAGGCTGCCCAGGTCAGCTAATCCACAACCCTCAGGGAATCACATTGTTGAAAATGGACCTCGCTAAGGCAGAACAGAAGCCAAGGGAAAAAAGGACACAATGCCATTTGCAGCCCCGTAGATGAGTCTAGAGGTAATCACGTGACTTGGAGTAAGTCAGAAAGTGAAAGACACATATCGTATCATATCACTTATAGGTATTACCTAAAATGGATACCAGGGCAGATATTTCCACGGAGAAGGGCAATCACAGATTCATTAAACAAACTTATGGTTCACCAATGGAAAGGAGTGAGGATTGGTTTCATTACGATATCGGGGTTAACAGACATAATCAAACACAGGTGACATATATAATCACCAAAGACCTACGGAATACCAAGAGAAGACTACTCAACATTCTGTCCTAAGGTACATGGGAAAAGGATCCCAGGATGAACAGACATCTGTATATGTGTAAAAGAACCACATCTTCCACACTTACAACAAGCCAAACATTGTAATCAAACTTGCTATAATAGAAAATAAAAAAAAAAATTAAAAACACGAACAAGAAGTAGTGAGACAAACTTGAGGGGCTTTCTCCTGGCACATTCCATTCTAAATTCCAGTCTAGAACACGACTTCCATTGAGGCTCTGTTGCTCTAGTAACCAGATTTGGTAAGGGAGAACTTCTGCCACCTTGTGGCCGTTTCACGCAACAGCAGCTTTAATCCCAGCGCTAATGGTCAGTTGATATTCAAAATCATTGCAGGCCTGTAAATGACACCTGCCCTGAAAACATATCCTGGGGTCACATATCGACCAAAAAATTCAAAGGACGTCCATATTTCAAAACGACCATTTCAAAAGGCATATTTTACGCACATTAGTGTTCTGCTTCTTTTTCTTTCTTTCCTTTTTTGTTAAAAAAACGGGAATGGAAAAAGGCATCCCTCAGAATGGGCGAAAATCGTTGCAAATGAATCAATGGACAAAGGTTTAATCTCCAATATATATATAAACAGCTCATGCAGCTTAATATTAAAAAAACAAACAACCCAATACAAAAATGGGCAGAAGATCTAAAGAGACGTTTCTTCAAAGAAGACACAGAGATGGCCAAGACGCACATGAAAAGCTGCTCAACAGCACTAATTATTAGAGAAATGCAAATCAAAACTACAATGAGGTATCACCTCACACCTGTTAGAATCGGCATCATCAGAAAATCTACAAACAACAAATTCTGGGGAGGGTGTGGACAAAAGGAGCCCTCTTCCACTATTGGTGGGGATGTAAATTGATACAGTCACTATGGAGAACAGTATGGAGTTTCCTTAAAAAACCTAGAAATAGAATTACCATCTGATCCAGCAATCCCACTTCTGGGCATATACCCAGAGAAAACCATAAATCAAAAAGGCACATTCACCACAATGTTCATTGCAGCACTATTTACAATAGCCAGGCAATGCAAGCAACCTAAATCCCCACAGACAGATGAATGGATAAAGATGTGGTATATATATATAAAATGGAATATTACTCAGCCATAAAAAGGAATGAAACTGGGTCATTTGTAGAGACATCGATGGATCTAGAGACTGTCATACAGAATGAAGTAAGTCAGAAAGAGGAAAACAAATATTGTATATTAATGCATATATGTGGAACCTAAAAAATGGTCCAGATGAACTGGTTTGCAGGGAAGAAATAGAGACACAGAGGTAGAGAACGAACGTATGGACACCAAGTGTGGGAAGCCATGGGGTGGTGGTGGTGGGATGAGTTGGGAGATTGGGATTGACCTGTATACATGTATATGCATAAAATACATAACTCATAATAACATGCTGTATAAAAAAAAATAAAATTAAATTTCAAAATTTAAAAAAAAAATTTAAAATAGAAAAAATTTATTCCCTTCACACAGATGTATTTATAGGAATGAATTATTTCCATGCTTATATCTGTAAATACATAAAAGAGGAATCAAATCTAACTTGAACCATAAAAGAAAAAAAAAACCTGAACCCACCAGTTATACAGAGGGAAACCCTATCAGGGCACTTGCTCCAGCAGTAAACAATTCTGAAATTGGTCAGAGGTGGGGAATCACCTCCCATACAGCCAGCAACCCACCCCCAATGCAAGGAGCGTCCTCATTGCAAAGCTGGGGGACCGTGCTGAGGCATCTGTGAGTAAACGTGAGCTGAGCCCCAGGCCAGCTGCTGCTGAACTGTTCCCACCCTTCCCAGGTAAAACACCTGAATATGTACAACGGCTTGAAAGCCTAGAGGAAGGGCCGTGGAGCCACACCAACGACAGCACTCAGGCCAACTTGGTGCCTGCAGGCCAGCCAGGATGGTCCTGGACCCGGGCACTGTTCTGGAAGCTTTCTATTACCCTGCCTGAGATACCCCTCCTGTCCTGGGCCCCACTGCTTTTATCCTTCCTCACCTCTGTCCGGAGAGAAATTCCATCGGAAGGTATGGGTGACACATCCTCTTCTTTACAGGTGGCAGCCTGGCAACTCCTGCAGAAAGGCCAGCAGAGCCCCACTCACACCGGGCCACCAACAAAGCCTTGGCCCCTCACTCCCTCCCACCAGCACAGCCCCGAGACTGCTGACGGGGCAGAGAATATGGAGTCAGGCACAACTTCAGGGGCTATTGCTGCCTGGAGCGCTGTTTATATTGACCTCAACCAGGCACACCTGGGGAAGGCCGGCCGGCAGGGTAAGGCTGCCCAGGTCAGCTAATCCACAACCCTCAGGGAATCACATTGTTGAAAATGGACCTCACTAAGGCAGAATAGAAGCCAAGGAAAAAAAGGACACAATGCCATTTGCAGCCCCGTAGATGAGTCTAGAGGTAATCACGTGACTTTGAGTAAGTCAGAAAGTGAAAGACACATATCGTATCATATCACTTATAGGTATTACCTAAAATGGATACCAGGGCAGATATTTCCTCGGGGAAGGGCAATCACAGATTCATTAAACAAAGTTATGGTTCACCAATGTAAAGGTGTGAGGATTGGTTTCATTACGATATCGGGTTTAAGAGACATAATCAAACACAGGTGACATATATGATCACCAAAGACCTACGGAATACCAAGAGAAGACTACTCAACATTCTGTCCTAACGTACATGGGAAAAGGATCCCAGGAAGAACAGACATCGGTATATGTGTAAAAGAACCACATCTTCCACACCTACAACAAGCCAAACATTGTAATCAAACTTGCTATAATAGAAAATAAAAAAAACAAATTAAAAACACGAACAAAAAGTAGCGAGACAAACATGAGGGGCTTTCTCCTGGCACATTCCATTCTAAATTTCAGTCTAGAACACGACTTCCATTGAGGCTCTATTGCTCTAGTAACCAGATTTGGTAAGGGAGAACTGCTGCCACCTTGTGGCCGTTTCACGCAACAGCAGCTTTAATCCCAGCGCTTATGGTCAGTTGATATTCAAAATCATTGCAGGCCTGTAAATGACACCTGCCCTGAAAACAAATCCTGGGGTCACATATCGACCAAAGGACATCCATATTTCAAAACGACCATTTCAAAAGGCATATTTTACGCACATTAGTGTTCTGCTTCTTTTTCTTTCTTTCCTTTTTTGTTAAAAAAACGGGAATGGAAAAAGGCATCCCTCAGAATGGGCGAAAATCGTTGCAAATGAATCAATGGACAAAGGTTTAATCTCCAATATATATATAAACAGCTAATGCAGCTTAATATTCAAAAAACAAACAACCCAATACAGAAATGGGCAGAAGATCTAAAGAGACGTTTCTTCAAAGAAGACAAAGAGATGGCCAAGACGCACATGAAAAGCTGCTCAACAGCACTAATTATTAGAGAAATGCAAATCAAAACTACAATGAGGTATCACCTCACACCTGTTAGAATCGGCATCATCAGAAAATCTACAAACAACAAATTCTGGGGAGGGTGTGGACAAAAGGAGCCCTCTTCCACTATTGGTGGGGATGTAAATTGATACAGTCACTATGGAGAACAGTATGGAGTTTCCTTAAAAAACCTAGAAATAGAATTACCATCTGATCCAGCAATCCCACTTCTGGGCATATACCCAGAGAAAACCATAAATCAAAAAGGCACATTCACCACAATGTTCATTGCAGCACTATTTACAATAGCCAGGTAATGCAAGCAACCTAAATGCCCACAGACAGATGAATGGATAAAGATGTGGTACATATATAAAATGGAATATTACTCAGCCATAAAAAGGGATGAAACTGGGTCATTTGTAGACACATCGATGGATCTAGAGACTGTCATACAGAATGAAGTAAGTCAGAAAGAGGAAAACAAATATTGTCTATTAATGCATATATGTGGAACCTAAAAAATGGTACAGATGAACTGGTTTGCAGGGAAGAAATAGAGACACAGAGGTAGAGAACAAACGTATGGACACCAAGTGTTGGAAGCCATGGGGTGGTGGTGGTGGGATGAGTTGGGAGATTGGGATTAACCTGTATACATATATATGCATAAAATACATAACTAATAATAACCTGCTGTATAAAAAAAATAAATAAAATTAAATTTCAAAATTTTAAAAAATAAAATTTTAAAATAAAACAGAAAAAAGTTATTCGCTTCACACAGATGTATTTACAGGAATGAATTATTTCCATGCTTCTATCTATAAATACATAAAAGAGGAATGAAATCTAACTTGAAACATAAAAGGAAAAAAAAACCGAACCCACCAGTTATAAAGAGGGAAACCCTATCAGGGCACTTGCTCCAGTGGTAAACAATTCTGAAATTGGTCAGAGGTGGGGAATCACCTCCCATACAGCCAGAAAACCACCCCCATTGCAAGGAGCGTCCTCATTGCAAAGCTGGGGGACCGTGCTGAGGCATCTGTGAGTAAACGTGAGCTGAGCCCCAGGCCAGCTGCTGCTGAACTGTTCCCACCCTTCCCAGGTAAAACACCTGAATATGTACAAGGGCTTGAAAGCCTGGAGGAAGGGCCCTGGAGCCACACCAGCCACAGCACGCAGGCCAACTTGGTGCCTGCTGGTCAGCCACGATTGTCCTGGCCCTGGGCGCTGTTCTGGAAGCTTTCTATTGCCCTGCCTGAGATACCCCTCCTGTCCCGGCCCCCACTGCTTTTATCCTTCCTCACCTCTGTCCAGAGAGAAATTACATCGGAAGTTATGAGTGACACATCCGCTTCTTTACAGGTGGCAGCCTGGCAACTCCTGCAGAAAGGCCAGCAGAGCCCCACTCACACCGGGCCACCAACAAAGCCTTGGCCCCTCACTCCCTCCCACCAGCACAGCCCCGAGACTGCTGACGGGGCAGAGAATATGGAGTCAGGCACAACTTCAGGGGCTATTGCTGCCTGGAGCGCTGTTTATATTGACCTCAACCAGGCACACCTGGGGAGGGCCGGCCGGCAGGGTAAGGCTGCCCAGGTCAGCTAATCCACAACCCTCAGGGAATCACATTGTTGAAAATGGACCTCGCTAAGGCAGAATAGAAGCCAAGGAAAAAAAGGACACAATGCCATTTGCAGCCCCGTAGATGAGTCTAGAGGTAATCACGTGACTTGGAGTAAGTCAGAAAGTGAAAGACACATATCATATCATATCACTTATAGGTGTTACCTAAAAATGGATACCAGGGCAGATATTTCCACGGAGAAGGGCAATCACAGATTCATTAAACAAACTTATGGTTCACCAATGGAAAGGTGCGAGGATTGGTTTCATTATGATATCGGGGTTAACAGACATAATCAAACACAGGTGACATATATAATCACCAAAGACCTACGGAATACCAAGAGAAGACTACTCAACATTCTGTCCTAAGCTACATGGGAAAAGGATCCCAGGATGAACAGACATCTGTATATGTGTAAAAGAACCACATCTTCCACACCTACAACAAGCCAAACATTGTAATCAAACTTGCTGTAATAGAAAATAAAAAAAAAACAAATTAAAAACACAAAGAAGAAATAGTGAGACAAACTTGAGGGGCTTTCTCCTGGCACATTCCATTCTAAATTCCAATCTAGAACACGCCTTCCATTGAGGCTCTGTTGCTCTAGTAACCAGATTTGGTAAGGGAGAACTGCTGCCACCTTGTGGCCGTTTCACGCAACAGCAGCTTTAATCCCAGCGCTAATGGTCAGTTGATATTCAAAATCATTGCAGGCCTGTAAATGACACCTGCCCTGAAAACAAATCCTGGGGTCCCATACCGACCAAAGGACATCCATATTTCAAAACGACCATTTCAAAAGGCATATTTTACGCACATTAGTGTTCTGCTTCTTTTTCTTTCTTTCCTTTTTTGTTAAAAAAACGGGAATGGAAAAAGGCATCCCTCAGAATGGGCGAAAATCGTTGCAAATGAATCAATGGACAAAGGTTTAATCTCCAATATATATATAAACAGCTCATGCAGCTTAATATTAAAAAAACAAACAACCCAATACAAAAATGGGCAGAAGATCTAAAGAGACGTTTCTTCAAAGAAGACACAGAGATGGCCAAGACGCACATGAAAAGCTGCTCAACAGCACTAATTATTAGAGAAATGCAAATCAAAACTACAATGAGGTATCACCTCACACCTGTTAGAATCGGCATCATCAGAAAATCTACAAACAACAAATTCTGGGGAGGGTGTGGACAAAAGGAGCCCTCTTCCACTATTGGTGGGGATGTAAATTGATACAGTCACTATGGAGAACATTATGGAGTTTCCTTAAAAAAACTAGAAATAGAATTACCATCTGATCCAACAATCCCACTTCTGGGCATATACCCAGGGAAAACCATAAATCAAAAAGGCACATTCACCACAATGTTCATTGCAGCACTATTTACAATAGCCAGGTAATGCAAGTAACCTAAATGCCCACAGACAGATGAATGGATAAAGATGTGGTACATATATAAAATGGAATATTACTCAGCCATAAAAAGGAATGAAACTGGGTCATTTGTAGAGACATCGATGGATCTAGAGACTGTCATACAGAATGAAGTAAGTCAGAAAGAGGAAAACAAATATTGTATATTAATGCATATATATGGAAACTAAAAAATGGTCCAGATGAACTGGTTTGCAGGGAAGAAATAGAGACACAGAGGTAGAGAACAAACGTATGGACACCAAGTGAGGGAAGCCATGGGGTGGTGGTGGTGGGATGAGTTGGGAGATTGGGATTGACCTGTATACATGTATATGCATAAAATACATAACTAATAATAACCTGCTGTATAAAAAAATAAATAAAATTAAATTTCAAAATTAAAAAGAAAAATTTAAAATAAAACAGAAAAAAGTTCTTCTCTTCACACAGATGTATTTATAGGAATGAATTATTTCCATGCTTATATCTATAAATACATAAAAGAGGAATCAAATCTAACTTGAACCATAAAAGAAAAAAAGAAACCTGAACCCACCAGTTATACAGAGGGAAACCCTATCAGGACACTTGCTCCAGCGGTAAACAATTCTGAAATTGGTCAGAGGTGGGGAATCACCTCCCATACAGCCAGCCACCCAACCCCCATGCAAGGAGCGTCCTCATTGCAAAGCTGTGGGACCGTGCTGAGGCATCTGTGAGTAAACGTGGGCTGAGCCCCAGGCCAGCTGCTGCTGAACTGTTCCCACCCTTCCCAGGTAAAACACCTGAATATGTACAAGGGCTTGAAAGCCTAGAGGAAGGGCCCTGGAGCCACACCAGCGAAGGCACGCAGGCCAACTTGGTGCCTGCAGGCCAGCCAGGATGGTCCTTGCTCCGGGCGCTCTTCTGGAAGCTTTCTATTGCCCTGCCTGAGATATCCCTCCTGTCCCGGCACCCACTGCTTTTATCCTTCCTCACCTCTGTCTGGAGAGAAATTCCATTGGAGGTTATGAGTGACACATCTTCTTCTTTACAGGTGGCAGCCTGGCAACTCCTGCAGAAAGGCCAGCAGAGCCCCACTCACACCGGGCCACCATCAAAGCCTTGGCCCCTCACTCCCTCCCACCAGGACAGCCCCGAGACTGCTGACGGAGCAGAGAATATGGAGTCAGGCACAACTTCAGGGGCTATTGCTGCCTGGAGCGCTGTTTATATTGACCTCAACCAGGCACACCTGGGGAGGGCCGGCCGGCAGGGTAAGGCTGCCCAGGTCAGCTAATCCACAACCCTCAGGGAATCACATTGTTGAAAATGGACCTCGCTAAGGCAGAATAGAAGCCAAGGGAAAAAAGGACACAATGCCATTTGCAGCCCCGTAGATGAGTCTAGAGGTAATCACGTGACTTTGAGTAAGTCAGAAAGTGAAACACACATATCGTATCATATTACTTATAGGTGTTACCTAAAAATGGATACCAGGGCAGATGTTTCCACGGAGAAGGGCAATCACATTTTCATTAAGCAAACTTATGGTTCACCAATGGAAAGGTGTGAGGATTGGTTTCATTACGATATCGAGGTTAACAGACATAATCAAACACAGGTGACATATATAATCACCAAAGACCTACGGAATACCAAGAGAAGACTACTCAACATTCTGTCCGAACGTACATGGGAAAAGGATCCCAGGAAGAACAGACATCTGTATATGTGTAAAAGAACCACATCTTCCACACCTACAACAAGCCAAACATTGTAATCAAACTTGCTGTAATAGAAAATAAAAAAAATTAAAAACACGAACAAGAAGTAGTGAGACAAACTTGAGGGGCTTTCTCCTGGCACATTCCATTCGAACTTCCAATCTAGAACACGCCTTCCATTGAGGCTCTGTTGCTCTAGTAACCAGATTTGGTAAGGGAGAACTGCTACCACCTTGTGGCCGTTTCACGCAACAGCAGCTTTAATCCCAGTGGTAATGGTCAGTTGATATTCAAAATCATTGCAGGCCTGTAAATGACACCTGCCCTGAAAACAAATCCTGGGGTCACATATCGACCAAAAAATTCAAAGGACGTCCATATTTCAAAACGACCATTTCAAAAGGCATATTTTACGCACATTAGTGTTCTGCTTCTTTTTCTTTCTTTCCTTTTTTGTTAAAAAACGGAAATGGAAAAAGGCATCCCTCAGAATGGGCGAAAATCGTTGCAAATGAATGAATGGACAAAGGTTTAATCTCCAATATATATATAAACAGCTCATGCAGCTTAATATTAAAAAAACAAACAACCCTATACAAAAATGGGCAGAAGATCTAAAGAGACGTTTCTTCAAAGAAGACACAGAGATGGCCAAGACGCACATGAAAAGCTGCTCAACAGCACTAATTATTAGAGAAATGCAAATCAAACCTACAATGAGGTACCTCACACCTGTTAGAATCGGCATCATCAGAATATCTACAAACAACAAATTCTGGGGAGGGTGTGTACAAAAGAAGCCCTCTTCCACTATTGGTGGGGATGTAAATTGATACAGTCACTATGGAGAACAGTATGGAGTTTCCTTAAAAAAACTAGAAATAGAATTACCATCTGATCCAGCAATCCCACTTCTGGGCATATACCCAGAGAAAACCATAAATCAAAAAGGCACATTCACCACAATGTTCATTGCAGCACTATTTACAATAGCCAGGTAATGCAAGCAACCTAAATGCCCACAGACAGATGAATGGATAAAGATGTGGTACATATATAAAATGGAATATTACTCAGCCATAAAAGGGGTGAAACTGGGTCATTTGTAGAGACATCGATGGATCTAGAGACTGTCATACAGAATGAAGTAAGTCAGAAAGAGGAAAACAAATATTGTATATTAATGCATATATGTGGAACCTAAAAAATGGTACAGATGAACTGGTTTGCAGGGAAGAAATAGAGACACAGAGGTAGACAACAAACGTATGGACACCAAGTGTGGGAAGCCATGGGGTGGTGGTGGTGGGATGAGTTGGGAGATTGGGATTCACATGTATACTTGTATATGCATAAAATACATAACTAATAATAACCTGCTGTATAAAAAAATAAATACAATTAAATTTCAAAATTTAAAAAAAAATTTAAAATAAAACAGAAAAAAGTTCTTCCCTTCACACAGATGTATTTATAGGAATGAATTATTTCCATGCTTATATCTATAAATACATAAAAGAGGAATCAAATCTAACTTGAACCATAAAAGAAAAAAAAACCTGAACCCACCAGTTATACAGAGGGAAACCCTATCAGGGCACTTGCTCCAGCGGTAAACAATTCTGAACTTGGTCAGAGGTGGGGAATCACCTCCCATACAGCCAGCAACCCACCCCAAATGCAAGGAGCGTCCTCATTGCAAAGCTGGGGGACCGTGCTGAGGCATCTGTGAGTAAACGTGAGCTGAGCCCCAGGCCAGCTGCTGCTGAACTGTTCCCACCCTTCCCAGGTAAAACACCTGAATATGTACAAGGGCTTGAAAGCCTAGAGGAAGGGCCATGGAGCCACACCAGCGACAGCACTCAGGCCAACTTGGTGCCTGCAGGCCAGCCAGGATGGTCCTGGACCCGGGCGCTGTTCTGGAAGCTTTCTAGTGCCCTGCCTGAGATACCCCTCCTGTCCTGGCCCCCACTGCTTTTATCCTTCCTCACCTCTGTCCGGAGAGAAATTCCATCGGAAGGTATGGGTGACACATCCTCTTCTTTACAGGTGGCAGCCTGGCAACTCCTGCAGAAAGGCCAGCAGAGCCCCACTCACACCGGGCCACCAACAAAGCCTTGGCCCCTCACTCCCTCCCACCAGCACAGCCCCGAGACTGCTGACGGGGCAGAGAATATGGAGTCAGGCACAACTTCAGGGGCCATTGCTGCCTGGAGCGCTGTTTATATTGACCTCAACCAGGCACACCTGGGGAGGGCCGGCCCGCAGGGTAAGGCTGCCCAGGTCAGCTAATCCACAACCCTCAGGGAATCACATTGTTGAAAATGGACCTCGCTAAGGCAGAACAGAAGCCAAGGGAAAAAAGGACACAATGCCATTTGCAGCCCCGTAGATGAGTCTAGAGGTAATCACGTGACTTGGAGTAAGTCAGAAAGTGAAAGACACATATCGTATCATGTCACTTATAGGTATTACCTAAAATGGATACCAGGGCAGATATTTCCACGGAGAAGGGCAATCACAGATTCATTAAACAAACTTATGGTTCACCAATGGAAAGGTGTGAGGATTGGTTTCATTACGATATCGGGGTTAACAGACATAATCAAACACAGGTGACATATATAATCACCAAAGACCTACGGAATACCAAGAGAAGACTACTCAACATTCTGTCCTAAGGTACATGGGAAAAGGATCCCAGGATGAACAGACATCTGTATATGTGTAAAAGAACCACATCTTCCACACTTACAACAAGCCAAACATTGTAATCAAACTTGCTATAATAGAAAATAAAAAAAAAATTAAAAACACAAACAAGAAGTAGTGAGACAAACTTGAGGGGCTTTCTCCTGGCACATTCCATTCTAAATTCCAGTCTAGAACAAGACTTCCATTGAGGCTCTGTTGCTCTAGTAACCAGATTTGGTAAGGGAGAACTTCTGCCACCTTGTGGCCGTTTCACACAACAGCAGCTTTAATCCCAGCGCTAATGGTCAGTTGATATTCAAAATCATTGCAGGCCTGTAAATGACACCTGCCCTGAAAACAAATCCTGGGGTCACATATCGACCAAAAAATTCAAAGGACGTCCATATTTCAAAACGACCATTTCAAAAGGCATATTTTACGCACATTAGTGTTCTGCTTCTTTTTCTTTCTTTCCGTTTTTGTTAAAAAAACGGGAATGGAAAAAGGCATCCCTCAGAATGGGCGAAAATCGTTGCAAATGAATCAATGGACAAAGGTTTAATCTCCAATATATATATAAACAGCTCATGCAGCTTAATATTAAAAAAACAAACAACCCTATACAAAAATGGGCAGAAGATCTAAAGAGACGTTTCTTTAAAGAAGACACAGAGATGGCCAAGACGCACATGAAAAGCTGCTCAACAGCACTAATTATTAGAGAAATGCAAATCAAAACTACAATGAGGTATCACCTCACACCTGTTAGAATCGGCATCATCAGAAAATCTACAAACAACAAATTCTGGGGAGGGTGTGGACAAAAGGAGCCCTCTTCCACTATTGGTGGGGATGTAAATTGATACAGTCACTATGGAGAACAGTATGGAGTTTCCTTAAAAAACCTAGAAATAGAATTACCATCTGATCCAGCAATCCCACTTCTGGGCATATACCCAGAGAAAACCATAAATCAAAAAGGCACATTCACCACAATGTTCATTGCAGCACTATTTACAATAGCCAGGGAATGCAAGCAACCTAAATCCCCACAGACAGATGAATGGATAAAGATGTGGTATATATATAAAATGGAATATTACTCAGCCATAAAAAGGAATGAAACTGGGTCATTTGTAGAGACATCGATGGATCTAGAGACTGTCATACAGAATGAAGTAAGTCAGAAAGAGGAAAACAAATATTGTATATTAATGCATATATGTGGAACCTAAAAAATGGTACAGATGAACTGTTTTGCAGGGAAGAAATAGAGACACAGAGGTAGAGAACAAACGTATGGACACCAAGTGTGGGAAGCCATGGGGTGGTGGTGGTGGGATGAGTTGGGAGATTGGGATTGACCTGTATACATGTATATGCATAAAATACATAACTCATAATAACCTGCTGTATAAAGAAATAAATAAAATTAAATTTCAAAAATTAAAAAAAAATTTTTAAAATAAAATAGAAAAAATTTACTCCCTTCACACAGATGTATTTATAGGAATGAATTATTTCCATGCTTATATCTGTAAATACATAAAAGAGGAATCAAATCTAACTTGAACCATAAAAGAAAAAAAAAACCTGAACCCACCAGTTATACAGAGGGAAACCCTATCAGGGCACTTGCTCCAGCAGTAAACATTTCTGAAATTGGTCAGAGGTGGGGAATCACCTCCCATACAGCCAGAAAACCACCCCCCATGCAAGGAGCGTCCTCATTGCAAAGCTGGGGGACCGTGCTGAGGCATCTGTGAGTAAACGTGAGCTGAGCCCCAGGCCAGCTGCTGCTGAACTGTTCCCACCCTTCCCAGGTAAAACACCTGAATATGTACAAGGGCTTGAAAGCCTAGAGGAAGGGCCGTGGAGCCACACCAGCGACAGCACTCAGGCCAACTTGGTGCCTGCAGGCCAGCCAGGATGGTCCTGGACCCGGGTGCTGTTCGGGAAGCTTTCTATTGCCCTGCTTGAGATACCCCTCCTGTCCTGCCCCCACTGCTTTTATCCTTCCTCACCTCTGTCCGGAGAGAAATTCCATCGGAAGGTATGGGTGACACATCCTCTTCTTTACAGGTGGCAGCCTGGCAACTCCTGCAGAAAGGCCAGCAGAGCCCCACTCACACCGGGCCACCAACAAAGCCTTGGCCCCTCACTCCCTCCCACCAGCACAGCCCCGAGACTGCTGACGGGGCAGAGAATATGGAGTCAGGCACAACTTCAGGGGCTATTGCTGCCTGGAGCGCTGTTTATATTGACCTCAACCAGGCACACCTGGGGAGGGCCGGCCGGCACGGTAAGGCTGCCCAGGTCAGCTAATCCACAACCCTCAGGGAATCACATTGTTGAAAATGGACCTCGCTAAGGCAGAACAGAAGCCAAGGGAAAAAAGGACACAATGCCATTTGCAGCCCCGTAGATGAGTCTAGAGGTAATCACGTGACTTGGAGTAAGTCAGAAAGTGAAAGACACATATCGTATCATATCACTTATAGGTGTTACCTAAAAATGGATACCAGGGCAGATATTTCCATGGAGAAGGGCAATCACAGATTCATTAAACAAACTTATGGTTCACCAATGGAAAGGTGTGAGGATTGGTTTCATTACGATATCGGGGTTAACAGACATAATCAAACACAGGTGACATATATAATCACCAAAGACCTACGGAATACCAAGAGAAGACTACTCAACATTCTGTCCTAAGGTACATGGGAAAAGGATCCCAGGATGAACAGACATCTGTATATGTGTAAAAGAACCACATCTTCCACACCTACAACAAGCCAAACATTGTAATCAAACTTGCTGTAATAGAAAATAAAAAAAAACAAATTAAAAACACAAAGAAGAAATAGTGAGACAAACTTGAGGGGCTTTCTCCTGGCACATTCCATTCTAAATTCCAATCTAGAACACGCCTTCCATTGAGGCTCTGTTGCTCTAGTAACCAGATTTGGTAAGGGAGAACTGCTGCCAACTTGTGGCCGTTTCACGCAACAGCAGCTTTAATCCCAGCGCTAATGGTCAGTTGATATTCAAAATCATTGCAGGCCTGTAAATGACACCTGCCCTGAAAACAAATCCTGGGGTCCCATACCGACCAAAGGACATCCATATTTCAAAACGACCATTTCAAAAGGCATATTTTACGCACATTAGTGTTCTGCTTCTTTTTCTTTCTTTCCTTTTTTGTTAAAAAAACGGGAATGGAAAAAGGCATCCCTCAGAATGGGCGAAAATCGTTGCAAATGAATCAATGGACAAAGGTTTAATCTCCAATATATATATAAACAGCTCATGCAGCTTAATATTAAAAAAACAAACAACCCAATACAAAAATGGGCAGAAGATCTAAAGAGACGTTTCTTCAAAGAAGACACAGAGATGGCCAAGACGCACATGAAAAGCTGCTCAACAGCACTAATTATTAGAGAAATGCAAATCAAAACTACAATGAGGTATCACCTCACACCTGTTAGAATCGGCATCATCAGAAAATCTACAAACAACAAATTCTGGGGAGGGTGTGGACAAAAGGAGCCCTCTTCCACTATTGGTGGGGATGTAAATTGATACAGTCACTATGGAGAACAGTATGGAGTTTCCTTAAAAAAACTAGAAATAGAATTACCATCTGATCCAGCAATCCCACTTCTGGACATATACCCAGGGAAAACCATAAATCAAAAAGGCACATTCACCACAATGTTCATTGCAGCACTATTTACAATAGCCAGGTAATGCAAGTAACCTAAATGCCCACAGACAGATGAATGGATAAAGATGTGGTACATATATAAAATGGAATATTACTCAGCCATAAAAAGGAATGAAACTGGGTCATTTGTAGAGACATCGATGGATCTAGAGACTGTCATACAGAATGAAGTAAGTCAGAAAGAGGAAAACAAATATTGTATATTAATGCATATATGTGGAAACTAAAAAATGGTACAGATGAACTGGTTTGCAGGGAAGAAATAGAGACACAGAGGTAGAGAACAAACGTATGGACACCAAGTGAGGGAAGCCATGGGGTGGTGGTGGTGGGATGAGTTGGGAGATTGGGATTGACCTGTATACATGTATATGCATAAAATACATAACTAATAATAACCTGCTGTATAAAAAAATAAATAAAATTAAATTTCAAAATTAAAAAGAAAAATTTAAAATAAAACAGAAAAAAGTTCTTCCCTTCACACAGATGTATTTATAGGAATGAATTATTTCCATGCTTATATCTATAAATACATAAAAGAGGAATCAAATCTAACTTGAACCATAAAAGAAAAAAAAAATCCTGAACCCACCAGTTATACAGAGGGAAACCCTATCAGGACACATGCTCCAGCGGTAAACAATTCTGAAATTGGTCAGAGGTGGGGAATCACCTCCCATACAGCCAGCCACCCAACCCCCATGCAAGGAGCGTCCTCATTGCAAAGCTGTGGGACCGTGCTGAGGCATCTGTGAGTAAACGTGAGCT
Source organism: Mesoplodon densirostris (assembly GCF_025265405.1). Classification (NCBI taxonomy): domain Eukaryota; kingdom Metazoa; phylum Chordata; class Mammalia; order Artiodactyla; family Ziphiidae; genus Mesoplodon; species Mesoplodon densirostris. The sequence goes on along the minus strand of NC_082673.1, from coordinate 47,389,870 downwards.
GAGCCCCAGGCCAGCTGCTGCTGAACTGTTCCCACCCTTCCCAGGTAAAACACCTGAATATGTACAAGGGCTTGAAAGCCTAGAGGAAGGGCCCTGGAGCCACACCAGCGAAGGCACGCAGGCCAACTTGGTGCCTGCAGGCCAGCCAGGATGGTCCTGGCTCCGGGCGCTCTTCTGGAAGCTTTCTATTGCCCTGCCTGAGATACCCCTCCTGTCACGGCCCCCACTGCTTTTTTCCTTCCTCACCTCTGTCCTGAGAGAAATTCCATCGGAAGGTATGGGGGACACATCCTCTTCTTTACAGGTGGCAGCCTGGCAACTCCTGCAGAAAGGCCAGCAGAGCCCAACTCACACCGGACCATCAACAAAGCCTTGGCCCCTCACTCCCTCCCACCAGCACAGCCCCGAGATGGCTGACGGGGCAGAGAATATGGAGTCAGGCACAACTTCAGGGGCTATTGCTGCCTGGAGCGCTGTTTATATTGACCTCAACCAGGCACACCTGGGGAGGGCCGGCCGGCAGGGTAAGGCTGCCCAGGTCAGCTAATCCACAACCCTCAGGGAATCACATTGTTGAAAATGGACCTCGCTAAGGCAGAATAGAAGCCAAGGGAAAAAAGGACACAATGCCATTTGCAGCCCCGTAGATGAGTCTAGAGGTAATCACGTGACTTGGAGTAAGTCAGAAAGTGAAACACACATATCGTATCATATCACTTATAGGTGTTACCTAAAAATTGATACCAGGGCAGATATTTCCACGGAGAAGGGCAATCACATTTTCATTAAGCAAACTTATGGTTCACCAATGGAAAGGTGTGAGGATTGGTTTCATTACGATATCGGGGTTAACAGACATAATCAAACACAGGTGACATATATAATCACCAAAGACCTACGGAATACCAAGAGAAGACTACTCAACATTCTGTCCGAACGTACATGGGAAAAGGATCCCAGGAAGAACAGACATCTGTATATGTGTAAAAGAACCACATCTTCCACACCTACAACAAGCCAAACATTGTAATCAAACTTGCTGTAATAGAAAATAAAAAAAATTAAAAACACGAACAAGAAGTAGTGAGACAAACTTGAGGGGCTTTCTCCTGGCACATTCCATTCGAACTTCCAATCTAGAACACGCCTTCCATTGAGGCTCTGTTGCTCTAGTAACCAGATTTGGTAAGGGAGAACTGCTGCCACCTTGTGGCCGTTTCACGCAACAGCAGCTTTAATCCCAGTGGTAATGGTCAGTTGATATTCAAAATCATTGCAGGCCTGTAAATGACACCTGCCCTGAAAACAAATCCTGGGGTCACATATCGACCAAAAAATTCAAAGGACGTCCATATTTCAAAACGACCATTTCAAAAGGCATATTTTACGCACATTAGTGTTCTGCTTCTTTTTCTTTCTTTCCTTTTTTGTTAAAAAACGGAAATGGAAAAAGGCATCCCTCAGAATGGGCGAAAATCGTTGCAAATGAATGAATGGACAAAGGTTTAATCTCCAATATATATATAAACAGCTCATGCAGCTTAATATTAAAAAAACAAACAACCCTATACAAAAATGGGCAGAAGATCTAAAGAGACGTTTCTTCAAAGAAGACACAGAGATGGCCAAGACGCACATCAAAAGCTGCTCAACAGCACTAATTATTAGAGAAATGCAAATCAAACCTACAATGAGGTACCTCACACCTGTTAGAATCGGCATCATCAGAATATCTACAAACAACAAATTCTGGGGAGGGTGTGGACAAAAGGAGCCCTCTTCCACTATTGGTGGGGATGTAAATTGATACAGTCACTATGGAGAACAGTATGGAGTTTCCTTAAAAAAACTAGAAATAGAATTACCATCTGATCCAGCAATCCCACTTCTGGGCATATACCCAGAGAAAACCATAAATCAAAAAGGCACATTCACCACAATGTTCATTGCAGCACTATTTACAATAGCCAGGTAATGCAAGCAACCTAAATGCCCACAGACAGATGAATGGATAAAGATGTGGTACATATATAAAATGGAATATTACTCAGCCATAAAAGGGGTGAAACTGGGTCATTTGTAGAGACATCGATGGATCTAGAGACTGTCATACAGAATGAAGTAAGTCAGAAAGAGGAAAACAAATATTCTATATTAATGCATATATGTGGAACCTAAAAAATGGTACAGATGAACTGGTTTGCAGGGAAGAAATAGAGACACAGAGGTAGACAACAAACGTATGGACACCAAGTGTGGGAAGCCATGGGGTGGTGGTGGTGGGATGAGTTGGGAGATTGGGATTGACATGTATACATGTATATGCATAAAATACATAACTAATAATAACCTGCTGTATAAAAAATAAATACAATTAAATTTCAAAATTTAAAAAAAAATTTAAAATAAAACAGAAAAAAGTTCTTCCCTTCACACAGATGTATTTATAGGAATGAATTATTTCCATGCTTATATCTATAAATACATAAAAGAGGAATCAAATCTAACTTGAACCATAAAAGAAAAAAAAAACCTGAACCCACCAGTTATACAGAGGGAAACCCTATCAGGGCACTTGCTCCAGCGGTAAACAATTCTGAAATTGGTCAGAGGTGGGGAATCACCTCCCATACAGCCAGCAACCCACCCCCAATGCAAGGAGCGTCCTCATTGCAAAGCTGGGGGACCGTGCTGAGGCATCTGTGAGTAAACGTGAGCTGAGCCCCAGGCCAGCTGCTGCTGAACTGTTCCCACCCTTCCCAGGTAAAACACCTGAATATGTACAAGGGCTTGAAATGCTAGAGGAAGGGCCGTGGAGCCACACCAGCGACAGCACTCAGGCCAACTTGGTGCCTGCAGGCCAGCCAGGATGGTCCTGGACCCGGGCGCTCTTCTGGAAGCTTTCTATTGCCCTGCCTGAGATACCCATCCTGTCCTGGCCCCCACTGCTTTTATCCTTCCTCACCTCTGTCCGGAGAGAAATTCCATCGGAAGGTATGGGTGACACATCCTCTTCTTTACAGGTGGCAGCCTGGCAACTCCTGCAGAAAGGCCAGCAGAGCCCCACTCACACCGGGCCACCAACAAAGCCTTGGCCCCTCACTCCCTCCCACCAGCACAGCCCCGAGACTGCTGACGGGGCAGAGAATATGGAGTCAGGCACAACTTCAGGGGCTATTGCTGCCTGGAGCGCTGTTTATATTGACCTCAACCAGGCACACCTGGGGAGGGCCGGCCGGCAGGGTAAGGCTGCCCAGGTCAGCTAATCCACAACCCTCAGGGAATCACATTGTTGAAAATGGACCTCGCTAAGGCAGAATAGAAGCCAAGGGAAAAAAGGACACAATGCCATTTGCAGCCCCGTAGATGAGTCTAGAGGTAATCACGTGACTTAGAGTAAGTCAGAAAGTGAAAGACACATATCGTATCATATCACTTATAGGTATTACCTAAAATGGATACCAGGGCAGATATTTCCACGGAGAAGGGCAATCACAGATTCATTAAACAAACTTATGGTTCACCAATGGAAAGGTGTGAGGATTGGTTTCATTACGATATCGGGGTTAACAGACATAATCAAACACAGGTGACATATATAATCACCAAAGACCTACGGAATACCAAGAGAAGACTACTCAACATTCTGTCCTAAGGTACATGGGAAAAGTATCCCAGGATGAACAGACATCTGTATATGTGTAAAAGAACCACATCTTCCACACTTACAACAAGCCAAACATTGTAATCAAACTTGCTATAATAGAAAATAAAAAAAAAATTAAAAACACGAACAAGAAGTAGTGAGACAAACTTGAGGGGCTTTCTCCTGGCACATTCCATTCTAAATTCCAGTCTAGAACAAGACTTCCATTGAGGCTCTGTTGCTCTAGTAACCAGATTTGGTAAGGGAGAACTTCTGCCACCTTGTGGCCGTTTCACACAACAGCAGCTTTAATCCCAGCGCTAATGGTCAGTTGATATTCAAAATCATTGCAGGCCTGTAAATGACACCTGCCCTGAAAACAAATCCTGGGGTCACATATCGACCAAAAAATTCAAAGGACGTCCATATTTCAAAACGACCATTTCAAAAGGCATATTTTACGCACATTAGTGTTCTGCTTCTTTTTCTTTCTTTCCTTTTTTGTTACAAAAACGGGAATGGAAAAAGGCATCCCTCAGAATGGGCGAAAATCGTTGCAAATGAATCAATGGACAAAGGTTTAATCTCCAATATATATATAAACAGCTCATGCAGCTTAATATTAAAAAAACAAACAACCCTATACAAAAATGGGCAGAAGATCTAAAGAGACGTTTCTTCAAAGAAGACACAGAGATGGCCAAGACGCACATGAAAAGCTGCTCAACAGCACTAATTATTAGAGAAATGCAAATCAAAACTACAATGAGGTATCACCTCACACCTGTTAGAATCGGCATCATCAGAAAATCTACAAACCACAAATTCTGGGGAGGGTGTGGACAAAAGGAGCCCTCTTCCACTATTGGTGGGGATGTAAATTGATACAGTCACTATGGAGAACAGTATGGAGTTTCCTTAAAAAACCTAGAAATAGAATTACCATCTGATCCAGCAATCCACCTTCTGGGCATATACCCAGAGAAAACCATAAATCAAAAAGGCACATTCACCACAATGTTCATTGCAGCACTATTTACAATAGCCAGGGAATGCAAGCAACCTAAATCCCCACAGACAGATGAATGGATAAAGATGTGGTATATATATAAAATGGAATATTACTCAGCCATAAAAAGGAATGAAACTGGGTCATTTGTAGAGACATCGATGGATCTAGAGACTGTCATACAGAATGAAGTAAGTCAGAAAGAGGAAAACAAATATTGTATATTAATGCATATATGTGGAACCTAAAAAATGGTACAGATGAACTGTTTTGCAGGGAAGAAATAGAGACACAGAGGTAGAGAACAAACGTATGGACACCAAGTGTGGGAAGCCATGGGGTGGTGGTGGTGGGATGAGTTGGGAGATTGGGATTGACCTGTATACATGTATATGCATAAAATACATAACTCATAATAACCTGCTGTATAAAAAAATAAATAAAATTAAATTTCAAAAATTAAAAAAAAAAATTTAAAATAAAATAGAAAAAATTTACTCCCTTCACACAGATGTATTTATAGGAATGAATTATCTCCATGCTTATATTTGTAAATACATAAAAGAGGAATCAAATCTAACTTGAACCATAAAAGAAAAAAAAAACCTGAACCCACCAGTTATACAGAGGGAAACCCTATCAGGGCACTTGCTCCAGCAGTAAACATTTCTGAAATTGGTCAGAGGTGGGGAATCACCTCCCATACAGCCAGAAAACCACCCCCCATGCAAGGAGCGTCCTCATTGCAAAGCTGGGGGACCGTGCTGAGGCATCTGTGAGTAAACGTGAGCTGAGCCCCAGGCCAGCTGCTGCTGAACTGTTCCCACCCTTCCCAGGTAAAACACCTGAATATGTACAAGGGCTTGAAAGCCTAGAGGAAGGGCCCTGGAGCCACACCAGCCACAGCACGCAGGCCAACTTGGTGCCTGCTGGTCAGCCACGATTGTCCTCGCCCTGGGCGCTGTTCTGGAAGCTTTCTATTGCCCTGCCTGAGATACCCCTCCTGTCCCGGCCCCCACTGCTATTTTCCTTCCTCACCTCTGTCCAGAGAGAAATTACATCGGAAGTTATGAGTGACACATCCTCTTCTTTACAGGTGGCAGCCTGGCAACTCCTGCAGAAAGGCCAGCAGAGCCCCACTCACACCGGGCCACCAACAAAGCCTTGGCCCCTCACTCCCTCCCACCAGCACAGCCCCGAGACTGCTGACGGGGCAGAGAATATGGAGTCAGGCACAACTTCAGGGGCTATTGCTGCCTGGAGCGCTGTTTATATTGACCTCAACCAGGCACACCTGGGGAGGGCCGGCCGGCAGGGTAAGGCTGCCCAGGTCAGCTAATCCACAACCCTCAGGGAATCACATTGTTGAAAATGGACCTCGCTAAGGCAGAATAGAAGCCAAGGAAAAAAAGGACACAATGCCATTTGCAGCCCCGTAGATGAGTCTAGAGGTAATCACGTGACTTGGAGTAAGTCAGAAAGTGAAAGACACATATCATATCATATCACTTATAGGTGTTACCTAAAAATGGATACCAGGGCAGATATTTCCATGGAGAAGGGCAATCACAGATTCATTAAACAAACTTATGGTTCACCAATGGAAAGGTGTGAGGATTGGTTTCATTACGATATCGGGGTTAACAGACATAATCAAACACAGGTGACATATATAATCACCAAAGACCTACGGAATACCAAGAGAAGACTACTCAACATTCTGTCCTAAGGTACATGGGAAAAGAATCCCAGGATGAACACACATCTGTATATGTGTAAAAGAACCACATCTTCCACACCTACAACAAGCCAAACATTGTAATCAAACTTGCTGTAATAGAAAATAAAAAAAAAACAAATTAAAAACACAAAGAAGAAATAGTGAGACAAACTTGAGGGGCTTTCTCCTGGCACATTCCATTCTAAATTCCAATCTAGAACACGCCTTCCATTGAGGCTCTGTTGCTCTAGTAACCAGATTTGGTAAGGGAGAACTGCTGCCACCTTGTGGCCGTTTCACGCAACAGCAGCTTTAATCCCAGCGCTAATGGTCGGTTGATATTCAAAATCATTGCAGGCCTGTAAATGACAACTGCCCTGAAAACAAATCCTGGGGTCACATATCGACCAAAAAAGTTAAAGGACGTCCATATTTCAAAACGACCATTTCAAAAGGCATATTTTACGCACATTAGTGTTCTGCTTCTTTTTCTTTCTTTCCTTTTTTGTTAAAAAAAACGGGAATGGAAAAAGGCATCCCTCAGAATGGGCGAAAATCGTTGCAAATGAATCAATGGACAAAGGTTTAATCTCCAATATATATATAAACAGCTCATGCAGCTTAATATTAAAAAAACAAACAACCCAATACAGAAATGGGAAGATCTAAAGAGACGTTTCTTCAAAGAAGACACAGAGATGGCCAAGACGCACATGAAAAGCTGCTCAACAGCACTAATTATTAGAGAAATGCAAATCAAAACTACAATGAGGTATCACCTCACACCTGTTAGAATCGGCATCATCAGAAAATCTACAAACAACAAATTCTGGGGAGGGTGTGGACAAAAGGAGCCCTCTTCCACTATTGGTGGGGATGTAAATTGATACAGTCACTATGGAGAACAGTATGGAGTTTCCTTAAAAAAACTAGAAATAGAATTACCATCTGATCCAGCAATCCCACTTCTGGGCATATACCCAGAGAAAACCATAAATCAAAAATGCACATTCACCACAATGTTCATTGCAGCACTATTTACAATAGCCAGGTAATGCAAGCAACCTAAATGCCCACAGACAGATGAATGGATAAAGATGTGGTACATATATAAAATGGAATATTACTCAGCCATAAAAGGGATGAAACTTGGTCATTTTTAGAGACATTGATGGATCTAGAGACTGTCATACAGAATGAAGTAAGTCAGAAAGAGGAAAACAAATATTGTATATTAATGCATATATGTGGAACCTAAAAAATGGTACAGATGAACTGGTTTGCAGGGAAGAAATAGAGACACAGAGGTAGAGAACAAACGTATGGACACCAAGTGTGGGAAGCCATGGGGTGGTGGTGGTGGGATGAGATGGGAGATTGGGATTGACCTGTATACATGTATATGCATAAAATACATAACTAATAATAACCTGCTGTATAAAAGAATAAATACAATTAAATTTCAAAATTTAAAAAAAAAAATTTAAGTAAAACAGAAAAAAGTTCTTCCCTTCACACAGATGTATTTATAGGAATGAATTATTTTCATGCTTATATCTATAAATACATAAAAGAGGAATCAAATCTAACTTGAACCATAAAAGAAAAAAAAAACCTGAACCCACCAGTTATACAGAGGGAAACCCTATCAGGGCACTTGCTCCAGCGGTAAACAATTCTGAAATTGGTTCAGAGGTGGGGAATCACCTCCCATACAGCCAGCAACCCACCCCCCATGCAAGGAGCGTCCTCATTGCAAAGCTGGGGGACCGTGCTAAGGCATCTGTGAGTAAACGTGAGCTGAGCCCCAGGCCAGCTGCTGCTGAACTGTTCCCACCCTTCCCAGGTAAAACACCTGAATATGTACAAGGGCTTGAAAGCCTAGATGAAGGGCCCTGGAGCCACACCAGCCACAGCACGCAGGCCAACTTTGTGCCTGCAGGTCAGCCAGGATGGTCCTGGACCCGGGCGCTCTTCTGGAAGCTTTCTATTGCCCTGCCTGAGATATCCCTCCTGTCCCGGCACCCACTGCTTTATCCTTCCTCACCTCTGTCTGGAGAGAAATTCCATCGGAAGTTATGAGTGACACATCTTCTTCTTTACAGGTGGCAGCCTGGCAACTCCTGCAGAAAGGCCAGCAGAGCCCCACTCACACCGGGCCACCATCAAAGCCTTGGCCCCTCACTCCCTCCCACCAGCACAGCCCCGAGACTGCTGACGGGGCAGAGAATATGGAGTCAGGCACAACTTCAGGGGCTATTGCTGCCTGGAGCGCTGTTTATATTGACCTCAACCAGGCACACCTGGGGAGGGCCGGCCGGCAGGGTAAGGCTGCCCAGGTCAGCTAATCCACAACCCTCAGGGAATCACATTGTTGAAAATGGACCTCGCTAAGGCAGAATAGAAGCCAAGGAAAAAAAGGACACAATGCCATTTGCAGCCCCGTAGATGAGTCTAGAGGTAATCACGTGACTTTGAGTAAGTCAGAAAGTGAAAGACACATATCGTATCATATCACTTATAGGTGTTACCTAAAAATGGATACCAGGGCAGATATTTCCACGGAGAAGGGCAATCACAGATTCATTAAACAAACTTATGGTTCACCAATGGAAAGGTGTGAGGATTGGTTTCATTATGATATCGGGGTTAACAGACATAATCAAACACAGGTGACATATATAATCACCAAAGACCTACGGAATACCAAGAGAAGACTACTCAACATTCTGTCCGAACGTACATTGGAAAAGGATCCCAGGAAGAACAGACATCTGTATATGTGTAAAAGAACCACATCTTCCACACCTACAACAAGCCAAACATTGTAATCAAACTTGCTGTAATAGAAAATAAAAAAAATTAAAAACACGAACAAGAAGTAGTGAGACAAACTTGAGGGGCTTTCTCCTGGCACATTCCATTCGAACTTCCAATCTAGAACACGCCTTCCATTGAGGCTCTGTTGCTCTAGTAACCAGATTTGGTAAGGGAGAACTGCTGCCACCTTGTGGCCGTTTCACGCAACAGCAGCTTTAATCCCAGCGCTAATAGTCAGTTGATATTCAAAATCATTGCAGGCCTGTAAATGACACCTGCCCTGAAAACAAATCCTGGGGTCACATATCGACCAAAGGACATCCATATTTCAAAACGACCATTTCAAAAGGCATATTTTACGCACATTAGTGTTCTGCTTCTTTTTCTTTCTTTCCTTTTTTGTTAAAAAAACGGGAATGGAAAAAGGCATCCCTCAGAATGGGCGAAAATCGTTGCAAATGAATCAATGGACAAAGGTTTAATCTCCAATATATATATAAACAGCTCATGCAGCTCAATATTAAAAAAACAATCAACCCAATACAAAAATGGGCAGAAGATCTAAAGAGACGTTTCTTCAAAGAAGACACAGAGATGGCCAAGACGCACATGAAAAGCTGCTCAACAGCACTAATTATTAGAGAAATGCAAATCAAAACTACAATGAGGTATCACCTCACACCTGTTAGAATCGGCATCATCAGAAAATCTACAAACAACAAATTCTGGGGAGGGTGTGGACAAAAGGAGCCCTCTTCCACTATTGGTGGGGATGTAAATTGATACAGTCACTATGGAGAACAGTATGGAGTTTCCTTAAAAAAACTAGAACTAGAATTACCATCTGATCCAACAATCCCACTTCTGGGCATATACCCAGGGAAAACCATAAATCAAAAAGGCACATTCACCACAATGTTCATTGCAGCACTATTTACAATAGCCAGGTAATGCAAGTAACCTAAATGCCCACAGACAGATGAATGGATAAAGATGTGGTACATATATAAAATGGAATATTACTCAGCCATAAAAGGGATGAAACTTGGTCATTTTTAGAGACATTGATGGATCTAGAGACTGTCATACAGAATGAAGTAAGTCAGAAAGAGGAAAACAAATATTGTATATTAATGCATATATGTGGAACCTAAAAAATGGTACAGATGAACTGGTTTGCAGGGAAGAAATAGAGACACAGAGGTAGAGAACAAACGTATGGACACCAAGTGTGGGAAGCCATGGGAGATTGGGATTGACCTGTATACATGTATATGCATAAAATACATAACTAATAATAACCTGCTGTATAAAAAAATAAATACAATTAAATTTCAAAATTTAAAAAAAAAAAATTTAAGTAAAACAGAAAAAAGTTCTTCCCTTCACACAGATGTATTTATAGGAATGAATTATTTTCATGCTTATATCTATAAATACATAAAAGAGGAATCAAATCTAACTTGAACCATAAAAGAAAAAATAAACCTGAACCCACCAGTTATACAGAGGGAAACCCTATCAGGGCACTTGCTCCAGCGGTAAACAATTCTGAAATTGGTCAGAGGTGGGGAATCACCTCCCATACAGCCAGCAACACACCCCCCATGCAAGGAGCGTCCTCATTGCAAAGCTGGGGGACCGTGCTAAGGCATCTGTGAGTAAACGTGAGCTGAGCCCCAGGCCAGCTGCTGCTGAACTGTTCCCACCCTTCCCAGGTAAAACACCTGAATATGTACAAGGGCTTGAAAGCCTAGATGAAGGGCCCTGGAGCCACACCAGCCACAGCACGCAGGCCAACTTTGTGCCTGCAGGTCAGCCAGGATGGTCCTGGACCCGGGCGCTCTTCTGGAAGCTTTCTATTGCCCTGCCTGAGATATCCCTCCTGTCCCGGCACCCACTGCTTTTATCCTTCCTCACCTCTGTCTGGAGAGAAATTCCATCGGAAGTTATGAGTGACACATCTTCTTCTTTACAGGTGGCAGCCTGGCAACTCCTGCAGAAAGGCCAGCAGAGCCCCACTCACACCGGGCCACCATCAAAGCCTTGGCCCCTCACTCCCTCCCACCAGCACAGCCCCGAGACTGCTGACGGGGCAGAGAATATGGAGTCAGGCACAACTTCAGGGGCTATTGCTGCCTGGAGCGCTGTTTATATTGACCTCAACCAGGCACACCTGGGGAGGGCCGGCCGGCAGGGTAAGGCTGCCCAGGTCAGCTAATCCACAACCCTCAGGGAATCACATTGTTGAAAATGGACCTCGCTAAGGCAGAATAGAAGCCAAGGAAAAAAAGGACACAATGCCATTTGCAGCCCCGTAGATGAGTCTAGAGGTAATCACGTGACTTTGAGTAAGTCAGAAAGTGAAAGACACATATCGTATCATATCACTTATAGGTGTTACCTAAAAATGGATACCAGGGCAGATATTTCCACGGAGAAGGGCAATCACAGATTCATTAAACAAACTTATGGTTCACCAATGGAAAGGTGTGAGGATTGGTTTCATTATGATATCGGGGTTAACAGACATAATCAAACACAGGTGACATATATAATCACCAAAGACCTACGGAATACCAAGAGAAGACTACTCAACATTCTGTCCGAACGTACATTGGAAAAGGATCCCAGGAAGAACAGACATCTGTATATGTGTAAAAGAACCACATCTTCCACACCTACAACAAGCCAAACATTGTAATCAAACTTGCTGTAATAGAAAATAAAAAAAATTAAAAACACGAACAAGAAGTAGTGAGACAAACTTGAGGGGCTTTCTCCTGGCACATTCCATTCGAACTTCCAATCTAGAACACGCCTTCCATTGAGGCTCTGTTGCTCTAGTAACCAGATTTGGTAAGGGAGAACTGCTGCCACCTTGTGGCCGTTTCACGCAACAGCAGCTTTAATCCCAGCGCTAATAGTCAGTTGATATTCAAAATCATTGCAGGCCTGTAAATGACACCTGCCCTGAAAACAAATCCTGGGGTCACATATCGACCAAAGGACATCCATATTTCAAAACGACCATTTCAAAAGGCATATTTTACGCACATTAGTGTTCTGCTTCTTTTTCTTTCTTTCCTTTTTTGTTAAAAAAACGGGAATGGAAAAAGGCATCCCTCAGAATGGGCGAAAATCGTTGCAAATGAATCAATGGACAAAGGTTTAATCTCCAATATATATATAAACAGCTCATGCAGCTCAATATTAAAAAAACAATCAACCCAATACAAAAATGGGCAGAAGATCTAAAGAGACGTTTCTTCAAAGAAGACACAGAGATGGCCAAGACGCACATGAAAAGCTGCTCAACAGCACTAATTATTAGAGAAATGCAAATCAAAACTACAATGAGGTATCACCTCACACCTGTTAGAATCGGCATCATCAGAAAATCTACAAACAACAAATTCTGGGGAGGGTGTGGACAAAAGGAGCCCTCTTCCACTATTGGTGGGGATGTAAATTGATACAGTCACTATGGAGAACAGTATGGAGTTTCCTTAAAAAAACTAGAACTAGAATTACCATCTGATCCAACAATCCCACTTCTGGGCATATACCCAGGGAAAACCATAAATCAAAAAGGCACATTCACCACAATGTTCATTGCAGCACTATTTACAATAGCCAGGTAATGCAAGTAACCTAAATGCCCACAGACAGATGAATGGATAAAGATGTGGTACATATATAAAATGGAATATTACTCAGCCATAAAAAGGAATGAAACTGGGTCATTTGTAGAGACATCGATGGATCTAGAGACTGTCATACAGAATGAAGTAAGTCAGAAAGAGGAAAACAAATATTGTATATTAATGCATATATGTGGAAACTAAAAAATGGTACAGATGAACTGGTTTGCAGGGAAGAAATAGAGACACAGAGGTAGAGAACAAACGTATGGACACCAAGTGTGGGAAGCCATGGGGTTGTGGTGGTGGGATGAGTTGGGAGATTGGGATTGACCTGTATACATGTATATGCATAAAATACATAACTAATAATAACCTGATGTATAAAAAAATAAATAAAATTAAATTTCAAAATTAAAAAGAAAAATTTAAAATAAAACAGAAAAAAAGTTCTTCCCTTCACACAGATGTATTTATAGGAATGAATTATTTCCATGCTTATATCTATAAATACATAAAAGAGGAATCAAATCTAACTTGAACCATAAAAGAAAAAAAAAAACCTGAACCCACCAGTTATACAGAGGGAAACCCTATCAGGGCACTTGCTCCAGCGGTAAACAATTCTGAAATTGGTCAGAGGTGGGGAATCACCTCCCATACAGCCAGCAACCCAACGCCCATGCAAGGAGCGTCCTCATTGCAAAGCTGGGGGACCGTGCTGAGGCATCTGTGAGTAAACGTGAGCTGAGCCCCAGGCCAGCTGCTGCTGAACTGTTCCCACCCTTCCCAGGTAAAACACCTGAATATGTACAAGGGCTTGAAAGCCTAGAGGAAGGGCCCTGGAGCCACACCAGCGAAGGCACGCAGGCCAACTTGGTGCCTGCAGGCCAGCCAGGATGGTCCTGGACCCGGGCGCTCTTCTGGAAGCTTTCTATTGCCCTGCCTGAGATACCCCAACTGTCACGGCCCTCACTGCTTTTTTCCTTCCTCACCTCTGTCCGGAGAGAAATTCCATCGGAAGGTATGGGGGACACATCCTCTTCTTTACAGGTGGCAGCCTGGCAACTCCTGCAGAAAGGCCAGCAGAGCCCAACTCACACCGGGTCATCAACAAAGCCTTGGCCCCTCACTCCCTCCCACCAGCACAGCCCCGAGACTGCTGACGGGGCAGAGAATATGGAGTCAGGCACAACTTCAGGGGCTATTGCTGCCTGGAGCGCTGTTTATATTGACCTCAACCAGGCACACCTGGGGAGGGCCGGCCGGCAGGGTAAGGCTTCCCAGGTCAGCTAATCCAAAACCCTCAGGGAATCACATTGTTGAAAATGGACCTCGCTAAGGCAGAATAGAAGCCAAGGAAAAAATGGACACAATGCCATTTGCAGCCCCGTAGATGAGTCTAGAGGTAATCACGTGACTTGGAGTAAGTCAGAAAGTGAAACACACATATCGTATCATATGACTTATAGGTGTTACCTAAAAATGGATACCAGGGCAGATATTTCCACGGAGAAGGGCAATCACAGATTCATTAAACAAACTTATGGTTCACCAATGGAAAGGTGTGAGGATTGGTTTCATTATGATATCGGGGTTAACAGACATAATCAAACACAGGTGACATATATAATCACCAAAGACCTACGGAATACCAAGAGAAGACTACTCAACATTCTGTCCTAACGTACATGGGAAAAGGATCCCAGGAAGAACAGACATCTGTATATGTGTAAAAGAACCACATCTTCCACACCTACAACAAGCCAAACATTGTAATCAAACTTGCTGTAATAGAAAATAAAAAAAAAAATTAAAAACACGAACAAGAAGTAGTGAGACAAACTTGAGGGGCTTTCTCCTGGCACATTCCATTCTAAATTCCAATCTAGAACACGCCTTCCATTGAGGCTCTGTTGCTCTAGTAACCAGTTTTGGTAAGGGAGAACTTCTGCCACCTTGTGGCCGTTTCACGCAACAGCAGCTTTAATCCCAGCGCTAATGATCAGTTGATATTCAAAATCATTGCAGGCCTGTAAATGACACCTGCCCTGAAAACAAATCCTGGGGTCACATATCGACCAAAAAATTCAAAGGACGTCCATATTTAAAAACGACCATTTCAAAAGGCATATTTTACGCACATTAGTGTTCTGCTTCTTTTTCTTTCTTTCCTTTTTTGTTAAAAAAAACGGGAATGGAAAAAGGCATCCCTCAGAATGGGCGAAAATCGTTGCAAATGAATCAATGGACAAAGGTTTAATCTCCAATATATATATATAAACAGCTCATGCAGCTTAATATTCAAAAATCAAACAACCCAATACAAAAATGGGCAGAAGATCTAAAGAGACGTTTCTTCAAAGAAGACACAGAGATGGCCAAGACGCACATGAAAAGCTGCTCAACAGCACTAATTATTAGAGAAATGCAAATCAAAACTACAATGAGGTATCACCTCACACCTGTTAGAATCGGCATCATCAGAAAATCTACAAACAACAAATTCTGGGGAGGGTGTGGACAAAAGGAGCCCTCTTCCACTATTGGTGGGGATGTAAATTGATACAGTCACTATGGAGAACAGTATGGAGTTTCCTTAAAAAAACTAGAAATAGAATTACCATCTGATCCAGCAATCCCACTTTTGGGCATATACCCAGAGAAAACCATAAATCAAAAAGGCACATTCACCACAATGTTCATTGTAGCACTATTTACAATAGCCAGGTAATGCAAGTAACCTAAATGCCCACAGACAGATGAATGGATAAAGATGTGGTACATATATAAAATGGAATATTACTCAGCCATAAAAAGGAATGAAACTGGGTCATTTGTAGAGACATCGATGGATCTAGAGACTGTCATACAGAATGAAGTAAGTCAGAAAGAGGAAAACAAATATTGTATATTAATGCATATATGTGGAAACTAAAAAATGGTACAGATGAACTGGTTTGAAGGGAAGAAATAGAGACACAGAGGTAGAGAACAAACGTATGGTCACCAAGGTTGGGAAGCCATGGGGGGGTGGTGGTGGGATGAGTTGGGAGATTGGGATTGACCTGTATACATATATATGCATAAAATACATAACTAATAATAACCTGCTGTATAAAAAAATAAATAAAATTAAATTTCAAAATTAAAAAGAAAAATTTAAAATAAAACAGAAAAAAGTTCTTCCCTTCACACAGATGTATTTATAGGAATGAATTATTTCCATGCTTATATCTATAAATACATAAAAGAGGAATCAATTCTAACTTGAACCATAAAAGAAAAAAAAAAACCTGAACCCACCAGTTATACAGAGGGAAACCCTATCAGACACTTGCTCCAGCGGTAAACAATTCTGAAATTGGTCAGAGGTGGGGAATCACCTCCCATACAGCCAGCCACCCAACTCCCATGCAAGGAGCGTCCTCATTGCAAAGCTGTGGGACCGTGCTGAGGCATCTGTGAGTAAACGTGAGCTGAGCCCCAGGCCAGCTGCTGCTGAACTGTTCCCACCCTTCCCAGGTAAAACACCTGAATATGTACAAGGGCTTGAAAGCCTAGAGGAAGGGCCCTGGAGCCACACCAGCGAAGGCACGCAGGCCAACTTGGTGCCTGCAGGCCAGCCAGGATGGTCCTGGCTCCGGGCGCTCTTCTGGAAGCTTTCTATTGCCCTGCCTGAGATACCCCTCCTGTCACGGCCCCCACTGCTTTTTTCCTTCCTCACCTCTGTCCTGAGAGAAATTCCATCGGAAGGTATGGGGGACACATCCTCTTCTTTACAGGTGGCAGCCTGGCAACTCCTGCAGAAAGGCCAGCAGAGCCCAACTCACACCGGACCATCAACAAAGCCTTGGCCCCTCACTCCCTCCCACCAGCACAGCCCCGAGACGGCTGACGGGGCAGAGAATATGGAGTCAGGCACAACTTCAGGGGCTATTGCTGCCTGGAGCGCTGTTTATATTGACCTCAACCAGGCACACCTGGGGAGGGCCGGCCAGCAGGGTAAGGCTGCCCAGGTCAGCTAATCCACAACCCTCAGGGAATCACATTGTTGAAAATGGACCTCGCTAAGGCAGAATAGAAGCCAAGGGAAAAAAGGACACAATGCCATTTGCAGCCCCGTAGATGAGTCTAGAGGTAATCACGTGACTTGGAGTAAGTCAGAAAGTGAAACACACATATCGTATCATATCACTTATAGGTGTTACGTAAAAATGGATACCAGGGCAGATATTTCCACGGAGAAGGGCAATCACATTTTCATTAAGCAAACTTATGGTTCACCAATGGAAAGGTGTGAGGATTGGTTTCATTACGATATCGGGGTTAACAGACATAATCAAACACAGGTGACATATATAATCACCAAAGACCTACGGAATACCAAGAGAAGACTACTCAACATTCTGTCCGAACGTACATGGGAAAAGGATCCCAGGAAGAACAGACATCTGTATATGTGTAAAAGAACCACATCTTCCACACCTACAACAAGCCAAACATTGTAATCAAACTTGCTGTAATAGAAAATAAAAAAAATTAAAAACACGAACAAGAAGTAGTGAGACAAACTTGAGGGGCTTTCTGCTGGCACATTCCATTCGAACTTCCAATCTAGAACACGCCTTCCATTGAGGCTCTGTTGCTCTAGTAACCAGATTTGGTAAGGGAGAACTGCTGCCACCTTGTGGCCGTTTCACGCAACAGCAGCTTTAATCCCAGCGCTAATGGTCAGTTGATATTCAAAATCATTGCAGGCCTGTAAATGACACCTGCCCTGAAAACAAATCCTGGGGTCACATATCGACCAAAAAATTCAAAGGACGTCCATATTTCAAAACGACCATTTCAAAAGGCATATTTTACGCACATTAGTGTTCTGCTTCTTTTTCTTTCTTTCCTTTTTTGTTAAAAAACGGAAATGGAAAAAGGCATCCCTCAGAATGGGCGAAAATCGTTGCAAATGAATGAATGGATAAAGGTTTAATCTCCAATATATATATAAACAGCTCATGCAGCTTAATATTCAAAGATCAAACAACCCAATACAAAAATGGGCAGAAGATCTAAAGAGACGTTTCTTCAAAGAAGACACAGAGATGGCCAAGACGCACATGAAAAGCTGCTCAACAGCACTAATTATTAGAGAAATGCAAATCAAACCTACAATGAGGTACCTCACACCTGTTAGAATCGGCATCATCAGAATATCTACAAACAACAAATTCTGGGGAGGGTGTGGACAAAAGAAGCCCTCTTCCACTATTGGTGGGGATGTAAATTGATACAGTCACTATGGAGAACAGTATGGAGTTTCCTTAAAAAAACTAGAAATAGAATTACCATCTGATCCAGCAATCCCACTTCTGGGCATATACCCAGAGAAAACCATAAATCAAAAAGGCACATTCACCACAATGTTCATTGCAGCACTATTTACAATAGCCAGGTAATGCAAGCAACCTAAATGCCCACAGACAGATGAATGGATAAAGATGTGGTACATATATAAAATGGAATATTACTCAGCCATAAAAGGGGTGAAACTGGGTCATTTGTAGAGACATCGATGGATCTAGAGACTGTCATACAGAATGAAGTAAGTCAGAAAGAGGAAAACAAATATTCTATATTAATGCATATATGTGGAACCTAAAAAATGGTACAGATGAACTGGTTTGCAGGGAAGAAATAGAGACACAGAGGTAGACAACAAACGTATGGACACCAAGTGTGGGAAGCCATGGGGTGGTGGTGGTGGGATGAGTTGGGAGATTGGGATTGACATGTATACATGTATATGCATAAAATACATAACTAATAATAACCTGCTGTATAAAAAATAAATACAATTAAATTTCAAAATTTAAAAAAAAATTTAAAATAAAACAGAAAAAAGTTCTTCCCTTCACACAGATGTATTTATAGGAATGAATTATTTCCATGCTTATATCTATAAATACATAAAAGAGGAATCAAATCTAACTTGAACCATAAAAGAAAAAAAAAACCTGAACCCACCAGTTATACAGAGGGAAACCCTATCAGGGCACTTGCTCCAGCGGTAAACAATTCTGAAATTGGTCAGAGGTGGGGAATCACCTCCCATACAGCCAGCAACCCACCCCCAATGCAAGGAGCGTCCTCATTGCAAAGCTGGGGGACCGTGCTGAGGCATCTGTGAGTAAACGTGAGCTGAGCCCCAGGCCAGCTGCTGCTGAACTGTTCCCACCCTTCCCAGGTAAAACACCTGAATATGTACAAGGGCTTGAAAGCCTAGAGGAAGGGCCGTGGAGCCACACCAGCGACAGCACTCAGGCCAACTTGGTGCCTGCAGGCCAGCCAGGATGGTCCTGGACCCGGGCGCTCTTCTGGAAGCTTTCTATTGCCCTGCCTGAGATACCCATCCTGTCCTGGCCCCCACTGCTTTTATCCTTCCTCACCTCTGTCCGGAGAGAAATTCCATCGGAAGGTATGGGTGACACATCCTCTTCTTTACAGGTGGCAGCCTGGCAACTCCTGCAGAAAGGCCAGCAGAGCCCCACTCACACCGGGCCACCAACAAAGCCTTGGCCCCTCACTCCCTCCCACCAGCACAGCCCCGAGACTGCTGACGGGGCAGAGAATATGGAGTCAGGCACAACTTCAGGGGCTATTGCTGCCTGGAGCGCTGTTTATATTGACCTCAACCAGGCACACCTGGGGAGGGCCGGCCGGCAGGGTAAGGCTGCCCAGGTCAGCTAATCCACAACCCTCAGGGAATCACATTGTTGAAAATGGACCTCGCTAAGGCAGAACAGAAGCCAAGGGAAAAAAGGACACAATGCCATTTGCAGCCCCGTAGATGAGACTAGAGGTAATCACGTGACTTAGAGTAAGTCAGAAAGTGAAAGACACATATCGTATCATATCACTTATAGGTATTACCTAAAATGGATACCAGGGCAGATATTTCCACGGAGAAGGGCAATCACAGATTCATTAAACAAACTTATGGTTCACCAATGGAAAGGTGTGAGGATTGGTTTCATTACGATATCGGGGTTAACAGACATAATCAAACACAGGTGACATATATAATCACCAAAGACCTACGGAATACCAAGAGAAGACTACTCAACATTCTGTCCTAAGGTACATGGGAAAAGTATCCCAGGATGAACAGACATCTGTATATGTGTAAAAGAACCACATCTTCCACACTTACAACAAGCCAAACATTGTAATCAAACTTGCTATAATAGAAAATAAAAAAAAAATTAAAAACACGAACAAGAAGTAGTGAGACAAACTTGAGGGGCTTTCTCCTGGCACATTCCATTCTAAATTCCAGTCTAGAACAAGACTTCCATTGAGGCTCTGTTGCTCTAGTAACCAGATTTGGTAAGGGAGAACTTCTGCCACCTTGTGGCCGTTTCACACAACAGCAGCTTTAATCCCAGGGCTAATGGTCAGTTGATATTCCAAATCATTGCAGGCCTGTAAATGACACCTGCCCTGAAAACAAATCCTGGGGTCACATATCGACCAAAAAATTCAAAGGACGTCCATATTTCAAAACGACCATTTCAAAAGGCATATTTTACGCACATTAGTGTTCTGCTTCTTTTTCTTTCTTTCCTTTTTTGTTACAAAAACGGGAATGGAAAAAGGCATCCCTCAGAATGGGCGAAAATCGTTGCAAATGAATCAATGGACAAAGGTTTAATCTCCAATATATATATAAACAGCTCATGCAGCTTAATATTAATAAAACAAACAACCCTATACAAAAATGGGCAGAAGATCTAAAGAGACGTTTCTTTAAAGAAGACACAGAAATGGCCAAGACGCACATGAAAAGCTGCTCAACAGCACTAATTATTAGAGAAATGCAAATCAAAACTACAATGAGGTATCACCTCACACCTGTTAGAATCGGCATCATCAGGAAATCTACAAACCACAAATTCTGGGGAGGGTGTGGACAAAAGGAGCCCTCTTCCACTATTGGTGGGGATGTAAATTGATACAGTCACTATGGAGAACAGTATGGAGTTTCCTTAAAAAACCTAGAAATAGAATTACCATCTGATCCAGCAATCCACCTTCTGGGCATATACCCAGAGAAAACCATAAATCAAAAAGGCACATTCACCACAATGTTCATTGCAGCACTATTTACAATAGCCAGGGAATGCAAGCAACCTAAATCCCCACAGACAGATGAATGGATAAAGATGTGGTATATATATAAAATGGAATATTACTCAGCCATAAAAAGGAATGAAACTGGGTCATTTGTAGAGACATCGATGGATCTAGAGACTGTCATACAGAATGAAGTAAGTCAGAAAGAGGAAAACAAATATTGTATATTAATGCATATATGTGGAACCTAAAAAATGGTACAGATGAACTGTTTTGCAGGGAAGAAATAGAGACACAGAGGTAGAGAACAAACGTATGGACACCAAGTGTGGGAAGCCATGGGGTGGTGGTGGTGGGATGAGTTGGGAGATTGGGATTGACCTGTATACATGTATATGCATAAAATACATAACTCATAATAACCTGCTGTATAAAAAAATAAATAAAATTAAATTTCAAAAATTAAAAAAAAAATTTTAAAATAAAATAGAAAAAATTTACTCCCTTCACACAGATGTATTTATAGGAATGAATTATTTCCATGCTTATATTTGTAAATACATAAAAGAGGAATCAAATCTAACTTGAACCATAAAAGAAAAAAAAAACCTGAACCCACCAGTTATACAGAGGGAAACCCTATCAGGGCACTTGCTCCAGCAGTAAACATTTCTGAAATTGGTCAGAGGTGGGGAATCACCTCCCATACAGCCAGCAACCCACCCCCAATGCAAGGAGCGTCCTCATTGCAAAGCTGGGGGACCGTGCTGAGGCATCTGTGAGTAAACGTGAGCTGAGCCCCAGGCCAGCTGCTGCTGAACTGTTCCCACCCTTCCCAGGTAAAACACCTGAATATGTACAAGGGCTTGAAAGCCTAGAGGAAGGGCGGTGGAGCCACACCAGCGACAGCACTCAGGCCAACTTGGTGCCTGCAGGCCAGCCAGGATGGTCCTGGACCCGGGTGCTGTTCGGGAAGCTTTCTATTGCCCTCCCTGAGATACCCCTCCTGTCCTGGCCCCCACTGCTTTTATCCTTCCTCACCTCTGTCCGGAGAGAAATTCCATCGGAAGGTATTGGTGACACATCCTCTTCTTTACAGGTGGCAGCCTGGCAACTCCAGCAGAAAGGCCAGCAGAGCCCCACTCACACCGGGCCACCAACAAAGCCTTGGCCCCTCACTCCCTCCCACCAGCACAGCCCCGAGACTGCTGACGGGGCAGAGTATATGGAGTCAGGCACAACTTCAGGGCTATTGCTGCCTGGAGCGCTGTTTATATTGACCTCAACCAGGCACACCTGGGGAGGGCCGGCCGGCAGGGTAAGGCTGCCCAGGTCAGCTAATCCACAACCCTCAGGGAATCACATTGTTGAAAATGGACCTCGCTAAGGCAGAACAGAAGCCAAGGGAAAAAAGGACACAATGCCATTTGCAGCCCCGTAGATGAGTCTAGAGGTAATCACGTGACTTGGAGTAAGTCAGAAAGTGAAAGACACATATCGTATCATATCACTTATAGGTATTACCTAAAATGGATACCAGGGCAGATATTTCCACGGAGAAGGGCAATCACAGATTCATTAAACAAACATATGGTTCACCAATGGAAAGGTGTGAGGATTGGTTTCATTACGATATCGGGGTTAACAGACATAATCAAACACAGGTGACATATATAATCACCAAAGACCTACGGAATACCAAGAGAAGACTACTCAACATTCTGTCCTAAGGTACATGGGAAAAGGATCCCAGGATGAACAGACATCTGTATATGTGTAAAAGAACCACATCTTCCACACTTACAACTAGCCAAATATTGTAATCAAACTTGCTATAATAGAAAATAAAAAAAAAATTAAAAACACGAACAAGAAGTAGTGAGACAAACTTGAGGGGCTTTCTCCTGGCACATTCCATTCTAAATTCCAGTCTAGAACACGACTTCCATTGAGGCTCTGTTGCTCTAGTAACCAGATTTGGTAAGGGAGAACTTCTGCCACCTTGTGGCCGTTTCACGCAACAGCAGCTTTAATCCCAGCGCTAATGGTCAGTTGATATTCAAAATCATTGCAGGCCTGTAAATGACACCTGCCCTGAAAACAAATCCTGGGGTCACATATCGACCAAAGGACATCCATATTTCAAAACGACCATTTCAAAAGGCATATTTTACGCACATTAGTGTTCTGCTTCTTTTTCTTTCTTTCCTTTTTTGTTAAAAAAACGGGAATGGAAAAAGGCATCCCTCAGAATGGGCGAAAATCGTTGCAAATGAATCAATGGACAAAGGTTTAATCTCCAATATATATATAAACAGCTCATGCAGCTTAATATTAAAAAAACAAACAACCCAATACAGAAATGGGCAGAAGATCTAAAGAGACGTTTCTTCAAAGAAGACACAGAGATGGCCAAGACGCACATGAAAAGCTGCTCAACAGCACTAATTATTAGAGAAATGCAAATCAAAACTACAATGAGGTATCACCTCACACCTGTTAGAATCGGCATCATCAGAAAATCTACAAACAACAAATTCTGGGGAGGGTGTGGACAAAAGGAGCCCTCTTCCACTATTGGTGGGGATGTAAATTGATACAGTCACTATGGAGAACAGTATGGAGTTTCCTTAAAAAAACTAGAAATAGAATTACCATCTGATCCAGCAATCCCACTTCTGGGCATATACCCAGAGAAAACCATAAATCAAAAAGGCACATTCACCACAATGTTCATTGCAGCACTATTTACAATAGCCAGGTAATGCAAGCAACCTAAATGCCCACAGACAGATGAATGGATAAAGATGTGGTACATATATAAAACGGAATATTACTCAGCCATAAAAAGGGATGAAACTGGGTCATTTGTAGACACATCGATGGATCTAGAGACTGTCATACAGAATGAAGTAAGTCAGAAAGAGGAAAACAAATATTGTCTATTAATGCATATATGTGGAACCTGAAAAATGGTACAGATGAACTGGTTTGCAGGGAAGAAATAGAGACACAGAGGTAGAGAACAAACGTATGGACACCAAGTGTTGGAAGCCATGGGGTGGTGGTGGTGGGATGAGTTGGGAGATTGGGATTAACCTGTATACATATATATGCATAAAATACATAACTAATAATAACCTGCTGTATAAAAAAAATAAATAAAATTAAATTTCAAAATTTAAAAAAAAAAAATTTTAAAATAAAACAGAAAAAAGTTATTCGCTTCACACAGATGTATTTACAGGAATGAAATATTTCCATGCTTCTATCTATAAATACATAAAAGAGGAATGAAATCTAACTTGAAACATAAAAGGAAAAAAAACCCGAACCCACCAGTTATAAAGAGGGAAACCCTATCAGGGCACTTGCTCCAGCGGTAAGCAATTCTGAAATTGGTCAGAGGTGGGGAATCACCTCCCATACAGCCAGAAAACCACCCCCCATGCAAGGAGCGTCCTCATTGCAAAGCTGGGGGACCGTGCTGAGGCATCTGTGAGTAAACGTGAGCTGAGCCCCAGGCCAGCTGCTGCTGAACTGTTCCCACCCTTCCCAGGTAAAACACCTGAATATGTACAAGGGCTTGAAAGCCTAGAGGAAGGGCCCTGGAGCCACACCAGCCACAGCACGCAGGCCAACTTGGTGCCTGCTGGTCAGCCACGATTGTCCTCGCCCTGGGCGCTGTTCTGGAAGCTTTCTATTGCCCTGCCTGAGATACCCCTCCTGTCCCGGCCCCCACTGCTATTTTCCTTCCTCACCTCTGTCCAGAGAGAAATTACATCGGAAGTTATGAGTGACACATCCTCTTCTTTACAGGTGGCAGCCTGGCAACTCCTGCAGAAAGGCCAGCAGAGCCCCACTCACACCGGGCCACCAACAAAGCCTTGGCCCCTCACTCCCTCCCACCAGCACAGCCCCGAGACTGCTGACGGGGCAGAGAATATGGAGTCAGGCACAACTTCAGGGGCTATTGCTGCCTGGAGCGCTGTTTATATTGACCTCAAGCAGGCACACCTGGGGAGGGCCGGCCGGCAGTGTAAGGCTGCCCAGGTCAGCTAATCCACAACCCTCAGGGAATCACATTGTTGAAAATGGACCTCGCTAAGGCAGAATAGAAGCCAAGGAAAAAAAGGACACAATGCCATTTGCAGCCCCGTAGATGAGTCTAGAGGTAATCACGTGACTTGGAGTAAGTCAGAAAGTGAAAGACACATATCATATCATATCACTTATAGGTGTTACCTAAAAATGGATACCAGGGCAGATATTTCCATGGAGAAGGGCAATCACAGATTCATTAAACAAACTTATGGTTCACCAATGGAAAGGTGTGAGGATTGGTTTCATTACGATATCGGGGTTAACAGACATAATCAAACACAGGTGACATATATAATCACCAAAGACCTACGGAATACCAAGAGAAGACTACTCAACATTCTGTCCTAAGGTACATGGGAAAAGAATCCCAGGATGAACAGACATCTGTATATGTGTAAAAGAACCACATCTTCCACACCTACAACAAGCCAAACATTGTAATCAAACTTGCTGTAATAGAAAATAAAAAAAAAAACAAATTAAAAACACAAAGAAGAAATAGTGAGACAAACTTGAGGGGCTTTCTCCTGGCACATTCCATTCTAAATTCCAATCTAGAACACGCCTTCCATTGAGGCTCTGTTGCTCTAGTAACCAGATTTGGTAAGGGAGAACTGCTGCCACCTTGTGGCCGTTTCACGCAACAGCAGCTTTAATCCCAGCGCTAATGGTCAGTTGATATTCAAAATCATTGCAGGCCTGTAAATGACACCTGCCCTGAAAACAAATCCTGGGGTCACATATCGACCAAAAAAGTTAAAGGACGTCCATATTTCAAAACGACCATTTCAAAAGGCATATTTTACGCACATTAGTGTTCTGCTTCTTTTTCTTTCTTTCCTTTTTTGTTAAAAAAAACGGGAATGGAAAAAGGCATCCCTCAGAATGGGCGAAAATCGTTGCAAATGAATCAATGGACAAAGGTTTAATCTCCAATATATATATAAACAGCTCATGCAGCTTAATATTAAAAAAACAAACAACCCAATACAGAAATGGGAAGATCTAAAGAGACGTTTCTTCAAAGAAGACACAGAGATGGCCAAGATGCACATGAAAAGCTGCTCAACAGCACTAATTATTAGAGAAATGCAAATCAAAACTACAATGAGGTATCACCTCACACCTGTTAGAATCGGCATCATCAGAAAATCTACAAACAACAAATTCTGGGGAGGGTGTGGACAAAAGGAGCCCTCTTCCACTATTGGTGGGGATGTAAATTGATACAGTCACTATGGAGAACAGTATGGAGTTTCCTTAAAAAAACTAGAAATAGAATTACCATCTGATCCAGCAATCCCACTTCTGGGCATATACCCAGAGAAAACCATAAATCAAAAATGCACATTCACCACAATGTTCATTGCAGCACTATTTACAATAGCCAGGTAATGCAAGCAACCTAAATGCCCACAGACAGATGAATGGATAAAGATGTGGTACATATATAAAATGGAATATTACTCAGCCATAAAAGGGATGAAACTTGGTCATTTTTAGAGACATTGATGGATCTAGAGACTGTCATACAGAATGAAGTAAGTCAGAAAGAGGAAAACAAATATTGTATATTAATGCATATATGTGGAACCTAAAAAATGGTACAGATGAACTGGTTTGCAGGGAAGAAATAGAGACACAGAGGTAGAGAACAAACGTATGGACACCAAGTGTGGGAAGCCATGGGGTGGTGGTGGTGGGATGAGATGGGAGATTGGGATTGACCTGTATACATGTATATGCATAAAATACATAACTAATAATAACCTGCTGTATAAAAGAATAAATACAATTAAATTTCAAAATTTAAAAAAAAAAAATTTAAGTAAAACAGAAAAAAGTTCTTCCCTTCACACAGATGTATTTATAGGAATGAATTATTTTCATGCTTATATCTATAAATACATAAAAGAGGAATCAAATCTAACTTGAACCATAAAAGAAAAAAAAAACCTGAACCCACCAGTTATACAGAGGGAAACCCTATCAGGGCACTTGCTCCAGCGGTAAACAATTCTGAAATTGGTTCAGAGGTGGGGAATCACCTCCCATACAGCCAGCAACCCACCCCCCATGCAAGGAGCGTCCTCATTGCAAAGCTGGGGGACCGTGCTAAGGCATCTGTGAGTAAACGTGAGCTGAGCCCCAGGCCAGCTGCTGCTGAACTGTTCCCACCCTTCCCAGGTAAAACACCTGAATATGTACAAGGGCTTGAAAGCCTAGATGAAGGGCCCTGGAGCCACACCAGCCACAGCACGCAGGCCAACTTTGTGCCTGCAGGTCAGCCAGGATGGTCCTGGACCCGGGCGCTCTTCTGGAAGCTTTCTATTGCCCTGCCTGAGATATCCCTCCTGTCCCGGCACCCACTGCTTTATCCTTCCTCACCTCTGTCTGGAGAGAAATTCCATCGGAAGTTATGAGTGACACATCTTCTTCTTTACAGGTGGCAGCCTGGCAACTCCTGCAGAAAGGCCAGCAGAGCCCCACTCACACCGGGCCACCATCAAAGCCTTGGCCCCTCACTCCCTCCCACCAGCACAGCCCCGAGACTGCTGACGGGGCAGAGAATATGGAGTCAGGCACAACTTCAGGGGCTATTGCTGCCTGGAGCGCTGTTTATATTGACCTCAACCAGGCACACCTGGGGAGGGCCGGCCGGCAGGGTAAGGCTGCCCAGGTCAGCTAATCCACAACCCTCAGGGAATCACATTGTTGAAAATGGACCTCGCTAAGGCAGAATAGAAGCCAAGGAAAAAAAGGACACAATGCCATTTGCAGCCCCGTAGATGAGTCTAGAGGTAATCACGTGACTTTGAGTAAGTCAGAAAGTGAAAGACACATATCGTATCATATCACTTATAGGTGTTACCTAAAAATGGATACCAGGGCAGATATTTCCACGGAGAAGGGCAATCACAGATTCATTAAACAAACTTATGGTTCACCAATGGAAAGGTGTGAGGATTGGTTTCATTATGATATCGGGGTTAACAGACATAATCAAACACAGGTGACATATTTAATCACCAAAGACCTACGGAATACCAAGAGAAGACTACTCAACATTCTGTCCGAACGTACATTGGAAAAGGATCCCAGGAAGAACAGACATCTGTATATGTGTAAAAGAACCACATCTTCCACACCTACAACAAGCCAAACATTGTAATCAAACTTGCTGTAATAGAAAATAAAAAAAATTAAAAACACGAACAAGAAGTAGTGAGACAAACTTGAGGGGCTTTCTCCTGGCACATTCCATTCGAACTTCCAATCTAGAACACGCCTTCCATTGAGGCTCTGTTGCTCTAGTAACCAGATTTGGTAAGGGAGAACTGCTGCCACCTTGTGGCCGTTTCACGCAACAGCAGCTTTAATCCCAGCGCTAATAGTCAGTTGATATTCAAAATCATTGCAGGCCTGTAAATGACACCTGCCCTGAAAACAAATCCTGGGGTCACATATCGACCAAAGGACATCCATATTTCAAAACGACCATTTCAAAAGGCATATTTTACGCACATTAGTGTTCTGCTTCTTTTTCTTTCTTTCCTTTTTTGTTAAAAAAACGGGAATGGAAAAAGGCATCCCTCAGAATGGGCGAAAATCGTTGCAAATGAATCAATGGACAAAGGTTTAATCTCCAATATATATATAAACAGCTCATGCAGCTCAATATTAAAAAAAACAATCAACCCAATACAAAAATGGGCAGAAGATCTAAAGAGACGTTTCTTCAAAGAAGACACAGAGATGGCCAAGACGCACATGAAAAGCTGCTCAACAGCACTAATTATTAGAGAAATGCAAATCAAAACTACAATGAGGTATCACCTCACACCTGTTAGAATCGGCATCATCAGAAAATCTACAAACAACAAATTCTGGGGAGGGTGTGGACAAAAGGAGCCCTCTTCCACTATTGGTGGGGATGTAAATTGATACAGTCACTATGGAGAACAGTATGGAGTTTCCTTAAAAAAACTAGAACTAGAATTACCATCTGATCCAACAATCCCACTTCTGGGCATATACCCAGGGAAAACCATAAATCAAAAAGGCACATTCACCACAATGTTCATTGCAGCACTATTTACAATAGCCAGGTAATGCAAGTAACCTAAATGCCCACAGACAGATGAATGGATAAAGATGTGGTACATATATAAAATGGAATATTACTCAGCCATAAAAGGGATGAAACTTGGTCATTTTTAGAGACATTGATGGATCTAGAGACTGTCATACAGAATGAAGTAAGTCAGAAAGAGGAAAACAAATATTGTATATTAATGCATATATGTGGAACCTAAAAAATGGTACAGATGAACTGGTTTGCAGGGAAGAAATAGAGACACAGAGGTAGAGAACAAACGTATGGACACCAAGTGTGGGAAGCCATGGGAGATTGGGATTGACCTGTATACATGTATATGCATAAAATACATAACTAATAATAACCTGCTGTATAAAAAAATAAATACAATTAAATTTCAAAATTTAAAAAAAAAAAATTTAAGTAAAACAGAAAAAAGTTCTTCCCTTCACACAGATGTATTTATAGGAATGAATTATTTTCATGCTTATATCTATAAATACATAAAAGAGGAATCAAATCTAACTTGAACCATAAAAGAAAAAATAAACCTGAACCCACCAGTTATACAGAGGGAAACCCTATCAGGGCACTTGCTCCAGCGGTAAACAATTCTGAAATTGGTCAGAGGTGGGGAATCACCTCCCATACAGCCAGCAACACACCCCCCATGCAAGGAGCGTCCTCATTGCAAAGCTGGGGGACCGTGCTAAGGCATCTGTGAGTAAACGTGAGCTGAGCTCCAGGCCAGCTGCTGCTGAACTGTTCCCACCCTTCCCAGGTAAAACACCTGAATATGTACAAGGGCTTGAAAGCCTAGATGAAGGGCCCTGGAGCCACACCAGCCACAGCACGCAGGCCAACTTTGTGCCTGCAGGTCAGCCAGGATGGTCCTGGACCCGGGCGCTCTTCTGGAAGCTTTCTATTGCCCTGCCTGAGATATCCCTCCTGTCCCGGCACCCACTGCTTTTATCCTTCCTCACCTCTGTCTGGAGAGAAATTCCATCGGAAGTTATGAGTGACACATCTTCTTCTTTACAGGTGGCAGCCTGGCAACTCCTGCAGAAAGGCCAGCAGAGCCCCACTCACACCGGGCCACCATCAAAGCCTTGGCCCCTCACTCCCTCCCACCAGCACAGCCCCGAGACTGCTGACGGGGCAGAGAATATGGAGTCAGGCACAACTTCAGGGGCTATTGCTGCCTGGAGCGCTGTTTATATTGACCTCAACCAGGCACACCTGGGGAGGGCCGGCCGGCAGGGTAAGGCTGCCCAGGTCAGCTAATCCACAACCCTCAGGGAATCACATTGTTGAAAATGGACCTCGCTAAGGCAGAATAGAAGCCAAGGAAAAAAAGGACACAATGCCATTTGCAGCCCCGTAGATGAGTCTAGAGGTAATCACGTGACTTTGAGTAAGTCAGAAAGTGAAAGACACATATCGTATCATATCACTTATAGGTGTTACCTAAAAATGGATACCAGGGCAGATATTTCCACGGAGAAGGGCAATCACAGATTCATTAAACAAACTTATGGTTCACCAATGGAAAGGTGTGAGGATTGGTTTCATTATGATATCGGGGTTAACAGACATAATCAAACACAGGTGACATATATAATCACCAAAGACCTACGGAATACCAAGAGAAGACTACTCAACATTCTGTCCGAACGTACATTGGAAAAGGATCCCAGGAAGAACAGACATCTGTATATGTGTAAAAGAACCACATCTTCCACACCTACAACAAGCCAAACATTGTAATCAAACTTGCTGTAATAGAAAATAAAAAAAATTAAAAACACGAACAAGAAGTAGTGAGACAAACTTGAGGGGCTTTCTCCTGGCACATTCCATTCGAACTTCCAATCTAGAACACGCCTTCCATTGAGGCTCTGTTGCTCTAGTAACCAGATTTGGTAAGGGAGAACTGCTGCCACCTTGTGGCCGTTTCACGCAACAGCAGCTTTAATCCCAGCGCTAAT
Source organism: Mesoplodon densirostris (assembly GCF_025265405.1). NCBI lineage: Eukaryota > Metazoa > Chordata > Mammalia > Artiodactyla > Ziphiidae > Mesoplodon > Mesoplodon densirostris. The sequence goes on along the minus strand of NC_082673.1, from coordinate 47,358,707 downwards.
AGTCAGTTGATATTCAAAATCATTGCAGGCCTGTAAATGACACCTGCCCTGAAAACAAATCCTGGGGTCACATATCGACCAAAGGACATCCATATTTCAAAACGACCATTTCAAAAGGCATATTTTACGCACATTAGTGTTCTGCTTCTTTTTCTTTCTTTCCTTTTTTGTTAAAAAAACGGGAATGGAAAAAGGCATCCCTCAGAATGGGCGAAAATCGTTGCAAATGAATCAATGGACAAAGGTTTAATCTCCAATATATATATAAACAGCTCATGCAGCTCAATATTAAAAAAACAATCAACCCAATACAAAAATGGGCAGAAGATCTAAAGAGACGTTTCTTCAAAGAAGACACAGAGATGGCCAAGACGCACATGAAAAGCTGCTCAACAGCACTAATTATTAGAGAAATGCAAATCAAAACTACAATGAGGTATCACCTCACACCTGTTAGAATCGGCATCATCAGAAAATCTACAAACAACAAATTCTGGGGAGGGTGTGGACAAAAGGAGCCCTCTTCCACTATTGGTGGGGATGTAAATTGATACAGTCACTATGGAGAACAGTATGGAGTTTCCTTAAAAAAACTAGAACTAGAATTACCATCTGATCCAACAATCCCACTTCTGGGCATATACCCAGGGAAAACCATAAATCAAAAAGGCACATTCACCACAATGTTCATTGCAGCACTATTTACAATAGCCAGGTAATGCAAGTAACCTAAATGCCCACAGACAGATGAATGGATAAAGATGTGGTACATATATAAAATGGAATATTACTCAGCCATAAAAAGGAATGAAACTGGGTCATTTGTAGAGACATCGATGGATCTAGAGACTGTCATACAGAATGAAGTAAGTCAGAAAGAGGAAAACAAATATTGTATATTAATGCATATATGTGGAAACTAAAAAATGGTACAGATGAACTGGTTTGCAGGGAAGAAATAGAGACACAGAGGTAGAGAACAAACGTATGGACACCAAGTGTGGGAAGCCATGGGGTTGTGGTGGTGGGATGAGTTGGGAGATTGGGATTGACCTGTATACATGTATATGCATAAAATACATAACTAATAATAACCTGATGTATAAAAAAATAAATAAAATTAAATTTCAAAATTAAAAAGAAAAATTTAAAATAAAACAGAAAAAAAGTTCTTCCCTTCACACAGATGTATTTATAGGAATGAATTATTTCCATGCTTATATCTATAAATACATAAAAGAGGAATCAAATCTAACTTGAACCATAAAAGAAAAAAAAAAACCTGAACCCACCAGTTATACAGAGGGAAACCCTATCAGGGCACTTGCTCCAGCGGTAAACAATTCTGAAATTGGTCAGAGGTGGGGAATCACCTCCCATACAGCCAGCAACCCAACGCCCATGCAAGGAGCGTCCTCATTGCAAAGCTGGGGGACCGTGCTGAGGCATCTGTGAGTAAACGAGAGCTGAGCCCCAGGCCAGCTGCTGCTGAACTGTTCCCACCCTTCCCAGGTAAAACACCTGAATATGTACAAGGGCTTGAAAGCCTAGAGGAAGGGCCCTGGAGCCACGCCAGCGAAGGCACGCAGGCCAACTTGGTGCCTGCAGGCCAGCCAGGATGGTCCTGGACCCGGGCGCTCTTCTGGAAGCTTTCTATTGCCCTGCCTGAGATACCCCAACTGTCACGGCCCTCACTGCTTTTTTCCTTCCTCACCTCTGTCCGGAGAGAAATTCCATCGGAAGGTATGGGGGACACATCCTCTTCTTTACAGGTGGCAGCCTGGCAACTCCTGCAGAAAGGCCAGCAGAGCCCAACTCACACCGGGCCATCAACAAAGCCTTGGCCCCTCACTCCCTCCCACCAGCACAGCCCCGAGACTGCTGACGGGGCAGAGAATATGGAGTCAGGCACAACTTCAGGGGCTATTGCTGCCTGGAGCGCTGTTTATATTGACCTCAACCAGGCACACCTGGGGAGGGCCGGCCGGCAGGGTAAGGCTTCCCAGGTCAGCTAATCCAAAACCCTCAGGGAATCACATTGTTGAAAATGGACCTCGCTAAGGCAGAATAGAAGCCAAGGAAAAAATGGACACAATGCCATTTGCAGCCCCGTAGATGAGTCTAGAGGTAATCACGTGACTTGGAGTAAGTCAGAAAGTGAAACACACATATCGTATCATATGACTTATAGGTGTTACCTAAAAATGGATACCAGGGCAGATATTTCCACGGAGAAGGGCAATCACAGATTCATTAAACAAACTTATGGTTCACCAATGGAAAGGTGTGAGGATTGGTTTCATTATGATATCGGGGTTAACAGACATAATCAAACACAGGTGACATATATAATCACCAAAGACCTACGGAATACCAAGAGAAGACTACTCAACATTCTGTCCTAACGTACATGGGAAAAGGATCCCAGGAAGAACAGACATCTGTATATGTGTAAAAGAACCACATCTTCCACACCTACAACAAGCCAAACATTGTAATCAAACTTGCTGTAATAGAAAATAAAAAAAAAAATTAAAAACACGAACAAGAAGTAGTGAGACAAACTTGAGGGGCTTTCTCCTGGCACATTCCATTCTAAATTCCAATCTAGAACACGCCTTCCATTGAGGCTCTGTTGCTCTAGTAACCAGTTTTGGTAAGGGAGAACTTCTGCCACCTTGTGGCCGTTTCACGCAACAGCAGCTTTAATCCCAGCGCTAATGATCAGTTGATATTCAAAATCATTGCAGGCCTGTAAATGACACCTGCCCTGAAAACAAATCCTGGGGTCACATATCGACCAAAAAATTCAAAGGACGTCCATATTTAAAAACGACCATTTCAAAAGGCATATTTTACGCACATTAGTGTTCTGCTTCTTTTTCTTTCTTTCCTTTTTTGTTAAAAAAAACGGGAATGGAAAAAGGCATCCCTCAGAATGGGCGAAAATCGTTGCAAATGAATCAATGTACAAAGGTTTAATCTCCAATATATATATATAAACAGCTCATGCAGCTTAATATTCAAAAATCAAACAACCCAATACAAAAATGGGCAGAAGATCTAAAGAGACGTTTCTTCAAAGAAGACACAGAGATGGCCAAGACGCACATGAAAAGCTGCTCAACAGCACTAATTATTAGAGAAATGCAAATCAAAACTACAATGAGGTATCACCTCACACCTGTTAGAATCGGCATCATCAGAAAATCTACAAACAACAAATTCTGGGGAGGGTGTGGACAAAAGGAGCCCTCTTCCACTATTGGTGGGGATGTAAATTGATACAGTCACTATGGAGAACAGTATGGAGTTTCCTTAAAAAAACTAGAAATAGAATTACCATCTGATCCAGCAATCCCACTTTTGGGCATATACCCAGAGAAAACCATAAATCAAAAAGGCACATTCACCACAATGTTCATTGTAGCACTATTTACAATAGCCAGGTAATGCAAGTAACCTAAATGCCCACAGACAGATGAATGGATAAAGATGTGGTACATATATTAAATGGAATATTACTCAGCCATAAAAAGGAATGAAACTGGGTCATTTGTAGAGACATCGATGGATCTAGAGACTGTCATACAGAATGAAGTAAGTCAGAAAGAGGAAAACAAATATTGTATATTAATGCATATATGTGGAAACTAAAAAATGGTACAGATGAACTGGTTTGAAGGGAAGAAATAGAGACACAGAGGTAGAGAACAAACGTATGGTCACCAAGGGTGGGAAGCCATGGGGGGGTGGTGGTGGGATGAGTTGGGAGATTGGGATTGACCTGTATACATATATATGCATAAAATACATAACTAATAATAACCTGCTGTATAAAAAAATAAATAAAATTAAATTTCAAAATTAAAAAGAAAAATTTAAAATAAAACAGAAAAAAGTTCTTCCCTTCACACAGATGTATTTATAGGAATGAATTATTTCCATGCTTATATCTATAAATACATAAAAGAGGAATCAAATCTAACTTGAACCATAAAAGAAAAAAAAAAACCTGAACCCACCAGTTATACAGAGGGAAACCCTATCAGACACTTGCTCCAGCGGTAAACAATTCTGAAATTGGTCAGAGGTGGGGAATCACCTCCCATACAGCCAGCCACCCAACTCCCATGCAAGGAGCGTCCTCATTGCAAAGCTGTGAGACCGTGCTGAGGCATCTGTGAGTAAACGTGAGCTGAGCCCCAGGCCAGCTGCTGCTGAACTGTTCCCACCCTTCCCAGGTAAAACACCTGAATATGTACAACGGCTTGAAAGCCTAGAGGAAGGGCCCTGGAGCCACACCAGCGAAGGCACGCAGGCCAACTTGGTGCCTGCAGGCCAGCCAGTTTGGTCCTGGCTCCGGGCGCTCTTCTGGAAGCTTTCTATTGCCCTGCCTGAGATACCCCTCCTGTCACGGCCCCCACTGCTTTTTTCCTTCCTCACCTCTGTCCTGAGAGAAATTCCATCGGAAGGTATGGGGGACACATCCTCTTCTTTACAGGTGGCAGCCTGGCAACTCCTGCAGAAAGGCCAGCAGAGCCCAACTCACACCGGACCATCAACAAAGCCTTGGCCCCTCACTCCCTCCCACCAGCACAGCCCCGAGACTGCTGACGGGGCAGAGAATATGGAGTCAGGCACAACTTCAGGGCTATTGCTGCCTGGAGCGCTGTTTATATTGACCTCAACCAGGCACACCTGGGGAGGGCCGGCCGGCAGGGTAAGGCTGCCCAGGTCAGCTAATCCACAACCCTCAGGGAATCACATTGTTGAAAATGGACCTCGCTAAGGCAGAACAGAAGCCAAGGGAAAAAAGGACACAATGCCATTTGCAGCCCCGTAGATGAGTCTAGAGGTAATCACGTGACTTGGAGTAAGTCAGAAAGTGAAAGACACATATCGTATCATATCACTTATAGGTATTACCTAAAATGGATACCAGGGCAGATATTTCCACGGAGAAGGGCAATCACAGATTCATTAAACAAACATATGGTTCACCAATGGAAAGGTGTGAGGATTGGTTTCATTACGATATCGGGGTTAACAGACATAATCAAACACAGGTGACATATATAATCACCAAAGACCTACGGAATACCAAGAGAAGACTACTCAACATTCTGTCCTAAGGTACATGGGAAAAGGATCCCAGGATGAACAGACATCTGTATATGTGTAAAAGAACCACATCTTCCACACTTACAACTAGCCAAACATTGTAATCAAACTTGCTATAATAGAAAATAAAAAAAAAATTAAAAACACGAACAAGAAGTAGTGAGACAAACTTGAGGGGCTTTCTCCTGGCACATTCCATTCTAAATTCCAGTCTAGAACACGACTTCCATTGAGGCTCTGTTGCTCTAGTAACCAGATTTGGTAAGGGAGAACTTCTGCCACCTTGTGGCCGTTTCACGCAACAGCAGCTTTAATCCCAGCGCTAATGGTCAGTTGATATTCAAAATCATTGCAGGCCTGTAAATGACACCTGCCCTGAAAACAAATCCTGGGGTCACATATCGACCAAAGGACATCCATATTTCAAAACGACCATTTCAAAAGGCATATTTTACGCACATTAGTGTTCTGCTTCTTTTTCTTTCTTTCCTTTTTTGTTAAAAAAACGGGAATGGAAAAAGGCATCCCTCAGAATGGGCGAAAATCGTTGCAAATGAATCAATGGACAAAGGTTTAATCTCCAATATATATATAAACAGCTCATGCAGCTTAATATTAAAAAAACAAACAACCCAATACAGAAATGGGCAGAAGATCTAAAGAGACGTTTCTTCAAAGAAGACACAGAGATGGCCAAGACGCACATGAAAAGCTGCTCAACAGCACTAATTATTAGAGAAATGCAAATCAAAACTACAATGAGGTATCACCTCACACCTGTTAGAATCGGCATCATCAGAAAATCTACAAACAACAAATTCTGGGGAGGGTGTGGACAAAAGGAGCCCTCTTCCACTATTGGTGGGGATGTAAATTGATACAGTCACTATGGAGAACAGTATGGAGTTTCCTTAAAAAAACTAGAAATAGAATTACCATCTGATCCAGCAATCCCACTTCTGGGCATATACCCAGAGAAAACCATAAATCAAAAAGGCACATTCACCACAATGTTCATTGCAGCACTATTTACAATAGCCAGGTAATGCAAGCAACCTAAATGCCCACAGACAGATGAATGGATAAAGATGTGGTACATATATAAAACGGAATATTACTCAGCCATAAAAAGGGATGAAACTGGGTCATTTGTAGACACATCGATGGATCTAGAGACTGTCATACAGAATGAAGTAAGTCAGAAAGAGGAAAACAAATATTGTCTATTAATGCATATATGTGGAACCTGAAAAATGGTACAGATGAACTGGTTTGCAGGGAAGAAATAGAGACACAGAGGTAGAGAACAAACGTATGGAAACCAAGTGTTGGAAGCCATGTGGTGGTGGTGGTGGGATGAGTTGGGAGATTGGGATTAACCTGTATACATATATATGCATAAAATACATAACTAATAATAACCTGCTGTATAAAAAAAATAAATAAAATTAAATTTCAAAATTTTAAAAAATAAAATTTTAAAATAAAACAGAAAAAAGTTATTCGCTTCACACAGATGTATTTACAGGAATGAAATATTTCCATGCTTCTATCTATAAATACATAAAAGAGGAATGAAATCTAACTTGAAACATAAAAGGAAAAAAAACCCGAACCCACCAGTTATAAAGAGGGAAACCCTATCAGGGCACTTGCTCCAGCGGTAAACAATTCTGAAATTGGTCAGAGGTGGGGAATCACCTCCCATACAGCCAGAAAACCACCCCCCATGCAAGGAGCGTCCTCATTGCAAAGCTGGGGGACCGTGCTGAGGCATCTGTGAGTAAACGTGAGCTGAGCCCCAGGCCAGCTGCTGCTGAACTGTTCCCACCCTTCCCAGGTAAAACACCTGAATATGTACAAGGGCTTGAAAGCCTAGAGGAAGGGCCCTGGAGCCACACCAGCCACAGCACGCAGGCCAACTTGGTGCCTGCTGGTCAGCCACGATTGTCCTCGCCCTGGGCGCTGTTCTGGAAGCTTTCTATTGCCCTGCCTGAGATACCCCTCCTGTCCCGGCCCCCACTGCTATTTTCCTTCCTCACCTCTGTCCAGAGAGAAATTACATCGGAAGTTATGAGTGACACATCCTCTTCTTTACAGGTGGCAGCCTGGCAACTCCTGCAGAAAGGCCAGCAGAGCCCCACTCACACCGGGCCACCAACAAAGCCTTGGCCCCTCACTCCCTCCCACCAGCACAGCCCCGAGACTGCTGACGGGGCAGAGAATATGGAGTCAGGCACAACTTCAGGGGCTATTGCTGCCTGGAGCGCTGTTTATATTGACCTCAACCAGGCACACCTGGGGAGGGCCGGCCGGCAGGGTAAGGCTGCCCAGGTCAGCTAATCCACAACCCTCAGGGAATCACATTGTTGAAAATGGACCTCGCTAAGGCAGAATAGAAGCCAAGGAAAAAAAGGACACAATGCCATTTGCAGCCCCGTAGATGAGTCTAGAGGTAATCACGTGACTTGGAGTAAGTCAGAAAGTGAAAGACACATATCATATCATATCACTTATAGGTGTTACCTAAAAATGGATACCAGGGCAGATATTTCCATGGAGAAGGGCAATCACAGATTCATTAAACAAACTTATGGTTCACCAATGGAAAGGTGTGAGGATTGGTTTCATTACGATATCGGGGTTAACAGACATAATCAAACACAGGTGACATATATAATCACCAAAGACCTACGGAATACCAAGAGAAGACTACTCAACATTCTGTCCTAAGGTACATGGGAAAAGAATCCCAGGATGAACAGACATCTGTATATGTGTAAAAGAACCACATCTTCCACACCTACAACAAGCCAAACATTGTAATCAAACTTGCTGTAATAGAAAATAAAAAAAAAACAAATTAAAAACACAAAGAAGAAATAGTGAGACAAACTTGAGGGGCTTTCTCCTGGCACATTCCATTCTAAATTCCAATCTAGAACACGCCTTCCATTGAGGCTCTGTTGCTCTAGTAACCAGATTTGGTAAGGGAGAACTGCTGCCACCTTGTGGCCGTTTCACGCAACAGCAGCTTTAATCCCAGCGCTAATGGTCAGTTGATATTCAAAATCATTGCAGGCCTGTAAATGACACCTGCCCTGAAAACAAATCCTGGGGTCACATATCGACCAAAAAAGTTAAAGGACGTCCATATTTCAAAACGACCATTTCAAAAGGCATATTTTACGCACATTAGTGTTCTGCTTCTTTTTCTTTCTTTCCTTTTTTGTTAAAAAAAAACGGGAATGGAAAAAGGCATCCCTCAGAATGGGCGAAAATCGTTGCAAATGAATCAATGGACAAAGGTTTAATCTCCAATATATATATAAACAGCTCATGCAGCTTAATATTAAAAAAACAAACAACCCAATACAGAAATGGGAAGATCTAAAGAGACGTTTCTTCAAAGAAGACACAGAGATGGCCAAGACGCACATGAAAAGCTGCTCAACAGCACTAATTATTAGAGAAATGCAAATCAAAACTACAATGAGGTATCACCTCACACCTGTTAGAATCGGCATCATCAGAAAATCTACAAACAACAAATTCTGGGGAGGGTGTGGACAAAAGGAGCCCTCTTCCACTATTGGTGGGGATGTAAATTGATACAGTCACTATGGAGAACAGTATGGAGTTTCCTTAAAAAAACTAGAACTAGAATTACCATCTGATCCAACAATCCCACTTCTGGGCATATACCCAGAGAAAACCATAAATCAAAAATGCACATTCACCACAATGTTCATTGCAGCACTATTTACAATAGCCAGGTAATGCAAGCAACCTAAATGCCCACAGACAGATGAATGGATAAAGATGTGGTACATATATAAAATGGAATATTACTCAGCCATAAAAGGGATGAAACTTGGTCATTTTTAGAGACATTGATGGATCTAGAGACTGTCATACAGAATGAAGTAAGTCAGAAAGAGGAAAACAAATATTGTATATTAATGCATATATGTGGAACCTAAAAAATGGTACAGATGAACTGGTTTGCAGGGAAGAAATAGAGACACAGAGGTAGAGAACAAACGTATGGACACCAAGTGTGGGAAGCCATGGGGTGGTGGTGGTGGGATGAGATGGGAGATTGGGATTGACCTGTATACATGTATATGCATAAAATACATAACTAATAATAACCTGCTGTATAAAAGAATAAATACAATTAAATTTCAAAATTTAAAAAAAAAAATTTAAGTAAAACAGAAAAAAGTTCTTCCCTTCACACAGATGTATTTATAGGAATGAATTATTTTCATGCTTATATCTATAAATACATAAAAGAGGAATCAAATCTAACTTGAACCATAAAAGAAAAAAAAAACCTGAACCCACCAGTTATACAGAGGGAAACCCTATCAGGGCACTTGCTCCAGCGGTAAACAATTCTGAAATTGGTCAGAGGTGGGGAATCACCTCCCATACAGCCAGCAACCCACCCCCCATGCAAGGAGCGTCCTCATTGCAAAGCTGGGGGACCGTGCTAAGGCATCTGTGAGTAAACGTGAGCTGAGCCCCAGGCCAGCTGCTGCTGAACTGTTCCCACCCTTCCCAGGTAAAACACCTGAATATGTACAAGGGCTTGAAAGCCTAGATGAAGGGCCCTGGAGCCACACCAGCCACAGCACGCAGGCCAACTTTGTGCCTGCAGGTCAGCCAGGATGGTCCTGGACCCGGGCGCTCTTCTGGAAGCTTTCTATTGCCCTGCCTGAGATATCCCTCCTGTCCCGGCACCCACTGCTTTTATCCTTCCTCACCTCTGTCTGGAGAGAAATTCCATCGGAAGTTATGAGTGACACATCTTCTTCTTTACAGGTGGCAGCCTGGCAACTCCTGCAGAAAGGCCAGCAGAGCCCCACTCACACCGGGCCACCATCAAAGCCTTGGCCCCTCACTCCCTCCCACCAGCACAGCCCCGAGACTGCTGACGGGGCAGAGAATATGGAGTCAGGCACAACTTCAGGGGCTATTGCTGCCTGGAGCGCTGTTTATATTGACCTCAACCAGGCACACCTGGGGAGGGCCGGCCGGCAGGGTAAGGCTGCCCAGGTCAGCTAATCCACAACCCTCAGGGAATCACATTGTTGAAAATGGACCTCGCTAAGGCAGAATAGAAGCCAAGGAAAAAAAGGACACAATGCCATTTGCAGCCCCGTAGATGAGTCTAGAGGTAATCACGTGACTTTGAGTAAGTCAGAAAGTGAAAGACACATATCGTATCATATCACTTATAGGTGTTACCTAAAAATGGATACCAGGGCAGATATTTCCACGGAGAAGGGCAATCACAGATTCATTAAACAAACTTATGGTTCACCAATGGAAAGGTGTGAGAATTGGTTTCATTATGATATCGGGGTTAACAGACATAATCAAACACAGGTGACATATATAATCACCAAAGACCTACGGAATACCAAGAGAAGACTACTCAACATTCTGTCCGAACGTACATTGGAAAAGGATCCCAGGAAGAACAGACATCTGTATATGTGTAAAAGAACCACATCTTCCACACCTACAACAAGCCAAACATTGTAATCAAACTTGCTGTAATAGAAAATAAAAAAAATTAAAAACACGAACAAGAAGTAGTGAGACAAACTTGAGGGGCTTTCTCCTGGCACATTCCATTCGAACTTCCAATCTAGAACACGCCTTCCATTGAGGCTCTGTTGCTCTAGTAACCAGATTTGTTAAGGGAGAACTGCTGCCACCTTGTGGCCGTTTCACGCAACAGCAGCTTTAATCCCAGCGCTAATAGTCAGTTGATATTCAAAATCATTGCAGGCCTGTAAATGACACCTGCCCTGAAAACAAATCCTGGGGTCACATATCGACCAAAGGACATCCATATTTCAAAACGACCATTTCAAAAGGCATATTTTACGCACATTAGTGTTCTGCTTCTTTTTCTTTCTTTCCTTTTTTGTTAAAAAAACGGGAATGGAAAAAGGCATCCCTCAGAATGGGCGAAAATCGTTGCAAATGAATCAATGGACAAAGGTTTAATCTCCAATATATATATAAACAGCTCATGCAGCTCAATATTAAAAAAACAATCAACCCAATACAAAAATGGGCAGAAGATCTAAAGAGACGTTTCTTCAAAGAAGACACAGAGATGGCCAAGACGCACATGAAAAGCTGCTCAACAGCACTAATTATTAGAGAAATGCAAATCAAAACTACAATGAGGTATCACCTCACACCTGTTAGAATCGGCATCATCAGAAAATCTACAAACAACAAATTCTGGGGAGGGTGTGGACAAAAGGAGCCCTCTTCCACTATTGGTGGGGATGTAAATTGATACAGTCACTATGGAGAACAGTATGGAGTTTCCTTAAAAAAACTAGAACTAGAATTACCATCTGATCCAACAATCCCACTTCTGGGCATATACCCAGGGAAAACCATAAATCAAAAAGGCACATTCACCACAATGTTCATTGCAGCACTATTTACAATAGCCAGGTAATGCAAGTAACCTAAATGCCCACAGACAGATGAATGGATAAAGATGTGGTACATATATAAAATGGAATATTACTCAGCCATAAAAGGGATGAAACTTGGTCATTTTTAGAGACATTGATGGATCTAGAGACTGTCATACAGAATGAAGTAAGTCAGAAAGAGGAAAACAAATATTGTATATTAATGCATATATGTGGAACCTAAAAAATGGTACAGATGAACTGGTTTGCAGGGAAGAAATAGAGACACAGAGGTAGAGAACAAACGTATGGACACCAAGTGTGGGAAGCCATGGGAGATTGGGATTGACCTGTATACATGTATATGCATAAAATACATAACTAATAATAACCTGCTGTATAAAAAAATAAATACAATTAAATTTCAAAATTTAAAAAAAAAAATTTAAGTAAAACAGAAAAAATTTCTTCCCTTCACACAGATGTATTTATAGGAATGAATTATTTTCATGCTTATATCTATAAATACATAAAAGAGGAATCAAATCTAACTTGAACCATAAAAGAAAAAAAAAACCTGAACCCACCAGTTATACAGAGGGAAACCCTATCAGGGCACTTGCTCCAGCGGTAAACAATTCTGAAATTGGTCAGAGGTGGGGAATCACCTCCCATACAGCCAGCAACACACCCCCCATGCAAGGAGCGTCCTCATTGCAAAGCTGGGGGACCGTGCTAAGGCATCTGTGAGTAAACGTGAGCTGAGCCCCAGGCCAGCTGCTGCTGAACTGTTCCCACCCTTCCCAGGTAAAACACCTGAATATGTACAAGGGCTTGAAAGCCTAGATGAAGGGCCCTGGAGCCACACCAGCCACAGCACGCAGGCCAACTTTGTGCCTGCAGGTCAGCCAGGATGGTCCTGGACCCGGGCGCTCTTCTGGAAGCTTTCTATTGCCCTGCCTGAGATATCCCTCCTGTCCCGGCACCCACTGCTTTTATCCTTCCTCACCTCTGTCTGGAGAGAAATTCCATCGGAAGTTATGAGTGACACATCTTCTTCTTTACAGGTGGCAGCCTGGCAACTCCTGCAGAAAGGCCAGCAGAGCCCCACTCACACCGGGCCACCATCAAAGCCTTGGCCCCTCACTCCCTCCCACCAGCACAGCCCCGAGACTGCTGACGGGGCAGAGAATATGGAGTCAGGCACAACTTCAGGGGCTATTGCTGCCTGGAGCGCTGTTTATATTGACCTCAACCAGGCACACCTGGGGAGGGCCGGCCGGCAGGGTAAGGCTGCCCAGGTCAGCTAATCCACAACCCTCAGGGAATCACATTGTTGAAAATGGACCTCGCTAAGGCAGAATAGAAGCCAAGGAAAAAAAGGACACAATGCCATTTGCAGCCCCGTAGATGAGTCTAGAGGTAATCACGTGACTTTGAGTAAGTCAGAAAGTGAAAGACACATATCGTATCATATCACTTATAGGTGTTACCTAAAAATGGATACCAGGGCAGATATTTCCACGGAGAAGGGCAATCACAGATTCATTAAACAAACTTATGGTTCACCAATGGAAAGGTGTGAGAATTGGTTTCATTATGATATCGGGGTTAACAGACATAATCAAACACAGGTGACATATATAATCACCAAAGACCTACGGAATACCAAGAGAAGACTACTCAACATTCTGTCCGAACGTACATTGGAAAAGGATCCCAGGAAGAACAGACATCTGTATATGTGTAAAAGAACCACATCTTCCACACCTACAACAAGCCAAACATTGTAATCAAACTTGCTGTAATAGAAAATAAAAAAAATTAAAAACACGAACAAGAAGTAGTGAGACAAACTTGAGGGGCTTTCTCCTGGCACATTCCATTCGAACTTCCAATCTAGAACACGCCTTCCATTGAGGCTCTGTTGCTCTAGTAACCAGATTTGGTAAGGGAGAACTGCTGCCACCTTGTGGCCGTTTCACGCAACAGCAGCTTTAATCCCAGCGCTAATAGTCAGTTGATATTCAAAATCATTGCAGGCCTGTAAATGACACCTGCCCTGAAAACAAATCCTGGGGTCACATATCGACCAAAGGACATCCATATTTCAAAACGACCATTTCAAAAGGCATATTTTACGCACATTAGTGTTCTGCTTCTTTTTCTTTCTTTCCTTTTTTGTTAAAAAAACGGGAATGGAAAAAGGCATCCCTCAGAATGGGCGAAAATCGTTGCAAATGAATCAATGGACAAAGGTTTAATCTCCAATATATATATAAACAGCTCATGCAGCTCAATATTAAAAAAACAATCAACCCAATACAAAAATGGGCAGAAGATCTAAAGAGACGTTTCTTCAAAGAAGACACAGAGATGGCCAAGACGCACATGAAAAGCTGCTCAACAGCACTAATTATTAGAGAAATGCAAATCAAAACTACAATGAGGTATCACCTCACACCTGTTAGAATCGGCATCATCAGAAAATCTACAAACAACAAATTCTGGGGAGGGTGTGGACAAAAGGAGCCCTCTTCCACTATTGGTGGGGATGTAAATTGATACAGTCACTATGGAGAACAGTATGGAGTTTCCTTAAAAAAACTAGAACTAGAATTACCATCTGATCCAACAATCCCACTTCTGGGCATATACCCAGGGAAAACCATAAATCAAAAAGGCACATTCACCACAATGTTCATTGCAGCACTATTTACAATAGCCAGGTAATGCAAGTAAACTAAATGCCCACAGACAGATGAATGGATAAAGATGTGGTACATATATAAAATGGAATATTACTCAGCCATAAAAAGGAATGAAACTGGGTCATTTGTAGAGACATCGATGGATCTAGAGACTGTCATACAGAATGAAGTAAGTCAGAAAGAGGAAAACAAATATTGTATATTAATGCATATATGTGGAAACTAAAAAATGGTACAGATGAACTGGTTTGCAGGGAAGAAATAGAGACACAGAGGTAGAGAACAAACGTATGGACACCAAGTGTGGGAAGCCATGGGGTTGTGGTGGTGGGATGAGTTGGGAGATTGGGATTGACCTGTATACATGTATATGCATAAAATACATAACTAATAATAACCTGATGTATAAAAAAATAAATAAAATTAAATTTCAAAATTAAAAAGAAAAATTTAAAATAAAACAGAAAAAAAGTTCTTCCCTTCACACAGATGTATTTATAGGAATGAATTATTTCCATGCTTATATCTATAAATACATAAAAGAGGAATCAAATCTAACTTGAACCATAAAAGAAAAAAAAAACCTGAACCCACCAGTTATACAGAGGGAAACCCTATCAGGGCACTTGCTCCAGCGGTAAACAATTCTGAAATTGGTCAGAGGTGGGGAATCACCTCCCATACAGCCAGCAACCCAACGCCCATGCAAGGAGCGTCCTCATTGCAAAGCTGGGGGACCGTGCTGAGGCATCTGTGAGTAAACGTGAGCTGAGCCCCAGGCCAGCTGCTGCTGAACTGTTCCCACCCTTCCCAGGTAAAACACCTGAATATGTACAAGGGCTTGAAAGCCTAGAGGAAGGGCCCTGGAGCCACACCAGCGAAGGCACGCAGGCCAACTTGGTGCCTGCAGGCCAGCCAGGATGGTCCTGGACCCGGGCGCTCTTCTGGAAGCTTTCTATTGCCCTGCCTGAGATACCCCAACTGTCACGGCCCTCACTGCTTTTTTCCTTCCTCACCTCTGTCCGGAGAGAAATTCCATCGGAAGGTATGGGGGACACATCCTCTTCTTTACAGGTGGCAGCCTGGCAACTCCTGCAGAAAGGCCAGCAGAGCCCAACTCACACCGGGCCATCAACAAAGCCTTGGCCCCTCACTCCCTCCCACCAGCACAGCCCCGAGACTGCTGACGGGGCAGAGAATATGGAGTCAGGCACAACTTCAGGGGCTATTGCTGCCTGGAGCGCTGTTTATATTGACCTCAACCAGGCACACCTGGGGAGGGCCGGCCGGCAGGGTAAGGCTTCCCAGGTCAGCTAATCCAAAACCCTCAGGGAATCACATTGTTGAAAACGGACCTCGCTAAGGCAGAATAGAAGCCAAGGAAAAAATGGACACAATGCCATTTGCAGCCCCGTAGATGAGTCTAGAGGTAATCACGTGACTTGGAGTAAGTCAGAAAGTGAAACACACATATCGTATCATATGACTTATAGGTGTTACCTAAAAATGGATACCAGGGCAGATATTTCCACGGAGAAGGGCAATCACAGATTCATTAAACAAACTTATGGTTCACCAATGGAAAGGTGTGAGGATTGGTTTCATTACGATATCGGGGTTAACAGACATAATCAAACACAGGTGACATATATAATCACCAAAGACCTACGGAATACCAAGAGAAGACTACTCAACATTCTGTCCTAACGTACATGGGAAAAGGATCCCAGGAAGAACAGACATCTGTATATGTGTAAAAGAACCACATCTTCCACACCTACAACAAGCCAAACATTGTAATCAAACTTGCTGTAATAGAAAATAAAAAAAAAAATTAAAAACACGAACAAGAAGTAGTGAGACAAACTTGAGGGGCTTTCTCCTGGCACATTCCATTCTAAATTCCAATCTTGAACACGCCTTCCATTGAGGCTCTGTTGCTCTAGTAACCAGTTTTGGTAAGGGAGAACTTCTGCCACCTTGTGGCCGTTTCACGCAACAGCAGCTTTAATCCCAGCGCTAATGGTCAGTTGATATTCAAAATCATTGCAGGCCTGTAAATGACACCTGCCCTGAAAACACATCCTGGGGTCACATATCGACCAAAAAATTCAAAGGACGTCCATATTTCAAAACGACCATTTCAAAAGGCATATTTTACGCACATTAGTGTTCTGCTTCTTTTTCTTTCTTTCCTTTTTTGTTAAAAAAAACGGGAATGGAAAAAGGCATCCCTCAGAATGGGCGAAAATCGTTGCAAATGAATCAACGGACAAAGGTTTAATCTCCAATATATATATAAACAGCTCATGCAGCTTAATATTAAAAAAACAAACAACCCTATACAAAAATGGGCAGAAGATCTAAAGAGACGTTTCTTCAAAGAAGACACAGAGATGGCCAAGACGCACATGAAAAGCTGCTCAACAGCACTAATTATTAGAGAAATGCAAATCAAAACTACAATGAGGTATCACCTCACACCTGTTAGAATCGGCATCATCAGAAAATCTACAAACAACAAATTCTGGGGAGGGTGTGGACAAAAGGAGCCCTCTTCCACTATTGGTGGGGATGTAAATTGATACAGTCACTATGGAGAACAGTATGGAGTTTCCTTAAAAAAACTAGAAATAGAATTACCATCTGATCCAGCAATCCCACTTCTGGGCATATACCCAGAGAAAACCATAAATCAAAAAGGCACATTCACCACAATGTTCATTGTAGCACTATTTACAATAGCCAGGTAATGCAAGTAACCTAAATGCCCACAGACAGATGAATGGATAAAGATGTGGTACATATATAAAATGGAATATTACTCAGCCATAAAAAGGAATGAAACTGGGTCATTTGTAGAGACATCGATGGATCTAGAGACTGTCATACAGAATGAAGTAAGTCAGAAAGAGGAAAACAAATATTGTATATTAATGCATATATGTGGAAACTAAAAAATGGTACAGATGAACTGGTTTGAAGGGAAGAAATAGAGACACAGAGGTAGAGAACAAACGTATGGTCACCAAGGGTGGGAAGCCATGGGGGGGTGGTGGTGGGATGAGTTGGGAGATTGGGATTGACCTCTATACATATATATGCATAAAATACATAACTAATAATAACCTGCTGTATAAAAAAATAAATACAATTAAATTTCAAAATTAAAAAAAAAAATTTTAAATAAAACAGAAAAAAGTTCTTCCCTTCACACAGATGTATTTATAGGAATGAATTATTTCCATGCTTATATCTATAAATACATAAAAGAGGAATCAAATCTAACTTGAACCATAAAAGAAAAAAAAACCTGAACCCACCAGTTATACAGTGGGAAACCCTATCAGGGCACTTGCTCCAGCGGTAAACAATTCTGAAATTGGTCAGAGGTGGGGAATCACCTCCCATACAGCCAGCAACCCACCCCCCATGCAAGGAGCGTCCTCATTGCAAAGCTGGGGGACCGTGCTGAGGCATCTGTGAGTAAACGTGAGCTGAGCCCCAGGCCAGCTGCTGCTGAACTGTTCCCACCCTTCCCAGGTAAAACACCTTAATATGTACAAGGGCTTGAAAGCCTAGAGGAAGGGCCGTGGAGCCACACCAGCGACAGCACGCAGGCCAACTTGGTGCCTGCAGGCCAGCCAGGATGGTCCTGGCCCCGGGCGCTCTTCTGGAAGCTTTCTATTGCCCTGCCTGAGATACCCATCCTGTCCCGGCCCCCACTGCTTTTTTCCTTCCTCACCTCTGTCCGGAGAGAAATTCCATCGGAAGGTATGGGTGACACATCCTCTTCTTTACAGGTGGCAGCCTGGCACCTCCTGCAGAAAGGCCAGCAGAGCCCCACTCACACCGGGCCACCAACAAAGCCTTGGCACCTCACTCCCTCCCACCAGCACAGCCCCGAGACTGCTGACGGGGCAGAGAATATGGAGTCAGGAACAACTTCAGGGGCTATTGCTGCCTGGAACGCTGTTTATATTGCCCTCAACGAGGCACACCTGGGGAGGGCCGGCCGGCAGGGTAAGGCTGGCCAGGTCAGCTAATCCAAAACCCTCAGGGAATCACATTGTTGAAAACTGGACCTCGCTAAGGCAGAATAGAAGCCAAGGAAAAAAAGGACACAATGCCATTTGCAGCCCCGTAGATGAGTCTAGAGGTAATCACGTGACTTGGAGTAAGTCAGAAATTGAAAGACACATATCGTATCATATCACTTATAGGTGTTACCTAAAAATGGATACCAGGGTAGATATTTCCACGGAGAAGGGCAATCACAGATTCATTAAACAAACTTATGGTTCACCAATGGAAAGGTGTGAGGATTGCTTTCATTATGATATCGGGGTTAACAGACATAATCAAACACAGGTGACATATATAATCACTAAAGACCTACGGAATACCAAGAGAAGACTACTCAACATTCTGTCCTAACGTACATGGGAAAAGGATCCCAGGAAGAACAGACATCTGTATATGTGTAAAAGAACCACATCTTCCACACCTACAACAAGCCAAACATTGTAATCAAACTTGCTGTAATAGAAAATAAAAAAAAAATTAAAAACAAGAACAAGAAGTAGTGAGACAAACTTGAGGGGCTTTCTCCTGGCACATTCCATTCTAAATTCCAATCTAGAACACGCCTTCCATTGAGGCTCTGTTGCTCTAGTAACCAGTTTTGGTAAGGGAGAACTTCTGCCACCTTGTGGCCGTTTCACGCAACAGCAGCTTTAATCCCAGCGCTAATGGTCAGTTGATATTCAAAATCATTGCAGGCCTGTAAATGACACCTGCCCTGAAAACAAATCCTGGGGTCACATATCGACCAAAAAATTCAAAGGACGTCCATATTTCAAAACGACCATTTCAAAAGGCATATTTTACGCACATTAGTGTTCTGCTTCTTTTTCTTTCTTTCCTTTTTTGTTAAAAAAAACGGGAATGGAAAAATGCATCCCTCAGAATGGGCGAAAATCGTTGCAAATGAATCAATGGACAAAGGTTTAATCTCCAATATATATATATAAACAGCTCATGCAGCTTAATATTCAAAAATCAAACAACCCAATACAAAAATGGGCAGAAGATCTAAAGAGACGTTTCTTCAAAGAAGACACAGAGATGGCCAAGACGCACATGAAAAGCTGCTCAACAGCACTAATTATTAGAGAAATGCAAATCAAAACTACAATGAGGTATCACCTCACACCTGTTAGAATCGGCATCATCAGAAAATCTACAAACAACAAATTCTGGGGAGGGTGTGGACAAAAGGAGCCCTCTTCCACTATTGGTGGGGATGTAAATTGATACAGTCACTATGGAGAACAGTATGGAGTTTCCTTAAAAAAACTAGAAAAAGAATTACCATCTGATCCAGCAATCCCACTTCTGGGCATATACCCAGAGAAAACCATAAATCAAAAAGGCACATTCACCACAATGTTCATTGTAGCACTATTTACAATAGCCAGGTAATGCAAGTAACCTAAATGCCCACAGACAGATGAATGGATAAAGATGTGGTACATATATAAAATGGAATATTACTCAGCCATAAAAAGGAATGAAACTGGGTCATTTGTAGAGACATCGATGGATCTAGAGACTGTCATACAGAATGAAGTAAGTCAGAAAGAGGAAAACAAATATTGTATATTAATGCATATATGTGGAAACTAAAAAATGGTACAGATGAACTGGTTTGAAGGGAAGAAATAGAGACACAGAGGTAGAGAACAAACGTATGGTCACCAAGGGTGGGAAGCCATGGGGGAGTGGTGGTGGGATGAGTTGGGAGATTGGGATTGACCTGTATACATATATATGCATAAAATACATAACTAATAATAACCTGCTGTATAAAAAAATAAATACAATTAAATTTCAAAATTAAAAAAAAAATTTTAAATAAAACAGAAAAAAGTTCTTCCCTTCACACAGATGTATTTATAGGAATGAATTATTTCCATGCTTATATCTATAAATACATAAAAGAGGAATCAAATCTAACTTGAACCATAAAAGAAAAAAAAACCTGAACCCACCAGTTATACAGAGGGAAACCCTATCAGGGCACTTGCTCCAGCGGTAAACAATTCTGAAATTGGTCAGAGGTGGGGAATCACCTCCCATACAGCCAGCAACCCACCCCCCATGCAAGGAGCGTCCTCATTGCAAAGCTGGGGGACCGTGCTGAGGCATCTGTGAGTAAACTTGAGCTGAGCCCCAGGCCAGCTGCTGCTGAACTGTTCCCACCCTTCCCAGGTAAAACACCTGAATATGTACAAGGGCTTGAAAGCCTAGAGGAAGGGCCGTGGAGCCACACCAGCGACAGCACGCAGGCCAACTTGGTGCCTGCAGGCCAGCCAGGATGGTCCTGGCCCCGGGCGCTCTTCTGGAAGCTTTCTATTGCCCTGCCTGAGATACCCATCCTGTCCCGGCCCCCACTGCTTTTTTCCTTCCTCACCTCTGTCCGGAGTGAAATCCCATTGGAAGGTATGGGTGACACATCCTCTTCTTTACGGGTGGCAGCCTGGCAACTCCTGCAGAAAGGCCAGCAGAGCCCCACTCACACCGGGCCACCAACAAAGCCTTGGCCCCTCACTCCCTCCCACCAGCACAGCCCCGAGACAGCTGACGGGGCAGAGAATATGGAGTCAGGCACAACTTCAGGGGCTATTGCTGCCTGGAGCGCTGTTTATATTGACCTCAACCAGGCACACCTGGGGAGGGCCGGCCGGCAGGGTAAGGCTTCCCAGGTCAGCTAATCCACAACCCTCTGGGAATCACATTGTTGAAAATGGACCTTGCTAAGGCAGAAAAGAAGCCAAGGAAAAAAAGGACACAATGCCATTTGCAGCCCCGTAGATGAGTCTAGAGGTAATCACGTGACTTGGAGTAAGTCAGAAAGTGAAAGACACATATCGTATCATATCACTTATAGGTGTTACCTAAAAATGGATACCAGGGCAGATATTTCCACGGAGAAGGGCAATCACAGATTCATTAAACAAACTTATGGTTCACCAATGGAAAGGTGTGAGGATTGCTTTCATTATGATATCGGGGTTAACAGACATAATCAAACACAGGTGACATATATAATCACCAAAGAACTACGGAATACCAAGAGAAGACTACTCAACATTCTGTCCTAACGTACATGGGAAAAGGATCCCAGGAAGAACAGACATCTGTATATCTGTAAAAGAACCACATCTTCCACACCTACAACAAGCCAAACATTGTAATCAAACTTGCTGTAATAGAAAATAAAAAAAAAAATTAAAAACACGAACAAAAAGTAGTGAGACAAACTTGAGGGGCTTTCTCCTGGCACATTCCATTCGAAATTCCAATCTAGAACACGCCTTCCATTGAGGCTCTGTTGCTCTAGTAGCCAGATTTGGTAAGGGAGAACTGCTGCCACCTTGTGGCCGTTTCACGCAACAGCAGCTTTAATCCCAGCGCTTATGGTCAGTTGATATTCAAAATCATTGCAGGCCTGTAAATGACACCTGCCCTGAAAACAAATCCTGGGGTCACATATCGACCAAAAAATTCAAAGGACGTCCATATTTCAAAACGACCATTTCAAAAGGCATATTTTACGCACATTAGTGTTTTGCTTCTTTTTCTTTCTTTCCTTTTTTGTTAAAAAAACGGGAATGGAAAAAGGCATCCCTCAGAATGGGCGAAAATCGTTGCAAATGAAGCAATGGACAAAGGTTTAATCTCCAATATATATATAAACAGCTCATGCAGCTTAATATTCAAAAATCAAACAACCCAATACAAAAATGGGCAGAAGATCTAAAGAGACGTTTCTTCAAAGAAGACACAGAGATGGCCAAGACGCACATGAAAAGCTGCTCAACAGCACTAATTATTAGAGAAATGCAAATCAAAACTACAATGAGGTATCACCTCACACCTGTTAGAATTGGCATCATCAGAAAATCTACAAACAACAAATTCTGGGGAGGGTGTGGACAAAAGGAGCCCTCTTCCACTATTGGTGGGGATGTAAATTGATACAGTCACTATGGAGAACAGTATGGAGTTTCCTTAAAAAAACTAGAAATAGAATTACCATCTGATCCAGCAATCCCACTTCTGGGCATATACCCAGAGAAAACCATAAATCAAAAAGGCACATTCACCACAATGTTCATTGCAGCACTATTTACAATAGCCAGGTAATGCAAGTAACCTAAATGCCCACAGACAGATGAATGGATAAAGATGTGGTACATATATAAAATGGAATATTACTCAGCCATAAAAAGGAATGAAACTGGGTCATTTGTAGAGACATCGATGGATCTAGAGACTGTCATACAGAATGAAGTAAGTCAGAAAGAGGAAAACAAATATTGTATATTAATGCATATATGTGGAACCTAAAAAATGGTACAGATGAACTGGTTTGCAGGGAAGAAATAGAGACACAGAGGTAGACAACAAACGTATGGACACCAAGTGTGGGAAGCCATGGGGTGGTGGTGGTGGGATGAGTTGGGAGATTGGGATTGACCTGTATACATGTATATAAATAAGATACATAACTAATAAAAACCTGCTGTATAAAAAAATAAATAAAATTAAATTTCAAAATTAAAAAAAAAATTTAAAATAAAACAGAAAAAAGTTCTTCCCTTCACACAGATGTATTTATAGGAATGAATTATTTCCATGCTTATATCTATAAATACATAAAAGAGGAATCAAATCTAACTTGAACCATAAAAGAAAAAAAAAAACCTGAACCCACCAGTTATACAGAGGGAAACCCTATCAGGGCACTTGCTCCAGCGGTAAACAATTCTGAAATTGGTCAGAGGTGGGGAATCACCTCCCATACAGCCAGCAACCCACCCCCCATGCAAGGAGCGTCCTCATTGCAAAGCTGGGGGACCGTGCTGAGGCATCTGTGAGTAAACGTGAGCTGAGCCCCAGGCCAGCTGCTGCTGAACTGTTCCCACCCTTCCCAGGTAAAACACCTGAATATGTACAAGGGCTTGAAAGCCTAGAGGAAGGGCCCTGGAGCCACAACAGCCACAGCACGCAGGCCAACTTGGTGCCTGCAGGTCAGCCAGGGTGGTCCTGGCCCCGGGCGCTGTTCTGGAAGCTTTCTATTGCCCTGCCTGAGATATCCCTACTGTCCCGTCCCCCACTGCTTTTATCCTTCCTCACCTCTGTCCGGAGAGAAATTCCATCGGAAGTTATGACTGACACATCCTCTTCTTTACAGGTGGCAGCCTGGCAAGTCCTGCAGAAAGGCCAGCAGAGCCCCACTCACACCGGGCCACCAACAAAGCCTTGGCCCCTCACTCCCTCCCACCAGCACAGCCCCGAGACTGCTGACGGGGCAGAGAATATGGAGTCAGGCACAACTTCAGGGGCTATTGCTGCCTGGAGCGCTGTTTATATTGACCTCAACCAGGCACACCTGGGGAGGGCCGGCCGGCAGGGTAAGGCTGCCCAGGTCAGCTAATCCACAACCCTCAGGGAATCACATTGTTGAAAATGGACCTCGCTAAGGCAGAATAGAAGCCAAGGAAAAAAAGGACACAATGCCATTTGCAGCCCCGTAGATGAGTCTAGAGGTAATCACGTGACTTGGAGTAAGTCAGAAAGTGAAAGACACATATCGTATCATATCACTTATAGGTGTTACCTAAAAATGGATACCAGGGCAGATATTTCCACGGAGAAGGGCAATCACAGATTCATTAAACAAACTTATGGTTCACCAATGGAAAGGTGTGAGGATTGCTTTCATTATGATATCGGGGTTAACAGACATAATCAAACACAGGTGACATATATAATCACCAAAGACCTACGGAATACCAAGAGAAGACTACTCAACATTCTGTCCTAACGTACATGGGAAAAGGATCCCAGGAAGAACAGACATCTGTATATGTGTAAAAGAACCACATCTTCCACACCTACAACAAGCCAAACATTGTAATCAAACTTGCTGTAATAGAAAATAAAAAAAAATTAAAAACACGAACAAAAAGTAGTGAGACAAACTTGAGGGGCTTTCTCCTGGCACATTCCATTCGAAATTCCAATCTAGAACAGGACTTCCATTGAGGCTCTGTTGCTCTAGTAGCCAGATTTGGTAAGGGAGAACTTCTGCCACCTTGTGGCCGTTTCACGCAACAGCAGCTTTAATCCCAGCGCTAATGGTCAGTTGATATTCAAAATCATTGCAGGCCTGTAAATGACACCTGCCCTGAAAACAAATCCTGGGGTCACATATCGACCAAAAAATTCAAAGGACGTCCATATTTCAAAACGACCATTTCAAAAGGCATATTTTACGCACATTAGTGTTCTGCTTCTCTTTCTTTCTTTCCTTTTTTGTTAAAAAAACGGGAATGGAAAAAGGCATCCCTCAGAATGGGCGAAAATCGTTGCAAATGAAGCAATGGACAAAGGTTTAATCTCCAATATATATATAAACAGCACATGCTGCTTAATATTCAAAAATCAAACAACCCAATACAAAAATGGGCAGAAGATCTAAAGAGACGTTTCTTCAAAGAAGACACAGAGATGGCCAAGACGCACATGAAAAGCTGCTCAACAGCACTAATTATTAGAGAAATGCAAATCAAAACTACAATGAGGTATCACCTCACACCTGTTAGAATTGGCATCATCAGAAAATCTACAAACAACAAATTCTGGGGAGGGTGTGGACAAAAGGAGCCCTCTTCCACTATTGGTGGGGATGTAAATTGATATAGTCACTATGGAGAACAGTATGGAGTTTCCTTAAAAAAACTAGAAATAGAATTACCATCTGATCCAGCAATCCCACTTCTGGGCATATACCCAGAGAAAACCATAAATCAAAAAGGCACATTCACCACAATGTTCATTGCAGCACTATTTACAAGAGCCAGGTAATGCAAGTAACCTAAATGCCCACAGCAGATGAATGGATAAAGATGTGGTACATATATCAAATGGAATATTACTCAGCCATAAAAAGGGATGAAACTGGGTCATTTGTAGAGACATCGATGGATCTAGAGACTGTCATACAGAATGAAGTAAGTCAGAAAGAGGAAAAAAATATTGTATATTAATGCATATATGTGGAACCTAAAAAATGGTACACATGAACTGGTTTGCAGGGAAGAAATAGAGACACAGAGGTAGAGAACAAACGTATGGACACCAAGTGTTGGAAGCCATGGGGTGGTGGTGCTGGGATGAGTTGTGGGATTTGGATTGACCTGTATACATGTATATGCATAAAATACATAACTAATAATAACCTGCTGTATAAAAAATAAATACAATTAAATTTCAAAATTAAAAAAAACATTTTAAAATAAAACAGAAAAAAGTTCTTCCCTTCACACAGATGTATTTATAGGAATGAATTATTTCCATGCTTATATCTATAAATACATAAAAGAGGAATCAAATCTAACTTGAATATAAAAGAAAAAAAAAACCTGAACCCACCAGTTATTCAGAGGGAAACCCTATCAGGGCACTTGCTCCAGCGGTAAACACTTCTGAAATTGGTCAGAGGTGGGGAATCACCTCCCATACAGCCAGCAACCCACCCCCCATGCAAGGAGCGTCCTCATTGCAAAGCTGGGGGACCATGCTGAGGCATCTGTGAGTAAACGTGAGCTGAGCCCCAGGCCAGCTGCTGCTGAACTGTTCCCACCCTTCCCAGGTAAAACACCTGAATATGTACAAGGGCTTGAAAGCCTAGAGGAAGGGCCGTGGAGCCACACCAGCGACAGCACGCAGGCCAACTTGGTGCCTGCAGGCCAGCCAGGATGGTCCTGGCACCGGGAGCTCTTCTGGAAGATTTCTATTGCCCTGCCTGAGATACCCCTCCTGTCCCGGCCCCCACTGCTATTTTCCTTCCTCACCTCTGTCCGGAGTGAAATCCCATTGGAAGGTATGGGTGACACATCCTCTTCTTTACAGGTGGCAGCCTGGCAACTCCTGCAGAAAGGCCAGCAGAGCCCCACTCACACCGGGCCACCAACAAAGCCTTGGCCCCTCACTCCCTCCCATCAGCACAGCCCCGAGACTGCTGACGGGGCAGAGAATATGGAGTCAGGCACAACTTCAGGGGCTATTGCTGCCTGGAGCGCTGTTTATATTGACCTCAACCAGGCACACCTGGGGAGGGCCGGCCGGCAGGGTAAGGCTTCCCAGGTCAGCTAATCCACAACCCTCTGTGAATCACATTGTTGAAAATGGACCTCGCTAAGGCAGAATAGAAGCCAAGGAAAAAAAGGACACAATGCCATTTGCAGCCCCGTAGATGAGTCTAGAGGTAATCACGTGACTTGGAGTAAGTCAGAAAGTGAAAGACACATATCGTATCATATCACTTATAGGTGTTACCTAAAAATGGATACCAGGGCACATATTTCCACGGAGAAGGGCAATCACAGATTCATTAAACAAACTTATGGTTCACCAATGGAAAGGTGTGAGGATTGCTTTCATTATGATATCGGGGTTAACAGACATAATCAAACACAGGTGACATATATAATCACCAAAGACCTACGGAATACCAAGAGAAGACTACTCAACATTCTGTCCTAACGTACATGGGAAAAGGATCCCAGGAAGAACAGACATCTGTATATGTGTAAAAGAACCACATCTTCCACACCTACAACAAGCCAAACATTGTAATCAAACTTGCTGTAATAGAAAATAAAAAAAAAATTAAAAACACGAACAAAAAGTAGTGAGACAAACTTGAGGGGCTTTCTCCTGGCACATTCCATTCTAAATTCCAATCTAGAACAGGACTTCCATTGAGGCTCTGTTGCTCTAGTAGCCAGATTTGGTAAGGGAGAACTGCTGCCACCTTGTGGCCGTTTCACGCAACAGCAGCTTTAATCCCAGCGCTAATGGTCAGTTGATATTCAAAATCATTGCAGGCCTGTAAATGACACCTGCCCTGAAAACAAATCCTGGGGTCACATATCGACCAAAAAATTCAAAGGACGTCCATATTTCAAAACGACCATTTCAAAAGGCATATTTTACGCACATTAGTGTTCTGCTTCTTTTTCTTTCTTTCCTTTTTTGTTAAAAAAACGGGAATGGAAAAAGGCATCCCTCAGAATGGGCGAAAATCATTGCAAATGAAGCAATGGACAAAGGTTTAATCTCCAATATATATATAAACAGCTCATGCAGCTTAATATTCAAAAATCAAACAACCCAATACAAAAATGGGCAGAAGATCTAAAGAGACGTTTCTTCAAAGAAGACACAGAGATGGCCAAGACGCACATGAAAAGCTGCTCAACAGCACTAATTATTAGAGAAATGCAAATCAAAACTACAATGAGGTATCACCTCACACCTGTTAGAATTGGCATCATCAGAAAATCTACAAACAACAAATTCTGGGGAGGGTGTGGACAAAAGGAGCCCTCTTCCACTATTGGTGGGGATGTAAATTGATACAGTCACTATGGAGAACAGTATGGAGTTTCCTTAAAAAAACTAGAAATAGAATTACCATCTGATCCAGCAATCCCACTTCTGGGCATATACCCAGAGAAAACCATAAATCAAAAAGGCACATTCACCACAATGTTCATTGCAGCACTATTTACAATAGCCAGGGAATGCAAGTAACATAACTGCCCACAGACAGATGAATGGATAAAGATGTGGTACATATATAAAATGGAATATTACTCAGCCATAAAAAGGAATGAAACTGGGTCATTTGTAGAGACATCGATGGATCTAGAGACTGTCATACAGAATGAAGTAAGTCAGAAAGAGGAAAACAAATATTGTATATTAATGCATATATGTGGAACCTAAAAAATGGTACAGATGAACTGGTTTGCAGGGAAGAAATAGAGACACAGAGGTAGAGAACAAACGTATGGACACCAAGTGTGGGAAGCCATGGGGTGGTGGTGGTGGGATGAGTTGGGAGATTGGGATTGACCTGTATACATGTATATGCATAAAATACATAACTAATAATAACCTTCTGTATAAAAAAATAAATACAATTAAATTTCAAAATTTAAAAAAAAAATTTAAGTAAAACAGAAAAAAGTTCTTCCCTTCACACAGATGTATTTATAGGAATGAATTATTTCCATGCTTATATCTATAAATACATAAAAGAGGAATCAAATCTAACTTGAACCATAAAAGAAAAAAAAAACCTGAACCCACCAGTTATACAGAGGGAAACCCTATCAGGGCACTTGCTCCAGCGGTAAACAATTCTGAAATTGGTCAGAGGTGGGGAATCACCTCCCATACAGCCAGCAACCCACCCCCCATGCAAGGAGCGTCCTCATTGCAAAGCTGGGGGACCGTGCTGAGGCATCTGTGAGTAAACGTGAGCTGAGCCCCAGGCCAGCTGCTGCTGAACTGTTCCCACCCTTCCCAGGTAAAACACCTGAATATGTACAAGGGCTTGAAAGCCGAGAGGAAGGGCCGTGGAGCCACACCAGCGACAGCACGCAGGCCAACTTGGTGCCTGCAGGCCAGCCAGGATGGTCCTGGCACCGGGAGCTGTTCTGGAAGATTTCTATTGCCCTGCCTGAGATACCCCTCCTGTCCCGGCCCCCACTGCTATTTTCCTTCCTCACCTCTGTCCGGAGTGAAATCCCATTGGAAGGTATGGGTGACACATCCTCTTCTTTACAGGTGGCAGCCTGGCAACTCCTGCAGAAAGGCCAGCAGAGCCCCACTCACACCGGGCCACCAACAAAGCCTTGGCCCCTCACTCCCTCCCATCAGCACAGCCCCGAGACTGCTGACGGGGCAGAGAATATGGAGTCAGGCACAACTTCAGGGGCTATTGCTGCCTGGAGCGCTGTTTATATTGACCTCAACCAGGCACACCTGGGGAGGGCCGGCCGGCAGGGTAAGGCTTCCCAGGTCAGCTAATCCACAACCCTCTGGGAATCACATTGTTGAAAATGGACCTCGCTAAGGCAGAATAGAAGCCAAGGAAAAAAAGGACACAATGCCATTTGCAGCCCCGTAGATGAGTCTAGAGGTAATCACGTGACATGGAGTAAGTCAGAAAGTGAAAGACACATATCGTATCATATCACTTATAGGTGTTACCTAAAAATGGATACCAGGGCAGATATTTCCACGGAGAAGGGCAATCACAGATTCATTAAACAAACTTATGGTTCACCAATGGAAAGGTGTGAGGATTGGTTTCATTATGATTTCGGGGTTAACAGACATAATCAAACACAGGTGACATATATAATCACCAAAGACCTATGGAATACCAAGAGAAGACTACTCAACATTCTGTCCTAACGTACATGGGAAAAGGATCCCAGGAAGAACAGACATCTGTAGATGTGTAAAAGAACCCACATCTTCCACACCTACAACAAGCCAAACATTGTAATCAAACTTGCTGTAATAGAAAATAAAAAAAATTAAAAACACGAACAAAAAGTAGTGAGACAAACTTGAGGGGCTTTCTCCTGGCACATTCCATTCGAAATTCCAATCTAGAACAGGACTTCCATTGAGGCTCTGTTGCTCTAGTAGCCAGATTTGGTAAGGGAGAACTGCTGCCACCTTGTGGCCGTTTCACGCAACAGCAGCTTTAATCCCAGCGCTAATGGTCAGTTGATATT
The DNA here is from genome assembly GCF_025265405.1 of Mesoplodon densirostris. Lineage (NCBI taxonomy): Eukaryota > Metazoa > Chordata > Mammalia > Artiodactyla > Ziphiidae > Mesoplodon > Mesoplodon densirostris. The sequence goes on along the minus strand of NC_082673.1, from coordinate 47,328,743 downwards.
CAAAATCATTGCAGGCCTGTAAATGACACCTGCCCTGAAAACAAATCCTGGGGTCACATATCGACCAAAAAATTCAAAGGACGTCCATATTTCAAAACGACCATTTCAAAAGGCATATTTTACGCACATTAGTGTTCTGCTTCTTTTTCTTTCTTTCCTTTTTTGTTAAAAAAAACGGGAATGGAAAAAGGCATCCCTCAGAATGGGCGAAAATCGTTGCAAATGAATCAATGGACAAAGGTTTAATCTCCAATATATATATAAACAGATCATGCAGCTTAATATTCAAAAAAACAAACAACCCAATACAGAAATGGGCAGAAGATCTAAAGAGACGTTTCTTCAAAGAAGACACAGAGATGGCCAAGACGCACATGAAAAGCTGCTCAACAGCACTAATTATTAGAGAAATGCAAATCAAAACTACAATGAGGTATCACCTCACACCTGTTAGAATCGGCATCATCAGAAAATCTACAAACAACAAATTCTGGGGAGGGTGTGGACAAAAGGAGCCCTCTTAGACTATTGGTGGGGATGTAAATTGATACAGTCACTATGGAGAACAGTATGGAGTTTCCTTAAAAAAAAACTAGAAATAGAATTACCATCTGATCCAGCAATCCCAATTCTGGGCATATACCCAGAGAAAACCATAAATCAAAAAGGCACATTCACCACAATATTCATTGCAGCATTATTTACAATAGCCAGGTAATGCAAGTAACCTAAATGCCCACAGACAGATGAATGGATAAAGATGTGGTACATATATAAAATGGAATATTACTCAGCCATAAAAAGGAATGAAACTGGGTCATTTGTAGAGACATCGATGGATCTAGAGACTGTCATACAGAATGAAGTAAGTCAGAAAGAGGAAAACAAATATTGTATATTAATGCATATATGTGGAACCTAAAAAATGGTACAGATGAACTGGTTTGCAGGGAAGAAATAGAGACACAGAGGTAGAGAACAAACGTATGGACACCAAGTGTGGGAAGCCATGGGGTGGTGGTGGTGGGATGAGTTGGGAGATTGGGATTGACCTGTATACATGTATATGAATAAGATACATAACTAATAAAAACCTGCTGTATAAAAAAATAAATAAAATTAAATTTCAAAATTTAAAAAAAAAATTTAAAATAAAACAGAAAAAAGTTCTTCCCTTCACACAGATGTATTTATAGGAATGAATTATTTCCATGCTTATATCTATAAATACATAAAAGAGGAATCAAATCTAACTTGAACCATAAGAGGAAAAAAAACCTGAACCCACCAGTTATACAGAGGGAATCCCTATCAGGGCACTTGCTCCATCGGTAAACACTTCTGAAATTGGTCAGAGGTGGGGAATCACCTCCCATACAGCCAGCAACCCACCCCCCATGCAAGGAGCGTCCTCATTGCAAAGCTGGGGGACCGTGCTGAGGCATCTGTGAGTAAACGTGAGCTGAGCCCCAGGCCAGCTGCTGCTGAACTGTTCCCACCCTTCCCAGGTAAAACACCTGAATATGTACAAGGGCTTGAAAGCCTAGAGGAAGGGCCCTGGAGCCACACCAGCCACAGCACGCAGGCCAACTTGGTGCCTGCAGGTCAGCAAGGATTGTCCTGGCCCCGGGCGCTGTTCTGGAAGCTTTCTATTGCCCTGCCTGAGATATCACTACTGTCCCGTCCCCCACCGCTTTTATCCTTCCTCACCTCTGTCCGGAGAGTAATTCCATCGGAAGGTATGCGTGACACATCCTCTTCTTTACAGGTGGCAGCCTGGCACCTCCTGCAGAAAGGCCAGCAGAGCCCCACTCACACCGGGCCACCAACAAAGCCTTGGCCCCTCACTCCCTCCCACCAGCACAGCCCCGAGACTGCTGACGGGGCAGAGAATATGGAGTCAGGCACAACTTCAGGGGCTATTGCTGCCTGGAGCGCTGTTTATATTGACCTCAACCAGGCACACCTGGGGAGGGCCGGCCGGCAGGGTAAGGCTGCCCAGGTCAGCTAATCCACAACCCTCAGGGAATCACATTGTTGAAAATGGACCTCGCTAAGGCAGAATAGAAGCCAAGGGAAAAAAGGACACAATGTCATTTGCAGCCCCGTAGATGAGTCTAGAAGTAATCACGTGACTTGGAGTAAGTCAGAAAGTGAAAGACACATATCGTATCATATCACTTATAGGTGTTACCTAAAAATGGATACCAGGGCAGATATTTCCACGGAGAAGGGCAATCACAGATTCATTAAACAAACTTATGGTTCACCAATGGAAAGGTGTGAGGATTGGTTTCATTATGATATCGGGGTTAACAGACATAATCAAACACAGGTGACATATATAATCACCAAAGACCTACGGAATACCAAGAGAAGACTACTCAACATTCTGTCCTAACGTACATGGGAAAAGGATCCCAGGAAGAACAGACATCTGTATATGTGTAAAAGAACCACATCTTCCACACCTACAACAAGCCAAACATTGTAATCAAACTTGCTGTAATAGAAAATAAAAAAAAAATTAAAAACACGAACAAAAAGTAGTGAGACAAACTTGAGGGGCTTTCTCCTGGCACATTCCATTCGAAATTCCAATCTAGAACAGGACTTCCATTGAGGCTCTGTTGCTCTAGTAGCCAGATTTGGTAAGGGAGAACTGCTGCCACCTTGTGGCCGTTTCACGCAACAGCAGCTTTAATCCCAGTGCTAATGGTCAGTTGATATTCAAAATCATTGCAGGCCTGTAAATGACACCTGCCCTGAAAACAAATCCTGGGGTCACATATCGACCAAAAAATTCAAAGGATGTCCATATTTCAAAACGACCATTTCAAAAGGCATATTTTACGCACATTAGTGTTCTGCTTCTTTTTCTTTCTTTCCTTTTTTGTTAAAAAACGGGAATGGAAAAAGGCATCCCTCAGAATGGGCGAAAATCGTTGCAAATGAAGCAATGGACAAAGGTTTAATCTCCAATATATATATAAACAGCTCATGCAGCTTAAAATTCAAAAATCAAACAACCCAATACAAAAATGGGCAGAAGATCTAAAGAGACGTTTCTTCAAAGAAGACACAGAGATGGCCAAGACGCACATGAAAAGCTGCTCAACAGCACTAATTATTAGAGAAATGCAAATCAAAACTACAATGAGGTATCACCTCACACCTGTTAGAATTGGCATCATCAGAAAATCTACAAACAACAAATTCTGGGGAGGGTGTGGACAAAAGGAGCCCTCTTCCACTATTGGTGGGGATGTAAATTGATACAGTCACTATGGAGAACAGTATGGAGTTTCCTTAAAAAAACTAGAAATAGAATTACCATCTGATCCAGCAATCCCACTTCTGGGCATATACCCAGAGAAAACCATAAATCAAAAAGGCACATTCACCACAATGTTCATTGCAGCACTATTTACAATAGCCAGGTAATGCAAGTAAACTAAATGCCCACAGACAGATGAATGGATAAAGATGTGGTACATATATAAAATGGAATATTACTCAGCCATAAAAAGGAATGAAACTGGGTCATTTGTAGAGACATCGATGGATCTAGAGACTGTCATACAGAATGAAGTAAGTCAGAAAGAGGAAAACAAATATTGTATATTAATGCATATATGTGGAACCTAAAAAATGGTACAGATGAACTGGTTTGCAGGGAAGAAATAGAGACACAGAGGTAGACAACAAACGTATGGACACCAAGTGTGGGAAGCCATGGGGTGGTGGTGGTGGGATGAGTTGGGAGATTGGGATTGACCTATATACATGTATATAAATAAGATACATAACTAATTATAACCTGCTGTATAAAAAAATAAATAAAATTAAATTTCAAAATTAAAAAAAAATTTTTAAAATAAAACAGAAAAAAGTTCTTCCCTTCACACAGATGTATTTATAGGAATGAATTATTTCCATGCTTATATCTATAAATACATAAAAGAGGAATCAAATCTAACTTGAACCATAAAAGAAAAAAAAACCTGAACCCACCAGTTATACAGAGGGAAACCCTATCAGGGCACTTGCTCCAGCGGTAAACAATTCTGAAATTGGTCAGAGGTGGGGAATCACCTCCCATACAGCCAGCAACCCACCCCCCATGCAAGGAGCGTCCTCATTGCAAAGCTGGGGGACCGTGCTGAGGCATCTGTGAGTAAACGTGAGCTGAGCCCCAGGCCAGCTGCTGCTGAACTGTTCCCACCCTTCCCAGGTAAAACACCTGAATATGTACAAGGGCTTGAAAGCCGAGAGGAAGGGCCGTGGAGCCACACCAGCCACAGAACGCAGGCCAACTTGGTGCCTGCAGGTCAGCAAGGATGGTCCTGTCCCCGGGCGCTGTTCTGGAAGCTTTCTATTGCCCTGCCTGAGATATCCCTACTGTCCCGTCCCCCACTGCTTTTATCCTTCCTCACCTCTGTCCGGAGAGAAATTCCATCGGAAGGTATGGGTGACACATCCTCTTCTTTACAGGTGGCAGCCTGGCACCTCCTGCAGAAAGGCCAGCAGAGCCCCACTCACACCGGGCCACCAACAAAGCCTTGGCCCCTCACTCCCTCCCACCAGCACAGCCCCGAAACTGCTGACGGGGCAGAGAATATGGAGTCAGGCACAACTTCAGGGGCTATTGCTGCCTGGAGCGCTGTTTATATTGACCTCAACCAGGCACACCTGGGGAGGGCCGGCCGGCAGGGTAAGGCTTCCCAGGTCCGCTAATCCACAACCCTCAGGGAATCACATTGTTGAAAATGGACCTCGCTAAGGCAGAATAGAAGCCAAGGAAAAAAAGGACACAATGCCATTTGCAGCCCCGTAGATGAGTCTAGAGGTAATCACGTGACTTGGAGTAAGTCAGAAAGTGAAAGACACATATCGTATCATATCACTTATAGGTGTTACCTAAAAATGGATACCAGGGCAGATATTTCCACGGAGAAGGGCAATCACAGATTCATTAAACAAACTTATGGTTCACCAATGGAAAGGTGTGAGGATTGGTTTCATTATAATATCGGGGTTAACAGACATAATCAAACACAGGTGACATATATAATCACCAAAGACCTACGGAATACCAAGAGAAGACTACTCAACATTCTGTCCTAACGTACATGGGAAAAGGATCCCAGGAAGAACAGACATCTGTATATGTGTAAAAGAACCACATCTTCCACACCTACAACAAGCCAAACATTGTAATCAAACTTGCTGTAATAGAAAATAAAAAAAAAATTAAAAACACGAACAAAAAGTAGTGAGACAAACTTGAGGGGCTTTCTCCTGGCACATTCCATTCGAAATTCCAATCTAGAACAGGACTTCCATTGAGGCTCTGTTGCTCTAATAGCCAGATTTGGTAAGGGAGAACTGCTGCCACCTTTTGGCCGTTTCACACAACAGCAGCTTTAATCCCAGCGCTAATGGTCAGTTGATATTCAAAATCATTGCAGGCCTGTAAATGACACCTGCCCTGAAAACAAATCCTGGGGTCACATATCGACCAAAAAATTCAAAGGACGTCCATATTTCAAAACGACCATTTCAAAAGGCATATTTTACGCACATTAGTGTTCTGCTTCTTTTTCTTTCTTTCCTTTTTTGTTAAAAAAACGGGAATGGAAAAAGGCATCCCTCAGAATGGGCGAAAATCGTTGTAAATGAAGCAATGGACAAAGGTTTAATCTCCAATATATATATAAACAGCTCATGCAGCTTAATATTCAAAGATCAAACAACCCAATACAAAAATGGGCAGAAGATCTAAAGAGACGTTTCTTCAAAGAAGACACAGAGATGGCCAAGACGCACATGAAAAGCTGCTCAACAGCACTAATTATTAGAGAAATGCAAATCAAAACTACAATGAGGTATCACCTCACACCTGTTAGAATCGGCATCATCAGAAAATCTACAAACAACAAATTCTGGGGAGGGTGTGGACAAAAGGAGCCCTCTTCCACTATTGGTGGGGATGTAAATTGATACAGTCACTATGGAGAACAGTATGGAGTTTCCTTAAAAAAAAACTAGAAATAGAATTACCATCTGATCCAGCAATCCCACTTCTGGGCATATACCCAGAGAAAACCATAAATCAAAAAGGCACATTCACCACAATATTCATTGCAGCACTATTTACAATAGCCAGGTAATGCAAGTAACCTAAATGCCCACAGACAGATGAATGGATAAAGATGTGGTACATATATAAAATGGAATATTACTCAGCCATAAAAAGGAATGAAACTGGGTCATTTGTAGAGACATCGATGGATCTAGAGACTGTCATACAGAATGAAGTAAGTCAGAAAGAGGAAAACAAATATTGTATATTAATGCATATATGTGGAACCTAAAAAATGGTACAGATGAACTGGTTTGCAGGGAAGAAATAGAGACACAGAGGTAGAGAACAAACGTATGGACACCAAGTGTGGGAAGCCATGGGGTGTTGGTGGTGAGATGAGTTGGGAGATTGGGATTGACCTGTATACATGTATATGAATAAGATACATAACTAATAAAAACCTGCTGTATAAAAAAATAAATAAAATTAAATTTCAAAATTAAAAAAAAAATTTAAAATAAAACAGAAAAAAGTTCTTCCCTTCACACAGATGTATTTATAGGAATGAATTATTTCCATGCTTATATCTGTAAATACATAAAAGAGGAATCAAATCTAACTTGAACCATAAAAGAAAAAAAAACCTGAACCCACCAGTTATACAGAGGGAAACCCTATCAGCGAACTTGCTCCAGCGGTAAACACTTCTGAAATTGGTCAGAGGTGGGGAATCACCTCCCATACAGCCAGCAACCCACCCCCCATGCAAGGAGCGTCCTCATTGCAAAGCTGGGGGACCGTGCTGAGGCATCTGTGAGTAAACGTGAGCTGAGCCCCAGGCCAGCTGCTGCTGAACTGTTCCCACCCTTCCCAGGTAAAACACCTGAATATGTACAAGGGCTTGAAAGCCTAGAGGAAGGGCCCTGGAGCCACACCAGCCACAGCACGCAGGCCAACTTGGTGCCTGCAGGTCAGCCAGGATCGTCCTGGCCCCGGGCGCTGTTCTGGAAGCTTTCTATTGCCCTGCCTGAGATATCCCTCCTGTCCCGGCCCCCACTGCTTTTCTCCTTCCTCACCTCTGTCCGGAGAGAAATTCCATCGGAAGTTATGAGTGACACATCCTCTTCTTTACAGGTGTCAGCCTGGCAACTCCTCCAGAAAGGCCAGCAGAGCCCCACTCACACCAGGCCACCAACAAAGCCTTGGCCCCTCACTCCCTCCCACCAGCACAGCCCCGAGACTGCTGACGGGGCAGAGAATATGGAGTCAGGCACAACTTCAGGGGCTATTGCTGCCTGGAGCGCTGTTTATATTGACCTCAACCAGGCACACCTGGGGAGGGCCGGCCGGCAGGGTAAGGCTGCCCAGGTCAGCTAATCCACAACCCTCAGGGAATCACATTGTTGAAAATGGACCTCGCTAAGGCAGAATAGAAGCCAAGGAAAAAAAGGACACAATGCCATTTGCAGCCCCGTAGATGAGTCTAGAGGTAATCACGTGACTTGGAGTAAGTCAGAAAGTGAAAGACACATATCGTATCATATCACTTATAGGTGTTACCAAAAAATGGATACCAGGGCAGATATTTCCACGGAGAAGGGCAATCACAGATTCATTAAACAAACTTATGGTTCACCAATGGAAATGTGTGAGGATTGGTTTCATTATGATATCGGGGTTAACAGACATAATCAAACACAGGTGACATATATAATCACCAAAGACCTACGGAATACCAAGAGAAGACTACTCAACATTCTGTCCTAACGTACATGGGAAAAGGATCCCAGGAAGAACAGACATCTGTATATGTGTAAAAGAACCACATCTTCCACACCTACAACAAGCCAAACATTGTAATCAAACTTGCTGTTATAGAAAAAAAAAAATTAAAAACACGAACAAAAAGTAGTGAGACAAACTTGAGGGGCTTTCTCCTGGCACATTCCATTCGAAATTCCAATCTAGAACAGGACTTCCATTGAGGCTCTGTTGCTCTAGTAACCAGATTTGGTAAGGGAGAACTGCTGCCACCTTGTGGCCGTTTCACGCAACAGCAGCTTTAATCCCAGCGCTAATGGTCAGTTGATGTTCAAAATCATTGCAGGCCTGTAAATGACACCTGCCCTGAAAACAAATCCTGGGGTCACATATCGACCAAAAAATTCAAAGGACGTCCATATTTCAAAACGACCATTTCAAAAGGCATATTTTACGCACATTAGTGTTCTGCTTCTTTTTCTTTCTTTCCTTTTTTGTTAAAAAAAACGGGAATGGAAAAAGGCATCCCTCAGAATGGGCGAAAATCGTTGCAAATGAATCAATGGACAAAGGTTTAATCTCCAATATATATATAAACAGCTCATGCAGCTTAATATTAAAAAAACAAACAACCCAATACAAAAATGGGCAGAAGATCTAAAGAGACGTTTCTTCAAAGAAGACACAGAGATGGCCAAGACGCACATGAAAAGCTACTCAACAGCACTAATTATTAGAGAAATGCAAATCAAAACTACAATGAGGTATCACCTCACACCTGTTAGAATCGGCATCATCAGAAAATCTACAAACAACAAATTCTGGGGAGGGTGTGGACAAAAGGAGCCCTCTTCCACTATTGGTGGGGATGTAAATTGATACAGTCACTATGGAGAACAGTATGGAGTTTCCTTAAAAAAACTAGAAATAGAATTACCATCTGATCCAGCAATCCCACTTCTGGGCATATACCCAGAGAAAACCATAAATCAAAAAGGCACATTCACCACAATGTTCATTGCAGCACTATTTACAATAGCCAGGTAATGCAAGTAACATAAATGCCCACAGACAGATGAATGGATAAAGATGTGGTACATATATAAAATGGAATATTACTCAGCCATAAAAAGGAATGAAACTGGGTCATTTGTAGAGACATCGATGGATCTAGAGACTGTCATACAGAATGAAGTAAGTCAGAAAGAGGAAAACAAATATTGTCTATTAATGCATATATGTGGAACCTAAAAAATGGTAGAGATGAACTGGTTTGAAGGGAAAAAATAGAGGGACAGAGGTAGAGAACAAACGTATGGACACCAAGTGTGGGAAGCCATGGGGTGGTGGTGGTGGGATGAGTTGGGAGATTGGGATTGACCTGTATACATGTATATGCATAAAATACATAACTAATAATAACCTGCTGCATAAAAAAATAAATAAAATTAAATTTCAAAATTTAAAAAAAAATTTAAAATAAAACAGAAAAAAGTTCTTCCCTTCCCACAGATGTATTTATAGGAATGAATTATTTCCATGCTTATATCTGTAAATACATAAAAGAGGAATCAAATCTAACTTGAACCATAAAAGAAAAAAAAAAAAAACCTGAACCAACCAGTTATACAGAGGGAAACCATATCAGGGCACTTGCTCCAGCAGTAAACAATTCTGAAATTGGTCAGAGGTGGGGAATTACCTCCCATACAGCCAGCAACCCAACCCCCATGCAAGGAGCGTCCTCATTGCAAAGCTGCGGGACCGTGCTGAGGGATCTGTGAGTAAACGTGAGCTGAGCCCCAGGCCAGCTGCTGCTGAACTGTTCCCACCCTTCCCAGGTAAAACACCTGAATATGTACAAGGGCTTGAAAGCCTAGAGGAAGGGCCGTGGAGCCACACCAGCCACAGCACGCAGGCCAACTTGGTGCCTGCAGGCCAGCCAGGATGGTCCTGGCCCCGGGCGCTCTTCTGGAAGCTTTCTATTGCCCTGCCTGAGATACCCCTCCTGTCCCGGCCCCCACTGCTTTTATCCTTCCTCACCTCTGTCCGGAGAGAAATTCCATCGGAAGGTATGGGTGACACATCCTCTTCTTTACAGGTGGCAGCCTGGCACCTCCTGCATAAAGGCCAGCAGAGCCCCACTCACACCGGGCCACCAACAAAGCCTTGGCCCCTCACTCCCTCCCACCAGCACAGCCCCGAGACTGCTGACGGGGCAGAGAATATGGAGTCAGGCACAACTTCAGGGGCTATTGCTGCCTGGAGCACTGTTTATATTGACCTCAACCAGGCACACCTGGGGAGGGCCGGCCGGCAGGGTAAGGCTGCCCAGGTCAGCTAATCCACAACCCTCAGGGAATCACATTGTTGAAAATGGACCTCGCTAAGGCAGAATAGAAGCCAAGGAAAAAAGGACACAATGCCATTTGCAGCCCCGTAGATGAGTCTAGAGGTAATCACGTGACTTGGAGTAAGTCAGAAAGTGAAAGACACATATCGTATCATATCACTTATAGGTGTTACCTAAAAATGGATACCAGGGCAGATATTTCCACGGAGAAGGGCAATCACAGATTCATTAAACAAACTTATGGTTCACCAATGGAAAGGTGTGAGGATTGGTTTCATTACGATTTCGGGGTTAACAGACATAATCAAACACAGGTGACATATATAATCACCAAAGACCTACGGAATACCAAGAGAAGACTACTCAACATTCTGTCCTAACGTACATGGGAAAAGGATCCCAGGAAGAACAGACATCTGTATATGTGTAAAAGAACCACATCTTCCACACCTACAACAAGCCAAACATTGTAATCAAACTTGCTGTAATAGAAAAAAAAATTAAAAACACGAACAAGAAGTAGTGAGACAAACTTGAGGGGCTTTCTCCTGGCACATTCCATTCTAAATTCCAGTCTAGAACACGACTTCCATTGAGGCTCTGTTGCTCTAGTAACCAGATTTGGTAAGGGAGAACTGCTGCCACCTTGTGGCCGTTTCACGCAACAGCAGCTTTAATCCCAGCGCTAATGGTCAGTTGATATTCAAAATCATTGCAGGCCTGTAAATGACACCTGCCCTGAAAACAAATCCTGGGGTCACATATCGACCAAAAAATTCAAAGGACGTCCATATTTCAAAACGACCATTTCAAAAGGCATATTTTACGCACATTAGTGTTCTGCTTCTTTTTCTTTCTTTCCTTTTTTGTTAAAAAAACGGGAATGGAAAAAGGCATCCCTCAGAATGGGCGAAAATCGTTGCAAATGAAGCAATGGACAAAGGTTTAATCTCCAATATATATATAAACAGCTCATGCAGCTTAATATTCAAAAATCAAACAACCCAATACAAAAATGGGCAGAAGATCTAAAGAGACGTTTCTTCAAAGAAGACACAGAGATGGCCAAGACGCACATGAAAAGCTGCTCAACAGCACTAATTATTAGAGAAATGCAAATCAAAACTACAATGAGGTATCACCTCACACCTGTTAGAATTGGCATCATCAGAAAATCTACAAACAACAAATTCTGGGGAGGGTGTGGACAAAAGGAGCCCTCTTCCACTATTGGTGGGGATGTAAATTGATACAGTCACTATGGAGAACAGTATGGAGTTTCCTTAAAAAAACTAGAAATAGAATTTCCATCTGATCCAACAATCCCACTTCTGGACATATACCCAGAGAAAACCATAAATCAAAAAGGCACATTCACCACAATGTTCATTGCAGCACTATTTACAATAGCCAGGTAATGCAAGTAACCTAAATGCCCACAGACAGATGAATGGATAAAGATGTGGTACATATATAAAATGGAATATTACTCAGCCATAAAAAGGAATGAAACTGGGTCATTTGTAGAGACATCGATGGATCTAGAGACTGTCATACAGAATGAAGTAAGTCAGAAAGAGGAAAACAAATATTGTATATTAATGCATATATGTGGAACCTAAAAATGGTACAGATGAACTGGTTTGCAGGGAAGAAATAGAGACACAGAGGTAGACAACAAACGTATGGACACCAAGTGTGGGAAGCCATGGGGTGGTGGTGGTGGGATGAGTTGGGAGATTGGGATTGACCTGTATACATGTATATAAATAAGATACGTAACTAATTATAACCTGCTGTATAAAAAAATAAATAAAATTAAATTTCAAAATTAAAAAAAAAATTTTTAAATAAAACAGAAAAAAGTTCTTCCCTTCACACAGATGTATTTATAGGAATGAATTATTTCCATGCTTATATCTATAAATACATAAAAGAGGAATCAAATCTAACTTGAACCATAAAAGAAAAAAAAAACCTGAACCCACCAGTTATACAGAGGGAAACCCTATCAGGGCACTTGCTCCAGCGGTAAACAATTCTGAAATTGGTCAGAGGTGGGGAATCACCTCCCATACAGCCAGCAACCCACCCCCCATGCAAGGAGCGTCCTCATTGCAAAGCTGGGGGACCGTGCTGAGGCATCTGTGAGTAAACGTGAGCTGAGCCCCAGGCCAGCTGCTGCTGAACTGTTCCCACCCTTCCCAGGTAAAACACCTGAATATGTACAAGGGCTTGAAAGCCGAGAGGAAGGGCCCTGGAGCCACACCAGCCACAGAACGCAGTCCAACTTGGTGCCTGCAGGTCAGCAAGGATGGTCCTGGCCCCGGGCGCTGTTCTGGAAGCTTTCTATTGCCCTCCCTGAGATATCCCTCCTGTCCCGGCCCCCACTGCTTTTATCCTTTCTCACCTCTGTCCGGAGAGAAATTCCATCGGAAGTTATGAGTGACACATCCTCTTCTTTACAGGTGTCAGCCTGGCAACTCCTCCCGAAAGGCCAGCAGAGCCCCACTCACACCGGGCCACCAACAAAGCCTTGGCCCCTCACTCCCTCCCACCACCACAGCCCCGAGACTTCTGACGGGGCAGAGAATATGGAGTCAGGCACAACTTCAGGGGCTATTGCTGCCTGGAGCGCTGTTTATATTGACCTCAACCAGGCACACCTGGGGAGGGCCGGCCGGCAGGGTAAGGCTGCCCAGGTCAGCTAATCCACAACCCTCAGGGAATCACATTGTTGAAAATGGACCTCGCTAAGGCAGAATAGAAGCCAAGGGAAAAAAGGACACAATGCCATTTGCAGCCCCGTAGATGAGTCTAGAAGTAATCACGTGACTTGGAGTAAGTCAGAAAGTGAAAGACACATATCGTATCATATCACTTATAGGTGTTACCTAAAAATGGATACCAGGGCAGATATTTCCACGGAGAAGGGCAATCACAGATTCATTAAACAAACTTATGGTTCACCAATGGAAAGGTGTGAGGATTGGTTTCATTATAATATCGGGGTTAACAGACATAATCAAACACAGGTGACATATATAATCACCAAAGACCTACGGAATACCAAGAGAAGACTACTCAACATTCTGTCCTAACGTACATGGGAAAAGGATCCCAGGAAGAACAGACATCTGTATATGTGTAAAAGAACCACATCTTCCACACCTACAACAAGCCAAACATTGTAATCAAACTTGCTGTAATAGAAAATAAAAAAAAAATTAAAAACACGAACAAAAAGTAGTGAGACAAACTTGAGGGGCTTTCTCCTGGCACATTCCATTCGAAATTCCAATCTAGAACAGGACTTCCATTGAGGCTCTGTTGCTCTAATAGCCAGATTTGGTAAGGGAGAACTGCTGCCACCTTTTGGCCGTTTCACACAACAGCAGCTTTAATCCCAGCGCTAATGGTCAGTTGATATTCAAAATCATTGCAGGCCTGTAAATGACACCTGCCCTGAAAACAAATCCTGGGGTCACATATCGACCAAAAAATTCAAAGGACGTCCATATTTCAAAACGACCATTTCAAAAGGCATATTTTACGCACATTAGTGTTCTGCTTCTTTTTCTTTCTTTCCTTTTTTGTTAAAAAAACGGGAATGGAAAAAGGCATCCCTCAGAATGGGCGAAAATCGTTGTAAATGAAGCAATGGACAAAGGTTTAATCTCCAATATATATATAAACAGCTCATGCAGCTTAATATTCAAAGATCAAACAACCCAATACAAAAATGGGCAGAAGATCTAAAGAGACGTTTCTTCAAAGAAGACACAGAGATGGCCAAGACGCACATGAAAAGCTGCTCAACAGCACTAATTATTAGAGAAATGCAAATCAAAACTACAATGAGGTATCACCTCACACCTGTTAGAATCGGCATCATCAGAAAATCTACAAACAACAAATTCTGGGGAGGGTGTGGACAAAAGGAGCCGTCTTCCACTATTGGTGGGGATGTAAATTGATACAGTCACTATGGAGAACAGTATGGAGTTTCCTTAAAAAAAAACTAGAAATAGAATTACCATCTGATCCAGCAATCCCACTTCTGGGCATATACCCAGAGAAAACCATAAATCAAAAAGGCACATTCACCACAATATTCATTGCAGCACTATTTACAATAGCCAGGTAATGCAAGTAACCTAAATGCCCACAGACAGATGAATGGATAAAGATGTGGTACATATATAAAATGGAATATTACTCAGCCATAAAAAGGAATGAAACTGGGTCATTTGTAGAGACATCGATGGATCTAGAGACTGTCATACAGAATGAAGTAAGTCAGAAAGAGGAAAACAAATATTGTCTATTAATGCATATATGTGGAACCTAAAAAATGGTAGAGATGAACTGGTTTGAAGGGAAAAAATAGAGGGACAGAGGTAGAGAACAAACGTATGGACACCAAGTGTGGGAAGCCATGGGGTGGTGGTGGTGGGATGAGTTGGGAGATTGGGATTGACCTGTATACATGTATATGCATAAAATACATAACTAATAATAACCTGCTGCATAAAAAAATAAATAAAATTAAATTTCAAAATTTAAAAAAAAATTTAAAATAAAACAGAAAAAAGTTCTTCCCTTCCCACAGATGTATTTATAGGAATGAATTATTTCCATGCTTATATCTGTAAATACATAAAAGAGGAATCAAATCTAACTTGAACCATAAAAGAAAAAAAAAAAAAACCTGAACCAACCAGTTATACAGAGGGAAACCATATCAGGGCACTTGCTCCAGCAGTAAACAATTCTGAAATTGGTCAGAGGTGGGGAATTACCTCCCATACAGCCAGCAACCCAACCCCCATGCAAGGAGCGTCCTCATTGCAAAGCTGCGGGACCGTGCTGAGGGATCTGTGAGTAAACGTGAGCTGAGCCCCAGGCCAGCTGCTGCTGAACTGTTCCCACCCTTCCCAGGTAAAACACCTGAATATGTACAAGGGCTTGAAAGCCTAGAGGAAGGGCCGTGGAGCCACACCAGCCACAGCACGCAGGCCAACTTGGTGCCTGCAGGCCAGCCAGGATGGTCCTGGCCCCGGGCGCTCTTCTGGAAGCTTTCTATTGCCCTGCCTGAGATACCCCTCCTGTCCCGGCCCCCACTGCTTTTATCCTTCCTCACCTCTGTCCGGAGAGAAATTCCATCGGAAGGTATGGGTGACACATCCTCTTCTTTACAGGTGGCAGCCTGGCACCTCCTGCATAAAGGCCAGCAGAGCCCCACTCACACCGGGCCACCAACAAAGCCTTGGCCCCTCACTCCCTCCCACCAGCACAGCCCCGAGACTGCTGACGGGGCAGAGAATATGGAGTCAGGCACAACTTCAGGGGCTATTGCTGCCTGGAGCACTGTTTATATTGACCTCAACCAGGCACACCTGGGGAGGGCCGGCCGGCAGGGTAAGGCTGCCCAGGTCAGCTAATCCACAACCCTCAGGGAATCACATTGTTGAAAATGGACCTCGCTAAGGCAGAATAGAAGCCAAGGAAAAAAGGACACAATGCCATTTGCAGCCCCGTAGATGAGTCTAGAGGTAATCACGTGACTTGGAGTAAGTCAGAAAGTGAAAGACACATATCGTATCATATCACTTATAGGTGTTACCTAAAAATGGATACCAGGGCAGATATTTCCACGGAGAAGGGCAATCACAGATTCATTAAACAAACTTATGGTTCACCAATGGAAAGGTGTGAGGATTGGTTTCATTACGATTTCGGGGTTAACAGACATAATCAAACACAGGTGACATATATAATCACCAAAGACCTACGGAATACCAAGAGAAGACTACTCAACATTCTGTCCTAACGTACATGGGAAAAGGATCCCAGGAAGAACAGACATCTGTATATGTGTAAAAGAACCACATCTTCCACACCTACAACAAGCCAAACATTGTAATCAAACTTGCTGTAATAGAAAAAAAAATTAAAAACACGAACAAGAAGTAGTGAGACAAACTTGAGGGGCTTTCTCCTGGCACATTCCATTCTAAATTCCAGTCTAGAACACGACTTCCATTGAGGCTCTGTTGCTCTAGTAACCAGATTTGGTAAGGGAGAACTGCTGCCACCTTGTGGCCGTTTCACGCAACAGCAGCTTTAATCCCAGCGCTAATGGTCAGTTGATATTCAAAATCATTGCAGGCCTGTAAATGACACCTGCCCTGAAAACAAATCCTGGGGTCACATATCGACCAAAAAATTCAAAGGACGTCCATATTTCAAAACGACCATTTCAAAAGGCATATTTTACGCACATTAGTGTTCTGCTTCTTTTTCTTTCTTTCCTTTTTTGTTAAAAAAACGGGAATGGAAAAAGGCATCCCTCAGAATGGGCGAAAATCGTTGCAAATGAAGCAATGGACAAAGGTTTAATCTCCAATATATATATAAACAGCTCATGCAGCTTAATATTCAAAAATCAAACAACCCAATACAAAAATGGGCAGAAGATCTAAAGAGACGTTTCTTCAAAGAAGACACAGAGATGGCCAAGACGCACATGAAAAGCTGCTCAACAGCACTAATTATTAGAGAAATGCAAATCAAAACTACAATGAGGTATCACCTCACACCTGTTAGAATTGGCATCATCAGAAAATCTACAAACAACAAATTCTGGGGAGGGTGTGGACAAAAGGAGCCCTCTTCCACTATTGGTGGGGATGTAAATTGATACAGTCACTATGGAGAACAGTATGGAGTTTCCTTAAAAAAACTAGAAATAGAATTTCCATCTGATCCAACAATCCCACTTCTGGACATATACCCAGAGAAAACCATAAATCAAAAAGGCACATTCACCACAATGTTCATTGCAGCACTATTTACAATAGCCAGGTAATGCAAGTAACCTAAATGCCCACAGACAGATGAATGGATAAAGATGTGGTACATATATAAAATGGAATATTACTCAGCCATAAAAAGGAATGAAACTGGGTCATTTGTAGAGACATCGATGGATCTAGAGACTGTCATACAGAATGAAGTAAGTCAGAAAGAGGAAAACAAATATTGTATATTAATGCATATATGTGGAACCTAAAAATGGTACAGATGAACTGGTTTGCAGGGAAGAAATAGAGACACAGAGGTAGACAACAAACGTATGGACACCAAGTGTGGGAAGCCATGGGGTGGTGGTGGTGGGATGAGTTGGGAGATTGGGATTGACCTGTATACATGTATATAAATAAGATACGTAACTAATTATAACCTGCTGTATAAAAAAATAAATAAAATTAAATTTCAAAATTAAAAAAAAAATTTTTAAATAAAACAGAAAAAAGTTCTTCCCTTCACACAGATGTATTTATAGGAATGAATTATTTCCATGCTTATATCTATAAATACATAAAAGAGGAATCAAATCTAACTTGAACCATAAAAGAAAAAAAAAACCTGAACCCACCAGTTATACAGAGGGAAACCCTATCAGGGCACTTGCTCCAGCGGTAAACAATTCTGAAATTGGTCAGAGGTGGGGAATCACCTCCCATACAGCCAGCAACCCACCCCCCATGCAAGGAGCGTCCTCATTGCAAAGCTGGGGGACCGTGCTGAGGCATCTGTGAGTAAACGTGAGCTGAGCCCCAGGCCAGCTGCTGCTGAACTGTTCCCACCCTTCCCAGGTAAAACACCTGAATATGTACAAGGGCTTGAAAGCCGAGAGGAAGGGCCCTGGAGCCACACCAGCCACAGAACGCAGTCCAACTTGGTGCCTGCAGGTCAGCAAGGATGGTCCTGGCCCCGGGCGCTGTTCTGGAAGCTTTCTATTGCCCTCCCTGAGATATCCCTCCTGTCCCGGCCCCCACTGCTTTTATCCTTTCTCACCTCTGTCCGGAGAGAAATTCCATCGGAAGTTATGAGTGACACATCCTCTTCTTTACAGGTGTCAGCCTGGCAACTCCTCCCGAAAGGCCAGCAGAGCCCCACTCACACCGGGCCACCAACAAAGCCTTGGCCCCTCACTCCCTCCCACCACCACAGCCCCGAGACTTCTGACGGGGCAGAGAATATGGAGTCAGGCACAACTTCAGGGGCTATTGCTGCCTGGAGCGCTGTTTATATTGACCTCAACCAGGCACACCTGGGGAGGGCCGGCCGGCAGGGTAAGGCTGCCCAGGTCAGCTAATCCACAACCCTCAGGGAATCACATTGTTGAAAATGGACCTCGCTAAGGCAGAATAGAAGCCAAGGGAAAAAAGGACACAATGCCATTTGCAGCCCCGTAGATGAGTCTAGAAGTAATCACGTGACTTGGAGTAAGTCAGAAAGTGAAAGACACATATCGTATCATATCACTTATAGGTGTTACCTAAAAATGGATACCAGGGCAGATATTTCCACGGAGAAGGGCAATCACAGATTCATTAAACAAACTTATGGTTCACCAATGGAAAGGTGTGAGGATTGGTTTCATTATAATATCGGGGTTAACAGACATAATCAAACACAGGTGACATATATAATCACCAAAGACCTACGGAATACCAAGAGAAGACTACTCAACATTCTGTCCTAACGTACATGGGAAAAGGATCCCAGGAAGAACAGACATCTGTATATGTGTAAAAGAACCACATCTTCCACACCTACAACAAGCCAAACATTGTAATCAAACTTGCTGTAATAGAAAATAAAAAAAAAATTAAAAACACGAACAAAAAGTAGTGAGACAAACTTGAGGGGCTTTCTCCTGGCACATTCCATTCGAAATTCCAATCTAGAACAGGACTTCCATTGAGGCTCTGTTGCTCTAATAGCCAGATTTGGTAAGGGAGAACTGCTGCCACCTTTTGGCCGTTTCACACAACAGCAGCTTTAATCCCAGCGCTAATGGTCAGTTGATATTCAAAATCATTGCAGGCCTGTAAATGACACCTGCCCTGAAAACAAATCCTGGGGTCACATATCGACCAAAAAATTCAAAGGACGTCCATATTTCAAAACGACCATTTCAAAAGGCATATTTTACGCACATTAGTGTTCTGCTTCTTTTTCTTTCTTTCCTTTTTTGTTAAAAAAACGGGAATGGAAAAAGGCATCCCTCAGAATGGGCGAAAATCGTTGTAAATGAAGCAATGGACAAAGGTTTAATCTCCAATATATATATAAACAGCTCATGCAGCTTAATATTCAAAGATCAAACAACCCAATACAAAAATGGGCAGAAGATCTAAAGAGACGTTTCTTCAAAGAAGACACAGAGATGGCCAAGACGCACATGAAAAGCTGCTCAACAGCACTAATTATTAGAGAAATGCAAATCAAAACTACAATGAGGTATCACCTCACACCTGTTAGAATCGGCATCATCAGAAAATCTACAAACAACAAATTCTGGGGAGGGTGTGGACAAAAGGAGCCGTCTTCCACTATTGGTGGGGATGTAAATTGATACAGTCACTATGGAGAACAGTATGGAGTTTCCTTAAAAAAAAACTAGAAATAGAATTACCATCTGATCCAGCAATCCCACTTCTGGGCATATACCCAGAGAAAACCATAAATCAAAAAGGCACATTCACCACAATATTCATTGCAGCACTATTTACAATAGCCAGGTAATGCAAGTAACCTAAATGCCCACAGACAGATGAATGGATAAAGATGTGGTACATATATAAAATGGAATATTACTCAGCCATAAAAAGGAATGAAACTGGGTCATTTGTAGAGACATCGATGGATCTAGAGACTGTCATACAGAATGAAGTAAGTCAGAAAGAGGAAAACAAATATTGTATATTAATGCATATATGTGGAACCTAAAAAATGGTACAGATGAACTGGTTTGCAGGGAAGAAATAGAGACACAGAGGTAGAGAACAAACGTATGGACACCAAGTGTGGGAAGCCATGGGGTGTTGGTGGTGAGATGAGTTGGGAGATTGGGATTGACCTGTATACATGTATATGAATAAGATACATAACTAATAAAAACCTGCTGTATAAAAAAATAAATAAAATTAAATTTCAAAATTAAAAAAAAAATTTAAAATAAAACAGAAAAAAGTTCTTCCCTTCACACAGATGTATTTATAGGAATGAATTATTTCCATGCTTATATCTGTAAATACATAAAAGAGGAATCAAATCTAACTTGAACCATAAAAGAAAAAAAAACCTGAACCCACCAGTTATACAGAGGGAAACCCTATCAGCGAACTTGCTCCAGCGGTAAACACTTCTGAAATTGGTCAGAGGTGGGGAATCACCTCCCATACAGCCAGCAACCCACCCCCCATGCAAGGAGCGTCCTCATTGCAAAGCTGGGGGACCGTGCTGAGGCATCTGTGAGTAAACGTGAGCTGAGCCCCAGGCCAGCTGCTGCTGAACTGTTCCCACCCTTCCCAGGTAAAACACCTGAATATGTACAAGGGCTTGAAAGCCTAGAGGAAGGGCCCTGGAGCCACACCAGCCACAGCACGCAGGCCAACTTGGTGCCTGCAGGTCAGCCAGGATGGTCCTGGCCCCGGGCGCTGTTCTGGAAGCTTTCTATTGCCCTGCCTGAGATATCCCTCCTGTCCCGGCCCCCACTGCTTTTCTCCTTCCTCAACTCTGTCCGGAGAGAAATTCCATCGGAAGTTATGAGTGACACATCCTCTTCTTTACAGGTGTCAGCCTGGCAACTCCTCCAGAAAGGCCAGCAGAGCCCCACTCACACCAGGCCACCAACAAAGCCTTGGCCCCTCACTCCCTCCCACCAGCACAGCCCCGAGACTGCTGACGGGGCAGAGAATATGGAGTCAGGCACAACTTCAGGGGCTATTGCTGCCTGGAGCGCTGTTTATATTGACCTCAACCAGGCACACCTGGGGAGGGCCGGCCGGCAGGGTAAGGCTGCCCAGGTCAGCTAATCCACAACCCTCAGGGAATCACATTGTTGAAAATGGACCTCGCTAAGGCAGAATAGAAGCCAAGGAAAAAAAGGACACAATGCCATTTGCAGCCCCGTAGATGAGTCTAGAGGTAATCACGTGACTTGGAGTAAGTCAGAAAGTGAAAGACACATATCGTATCATATCACTTATAGGTGTTACCAAAAAATGGATACCAGGGCAGATATTTCCACGGAGAAGGGCAATCACAGATTCATTAAACAAACTTATGGTTCACCAATGGAAATGTGTGAGGATTGGTTTCATTATGATATCGGGGTTAACAGACATAATCAAACACAGGTGACATATATAATCACCAAAGACCTACGGAATACCAAGAGAAGACTACTCAACATTCTGTCCTAACGTACATGGGAAAAGGATCCCAGGAAGAACAGACATCTGTATATGTGTAAAAGAACCACATCTTCCACACCTACAACAAGCCAAACATTGTAATCAAACTTGCTGTTATAGAAAAAAAAAAATTAAAAACACGAACAAAAAGTAGTGAGACAAACTTGAGGGGCTTTCTCCTGGCACATTCCATTCGAAATTCCAATCTAGAACAGGACTTCCATTGAGGCTCTGTTGCTCTAGTAACCAGATTTGGTAAGGGAGAACTGCTGCCACCTTGTGGCCGTTTCACGCAACAGCAGCTTTAATCCCAGCGCTAATGGTCAGTTGATATTCAAAATCATTGCAGGCCTGTAAATGACACCTGCCCTGAAAACAAATCCTGGGGTCACATATCGACCAAAAAATTCAAAGGACGTCCATATTTCAAAACGACCATTTCAAAAGGCATATTTTACGCACATTAGTGTTCTGCTTCTTTTTCTTTCTTTCCTTTTTTGTTAAAAAAAACGGGAATGGAAAAAGGCATCCCTCAGAATGGGCGAAAATCGTTGCAAATGAATCAATGGACAAAGGTTTAATCTCCAATATATATATAAACAGCTCATGCAGCTTAATATTAAAAAAACAAACAACCCAATACAAAAATGGGCAGAAGATCTAAAGAGACGTTTCTTCAAAGAAGACACAGAGATGGCCAAGACGCACATGAAAAGCTACTCAACAGCACTAATTATTAGAGAAATGCAAATCAAAACTACAATGAGGTATCACCTCACACCTGTTAGAATCGGCATCATCAGAAAATCTACAAACAACAAATTCTGGGGAGGGTGTGGACAAAAGGAGCCCTCTTCCACTATTGGTGGGGATGTAAATTGATACAGTCACTATGGAGAACAGTATGGAGTTTCCTTAAAAAAACTAGAAATAGAATTACCATCTGATCCAGCAATCCCACTTCTGGGCATATACCCAGAGAAAACCATAAATCAAAAAGGCACATTCACCACAATATTCATTGCAGCACTATTTACAATAGCCAGGTAATGCAAGTAACATAAATGCCCACAGACAGATGAATGGATAAAGATGTGGTACATATATAAAATGGAATATTACTCAGCCATAAAAAGGAATGAAACTGGGTCATTTGTAGAGACATCGATGGATCTAGAGACTGTCATACAGAATGAAGTAAGTCAGAAAGAGGAAAACAAATATTGTCTATTAATGCATATATGTGGAACCTAAAAAATGGTAGAGATGAACTGGTTTGAAGGGAAAAAATAGAGGGACAGAGGTAGAGAACAAACGTATGGACACCAAGTGTGGGAAGCCATGGGGTGGTGGTGGTGGGATGAGTTGGGAGATTGGGATTGACCTGTATACATGTATATGCATAAAATACATAACTAATAATAACCTGCTGCATAAAAAAATAAATAAAATTAAATTTCAAAATTTAAAAAAAAATTTAAAATAAAACAGAAAAAAGTTCTTCCCCTCCCACAGATGTATTTATAGGAATGAATTATTTCCATGCTTATATCTGTAAATACATAAAAGAGGAATCAAATCTAACTTGAACCATAAAAGAAAAAAAAAAAAACCTGAACCAACCAGTTATACAGAGGGAAACCATATCAGGGCACTTGCTCCAGCAGTAAACAATTCTGAAATTGGTCAGAGGTGGGGAATTACCTCCCATACAGCCAGCAACCCAACCCCCATGCAAGGAGCGTCCTCATTGCAAAGCTGCGGGACCGTGCTGAGGGATCTGTGAGTAAACGTGAGCTGAGCCCCAGGCCAGCTGCTGCTGAACTGTTCCCACCCTTCCCAGGTAAAACACCTGAATATGTACAAGGGCTTGAAAGCCTAGAGGAAGGGCCGTGGAGCCACACCAGCGACAGCACGCAGGCCAACTTGGTGCCTGCAGGCCAGCCAGGATGGTCCTGGCCCCGGGCGCTCTTCTGGAAGCTTTCTATTGCCCTGCCTGAGATACCCCTCCTGTCCCGGCCCCCACTGCTTTTATCCTTCCTCACCTCTGTCCGGAGAGAAATTCCATCGGAAGGTATGGGTGACACATCCTCTTCTTTACAGGTGGCAGCCTGGCACCTCCTGCATAAAGGCCAGCAGAGCCCCACTCACACCGGGCCACCAACAAAGCCTTGGCCCCTCACTCCCTCCCACCAGCACAGCCCCGAGACTGCTGACGGGGCAGAGAATATGGAGTCAGGCACAACTTCAGGGGCTATTGCTGCCTGGAGCACTGTTTATATTGACCTCAACCAGGCACACCTGGGGAGGGCCGGCCGGCAGGGTAAGGCTGCCCAGGTCAGCTAATCCACAACCCTCAGGGAATCACATTGTTGAAAATGGACCTCGCTAAGGCAGAATAGAAGCCAAGGAAAAAAGGACACAATGCCATTTGCAGCCCCGTAGATGAGTCTAGAGGTAATCACGTGACTTGGAGTAAGTCAGAAAGTGAAAGACACATATCGTATCATATCACTTATAGGTGTTACCTAAAAATGGATACCAGGGCAGATATTTCCACGGAGAAGGGCAATCACAGATTCATTAAACAAACTTATGGTTCACCAATGGAAAGGTGTGAGGATTGGTTTCATTACGATTTCGGGGTTAACAGACATAATCAAACACAGGTGACATATATAATCACCAAAGACCTACGGAATACCAAGAGAAGACTACTCAACATTCTGTCCTAACGTACATGGGAAAAGGATCCCAGGAAGAACAGACATCTGTATATGTGTAAAAGAACCACATCTTCCACACCTACAACAAGCCAAACATTGTAATCAAACTTGCTGTAATAGAAAAAAAAATTAAAAACACGAACAAGAAGTAGTGAGACAAACTTGAGGGGCTTTCTCCTGGCACATTCCATTCTAAATTCCAGTCTAGAACACGACTTCCATTGAGGCTCTGTTGCTCTAGTAACCAGATTTGGTAAGGGAGAACTGCTGCCACCTTGTGGCCGTTTCACGCAACAGCAGCTTTAATCCCAGCGCTAATGGTCAGTTGATATTCAAAATCATTGCAGGCCTGTAAATGACACCTGCCCTGAAAACAAATCCTGGGGTCACATATCGACCAAAAAATTCAAAGGACGTCCATATTTCAAAACGACCATTTCAAAAGGCATATTTTACGCACATTAGTGTTCTGCTTCTTTTTCTTTCTTTCCTTTTTTGTTAAAAAAACGGGAATGGAAAAAGGCATCCCTCAGAATGGGCGAAAATCGTTGCAAATGAAGCAATGGACAAAGGTTTAATCTCCAATATATATATAAACAGCTCATGCAGCTTAATATTCAAAAATCAAACAACCCAATACAAAAATGGGCAGAAGATCTAAAGAGACGTTTCTTCAAAGAAGACACAGAGATGGCCAAGACGCACATGAAAAGCTGCTCAACAGCACTAATTATTAGAGAAATGCAAATCAAAACTACAATGAGGTATCACCTCACACCTGTTAGAATTGGCATCATCAGAAAATCTACAAACAACAAATTCTGGGGAGGGTGTGGACAAAAGGAGCCCTCTTCCACTATTGGTGGGGATGTAAATTGATACAGTCACTATGGAGAACAGTATGGAGTTTCCTTAAAAAAACTAGAAATAGAATTTCCATCTGATCCAACAATCCCACTTCTGGACATATACCCAGAGAAAACCATAAATCAAAAAGGCACATTCACCACAATGTTCATTGCAGCACTATTTACAATAGCCAGGTAATGCAAGTAAACTAAATGCCCACAGACAGATGAATGGATAAAGATGTGGTACATATATAAAATGGAATATTACTCAGCCATAAAAAGGAATGAAACTGGGTCATTTGTAGAGACATCGATGGATCTAGAGACTGTCATACAGAATGAAGTAAGTCAGAAAGAGGAAAACAAATATTGTATATTAATGCATATATGTGGAACCTAAAAATGGTACAGATGAACTGGTTTGCAGGGAAGAAATAGAGACACAGAGGTAGACAACAAACGTATGGACACCAAGTGTGGGAAGCCATGGGGTGGTGGTGGTGGGATGAGTTGGGAGATTGGGATTGACCTGTATACATGTATATAAATAAGATACGTAACTAATTATAACCTGCTGTATAAAAAAAAAATAAAATTAAATTTCAAAATTAAAAAAAAAATTTTTAAATAAAACAGAAAAAAGTTCTTCCCTTCACACAGATGTATTTATAGGAATGAATTATTTCCATGCTTATATCTATAAATACATAAAAGAGGAATCAAATCTAACTTGAACCATAAAAGAAAAAAAAAACCTGAACCCACCAGTTATACAGAGGGAAACCCTATCAGGGCACTTGCTCCAGCGGTAAACAATTCTGAAATTGGTCAGAGGTGGGGAATCACCTCCCATACAGCCAGCAACCCACCCCCCATGCAAGGAGCGTCCTCATTGCAAAGCTGGGGGACCGTGCTGAGGCATCTGTGAGTAAACGTGAGCTGAGCCCCAGGCCAGCTGCTGCTGAACTGTTCCCACCCTTCCCAGGTAAAACACCTGAATATGTACAAGGGCTTGAAAGCCGAGAGGAAGGGCCCTGGAGCCACACCAGCCACAGAACGCAGTCCAACTTGGTGCCTGCAGGTCAGCAAGGATGGTCCTGGCCCCGGGCGCTGTTCTGGAAGCTTTCTATTGCCCTCCCTGAGATATCCCTCCTGTCCCGGCCCCCACTGCTTTTATCCTTTCTCACCTCTGTCCGGAGAGAAATTCCATCGGAAGTTATGAGTGACACATCCTCTTCTTTACAGGTGTCAGCCTGGCAACTCCTCCCGAAAGGCCAGCAGAGCCCCACTCACACCGGGCCACCAACAAAGCCTTGGCCACTCACTCCCTCCCACCACCACAGCCCCGAGACTTCTGACGGGGCAGAGAATATGGAGTCAGGCACAACTTCAGGGGCTATTGCTGCCTGGAGCGCTGTTTATATTGACCTCAACCAGGCACACCTGGGGAGGGCCGGCCGGCAGGGTAAGGCTGCCCAGGTCAGCTAATCCACAACCCTCAGGGAATCACATTGTTGAAAATGGACCTCGCTAAGGCAGAATAGAAGCCAAGGGAAAAAAGGACACAATGCCATTTGCAGCCCCGTAGATGAGTCTAGAAGTAATCACGTGACTTGGAGTAAGTCAGAAAGTGAAAGACACATATCGTATCATATCACTTATAGGTGTTACCTAAAAATGGATACCAGGGCAGATATTTCCACGGAGAAGGGCAATCACAGATTCATTAAACAAACTTATGGTTCACCAATGGAAAGGTGTGAGGATTGGTTTCATTATGATATCGGGGTTAACAGACATAATCAAACACAGGTGACATATATAATCACCAAAGACCTACGGAATACCAAGAGAAGACTACTCAACATTCTGTCCTAACGTACATGGGAAAAGGATCCCAGGAAGAACAGACATCTGTATATGTGTAAAAGAACCACATCTTCCACACCTACAACAAGCCAAACATTGTAATCAAACTTGCTGTAATAGAAAAAAAAAATTAAAAACACGAACAAAAAGTAGTGAGACAAACTTGAGGGGCTTTCTCCTGGCACATTCCATTCGAAATTCCAATCTAGAACAGGACTTCCATTGAGGCTCTGTTGCTCTAGTAGCCAGATTTGGTAAGGGAGAACTGCTGCCACCTTGTGGCCGTTTCACGCAACAGCAGCTTTAATCCCAGCGCTAATGGTCAGTTGATATTCAAAATCATTGCAGGCCTGTAAATGACACCTGCCCTGAAAACAAATCCTGGGGTCACATATCGACCAAAAAATTCAAAGGACGTCCATATTTCAAAACGACCATTTCAAAAGGCATATTTTACGCACATTAGTGTTCTGCTTCTTTTTCTTTCTTTCCTTTTTTGTTAAAAAAACGGGAATGGAAAAAGGCATCCCTCAGAATGGGCGAAAATCGTTGCAAATGAAGCAATGGACAAAGGTTTAATCTCCAATATATATATAAACAGCTCATGCAGCTTAATATTCAAAAATCAAACAACCCAATACAAAAATGGGCAGAAGATCTAAAGAGACGTTTCTTCAAAGAAGACACAGAGATGGCCAAGACGCACATGAAAAGCTGCTCAACAGCACTAATTATTAGAGAAATGCAAATCAAAACTACAATGAGGTATCACCTCACACCTGTTAGAATTGGCATCATCAGAAAATCTACAAACAACAAATTCTGGGGAGGGTGTGGACAAAAGGAGCCCTCTTCCACTATTGGTGGGGATGTAAATTGATACAGTCACTATGGAGAACAGTATGGAGTTTCCTTAAAAAACCTAGAAATAGAATTACCATCTGATCCAGCAATCCCACTTCTGGGCATATACCCAGAGAAAACCATAAATCAAAAAGGCACATTCACCACAATGTTCATTGCAGCACTATTTACAATAGCCAGGTAATGCAAGTAACCTAAATGCCCACAGACAGATGAATGGATAAAGATGTGGTACATATATAAAATGGAATATTACTCAGCCATAAAAAGGAATGAAACTGGGTCATTTGTAGAGACATCGATGGATCTAGAGACTGTCATACAGAATGAAGTAAGTCAGAAAGAGGAAAACAAATATTGTATATTAATGCATATATGTGGAACCTAAAAAATGGTACAGATGAACTGGTTTGCAGGGAAGAAATAGAGACACAGAGGTAGACAACAAACGTATGGACACCAAGTGTGGGAAGCCATGGGGTGGTGGTGGTGGGATGAGTTGGGAGATTGGGATTGACCTGTATACATGTATATAAATAAGATACATAACTAATTATAACCTGCTGTATAAAAAAACAAATAAAATTAAATTTCAAAATTAAAAAAACTTAAAATAAAACAGAAAAAAGTTCTTCCCTTCACACAGATGTATTTATAGGAATGAATTATTTCCATGCTTATATCTATAAATACATAAAAGAGGAATCAAATCTAACTTGATCCGTAAAAGAAAAAAAACCTGTACCCACCAGTTATACAGAGGGAAACCCTATCAGGGCACTTGCTCCAGCGGTAAACAATTCTGAAATTGGTCAGAGGTGGGGAATCACCTCCCATACAGCCAGCAACCCACCCCCCATGCAAGGAGCGTCCTCATTGCAAAGCTGGGGGACCGTGCTGAGGCATCTGTGAGTAAACGTGAGCTGAGCCCCAGGCCAGCTGCTGCTGAACTGTTCCCACCCTTCCCAGGTAAAACACCTGAATATGTACAAGGGCTTGAAAGCCTAGAGGAAGGGCCCTGGAGCCACACCAGCCACAGGACGCAGGCCAACTTGATGCCTGCAGGTCAGCCAGGATGGTCCTGGCCCCGGGCGCTGTTCTGGAAGCTTTCTATTGCCCTGCCTGAGATATCCCTACTGTCCCGTCCCCCACTGCTTTTATCCTTCCTCACCTCTGTCCGGAGAGAAATTCCATCGGAAGGTATGGGTGACACATCCTCTTCTTTACAGGTGGCAGCCTGGCACCTCCTGCAGAAAGGCCAGCAGAGCCCCACTCACACCGGGCCACCAACAAAGCCTTGGCCCCTCACTCCCTCCCACCAGCACAGCCCCGAAACTGCTGACGGGGCAGAGAATATGGAGTCAGGCACAACTTCAGGGGCTATTGCTGCCTGGAGCGCTGTTTATATTGACCTCAACCAGGCACACCTGGGGAGGGCCGGCCGGCAGGGTAAGGCTTCCCAGGTCAGCTAATCCACAACCCTCAGGGAATCACATTGTTGAAAATGGACCTCGCTAAGGCAGAATAGAAGCCAAGGAAAAAAAGGACACAATGCCATTTGCAGCCCCGTAGATGAGTCTAGAGGTAATCACGTGACTTGGAGTAAGTCAGAAAGTGAAAGACACATATCGTATCATATCACTTATAGGTGTTACCTAAAAATGGATACCAGGGCAGATATTTCCACGGAGAAGGGCAATCACAGATTCATTAAACAAACTTATGGTTCACCAATGGAAAGGTGTGAGGATTGCTTTCATTATGATATCGGGGTTAACAGACATAATCAAACACAGGTGACATATATAATCACCAAAGACCTACGGAATACCAAGAGAAGACTACTCAACATTCTGTCCTAACGTACATGGGAAAAGGATCCCAGGAAGAACAGACATCTGTATATGTGTAAAAGAACCACATCTTCCACACCTACAACAAGCCAAACATTGTAATCAAACTTGCTGTAATAGAAAATAAAAAAAAAATTAAAAACACGAACAAAAAGTAGTGAGACAAACTTGAGGGGCTTTCTCCTGGCACATTCCATTCGAAATTCCAATCTAGAACAGGACTTACATTGAGGCTCTGTTGCTCTAATAGCCAGATTTGGTAAGGGAGAACTGCTGCCACCTTGTAGCCGTTTCACGCAACAGCAGCTTTAATCCCAGCGCTAATGGTCAGTTGATATTCAAAATCATTGCAGGCCTGTAAATGACACCTGCCCTGAAAACAAATCCTGGGGTCACATATCGACCAAAAAATTCAAAGGACGTCCATATTTCAAAACGACCATTTCAAAAGGCATATTTTACGCACATTAGTGTTCTGCTTCTTTTTCTTTCTTTCCTTTTTTGTTAAAAAAACGGGAATGGAAAAAGGCATCCCTCAGAATGGGCGAAAATCGTTGTAAATGAAGCAATGGACAAAGGTTTAATCTCCAATATATATATAAACAGCTCATGCAGCTTAATATTCAAAGATCAAACAACCCAATACAAAAATGGGCAGAAGATCTAAAGAGACGTTTCTTCAAAGAAGACACAGAGATGGCCAAGACGCACATGAAAAGCTGCTCAACAGCACTAATTATTAGAGAAATGCAAATCAAAACTACAATGAGGTATCACCTCACACCTGTTAGAATCGGCATCATCAGAAAATCTACAAACAACAAATTCTGGGGAGGGTGTGGACAAAAGGAGCCGTCTTCCACTATTGGTGGGGATGTAAATTGATACAGTCACTATGGAGAACAGTATGGAGTTTCCTTAAAAAAAAAACTAGAAATAGAATTACCATCTGATCCAGCAATCCCACTTCTGGGCATATACCCAGAGAAAACCATAAATCAAAAAGGCACATTCACCACAATATTCATTGCAGCACTATTTACAATAGCCAGGTAATGCAAGTAACCTAAATGCCCACAGACAGATGAATGGATAAAGATGTGGTACATATATAAAATGGAATATTACTCAGCCATAAAAAGGAATGAAACTGGGTCATTTGTAGAGACATCGATGGATCTAGAGACTGTCATACAGAATGAAGTAAGTCAGAAAGAGGAAAACAAATATTGTATATTAATGCATATATGTGGAACCTAAAAAATGGTACAGATGAACTGGTTTGCAGGGAAGAAATAGAGACACAGAGGTAGACAACAAACGTATGGACACCAAGTGTGGGAAGCCATGGGGTGTTGGTGGTGGGATGAGTTGGGAGATTGGGATTGACCTGTATACATGTATATGAATAAAATACATAACTAATTATAACCTGCTGTATAAAAAAATAAATAAAATTAAATTTCAAAATTAAAAAAAAAATTTTAAAATAAAACAGAAAAATGTTCTTCCCTTCACACAGATGTATTTATAGGCATGAATTATTTCCATGCTTATATCTATAAATACATAAAAGAGGAATCAAATCTAACTTGAACCATAAAAGAAAAAAAATCCTGAACCCACCAGTTATACAGAGGGAAACCCTATCAGCGAACTTGCTCCAGCGGTAAACACTTCTGAAATTGGTCAGAGGTGAGGAATCACCTCCCATACAGCCAGCAACCCACCCCCCATGCAAGGAGCGTCCTCATTGCAAAGCTGGGGGACCGTGCTGAGGCATCTGTGAGTAAACGTGAGCTGAGCCCCAGGCCAGCTGCTGCTGAACTGTTCCCACCCTTCCCAGGTAAAACACCTGAATATGTACAAGGGCTTGAAAGCCTAGAGGAAGGGCCCTGGAGCCACACCAGCCACAGGACGCAGGCCAACTTGATGCCTGCAGGTCAGCCAGGATGGTCCTGGCCCCGGGCGCTGTTCTGGAAGCTTTCTATTGCCCTGCCTGAGATATCCCTACTGTCCCGTCCCCCACTGCTTTTATCCTTCCTGACCTCTGTCCGGAGAGAAATTCCATCGGAAGGTATGGGTGACACATCCTCTTCTTTACAGGTGGCAGCCTGGCACCTCCTGCAGAAAGGCCAGCAGAGCCCCACTCACACCGGGCCACCAACAAAGCCTTGGCCCCTCACTCCCTCCCACCAGCACAGCCCCGAAACTGCTGACGGGGCAGAGAATATGGAGTCAGGCACAACTTCAGGGGCTATTGCTGCCTGGAGCGCTGTTTATATTGACCTCAACCAGGCACACCTGGGGAGGGCCGGCCGGCAGGGTAAGGCTTCCCAGGTCAGCTAATCCACAACCCTCAGGGAATCACATTGTTGAAAATGGACCTCGCTAAGGCAGAATAGAAGCCAAGGAAAAAAAGGACACAATGCCATTTGCAGCCCCGTAGATGAGTCTAGAGGTAATCACGTGACTTGGAGTAAGTCAGAAAGTGAAAGACACATATCGTATCATATCACTTATAGGTGTTACCTAAAAATGGATACCAGGGCAGATATTTCCACGGAGAAGGGCAATCACAGATTCATTAAACAAACTTATGGTTCACCAATGGAAAGGTGTGAGGATTGCTTTCATTATGATATCGGGGTTAACAGACATAATCAAACACAGGTGACATATATAATCACCAAAGACCTACGGAATACCAAGAGAAGACTACTCAACATTCTGTCCTAACGTACATGGGAAAAGGATCCCAGGAAGAACAGACATCTGTATATGTGTAAAAGAACCACATCTTCCACACCTACAACAAGCCAAACATTGTAATCAAACTTGCTGTAATAGAAAATAAAAAAAAAATTAAAAACACGAACAAAAAGTAGTGAGACAAACTTGAGGGGCTTTCTCCTGGCACATTCCATTCGAAATTCCAATCTAGAACAGGACTTACATTGAGGCTCTGTTGCTCTAATAGCCAGATTTGGTAAGGGAGAACTGCTGCCACCTTGTGGCCGTTTCACGCAACAGCAGCTTTAATCCCAGCGCTAATGGTCAGTTGATATTCAAAATCATTGCAGGCCTGTAAATGACACCTGCCCTGAAAACAAATCCTGGGGTCACATATCGACCAAAAAATTCAAAGGACGT
Organism: Mesoplodon densirostris; assembly: GCF_025265405.1. Taxonomy (NCBI): domain Eukaryota; kingdom Metazoa; phylum Chordata; class Mammalia; order Artiodactyla; family Ziphiidae; genus Mesoplodon; species Mesoplodon densirostris. The sequence goes on along the minus strand of NC_082673.1, from coordinate 47,295,952 downwards.
CCATATTTCAAAACGACCATTTCAAAAGGCATATTTTACGCACATTAGTGTTCTGCTTCTTTTTCTTTCTTTCCTTTTTTGTTAAAAAAACGGGAATGGAAAAAGGCATCCCTCAGAATGGGCGAAAATCGTTGTAAATGAAGCAATGGACAAAGGTTTAATCTCCAATATATATATAAACAGCTCATGCAGCTTAATATTCAAAGATCAAACAACCCAATACAAAAATGGGCAGAAGATCTAAAGAGACGTTTCTTCAAAGAAGACACAGAGATGGCCAAGACGCACATGAAAAGCTGCTCAACAGCACTAATTATTAGAGAAATGCAAATCAAAACTACAATGAGGTATCACCTCACACCTGTTAGAATCGGCATCATCAGAAAATCTACAAACAACAAATTCTGGGGAGGGTGTGGACAAAAGGAGCCGTCTTCCACTATTGGTGGGGATGTAAATTGATACAGTCACTATGGAGAACAGTATGGAGTTTCCTTAAAAAAAAACTAGAAATAGAATTACCATCTGATCCAGCAATCCCACTTCTGGGCATATACCCAGAGAAAACCATAAATCAAAAAGGCACATTCACCACAATATTCATTGCAGCACTATTTACAATAGCCAGGTAATGCAAGTAACCTAAATGCCCACAGACAGATGAATGGATAAAGATGTGGTACATATATAAAATGGAATATTACTCAGCCATAAAAAGGAATGAAACTGGGTCATTTGTAGAGACATCGATGGATCTAGAGACTGTCATACAGAATGAAGTAAGTCAGAAAGAGGAAAACAAATATTGTATATTAATGCATATATGTGGAACCTAAAAAATGGTACAGATGAACTGGTTTGCAGGGAAGAAATAGAGACACAGAGGTAGACAACAAACGTATGGACACCAAGTGTGGGAAGCCATGGGGTGTTGGTGGTGGGATGAGTTGGGAGATTGGGATTGACCTGTATACATGTATATGAATAAAATACATAACTAATAAAAACCTGCTGTATAAAAAAATAAATAAAATTAAATTTCAAAATTAAAAAAAAAAATTTAAAACAGAAAAAAGTTCTTCCCTTCACACAGATGTATTTATAGGAATGAATTATTTCCATGCTTATATCTGTAAATACATAAAAGAGGAATCAAATCTAACTTGAACCATAAAAGAAAAAAAAACCTGAACCCACCAGTTATACAGAGGGAAACCCTATCAGCGAACTTGCTCCAGCGGTAAACACTTCTGAAATTGGTCAGAGGTGGGGAATCACCTCCCATACAGCCAGCAACCCACCCCCCATGCAAGGAGCGTCCTCATTGCAAAGCTGGGGGACCGTGCTGAGGCATCTGTGAGTAAACGTGAGCTGAGCCCCAGGCCAGCTGCTGCTGAACTGTTCCCACCCTTCCCAGGTAAAACACCTGAATATGTACAAGGGCTTGAAAGCCTAGAGGAAGGGCCCTGGAGCCACACCAGCCACAGGACGCAGGCCAACTTGATGCCTGCAGGTCAGCCAGGATGGTCCTGGCCCCGGGCGCTGTTCTGGAAGCTTTCTATTGCCCTGCCTGAGATATCCCTACTGTCCCGTCCCCCACTGCTTTTATCCTTCCTCACCTCTGTCCGGAGAGAAATTCCATCGGAAGGTATGGGTGACACATCCTCTTCTTTACAGGTGGCAGCCTGGCACCTCCTGCATAAAGGCCAGCAGAGCCCCACTCACACCGGGCCACCAACAAAGCCTTGGCCCCTCACTCCCTCCCACCAGCACAGCCCCGAGACTGCTGACGGGGCAGAGAATATGGAGTCAGGCACAACTTCAGGGGCTATTGCTGCCTGGAGCACTGTTTATATTGACCTCAACCAGGCACACCTGGGGAGGGCCGGCCGGCAGGGTAAGGCTGCCCAGGTCAGCTAATCCACAACCCTCAGGGAATCACATTGTTGAAAATGGACCTCGCTAAGGCAGAATAGAAGCCAAGGAAAAAAGGACACAATGCCATTTGCAGCCCCGTAGATGAGTCTAGAGGTAATCACGTGACTTGGAGTAAGTCAGAAAGTGAAAGACACATATCGTATCATATCACTTATAGGTGTTACCTAAAAATGGATACCAGGGCAGATATTTCCACGGAGAAGGGCAATCACAGATTCATTAAACAAACTTATGGTTCACCAATGGAAAGGTGTGAGGATTGGTTTCATTACGATTTCGGGGTTAACAGACATAATCAAACACAGGTGACATATATAATCACCAAAGACCTACGGAATACCAAGAGAAGACTACTCAACATTCTGTCCTAACGTACATGGGAAAAGGATCCCAGGAAGAACAGACATCTGTATATGTGTAAAAGAACCACATCTTCCACACCTACAACAAGCCAAACATTGTAATCAAACTTGCTGTAATAGAAAAAAAAATTAAAAACACGAACAAGAAGTAGTGAGACAAACTTGAGGGGCTTTCTCCTGGCACATTCCATTCTAAATTCCAGTCTAGAACACGACTTCCATTGAGGCTCTGTTGCTCTAGTAACCAGATTTGGTAAGGGAGAACTGCTGCCACCTTGTGGCCGTTTCACGCAACAGCAGCTTTAATCCCAGCGCTAATGGTCAGTTGATATTCAAAATCATTGCAGGCCTGTAAATGACACCTGCCCTGAAAACAAATCCTGGGGTCACATATCGACCAAAAAATTCAAAGGACGTCCATATTTCAAAACGACCATTTCAAAAGGCATATTTTACGCACATTAGTGTTCTGCTTCTTTTTCTTTCTTTCCTTTTTTGTTAAAAAAACGGGAATGGAAAAAGGCATCCCTCAGAATGGGCGAAAATCGTTGCAAATGAAGCAATGGACAAAGGTTTAATCTCCAATATATATATAAACAGCTCATGCAGCTTAATATTCAAAAATCAAACAACCCAATACAAAAATGGGCAGAAGATCTAAAGAGACGTTTCTTCAAAGAAGACACAGAGATGGCCAAGACGCACATGAAAAGCTGCTCAACAGCACTAATTATTAGAGAAATGCAAATCAAAACTACAATGAGGTATCACCTCACACCTGTTAGAATTGGCATCATCAGAAAATCTACAAACAACAAATTCTGGGGAGGGTGTGGACAAAAGGAGCCCTCTTCCACTATTGGTGGGGATGTAAATTGATACAGTCACTATGGAGAACAGTATGGAGTTTCCTTAAAAAAACTAGAAATAGAATTTCCATCTGATCCAACAATCCCACTTCTGGACATATACCCAGAGAAAACCATAAATCAAAAAGGCACATTCACCACAATGTTCATTGCAGCACTATTTACAATAGCCAGGTAATGCAAGTAACCTAAATGCCCACAGACAGATGAATGGATAAAGATGTGGTACATATATAAAATGGAATATTACTCAGCCATAAAAAGGAATGAAACTGGGTCATTTGTAGAGACATCGATGGATCTAGAGACTGTCATACAGAATGAAGTAAGTCAGAAAGAGGAAAACAAATATTGTATATTAATGCATATATGTGGAACCTAAAAATGGTACAGATGAACTGGTTTGCAGGGAAGAAATAGAGACACAGAGGTAGACAACAAACGTATGGACACCAAGTGTGGGAAGCCATGGGGTGGTGGTGGTGGGATGAGTTGGGAGATTGGGATTGACCTGTATACATGTATATAAATAAGATACGTAACTAATTATAACCTGCTGTATAAAAAAATAAATAAAATTAAATTTCAAAATTAAAAAAAAAATTTTTAAATAAAACAGAAAAAAGTTCTTCCCTTCACACAGATGTATTTATAGGAATGAATTATTTCCATGCTTATATCTATAAATACATAAAAGAGGAATCAAATCTAACTTGAACCATAAAAGAAAAAAAAAACCTGAACCCACCAGTTATACAGAGGGAAACCCTATCAGGGCACTTGCTCCAGCGGTAAACAATTCTGAAATTGGTCAGAGGTGGGGAATCACCTCCCATACAGCCAGCAACCCACCCCCCATGCAAGGAGCGTCCTCATTGCAAAGCTGGGGGACCGTGCTGAGGCATCTGTGAGTAAACGTGAGCTGAGCCCCAGGCCAGCTGCTGCTGAACTGTTCCCACCCTTCCCAGGTAAAACACCTGAATATGTACAAGGGCTTGAAAGCCGAGAGGAAGGGCCCTGGAGCCACACCAGCCACAGAACGCAGTCCAACTTGGTGCCTGCAGGTCAGCAAGGATGGTCCTGGCCCCGGGCGCTGTTCTGGAAGCTTTCTATTGCCCTCCCTGAGATATCCCTCCTGTCCCGGCCCCCACTGCTTTTATCCTTTCTCACCTCTGTCCGGAGAGAAATTCCATCGGAAGTTATGAGTGACACATCCTCTTCTTTACAGGTGTCAGCCTGGCAACTCCTCCCGAAAGGCCAGCAGAGCCCCACTCACACCGGGCCACCAACAAAGCCTTGGCCCCTCACTCCCTCCCACCACCACAGCCCCGAGACTTCTGACGGGGCAGAGAATATGGAGTCAGGCACAACTTCAGGGGCTATTGCTGCCTGGAGCGCTGTTTATATTGACCTCAACCAGGCACACCTGGGGAGGGCCGGCCGGCAGGGTAAGGCTGCCCAGGTCAGCTAATCCACAACCCTCAGGGAATCACATTGTTGAAAATGGACCTCGCTAAGGCAGAATAGAAGCCAAGGGAAAAAAGGACACAATGCCATTTGCAGCCCCGTAGATGAGTCTAGAAGTAATCACGTGACTTGGAGTAAGTCAGAAAGTGAAAGACACATATCGTATCATATCACTTATAGGTGTTACCTAAAAATGGATACCAGGGCAGATATTTCCACGGAGAAGGGCAATCACAGATTCATTAAACAAACTTATGGTTCACCAATGGAAAGGTGTGAGGATTGGTTTCATTATAATATCGGGGTTAACAGACATAATCAAACACAGGTGACATATATAATCACCAAAGACCTACGGAATACCAAGAGAAGACTACTCAACATTCTGTCCTAACGTACATGGGAAAAGGATCCCAGGAAGAACAGACATCTGTATATGTGTAAAAGAACCACATCTTCCACACCTACAACAAGCCAAACATTGTAATCAAACTTGCTGTAATAGAAAATAAAAAAAAAATTAAAAACACGAACAAAAAGTAGTGAGACAAACTTGAGGGGCTTTCTCCTGGCACATTCCATTCGAAATTCCAATCTAGAACAGGACTTCCATTGAGGCTCTGTTGCTCTAATAGCCAGATTTGGTAAGGGAGAACTGCTGCCACCTTTTGGCCGTTTCACACAACAGCAGCTTTAATCCCAGCGCTAATGGTCAGTTGATATTCAAAATCATTGCAGGCCTGTAAATGACACCTGCCCTGAAAACAAATCCTGGGGTCACATATCGACCAAAAAATTCAAAGGACGTCCATATTTCAAAACGACCATTTCAAAAGGCATATTTTACGCACATTAGTGTTCTGCTTCTTTTTCTTTCTTTCCTTTTTTGTTAAAAAAACGGGAATGGAAAAAGGCATCCCTCAGAATGGGCGAAAATCGTTGTAAATGAAGCAATGGACAAAGGTTTAATCTCCAATATATATATAAACAGCTCATGCAGCTTAATATTCAAAGATCAAACAACCCAATACAAAAATGGGCAGAAGATCTAAAGAGACGTTTCTTCAAAGAAGACACAGAGATGGCCAAGACGCACATGAAAAGCTGCTCAACAGCACTAATTATTAGAGAAATGCAAATCAAAACTACAATGAGGTATCACCTCACACCTGTTAGAATCGGCATCATCAGAAAATCTACAAACAACAAATTCTGGGGAGGGTGTGGACAAAAGGAGCCGTCTTCCACTATTGGTGGGGATGTAAATTGATACAGTCACTATGGAGAACAGTATGGAGTTTCCTTAAAAAAAAACTAGAAATAGAATTACCATCTGATCCAGCAATCCCACTTCTGGGCATATACCCAGAGAAAACCATAAATCAAAAAGGCACATTCACCACAATATTCATTGCAGCACTATTTACAATAGCCAGGTAATGCAAGTAACCTAAATGCCCACAGACAGATGAATGGATAAAGATGTGGTACATATATAAAATGGAATATTACTCAGCCATAAAAAGGAATGAAACTGGGTCATTTGTAGAGACATCGATGGATCTAGAGACTGTCATACAGAATGAAGTAAGTCAGAAAGAGGAAAACAAATATTGTCTATTAATGCATATATGTGGAACCTAAAAAATGGTAGAGATGAACTGGTTTGAAGGGAAAAAATAGAGGGACAGAGGTAGAGAACAAACGTATGGACACCAAGTGTGGGAAGCCATGGGGTGGTGGTGGTGGGATGAGTTGGGAGATTGGGATTGACCTGTATACATGTATATGCATAAAATACATAACTAATAATAACCTGCTGCATAAAAAAATAAATAAAATTAAATTTCAAAATTTAAAAAAAAATTTAAAATAAAACAGAAAAAAGTTCTTCCCTTCCCACAGATGTATTTATAGGAATGAATTATTTCCATGCTTATATCTGTAAATACATAAAAGAGGAATCAAATCTAACTTGAACCATAAAAGAAAAAAAAAAAAAACCTGAACCAACCAGTTATACAGAGGGAAACCATATCAGGGCACTTGCTCCAGCAGTAAACAATTCTGAAATTGGTCAGAGGTGGGGAATTACCTCCCATACAGCCAGCAACCCAACCCCCATGCAAGGAGCGTCCTCATTGCAAAGCTGCGGGACCGTGCTGAGGGATCTGTGAGTAAACGTGAGCTGAGCCCCAGGCCAGCTGCTGCTGAACTGTTCCCACCCTTCCCAGGTAAAACACCTGAATATGTACAAGGGCTTGAAAGCCTAGAGGAAGGGCCGTGGAGCCACACCAGCCACAGCACGCAGGCCAACTTGGTGCCTGCAGGCCAGCCAGGATGGTCCTGGCCCCGGGCGCTCTTCTGGAAGCTTTCTATTGCCCTGCCTGAGATACCCCTCCTGTCCCGGCCCCCACTGCTTTTATCCTTCCTCACCTCTGTCCGGAGAGAAATTCCATCGGAAGGTATGGGTGACACATCCTCTTCTTTACAGGTGGCAGCCTGGCACCTCCTGCATAAAGGCCAGCAGAGCCCCACTCACACCGGGCCACCAACAAAGCCTTGGCCCCTCACTCCCTCCCACCAGCACAGCCCCGAGACTGCTGACGGGGCAGAGAATATGGAGTCAGGCACAACTTCAGGGGCTATTGCTGCCTGGAGCACTGTTTATATTGACCTCAACCAGGCACACCTGGGGAGGGCCGGCCGGCAGGGTAAGGCTGCCCAGGTCAGCTAATCCACAACCCTCAGGGAATCACATTGTTGAAAATGGACCTCGCTAAGGCAGAATAGAAGCCAAGGAAAAAAGGACACAATGCCATTTGCAGCCCCGTAGATGAGTCTAGAGGTAATCACGTGACTTGGAGTAAGTCAGAAAGTGAAAGACACATATCGTATCATATCACTTATAGGTGTTACCTAAAAATGGATACCAGGGCAGATATTTCCACGGAGAAGGGCAATCACAGATTCATTAAACAAACTTATGGTTCACCAATGGAAAGGTGTGAGGATTGGTTTCATTACGATTTCGGGGTTAACAGACATAATCAAACACAGGTGACATATATAATCACCAAAGACCTACGGAATACCAAGAGAAGACTACTCAACATTCTGTCCTAACGTACATGGGAAAAGGATCCCAGGAAGAACAGACATCTGTATATGTGTAAAAGAACCACATCTTCCACACCTACAACAAGCCAAACATTGTAATCAAACTTGCTGTAATAGAAAAAAAAATTAAAAACACGAACAAGAAGTAGTGAGACAAACTTGAGGGGCTTTCTCCTGGCACATTCCATTCTAAATTCCAGTCTAGAACACGACTTCCATTGAGGCTCTGTTGCTCTAGTAACCAGATTTGGTAAGGGAGAACTGCTGCCACCTTGTGGCCGTTTCACGCAACAGCAGCTTTAATCCCAGCGCTAATGGTCAGTTGATATTCAAAATCATTGCAGGCCTGTAAATGACACCTGCCCTGAAAACAAATCCTGGGGTCACATATCGACCAAAAAATTCAAAGGACGTCCATATTTCAAAACGACCATTTCAAAAGGCATATTTTACGCACATTAGTGTTCTGCTTCTTTTTCTTTCTTTCCTTTTTTGTTAAAAAAACGGGAATGGAAAAAGGCATCCCTCAGAATGGGCGAAAATCGTTGCAAATGAAGCAATGGACAAAGGTTTAATCTCCAATATATATATAAACAGCTCATGCAGCTTAATATTCAAAAATCAAACAACCCAATACAAAAATGGGCAGAAGATCTAAAGAGACGTTTCTTCAAAGAAGACACAGAGATGGCCAAGACGCACATGAAAAGCTGCTCAACAGCACTAATTATTAGAGAAATGCAAATCAAAACTACAATGAGGTATCACCTCACACCTGTTAGAATTGGCATCATCAGAAAATCTACAAACAACAAATTCTGGGGAGGGTGTGGACAAAAGGAGCCCTCTTCCACTATTGGTGGGGATGTAAATTGATACAGTCACTATGGAGAACAGTATGGAGTTTCCTTAAAAAAACTAGAAATAGAATTTCCATCTGATCCAACAATCCCACTTCTGGACATATACCCAGAGAAAACCATAAATCAAAAAGGCACATTCACCACAATGTTCATTGCAGCACTATTTACAATAGCCAGGTAATGCAAGTAACCTAAATGCCCACAGACAGATGAATGGATAAAGATGTGGTACATATATAAAATGGAATATTACTCAGCCATAAAAAGGAATGAAACTGGGTCATTTGTAGAGACATCGATGGATCTAGAGACTGTCATACAGAATGAAGTAAGTCAGAAAGAGGAAAACAAATATTGTATATTAATGCATATATGTGGAACCTAAAAATGGTACAGATGAACTGGTTTGCAGGGAAGAAATAGAGACACAGAGGTAGACAACAAACGTATGGACACCAAGTGTGGGAAGCCATGGGGTGGTGGTGGTGGGATGAGTTGGGAGATTGGGATTGACCTGTATACATGTATATAAATAAGATACGTAACTAATTATAACCTGCTGTATAAAAAAATAAATAAAATTAAATTTCAAAATTAAAAAAAAAATTTTTAAATAAAACAGAAAAAAGTTCTTCCCTTCACACAGATGTATTTATAGGAATGAATTATTTCCATGCTTATATCTATAAATACATAAAAGAGGAATCAAATCTAACTTGAACCATAAAAGAAAAAAAAAACCTGAACCCACCAGTTATACAGAGGGAAACCCTATCAGGGCACTTGCTCCAGCGGTAAACAATTCTGAAATTGGTCAGAGGTGGGGAATCACCTCCCATACAGCCAGCAACCCACCCCCCATGCAAGGAGCGTCCTCATTGCAAAGCTGGGGGACCGTGCTGAGGCATCTGTGAGTAAACGTGAGCTGAGCCCCAGGCCAGCTGCTGCTGAACTGTTCCCACCCTTCCCAGGTAAAACACCTGAATATGTACAAGGGCTTGAAAGCCGAGAGGAAGGGCCCTGGAGCCACACCAGCCACAGAACGCAGTCCAACTTGGTGCCTGCAGGTCAGCAAGGATGGTCCTGGCCCCGGGCGCTGTTCTGGAAGCTTTCTATTGCCCTCCCTGAGATATCCCTCCTGTCCCGGCCCCCACTGCTTTTATCCTTTCTCACCTCTGTCCGGAGAGAAATTCCATCGGAAGTTATGAGTGACACATCCTCTTCTTTACAGGTGTCAGCCTGGCAACTCCTCCCGAAAGGCCAGCAGAGCCCCACTCACACCGGGCCACCAACAAAGCCTTGGCCCCTCACTCCCTCCCACCACCACAGCCCCGAGACTTCTGACGGGGCAGAGAATATGGAGTCAGGCACAACTTCAGGGGCTATTGCTGCCTGGAGCGCTGTTTATATTGACCTCAACCAGGCACACCTGGGGAGGGCCGGCCGGCAGGGTAAGGCTGCCCAGGTCAGCTAATCCACAACCCTCAGGGAATCACATTGTTGAAAATGGACCTCGCTAAGGCAGAATAGAAGCCAAGGGAAAAAAGGACACAATGCCATTTGCAGCCCCGTAGATGAGTCTAGAAGTAATCACGTGACTTGGAGTAAGTCAGAAAGTGAAAGACACATATCGTATCATATCACTTATAGGTGTTACCTAAAAATGGATACCAGGGCAGATATTTCCACGGAGAAGGGCAATCACAGATTCATTAAACAAACTTATGGTTCACCAATGGAAAGGTGTGAGGATTGGTTTCATTATAATATCGGGGTTAACAGACATAATCAAACACAGGTGACATATATAATCACCAAAGACCTACGGAATACCAAGAGAAGACTACTCAACATTCTGTCCTAACGTACATGGGAAAAGGATCCCAGGAAGAACAGACATCTGTATATGTGTAAAAGAACCACATCTTCCACACCTACAACAAGCCAAACATTGTAATCAAACTTGCTGTAATAGAAAATAAAAAAAAAATTAAAAACACGAACAAAAAGTAGTGAGACAAACTTGAGGGGCTTTCTCCTGGCACATTCCATTCGAAATTCCAATCTAGAACAGGACTTCCATTGAGGCTCTGTTGCTCTAATAGCCAGATTTGGTAAGGGAGAACTGCTGCCACCTTTTGGCCGTTTCACACAACAGCAGCTTTAATCCCAGCGCTAATGGTCAGTTGATATTCAAAATCATTGCAGGCCTGTAAATGACACCTGCCCTGAAAACAAATCCTGGGGTCACATATCGACCAAAAAATTCAAAGGACGTCCATATTTCAAAACGACCATTTCAAAAGGCATATTTTACGCACATTAGTGTTCTGCTTCTTTTTCTTTCTTTCCTTTTTTGTTAAAAAAACGGGAATGGAAAAAGGCATCCCTCAGAATGGGCGAAAATCGTTGTAAATGAAGCAATGGACAAAGGTTTAATCTCCAATATATATATAAACAGCTCATGCAGCTTAATATTCAAAGATCAAACAACCCAATACAAAAATGGGCAGAAGATCTAAAGAGACGTTTCTTCAAAGAAGACACAGAGATGGCCAAGACGCACATGAAAAGCTGCTCAACAGCACTAATTATTAGAGAAATGCAAATCAAAACTACAATGAGGTATCACCTCACACCTGTTAGAATCGGCATCATCAGAAAATCTACAAACAACAAATTCTGGGGAGGGTGTGGACAAAAGGAGCCGTCTTCCACTATTGGTGGGGATGTAAATTGATACAGTCACTATGGAGAACAGTATGGAGTTTCCTTAAAAAAAAACTAGAAATAGAATTACCATCTGATCCAGCAATCCCACTTCTGGGCATATACCCAGAGAAAACCATAAATCAAAAAGGCACATTCACCACAATATTCATTGCAGCACTATTTACAATAGCCAGGTAATGCAAGTAACCTAAATGCCCACAGACAGATGAATGGATAAAGATGTGGTACATATATAAAATGGAATATTACTCAGCCATAAAAAGGAATGAAACTGGGTCATTTGTAGAGACATCGATGGATCTAGAGACTGTCATACAGAATGAAGTAAGTCAGAAAGAGGAAAACAAATATTGTATATTAATGCATATATGTGGAACCTAAAAAATGGTACAGATGAACTGGTTTGCAGGGAAGAAATAGAGACACAGAGGTAGAGAACAAACGTATGGACACCAAGTGTGGGAAGCCATGGGGTGTTGGTGGTGAGATGAGTTGGGAGATTGGGATTGACCTGTATACATGTATATGAATAAGATACATAACTAATAAAAACCTGCTGTATAAAAAAATAAATAAAATTAAATTTCAAAATTAAAAAAAAAATTTAAAATAAAACAGAAAAAAGTTCTTCCCTTCACACAGATGTATTTATAGGAATGAATTATTTCCATGCTTATATCTGTAAATACATAAAAGAGGAATCAAATCTAACTTGAACCATAAAAGAAAAAAAAACCTGAACCCACCAGTTATACAGAGGGAAACCCTATCAGCGAACTTGCTCCAGCGGTAAACACTTCTGAAATTGGTCAGAGGTGGGGAATCACCTCCCATACAGCCAGCAACCCACCCCCCATGCAAGGAGCGTCCTCATTGCAAAGCTGGGGGACCGTGCTGAGGCATCTGTGAGTAAACGTGAGCTGAGCCCCAGGCCAGCTGCTGCTGAACTGTTCCCACCCTTCCCAGGTAAAACACCTGAATATGTACAAGGGCTTGAAAGCCTAGAGGAAGGGCCCTGGAGCCACACCAGCCACAGCACGCAGGCCAACTTGGTGCCTGCAGGTCAGCCAGGATGGTCCTGGCCCCGGGCGCTGTTCTGGAAGCTTTCTATTGCCCTGCCTGAGATATCCCTCCTGTCCCGGCCCCCACTGCTTTTCTCCTTCCTCAACTCTGTCCGGAGAGAAATTCCATCGGAAGTTATGAGTGACACATCCTCTTCTTTACAGGTGTCAGCCTGGCAACTCCTCCAGAAAGGCCAGCAGAGCCCCACTCACACCAGGCCACCAACAAAGCCTTGGCCCCTCACTCCCTCCCACCAGCACAGCCCCGAGACTGCTGACGGGGCAGAGAATATGGAGTCAGGCACAACTTCAGGGGCTATTGCTGCCTGGAGCGCTGTTTATATTGACCTCAACCAGGCACACCTGGGGAGGGCCGGCCGGCAGGGTAAGGCTGCCCAGGTCAGCTAATCCACAACCCTCAGGGAATCACATTGTTGAAAATGGACCTCGCTAAGGCAGAATAGAAGCCAAGGAAAAAAAGGACACAATGCCATTTGCAGCCCCGTAGATGAGTCTAGAGGTAATCACGTGACTTGGAGTAAGTCAGAAAGTGAAAGACACATATCGTATCATATCACTTATAGGTGTTACCAAAAAATGGATACCAGGGCAGATATTTCCACGGAGAAGGGCAATCACAGATTCATTAAACAAACTTATGGTTCACCAATGGAAATGTGTGAGGATTGGTTTCATTATGATATCGGGGTTAACAGACATAATCAAACACAGGTGACATATATAATCACCAAAGACCTACGGAATACCAAGAGAAGACTACTCAACATTCTGTCCTAACGTACATGGGAAAAGGATCCCAGGAAGAACAGACATCTGTATATGTGTAAAAGAACCACATCTTCCACACCTACAACAAGCCAAACATTGTAATCAAACTTGCTGTTATAGAAAAAAAAAAATTAAAAACACGAACAAAAAGTAGTGAGACAAACTTGAGGGGCTTTCTCCTGGCACATTCCATTCGAAATTCCAATCTAGAACAGGACTTCCATTGAGGCTCTGTTGCTCTAGTAACCAGATTTGGTAAGGGAGAACTGCTGCCACCTTGTGGCCGTTTCACGCAACAGCAGCTTTAATCCCAGCGCTAATGGTCAGTTGATATTCAAAATCATTGCAGGCCTGTAAATGACACCTGCCCTGAAAACAAATCCTGGGGTCACATATCGACCAAAAAATTCAAAGGACGTCCATATTTCAAAACGACCATTTCAAAAGGCATATTTTACGCACATTAGTGTTCTGCTTCTTTTTCTTTCTTTCCTTTTTTGTTAAAAAAAACGGGAATGGAAAAAGGCATCCCTCAGAATGGGCGAAAATCGTTGCAAATGAATCAATGGACAAAGGTTTAATCTCCAATATATATATAAACAGCTCATGCAGCTTAATATTAAAAAAACAAACAACCCAATACAAAAATGGGCAGAAGATCTAAAGAGACGTTTCTTCAAAGAAGACACAGAGATGGCCAAGACGCACATGAAAAGCTACTCAACAGCACTAATTATTAGAGAAATGCAAATCAAAACTACAATGAGGTATCACCTCACACCTGTTAGAATCGGCATCATCAGAAAATCTACAAACAACAAATTCTGGGGAGGGTGTGGACAAAAGGAGCCCTCTTCCACTATTGGTGGGGATGTAAATTGATACAGTCACTATGGAGAACAGTATGGAGTTTCCTTAAAAAACCTAGAAATAGAATTACCATCTGATCCAGCAATCCCACTTCTGGGCATATACCCAGAGAAAACCATAAATCAAAAAGGCACATTCACCACAATATTCATTGCAGCACTATTTACAATAGCCAGGTAATGCAAGTAACATAAATGCCCACAGACAGATGAATGGATAAAGATGTGGTACATATATAAAATGGAATATTACTCAGCCATAAAAAGGAATGAAACTGGGTCATTTGTAGAGACATCGATGGATCTAGAGACTGTCATACAGAATGAAGTAAGTCAGAAAGAGGAAAACAAATATTGTCTATTAATGCATATATGTGGAACCTAAAAAATGGTAGAGATGAACTGGTTTGAAGGGAAAAAATAGAGGGACAGAGGTAGAGAACAAACGTATGGACACCAAGTGTGGGAAGCCATGGGGTGGTGGTGGTGGGATGAGTTGGGAGATTGGGATTGACCTGTATACATGTATATGCATAAAATACATAACTAATAATAACCTGCTGCATAAAAAAATAAATAAAATTAAATTTCAAAATTTAAAAAAAAATTTAAAATAAAACAGAAAAAAGTTCTTCCCCTCCCACAGATGTATTTATAGGAATGAATTATTTCCATGCTTATATCTGTAAATACATAAAAGAGGAATCAAATCTAACTTGAACCATAAAAGAAAAAAAAAAAAACCTGAACCAACCAGTTATACAGAGGGAAACCATATCAGGGCACTTGCTCCAGCAGTAAACAATTCTGAAATTGGTCAGAGGTGGGGAATTACCTCCCATACAGCCAGCAACCCAACCCCCATGCAAGGAGCGTCCTCATTGCAAAGCTGCGGGACCGTGCTGAGGGATCTGTGAGTAAACGTGAGCTGAGCCCCAGGCCAGCTGCTGCTGAACTGTTCCCACCCTTCCCAGGTAAAACACCTGAATATGTACAAGGGCTTGAAAGCCTAGAGGAAGGGCCGTGGAGCCACACCAGCGACAGCACGCAGGCCAACTTGGTGCCTGCAGGCCAGCCAGGATGGTCCTGGCCCCGGGCGCTCTTCTGGAAGCTTTCTATTGCCCTGCCTGAGATACCCCTCCTGTCCCGGCCCCCACTGCTTTTATCCTTCCTCACCTCTGTCCGGAGAGAAATTCCATCGGAAGGTATGGGTGACACATCCTCTTCTTTACAGGTGGCAGCCTGGCACCTCCTGCATAAAGGCCAGCAGAGCCCCACTCACACCGGGCCACCAACAAAGCCTTGGCCCCTCACTCCCTCCCACCAGCACAGCCCCGAGACTGCTGACGGGGCAGAGAATATGGAGTCAGGCACAACTTCAGGGGCTATTGCTGCCTGGAGCACTGTTTATATTGACCTCAACCAGGCACACCTGGGGAGGGCCGGCCGGCAGGGTAAGGCTGCCCAGGTCAGCTAATCCACAACCCTCAGGGAATCACATTGTTGAAAATGGACCTCGCTAAGGCAGAATAGAAGCCAAGGAAAAAAGGACACAATGCCATTTGCAGCCCCGTAGATGAGTCTAGAGGTAATCACGTGACTTGGAGTAAGTCAGAAAGTGAAAGACACATATCGTATCATATCACTTATAGGTGTTACCTAAAAATGGATACCAGGGCAGATATTTCCACGGAGAAGGGCAATCACAGATTCATTAAACAAACTTATGGTTCACCAATGGAAAGGTGTGAGGATTGGTTTCATTACGATTTCGGGGTTAACAGACATAATCAAACACAGGTGACATATATAATCACCAAAGACCTACGGAATACCAAGAGAAGACTACTCAACATTCTGTCCTAACGTACATGGGAAAAGGATCCCAGGAAGAACAGACATCTGTATATGTGTAAAAGAACCACATCTTCCACACCTACAACAAGCCAAACATTGTAATCAAACTTGCTGTAATAGAAAAAAAAATTAAAAACACGAACAAGAAGTAGTGAGACAAACTTGAGGGGCTTTCTCCTGGCACATTCCATTCTAAATTCCAGTCTAGAACACGACTTCCATTGAGGCTCTGTTGCTCTAGTAACCAGATTTGGTAAGGGAGAACTGCTGCCACCTTGTGGCCGTTTCACGCAACAGCAGCTTTAATCCCAGCGCTAATGGTCAGTTGATATTCAAAATCATTGCAGGCCTGTAAATGACACCTGCCCTGAAAACAAATCCTGGGGTCACATATCGACCAAAAAATTCAAAGGACGTCCATATTTCAAAACGACCATTTCAAAAGGCATATTTTACGCACATTAGTGTTCTGCTTCTTTTTCTTTCTTTCCTTTTTTGTTAAAAAAACGGGAATGGAAAAAGGCATCCCTCAGAATGGGCGAAAATCGTTGCAAATGAAGCAATGGACAAAGGTTTAATCTCCAATATATATATAAACAGCTCATGCAGCTTAATATTCAAAAATCAAACAACCCAATACAAAAATGGGCAGAAGATCTAAAGAGACGTTTCTTCAAAGAAGACACAGAGATGGCCAAGACGCACATGAAAAGCTGCTCAACAGCACTAATTATTAGAGAAATGCAAATCAAAACTACAATGAGGTATCACCTCACACCTGTTAGAATTGGCATCATCAGAAAATCTACAAACAACAAATTCTGGGGAGGGTGTGGACAAAAGGAGCCCTCTTCCACTATTGGTGGGGATGTAAATTGATACAGTCACTATGGAGAACAGTATGGAGTTTCCTTAAAAAAACTAGAAATAGAATTTCCATCTGATCCAACAATCCCACTTCTGGACATATACCCAGAGAAAACCATAAATCAAAAAGGCACATTCACCACAATGTTCATTGCAGCACTATTTACAATAGCCAGGTAATGCAAGTAAACTAAATGCCCACAGACAGATGAATGGATAAAGATGTGGTACATATATAAAATGGAATATTACTCAGCCATAAAAAGGAATGAAACTGGGTCATTTGTAGAGACATCGATGGATCTAGAGACTGTCATACAGAATGAAGTAAGTCAGAAAGAGGAAAACAAATATTGTATATTAATGCATATATGTGGAACCTAAAAATGGTACAGATGAACTGGTTTGCAGGGAAGAAATAGAGACACAGAGGTAGACAACAAACGTATGGACACCAAGTGTGGGAAGCCATGGGGTGGTGGTGGTGGGATGAGTTGGGAGATTGGGATTGACCTGTATACATGTATATAAATAAGATACGTAACTAATTATAACCTGCTGTATAAAAAAAAAATAAAATTAAATTTCAAAATTAAAAAAAAAATTTTTAAATAAAACAGAAAAAAGTTCTTCCCTTCACACAGATGTATTTATAGGAATGAATTATTTCCATGCTTATATCTATAAATACATAAAAGAGGAATCAAATCTAACTTGAACCATAAAAGAAAAAAAAAACCTGAACCCACCAGTTATACAGAGGGAAACCCTATCAGGGCACTTGCTCCAGCGGTAAACAATTCTGAAATTGGTCAGAGGTGGGGAATCACCTCCCATACAGCCAGCAACCCACCCCCCATGCAAGGAGCGTCCTCATTGCAAAGCTGGGGGACCGTGCTGAGGCATCTGTGAGTAAACGTGAGCTGAGCCCCAGGCCAGCTGCTGCTGAACTGTTCCCACCCTTCCCAGGTAAAACACCTGAATATGTACAAGGGCTTGAAAGCCGAGAGGAAGGGCCCTGGAGCCACACCAGCCACAGAACGCAGTCCAACTTGGTGCCTGCAGGTCAGCAAGGATGGTCCTGGCCCCGGGCGCTGTTCTGGAAGCTTTCTATTGCCCTCCCTGAGATATCCCTCCTGTCCCGGCCCCCACTGCTTTTATCCTTTCTCACCTCTGTCCGGAGAGAAATTCCATCGGAAGTTATGAGTGACACATCCTCTTCTTTACAGGTGTCAGCCTGGCAACTCCTCCCGAAAGGCCAGCAGAGCCCCACTCACACCGGGCCACCAACAAAGCCTTGGCCCCTCACTCCCTCCCACCACCACAGCCCCGAGACTTCTGACGGGGCAGAGAATATGGAGTCAGGCACAACTTCAGGGGCTATTGCTGCCTGGAGCGCTGTTTATATTGACCTCAACCAGGCACACCTGGGGAGGGCCGGCCGGCAGGGTAAGGCTGCCCAGGTCAGCTAATCCACAACCCTCAGGGAATCACATTGTTGAAAATGGACCTCGCTAAGGCAGAATAGAAGCCAAGGGAAAAAAGGACACAATGCCATTTGCAGCCCCGTAGATGAGTCTAGAAGTAATCACGTGACTTGGAGTAAGTCAGAAAGTGAAAGACACATATCGTATCATATCACTTATAGGTGTTACCTAAAAATGGATACCAGGGCAGATATTTCCACGGAGAAGGGCAATCACAGATTCATTAAACAAACTTATGGTTCACCAATGGAAAGGTGTGAGGATTGGTTTCATTATGATATCGGGGTTAACAGACATAATCAAACACAGGTGACATATATAATCACCAAAGACCTACGGAATACCAAGAGAAGACTACTCAACATTCTGTCCTAACGTACATGGGAAAAGGATCCCAGGAAGAACAGACATCTGTATATGTGTAAAAGAACCACATCTTCCACACCTACAACAAGCCAAACATTGTAATCAAACTTGCTGTAATAGAAAAAAAAAATTAAAAACACGAACAAAAAGTAGTGAGACAAACTTGAGGGGCTTTCTCCTGGCACATTCCATTCGAAATTCCAATCTAGAACAGGACTTCCATTGAGGCTCTGTTGCTCTAGTAGCCAGATTTGGTAAGGGAGAACTGCTGCCACCTTGTGGCCGTTTCACGCAACAGCAGCTTTAATCCCAGCGCTAATGGTCAGTTGATATTCAAAATCATTGCAGGCCTGTAAATGACACCTGCCCTGAAAACAAATCCTGGGGTCACATATCGACCAAAAAATTCAAAGGACGTCCATATTTCAAAACGACCATTTCAAAAGGCATATTTTACGCACATTAGTGTTCTGCTTCTTTTTCTTTCTTTCCTTTTTTGTTAAAAAAACGGGAATGGAAAAAGGCATCCCTCAGAATGGGCGAAAATCGTTGCAAATGAAGCAATGGACAAAGGTTTAATCTCCAATATATATATAAACAGCTCATGCAGCTTAATATTCAAAAATCAAACAACCCAATACAAAAATGGGCAGAAGATCTAAAGAGACGTTTCTTCAAAGAAGACACAGAGATGGCCAAGACGCACATGAAAAGCTGCTCAACAGCACTAATTATTAGAGAAATGCAAATCAAAACTACAATGAGGTATCACCTCACACCTGTTAGAATTGGCATCATCAGAAAATCTACAAACAACAAATTCTGGGGAGGGTGTGGACAAAAGGAGCCCTCTTCCACTATTGGTGGGGATGTAAATTGATACAGTCACTATGGAGAACAGTATGGAGTTTCCTTAAAAAACCTAGAAATAGAATTACCATCTGATCCAGCAATCCCACTTCTGGGCATATACCCAGAGAAAACCATAAATCAAAAAGGCACATTCACCACAATGTTCATTGCAGCACTATTTACAATAGCCAGGTAATGCAAGTAACCTAAATGCCCACAGACAGATGAATGGATAAAGATGTGGTACATATATAAAATGGAATATTACTCAGCCATAAAAAGGAATGAAACTGGGTCATTTGTAGAGACATCGATGGATCTAGAGACTGTCATACAGAATGAAGTAAGTCAGAAAGAGGAAAACAAATATTGTATATTAATGCATATATGTGGAACCTAAAAAATGGTACAGATGAACTGGTTTGCAGGGAAGAAATAGAGACACAGAGGTAGACAACAAACGTATGGACACCAAGTGTGGGAAGCCATGGGGTGGTGGTGGTGGGATGAGTTGGGAGATTGGGATTGACCTGTATACATGTATATAAATAAGATACATAACTAATTATAACCTGCTGTATAAAAAAACAAATAAAATTAAATTTCAAAATTAAAAAAACTTAAAATAAAACAGAAAAAAGTTCTTCCCTTCACACAGATGTATTTATAGGAATGAATTATTTCCATGCTTATATCTATAAATACATAAAAGAGGAATCAAATCTAACTTGATCCGTAAAAGAAAAAAAACCTGTACCCACCAGTTATACAGAGGGAAACCCTATCAGGGCACTTGCTCCAGCGGTAAACAATTCTGAAATTGGTCAGAGGTGGGGAATCACCTCCCATACAGCCAGCAACCCACCCCCCATGCAAGGAGCGTCCTCATTGCAAAGCTGGGGGACCGTGCTGAGGCATCTGTGAGTAAACGTGAGCTGAGCCCCAGGCCAGCTGCTGCTGAACTGTTCCCACCCTTCCCAGGTAAAACACCTGAATATGTACAAGGGCTTGAAAGCCTAGAGGAAGGGCCCTGGAGCCACACCAGCCACAGGACGCAGGCCAACTTGATGCCTGCAGGTCAGCCAGGATGGTCCTGGCCCCGGGCGCTGTTCTGGAAGCTTTCTATTGCCCTGCCTGAGATATCCCTACTGTCCCGTCCCCCACTGCTTTTATCCTTCCTCACCTCTGTCCGGAGAGAAATTCCATCGGAAGGTATGGGTGACACATCCTCTTCTTTACAGGTGGCAGCCTGGCACCTCCTGCAGAAAGGCCAGCAGAGCCCCACTCACACCGGGCCACCAACAAAGCCTTGGCCCCTCACTCCCTCCCACCAGCACAGCCCCGAAACTGCTGACGGGGCAGAGAATATGGAGTCAGGCACAACTTCAGGGGCTATTGCTGCCTGGAGCGCTGTTTATATTGACCTCAACCAGGCACACCTGGGGAGGGCCGGCCGGCAGGGTAAGGCTTCCCAGGTCAGCTAATCCACAACCCTCAGGGAATCACATTGTTGAAAATGGACCTCGCTAAGGCAGAATAGAAGCCAAGGAAAAAAAGGACACAATGCCATTTGCAGCCCCGTAGATGAGTCTAGAGGTAATCACGTGACTTGGAGTAAGTCAGAAAGTGAAAGACACATATCGTATCATATCACTTATAGGTGTTACCTAAAAATGGATACCAGGGCAGATATTTCCACGGAGAAGGGCAATCACAGATTCATTAAACAAACTTATGGTTCACCAATGGAAAGGTGTGAGGATTGCTTTCATTATGATATCGGGGTTAACAGACATAATCAAACACAGGTGACATATATAATCACCAAAGACCTACGGAATACCAAGAGAAGACTACTCAACATTCTGTCCTAACGTACATGGGAAAAGGATCCCAGGAAGAACAGACATCTGTATATGTGTAAAAGAACCACATCTTCCACACCTACAACAAGCCAAACATTGTAATCAAACTTGCTGTAATAGAAAATAAAAAAAAAATTAAAAACACGAACAAAAAGTAGTGAGACAAACTTGAGGGGCTTTCTCCTGGCACATTCCATTCGAAATTCCAATCTAGAACAGGACTTACATTGAGGCTCTGTTGCTCTAATAGCCAGATTTGGTAAGGGAGAACTGCTGCCACCTTGTGGCCGTTTCACGCAACAGCAGCTTTAATCCCAGCGCTAATGGTCAGTTGATATTCAAAATCATTGCAGGCCTGTAAATGACACCTGCCCTGAAAACAAATCCTGGGGTCACATATCGACCAAAAAATTCAAAGGACGTCCATATTTCAAAACGACCATTTCAAAAGGCATATTTTACGCACATTAGTGTTCTGCTTCTTTTTCTTTCTTTCCTTTTTTGTTAAAAAAACGGGAATGGAAAAAGGCATCCCTCAGAATGGGCGAAAATCGTTGTAAATGAAGCAATGGACAAAGGTTTAATCTCCAATATATATATAAACAGCTCATGCAGCTTAATATTCAAAGATCAAACAACCCAATACAAAAATGGGCAGAAGATCTAAAGAGACGTTTCTTCAAAGAAGACACAGAGATGGCCAAGACGCACATGAAAAGCTGCTCAACAGCACTAATTATTAGAGAAATGCAAATCAAAACTACAATGAGGTATCACCTCACACCTGTTAGAATCGGCATCATCAGAAAATCTACAAACAACAAATTCTGGGGAGGGTGTGGACAAAAGGAGCCGTCTTCCACTATTGGTGGGGATGTAAATTGATACAGTCACTATGGAGAACAGTATGGAGTTTCCTTAAAAAAAAAACTAGAAATAGAATTACCATCTGATCCAGCAATCCCACTTCTGGGCATATACCCAGAGAAAACCATAAATCAAAAAGGCACATTCACCACAATATTCATTGCAGCACTATTTACAATAGCCAGGTAATGCAAGTAACCTAAATGCCCACAGACAGATGAATGGATAAAGATGTGGTACATATATAAAATGGAATATTACTCAGCCATAAAAAGGAATGAAACTGGGTCATTTGTAGAGACATCGATGGATCTAGAGACTGTCATACAGAATGAAGTAAGTCAGAAAGAGGAAAACAAATATTGTATATTAATGCATATATGTGGAACCTAAAAAATGGTACAGATGAACTGGTTTGCAGGGAAGAAATAGAGACACAGAGGTAGACAACAAACGTATGGACACCAAGTGTGGGAAGCCATGGGGTGTTGGTGGTGGGATGAGTTGGGAGATTGGGATTGACCTGTATACATGTATATGAATAAAATACATAACTAATTATAACCTGCTGTATAAAAAAATAAATAAAATTAAATTTCAAAATTAAAAAAAAAATTTTAAAATAAAACAGAAAAATGTTCTTCCCTTCACACAGATGTATTTATAGGCATGAATTATTTCCATGCTTATATCTATAAATACATAAAAGAGGAATCAAATCTAACTTGAACCATAAAAGAAAAAAAATCCTGAACCCACCAGTTATACAGAGGGAAACCCTATCAGCGAACTTGCTCCAGCGGTAAACACTTCTGAAATTGGTCAGAGGTGAGGAATCACCTCCCATACAGCCAGCAACCCACCCCCCATGCAAGGAGCGTCCTCATTGCAAAGCTGGGGGACCGTGCTGAGGCATCTGTGAGTAAACGTGAGCTGAGCCCCAGGCCAGCTGCTGCTGAACTGTTCCCACCCTTCCCAGGTAAAACACCTGAATATGTACAAGGGCTTGAAAGCCTAGAGGAAGGGCCCTGGAGCCACACCAGCCACAGGACGCAGGCCAACTTGATGCCTGCAGGTCAGCCAGGATGGTCCTGGCCCCGGGCGCTGTTCTGGAAGCTTTCTATTGCCCTGCCTGAGATATCCCTACTGTCCCGTCCCCCACTGCTTTTATCCTTCCTGACCTCTGTCCGGAGAGAAATTCCATCGGAAGGTATGGGTGACACATCCTCTTCTTTACAGGTGGCAGCCTGGCACCTCCTGCAGAAAGGCCAGCAGAGCCCCACTCACACCGGGCCACCAACAAAGCCTTGGCCCCTCACTCCCTCCCACCAGCACAGCCCCGAAACTGCTGACGGGGCAGAGAATATGGAGTCAGGCACAACTTCAGGGGCTATTGCTGCCTGGAGCGCTGTTTATATTGACCTCAACCAGGCACACCTGGGGAGGGCCGGCCGGCAGGGTAAGGCTTCCCAGGTCAGCTAATCCACAACCCTCAGGGAATCACATTGTTGAAAATGGACCTCGCTAAGGCAGAATAGAAGCCAAGGAAAAAAAGGACACAATGCCATTTGCAGCCCCGTAGATGAGTCTAGAGGTAATCACGTGACTTGGAGTAAGTCAGAAAGTGAAAGACACATATCGTATCATATCACTTATAGGTGTTACCTAAAAATGGATACCAGGGCAGATATTTCCACGGAGAAGGGCAATCACAGATTCATTAAACAAACTTATGGTTCACCAATGGAAAGGTGTGAGGATTGCTTTCATTATGATATCGGGGTTAACAGACATAATCAAACACAGGTGACATATATAATCACCAAAGACCTACGGAATACCAAGAGAAGACTACTCAACATTCTGTCCTAACGTACATGGGAAAAGGATCCCAGGAAGAACAGACATCTGTATATGTGTAAAAGAACCACATCTTCCACACCTACAACAAGCCAAACATTGTAATCAAACTTGCTGTAATAGAAAATAAAAAAAAAATTAAAAACACGAACAAAAAGTAGTGAGACAAACTTGAGGGGCTTTCTCCTGGCACATTCCATTCGAAATTCCAATCTAGAACAGGACTTACATTGAGGCTCTGTTGCTCTAATAGCCAGATTTGGTAAGGGAGAACTGCTGCCACCTTGTGGCCGTTTCACGCAACAGCAGCTTTAATCCCAGCGCTAATGGTCAGTTGATATTCAAAATCATTGCAGGCCTGTAAATGACACCTGCCCTGAAAACAAATCCTGGGGTCACATATCGACCAAAAAATTCAAAGGACGTCCATATTTCAAAACGACCATTTCAAAAGGCATATTTTACGCACATTAGTGTTCTGCTTCTTTTTCTTTCTTTCCTTTTTTGTTAAAAAAACGGGAATGGAAAAAGGCATCCCTCAGAATGGGCGAAAATCGTTGTAAATGAAGCAATGGACAAAGGTTTAATCTCCAATATATATATAAACAGCTCATGCAGCTTAATATTCAAAGATCAAACAACCCAATACAAAAATGGGCAGAAGATCTAAAGAGACGTTTCTTCAAAGAAGACACAGAGATGGCCAAGACGCACATGAAAAGCTGCTCAACAGCACTAATTATTAGAGAAATGCAAATCAAAACTACAATGAGGTATCACCTCACACCTGTTAGAATCGGCATCATCAGAAAATCTACAAACAACAAATTCTGGGGAGGGTGTGGACAAAAGGAGCCGTCTTCCACTATTGGTGGGGATGTAAATTGATACAGTCACTATGGAGAACAGTATGGAGTTTCCTTAAAAAAAAACTAGAAATAGAATTACCATCTGATCCAGCAATCCCACTTCTGGGCATATACCCAGAGAAAACCATAAATCAAAAAGGCACATTCACCACAATATTCATTGCAGCACTATTTACAATAGCCAGGTAATGCAAGTAACCTAAATGCCCACAGACAGATGAATGGATAAAGATGTGGTACATATATAAAATGGAATATTACTCAGCCATAAAAAGGAATGAAACTGGGTCATTTGTAGAGACATCGATGGATCTAGAGACTGTCATACAGAATGAAGTAAGTCAGAAAGAGGAAAACAAATATTGTATATTAATGCATATATGTGGAACCTAAAAAATGGTACAGATGAACTGGTTTGCAGGGAAGAAATAGAGACACAGAGGTAGACAACAAACGTATGGACACCAAGTGTGGGAAGCCATGGGGTGTTGGTGGTGGGATGAGTTGGGAGATTGGGATTGACCTGTATACATGTATATGAATAAAATACATAACTAATAAAAACCTGCTGTATAAAAAAATAAATAAAATTAAATTTCAAAATTAAAAAAAAAAATTTAAAACAGAAAAAAGTTCTTCCCTTCACACAGATGTATTTATAGGAATGAATTATTTCCATGCTTATATCTGTAAATACATAAAAGAGGAATCAAATCTAACTTGAACCATAAAAGAAAAAAAAACCTGAACCCACCAGTTATACAGAGGGAAACCCTATCAGCGAACTTGCTCCAGCGGTAAACACTTCTGAAATTGGTCAGAGGTGGGGAATCACCTCCCATACAGCCAGCAACCCACCCCCCATGCAAGGAGCGTCCTCATTGCAAAGCTGGGGGACCGTGCTGAGGCATCTGTGAGTAAACGTGAGCTGAGCCCCAGGCCAGCTGCTGCTGAACTGTTCCCACCCTTCCCAGGTAAAACACCTGAATATGTACAAGGGCTTGAAAGCCTAGAGGAAGGGCCCTGGAGCCACACCAGCCACAGGACGCAGGCCAACTTGATGCCTGCAGGTCAGCCAGGATGGTCCTGGCCCCGGGCGCTGTTCTGGAAGCTTTCTATTGCCCTGCCTGAGATATCCCTACTGTCCCGTCCCCCACTGCTTTTATCCTTCCTCACCTCTGTCCGGAGAGAAATTCCATCGGAAGGTATGGGTGACACATCCTCTTCTTTACAGGTGGCAGCCTGGCACCTCCTGCAGAAAGGCCAGCAGAGCCCCACTCACACCGGGCCACCAACAAAGCCTTGGCCCCTCACTCCCTCCCACCAGCACAGCCCCGAAACTGCTGACGGGGCAGAGAATATGGAGTCAGGCACAACTTCAGGGGCTATTGCTGCCTGGAGCGCTGTTTATATTGACCTCAACCAGGCACACCTGGGGAGGGCCGGCCGGCAGGGTAAGGCTTCCCAGGTCAGCTAATCCACAACCCTCAGGGAATCACATTGTTGAAAATGGACCTCGCTAAGGCAGAATAGAAGCCAAGGAAAAAAAGGACACAATGCCATTTGCAGCCCCGTAGATGAGTCTAGAGGTAATCACGTGACTTGGAGTAAGTCAGAAAGTGAAAGACACATATCGTATCATATCACTTATAGGTGTTACCTAAAAATGGATACCAGGGCAGATATTTCCACGGAGAAGGGCAATCACAGATTCATTAAACAAACTTATGGTTCACCAATGGAAAGGTGTGAGGATTGCTTTCATTATGATATCGGGGTTAACAGACATAATCAAACACAGGTGACATATATAATCACCAAAGACCTACGGAATACCAAGAGAAGACTACTCAACATTCTGTCCTAACGTACATGGGAAAAGGATCCCAGGAAGAACAGACATCTGTATATGTGTAAAAGAACCACATCTTCCACACCTACAACAAGCCAAACATTGTAATCAAACTTGCTGTAATAGAAAATAAAAAAAAAATTAAAAACACGAACAAAAAGTAGTGAGACAAACTTGAGGGGCTTTCTCCTGGCACATTCCATTCGAAATTCCAATCTAGAACAGGACTTACATTGAGGCTCTGTTGCTCTAATAGCCAGATTTGGTAAGGGAGAACTGCTGCCACCTTGTGGCCGTTTCACGCAACAGCAGCTTTAATCCCAGCGCTAATGGTCAGTTGATATTCAAAATCATTGCAGGCCTGTAAATGACACCTGCCCTGAAAACAAATCCTGGGGTCACATATCGACCAAAAAATTCAAAGGACGTCCATATTTCAAAACGACCATTTCAAAAGGCATATTTTACGCACATTAGTGTTCTGCTTCTTTTTCTTTCTTTCCTTTTTTGTTAAAAAAACGGGAATGGAAAAAGGCATCCCTCAGAATGGGCGAAAATCGTTGTAAATGAAGCAATGGACAAAGGTTTAATCTCCAATATATATATAAACAGCTCATGCAGCTTAATATTCAAAGATCAAACAACCCAATACAAAAATGGGCAGAAGATCTAAAGAGACGTTTCTTCAAAGAAGACACAGAGATGGCCAAGACGCACATGAAAAGCTGCTCAACAGCACTAATTATTAGAGAAATGCAAATCAAAACTACAATGAGGTATCACCTCACACCTGTTAGAATCGGCATCATCAGAAAATCTACAAACAACAAATTCTGGGGAGGGTGTGGACAAAAGGAGCCGTCTTCCACTATTGGTGGGGATGTAAATTGATACAGTCACTATGGAGAACAGTATGGAGTTTCCTTAAAAAAAAAACTAGAAATAGAATTACCATCTGATCCAGCAATCCCACTTCTGGGCATATACCCAGAGAAAACCATAAATCAAAAAGGCACATTCACCACAATATTCATTGCAGCACTATTTACAATAGCCAGGTAATGCAAGTAACCTAAATGCCCACAGACAGATGAATGGATAAAGATGTGGTACATATATAAAATGGAATATTACTCAGCCATAAAAAGGAATGAAACTGGGTCATTTGTAGAGACATCGATGGATCTAGAGACTGTCATACAGAATGAAGTAAGTCAGAAAGAGGAAAACAAATATTGTATATTAATGCATATATGTGGAACCTAAAAAATGGTACAGATGAACTGGTTTGCAGGGAAGAAATAGAGACACAGAGGTAGACAACAAACGTATGGACACCAAGTGTGGGAAGCCATGGGGTGTTGGTGGTGGGATGAGTTGGGAGATTGGGATTGACCTGTATACATGTATATGAATAAAATACATAACCAATAAAAACCTGCTGTATAAAAAAATAAATAAAATTAAATTTCAAAATTAAAAAAAAAATTTAAAATAAAACAGAAAAAAGTTCTTCCCTTCACACAGATGTATTTATAGGAATGAATTATTTCCATGCTTATATCTGTAAATACATAAAAGAGGAATCAAATCTAACTTGAACCATAAAAGAAAAAAAAACCTGAACCCACCAGTTATACAGAGGGAAACCCTATCAGCGAACTTGCTCCAGCGGTAAACACTTCTGAAATTGGTCAGAGGTGGGGAATCACCTCCCATACAGCCAGCAACCCACCCCCCATGCAAGGAGCGTCCTCATTGCAAAGCTGGGGGACCGTGCTGAGGCATCTGTGAGTAAACGTGAGCTGAGCCCCAGGCCAGCTGCTGCTGAACTGTTCCCACCCTTCCCAGGTAAAACACCTGAATATGTACAAGGGCTTGAAAGCCTAGAGGAAGGGCCCTGGAGCCACACCAGCCACAGGACGCAGGCCAACTTGATGCCTGCAGGTCAGCCAGGATGGTCCTGGCCCCGGGCGCTGTTCTGGAAGCTTTCTATTGCCCTGCCTGAGATATCCCTACTGTCCCGTCCCCCACTGCTTTTATCCTTCCTCACCTCTGTCCGGAGAGAAATTCCATCGGAAGTTATGACTGACACATCCTCTTCTTTACAGGTGGCAGCCTGGCAACTCCTGCAGAAAGGCCAGCAGAGCCCCACTCACACCGGGCCACCAACAAAGCCTTGGCCCCTCACTCCCTCCCACCAGCACAGCCCCGAGACTGCTGACGGGGCAGAGAATATGGAGTCAGGCACAACTTCAGGGGCTATTGCTGCCTGGAGCGCTGTTTATATTGACCTCAACCAGGCACACCTGGGGAGGGCCGGCCGGCAGGGTAAGGCTTCCCAGGTCAGCTAATCCACAACCCTCAGGGAATCACATTGTTGAAAATGTACCTCGCTAAGGCAGAATAGAAGCCAAGGAAAAAAAGGACACAATGCCATTTGCAGCCCCGTAGATGAGTCTAGAGGTAATCACGTGACTTGGAGTAAGTCAGAAAGTGAAAGACACATATCGTATCATATCACTTATAGGTGTTACCTAAAAATGGATACCAGGGCAGATATTTTCACGGAGAAGGGCAATCACAGATTCATTAAACAAACTTATGGTTCACCAATGGAAAGGTGTGAGGATTGCTTTCATTATGATATCGGGGTTAACAGACATAATCAAACACAGGTGACATATATAATCACCAAAGACCTACGGAATACCAAGAGAAGACTACTCAACATTCTGTCCTAACGTACATGGGAAAAGGATCCCAGGAAGAACAGACATCTGTATATGTGTAAAAGAACCACATCTTCCACACCTACAACAAGCCAAACATTGTAATCAAACTTGCTGTAATAGAAAATAAAAAAAAAATTAAAAACACGAACAAAAAGTAGTGAGACAAACTTGAGGGGCTTTCTCCTGGCACATTCCATTCGAAATTCCAATCTAGAACAGGACTTACATTGAGGCTCTGTTGCTCTAATAGCCAGATTTGGTAAGGGAGAACTGCTGCCACCTTGTGGCCGTTTCACGCAACAGCAGCTTTAATCCCAGCGCTAATGGTCAGTTGATATTCAAAATCATTGCAGGCCTGTAAATGACACCTGCCCTGAAAACAAATCCTGGGGTCACATATCGACCAAAAAATTCAAAGGACGTCCATATTTCAAAACGACCATTTCAAAAGGCATATTTTACGCACATTAGTGTTCTGCTTCTTTTTCTTTCTTTCCTTTTTTGTTAAAAAAACGGGAATGGAAAAAGGCATCCCTCAGAATGGGCGAAAATCGTTGTAAATGAAGCAATGGACAAAGGTTTAATCTCCAATATATATATAAACAGCTCATGCAGCTTAATATTCAAAGATCAAACAACCCAATACAAAAATGGGCAGAAGATCTAAAGAGACGTTTCTTCAAAGAAGACACAGAGATGGCCAAGACGCACATGAAAAGCTGCTCAACAGCACTAATTATTAGAGAAATGCAAATCAAAACTACAATGAGGTATCACCTCACACCTGTTAGAATCGGCATCATCAGAAAATCTACAAACAACAAATTCTGGGGAGGGTGTGGACAAAAGGAGCCGTCTTCCACTATTGGTGGGGATGTAAATTGATACAGTCACTATGGAGAACAGTATGGAGTTTCCTTAAAAAAAAAACTAGAAATAGAATTACCATCTGATCCAGCAATCCCACTTCTGGGCATATACCCAGAGAAAACCATAAATCAAAAAGGCACATTCACCACAATATTCATTGCAGCACTATTTACAATAGCCAGGTAATGCAAGTAACCTAAATGCCCACAGACAGATGAATGGATAAAGATGTGGTACATATATAAAATGGAATATTACTCAGCCATAAAAAGGAATGAAACTGGGTCATTTGTAGAGACATCGATGGATCTAGAGACTGTCATACAGAATGAAGTAAGTCAGAAAGAGGAAAACAAATATTGTATATTAATGCATATATGTGGAACCTAAAAAATGGTACAGATGAACTGGTTTGCAGGGAAGAAATAGAGACACAGAGGTAGACAACAAACGTATGGACACCAAGTGTGGGAAGCCATGGGGTGTTGGTGGTGGGATGAGTTGGGAGATTGGGATTGACCTGTATACATGTATATGAATAAAATACATAACTAATAAAAACCTGCTGTATAAAAAAATAAATAAAATTAAATTTCAAAATTAAAAAAAAAATTTAAAATAAAACAGAAAAAAGTTCTTCCCTTCACACAGATGTATTTATAGGAATGAATTATTTCCATGCTTATATCTATAAATACATAAAAGAGGAATCAAATCTAACTTGAACCATAAAAGAAAAAAAAACCTGAACCCACCAGTTATACAGAGGGAAACCCTATCAGCGAACTTGCTCCAGCGGTAAACACTTCTGAAATTGGTCAGAGGTGGGGAATCACCTCCCATACAGCCAGCAACCCACCCCCCATGCAAGGAGCGTCCTCATTGCAAAGCTGGGGGACCGTGCTGAGGCATCTGTGAGTAAACGTGAGCTGAGCCCCAGGCCAGCTGCTGCTGAACTGTTCCCACCCTTCCCAGGTAAAACACCTGAATATGTACAAGGGCTTGAAAGCCTAGAGGAAGGGCCCTGGAGCCACACCAGCCACAGGACGCAGGCCAACTTGATGCCTGCAGGTCAGCCAGGATGGTCCTGGCCCCGGGCGCTGTTCTGGAAGCTTTCTATTGCCCTGCCTGAGATATTCCTCCTGTCCCGGCACCCACTGCTTTTATCCTTCCTCACCTCTGTCCGGAGAGAAATTCCATCGGAAGTTATGACTGACACATCCTCTTCTTTACAGGTGGCAGCCTGGCAACTCCTGCAGAAAGGCCAGCAGAGCCCCACTCACACCGGGCCACCAACAAAGCCTTGGCCCCTCACTCCCTCCCACCAGCACAGCCCCGAGACTGCTGACGGGGCAGAGAATATGGAGTCAGGCACAACTTCAGGGGCTATTGCTGCCTGGAGCGCTGTTTATATTGACCTCAACCAGGCACACCTGGGGAGGGCCGGCCGGCAGGGTAAGGCTTCCCAGGTCAGCTAATCCACAACCCTCAGGGAATCACATTGTTGAAAATGTACCTCGCTAAGGCAGAATAGAAGCCAAGGAAAAAAAGGACACAATGCCATTTGCAGCCCCGTAGATGAGTCTAGAGGTAATCACGTGACTTGGAGTAAGTCAGAAAGTGAAAGACACATATCGTATCATATCACTTATAGGTGTTACCTAAAAATGGATACCAGGGCAGATATTTCCACGGAGAAGGGCAATCACAGATTCATTAAACAAACTTATGGTTCACCAATGGAAAGGTGTGAGGATTGCTTTCATTATGATATCGGGGTTAACAGACATAATCAAACACAGGTGACATATATAATCACCAAAGACCTGCGGAATACCAAGAGAAGACTACTCAACATTCTGTCCTAACGTACATGGGAAAAGGATCCCAGGAAGAACAGACATCTGTATATGTGTAAAAGAACCACATCTTCCACACCTACAACAAGCCAAACATTGTAATCAAACTTGCTGTAATAGAAAATAAAAAAAAAATTAAAAACACAAACAAAAAGTAGTGAGACAAACTTGAGGGGCTTTCTCCTGGCACATTCCATTCGAAATTCCAATCTAGAACAGGACTTCCATTGAGGCTCTGTTGCTCTAGTAGCCAGGTTTGGTAAGGGAGAACTGCTGCCACCTTGTGGCCGTTTCACGCAACAGCCGCTTTAATCCCAGTGCTAATGGTCAGTTGATATTCAAAATCATTGCAGGCCTGTAAATGACACCTGCCCTGAAAACAAATCCTGGGGTCACATATCGACCAAAAAATTCAAAGGACGTCCATATTTCAAAACGACCATTTCAAAAGGCATATTTTACGCACATTAGTGTTCTGCTTCTTTTTCTTTCTTTCCTTTTTTGTTAAAAAAACGGGAATGGAAAAAGGCATCCCTCAGAATGGGCGAAAATCGTTGCAAATGAAGCAATGGACAAAGGTTTAATCTCCAATATATATATATAAACAGCTCATGCAGCTTAATATT
Source organism: Mesoplodon densirostris (assembly GCF_025265405.1). Lineage (NCBI taxonomy): Eukaryota > Metazoa > Chordata > Mammalia > Artiodactyla > Ziphiidae > Mesoplodon > Mesoplodon densirostris. The sequence goes on along the minus strand of NC_082673.1, from coordinate 47,263,049 downwards.
CAAAAATCAAACAACCCAATACAAAAATGGGCAGAAGATCTAAAGAGACGTTTCTTCAAAGAAGACACAGAGATGGCCAAGACGCACATGAAAAGCTGCTCAACAGCACTAATTATTAGAGAAATGCAAATCAAAACTACAATGAGGTATCACCTCACACCTGTTAGAATTGGCATCATCAGAAAATCTACAAACAACAAATTCTGGGGAGGGTGTGGACAAAAGGAGCCCTCTTCCACTATTGGTGGGGATGTAAATTGATACAGTCACTATGGAGAACAGTATGGAGTTTCCTTAAAAAAACTAGAAATAGAATTACCATCTGATCCAGCAATCCCACTTCTGGGCATATACCCAGAGAAAACCATAAATCAAAAAGGCACATTCACCACAATGTTCATTGCAGCACTATTTACAATAGCCAGGTAATGCAAGTAAACTAAATGCCCACAGACAGATGAATGGATAAAGATGTGGTACATATATAAAATGGAATATTACTCAGCCATAAAAAGGAATGAAACTGGGTCATTTGTAGAGACATCGGTGGATCTAGAGACTGTCATACAGAATGAAGTAAGTCAGAAAGAGGAAAACAAATATTGTATATTAATGCATATATGTGGAACCTAAAAAATGGTACAGATGAACTGGTTTGCAGGGAAGAAATAGAGACACAGAGGTAGACAACAAACGTATGGACACCAAGTGTGGGAAGCCATGGGGTGGTGGTGGTGGGATGAGTTGGGAGATTGGGATTGACCTGTATACATGTATATAAATAAGATACGTAACTAATTATAACCTGCTGTATAAAAAAATAAATAAAATTAAATTTCAAAATTAAAAAAAAATTTTAAAATAAAACAGAAAAAAGTTCTTCCCTTCACACAGATGTATTTATAGGAATGAATTATTTCCATGCTTATATCTATAAATACATAAAAGAGGAATCAAATCTAACTTGAACCATAAAAGAAAAAAAAAACCTGAACCCACCAGTTATACAGAGGGAAACCCTATCAGGGCACTTGCTCCAGCGGTAAACACTTCTGAAATTGGTCAGAGGTGGGGAATCACCTCCCATACAGCCAGCAACCCACCCCCCATGCAAGGAGCGTCCTCATTGCAAAGCTGGGGGACCGTGCTGAGGCATCTGTGAGTAAACGTGAGCTGAGCCCCAGGCCAGCTGCTGCTGAACTGTTCCCACCCTTCCCAGGTAAAACACCTGAATATGTACAAGGGCTTGAAAGCCGAGAGGAAGGGCCCTGGAGCCACACCAGCCACAGCACGCAGGCCAACTTGGTGCCTGCAGGTCAGCAAGGATGGTCCTGGCCCCGGGCGCTATTCTGGAAGCTTTCTATTGCCCTGCCTGAGATATCCCTCCTGTCCCGGCACCCACTGCTTTTATCCTTCCTCACCTCTGTCCGGAGAGAAATTCCATCGGAAGTTATGAGTGACACATCCTCTTCTTTACAGGTGTCAGCCTGGCAACTCCTCCAGAAAGGCCAGCAGAGCCCCACTCACACCAGGCCACCAACAAAGCCTTGGCCCCTCACTCCCTCCCACCAGCACAGCCCCAAGACTGCTGACGGGGCAGAGAATATGGAGTCAGGCACAACTTCAGGGGCTATTGCTGCCTGGAGCGCTGTTTATATTGACCTCAACCAGGCACACCTGGGGAGGGCCGGCCGGCAGGGTAAGGCTGCCCAGGTCAGCTAATCCACAACCCTCAGGGAATCACATTGTTGAAAATGGACCTCGCTAAGGCAGAATAGAAGCCAAGGAAAAAAAGGACACAATGCCATTTGCAGCCCCGTAGATGAGTCTAGAGGTAATCACGTGACTTGGAGTAAGTCAGAAAGTGAAAGACACATATCGTATCATATCACTTATAGGTGTTACCTAAAAATGGATACCAGGGCAGATATTTCCACGGAGAAGGGCAATCACAGATTCATTAAACAAACTTATGGTTCACCAATGGAAAGGTGTGAGGATTGCTTTCATTATGATATCGGGGTTAACAGACATAATCAAACACAGGTGACATATATAATCACCAAAGACCTGCGGAATACCAAGAGAAGACTACTCAACATTCTGTCCTAACGTACATGGGAAAAGGATCCCAGGAAGAACAGACATCTGTATATGTGTAAAAGAACCACATCTTCCACACCTACAACAAGCCAAACATTGTAATCAAACTTGCTGTAATAGAAAATAAAAAAAAAATTAAAAACACAAACAAAAAGTAGTGAGACAAACTTGAGGGGCTTTCTCCTGGCACATTCCATTCGAAATTCCAATCTAGAACAGGACTTCCATTGAGGCTCTGTTGCTCTAGTAGCCAGGTTTGGTAAGGGAGAACTGCTGCCACCTTGTGGCCGTTTCACGCAACAGCAGCTTTAATCCCAGTGCTAATGGTCAGTTGATATTCAAAATCATTGCAGGCCTGTAAATGACACCTGCCCTGAAAACAAATCCTGGGGTCACATATCGACCAAAAAATTCAAAAGACGTCCATATTTCAAAACGACCATTTCAAAAGGCATATTTTACGCACATTAGTGTTCTGCTTCTTTTTCTTTCTTTCCTTTTTTGTTAAAAAAACGGGAATGGAAAAAGGCATCCCTCAGAATGGGCGAAAATCGTTGCAAATGAAGCAATGGACAAAGGTTTAATCTCCAATATATATATATAAACAGCTCATGCAGCTTAATATTCAAAAATCAAACAACCCAATACAAAAATGGGCAGAAGATCTAAAGAGACGTTTCTTCAAAGAAGACACAGAGATGGCCAAGACGCACATGAAAAGCTGCTCAACAGCACTAATTATTAGAGAAATGCAAATCAAAACTACAATGAGGTATCACCTCACACCTGTTAGAATTGGCATCATCAGAAAATCTACAAACAACAAATTCTGGGGAGGGTGTGGACAAAAGGAGCCCTCTTCCACTATTGGTGGGGATGTAAATTGATACAGTCACTATGGAGAACAGTATGGAGTTTCCTTAAAAAAACTAGAAATAGAATTACCATCTGATCCAGCAATCCCACTTCTGGGCATATACCCAGAGAAAACCATAAATCAAAAAGGCACATTCACCACAATGTTCATTGCAGCACTATTTACAATAGCCAGGTAATGCAAGTAAACTAAATGCCCACAGACAGATGAATGGATAAATGTGGTACATATATAAAATGGAATATTACTCAGCCATAAAAAGGAATGAAACTGGGTCATTTGTAGAGACATCGGTGGATCTAGAGACTGTCATACAGAATGAAGTAAGTCAGAAAGAGGAAAACAAATATTGTATATTAATGCATATATGTGGAACCTAAAAAATGGTACAGATGAACTGGTTTGCAGGGAAGAAATAGAGACACAGAGGTAGACAACAAACGTATGGACACCAAGTGTGGGAAGCCATGGGGTGGTGGTGGTGGGATGAGTTGGGAGATTGGGATTGACCTGTATACATGTATATAAATAAGATACGTAACTAATTATAACCTGCTGTATAAAAAAATAAATAAAATTAAATTTCAAAATTAAAAAAAAATTTTAAAATAAAACAGAAAAAAGTTCTTCCCTTCACACAGATGTATTTATAGGAATGAATTATTTCCATGCTTATATCTATAAATACATAAAAGAGGAATCAAATCTAACTTGAACCATAAAAGAAAAAAAAAACCTGAACCCACCAGTTATACAGAGGGAAACCCTATCAGGGCACTTGCTCCAGCAGTAAATACTTCTGAAATTGGTCAGAGGTGGGGAATCACCTCCCATACAGCCAGCAACCCACCCCCCATGCAAGGAGCGTCCTCATTGCAAAGCTGGGGGACCGTGCTGAGGCATCTGTGAGTAAACGTGAGCTGAGCCCCAGGCCAGCTGCTGCTGAACTGTTCCCACCCTTCCCAGGTAAAACACCTGAATATGTACAAGGGCTTGAAAGCCGAGAGGAAGGGCCCTGGAGCCACACCAGCCACAGCACGCAGGCCAACTTGGTGCCTGCAGGTCAGCAAGGATGGTCCTGGCCCCGGGCGCTATTCTGGAAGCTTTCTATTGCCCTGCCTGAGATATCCCTCCTGTCCCGGCACCCACTGCTTTTATCCTTCCTCACCTCTGTCCGGAGAGAAATTCCATCGGAAGTTATGAGTGACACATCCTCTTCTTTACAGGTGTCAGCCTGGCAACTCCTCCAGAAAGGCCAGCAGAGCCCCACTCACACCAGGCCACCAACAAAGCCTTGGCCCCTCACTCCCTCCCACCAGCACAGCCCCAAGACTGCTGACGGGGCAGAGAATATGGAGTCAGGCACAACTTCAGGGGCTATTGCTGCCTGGAGCGCTGTTTATATTGACCTCAACCAGGCACACCTGGGGAGGGCCGGCCGGCAGGGTAAGGCTGCCCAGGTCAGCTAATCCACAACCCTCAGGGAATCACATTGTTGAAAATGGACCTCGCTAAGGCAGAATAGAAGCCAAGGAAAAAAAGGACACAATGCCATTTGCAGCCCCGTAGATGAGTCTAGAGGTAATCACGTGACTTGGAGTAAGTCAGAAAGTGAAAGACACATATCGTATCATATCACTTATAGGTGTTACCAAAAAATGGATACCAGGGCAGATATTTCCACGGAGAAGGGCAATCACAGATTCATTAAACAAACTTATGGTTCACCAATGGAAAGGTGTGAGGATTGGTTTCATTATGATATCGGGGTTAACAGACATAATCAAACACAGGTGACATATATAATCACCAAAGACCTACGGAATACCAAGAGAAGACTACTCAACATTCTGTCCTAACGTACATGGGAAAAGGATCCCAGGAAGAACAGACATCTGTATATGTGTAAAAGAACCACATCTTCCACACCTACAACAAGCCAAACATTGTAATCAAACTTGCTGTAATAGAAAAAAAAAAATTAAAAACACGAACAAAAAGTAGTGAGACAAACTTGAGGGGCTTTCTCCTGGCACATTCCATTCGAAATTCCAATCTAGAACAGGACTTCCATTGAGGCTCTGTTGCTCTAGTAGCCAGATTTCGTAAGGGAGAACTGCTGCCACCTTGTGGCCGTTTCACGCAACAGCAGCTTTAATCCCAGCGCTAATGGTCAGTTGATATTCAAAATCATTGCAGGCCTGTAAATGACACCTGCCCTGAAAACAAATCCTGGGGTCACATATCGACCAAAAAATTCAAAGGACGTCCATATTTAAAAACGACCATTTCAAAAGGCATATTTTACGCACATTAGTGTTCTGCTTCTTTTTCTTTCTTTCCTTTTTTGTTAAAAAGACGGGAATGGAAAAAGGCATCCCTCAGAATGGGCGAAAATCGTTGCAAATGAAGCAATGGACAAAGGTTTAATCTCCAATATATATATAAACAGCTCATGCAGCTTAATATTCAAAAATCAAACAACCCAATACAAAAATGGGCAGAAGATCTAAAGAGACGTTTCTTCAAAGAAGACACAGAGATGGCCAAGACGCACATGAAAAGCTGCTCAACAGCACTAATTATTAGAGAAATGCAAATCAAAACTACAATGAGGTATCACCTCACACCTGTTAGAATTGGCATCATCAGAAAATCTACAAACAACAAATTCTGGGGAGGGTGTGGACAAAAGGAGCCCTCTTCCACTATTGGTGGGGATGTAAATTGATACAGTCACTATGGAGAACAGTATGGAGTTTCCTTAAAAAACCTAGAAATAGAATTACCATCTGATCCAGCAATCCCACTTCTGGGCATATACCCAGAGAAAACCATAAATCAAAAAGGCACATTCACCACAATGTTCATTGCAGCACTATTTACAATAGCCAGGGAATGCAAGCAACCTAAATCCCCACAGACAGATGAATGGATAAAGATGTGGTACATATATAAAATGGAATATTACTCAGCCATAAAAAGGAATGAAACTGGGTCATTTGTAGAGACATCGATGGATCTAGAGACTGTCATACAGAATGAAGTAAGTCAGAAAGAGGAAAACAAATATTGTATATTAATGCATATATGTGGAACCTAAAAAACGGTACAGATGAACTGGTTTGCAGGGAAGAAATAGAGACACAGAGGTAGAGAACAAACGTATGGACACCAAGTGTGGGAAGCCATGGGGTGGTGGTGGTGGGATGAGTTGGGAGATTGGGATTGACCTGTATACATGTATATAAATAAGATACGTAACTAATTATAACCTGCTGTATAAAAAAATAAATAAAATTAAATTTCAAAATTAAAAAAAAAATTTTAAAATAAAACAGAAAAAAGTTCTTCCCTTCACACAGATGTATTTATAGGAATGAATTATTTCCATGCTTATATCTATAAATACATAAAAGAGGAATCAAATCTAACTTGAACCATAAAAGAAAAAAAAAACCTGAACCCACCAGTTATACAGAGGGAAACCCTATCAGGGCACTTGCTCCAGCGGTAAACACTTCTGAAATTGGTCAGAGGTGGGGAATCACCTCCCATACAGCCAGCAACCCACCCCCCATGCAAGGAGCGTCCTCATTGCAAAGCTGGGGGACCGTGCTGAGGCATCTGTGAGTAAACGTGAGCTGAGCCCCAGGCCAGCTGCTGCTGAACTGTTCCCACCCTTCCCAGGTAAAACACCTGAATATGTACAAGGGCTTGAAAGCCGAGAGGAAGGGCCCTGGAGCCACACCAGCCACAGCACGCAGGCCAACTTGGTGCCTGCAGGTCAGCAAGGATGGTCCTGGCCCCGGGCGCTGTTCTGGAAGCTTTCTATTGCCCTGCCTGAGATATCCCTCCTGTCCCGGCACCCACTGCTTTTATCCTTCCTCACCTCTGTCCGGAGAGAAATTCCATCGGAAGTTATGAGTGACACATCCTCTTCTTTACAGGTGTCAGCCTGGCAACTCCTCCAGAAAGGCCAGCAGAGCCCCACTCACACCAGGCCACCAACAAAGCCTTGGCCCCTCACTCCCTCCCACCAGCACAGCCCCAAGACTGCTGACGGGGCAGAGAATATGGAGTCAGGCACAACTTCAGGGGCTATTGCTGCCTGGAGCGCTGTTTATATTGACCTCAACCAGGCACACCTGGGGAGGGCCGGCCGGCAGGGTAAGGCTGCCCAGGTCAGCTAATCCACAACCCTCAGGGAATCACATTGTTGAAAATGGACCTCGCTAAGGCAGAATAGAAGCCAAGGAAAAAAAGGACACAATGCCATTTGCAGCCCCGTAGATGAGTCTAGAGGTAATCACGTGACTTGGAGTAAGTCAGAAAGTGAAAGACACATATCGTATCATATCACTTATAGGTGTTACCAAAAAATGGATACCAGGGCAGATATTTCCACGGAGAAGGGCAATCACAGATTCATTAAACAAACTTATGGTTCACCAATGGAAAGGTGTGAGGATTGGTTTCATTATGATATCGGGGTTAACAGACATAATCAAACACAGGTGACATATATAATCACCAAAGACCTACGGAATACCAAGAGAAGACTACTCAACATTCTGTCCTAACGTACATGGGAAAAGGATCCCAGGAAGAACAGACATCTGTATATGTGTAAAAGAACCACATCTTCCACACCTACAACAAGCCAAACATTGTAATCAAACTTGCTGTAATAGAAAAAAAAAATTAAAAACACGAACAAAAAGTAGTGAGACAAACTTGAGGGGCTTTCTCCTGGCACATTCCATTCGAAATTCCAATCTAGAACAGGACTTCCATTGAGGCTCTGTTGCTCTAGTAGCCAGATTTCGTAAGGGAGAACTGCTGCCACCTTGTGGCCGTTTCACGCAACAGCAGCTTTAATCCCAGCGCTAATGGTCAGTTGATATTCAAAATCATTGCAGGCCTGTAAATGACACCTGCCCTGAAAACAAATCCTGGGGTCACATATCGACCAAAAAATTCAAAGGACGTCCATATTTAAAAACGACCATTTCAAAAGGCATATTTTACGCACATTAGTGTTCTGCTTCTTTTTCTTTCTTTCCTTTTTTGTTAAAAAGACGGGAATGGAAAAAGGCATCCCTCAGAATGGGCGAAAATCGTTGCAAATGAAGCAATGGACAAAGGTTTAATCTCCAATATATATATAAACAGCTCATGCAGCTTAATATTCAAAAATCAAACAACCCAATACAAAAATGGGCAGAAGATCTAAAGAGACGTTTCTTCAAAGAAGACACAGAGATGGCCAAGACGCACATGAAAAGCTGCTCAACAGCACTAATTATTAGAGAAATGCAAATCAAAACTACAATGAGGTATCACCTCACACCTGTTAGAATTGGCATCATCAGAAAATCTACAAACAACAAATTCTGGGGAGGGTGTGGACAAAAGGAGCCCTCTTCCACTATTGGTGGGGATGTAAATTGATACAGTCACTATGGAGAACCGTATGGAGTTTCCTTAAAAAACCTAGAAATAGAATTACCATCTGATCCAGCAATCCCACTTCTGGGCATATACCCAGAGAAAACCATAAATCAAAAAGGCACATTCACCACAATGTTCATTGCAGCACTATTTACAATAGCCAGGGAATGCAAGCAACCTAAATCCCCACAGACAGATGAATGGATAAAGATGTGGTACATATATAAAATGGAATATTACTCAGCCATAAAAAGGAATGAAACTGGGTCATTTGTAGAGACATCGATGGATCTAGAGACTGTCATACAGAATGAAGTAAGTCAGAAAGAGGAAAACAAATATTGTATATTAATGCATATATGTGGAACCTAAAAAACGGTACAGATGAACTGGTTTGCAGGGAAGAAATAGAGACACAGAGGTAGAGAACAAACGTATGGACACCAAGTGTGGGAAGCCATGGGGTGGTGGTGGTGGGATGAGTTGGGAGATTGGGATTGACCTGTATACATGTATATAAATAAGATACGTAACTAATTATAACCTGCTGTATAAAAAAATAAATAAAATTAAATTTCAAAATTAAAAAAAAAATTTTAAAATAAAACAGAAAAAAGTTCTTCCCTTCACACAGATGTATTTATAGGAATGAATTATTTCCATGCTTATATCTATAAATACATAAAAGAGGAATCAAATCTAACTTGAACCATAAAAGAAAAAAAAAACCTGAACCCACCAGTTATACAGAGGGAAACCCTATCAGGGCACTTGCTCCAGCGGTAAACACTTCTGAAATTGGTCAGAGGTGGGGAATCACCTCCCATACAGCCAGCAACCCACCCCCCATGCAAGGAGCGTCCTCATTGCAAAGCTGGGGGACCGTGCTGAGGCATCTGTGAGTAAACGTGAGCTGAGCCCCAGGCCAGCTGCTGCTGAACTGTTCCCACCCTTCCCAGGTAAAACACCTGAATATGTACAAGGGCTTGAAAGCCGAGAGGAAGGGCCCTGGAGCCACACCAGCCACAGCACGCAGGCCAACTTGGTGCCTGCAGGTCAGCAAGGATGGTCCTGGCCCCGGGCGCTGTTCTGGAAGCTTTCTATTGCCCTGCCTGAGATATTCCTCCTGTCCCGGCACCCACTGCTTTTATCCTTCCTCACCTCTGTCCGGAGAGAAATTCCATCGGAAGTTATGAGTGACACATCCTCTTCTTTACAGGTGTCAGCCTGGCAACTCCTCCAGAAAGGCCAGCAGAGCCCCACTCACACCAGGCCACCAACAAAGCCTTGGCCCCTCACTCCCTCCCACCAGCACAGCCCCAAGACTGCTGACGGGGCAGAGAATATGGAGTCAGGCACAACTTCAGGGGCTATTGCTGCCTGGAGCGCTGTTTATATTGACCTCAACCAGGCACACCTGGGGAGGGCCGGCCGGCAGGGTAAGGCTGCCCAGGTCAGCTAATCCACAACCCTCAGGGAATCACATTGTTGAAAATGGACCTCGCTAAGGCAGAATAGAAGCCAAGGAAAAAAAGGACACAATGCCATTTGCAGCCCCGTAGATGAGTCTAGAGGTAATCACGTGACTTGGAGTAAGTCAGAAAGTGAAAGACACATATCGTATCATATCACTTATAGGTGTTACCAAAAAATGGATACCAGGGCAGATATTTCCACGGAGAAGGGCAATCACAGATTCATTAAACAAACTTATGGTTCACCAATGGAAAGGTGTGAGGATTGGTTTCATTATGATATCGGGGTTAACAGACATAATCAAACACAGGTGACATATATAATCACCAAAGACCTACGGAATACCAAGAGAAGACTACTCAACATTCTGTCCTAACGTACATGGGAAAAGGATCCCAGGAAGAACAGACATCTGTATATGTGTAAAAGAACCACATCTTCCACACCTACAACAAGCCAAACATTGTAATCAAACTTGCTGTAATAGAAAAAAAAAAATTAAAAACACGAACAAAAAGTAGTGAGACAAACTTGAGGGGCTTTCTCCTGGCACATTCCATTCGAAATTCCAATCTAGAACAGGACTTCCATTGAGGCTCTGTTGCTCTAGTAGCCAGATTTCGTAAGGGAGAACTGCTGCCACCTTGTGGCCGTTTCACGCAACAGCAGCTTTAATCCCAGCGCTAATGGTCAGTTGATATTCAAAATCATTGCAGGCCTGTAAATGACACCTGCCCTGAAAACAAATCCTGGGGTCACATATCGACCAAAAAATTCAAAGGACGTCCATATTTAAAAACGACCATTTCAAAAGGCATATTTTACGCACATTAGTGTTCTGCTTCTTTTTCTTTCTTTCCTTTTTTGTTAAAAAGACGGGAATGGAAAAAGGCATCCCTCAGAATGGGCGAAAATCGTTGCAAATGAAGCAATGGACAAAGGTTTAATCTCCAATATATATATAAACAGCTCATGCAGCTTAATATTCAAAAATCAAACAACCCAATACAAAAATGGGCAGAAGATCTAAAGAGACGTTTCTTCAAAGAAGACACAGAGATGGCCAAGACGCACATGAAAAGCTGCTCAACAGCACTAATTATTAGAGAAATGCAAATCAAAACTACAATGAGGTATCACCTCACACCTGTTAGAATTGGCATCATCAGAAAATCTACAAACAACAAATTCTGGGGAGGGTGTGGACAAAAGGAGCCCTCTTCCACTATTGGTGGGGATGTAAATTGATACAGTCACTATGGAGAACAGTATGGAGTTTCCTTAAAAAACCTAGAAATAGAATTACCATCTGATCCAGCAATCCCACTTCTGGGCATATACCCAGAGAAAACCATAAATCAAAAAGGCACATTCACCACAATGTTCATTGCAGCACTATTTACAATAGCCAGGGAATGCAAGCAACCTAAATCCCCACAGACAGATGAATGGATAAAGATGTGGTACATATATAAAATGGAATATTACTCAGCCATAAAAAGGAATGAAACTGGGTCATTTGTAGAGACATCGATGGATCTAGAGACTGTCATACAGAATGAAGTAAGTCAGAAAGAGGAAAACAAATATTGTATATTAATGCATATATGTGGAACCTAAAAAACGGTACAGATGAACTGGTTTGCAGGGAAGAAATAGAGACACAGAGGTAGAGAACAAACGTATGGACACCAAGTGTGGGAAGCCATGGGGTGGTGGTGGTGGGATGAGTTGGGAGATTGGGATTGACCTGTATACATGAATATAAATAAGATACGTAACTAATTATAACCTGCTGTATAAAAAAATAAATAAAATTAAATTTCAAAATTAAAAAAAAAAATTTAAAATAAAACAGAAAAAAGTTCTTCCCTTCACACAGATGTATTTATAGGAATGAATTATTTCCATGCTTATATCTATAAATACATAAAAGAGGAATCAAATCTAACTTGAACCATAAAAGAAAAAAAAAACCTGAACCCACCAGTTATACAGAGGGAAACCCTATCAGGGCACTTGCTCCAGCGGTAAACACTTCTGAAATTGGTCAGAGGTGGGGAATCACCTCCCATACAGCCAGCAACCCACCCCCCATGCAAGGAGCGTCCTCATTGCAAAGCTGGGGGACCGTGCTGAGGCATCTGTGAGTAAACGTGAGCTGAGCCCCAGGCCAGCTGCTGCTGAACTGTTCCCACCCTTCCCAGGTAAAACACCTGAATATGTACAAGGGCTTGAAAGCCGAGAGGAAGGGCCCTGGAGCCACACCAGCCACAGCACGCAGGCCAACTTGGTGCCTGCAGGTCAGCAAGGATGGTCCTGGCCCCGGGCGCTGTTCTGGAAGCTTTCTATTGCCCTGCCTGAGATATTCCTCCTGTCCCGGCACCCACTGCTTTTATCCTTCCTCACCTCTGTCCGGAGAGAAATTCCATCGGAAGTTATGAGTGACACATCCTCTTCTTTACAGGTGTCAGCCTGGCAACTCCTCCAGAAAGGCCAGCAGAGCCCCACTCACACCAGGCCACCAACAAAGCCTTGGCCCCTCACTCCCTCCCACCAGCACAGCCCCAAGACTGCTGACGGGGCAGAGAATATGGAGTCAGGCACAACTTCAGGGGCTATTGCTGCCTGGAGCGCTGTTTATATTGACCTCAACCAGGCACACCTGGGGAGGGCCGGCCGGCAGGGTAAGGCTGCCCAGGTCAGCTAATCCACAACCCTCAGGGAATCACATTGTTGAAAATGGACCTCGCTAAGGCAGAATAGAAGCCAAGGAAAAAAAGGACACAATGCCATTTGCAGCCCCGTAGATGAGTCTAGAGGTAATCACGTGACTTGGAGTAAGTCAGAAAGTGAAAGACACATATCGTATCATATCACTTATAGGTGTTACCAAAAAATGGATACCAGGGCAGATATTTCCACGGAGAAGGGCAATCACAGATTCATTAAACAAACTTATGGTTCACCAATGGAAAGGTGTGAGGATTGGTTTCATTATGATATCGGGGTTAACAGACATAATCAAACACAGGTGACATATATAATCACCAAAGACCTACGGAATACCAAGAGAAGACTACTCAACATTCTGTCCTAACGTACATGGGAAAAGGATCCCAGGAAGAACAGACATCTGTATATGTGTAAAAGAACCACATCTTCCACACCTACAACAAGCCAAACATTGTAATCAAACTTGCTGTAATAGAAAAAAAAAATTAAAAACACGAACAAAAAGTAGTGAGACAAACTTGAGGGGCTTTCTCCTGGCACATTCCATTCGAAATTCCAATCTAGAACAGGACTTCCATTGAGGCTCTGTTGCTCTAGTAGCCAGATTTCATAAGGGAGAACTGCTGCCACCTTGTGGCCGTTTCACGCAACAGCAGCTTTAATCCCAGCGCTAATGGTCAGTTGATATTCAAAATCATTGCAGGCCTGTAAATGACACCTGCCCTGAAAACAAATCCTGGGGTCACATATCGACCAAAAAATTCAAAGGACGTCCATATTTCAAAACGACCATTTCAAAAGGCATATTTTACGCACATTAGTGTTCTGCTTCTTTTTCTTTCTTTCCTTTTTTGTTAAAAAGACGGGAATGGAAAAAGGCATCCCTCAGAATGGGCGAAAATCGTTGCAAATGAAGCAATGGACAAAGGTTTAATCTCCAATATATATATAAACAGCTCATGCAGCTGAATATTCAAAAATCAAACAACCCAATACAAAAATGGGCAGAAGATCTAAAGAGACGTTTCTTCAAAGAAGACACAGAGATGGCCAAGACGCACATGAAAAGCTGCTCAACAGCACTAATTATTAGAGAAATGCAAATCAAAACTACAATGAGGTATCACCTCACACCTGTTAGAATTGGCATCATCAGAAAATCTACAAACAACAAATTCTGGGGAGGGTGTGGACAAAAGGAGCCCTCTTCCACTATTGGTGGGGATGTAAATTGATACAGTCACTATGGAGAACAGTATGGAGTTTCCTTAAAAAACCTAGAAATAGAATTACCATCTGATCCAGCAATCCCACTTCTGGGCATATACCCAGAGAAAACCATAAATCAAAAAGGCACATTCACCACAATGTTCATTGCAGCACTATTTACAATAGCCAGGGAATGCAAGCAACCTAAATCCCCACAGACAGATGAATGGATAAAGATGTGGTACATATATAAAATGGAATATTACTCAGCCATAAAAAGGAATGAAACTGGGTCATTTGTAGAGACATCGATGGATCTAGAGACTGTCATACAGAATGAAGTAAGTCAGAAAGAGGAAAACAAATATTGTATATTAATGCATATATGTGGAACCTAAAAAACGGTACAGATGAACTGGTTTGCAGGGAAGAAATAGAGACACAGAGGTAGAGAACAAACGTATGGACACCAAGTGTGGGAAGCCATGGGGTGGTGGTGGTGGGATGAGTTGGGAGATTGGGATTGACCTGTATACATGTATATAAATAAGATACGTAACTAATTATAACCTGCTGTATAAAAAAATAAATAAAATTAAATTTCAAAATTAAAAAAAAAATTTTAAAATAAAACAGAAAAAAGTTCTTCCCTTCACACAGATGTATTTATAGGAATGAATTATTTCCATGCTTATATCTATAAATACATAAAAGAGGAATCAAATCTAACTTGAACCATAAAAGAAAAAAAAAACCTGAACCCACCAGTTATACAGAGGGAAACCCTATCAGGGCACTTGCTCCAGCGGTAAACACTTCTGAAATTGGTCAGAGGTGGGGAATCACCTCCCATACAGCCAGCAACCCACCCCCCATGCAAGGAGCGTCCTCATTGCAAAGCTGGGGGACCGTGCTGAGGCATCTGTGAGTAAACGTGAGCTGAGCCCCAGGCCAGCTGCTGCTGAACTGTTCCCACCCTTCCCAGGTAAAACACCTGAATATGTACAAGGGCTTGAAAGCCGAGAGGAAGGGCCCTGGAGCCACACCAGCCACAGCACGCAGGCCAACTTGGTGCCTGCAGGTCAGCAAGGATGGTCCTGGCCCCGGGCGCTGTTCTGGAAGCTTTCTATTGCCCTGCCTGAGATATTCCTCCTGTCCCGGCACCCACTGCTTTTATCCTTCCTCACCTCTGTCCGGAGAGAAATTCCATCGGAAGTTATGAGTGACACATCCTCTTCTTTACAGGTGTCAGCCTGGCAACTCCTCCAGAAAGGCCAGCAGAGCCCCACTCACACCAGGCCACCAACAAAGCCTTGGCCCCTCACTCCCTCCCACCAGCACAGCCCCAAGACTGCTGACGGGGCAGAGAATATGGAGTCAGGCACAACTTCAGGGGCTATTGCTGCCTGGAGCGCTGTTTATATTGACCTCAACCAGGCACACCTGGGGAGGGCCGGCCGGCAGGGTAAGGCTGCCCAGGTCAGCTAATCCACAACCCTCAGGGAATCACATTGTTGAAAATGGACCTCGCTAAGGCAGAATAGAAGCCAAGGAAAAAAAGGACACAATGCCATTTGCAGCCCCGTAGATGAGTCTAGAGGTAATCACGTGACTTGGAGTAAGTCAGAAAGTGAAAGACACATATCGTATCATATCACTTATAGGTGTTACCAAAAAATGGATACCAGGGCAGATATTTCCACGGAGAAGGGCAATCACAGATTCATTAAACAAACTTATGGTTCACCAATGGAAAGGTGTGAGGATTGGTTTCATTATGATATCGGGGTTAACAGACATAATCAAACACAGGTGACATATATAATCACCAAAGACCTACGGAATACCAAGAGAAGACTACTCAACATTCTGTCCTAACGTACATGGGAAAAGGATCCCAGGAAGAACAGACATCTGTATATGTGTAAAAGAACCACATCTTCCACACCTACAACAAGCCAAACATTGTAATCAAACTTGCTGTAATAGAAAAAAAAAAATTAAAAACACGAACAAAAAGTAGTGAGACAAACTTGAGGGGCTTTCTCCTGGCACATTCCATTCGAAATTCCAATCTAGAACAGGACTTCCATTGAGGCTCTGTTGCTCTAGTAGCCAGATTTCGTAAGGGAGAACTGCTGCCACCTTGTGGCCGTTTCACGCAACAGCAGCTTTAATCCCAGCGCTAATGGTCAGTTGATATTCAAAATCATTGCAGGCCTGTAAATGACACCTGCCCTGAAAACAAATCCTGGGGTCACATATCGACCAAAAAATTCAAAGGACGTCCATATTTAAAAACGACCATTTCAAAAGGCATATTTTACGCACATTAGTGTTCTGCTTCTTTTTCTTTCTTTCCTTTTTTGTTAAAAAGACGGGAATGGAAAAAGGCATCCCTCAGAATGGGCGAAAATCGTTGCAAATGAAGCAATGGACAAAGGTTTAATCTCCAATATATATATAAACAGCTCATGCAGCTTAATATTCAAAAATCAAACAACCCAATACAAAAATGGGCAGAAGATCTAAAGAGACGTTTCTTCAAAGAAGACACAGAGATGGCCAAGACGCACATGAAAAGCTGCTCAACAGCACTAATTATTAGAGAAATGCAAATCAAAACTACAATGAGGTATCACCTCACACCTGTTAGAATTGGCATCATCAGAAAATCTACAAACAACAAATTCTGGGGAGGGTGTGGACAAAAGGAGCCCTCTTCCACTATTGGTGGGGATGTAAATTGATACAGTCACTATGGAGAACAGTATGGAGTTTCCTTAAAAAACCTAGAAATAGAATTACCATCTGATCCAGCAATCCCACTTCTGGGCATATACCCAGAGAAAACCATAAATCAAAAAGGCACATTCACCACAATGTTCATTGCAGCACTATTTACAATAGCCAGGGAATGCAAGCAACCTAAATCCCCACAGACAGATGAATGGATAAAGATGTGGTACATATATAAAATGGAATATTACTCAGCCATAAAAAGGAATGAAACTGGGTCATTTGTAGAGACATCGATGGATCTAGAGACTGTCATACAGAATGAAGTAAGTCAGAAAGAGGAAAACAAATATTGTATATTAATGCATATATGTGGAACCTAAAAAACGGTACAGATGAACTGGTTTGCAGGGAAGAAATAGAGACACAGAGGTAGAGAACAAACGTATGGACACCAAGTGTGGGAAGCCATGGGGTGGTGGTGGTGGGATGAGTTGGGAGATTGGGATTGACCTGTATACATGAATATAAATAAGATACGTAACTAATTATAACCTGCTGTATAAAAAAATAAATAAAATTAAATTTCAAAATTAAAAAAAAAAATTTAAAATAAAACAGAAAAAAGTTCTTCCCTTCACACAGATGTATTTATAGGAATGAATTATTTCCATGCTTATATCTATAAATACATAAAAGAGGAATCAAATCTAACTTGAACCATAAAAGAAAAAAAAAACCTGAACCCACCAGTTATACAGAGGGAAACCCTATCAGGGCACTTGCTCCAGCGGTAAACACTTCTGAAATTGGTCAGAGGTGGGGAATCACCTCCCATACAGCCAGCAACCCACCCCCCATGCAAGGAGCGTCCTCATTGCAAAGCTGGGGGACCGTGCTGAGGCATCTGTGAGTAAACGTGAGCTGAGCCCCAGGCCAGCTGCTGCTGAACTGTTCCCACCCTTCCCAGGTAAAACACCTGAATATGTACAAGGGCTTGAAAGCCGAGAGGAAGGGCCCTGGAGCCACACCAGCCACAGCACGCAGGCCAACTTGGTGCCTGCAGGTCAGCAAGGATGGTCCTGGCCCCGGGCGCTGTTCTGGAAGCTTTCTATTGCCCTGCCTGAGATATTCCTCCTGTCCCGGCACCCACTGCTTTTATCCTTCCTCACCTCTGTCCGGAGAGAAATTCCATCGGAAGTTATGAGTGACACATCCTCTTCTTTACAGGTGTCAGCCTGGCAACTCCTCCAGAAAGGCCAGCAGAGCCCCACTCACACCAGGCCACCAACAAAGCCTTGGCCCCTCACTCCCTCCCACCAGCACAGCCCCAAGACTGCTGACGGGGCAGAGAATATGGAGTCAGGCACAACTTCAGGGGCTATTGCTGCCTGGAGCGCTGTTTATATTGACCTCAACCAGGCACACCTGGGGAGGGCCGGCCGGCAGGGTAAGGCTGCCCAGGTCAGCTAATCCACAACCCTCAGGGAATCACATTGTTGAAAATGGACCTCGCTAAAGCAGAATAGAAGCCAAGGAAAAAAAGGACACAATGCCATTTGCAGCCCCGTAGATGAGTCTAGAGGTAATCACGTGACTTGGAGTAAGTCAGAAAGTGAAAGACACATATCGTATCATATCACTTATAGGTGTTACCAAAAAATGGATACCAGGGCAGATATTTCCACGGAGAAGGGCAATCACAGATTCATTAAACAAACTTATGGTTCACCAATGGAAAGGTGTGAGGATTGGTTTCATTATGATATCGGGGTTAACAGACATAATCAAACACAGGTGACATATATAATCACCAAAGACCTACGGAATACCAAGAGAAGACTACTCAACATTCTGTCCTAACGTACATGGGAAAAGGATCCCAGGAAGAACAGACATCTGTATATGTGTAAAAGAACCACATCTTCCACACCTACAACAAGCCAAACATTGTAATCAAACTTGCTGTAATAGAAAAAAAAAAATTAAAAACACGAACAAAAAGTAGTGAGACAAACTTGAGGGGCTTTCTCCTGGCACATTCCATTCGAAATTCCAATCTAGAACAGGACTTCCATTGAGGCTCTGTTGCTCTAGTAGCCAGATTTCGTAAGGGAGAACTGCTGCCACCTTGTGGCCGTTTCACGCAACAGCAGCTTTAATCCCAGCGCTAATGGTCAGTTGATATTCAAAATCATTGCAGGCCTGTAAATGACACCTGCCCTGAAAACAAATCCTGGGGTCACATATCGACCAAAAAATTCAAAGGACGTCCATATTTCAAAACGACCATTTCAAAAGGCATATTTTACGCACATTAGTGTTCTGCTTCTTTTTCTTTCTTTCCTTTTTTGTTAAAAAGACGGGAATGGAAAAAGGCATCCCTCAGAATGGGCGAAAATCGTTGCAAATGAAGCAATGGACAAAGGTTTAATCTCCAATATATATATAAACAGCTCATGCAGCTTAATATTCAAAAATCAAACAACCCAATACAAAAATGGGCAGAAGATCTAAAGAGACGTTTCTTCAAAGAAGACACAGAGATGGCCAAGACGCACATGAAAAGCTGCTCAACAGCACTAATTATTAGAGAAATGCAAATCAAAACTACAATGAGGTATCACCTCACACCTGTTAGAATTGGCATCATCAGAAAATCTACAAACAACAAATTCTGGGGAGGGTGTGGACAAAAGGAGCCCTCTTCCACTATTGGTGGGGATGTAAATTGATACAGTCACTATGGAGAACAGTATGGAGTTTCCTTAAAAAACCTAGAAATAGAATTACCATCTGATCCAGCAATCCCACTTCTGGGCATATACCCAGAGAAAACCATAAATCAAAAAGGCACATTCACCACAATGTTCATTGCAGCACTATTTACAATAGCCAGGGAATGCAAGCAACCTAAATCCCCACAGACAGATGAATGGATAAAGATGTGGTACATATATAAAATGGAATATTACTCAGCCATAAAAAGGAATGAAACTGGGTCATTTGTAGAGACATCGATGGATCTAGAGACTGTCATACAGAATGAAGTAAGTCAGAAAGAGGAAAACAAATATTGTATATTAATGCATATATGTGGAACCTAAAAAACGGTACAGATGAACTGGTTTGCAGGGAAGAAATAGAGACACAGAGGTAGAGAACAAACGTATGGACACCAAGTGTGGGAAGCCATGGGGTGGTGGTGGTGGGATGAGTTGGGAGATTGGGATTGACCTGTATACATGTATATAAATAAGATACGTAACTAATTATAACCTGCTGTATAAAAAAATAAATAAAATTAAATTTCAAAATTAAAAAAAAAATTTTAAAATAAAACAGAAAAAAGTTCTTCCCTTCACACAGATGTATTTATAGGAATGAATTATTTCCATGCTTATATCTATAAATACATAAAAGAGGAATCAAATCTAACTTGAACCATAAAAGAAAAAAAAACCTGAACCCACCAGTTATACAGAGGGAAACCCTATCAGGGCACTTGCTCCAGCGGTAAACACTTCTGAAATTGGTCAGAGGTGGGGAATCACCTCCCATACAGCCAGCAACCCACCCCCCATGCAAGGAGCGTCCTCATTGCAAAGCTGGGGGACCGTGCTGAGGCATCTGTGAGTAAACGTGAGCTGAGCCCCAGGCCAGCTGCTGCTGAACTGTTCCCACCCTTCCCAGGTAAAACACCTGAATATGTACAAGGGCTTGAAAGCCGAGAGGAAGGGCCCTGGAGCCACACCAGCCACAGCACGCAGGCCAACTTGGTGCCTGCAGGTCAGCAAGGATGGTCCTGGCCCCGGGCGCTGTTCTGGAAGCTTTCTATTGCCCTGCCTGAGATATCCCTCCTGTCCCGGCACCCACTGCTTTTATCCTTCCTCACCTCTGTCCGGAGAGAAATTCCATCGGAAGTTATGAGTGACACATCCTCTTCTTTACAGGTGTCAGCCTGGCAACTCCTCCAGAAAGGCCAGCAGAGCCCCACTCACACCAGGCCACCAACAAAGCCTTGGCCCCTCACTCCCTCCCACCAGCACAGCCCCAAGACTGCTGACGGGGCAGAGAATATGGAGTCAGGCACAACTTCAGGGGCTATTGCTGCCTGGAGCGCTGTTTATATTGACCTCAACCAGGCACACCTGGGGAGGGCCGGCCGGCAGGGTAAGGCTGCCCAGGTCAGCTAATCCACAACCCTCAGGGAATCACATTGTTGAAAATGGACCTCGCTAAGGCAGAATAGAAGCCAAGGAAAAAAAGGACACAATGCCATTTGCAGCCCCGTAGATGAGTCTAGAGGTAATCACGTGACTTGGAGTAAGTCAGAAAGTGAAAGACACATATCGTATCATATCACTTATAGGTGTTACCAAAAAATGGATACCAGGGCAGATATTTCCACGGAGAAGGGCAATCACAGATTCATTAAACAAACTTATGGTTCACCAATGGAAAGGTGTGAGGATTGGTTTCATTATGATATCGGGGTTAACAGACATAATCAAACACAGGTGACATATATAATCACCAAAGACCTACGGAATACCAAGAGAAGACTACTCAACATTCTGTCCTAACGTACATGGGAAAAGGATCCCAGGAAGAACAGACATCTGTATATGTGTAAAAGAACCACATCTTCCACACCTACAACAAGCCAAACATTGTAATCAAACTTGCTGTAATAGAAAAAAAAAATTAAAAACACGAACAAAAAGTAGTGAGACAAACTTGAGGGGCTTTCTCCTGGCACATTCCATTCGAAATTCCAATCTAGAACAGGACTTCCATTGAGGCTCTGTTGCTCTAGTAGCCAGATTTCGTAAGGGAGAACTGCTGCCACCTTGTGGCCGTTTCACGCAACAGCAGCTTTAATCCCAGCGCTAATGGTCAGTTGATATTCAAAATCATTGCAGGCCTGTAAATGACACCTGCCCTGAAAACAAATCCTGGGGTCACATATCGACCAAAAAATTCAAAGGACGTCCATATTTAAAAACGACCATTTCAAAAGGCATATTTTACGCACATTAGTGTTCTGCTTCTTTTTCTTTCTTTCCTTTTTTGTTAAAAAAACGGGAATGGAAAAAGGCATCCCTCAGAATGGGCGAAAATCGTTGCAAATGAAGCAATGGACAAAGGTTTAATCTCCAATATATATATAAACAGCTCATGCAGCTTAATATTCAAAAATCAAACAACCCAATACAAAAATGGGCAGAAGATCTAAAGAGACGTTTCTTCAAAGAAGACACAGAGATGGCCAAGACGCACATGAAAAGCTGCTCAACAGCACTAATTATTAGAGAAATGCAAATCAAAACTACAATGAGGTATCACCTCACACCTGTTAGAATTGGCATCATCAGAAAATCTACAAACAACAAATTCTGGGGAGGGTGTGGACAAAAGGAGCCCTCTTCCACTATTGGTGGGGATGTAAATTGATACAGTCACTATGGAGAACAGTATGGAGTTTCCTTAAAAAACCTAGAAATAGAATTACCATCTGATCCAGCAATCCCACTTCTGGGCATATACCCAGAGAAAACCATAAATCAAAAAGGCACATTCACCACAATGTTCATTGCAGCACTATTTACAATAGCCAGGGAATGCAAGCAACCTAAATCCCCACAGACAGATGAATGGATAAAGATGTGGTACATATATAAAATGGAATATTACTCAGCCATAAAAAGGAATGAAACTGGGTCATTTGTAGAGACATCGATGGATCTAGAGACTGTCATACAGAATGAAGTAAGTCAGAAAGAGGAAAACAAATATTGTATATTAATGCATATATGTGGAACCTAAAAAACGGTACAGATGAACTGGTTTGCAGGGAAGAAATAGAGACACAGAGGTAGAGAACAAACGTATGGACACCAAGTGTGGGAAGCCATGGGGTGGTGGTGGTGGGATGAGTTGGGAGATTGGGATTGACCTGTATACATGTATATAAATAAGATACGTAACTAATTATAACCTGCTGTATAAAAAAATAAATAAAATTAAATTTCAAAATTAAAAAAAAAATTTTAAAATAAAACAGAAAAAAGTTCTTCCCTTCACACAGATGTATTTATAGGAATGAATTATTTCCATGCTTATATCTATAAATACATAAAAGAGGAATCAAATCTAACTTGAACCATAAAAGAAAAAAAAAACCTGAACCCACCAGTTATACAGAGGGAAACCCTATCAGGGCACTTGCTCCAGCGGTAAACACTTCTGAAATTGGTCAGAGGTGGGGAATCACCTCCCATACAGCCAGCAACCCACCCCCCATGCAAGGAGCGTCCTCATTGCAAAGCTGGGGGACCGTGCTGAGGCATCTGTGAGTAAACGTGAGCTGAGCCCCAGGCCAGCTGCTGCTGAACTGTTCCCACCCTTCCCAGGTAAAACACCTGAATATGTACAAGGGCTTGAAAGCCGAGAGGAAGGGCCCTGGAGCCACACCAGCCACAGCACGCAGGCCAACTTGGTGCCTGCAGGTCAGCAAGGATGGTCCTGGCCCCGGGCGCTGTTCTGGAAGCTTTCTATTGCCCTGCCTGAGATATTCCTCCTGTCCCGGCACCCACTGCTTTTATCCTTCCTCACCTCTGTCCGGAGAGAAATTCCATCGGAAGTTATGAGTGACACATCCTCTTCTTTACAGGTGTCAGCCTGGCAACTCCTCCAGAAAGGCCAGCAGAGCCCCACTCACACCAGGCCACCAACAAAGCCTTGGCCCCTCACTCCCTCCCACCAGCACAGCCCCAAGACTGCTGACGGGGCAGAGAATATGGAGTCAGGCACAACTTCAGGGGCTATTGCTGCCTGGAGCGCTGTTTATATTGACCTCAACCAGGCACACCTGGGGAGGGCCGGCCGGCAGGGTAAGGCTGCCCAGGTCAGCTAATCCACAACCCTCAGGGAATCACATTGTTGAAAATGGACCTCGCTAAGGCAGAATAGAAGCCAAGGAAAAAAAGGACACAATGCCATTTGCAGCCCCGTAGATGAGTCTAGAGGTAATCACGTGACTTGGAGTAAGTCAGAAAGTGAAAGACACATATCGTATCATATCACTTATAGGTGTTACCAAAAAATGGATACCAGGGCAGATATTTCCACGGAGAAGGGCAATCACAGATTCATTAAACAAACTTATGGTTCACCAATGGAAAGGTGTGAGGATTGGTTTCATTATGATATCGGGGTTAACAGACATAATCAAACACAGGTGACATATATAATCACCAAAGACCTACGGAATACCAAGAGAAGACTACTCAACATTCTGTCCTAACGTACATGGGAAAAGGATCCCAGGAAGAACAGACATCTGTATATGTGTAAAAGAACCACATCTTCCACACCTACAACAAGCCAAACATTGTAATCAAACTTGCTGTAATAGAAAAAAAAAAATTAAAAACACGAACAAAAAGTAGTGAGACAAACTTGAGGGGCTTTCTCCTGGCACATTCCATTCGAAATTCCAATCTAGAACAGGACTTCCATTGAGGCTCTGTTGCTCTAGTAGCCAGATTTCGTAAGGGAGAACTGCTGCCACCTTGTGGCCGTTTCACGCAACAGCAGCTTTAATCCCAGCGCTAATGGTCAGTTGATATTCAAAATCATTGCAGGCCTGTAAATGACACCTGCCCTGAAAACAAATCCTGGGGTCACATATCGACCAAAAAATTCAAAGGACGTCCATATTTAAAAACGACCATTTCAAAAGGCATATTTTACGCACATTAGTGTTCTGCTTCTTTTTCTTTCTTTCCTTTTTTGTTAAAAAGACGGGAATGGAAAAAGGCATCCCTCAGAATGGGCGAAAATCGTTGCAAATGAAGCAATGGACAAAGGTTTAATCTCCAATATATATATAAACAGCTCATGCAGCTTAATATTCAAAAATCAAACAACCCAATACAAAAATGGGCAGAAGATCTAAAGAGACGTTTCTTCAAAGAAGACACAGAGATGGCCAAGACGCACATGAAAAGCTGCTCAACAGCACTAATTATTAGAGAAATGCAAATCAAAACTACAATGAGGTATCACCTCACACCTGTTAGAATTGGCATCATCAGAAAATCTACAAACAACAAATTCTGGGGAGGGTGTGGACAAAAGGAGCCCTCTTCCACTATTGGTGGGGATGTAAATTGATACAGTCACTATGGAGAACAGTATGGAGTTTCCTTAAAAAACCTAGAAATAGAATTACCATCTGATCCAGCAATCCCACTTCTGGGCATATACCCAGAGAAAACCATAAATCAAAAAGGCACATTCACCACAATGTTCATTGCAGCACTATTTACAATAGCCAGGTAATGCAAGTAAACTAAATGCCCACAGACAGATGAATGGATAAAGATGTGGTACATATATAAAATGGAATATTACTCAGCCATAAAAAGGAATGAAACTGGGTCATTTGTAGAGACATCGATGGATCTAGAGACTGTCATACAGAATGAAGTAAGTCAGAAAGAGGAAAACAAATATTGTATATTAATGCATATATGTGGAACCTAAAAAATGGTACAGATGAACTGGTTTGCAGGGAAGAAATAGAGACACAGAGGTAGACAACAAACGTATGGACACCAAGTGTGGGAAGCCATGGGGTGGTGGTGGTGGGATGAGTTGGGAGATTGGGATTGACCTGTATACATGTATATAAATAAGATACGTAACTAATTATAACCTGCTGTATAAAAAAATAAAATTAAATTTCAAAATTAAAAAAAAAAATTTAAAATAAAACAGAAAAAAGTTCTTCCCTTCACACAGATGTATTTATAGGAATGAATTATTTCCATGCTTATATCTATAAATACATAAAAGAGGAATCAAATCTAACTTGAACCATAAAAGAAAAAAAAAAACCTGAACCCACCAGTTATACAGAGGGAAACCCTATCAGGGCACTTGCTCCAGCGGTAAACACTTCTGAAATTGGTCAGAGGTGGGGAATCACCTCCCATACAGCCAGCAACCCACCCCCCATGCAAGGAGCGTCCTCATTGCAAAGCTGGGGGACCGTGCTGAGGCATCTGTGAGTAAACGTGAGCTGAGCCCCAGGCCAGCTGCTGCTGAACTGTTCCCACCCTTCCCAGGTAAAACACCTGAATATGTACAAGGGCTTGAAAGCCGAGAGGAAGGGCCCTGGAGCCACACCAGCCACAGCACGCAGGCCAACTTGGTGCCTGCAGGTCAGCAAGGATGGTCCTGGCCCCGGGCGCTGTTCTGGAAGCTTTCTATTGCCCTGCCTGAGATATCCCTCCTGTCCCGGCCCCCACTGCTTTTATCCTTCCTCACCTCTGTCCGGAGAGAAATTCCATCGGAAGTTATGAGTGACACATCCTCTTCTTTACAGGTGTCAGCCTGGCAACTCCTCCAGAAAGGCCAGCAGAGCCCCACTCACACCAGGCCACCAACAAAGCCTTGGCCCCTCACTCCCTCCCACCAGCACAGCCCCGAGACTGCTGACGGGGCAGAGAATATGGAGTCAGGCACAACTTCAGGGGCTATTGCTGCCTGGAGCGCTGTTTATATTGACCTCAACCAGGCACACCTGGGGAGGGCCGGCCGGCAGGGTAAGGCTGCCCAGGTCAGCTAATCCACAACCCTCTGGGAATCACATTGTTGAAAATGGACCTCGCTAAGGCAGAATAGAAGCCAAGGAAAAAAAGGACACAATGCCATTTGCAGCCCCGTAGATGAGTCTAGAGGTAATCACGTGACTTGTAGTAAGGCGGAAAGTGAAAGACACATATCGTATCATATCACTTATAGGTGTTACCAAAAAATGGATACCAGGGCAGATATTTCCACGGAGAAGGGCAATCACAGATTCATTAAACAAACTTATGGTTCACCAATGGAAAGGTGTGAGGATTGGTTTCATTATGATATCGGGGTTAACAGACATAATCAAACACAGGTGACATATATAATCACCAAAGACCTACGGAATACCAAGAGAAGACTACTCAACATTCTGTCCTAACGTACATGGGAAAAGGATCCCAGGAAGAACAGACATCTGTATATGTGTAAAAGAACCACATCTTCCACACCTACAACAAGCCAAACATTGTAATCAAACTTGCTGTTATAGAAAAAAAAAAATTAAAAACACGAACAAAAAGTAGTGAGACAAACTTGAGGGGCTTACTCCTGGCACATTCCATTCTAAATTCCAGTCTAGAACAGGACTTCCATTGAGGCTCTGTTGCTCTAGTAACCAGATTTGGTAAGGGAGAACTGCTGCCACCTTGTGGCCGTTTCACGCAACAGCAGCTTTAATCCCAGCGCTAATGGTCAGTTGATATTCAAAATCATTGCAGGCCTGTAAATGACACCTGCCCTGAAAACAAATCCTGGGGTCACATATCGACCAAAAAATTCAAAGGACGTCCATATTTCAAAACGACCATTTCAAAAGGCATATTTTACGCACATTAGTGTTCTGCTTCTTTTTCTTTCTTTCCTTTTTTGTTAAAAAAACGGGAATGGAAAAAGGCATCCCTCAGAATGGGCGAAAATCGTTGCAAATGAAGCAATGGACAAAGGTTTAATCTCCAATATATATATAAACAGCTCATGCAGCTTAATATTCAAAAATCAAACAACCCAATACAAAAATGGGCAGAAGATCTAAAGAGACGTTTCTTCAAAGAAGACACAGAGATGGCCAAGACGCACATGAAAAGCTGCTCAACAGCACTAATTATTAGAGAAATGCAAATCAAAACTACAATGAGGTATCACCTCACACCTGTTAGAATTGGCATCATCAGAAAATCTACAAACAACAAATTCTGGGGAGGGTGTGGACAAAAGGAGCCCTCTTCCACTATTGGTGGGGATGTAAATTGATACAGTCACTATGGAGAACAGTATGGAGTTTCCTTAAAAAAACTAGAAATAGAATTTCCATCTGATCCAACAATCCCACTTCTGGACATATACCCAGAGAAAACCATAAATCAAAAAGGCACATTCACCACAATGTTCATTGCAGCACTATTTACAATAGCCAGGTAATGCAAGTAAACTAAATGCCCACAGACAGATGAATGGATAAAGATGTGGTACATATATAAAATGGAATATTACTCAGCCATAAAAAGGAATGAAACTGGGTCATTTGTAGAGACATCGATGGATCTAGAGACTGTCATACAGAATGAAGTAAGTCAGAAAGAGGAAAACAAATATTGTATATTAATGCATATATGTGGAACTAAAAAATGGTACAGATGAACTGGTTTGCAGGGAAGAAATAGAGACACAGAGGTAGACAACAAACGTATGGACACCAAGTGTGGGAAGCCATGGGGTGGTGGTGGTGGGATGAGTTGGGAGATTGGGATTGACCTGTATACATGTATATAAATAAGATACATAACTAACTATAACCTGCTGTATAAAAAAATAAATAAAATTAAATTTCAAAATTAAAAAAAAAATTTTAAAATAAAACAGAAAAAATTTCTTCCCTTCACACAGATGTATTTATAGGCATGAATTATTTCCATGCTTATATCTATAAATACATAAAAGAGGAATCAAATCTAACTTGAACCATAAAAGAAAAAAAAACCTGAACCCACAAGTTATACAGAGGGAAACCCTATCAGGGCACTTGCTCCAGCGGTAAACACTTCTGAAATTGGTCAGAGGTGGGGAATCACCTCCCATACAGCCAGCAACCCACCCCCCATGCAAGGAGCGTCCTCATTGCAAAGCTGGGGGACCGTGCTGAGGCATCTGTGAGTAAACGTGAGCTGAGCCCCAGGCCAGCTGCTGCTGAACTGTTCCCACCCTTCCCAGGTAAAACACCTGAATATGTACAACGGCTTGAAAGCCTAGAGGAAGGGCCGTGGAGCCACACCAGCGACAGCACTCAGGCCAACTTGGTGCCTGCAGGCCAGCCAGGATGGTCCTGGCCCCGGGCGCTGTTCTGGAAGCTTTCTATTGCCCTGCCTGAGATACCCCTCCTGTCCTGGCCCCCACTGCTTTTATCCTTCCTCACCTCTGTCCGGAGAGAAATTCCATCGGAAGGTATGGGTGACACATCCTCTTCTTTACAGGTGGCAGCCTGGCAACTCCTGCAGAAAGGCCAGCAGAGCCCCACTCACACCGGGCCACCAACAAAGCCTTGGCCCCTCACTCCCTCCCACCAGCACAGCCCCGAGACTGCTGACGGGGCAGAGAATATGGAGTCAGGCACAACTTCAGGGGCTATTGCTGCCTGGAGCACTGTTTATATTGACCTCAACCAGGCACACCTGGGGAGGGCCGGCCGGCAGGGTAAGGCTGCCCAGGTCAGCTAATCCACAACCCTCAGGGAATCACATTGTTGAAAATGGACCTCGCTAAGGCAGAACAGAAGCCAAGGGAAAAAAGGACACAATGCCATTTGCAGCCCCGTAGATGAGTCTAGAGGTAATCACGTGACTTGGAGTAAGTCAGAAAGTGAAAGACACATATCGTATCATATCACTTATAGGTATTACCTAAAATGGATACCAGGGCAGATATTTCCACGGAGAAGGGCAATCACAGATTCATTAAACAAACTTATGGTTCACCAATGGAAAGGTGTGAGGATTGGTTTCATTATGATATCGGGGTTAACAGACATAATCAAACACAGGTGACATATATAATCACCAAAGACCTACGGAATACCAAGAGAAGACTACTCAACATTCTGTCCTAAGGTACATGGGAAAAGGATCCCAGGATGAACAGACATCTGTATATGTGTAAAAGAACCACATCTTCCACACTTACAACAAGCCAAACATTGTAATCAAACTTGCTATAATAGAAAATAAAAAAAAAATTAAAAACACGAACAAGAAGTAGTGAGACAAACTTGAGGGGCTTTCTCCTGGCACATTCCATTCTAAATTCCAGTCTAGAACACGACTTCCATTGAGGCTCTGTTGCTCTAGTAACCAGATTTGGTAAGGGAGAACTTCTGCCACCTTGTGGCCGTTTCACGCAACAGCAGCTTTAATCCCAGCGCTAATGGTCAGTTGATATTCAAAATCATTGCAGGCCTGTAAATGACACCTGCCCTGAAAACAAATCCTGGGGTCACATATCGACCAAAAAATTCAAAGGACGTCCATATTTCAAAACGACCATTTCAAAAGGCATATTTTACGCACATTAGTGTTCTGCTTCTTTTTCTTTCTTTCCTTTTTTGTTAAAAAAACGGGAATGGAAAAAGGCATCCCTCAGAATGGGCGAAAATCGTTGCAAATGAATCAATGGACAAAGGTTTAATCTCCAATATATATATAAACAGCTCATGCAGCTTAATATTAAAAAAACAAACAAACCAATACAAAAATAGGCAGAAGATCTAAAGAGACGTTTCTTCAAAGAAGACACAGAGATGGCCAAGACGCACATGAAAAGCTGCTCAACAGCACTAATTATTAGAGAAATGCAAATCAAAACTACAATGAGGTATCACCTCACACCTGCTAGAATCGGCATCATCAGAAAATCTACAAACAACAAATTCTGGGGAGGGTGTGGACAAAAGGAGCCCTCTTCCACTATTGGTGGGGATGTAAATTGATATAGTCACTATGGAGAACAGTTTGGAGTTTCCTTAAAAAACCTAGAAATAGAATTACCATCTGATCCAGCAATCCCACTTCTGGGCATATACCCAGAGAAAACCATAAATCAAAAAGGCACATTCACCACAATGTTCATTGCAGCACTATTTACAATAGCCAGGGAATGCAAGCAACCTAAATCCCCACAGACAGATGAATGGATAAAGATGTGGTATATATATAAAATGGAATATTACTCAGCCATAAAAAGGAATGAAACTGGGTCATTTGTAGAGACATCGATGGATCTAGAGAGTGTCATACAGAATGAAGTAAGTCAGAAAGAGGAAAACAAATATTGTATATTAATGCATATATGTGGAACCTAAAAAATGGTACAGAAGAACTGGTTTGCAGGGAAGAAATAGAGACATAGAGGTAGAGAACAAACGTATGGACACCAAGTGTGGGAAGCCATGGGGTGGTGGTGGTGGGATGAGTTGGGAGATTGGGATTGACCTGTATACATGTATATGCATAAAATACATAACTCATAATAACCTGCTGTATAAATAAATAAATAAAATAAAATTTCAAAATTTAAAAAAAAAATTTTAAAATAAAATAGAAAAAATTTATTCCCTTCACACAGATATATTTATAGGAATGAATTATTTCCATGCTTATATCTGTAAATACATAAAAGAGGAATCAAATCTAACTTGAACCATAAAAGAAAAAAAAACCTGAACCCACCAGTTATACAGAGGGAAACCCTATCAGGGCACTTGCTCCAGCGGTAAACACTTCTGAAATTGGTCAGAGGTGGGGAATCACCTCCCATACAGCCAGCAACCCACCCCCAATGCAAGGAGCGTCCTCATTGCAAAGCTGGGGGACCGTGCTGAGGCATCTGTGAGTAAACGTGAGCTGAGCCCCAGGCCAGCTTCTGCTGAACTGTTCCCACCCTTCCCAGGTAAAACACCTGAATATGTACAAGGGCTTGAAAGCCTAGAGGAAGGGCCGTGGAGCCACACCAGCGACAGCACTCAGGCCAACTTGGTGCCTGCAGGCCAGCCAGGATGGTCCTGGCCCCGGGCGCTGTTCTGGAAGCTTTCTATTGCCCTGCCTGAGATACCCCTCCTGTCCTGGCCCCCACTGCTTTTATCCTTCCTCACCTCTGTCCGGAGAGAAATTCCATCGGAAGGTATGGGTGACACATCCTCTTCTTTACAGGTGGCAGCCTGGCAACTCCTGCAGAAAGGCCAGTAGAGCCCCACTCACACCGGGCCACCAACAAAGCCTTGGCCCCTCACTCCCTCCCACCAGCACAGCCCCGAGACTGCTGACGGGGCAGAGAATATGGAGTCAGGCACAACTTCAGGGGCTATTGCTGCCTGGAGCGCTGTTTATATTGACCTCAACCAGGCACACCCGGGGAGGGCCGGCCGGCAGGGTAAGGCTGCCCAGGTCAGCTAATCCACAACCCTCAGGGAATCACATTGTTGAAAATGGACCTCGCTAAGGCAGAATAGAAGCCAAGGGAAAAAAGGACACAATGCCATTTGCAGCCCCGTAGATGAATCTAGATGTAATCACGTGACTTGGAGTAAGTCAGAAAGTGAAAGACACATATCGTATCATATCACTTATAGGTATTACCTAAAATGGATACCAGGGCAGATATTTCCACGGAGAAGGGCAATCACAGATTCATTAAACAAACTTATGGTTCACCAATGGAAAGGTGTGAGGATTGGTTTCATTATGATATCGGGGTTAACAGACATAATCAAACACAGGTGACATATATAATCACCAAAGACCTACGGAATACCAAGAGAAGACTACTCAACATTCTGTCCTAAGGTACATGGGAAAAGGATCCCAGGATGAACAGACATCTGTATATGTGTAAAAGAACCACATCTTCCACACTTACAACAAGCCAAACATTGTAATCAAACTTGCTATAATAGAAAATAAAAAAAAAATTAAAAACACGAACAAGAAGTAGTGAGACAAACTTGAGGGGCTTTCTCCTGGCACATTCCATTCTAAATTCCAGTCTAGAACACGACTTCCATTGAGGCTCTGTTGCTCTAGTAACCAGATTTGGTAAGGGAGAACATCTGCCACCTTGTGGCCGTTTCACGCAACAGCAGCTTTAATCCCAGCGCTAATGGTCAGTTGATATTCAAAATCATTGCAGGCCTGTAAATGACACCTGCCCTGAAAACAAATCCTGGGGTCACATATCGACCAAAAAATTCAAAGGACGTCCATATTTCAAAACGACCATTTCAAAAGGCATATTTTACGCACATTAGTGTTCTGCTTCTTTTTCTTTCTTTCCTTTTTTGTTAAAAAAACGGGAATGGAAAAAGGCATCCCTCAGAATGGGCGAAAATCGTTGCAAATGAATCAATGGACAAAGGTTTAATCTCCAATATATATATAAACAGCTCATGCAGCTTAATATTAAAAAAACAAACAACCCAATACAAAAATGGGCAGAAGATCTAAAGAGACGTTTCTTCAAAGAAGACACAGAGATGGCCAAGACGCACTTGAAAAGCTGCTCAACAGCACTAATTATTAGAGAAATGCAAATCAAAACTACAATGAGGTATCACCTCACACCTGCTAGAATCGGCATCATCAGAAAATCTACAAACAACAAATTCTGGGGAGGGTGTGGACAAAAGGAGCCCTCTTCCACTATTGGTGGGGATATAAATTGATACAGTCACTATGGAGAACAGTATGGAGTTTCCTTAAAAAACCTAGAAATAGAATTACCATCTGATCCAGCAATCCCACTTCTGGGCATATACCCAGAGAAAACCATAAATCAAAAAGGCACATTCACCACAATGTTCATTGCAGCACTATTTACAATAGCCAGGGAATGCAAGCAACCTAAATCCCCACAGACAGATGAATGGATAAAGATGTGGTACATATATAAAATGGAATATTACTCAGCCATAAAAAGGAATGAAACTGGGTCATTTGTAGAGACATCGATGGATCTAGAGACTGTCATACAGAATGAAGTAAGTCAGAAAGAGGAAAACAAATATTGTATATTAATGCATATATGTGGAACCTAAAAAACGGTACAGATGAACTGGTTTGCAGGGAAGAAATAGAGACACAGAGGTAGAGAACAAACGTATGGACACCAAGTGTGGGAAGCCATGGGGTGGTGGTGGTGGGATGAGTTGGGAGATTGGGATTGACCTGTATACATGTATATGCATAAAATACATAACTCATAATAACCTGCTGTATAAAAAAATAAATACAATTAAATTTCAAAATTAAAAAAATTTTAAATAAAACAGAAAAAAGTTCTTCCCTTCACACAGATGTATTTATAGGAATGAACTATTTCCATGCTTATATCTGTAAATACATAAAAGAGGAATCAAATCTAACTTGAACCATAAAAGAAAAAAAAAACCTGAACCCACCAGTTATACAGAGGGAAACCCTATCAGGGCACTTGCTCCAGCGGTAAACAATTCTGAAATTGGTCAGAGGTGGGGAATCACCTCCCATACAGCCAGCAATCCACCCCCCATGCAAGGAGCTTCCTAATTGCAAAGCTGGGGGACCGTGCTGAGGCATCTGTGAGTAAACGTGAGCTGAGCCCCAGGCCAGCTGCTGCTGAACTGTTCCCACCCTTCCCAGGTAAAACACCTGAATATGTACAAGGGCTTGAAAGCCTAGAGGAAGGTCCGTGGATCCGCACCAGTGACAGCACGCAGGCCAACTTGGTGCCTGCAGGCCAGCCAGGATGGTCCTGGCCCCGGGCGCTCTTCTGGAAGCTTTCTATTGCCCTGCCTGAGATACCCCTCCTGTCCCGGCCCCCACTGCTTTTTTCCTTCTTCACCTCTGTCCGGAGAGAAATTCCATCGGAAGGTATGGGTGACACATCCTCTTCTTTACAGGTGGCAGCCTGGCAACTCCTGCAGAAAGGCCAGCAGAGCCCCACTCACACCGGGCCACCACAAAGCCTTGGCCCCTCACTCCCTCCCACCAGCACAGCCCTGAGACTGCTGACGGGGCAGAGAATATGGAGTCAGGCACAACTTCAGGGGCTATTGCTGCCTGGAGCGCTGTTTATATTGACCTCAACCAGGCACACCTGGGGAGGGCCGGCCGGCAGGGTAAGGCTGCCCAGGTCAGCTAATCCACAACCCTCAGGGAATCACATTGTTGAAAATGGACCTCGCTAAGGCAGAATAGAAGCCAAGGGAAAAAAGGACACAATGCCATTTGCAGCCCCGTAGATGAGTCTAGAGGTAATCACGTGACTTGGAGTAAGTCAGAAAGTGAAAGACACATATCGTATCATATCACTTATAGGTGTTACCTAAAATGGATACCAGGGCAGATATTTCCACGGAGAAGGGCAATCACAGATTCATTAAACAAACTTATGGTTCACCAATGGAAAGGTGTGAGGATTGGTTTCATTATGATATCGGGGTTAACAGACATAATCAAACACAGGTGACATATATAATCACCAAAGACCTACGGAATACCAAGAGAAGACTACTCAACATTCTGTCCTAAGGTACATGGGAAAAGGATCCCAGGAAGAACAGACATCTGTATATGTGTAAAAGAACCACATCTTCCACACCTACAACAACCCAAACATTGTAATCAAACTTGCTGTAATAGAAAATAAAAAAAAAACAAATTAAAAACACAAACAAGAAGTAGTGAGACAAACTTGAGGGGCTTTCTCCTGGCACATTCCATTCTAAATTCCAGTCTAGAACACGACTTCCATTGAGGCTCTGTTGCTCTAGTAACCAGATTTGGTAAGGGAGAACATCTGCCACCTTGTGGCCGTTTCACGCAACAGCAGCTTTAATCCCAGCGCTAATGGTCAGTTGATATTCAAAATCATTGCAGGCCTGTAAATGACACCTGCCCTGAAAACAAATCCTGGGGTCACATATCGACCAAAAAATTCAAAGGACGTCCATATTTCAAAACGAGCATTTCAAAAGGCATATTTTACGCACATTAGTGTTCTGCTTCTTTTTCTTTCTTTCCTTTTTTGTTAAAAAAACGGGAATGGAAAAAGGCATCCCTCAGAATGGGCGAAAATCGTTGCAAATGAATCAATGGACAAAGGTTTAATCTCCAATATATATATAAACAGCTCATGCAGCTTAATATTAAAAAAACAAACAACCCAATACAAAAATGGGCAGAAGATCTAAAGAGACGTTTCTTCAAAGAAGACACAGAGATGGCCAAGACGCACATGAAAAGCTGCTCAACAGCACTAATTATTAGAGAAATGCAAATCAAAACTACAATGAGGTATCACCTCACACCTGCTAGAATCGGCATCATCAGAAAATCTACAAACAACAAATTCTGGGGAGGGTGTGGACAAAAGGAGCCCTCTTCCACTATTGGTGGGGATGTAAATTGATACAGTCACTATGGAGAACAGTTTGGAGTTTCCTTAAAAAACCTAGAAATAGAATTACCATCTGATCCAGCAATCCCACTTCTGGGCATATACCCAGAGAAAACCATAAATCAAAAAGGCACATTCACCACAATGTTCATTGCAGCACTATTTACAATAGCCAGGGAATGCAAGCAACCTAAATCCCCACAGACAGATGAATGGATAAAGATGTGGTACATATATAAAATGGAATATTACTCAGCCATAAAAAGGAATGAAACTGGGTCATTTGTAGAGACATCGATGGATCTAGAGACTGTCATACAGAATGAAGTAAGTCAGAAAGAGGAAAACAAATATTGTATATTAATGCATATATGTGGAACCTAAAAAATGGTACAGATGAACTGGTTTGCAGGGAAGAAATAGAGACACAGAGGTAGAGAACAAACGTATGGACACCAAGTGTGGGAAGCCATGGGGTGGTGGTGGTGGGATGAGTTGGGAGATTGGGATTGACCTGTATACATGTATATGCATAAAATACATAACTCATAATAACCTGCTGTATAAAAAAATAAATAAAATTAAATTTCAAAATTAAAAAAAAATATTAAAATAAAATAGAAAAAATTTATTCCCTTCACACAGATGTATTTATAGGAATGAATTATTTCCATGCTTATATCTGTAAATACATAAAAGAGGAATCAAATCTAACTTGAACCATAAAAGAAAAAAAAACCTGAACCCACCAGTTATACAGAGGGAAACCCTATCAGGGCACTTGCTCCAGCGGTAAACAATTCTGAAATTGGTCAGAGGTGGGGAATCACCTCCCATACAGCCAGCAACCCACCCCCAATGCAAGGAGCGTCCTCATTGCAAAGCTGGGGGACCGTGCTGAGGCATCTGTGAGTAAACGTGAGCTGAGCCCCAGGCCAGCTGCTGCTGAACTGTTCCCACCCTTCCCAGGTAAAACACCTGAATATGTACAACGGCTTGAAAGCCTAGAGGAAGGGCCCTGGAGCCACACCAGCGACAGCACTCAGGCCAACTTGGTGCCTGCAGGTCAGCAAGGATGGTCCTGGCCCCGGGCGCTGTTCTGGAAGCTTTCTATTGCCCTGCCTGAGATACCCCTCCTGTCCTGGCCCCCACTGCTTTTATCCTTCCTCACCTCTGTCCGGAGAGAAATTCCATCGGAAGGTATGGGTGACACATCCTCTTCTTTACAGGTGGCAGCCTGGCAACTCCTGCAGAAAGGCCAGTAGAGCCCCACTCACACCGGGCCACCTACAAAGCCTTGGCCCCTCACTCCCTCCCACCAGCACAGCCCCGAGACTGCTGACAGGGCAGAGAATATGGAGTCAGGCACAACTTCAGGGGCTATTGCTGCCTGGAGCGCTGTTTATATTGACCTCAACCAGGCACACCCGGGGAGGGCCGGCTGGCAGGGTAAGGCTGCCCAGGTCAGCTAATCCACAACCCTCAGGGAATCACATTGTTGAAAATGTACCTCGCTAAGGCAGAATAGAAGCCAAGGGAAAAAAGGACACAATGCCATTTGCAGCCCCGTAGATGAGTCTAGATGTAATTACGTGACTTGGAGTAAGTCAGAAAGTGAAAGACACATATCGTATCATATCACTTATAGGTATTACCTAAAATGGATACCAGGGCAGATATTTCCACGGAGAAGGGCAATCACAGATTCATTAAACAAACTTATGGTTCACCAATGGAAAGGTGTGAGGATTGGTTTCATTATGATATCGGGGTTAACAGACATAATCAAACACAGGTGACATATATAATCACCAAAGACCTACGGAATACCAAGAGAAGACTACTCAACATTCTGTCCTAAGGTACATGGGAAAAGGATCCCAGGATGAACAGACATCTGTATATGTGTAAAAGAACCACATCTTCCACACTTACAACAAGCCAAACATTGTAATCAAACTTGCTATAATAGAAAGTAAAAAAAAAAAATTAAAAACACGAACAAGAATTAGTGAGACAAACTTGAGGGGCTTTCTCCTGGCACATTCCATTCTAAATTCCAGTCTAGAACACGACTTCCATTGAGGCTCTGTTGCTCTAGTAACCAGATTTGGTAAGGGAGAACATCTGCCACCTTGTGGCCGTTTCACGCAACAGCAGCTTTAATCCCAGCGCTAATGGTCAGTTGATATTCAAAATCATTGCAGGCCTGTAAATGACACCTGCCCTGAAAACAAATCCTGGGGTCACATATCGACCAAAAAATTCAAAGGACGTCCATATTTCAAAACGACCATTTCAAAAGGCATATTTTACGCACATTAGTGTTCTGCTTCTTTTTCTTTCTTTCCTTTTTTGTTAAAAAAACGGGAATGGAAAAAGGCATCCCTCAGAATGGGCGAAAATCGTTGCAAATGAATCAATGGACAAAGGTTTAATCTCCAATATATATATAAACAGCTCATGCAGCTTAATATTAAAAAAACAAACAACCCAATACAAAAATGGGCAGAAGATCTAAAGAGACGTTTCTTCAAAGAAGACACAGAGATGGCCAAGACGCACTTGAAAAGCTGCTCAACAGCACTAATTATTAGAGAAATGCAAATCAAAACTACAATGAGGTAT
Source organism: Mesoplodon densirostris (assembly GCF_025265405.1). Classification (NCBI taxonomy): domain Eukaryota; kingdom Metazoa; phylum Chordata; class Mammalia; order Artiodactyla; family Ziphiidae; genus Mesoplodon; species Mesoplodon densirostris. The sequence goes on along the minus strand of NC_082673.1, from coordinate 47,224,759 downwards.
CACCTCACACCTGCTAGAATCGGCATCATCAGAAAATCTACAAACAACAAATTCTGGGGAGGGTGTGGACAAAAGGAGCCCTCTTCCACTATTGGTGGGGATATAAATTGATACAGTCACTATGGAGAACAGTATGGAGTTTCCTTAAAAAACCTAGAAATAGAATTACCATCTGATCCAGCAATCCCACTTCTGGGCATATACCCAGAGAAAACCATAAATCAAAAAGGCACATTCACCACAATGTTCATTGCAGCACTATTTACAATAGCCAGGGAATGCAAGCAACCTAAATCCCCACAGACAGATGAATGGATAAAGATGTGGTACATATATAAAATGGAATATTACTCAGCCATAAAAAGGAATGAAACTGGGTCATTTGTAGAGACATCGATGGATCTAGAGACTGTCATACAGAATGAAGTAAGTCAGAAAGAGGAAAACAAATATTGTATATTAATGCATATATGTGGAACCTAAAAAACGGTACAGATGAACTGGTTTGCAGGGAAGAAATAGAGACACAGAGGTAGAGAACAAACGTATGGACACCAAGTGTGGGAAGCCATGGGGTGGTGGTGGTGGGATGAGTTGGGAGATTGGGATTGACCTGTATACATGTATATGCATAAAATACATAACTCATAATAACCTGCTGTATAAAAAAATAAATACAATTAAATTTCAAAATTAAAAAAAAATTTTAAATAAAACAGAAAAAAGTTCTTCCCTTCACACAGATGTATTTATAGGAATGAACTATTTCCATGCTTATATCTGTAAATACATAAAAGAGGAATCAAATCTAACTTGAACCATAAAAGAAAAAAAAAACCTGAACCCACCAGTTATACAGAGGGAAACCCTATCAGGGCACTTGCTCCAGCGGTAAACAATTCTGAAATTGGTCAGAGGTGGGGAATCACCTCCCATACAGCCAGCAATCCACCCCCCATGCAAGGAGCTTCCTCATTGCAAAGCTGGGGGACCGTGCTGAGGCATCTGTGAGTAAACGTGAGCTGAGCCCCAGGCCAGCTGCTGCTGAACTGTTCCCACCCTTCCCAGGTAAAACACCTGAATATGTACAAGGGCTTGAAAGCCTAGAGGAAGGTCCGTGGATCCGCACCAGCGACAGCACGCAGGCCAACTTGGTGCCTGCAGGCCAGCCAGGATGGTCCTGGCCCCGGGCGCTCTTCTGGAAGCTTTCTATTGCCCTGCCTGAGATACCCCTCCTGTCACGGCCCCCACTGCTTTTTTCCTTCTTCACCTCTGTCCGGAGAGAAATTCCATCGGAAGGTATGGGTGACACATCCTCTTCTTTACAGGTGGCAGCCTGGCAACTCCTGCAGAAAGGCCAGCAGAACCCCACTCACACCGGGCCACCACAAAGCCTTGGCCCCTCACTCCCTCCCACCAGCACAGCCCTGAGACTGCTGACGGGGCAGAGAATATGGAGTCAGGCACAACTTCAGGGGCTATTGCTGCCTGGAGCGCTGTTTATATTGACCTCAACCAGGCACACCTGGGGAGGGCCGGCCGGCAGGGTAAGGCTGCCCAGGTCAGCTAATCCACAACCCTCAGGGAATCACATTGTTGAAAATGGACCTCGCTAAGGCAGAATAGAAGCCAAGGGAAAAAAGGACACAATGCCATTTGCAGCCCCGTAGATGAGTCTAGAGGTAATCACGTGACTTGGAGTAAGTCAGAAAGTGAAAGACACATATCGTATCATATCACTTATAGGTATTACCTAAAATGGATACCAGGGCAGATATTTCCACGGAGAAGGGCAATCACAGATTCATTAAACAAACTTATGGTTCACCAATGGAAAGGTGTGAGGATTGGTTTCATTATGATATCGGGGTTAACAGACATAATCAAACACAGGTGACATATATAATCACCAAAGACCTACGGAATACCAAGAGAAGACTACTCAACATTCTGTCCTAAGGTACATGGGAAAAGGATCCCAGGAAGAACAGACATCTGTATATGTGTAAAAGAACCACATCTTCCACACCTACAACAAGCCAAACATTGTAATCAAACTTGCTGTAATAGAAAATAAAAAAAAAACAAATTAAAAACACAAACAAGAAGTAGTGAGACAAACTTGAGGGGCTTTCTCCTGGCACATTCCATTCTAAATTCCAGTCTAGAACACGACTTCCATTGAGGCTCTGTTGCTCTAGTAACCAGATTTGGTAAGGGAGAACTTCTGCCACCTTGTGGCCGTTTCACGCAACAGCAGCTTTAATCCCAGCGCTAATGGTCAGTTGATATTCAAAATCATTGCAGGCCTGTAAATGACACCTGCCCTGAAAACAAATCCTGGGGTCACATATCGACCAAAAAATTCAAAGGACGTCCATATTTCAAAACGAGCATTTCAAAAGGCATATTTTACGCACATTAGTGTTCTGCTTCTTTTTCTTTCTTTCCTTTTTTGTTAAAAAAACGGGAATGGAAAAAGGCATCCCTCAGAATGGGCGAAAATCGTTGCAAATGAATCAATGGACAAAGGTTTAATCTCCAATATATATATAAACAGCTCATGCAGCTTAATATTAAAAAAACAAACAACCCAATACAAAAATGGGCAGAAGATCTAAAGAGACGTTTCTTCAAAGAAGACACAGAGATGGCCAAGACGCACATGAAAAGCTGCTCAACAGCACTAATTATTAGAGAAATGCAAATCAAAACTACAATGAGGTATCACCTCACACCTGCTAGAATCGGCATCATCAGAAAATCTACAAACAACAAATTCTGGGGAGGGTGTGGACAAAAGGAGCCCTCTTCCACTATTGGTGGGGATGTAAATTGATACAGTCACTATGGAGAACAGTTTGGAGTTTCCTTAAAAAACCTAGAAATAGAATTACCATCTGATCCAGCAATCCCACTTCTGGGCATATACCCAGAGAAAACCATAAATCAAAAAGGCACATTCACCACAATGTTCATTGCAGCACTATTTACAATAGCCAGGGAATGCAAGCAACCTAAATCCCCACAGACAGATGAATGGATAAAGATGTGGTACATATATAAAATGGAATATTACTCAGCCATAAAAAGGAATGAAACTGGGTCATTTGTAGAGACATCGATGGATCTAGAGACTGTCATACAGAATGAAGTAAGTCAGAAAGAGGAAAACAAATATTGTATATTAATGCATATATGTGGAACCTAAAAAATGGTACAGATGAACTGGTTTGCAGGGAAGAAATAGAGACACAGAGGTAGAGAACAAACGTATGGACACCAAGTGTGGGAAGCCATGGGGTGGTGGTGGTGGGATGAGTTGGGAGATTGGGATTGACCTGTATACATGTATATGCATAAAATACATAACTCATAATAACCTGCTGTATAAAAAAATAAATAAAATTAAATTTCAAAATTAAAAAAAATATTAAAATAAAATAGAAAAAATTTATTCCCTTCACACAGATGTATTTATAGGAATGAATTATTTCCATGCTTATATCTGTAAATACATAAAAGAGGAATCAAATCTAACTTGAACCATAAAAGAAAAAAAAACTTGAACCCACCAGTTATACAGAGGGAAACCCTATCAGGGCACTTGCTCCAGCGGTAAACAATTCTGAAATTGGTCAGAGGTGGGGAATCACCTCCCATACAGCCAGCAACCCACCCCCAATGCAAGGAGCGTCCTCATTGCAAAGCTGGGGGACCGTGCTGAGGCATCTGTGAGTAAACGTGAGCTGAGCCCCAGGCCAGCTGCTGCTGAACTGTTCCCACCCTTCCCAGGTAAAACACCTGAATATGTACAACGGCTTGAAAGCCTAGAGGAAGGGCCCTGGAGCCACACCAGCGAAGGCACGCAGGCCAACTTGGTGCCTGCAGGCCAGCCAGGATGGTCCTGGCCCCGGGCGCTGTTCTGGAAGCTTTCTATTGCCCTGCCTGAGATACCCCTCCTGTCCTGGCCCCCACTGCTTTTATCCTTCCTCACCTCTGTCCGGAGAGAAATTCCATCGGAAGGTATGGGTGACACATCCTCTTCTTTACAGGTGGCAGCCTGGCAACTCCTGCAGAAAGGCCAGTAGAGCCCCACTCACACCGGGCCACCAACAAAGCCTTGGCCCCTCACTCCCTCCCACCAGCACAGCCCCGAGACTGCTGACGGGGCAGAGAATATGGAGTCAGGCACAACTTCAGGGGCTATTGCTGCCTGGAGCGCTGTTTATATTGACCTCAACCAGGCACACCCGGGGAGGGCCGGCCGGCAGGGTAAGGCTGCCCAGGTCAGCTAATCCACAACCCTCAGGGAATCACATTGTTGAAAGTGGACCTCGCTAAGGCAGAACAGAAGCCCAGGGAAAAAAGGACACAATGCCATTTGCAGCCCCGTAGATGAGTCTAGATGTAATCACGTGACTTGGAGTAAGTCAGAAAGTGAAAGACACATATCGTATCATATCACTTATAGGTATTACCTAAAATGGATACCAGGGCAGATATTTCCACGGAGAAGGGCAATCACAGATTCATTAAACAAACTTATGGTTCACCAATGGAAAGGTGTGAGGATTGGTTTCATTATGATATCGGGGTTAACAGACATAATCAAACACAGGTGACATATATAATCACCAAAGACCTACGGAATACCAAGAGAAGACTACTCAACATTCTGTCCTAAAGTACATGGGCAAAGGATCCCAGGATGAACAGACATCTGTATATGTGTAAAAGAACCACATCTTCCACACTTACAACAAGCCAAACATTGTAATCAAACTTGCTATAATAGAAAAAAAAAAAAAAATTAAAAACACGAACAAGAATTAGTGAGACAAACTTGAGGGGCTTTCTCCTGGCACATTCCATTCTAAATTCCAGTCTAGAACACGACTTCCATTGAGGCTCTGTTGCTCTAGTAACCAGATTTGGTAAGGGAGAACATCTGCCACCTTGTGGCCGTTTCACGCAACAGCAGCTTTAATCCCAGCGCTAATGGTCAGTTGATATTCAAAATCATTGCAGGCCTGTAAATGACACCTGCCCTGAAAACAAATCCTGGGGTCACATATCGACCAAAAAATTCAAAGGACGTCCATATTTCAAAACGACCATTTCAAAAGGCATATTTTACGCACATTAGTGTTCTGCTTCTTTTTCTTTCTTTCCTTTTTTGTTAAAAAAACGGAAATGGAAAAAGGCATCCCTCAGAATGGGCGAAAATCATTGCAAATGAATCAATGGACAAAGGTTTAATCTCCAATATATATATAAACAGCTCATGCAGCTTAATATTAAAAAAACAAACAACCCAATACAAAAATGGGCAGAAGATCTAAAGAGACGTTTCTTGAAAGAAGACACAGAGATGGCCAAGACGCACTTGAAAAGCTGCTCAACAGCACTAATTATTAGAGAAATGCAAATCAAAACTACAATGAGGTATCACCTCACACCTGCTAGAATCGGCATCATCAGAAAATCTACAAACAACAAATTCTGGGGAGGGTGTGGACAAAAGGAGCCCTCTTCCACTATTGGTGGGGATATAAATTGATACAGTCACTATGGAGAACAGTATGGAGTTTCCTTAAAAAACCTAGAAATAGAATTACCATGTGATCCAGCAATCCCACTTCTGGGCATATACCCAGAGAAAACCATAAATCAAAAAGGCACATTCACCACAATGTTCATTGCAGCACTATTTACAATAGCCAGGGAATGCAAGCAACCTAAATCCCCACAGACAGATGAATGGATAAAGATGTGGTACATATATAAAATGGAATATTACTCAGCCATAAAAAGGAATGAAACTGGGTCATTTGTAGAGACATCGATGGATCTAGAGACTGTCATACAGAATGAAGTAAGTCAGAAAGAGGAAAACAAATATTGTATATTAATGCATATATGTGGAACCTAAAAAATGGTACAGATGAACAGGTTTGCAGGGAAGAAATAGAGACACAGACGTAGAGAACAAACGTATGGACACCAAGTGTGGGAAGCCATGGGGTGGTGGTGGTGGGATGAGTTGGGAGATTGGGATTGACCTGTATACATGTATATGCATAAAATACATAAATCATAATAACCTGCTGTATAAAAAAATAAATACAATTAAATTTCAAAATTAAAAAAAAAAATTTTAAATAAAACAGAAAAAAGTTCTTCCCTTCACACAGATGTATTTATAGGAATGAACTATTTCCATGCTTATATCTATAAATACATAAAAGAGGAATCAAATCTAACTTGAACCATAAAAGAAAAAAAAAACCTGAACCCACCAGTTATACAGAGGGAAACCCTATCAGGGCACTTGCTCCAGCGGTAAACAATTCTGAAATTGGTCAGAGGTGGGGAATCACCTCCCATACAGCCAGCAATCCACCCCCCATGCAAGGAGCTTCCTCATTGCAAAGCTGGGGGACCGTGCTGAGGCATCTGTGAGTAAACGTGAGCTGAGCCCCAGGCCAGCTGCTGCTGAACTGTTCCCACCCTTCCCAGGTAAAACACCTGAATATGTACAAGGGCTTGAAAGCCTAGAGGAAGTTCCGTGGATCCGCACCAGCGACAGCACGCAGGCCAACTTGGTGCCTGCAGGCCAGCCAGGATGGTCCTGGCCCCGGGCGCTCTTCTGGAAGCTTTCTATTGCCCTGCCTGAGATACCCCTCCTGTCCCGGCCCCCACTGCTTTTTTCCTTCTTCACCTCTGTCCGGAGATAAATTCCATCGGAAGGTATGGGTGACACATCCTCTTCTTTACAGGTGGCAGCCTGGCAACTCCTGCAGAAAGGCCAGCAGAGCCCCACTCACAGCGGGCCACCAACAAAGCCTTGGCCCCTCACTCCCTCCCACCAGCACAGCCCCGAGACGGCTGACGGGGCAGAGAATATGGAGTCAGGCACAACTTCAGGGGCTATTGCTGCCTGGAGCGCTGTTTATATTGACCTCAACCAGGCACACCCGGGGAGGGCCGGTCGGCAGGGTAAGGCTGCCCAGGTCAGCTAATCCACAACCCTCAGGGAATCACATTGTTGAAAATGGACCTCGGCTAAGGCAGAATAGAAGCCAAGGAAAAAATGGACACAATGCCATTTGCAGCCCCGTAGATGAGTCTAGAGGTAATCACGTGACTTGGAGTAAGTCAGAAAGTGAAAGACACATATCGTATCATATCACTTATAGGTGTTACCTAAAAATGGATACCAGGGCAGATATTTCCACGGAGAAGGGCAATCACAGATTCATTAAACAAACATATGGTTCACCAATGGAAAGGTGTGAGGATTGGTTTCATTACGGTATCGGGGTTAACAGACATAATCAAACACAGGTGACATATATAATCACCAAAGACCTACGGAATACCAAGAGAAGACTACTCAACATTCTGTCCTAACGTACATGGGAAAAGGATCCCAGGAAGAACAGACATCTGTATATGTGTAAAAGAACCACATCTTCCACACCTACAACAAGCCAAACATTGTAATCAAACTTGCTGTAATAGAAAATAAAAAAAAAATTAAAAACACGAACAAGAAGTAGTTAGACAAACTTGAGGGGCTTTCTCCTGGCACATTCCATTCTAAATTCCAATCTAGAACACGCCTTCCATTGAGGCTCTGTTGCTCTAGTAACCAGATTTGGTAAGGGAGAACTTCTGCCACCTTGTGGCCGTTTCACGCAACAGCAGCTTTAATCCCAGCGCTAATGGTCAGTTGATATTCAAAATCATTGCAGGCCTGTAAATGACACCTGCCCTGAAAACAAATCCTGGGGTCACATATCGACCAAAAAATTCAAAGGACGTCCATATTTCAAAATGACCATTTCAAAAGGCATATTTTACGCACATTAGTGTTCTGCTTCTTTTTCTTTCTTTCCTTTTTTGTTAAAAAAACGGGAATGGAAAAAGGCATCCCTCAGAATGGGCGAAAATCGTTGCAAATGAATCAATGGACAAAGGTTTAATCTCCAATATATATATAAACAGCTCATGCAGCTTAATATTAAAAAAACAAACAACCCAATACAAAAATGGGCAGAAGATCTAAAGAGACGTTTCTTCAAAGAAGACACAGAGATGGCCAAGACGCACATGAAAAGCTGCTCAACAGCACTAATTATTAGAGAAATGCAAATCAAAACTACAATGAGGTATCACCTTACACCTGCTAGAATCGGCATCATCAGAAAATCTACAAACAACAAATTCTGGGGAGGGTGTGGACAAAAGGAGCCCTATTCCACTATTGGTGGGGATGTAAATTGATACAGTCACTATGGAGAACAGTTTGGAGTTTCCTTAAAAAACCTAGAAATAGAATTACCATCTGATCCAGCAATCCCACTTCTGGGCATATACCCAGAGAAAACCATAAATCAAAAAGGCACATTCACCACAATGTTCATTGCAGCACTATTTACAATAGCCAGGGAATGCAAGCAACCTAAATCCCCACAGACAGATGAATGGATAAAGATGTGGTATATATATAAAATGGAATATTACTCAGCCATAAAAAGGAATGAAACTGGGTCATTTGTAGAGACATCGATGGATGTAAAGACTGTCATACAGAAGGAAGTAAGTCTGAAAGAGGAAAACACATATTGTATGTTAATGCATATATGTGGAACCTAAAAAATGGTACAGATGAACTGGTTTGCAGGGAAGAAATAGAGACACAGAGGTAGAGAACAAACGTATGGACACCAAGTGTGGGAAGACATGGGGTGGTGGTGGTGGGATGAGTTGGGAGATTGGGATTGACCTGTACACATGTATATGCATAAAATACATAACTCATAATAACCTGCTGTATTAATAAATAAATAAAATAAAATTTCAAAATTTAAAAAAAAAAATTTTAAAATAAAATAGAAAAAATTTATTCCCTTCACACAGATGTATTTATAGGAATGAATTATTTCCATGCTTATATCTGTAAATACATAAAAGAGGAATCAAATCTAACTTGAACCATAAAAGAAAAAAAAACCTGAACCCACCAGTTATACAGAGGGAAACCCTATCAGGGCACTTGCTCCAGCGGTAAACAATTCTGAAATTGGTCAGAGGTGGGGAATCACCTCCCAATGCAAGGAGCGTCCTCATTGCAAAGCTGGGGGACCGTGCTGAGGCATCTGTGAGTAAACGTGAGCTGAGCCCCAGGCCAGCTGCTGCTGAACTGTTCCCACCCTTCCCAGGTAAAACACCTGAATATGTACAACGGCTTGAAAGCCTAGAGGAAGGGCCCTGGAGCCACACCAGCGACAGCACTCAGGCCAACTTGGTGCCTGCAGGCCAGCCAGGATGGTCCTGGCCCCGGGCGCTGTTCTGGAAGCTTTCTATTGCCCTGCCAGAGATACCCTTCCTGTCCCGGCCCCCACTGCTTTTATCCTGCCTCACCTCTGTCCGGAGAGAAATTCCATCGGAAGGTATGGGTGACACATCCTCTTCTTTACAGGTGGCAGCCTGGCAACTCCTGCAGAAAGGCCAGCAGAGCCCCACTGACACCGGGCCACCAACAAAGCCTTGGCCCCTCACTCCCTCCCACCAGCACAGCCCCGAGACTGCTGACGGGGCAGAGCATATGGAGTCAGGCACAACTTCAGGGACTATTGCTGCCTGGAGCACTGTTTATATTGACCTCAACCAGGCACACCTGGGGAGGGCCGGCCGGCAGCGTAAGGCTGCCCAGGTCAGCTAATCCACAACCCTCAGGGAATCACATTGTTGAAAATGGACCTCGCTAAGGCAGAACAGAAGCCAAGGGAAAAAAGGACACAATGCCATTTGCAGCCCCGTAGATGAGTCTAGAGGTAATCACGTGACTTGGAGTAAGTCAGAAAGTGAAAGACACATATCGTATCATATCACTTATAGGTATTACCTAAAATGGATACCAGGGCAGATATTTCCACGGAGAAGGGCAATCACAGATTCATTAAACAAACTTATGGTTCACCAATGGAAAGGTGTGAGGATTGGTTTCATTATATCGGGGTTAACAGACATAATCAAACACAGGTGACATATATAATCACCAAAGACCTTCGGAATACCAAAAGAAGACTACTCAACATTCTGTCCTAAGGTACATGGGAAAAGGATCCCAGGATGAACAGACATCTGTATATGTGTAAAAGAACCACATCTTCCACACTTACAACAAGCCAAACATTGTAATCAAACTTGCTATAATAGAAAATAAAAAAAAAAAAAATTAAAAACACGAACAAGAAGTAGTGAGACAAACTTGAGGGGCTTTCTCCTGGCACATTCCATTCTAAATTCCAGTCTAGAACACGACTTCCATTGAGGCTCTGTTGCTCTAGTAACCAGATTTGGTAAGGGAGAACTTCTGCCACCTTGTGGCCGTTTCACGCAACAGCAGCTTTAATCCCAGCGCTAATGGTCAGTTGATATTCAAAATCATTGCAGGCCTGTAAATGGCACCTGCCCTGAAAACAAATCCTGGGGTCACATATCGACCAAAAAATTCAAAGGACGTCCATATTTCAAAACGACCATTTCAAAAGGCATATTTTACGCACATTAGTGTTCTGCTTCTTTTTCTTTCTTTCCTTTTTTGTTAAAAAAACGGGAATGGAAAAAGGCATCCCTCAGAATGGGCGAAAATCGTTGCAAATGAATCAATGGACAAAGGTTTAATCTCCAATATATATATAAACAGCTCATGCAGCTTAATATTAAAAAAACAAACAACCCAATACAAAAATGGGCAGAAGATCTAAAGAGACGTTTCTTCAAAGAAGACACAGAGATGGCCAAGACGCACATGAAAAGCTGCTCAACAGCACTAATTATTAGAGAAATGCAAATCAAAACTACAATGAGGTATCACCTCACACCTGTTAGAATCGGCATCATCAGAAAATCTACAAACAACAAATTCTGGGGAGGGTGTGGACAAAAGGAGCCCTCTTCCACTATTGGTGGGGATGTAAATTGATACAGTCACTATGGAGAACAGTTTGGAGTTTCCTTAAAAAACCTAGAAATAGAATTACCATCTGATCCAGCAATCCCACTTCTGGGCATATACCCAGAGAAAACCATAAATCAAAAGGCACATTCACCACAATGTTCATTGCAGCACTATTTACAATAGCCAGGGAATGCAAGCAACCTAAATCCCCACAGACAGATGAATGGATAAAGATGTGGTATATATATAAAATGGAATATTACTCAGCCATAAAAAGGAATGAAACTGGGTCATTTGTAGAGACATCGATGGATCTAGAGACTGTCATACAGAATGAAGTAAGTCAGAAAGAGGAAAACAAATATTGTATATTAATGCATATATGTGGAACCTAAAAAATGGTACAGATGAACTGGTTTGCAGGGAAGAAATAGAGACACAGAGGTAGAGAACAAACGTATGGACACCAAGTGTGGGAAGCCATGGGGTGGTGGTGGTGGGATGAGTTGGGAGATTGGGATTGACCTGTATACATGTATATGCATAAAATACATAACTCATAATAACCTGCTGTATAAAAAAATAAATAAAATTAAATTTCAAAATTTTTTTAAAAAAATTTTTTAAATAAAATAGAAAAAATTTATTCCCTTCACACAGATGTATTTATAGGAATGAATTATTTCCATGCTTATATCTGTAAATACATAAAAGAGGAATCAAATCTAACTTGAACCATAAAAGAAAAAAAAACCTGAACCCACCAGTTATACAGAGGGAAACCCTATCAGGGCACTTGCTCCAGCAGTAAACACTTCTGAAATTGGTCAGAGGTGGGGAATCACCTCCCATACAGCCAGCAACCCACCCCCAATGCAAGGAGCGTCCTCATTGCAAAGCTGGGGGACCGTGCTAGGCATCTGTGAGTAAACGTGAGCTGAGCCCCAGGCCAGCTGCTGCTGAACTGTTCCCACCCTTCCCAGGTAAAACACCTGAATATGTACAACGGCTTGAAAGCCTAGAGGAAGGGCCGTGGAGCCACACCAGCGACAGCACTCAGGCCAACTTGGTGCCTGCAGGCCAGCCAGGATGGTCCTGGCCCCGGGCGCTGTTCTGGAAGCTTTCTATTGCCCTGCCTGAGATACCCCTCCTGTCCTGGCCCCCACTGCTTTTATCCTTCCTCACCTCTGTCCGGAGAGAAATTCCATCGGAAGGTATGGGTGACACATCCTCTTCTTTACAGGTGGCAGCCTGGCAACTCCTGCAGAAAGGCCAGCAGAGCCCCACTCGCACCGGGCCACCAACAAAGCCTTGGCCCCTCACTCCCTCCCACCAGCACAGCCCCGAGACTGCTGACGGGGCAGAGAATATGGAGTCAGGCACAACTTCAGGGGCTATTGCTGCCTGGAGCACTGTTTATATTGACCTCAACCAGGCACACCTGGGGAGGGCCGGCCGGCAGGGTAAGGCTGCCCAGGTCAGCTAATCCACAACCCTCAGGGAATCACATTGTTGAAAGTGGACCTCGCTAAGGCAGAACAGAAGCCAAGGGAAAAAAGGACACAATGCCATTTGCAGCCCCGTAGATGAGTCTAGAGGTAATCACGTGACTTGGAGTAAGTCAGAAAGTGAAAGACACATATCGTATCATATCACTTATAGGTATTACCTAAAATGGATACCAGGGCAGATATTTCCACGGAGAAGGGCAATCACAGATTCATTAAACAAATTTATGGTTCACCAATGGAAAGGTGTGAGGATTGGTTTCATTATGATATCGGGGTTAACAGACATAATCAAACACAGGTGACATATATAATCACCAAAGACCTACGGAATACCAAGAGAAGACTACTCAACATTCTGTCCTAAGGTACATGGGAAAAGGATCCCAGGATGAACAGACATCTGTATATGTGTAAAAGAACCACATCTTCCACACTTACAACAAGCCAAACATTGTAATCAAACTTGCTATAATAGAAAAAAAAAATTAAAAACACGAACAAGAAGTAGTGAGACAAACTTGAGGGGCTTTCTCCTGGCACATTCCATTCTAAATTCCAGTCTAGAACACGACTTCCATTGAGGCTCTGTTGCTCTAGTAACCAGATTTGGTAAGGGAGAACTTCTGCCACCTTGTGGCCGTTTCACGCAACAGCAGCTTTAATCCCAGCGCTAATGGTCAGTTGATATTCAAAATCATTGCAGGCCTGTAAATGACACCTGCCCTGAAAACAAATCCTGGGGTCACATATCGACCAAAAAATTCAAAGGACGTCCATATTTCAAAACGAGCATTTCAAAAGGCATATTTTACGCACATTAGTGTTCTGCTTCTTTTTCTTTCTTTCCTTTTTTGTTAAAAAAAACGGGAATGGAAAAAGGCATCCCTCAGAATGGGCGAAAATCGTTGCAAATGAATCAATGGACAAAGGTTTAATCTCCAATATATATATAAACAGCTCATGCAGCTTAATATTAAAAAAACAAACAACCCAATACAAAAATGGGCAGAAGATCTAAAGAGACGTTTCTTCAAAGAAGACACAGAGATGGCCAAGACGCACATGAAAAGCTGCTCAACAGCACTAATTATTAGAGAAATTCAAATCAAAACTACAATGAGGTATCACCTCACACCTGTTAGAATCGGCATCATCAGAAAATCTACAAACAACAAATTCTGGGGAGGGTGTGGACAAAAGGAGCCCTCTTCCACTATTGGTGGGGATGTAAATTGATACAGTCACTATGGAGAACAGTTTGGAGTTTCCTTAAAAAACCTAGAAATAGAATTACCATCTGATCCAGCAATCCCACTTCTGGGCATATACCCAGAGAAAACCATAAATCAAAAAGGCACATTCACCACAATGTTCATTGCAGCACTATTTACAATAGCCAGGGAATGCAAGCAACCTAAATCCCCACAGACAGATGAATGGATAAAGATGTGGTATATATATAAAATGGAATATTACTCAGCCATAAAAAGGAATGAAACTGGGTCATTTGTAGAGACATCGATGGATCTAGAGACTGTCATACAGAATGAAGTAAGTCAGAAAGAGGAAAACAAATATTGTATATTAATGCATATATGTGGAACCTAAAAAATGGTCCAGATGAACTGGTTTGCAGGGAAGAAATAGAGACACAGAGGTAGAGAACAAACGTATGGACACCAAGTGTGGGAAGCCATGGGGTGGTGGTGGTGGGATGAGTTGGGAGATTGGGATTGACCTGTATACATGTATATGCATAAAATACATAACTCATAATAACCTGCTGTATAAAAAAATAAATAAAATTAAATTTCAAAATTTTTTTAAAAAAATTTTTTAAATAAAATAGAAAAAATTTATTCCCTTCACACAGATGTATTTATAGGAATGAATTATTTCCATGCTTATATCTGTAAATACATAAAAGAGGAATCAAATCTAACTTGAACCATAAAAGAAAAAAAAACCTGAACCCACCAGTTATACAGAGGGAAACCCTATCAGGGCACTTGCTCCAGCAGTAAACACTTCTGAAATTGGTCAGAGGTGGGGAATCACCTCCCATACAGCCAGCAACCCACCCCCAATGCAAGGAGCGTCCTCATTGCAAAGCTGGGGGACCGTGCTAGGCATCTGTGAGTAAACGTGAGCTGAGCCCCAGGCCAGCTGCTGCTGAACTGTTCCCACCCTTCCCAGGTAAAACACCTGAATATGTACAACGGCTTGAAAGCCTAGAGGAAGGGCCGTGGAGCCACACCAGCGACAGCACTCAGAACAACTTGGTGCCTGCAGGCCAGCCAGGATGGTCCTGGCCCCGGGCGCTGTTCTGGAAGCTTTCTATTGCCCTGCCTGAGATACCCCTCCTGTCCTGGCCCCCACTGCTTTTATCCTTCCTCACCTCTGTCCGGAGAGAAATTCCATCGGAAGGTATGGGTGACACATCCTCTTCTTTACAGGTGGCAGCCTGGCAACTCCTGCAGAAAGGCCAGCAGAGCCCCACTCGCACCGGGCCACCAACAAAGCCTTGGCCCCTCACTCCCTCCCACCAGCACAGCCCCGAGACTGCTGACGGGGCAGAGAATATGGAGTCAGGCACAACTTCAGGGGCTATTGCTGCTTGGAGCACTGTTTATATTGACCTCAACCAGGCACACCTGGGGAGGGCCGGCCGGCAGGGTAAGGCTGCCCAGGTCAGCTAATCCACAACCCTCAGGGAATCACATTGTTGAAAGTGGACCTCGCTAAGGCAGAACAGAAGCCAAGGGAAAAAAGGACACAATGCCATTTGCAGCCCCGTAGATGAGTCTAGAGGTAATCACGTGACTTGGAGTAAGTCAGAAAGTGAAAGACACATATCGTATCATATCACTTATAGGTATTACCTAAAATGGATACCAGGGCAGATATTTCCACGGAGAAGGGCAATCACAGATTCATTAAACAAACTTATGGTTCACCAATGGAAAGGTGTGAGGATTGGTTTCATTATGATATCGGGGTTAACAGACATAATCAAACACAGGTGACATATATAATCACCAAAGACCTACGGAATACCAAGAGAAGACTACTCAACATTCTGTCCTAAGGTACATGGGAAAAGGATCCCAGGATGAACAGACATCTGTATATGTGTAAAAGAACCACATCTTCCACACTTACAACAAGCCAAACATTGTAATCAAACTTGCTATAATAGAAAAAAAAAAAATTAAAAACACGAACAAGAAGTAGTGAGACAAACTTGAGGGGCTTTCTCCTGGCACATTCCATTCTAAATTCCAGTCTAGAACACGACTTCCATTGAGGCTCTGTTGCTCTAGTAACCAGATTTGGTAAGGGAGAACTTCTGCCACCTTGTGGCCGTTTCACGCAACAGCAGCTTTAATCCCAGCGCTAATGGTCAGTTGATATTCAAAATCATTGCAGGCCTGTAAATGACACCTGCCCTGAAAACAAATCCTGGGGTCACATATCGACCAAAAAATTCAAAGGACGTCCATATTTCAAAACGAGCATTTCAAAAGGCATATTTTACGCACATTAGTGTTCTGCTTCTTTTTCTTTCTTTCCTTTTTTGTTAAAAAAAACGGGAATGGAAAAAGGCATCCCTCAGAATGGGCGAAAATCGTTGCAAATGAATCAATGGACAAAGGTTTAATCTCCAATATATATATAAACAGCTCATGCAGCTTAATATTAAAAAAACAAACAACCCAATACAAAAATGGGCAGAAGATCTAAAGAAACGTTTCTTCAAAGAAGACACAGAGATGGCCAAGACGCACATGAAAAGCTGCTCAACAGCACTAATTATTAGAGAAATTCAAATCAAAACTACAATGAGGTATCACCTCACACCTGTTAGAATCGGCATCATCAGAAAATCTACAAACAACAAATTCTGGGGAGGGTGTGGACAAAAGGAGCCCTCTTCCACTATTGGTGGGGATGTAAATTGATACAGTCACTATGGAGAACAGTTTGGAGTTTCCTTAAAAAACCTAGAAATAGAATTACCATCTGATCCAGCAATCCCACTTCTGGGCATATACCCAGAGAAAACCATAAATCAAAAAGGCACATTCACCACAATGTTCATTGCAGCACTATTTACAATAGCCAGGGAATGCAAGCAACCTAAATCCCCACAGACAGATGAATGGATAAAGATGTGGTATATATATAAAATGGAATATTACTCAGCCATAAAAAGGAATGAAACTGGGTCATTTGTAGAGACATCGATGGATCTAGAGACTGTCATACAGAATGAAGTAAGTCAGAAAGAGGAAAACAAATATTGTATGTTAATGCATATATGTGGAACCTAAAAAATGGTACAGATGAACTGGTTTGCAGGGAAGAAATAGAGACACAGAGGTAGAGAACAAACGTATGGACACCAAGTGTGGGAAGCCATGGGGTGGTGGTGGTGGGATGAGTTGGGAGATTGGGATTGACCTGTATACATGTATATGCATAAAATACATAACTCATAATAACCTGCTGTATAAATAAATAAATAAAATAAAATTTCAAAATTAAAAAAAAATTTAAAATAAAATAGAAAAAATTTATTCCCTTCACACAGATGTATTTATAGGAATGAATTATTTCCATGCTTATATCTGTAAATACATAAAAGAGGAATCAAATCTAACTTGAACCATAAAAGAAAAAAAAACCTGAACCCACCAGTTATACAGAGGGAAACCCTATCAGGGCACTTGCTCCAGCGGTAAACACTTCTGAAATTGGTCAGTGGTGGGGAATCACCTCCCATACAGCCAGCAACCCACCCCCAATGCAAGGAGCGTCCTCATTGCAAAGCTGGGGGACCGTGCTGAGGCATCTGTGAGTAAACGTGAGCTGAGCCCCAGGCCAGCTGCTGCTGAACTGTTCCCACCCTTCCCAGGTAAAACACCTGAATATGTACAACGGCTTGAAAGCCTAGAGGAAGGGCCGTGGAGCCACACCAGCGACAGCACTCAGGCCAACATGGTGCCTGCAGGCCAGCCAGGATGCTCCTGGCCCCGGGCGCTGTTCTGGAAGCTTTCTATTGCCCTGCCTGAGATACCCCTCCTGTCCTGGCCCCCACTGCTTTTATCCTTCCTCACCTCTGTCCGGAGAGAAATTCCATCGGAAGGTATGGGTGACACATCCTCTTCTTTACAGGTGGCAGCCTGGCAACTCCTGCAGAAAGGCCAGCAGAGCCCCACTCACACCGGGCCACCAACAAAGCCTTGGCCCCTCACTCCCTCCCACCAGCACAGCCCCGAGACTGCTGACGGGGCAGAGAATATGGAGTCAGGCACAACTTCAGGGGCTATTGCTGCCTGGAGCACTGTTTATATTGACCTCAACCAGGCACACCTGGGGAGGGCCGGCCGGCAGGGTAAGGCTGCCCAGGTCAGCTAATCCACAACCCTCAGGGAATCACATTGTTGAAAATGGACCTCGCTAAGGCAGAACAGAAGCCAAGGGAAAAAAGGACACAATGCCATTTGCAGCCCCGTAGATGAGTCTAGAGGTAATCACGTGACTTGGAGTAAGTCAGAAAGTGAAAGACACATATCATATCATATCACTTATAGGTATTACCTAAAATGGATACCAGGGCAGATATTTCCACGGAGAAGGGCAATCACAGATTCATTAAACAAACTTATGGTTCACCAATGGAAAGGTGTGAGGATTGGTTTCATTATGATATCGGGGTTAACAGACATAATCAAACACAGGTGACATATATAATCACCAAAGACCTACGGAATACCAAGAGAAGACTACTCAACATTCTGTCCTAAGGTACATGGGAAAAGGATCCCAGGATGAACAGACATCTGTATATGTGTAAAAGAACCACATCTTCCACACCTACAACAAGCCAAACATTGTAATCAAACTTGCTATAATAGAAAATAAAAAAAAAAAATTAAAAACACGAACAAGAAGTAGTGAGACAAACTTGAGGGGCTTTCTCCTGGCACATTCCATTCTAAATTCCAGTCTAGAACACGACTTCCATTGAGGCTCTGTTGCTCTAGTAACCAGATTTGGTAAGGGAGAACTTCTGCCACCTTGTGGCCGTTTCACGCAACAGCAGCTTTAATCCCAGCGCTAATGGTCAGTTGATATTCAAAATCATTGCAGGCCTGTAAATGACACCTGCCCTGAAAACAAATCCTGGGGTCACATATCGACCAAAAAATTCAAAGGACGTCCATATTTCAAAACGACCATTTCAAAAGGCATATTTTACGCACATTAGTGTTCTGCTTCTTTTTCTTTCTTTCCTTTTTTG
The DNA here is from genome assembly GCF_025265405.1 of Mesoplodon densirostris. Classification (NCBI taxonomy): domain Eukaryota; kingdom Metazoa; phylum Chordata; class Mammalia; order Artiodactyla; family Ziphiidae; genus Mesoplodon; species Mesoplodon densirostris. Next base: position 47,205,966 of record NC_082673.1, on the reverse strand, counting down.
TTAAAAAAACGGGAATGGAAAAAGGCATCCCTCAGAAGGGGCGAAAATCGTTGCAAATGAATCAATGGACAAAGGTTTAATCTCCAATATATATATAAACAGCTCATGCAGCTTAATATTAAAAAAACAAACAACCCAATACAAAAATGGGCAGAAGATCTAAAGAGACGTTTCTTCAAAGAAGACACAGAGATGGCCAAGACGCACATGAAAAGCTGCTCAACAGCACTAATTATTAGAGAAATGCAAATCAAAACTACAATGAGGTATCACCTCACACCTGTTAGAATCGGCATCATCAGAAAATCTACAAACAACAAATTCTGGGGAGGGTGTGGACAAAAGGAGCCCTCTTCCACTATTGGTGGGGATGTAAATTGATACAGTCACTATGGAGAACAGTTTGGAGTTTCCTTAAAAAACCTAGAAATAGAATTACCATCTGATCCAGCAATCCCACTTCTGGGCATATACCCAGAGAAAACCATAAATCAAAAAGGCACATTCACCACAATGTTCATTGCAGCACTATTTACAATAGCCAGGGAATGCAAGCAACCTAAATCCCCACAGACAGATGAATGGATAAAGAAGTGGTATATATATAAAATGGAATATTACTCAGCCATAAAAAGGAATGAAACTGGGTCATTTGTAGAGACATCGATGGATCTAGAGACTGTCATACAGAATGAAGTAAGTCAGAAAGAGGAAAACAAATATTGTATGTTAATGCATATATGTGGAACCTAAAAAATGGTACAGATGAACTGGTTTGCAGGGAAGAAATAGAGACACAGAGGTAGAGAACAAACGTATGGACACCAAGTGTGGGAAGCCATGGGGTGGTGGTGGTGGGATGAGTTGGGAGATTGGGATTGACCTGTATACATGTATATGCATAAAATACATAACTCATAATAACCTGCTGTATAAATAAATAAATAAAATAAAATTTCAAAATTTAAAAAAAAAATTTAAAATAAAATAGAAAAAATTTATTCCCTTCACACAGATGTATTTATAGGAATGAATTATTTCCATGCTTATATCTGTAAATACATAAAAGAGGAATCAAATCTAACTTGAACCATAAAAGAAAAAAAAACCTGAACCCACCAGTTATACAGAGGGAAACCCTATCAGGGCACTTGCTCCAGCGGTAAACACTTCTGAAATTGGTCAGAGGTGGGGAATCACCTCCCATACAGCCAGCAACCCACCCCCAATGCAAGGAGCGTCCTCATTGCAAAGCTGGGGGACCGTGCTGAGGCATCTGTGAGTAAACGTGAGCTGAGCCCCAGGCCAGCTGCTGCTGAACTGTTCCCACCCTTCCCAGGTAAAACACCTGAATATGTACAACGGCTTGAAAGCCTAGAGGAAGGGCCGTGGAGCCACACCAGCGACAGCACTCAGGCCAACTTGGTGCCTGCAGGCCAGCCAGGATGGTCCTGGCCCCGGGCGCTGTTCTGGAAGCTTTCTATTGCCCTGCCTGAGATACCCCTCCTGTCCTGGCCCCCACTGCTTTTATCCTTCCTCACCTCTGTCCGGAGAGAAATTCCATCGGAAGGTATGGGTGACACATCCTCTTCTTTACAGGTGGCAGCCTGGCAACTCCTGCAGAAAGGCCAGCAGAGCCCCACTCACACCGGGCCACCAACAAAGCCTTGGCCCCTCACTCCCTCCCACCAGCACAGCCCCGAGACTGCTGACGGGGCAGAGAATATGGAGTCAGGCACAACTTCAGGGGCTATTGCTGCCTGGAGCACTGTTTATATTGACCTCAACCAGGCACACCTGGGGAGGGCCGGCCGGCAGGGTAAGGCTGCCCAGGTCAGCTAATCCACAACCCTCAGGGAATCACATTGTTGAAAATGGACCTCGCTAAGGCAGAACAGAAGCCAAGGGAAAAAAGGACACAATGCCATTTGCAGCCCCGTAGATGAGTCTAGAGGTAATCACGTGACTTGGAGTAAGTCAGAAAGTGAAAGACACATATCATATCATATCACTTATAGGTATTACCTAAAATGGATACCAGGGCAGATATTTCCACGGAGAAGGGCAATCACAGATTCATTAAACAAACTTATGGTTCACCAATGGAAAGGTGTGAGGATTGGTTTCATTATAATATCGGGGTTAACAGACATAATCAAACACAGGTGACATATATAATCACCAAAGACCTACGGAATACCAAGAGAAGACTACTCAACATTCTGTCCGAACGTACATGGGAAAAGGATCCCAGGAAGAACAGACATCTGTATATGTGTAAAAGAACCACATCTTCCACACCTACAACAAGCCAAACATTGTAATCAAACTTGCTGTAATAGAAAATAAAAAATATTAAAAACACGAACAAGAAGTAGTGAGACAAACTTGAGGGGCTTTCTCCTGGCACATTCCATTCGAACTTCCAATCTAGAACACGCCTTCCATTGAGGCTCTGTTGCTCTAGTAACCAGATTTGGTAAGGGAGAACTGCTGCCACCTTGTGGCCGTTTCACGCAACAGCAGCTTTAATCCCAGCGCTAATGGTCAGTTGATATTCAAAATCATTGCAGGCCTGTAAATGACACCTGCCCTGAAAACAAATCCTGGGGTCACATATCGACCAAAAAATTCAAAGGACGTCCATATTTCAAAACGACCATTTCAAAAGGCATATTTTACGCACATTAGTGTTCTGCTTCTTTTTCTTTCTTTCCTTTTTTGTTAAAAAAACGGGAATGGAAAAAGGCATCCCTCAGAATGGGCGAAAATCGTTGCAAATGAATCAATGGACAAAGGTTTAATCTCCAATATATATATAAACAGCTCATGCAGCTTAATATTAAAAAAAACAAACAACCCAATACAGAAATGGGAAGAAGATCTAAAGAGACGTTTCTTCAAAGAAGACAAAGAGATGGCCAAGACGCACATGAAAAGCTGCTCAACAGCACTAATTATTAGAGAAATGCAAATCAAAACTACAATGAGGTATCACCTCACACCTGTTAGAATCGGCATCATCAGAAAATCTACAAACAACAAATTCTGGGGAGGGTGTGGACAAAAGGAGCCCTCTTCCACTATTGGTGGGGATGTAAATTGATACAGTCACTATGGAGAACAGTATGGAGTTTCCTTAAAAAAACTAGAAATAGAATTACCATCTGATCCAGCAATCCCACTTCTGGGCATATACCCAGAGAAAACCATAAATCAAAAAGGCACATTCACCACAATGTTCATTGCAGCATTATTTACAATAGCCAGGTAATGCAAGCAACCTAAATGCCCACAGACAGATGAATGGATAAAGATGTGGTACATATATAAAATGGAATATTACTCAGCCATAAAAGGGATGAAACTTGGTCATTTGTAGAGACATTGATGGATCTAGAGACTGTCATACAGAATGAAGTAAGTCAGAAAGAGGAAAACAAATATTGTATATTAATGCATATATGTGGAACCTAAAAAATGGTACAGATGAGCTGGTTTGCAGGGAAGAAATAGAGACACAGAGGTAGAGAACAAACGTATGGACACCAAGTGTGGGAAGCCATGGGGTTGTGGTGGTGGGATGAGTTGGGAGATTGGGATTGACCTGTATACATGTATATGCATAAAATACATAACTAATAATAACCTTCTGTATAAAAAAATAAATACAATTAAATTTCAAAATTTAAAAAAAAAATTTAAGTAAAACAGAAAAAAGTTCTTCCCTTCACACAGATGTATTTATAGGAATGAATTATTTCCATGCTTATATCTATAAATACATAAAAGAGGAATCAAATCTAACTTGAACCATAAAAGAAAAAAAAAACCTGAACCCACCAGTTATACAGAGGGAAACCCTATCAGGGCAGTTTCTCCAGCGGTAAACAATTCTGAAATTGGTCAGAGGTGGGGAATCACCTCCCATACAGCCAGCAACCCACCCCCCATGCAAGGAGCGTCCTCATTGCAAAGCTGGGGGACCGTGCTGAGGCATCTGTGAGTAAACGTGAGCTGAGCCCCAGGCCAGCTGCTGCTGAACTGTTCCCACCCTTCCCAGGTAAAACACCTGAATATGTACAAGGGCTTGAAAGCCTAGAGGAAGGGCCCTGGAGCCACACCAGCCACAGCACGCAGGCCAACTTTGTGCCTGCAGGTCACCCAGGATGGTCCTGGACCCGGGCGCTCTTCTGGAAGCTTTCTATTGCTCTGCCTGAGATATCCCTCCTGTCCCGGCACCCACTGCTTTTATCCTTCCTCACCTCTGTCTGGAGAGAAATTCCATCGGAAGTTATGAGTGACACATCCTCTTCTTTACAGGTGGCAGCCTGGCAACTCCTGCAGAAAGGCCAGCAGAGCCCCACTCACACCGGGCCACCATCAAAGCCTTGGCCCCTCACTCCCTCCCACCAGCACAGCCCCGAGACTGCTGACGGGGCAGAGAATATGGAGTCAGGCACAACTTCAGGGGCTATTGCTGCCTGGAGCGCTGTTTATATTGACCTCAACCAGGCACACCTGAGGAGGGCCGGCCGGCAGGGTAAGGCTTCCAAGGTCAGCTAATCCACAACCCTCAGGGAATCACATTGTTGAAAATGGACCTCGCTAAGGCAGAATAGAAGCCAAGGAAAAAAAGGACACAATGCCATTTGCAGCCCCGTAGATGAGTCTAGAGGTAATCACGTGACTTGGAGTAAGTCAGAAAGTGAAAGACACATATCGTATCATATCACTTATAGGTGTTACCTAAAAATGGATACCAGGGCAGATATTTCCACGGAGAAGGGCAATCACAGATTCATTAAACAAACTTATGGTTCACCAATGGAAAGGTGTGAGGATTGGTTTCATTATAATATCGGGGTTAACAGACATAATCAAACACAGGTGACATATATAATCACCAAAGACCTACGGAATACCAAGAGAAGACTACTCAACATTCTGTCCGAATGTACATGGGAAAAGGATCCCAGGAAGAACAGACATCTGTATATGTGTAAAAGAACCACATCTTCCACACCTACAACAAGCCAAACATTGTAATCAAACTTGCTGTAATAGAAAATAAAAAAAATTAAAAACACGAACAAGAAGTAGTGAGACAAACTTGAGGGGCTTTCTCCTGGCACATTCCATTCGAACTTCCAATCTAGAACACGCCTTCCATTGAGGCTCTGTTGCTCTAGTAACCAGATTTGGTAAGGGAGAACTGCTGCCACCTTGTGGCCGTTTCACGCAACAGCAGCTTTAATCCCAGCGCTAATGGTCAGTTGATATTCAAAATCATTGCAGGCCTGTAAATGACACCTGCCCTGAAAACAAATCCTGGGGTCACATATCGACCAAAAAATTCAAAGGACGTCCATATTTCAAAACGACCATTTCAAAAGGCATATTTTACGCACATTAGTGTTCTGCTTCTTTTTCTTTCTTTCCTTTTTTGTTAAAAAAACGGGAATGGAAAAAGGCATCCCTCAGAATGGGCGAAAATCGTTGCAAATGAATCAATGGACAAAGGTTTAATCTCCAATATATATATAAACAGCTCATGCAGCTTAATATTAAAAAAACAAACAACCCAATACAGAAATGGGAAGAAGATCTAAAGAGACGTTTCTTCAAAGAAGACACAGAGATGGCCAAGACGCACATGAAAAGCTGCTCAACAGCACTAATTATTAGAGAAATGCAAATCAAAACTACAATGAGGTATCACCTCACACCTGTTAGAATCGGCATCATCAGAAAATCTACAAACAACAAATTCTGGGGAGGGTGTGGACAAAAGGAGCCCTCTTCCACTATTGGTGGGGATGTAAATTGATACAGTCACTATGGAGAACAGTATGGAGTTTCCTTAAAAAAACTAGAAATAGAATTACCATCTGATCCAGCAATCCCACTTCTGGGCATATACCCAGAGAAAACCATAAATCAAAAAGGCACATTCACCACAATGTTCATTGCAGCACTATTTACAATAGCCAGGTAATGCAAGCAACCTAAATGCCCACAGACAGATGAATGGATAAAGATGTTGTACATATATAAAATGGAATATTACTCAGCCATAAAAGGGATGAAACTTGGTCATTTGTAGAGACATTGATGGATCTAGAGACTGTCATACAGAATGAAGTAAGTCAGAAAGAGGAAAACAAATATTGTATATTAATGCATATATGTGGAACCTAAAAAATGGTACAGATGAACTGGTTTGCAGGGAAGAAATAGAGACACAGAGGTAGAGAACAAACGTATGGACACCAAGTGTGGGAAGCCATGGGGTGGTGGTGGTGGGATGAGTTGGGAGATTGGGATTGACCTGTATACATGTATATGCATAAAATACATAACTAATAATAACCTGCTGTATAAAAAAATAAATACAATTAAATTTCAAAATTTAAAAAAAAATTTAAGTAAAACAGAAAAAAGTTCTTCCCTTCACACAGATGTATTTATAGGAATGAATTATTTCCATGCTTATATCTATAAATACATAAAAGAGGAATCAAATCTAACTTGAACCATAAAAGAAAAAAAAAACCTGAACCCACCAGTTATACAGAGGGAAACCCTATCAGGGCACTTGCTCCAGCGGTAAACAATTCTGAAATTGGTCAGAGGTGGGGAATCACCTCCCATACAGCCAGCAACCCACCCCCCATGCAAGGAGCGTCCTCATTGCAAAGCTGGGGGACCGTGCTGAGGCATCTGTGAGTAAACGTGAGCTGAGCCCCAGGCCAGCTGCTGCTGAACTGTTCCCACCCTTCCCAGGTAAAACACCTGAATATGTACAAGGGCTTGAAAGCCTAGAGGAAGGGCCCTGGAGCCACACCAGCCACAGCACGCAGGCCAACTTTGTGCCTGCAGGTCAGCCAGGATGGTCCTGGACACGGGCGCTCTTCTGGAAGCTTTCTATTGCCCTGCCTGAGATATCCCTCCTGTCCCGGCACCCACTGCTTTTATCCTTCCTCACCTCTGTCTGGAGAGAAATTCCATCGGAAGTTATGAGTGACACATCCTCTTCTTTACAGGTGGCAGCCTGGCAACTCCTGCAGAAAGGCCAGCAGAGCCCCACTCACACCGGGCCACCATCAAAGCCTTGGCCCCTCACTCCCTCCCACCAGCACAGCCCCGAGACTGCTGACGGGGCAGAGAATATGGAGTCAGGCACAACTTCAGGGGCTATTGCTGCCTGGAGCGCTGTTTATATTGACCTCAACCAGGCACACCTGGGGAGGGCCGGCCGGCAGGGTAAGGCTGCCCAGGTCAGCTAATCCACAACCCTCAGGGAATCACATTGTTGAAAATGGACCTCGCTAAGGCAGAATAGAAGCCAAGGAAAAAAAGGACACAATGCCATTTGCAGCCCCGTAGATGAGTCTAGAGGTAATCACGTGACTTGGAGTAAGTCAGAAAGTGAAAGACACATATCGTATCATATCACTTATAGGTGTTACCTAAAAATCGATACCAGGGCAGATATTTCCACGGAGAAGGGCAATCACAGATTCATTAAACAAACTTATGGTTCACCAATGGAAAGGTGTGAGGATTGCTTTCATTATGATATCGGGGTTAACAGACATAATCAAACACAGGTGACATATATAATCACCAAAGACCTACGGAATACCAAGAGAAGACTACTCAACATTCTGTCCGAACCTACATGGGAAAAGTATCCCAGGAAGAACATACATCTGTATATGTGTAATAGAACCACATCTTCCACACCTACAACAAGCCAAACATTGTAATCAAACTTGCTGTAATAGAAAATAAAAAAAAAATTAAAAACACGAACAAGAAGTAGTGAGACAAACTTGAGGGGCTTTCTCCTGGCACATTCCATTCTAAATTCCAATCTAGAACACGCCTTCCATTGAGGCTCTGTTGCTCTAGTAACCAGATTTGGTAAGGGAGAACTGCTGCCACCTTGTGGCCGTTTCACGCAACAGCAGCTTTAATCCCAGCGCCAATGGTCAGTTGATATTCAAAATCATTGCAGGCCTGTAAATGACACCTGGCCTGAAAACAAATCCTGGGGTCACACATCGACCAAAAAATTTAAAGGACGTCCATATTTCAAAACGACCATTTCAAAAGGCATATTTTACGCACATTAGTGTTCTGCTTCTTTTTCTTTCTTTCCTTTTTTGTTAAAAAAAAACGGGAATGGAAAAAGGCATCCCTCAGAATGGGCGAAAATCGTTGCAAATGAATCAATGGACAAAGGTTAAATCTCCAATATATATATAAACAGCTCATGCAGCTTAATATTAAAAAAACAAACAACCCAATACAGAAATGGGAAGAAGATCTAAAGAGACGTTTCTTCAAAGAAGACACAGAGATGGCCAAGACGCACATGAAAAGCTGCTCAACAGCACTAATTATTAGAGAAATGCAAATCAAAACTACAATGAGGTATCACCTCACACCTGTTAGAATCGGCATCATCAGAAAATCTACAAACAACAAATTCTGGGGAGGGTGTGGACAAAAGGAGCCCTCTTCCACTATTGGTGGGGATGTAAATTGATACAGTCACTATGGAGAACAGTATGGAGTTTCCTTAAAAAAACTAGAAATAGAATTACCATCTGATCCAGCAATCCCACTTCTGGGCATATACCCAGAGAAAACCATAAATCAAAAAGGCACATTCACCACAATGTTCATTGCAGCATTATTTACAATAGCCAGGTAATGCAAGCAACCTAAATGCCCACAGACAGATGAATGGATAAAGATGTGGTACATATATAAAATGGAATATTACTCAGCCATAAAAGGGATGAAACTTGGTCATTTGTAGAGACATTGATGGATCTAGAGACTGTCATACAGAATGAAGTAAGTCAGAAAGAGGAAAACAAATATTGTATATTAATGCATATATGTGGAACCTAAAAAATGGTACAGATGAGCTGGTTTGCAGGGAAGAAATAGAGACACAGAGGTAGAAAACAAACGTATGGACACCAAGAGTGGGAAGCCATGGGGTGGTGGTGGTGGGATGAGTTGGGAGATTGGGATTGACCTGTATACATGTATATGCATAAAATACATAACTAATAATAACCTTCTGTATAAAAAAATAAACACAATTAAATTTCAAAATTTAAAAAAAAATTTAAGTAAAACAGAAAAAAGTTCTTCCCTTCACACAGATGTATTTATAGGAATGAATTATTTCCATGCTTATATCTATAAATACATAAAAGAGGAATCAAATCTAACTTGAACCATAAAAGAAAAAAAAAAACCTGAACCCACCAGTTATACAGAGGGAAACCCTATCAGGGCACTTGCTCCAGCGGTAAACAATTCTGAAATTGGTCAGAGGTGGGGAATCACCTCCCATACAGCCAGCAACCCACCCCCCATGGAAGGAGCGTCCTCATTGCAAAGCTGGGGGACCGTGCTGAGGCATCTGTGAGTAAACGTGAGCTGAGCCCCAGGCCAGCTGCTGCTGAACTGTTCCCACCCTTCCCAGGTAAAACACCTGAATATGTACAAGGGCTTGAAAGCCTAGAGGAAGGGCCCTGGAGCCACACCAGCCACAGCACGCAGGCCAACTTTGTGCCTGCAGGTCAGCCAGGATGGTCCTGGACACGGGCGCTCTTCTGGAAGCTTTCTATTGCCCTGCCTGAGATATCCCTCCTGTCCCGGCACCCACTGCTTTTATCCTTCCTCACCTCTGTCTGGAGAGAAATTCCATCGGAAGTTATGAGTGACACATCCTCTTCTTTACAGGTGGCAGACTGGCAACTCCTGCAGAAAGGCCAGCAGAGCCCCACTCACACCGGGCCACCATCAAAGCCTTGGCCCCTCACTCCCTCCCACCAGCACAGCCCCGAGACTGCTGACGGGGCAGAGAATATGGAGTCAGGCACAACTTCAGGGGCTATTGCTGCCTGGAGCGCTGTTTATATTGACCTCAACCAGGCACACCTGGGGAGGGCCGGCCGGCAGGGTAAGGCTGCCCAGGTCAGCTAATCCACAACCCTCAGGGAATCACATTGTTGAAAATGGACCTCGCTAAGGCAGAATAGAAGCCAAGGAAAAAAAGGACACAATGCCATTTGCAGCCCCGTAGATGAGTCTAGAGGTAATCACGTGACTTGGAGTAAGTCAGAAAGTGAAAGACACATATCGTATCATATCACTTATAGGTGTTACCTAAAAATCGATACCAGGGCAGATATTTCCACGGAGAAGGGCAATCACAGATTCATTAAACAAACTTATGGTTCACCAATGGAAAGGTGTGAGGATTGGTTTCATTATGATATCGGGGTTAACAGACATAATCAAACACAGGTGACATATATAATCACCAAAGACCTACGGAATACCAAGAGAAGACTACTCAACATTCTGTCCTAACGTACATGGGAAAAGGATCCCAGGAAGAACAGACATCTGTATATGTGTAAAAGAACCACATCTTCCACACCTACAACAAGCCAAATATTGTAATCAAACTTGCTGTAATAGAAAATAAAAAAAATTAAAAACACGAACAAGAAGTAGTGAGACAAACTTGAGGGGCTTTCTCCTGGCACATTCCATTCGAACTTCCAATCTAGAACACGCCTTCCATTGAGGCTCTGTTGCTCTAGTAACCAGATTTGGTAAGGGAGAACTGCTGCCACCTTGTGGCCGTTTCACGCAACAGCAGCTTTAATCCCAGCGCTAATGGTCAGTTGATATTCAAAATCATTGCAGGCCTGTAAATGACACCTGCCCTGAAAACAAATCCTGGGGTCACATATCGACCAAAAAATTCAAAGGACGTCCATATTTCAAAACGACCATTTCAAAAGGCATATTTTACGCACATTAGTGTTCTGCTTCTTTTTCTTTCTTTCCTTTTTTGTTAAAAAAACGGGAATGGAAAAAGGCATCCCTCAGAAGGGGCGAAAATCGTTGCAAATGAATCAATGGACAAAGGTTTAATCTCCAATATATATATAAACAGCTCATGCAGCTTAATATTAAAAAAACAAACAACCCAATACAGAAATGGGAAGAAGATCTAAAGAGACGTTTCTTCAAAGAAGACACAGAGATGGCCAAGACGCACATGAAAAGCTGCTCAACAGCACTAATTATTAGAGAAATGCAAATCAAAACTACAATGAGGTATCACCTCACACCTGTTAGAATCGGCATCATCAGAAAATCTACAAACAACAAATTCTGGGGAGGGTGTGGACAAAAGGAGCCCTCTTCCACTATTGGTGGGGATGTAAATTGATACAGTCACTATGGAGAACAGTATGGAGTTTCCTTAAAAAAACTAGAAATAGAATTACCATCTGATCCAGCAATCCCACTTCTGGGCATATACCCAGAGAAAACCATAAATCAAAAAGGCACATTCACCACAATGTTCATTGCAGCATTATTTACAATAGCCAGGTAATGCAAGCAACCTAAATGCCCACAGACAGATGAATGGATAAAGATGTGGTACATATATAAAATGGAATATTACTCAGCCATAAAAGGGATGAAACTTGGTCATTTGTAGAGACATTGATGGATCTAGAGACTGTCATACAGAATGAAGTAAGTCAGAAAGAGGAAAACAAATATTGTATATTAATGCATATATGTGGAACCTAAAAAATGGTACAGATGAGCTGGTTTGCAGGGAAGAAATAGAGACACAGAGGTAGAAAACAAACGTATGGACACCAAGAGTGGGAAGCCATGGGGTGGTGGTGGTGGGATGAGTTGGGAGATTGGGATTGACCTGTATACATGTATATGCATAAAATACATAACTAATAATAACCTTCTGTATAAAAAAATAAACACAATTAAATTTCAAAATTTAAAAAAAAATTTAAGTAAAACAGAAAAAAGTTCTTCCCTTCACACAGATGTATTTATAGGAATGAATTATTTCCATGCTTATATCTATAAATACATAAAAGAGGAATCAAATCTAACTTGAACCATAAAAGAAAAAAAAAAACCTGAACCCACCAGTTATACAGAGGGAAACCCAATCAGGGCACTTGCTCCAGCGGTAAACAATTCTGAAATTGGTCAGAGGTGGGGAATCACCTCCCATACAGCCAGCAACCCACCCCCCATGCAAGGAGCATCCTCATTGCAAAGCTGGGGGACCGTGCTGAGGCATCTGTGAGTAAACGTGAGCTGAGCCCCAGGCCAGCTGCTGCTGAACTGTTCCCACCCTTCCCAGGTAAAACACCTGAATATGTACAAGGGCTTGAAAGCCTAGAGGAAGGGCCCTGGAGCCACACCAGCCACAGCACGCAGGCCAACTTTGTGCCTGCAGGTCAGCCAGGATGGTCCTGGACACGGGCGCTCTTCTGGAAGCTTTCTATTGCCCTGCCTGAGATATCCCTCCTGTCCCGGCACCCACTGCTTTTATCCTTCCTCACCTCTGTCTGGAGAGAAATTCCATCGGAAGTTATGAGTGACACATCCTCTTCTTTACAGGTGGCAGACTGGCAACTCCTGCAGAAAGGCCAGCAGAGCCCCACTCACACCGGGCCACCATCAAAGCCTTGGCCCCTCACTCCCTCCCACCAGCACAGCCCCGAGACTGCTGACGGGGCAGAGAATATGGAGTCAGGCACAACTTCAGGGGCTATTGCTGCCTGGAGCGCTGTTTATATTGACCTCAACCAGGCACACCTGGGGAGGACCGGCCGGCAGGGTAAGGCTGCCCAGGTCAGCTAATCCACAACCCTCAGGGAATCACATTGTTGAAAATGGACCTCGCTAAGGCAGAATAGAAGCCAAGGAAAAAAAGGACACAATGCCATTTGCAGCCCCGTAGATGAGTCTAGAGGTAATCACGTGACTTGGAGTAAGTCAGAAAGTGAAAGACACATATCGTATCATATCACTTATAGGTGTTACCTAAAAATGGATACCAGGGCAGATATTTCCACGGAGAAGGGCAATCACAGATTCATTAAACAAACTTATGGTTCACCAATGGAAAGGTGTGAGGATTGGTTTCATTATGATATCGGGGTTAACAGACATAATCAAACACAGGTGACATATATAATCACCAAAGACCTACGGAATACCAAGAGAAGACTACTCAACATTCTGTCCGAACCTACATGGGAAAAGTATCCCAGGAAGAACATACACCTGTATATGTGTAAAAGAACCACATCTTCCACACCTACAACAAGCCAAACATTGTAATCAAACTTGCTGTAATAGAAAATAAAAAAAAAATTAAAAACACGAACAAGAAGTAGTGAGACAAACTTGAGGGGCTTTCTCCTGGCACATTCCATTCTAAATTCCAATCTAGAACACGCCTTCCATTGAGGCTCTGTTGCTCTAGTAACCAGATTTGGTAAGGGAGAACTGCTGCCACCTTGTGGCCGTTTCACGCAACAGCAGCTTTAATCCCAGCGCCAATGGTCAGTTGATATTCAAAATCATTGCAGGCCTGTAAATGACACCTGCCCTGAAAACAAATCCTGGGGTCACATATCGACCAAAAAATTCAAAGGACGTCCATATTTCAAAACGACCATTTCAAAAGGCATATTTTACGCACATTAGTGTTCTGCTTCTTTTTCTTTCTTTCCTTTTTTGTTAAAAAAAAACGGGAATGGAAAAAGGCATCCCTCAGAATGGGCGAAAATCGTTGCAAATGAATCAATGGACAAAGGTTAAATCTCCAATATGTATATAAACAGCTCATGCAGCTTAATATTAAAAAAACAAACAACCAAATACAGAAATGGGAAGAAGATCTAAAGAGACGTTTCTTCAAAGAAGACACAGAGATGGCCAAGACGCACATGAAAAGCTGCTCAACAGCACTAATTATTAGAGAAATGCAAATCAAAACTACAATGAGGTATCACCTCACACCTGTTAGAATCGGCATCATCAGAAAATCTACAAACAACAAATTCTGGGGAGGGTGTGGACAAAAGGAGCCCTCTTCCACTATTGGTGGGGATGTAAATTGATACAGTCACTATGGAGAACAGTATGGAGTTTCCTTAAAAAAACTAGAACAAGAATTACCATCTGATCCAACAATCCCACTTCTGGGCATATACCCAGGGAAAACCATAAATCAAAAAGGCACATTCACCACAATGTTCATTGCAGCACTATTTACAATAGCCAGGTAATGCAAGTAACCTAAATGCCCACAGACAGATGAATGGATAAAGATGTGGTACATATATAAAATGGAATATTACTCAGCCATAAAAGGGATGAAACTTGGTCATTTGTAGAGACATTGATGGATCTAGAGACTGTCATACAGAATGAAGTAAGTCAGAAAGAGGAAAACAAATATTGTATATTAATGCATATATGTGGAACCTAAAAAATGGTACAGATGAACTGGTTTGCAGGGAAGAAATAGAGACACAGAGGTAGAGAACAAACGTATGGACACCAAGTGTGGGAAGCCATGGGGTGGTGGTGGTGGGATGAGTTGGGAGATTGGGATTGACCTGTATACATGTATATGCATAAAATACATAACTAATAATAACCTTCTGTATAAAAAAATAAATACCATTAAATTTCAAAATTTAAAAAAAAAAATTTAAGTAAAACAGAAAAAAGTTCTTCCCTTCACACAGATGTATTTATAGGAATGAATTATTTCCATGCTTATATCTATAAATACATAAAAGAGGAATCAAATCTAACTTGAACCATAAAAGAAAAAAAAAACCTGAACCCACCAGTTATACAGAGGGAAACCCTATCAGGGCACTTGCTCCAGCGGTAAACAATTCTGAAATTGGTCAGAGGTGGGGAATCACCTCCCATACAGCCAGCAACCCACCCCCCATGCAAGGAGCGTCCTCATTGCAAAGCTGGGGGACCGTGCTGCAGCATCTGTGAGTAAACGTGAGCTGAGCCCCAGGCCAGCTGCTGCTGAACTGTTCCCACCCTTCCCAGTTAAAACACCTGAATATGTACAAGGGCTTGAAAGCCTAGAGGAAGGGCCCTGGAGCCACACCAGCGAAGGCACGCAGGCCAACTTGGTGCCTGCAGGCCAGCCAGGATGGTCCTGGCACCGGGCGCTCTTCTGGAAGCTTTCTGTTGCCCTGCCTGAGATATCCCTCCTGTCCCGGCACCCACTGCTTTTATCCTTCCTCACCTCTGTCTGGAGAGAAATTCCATCGGATGTTATGAGTGACACATCCTCTTCTTTACAGGTGGCAGACTGGCAACTCCTGCAGAAAGGCCAGCAGAGCCCCACTCACACCGGGCCACCATCAAAGCCTTGGCCCCTCACTCCCTCCCACCAGCACAGCCCCGAGACTGCTGACGGGGCAGAGAATATGGAGTCAGGCACAACTTCAGGGGCTATTGCTGCCTGGAGCGCTGTTTATATTGACCTCAACCAGGCACACCTGGGGAGGGCCGGCCGGCAGGGTAAGGCTGCCCAGGTCAGCTAATCCACAACCCTCAGGGAATCACATTGTTGAAAATGGACCTCACTAAGGCAGAATAGAAGCCAAGGAAAAAAAGGACACAATGCCATTTGCAGCCCCGTAGATGAGTCTAGAGGTAATCACGTGACTTGGAGTAAGTCAGAAAGTGAAAGACACATATCGTATCATATCACTTATAGGTGTTACCTAAAAATGGATACCAGGGCAGATATTTCCACGGAGAAGGGCAATCACAGATTCATTAAACAAACTTATGGTTCACCAATGGAAAGGTGTGAGGATTGGTTTCATTATGATATCGGGGTTAACAGACATAATCAAACACAGGTGACATATATAATCACCAAAGACCTACGGAATACCAAGAGAAGACTACTCAACATTCTGTCCGAACGTACATGGGAAAAGGATCCCAGGAAGAACAGACATCTGTATTTGTGTAAAAGAACCACATCTTCCACACCTACAACAAGCCAAACATTGTAATCAAACTTGCTGTAATAGAAAATAAAAAAAATTAAAAACACGAACAAGAAGTAGTGAGACAAACTTGAGGGGCTTTCTCCTGGCACATTCCATTCGAACTTCCAATCTAGAACACGCCTTCCATTGAGGCTCTGTTGCTCTAGTAACCAGATTTGGTAAGGGAGAACTGCTGCCACCTTGTGGCCGTTTCACGCAACAGCAGCTTTAATCCCAGCGCTAATGGTCAGTTGATATTCAAAATCATTGCAGGCCTGTAAATGACACCTGCCCTGAAAACAAATCCTGGGGTCACATATCGACCAAAAAATTCAAAGGACGTCCATATTTCAAAACGACCATTTCAAAAGGCATATTTTACACACATTAGTGTTCTGCTTCTTTTTCTTTCTTTCCTTTTTTGTTACAAAAAAACGGGAATGGAAAAAGGCATCCCTCAGAATGGGCGAAAATCGTTGCAAATGAATCAATGGACAAAGGTTTAATCTCCAATATATATATAAACAGCTCATGCAGCTTAATATTCAAAAAACAAACAACCCAATACAGAAATGGGAAGAAGATCTAAAGAGACGTTTCTTCAAAGAAGACACAGAGATGGCCAAGACGCACATGAAAAGCTGCTCAACAGCACTAATTATTAGAGAAATGCAAATCAAAACTACAATGAGGTATCACCTCACACCTGTTAGAATCGGCATCATCAGAAAATCTACAAACAACAAATTCTGGGGAGGGTGTGGACAAAAGGAGCCCTCTTCCACTATTGGTGGGGATGTAAATTGATACAGTCACTATGGAGAACAGTATGGAGTTTCCTTAAAAAAACTAGAAATAGAATTACCATCTGATCCAGCAATCCCACTTCTGGGCATATACCCAGAGAAAACCATAAATCAAAAAGGCACATTCACCACAATATTCATTGCAGCATTATTTACAATAGCCAGGTAATGCAAGCAACCTAAATGCCCACAGACAGATGAATGGATAAAGATGTGGTACATATATAAAATGGAATATTACTCAGCCATAAAAGGGATGAAACTTGGTCATTTGTAGAGACATTGATGGATCTAGAGACTGTCATACAGAATGAAGTAAGTCAGAAAGAGGAAAACAAATATTGTATATTAATGCATATATGTGGAACCTAAAAAATGGTACAGATGAGCTGGTTTGCAGGGAAGAAATAGAGACACAGAGGTAGAAAACAAACGTATGGACACCAAGTGTGGGAAGCCATGGGGTGGTGGTGGTGGGATGAGTTGGGAGATTGGGATTGACCTGTATACATGTATATGCATAAAATACATAACTAATAATAACCTGCTGTATAAAAAAATAAATACAATTAAATTTCAAAATTTAAAAAAAAAATTTAAGTAAAACAGAAAAAAGTTCTTCCCTTCACACAGATGTATTTATAGGAATGAATTATTTCCATGCTTATATCTATAAATACATAAAAGAGGAATCAAATCTAACTTGAACCATAAAAGAAAAAAAAAAACCTGAACCCACCAGTTATACAGAGGGAAACCCTATCAGGGCACTTGCTCCAGCGGTAAACAATTCTGAAATTGGTCAGAGGTGGGGAATCACCTCCCATACAGCCAGCAACCCACCCCCCATGCAAGGAGCGTCCTCATTGCAAAGCTGGGGGACCGTGCTGAGGCATCTGTGAGTAAACGTGAGCTGAGCCCCAGGCCAGCTGCTGCTGAACTGTTCCCACCCTTCCCAGGTAAAACACCTGAATATGTACAAGGGCTTGAAAGCCTAGAGGAAGGGCCCTGGAGCCACACCAGCCACAGCACGCAGGCCAACTTTGTGCCTGCAGGTCAGCCAGGATGGTCCTGGACACGGGCGCTCTTCTGGAAGCTTTCTATTGCTCTTCCTGAGATATCCCTCCTGTCCCGGCACCCACTGCTTTTATCCTTCCTCACCTCTGTCTGGAGAGAAATTCCATCGGAAGTTATGAGTGACACATCCTCTTCTTTACAGGTGGCAGCCTGGCAACTCCTGAAGAAAGGCCAGCAGAGCCCCACTCACACCGGGCCACCATCAAAGCCTTGGCCCCTCACTCCCTCCCACCAGCACAGCCCCAAGACTGCTGACGGGGCAGAGAATATGGAGTCAGGCACAACTTCAGGGGCTATTGCTGCCTGGAGCGCTGTTTATATTGACCTCAACCAGGCACACCTGGGGAGGGCCGGCCGGCAGGGTAAGGCTTCCAAGGTCAGCTAATCCACAACCCTCAGGGAATCACATTGTTGAAAATGGACCTCGCTAAGGCAGAATAGAAGCCAAGGAAAAAAAGGACACAATGCCATTTGCAGCCCCGTAGATGAGTCTAGAGGTAATCACGTGACTTGGAGTAAGTCAGAAAGTGAAACACACATATCGTATCATATCACTTATAGGTGTTACCTAAAAATGGATACCAGGGCAGATATTTCCACGGAGAAGGGCAATCACAGATTCATTAAACAAACTTATGGTTCACCAATGGAAAGGTGTGAAGATTGGTTTCATTATAATATCGGGGTTAACAGACATAATCAAACACAGGTGACATATATAATCACCAAAGACCTACGGAATACCAAGAGAAGACTACTCAACATTCTGTCCGAACGTACATGGGAAAAGGATCCCAGGAAGAACAGACATCTGTATATGTGTAAAAGAACCACATCTTCCACACCTACAACAAGCCAAACATTGTAATCAAACTTGCTGTAATAGAAAATAAAAAAAATTAAAAACACGAACAAGAAGTAGTGAGACAAACTTGAGGGGCTTTCTCCTGGCACATTCCATTCGAACTTCCAATCTAGAACACGCCTTCCATTGAGGCTCTGTTGCTCTTGTAACCAGATTTGGTAAGGGAGAACTGCTGCCACCTTGTGGCCGTTTCATGCAACAGCAGCTTTAATCCCAGCGCTAATGGTCAGTTGATATTCAAAATCATTGCAGGCCTGTAAATGACACCTGCCCTGAAAACAAATCCTGGGGTCACATATCGACCAAAAAATTCAAAGGACGTCCATATTTCAAAACGACCATTTCAAAAGGCATATTTTACGCACATTAGTGTTCTGCTTCTTTTTCTTTCTTTCCTTTTTTGTTAAAAAAAAACGGGAATGGAAAAAGGCATCCCTCAGAATGGGCAAAAATCGTTGCAAATGAATCAATGGACAAAGGTTAAATCTCCAATATATATATAAACAGCTCATGCAGCTTAATATTAAAAAAACAAACAACCAAATACAGAAATGGGAAGAAGATCTAAAGAGACGTTTCTTCAAAGAAGACACAGAGATGGCCAAGACGCACATGAAAAGCTGCTCAACAGCACTAATTATTAGAGAAATGCAAATCAAAACTACAATGAGGTATCACCTCACACCTGTTAGAATCGGCATCATCAGAAAATCTACAAACAACAAATTCTGGGGAGGGTGTGGACAAAAGGAGCCCTCTTCCACTATTGGTGGGGATGTAAATTGATACAGTCACTATGGAGAACAGTATGGAGTTTCCTTAAAAAAACTAGAAATAGAATTACCATCTGATCCAGCAATCCCACTTCTGGGCATATACCCTGAGAAAACCATAAATCAAAAAGGCACATTCACCACAATGTTCATTGCAGCACTATTTACAATAGCCAGGTAATGCAAGCAACCTAAATGCCCACAGACAGATGAATGGATAAAGATGTGGTACATATATAAAATGGAATATTACTCAGCCATAAAAGGGATGAAACTTGGTCATTTGTAGAGACATTGATGGATCTAGAGACTGTCATACAGAATGAAGTAAGTCAGAAAGAGGAAAACAAATATTGTATATTAATGCATATATGTGGAACCTAAAAAATGGTACAGATGAACTGGTTTGCAGGGAAGAAATAGAGACACAGAGGTAGAGAACAAACGTATGAACACCAAGTGTGGGAAGCCATGGGGTGGTGGTGGTGGGATGAGTTGGGAGATTGGGATTGACCTGTATACATGTATATGCATAAAATACATAACTAATAATAACCTTCTGTATAAAAAAATAAATACAATTAAATTTCAAAATTTAAAAAAAAAATTTAAGTAAAACAGAAAAAAGTTCTTCCCTTCACACAGATGTATTTATAGGAATGAATTATTTCCATGCTTATATCTATAAATACATAAAAGAGGAATCAAATCTAACTTGAACCATAAAAGAAAAAAAAAACCTGAACCCACCAGTTATACAGAGGGAAACCCTATCAGGGCACTTGCTCCAGCGGTAAACAATTCTGAAATTGGTCAGAGGTGGGGAATCACCTCCCATACAGCCAGCAACCCACCCCCCATGCAAGGAGCGTCCTCATTGCAAAGCTGGGGGACCGTGCTGCAGCATCTGTGAGTAAACGTGAGCTGAGCCCCAGGCCAGCTGCTGCTGAACTGTTCCCACCCTTCCCAGTTAAAACACCTGAATATGTACAAGGGCTTGAAAGCCTAGAGGAAGGGCCCTGGAGCCACACCAGCGAAGGCACGCAGGCCAACTTGGTGCCTGCAGGCCAGCCAGGATGGTCCTGGCACCGGGCGCTCTTCTGGAAGCTTTCTATTGCCCTGCCTGAGATATCCCTCCTGTCCCGGCACCCACTGCTTTTATCCTTCCTCACCTCTGTCTGGAGAGAAATTCCATCGGATGTTATGAGTGACACATCCTCTTCTTTACAGGTGGCAGACTGGCAACTCCTGCAGAAAGGCCAGCAGAGCCCCACTCACACCGGGCCACCATCAAAGCCTTGGCCCCTCACTCCCTCCCACCAGCACAGCCCCGAGACTGCTGACGGGGCAGAGAATATGGAGTCAGGCACAACTTCAGGGGCTATTGCTGCCTGGAGCGCTGTTTATATTGACCTCAACCAGGCACACCTGGGGAGGGCCGGCCGGCAGGGTAAGGCTGCCCAGGTCAGCTAATCCACAACCCTCAGGGAATCACATTGTTGAAAATGGACCTCACTAAGGCAGAATAGAAGCCAAGGAAAAAAAGGACACAATGCCATTTGCAGCCCCGTAGATGAGTCTAGAGGTAATCACGTGACTTGGAGTAAGTCAGAAAGTGAAAGACACATATCGTATCATATCACTTATAGGTGTTACCTAAAAATGGATACCAGGGCAGATATTTCCACGGAGAAGGGCAATCACAGATTCATTAAACAAACTTATGGTTCACCAATGGAAAGGTGTGAGGATTGGTTTCATTATGATATCGGGGTTAACAGACATAATCAAACACAGGTGACATATATAATCACCAAAGACCTACGGAATACCAAGAGAAGACTACTCAACATTCTGTCCGAACGTACATGGGAAAAGGATCCCAGGAAGAACAGACATCTGTATATGTGTAAAAGAACCACATCTTCCACACCTACAACAAGCCAAACATTGTAATCAAACTTGCTGTAATAGAAAATAAAAAAAATTAAAAACACGAACAAGAAGTAGTGAGACAAACTTGAGGGGCTTTCTCCTGGCACATTCCATTCGAACTTCCAATCTAGAACACGCCTTCCATTGAGGCTCTGTTGCTCTAGTAACCAGATTTGGTAAGGGAGAACTGCTGCCACCTTGTGGCCGTTTCACGCAACAGCAGCTTTAATCCCAGCGCTAATGGTCAGTTGATATTCAAAATCATTGCAGGCCTGTAAATGACACCTGCCCTGAAAACAAATCCTGGGGTCACATATCGACCAAAAAATTCAAAGGACGTCCATATTTCAAAACGACCATTTCAAAAGGCATATTTTACACACATTAGTGTTCTGCTTCTTTTTCTTTCTTTCCTTTTTTGTTACAAAAAAACGGGAATGGAAAAAGGCATCCCTCAGAATGGGCGAAAATCGTTGCAAATGAATCAATGGACAAAGGTTTAATCTCCAATATATATATAAACAGCTCATGCAGCTTAATATTCAAAAAACAAACAACCCAATACAGAAATGGGAAGAAGATCTAAAGAGACGTTTCTTCAAAGAAGACACAGAGATGGCCAAGACGCACATGAAAAGCTGCTCAACAGCACTAATTATTAGAGAAATGCAAATCAAAACTACAATGAGGTATCACCTCACACCTGTTAGAATCGGCATCATCAGAAAATCTACAAACAACAAATTCTGGGGAGGGTGTGGACAAAAGGAGCCCTCTTCCACTATTGGTGGGGATGTAAATTGATACAGTCACTATGGAGAACAGTATGGAGTTTCCTTAAAAAAACTAGAAATAGAATTACCATCTGATCCAGCAATCCCACTTCTGGGCATATACCCAGAGAAAACCATAAATCAAAAAGGCACATTCACCACAATATTCATTGCAGCATTATTTACAATAGCCAGGTAATGCAAGCAACCTAAATGCCCACAGACAGATGAATGGATAAAGATGTGGTACATATATAAAATGGAATATTACTCAGCCATAAAAGGGATGAAACTTGGTCATTTGTAGAGACATTGATGGATCTAGAGACTGTCATACAGAATGAAGTAAGTCAGAAAGAGGAAAACAAATATTGTATATTAATGCATATATGTGGAACCTAAAAAATGGTACAGATGAGCTGGTTTGCAGGGAAGAAATAGAGACACAGAGGTAGAAAACAAACGTATGGACACCAAGTGTGGGAAGCCATGGGGTGGTGGTGGTGGGATGAGTTGGGAGATTGGGATTGACCTGTATACATGTATATGCATAAAATACATAACTAATAATAACCTGCTGTATAAAAAAATAAATACAATTAAATTTCAAAATTTAAAAAAAAAATTTAAGTAAAACAGAAAAAAGTTCTTCCCTTCACACAGATGTATTTATAGGAATGAATTATTTCCATGCTTATATCTATAAATACATAAAAGAGGAATCAAATCTAACTTGAACCATAAAAGAAAAAAAAAAACCTGAACCCACCAGTTATACAGAGGGAAACCCTATCAGGGCACTTGCTCCAGCGGTAAACAATTCTGAAATTGGTCAGAGGTGGGGAATCACCTCCCATACAGCCAGCAACCCACCCCCCATGCAAGGAGCGTCCTCATTGCAAAGCTGGGGGACCGTGCTGAGGCATCTGTGAGTAAACGTGAGCTGAGCCCCAGGCCAGCTGCTGCTGAACTGTTCCCACCCTTCCCAGGTAAAACACCTGAATATGTACAAGGGCTTGAAAGCCTAGAGGAAGGGCCCTGGAGCCACACCAGCCACAGCACGCAGGCCAACTTTGTGCCTGCAGGTCAGCCAGGATGGTCCTGGACACGGGCGCTCTTCTGGAAGCTTTCTATTGCTCTTCCTGAGATATCCCTCCTGTCCCGGCACCCACTGCTTTTATCCTTCCTCACCTCTGTCTGGAGAGAAATTCCATCGGAAGTTATGAGTGACACATCCTCTTCTTTACAGGTGGCAGCCTGGCAACTCCTGAAGAAAGGCCAGCAGAGCCCCACTCACACCGGGCCACCATCAAAGCCTTGGCCCCTCACTCCCTCCCACCAGCACAGCCCCAAGACTGCTGACGGGGCAGAGAATATGGAGTCAGGCACAACTTCAGGGGCTATTGCTGCCTGGAGCGCTGTTTATATTGACCTCAACCAGGCACACCTGGGGAGGGCCGGCCGGCACGGTAAGGCTTCCAAGGTCAGCTAATCCACAACCCTCAGGGAATCACATTGTTGAAAATGGACCTCGCTAAGGCAGAATAGAAGCCAAGGAAAAAAAGGACACAATGCCATTTGCAGCCCCGTAGATGAGTCTAGAGGTAATCACGTGACTTGGAGTAAGTCAGAAAGTGAAACACACATATCGTATCATATCACTTATAGGTGTTACCTAAAAATGGATACCAGGGCAGATATTTCCACGGAGAAGGGCAATCACAGATTCATTAAACAAACTTATGGTTCACCAATGGAAAGGTGTGAAGATTGGTTTCATTATAATATCGGGGTTAACAGACATAATCAAACACAGGTGACATATATAATCACCAAAGACCTACGGAATACCAAGAGAAGACTACTCAACATTCTGTCCGAACGTACATGGGAAAAGGATCCCAGGAAGAACAGACATCTGTATATGTGTAAAAGAACCACATCTTCCACACCTACAACAAGCCAAACATTGTAATCAAACTTGCTGTAATAGAAAATAAAAAAAATTAAAAACACGAACAAGAAGTAGTGAGACAAACTTGAGGGGCTTTCTCCTGGCACATTCCATTCGAACTTCCAATCTAGAACACGCCTTCCATTGAGGCTCTGTTGCTCTTGTAACCAGATTTGGTAAGGGAGAACTGCTGCCACCTTGTGGCCGTTTCATGCAACAGCAGCTTTAATCCCAGCGCTAATGGTCAGTTGATATTCAAAATCATTGCAGGCCTGTAAATGACACCTGCCCTGAAAACAAATCCTGGGGTCACATATCGACCAAAAAATTCAAAGGACGTCCATATTTCAAAACGACCATTTCAAAAGGCATATTTTACGCACATTAGTGTTCTGCTTCTTTTTCTTTCTTTCCTTTTTTGTTAAAAAAAAACGGGAATGGAAAAAGGCATCCCTCAGAATGGGCAAAAATCGTTGCAAATGAATCAATGGACAAAGGTTAAATCTCCAATATATATATAAACAGCTCATGCAGCTTAATATTAAAAAAACAAACAACCAAATACAGAAATGGGAAGAAGATCTAAAGAGACGTTTCTTCAAAGAAGACACAGAGATGGCCAAGACGCACATGAAAAGCTGCTCAACAGCACTAATTATTAGAGAAATGCAAATCAAAACTACAATGAGGTATCACCTCACACCTGTTAGAATCGGCATCATCAGAAAATCTACAAACAACAAATTCTGGGGAGGGTGTGGACAAAAGGAGCCCTCTTCCACTATTGGTGGGGATGTAAATTGATACAGTCACTATGGAGAACAGTATGGAGTTTCCTTAAAAAAACTAGAAATAGAATTACCATCTGATCCAGCAATCCCACTTCTGGGCATATACCCTGAGAAAACCATAAATCAAAAAGGCACATTCACCACAATGTTCATTGCAGCACTATTTACAATAGCCAGGTAATGCAAGCAACCTAAATGCCCACAGACAGATGAATGGATAAAGATGTGGTACATATATAAAATGGAATATTACTCAGCCATAAAAGGGATGAAACTTGGTCATTTGTAGAGACATTGATGGATCTAGAGACTGTCATACAGAATGAAGTAAGTCAGAAAGAGGAAAACAAATATTGTATATTAATGCATATATGTGGAACCTAAAAAATGGTACAGATGAACTGGTTTGCAGGGAAGAAATAGAGACACAGAGGTAGAGAACAAACGTATGGACACCAAGTGTGGGAAGCCATGGGGTGGTGGTGGTGGGATGAGTTGGGAGATTGGGATTGACCTGTATACATGTATATGCATAAAATACATAACTAATAATAACCTTCTGTATAAAAAAATAAATACAATTAAATTTCAAAATTTAAAAAAAAAATTTAAGTAAAACAGAAAAAAGTTCTTCCCTTCACACAGATGTATTTATAGGAATGAATTATTTCCATGCTTATATCTATAAATACATAAAAGAGGAATCAAATCTAACTTGAACCATAAAAGAAAAAAAAAACCTGAACCCACCAGTTATACAGAGGGAAACCCTATCAGGGCACTTGCTCCAGCGGTAAACAATTCTGAAATTGGTCAGAGGTGGGGAATCACCTCCCATACAGCCAGCAACCCACCCCCCATGCAAGGAGCGTCCTCATTGCAAAGCTGGGGGACCGTGCTGCAGCATCTGTGAGTAAACGTGAGCTGAGCCCCAGGCCAGCTGCTGCTGAACTGTTCCCACCCTTCCCAGGTAAAACACCTGAATATGTACAAGGGCTTGAAAGCCTAGAGGAAGGGCCCTGGAGCCACACCAGCGAAGGCACGCAGGCCAACTTGGTGCCTGCAGGCCAGCCTGGATGGTCCTGGCACCGGGCGCTCTTCTGGAAGCTTTCTATTGCCCTGCCTGAGATATCCCTCCTGTCCCGGCACCCACTGCTTTTATCCTTCCTCACCTCTGTCTGGAGAGAAATTCCATCGGAAGTTATGAGTGACACATCCTCTTCTTTACAGGTGGCAGCCTGGCAACTCCTGCAGAAAGGCCAGCAGAGCCCCACTCACACCGGGCCACCATCAAAGCCTTGGCCCCTCACTCCCTCCCACCAGCACAGCCCCGAGACTGCTGACGGGGCAGAGAATATGGAGTCAGGCACAACTTCAGGGGCTATTGCTGCCTGGAGCGCTGTTTATATTGACCTCAACCAGGCACACCTGGGGAGGGCCGGCCGGCAGGGTAAGGCTGCCCAGGTCAGCTAATCCACAACCCTCAGGGAATCACATTGTTGAAAATGGACCTCGCTAAGGCAGAATAGAAGCCAAGGAAAAAAAGGACACAATGCCATTTGCAGCCCCGTAGATGAGTCTAGAGGTAATCACGTGACTTGGAGTAAGTCAGAATGTGAAAGACACATATCGTATCATATCACTTATAGGTGTTACCTAAAAATGGATACCAGGGCAGATATTTCCACGGAGAAGGGCAATCACAGATTCATTAAACAAACTTATGGTTCACCAATGGAAAGGTGTGAGGATTGGTTTCATTATGATATCGGGGTTAACAGACATAATCAAACACAGGTGACATATATAATCACCAAAGACCTACGGAATACCAAGAGAAGACTACTCAACATTCTGTCCTAACGTACATGGGAAAAGGATCCCAGGAAGAACAGACATCTGTATATGTGTAAAAGAACCACATCTTCCACACCTACAACAAGCCAAACATTGTAATCAAACTTGCTGTAATAGAAAATAAAAAAAATTAAAAACACGAACAAGAAGTAGTGAGACAAACTTGAGGGGCTTTCTCCTGGCACATTCCATTCGAACTTCCAATCTAGAACACGCCTTCCATTGAGGCTCTGTTGCTCTTGTAACCAGATTTGGTAAGGGAGAACTGCTGCCACCTTGTGGCCGTTTCACGCAACAGCAGCTTTAATCCCAGCGCTAATGGTCAGTTGATATTCAAAATCATTGCAGGCCTGTAAATGACACCTGCCCTGAAAACAAATCCTGGGGTCACATATCGACCAAAAAATTCAAAGGACGTCCATATTTCAAAACGACCATTTCAAAAGGCATATTTTACGCACATTAGTGTTCTGCTTCTTTTTCTTTCTTTCCTTTTTTGTTAAAAAAAAACGGGAATGGAAAAAGGCATCCCTCAGAATGGGCGAAAATCGTTGCAAATGAATCAATGGACAAAGGTTAAATCTCCAATATATATATATAAACAGCTCATGCAGCTTAATATTAAAAAAACAAACAACGAAATACAGAAATGGGAAGAAGATCTAAAGAGACGTTTCTTCAAAGAAGACACAGAGATGGCCAAGACGCACATGAAAAGCTGCTCAACAGCACTAATTATTAGAGAAATGCAAATCAAAACTACAATGAGGTATCACCTCACACCTGTTAGAATCGGCATCATCAGAAAATCTACAAACAACAAATTCTGGGGAGGGTGTGGACAAAAGGAGCCCTCTTCCACTATTGGTGGGGATGTAAATTGATACAGTCACTATGGAGAACAGTATGGAGTTTCCTTAAAAAAACTAGAAATAGAATTACCATCTGATCCAGCAATCCCACTTCTGGGCATATACCCTGAGAAAACCATAAATCAAAAAGGCACATTCACCACAATGTTCATTGCAGCACTATTTACAATAGCCAGGTAATGCAAGCAACCTAAATGCCCACAGACAGATGAATGGATAAAGATGTGGTACATATATAAAATGGAATATTACTCAGCCATAAAAGGGATGAAACTTGGTCATTTGTAGAGACATTGATGGATCTAGAGACTGTCATACAGAATGAAGTAAGTCAGAAAGAGGAAAACAAATATTGTATATTAATGCATATATGTGGAACCTAAAAAATGGTACAGATGAACTGGTTTGCAGGGAAGAAATAGAGACACAGAGGTAGAGAACAAACGTATGGACACCAAGTGTGGGAAGCCATGGGGTGGTGGTGGTGGGATGAGTTGGGAGATTGGGATTGACCTGTATACATGTATATGCATAAAATACATAACTAATAATAACCTTCTGTATAAAAAAATAAATACAATTAAATTTCAAAATTTAAAAAAAAAAATTTAAGTAAAACAGAAAAAAGTTCTTCCCTTCACACAGATGTATTTATAGGAATGAATTATTTCCATGCTTATATCTATAAATACATAAAAGAGGAATCAAATCTAACTTGAACCATAAAAGAAAAAAAAAACCTGAACCCACCAGTTATACAGAGGGAAACCCTATCAGGGCACTTGCTCCAGCGGTAAACAATTCTGAAATTGGTCAGAGGTGGGGAATCACCTCCCATACAGCCAGCAACCCACCCCCCATGCAAGGAGCGTCCTCATTGCAAAGCTGGGGGACCGTGCTGCAGCATCTGTGAGTAAACGTGAGCTGAGCCCCAGGCCAGCTGCTGCTGAACTGTTCCCACCCTTCCCAGTTAAAACACCTGAATATGTACAAGGGCTTGAAAGCCTAGAGGAAGGGCCCTGGAGCCACACCAGCGAAGGCACGCAGGCCAACTTGGTGCCTGCAGGCCAGCCAGGATGGTCCTGGCACCGGGCGCTCTTCTGGAAGCTTTCTATTGCCCTGCCTGAGATATCCCTCCTGTCCCGGCACCCACTGCTTTTATCCTTCCTCACCTCTGTCTGGAGAGAAATTCCATCGGATGTTATGAGTGACACATCCTCTTCTTTACAGGTGGCAGACTGGCAACTCCTGCAGAAAGGCCAGCAGAGCCCCACTCACACCGGGCCACCATCAAAGCCTTGGCCCCTCACTCCCTCCCACCAGCACAGCCCCGAGACTGCTGACGGGGCAGAGAATATGGAGTCAGGCACAACTTCAGGGGCTATTGCTGCCTGGAGCGCTGTTTATATTGACCTCAACCAGGCACACCTGGGGAGGGCCGGCCGGCAGGGTAAGGCTGCCCAGGTCAGCTAATCCACAACCCTCAGGGAATCACATTGTTGAAAATGGACCTCGCTAAGGCAGAATAGAAGCCAAGGAAAAAAAGGACACAATGCCATTTGCAGCCCCGTAGATGAGTCTAGAGGTAATCACGTGACTTGGAGTAAGTCAGAAAGTGAAAGACACATATCGTATCATATCACTTATAGGTGTTACCTAAAAATGGATACCAGGGCAGATATTTCCACGGAGAAGGGCAATCACAGATTCATTAAACAAACTTATGGTTCACCAATGGAAAGGTGTGAGGATTGGTTTCATTATGATATCGGGGTTAACAGACATAATCAAACACAGGTGACATATATAATCACCAAAGACCTACGGAATACCAAGAGAAGACTACTCAACATTCTGTCCTAACGTACATGGGAAAAGGATCCCAGGAAGAACAGACATCTGTATATGTGTAAAAGAACCACATCTTCCACACCTACAACAAGCCAAACATTGTAATCAAACTTGCTGTAATAGAAAATAAAAAAAATTAAAAACACGAACAAGAAGTAGTGAGACAAACTTGAGGGGCTTTCTCCTGGCACATTCCATTCGAACTTCCAATCTAGAACACGCCTTCCATTGAGGCTCTGTTGCTCTAGTAACCAGATTTGGTAAGGGAGAACTGCTGCCACCTTGTGGCCGTTTCACGCAACAGCAGCTTTAATCCCAGCGCTAATGGTCAGTTGATATTCAAAATCATTGCAGGCCTGTAAATGACACCTGCCCTGAAAACAAATCCTGGGGTCACATATCGACCAAAAAATTCAAAGGACGTCCATATTTCAAAACGACCATTTCAAAAGGCATATTTTACACACATTAGTGTTCTGCTTCTTTTTCTTTCTTTCCTTTTTTGTTACAAAAAAACGGGAATGGAAAAAGGCATCCCTCAGAATGGGCGAAAATCGTTGCAAATGAATCAATGGACAAAGGTTTAATCTCCAATATATATATAAACAGCTCATGCAGCTTAATATTCAAAAAACAAACAACCCAATACAGAAATGGGAAGAAGATCTAAAGAGACGTTTCTTCAAAGAAGACACAGAGATGGCCAAGACGCACATGAAAAGCTGCTCAACAGCACTAATTATTAGAGAAATGCAAATCAAAACTACAATGAGGTATCACCTCACACCTGTTAGAATCTGCATCATCAGAAAATCTACAAACAACAAATTCTGGGGAGGGTGTGGACAAAAGGAGCCCTCTTCCACTATTGGTGGGGATGTAAATTGATACAGTCACTATGGAGAACAGTATAGAGTTTCCTTAAAAAAACTAGAAATAGAATTACCATCTGATCCAGCAATCCCACTTCTGGGCATATACCCAGAGAAAACCATAAATCAAAAAGGCACATTCACCACAATATTCATTGCAGCATTATTTACAATAGCCAGGTAATGCAAGCAACCTAAATGCCCACAGACAGATGAATGGATAAAGATGTGGTACATATATAAAATGGAATATTACTCAGCCATAAAAGGGATGAAACTTGGTCATTTGTAGAGACATTGATGGATCTAGAGACTGTCATACAGAATGAAGTAAGTCAGAAAGAGGAAAACAAATATTGTATATTAATGCATATATGTGGAACCTAAAAAATGGTACAGATGAGCTGGTTTGCAGGGAAGAAATAGAGACACAGAGGTAGAAAACAAACGTATGGACACCAAGTGTGGGAAGCCATGGGGTGGTGGTGGTGGGATGAGTTGGGAGATTGGGATTGACCTGTATACATGTATATGCATAAAATACATAACTAATAATAACCTGCTGTATAAAAAAATAAATACAATTAAATTTCAAAATTTAAAAAAAAAATTTAAGTAAAACAGAAAAAAGTTCTTCCCTTCACACAGATGTATTTATAGGAATGAATTATTTCCATGCTTATATCTATAAATACATAAAAGAGGAATCAAATCTAACTTGAACCATAAAAGAAAAAAAAAACCTGAACCCACCAGTTATACAGAGGGAAACCCTATCAGGGCACTTGCTCCAGCGGTAAACAATTCTGAAATTGGTCAGAGGTGGGGAATCACCTCCCATACAGCCAGCAACCCACCCCCCATGCAAGGAGCGTCCTCATTGCAAAGCTGGGGGACCGTGCTGAGGCATCTGTGAGTAAACGTGAGCTGAGCCCCAGGCCAGCTGCTGCTGAACTGTTCCCACCCTTCCCAGGTAAAACACCTGAATATGTACAAGGGCTTGAAAGCCTAGAGGAAGGGCCCTGGAGCCACACCAGCCACAGCACGCAGGCCAACTTTGTGCCTGCAGGTCAGCCAGGATGGTCCTGGACCCGGGCGCTCTTCTGGAAGCTTTCTATTGCTCTGCCTGAGATATCCCTCCTGTCCCGGCACCCACTGCTTTTATCCTTCCTCACCTCTGTCTGGAGAGAAATTCCATCGGAAGTTATGAGTGACACATCCTCTTCTTTACAGGTGGCAGACTGGCAACTCCTGCAGAAAGGCCAGCAGAGCCCCACTCACACCGGGCCACCATCAAAGCCTTGGCCCCTCACTCCCTCCCACCAGCACAGCCCCGAGACTGCTGACGGGGCAGAGAATATGGAGTCAGGCACAACTTCAGGGGCTATTGCTGCCTGGAGCGCTGTTTATATTGACCTCAACCAGGCACACCTGGGGAGGGCCGGCCGGCACGGTAAGGCTTCCAAGGTCAGCTAATCCACAACCCTCAGGGAATCACATTGTTGAAAATGGACCTCGCTAAGGCAGAATAGAAGCCAAGGAAAAAAAGGACACAATGCCATTTGCAGCCCCGTAGATGAGTCTAGAGGTAATCACGTGACTTGGAGTAAGTCAGAAAGTGAAACACACATATCGTATCATATCACTTATAGGTGTTACCTAAAAATGGATACCAGGGCAGATATTTCCACGGAGAAGGGCAATCACAGATTCATTAAACAAACTTATGGTTCACCAATGGAAAGGTGTGAAGATTTGTTTCATTATAATATCGGGGTTAACAGACATAATCAAACACAGGTGACATATATAATCACCAAAGACCTACGGAATACCAAGAGAAGACTACTCAACATTCTGTCCGAACGTACATGGGAAAAGGATCCCAGGAAGAACAGACATCTGTATATGTGTAAAAGAACCACATCTTCCACACCTACAACAAGCCAAACATTGTAATCAAACTTGCTGTAATAGAAAATAAAAAAAATTAAAAACACGAACAAGAAGTAGTGAGACAAACTTGAGGGGCTTTCTCCTGGCACATTCCATTCGAACTTCCAATCTAGAACACGCCTTCCATTGAGGCTCTGTTGCTCTTGTAACCAGATTTGGTAAGGGAGAACTGCTGCCACCTTGTGGCCGTTTCACGCAACAGCAGCTTTAATCCCAGCGCTAATGGTCAGTTGATATTCAAAATCATTGCAGGCCTGTAAATGACACCTGCCCTGAAAACAAATCCTGGGGTCACATATCGACCAAAAAATTCAAAGGACGTCCATATTTCAAAACGACCATTTCAAAAGGCATATTTTACGCACATTAGTGTTCTGCTTCTTTTTCTTTCTTTCCTTTTTTGTTAAAAAAAAACGGGAATGGAAAAAGGCATCCCTCAGAATGGGCGAAAATCGTTGCAAATGAATCAATGGACAAAGGTTAAATCTCCAATATATATATAAACAGCTCATGCAGCTTAATATTAAAAAAACAAACAACCCAATACAGAAATGGGAAGAAGATCTAAAGAGACGTTTCTTCAAAGAAGACACAGAGATGGCCAAGACGCACATGAAAAGCTGCTCAACAGCACTAATTATTAGAGAAATGCAAATCAAAACTACAATGAGGTATCACCTCACACCTGTTAGAATCGGCATCATCAGAAAATCTACAAACAACAAATTCTGGGGAGGGTGTGGACAAAAGGAGCCCTCTTCCACTATTGGTGGGGATGTAAATTGATACAGTCACTATGGAGAACAGTATGGAGTTTCCTTAAAAAAACTAGAAATAGAATTACCATCTGATCCAGCAATCCCACTTCTGGGCATATACCCAGAGAAAACCATAAATCAAAAAGGCACATTCACCACAATGTTCATTGCAGCACTATTTACAATAGCCAGGTAATGCAAGCAACCTAAATGCCCACAGACAGATGAATGGATAAAGATGTGGTACATATATAAAATGGAATATTACTCAGCCATAAAAGGGATGAAACTTGGTCATTTGTAGAGACATTGATGGATCTAGAGACTGTCATACAGAATGAAGTAAGTCAGAAAGAGGAAAACAAATATTGTATATTAATGCATATATGTGGAACCTAAAAAATGGTACAGATGAACTGGTTTGCAGGGAAGAAATAGAGACACAGAGGTAGAGAACAAACGTATGGACACCAAGTGTGGGAAGCCATGGGGTGGTGGTGGTGGGATGAATTGGGAGATTGGGATTGACCTGTATACATGTATATGCATAAAATACATAACTAATAATAACCTTCTGTATAAAAAAATAAATACAATTAAATTTCAAAATTTAAAAAAAAAATTTAAGTAAAACAGAAAAAAGTTCTTCCCTTCACACAGATGTATTTATAGGAATGAATTATTTCCATGCTTATATCTATAAATACATAAAAGAGGAATCAAATCTAACTTGAACCATAAAAGAAAAAAAAAACCTGAACCCACCAGTTATACAGAGGGAAACCCTATCAGGGCACTTGCTCCAGCGGTAAACAATTCTGAAATTGGTCAGAGGTGGGGAATCACCTCCCATACAGCCAGCAACCCACCCCCCATGCAAGGAGCGTCCTCATTGCAAAGCTGGGGGACCGTGCTGCAGCATCTGTGAGTAAACGTGAGCTGAGCCCCAGGCCAGCTGCTGCTGAACTGTTCCCACCCTTCCCAGGTAAAACACCTGAATATGTACAAGGGCTTGAAAGCCTAGAGGAAGGGCCCTGGAGCCACACCAGCGAAGGCACGCAGGCCAACTTGGTGCCTGCAGGCCAGCCTGGATGGTCCTGGCACCGGGCGCTCTTCTGGAAGCTTTCTATTGCCCTGCCTGAGATATCCCTCCTGTCCCGGCACCCACTGCTTTTATCCTTCCTCACCTCTGTCTGGAGAGAAATTCCATCGGAAGTTATGAGTGACACATCCTCTTCTTTACAGGTGGCAGCCTGGCAACTCCTGCAGAAAGGCCAGCAGAGCCCCACTCACACCGGGCCACCATCAAAGCCTTGGCCCCTCACTCCCTCCCACCAGCACAGCCCTGAGACTGCTGACGGGGCAGAGAATATGGAGTCAGGCACAACTTCAGGGGCTATTGCTGCCTGGAGCGCTGTTTATATTGACCTCAACCAGGCACACCTGGGGAGGGCCGGCCGGCAGGGTAAGGCTGCCCAGGTCAGCTAATCCACAACCCTCAGGGAATCACATTGTTGAAAATGGACCTCGCTAAGGCAGAATAGAAGCCAAGGAAAAAAAGGACACAATGCCATTTGCAGCCCCGTAGATGAGTCTAGAGGTAATCACGTGACTTGGAGTAAGTCAGAATGTGAAAGACACATATCGTATCATATCACTTATAGGTGTTACCTAAAAATGGATACCAGGGCAGATATTTCCACGGAGAAGGGCAATCACAGATTCATTAAACAAACTTATGGTTCACCAATGGAAAGGTGTGAGGATTGGTTTCATTATGATATCGGGGTTAACAGACATAATCAAACACAGGTGACATATATAATCACCAAAGACCTACGGAATACCAAGAGAAGACTACTCAACATTCTGTCCTAACGTACATGGGAAAAGGATCCCAGGAAGAACAGACATCTGTATATGTGTAAAAGAACCACATCTTCCACACCTACAACAAGCCAAACATTGTAATCAAACTTGCTGTAATAGAAAATAAAAAAAATTAAAAACACGAACAAGAAGTAGTGAGACAAACTTGAGGGGCTTTCTCCTGGCACATTCCATTCGAACTTCCAATCTAGAACACGCCTTCCATTGAGGCTCTGTTGCTCTTGTAACCAGATTTGGTAAGGGAGAACTGCTGCCACCTTGTGGCCGTTTCACGCAACAGCAGCTTTAATCCCAGCGCTAATGGTCAGTTGATATTCAAAATCATTGCAGGCCTGTAAATGACACCTGCCCTGAAAACAAATCCTGGGGTCACATATCGACCAAAAAATTCAAAGGACGTCCATATTTCAAAACGACCATTTCAAAAGGCATATTTTACGCACATTAGTGTTCTGCTTCTTTTTCTTTCTTTCCTTTTTTGTTAAAAAAAAAACGGGAATGGAAAAAGGCATCCCTCAGAATGGGCGAAAATCGTTGCAAATGAATCAATGGACAAAGGTTAAATCTCCAATATATATATAAACAGCTCATGCAGCTTAATATTAAAAAAACAAACAACCAAATACAGAAATGGGAAGAAGATCTAAAGAGACGTTTCTTCAAAGAAGACACAGAGATGGCCAAGACGCACATGAAAAGCTGCTCAACAGCACTAATTATTAGAGAAATGCAAATCAAAACTACAATGAGGTATCACCTCACACCTGTTAGAATCGGCATCATCAGAAAATCTACAAACAACAAATTCTGGGGAGGGTGTGGACAAAAGGAGCCCTCTTCCACTATTGGTGGGGATGTAAATTGATACAGTCACTATGGAGAACAGTATGGAGTTTCCTTAAAAAAACTAGAAATAGAATTACCATCTGATCCAGCAATCCCACTTCTGGGCATATACCCTGAGAAAACCATAAATCAAAAAGGCACATTCACCACAATGTTCATTGCAGCACTATTTACAATAGCCAGGTAATGCAAGCAACCTAAATGCCCACAGACAGATGAATGGATAAAGATGTGGTACATATATAAAATGGAATATTACTCAGCCATAAAAGGGATGAAACTTGGTCATTTGTAGAGACATTGATGGATCTAGAGACTGTCATACAGAATGAAGTAAGTCAGAAAGAGGAAAACAAATATTGTATATTAATGCATATATGTGGAACCTAAAAAATGGTACAGATGAACTGGTTTGCAGGGAAGAAATAGAGACACAGAGGTAGAGAACAAACGTATGGACACCAAGTGTGGGAAGCCATGGGGTGGTGGTGGTGGGATGAGTTGGGAGATTGGGATTGACCTGTATACATGTATATGCATAAAATACATAACTAATAATAACCTTCTGTATAAAAAAATAAATACAATTAAATTTCAAAATTTAAAAAAAAAATTTAAGTAAAACAGAAAAAAGTTCTTCCCTTCACACAGATGTATTTATAGGAATGAATTATTTCCATGCTTATATCTATAAATACATAAAAGAGGAATCAAATCTAACTTGAACCATAAAAGAAAAAAAAAAACCTGAACCCACCAGTTATACAGAGGGAAACCCTATCAGGGCACTTGCTCCAGCGGTAAACAATTCTGAAATTGGTCAGAGGTGGGGAATCACCTCCCATACAGCCAGCAACCCACCCCCCATGCAAGGAGCATCCTCATTGCAAAGCTGGGGGACCGTGCTGCAGCATCTGTGAGTAAACGTGAGCTGAGCCCCAGGCCAGCTGCTGCTGAACTGTTCCCACCCTTCCCAGGTAAAACACCTGAATATGTACAAGGGCTTGAAAGCCTAGAGGAAGGGCCCTGGAGCCACACCAGCGAAGGCACGCAGGCCAACTTGGTGCCTGCAGGCCAGCCTGGATGGTCCTGGCACCGGGCGCTCTTCTGGAAGCTTTCTATTGCCCTGCCTGAGATATCCCTCCTGTCCCGGCACCCACTGCTTTTATCCTTCCTCACCTCTGTCTGGAGAGAAATTCCATCGGAAGTTATGAGTGACACATCCTCTTCTTTACAGGTGGCAGCCTGGCAACTCCTGCAGAAAGGCCAGCAGAGCCCCACTCACACCGGGCCACCATCAAAGCCTTGGCCCCTCACTCCCTCCCACCAGCACAGCCCTGAGACTGCTGACGGGGCAGAGAATATGGAGTCAGGCACAACTTCAGGGGCTATTGCTGCCTGGAGCGCTGTTTATATTGACCTCAACCAGGCACACCTGGGGAGGGCCGGCCGGCAGGGTAAGGCTGCCCAGGTCAGCTAATCCACAACCCTCAGGGAATCACATTGTTGAAAATGGACCTCGCTAAGGCAGAATAGAAGCCAAGGAAAAAAAGGACACAATGCCATTTGCAGCCCCGTAGATGAGTCTAGAGGTAATCACGTGACTTGGAGTAAGTCAGAATGTGAAAGACACATATCGTATCATATCACTTATAGGTGTTACCTAAAAATGGATACCAGGGCAGATATTTCCACGGAGAAGGGCAATCACAGATTCATTAAACAAACTTATGGTTCACCAATGGAAAGGTGTGAGGATTGGTTTCATTATGATATCGGGGTTAACAGACATAATCAAACACAGGTGACATATATAATCACCAAAGACCTACGGAATACCAAGAGAAGACTACTCAACATTCTGTCCTAACGTACATGGGAAAAGGATCCCAGGAAGAACAGACATCTGTATATGTGTAAAAGAACCACATCTTCCACACCTACAACAAGCCAAACATTGTAATCAAACTTGCTGTAATAGAAAATAAAAAAAATTAAAAACACGAACAAGAAGTAGTGAGACAAACTTGAGGGGCTTTCTCCTGGCACATTCCATTCGAACTTCCAATCTAGAACACGCCTTCCATTGAGGCTCTGTTGCTCTTGTAACCAGATTTGGTAAGGGAGAACTGCTGCCACCTTGTGGCCGTTTCACGCAACAGCAGCTTTAATCCCAGCGCTAATGGTCAGTTGATATTCAAAATCATTGCAGGCCTGTAAATGACACCTGCCCTGAAAACAAATCCTGGGGTCACATATCGACCAAAAAATTCAAAGGACGTCCATATTTCAAAACGACCATTTCAAAAGGCATATTTTACGCACATTAGTGTTCTGCTTCTTTTTCTTTCTTTCCTTTTTTGTTAAAAAAAAAACGGGAATGGAAAAAGGCATCCCTCAGAATGGGCGAAAATCGTTGCAAATGAATCAATGGACAAAGGTTAAATCTCCAATATATATATAAACAGCTCATGCAGCTTAATATTAAAAAAACAAACAACCAAATACAGAAATGGGAAGAAGATCTAAAGAGACGTTTCTTCAAAGAAGACACAGAGATGGCCAAGACGCACATGAAAAGCTGCTCAACAGCACTAATTATTAGAGAAATGCAAATCAAAACTACAATGAGGTATCACCTCACACCTGTTAGAATCGGCATCATCAGAAAATCTACAAACAACAAATTCTGGGGAGGGTGTGGACAAAAGGAGCCCTCTTCCACTATTGGTGGGGATGTAAATTGATACAGTCACTATGGAGAACAGTATGGAGTTTCCTTAAAAAAACTAGAAATAGAATTACCATCTGATCCAGCAATCCCACTTCTGGGCATATACCCTGAGAAAACCATAAATCAAAAAGGCACATTCACCACAATGTTCATTGCAGCACTATTTACAATAGCCAGGTAATGCAAGCAACCTAAATGCCCACAGACAGATGAATGGATAAAGATGTGGTACATATATAAAATGGAATATTACTCAGCCATAAAAGGGATGAAACTTGGTCATTTGTAGAGACATTGATGGATCTAGAGACTGTCATACAGAATGAAGTAAGTCAGAAAGAGGAAAACAAATATTGTATATTAATGCATATATGTGGAACCTAAAAAATGGTACAGATGAACTGGTTTGCAGGGAAGAAAT
Source organism: Mesoplodon densirostris (assembly GCF_025265405.1). Classification (NCBI taxonomy): domain Eukaryota; kingdom Metazoa; phylum Chordata; class Mammalia; order Artiodactyla; family Ziphiidae; genus Mesoplodon; species Mesoplodon densirostris. The sequence goes on along the minus strand of NC_082673.1, from coordinate 47,167,006 downwards.
AGAGACACAGAGGTAGAGAACAAACGTATGGACACCAAGTGTGGGAAGTCATGGGGTGGTGGTGGTGGGATGAGTTGGGAGATTGGGATTGACCTGTATACATGTATATGCATAAAATACATAACTAATAATAACCTTCTGTATAAAAAAATAAATACAATTAAATTTCAAAATTTAAAAAAAAAATTTAAGTAAAACAGAAAAAAGTTCTTCCCTTCACACAGATGTATTTATAGGAATGAATTATTTCCATGCTTATATCTATAAATACATAAAAGAGGAATCAAATCTAACTTGAACCATAAAAGAAAAAAAAAAACCTGAACCCACCAGTTATACAGAGGGAAACCCTATCAGGGCACTTGCTCCAGCGGTAAACAATTCTGAAATTGGTCAGAGGTGGGGAATCACCTCCCATACAGCCAGCAACCCACCCCCCATGCAAGGAGCGTCCTCATTGCAAAGCTGGGGGACCGTGCTGCAGCATCTATGAGTAAACGTGAGCTGAGCCCCAGGCCAGCTGCTGCTGAACTGTTCCCACCCTTCCCAGGTAAAACACCTGAATATGTACAAGGGCTTGAAAGCCTAGAGGAAGGGCCCTGGAGCCACACCAGCGAAGGCACGCAGGCCAACTTGGTGCCTGCAGGCCAGCCTGGATGGTCCTGGCACCGGGCGCTCTTCTGGAAGCTTTCTATTGCCCTGCCTGAGATATCCCTCCTGTCCCGGCACCCACTGCTTTTATCCTTCCTCACCTCTGTCTGGAGAGAAATTCCATCGGAAGTTATGAGTGACACATCCTCTTCTTTACAGGTGGCAGCCTGGCAACTCCTGCAGAAAGGCCAGCAGAGCCCCACTCACACCGGGCCACCATCAAAGCCTTGGCCCCTCACTCCCTCCCACCAGCACAGCCCTGAGACTGCTGACGGGGCAGAGAATATGGAGTCAGGCACAACTTCAGGGGCTATTGCTGCCTGGAGCGCTGTTTATATTGACCTCAACCAGGCACACCTGGGGAGGGCCGGCCGGCAGGGTAAGGCTGCCCAGGTCAGCTAATCCACAACCCTCAGGGAATCACATTGTTGAAAATGGACCTCGCTAAGGCAGAATAGAAGCCAAGGAAAAAAAGGACACAATGCCATTTGCAGCCCCGTAGATGAGTCTAGAGGTAATCACGTGACTTGGAGTAAGTCAGAAAGTGAAAGACACATATCGTATCATATCACTTATAGGTGTTACCTAAAAATGGATACCAGGGCAGATATTTCCACGGAGAAGGGCAATCACAGATTCATTAAACAAACTTATGGTTCACCAATGGAAAGGTGTGAGGATTGGTTTCATTATGATATCGGGGTTAACAGACATAATCAAACACAGGTGACATATATAATCACCAAAGACCTACGGAATACCAAGAGAAGACTACTCAACATTCTGTCCGAACGTACATGGGAAAAGGATCCCAGGAAGAACAGACATCTGTATATGTGTAAAAGAACCACATCTTCCACACCTACAACAAGCCAAACATTGTAATCAAACTTGCTGTAATAGAAACTAAAAAAAATTAAAAACACGAACAAGAAGTAGTGAGACAAACTTGAGGGGCTTTCTCCTGGCACATTCCATTCGAACTTCCAATCTAGAACACGCCTTCCATTGAGGCTCTGTTGCTCTTGTAACCAGATTTGGTAAGGGAGAACTGCTGCCACCTTGTGGCCGTTTCACGCAACAGCAGCTTTAATCCCAGCGCTAATGGTCAGTTGATATTCAAAATCATTGCAGGCCTGTAAATGACACCTGCCCTGAAAACAAATCCTGGGGTCACATATCGACCAAAAAATTCAAAGGACGTCCATATTTCAAAACGACCATTTCAAAAGGCATATTTTACGCACATTAGTGTTCTGCTTCTTTTTCTTTCTTTCCTTTTTTGTTAAAAAAAAACGGGAATGGAAAAAGGCATCCCTCAGAATGGGCGAAAATCGTTGCAAATGAATCAATGGACAAAGGTTAAATCTCCAATATATATATAAACAGCTCATGCAGCTTAATATTAAAAAAACAAACAACCAAATACAGAAATGGGAAGAAGATCTAAAGAGACGTTTCTTCAAAGAAGACACAGAGATGGCCAAGACGCACATGAAAAGCTGCTCAACAGCACTAATTATTAGAGAAATGCAAATCAAAACTACAATGAGGTATCACCTCACACCTGTTAGAATCGGCATCATCAGAAAATCTACAAACAACAAATTCTGGGGAGGGTGTGGACAAAAGGAGCCCTCTTCCACTATTGGTGGGGATGTAAATTGATACAGTCACTATGGAGAACAGTATGGAGTTTCCTTAAAAAAACTAGAAATAGAATTACCATCTGATCCAGCAATCCCACTTCTGGGCATATACCCTGAGAAAACCATAAATCAAAAAGGCACATTCACCACAATGTTCATTGCAGCACTATTTACAATAGCCAGGTAATGCAAGCAACCTAAATGCCCACAGACAGATGAATGGATAAAGATGTGGTACATATATAAAATGGAATATTACTCAGCCATAAAAGGGATGAAACTTGGTCATTTGTAGAGACATTGATGGATCTAGAGACTGTCATACAGAATGAAGTAAGTCAGAAAGAGGAAAACAAATATTGTATATTAATGCATATATGTGGAACCTAAAAAATGGTACAGATGAACTGGTTTGCAGGGAAGAAATAGAGACACAGAGGTAGAGAACAAACGTATGGACACCAAGTGTGGGAAGCCATGGGGTGGTGGTGGTGGGATGAGTTGGGAGATTGGGATTGACCTGTATACATGTATATGCATAAAATACATAACTAATAATAACCTTCTGTATAAAAAAATAAATACAATTAAATTTCAAAATTTAAAAAAAAAAATTTAAGTAAAACAGAAAAAAGTTCTTCCCTTCACACAGATGTATTTATAGGAATGAATTATTTCCATGCTTATATCTATAAATACATAAAAGAGGAATCAAATCTAACTTGAACCATAAAAGAAAAAAAAAACCTGAATCCACCAGTTATACAGAGGGAAACCCTATCAGGGCACTTGCTCCAGCGGTAAACAATTCTGAAATTGGTCAGAGGTGGGGAATCACCTCCCATACAGCCAGCAACCCACCCCCCATGCAAGGAGCGTCCTCATTGCAAAGCTGGGGGACCGTGCTGCAGCATCTGTGAGTAAACGTGAGCTGAGCCCCAGGCCAGCTGCTGCTGAACTGTTCCCACCCTTCCCAGTTAAAACACCTGAATATGTACAAGGGCTTGAAAGCCTAGAGGAAGGGCCCTGGAGCCACACCAGCGAAGGCACGCAGGCCAACTTGGTGCCTGCAGGCCAGCCTGGATGGTACTGGCACCGGGCGCTCTTCTGGAAGCTTTCTATTGCCCTGCCTGAGATATCCCTCCTGTCCCGGCACCCACTGCTTTTATCCTTCCTCACCTCTGTCTGGAGAGAAATTCCATCGGATGTTATGAGTGACACATCCTCTTCTTTACAGGTGGCAGACTGGCAACTCCTGCAGAAAGGCCAGCAGAGCCCCACTCACACAGGGCCACCATCAAAGCCTTGGCCCCTCACTCCCTCCCACCAGCACAGCCCCGAGACTGCTGACGGGGCAGAGAATATGGAGTCAGGCACAACTTCAGGGGCTATTGCTGCCTGGAGCGCTGTTTATATTGACCTCAACCAGGCACACCTGGGGAGGGCCGGCCGGCACGGTAAGGCTTCCAAGGTCAGCTAATCCACAACCCTCAGGGAATCACATTGTTGAAAATGGACCTCGCTAAGGCAGAATAGAAGCCAAGGAAAAAAAGGACACAATGCCATTTGCAGCCCCGTAGATGAGTCTAGAGGTAATCACGTGACTTGGAGTAAGTCAGAAAGTGAAACACACATATCGTATCATATCACTTATAGGTGTTACCTAAAAATGGATACCAGGGCAGATATTTCCACGGAGAAGGGCAATCACAGATTCATTAAACAAACTTATGGTTCACCAATGGAAAGGTGTGAAGATTTGTTTCATTATAATATCGGGGTTAACAGACATAATCAAACACAGGTGACATATATAATCACCAAAGACCTACGGAATACCAAGAGAAGACTACTCAACATTCTGTCCGAACGTACATGGGAAAAGGATCCCAGGAAGAACAGACATCTGTATATGTGTAAAAGAACCACATCTTCCACACCTACAACAAGCCAAACATTGTAATCAAACTTGCTGTAATAGAAAATAAAAAAAATTAAAAACACGAACAAGAAGTAGTGAGACAAACTTGAGGGGCTTTCTCCTGGCACATTCCATTCGAACTTCCAATCTAGAACACGCCTTCCATTGAGGCTCTGTTGCTCTTGTAACCAGATTTGGTAAGGGAGAACTGCTGCCACCTTGTGGCCGTTTCACGCAACAGCAGCTTTAATCCCAGCGCTAATGGTCAGTTGATATTCAAAATCATTGCAGGCCTGTAAATGACACCTGCCCTGAAAACAAATCCTGGGGTCACATATCGACCAAAAAATTCAAAGGACGTCCATATTTCAAAACGACCATTTCAAAAGGCATATTTTACGCACATTAGTGTTCTGCTTCTTTTTCTTTCTTTCCTTTTTTGTTAAAAAAAAAACGGGAATGGAAAAAGGCATCCCTCAGAATGGGCGAAAATCGTTGCAAATGAATCAATGGACAAAGGTTAAATCTCCAATATATATATAAACAGCTCATGCAGCTTAATATTAAAAAAACAAACAACCAAATACAGAAATGGGAAGAAGATCTAAAGAGACGTTTCTTCAAAGAAGACACAGAGATGGCCAAGACGCACATGAAAAGCTGCTCAACAGCACTAATTATTAGAGAAATGCAAATCAAAACTACAATGAGGTATCACCTCACACCTGTTAGAATCGGCATCATCAGAAAATCTACAAACAACAAATTCTGGGGAGGGTGTGGACAAAAGGAGCCCTCTTCCACTATTGGTGGGGATGTAAATTGATACAGTCACTATGGAGAACAGTATGGAGTTTCCTTAAAAAAACTAGAAATAGAATTACCATCTGATCCAGCAATCCCACTTCTGGGCATATACCCTGAGAAAACCATAAATCAAAAAGGCACATTCACCACAATGTTCATTGCAGCACTATTTACAATAGCCAGGGAATGCAAGCAACCTAAATGCCCACAGACAGATGAATGGATAAAGATTTGGTACATATATAAAATGGAATATTACTCAGCCATAAAAGGGATGAAACTTGGTCATTTGTAGAGACATTGATGGATCTAGAGACTGTCATACAGAATGAAGTAAGTCAGAAAGAGGAAAACAAATATTGTATATTAATGCATATATGTGGAACCTAAAAAATGGTACAGATGAACTGGTTTGCAGGGAAGAAATAGAGACACAGAGGTAGAGAACAAACGTATGGACACCAAGTGTGGGAAGCCATGGGGTGGTGGTGGTGGGATGAGTTGGGAGATTGGGATTGACCTGTATACATGTATATGCATAAAATACATAACTAATAATAACCTTCTGTATAAAAAAATAAATACAATTAAATTTCAAAATTTAAAAAAAAAATTTAAGTAAAACAGAAAAAAGTTCTTCCCTTCACACAGATGTATTTATAGGAATGAATTATTTCCATGCTTATATCTATAAATACATAAAAGAGGAATCAAATCTAACTTGAACCATAAAAGAAAAAAAAAACCTGAACCCACCAGTTATACAGAGGGAAACCCTATCAGGGCACTTGCTCCAGCGGTAAACAATTCTGAAATTGGTCAGAGGTGGGGAATCACCTCCCATACAGCCAGCAACCCACCCCCCATGCAAGGAGCGTCCTCATTGCAAAGCTGGGGGACCGTGCTGCAGCATCTGTGAGTAAACGTGAGCTGAGCCCCAGGCCAGCTGCTGCTGAACTGTTCCCACCCTTCCCAGGTAAAACACCTGAATATGTACAAGGGCTTGAAAGCCTAGAGGAAGGGCCCTGGAGCCACACCAGCGAAGGCACGCAGGCCAACTTGGTGCCTGCAGGCCAGCCTGGATGGTCCTGGCACCGGGCGCTCTTCTGGAAGCTTTCTATTGCCCTGCCTGAGATATCCCTCCTGTCCCGGCACCCACTGCTTTTATCCTTCCTCACCTCTGTCTGGAGAGAAATTCCATCGGAAGTTATGAGTGACACATCCTCTTCTTTACAGGTGGCAGCCTGGCAACTCCTGCAGAAAGGCCAGCAGAGCCCCACTCACACCGGGCCACCATCAAAGCCTTGGCCCCTCACTCCCTCCCACCAGCACAGCCCTGAGACTGCTGACGGGGCAGAGAATATGGAGTCAGGCACAACTTCAGGGGCTATTGCTGCCTGGAGCGCTGTTTATATTGACCTCAACCAGGCACACCTGGGGAGGGCCGGCCGGCAGGGTAAGGCTGCCCAGGTCAGCTAATCCACAACCCTCAGGGAATCACATTGTTGAAAATGGACCTCGCTAAGGCAGAATAGAAGCCAAGGAAAAAAAGGACACAATGCCATTTGCAGCCCCGTAGATGAGTCTAGAGGTAATCACGTGACTTGGAGTAAGTCAGAATGTGAAAGACACATATCGTATCATATCACTTATAGGTGTTACCTAAAAATGGATACCAGGGCAGATATTTCCACGGAGAAGGGCAATCACAGATTCATTAAACAAACTTATGGTTCACCAATGGAAAGGTGTGAGGATTGGTTTCATTATGATATCGGGGTTAACAGACATAATCAAACACAGGTGACATATATAATCACCAAAGACCTACGGAATACCAAGAGAAGACTACTCAACATTCTGTCCTAACGTACATGGGAAAAGGATCCCAGGAAGAACAGACATCTGTATATGTGTAAAAGAACCACATCTTCCACACCTACAACAAGCCAAACATTGTAATCAAACTTGCTGTAATAGAAAATAAAAAAAATTAAAAACACGAACAAGAAGTAGTGAGACAAACTTGAGGGGCTTTCTCCTGGCACATTCCATTCGAACTTCCAATCTAGAACACGCCTTCCATTGAGGCTCTGTTGCTCTTGTAACCAGATTTGGTAAGGGAGAACTGCTGCCACCTTGTGGCCGTTTCACGCAACAGCAGCTTTAATCCCAGCGCTAATGGTCAGTTGATATTCAAAATCATTGCAGGCCTGTAAATGACACCTGCCCTGAAAACAAATCCTGGGGTCACATATCGACCAAAAAATTCAAAGGACGTCCATATTTCAAAACGACCATTTCAAAAGGCATATTTTACGCACATTAGTGTTCTGCTTCTTTTTCTTTCTTTCCTTTTTTGTTAAAAAAAAAACGGGAATGGAAAAAGGCATCCCTCAGAATGGGCGAAAATCGTTGCAAATGAATCAATGGACAAAGGTTAAATCTCCAATATATATATAAACAGCTCATGCAGCTTAATATTAAAAAAACAAACAACCAAATACAGAAATGGGAAGAAGATCTAAAGAGACGTTTCTTCAAAGAAGACACAGAGATGGCCAAGACGCACATGAAAAGCTGCTCAACAGCACTAATTATTAGAGAAATGCAAATCAAAACTACAATGAGGTATCACCTCACACCTGTTAGAATCGGCATCATCAGAAAATCTACAAACAACAAATTCTGGGGAGGGTGTGGACAAAAGGAGCCCTCTTCCACTATTGGTGGGGATGTAAATTGATACAGTCACTATGGAGAACAGTATGGAGTTTCCTTAAAAAAACTAGAAATAGAATTACCATCTGATCCAGCAATCCCACTTCTGGGCATATACCCTGAGAAAACCATAAATCAAAAAGGCACATTCACCACAATGTTCATTGCAGCACTATTTACAATAGCCAGGTAATGCAAGCAACCTAAATGCCCACAGACAGATGAATGGATAAAGATGTGGTACATATATAAAATGGAATATTACTCAGCCATAAAAGGGATGAAACTTGGTCATTTGTAGAGACATTGATGGATCTAGAGACTGTCATACAGAATGAAGTAAGTCAGAAAGAGGAAAACAAATATTGTATATTAATGCATATATGTGGAACCTAAAAAATGGTACAGATGAACTGGTTTGCAGGGAAGAAATAGAGACACAGAGGTAGAGAACAAACGTATGGACACCAAGTGTGGGAAGCCATGGGGTGGTGGTGGTGGGATGAGTTGGGAGATTGGGATTGACCTGTATACATGTATATGCATAAAATACATAACTAATAATAACCTTCTGTATAAAAAAATAAATACAATTAAATTTCAAAATTTAAAAAAAAAATTTAAGTAAAACAGAAAAAAGTTCTTCCCTTCACACAGATGTATTTATAGGAATGAATTATTTCCATGCTTATATCTATAAATACATAAAAGAGGAATCAAATCTAACTTGAACCATAAAAGAAAAAAAAAAACCTGAACCCACCAGTTATACAGAGGGAAACCCTATCAGGGCACTTGCTCCAGCGGTAAACAATTCTGAAATTGGTCAGAGGTGGGGAATCACCTCCCATACAGCCAGCAACCCACCCCCCATGCAAGGAGCGTCCTCATTGCAAAGCTGGGGGACCGTGCTGCAGCATCTATGAGTAAACGTGAGCTGAGCCCCAGGCCAGCTGCTGCTGAACTGTTCCCACCCTTCCCAGGTAAAACACCTGAATATGTACAAGGGCTTGAAAGCCTAGAGGAAGGGCCCTGGAGCCACACCAGCGAAGGCACGCAGGCCAACTTGGTGCCTGCAGGCCAGCCTGGATGGTCCTGGCACCGGGCGCTCTTCTGGAAGCTTTCTATTGCCCTGCCTGAGATATCCCTCCTGTCCCGGCACCCACTGCTTTTATCCTTCCTCACCTCTGTCTGGAGAGAAATTCCATCGGAAGTTATGAGTGACACATCCTCTTCTTTACAGGTGGCAGCCTGGCAACTCCTGCAGAAAGGCCAGCAGAGCCCCACTCACACCGGGCCACCATCAAAGCCTTGGCCCCTCACTCCCTCCCACCAGCACAGCCCTGAGACTGCTGACGGGGCAGAGAATATGGAGTCAGGCACAACTTCAGGGGCTATTGCTGCCTGGAGCGCTGTTTATATTGACCTCAACCAGGCACACCTGGGGAGGGCCGGCCGGCAGGGTAAGGCTGCCCAGGTCAGCTAATCCACAACCCTCAGGGAATCACATTGTTGAAAATGGACCTCGCTAAGGCAGAATAGAAGCCAAGGAAAAAAAGGACACAATGCCATTTGCAGCCCCGTAGATGAGTCTAGAGGTAATCACGTGACTTGGAGTAAGTCAGAAAGTGAAAGACACATATCGTATCATATCACTTATAGGTGTTACCTAAAAATGGATACCAGGGCAGATATTTCCACGGAGAAGGGCAATCACAGATTCATTAAACAAACTTATGGTTCACCAATGGAAAGGTGTGAGGATTGGTTTCATTATGATATCGGGGTTAACAGACATAATCAAACACAGGTGACATATATAATCACCAAAGACCTACGGAATACCAAGAGAAGACTACTCAACATTCTGTCCTAACGTACATGGGAAAAGGATCCCAGGAAGAACAGACATCTGTATATGTGTAAAAGAACCATATCTTCCACACCTACAACAAGCCAAACATTGTAATCAAACTTGCTGTAATAGAAAATAAAAAAAATTAAAAACACGAACAAGAAGTAGTGAGACAAACTTGAGGGGCTTTCTCCTGGCACATTCCATTCGAACTTCCAATCTAGAACACGCCTTCCATTGAGGCTCTGTTGCTCTAGTAACCAGATTTGGTAAGGGAGAACTGCTGCCACCTTGTGGCCGTTTCACGCAACAGCAGCTTTAATCCCAGCGCTAATGGTCAGTTGATATTCAAAATCATTGCAGGCCTGTAAATGACACCTGCCCTGAAAACAAATCCTGGGGTCACATATCGACCAAAAAATTCAAAGGACGTCCATATTTCAAAACGACCATTTCAAAAGGCATATTTTACACACATTAGTGTTCTGCTTCTTTTTCTTTCTTTCCTTTTTTGTTACAAAAAAACGGGAATGGAAAAAGGCATCCCTCAGAATGGGCGAAAATCGTTGCAAATGAATCAATGGACAAAGGTTTAATCTCCAATATATATATAAACAGCTCATGCAGCTTAATATTCAAAAAACAAACAACCCAATACAGAAATGGGAAGAAGATCTAAAGAGACGTTTCTTCAAAGAAGACACAGAGATGGCCAAGACGCACATGAAAAGCTGCTCAACAGCACTAATTATTAGAGAAATGCAAATCAAAACTACAATGAGGTATCACCTCACACCTGTTAGAATCTGCATCATCAGAAAATCTACAAACAACAAATTCTGGGGAGGGTGTGGACAAAAGGAGCCCTCTTCCACTATTGGTGGGGATGTAAATTGATACAGTCACTATGGAGAACAGTATAGAGTTTCCTTAAAAAAACTAGAAATAGAATTACCATCTGATCCAGCAATCCCACTTCTGGGCATATACCCAGAGAAAACCATAAATCAAAAAGGCACATTCACCACAATATTCATTGCAGCATTATTTACAATAGCCAGGTAATGCAAGCAACCTAAATGCCCACAGACAGATGAATGGATAAAGATGTGGTACATATATAAAATGGAATATTACTCAGCCATAAAAGGGATGAAACTTGGTCATTTGTAGAGACATTGATGGATCTAGAGACTGTCATACAGAATGAAGTAAGTCAGAAAGAGGAAAACAAATATTGTATATTAATGCATATATGTGGAACCTAAAAAATGGTACAGATGAGCTGGTTTGCAGGGAAGAAATAGAGACACAGAGGTAGAAAACAAACGTATGGACACCAAGTGTGGGAAGCCATGGGGTGGTGGTGGTGGGATGAGTTGGGAGATTGGGATTGACCTGTATACATGTATATGCATAAAATACATAACTAATAATAACCTGCTGTATAAAAAAATAAATACAATTAAATTTCAAAATTTAAAAAAAAAATTTAAGTAAAACAGAAAAAAGTTCTTCCCTTCACACAGATGTATTTATAGGAATGAATTATTTCCATGCTTATATCTATAAATACATAAAAGAGGAATCAAATCTAACTTGAACCATAAAAGAAAAAAAAAAACCTGAACCCACCAGTTATACAGAGGGAAACCCTATCAGGGCACTTGCTCCAGCGGTAAACAATTCTGAAATTGGTCAGTGGTGGGGAATCACCTCCCATACAGCCAGCAACCCACCCCCCATGCAAGGAGCGTCCTCATTGCAAAGCTGGGGGACCGTGCTGAGGCATCTGTGAGTAAACGTGAGCTGAGCCCCAGGCCAGCTGCTGCTGAACTGTTCCCACCCTTCCCAGGTAAAACACCTGAATATGTACAAGGGCTTGAAAGCCTAGAGGAAGGGCCCTGGAGCCACACCAGCCACAGCACGCAGGCCAACTTTGTGCCTGCAGGTCAGCCAGGATGGTCCTGGACCCGGGCGCTCTTCTGGAAGCTTTCTATTGCTCTGCCTGAGATATCCCTCCTGTCCCGGCACCCACTGCTTTTATCCTTCCTCACCTCTGTCTGGAGAGAAATTCCATCGGAAGTTATGAGTGACACATCCTCTTCTTTACAGGTGGCAGACTGGCAACTCCTGCAGAAAGGCCAGCAGAGCCCCACTCACACCGGGCCACCATCAAAGCCTTGGCCCCTCACTCCCTCCCACCAGCACAGCCCCGAGACTGCTGACGGGGCAGAGAATATGGAGTCAGGCACAACTTCAGGGGCTATTGCTGCCTGGAGCGCTGTTTATATTGACCTCAACCAGGCACACCTGGGGAGGGCCGGCCGGCACGGTAAGGCTTCCAAGGTCAGCTAATCCACAACCCTCAGGGAATCACATTGTTGAAAATGGACCTCGCTAAGGCAGAATAGAAGCCAAGGAAAAAAAGGACACAATGCCATTTGCAGCCCCGTAGATGAGTCTAGAGGTAATCACGTGACTTGGAGTAAGTCAGAAAGTGAAACACACATATCGTATCATATCACTTATAGGTGTTACCTAAAAATGGATACCAGGGCAGATATTTCCACGGAGAAGGGCAATCACAGATTCATTAAACAAACTTATGGTTCACCAATGGAAAGGTGTGAAGATTTGTTTCATTATAATATCGGGGTTAACAGACATAATCAAACACAGGTGACATATATAATCACCAAAGACCTACGGAATACCAAGAGAAGACTACTCAACATTCTGTCCGAACGTACATGGGAAAAGGATCCCAGGAAGAACAGACATCTGTATATGTGTAAAAGAACCACATCTTCCACACCTACAACAAGCCAAACATTGTAATCAAACTTGCTGTAATAGAAAATAAAAAAAATTAAAAACACGAACAAGAAGTAGTGAGACAAACTTGAGGGGCTTTCTCCTGGCACATTCCATTCGAACTTCCAATCTAGAACACGCCTTCCATTGAGGCTCTGTTGCTCTTGTAACCAGATTTGGTAAGGGAGAACTGCTGCCACCTTGTGGCCGTTTCACGCAACAGCAGCTTTAATCCCAGCGCTAATGGTCAGTTGATATTCAAAATCATTGCAGGCCTGTAAATGACACCTGCCCTGAAAACAAATCCTGGGGTCACATATCGACCAAAAAATTCAAAGGACGTCCATATTTCAAAACGACCATTTCAAAAGGCATATTTTACGCACATTAGTGTTCTGCTTCTTTTTCTTTCTTTCCTTTTTTGTTAAAAAAAAACGGGAATGGAAAAAGGCATCCCTCAGAATGGGCGAAAATCGTTGCAAATGAATCAATGGACAAAGGTTAAATCTCCAATATATATATAAACAGCTCATGCAGCTTAATATTAAAAAAACAAACAACCAAATACAGAAATGGGAAGAAGATCTAAAGAGACGTTTCTTCAAAGAAGACACAGAGATGGCCAAGACGCACATGAAAAGCTGCTCAACAGCACTAATTATTAGAGAAATGCAAATCAAAACTACAATGAGGTATCACCTCACACCTGTTAGAATCGGCATCATCAGAAAATCTACAAACAACAAATTCTGGGGAGGGTGTGGACAAAAGGAGCCCTCTTCCACTATTGGTGGGGATGTAAATTGATACAGTCACTATGGAGAACAGTATGGAGTTTCCTTAAAAAAACTAGAAATAGAATTACCATCTGATCCAGCAATCCCACTTCTGGGCATATACCCAGAGAAAACCATAAATCAAAAAGGCACATTCACCACAATGTTCATTGCAGCACTATTTACAATAGCCAGGTAATGCAAGCAACCTAAATGCCCACAGACAGATGAATGGATAAAGATGTGGTACATATATAAAATGGAATATTACTCAGCCATAAAAGGGATGAAACTTGGTCATTTGTAGAGACATTGATGGATCTAGAGACTGTCATACAGAATGAAGTAAGTCAGAAAGAGGAAAACAAATATTGTATATTAATGCATATATGTGGAACCTAAAAAATGGTCCAGATGAACTGGTTTGCAGGGAAGAAATAGAGACACAGAGGTAGAGAACAAACGTATGGACACCAAGTGTGGGAAGCCATGGGGTGGTGGTGGTGGGATGAATTGGGAGATTGGGATTGACCTGTATACATGTATATGCATAAAATACATAACTAATAATAACCTTCTGTATAAAAAAATAAATACAATTAAATTTCAAAATTTAAAAAAAAAATTTAAGTAAAACAGAAAAAAGTTCTTCCCTTCACACAGATGTATTTATAGGAATGAATTATTTCCATGCTTATATCTATAAATACATAAAAGAGGAATCAAATCTAACTTGAACCATAAAAGAAAAAAAAAACCTGAACCCACCAGTTATACAGAGGGAAACCCTATCAGGGCACTTGCTCCAGCGGTAAACAATTCTGAAATTGGTCAGAGGTGGGGAATCACCTCCCATACAGCCAGCAACCCACCCCCCATGCAAGGAGCGTCCTCATTGCAAAGCTGGGGGACCGTGCTGCAGCATCTGTGAGTAAACGTGAGCTGAGCCCCAGGCCAGCTGCTGCTGAACTGTTCCCACCCTTCCCAGGTAAAACACCTGAATATGTACAAGGGCTTGAAAGCCTAGAGGAAGGGCCCTGGAGCCACACCAGCGAAGGCACGCAGGCCAACTTGGTGCCTGCAGGCCAGCCTGGATGGTCCTGGCACCGGGCGCTCTTCTGGAAGCTTTCTATTGCCCTGCCTGAGATATCCCTCCTGTCCCGGCACCCACTGCTTTTATCCTTCCTCACCTCTGTCTGGAGAGAAATTCCATCGGAAGTTATGAGTGACACATCCTCTTCTTTACAGGTGGCAGCCTGGCAACTCCTGCAGAAAGGCCAGCAGAGCCCCACTCACACCGGGCCACCATCAAAGCCTTGGCCCCTCACTCCCTCCCACCAGCACAGCCCTGAGACTGCTGACGGGGCAGAGAATATGGAGTCAGGCACAACTTCAGGGGCTATTGCTGCCTGGAGCGCTGTTTATATTGACCTCAACCAGGCACACCTGGGGAGGGCCGGCCGGCAGGGTAAGGCTGCCCAGGTCAGCTAATCCACAACCCTCAGGGAATCACATTGTTGAAAATGGACCTCGCTAAGGCAGAATAGAAGCCAAGGAAAAAAAGGACACAATGCCATTTGCAGCCCCGTAGATGAGTCTAGAGGTAATCACGTGACTTGGAGTAAGTCAGAATGTGAAAGACACATATCGTATCATATCACTTATAGGTGTTACCTAAAAATGGATACCAGGGCAGATATTTCCACGGAGAAGGGCAATCACAGATTCATTAAACAAACTTATGGTTCACCAATGGAAAGGTGTGAGGATTGGTTTCATTATGATATCGGGGTTAACAGACATAATCAAACACAGGTGACATATATAATCACCAAAGACCTACGGAATACCAAGAGAAGACTACTCAACATTCTGTCCTAACGTACATGGGAAAAGGATCCCAGGAAGAACAGACATCTGTATATGTGTAAAAGAACCACATCTTCCACACCTACAACAAGCCAAACATTGTAATCAAACTTGCTGTAATAGAAAATAAAAAAAATTAAAAACACGAACAAGAAGTAGTGAGACAAACTTGAGGGGCTTTCTCCTGGCACATTCCATTCGAACTTCCAATCTAGAACACGCCTTCCATTGAGGCTCTGTTGCTCTTGTAACCAGATTTGGTAAGGGAGAACTGCTGCCACCTTGTGGCCGTTTCACGCAACAGCAGCTTTAATCCCAGCGCTAATGGTCAGTTGATATTCAAAATCATTGCAGGCCTGTAAATGACACCTGCCCTGAAAACAAATCCTGGGGTCACATATCGACCAAAAAATTCAAAGGACGTCCATATTTCAAAACGACCATTTCAAAAGGCATATTTTACGCACATTAGTGTTCTGCTTCTTTTTCTTTCTTTCCTTTTTTGTTAAAAAAAAAACAGGAATGGAAAAAGGCATCCCTCAGAATGGGCGAAAATCGTTGCAAATGAATCAATGGACAAAGGTTAAATCTCCAATATATATATAAACAGGTCATGCAGCTTAATATTAAAAAAACAAACAACCAAATACAGAAATGGGAAGAAGATCTAAAGAGACGTTTCTTCAAAGAAGACACAGAGATGGCCAAGACGCACATGAAAAGCTGCTCAACAGCACTAATTATTAGAGAAATGCAAATCAAAACTACAATGAGGTATCACCTCACACCTGTTAGAATCGGCATCATCAGAAAATCTACAAACAACAAATTCTGGGGAGGGTGTGGACAAAAGGAGCCCTCTTCCACTATTGGTGGGGATGTAAATTGATACAGTCACTATGGAGAACAGTATGGAGTTTCCTTAAAAAAACTAGAAATAGAATTACCATCTGATCCAGCAATCCCACTTCTGGGCATATACCCTGAGAAAACCATAAATCAAAAAGGCACATTCACCACAATGTTCATTGCAGCACTATTTACAATAGCCAGGTAATGCAAGCAACCTAAATGCCCACAGACAGATGAATGGATAAAGATGTGGTACATATATAAAATGGAATATTACTCAGCCATAAAAGGGATGAAACTTGGTCATTTGTAGAGACATTGATGGATCTAGAGACTGTCATACAGAATGAAGTAAGTCAGAAAGAGGAAAACAAATATTGTATATTAATGCATATATGTGGAACCTAAAAAATGGTACAGATGAACTGGTTTGCAGGGAAGAAATAGAGACACAGAGGTAGAGAACAAACGTATGGACACCAAGTGTGGGAAGCCATGGGGTGGTGGTGGTGGGATGAGTTGGGAGATTGGGATTGACCTGTATACATGTATATGCATAAAATACATAACTAATAATAACCTTCTGTATAAAAAAATAAATACAATTAAATTTCAAAATTTAAAAAAAAAATTTAAGTAAAACAGAAAAAAGTTCTTCCCTTCACACAGATGTATTTATAGGAATGAATTATTTCCATGCTTATATCTATAAATACATAAAAGAGGAATCAAATCTAACTTGAACCATAAAAGAAAAAAAAAAACCTGAACCCACCAGTTATACAGAGGGAAACCCTATCAGGGCACTTGCTCCAGCGGTAAACAATTCTGAAATTGGTCAGAGGTGGGGAATCACCTCCCATACAGCCAGCAACCCACCCCCCATGCAAGGAGCGTCCTCATTGCAAAGCTGGGGGACCGTGCTGCAGCATCTATGAGTAAACGTGAGCTGAGCCCCAGGCCAGCTGCTGCTGAACTGTTCCCACCCTTCCCAGGTAAAACACCTGAATATGTACAAGGGCTTGAAAGCCTAGAGGAAGGGCCCTGGAGCCACACCAGCGAAGGCACGCAGGCCAACTTGGTGCCTGCAGGCCAGCCTGGATGGTCCTGGCACCGGGCGCTCTTCTGGAAGCTTTCTATTGCCCTGCCTGAGATATCCCTCCTGTCCCGGCACCCACTGCTTTTATCCTTCCTCACCTCTGTCTGGAGAGAAATTCCATCGGAAGTTATGAGTGACACATCCTCTTCTTTACAGGTGGCAGCCTGGCAACTCCTGCAGAAAGGCCAGCAGAGCCCCACTCACACCGGGCCACCATCAAAGCCTTGGCCCCTCACTCCCTCCCACCAGCACAGCCCTGAGACTGCTGACGGGGCAGAGAATATGGAGTCAGGCACAACTTCAGGGGCTATTGCTGCCTGGAGCGCTGTTTATATTGACCTCAACCAGGCACACCTGGGGAGGGCCGGCCGGCAGGGTAAGGCTGCCCAGGTCAGCTAATCCACAACCCTCAGGGAATCACATTGTTGAAAATGGACCTCGCTAAGGCAGAATAGAAGCCAAGGAAAAAAAGGACACAATGCCATTTGCAGCCCCGTAGATGAGTCTAGAGGTAATCACGTGACTTGGAGTAAGTCAGAAAGTGAAAGACACATATCGTATCATATCACTTATAGGTGTTACCTAAAAATGGATACCAGGGCAGATATTTCCACGGAGAAGGGCAATCACAGATTCATTAAACAAACTTATGGTTCACCAATGGAAAGGTGTGAGGATTGGTTTCATTATGATATCGGGGTTAACAGACATAATCAAACACAGGTGACATATATAATCACCAAAGACCTACGGAATACCAAGAGAAGACTACTCAACATTCTGTCCGAACGTACATGGGAAAAGGATCCCAGGAAGAACAGACATCTGTATATGTGTAAAAGAACCACATCTTCCACACCTACAACAAGCCAAACATTGTAATCAAACTTGCTGTAATAGAAAATAAAAAAAATTAAAAACACGAACAAGAAGTAGTGAGACAAACTTGAGGGGCTTTCTCCTGGCACATTCCATTCGAACTTCCAATCTAGAACACGCCTTCCATTGAGGCTCTGTTGCTCTTGTAACCAGATTTGGTAAGGGAGAACTGCTGCCACCTTGTGGCCGTTTCACGCAACAGCAGCTTTAATCCCAGCGCTAATGGTCAGTTGATATTCAAAATCATTGCAGGCCTGTAAATGACACCTGCCCTGAAAACAAATCCTGGGGTCACATATCGACCAAAAAATTCAAAGGACGTCCATATTTCAAAACGACCATTTCAAAAGGCATATTTTACGCACATTAGTGTTCTGCTTCTTTTTCTTTCTTTCCTTTTTTGTTAAAAAAAAACGGGAATGGAAAAAGGCATCCCTCAGAATGGGCGAAAATCGTTGCAAATGAATCAATGGACAAAGGTTAAATCTCCAATATATATATAAACAGCTCATGCAGCTTAATATTAAAAAAACAAACAACCAAATACAGAAATGGGAAGAAGATCTAAAGAGACGTTTCTTCAAAGAAGACACAGAGATGGCCAAGACGCACATGAAAAGCTGCTCAACAGCACTAATTATTAGAGAAATGCAAATCAAAACTACAATGAGGTATCACCTCACACCTGTTAGAATCGGCATCATCAGAAAATCTACAAACAACAAATTCTGGGGAGGGTGTGGACAAAAGGAGCCCTCTTCCACTATTGGTGGGGATGTAAATTGATACAGTCACTATGGAGAACAGTATGGAGTTTCCTTAAAAAAACTAGAAATAGAATTACCATCTGATCCAGCAATCCCACTTCTGGGCATATACCCAGAGAAAACCATAAATCAAAAAGGCACATTCACCACAATGTTCATTGCAGCACTATTTACAATAGCCAGGTAATGCAAGCAACCTAAATGCCCACAGACAGATGAATGGATAAAGATGTGGTACATATATAAAATGGAATATTACTCAGCCATAAAAGGGATGAAACTTGGTCATTTGTAGAGACATTGATGGATCTAGAGACTGTCATACAGAATGAAGTAAGTCAGAAAGAGGAAAACAAATATTGTATATTAATGCATATATGTGGAACCTAAAAAATGGTACAGATGAACTGGTTTGCAGGGAAGAAATAGAGACACAGAGGTAGAGAACAAACGTATGGACACCAAGTGTGGGAAGCCATGGGGTGGTGGTGGTGGGATGAGTTGGGAGATTGGGATTGACCTGTATACATGTATATGCATAAAATACATAACTAATAATAACCTTCTGTATAAAAAAATAAATACAATTAAATTTCAAAATTTAAAAAAAAAAATTTAAGTAAAACAGAAAAAAGTTCTTCCCTTCACACAGATGTATTTATAGGAATGAATTATTTCCATGCTTATATCTATAAATACATAAAAGAGGAATCAAATCTAACTTGAACCATAAAAGAAAAAAAAAACCTGAATCCACCAGTTATACAGAGGGAAACCCTATCAGGGCACTTGCTCCAGCGGTAAACAATTCTGAAATTGGTCAGAGGTGGGGAATCACCTCCCATACAGCCAGCAACCCACCCCCCATGCAAGGAGCGTCCTCATTGCAAAGCTGGGGGACCGTGCTGCAGCATCTGTGAGTAAACGTGAGCTGAGCCCCAGGCCAGCTGCTGCTGAACTGTTCCCACCCTTCCCAGTTAAAACACCTGAATATGTACAAGGGCTTGAAAGCCTAGAGGAAGGGCCCTGGAGCCACACCAGCGAAGGCACGCAGGCCAACTTGGTGCCTGCAGGCCAGCCTGGATGGTCCTGGCACCGGGCGCTCTTCTGGAAGCTTTCTATTGCCCTGCCTGAGATATCCCTCCTGTCCCGGCACCCACTGCTTTTATCCTTCCTCACCTCTGTCTGGAGAGAAATTCCATCGGATGTTATGAGTGACACATCCTCTTCTTTACAGGTGGCAGACTGGCAACTCCTGCAGAAAGGCCAGCAGAGCCCCACTCACACAGGGCCACCATCAAAGCCTTGGCCCCTCACTCCCTCCCACCAGCACAGCCCCGAGACTGCTGACGGGGCAGAGAATATGGAGTCAGGCACAACTTCAGGGGCTATTGCTGCCTGGAGCGCTGTTTATATTGACCTCAACCAGGCACACCTGGGGAGGGCCGGCCGGCACGGTAAGGCTTCCAAGGTCAGCTAATCCACAACCCTCAGGGAATCACATTGTTGAAAATGGACCTCGCTAAGGCAGAATAGAAGCCAAGGAAAAAAAGGACACAATGCCATTTGCAGCCCCGTAGATGAGTCTAGAGGTAATCACGTGACTTGGAGTAAGTCAGAAAGTGAAACACACATATCGTATCATATCACTTATAGGTGTTACCTAAAAATGGATACCAGGGCAGATATTTCCACGGAGAAGGGCAATCACAGATTCATTAAACAAACTTATGGTTCACCAATGGAAAGGTGTGAAGATTTGTTTCATTATAATATCGGGGTTAACAGACATAATCAAACACAGGTGACATATATAATCACCAAAGACCTACGGAATACCAAGAGAAGACTACTCAACATTCTGTCCGAACGTACATGGGAAAAGGATCCCAGGAAGAACAGACATCTGTATATGTGTAAAAGAACCACATCTTCCACACCTACAACAAGCCAAACATTGTAATCAAACTTGCTGTAATAGAAAATAAAAAAAATTAAAAACACGAACAAGAAGTAGTGAGACAAACTTGAGGGGCTTTCTCCTGGCACATTCCATTCGAACTTCCAATCTAGAACACGCCTTCCATTGAGGCTCTGTTGCTCTTGTAACCAGATTTGGTAAGGGAGAACTGCTGCCACCTTGTGGCCGTTTCACGCAACAGCAGCTTTAATCCCAGCGCTAATGGTCAGTTGATATTCAAAATCATTGCAGGCCTGTAAATGACACCTGCCCTGAAAACAAATCCTGGGGTCACATATCGACCAAAAAATTCAAAGGACGTCCATATTTCAAAACGACCATTTCAAAAGGCATATTTTACGCACATTAGTGTTCTGCTTCTTTTTCTTTCTTTCCTTTTTTGTTAAAAAAAACGGGAATGGAAAAAGGCATCCCTCAGAATGGGCGAAAATCGTTGCAAATGAATCAATGGACAAAGGTTAAATCTCCAATATATATATAAACAGCTCATGCAGCTTAATATTAAAAAAACAAACAACCAAATACAGAAATGGGAAGAAGATCTAAAGAGACGTTTCTTCAAAGAAGACACAGAGATGGCCAAGACGCACATGAAAAGCTGCTCAACAGCACTAATTATTAGAGAAATGCAAATCAAAACTACAATGAGGTATCACCTCACACCTGTTAGAATCGGCATCATCAGAAAATCTACAAACAACAAATTCTGGGGAGGGTGTGGACAAAAGGAGCCCTCTTCCACTATTGGTGGGGATGTAAATTGATACAGTCACTATGGAGAACAGTATGGAGTTTCCTTAAAAAAACTAGAAATAGAATTACCATCTGATCCAGCAATCCCACTTCTGGGCATATACCCTGAGAAAACCATAAATCAAAAAGGCACATTCACCACAATGTTCATTGCAGCACTATTTACAATAGCCAGGGAATGCAAGCAACCTAAATGCCCACAGACAGATGAATGGATAAAGATGTGGTACATATATAAAATGGAATATTACTCAGCCATAAAAGGGATGAAACTTGGTCATTTGTAGAGACATTGATGGATCTAGAGACTGTCATACAGAATGAAGTAAGTCAGAAAGAGGAAAACAAATATTGTATATTAATGCATATATGTGGAACCTAAAAAATGGTACAGATGAACTGGTTTGCAGGGAAGAAATAGAGACACAGAGGTAGAGAACAAACGTATGGACACCAAGTGTGGGAAGCCATGGGGTGGTGGTGGTGGGATGAGTTGGGAGATTGGGATTGACCTGTATACATGTATATGCATAAAATACATAACTAATAATAACCTTCTGTATAAAAAAATAAATACAATTAAATTTCAAAATTTAAAAAAAAAATTTAAGTAAAACAGAAAAAAGTTCTTCCCTTCACACAGATGTATTTATAGGAATGAATTATTTCCATGCTTATATCTATAAATACATAAAAGAGGAATCAAATCTAACTTGAACCATAAAAGAAAAAAAAAACCTGAACCCACCAGTTATACAGAGGGAAACCCTATCAGGGCACTTGCTCCAGCGGTAAACAATTCTGAAATTGGTCAGAGGTGGGGAATCACCTCCCATACAGCCAGCAACCCACCCCCCATGCAAGGAGCGTCCTCATTGCAAAGCTGGGGGACCGTGCTGCAGCATCTGTGAGTAAACGTGAGCTGAGCCCCAGGCCAGCTGCTGCTGAACTGTTCCCACCCTTCCCAGGTAAAACACCTGAATATGTACAAGGGCTTGAAAGCCTAGAGGAAGGGCCCTGGAGCCACACCAGCGAAGGCACGCAGGCCAACTTGGTGCCTGCAGGCCAGCCTGGATGGTCCTGGCACCGGGCGCTCTTCTGGAAGCTTTCTATTGCCCTGCCTGAGATATCCCTCCTGTCCCGGCACCCACTGCTTTTATCCTTCCTCACCTCTGTCTGGAGAGAAATTCCATCGGAAGTTATGAGTGACACATCCTCTTCTTTACAGGTGGCAGCCTGGCAACTCCTGCAGAAAGGCCAGCAGAGCCCCACTCACACCGGGCCACCATCAAAGCCTTGGCCCCTCACTCCCTCCCACCAGCACAGCCCTGAGACTGCTGACGGGGCAGAGAATATGGAGTCAGGCACAACTTCAGGGGCTATTGCTGCCTGGAGCGCTGTTTATATTGACCTCAACCAGGCACACCTGGGGAGGGCCGGCCGGCAGGGTAAGGCTGCCCAGGTCAGCTAATCCACAACCCTCAGGGAATCACATTGTTGAAAATGGACCTCGCTAAGGCAGAATAGAAGCCAAGGAAAAAAAGGACACAATGCCATTTGCAGCCCCGTAGATGAGTCTAGAGGTAATCACGTGACTTGGAGTAAGTCAGAATGTGAAAGACACATATCGTATCATATCACTTATAGGTGTTACCTAAAAATGGATACCAGGGCAGATATTTCCACGGAGAAGGGCAATCACAGATTCATTAAACAAACTTATGGTTCACCAATGGAAAGGTGTGAGGATTGGTTTCATTATGATATCGGGGTTAACAGACATAATCAAACACAGGTGACATATATAATCACCAAAGACCTACGGAATACCAAGAGAAGACTACTCAACATTCTGTCCTAACGTACATGGGAAAAGGATCCCAGGAAGAACAGACATCTGTATATGTGTAAAAGAACCACATCTTCCACACCTACAACAAGCCAAACATTGTAATCAAACTTGCTGTAATAGAAAATAAAAAAAATTAAAAACACGAACAAGAAGTAGTGAGACAAACTTGAGGGGCTTTCTCCTGGCACATTCCATTCGAACTTCCAATCTAGAACACGCCTTCCATTGAGGCTCTGTTGCTCTTGTAACCAGATTTGGTAAGGGAGAACTGCTGCCACCTTGTGGCCGTTTCACGCAACAGCAGCTTTAATCCCAGCGCTAATGGTCAGTTGATATTCAAAATCATTGCAGGCCTGTAAATGACACCTGCCCTGAAAACAAATCCTGGGGTCACATATCGACCAAAAAATTCAAAGGACGTCCATATTTCAAAACGACCATTTCAAAAGGCATATTTTACGCACATTAGTGTTCTGCTTCTTTTTCTTTCTTTCCTTTTTTGTTAAAAAAAAAACGGGAATGGAAAAAGGCATCCCTCAGAATGGGCGAAAATCGTTGCAAATGAATCAATGGACAAAGGTTAAATCTCCAATATATATATAAACAGCTCATGCAGCTTAATATTAAAAAAACAAACAACCAAATACAGAAATGGGAAGAAGATCTAAAGAGACGTTTCTTCAAAGAAGACACAGAGATGGCCAAGACGCACATGAAAAGCTGCTCAACAGCACTAATTATTAGAGAAATGCAAATCAAAACTACAATGAGGTATCACCTCACACCTGTTAGAATCGGCATCATCAGAAAATCTACAAACAACAAATTCTGGGGAGGGTGTGGACAAAAGGAGCCCTCTTCCACTATTGGTGGGGATGTAAATTGATACAGTCACTATGGAGAACAGTATGGAGTTTCCTTAAAAAAACTAGAAATAGAATTACCATCTGATCCAGCAATCCCACTTCTGGGCATATACCCTGAGAAAACCATAAATCAAAAAGGCACATTCACCACAATGTTCATTGCAGCACTATTTACAATAGCCAGGTAATGCAAGCAACCTAAATGCCCACAGACAGATGAATGGATAAAGATGTGGTACATATATAAAATGGAATATTACTCAGCCATAAAAGGGATGAAACTTGGTCATTTGTAGAGACATTGATGGATCTAGAGACTGTCATACAGAATGAAGTAAGTCAGAAAGAGGAAAACAAATATTGTATATTAATGCATATATGTGGAACCTAAAAAATGGTACAGATGAACTGGTTTGCAGGGAAGAAATAGAGACACAGAGGTAGAGAACAAACGTATGGACACCAAGTGTGGGAAGCCATGGGGTGGTGGTGGTGGGATGAGTTGGGAGATTGGGATTGACCTGTATACATGTATATGCATAAAATACATAACTAATAATAACCTTCTGTATAAAAAAATAAATACAATTAAATTTCAAAATTTAAAAAAAAAATTTAAGTAAAACAGAAAAAAGTTCTTCCCTTCACACAGATGTATTTATAGGAATGAATTATTTCCATGCTTATATCTATAAATACATAAAAGAGGAATCAAATCTAACTTGAACCATAAAAGAAAAAAAAAAACCTGAACCCACCAGTTATACAGAGGGAAACCCTATCAGGGCACTTGCTCCAGCGGTAAACAATTCTGAAATTGGTCAGAGGTGGGGAATCACCTCCCATACAGCCAGCAACCCACCCCCCATGCAAGGAGCGTCCTCATTGCAAAGCTGGGGGACCGTGCTGCAGCATCTATGAGTAAACGTGAGCTGAGCCCCAGGCCAGCTGCTGCTGAACTGTTCCCACCCTTCCCAGGTAAAACACCTGAATATGTACAAGGGCTTGAAAGCCTAGAGGAAGGGCCCTGGAGCCACACCAGCGAAGGCACGCAGGCCAACTTGGTGCCTGCAGGCCAGCCTGGATGGTCCTGGCACCGGGCGCTCTTCTGGAAGCTTTCTATTGCCCTGCCTGAGATATCCCTCCTGTCCCGGCACCCACTGCTTTTATCCTTCCTCACCTCTGTCTGGAGAGAAATTCCATCGGAAGTTATGAGTGACACATCCTCTTCTTTACAGGTGGCAGCCTGGCAACTCCTGCAGAAAGGCCAGCAGAGCCCCACTCACACCGGGCCACCATCAAAGCCTTGGCCCCTCACTCCCTCCCACCAGCACAGCCCTGAGACTGCTGACGGGGCAGAGAATATGGAGTCAGGCACAACTTCAGGGGCTATTGCTGCCTGGAGCGCTGTTTATATTGACCTCAACCAGGCACACCTGGGGAGGGCCGGCCGGCAGGGTAAGGCTGCCCAGGTCAGCTAATCCACAACCCTCAGGGAATCACATTGTTGAAAATGGACCTCGCTAAGGCAGAATAGAAGCCAAGGAAAAAAAGGACACAATGCCATTTGCAGCCCCGTAGATGAGTCTAGAGGTAATCACGTGACTTGGAGTAAGTCAGAAAGTGAAAGACACATATCGTATCATATCACTTATAGGTGTTACCTAAAAATGGATACCAGGGCAGATATTTCCACGGAGAAGGGCAATCACAGATTCATTAAACAAACTTATGGTTCACCAATGGAAAGGTGTGAGGATTGGTTTCATTATGATATCGGGGTTAACAGACATAATCAAACACAGGTGACATATATAATCACCAAAGACCTACGGAATACCAAGAGAAGACTACTCAACATTCTGTCCTAACGTACATGGGAAAAGGATCCCAGGAAGTACAGACATCTGTATATGTGTAAAAGAACCACATCTTCCACACCTACAACAAGCCAAACATTGTAATCAAGCTTGCTGTAATAGAAAATAAAAAAAATTAAAAACACGAACAAGAAGTAGTGAGACAAACTTGAGGGGCTTTCTCCTGGCACATTCCATTCGAACTTCCAATCTAGAACACGCCTTCCATTGAGGCTCTGTTGCTCTTGTAACCAGATTTGGTAAGGGAGAACTGCTGCCACCTTGTGGCCGTTTCACGCAACAGCAGCTTTAATCCCAGCGCTAATGGTCAGTTGATATTCAAAATCATTGCAGGCCTGTAAATGACACCTGCCCTGAAAACAAATCCTGGGGTCACATATCGACCAAAAAATTCAAAGGACGTCCATATTTCAAAACGACCATTTCAAAAGGCATATTTTACGCACATTAGTGTTCTGCTTCTTTTTCTTTCTTTCCTTTTTTGTTAAAAAAAAACGGGAATGGAAAAAGGCATCCCTCAGAATGGGCGAAAATCGTTGCAAATGAATCAATGGACAAAGGTTAAATCTCCAATATATATATAAACAGCTCATGCAGCTTAATATTAAAAAAACAAACAACCAAATACAGAAATGGGAAGAAGATCTAAAGAGACGTTTCTTCAAAGAAGACACAGAGATGGCCAAGACGCACATGAAAAGCTGCTCAACAGCACTAATTATTAGAGAAATGCAAATCAAAACTACAATGAGGTATCACCTCACACCTGTTAGAATCGGCATCATCAGAAAATCTACAAACAACAAATTCTGGGGAGGGTGTGGACAAAAGGAGCCCTCTTCCACTATTGGTGGGGATGTAAATTGATACAGTCACTATGGAGAACAGTATGGAGTTTCCTTAAAAAAACTAGAAATAGAATTACCATCTGATCCAGCAATCCCACTTCTGGGCATATACCCTGAGAAAACCATAAATCAAAAAGGCACATTCACCACAATGTTCATTGCAGCACTATTTACAATAGCCAGGTAATGCAAGCAACCTAAATGCCCACAGACAGATGAATGGATAAAGATGTGGTACATATATAAAATGGAATATTACTCAGCCATAAAAGGGATGAAACTTGGTCATTTGTAGAGACATTGATGGATCTAGAGACTGTCATACAGAATGAAGTAAGTCAGAAAGAGGAAAACAAATATTGTATATTAATGCATATATGTGGAACCTAAAAAATGGTACAGATGAACTGGTTTTCAGGGAAGAAATAGAGACACAGAGGTAGAGAACAAACGTATGGACACCAAGTGTGGGAAGCCATGGGGTGGTGGTGGTGGGATGAGTTGGGAGATTGGGATTGACCTGTATACATGTATATGCATAAAATACATAACTAATAATAACCTTCTGTATAAAAAAATAAATACAATTAAATTTCAAAATTTAAAAAAAAAATTTAAGTAAAACAGAAAAAAGTTCTTCCCTTCACACAGATGTATTTATAGGAATGAATTATTTCCATGCTTATATCTATAAATACATAAAAGAGGAATCAAATCTAACTGGAACCATAAAAGAAAAAAAAAAACCTGAACCCACCAGTTATACAGAGGGAAACCCTATCAGGGCACTTGCTCCAGCGGTAAACAATTCTGAAATTGGTCAGAGGTGGGGAATCACCTCCCATACAGCCAGCAACCCACCCCCCATGCAAGGAGCGTCCTCATTGCAAAGCTGGGGGACCGTGCTGCAGCATCTGTGAGTAAACGTGAGCTGAGCCCCAGGCCAGCTGCTGCTGAACTGTTCCCACCCTTCCCAGGTAAAACACCTGAATATGTACAAGGGCTTGAAAGCCTAGAGGAAGGGACCTGGAGCCACACCAGCGAAGGCACGCAGGCCAACTTGGTGCCTGCAGGCCAGCCTGGATGGTCCTGGCACCGGGCGCTCTTCTGGAAGCTTTCTATTGCCCTGCCTGAGATATCCCTCCTGTCCCGGCACCCACTGCTTTTATCCTTCCTCACCTCTGTCTGGAGAGAAATTCCATCGGAAGTTATGAGTGACACATCCTCTTCTTTACAGGTGGCAGCCTGGCAACTCCTGCAGAAAGGCCAGCAGAGCCCCACTCACACCGGGCCACCATCAAAGCCTTGGCCCCTCACTCCCTCCCACCAGCACAGCCCTGAGACTGCTGACGGGGCAGAGAATATGGAGTCAGGCACAACTTCAGGGGCTATTGCTGCCTGGAGCGCTGTTTATATTGACCTCAACCAGGCACACCTGGGGAGGGCCGGCCGGCAGGGTAAGGCTGCCCAGGTCAGCTAATCCACAACCCTCAGGGAATCACATTGTTGAAAATGGACCTCGCTAAGGCAGAATAGAAGCCAAGGAAAAAATGGACACAATGCCATTTGCAGCCCCGTAGATGAGTCTAGAGGTAATCACGTGACTTGGAGTAAGTCAGAAAGTGAAACACACATATCGTATCATATCACTTATAGGTGTTACCTAAAAATGGATACCAGGGCAGATATTTCCACGGAGAAGGGCAATCACAGATTCATTAAACAAACTTATGGTTCACCAATGGAAAGGTGTGAGGATTGGTTTCATTATGATATCGGGGTTAACAGACATAATCAAACACAGGTGACATATATAATCACCAAAGACCTACGGAATACCAAGAGAAGACTACTCAACATTCTGTCCTAACGTACATGGGAAAAGGATCCCAGGAAGAACAGACATCTGTATATGTGTAAAAGAACCACATCTTCCACACCTACAACAAGCCAAACATTGTAATCAAACTTGCTGTAATCGAAAATAAAAAAAAATTAAAAACACGAACAAGAAGTAGTGAGACAAACTTGAGGGGCTTTCTCCTGGCACATTCCATTCTAAATTCCAATCTAGAACACGCCTTCCATTGAGGCTCTGTTGCTCTAGTAACCAGATTTGGTAAGGGAGAACTGCTGCCACCTTGTGGCCGTTTCACGCAACAGCAGCTTTAATCCCAGCGCTAATGGTCAGTTGATATTCAAAATCATTGCAGGCCTGTAAATGACACCTGCCCTGAAAACAAATCCTGGGGTCACATATCGACCAAAAAATTTAAAGGATGTCCATATTTCAAAACGACCATTTCAAAAGGCATATTTTACGCACATTAGTGTTCTGCTTCTTTTTCTTTCTTTCCTTTTTTGTTAAAAAAAAACGGGAATGGAAAAAGGCATCCCTCAGAATGGGCGAAAATCGTTGCAAATGAATCAATGGACAAAGGTTTAATCTCCAATATATATATAAACAGCTCATGCAGCTTAATATTAAAAAAACAAACAACCCAATACAGAAATGGGCAGAAGATCTAAAGAGACGTTTCTTCAAAGAAGACACAGAGATGGCCAAGACGCACATGAAAAGCTGCTCAACAGCACTAATTATTAGAGAAATGCAAATCAAAACTACAATGAGGTATCACCTCACACCTGTTAGAATCTGCATCATCAGAAAATCTACAAACAACAAATTCTGGGGAGGGTGTGGACAAAAGGAGCCCTCTTCCACTATTGGTGGGGATGTAAATTGTGACAGTCACTATGGAGAACAGTATGGAGTTTCCTTAAAAAAACTAGAAATAGAATTACCATCTGATCCAGCAATCGAACTTCTGGGCATATACCCAGAGAAAACCATAAATCAAAAAGGCACATTCACCACAATGTTCATTGCAGCACTATTTACAATAGCCAGGTAATGCAAGCAACCTAAATGCCCACAGACAGATGAATGGATAAAGATGTGGTACATATATAAAATGGAATATTACTCAGCCATAAAAGGGATGAAACTTGGTCATTTGTAGAGACATTGATGGATCTAGAGACTGTCATACAGAATGAAGTAAGTCAGAAAGAGGAAAACAAATATTGTATATTAATGCATATATGTGGAACCTAAAAAATGGTACAGATGAACTGGTTTGCAGGGAAGAAATAGAGACACAGAGGTAGAGAACAAACGTATGGACACCAAGTGTGGGAAGCCATGGGGTGGTGGTGGTGGGATGAGTTGGGAGATTGGGATTGACCTGTATACATGTATATGCATAAAATACATAACTAATAATAACCTGCTGTATAAAAAATAAATACAATTAAATTTCAAAATTAAAAAAAAAAAATTTAAGTAAAACAGAAAAAAGTTCTTCCCTTCACACAGATGTATTTATAGGAATGAATTATTTCCATGCTTATATCTATAAATACATAAAAGAGGAATCAAATCTAACTTGAACCATAAAAGAAAAAAAAAACCTGAACCCACCAGTTATGCAGAGGGAAACCCTATCAGGGCACTTGCTCCAGCGGTAAACAATTCTGAAATTGGTCAGAGGTGGGGAATCACCTCCCATACAGCCAGCAACCCAACCCCCATGCAAGGAGCGTCCTCATTGCAAAGCTGGGGGACCGTGCTGAGGCATCTGTGAGTAAACGTGAGCTGAGCCCCAGGCCAGCTGCTGCTGAACTGTTCCCACCCTTCCCAGGTAAAACACCTGAATATGTACAAGGGCTTGAAAGCCTAGAGGAAGGGCCCTGGAGCCACACCAGCGAAGGCACGCAGGCCAACTTGGTGCCTGCAGGCCAGCCAGGATGGTCCTGGCCCTTGGCGCTCTTCTGGAAGATTTCTATTGCCCTGCCTGAGATACCCCTCCTGTCACGGCCCTCACTGCTTTTTTCCTTCCTCACCTCTGTCCGGAGAGAAATTCCATCGGAAGGTATGGGGGACACATCCTCTTCTTTACAGGTGGCAGCCTGGCAACTCCTGCAGAAAGGCCAGCAGAGCCCAACTCAAACCGGGCCATCAACAAAGCCTTGGCCCCTCACTCCCTCCCACCAGCACAGCCCCGAGATGGCTGACGGGGCAGAGAATATGGAGTCAGGCACAACTTCAGGGGCTATTGCTGCCTGGAGCGCTGTTTATATTGACCTCAACCAGGCACACCTGGGGAGGGCCGGCCGGCAGGGTAAGGCTGCCCAGGTCAGCTAATCCACAACCCTCAGGGAATCACATTGTTGAAAAGGGACCTCGCTAAGGCAGAATAGAAGCCAAGGAAAAAATGGACACAATGCCATTTGCAGCCCCGTAGATGAGTCTAAAGGTAATCACGTGACTTGGAGTAAGTCAGAAAGTGAAACACACATATCGTATCATATCACTTATAAGTGTTACCTAAAAATGGATACCAGGGCAGATATTTCCACGGAGAAGGGCAATCACAGATTCATTAAACAAACTTATGGTTCACCAATGGAAAGGTGTGAGGATTGGTTTCATTATGATATCGGGGTTAACAGACATAATCAAACACAGGTGACATATATAATCACCAAAGACCTACGGAATACCAAGAGAAGACTACTCAACATTCTGTCCTAACGTACATGGGAAAAGGATCCCAGGAAGAACAGACATCTGTATATGTGTAAAAGAACCACATCTTCCACACCTACAACAAGCCAAACATTGTAATCAAACTTGCTGTAATCGAAAATAAAAAAAAACAAATTAAAAACACAAACAAAAAGTAGTGAGACAAACTTGAGGGGCTTTCTCCTGGCACATTCCATTCGAAATTCCAGTCTAGAACACGACTTCCATTGAGGCTCTGTTGCTCTAGTAACCAGATTTGGTAAGGGAGAACTGCTGCCACCTTGAGGCCGTTTCACGCAACAGCAGCTTTAATCCCAGCGCTAATGGTCAGTTGATATTCAAAATCATTGCAGGCCTGTAAATGACACCTGCCCTGAAAACAAATCTTGGGGTCACATATCGACCAAAAAATTCAAAGGACGTCCATATTTCAAAACGACCATTTCAAAAGGCATATTTTACGCACATTAGTGTTCTGCTTCTTTTTCTTTCTTTCCTTTTTTGTTAAAAAAAACGGGAATGGAAAAAGGCATCCCTCAGAATGGGCGAAAATCGTTGCAAATGAATCAATGGACAAAGGTTTAATCTCCAATATATATATAAACAGCTCATGCAGCTTAATATTAAAAAAACAAACAACCCAATACAGAAATGGGCAGAAGATCTAAAGAGACGTTTCTTCAAAGAAGACACAGAGATGGCCAAGACGCACATGAAAAGCTGCTCAACAGCACTAATTATTAGAGAAATGCAAATCAAAACTACAATGAGGTATCACCTCACACCTGTTAGAATCGGCATCATCAGAAAATCTACAAACAACAAATTCTGGGGAGGGTGTGGACAAAAGGAGCCCTCTTCCACTATTGGTGGGGATGTAAATTGATACAGTCATTATGGAGAACAGTATGGAGTTTCCTTAAAAAAACTAGAAATAGAATTACCATCTGATCCAGCAATCGAACTTCTGGGCATATACCCAGAGAAAACCATAAATCAAAAAGGCACATTCACCACAATGTTCATTGCAGCACTATTTACAATAGCCAGATAATGCAAGCAACCTAAATGCCCACAGACAGATGAATGGATAAAGATGTGGTACATATATAAAATGGAATATTACTCAGCCATAAAAGGGATGAAACTTGGTCATTTGTAGAGACATTGATGGATCTAGAGACTGTCATACAGAATGAAGTAAGTCAGAAAGAGGAAAACAAATATTGTATATTAATGCATATATGTGGAACCTAAAAAATGGTACAGATGAACTGGTTTGCAGGGAAGAAATAGAGACACAGAGGTAGAGAACAAACGTATGGACACCAAGTGTGGGAAGCCATGGGGTGGTGGTGGTGGGATGAGTTGGGAGATTGGGATTGACCTGTATACATGTATATGCATAAAATACATAACTAATAATAACCTGCTGTATAAAAAATAAATACAATTAAATTTCAAAATTTAAAAAAAAAATTTAAGTAAAACAGAAAAAAGTTCTTCCCTTCACACAGATGTATTTATAGGAATGAATTATTTCCATGCTTATATCTATAAATACATAAAAGAGGAATCAAATCTAACTTGAACCATAAAAGAAAAAAAAAACCTGAACCCACCAGTTATGCAGAGGGAAACCCTATCAGGGCACTTGCTCCAGCGGTAAACAATTCTGAAATTGGTCAGAGGTGGGGAATCACCTCCCATACAGCCAGCAACCCAACCCCCATGCAAGGAGCGTCCTCATTGCAAAGCTGGGGGACCGTGCTGAGGCATCTGTGAGTAAACGTGAGCTGAGCCCCAGGCCAGCTGCTGCTGAACTGTTCCCACCCTTCCCAGGTAAAACACCTGAATATGTACAAGGGCTTGAAAGCCTAGAGGAAGGGCCCTGGAGCCACACCAGCGAAGGCACGCAGGCCAACTTGGTGCCTGCAGGCCAGCCAGGATGGTCCTGGCCCCGGGCGCTCTTCTGGAAGCTTTCTATTGCCCTGCCTGAGATACCCCTCCTGTCACGGCCCACACTGCTTTTTTCCTTCCTCACCTCTGTCTGGAGAGAAATTCCATCGGAAGGTATGGGGGACACATCCTCTTCTTTACAGGTGGCAGCCTGGCAACTCCTGCAGAAAGGCCAGCAGAGCCCAACTCAAACCGGGCCATCAACAAAGCCTTGGCCCCTCACTCCCTCCCACCAGCACAGCCCCGAGACGGCTGACGGGGCAGAGAATATGGAGTCAGGCACAACTTCAGGGGCTATTGCTGCCTGGAGCGCTGTTTATATTGACCTCAACCAGGCACACCTGGGGAGGGCCGGCCGGCAGGGTAAGGCTGCCCAGGTCAGCTAATCCACAACCCTCAGGGAATCACATTGTTGAAAATGGACCTCGCTAAGGCAGAATAGAAGCCAAGGAAAAAATGGACACAATGCCATTTGCAGCCCCGTAGATGAGTCTAGAGGTAATCACGTGACTTGGAGTAAGTCAGAAAGTGAAACACACATATCATATCATATCACTTATAGGTGTTACCTAAAAATGGATACCAGGGCAGATATTTCCACGGAGAAGGGCAATCACAGATTCATTAAACAAACTTATGGTTCACCAATGGAAAGGTGTGAGGATTGGTTTCATTATGATATCGGGGTTAACAGACATAATCAAACACAGGTGACATATATAATCACCAAAGACCTACGGAATACCAAGAGAAGACTACTCAACATTCTGTCCTAACGTACATGGGAAAAGGATCCCAGGAAGAACAGACATCTGTATATGTGTAAAAGAACCACATCTTCCACACCTACAACAAGCCAAACATTGTAATCAAACTTGCTGTAATAGAAAATAAAAAAAAAATTAAAAACACGAACAAGAAGTAGTGAGACAAACTTGAGGGGCTTTCTCCTGGCACATTCCATTCTAAATTCCAATCTAGAACACGCCTTCCATTGAGGCTCTGTTGCTCTAGTAACCAGATTTGGTAACGGAGAACTGCTGCCACCTTGTGGCCGTTTCACGCAACAGCAGCTTTAATCCCAGCGCTAATGGTCAGTTGATATTCAAAATCATTGCAGGCCTGTAAATGACACCTGCCCTGAAAACAAATCCTGGGGTCACATATCGACCAAAAAATTTAAAGGATGTCCATATTTCAAAACGACCATTTCAAAAGGCATATTTTACGCACATTAGTGTTCTGCTTCTTTTTCTTTCTTTCCTTTTTTGTTAAAAAAAAACGGGAATGGAAAAAGGCATCCCTCAGAATGGGCGAAAATCGTTGCAAATGAATCAATGGACAAAGGTTTAATCTCCAATATATATATAAACAGCTCATGCAGCTTAATATTAAAAAAACAAACAACCCAATACAGAAATGGGCAGAAGATCTAAAGAGACGTTTCTTCAAAGAAGACACAGAGATGGCCAAGACGCACATGAAAAGCTGCTCAACAGCACTAATTATTAGAGAAATGCAAATCAAAACTACAATGAGGTATCACCTCACACCTGTTAGAATCTGCATCATCAGAAAATCTACAAACAACAAATTCTGGGGAGGGTGTGGACAAAAGGAGCCCTCTTCCACTATTGGTGGGGATGTAAATTGATACAGTCATTATGGAGAACAGTATGGAGTTTCCTTAAAAAAACTAGAAATAGAATTACCATCTGATCCAGCAATCCCACTTCTGGGCATATACCCAGAGAAAACCATAAATCAAAAAGGCACATTCACCACAATGTTCATTGCAGCACTATTTACAATAGCCAGGTAATGCAAGCAACCTAAATGCCCACAGACAGATGAATGGATAAAGATGTGGTACATATATAAAATGGAATATTACTCAGCCATAAAAGGGATGAAACTTGGTCATTTGTAGAGACATTGATGGATCTAGAGACTGTCATACAGAATGAAGTAAGTCAGAAAGAGGAAAACAAATATTGTATATTAATGCATATATGTGGAACCTAAAAAATGGTACAGATGAACTGGTTTGCAGGGAAGAAATAGAGACACAGAGGTAGAGAACAAACGTATGGACACCAAGTGTGGGAAGCCATGGGGTGGTGGTGGTGGGATGAGTTGGGAGATTGGGATTGACCTGTATACATGTATATGCATAAAATACATAACTAATAATAACCTGCTGTATAAAAAATAAATACAATTAAATTTCAAAATTTAAAAAAAAAATTTAAGTAAAACAGAAAAAAGTTCTTCCCTTCACACAGATGTATTTATAAGAATGAATTATTTCCATGCTTATATCTATAAATACATAAAAGAGGAATCAAATCTAACTTGAACCATAAAAGAAAAAAAAAACCTGAACCCACCAGTTATGCAGAGGGAAACCCTATCAGGGCACTTGCTCCAGCGGTAAACAATTCTGAAATTGGTCAGAGGTGGGGAATCACCTCCCATACAGCCAGCAACCCAACCCCCATGCAAGGAGCGTCCTCATTGCAAAGCTGGGGGACCGTGCTGAGGCATCTGTGAGTAAACGTGAGCTGAGCCCCAGGCCAGCTGCTGCTGAACTGTTCCCACCCTTCCCAGGTAAAACACCTGAATATGTACAAGGGCTTGAAAGCCTAGAGGAAGGGCCCTGGAGCCACACCAGCGAAGGCACGCAGGCCAACTTGGTGCCTGCAGGCCAGCCAGGATGGTCCTGGCCCTTGGCGCTCTTCTGGAAGATTTCTATTGCCCTGCCTGAGATACCCCTCCTGTCACGGCCCTCACTGCTTTTTTCCTTCCTCACCTCTGTCCGGAGAGAAATTCCATCGGAAGGTATGGGGGACACATCCTCTTCTTTACAGGTGGCAGCCTGGCAACTCCTGCAGAAAGGCCAGCAGAGCCCAACTCAAACCGGGCCATCAACAAAGCCTTGGCCCCTCACTCCCTCCCACCAGCACAGCCCCGAGATGGCTGACGGGGCAGAGAATATGGAGTCAGGCACAACTTCAGGGGCTATTGCTGCCTGGAGCGCTGTTTATATTGACCTCAACCAGGCACACCTGGGGAGGGCCGGCCGGCAGGGTAAGGCTGCCCAGGTCAGCTAATCCACAACCCTCAGGGAATCACATTGTTGAAAAGGGACCTCGCTAAGGCAGAATAGAAGCCAAGGAAAAAATGGACACAATGCCATTTGCAGCCCCGTAGATGAGTCTAAAGGTAATCACGTGACTTGGAGTAAGTCAGAAAGTGAAACACACATATCGTATCATATCACTTATAACTGTTACCTAAAAATGGATACCAGGGCAGATATTTCCACGGAGAAGGGCAATCACAGATTCATTAAACAAACTTATGGTTCACCAATGGAAAGGTGTGAGGATTGGTTTCATTATGATATCGGGGTTAACAGACATAATCAAACACAGGTGACATATATAATCACCAAAGACCTACGGAATACCAAGAGAAGACTACTCAACATTCTGTCCTAACGTACATGGGAAAAGGATCCCAGGAAGAACAGACATCTGTATATGTGTAAAAGAACCACATCTTCCACACCTACAACAAGCCAAACATTGTAATCAAACTTGCTGTAATCGAAAATAAAAAAAAACAAATTAAAAACACAAACAAAAAGTAGTGAGACAAACTTGAGGGGCTTTCTCCTGGCACATTCCATTCGAAATTCCAGTCTAGAACACGACTTCCATTGAGGCTCTGTTGCTCTAGTAACCAGATTTGGTAAGGGAGAACTGCTGCCACCTTGAGGCCGTTTCACGCAACAGCAGCTTTAATCCCAGCGCTAATGGTCAGTTGATATTCAAAATCATTGCAGGCCTGTAAATGACACCTGCCCTGAAAACAAATCTTGGGGTCACATATCGACCAAAAAATTCAAAGGACGTCCATATTTCAAAACGACCATTTCAAAAGGCATATTTTACGCACATTAGTGTTCTGCTTCTTTTTCTTTCTTTCCTTTTTTGTTAAAAAAAACGGGAATGGAAAAAGGCATCCCTCAGAATGGGCGAAAATCGTTGCAAATGAATCAATGGACAAAGGTTTAATCTCCAATATATATATAAACAGCTCATGCAGCTTAATATTAAAAAAACAAACAACCCAATACAGAAATGGGCAGAAGATCTAAAGAGACGTTTCTTCAAAGAAGACACAGAGATGGCCAAGACGCACATGAAAAGCTGCTCAACAGCACTAATTATTAGAGAAATGCAAATCAAAACTACAATGAGGTATCACCTCACACCTGTTAGAATCGGCATCATCAGAAAATCTACAAACAACAAATTCTGGGGAGGGTGTGGACAAAAGGAGCCCTCTTCCACTATTGGTGGGGATGTAAATTGATACAGTCATTATGGAGAACAGTATGGAGTTTCCTTAAAAAAACTAGAAATAGAATTACCATCTGATCCAGCAATCGAACTTCTGGGCATATACCCAGAGAAAACCATAAATCAAAAAGGCACATTCACCACAATGTTCATTGCAGCACTATTTACAATAGCCAGATAATGCAAGCAACCTAAATGCCCACAGACAGATGAATGGATAAAGATGTGGTACATATATAAAATGGAATATTACTCAGCCATAAAAGGGATGAAACTTGGTCATTTGTAGAGACATTGATGGATCTAGAGACTGTCATACAGAATGAAGTAAGTCAGAAAGAGGAAAACAAATATTGTATATTAATGCATATATGTGGAACCTAAAAAATGGTACAGATGAACTGGTTTGCAGGGAAGAAATAGAGACACAGAGGTAGAGAACAAACGTATGGACACCAAGTGTGGGAAGCCATGGGGTGGTGGTGGTGGGATGAGTTGGGAGATTGGGATTGACCTGTATACATGTATATGCATAAAATACATAACTAATAATAACCTGCTGTATAAAAAATAAATACAATTAAATTTCAAAATTTAAAAAAAAAATTTAAGTAAAACAGAAAAAAGTTCTTCCCTTCACACAGATGTATTTATAGGAATGAATTATTTCCATGCTTATATCTATAAATACATAAAAGAGGAATCAAATCTAACTTGAACCATAAAAGAAAAAAAAAACCTGAACCCACCAGTTATGCAGAGGGAAACCCTATCAGGGCACTTGCTCCAGCGGTAAACAATTCTGAAATTGGTCAGAGGTGGGGAATCACCTCCCATACAGCCAGCAACCCAACCCCCATGCAAGGAGCGTCCTCATTGCAAAGCTGGGGGACCGTGCTGAGGCATCTGTGAGTAAACGTGAGCTGAGCCCCAGGCCAGCTGCTGCTGAACTGTTCCCACCCTTCCCAGGTAAAACACCTGAATATGTACAAGGGCTTGAAAGCCTAGAGGAAGGGCCCTGGAGCCACACCAGCGAAGGCACGCAGGCCAACTTGGTGCCTGCAGGCCAGCCAGGATGGTCCTGGCCCCGGGCGCTCTTCTGGAAGCTTTCTATTGCCCTGCCTGAGATACCCCTCCTGTCACGGCCCACACTGCTTTTTTCCTTCCTCACCTCTGTCTGGAGAGAAATTCCATCGGAAGGTATGGGGGACACATCCTCTTCTTTACAGGTGGCAGCCTGGCAACTCCTGCAGAAAGGCCAGCAGAGCCCAACTCAAACCGGGCCATCAACAAAGCCTTGGCCCCTCACTCCCTCCCACCAGCACAGCCCCGAGACGGCTGACGGGGCAGAGAATATGGAGTCAGGCACAACTTCAGGGGCTATTGCTGCCTGGAGCGCTGTTTATATTGACCTCAACCAGGCACACCTGGGGAGGGCCGGCCGGCAGGGTAAGGCTGCCCAGGTCAGCTAATCCACAACCCTCAGGGAATCACATTGTTGAAAATGGACCTCGCTAAGGCAGAATAGAAGCCAAGGAAAAAATGGACACAATGCCATTTGCAGCCCCGTAGATGAGTCTAGAGGTAATCACGTGACTTGGAGTAAGTCAGAAAGTGAAACACACATATCATATCATATCACTTATAGGTGTTACCTAAAAATGGATACCAGGGCAGATATTTCCACGGAGAAGGGCAATCACAGATTCATTAAACAAACTTATGGTTCACCAATGGAAAGGTGTGAGGATTGGTTTCATTATGATATCGGGGTTAACAGACATAATCAAACACAGGTGACATATATAATCACCAAAGACCTACGGAATACCAAGAGAAGACTACTCAACATTCTGTCCTAACGTACATGGGAAAAGGATCCCAGGAAGAACAGACATCTGTATATGTGTAAAAGAACCACATCTTCCACACCTACAACAAGCCAAACATTGTAATCAAACTTGCTGTAATAGAAAATAAAAAAAAAATTAAAAACACGAACAAGAAGTAGTGAGACAAACTTGAGGGGCTTTCTCCTGGCACATTCCATTCTAAATTCCAATCTAGAACACGCCTTCCATTGAGGCTCTGTTGCTCTAGTAACCAGATTTG
Source organism: Mesoplodon densirostris (assembly GCF_025265405.1). Taxonomy (NCBI): domain Eukaryota; kingdom Metazoa; phylum Chordata; class Mammalia; order Artiodactyla; family Ziphiidae; genus Mesoplodon; species Mesoplodon densirostris. The sequence continues at coordinate 47,127,131 of NC_082673.1, read as the reverse complement.
GTAACGGAGAACTGCTGCCACCTTGTGGCCGTTTCACGCAACAGCAGCTTTAATCCCAGCGCTAATGGTCAGTTGATATTCAAAATCATTGCAGGCCTGTAAATGACACCTGCCCTGAAAACAAATCCTGGGGTCACATATCGACCAAAAAATTTAAAGGATGTCCATATTTCAAAACGACCATTTCAAAAGGCATATTTTACGCACATTAGTGTTCTGCTTCTTTTTCTTTCTTTCCTTTTTTGTTAAAAAAAAACGGGAATGGAAAAAGGCATCCCTCAGAATGGGCGAAAATCGTTGCAAATGAATCAATGGACAAAGGTTTAATCTCCAATATATATATAAACAGCTCATGCAGCTTAATATTAAAAAAACAAACAACCCAATACAGAAATGGGCAGAAGATCTAAAGAGACGTTTCTTCAAAGAAGACACAGAGATGGCCAAGACGCACATGAAAAGCTGCTCAACAGCACTAATTATTAGAGAAATGCAAATCAAAACTACAATGAGGTATCACCTCACACCTGTTAGAATCTGCATCATCAGAAAATCTACAAACAACAAATTCTGGGGAGGGTGTGGACAAAAGGAGCCCTCTTCCACTATTGGTGGGGATGTAAATTGATACAGTCATTATGGAGAACAGTATGGAGTTTCCTTAAAAAAACTAGAAATAGAATTACCATCTGATCCAGCAATCCCACTTCTGGGCATATACCCAGAGAAAACCATAAATCAAAAAGGCACATTCACCACAATGTTCATTGCAGCACTATTTACAATAGCCAGGTAATGCAAGCAACCTAAATGCCCACAGACAGATGAATGGATAAAGATGTGGTACATATATAAAATGGAATATTACTCAGCCATAAAAGGGATGAAACTTGGTCATTTGTAGAGACATTGATGGATCTAGAGACTGTCATACAGAATGAAGTAAGTCAGAAAGAGGAAAACAAATATTGTATATTAATGCATATATGTGGAACCTAAAAAATGGTACAGATGAACTGGTTTGCAGGGAAGAAATAGAGACACAGAGGTAGAGAACAAACGTATGGACACCAAGTGTGGGAAGCCATGGGGTGGTGGTGGTGGGATGAGTTGGGAGATTGGGATTGACCTGTATACATGTATATGCATAAAATACATAACTAATAATAACCTGCTGTATAAAAAATAAATACAATTAAATTTCAAAATTTAAAAAAAAATTTAAGTAAAACAGAAAAAAGTTCTTCCCTTCACACAGATGTATTTATAAGAATGAATTATTTCCATGCTTATATCTATAAATACATAAAAGAGGAATCAAATCTAACTTGAACCATAAAAGAAAAAAAAAACCTGAACCCACCAGTTATGCAGAGGGAAACCCTATCAGGGCACTTGCTCCAGCGGTAAACAATTCTGAAATTGGTCAGAGGTGGGGAATCACCTCCCATACAGCCAGCAACCCAACCCCCATGCAAGGAGCGTCCTCATTGCAAAGCTGGGGGACCGTGCTGAGGCATCTGTGAGTAAACGTGAGCTGAGCCCCAGGCCAGCTGCTGCTGAACTGTTCCCACCCTTCCCAGGTAAAACACCTGAATATGTACAAGGGCTTGAAAGCCTAGAGGAAGGGCCCTGGAGCCACACCAGCGAAGGCACGCAGGCCAACTTGGTGCCTGCAGGCCAGCCAGGATGGTCCTGGCCCCGGGCGCTCTTCTGGAAGCTTTCTATTGCCCTGCCTGAGATACCCCTCCTGTCACGGCCCTCACTGCTTTTTTCCTTCCTCACCTCTGTCCGGAGAGAAATTCCATCGGAAGGTATGGGGGACACATCCTCTTCTTTACAGGTGGCAGCCTGGCAACTCCTGCAGAAAGGCCAGCAGAGCCCAACTCAAACCGGGCCATCAACAAAGCCTTGGCCCCTCACTCCCTCCCACCAGCACAGCCCCGAGACGGCTGACGGGGCAGAGAATATGGAGTCAGGCACAACTTCAGGGGCTATTGCTGCCTGGAGCGCTGTTTATATTGACCTCAACCAGGCACACCTGGGGAGGGCCGGCCGGCAGGGTAAGGCTGCCCAGGTCAGCTAATCCACAACCCTCAGGGAATCACATTGTTGAAAATGGACCTCGCTAAGGCAGAATAGAAGCCAAGGAAAAAATGGACACAATGCCATTTGCAGCCCCGTAGATGAGTCTAGAGGTAATCACGTGACTTGGAGTAAGTCAGAAAGTGAAACACACATATCGTATCATATCACTTATAGGTGTTACCTAAAAATGGATACCAGGGCAGATATTTCCACGGAGAAGGGCAATCACAGATTCATTAAACAAACTTATGGTTCACCAATGGAAAGGTGTGAGGATTGGTTTCATTATGATATCGGGGTTAACAGACATAATCAAACACAGGTGACATATATAATCACCAAAGACCTACGGAATACCAAGAGAAGACTACTCAACATTCTGTCCTAACGTACATGGGAAAAGGATCCCAGGAAGAACAGACATCTGTATATGTGTAAAAGAACCACATCTTCCACACCTACAACAAGCCAAACATTGTAATCAAACTTGCTGTAATAGAAAATAAAAAAAAATTAAAAACACGAACAAGAAGTAGTGAGACAAACTTGAGGAACTTTCTCCTGGCACATTCCATTCTAAATTCCAATCTAGAACACGCCTTCCATTGAGGCTCTGTTGCTCTAGTAACCAGATTTGGTAAGGGAGAACTGCTGCCACCTTGTGGCCGTTTCACGCAACAGCAGCTTTAATCCCAGCGCTAATGGTCAGTTGATATTCAAAATCATTGCAGGCCTGTAAATGACACCTGCCCTGAAAACAAATCCTGGGGTCACATATCGACCAAAAAATTCAAAGGACGTCCATATTTCAAAACGACCATTTCAAAAGGCATATTTTACGCACATTAGTGTTCTGCTTCTTTTTCTTTCTTTCCTTTTTTGTTAAAAAAAAACGGGAATGGAAAAAGGCATCCCTCAGAATGGGCGAAAATCGTTGCAAATGAATCAATGGACAAAGGTTTAATCTCCAATATATATATAAACAGCTCATGCAGCTTAATATTAAAAAAACAAACAACCCAATACAGAAATGGGCAGAAGATCTAAAGAGACGTTTCTTCAAAGAAGACACAGAGATGGCCAAGACGCACATGAAAAGCTGCTCAACAGCACTAATTATTAGAGAAATGCAAATCAAAACTACAATGAGGTATCACCTCACACCTGTTAGAATCGGCATCATCAGAAAATCTACAAACAAGAAATTCTGGGGAGGGTGTGGACAAAAGGAGCCCTCTTCCACTATAGGTGGGGATGTAAATTGATACAGTCATTATGGAGAACAGTATGGAGTTTCCTTAAAAAAACTAGAAATAGAATTACCATCTGATCCAGCAATCGAACTTCTGGGCATATACCCAGAGAAAACCATAAATCAAAAAGGCACATTCACCACAATGTTCATTGCAGCACTATTTACAATAGCCAGGTAATGCAAGCAACCTAAATGCCCACAGACAGATGAATGGATAAAGATGTGATACATATATAAAATGGAATATTACTCAGCCATAAAAGGGATGAAACTTGGTCATTTGTAGAGACATTGATGGATCTAGAGACTGTCATACAGAATGAAGTAAGTCAGAAAGAGGAAAACAAATATTGTATATTAATGCATATATGTGGAACCTAAAAAATGGTACAGATGAACTGGTTTGCAGGGAAGAAATAGAGACACAGAGGTAGAGAACAAACGTATGGACACCAAGTGTGGGAAGCCATGGGGTGGTGGTGGTGGGATGAGTTGGGAGATTGGGATTGACCTGTATACATGTATATGCATAAAATACATAACTAATAATAACCTGCTGTATAAAAAATAAATACAATTAAATTTCAAAATTTAAAAAAAAAAAATTTAAGTAAAACAGAAAAAAGTTCTTCCCTTCACACAGATGTATTTATAGGAATGAATTATTTCCATGCTTATATTTATAAATACATAAAAGAGGAATCAAATCTAACTTGAACCATAAAAAAAAAAAAAACCTGAACCCACCAGTTATGCAGAGGGAAACCCTATCAGGGCACTTGCTCCAGCGGTAAACAATTCTGAAATTGGTCAGAGGTGGGGAATCACCTCCCATACAGCCAGCAACCCAACCCCCATGCAAGGAGCGTCCTCATTGCAAAGCTGGGGGACCGTGCTGAGGCATCTGTGAGTAAACGTGAGCTGAGCCCCAGGCCAGCTGCTGCTGAACTGTTCCCACCCTTCCCAGGTAAAACACCTGAATATGTACAAGGGCTTGAAAGCCTAGAGGAAGGGCCCTGGAGCCACACCAGCGAAGGCACGCAGGCCAACTTGGTGCCTGCAGGCCAGCCAGGATGGTCCTGGCCCCGGGCGCTCTTCTGGAAGCTTTCTATTGCCCTGCCTGAGATACCCCTCCTGTCACGGCCCTCACTGCTTTTTTCCTTCCTCACCTCTGTCCGGAGAGAAATTCCATCGGAAGGTATGGGGGACACATCCTCTTCTTTACAGGTGGCAGCCTGGCAACTCCTGCAGAAAGGCCAGCAGAGCCCAACTCAAACCGGGCCATCAACAAAGCCTTGGCCCCTCACTCCCTCCCACCAGCACAGCCCCGAGACGGCTGACGGGGCAGAGAATATGGAGTCAGGCACAACTTCAGGGGCTATTGCTGCCTGGAGCGCTGTTTATATTGACCTCAACCAGGCACACCTGGGGAGGGCCGGCCGGCAGGGTAAGGCTGCCCAGGTCAGCTAATCCACAACCCTCAGGGAATCACATTGTTGAAAATGGACCTCGCTAAGGCAGAATAGAAGCCAAGGAAAAAATGGACACAATGCCATTTGCAGCCCCGTAGATGAGTCTAGAGGTAATCACGTGACTTGGAGTAAGTCAGAAAGTGAAACACACATATCGTATCATATCACTTATAGGTGTTACCTAAAAATGGATACCAGGGCAGATATTTCCACGGAGAAGGGCAATCACAGATTCATTAAACAAACTTATGGTTCACCAATGGAAAGGTGTGAGGATTGGTTTCATTATGATATCGGGGTTAACAGACATAATCAAACACAGGTGACATATATAATCACCAAAGACCTACGGAATACCAAGAGAAGACTACTCAACATTCTGTCCTAACGTACATGGGAAAAGGATCCCAGGAAGAACAGACATCTGTATATGTGTAAAAGAACCACATCTTCCACACCTACAACAAGCCAAACATTGTAATCAAACTTGCTGTAATAGAAAAAAAAAAAAATTAAAAACACGAACAAGAAGTAGTGAGACAAACTTGAGGGGCTTTCTCCTGGCACATTCCATTCTAAATTCCAATCTAGAACACGCCTTCCATTGAGGCTCTGTTGCTCTAGTAACCAGATTTGGTAACGGAGAACTGCTGCCACCTTGTGGCCGTTTCACGCAACAGCAGCTTTAATCCCAGCGCTAATGGTCAGTTGATATTCAAAATCATTGCAGGCCTGTAAATGACACCTGCCCTGAAAACAAATCCTGGGGTCACATATCGACCAAAAAATTCAAAGGACGTCCATATTTCAAAACGACCATTTCAAAAGGCATATTTTACGCACATTAGTGTTCTGCTTCTTTTTCTTTCTTTCCTTTTTTGTTAAAAAAAAACGGGAATGGAAAAAGGCATCCCTCAGAATGGGCGAAAATCGTTGCAAATGAATCAATGGACAAAGGTTTAATCTCCAATATATATATAAACAGCTCATGCAGCTTAATATTAAAAAAACAAACAACCCAATACAGAAATGGGCAGAAGATCTAAAGAGACGTTTCTTCAAAGAAGACACAGAGATGGCCAAGACGCACATGAAAAGCTGCTCAACAGCACTAATTATTAGAGAAATGCAAATCAAAACTACAATGAGGTATCACCTCACACCTGTTAGAATCTGCATCATCAGAAAATCTACAAACAACAAATTCTGGGGAGGGTGTGGACAAAAGGAGCCCTCTTCCACTATTGGTGGGGATGTAAATTGATACAGTCATTATGGAGAACAGTATGGAGTTTCCTTAAAAAAACTAGAAATAGAATTACCATCTGATCCAGCAATCCCACTTCTGGGCATATACCCAGAGAAAACCATAAATCAAAAAGGCACATTCACCACAATGTTCATTGCAGCACTATTTACAATAGCCAGGTAATGCAAGCAACCTAAATGCCCACAGACAGATGAATGGATAAAGATGTGGTACATATATAAAATGGAATATTACTCAGCCATAAAAGGGATGAAACTTGGTCATTTGTAGAGACATTGATGGATCTAGAGACTGTCATACAGAATGAAGTAAGTCAGAAAGAGGAAAACAAATATTGTATATTAATGCATATATGTGGAACCTAAAAAATGGTACAGATGAACTGGTTTGCAGGGAAGAAATAGAGACACAGAGGTAGAGAACAAACGTATGGACACCAAGTGTGGGAAGCCATGGGGTGGTGGTGGTGGGATGAGTTGGGAGATTGGGATTGACCTGTATACATGTATATGCATAAAATACATAACTAATAATAACCTGCTGTATAAAAAAATAAATACAATTAAATTTCAAAATTTAAAAAAAAAATTTAAGTAAAACAGAAAAAAGTTCTTCCCTTCACACAGATGTATTTATAGGAATGAATTATTTCCATGCTTATATCTATAAATACATAAAAGAGGAATCAAATCTAACTTGAACCATAAAAGAAAAAAAAACCTGAACCCACCAGTTATGCAGAGGGAAACCCTATCAGGGCACTTGCTCCAGCGGTAAACAATTCTGAAATTGGTCAGAGGTGGGGAATCACCTCCCATACAGCCAGCAACCCAACCCCCATGCAAGGAGCGTCCTCATTGCAAAGCTGGGGGACCGTGCTGAGGCATCTGTGAGTAAATGTGAGCTGAGCCCCAGGCCAGCTGCTGCTGAACTGTTCCCACCCTTCCCAGGTAAAACACCTGAATATGTACAAGGGCTTGAAAGCCTAGAGGTAGGGCCGTGGAGCCACACCAGCGAAGGCACGCAGGCCAACTTGGTGCCTGCAGGCCAGCCAGGATGGTCCTGGCCCCGGGCGCTCTTCTGGAAGCTTTCTATTGCCCTGCCTGAGATACCCCTCCTGTCACGGCCCTCACTGCTTTTTTCCTTCCTCACCTCTGTCTGGAGAGAAATTCCATCGGAAGGTATGGGGGACACATCCTCTTCTTTACAGGTGGCAGCCTGGCAACTCCTGCAGAAAGGCCAGCAGAGCCCAACTCAAACCGGGCCATCAACAAAGCCTTGGCCCCTCACTCCCTCCTACCAGCACAGCCCCGAGACGGCTGACGGGGCAGAGAATATGGAGTCAGGCACAACTTCAGGGGCTATTGCTGCCTGGAGCGCTGTTTATATTGACCTCAACCAGGCACACCTGGGGAGGGCCGGCCGGCAGGGTAAGGCTTCCCAGGTCAGCTAATCCACAACCCTCAGGGAATCACATTGTTGAAAATGGACCTCGCTAAGGCAGAATAGAAGCCAAGGAAAAAAAGGACACAATGCCATTTGCAGCCCCGTAGATGAGTCTAGAGGTAATCACGTGACTTGGAGTAAGTCAGAAAGTGAAAGACACATATCGTATCATATCACTTATAGGTGTTACCTAAAAATGGATACCAGGGCAGATATTTCCACGGAGTAGGGCAATCACAGATTCATTAAACAAACTTATGGTTCACCAATGGAAAGGTGTGAGGATTGGTTTCATTATGATATCGGGGTTAACAGACATAATCAAACACAGGTGACATATATAATCACCAAAGACCTACGGAATACCAAGAGAAGACTACTCAACATTCTGTCCTAACGTACATGGGAAAAGGATCCCAGGAAGAACAGACATCTGTATATGTGTAAAAGAACCACATCTTCCACACCTACAACAACCCAAACATTGTAATCAAACTTGCTGTAATAGAAAATAAAAAAAAAACAAATTAAAAACACAAACAAAAAGTAGTGAGACAAACTTGAGGGGCTTTCTCCTGGCACATTCCATTCGAAATTCCAGTCTAGAACATGACTTCCATTGAGGCTCTGTTGCTCTAGTAACCAGATTTGGTAAGGGAGAACTGCTGCCACCTTGTGGCCGTTTCACGCAACAGCAGCTTTAATCCCAGCGCTAATGGTCAGTTGATATTCAAAATCATTGCAGGCCTGTAAATGACACCTGCCCTGAAAACAAATCCTGGGGTCACATATCGACCAAAAAATTCAAAGGACGTCCATATTTCAAAACGACCATTTCAAAAGGCATATTTTACGCACATTAGTGTTCTGCTTCTTTTTCTTTCTTTCCTTTTTTGTTAAAAAAAACGGGAATGGAAAAAGGCATCCCTCAGAATGGGCGAAAATCATTGCAAATGAATCAATGGACAAAGGTTTAATCTCCAATATATATATAAACAGCTCATGCAGCTTAATATTAAAAAAACAAACAACCCAATACAGAAATGGGCAGAAGATCTAAAGAGACGTTTCTTCAAAGAAGACACAGAGATGGCCAAGACGCACATGAAAAGCTGCTCAACAGCACTAATTATTAGAGAAATGCAAATCAAAACTACAATGAGGTATCACCTCACACCTGTTAGAATCTGCATCATCAGAAAATCTACAAACAACAAATTCTGGGGAGGGTGTGGACAAAAGGAGCCCTCTTCCACTATTGGTGGGGATGTAAATTGATACAGTCATTATGGAGAACAGTATGGAGTTTCCTTAAAAAAACTAGAAATAGAATTACCATCTGATCCAGCAATCGAACTTCTGGGCATATACCCAGAGAAAACCATAAATCAAAAAGGCACATTCACCACAATGTTCATTGCAGCACTATTTACAATAGCCAGGTAATGCAAGCAACCTAAATGCCCACAGACAGATGAATGGATAAAGATGTGGTACATATATAAAATGGAATATTACTCAGCCATAAAAGGGATGAAACTTGGTCATTTGTAGAGACATTGATGGATCTAGAGACTGTCATACAGAATGAAGTAAGTCAGAAAGAGGAAAACAAATATTGTATATTAATGCATATATGTGGAACCTAAAAAATGGTACAGATGAACTGGTTTGCAGGGAAGAAATAGAGACACAGAGGTAGAGAACAAACGTATGGACACCAAGTGTGGGAAGCCATGGGGTGGTGGTGGTGGGATGAGTTGGGAGATTGGGATTGACCTGTATACATGTATATGCATAAAATACATAACTAATAATAACCTGCTGTATAAAAAATAAATACAATTAAATTTCAAAATTTAAAAAAAAAATTTAAGTAAAACAGAAAAAAGTTCTTCCCTTCACACAGATGTATTTATAGGAATGAATTATTTCCATGCTTATATCTATAAATACATAAAAGAGGAATCAAATCTAACTTGAACCATAAAAGAAAAAAAAAACCTGAACCCACCAGTTATGCAGAGGGAAACCCTATCAGGGCACTTGCTCCAGCGGTAAACAATTCTGAAATTGGTCAGAGGTGGGGAATCACCTCCCATACAGCCAGCAACCCAACCCCCATGCAAGGAGCGTCCTCATTGCAAAGCTGGGGGACCGTGCTGAGGCATCTGTGAGTAAACGTGAGCTGAGCCCCAGGCCAGCTGCTGCTGAACTGTTCCCACCCTTCCCAGGTAAAACACCTGAATATGTACAAGGGCTTGAAAGCCTAGAGGAAGGGCCCTGGAGCCACACCAGCGAAGGCACGCAGGCCAACTTGGTGCCTGCAGGCCAGCCAGGATGGTCCTGGCCCCGGGCGCTCTTCTGGAAGCTTTCTATTGCCCTGCCTGAGATACCCCTCCTGTCACGGCCCTCACTGCTTTTTTCCTTCCTCACCTCTGTCCGGAGAGAAATTCCATCGGAAGGTATGGGGGACACATCCTCTTCTTTACAGGTGGCAGCCTGGCAACTCCTGCAGAAAGGCCAGCAGAGCCCAACTCAAACCGGGCCATCAACAAAGCCTTGGCCCCTCACTCCCTCCCACCAGCACAGCCCCGAGACGGCTGACGGGGCAGAGAATATGGAGTCAGGCACAACTTCAGGGGCTATTGCTGCCTGGAGCGCTGTTTATATTGACCTCAACCAGGCACACCTGGGGAGGGCCGGCCGGCAGGGTAAGGCTGCCCAGGTCAGCTAATCCACAACCCTCAGGGAATCACATTGTTGAAAATGGACCTCGCTAAGGCAGAATAGAAGCCAAGGGAAAAATGGACACAATGCCATTTGCAGCCCCGTAGATGAGTCTAGAGGTAATCACGTGACTTGGAGTAAGTCAGAAAGTGAAACACACATATCGTATCATATCACTTATAGGTGTTACCTAAAAATGGATACCAGGGCAGATATTTCCACGGAGAAGGGCAATCACAGATTCATTAAACAAACTTATGGTTCACCAATGGAAAGGTGTGAGGATTGGTTTCATTATGATATCGGGGTTAACAGACATAATCAAACACAGGTGACATATATAATCACCAAAGACCTACGGAATACCAAGAGAAGACTACTCAACATTCTGTCCTAACGTACATGGGAAAAGGATCCCAGGAAGAACAGACATCTGTATATGTGTAAAAGAACCACATCTTCCACACCTACAACAAGCCAAACATTGTAATCAAACTTGCTGTAATAGAAAATAAAAAAAAATTAAAAACACGAACAAGAAGTAGTGAGACAAACTTGAGGAACTTTCTCCTGGCACATTCCATTCTAAATTCCAATCTAGAACACGCCTTCCATTGAGGCTCTGTTGCTCTAGTAACCAGATTTGGTAAGGGAGAACTGCTGCCACCTTGTGGCCGTTTCACGCAACAGCAGCTTTAATCCCAGCGCTAATGGTCAGTTGATATTCAAAATCATTGCAGGCCTGTAAATGACACCTGCCCTGAAAACAAATCCTGGGGTCACATATCGACCAAAAAATTCAAAGGACGTCCATATTTCAAAACGACCATTTCAAAAGGCATATTTTACGCACATTAGTGTTCTGCTTCTTTTTCTTTCTTTCCTTTTTTGTTAAAAAAAAACGGGAATGGAAAAAGGCATCCCTCAGAATGGGCGAAAATCGTTGCAAATGAATCAATGGACAAAGGTTTAATCTCCAATATATATATAAACAGCTCATGCAGCTTAATATTAAAAAAACAAACAACCCAATACAGAAATGGGCAGAAGATCTAAAGAGACGTTTCTTCAAAGAAGACACAGAGATGGCCAAGACGCACATGAAAAGCTGCTCAACAGCACTAATTATTAGAGAAATGCAAATCAAAACTACAATGAGGTATCACCTCACACCTGTTAGAATCTGCATCATCAGAAAATCTACAAACAACAAATTCTGGGGAGGGTGTGGACAAAAGGAGCCCTCTTCCACTATAGGTGGGGATGTAAATTGATACAGTCATTATGGAGAACAGTATGGAGTTTCCTTAAAAAAACTAGAAATAGAATTACCATCTGATCCAGCAATCGAACTTCTGGGCATATACCCAGAGAAAACCATAAATCAAAAAGGCACATTCACCACAATGTTCATTGCAGCACTATTTACAATAGCCAGGTAATGCAAGCAACCTAAATGCCCACAGACAGATGAATGGATAAAGATGTGATACATATATAAAATGGAATATTACTCAGCCATAAAAGGGATGAAACTTGGTCATTTGTAGAGACATTGATGGATCTAGAGACTGTCATACAGAATGAAGTAAGTCAGAAAGAGGAAAACAAATATTGTATATTAATGCATATATGTGGAACCTAAAAAATGGTACAGATGAACTGGTTTGCAGGGAAGAAATAGAGACACAGAGGTAGAGAACAAACGTATGGACACCAAGTGTGGGAAGCCATGGGGTGGTGGTGGTGGGATGAGTTGGGAGATTGGGATTGACCTGTATACATGTATATGCATAAAATACATAACTAATAATAACCTGCTGTATAAAAAATAAATACAATTAAATTTCAAAATTTAAAAAAAAAAAATTTAAGTAAAACAGAAAAAAGTTCTTCCCTTCACACAGATGTATTTATAGGAATGAATTATTTCCATGCTTATATCTATAAATACATAAAAGAGGAATCAAATCTAACTTGAACCATAAAAGAAAAAAAAAACCTGAACCCACCAGTTATGCAGAGGGAAACCCTATCAGGGCACTTGCTCCAGCGGTAAACAATTCTGAAATTGGTCAGAGGTGGGGAATCACCTCCCATACAGCCAGCAACCCAACCCCCATGCAAGGAGCGTCCTCATTGCAAAGCTGGGGGACCGTGCTGAGGCATCTGTGAGTAAACGTGAGCTGAGCCCCAGGCCAGCTGCTGCTGAACTGTTCCCACCCTTCCCAGGTAAAACACCTGAATATGTACAAGGGCTTGAAAGCCTAGAGGAAGGGCCCTGGAGCCACACCAGCGAAGGCACGCAGGCCAACTTGGTGCCTGCAGGCCAGCCTGGATGGTCCTGGCACCGGGCGCTCTTCTGGAAGCTTTCTATTGCCCTGCCTGAGATATCCCTCCTGTCCCGGCACCCACTGCTTTTATCCTTCCTCACCTCTGTCTGGAGAGAAATTCCATCGGAAGTTATGAGTGACACATCCTCTTCTTTACAGGTGGCAGCCTGGCAACTCCTGCAGAAAGGCCAGCAGAGCCCCACTCACACCGGGCCACCATCAAAGCCTTGGCCCCTCACTCCCTCCCACCAGCACAGCCCCGAGACTGCTGACGGGGCAGAGAATATGGAGTCAGGCACAACCTCAGGGGCTATTGCTGCCTGGAGCGCTGTTTATATTGACCTCAACCAGGCACACCTGGGGAGGGCCGGGCGGCAGGGTAAGGCTTCCAAGGTCAGCTAATCCACAACCCTCAGGGAATCACATTGTTGAAAATGGACCTCGCTAAGGCAGAATAGAAGCCAAGGAAAAAAAGGACACAATGCCATTTGCAGCCCCGTAGATGAGTCTAGAGGTAATCACGTGACTTGGAGTAAGTCAGAAAGTGAAAGACACATATCGTATCATATCACTTATAGGTGTTACCTAAAAATGGATACCAGGGCAGATATTTCCACGGAGTAGGGCAATCACAGATTCATTAAACAAACTTATGGTTCACCAATGGAAAGGTGTGAGGATTGGTTTCATTATGATATCGGGGTTAACAGACATAATCAAACACAGGTGACATATATAATCACCAAAGACCTACGGAATACCAAGAGAAGACTACTCAACATTCTGTCCTAACGTACATGGGAAAAGGATCCCAGGAAGAACAGACATCTGTATATGTGTAAAAGAACCACATCTTCCACACCTACAACAACCCAAACATTGTAATCAAACTTGCTGTAATAGAAAATAAAAAAAAAACAAATTAAAAACACAAACAAAAAGTAGTGAGACAAACTTGAGGGGCTTTCTCCTGGCACATTCCATTCGAAATTCCAGTCTAGAACATGACTTCCATTGAGGCTCTGTTGCTCTAGTAACCAGATTTGGTAAGGGAGAACTGCTGCCACCTTGTGGCCGTTTCACGCAACAGCAGCTTTAATCCCAGCGCTAATGGTCAGTTGATATTCAAAATCATTGCAGGCCTGTAAATGACACCTGCCCTGAAAACAAATCCTGGGGTCACATATCGACCAAAAAATTCAAAGGACGTCCATATTTCAAAACGACCATTTCAAAAGGCATATTTTACGCACATTAGTGTTCTGCTTCTTTTTCTTTCTTTCCTTTTTTGTTAAAAAAAACGGGAATGGAAAAAGGCATCCCTCAGAATGGGCGAAAATCATTGCAAATGAATCAATGGACAAAGGTTTAATCTCCAATATATATATAAACAGCTCATGCAGCTTAATATTAAAAAAACAAACAACCCAATACAGAAATGGGCAGAAGATCTAAAGAGACGTTTCTTCAAAGAAGACACAGAGATGGCCAAGACGCACATGAAAAGCTGCTCAACAGCACTAATTATTAGAGAAATGCAAATCAAAACTACAATGAGGTATCACCTCACACCTGTTAGAATCTGCATCATCAGAAAATCTACAAACAACAAATTCTGGGGAGGGTGTGGACAAAAGGAGCCCTCTTCCACTATTGGTGGGGATGTCAATTGATACAGTCATTATGGAGAACAGTATGGAGTTTCCTTAAAAAAACTAGAAATAGAATTACCATCTGATCCAGCAATCGAACTTCTGGGCATATACCCAGAGAAAACCATAAATCAAAAAGGCACATTCACCACAATGTTCATTGCAGCACTATTTACAATAGCCAGGTAATGCAAGCAACCTAAATGCCCACAGACAGATGAATGGATAAAGATGTGGTACATATATAAAATGGAATATTACTCAGCCATAAAAGGGATGAAACTTGGTCATTTGTAGAGACATTGATGGATCTAGAGACTGTCATACAGAATGAAGTAAGTCAGAAAGAGGAAAACAAATATTGTATATTAATGCATATATGTGGAACCTAAAAAATGGTACAGATGAACTGGTTTGCAGGGAAGAAATAGAGACACAGAGGTAGAGAACAAACGTATGGACACCAAGTGTGGGAAGCCATGGGGTGGTGGTGGTGGGATGAGTTGGGAGATTGGGATTGACCTGTATACATGTATATGCATAAAATACATAACTAATAATAACCTGCTGTATAAAAAATAAATACAATTAAATTTCAAAATTTAAAAAAAAAATTTAAGTAAAACAGAAAAAAGTTCTTCCCTTCACACAGATGTATTTATAGGAATGAATTATTTCCATGCTTATATCTATAAATACATAAAAGAGGAATCAAATCTAACTTGAACCATAAAAGAAAAAAAAAACCTGAACCCACCAGTTATGCAGAGGGAAACCCTATCAGGGCACTTCCTCCAGCGGTAAACAATTCTGAAATTGGTCAGAGGTGGGGAATCACCTCCCATACAGCCAGCAACCCAACCCCCATGCAAGGAGCGTCCTCATTGCAAAGCTGGGGGACCGTGCTGAGGCATCTGTGAGTAAACGTGAGCTGAGCCCCAGGCCAGCTGCTGCTGAACTGTTCCCACCCTTCCCAGGTAAAACACCTGAATATGTACAAGGGCTTGAAAGCCTAGAGGAAGGGCCCTGGAGCCACACCAGCGAAGGCACGCAGGCCAACTTGGTGCCTGCAGGCCAGCCAGGATGGTCCTGGCCCCGGGCGCTCTTCTGGAAGCTTTCTATTGCCCTGCCTGAGATACCCCTCCTGTCACGGCCCTCACTGCTTTTTTCCTTCCTCACCTCTGTCCGGAGAGAAATTCCATCGGAAGGTATGGGGGACACATCCTCTTCTTTACAGGTGGCAGCCTGGCAACTCCTGCAGAAAGGCCAGCAGAGCCCAACTCAAACCGGGCCATCAACAAAGCCTTGGCCCCTCACTCCCTCCCACCAGCACAGCCCCGAGACGGCTGACGGGGCAGAGAATATGGAGTCAGGCACAACTTCAGGGGCTATTGCTGCCTGGAGCGCTGTTTATATTGACCTCAACCAGGCACACCTGGGGAGGGCCGGCCGGCAGGGTAAGGCTGCCCAGGTCAGCTAATCCACAACCCTCAGGGAATCACATTGTTGAAAATGGACCTCGCTAAGGCAGAATAGAAGCCAAGGGAAAAATGGACACAATGCCATTTGCAGCCCCGTAGATGAGTCTAGAGGTAATCACGTGACTTGGAGTAAGTCAGAAAGTGAAACACACATATCGTATCATATCACTTATAGGTGTTACCTAAAAATGGATACCAGGGCAGATATTTCCACGGAGAAGGGCAATCACAGATTCATTAAACAAACTTATGGTTCACCAATGGAAAGGTGTGAGGATTGGTTTCATTATGATATCGGGGTTAACAGACATAATCAAACACAGGTGACATATATAATCACCAAAGACCTACGGAATACCAAGAGAAGACTACTCAACATTCTGTCCTAACGTACATGGGAAAAGGATCCCAGGAAGAACAGACATCTGTATATGTGTAAAAGAACCACATCTTCCACACCTACAACAAGCCAAACATTGTAATCAAACTTGCTGTAATAGAAAATAAAAAAAAATTAAAAACACGAACAAGAAGTAGTGAGACAAACTTGAGGAACTTTCTCCTGGCACATTCCATTCTAAATTCCAATCTAGAACACGCCTTCCATTGAGGCTCTGTTGCTCTAGTAACCAGATTTGGTAAGGGAGAACTGCTGCCACCTTGTGGCCGTTTCACGCAACAGCAGCTTTAATCCCAGCGCTAATGGTCAGTTGATATTCAAAATCATTGCAGGCCTGTAAATGACACCTGCCCTGAAAACAAATCCTGGGGTCACATATCGACCAAAAAATTCAAAGGACGTCCATATTTCAAAACGACCATTTCAAAAGGCATATTTTACGCACATTAGTGTTCTGCTTCTTTTTCTTTCTTTCCTTTTTTGTTAAAAAAAAACGGGAATGGAAAAAGGCATCCCTCAGAATGGGCGAAAATCGTTGCAAATGAATCAATGGACAAAGGTTTAATCTCCAATATATATATAAACAGCTCATGCAGCTTAATATTAAAAAAACAAACAACCCAATACAGAAATGGGCAGAAGATCTAAAGAGACGTTTCTTCAAAGAAGACACAGAGATGGCCAAGACGCACATGAAAAGCTGCTCAACAGCACTAATTATTAGAGAAATGCAAATCAAAACTACAATGAGGTATCACCTCACACCTGTTAGAATCTGCATCATCAGAAAATCTACAAACAACAAATTCTGGGGAGGGTGTGGACAAAAGGAGCCCTCTTCCACTATAGGTGGGGATGTAAATTGATACAGTCATTATGGAGAACAGTATGGAGTTTCCTTAAAAAAACTAGAAATAGAATTACCATCTGATCCAGCAATCGAACTTCTGGGCATATACCCAGAGAAAACCATAAATCAAAAAGGCACATTCACCACAATGTTCATTGCAGCACTATTTACAATAGCCAGGTAATGCAAGCAACCTAAATGCCCACAGACAGATGAATGGATAAAGATGTGATACATATATAAAATGGAATATTACTCAGCCATAAAAGGGATGAAACTTGGTCATTTGTAGAGACATTGATGGATCTAGAGACTGTCATACAGAATGAAGTAAGTCAGAAAGAGGAAAACAAATATTGTATATTAATGCATATATGTGGAACCTAAAAAATGGTACAGATGAACTGGTTTTCAGGGAAGAAATAGAGACACAGAGGTAGAGAACAAACGTATGGACACCAAGTGTGGGAAGCCATGGGGTGGTGGTGGTGGGATGAGTTGGGAGATTGGGATTGACCTGTATACATGTATATGCATAAAATACATAACTAATAATAACCTGCTGTATAAAAAATAAATACAATTAAATTTCAAAATTTAAAAAAAAAAAATTTAAGTAAAACAGAAAAAAGTTCTTCCCTTCACACAGATGTATTTATAGGAATGAATTATTTCCATGCTTATATCTATAAATACATAAAAGAGGAATCAAATCTAACTTGAACCATAAAAGAAAAAAAAAACCTGAACCCACCAGTTATGCAGAGGGAAACCCTATCAGGGCACTTGCTCCAGCGGTAAACAATTCTGAAATTGGTCAGAGGTGGGGAATCACCTCCCATACAGCCAGCAACCCAACCCCCATGCAAGGAGCGTCCTCATTGCAAAGCTGGGGGACCGTGCTGAGGCATCTGTGAGTAAACGTGAGCTGAGCCCCAGGCCAGCTGCTGCTGAACTGTTCCCACCCTTCCCAGGTAAAACACCTGAATATGTACAAGGGCTTGAAAGCCTAGAGGAAGGGCCCTGGAGCCACACCAGCGAAGGCACGCAGGCCAACTTGGTGCCTGCAGGCCAGCCTGGATGGTCCTGGCACCGGGCGCTCTTCTGGAAGCTTTCTATTGCCCTGCCTGAGATATCCCTCCTGTCCCGGCACCCACTGCTTTTATCCTTCCTCACCTCTGTCTGGAGAGAAATTCCATCGGAAGTTATGAGTGACACATCCTCTTCTTTACAGGTGGCAGCCTGGCAACTCCTGCAGAAAGGCCAGCAGAGCCCCACTCACACCGGGCCACCATCAAAGCCTTGGCCCCTCACTCCCTCCCACCAGCACAGCCCCGAGACTGCTGACGGGGCAGAGAATATGGAGTCAGGCACAACCTCAGGGGCTATTGCTGCCTGGAGCGCTGTTTATATTGACCTCAACCAGGCACACCTGGGGAGGGCCGGGCGGCAGGGTAAGGCTTCCAAGGTCAGCTAATCCACAACCCTCAGGGAATCACATTGTTGAAAATGGACCTCGCTAAGGCAGAATAGAAGCCAAGGAAAAAAAGGACACAATGCCATTTGCAGCCCCGTAGATGAGTCTAGAGGTAATCACGTGACTTGGAGTAAGTCAGAAAGTGAAAGACACATATCGTATCATATCACTTATAGGTGTTACCTAAAAATGGATACCAGGGCAGATATTTCCACGGAGTAGGGCAATCACAGATTCATTAAACAAACTTATGGTTCACCAATGGAAAGGTGTGAGGATTGGTTTCATTATAATATCGGGGTTAACAGACATAATCAAACACAGGTGACATATATAATCACCAAAGACCTACGGAATACCAAGAGAAGGCTACTCAACATTCTGTCCGAACGTACATGGGAAAAGGATCCCAGGAAGAACAGACATCTGTATATGTGTAAAAGAACCACATCTTCCACACCTACAACAAGCCAAACATTGTAATCAAACTTGCTGTAATAGAAAATAAAAAAAATTAAAAACACGAACAAGAAGTAGTGAGACAAACTTGAGGGGCTTTCTCCTGGCACATTCCATTCGAACTTCCAATCTAGAACACGCCTTCCATTGAGGCTCTGTTGCTCTAGTAACCAGATTTGGTAAGGGAGAACTGCTGCCACCTTGTGGTCGTTTCACGCAACAGCAGCTTTAATCCCAGCGCTAATGGTCAGTTGATATTCAAAATCATTAGAGGCCTGTAAATGACACCTGCCCTGAAAACAAATCCTGGGGTCACATATCGACCAAAAAATTCAAAGGACGTCCATATTTCAAAACGACCATTTCAAAAGGCATATTTTACGCACATTAGTGTTCTGCTTCTTTTTCTTTCTTTCCTTTTTTGTTAAAAAAACGGGAATGGAAAAAGGTATCCCTCAGAATGGGCGAAAATCGTTGCAAATGAATCAATGGACAAAGGTTTAATCTCCAATATATATATAAACAGCTCATGCAGCTTAATATTAAAAAAACAAACAACCCAATACAAAAATGGGCAGAAGATCTAAAGAGACGTTTCTTCAAAGAAGACACAGAGATGGCCAAGACGCACATGAAAAGCTGCTCAACAGCACTAATTATTAGAGAAAGGCAAATCAAAACTACAATGAGGTATCACCTCACACCTGTTAGAATCGGCATCATCAGAAAATCTACAAACAACAAATTCTGGGGAGGGTGTGGACAAAAGGAGCCCTCTTCCACTATTGGTGGGGATGTAAATTGATACAGTCATTATGGAGAACAGTATGGAGTTTCCTTAAAAAAACTAGAAATAGAATTACCATCTGATCCAGCAATCCCACTTCTGGGCATATACCCAGAGAAAACCATAAATCAAAAAGGCACATTCACCACAATGTTCATTGCAGCACTATTTACAATAGCCAGGTAATGCAAGCAACCTAAATGCCCACAGACAGATGAATGGATAAAGATGTGGTACATATATAAAATGGAATATTACTCAGCCATAAAAGGGATGAAACTTGGTCATTTGTAGAGACATTGATGGATCTAGAGACTGTCATACAGAATGAAGTAAGTCAGAAAGAGGAAAACAAATATTGTATATTAATGCATATATGTGGAACCTAAAAAATGGTACAGATGAACTGGTTTGCAGGGAAGAAATAGAGACACAGAGGTAGAGAACAAACGTATGGACACCAAGTGTGGGAAGCCATGGGGTGGTGGTGGTGGGATGAGTTGGGAGATTGGGATTGACCTGTATACATGTATATGCATAAAATACATAACTAATAATAACCTGCTGTATAAAAAAATAAATACAATTAAATTTCAATATTTAAAAAAAAAATTTAAGTAAAACAGAAAAAAGTTCTTCCCTTCACACAGATGTATTTATAGGAATGAATTATTTCCATGCTTATATCTATAAATACATAAAAGAGGAATCAAATCTAACTTGAACCATAAAAGAAAAAAAAACCTGAACCCACCAGTTATGCAGAGGGAAACCCTATCAGGGCACTTGCTCCAGCGGTAAACAATTCTGAAATTGGTCAGAGGTGGGGAATCACCTCCCATACAGCCAGCAACCCAACCCCCATGCAAGGAGCGTCCTCATTGCAAAGCTGGGGGACCGTGCTGAGGCATCTGTGAGTAAATGTGAGCTGAGCCCCAGGCCAGCTGCTGCTGAACTGTTCCCACCCTTCCCAGGTAAAACACCTGAATATGTACAAGGGCTTGAAAGCCTAGAGGAAGGGCCGTGGAGCCACACCAGCGACAGCACGCAAGCCAACGTGGTCCCTGCAGGCCAGCCAGGATGGTCCTGGCCCCGGGCGCTCTTCTGGAAGCTTTCTATTGCCCTGCCTGAGATACCCCTCCTGTCCCGGCCCCCACTGCTTTTTTCCTTCCTCACCTCTGTCCGGAGAGAAATTCCATCGGAAGTTATGAGTGACACATCCTCTTCTTTACAGGTGGCAGCCTGGCAACTCCTGCAGAAAGGCCAGCAGAGCCCCACTCACACCGGGCCACCAACAAAGCCTTGGCCCCTCACTCCCTCCCACCAGCACAGCCCCGAGACTGCTGACGGGGCAGAGAATATGGAGTCAGGCACAACTTCAGGGGCTATTGCTGCCTGGAGCGCTGTTTATATTGACCTCAACCAGGCACACCTGGGGAGGGCCGGCCGGCAGGGTAAGGCTTCCAAGGTCAGCTAATCCACAACCCTCAGGGAATCACATTGTTGAAAATGGACCTCGCTAAGGCAGAATAGAAGCCAAGGAAAAAAAGGACACAATGCCATTTGCAGCCCCGTAGATGAGTCTAGAGGTAATCACGTGACTTGGAGTAAGTCAGAAAGTGAAAGACACATATCGTATCATATCACTTATAGGTGTTACCTAAAAATGGATACCAGGGCAGATATTTCCACGGAGTAGGGCAATCACAGATTCATTAAACAAACTTATGGTTCACCAATGGAAAGGTGTGAGGATTGGTTTCATTATGATATCGGGGTTAACAGACATAATCAAACACAGGTGACATATATAATCACCAAAGACCTACGGAATACCAAGAGAAGACTACTCAACATTCTGTCCTAACGTACATGGGAAAAGGATCCCAGGAAGAACAGACATCTGTATATGTGTAAAAGAACCACATCTTCCACACCTACAACAAGCCAAACATTGTAATCAAACTTGCTGTAATAGAAAATAAAAAAAAAACAAATTAAAAACACAAACAAAAAGTAGTGAGACAAACTTGAGGGGCTTTCTCCTGGCACATTCCATTCGAAATTCCAGTCTAGAACATGACTTCCATTGAGGCTCTGTTGCTCTAGTAACCAGATTTGGTAAGGGAGAACTGCTGCCACCTTGTGGCCGTTTCACGCAACAGCAGCTTTAATCCCAGCGCTAATGGTCAGTTGATATTCAAAATCATTGCAGGCCTGTAAATGACACCTGCCCTGAAAACAAATCCTGGGGTCACATATTGACCAAAAAATTCAAAGGACGTCCATATTTCAAAACGACCATTTCAAAAGGCATATTTTA
Organism: Mesoplodon densirostris; assembly: GCF_025265405.1. NCBI lineage: Eukaryota > Metazoa > Chordata > Mammalia > Artiodactyla > Ziphiidae > Mesoplodon > Mesoplodon densirostris. Next base: position 47,105,108 of record NC_082673.1, on the reverse strand, counting down.
CGCACATTAGTGTTCTGCTTCTTTTTCTTTCTTTCCTTTTTTGTTAAAAAAACGGGAATGGAAAAAGGTATCCCTCAGAATGGGCGAAAATCGTTGCAAATGAATCAATGGACAAAGGTTTAATCTCCAATATATATATAAACAGCTCATGCAGCTTAATATTAAAAAAACAAACAACCCAATACAGAAATGGGCAGAAGATCTAAAGAGACGTTTCTTCAAAGAAGACACAGAGATGGCCAAGACGCACATGAAAAGCTGCTCAACAGCACTAATTATTAGAGAAATGCAAATCAAAACTACAATGAGGTATCACCTCACACCTGTTAGAATCGGCATCATCAGAAAATCTACAAACAACAAATTCTGGGGAGGGTGTGGACAAAAGGAGCCCTCTTCCACTATTGGTGGGGATGTAAATTGATACAGTCATTATGGAGAACAGTATGGAGTTTCCTTAAAAAAACTAGAAATAGAATTACCATCTGATCCAGCAATCGAACTTCTGGGCATATACCCAGAGAAAACCATAAATCAAAAAGGCACATTCACCACAATGTTCATTGCAGCACTATTTACAATAGCCAGGTAATGCAAGCAACCTAAATGCCCACAGACAGGTGAATGGATAAAGATGTGGTACATATATAAAATGGAATATTACTCAGCCATAAAAGGGATGAAACTTGGTCATTTGTAGAGACATTGATGGATCTAGAGACTGTCATACAGAATGAAGTAAGTCAGAAAGAGGAAAACAAATATTGTATATTAATGCATATATGTGGAACCTAAAAAATGGTACAGATGAACTGGTTTGCAGGGAAGAAATAGAGACACAGAGGTAGAGAACAAACGTATGGACACCAAGTGTGGGAAGCCATGGGGTGGTGGTGGTGGGATGAGTTGGGAGATTGGGATTGACCTGTATACATGTATATGCATAAAATACATAACTAATAATAACCTGCTGTATAAAAAAATAAATACAATTAAATTTCAAAATTAAAAAAAAAAAATTTAAGTAAAACAGAAAAAAGTTCTTCCCTTCACACAGATGTATTTATAGGAATGAATTATTTCCATGCTTATATCTATAAATACATAAAAGAGGAATCAAATCTAACTTGAACCATAAAAGAAAAAAAAAACCTGAACCCACCAGTTATGCAGAGGGAAACCCTATCAGGGCACTTGCTCCAGTGGTAAACAATTCTGAAATTGGTCAGAGGTGGGGAATCACCTCCCATACAGCCAGCAACCCAACCCCCATGCAAGGAGCGTCCTCATTGCAAAGCTGGGGGACCGTGCTGAGGCATCTGTGAGTAAACGTGAGCTGAGCCCCAGGCCAGCTGCTGCTGAACTGTTCCCACCCTTCCCAGGTAAAACACCTGAATATGTACAAGGGCTTGAAAGCCTAGAGGAAGGGCCCTGGAGCCACACCAGCGAAGGCACGCAGGCCAACTTTGTGCCTGCAGGTCAGCCAGGATGGTCCTGGACCCGGGCGCTCTTCTGCAAGCTTTCTATTGCCCTGCCTGAGATATCCCTCCTGTCCCGGCACCCACTGCTTTTATCCTTCCTCACCTCTGTCTGGAGAGAAATTCCATCGGAAGTTATGAGTGACACATCCTCTTCTTTACAGGTGGCAGCCTGGCAACTCCTGCAGAAAGGCCAGCAGAGACCCACTCACACCGGGCCACCATCAAAGCCTTGGCCCCTCACTCCCTCCCACCAGCACAGCCCCGAGACTGCTGACGGGGCAGAGAATATGGAGTCAGGCACAACTTCAGGGGCTATTGCTGCCTGGAGCACTGTTTATATTGACCTCAACCAGGCACATCTGGGGAGGGACGGCCGGCAGGGTAAGGCTTCCCAGGTCAGCTAATCCACAACCCTCAGGGAATCACATTGTTGAAAATGGACCTCGCTAAGGCAGAATAGAAGCCAAGGGAAAAAAGGACACAATGCCATTTGCAGCCCCGTAGATGAGTCTAGAGGTAATCACGTGACTTGGAGTAAGTCAGAAAGTGAAAGACACATATCGTATCATATCACTTATAGGTGTTACCTAAAAATGGATACCAGGGCAGATATTTCCACGGAGAAGGGCAATCACAGATTCATTAAACAAACTTATGGTTCACCAATGGAAAGGTGTGAGGATTGGTTTCATTATAATATCGGGGTTAACAGACATAATCAAACACAGGTGACATATATAATCACCAAAGACCTACGGAATACCAAGAGAAGACTACTCAACATTCTGTCCGAACGTACATGGGAAAAGGATCCCAGGAAGAACAGACATCTGTATATGTGTAAAAGAACCACATCTTCCACACCTACAACAAGCCAAACATTGTAATCAAACTTGCTGTAATAGAAAATAAAAAAAATTAAAAACACGAACAAGAAGTAGTGAGACAAACTTGAGGGGCTTTCTCCTGGCACATTCCATTCGAACTTCCAATCTAGAACACGCCTTCCATTGAGGCTCTGTTGCTCTAGTAACCAGATTTGTTAAGGGAGAACTGCTGCCACCTTGTGGCCGTTTCACGCAACAGCAGCTTTAATCCCAGCGCTAATGGTCAGTTGATATTCAAAATCATTGCAGGCCTGTAAATGACACCTGCCCTGAAAACAAATCCTGGGGTCACATATCGACCAAAAAATTCAAAGGACGTCCATATTTCAAAACGACCATTTCAAAAGGCATATTTTACGCACATTAGTGTTCTGCTTCTTTTTCTTTCTTTCCTTTTTTGTTAAAAAAACGGGAATGGAAAAAGGCATCCCTCAGAATGGGCGAAAATCGTTGCAAATGAATCAATGGACAAAGGTTTAATCTCCAATATATATATAAACAGCTCATGCAGCTTAATATTAAAAAAACAAACAACCCAATACAAAAATGGGCAGAAGATCTAAAGAGACGTTTCTTCAAAGAAGACACAGAGATGGCCAAGACGCACATGAAAAGCTGCTCAACAGCACTAATTATTAGAGAAATGCAAATCAAACCTACAATGAGGTACCTCACACCTGTTAGAATCGGCATCATCAGAATATCTACAAACAACAAATTCTGGGGAGGGTGTGGACAAAAGGAGCCCTCTTCCACTATTGGTGGGGATGTAAATTGATACAGTCATTATGGAGAACAGTATGGATTTTCCTTAAAAAAAACTAGAAATAGAATTACCATCTGATCCAGCAATCCCACTTCTGGGCATATACCCAGAGAAAACCATAAATCAAAAAGGCACATTCACCACAATGTTCATTGCAGCACTATTTACAATAGCCAGGTAATGCAAGCAACCTAAATTCCCACAGACAGATGAATGGATAAAGATGTGGTACATATATAAAATGGAATATTACTCAGCCATAAAAGGGGTGAAACTGGGTCATTTGTAGAGACATCGATGGATCTAGAGACTGTCATACAGAATGAAGTCAGAAAGAGGAAAACAAATATTGTATATTAATGCATATATGTGGAACCTAAAAAATGGTACAGATGAACTGGTTTGCAGGGAAGAAATAGAGACACAGAGGTAGAAAACAAACGTATGGACACCAAGTGTGGGAAGCCATGGGGCGGTGGTGGTGGGATGAGTTGGGAGATTGGGATTGACCTGTATACATGTATATGCATAAAATACATAACTAATAATAACCTGCTGTATAAAAAAATAAATACAATTAAATTTCAAAATTAAAAAAAAAATTTAAAATAAAACAGAAAAAAGTTCTTCCCTTCACACAGATGTATTTATAGGAATGAATTATTTCCATGCTTATATCTATAAATACATAAAAGAGGAATCAAATCTAACTTGAACCATAAAAGAAAAAAAAAAAAACCTGAACCAACCAGTTATACAGAGGGAAACCATATCAGGGCACTTGCTCCAGCAGTAAACAATTCTGAAATTGGTCAGAGGTGGGGAATTACCTCCCATACAGCCAGCAACCCAACCCCCATGCAAGGAGCGTCCTCATTGCAAAGCTGGGGGACCGTGCTGAGGCATCTGTGAGTAAACGTGAGCTGAGCCCCAGGCCAGCTGCTGCTGAACTGTTCCCACCCTTCCCAGGTAAAACATCTGAATATGTACAAGGGCTTGAAACCCTAGAGGAAAGTCCGTGGAGCCACACCAGCGACAGCACGCAGGCCAACTTGGTGCCTGCAGGCCAGCCAGGATGGTCCTGGCCCCGGGCCCTCTTCTGGAAGCTTTCTATTGCCCTGCCTGAGATACCCCTCCTGTCCCGGCCCCCACAGCTTTTTTCCTTCCTCACCTCTGTCCGGAGAGAAATTCCATCGGAAGTTATGAGTGACACATCCTCTTCTTTACAGGTGGCAGCCTGGCAACTCCTGCAGAAAGGCCAGCAGAGCCCCACTCACACCGGGCCACCAACAAAGCCTTGGCCCCTCACTCCCACCCACCAGCACAGCCCCGAGACTGCTGACGGGGCAGAGAATATGGAGTCAGGCACAACTTCAGGGGCTATTGCTGCCTGGAGCGCTGTTTATATTGACCTCAACCAGGCACACCTGGGGAGGGCCGGCCGGCAGGGTAAGGCTTCCCAGGTCAGCTAATCCACAACCCTCAGGGAATCACATTGTTGAAAATGGACCTCGCTAAGGCAGAATAGAAGCCAAGGAAAAAAAGGACACAATGCCATTTGCAGCCCCGTAGATGAGTCTAGAGGTAATCACGTGACTTGGAGTAAGTCAGAAAGTGAAAGACACATATCGTATCATATCACTTATAGGTGTTACCTAAAAATGGATACCAGGGCAGATATTTCCACGGAGTAGGGCAATCACAGATTCATTAAACAAACTTATGGTTCACCAATGGAAAGGTGTGAGGATTGGTTTCATTATGATATCGGGGTTAACAGACATAATCAAACACAGGTGACATATATAATCACCAAAGACCTACGGAATACCAAGAGAAGACTACTCAACATTCTGTCCTAACGTACATGGGAAAAGGATCCCAGGAAGAACAGACATCTGTATATGTGTAAAAGAACCACATCTTCCACACCTACAACAAGCCAAACATTGTAATCAAACTTGCTGTAATAGAAAATAAAAAAAAAACAAATTAAAAACACAAACAAAAAGTAGTGAGACAAACTTGAGGGGCTTTCTCCTGGCACATTCCATTCGAAATTCCAGTCTAGAACATGACTTCCATTGAGGCTCTGTTGCTCTAGTAACCAGATTTGGTAAGGGAGAACTGCTGCCACCTTGTGGCCGTTTCACGCAACAGCAGCTTTAATCCCAGCGCTAATGGTCAGTTGATATTCAAAATCATTGCAGGCCTGTAAATGACACCTGCCCTGAAAACAAATCCTGGGGTCACATATCGACCAAAAAATTCAAAGGACGTCCATATTTCAAAACGACCATTTCAAAAGGCATATTTTACGCACATTAGTGTTCTGCTTCTTTTTCTTTCTTTCCTTTTTTGTTAAAAAAAACGGGAATGGAAAAAGGCATCCCTCAGAATGGGCGAAAATCATTGCAAATGAATCAATGGACAAAGGTTTAATCTCCAATATATATATAAACAGCTCATGCAGCTTAATATTAAAAAAACAAACAACCCAATACAGAAATGGGAAGAAGATCTAAAGAGACGTTTCTTCAAAGAAGACACAGAGATGGCCAAGACGCACATGAAAAGCTGCTCAACAGCACTAATTATTAGAGAAATGCAAATCAAAACTACAATGAGGTATCACCTCACACCTGTTAGAATCTGCATCATCAGAAAATCTACAAACAACAAATTCTGGGGAGGGTGTGGACAAAAGGAGCCCTCTTCCACTATTGGTGGGGATGTAAATTGATACAGTCACTATGGAGAACAGTATGGAGTTTCCTTAAAAAAACTAGAAATATAATTATCATCTGATCCAGCAATCCCACTTCTGGGCATATACCCAGAGAAAACCATAAATCAAAAAGGCACATTCACCACAATGTTCATTGCAGCACTATTTACAATAGCCAGGTAATGCAAGCAACCTAAATGCCCACAGACAGATGAATGGATAAAGATGTGGTACATATATAAAATGGAATATTACTCAGCCATAAAAGGGGTGAAACTGGGTCATTTGTAGAGACATCGATGGATCTAGAGACTGTCATACAGAATGAAGTAAGTCAGAAAGAGGAAAACAAATATTGTATATTAATGCATATATGTGAAACCTAAAAAATGGTACAGATGAACTGGTTTGCAGGGAAGAAATAGAGACACAGAGGTAGAGAACAAACGTATGGACACCAAGTGTGGGAAGCCATGGGGTGGTGGTGGTGGGATGAGTTGGGAGATTGGGATTGACCTGTATACATGTATATGCATAAAATACATAACTAATAATAACCTGCTGTATAAAAAAATAAATACAATTAAATTTCAAAATTTAAAATAAATCAGAAAAAAGTTCTTCCCTTCACACAGATGTATTTATAGGAATGAATTATTTCCATGCTTATATCTATAAATACATAAAAGAGGAATCAAATCTAACTTGAACCATAAAAGAAAAAAAAAAAACCTGAACCAACCAGTTATACAGAGGGAAACCATATCAGGGCACTTGCTCCAGCAGTAAACAATTCTGAAATTGGTCAGAGGTGGGGAATTACCTCCCATACAGCCAGCAACCCAACCCCCATGCAAGCAGCGTCCTCATTGCAAAGCTGGGGGACCGTGCTGAGGCATCTGTGAGTAAACGTGAGCTGAGCCCCAGGCCAGCTGCTGCTGAACTGTTCCCACCCTTCCCAGGTAAAACATCTGAATATGTACAAGAGCTTGAAACCCAAGAGGAAAGTCCGTGGAGCCACACCAGCGGCAGCACGCAGGCCAACTTGGTGCCTGCAGGCCAGCCAGGATGGTCCTGGCCCCGGGCCCTCTTCTGGAAGCTTTCTATTGCCCTGCCTGAGATACCCCTCCTGTCCCGGCCCCCACTGCTTTTTTCCTTCCTCACCTCTGTCCGGAGAGAAATTCCATCGGAAGTTATGAGTGACACATCCTCTTCTTTACAGGTGGCAGCCTGGCAACTCCTGCAGAAAGGCCAGCAGAGCCCCACTCACACCGGGCCACCAACAAAGCCTTGGCCCCTCACTCCCACCCACCAGCACAGCCCCGAGACTGCTGACGGGGCAGAGAATATGGAGTCAGGCACAACTTCAGGGGCTATTGCTGCCTGGAGCGCTGTTTATATTGACCTCAACCAGGCACACCTGGGGAGGGCCGGCCGGCAGGGTAAGGCTTCCCAGGTCTGCTAATCCACAACCCTCAGGGAATCACATTGTTGAAAATGGACCTCGCTAAGGCAGAATAGAAGCCAAGGAAAAATTGGACACAATGCCATTTGCAGCCCCGTAGATGAGTCTAGAGGTAATCACGTGACTTGGAGTAAGTCAGAAAGTGAAAGACACATATCGTATCATATCACTTATAGGTGTTACCTAAAAATGGATACCAGGGCAGATATTTCCACGGAGAAGGGCAATCACAGATTCATTAAACAAACTTATGGTTCACCAATGGAAAGGTGTGAGGATTGGTTTCATTATGATATCGGGGTTAACAGACATAGTCAAACACAGGTAACATATATAATCACCAAAGACCTACGGAATACCAAGAGAAGACTACTCAACATTCTGTCCGAACGTACATGGGAAAAGGATCCCAGGAAGAACAGACATCTGTATATGTGTAAAAGAACCACATCTTCCACACCTACAACAAGCCAAACATTGTAATCAAACTTGCTGTAATAGAAAATAAAAAAAAATTAAAAACACGAACAAGAAGTAGTGAGACAAACTTGAGGGGCTTTCTTCTGCCACATTCCATTCTAAATTCCAATCTAGAACACGCCTTCCATTGAGGCTCTGTTGCTCTAGTAACCAGATTTGGTAAGGGAGAACTGCTGCCACCTTGTGGCCGTTTCACGCAACAGCAGCTTTAATCCCAGCGCTAATGGTCAGTTGATATTCAAAATCATTGCAGGCCTGTAAATGACACCTGCCCTGAAAACAAATCCTGGGGTCACATATCGACCAAAAAATTTAAAGGACGTCCATATTTCAAAACGACCATTTCAAAAGGCATATTTTACGCACATTAGTGTTCTGCTTCTTTTTCTTTCTTTCCTTTTTTGTTAAAAAAAAACGGGAATGGAAAAAGGCATCCCTCAGAATGGGCGAAAATCGTTGCAAATGAATCAATGGACAAAGGTTTAATCTCCAATATATATATAAACAGCTCATGCAGCTTAATATTAAAAAAACAAACAACCCAATACAGAAATGGGAAGAAGATCTAAAGAGACGTTTCTTCAAAGAAGACACAGAGATGGCCAAGACGCACATGAAAAGCTGCTCAACAGCACTAATTATTAGAGAAAGGCAAATCAAAACTACAATGAGGTATCACCTCACACCTGTTAGAATCGGCATCATCAGAAAATCTACAAACAACAAATTCTGGGGAGGGTGTGGACAAAAGGAGCCCTCTTCCACTATTGGTGGGGATGTAAATTGATACAGTCACTATGGAGAACAGTATGGAGTTTCCTTAAAAAAACTAGAAATAGAATTACCATCTGATCCAGCAATCCCACTTCTGGGCATATACCCAGAGAAAACCATAAATCAAAAAGGCACATTCACCACAATGTTCATTGCAGCACTATTTACAATAGCCAGGTAATGCAAGCAACCTAAATGCCCACAGACAGATGAATGGATAAAGATGTGGTACATATATAAAATGGAATATTACTCAGCCATAAAAGGGATGAAACTTGGTCATTTGTAGAGACATTGATGGATCTAGAGACTGTCATACAGAATGAAGTAAGTCAGAAAGAGGAAAACAAATACTGTATATTAATGCATATATGTGGAACCTAAAAAATGGTACAGATGAACTGGTTTGCAGGGAAGAAATAGAGACACAGAGGTAGAGAACAAACGTATGGACACCAAGTGTGGGAAGCCATGGGGTGGTGGTGGTGGGATGAGTTGGGAGATTGGGATTGACCTGTATACATGTATATGCATAAAATACATAACTAATAATAACCTGCTGTATAAAAAAATAAATACTATTAAATTTCAAAATTTAAAAAAAAAATTTAAGTAAAACTGAAAAAAGTTCTTCCCTTCACACTGATGTATTTATAGGAATGAATTATTTCCATGCTTATATCTATAAATACATAAAAGAGGAATCAAATCTAACTTGAACCATAAAAGAAAAAAAAAACCTGAACCCACCAGTTATACAGAGGGAAACCCTATCAGGGCACTTGCTCCAGCGGTAAACAATTCTGAAATTGGTCAGAGGTGGGGAATCACCTCCCATACAGCCAGCAACCCACCCCCCATGCAAGGAGCGTCCTCATTGCAAAGCTGGGGGACCGTGCTGAGGCATCTGTGAGTAAACGTGAGCTGAGCCCCAGGCCAGCTGCTGCTGAACTGTTCCCACCCTTCCCAGGTAAAACACCTGAATATGTACAAGGGCTTGAAAGCCTAGAGGAAGGGCCCTGGAGCCACACCAGCCACAGCACGCAGGCCAACTTTGTGCCTGCAGGTCAGCCAGGATGGTCCTGGACCCGGGCGCTCTTCTGGAAGCTTTCTATTGCCCTGCCTGAGATATCCCTCCTGTCCCGGCACCCACTGCTTTTATCCTTCCTCACCTCTGTCTGGAGAGAAATTCCATCGGAAGTTATGAGTGACACATCCTCTTCTTTACAGGTGGCAGCCTGGCAACTCCTGCAGAAAGGCCAGCAGAGCCCCACTCACACAGGGCCACCATCAAAGCCTTGGCCCCTCACTCCCTCCCACCAGCACAGCCCCGAGACTGCTGACGGGGCAGAGAATATGGAGTCAGGCACAACTTCAGGGGCTATTGCTGCCTGGAGCGCTGTTTATATTGACCTCAACCAGGCACACCTGGGGAGGGCCGGCCGGCAGGGTAAGGCTTCCAAGGTCAGCTAATCCACAACCCTCAGGGAATCACATTGTTGAAAATGGACCTCGCTAAGGCAGAATAGAAGCCAAGGAAAAAAAGGACACAATGCCATTTGCAGCCCCGTAGATGAGTCTAGAGGTAATCACGTGACTTGGAGTAAGTCAGAAAGTGAAAGACACATATCGTATCATATCACTTATAGGTGTTACCTAAAAATGGATACCAGGGCAGATATTTCCACGGAGTAGGGCAATCACAGATTCATTAAACAAACTTATGGTTCACCAATGGAAAGGTGTGAGGATTGGTTTCATTATGATATCGGGGTTAACAGACATAATCAAACACAGGTGACATATATAATCACCAAAGACCTACGGAATACCAAGAGAAGACTACTCAACATTCTGTCCTAACGTACATGGGAAAAGGATCCCAGGAAGAACAGACATCTGTATATGTGTAAAAGAACCACATCTTCCACACCTACAACAAGCCAAACATTGTAATCAAACTTGCTGTAATAGAAAATAAAAAAAAAACAAATTAAAAACACAAACAAAAAGTAGTGAGACAAACTTGAGGGGCTTTCTCCTGGCACATTCCATTCGAAATTCCAGTCTAGAACATGACTTCCATTGAGGCTCTGTTGCTCTAGTAACCAGATTTGGTAAGGGAGAACTGCTGCCACCTTGTGGCCGTTTCACGCAACAGCAGCTTTAATCCCAGCGCTAATGGTCAGTTGATATTCAAAATCATTGCAGGCCTGTAAATGACACCTGCCCTGAAAACAAATCCTGGGGTCACATATCGACCAAAAAATTCAAAGGACGTCCATATTTCAAAACGACCATTTCAAAAGGCATATTTTACGCACATTAGTGTTCTGCTTCTTTTTCTTTCTTTCCTTTTTTGTTAAAAAAAACGGGAATGGAAAAAGGCATCCCTCAGAATGGGCGAAAATCATTGCAAATGAATCAATGGACAAAGGTTTAATCTCCAATATATATATAAACAGCTCATGCAGCTTAATATTAAAAAAACAAACAACCCAATACAGAAATGGGAAGAAGATCTAAAGAGACGTTTCTTCAAAGAAGACACAGAGATGGCCAAGACGCACATGAAAAGCTGCTCAACAGCACTAATTATTAGAGAAATGCAAATCAAAACTACAATGAGGTATCACCTCACACCTGTTAGAATCTGCATCATCAGAAAATCTACAAACAACAAATTCTGGGGAGGGTGTGGACAAAAGGAGCCCTCTTCCACTATTGGTGGGGATGTAAATTGATACAGTCACTATGGAGAACAGTATGGAGTTTCCTTAAAAAAACTAGAAATATAATTATCATCTGATCCAGCAATCCCACTTCTGGGCATATACCCAGAGAAAACCATAAATCAAAAAGGCACATTCACCACAATGTTCATTGCAGCACTATTTACAATAGCCAGGTAATGCAAGCAACCTAAATGCCCACAGACAGATGAATGGATAAAGATGTGGTACATATATAAAATGAAATATTACTCAGCCATAAAAGGGATGAAACTTGGTCATTTGTAGAGACATTGATGGATCTAGAGACTGTCATACAGAATGAAGTAAGTCAGAAAGAGGAAAACAAATACTGTATATTAATGCATATATGTGGAACCTAAAAAATGGTACCGATGAACTGGTTTGCAGGGAAGAAATAGAGACACAGAGGTAGAGAACAAACGTATGGACACCAAGTGTGGGAAGCCATGGGGTGGTGGTGGTGGGATGAGTTGGGAGATTGGGATTGACCTGTATACATGTATATGCATAAAATACATAACTAATAATAACCTGCTGTATAAAAAATAAATACAATTAAATTTCAAAATTAAAAAAAAAAATTAAGTAAAACAGAAAAAAGTTCTTCCCTTCACACAGATGTATTTATAGGAATGAATTATTTCCATGCTTATATCTATAAATACATAAAAGAGGAATCAAATCTAACTTGAACCATAAAAGAAAAAAAAACCTGAACCCACCAGTTATACAGAGGGAAACCCTATCAGGGCACTTGCTCCAGCGGTAAACAATTCTGAAATTGGTCAGAGGTGGGGAATCACCTCCCATACAGCCAGCAACTTACCCCCCATGCAAGGAGCGTCCTCATTGCAAAGCTGGGGGACCGTGCTGAGGCATCTGTGAGTAAACGTGAGCTGAGCCCCAGGCCAGCTGCTGCTGAACTGTTCTCACCCTTCCCAGGTAAAACACCTGAATATGTACAAGGGCTTGAAAGCCTAGAGGAAGGGCCCTGGAGCCACACCAGCCACAGCACGCAGGCCAACTTTGTGCCTGCAGGTCAGCCAGGATGGTCCTGGACCCGGGGGCTCTTCTGCAAGCTTTCTATTGCCCTGCCTGAGATATCCCTCCTGTCCCGGCACCCACTGCTTTTATCCTTCCTCACCTCTGTCTGGAGAGAAATTCCATCGGAAGTTATGAGTGACACATCCTCTTCTTTACAGGTGGCAGCCTGGCAACTCCTGCAGAAAGGCCAGCAGAGCCCCACTCACACCGGGCCACCATCAAAGCCTTGGCCCCTCACTCCCTCCCACCAGCACAGCCCCGAGACTGCTGACGGGGCAGAGAATATGGAGTCAGGCACAACTTCAGGGGCTATTGCTGCCTGGAGCGCTGTTTATATTGACCTCAACCAGGCACATCTGGGGAGGGACGGCCGGCAGGGTAAGGCTGCCCAGGTCAGCTAATCCACAACCCTCAGGCAATCACATTGTTGAAAATGGACCTCGCTAAGGCAGAATAGAAGCCAAGGGAAAAAAGGACACAATGCCATTTGCAGCCCCGTAGATGAGTCTAGAGGTAATCACGTGACTTGGAGTAAGTCAGAAAGTGAAAGACACATATCGTATCATATCACTTATAGGTGTTACCTAAAAATGGATACCAGGGCAGATATTTCCACGGAGAAGGGCAATCACAGATTCATTAAACAAACTTATGGTTCACCAATGGAAAGGTGTGAGGATTGGTTTCATTATAATATCGGGGTTAACAGACATAATCAAACACAGGTGACATATATAATCACCAAAGACCTACGGAATACCAAGAGAAGACTACTCAACATTCTGTACTAACGTACATGGGAAAAGGATCCCAGGAAGAACAGACATCTGTATATGTGTAAAAGAACCACATCTTCCACACCTACAACAAGCCAAACATTGTAATCAAACTTGCTGTAATAGAAAATAAAAATAATTAAAAACACGAACAAGAAGTAGTGAGACAAACTTGAGGGGCTTTCTCCTGGCACATTCCATTCGAACTTCCAATCTAGAACACGCCTTCCATTGAGGCTCTGTTGCTCTAGTAACCAGATTTGGTAAGGGAGAACTGCTGCCACCTTGTGGCCGTTTCACGCAACAGCAGCTTTAATCCCAGCGCTAATGGTCAGTTGATATTCAAAATCATTGCAGGCCTGTAATTGACACCTGCCCTGAAAACAAATCCTGGGGTCACATATCGACCAAAAAATTCAAAGGATGTCCATATTTCAAAACGACCATTTCAAAAGGCATATTTTACGCACATTAGTGTTCTGCTTCTTTTTCTTTCTTTCCTTTTTTGTTAAAAAAACGGGAATGGAAAAAGGCATCCCTCAGAATGGGCGAAAATCGTTGCAAATGAATCAATGGACAAAGGTTTAATCTCCAATATATATATAAACAGCTCATGCAGCTTAATATTAAAAAAACAAACAACCCAATACAGAAATGGGCAGAAGATCTAAAGAGACGTTTCTTCAAAGAAGACACAGAGATGGCCAAGACGCACATGAAAAGCTGCTCAACAGCACTAATTATTAGAGAAATGCAAATCAAAACTACAATGAGGTATCACCTCACACCTGTTAGAATCTGCATCATCAGAAAATCTACAAACAACAAATTCTGGGGAGGGTGTGGACAAAAGGAGCCCTCTTCCACTATTGGTGGGGATGTAAATTGATACAGTCATTATGGAGAACAGTATGGAGTTTCCTTAAAAAACTAGAAATAGAATTACCATCTGATCCAGCAATCCCACTTCTGGGCATATACCCAGAGAAAACCATAAATCAAAAAGGCACATTCACCACAATGTTCATTGCAGCACTATTTACAATAGCCAGGTAATGCAAGCAACCTAAATGCCCACAGACAGATGAATGGATAAAGATGTGGTACATATATAAAATGGAATATTACTCAGCCATAAAAGGGGTGAAACTGGGTCATTTGTAGAGACATCGATGGATCTAGAGACTGTCATACAGAATGAAGTAAGTCAGAAAGAGGAAAACAAATATTGTATATTAATGCATATATGTGAAACCTAAAAAATGGTACAGATGAACTGGTTTGCAGGGAAGAAATAGAGACACAGAGGTAGAGAACAAACGTATGGACACCAAGTGTGGGAAGCCATGGGGTGGTGGTGGTGGGATGAGTTGGGAGATTGGGATTGACCTGTATACATGTATATGCATAAAATACATAACTAATAATAACCTGCTGTATAAAAAAATAAATACAATTAAATTTCAAAATTTAAAATAAATCAGAAAAAAGTTCTTCCCTTCACACAGATGTATTTATAGGAATGAATTATTTCCATGCTTATATCTATAAATACATAAAAGAGGAATCAAATCTAACTTGAACCATAAAAGAAAAAAAAAAAACCTGAACCAACCAGTTATACAGAGGGAAACCATATCAGGGCACTTGCTCCAGCAGTAAACAATTCTGAAATTGGTCAGAGGTGGGGAATTACCTCCCATACAGCCAGCAACCCAACCCCCATGCAAGCAGCGTCCTCATTGCAAAGCTGGGGGACCGTGCTGAGGCATCTGTGAGTAAACGTGAGCTGAGCCCCAGGCCAGCTGCTGCTGAACTGTTCCCACCCTTCCCAGGTAAAACATCTGAATATGTACAAGGGCTT
Source organism: Mesoplodon densirostris (assembly GCF_025265405.1). Taxonomy (NCBI): domain Eukaryota; kingdom Metazoa; phylum Chordata; class Mammalia; order Artiodactyla; family Ziphiidae; genus Mesoplodon; species Mesoplodon densirostris. The sequence goes on along the minus strand of NC_082673.1, from coordinate 47,090,087 downwards.
GAAACCCAAGAGGAAAGTCCGTGGAGCCACACCAGCGACAGCACGCAGGCCAACTTGGTGCCTGCAGGCCAGCCAGGATGGTCCTGGCCCCGGGCCCTCTTCTGGAAGCTTTCTATTGCCCTGCCTGAGATACCCCTCCTGTCCCGGCCCCCACTGCTTTTTTCCTTCCTCACCTCTGTCCGGAGAGAAATTCCATCGGAAGTTATGAGTGACACATCCTCTTCTTTACAGGTGGCAGCCTGGCAACTCCTGCAGAAAGGCCAGCAGAGCCCCACTCACACCGGGCCACCAACAAAGCCTTGGCCCCTCACTCCCACCCACCAGCACAGCCCCGAGACTGCTGACGGGGCAGAGAATATGGAGTCAGGCACAACTTCAGGGGCTATTGCTGCCTGGAGCGCTGTTTATATTGACCTCAACCAGGCACACCTGGGGAGGGCCGGCCGGCAGGGTAAGGCTTCCCAGGTCTGCTAATCCACAACCCTCAGGGAATCACATTGTTGAAAATGGACCTCGCTAAGGCAGAATAGAAGCCAAGGAAAAAATGGACACAATGCCATTTGCAGCCCCGTAGATGAGTCTAGAGGTAATCACGTGACTTGGAGTAAGTCAGAAAGTGAAACACACATATCGTATCATATCACTTATAGGTGTTACCTAAAAATGGATACCAGGGCAGATATTTCCACGGAGAAGGGCAATCACAGATTCATTAAACAAACTTATGGTTCACCAATGGAAAGGTGTGAGGATTGGTTTCATTATGATATCGGGGTTAACAGACATAGTCAAACACAGGTGACATATATAATCACCAAAGACCTACGGAATACCAAGAGAAGACTACTCAACATTCTGTCCGAACGTACATGGGAAAAGGATCCCAGGAAGAACAGACATCTGTATATGTGTAAAAGAACCACATCTTCAACACCTACAACAAGCCAAACATTGTAATCAAACTTGCTGTAATAGAAAATAAAAAAAAATTAAAAACACGAACAAGAAGTAGTGAGACAAACTTGAGGGGCTTTCTCCTGCCACATTCCATTCTAAATTCCAATCTAGAACACGCCTTCCATTGAGGCTCTGTTGCTCTAGTAACCAGATTTGGTAAGGGAGAACTGCTGCCACCTTGTGGGCGTTTCACGCAACAGCAGCTTTAATCCCAGCGCTAATGGTCAGTTGATATTCAAAATCATTGCAGGCCTGTAAATGACACCTGCCCTGAAAACAAATCCTGGGGTCACATATCGACCAAAAAATTTAAAGGACGTCCATATTTCAAAACGACCATTTCAAAAGGCATATTTTACGCACATTAGTGTTCTGCTTCTTTTTCTTTCTTTCCTTTTTTGTTAAAAAAAAACGGGAATGGAAAAAGGCATCCCTCAGAATGGGCGAAAATCGTTGCAAATGAATCAATGGACAAAGGTTTAATCTCCAATATATATATAAACAGCTCATGCAGCTTAATATTAAAAAAACAAACAACCCAATACAGAAATGGGCAGAAGATCTAAAGAGACGTTTCTTCAAAGAAGACACAGAGATGGCCAAGACGCACATGAAAAGCTGCTCAACAGCACTAATTATTAGAGAAATGCAAATCAAAACTACAATGAGGTATCACCTCACACCTGTTAGAATCTGCATCATCAGAAAATCTACAAACAACAAATTCTGGGGAGGGTGTGGACAAAAGGAGCCCTCTTCCACTATTGGTGGGGATGTAAATTGATACAGTCATTATGGAGAACAGTATGGAGTTTCCTTAAAAAACTAGAAATAGAATTACCATCTGATCCAGCAATCCCACTTCTGGGCATATACCCAGAGAAAACCATAAATCAAAAAGGCACATTCACCACAATGTTCATTGCAGCACTATTTACAATAGCCAGGTAATGCAAGCAACCTAAATGCCCACAGACAGATGAATGGATAAAGATGTGGTACATATATAAAATGGAATATTACTCAGCCATAAAAGGGGTGAAACTGGGTCATTTGTAGAGACATCGATGGATCTAGAGACTGTCATACAGAATGAAGTAAGTCAGAAAGAGGAAAACAAATATTGTATATTAATGCATATATGTGAAACCTAAAAAATGGTACAGATGAACTGGTTTGCAGGGAAGAAATAGAGACACAGAGGTAGAGAACAAACGTATGGACACCAAGTGTGGGAAGCCATGGGGTGGTGGTGGTGGGATGAGTTGGGAGATTGGGATTGACCTGTATACATGTATATGCATAAAATACATAACTAATAATAACCTGCTGTATAAAAAAATAAATACAATTAAATTTCAAAATTTAAAATAAATCAGAAAAAAGTTCTTCCCTTCACACAGATGTATTTATAGGAATGAATTATTTCCATGCTTATATCTATAAATACATAAAAGAGGAATCAAATCTAACTTGAACCATAAAAGAAAAAAAAAAAAACCTGAACCAACCAGTTATACAGAGGGAAACCATATCAGGGCACTTGCTCCAGCAGTAAACAATTCTGAAATTGGTCAGAGGTGGGGAATTACCTCCCATACAGCCAGCAACCCAACCCCCATGCAAGCAGCGTCCTCATTGCAAAGCTGGGGGACCGTGCTGAGGCATCTGTGAGTAAACGTGAGCTGAGCCCCAGGCCAGCTGCTGCTGAACTGTTCCCACCCTTCCCAGGTAAAACATCTGAATATGTACAAGGGCTTGAAACCCAAGAGGAAAGTCCGTGGAGCCACACCAGCGACAGCACGCAGGCCAACTTGGTGCCTGCAGGCCAGCCAGGATGGTCCTGGCCCCGGGCCCTCTTCTGGAAGCTTTCTATTGCCCTGCCTGAGATACCCCTCCTGTCCCGGCCCCCACTGCTTTTTTCCTTCCTCACCTCTGTCCGGAGAGAAATTCCATCGGAAGTTATGAGTGACACATCCTCTTCTTTACAGGTGGCAGCCTGGCAACTCCTGCAGAAAGGCCAGCAGAGCCCCACTCACACCGGGCCACCAACAAAGCCTTGGCCCCTCACTCCCACCCACCAGCACAGCCCCGAGACTGCTGACGGGGCAGAGAATATGGAGTCAGGCACAACTTCAGGGGCTATTGCTGCCTGGAGCGCTGTTTATATTGACCTCAACCAGGCACACCTGGGGAGGGCCGGCCGGCAGGGTAAGGCTTCCCAGGTCTGCTAATCCACAACCCTCAGGGAATCACATTGTTGAAAATGGACCTCGCTAAGGCAGAATAGAAGCCAAGGAAAAAATGGACACAATGCCATTTGCAGCCCCGTAGATGAGTCTAGAGGTAATCAGGTGACTTGGAGTAAGTCAGAAAGTGAAACACACATATCGTATCATATCACTTATAGGTGTTACCTAAAAATGGATACCAGGGCAGATATTTCCACGGAGAAGGGCAATCACAGATTCATTAAACAAACTTATGGTTCACCAATGGAAAGGTGTGAGGATTGGTTTCATTATGATATCGGGGTTAACAGACATAGTCAAACACAGGTGACATATATAATCACCAAAGACCTACGGAATACCAAGAGAAGACTACTCAACATTCTGTCCGAACGTACATGGGAAAAGGATCCCAGGAAGAACAGACATCTGTATATGTGTAAAAGAACCACATCTTCAACACCTACAACAAGCCAAACATTGTAATCAAACTTGCTGTAATAGAAAATAAAAAAAAATTAAAAACACGAACAAGAAGTAGTGAGACAAACTTGAGGGGCTTTCTCCTGCCACATTCCATTCTAAATTCCAATCTAGAACACGCCTTCCATTGAGGCTCTGTTGCTCTAGTAACCAGATTTGGTAAGGGAGAACTGCTGCCACCTTGTGGGCGTTTCACGCAACAGCAGCTTTAATCCCAGCGCTAATGGTCAGTTGATATTCAAAATCATTGCAGGCCTGTAAATGACACCTGCCCTGAAAACAAATCCTGGGGTCACATATCGACCAAAAAATTTAAAGGACGTCCATATTTCAAAACGACCATTTCAAAAGGCATATTTTACGCACATTAGTGTTCTGCTTCTTTTTCTTTCTTTCCTTTTTTGTTAAAAAAAAACGGGAATGGAAAAAGGCATCCCTCAGAATGGGCGAAAATCGTTGCAAATGAATCAATGGACAAAGGTTTAATCTCCAATATATATATAAACAGCTCATGCAGCTTAATATTAAAAAAACAAACAACCCAATACAGAAATGGGAAGAAGATCTAAAGAGACGTTTCTTCAAAGAAGACACAGAGATGGCCAAGACGCACATGAAAAGCTGCTCAACAGCACTAATTATTAGAGAAAGGCAAATCAAAACTACAATGAGGTATCACCTCACACCTGTTAGAATCGGCATCATCAGAAAATCTACAAACAACAAATTCTGGGGAGGGTGTGGACAAAAGGAGCCCTCTTCCACTATTGGTGGGGATGTAAATTGATACAGTCACTATGGAGAACAGTATGGAGTTTCCTTAAAAAAACTAGAAATAGAATTACCATCTGATCCAGCAATCGAACTTCTGGGCATATACCCAGAGAAAACCATAAATCAAAAAGGCACATTCACCACAATGTTCATTGCAGCACTATTTACAATAGCCAGGTAATGCAAGCAACCTAAATGCCCACAGACAGATGAATGGATAAAGATGTGGTACATATATAAAATGGAATATTACTCAGCCATAAAAGGGATGAAACTTGGTCATTTGTAGAGACATTGATGGATCTAGAGACTGTCATACAGAATGAAGTAAGTCAGAAAGAGGAAAACAAATACTGTATATTAATGCATATATGTGGAACCTAAAAAATGGTACAGATGAACTGGTTTGCAGGGAAGAAATAGAGACACAGAGGTAGAGAACAAACGTATGGACACCAAGTGTGGGAAGCCATGGGGTGGTGGTGGTGGGATGAGTTGGGAGATTGGGATTGACCTGTATACATGTATATGCATAAAATACATAACTAATAATAACCTGCTGTATAAAAAAATAAATACTATTAAATTTCAAAATTTAAAAAAAAAATTTAAGTAAAACAGAAAAAAGTTCTTCCCTTCACACTGATGTATTTATAGGAATGAATTATTTCCATGCTTATATCTATAAATACATAAAAGAGGAATCAAATCTAACTTGAACCATAAAAGAAAAAAAAAACCTGAACCCACCAGTTATACAGAGGGAAACCCTATCAGGGCACTTGCTCCAGCGGTAAACAATTCTGAAATTGGTCAGAGGTGGGGAATCACCTCCCATACAGCCAGCAACCCACCCCCCATGCAAGGAGCGTCCTCATTGCAAAGCTGGGGGACCGTGCTGAGGCATCTGTGAGTAAACGTGAGCTGAGCCCCAGGCCAGCTGCTGCTGAACTGTTCCCACCCTTCCCAGGTAAAACACCTGAATATGTACAAGGGCTTGAAAGCCTAGAGGAAGGGCCCTGGAGCCACACCAGCCACAGCACGCAGGCCAACTTTGTGCCTGCAGGTCAGCCAGGATGGTCCTGGACCCGGGCGCTCTTCTGGAAGCTTTCTATTGCCCTGCCTGAGATATCCCTCCTGTCCCGGCACCCACTGCTTTTATCCTTCCTCACCTCTGTCTGGAGAGAAATTCCATCGGAAGTTATGAGTGACACATCCTCTTCTTTACAGGTGGCAGCCTGGCAACTCCTGCAGAAAGGCCAGCAGAGCCCCACTCACACAGGGCCACCATCAAAGCCTTGGCCCCTCACTCCCTCCCACCAGCACAGCCCCGAGACTGCTGACGGGGCAGAGAATATGGAGTCAGGCACAACTTCAGGGGCTATTGCTGCCTGGAGCGCTGTTTATATTGACCTCAATCAGGCACACCTGGGGAGGGCCGGCCGGCAGGGTAAGGCTTCCAAGGTCAGCTAATCCACAACCCTCAGGGAATCACATTGTTGAAAATGGACCTCGCTAAGGCAGAATAGAAGCCAAGGAAAAAAAGGACACAATGCCATTTGCAGCCCCGTAGATGAGTCTAGAGGTAATCACGTGACTTGGAGTAAGTCAGAAAGTGAAAGACACATATCGTATCATATCACTTATAGGTGTTACCTAAAAATGGATACCAGGGCAGATATTTCCACGGAGTAGGGCAATCACAGATTCATTAAACAAACTTATGGTTCACCAATGGAAAGGTGTGAGGATTGGTTTCATTATGATATCGGGGTTAACAGACATAATCAAACACAGGTGACATATATAATCACCAAAGACCTACGGAATACCAAGAGAAGACTACTCAACATTCTGTCCTAACGTACATGGGAAAAGGATCCCAGGAAGAACAGACATCTGTATATGTGTAAAAGAACCACATCTTCCACACCTACAACAAGCCAAACATTGTAATCAAACTTGCTGTAATAGAAAATAAAAAAAAAACAAATTAAAAACACAAACAAAAAGTAGTGAGACAAACTTGAGGGGCTTTCTCCTGGCACATTCCATTCGAAATTCCAGTCTAGAACATGACTTCCATTGAGGCTCTGTTGCTCTAGTAACCAGATTTGGTAAGGGAGAACTGCTGCCACCTTGTGGCCGTTTCACGCAACAGCAGCTTTAATCCCAGCGCTAATGGTCAGTTGATATTCAAAATCATTGCAGGCCTGTAAATGACACCTGCCCTGAAAACAAATCCTGGGGTCACATATCGACCAAAAAATTCAAAGGACGTCCATATTTCAAAACGACCATTTCAAAAGGCATATTTTACGCACATTAGTGTTCTGCTTCTTTTTCTTTCTTTCCTTTTTTGTTAAAAAAAACGGGAATGGAAAAAGGCATCCCTCAGAATGGGCGAAAATCATTGCAAATGAATCAATGGACAAAGGTTTAATCTCCAATATATATATAAACAGCTCATGCAGCTTAATATTAAAAAAACAAACAACCCAATACAGAAATGGGAAGAAGATCTAAAGAGACGTTTCTTCAAAGAAGACACAGAGATGGCCAAGACGCACATGAAAAGCTGCTCAACAGCACTAATTATTAGAGAAATGCAAATCAAAACTACAATGAGGTATCACCTCACACCTGTTAGAATCTGCATCATCAGAAAATCTACAAACAACAAATTCTGGGGAGGGTGTGGACAAAAGGAGCCCTCTTCCACTATTGGTGGGGATGTAAATTGATACAGTCACTATGGAGAACAGTATGGAGTTTCCTTAAAAAAACTAGAAATATAATTATCATCTGATCCAGCAATCCCACTTCTGGGCATATACCCAGAGAAAACCATAAATCAAAAAGGCACATTCACCACAATGTTCATTGCAGCACTATTTACAATAGCCAGGTAATGCAAGCAACCTAAATGCCCACAGACAGATGAATGGATAAAGATGTGGTACATATATAAAATGAAATATTACTCAGCCATAAAAGGGATGAAACTTGGTCATTTGTAGAGACATTGATGGATCTAGAGACTGTCATACAGAATGAAGTAAGTCAGAAAGAGGAAAACAAATACTGTATATTAATGCATATATGTGGAACCTAAAAAATGGTACCGATGAACTTGTTTGCAGGGAAGAAATAGAGACACAGAGGTAGAGAACAAACGTATGGACACCAAGTGTGGGAAGCCATGGGGTGGTGGTGGTGGGATGAGTTGGGAGATTGGGATTGACCTGTATACATGTATATGCATAAAATACATAACTAATAATAACCTTCTGTATAAAAAAATAAATACAATTAAATTTCAAAATTTAAAAAAAAAATTTAAGTAAAACAGAAAAAAGTTCTTCCCTTCACACAGATGTATTTATAGGAATGAATTATTTCCATGCTTATATCTATAAATACATAAAAGAGGAATCAAATCTAACTTGAACCATAAAAGAAAAAAAAACCTGAACCCACCAGTTATACAGAGGGAAACCCTATCAGGGCACTTGCTCCAGCGGTAAACAATTCTGAAATTGGTCAGAGGTGGGGAATCACCTCCCATACAGCCAGCAACTTACCCCCCATGCAAGGAGCGTCCTCATTGCAAAGCTGGGGGACCGTGCTGAGGCATCTGTGAGTAAACGTGAGCTGAGCCCCAGGCCAGCTGCTGCTGAACTGTTCTCACCCTTCCCAGGTAAAACACCTGAATATGTACAAGGGCTTGAAAGCCTAGAGGAAGGGCCCTGGAGCCACACCAGCCACAGCACGCAGGCCAACTTTGTGCCTGCAGGTCAGCCAGGATGGTCCTGGACCCGGGGGCTCTTCTGCAAGCTTTCTATTGCCCTGCCTGAGATATCCCTCCTGTCCCGGCACCCACTGCTTTTATCCTTCCTCACCTCTGTCTGGAGAGAAATTCCATCGGAAGTTATGAGTGACACATCCTCTTCTTTACAGGTGGCAGCCTGGCAACTCCTGCAGAAAGGCCAGCAGAGCCCCACTCACACCGGGCCACCATCAAAGCCTTGGCCCCTCACTCCCTCCCACCAGCACAGCCCCGAGACTGCTGACGGGGCAGAGAATATGGAGTCAGGCACAACTTCAGGGGCTATTGCTGCCTGGAGCGCTGTTTATATTGACCTCAACCAGGCACATCTGGGGAGGGACGGCCGGCAGGGTAAGGCTGCCCAGGTCAGCTAATCCACAACCCTCAGGCAATCACATTGTTGAAAATGGACCTCGCTAAGGCAGAATAGAAGCCAAGGGAAAAAAGGACACAATGCCATTTGCAGCCCCGTAGATGAGTCTAGAGGTAATCACGTGACTTGGAGTAAGTCAGAAAGTGAAAGACACATATCGTATCATATCACTTATAGGTGTTACCTAAAAATGGATACCAGGGCAGATATTTCCACGGAGAAGGGCAATCACAGATTCATTAAACAAACTTATGGTTCACCAATGGAAAGGTGTGAGGATTGGTTTCATTATAATATCGGGGTTAACAGACATAATCAAACACAGGTGACATATATAATCACCAAAGACCTACGGAATACCAAGAGAAGACTACTCAACATTCTGTACTAACGTACATGGGAAAAGGATCCCAGGAAGAACAGACATCTGTATATGTGTAAAAGAACCACATCTTCCACACCTACAACAAGCCAAACATTGTAATCAAACTTGCTGTAATAGAAAATAAAAATAATTAAAAACACGAACAAGAAGTAGTGAGACAAACTTGAGGGGCTTTCTCCTGGCACATTCCATTCGAACTTCCAATCTAGAACACGCCTTCCATTGAGGCTCTGTTGCTCTAGTAACCAGATTTGGTAAGGGAGAACTGCTGCCACCTTGTGGCCGTTTCACGCAACAGCAGCTTTAATCCCAGCGCTAATGGTCAGTTGATATTCAAAATCATTGCAGGCCTGTAATTGACACCTGCCCTGAAAACAAATCCTGGGGTCACATATCGACCAAAAAATTCAAAGGATGTCCATATTTCAAAACGACCATTTCAAAAGGCATATTTTACGCACATTAGTGTTCTGCTTCTTTTTCTTTCTTTCCTTTTTTGTTAAAAAAACGGGAATGGAAAAAGGCATCCCTCAGAATGGGCGAAAATCGTTGCAAATGAATCAATGGACAAAGGTTTAATCTCCAATATATATATAAACAGCTCATGCAGCTTAATATTAAAAAAACAAACAACCCAATACAGAAATGGGCAGAAGATCTAAAGAGACGTTTCTTCAAAGAAGACACAGAGATGGCCAAGACGCACATGAAAAGCTGCTCAACAGCACTAATTATTAGAGAAATGCAAATCAAAACTACAATGAGGTATCACCTCACACCTGTTAGAATCTGCATCATCAGAAAATCTACAAACAACAAATTCTGGGGAGGGTGTGGACAAAAGGAGCCCTCTTCCACTATTGGTGGGGATGTAAATTGATACAGTCATTATGGAGAACAGTATGGAGTTTCCTTAAAAAACTAGAAATAGAATTACCATCTGATCCAGCAATCCCACTTCTGGGCATATACCCAGAGAAAACCATAAATCAAAAAGGCACATTCACCACAATGTTCATTGCAGCACTATTTACAATAGCCAGGTAATGCAAGCAACCTAAATGCCCACAGACAGATGAATGGATAAAGATGTGGTACATATATAAAATGGAATATTACTCAGCCATAAAAGGGGTGAAACTGGGTCATTTGTAGAGACATCGATGGATCTAGAGACTGTCATACAGAATGAAGTAAGTCAGAAAGAGGAAAACAAATATTGTATATTAATGCATATATGTGAAACCTAAAAAATGGTACAGATGAACTGGTTTGCAGGGAAGAAATAGAGACACAGAGGTAGAGAACAAACGTATGGACACCAAGTGTGGGAAGCCATGGGGTGGTGGTGGTGGGATGAGTTGGGAGATTGGGATTGACCTGTATACATGTATATGCATAAAATACATAACTAATAATAACCTGCTGTATAAAAAAATAAATACAATTAAATTTCAAAATTTAAAATAAATCAGAAAAAAGTTCTTCCCTTCACACAGATGTATTTATAGGAATGAATTATTTCCATGCTTATATCTATAAATACATAAAAGAGGAATCAAATCTAACTTGAACCATAAAAGAAAAAAAAAAACCTGAACCAACCAGTTATACAGAGGGAAACCATATCAGGGCACTTGCTCCAGCAGTAAACAATTCTGAAATTGGTCAGAGGTGGGGAATTACCTCCCATACAGCCAGCAACCCAACCCCCATGCAAGCAGCGTCCTCATTGCAAAGCTGGGGGACCGTGCTGAGGCATCTGTGAGTAAACGTGAGCTGAGCCCCAGGCCAGCTGCTGCTGAACTGTTCCCACCCTTCCCAGGTAAAACATCTGAATATGTACAAGGGCTTGAAACCCAAGAGGAAAGTCCGTGGAGCCACACCAGCGACAGCACGCAGGCCAACTTGGTGCCTGCAGGCCAGCCAGGATGGTCCTGGCCCCGGGCCCTCTTCTGGAAGCTTTCTATTGCCCTGCCTGAGATACCCCTCCTGTCCCGGCCCCCACTGCTTTTTTCCTTCCTCACCTCTGTCCGGAGAGAAATTCCATCGGAAGTTATGAGTGACACATCCTCTTCTTTACAGGTGGCAGCCTGGCAACTCCTGCAGAAAGGCCAGCAGAGCCCCACTCACACCGGGCCACCAACAAAGCCTTGGCCCCTCACTCCCACCCACCAGCACAGCCCCGAGACTGCTGACGGGGCAGAGAATATGGAGTCAGGCACAACTTCAGGGGCTATTGCTGCCTGGAGCGCTGTTTATATTGACCTCAACCAGGCACACCTGGGGAGGGCCGGCCGGCAGGGTAAGGCTTCCCAGGTCTGCTAATCCACAACCCTCAGGGAATCACATTGTTGAAAATGGACCTCGCTAAGGCAGAATAGAAGCCAAGGAAAAAATGGACACAATGCCATTTGCAGCCCCGTAGATGAGTCTAGAGGTAATCACGTGACTTGGAGTAAGTCAGAAAGTGAAACACACATATCGTATCATATCACTTATAGGTGTTACCTAAAAATGGATACCAGGGCAGATATTTCCACGGAGAAGGGCAATCACAGATTCATTAAACAAACTTATGGTTCACCAATGGAAAGGTGTGAGGATTGGTTTCATTATGATATCGGGGTTAACAGACATAGTCAAACACAGGTGACATATATAATCACCAAAGACCTACGGAATACCAAGAGAAGACTACTCAACATTCTGTCCGAACGTACATGGGAAAAGGATCCCAGGAAGAACAGACATCTGTATATGTGTAAAAGAACCACATCTTCCACACCTACAACAAGCCAAACATTGTAATCAAACTTGCTGTAATCGAAAATAAAAAAAAATTAAAAACACGAACAAGAAGTAGTGAGACAAACTTGAGGGGCTTTCTCCTGCCACATTCCATTCTAAATTCCAATCTAGAACACGCCTTCCATTGAGGCTCTGTTGCTCTAGTAACCAGATTTGGTAAGGGAGAACTGCTGCCACCTTGTGGCCGTTTCACGCAACAGCAGCTTTAATCCCAGCGCTAATGGTCAGTTGATATTCAAAATCATTGCAGGCCTGTAAATGACACCTGCCCTGAAAACAAATCCTGGGGTCACATATCGACCAAAAAATTTAAAGGACGTCCATATTTCAAAACGACCATTTCAAAAGGCATATTTTACGCACATTAGTGTTCTGCTTCTTTTTCTTTCTTTCCTTTTTTGTTAAAAAAAAACGGGAATGGAAAAAGGCATCCCTCAGAATGGGCGAAAATCGTTGCAAATGAATCAATGGACAAAGGTTTAATCTCCAATATATATATAAACAGCTCATGCAGCTTAATATTAAAAAAACAAACAACCCAATACAGAAATGGGAAGAAGATCTAAAGAGACGTTTCTTCAAAGAAGACACAGAGATGGCCAAGACGCACATGAAAAGCTGCTCAACAGCACTAATTATTAGAGAAAGGCAAATCAAAACTACAATGAGGTATCACCTCACACCTGTTAGAATCGGCATCATCAGAAAATCTACAAACAACAAATTCTGGGGAGGGTGTGGACAAAAGGAGCCCTCTTCCACTATTGGTGGGGATGTAAATTGATACAGTCACTATGGAGAACAGTATGGAGTTTCCTTAAAAAAACTAGAAATAGAATTACCATCTGATCCAGCAATCCCACTTCTGGGCATATACCCAGAGAAAACCATAAATCAAAAAGGCACATTCACCACAATGTTCATTGCAGCACTATTTACAATAGCCAGGTAATGCAAGCAACCTAAATGCCCACAGACAGATGAATGGATAAAGATGTGGTACATATATAAAATGGAATATTACTCAGCCATAAAAGGGATGAAACTTGGTCATTTGTAGAGACATTGATGGATCTAGAGACTGTCATACAGAATGAAGTAAGTCAGAAAGAGGAAAACAAATACTGTATATTAATGCATATATGTGGAACCTAAAAAATGGTACAGATGAACTGGTTTGCAGGGAAGAAATAGAGACACAGAGGTAGAGAACAAACGTATGGACACCAAGTGTGGGAAGCCATGGGGTGGTGGTGGTGGGATGAGTTGGGAGATTGGGATTGACCTGTATACATGTATATGCATAAAATACATAACTAATAATAACCTGCTGTATAAAAAAATAAATACTATTAAATTTCAAAATTTAAAAAAAAAATTTAAGTAAAACAGAAAAAAGTTCTTCCCTTCACACTGATGTATTTATAGGAATGAATTATTTCCATGCTTATATCTATAAATACATAAAAGAGGAATCAAATCTAACTTGAAACATAAAAGAAAAAAAAAACCTGAACCCACCAGTTATACAGAGGGAAACCCTATCAGGGCACTTGCTCCAGCGGTAAACAATTCTGAAATTGGTCAGAGGTGGGGAATCACCTCCCATACAGCCAGCAACCCACCCCCCATGCAAGGAGCATCCTCATTGCAAAGCTGGGGGACCGTGCTGAGGCATCTGTGAGTAAACGTGAGCTGAGCCCCAGGCCAGCTGCTGCTGAACTGTTCCCACCCTTCCCAGGTAAAACACCTGAATATGTACAAGGGCTTGAAAGCCTAGAGGAAGGGCCGTGGAGCCACACCAGCCACAGCACGCAGGCCAACTTTGTGCCTGCAGGTCAGCCAGGATGGTCCTGGACCCGGGCGCTCTTCTGGAAGCTTTCTATTGCCCTGCCTGAGATATCCCTCAGTCCCGGCACCCACTGCTTTTATCCTTCCTCACCTCTGTCTGGAGAGAAATTCCATCGGAAGTTATGAGTGACACATCCTCTTCTTTACAGGTGGCAGCCTGGCAACTCCTGCAGAAAGGCCAGCAGAGCCCCACTCACACCGGGCCACCATCAAAGCCTTGGCCCCTCACTCCCTCCCACCAGCACAGCCCCGAGACTGCTGACGGGGCAGAGAATATGGAGTCAGGCACAACTTCAGGGGCTATTGCTGCCTGGAGCGCTGTTTATATTGACCTCAACCAGGCACACCTGGGGAGGGCCGGCCGGCAGGGTAAGGCTTCCAAGGTCAGCTAATCCACAACCCTCAGGGAATCACATTGTTGAAAATGGACCTCGCTAAGGCAGAATAGAAGCCAAGGAAAAAAAGGACACAATGCCATTTGCAGCCCCGTAGATGAGTCTAGAGGTAATCACGTGACTTGGAGTAAGTCAGAAAGTGAAACACACATATCGTATCATATCACTTATAGGTGTTACCTAAAAATGGATACCAGGGCAGATATTTCCACGGAGAAGGGCAATCACAGATTCATTAAACAAACTTATGGTTCACCAATGGAAAGGTGTGAGGATTGGTTTCATTATGATATCGGGGTTAACAGACATAATCAAACACAGGTGACATATATAATCACCAAAGACCTACGGAATACCAAGAGAAGACTACTCAACATTCTGTCCGAACGTACATGGGAAAAGGATCCCAGGAAGAACAGACATCTGTATATGTGTAAAAGAACCACATCTTCCACACCTACAACAAGCCAAACATTGTAATCAAACTTGCTGTAATCGAAAATAAAAAAAAATTAAAAACACGAACAAGAAGTAGTGAGACAAACTTGAGGGGCTTTCTCCTGCCACATTCCATTCTAAATTCCAATCTAGAACACGCCTTCCATTGAGGCTCTGTTGCTCTAGTAACCAGATTTGGTAAGGGAGAACTGCTGCCACCTTGTGGCCGTTTCACGCAACAGCAGCTTTAATCCCAGCGCTAATGGTCAGTTGATATTCAAAATCATTGCAGGCCTGTAAATGACACCTGCCCTGAAAACAAATCATGGGGTCACATATGGACCAAAAAATTTAAAGGACGTCCATATTTCAAAACGACCATTTCAAAAGGCATATTTTACGCACATTAGTGTTCTGCTTCTTTTTCTTTCTTTCCTTTTTTGTTAAAAAAAAACGGGAATGGAAAAAGGCATCCCTCAGAATGGGCGAAAATCGTTGCAAATGAATCAATGGACAAAGGTTTAATCTCCAATATATATATAAACAGCTCATGCAGCTTAATATTAAAAAAACAAACAACCCAATACAGAAATGGGAAGAAGATCTAAAGAGACGTTTCTTCAAAGAAGACACAGAGATGGCCAAGACGCACATGAAAA
This sequence comes from Mesoplodon densirostris, assembly GCF_025265405.1. Lineage (NCBI taxonomy): Eukaryota > Metazoa > Chordata > Mammalia > Artiodactyla > Ziphiidae > Mesoplodon > Mesoplodon densirostris. Next base: position 47,074,901 of record NC_082673.1, on the reverse strand, counting down.
GCTGCTCAACAGCACTAATTATTAGAGAAAGGCAAATCAAAACTACAATGAGGTATCACCTCACACCTGTTAGAATCGGCATCATCAGAAAATCTACAAACAACAAATTCTGGGGAGGGTGTGGACAAAAGGAGCCCTCTTCCACTATTGGTGGGGATGTAAATTGATACAGTCACTATGGAGAACAGTATGGAGTTTCCTTAAAAAAACTAGAAATAGAATTACCATCTGATCCAGCAATCGAACTTCTGGGCATATACCCAGAGAAAACCATAAATCAAAAAGGCACATTCACCACAATGTTCATTGCAGCACTATTTACAATAGCCAGGTAATGCAAGCAACCTAAATGCCCACAGACAGATGAATGGATAAAGATGTGGTACATATATAAAATGGAATATTACTCAGCCATAAAAGGGATGAAACTTGGTCATTTGTAGAGACATTGATGGATCTAGAGACTGTCATACAGAATGAAGTAAGTCAGAAAGAGGAAAACAAATACTGTATATTAATGCATATATGTGGAACCTAAAAAATGGTACAGATGAACTGGTTTGCAGGGAAGAAATAGAGACACAGAGGTAGAGAACAAACGTATGGACACCAAGTGTGGGAAGCCATGGGGTGGTGGTGGTGGGATGAGTTGGGAGATTGGGATTGACCTGTATACATGTATATGCATAAAATACATAACTAATAATAACCTGCTGTATAAAAAAATAAATACTATTAAATTTCAAAATTTAAAAAAAAAATTTAAGTAAAACAGAAAAAAGTTCTTCCCTTCACACTGATGTATTTATAGGAATGAATTATTTCCATGCTTATATCTATAAATACATAAAAGAGGAATCAAATCTAACTTGAAACATAAAAGAAAAAAAAAACCTGAACCCACCAGTTATACAGAGGGAAACCCTATCAGGGCACTTGCTCCAGCGGTAAACAATTCTGAAATTGGTCAGAGGTGGGGAATCACCTCCCATACAGCCAGCAACCCACCCCCCATGCAAGGAGCATCCTCATTGCAAAGCTGGGGGACCGTGCTGAGGCATCTGTGAGTAAACGTGAGCTGAGCCCCAGGCCAGCTGCTGCTGAACTGTTCCCACCCTTCCCAGGTAAAACACCTGAATATGTACAAGGGCTTGAAAGCCTAGAGGAAGGGCCCTGGAGCCACACCAGCCACAGCACGCAGGCCAACTTTGTGCCTGCAGGTCAGCCAGGATGGTCCTGGACCCGGGCGCTCTTCTGGAAGCTTTCTATTGCCCTGCCTGAGATATCCCTCAGTCCCGGCACCCACTGCTTTTATCCTTCCTCACCTCTGTCTGGAGAGAAATTCCATCGGAAGTTATGAGTGACACATCCTCTTCTTTACAGGTGGCAGCCTGGCAACTCCTGCAGAAAGGCCAGCAGAGCCCCACTCACACCGGGCCACCATCAAAGCCTTGGCCCCTCACTCCCTCCCACCAGCACAGCCCCGAGACTGCTGACGGGGCAGAGAATATGGAGTCAGGCACAACTTCAGGGGCTATTGCTGCCTGGAGCGCTGTTTATATTGACCTCAACCAGGCACACCTGGGGAGGGCCGGCCGGCAGGGTAAGGCTTCCAAGGTCAGCTAATCCACAACCCTCAGGGAATCACATTGTTGAAAATGGACCTCGCTAAGGCAGAATAGAAGCCAAGGAAAAAAAGGACACAATGCCATTTGCAGCCCCGTAGATGAGTCTAGAGGTAATCACGTGACTTGGAGTAAGTCAGAAAGTGAAACACACATATCGTATCATATCACTTATAGGTGTTACCTAAAAATGGATACCAGGGCAGATATTTCCACGGAGAAGGGCAATCACAGATTCATTAAACAAACTTATGGTTCACCAATGGAAAGGTGTGAGGATTGGTTTCATTATGATATCGGGGTTAACAGACATAATCAAACACAGGTGACATATATAATCACCAAAGACCTACGGAATACCAAGAGAAGACTACTCAACATTCTGTCCGAACGTACATGGGAAAAGGATCCCAGGAAGAACAGACATCTGTATATGTGTAAAAGAACCACATCTTCCACACCTACAACAAGCCAAACATTGTAATCAAACTTGCTGTAATCGAAAATAAAAAAAAATTAAAAACACGAACAAGAAGTAGTGAGACAAACTTGAGGGGCTTTCTCCTGCCACATTCCATTCTAAATTCCAATCTAGAACACGCCTTCCATTGAGGCTCTGTTGCTCTAGTAACCAGATTTGGTAAGGGAGAACTGCTGCCACCTTGTGGCCGTTTCACGCAACAGCAGCTTTAATCCCAGCGCTAATGGTCAGTTGATATTCAAAATCATTGCAGGCCTGTAAATGACACCTGCCCTGAAAACAAATCATGGGGTCACATATGGACCAAAAAATTTAAAGGACGTCCATATTTCAAAACGACCATTTCAAAAGGCATATTTTACGCACATTAGTGTTCTGCTTCTTTTTCTTTCTTTCCTTTTTTGTTAAAAAAAAACGGGAATGGAAAAAGGCATCCCTCAGAATGGGCGAAAATCGTTGCAAATGAATCAATGGACAAAGGTTTAATCTCCAATATATATATAAACAGCTCATGCAGCTTAATATTAAAAAAACAAACAACCCAATACAGAAATGGGAAGAAGATCTAAAGAGACGTTTCTTCAAAGAAGACACAGAGATGGCCAAGACGCACATGAAAAGCTGCTCAACAGCACTAATTATTAGAGAAAGGCAAATCAAAACTACAATGAGGTATCACCTCACACCTGTTTGAATCGGCATCATCAGAAAATCTACAAACAACAAATTCTGGGGAGGGTGTGGACAAAAGGAGCCCTCTTCCACTATTGGTGGGGATGTAAATTGATACAGTCACTATGGAGAACAGTATGGAGTTTCCTTAAAAAAACTAGAAATAGAATTACCATCTGATCCAGCAATCGAACTTCTGGGCATATACCCAGAGAAAACCATAAATCAAAAAGGCACATTCACCACAATGTTCATTGCAGCACTATTTACAATAGCCAGGTAATGCAAGCAACCTAAATGCCCACAGACAGATGAATGGATAAAGATGTGGTACATATATAAAATGGAATATTACTCAGCCATAAAAGGGATGAAACTTGGTCATTTGTAGAGACATTGATGGATCTAGAGACTGTCATACAGAATGAAGTAAGTCAGAAAGAGGAAAACAAATACTGTATATTAATGCATATATGTGGAACCTAAAAAATGGTACAGATGAACTGGTTTGCAGGGAAGAAATAGAGACACAGAGGTAGAGAACAAACGTATGGACACCAAGTGTGGGAAGCCATGGGGTGGTGGTGGTGGGATGAGTTGGGAGATTGGGATTGACCTGTATACATGTATATGCATAAAATACATAACTAATAATAACCTGCTGTATAAAAAAATAAATACTATTAAATTTCAAAATTTAAAAAAAAAATTTAAGTAAAACAGAAAAAAGTTCTTCCCTTCACACTGATGTATTTATAGGAATGAATTATTTCCATGCTTATATCTATAAATACATAAAAGAGGAATCAAATCTAACTTGAAACATAAAAGAAAAAAAAAACCTGAACCCACCAGTTATACAGAGGGAAACCCTATCAGGGCACTTGCTCCAGCGGTAAACAATTCTGAAATTGGTCAGAGGTGGGGAATCACCTCCCATACAGCCAGCAACCCACCCCCCATGCAAGGAGCATCCTCATTGCAAAGCTGGGGGACCGTGCTGAGGCATCTGTGAGTAAACGTGAGCTGAGCCCCAGGCCAGCTGCTGCTGAACTGTTCCCACCCTTCCCAGGTAAAACACCTGAATATGTACAAGGGCTTGAAAGCCTAGAGGAAGGGCCCTGGAGCCACACCAGCCACAGCACGCAGGCCAACTTTGTGCCTGCAGGTCAGCCAGGATGGTCCTGGACCCGGGCGCTCTTCTGGAAGCTTTCTATTGCCCTGCCTGAGATATCCCTCAGTCCCGGCACCCACTGCTTTTATCCTTCCTCACCTCTGTCTGGAGAGAAATTCCATCGGAAGTTATGAGTGACACATCCTCTTCTTTACAGGTGGCAGCCTGGCAACTCCTGCAGAAAGGCCAGCAGAGCCCCACTCACACCGGGCCACCATCAAAGCCTTGGCCCCTCACTCCCTCCCACCAGCACAGCCCCGAGACTGCTGACGGGGCAGAGAATATGGAGTCAGGCACAACTTCAGGGGCTATTGCTGCCTGGAGCGCTGTTTATATTGACCTCAACCAGGCACACCTGGGGAGGGCCGGCCGGCAGGGTAAGGCTTCCAAGGTCAGCTAATCCACAACCCTCAGGGAATCACATTGTTGAAAATGGACCTCGCTAAGGCAGAATAGAAGCCAAGGAAAAAAAGGACACAATGCCATTTGCAGCCCCGTAGATGAGTCTAGAGGTAATCACGTGACTTGGAGTAAGTCAGAAAGTGAAACACACATATCGTATCATATCACTTATAGGTGTTACCTAAAAATGGATACCAGGGCAGATATTTCCACGGAGAAGGGCAATCACAGATTCATTAAACAAACTTATGGTTCACCAATGGAAAGGTGTGAGGATTGGTTTCATTATGATATCGGGGTTAACAGACATAATCAAACACAGGTGACATATATAATCACCAAAGACCTACGGAATACCAAGAGAAGACTACTCAACATTCTGTCCGAACGTACATGGGAAAAGGATCCCAGGAAGAACAGACATCTGTATATGTGTAAAAGAACCACATCTTCCACACCTACAACAAGCCAAACATTGTAATCAAACTTGCTGTAATCGAAAATAAAAAAAAATTAAAAACACGAACAAGAAGTAGTGAGACAAACTTGAGGGGCTTTCTCCTGCCACATTCCATTCTAAATTCCAATCTAGAACACGCCTTCCATTGAGGCTCTGTTGCTCTAGTAACCAGATTTGGTAAGGGAGAACTGCTGCCACCTTGTGGCCGTTTCACGCAACAGCAGCTTTAATCCCAGCGCTAATGGTCAGTTGATATTCAAAATCATTGCAGGCCTGTAAATGACACCTGCCCTGAAAACAAATCCTGGGGTCACATATCGACCAAAAAATTTAAAGGACGTCCATATTTCAAAACGACCATTTCAAAAGGCATATTTTACGCACATTAGTGTTCTGCTTCTTTTTCTTTCTTTCCTTTTTTGTTAAAAAAAAACGGGAATGGAAAAAGGCATCCCTCAGAATGGGCGAAAATCGTTGCAAATGAATCAATGGACAAAGGTTTAATCTCCAATATATATATAAACAGCTCATGCAGCTTAATATTAAAAAAACAAACAACCCAATACAGAAATGGGCAGAAGATCTAAAGAGACGTTTCTTCAAAGAAGACACAGAGATGGCCAAGACGCACATGAAAAGCTGCTCAACAGCACTAATTATTAGAGAAAGGCAAATCAAAACTACAATGAGGTATCACCTCACACCTGTTAGAATCGGCATCATCAGAAAATCTACAAACAACAAATTCTGGGGAGGGTGTGGACAAAAGGAGCCCTCTTCCACTATTGGTGGGGATGTAAATTGATACAGTCACTATGGAGAACAGTATGGAGTTTCCTTAAAAAAACTAGAAATAGAATTACCATCTGATCCAGCAATCGAACTTCTGGGCATATACCCAGAGAAAACCATAAATCAAAAAGGCACATTCACCACAATGTTCATTGCAGCACTATTTACAATAGCCAGGTAATGCAAGCAACCTAAATGCCCACAGACAGATGAATGGATAAAGATGTGGTACATATATAAAATGGAATATTACTCAGCCATAAAAGGGATGAAACTTGGTCATTTGTAGAGACATTGATGGATCTAGAGACTGTCATACAGAATGAAGTAAGTCAGAAAGAGGAAAACAAATACTGTATATTAATGCATATATGTGGAACCTAAAAAATGGTACAGATGAACTGGTTTGCAGGGAAGAAATAGAGACACAGAGGTAGAGAACAAACGTATGGACACCAAGTGTGGGAAGCCATGGGGTGGTGGTGGTGGGATGAGTTGGGAGATTGGGATTGACCTGTATACATGTATATGCATAAAATACATAACTAATAATAACCTGCTGTATAAAAAAATAAATACTATTAAATTTCAAAATTTAAAAAAAAAATTTAAGTAAAACAGAAAAAAGTTCTTCCCTTCACACTGATGTATTTATAGGAATGAATTATTTCCATGCTTATATCTATAAATACATAAAAGAGGAATCAAATCTAACTTGAAACATAAAAGAAAAAAAAAACCTGAACCCACCAGTTATACAGAGGGAAACCCTATCAGGGCACTTGCTCCAGCGGTAAACAATTCTGAAATTGGTCAGAGGTGGGGAATCACCTCCCATACAGCCAGCAACCCACCCCCCATGCAAGGAGCGTCCTCATTGCAAAGCTGGGGGACCGTGCTGAGGCATCTGTGAGTAAACGTGAGCTGAGCCCCAGGCCAGCTGCTGCTGAACTGTTCCCACCCTTCCCAGGTAAAACACCTGAATATGTACAAGGGCTTGAAAGCCTAGAGGAAGGGCCCTGGAGCCACACCAGCCACAGCACGCAGGCCAACTTTGTGCCTGCAGGTCAGCCAGGATGGTCCTGGACCCGGGCGCTCTTCTGGAAGCTTTCTATTGCCCTGCCTGAGATATCCCTCAGTCCCGGCACCCACTGCTTTTATCCTTCCTCACCTCTGTCTGGAGAGAAATTCCATCGGAAGTTATGAGTGACACATCCTCTTCTTTACAGGTGGCAGCCTGGCAACTCCTGCAGAAAGGCCAGCAGAGCCCCACTCACACCGGGCCACCATCAAAGCCTTGGCCCCTCACTCCCTCCCACCAGCACAGCCCCGAGACGGCTGACGGGGCAGAGAATATGGAGTCAGGCACAACTTCAGGGGCTATTGCTGCCTGGAGCGCTGTTTATATTGACCTCAACCAGGCACACCTGGGGAGGGCCGGCCGGCAGGGTAAGGCTTCCAAGGTCAGCTAATCCACAACCCTCAGGGAATCACATTGTTGAAAATGGACCTCGCTAAGGCAGAATAGAAGCCAAGGAAAAAAAGGACACAATGCCATTTGCAGCCCCGTAGATGAGTCTAGAGGTAATCACGTGACTTGGAGTAAGTCAGAAAGTGAAACACACATATCGTATCATATCACTTATAGGTGTTACCTAAAAATGGATACCAGGGCAGATATTTCCACGGAGAAGGGCAATCACAGATTCATTAAACAAACTTATGGTTCACCAATGGAAAGGTGTGAGGATTGGTTTCATTATGATATCGGGGTTAACAGACATAATCAAACACAGGTGACATATATAATCACCAAAGACCTACGGAATACCAAGAGAAGACTACTCAACATTCTGTCCGAACGTACATGGGAAAAGGATCCCAGGAAGAACAGACATCTGTATATGTGTAAAAGAACCACATCTTCCACACCTACAACAAGCCAAACATTGTAATCAAACTTGCTGTAATCGAAAATAAAAAAAAATTAAAAACACGAACAAGAAGTAGTGAGACAAACTTGAGGGGCTTTCTCCTGCCACATTCCATTCTAAATTCCAATCTAGAACACGCCTTCCATTGAGGCTCTGTTGCTCTAGTAACCAGATTTGGTAAGGGAGAACTGCTGCCACCTTGTGGCCGTTTCACGCAACAGCAGCTTTAATCCCAGCGCTAATGGTCAGTTGATATTCAAAATCATTGCAGGCCTGTAAATGACACCTGCCCTGAAAACAAATCCTGGGGTCACATATCGACCAAAAAATTTAAAGGACGTCCATATTTCAAAACGACCATTTCAAAAGGCATATTTTACGCACATTAGTGTTCTGCTTCTTTTTCTTTCTTTCCTTTTTTGTTAAAAAAAAACGGGAATGGAAAAAGGCATCCCTCAGAATGGGCGAAAATCGTTGCAAATGAATCAATGGACAAAGGTTTAATCTCCAATATATATATAAACAGCTCATGCAGCTTAATATTAAAAAAACAAACAACCCAATACAGAAATGGGAAGAAGATCTAAAGAGACGTTTCTTCAAAGAAGACACAGAGATGGCCAAGACGCACATGAAAAGCTGCTCAACAGCACTAATTATTAGAGAAAGGCAAATCAAAACTACAATGAGGTATCACCTCACACCTGTTAGAATCGGCATCATCAGAAAATCTACAAACAACAAATTCTGGGGAGGGTGTGGACAAAAGGAGCCCTCTTCCACTATTGGTGGGGATGTAAATTGATACAGTCACTATGGAGAACAGTATGGAGTTTCCTTAAAAAAACTAGAAATAGAATTACCATCTGATCCAGCAATCCCACTTCTGGGCATATACCCAGAGAAAACCATAAATCAAAAAGGCACATTCACCACAATGTTCATTGCAGCACTATTTACAATAGCCAGGTAATGCAAGCAACCTAAATGCCCACAGACAGATGAATGGATAAAGATGTGGTACATATATAAAATGGAATATTACTCAGCCATAAAAGGGATGAAACTTGGTCATTTGTAGAGACATTGATGGATCTAGAGACTGTCATACAGAATGAAGTAAGTCAGAAAGAGGAAAACAAATACTGTATATTAATGCATATATGTGGAACCTAAAAAATGGTACAGATGAACTGGTTTGCAGGGAAGAAATAGAGACACAGAGGTAGAGAACAAACGTATGGACACCAAGTGTGGGAAGCCATGGGGTGGTGGTGGTGGGATGAGTTGGGAGATTGGGATTGACCTGTATACATGTATATGCATAAAATACATAACTAATAATAACCTGCTGTATAAAAAAATAAATACTATTAAATTTCAAAATTTAAAAAAAAAATTTAAGTAAAACAGAAAAAAGTTCTTCCCTTCACACTGATGTATTTATAGGAATGAATTATTTCCATGCTTATATCTATAAATACATAAAAGAGGAATCAAATCTAACTTGAAACATAAAAGAAAAAAAAAACCTGAACCCACCAGTTATACAGAGGGAAACCCTATCAGGGCACTTGCTCCAGCGGTAAACAATTCTGAAATTGGTCAGAGGTGGGGAATCACCTCCCATACAGCCAGCAACCCACCCCCCATGCAAGGAGCATCCTCATTGCAAAGCTGGGGGACCGTGCTGAGGCATCTGTGAGTAAACGTGAGCTGAGCCCCAGGCCAGCTGCTGCTGAACTGTTCCCACCCTTCCCAGGTAAAACACCTGAATATGTACAAGGGCTTGAAAGCCTAGAGGAAGGGCCCTGGAGCCACACCAGCCACAGCACGCAGGCCAACTTTGTGCCTGCAGGTCAGCCAGGATGGTCCTGGACCCGGGCGCTCTTCTGGAAGCTTTCTATTGCCCTGCCTGAGATATCCCTCAGTCCCGGCACCCACTGCTTTTATCCTTCCTCACCTCTGTCTGGAGAGAAATTCCATCGGAAGTTATGAGTGACACATCCTCTTCTTTACAGGTGGCAGCCTGGCAACTCCTGCAGAAAGGCCAGCAGAGCCCCACTCACACCGGGCCACCATCAAAGCCTTGGCCCCTCACTCCCTCCCACCAGCACAGCCCCGAGACTGCTGACGGGGCAGAGAATATGGAGTCAGGCACAACTTCAGGGGCTATTGCTGCCTGGAGCGCTGTTTATATTGACCTCAACCAGGCACACCTGGGGAGGGCCGGCCGGCAGGGTAAGGCTTCCAAGGTCAGCTAATCCACAACCCTCAGGGAATCACATTGTTGAAAATGGACCTCGCTAAGGCAGAATAGAAGCCAAGGAAAAAAAGGACACAATGCCATTTGCAGCCCCGTAGATGAGTCTAGAGGTAATCACGTGACTTGGAGTAAGTCAGAAAGTGAAACACACATATCGTATCATATCACTTATAGGTGTTACCTAAAAATGGATACCAGGGCAGATATTTCCACGGAGAAGGGCAATCACAGATTCATTAAACAAACTTATGGTTCACCAATGGAAAGGTGTGAGGATTGGTTTCATTATGATATCGGGGTTAACAGACATAATCAAACACAGGTGACATATATAATCACCAAAGACCTACGGAATACCAAGAGAAGACTACTCAACATTCTGTCCGAACGTACATGGGAAAAGGATCCCAGGAAGAACAGACATCTGTATATGTGTAAAAGAACCACATCTTCCACACCTACAACAAGCCAAACATTGTAATCAAACTTGCTGTAATCGAAAATAAAAAAAAATTAAAAACACGAACAAGAAGTAGTGAGACAAACTTGAGGGGCTTTCTCCTGCCACATTCCATTCTAAATTCCAATCTAGAACACGCCTTCCATTGAGGCTCTGTTGCTCTAGTAACCAGATTTGGTAAGGGAGAACTGCTGCCACCTTGTGGCCGTTTCACGCAACAGCAGCTTTAATCCCAGCGCTAATGGTCAGTTGATATTCAAAATCATTGCAGGCCTGTAAATGACACCTGCCCTGAAAACAAATCCTGGGGTCACATATCGACCAAAAAATTTAAAGGACGTCCATATTTCAAAACGACCATTTCAAAAGGCATATTTTACGCACATTAGTGTTCTGCTTCTTTTTCTTTCTTTCCTTTTTTGTTAAAAAAAAACGGGAATGGAAAAAGGCATCCCTCAGAATGGGCGAAAATCGTTGCAAATGAATCAATGGACAAAGGTTTAATCTCCAATATATATATAAACAGCTCATGCAGCTTAATATTAAAAAAACAAACAACCCAATACAAAAATGGGCAGAAGATCTAAAGAGACGTTTCTTCAAAGAAGACACAGAGATGGCCAAGACGCACATGAAAAGCTGCTCAACAGCACTAATTAGAGAAATGCAAATCAAAACTACAATGAGGTATCACCTCACACCTGTTAGAATCGGCATCATCAGAAAATCTACAAACAACAAATTCTGGGGAGGGTGTGGACAAAAGGAGCCCTCTTCCACTATTGGTGGGGATGTAAATTGATACAGTCACTATGGAGAACAGTATGGAGTTTCCTTAAAAAAACTAGAAATAGAATTACCATCTGATCCAGCAATCGAACTTCTGGGCATATACCCAGAGAAAACCATAAATCAAAAAGGCACATTCACCACAATGTTCATTGCAGCACTATTTACAATAGCCAGGTAATGCAAGCAACCTAAATGCCCACAGACAGATGAATGGATAAAGATGTGGTACATATATAAAATGGAATATTACTCAGCCATAAAAGGGATGAAACTTGGTCATTTGTAGAGACATTGATGGATCTAGAGACTGTCATACAGAATGAAGTAAGTCAGAAAGAGGAAAACAAATACTGTATATTAATGCATATATGTGGAACCTAAAAAATGGTACAGATGAACTGGTTTGCAGGGAAGAAATAGAGACACAGAGGTAGAGAACAAACGTATGGACACCAAGTGTGGGAAGCCATGGGGTGGTGGTGGTGGGATGAGTTGGGAGATTGGGATTGACCTGTATACATGTATATGCATAAAATACATAACTAATAATAACCTGCTGTATAAAAAAATAAATACAATTAAATTTCAAAATTTAAAAAAAAAATTAAGTAAAACAGAAAAAAGTTCTTCCCTTCACACTGATGTATTTATAGGAATGAATTATTTCCATTCTTATATCTATAAATACATAAAAGAGGAATCAAATCTAACTTGAACCATAAAAGAAAAAAAAAACCTGAACCCACCAGTTATACAGAGGGAAACCCTATCAGGGCACTTGCTCCAGCGGTAAACAATTCTGAAATTGGTCAGAGGTGGGGAATCACTTCCCATACAGCCAGCAACCCACCCCCCATGCAAGGAGCGTCCTCATTGCAAAGCTGGGGGACCGTGCTGAGGCATCGGTGAGTAAACGTGAGCTGAGCCCCAGGCCAGCTGCTGCTGAACTGTTCCCACCCTTCCCAGGTAAAACACCTGAATATGTACAAGGGCTTGAAAGCCTAGAGGAAGGGCCCTGGAGCCACACCAGCGAAGGCACGCAGGCCAACTTGGTGCCTGCAGGCCAGCCAGGATGGTCCTGGCCCCGGGCGCTCTTCTGGAAGCTTTCTATTGCCCTGCCTGAGATACCCCTCCTGTCACGGCCCTCACTGCTTTTTTCCTTCCTCACCTCTGTCCGGAGAGAAATTCCATCGGAAGGTATGGGGGACACATCCTCTTCTTTACAGGTGGCAGCCTGGCAACTCCTGCAGAAAGGCCAGCAGAGCCCAACTCAAACCGGGCCATCAACAAAGCCTTGGCCCCTCACTCCCTCCCACCAGCACAGCCCCGAGACGGCTGACGGGGCAGAGAATATGGAGTCAGGCACAACTTCAGGGGCTATTGCTGCCTGGAGCGCTGTTTATATTGACCTCAACCAGGCACACCTGGGGAGGGCCGGCCGGCAGGGTAAGGCTGCCCAGGTCAGCTAATCCACAACCCTCAGGGAATCACATTGTTGAAAATGGACCTCGCTAAGGCAGAATAGAAGCCAAGGAAAAAATGGACACAATGCCATTTGCAGCCCCGTAGATGAGTCTAGAGGTAATCACGTGACTTGGAGTAAGTCAGAAAGTGAAACACACATATCATATCATATCACTTATAGGTGTTACCTAAAAATGGATACCAGGGCAGATATTTCCACGGAGAAGGGCAATCACAGATTCATTAAACAAACTTATGGTTCACCAATGGAAAGGTGTGAGGATTGGTTTCATTATGATATCGGGGTTAACAGACATAGTCAAACACAGGTGACATATATAATCACCAAAGACCTACGGAATACCAAGAGAAGACTACTCAACATTCTGTCCGAACGTACATGGGAAAAGGATCCCAGGAAGAACAGACATCTGTATATGTGTAAAAGAACCACATCTTCAACACCTACAACAAGCCAAACATTGTAATCAAACTTGCTGTAATCGAAAATAAAAAAAAATTAAAAACACGAACAAGAAGTAGTGAGACAAACTTGAGGGGCTTTCTCCTGCCACATTCCATTCTAAATTCCAATCTAGAACACGCCTTCCATTGAGGCTCTGTTGCTCTAGTAACCAGATTTGGTAAGGGAGAACTGCTGCCACCTTGTGGCCGTTTCACGCAACAGCAGCTTTAATCCCAGCGCTAATGGTCAGTTGATATTCAAAATCATTGCAGGCCTGTAAATGACACCTGCCCTGAAAACAAATCCTGGGGTCACATATCGACCAAAAAATTTAAAGGACGTCCATATTTCAAAACGACCATTTCAAAAGGCATATTTTACGCACATTAGTGTTCTGCTTCTTTTTCTTTCTTTCCTTTTTTGTTAAAAAAAAACGGGAATGGAAAAAGGCATCCCTCAGAATGGGCGAAAATCGTTGCAAATGAATCAATGGACAAAGGTTTAATCTCCAATATATATATAAACAGCTCATGCAGCTTAATATTAAAAAAACAAACAACCCAATACAGAAATGGGAAGAAGATCTAAAGAGACGTTTCTTCAAAGAAGACACAGAGATGGCCAAGACGCACATGAAAAGCTGCTCAACAGCACTAATTATTAGAGAAAGGCAAATCAAAACTACAATGAGGTATCACCTCACACCTGTTAGAATCGGCATCATCAGAAAATCTACAAACAACAAATTCTGGGGAGGGTGTGGACAAAAGGAGCCCTCTTCCACTATTGGTGGGGATGTAAATTGATACAGTCACTATGGAGAACAGTATGGAGTTTCCTTAAAAAAACTAGAAATAGAATTACCATCTGATCCAGCAATCCCACTTCTGGGCATATACCCAGAGAAAACCATAAATCAAAAAGGCACATTCACCACAATGTTCATTGCAGCACTATTTACAATAGCCAGGTAATGCAAGCAACCTAAATGCCCACAGACAGATGAATGGATAAAGATGTGGTACATATATAAAATGGAATATTACTCAGCCATAAAAGGGATGAAACTTGGTCATTTGTAGAGACATTGATGGATCTAGAGACTGTCATACAGAATGAAGTAAGTCAGAAAGAGGAAAACAAATACTGTATATTAATGCATATACGTGGAACCTAAAAAATGGTACAGATGAACTGGTTTGCAGGGAAGAAATAGAGACACAGAGGTAGAGAACAAACGTATGGACACCAAGTGTGGGAAGCCATGGGGTGGTGGTGGTGGGATGAGTTGGGAGATTGGGATTGACCTGTATACATGTATATGCATAAAATACATAACTAATAATAACCTGCTGTATAAAAAAATAAATACTATTAAATTTCAAAATTTAAAAAAAAAATTTAAGTAAAACAGAAAAAAGTTCTTCCCTTCACACTGATGTATTTATAGGAATGAATTATTTCCATGCTTATATCTATAAATACATAAAAGAGGAATCAAATCTAACTTGAACCATAAAAGAAAAAAAAAACCTGAACCCACCAGTTATACAGAGGGAAACCCTATCAGGGCACTTGCTCCAGCGGTAAACAATTCTGAAATTGGTCAGAGGTGGGGAATCACCTCCCATACAGCCAGCAACCCACCCCCCATGCAAGGAGCGTCCTCATTGCAAAGCTGGGGGACCGTGCTGAGGCATCTGTGAGTAAACGTGAGCTGAGCCCCAGGCCAGCTGCTGCTGAACTGTTCCCACCCTTCCCAGGTAAAACACCTGAATATGTACAAGGGCTTGAAAGCCTAGAGGAAGGGCCCTGGAGCCACACCAGCCACAGCACGCAGGCCAACTTTGTCCCTGCAGGTCAGCCAGGATGGTCCTGGACCCGGGCGCTCTTCTGGAAGCTTTCTATTGCCCTGCCTGAGATATCCCTCCTGTCCCGGCACCCACTGCTTTTATCCTTCCTCACCTCTGTCTGGAGAGAAATTCCATCGGAAGTTATGAGTGACACATCCTCTTCTTTACAGGTGGCAGCCTGGCAACTCCTGCAGAAAGGCCAGCAGAGCCCCACTCACACCGGGCCACCATCAAAGCCTTGGCCCCTCACTCCCTCCCACCAGCACAGCCCCGAGACTGCTGACGGGGCAGAGAATATGGAGTCAGGCACAACTTCAGGGGCTATTGCTGCCTGGAGCGCTGTTTATATTGACCTCAACCAGGCACACCTGGGGAGGGCCGGCCGGCAGGGTAAGGCTTCCAAGGTCAGCTAATCCACAACCCTCAGGGAATCACATTGTTGAAAATGGACCTCGCTAAGGCAGAATAGAAGCCAAGGAAAAAAAGGACACAATGCCATTTGCAGCCCCGTAGATGAGTCTAGAGGTAATCACGTGACTTGGAGTAAGTCAGAAAGTGAAAGACACATATCGTATCATATCACTTATAGGTGTTACCTAAAAATGGATACCAGGGCAGATATTTCCACGGAGAAGGGCAATCACAGATTCATTAAACAAACTTATGGTTCACCAATGGAAAGGTGTGAGGATTGGTTTCATTATGATATCGGGGTTAACAGACATAATCAAACACAGGTGACATATATAATCACCAAAGACCTACGGAATACCAAGAGAAGACTACTCAACATTCTGTCCTAACGTACATGGGAAAAGGATCCCAGGAAGAACAGACATCTGTATATGTGTAAAAGAACCACATCTTCCACACCTACAACAAGCCAAACATTGTAATCAAACTTGCTGTAATCGAAAATAAAAAAAAATTAAAAACACGAACAAGAAGTAGTGAGACAAACTTGAGGGGCTTTCTCCTGCCACATTCCATTCTAAATTCCAATCTAGAACACGCCTTCCATTGAGGCTCTGTTGCTCTAGTAACCAGATTTGGTAAGGGAGAACTGCTGCCACCTTGTGGCCGTTTCACGCAACAGCAGCTTTAATCCCAGCGCTAATGGTCAGTTGATATTCAAAATCATTGCAGGCCTGTAAATGACACCTGCCCTGAAAACAAATCCTGGGGTCACATATCGACCAAAAAATTTAAAGGACGTCCATATTTCAAAACGACCATTTCAAAAGGCATATTTTACGCACATTAGTGTTCTGCTTCTTTTTCTTTCTTTCCTTTTTTGTTAAAAAAAAACGGGAATGGAAAAAGGCATCCCTCAGAATGGGCGAAAATCGTTGCAAATGAATCAATGGACAAAGGTTTAATCTCCAATATATATATAAACAGCTCATGCAGCTTAATATTAAAAAAACAAACAACCCAATACAAAAATGGGCAGAAGATCTAAAGAGACGTTTCTTCAAAGAAGACACAGAGATGGCCAAGACGCACATGAAAAGCTGCTCAACAGCACTAATTAGAGAAATGCAAATCAAAACTACAATGAGGTATCACCTCACACCTGTTAGAATCGGCATCATCAGAAAATCTACAAACAACAAATTCTGGGGAGGGTGTGGACAAAAGGAGCCCTCTTCCACTATTGGTGGGGATGTAAATTGATACAGTCACTATGGAGAACAGTATGGAGTTTCCTTAAAAAAACTAGAAATAGAATTACCATCTGATCCAGCAATCGAACTTCTGGGCATATACCCAGAGAAAACCATAAATCAAAAAGGCACATTCACCACAATGTTCATTGCAGCACTATTTACAATAGCCAGGTAATGCAAGCAACCTAAATGCCCACAGACAGATGAATGGATAAAGATGTGGTACATATATAAAATGGAATATTACTCAGCCATAAAAGGGATGAAACTTGGTCATTTGTAGAGACATTGATGGATCTAGAGACTGTCATACAGAATGAAGTAAGTCAGAAAGAGGAAAACAAATACTGTATATTAATGCATATATGTGGAACCTAAAAAATGGTACAGATGAACTGGTTTGCAGGGAAGAAATAGAGACACAGAGGTAGAGAACAAACGTATGGACACCAAGTGTGGGAAGCCATGGGGTGGTGGTGGTGGGATGAGTTGGGAGATTGGGATTGACCTGTATACATGTATATGCATAAAATACATAACTAATAATAACCTGCTGTATAAAAAAATAAATACAATTAAATTTCAAAATTTAAAAAAAAAAATTAAGTAAAACAGAAAAAAGTTCTTCCCTTCACACTGATGTATTTATAGGAATGAATTATTTCCATTCTTATATCTATAAATACATAAAAGAGGAATCAAATCTAACTTGAACCATAAAAGAAAAAAAAAACCTGAACCCACCAGTTATACAGAGGGAAACCCTATCAGGGCACTTGCTCCAGCGGTAAACAATTCTGAAATTGGTCAGAGGTGGGGAATCACTTCCCATACAGCCAGCAACCCACCCCCCATGCAAGGAGCGTCCTCATTGCAAAGCTGGGGGACCGTGCTGAGGCATCTGTGAGTAAACGTGAGCTGAGCCCCAGGCCAGCTGCTGCTGAACTGTTCCCACCCTTCCCAGGTAAAACACCTGAATATGTACAAGGGCTTGAAAGCCTAGAGGAAGGGCCCTGGAGCCACACCAGCGAAGGCACGCAGGCCAACTTGGTGCCTGCAGGCCAGCCAGGATGGTCCTGGCCCCGGGCGCTCTTCTGGAAGCTTTCTATTGCCCTGCCTGAGATACCCCTCCTGTCACGGCCCTCACTGCTTTTTTCCTTCCTCACCTCTGTCCGGAGAGAAATTCCATCGGAAGGTATGGGGGACACATCCTCTTCTTTACAGGTGGCAGCCTGGCAACTCCTGCAGAAAGGCCAGCAGAGCCCAACTCAAACCGGGCCATCAACAAAGCCTTGGCCCCTCACTCCCTCCCACCAGCACAGCCCCGAGACGGCTGACGGGGCAGAGAATATGGAGTCAGGCACAACTTCAGGGGCTATTGCTGCCTGGAGCGCTGTTTATATTGACCTCAACCAGGCACACCTGGGGAGGGCCGGCCGGCAGGGTAAGGCTGCCCAGGTCAGCTAATCCACAACCCTCAGGGAATCACATTGTTGAAAATGGACCTCGCTAAGGCAGAATAGAAGCCAAGGAAAAAATGGACACAATGCCATTTGCAGCCCCGTAGATGAGTCTAGAGGTAATCACGTGACTTGGAGTAAGTCAGAAAGTGAAACACACATATCGTATCATATCACTTATAGGTGTTACCTAAAAATGGATACCAGGGCAGATATTTCCACGGAGAAGGGCAATCACAGATTCATTAAACAAACTTATGGTTCACCAATGGAAAGGTGTGAGGATTGGTTTCATTATGATATCGGGGTTAACAGACATAATCAAACACAGGTGACATATATAATCACCAAAGACCTACGGAATACCAAGAGAAGACTACTCAACATTCTGTCCTAACGTACATGGGAAAAGGATCCCAGGAAGAACAGACATCTGTATATGTGTAAAAGAACCACATCTTCCACACCTACAACAAGCCAAACATTGTAATCAAACTTGCTGTAATCGAAAATTAAAAAAAATTAAAAACACGAACAAGAAGTAGTGAGACAAACTTGAGGGGCTTTCTCCTGCCACATTCCATTCTAAATTCCAATCTAGAACACGCCTTCCATTGAGGCTCTGTTGCTCTAGTAACCAGATTTGGTAAGGGAGAACTGCTGCCACCTTGTGGCCGTTTCACGCAACAGCAGCTTTAATCCCAGCGCTAATGGTCAGTTGATATTCAAAATCATTGCAGGCCTGTAAATGACACCTGCCCTGAAAACAAATCCTGGGGTCACATATCGACCAAAAAATTTAAAGGACGTCCATATTTCAAAACGACCATTTCAAAAGGCATATTTTACGCACATTAGTGTTCTGCTTCTTTTTCTTTCTTTCCTTTTTTGTTAAAAAAAAACGGGAATGGAAAAAGGCATCCCTCAGAATGGGCGAAAATCGTTGCAAATGAATCAATGGACAAAGGTTTAATCTCCAATATATATATAAACAGCTCATGCAGCTTAATATTAAAAAAACAAACAACCCAATACAAAAATGGGCAGAAGATCTAAAGAGACGTTTCTTCAAAGAAGACACAGAGATGGCCAAGACGCACATGAAAAGCTGCTCAACAGCACTAATTAGAGAAATGCAAATCAAAACTACAATGAGGTATCACCTCACACCTGTTAGAATCGGCATCATCAGAAAATCTACAAACAACAAATTCTGGGGAGGGTGTGGACAAAAGGAGCCCTCTTCCACTATTGGTGGGGATGTAAATTGATACAGTCACTATGGAGAACAGTATGGAGTTTCCTTAAAAAAACTAGAAATAGAATTACCATCTGATCCAGCAATCCCACTTCTGGGCATATACCCAGAGAAAACCATAAATCAAAAAGGCACATTCACCACAATGTTCATTGCAGCACTATTTACAATAGCCAGGTAATGCAAGCAACCTAAATGCCCACAGACAGATGAATGGATAAAGATGTGGTACATATATAAAATGGAATATTACTCAGCCATAAAAGGGATGAAACTTGGTCATTTGTAGAGACATTGATGGATCTAGAGACTGTCATACAGAATGAAGTAAGTCAGAAAGAGGAAAACAAATACTGTATATTAATGCATATATGTGGAACCTAAAAAATGGTACAGATGAACTGGTTTGCAGGGAAGAAATAGAGACACAGAGGTAGAGAACAAACGTATGGACACCAAGTGTGGGAAGCCATGGGGTGGTGGTGGTGGGATGAGTTGGGAGATTGGGATTGACCTGTATACATGTATATGCATAAAATACATAACTAATAATAACCTGCTGTATAAAAAAATAAATACAATTAAATTTCAAAATTTAAAAAAAAAAATTAAGTAAAACAGAAAAAAGTTCTTCCCTTCACACTGATGTATTTATAGGAATGAATTATTTCCATTCTTATATCTATAAATACATAAAAGAGGAATCAAATCTAACTTGAACCATAAAAGAAAAAAAAAACCTGAACCCACCAGTTATACAGAGGGAAACCCTATCAGGGCACTTGCTCCAGCGGTAAACAATTCTGAAATTGGTCAGAGGTGGGGAATCACTTCCCATACAGCCAGCAACCCACCCCCCATGCAAGGAGCGTCCTCATTGCAAAGCTGGGGGACCGTGCTGAGGCATCTGTGAGTAAACGTGAGCTGAGCCCCAGGCCAGCTGCTGCTGAACTGTTCCCACCCTTCCCAGGTAAAACACCTGAATATGTACAAGGGCTTGAAAGCCTAGAGGAAGGGCCCTGGAGCCACACCAGCGAAGGCACGCAGGCCAACTTGGTGCCTGCAGGCCAGCCAGGATGGTCCTGGCCCCGGGCGCTCTTCTGGAAGCTTTCTATTGCCCTGCCTGAGATACCCCTCCTGTCACGGCCCTCACTGCTTTTTTCCTTCCTCACCTCTGTCCGGAGAGAAATTCCATCGGAAGGTATGGGGGACACATCCTCTTCTTTACAGGTGGCAGCCTGGCAACTCCTGCAGAAAGGCCAGCAGAGCCCAACTCAAACCGGGCCATCAACAAAGCCTTGGCCCCTCACTCCCTCCCACCAGCACAGCCCCGAGACGGCTGACGGGGCAGAGAATATGGAGTCAGGCACAACTTCAGGGGCTATTGCTGCCTGGAGCGCTGTTTATATTGACCTCAACCAGGCACACCTGGGGAGGGCCGGCCGGCAGGGTAAGGCTGCCCAGGTCAGCTAATCCACAACCCTCAGGGAATCACATTGTTGAAAATGGACCTCGCTAAGGCAGAATAGAAGCCAAGGAAAAAATGGACACAATGCCATTTGCAGCCCCGTAGATGAGTCTAGAGGTAATCACGTGACTTGGAGTAAGTCAGAAAGTGAAACACACATATCATATCATATCACTTATAGGTGTTACCTAAAAATGGATACCAGGGCAGATATTTCCACGGAGAAGGGCAATCACAGATTCATTAAACAAACTTATGGTTCACCAATGGAAAGGTGTGAGGATTGGTTTCATTATGATATCGGGGTTAACAGACATAGTCAAACACAGGTGACATATATAATCACCAAAGACCTACGGAATACCAAGAGAAGACTACTCAACATTCTGTCCGAACGTACATGGGAAAAGGATCCCAGGAAGAACAGACATCTGTATATGTGTAAAAGAACCACATCTTCAACACCTACAACAAGCCAAACATTGTAATCAAACTTGCTGTAATAGAAAATAAAAAAAAATTAAAAACACGAACAAGAAGTAGTGAGACAAACTTGAGGGGCTTTCTCCTGCCACATTCCATTCTAAATTCCAATCTAGAACACGCCTTCCATTGAGGCTCTGTTGCTCTAGTAACCAGATTTGGTAAGGGAGAACTGCTGCCACCTTGTGGCCGTTTCACGCAACAGCAGCTTTAATCCCAGCACTAATGGTCAGTTGATATTCAAAATCATTGCAGGCCTGTAAATGACACCTGCCCTGAAAACAAATCCTGGGGTCACATATCGACCAAAAAATTTAAAGGACGTCCATATTTCAAAACGACCATTTCAAAAGGCATATTTTACGCACATTAGTGTTCTGCTTCTTTTTCTTTCTTTCCTTTTTTGTTAAAAAAAAACGGGAATGGAAAAAGGCATCCCTCAGAATGGGCGAAAATCGTTGCAAATGAATCAATGGACAAAGGTTTAATCTCCAATATATATATAAACAGCTCATGCAGCTTAATATTAAAAAAACAAACAACCCAATACAGAAATGGGCAGAAGATCTAAAGAGACGTTTCTTCAAAGAAGACACAGAGATGGCCAAGACGCACATGAAAAGCTGCTCAACAGCACTAATTATTAGAGAAAGGCAAATCAAAACTACAATGAGGTATCACCTCACACCTGTTAGAATCGGCATCATCAGAAAATCTACAAACAACAAATTCTGGGGAGGGTGTGGACAAAAGGAGCCCTCTTCCACTATTGGTGGGGATGTAAATTGATACAGTCACTATGGAGAACAGTATGGAGTTTCCTTAAAAAAACTAGAAATAGAATTACCATCTGATCCAGCAATCCCACTTCTGGGCATATACCCAGAGAAAACCATAAATCAAAAAGGCACATTCACCACAATGTTCATTGCAGCACTATTTACAATAGCCAGGTAATGCAAGCAACCTAAATGCCCACAGACAGATGAATGGATAAAGATGTGGTACATATATAAAATGGAATATTACTCAGCCATAAAAGGGATGAAACTTGGTCATTTGTAGAGACATTGATGGATCTAGAGACTGTCATACAGAATGAAGTAAGTCAGAAAGAGGAAAACAAATACTGTATATTAATGCATATACGTGGAACCTAAAAAATGGTACAGATGAACTGGTTTGCAGGGAAGAAATAGAGACACAGAGGTAGAGAACAAACGTATGGACACCAAGTGTGGGAAGCCATGGGGTGGTGGTGGTGGGATGAGTTGGGAGATTGGGATTGACCTGTATACATGTATATGCATAAAATACATAACTAATAATAACCTGCTGTATAAAAAAATAAATACTATTAAATTTCAAAATTTAAAAAAAAAATTTAAGTAAAACAGAAAAAAGTTCTTCCCTTCACACTGATGTATTTATAGGAATGAATTATTTCCATGCTTATATCTATAAATACATAAAAGAGGAATCAAATCTAACTTGAACCATAAAAGAAAAAAAAACCTGAACCCACCAGTTATACAGAGGGAAACCCTATCAGGGCACTTGCTCCAGCGGTAAACAATTCTGAAATTGGTCAGAGGTGGGGAATCACCTCCCATACAGCCAGCAACCCACCCCCCATGCAAGGAGCGTCCTCATTGCAAAGCTGGGGGACCGTGCTGAGGCATCTGTGAGTAAACGTGAGCTGAGCCCCAGGCCAGCTGCTGCTGAACTGTTCCCACCCTTCCCAGGTAAAACACCTGAATATGTACAAGGGCTTGAAAGCCTAGAGGAAGGGCCCTGGAGCCACACCAGCGAAGGCACGCAGGCCAACTTGGTGCCTGCAGGCCAGCCAGGATGGTCCTGGCCCCGGGCGCTCTTCTGGAAGCTTTCTATTGCCCTGCCTGAGATACCCCTCCTGTCACGGCCCTCACTGCTTTTTTCCTTCCTCACCTCTGTCCGGAGAGAAATTCCATCGGAAGGTATGGGGGACACATCCTCTTCTTTACAGGTGGCAGCCTGGCAACTCCTGCAGAAAGGCCAGCAGAGCCCAACTCAAACCGGGCCATCAACAAAGCCTTGGCCCCTCACTCCCTCCCACCAGCACAGCCCCGAGACGGCTGACGGGGCAGAGAATATGGAGTCAGGCACAACTTCAGGGGCTATTGCTGCCTGGAGCGCTGTTTATATTGACCTCAACCAGGCACACCTGGGGAGGGCCGGCCGGCAGGGTAAGGCTGCCCAGGTCAGCTAATCCACAACCCTCAGGGAATCACATTGTTGAAAATGGACCTCGCTAAGGCAGAATAGAAGCCAAGGAAAAAATGGACACAATGCCATTTGCAGCCCCGTAGATGAGTCTAGAGGTAATCACGTGACTTGGAGTAAGTCAGAAAGTGAAACACACATATCGTATCATATCACTTATAGGTGTTACCTAAAAATGGATACCAGGGCAGATATTTCCACGGAGAAGGGCAATCACAGATTCATTAAACAAACTTATGGTTCACCAATGGAAAGGTGTGAGGATTGGTTTCATTATGATATCGGGGTTAACAGACATAATCAAACACAGGTGACATATATAATCACCAAAGACCTACGGAATACCAAGAGAAGACTACTCAACATTCTGTCCTAACGTACATGGGAAAAGGATCCCAGGAAGAACAGACATCTGTATATGTGTAAAAGAACCACATCTTCCACACCTACAACAAGCCAAACATTGTAATCAAACTTGCTGTAATAGAAAATAAAAAAAAATTAAAAACACGAACAAGAAGTAGTGAGACAAACTTGAGGGGCTTTCTCCTGCCACATTCCATTCTAAATTCCAATCTAGAACACGCCTTCCATTGAGGCTCTGTTGCTCTAGTAACCAGATTTGGTAAGGGAGAACTGCTGCCACCTTGTGGCCGTTTCACGCAACAGCAGCTTTAATCCCAGCGCTAATGGTCAGTTGATATTCAAAATCATTGCAGGCCTGTAAATGACACCTGCCCTGAAAACAAATCCTGGGGTCACATATCGACCAAAAAATTTAAAGGACGTCCATATTTCAAAACGACCATTTCAAAAGGCATATTTTACGCACATTAGTGTTCTGCTTCTTTTTCTTTCTTTCCTTTTTTGTTAAAAAAAAACGGGAATGGAAAAAGGCATCCCTCAGAATGGGCGAAAATCGTTGCAAATGAATCAATGGACAAAGGTTTAATCTCCAATATATATATAAACAGCTCATGCAGCTTAATATTAAAAAAACAAACAACCCAATACAAAAATGGGCAGAAGATCTAAAGAGACGTTTCTTCAAAGAAGACACAGAGATGGCCAAGACGCACATGAAAAGCTGCTCAACAGCACTAATTAGAGAAATGCAAATCAAAACTACAATGAGGTATCACCTCACACCTGTTAGAATCGGCATCATCAGAAAATCTACAAACAACAAATTCTGGGGAGGGTGTGGACAAAAGGAGCCCTCTTCCACTATTGGTGGGGATGTAAATTGATACAGTCACTATGGAGAACAGTATGGAGTTTCCTTAAAAAAACTAGAAATAGAATTACCATCTGATCCAGCAATCGAACTTCTGGGCATATACCCAGAGAAAACCATAAATCAAAAAGGCACATTCACCACAATGTTCATTGCAGCACTATTTACAATAGCCAGGTAATGCAAGCAACCTAAATGCCCACAGACAGATGAATGGATAAAGATGTGGTACATATATAAAATGGAATATTACTCAGCCATAAAAGGGATGAAACTTGGTCATTTGTAGAGACATTGATGGATCTAGAGACTGTCATACAGAATGAAGTAAGTCAGAAAGAGGAAAACAAATACTGTATATTAATGCATATACGTGGAACCTAAAAAATGGTACAGATGAACTGGTTTGCAGGGAAGAAATAGAGACACAGAGGTAGAGAACAAACGTATGGACACCAAGTGTGGGAAGCCATGGGGTGGTGGTGGTGGGATGAGTTGGGAGATTGGGATTGACCTGTATACATGTATATGCATAAAATACATAACTAATAATAACCTGCTGTATAAAAAAATAAATACAATTAAATTTCAAAATTTAAAAAAAAAAATTAAGTAAAACAGAAAAAAGTTCTTCCCTTCACACTGATGTATTTATAGGAATGAATTATTTCCATTCTTATATCTATAAATACATAAAAGAGGAATCAAATCTAACTTGAACCATAAAAGAAAAAAAAAACCTGAACCCACCAGTTATACAGAGGGAAACCCTATCAGGGCACTTGCTCCAGCGGTAAACAATTCTGAAATTGGTCAGAGGTGGGGAATCACTTCCCATACAGCCAGCAACCCACCCCCCATGCAAGGAGCGTCCTCATTGCAAAGCTGGGGGACCGTGCTGAGGCATCTGTGAGTAAACGTGAGCTGAGCCCCAGGCCAGCTGCTGCTGAACTGTTCCCACCCTTCCCAGGTAAAACACCTGAATATGTACAAGGGCTTGAAAGCCTAGAGGAAGGGCCCTGGAGCCACACCAGCGAAGGCACGCAGGCCAACTTGGTGCCTGCAGGCCAGCCAGGATGGTCCTGGCCCCGGGCGCTCTTCTGGAAGCTTTCTATTGCCCTGCCTGAGATACCCCTCCTGTCACGGCCCTCACTGCTTTTTTCCTTCCTCACCTCTGTCCGGAGAGAAATTCCATCGGAAGGTATGGGGGACACATCCTCTTCTTTACAGGTGGCAGCCTGGCAACTCCTGCAGAAAGGCCAGCAGAGCCCAACTCAAACCGGGCCATCAACAAAGCCTTGGCCCCTCACTCCCTCCCACCAGCACAGCCCCGAGACGGCTGACGGGGCAGAGAATATGGAGTCAGGCACAACTTCAGGGGCTATTGCTGCCTGGAGCGCTGTTTATATTGACCTCAACCAGGCACACCTGGGGAGGGCCGGCCGGCAGGGTAAGGCTGCCCAGGTCAGCTAATCCACAACCCTCAGGGAATCACATTGTTGAAAATGGACCTCGCTAAGGCAGAATAGAAGCCAAGGAAAAAATGGACACAATGCCATTTGCAGCCCCGTAGATGAGTCTAGAGGTAATCACGTGACTTGGAGTAAGTCAGAAAGTGAAACACACATATCATATCATATCACTTATAGGTGTTACCTAAAAATGGATACCAGGGCAGATATTTCCACGGAGAAGGGCAATCACAGATTCATTAAACAAACTTATGGTTCACCAATGGAAAGGTGTGAGGATTGGTTTCATTATGATATCGGGGTTAACAGACATAGTCAAACACAGGTGACATATATAATCACCAAAGACCTACGGAATACCAAGAGAAGACTACTCAACATTCTGTCCGAACGTACATGGGAAAAGGATCCCAGGAAGAACAGACATCTGTATATGTGTAAAAGAACCACATCTTCAACACCTACAACAAGCCAAACATTGTAATCAAACTTGCTGTAATAGAAAATAAAAAAAAATTAAAAACACGAACAAGAAGTAGTGAGACAAACTTGAGGGGCTTTCTCCTGCCACATTCCATTCTAAATTCCAATCTAGAACACGCCTTCCATTGAGGCTCTGTTGCTCTAGTAACCAGATTTGGTAAGGGAGAACTGCTGCCACCTTGTGGCCGTTTCACGCAACAGCAGCTTTAATCCCAGCGCTAATGGTCAGTTGATATTCAAAATCATTGCAGGCCTGTAAATGACACCTGCCCTGAAAACAAATCCTGGGGTCACATATCGACCAAAAAATTTAAAGGACGTCCATATTTCAAAACGACCATTTCAAAAGGCATATTTTACGCACATTAGTGTTCTGCTTCTTTTTCTTTCTTTCCTTTTTTGTTAAAAAAAAACGGGAATGGAAAAAGGCATCCCTCAGAATGGGCGAAAATCGTTGCAAATGAATCAATGGACAAAGGTTTAATCTCCAATATATATATAAACAGCTCATGCAGCTTAATATTAAAAAAACAAACAACCCAATACAGAAATGGGCAGAAGATCTAAAGAGACGTTTCTTCAAAGAAGACACAGAGATGGCCAAGACGCACATGAAAAGCTGCTCAACAGCACTAATTATTAGAGAAAGGCAAATCAAAACTACAATGAGGTATCACCTCACACCTGTTAGAATCGGCATCATCAGAAAATCTACAAACAACAAATTCTGGGGAGGGTGTGGACAAAAGGAGCCCTCTTCCACTATTGGTGGGGATGTAAATTGATACAGTCACTATGGAGAACAGTATGGAGTTTCCTTAAAAAAACTAGAAATAGAATTACCATCTGATCCAGCAATCCCACTTCTGGGCATATACCCAGAGAAAACCATAAATCAAAAAGGCACATTCACCACAATGTTCATTGCAGCACTATTTACAATAGCCAGGTAATGCAAGCAACCTAAATGCCCACAGACAGATGAATGGATAAAGATGTGGTACATATATAAAATGGAATATTACTCAGCCATAAAAGGGATGAAACTTGGTCATTTGTAGAGACATTGATGGATCTAGAGACTGTCATACAGAATGAAGTAAGTCAGAAAGAGGAAAACAAATACTTATATTAATGCATATACGTGGAACCTAAAAAATGGTACAGATGAACTGGTTTGCAGGGAAGAAATAGAGACACAGAGGTAGAGAACAAACGTATGGACACCAAGTGTGGGAAGCCATGGGGTGGGTGGTGGTGGGATGAGTTGGGAGATTGGGATTGACCTGTATACATGTATATGCATAAAATACATAACTAATAATAACCTGCTGTATAAAAAAATAAATACAATTAAATTTCAAAATTTAAAAAAAAATTTAAGTAAAACAGAAAAAAGTTCTTCCCTTCACACTGATGTATTTATAGGAATGAATTATTTCCATGCTTATATCTATAAATACATAAAAGAGGAATCAAATCTAACTTGAACCATAAAAGAAAAAAAAACCTGAACCCACCAGTTATACAGAGGGAAACCCTATCAGGGCACTTGCTCCAGCGGTAAACAATTCTGAAATTGGTCAGAGGTGGGGAATCACCTCCCATACAGCCAGCAACCCACCCCCCATGCAAGGAGCGTCCTCATTGCAAAGCTGGGGGACCGTGCTGAGGCATCTGTGAGTAAACGTGAGCTGAGCCCCAGGCCAGCTGCTGCTGAACTGTTCCCACCCTTCCCAGGTAAAACACCTGAATATGTACAAGGGCTTGAAAGCCTAGAGGAAGGGCCCCTGGAGCCACACCAGCGAAGGCACGCAGGCCAACTTGGTGCCTGCAGGCCAGCCAGGATGGTCCTGGCCCCGGGCGCTCTTCTGGAAGCTTTCTATTGCCCTGCCTGAGATACCCCTCCTGTCACGGCCCTCACTGCTTTTTTCCTTCCTCACCTCTGTCCGGAGAGAAATTCCATCGGAAGGTATGGGGGACACATCCTCTTCTTTACAGTGGCAGCCTGGCAACTCCTGCAGAAAGGCCAGCAGAGCCCAACTCAAACCGGGCCATCAACAAAGCCTTGGCCCCTCACTCCCTCCCACCAGCACAGCCCCGAGACGGCTGACGGGGCAGAGAATATGGAGTCAGGCACAACTTCAGGGGCTATTGCTGCCTGGAGCGCTGTTTATATTGACCTCAACCAGGCACACCTGGGGAGGGCGGCCGGCAGGGTAAGGCTGCCCAGGTCAGCTAATCCACAACCCTCAGGGAATCACATTGTTGAAAATGGACCTCGCTAAGGCAGAATAGAAGCCAAGGAAAAAATGGACACAATGCCATTTGCAGCCCCGTAGATGAGTCTAGAGGTAATCACGTGACTTGGAGTAAGTCAGAAAGTGAAACACACATATCGTATCATATCACTTATAGGTGTTACCTAAAAATGGATACCAGGGCAGATATTTCCACGGAGAAGGGCAATCACAGATTCATTAAACAAACTTATGGTTCACCAATGGAAAGGTGTGAGGATTGGTTTCATTATGATATCGGGGTTAACAGACATAATCAAACACAGGTGACATATATAATCACCAAAGACCTACGGAATACCAAGAGAAGACTACTCAACATTCTGTCCTAACGTACATGGGAAAAGGATCCCAGGAAGAACAGACATCTGTATATGTGTAAAAGAACCACATCTTCCACACCTACAACAAGCCAAACATTGTAATCAAACTTGCTGTAATCGAAAATAAAAAAAAATTAAAAACACGAACAAGAAGTAGTGAGACAAACTTGAGGGGCTTTCTCCTGCCACATTCCATTCTAAATTCCAATCTAGAACACGCCTTCCATTGAGGCTCTGTTGCTCTAGTAACCAGATTTGGTAAGGGAGAACTGCTGCCACCTGTGGCCGTTTCACGCAACAGCAGCTTTAATCCCAGCGCTAATGGTCAGTTGATATTCAAAATCATTGCAGGCCTGTAAATGACACCTGCCCTGAAAACAAATCCTGGGGTCACATATCGACCAAAAAATTTAAAGGACGTCCATATTTCAAAACGACCATTTCAAAAGGCATATTTTACGCACATTAGTGTTCTGCTTCTTTTCTTTCTTTCCTTTTTTGTTAAAAAAAAACGGGAATGGAAAAAGGCATCCCTCAGAATGGGCGAAAATCGTTGCAAATGAATCAATGACAAAGGTTTAATCTCCAATATATATATAAACAGCTCATGCAGCTTAATATTAAAAAAACAAACAACCCAATACAAAAATGGGCAGAAGATCTAAAGAGACGTTTCTTCAAGAAGACACAGAGATGGCCAAGACGCACATGAAAAAGCTGCTCAACAGCACTAATTAGAGAAATGCAAATCAAAACTACAATGAGGTATCACCTCACACCTGTTAGAATCGGCATCATCAGAAAATCTACAAACAACAAATTCTGGGGAGGGTGTGGACAAAAGGAGCCCTCTTCCACTATTGGTGGGGATGTAAATTGATACAGTCACTATGGAGAACAGTATGGAGTTTCCTTAAAAAACTAGAAATAGAATTACCATCTGATCCAGCAATCGAACTTCTGGGCATATACCCAGAGAAAACCATAAATCAAAAAGGCACATTCACCACAATGTTC